>NC_143053.1:114212500-116712500 GCF_052426305.1 Pelodiscus sinensis
GTTAACAAGAAATAGGGCTTTGCTGCTCCACCTTTGATGATAAAATCACAAGTTCTGTTCTCCCCTGAAGTTAAATACAATGTTCTCCTGCATCAATGCCTCGCACCTCTTTCTACAGGACTACAGCAGCCCAAATGCAATTTGATCTAATTCATGAAAAGCACTTTGTAAACCGATATTTACTGCCCGCAAGATAAATAGTCAAAATATATCAGATTTATGGATGTCCTGGGAATATGGCATTATGGTTGTTTAGAGTGAACCTGTGAGCAAAATCATTGCAGAAAACAGCAGTGGATTGGTCTATGCCTTAAGATTAAAAAGAAATCACCAAACAAGATAACAGAAATGCAAAGAGGTAGAGAAAGCGTGACTAATGCCACAGACATCTGGAATAGTATCATAGCACAAAATACATTACAGGTCAAGTAAGAACCTTTGATAAAACAAGCCCATGTAAATCAAGTGACTATAATTTAGTTGTAAAATTTGTATTTTATAGTGAAGGAAGGAAGGAAGGAAGGAAGGAAGGAAGGAAGGAAGGAAGAAAGAAAGAAAGAAAGAAAGAAAGAAAGAAAGAAAGAAAGAAAGAAAGAAAGAAAGAAAGAAAGAAAGAAAGAAAGAAAGTTAACCTTCAGTACAACTCTTCATTTTTGTAACATGCCCATCATTGGTTTCTGAATGGTGAAGTGAAATAAGTGGAAGAAAAGCATTCTGTCACATAAAGGTGATATAGAAGGAAGGAATCTGTCAGTATCCATATTGAAATAGCGGGATGACTCCCATTTACAAATTCACATGGAAACATTGAACCACCTGATATTCTGAAAATTGAATGATGTATTAATACCAGAAAATATTAGAATGAAAATATTTTCACCAAAATGTACAAAAGCCTATGGAGCATTACCAAAAGTGGGAGGAAACTAACAAGTGGCATGCAGGAGCACGTGTATAGTAGTTAGCACAGTCTAAGGGAGAACATTATACCACCAAGATACAAAAGGCTTCAGCTACTGCCATACCCAAACCAATCAATGTGCTATAGGTGCTGCGAGTGAATATCCTGAGACCTAACACATGCTGTCAACATTTTCCAAACAACAATTCATACCATTTAGTATATGTTGATATTTTATACCCTTATCTTAACTTGACCATTCCTCCACAAAAAATCCCATCAATTCACTAAGAACAAGGATACCAGAATCTAGCCCTTAGGCCTGGTCTACACTGAAGGGGAAGGTCAGCCTAAGATACACAACTCCAGCTATGTTAATTGCATAGCTGGAATCAATGTATCTTAAATCTCTGTCCACATAGTGGGAGGTTGACAGAAGCATATGCTCCCATCAGTTTCTCTTACTCCTAGTGAGGAGAAGGAGTACCGGTGCCAGTGGGGGGGCCTGCTGAGTTTGATTTAATGTGTCTTCATTAGACACACTAAATCAAATCCTGGAAGATCGACCATGGCAGCATCGATCTTCCTCATACTATAGACTTGCCCTAAGTGAGTGAGTCAGTCTAATGAACTCTGGAAGCAGCCTAGGCAAGTATCATAGAATTACTTAACTTCTTTGAACAAAAAGCTTTTAAATAGAAACTTAAAAAAAATTGTTTTGTGAAAAGTTAACACTGGCAAATTGTTTTTCATTACAAATGTTATGCTTTTTTTGTTTTTTTGCAAAATGTTCAGCAGATTATCAAACTGGATATTGAAATCTTGCCTTCACCAAAATTATTTTATAAATATTGGTAAGTTTTTTCAATTAAAATGTCTGGAATAGATTTTTTTCACAAATTTAACTTAACTATTTAAAATAGCAAGGAATCCAATGGCATTTTAAAGACTAACATATATTAGTGTATTAGGGCATAAGCTTTTGTAAGCTACAACTCACTTCCTCAGAAAAAAAGAAAGAAAAAAAAAGGATACAGACATGGGAGTATGACATCAGAACTAATTAAATCAGAGTGGATGTGGTTCATCTCCAACAGTGATGAGAAGGTCATAGTACTTGAATGGGATATTACCTACTGTAATGGAAAACCACAACATGTGTCTATTTAAACCTTGCTTCAGGGTGTCAAATTTGCATCTGAATTCTAGCTCAGCAGTTTCTCATTGCAATCTGGTTTTTAAATCTTAGAACACCTCAAAATGAAAGCAACTTGGAATTCTAATTTTTTCACAAAAATAAATGTACATGTATAAATGTATTTATTTTGACCAGAAGAGAAAGACTAGAGGAGATGTAAGTTTAACCCATACTTTCTCAGACAGCCTTATATTACCTTTTGGTTCAGGAAATCTGTGGTCTCTTTCTGCTGAATCTTCATGAACTCAGGAATAGATTTTCTATGATAGCTGAACATGAATAACTTATTTCCATAAAGAAATGTAATTCATATATCTAGCACAAATTCCCTGCACAAAAACTGCAAAAACTTCCAAGATACCATATTTTCTTACCTCCACGGGATCTACACAAAGATCAAACATTTGTGATATTTGAAAAGATCAGTTAGTGACTTCATCAGTTTTTCTATTACACTCTCAACTCAGATATTGTCTTAGATGATTTCAGAACCACTGAGGGGCCCAAATTTATTAAGCCACCTTTTAATAGACTGATTTTATTTTCACCTGCCTAAGACTGAAGTAACTACATTGAAATAAATGGAGAAACTGAAGATTTACCTCAATATTGCAAAAAAATTATGGGTTACATGAAGATCAGCATTGCCAACTAGTGTGGTAAAGACAATGGAGGGGGAGAGAGAAAGGGCAAACTGTGAAGAAAATTGAATGTAGAATCCTTTATAGCTGAATGGGGGGACACTCAACAAATTGAAACCTTCTCTGTTAATTCAAGACACAGAATACTCCACATTCAAATTCAGCTTACTCACATAACAAGAAATTGTAGAAATTCCGCACCGCCCCAAAACAGTGTGATAGCTGTAATTCTGAACACATGGTAATGGAGTTCTCCAGTGCATCATTTGTGGAAGGAAATTCATCAGGAACCTTACAATTCATCATAATCTGGGATGTATGTAAGAAACAATCATTCCGTCTACCATCCAGTATCTAATCTCTCACTCTTATAGAAAATAGTTGAAAAGCGCACTTAGGGTATGTTTACACTGCACAGCTCTTTTGGGATACCAGAGGTATCCCAAAATAGCTACCCCACATCTACGCAAGCCGCCTGTTATTTCAAAATATTTTTCAAAATAATGGACATGCTATTTTGCCATCCTCATTGCATAAGGGATAAGGGATGGCTCAAAGTAGCACATTAGTTCAAAATTTGGCCCTGTGTAGATGCACCAAATTTCAAAATAATCTATTTTGAAATAGATTTGAGCTAAGATATGCAATGGAATGAGCTATGGAAATTGCATATCTTATTTCAAGTTTAGGGTGCGTTGTTGGCTCACCCTTATAGCCAGAGCCAAAAGATACCTTGATTCAGTTGGTGCTCTAGACCTCTCCAAAACAGATTTCTTGCCAAGATATGAAGCAATCATGGCAAGGACTGTTAGCTCCTTCCTCTGCTTCAAATCCACAAACATATCAAAACACCTTTTGCACTTTATTTACAATATTAGTTTTCACCACCCTTAGATACCAGCAAGGCAAGCAGGGGAGAGGGCGAGCAAGCAAGCAAGCATGCACATGCTCATACACATATGCTCTCTGCTTCCCTCCCCCTTACCTCCTGTGCCTTTTGTATCATATGCCTAATGGCCTAATTAGCCATAGCTCTCCTTAATGAGGTCTACTCTGGAGTAATTAATTATAGTTATCCAGCACTCTGCCACATAGAGACAGTATTGAGGTCACTGATGGATCTCCTGTAAGCCATCCATACTGATAGTCTTAGATTTCTCCAAACCATTTAATATGGTCAACCATGGACTCTTGCTATTTGGCCTCAGAGTTGTGTCAGGGGTTAGTAGGATCATACTGAGGTGGCGTCAGTCAATTATCTCATGCTGAATCCAGTGTTATAGTAGGAACCTGCTATTCCATCTGCAGAGACATTTACTGTAGAGTTCGCTAGGGCTATGTCTAGACTGCAGGCTTCTTTCGAAAGAGAAATCCGCTTTTTCGAAAGAGAGCACCCAGTGAGTCTGGATGCTCTCTTTCGAAGATGACCTATTTACATTGAAGAACGCCTTCTTTCGAAAGAGGAACTTTCGAAAGAAGGCGTTCTTCCTCGTAAATTGAGGTTTACCGCCATCGAAAGAAAAGCCGCGTTCTTTCGAAATAATTTCGAAAGAACGCGGCTTGAGTCTGGACACGGGAAGTTTTTTCGGGAAAAGGCTACTTTTCCCGAAAAAACCCCTGAGTCTGGACACGGCCTAGGAGTATACATTCTGTCCTCCAGCCTCTTCAACATCTACATAATGTCATCAGGAAGGACTGTAAAACAGCACAGATTCAAGCTAAATAAAATACCAGAAATACTCAGATTGGACACAACTCTATGCCTAACTACACAATCTTCCAGCTTGTGGAGACATGAAGATCATGTGTCGTCAATAGCTGTAGTCACATTAGGGGAGGAAGAAGATTATTGATGATTAAGCACTACAATCTTGGGACCTTTTATGATAATGTTGGCACGTCTGCTTAAATCAATTTATTTTTTTCACCTGGCTTCTGTTTTTGACTGTCTTCCACTCAATGTCCATTATGTGTCATAATCAATCTGTTTAGTCTCATCTTCAGTTATCCTTCTCTCCACTACCCTATCACATACCACCAAAGATTCAAAAAAAATTGTTAGTTTCCATTCAAGTTCCCACAACCCAATACAATCAGAACAGTTACAATATGAATGGTCACCATTTTACGTGGAATTATTACAACCATTTTCTCTGATTTTTCCTTGGTGGTAACAGGAGCTTCTTTCATCGCCAAACTCTCCTCACTCTACTGAAGTGAGGCTAAACTCTGTTTGCACTGTTTGTGTGCCAAAACAGCAAAAGAAGTACTCACCACATGTGGCATGCCAAAGGTGCAGAAGCAACTGTCCAACCCCCTTTGATATGACTGTTATTCCATTTTTGAAGATGATGTTCTCTGTTTATGTTTTGCATTTAGTTTTTGTTGCCACACATGCTGCAATTATACTTGTCAGTCAGTTCCTGGTGTCAGATTTCATGAAGTAGTTTCATACAGCTTTGCTCACCTGAAGGTCAATTAAAGCTAGGTGCTTTCCAGACACTCAAGACAGAGATATTCACAGTTTAAAAAGCACCTTTCTTAGCAAAGTATTGAATAGCACCTATTTCACATCTTAGCAGCTCAACCTGTTGTCACTAATACAATTCCCAAGATCTCAATGTGTGCCTCTGAAAATTCCTGAACTGCTGCCCATACATTTGTCAATAACTAGATCAATATTTTGTAAATGTGTTTATTCTCTTTTCCAGGATCCCCGGTACATCCTGTTAACACTGTGTCTGTCTTGTTTTCATTGTCAGCTCTGGAAGGATTGTCTGTATTTTGTGTCTTGTACATCATCTGTTACAATCTCAGTGCTTAACCAAGAATCCTTTGTAGTAATAATTGACTGTTTTCATGGAGGCCACTGAACAGCCATCAGATGATATGGCTTATAGCGAGTACTTAGCTGTAACTGGTCAAAATTATTAATACTTGGCCAATCCTTTTTCACCTTCACCTCCAAAATATATTTGAATTTATTTTATATGTATTTTGTATGTACTTATAATTTTGAGTAACTATAAAAATGCATAAAATCACCAATTATATTTAATGGGCCTAATCTTACTCCCATTAAAATTTATAGGGAAGATCCCATTGTTTTCAGTGGGATCAAAAATGGCCATCTGTGTACAACATGACTCCAATTCTAACTGCTCATCAGAGTTTTATTGCAAAGAATGATAGGTGGGAAACAATCAGCAGCCGTGATTCACCATGGGACATTTTTCACTTTCCTTTTTTTCTTGACCCACAAAATGTTCTTGCTTTCGAGACCTGTCACGCATTCATGCTCCAGCAGAATAGCTACAGCTCAGACAATCTGTGTGCAAGCAAAGTGTTTGTTTTGAATTAAAGAAAAGCTTTCTTGAACTGTTCCCCATAAACAAAACAGCAGACATTAAAGGAAACTATGAATAATCTATTTTGACTTGGAAAGGGGCGTTGAGCAAGTGCCAAGCAGATTTTCACTGATGTGCTTAACTGATTTGAAACAGGCTAGCTGTATTCAGGACTGGAATTGGTGGACTTGTATCCAGTATTGTGGATTAAAATTATATAGCTGGGCCCCAGTCCCACTAGCTGTTCCAGATGGGAAATTCTCTGCACCTATATGGCACCTCAGTGGTTTCAATGGGGATCCATACAGATGCAGCAGTTTGTTTATGATGGGCAATTTACAGAATTGGAGCCCTACTTTGTGCTACCCCAAAAGCTTATACTTACAACTGGGGACTTCAAAGAAAGAACCTGCAAGGTGCTGTGCACTTCATGGGTATGTCTAGACTACATGGCTTCCTTGACGGAGCCATGTAGATGAGTTTTCTAGACATAGGGAAATGAAGCGGCGATTTAAATAATCACCGCTTCATTTACATCAAAATGGTCTTCATGCTGTGCCAATCAGCTGTTTGATGGCACAGCGTGGTCCAAGAAGCATAACGGGGCAGTCAACAAGGGCTTCCCTTGTCGACTGCTGAGCGTCCAGACTACTGTGCTGTGCCGCCAAACAGCTGATCGTCACAGCACATCTACATAAAACTAGTCTAGACATACCCCATGAGTGTGCTCAAGAACCACGGCACTCCATTGGGACTCAGCATCTCTCAGGGGGGGATTTGGCAGCTTGCAGGATCTGACCTTAAATATGTGTTTATGATTTTGTATAGAAAGTGTGTTATGGCCAAATTAGGAATGGGCAAAGTGGTGAGCTTGCAATGAGAACCAGCTCAAAGTTCTGGCAAGTTTGAAATGGAACCCAAATCAATTTAGTAAAGTTCAAAAGCTTTTGGTTAACTTCTCTCTTCCAAGAAATGTTGTCAGCTAAGAGCAGGCAGAGAGAGATGTGATATGTAAATATGTTGCACAAATGCTGAAAAATAAACAAGATTAAAGAAATTGCTTTTTTAATCATTAAAGCCCCAATCCTGTGATCAGATCCATTCAGGCAGCCCTGTGCCAGGTTGGAGTCCCATTGATTTCAATGGGATCAGAGGTATACATTTTCCCAGTTCTGATAACAGGATCTGGGCCATCAGGTTTAAGGATGAAATAGTTTTGCTAGAAGGTTCTACGTTTTAATACATTTTCTTTTGTGTCTATCCTGCCAAGACAGGAAGCAAAAATTACAAACCATCACATGAAAGACTGTGCTTGAGATATTTCTGACCAAACCAAATACAGGAAGTACTATCAGTCTGATGAGAGAGCCTATTCCTTCACGTTTTTCAACCCATTTCCAATACAAAACTGTAGGGAAAATCTTCACATAAGTATCCCAATTTTTAAACATCAATCCAAACTGAACACTTCACAGGTTTTGGAGGCCAGCCCAGAAATAGGAGGACTAAGAAAAACTTTTCCAACCCTAAATAAAAGACATTATGGGTCCACGATCAAATAGCTAGTGTTTATTTTATTTTCAGATTCCATCCAACAAAGAGTAAACCAGAGCAATTATTTGTTCAATTCAGATGATGTTTCTTTTTCAAATGTTACACAAGAGGAAATATTATATGCCCAATCCAAACAAATCATGTGTAGGTTACTAGAAGATTTACCTGGCATTGTTCAGGTCCTTATCTCAATTAATTTTTGTTTTTCTTAATTTAAATCAGTGCTGTAAGGTGTGGCTGGGGAAGATGGGGTTCAGTATGCAAGTTGCCACAGGGAGCGAGGACTATCCCAGCCCTCTCTCACCACATCAGTGTGGGTCTAGGTGAGAAGCATCTCTCCATGGAGCCAGTGGAAAGTTGCATGTCCCCTAGCTGGGGCAGACCCAGGTTCATCTGCCCCCTGTGCTCCACAGCCAGAGTAAGGAATGCAGCAAACTAAGCACTTTCCCCATCTCCTTGACAAAGGAGAACAGCCAGCAATGTTCCCATGTGAATCAGGGAGAGGGGATCTTAAAGGGTATCTGAGGGTGAGAGGCTTGGGGCTGGGACAGATGCGGATGGGTGAGGGAACACCTCCAGCTTGCTCCTTTCACCTGCCTGGTGATTCTGTCTCTTTTCTGTATGGTTTTATGAGATGCAATCCCATCCCAGGTATATATCCCATTTTCCTCACACAAAGCAAATCCTGACCTTGCTTTAAGTTATAGTAAGAGGAAGCTTTAAACCGAATTTGGTCATCCTAGCTTTTATCATTTAAGAGGTCCTAGCTCTTATCATCTTGAACAAACCGGCAGACACACACTCTCTAAAATATATAGTGTATTACTCTACAGGCCAAATTCCAGCCCAGTGACAACTTTGCCCAAAACAGATATGCCACTAGCTTTACAAAAAGAGTGCAACTGAGAGGCCATATCCTAGTTGCTGGTGGATCCATAAGCAGCCTTCTGTGAATATTATTCCTTTCAGTGGCAGAAATAAGATGCACCAGACAGACCAGAAGTATACATCCACAATGACCATGGCCACAATACCAGGACTTTCTCCAGAAATTGCCCTATAGCCCTGGAGTTTCTATGGAGTGTGAAATCCCTCAATTTTTAATAAAGGCCAGCACTGAGGATCCATCATTATGTTCCATGGCTCTTCTCTTGGCCATTTTTTTCACTTTACATGGCAGATGCTGCCTAAATTTAGCCACAGAATGTGTTCCCAAAGTATTGCTATTCCTTTATACTCTGCTTTCTTTCAAAGGCTCCAAACCTTTCTTTCCCAACTTTTAATCATAGGGATTTGGTCACAGATTTTTAAAATGCCACCCACTCCTGAATTAGCTGGTCTAAGAAAGTCTGAAGTTTGAAAAATGATATCCTGGAAACACTTCTAGAAGATGCAGTAAAACAAATGTCCATTATAAAGGTTTCAGAAGGGTAGCCGAGTTAGTCTGTAACAGGAAAAACTTAAAAAACAACAAATAGTCTAATAGCACTTTAAAGATGTTAGTCTTTAAGGTGCTACTAAACTATTTGTTGTTTTTTTAAAGTTTTTCCCATTATAAAGGTGTTTGCAAAACATCAGAGGGGCAAGTTCTGGCCTCATGCAATGACACACACAGACAGATGCACTGAGGCTTAGACATAACAAAACTAATGTTTCATTACAGAGGCTAAGAGGCATGATTTGAAGAATCTACTTGGGGACAGTCTAGCTGGGGGGTCCTTTCCCCTAAGCGAAAGGGGAAGAAGTTGACAATAGGATGGGAAGGAAGGAGAGAGACCCCCTCTCCCACGGACCCACATCTACATATATCTACAAACTGTTTCCCCATGACAAAACAGTATAGCAGCATACTGTAGCCTACATATTATATGCCCTTATAGGAAGATCACTGTGTGGACTAACTGTAGGATTTGGCCCATAAAAATACCAGGAGTACCAAATATGGTAGATTTCACCAATGGCCTGGACCACACCTATCTGACTGAAGATATGGATCTAATCGGACCCATAATTTGCTCATAGATAAGCAAGAAAGTCTAGGCAAGCTGACAAGGGGAATTAAATAGTAATTGTCCTTCCTGATTATATATTGAAGAATAAATACCATCTTATTGCTAAAGCACACAATAAAAGTAAATGTGGATCTATATGAAAAATTACCTGAAAATATATCTCCAACTCTGTTATTAGAATTGTTTATATATCTGTAAACAGATTAAATGGCACACAAAAATATATAGCAGAGTTCCCATGTTTTGTAGGACCAATGAATTTCTTGTTTATGTCACTGCAAATGACTTCCTTTGTGGAGCTCTTTACATCACCTCACCACCAAAGAAATTTTAAGTAATGCCATAATTCAATACTTAGAAGTGATCATTTAGAACTAGGTCCTGTTCCCACTAAAAACAACAGCAAAGCCCTGACCGACTTGTGTAAGAGCAGGAAAAAGACTTAGAGGGGGAGGAAGAATAGGTGGTATTACTGTCTACTGTCCCTATTCATAATGTAAACTTCTACCAACGTGAAACCTCTGTTGTATTGAGCTGTTAATTCCAAGAACAAACAAAGCCCGACTATTTGTTTCTCTTATTCCACATCTGTTCAAAAGTGTTTCCCCAACCCAATAGCACATGAATCCTTTCAGATGAGACAATATAAGCATCTTCTAGTTGTTGGGCTTGCCATTTCAGTCTTCTTGTGTCCCTCCCCCTCTTTTCCGGGGAGGCAAGAGAAGGGGTAGGCTGGGACTGGTCCAAAGCAGGGAGGGTCAGAGGTTTCAGGTTTCTCCAAATTGATGTACACATGCTGAGTGAGTTTCACAGAAAAAAAGAATGCGTCATGCTGTCTCAAAGTGCCACAAAAGCATAAGCCCAGTTCTCTTGAGCAACAAAGATTGTGGCTGAGCTGCTTTTCCTGAGGCACCCAGTGATGTAAAGGCTGACTGGCAGATTGTGTGGCTGGGAATAAACGACTAGCAGGCATGTGTACTTCTCCTTTGCTCTGAGAAGGACTTCGGTCTCTTCTCAGGGAAAGCACTTGCAGAGCAACACCTGTGGTTTCCTGGATATTTCAAAAGCAGGAACCTGGCTGCATGACAATTCTTTGGCTAAGGGCTCACTTAATAAATGCTTCCAAGTCAAAAAGCCATTTTTATTTGACTCGTTTCATGCAAAGTGGGTCCAATGTTTTAATCTACACTCTAACACTGCCATCTACTGTCTACTCAGGCATCTTGAGCCGACCACTGCTTGACAAGAACAAAAAAACAATAATCATAGCCACTTTGACAGACAGGATGCTTGTGCTGTCACACATTGTTCAAATAATTCATGCGCTCCTTCTGAAATCCTGCCTTTCATATTAATAAAGACTGATAGTTCTAAGGTTGGCCGAAGCCAAATTCAATATGCTTCCTGTAATGTCATATGAAATGCATAAAGGACTAAACCATATTGTTTGACCTCATGTAAAAAAAGGAAAACAAAGTTACTGTCATTGCTTTGAAATGAGTAAAGTCTCATAATAGTATCCAGAAGAAAGAAAATAATTTCTGTGCAGCTGGCCTATAGTTACTGCTGCATTGTGTTAATCATAAAAACCATAACAAGACTTTGCTGACTGCACCTGATTGTGATAGTGTAGCAGTATCACTTCTGTCTAACCCTGATCAACCCTGGCAGCTCACATTGGTTAGAGAAAATAAATGATCAAGAACGGATTATTTTTCAGCTAATGTCAAATAGGGTCTAAGAAATCATTTATTTCTTAAAGACACCTATTCATCTGATATAGTAGAATAGTCGTCCATTTCACTTTTTCCATGTGCTTTCTCATGAGTCTTAGATCATTTTCACAAGACCTGTGCAGTTAGATCATTTGGACCACTGCCAATCCCTCAAGATCTGCCTTAACCTGCTGCTGTAGCCCAACATCTACTTCAGTGGCAGTTTGGATAGCGATATTCTACTGAAACCAATGGAAAATCTAAAGATACCAGAAATGTGCAGAAGCTCCTTCCCCTTAGCCTGGAGTCTTAAAATAATGACCTAGAAGAAGGCCATGTATGTGTAATGAAATCCATCACTGTGTCCTGCTTTAGACTTCTGCACAGCTTCCAAGGGTCACAGCTTAAACAGGGAGCAGGAATTAGTGTTGGGGGAATTTCCATGACTTCTCAGTAGAATATGCCTTGGTTTGTGTGTACAACCCTTCTGTTTGCTTTTCATGGACATTTGTTTGAGATAAGTTTTGTTCAGATGAATGTTCACAGGAAACAAATGTTGGGGCCATTGCCTAAATTTGGTTAATCACAAAACAAAAATTTGTGTCACGGTGAAACAAAATTCATGTTTGATGGGAAGAGAAGTTTAAAATCCCACTTTCTCTTCGGGGAGAATTCCACCAAATAATACTAAGTTCCTGTTAAAAAACAACAGATTTTTCCAATGTGACAAAAGGAAGTTTTAAGACTCCAAGACCATAGTTTATAAAGGATAAGCCATCTAATCAGGGAACATAAACAATACCAAGCAATCTAGATGAACAGTCACACAATTTGAATAGCGAATACTTGATGGAACAGTGACAGGGGAAAAATATGAGAGCGATTCACAGGTTGAAATTTGTTTCTCCAAGCATTCATCTAATTTTGAATAACACAAAAATTGGTAAAAAAAAAAAAAAAGACAAGCCACTCGGCTGATTTGCAAAGAAGAAAAGGGGTAGATTTCACTGAATTAAGTAGTCATCCAGTCTTAGTTTTAGTCTTTTAACTTGTTTCCATGGTAGATAATAATGCCAGCAATTAATTGAATGTTTTTTAGGGAGCAGTTTAAAAAAATCTCAAAATGTTAAATGCCTCACTATTATAAATTCTTCTTAGCTGCAAGAACATAGAAAATGCTATGCTCTTATATTCCAGGTGGAACATTAATATTAGAATTCATGATGAAATGGCAAATTGTCCCACATCTCCCTGCTGCAAGGTTCTTATAATTAACCTTCGAAGTATCCGGTACTGGTCACCATCAGAGACAGAATATTGGGCTAGATGGATATTGGGTATGATCCCGTATGGCAATACCTATGTTACTATACCAAATCAAACCATGGTTCTTTCTAGTCTGCCATAATCCTAACTCTTTCAGTGTTTAATACCAGCTACCACAGAGGAAGGTATGAAAAAGACTTAAATTATAATTATGGAATGTTTATTCTTAACCCATGCCAATTAGTGGTTCACTTATGCCCTGAATCATGAAAGTTTAGGGGAAAAATATCAAATATAACCTTGAATATTATTGATATTCACATAAATGTCTAATACTTCCTTTAATACTACTAAGTACTTCACTTCAAAAGCATCTTGTTGCAATAAGTTCCACAGGTTATAGGCATGTATTGAAAACAGCCTTTCCTTTTAGTTGTTTAAAAATAATTTCTTTTAATTGTCATTGAATATCCTCTTGGTTTTGTATTACCAGTAAGAGACAGGGTAAATAGAAACATCCAGTTTATCTTCTCTAGCACATTCAACATGATAACATGGACTTGTACCAACCTAAAATTCAATGCATGTGCAGATTGGCTAACTCACTTACCAGGAGGATGGAAAAGGGAACTGTCTCAGGAAAAACCTCTAATAAAAAATTGATATTACAAAAAAAATTATTTCCACAAAATACTGCAATTTTTTAAACCAAATTTTTACTGAAATGTTATCTAAACACTTTGGAACTTATTAGGATTTGTCATTGCCATAAGTTGAGTTTTCTTACTCAAAATTGGGTTTTTGATAAAAGGAAAAATTGAAAAATAATTTCTATTAAAATGTTGATTAACATTTTATTAAAAAATACCATTATTTTGCAAAAAATACCACCCAAAAAACCAACAAAAAAAAAACCCCAACCCAGAACACTAGTCAATTTTGAACATGGCAGAATAGTAGCTTTGACATTTTTTTAAAAATGAACAGTTTCCTGTTTTTCAACTTGCTTTGCCACTTCGCTTTAGTTTCCAAGCAACTTCCACTTGATATGAGTTTACTCTTAAGGAGACTGTGCATCCCCGTTTTACCAGGTAAGTTTTAATGTTTTCACATGATGTCCCAGTGCTGTGAGAACATCTGTCTGGACACCTGAATCATCTCAGTTTTTCATTTAATCAAACAAAACGTATTAGTTATTTAAAACAACACCGTTTGTCCAAGTTATATTGATACTTTGATATAAAATGTTTTGTACACTTCTGTTTTGCTTTCTTTGGGCACTCACTTCTACCTAGCTATTGTCTAAGGACATATCTTGTCATTACTTAGGGTATATCTATACTACCCTCCTAGTTCGAACTAGGAGGGTAATGTAGGCATACCGCACTTGCAAATGAAGCCCGGGATTTGAATTTCCCGGGCTTCATTTGCATAAGCGGGGCTCCGCCATTTTTAAAACCCCGCTCATTCGAACCCTGTGCCGCGCAGCTACACGGGGCACAAACTAGGTAGTTCGAACTAGGCTTCCTAGTTCGAACTACCGTTACTCCTCATTCCACTGCTGTACATGAGCCATTGCTGTACATGCCAGCTGCTTTCAGGAATAGTGCAGAGCCAGGGCAGAAGTAAAGCTGATTTAACTCCACTGCTGCACCACTGGGAAGCGGTCTCAGTTAAGTGATGCCCAGCCAAAGCCTGCTTCCTGAACCCCTGTCCCAGTCCTGAACCCTCTCCTGGACCTTGTGCCCCAGACATGAGTCCCCCTGCACCCAAACTCCATCCCAGAACCTGCACCCTGAAATCCTCCTGCACTTCCATCCCCTGTCCAGGGCTAAGCATGGAGCTCCTTCCATGCTCTGAACCCTTTGGCCAAAGACAGAGCCTGAACCCCAACTCTTACCCCAACCTGGTGAAAGTGTATGAGGTCCAGGGATGGAGTGAGCAGGGTGAGGCCTTGAAGAAGGGGTGGAGCAGGGGAGGAGCCTCAGAGAAGGGGCAGGAAGGAAGTGGGGCCAGAGTATTTGGATTTGAGGTAGATCTTACATTGCACTTAAATTGAAAAAGTGATTTTGTGGTTAAAAAGGTTGGAGACCACTGCCTTATGGGTATTGATAATCCACCTCCCCAAGAGGTGGTAGTTAGATTGATGGGAGAATTGTCCTGTAAACTTAGTAGCGTCTACACTGGGGGTAAAGTCGATATAACTGCATAACTCAGGTGTGTAGGGTTTCATACCCCATAGCTACATAGTTACACCAAAGTAATTTCCTAGTCTAAACAAGGCCTTATCCAGGCAATATTGCTGCAGTATGATTTGATCAATTGGATGATCCAATTTACTTAGCGGAAAACCCCTACTCTGGACTCTGCAGGTTTGGAAGGAGCAGTAAAAATTTGGAGGTCTCTTTATTCTTCTCTTCCCTCCTATGAATGCCAGTACAATAGAGAGGAGAGAAGCAAGAGTCAGAGGGTCTCAGGGAAGGAGGCATAGCTCAGCCTTTTTTTGTTTTTTTTTCTAATACTGCATCATGTGAAGCTTTTCCGATTAAAAAAGAGGTGATTTTTCAACCCTAAAAATGTTGACGCAATAGTGTTCAAGTGATTTTGAAAACCTGTTCATCTAAATAAAACCAACACTTAAGTCATCACTGATCTGGCTCAGCAATTTCTATAGAAGTTGCTTTTATTTACATTAGGTAGAATTTGGCCCTGTGACTGAAAGACTCATCTGCTCTCACAATCTCCCTTTCAGATCAAGACAAAGCTAAAAAGAACTGCATGTAGTGCGAAAACATCTCTCTCTCAGCAACAGAAGTCTGTCCAGTAAACAATATTACCTTACCCATCTTGTCTTTTTTAATAGTAGAAATTATTTTGTCTGACTTCTCATTGTGAAAGCAAAAGTATTCTATTTATTATATTGATTCTAAGAAAATTATATTTTAAAAAAACCCAGACTGCATATCATTTCAAGAAACAAAGGCATATAGTATATACTGCTTCACTAAATGCAACATTCCTTTACCCAAAAGCTATGGGACTGTAAAGTCTGATCACTGTAGTTGAGAGCTTTAAGTACCACATACCTCTTAGGGCAGGTCTACACGAGGAAACCATTTCGAAATTACTAAAATCAACTTAATAACTTCCGATTTAACAAAATCAAAAGAGCATGTTCCCAGCTATGGGGAAGCATTGATATTAGTTCAAATTAGTCCAAAATAGCGTGCCCACATTGAATGGAGCCTGCCTGAGACTTAGAACCCCTGGAAGAGTATGTCGACACTGCCACCCTAGTTCGAACTAGGGTGGCTAATGTAGGCATTTGAACTTGCAAATGAAGCCCGGGATTTAAATATCCCGGGCTTCATTTGCATGTTCCCGGGTGCCACCATTTTTAAATGCCCCATAGTTCGAACTACTTGCCCGCGGCTACACGCAGCACAGACTAGGTAGTTTGAATTAAAGCTCCTAATTCGAACTACCATTATTCCTCCTAAAAGGAGGTTTAACAATAGTTCGAATTAGGAGCTTTAATTCAAACTACCTAGTCCAGCCGCATGTAGCCGTGGGCAGGTAGTTCGAACTACGGGGCATTTAAAATTGGCGGTGCCCGGGAACATACAAATGAAGCCCGGGCTTCATTTGCAAGTTTGAATGCCTACATTAGCCACCCTAGTTCGAACTAGGGTGGCAGTGTAGACATACCCGAAGAGACTCTGGGGAGGGCACCAGGACGGCAAATACTTCCTGTTGCTGCCTGGGTGGGCAAACTGAAACATGTGCTTTCACGGGCTCCTCTCTTCGGCTGTATCTCACATGCTACTGATCCACTGCCTTTTCCCTTGTGGGACATAAAAGGAACACAATATGCATGTACCTTATTGTGCTCTGTTTGCCCTTGCAGATGCCACAGCTTTCACACTCTGGAGCCAGAGCTGCTACAATGCAGTGCTAGGCTCACAGGACTCATGCTGCTCCTCATGGTGCAGTACTTCCAGACTGCTTGCATGCTGCTCCAGCAGGACAAGGACCTGCAGGATGAATCCCGGCATAGACTGCAGGCCTGGCACTTCTACTGCTGCGCAGAGAGAGAACTTGTATCTCTGCCCACTGGAAGGGACGGGGGGGGGGGCGGAGGGGAGGGGAAGGGAGGTGTGTGTGAGTAGCAGAGGCTCTTGCTGGAGAGAGTGCTAATGGATTCCCCTTCTCTTTCCCCCCCTGCAGGCTCCCATGCATAAGATCAGTCTCCTCCACATCATCACACTTCACCAGGATCACATGCTAACTGAGTGCAGGCGTAAGCCTGTGCCATGTACGGCTCAGCTGCGTGGTTCCATGACCCCAGATTCCTTAGTGGCGGCTTGTCATGGAAAGGTGTCCCACCACAGAGGCTGGAGTAAGGCAGGTCTCTCCAGGAACCTTGTGAGCACTCTGGACTGCTGCTCCATAAGCACACATGTGAATAGGCTGTTTTGCAACCCCCAGGCCGGGTTGTCCAACAAAGGAGTGCACACCCCTCACAGCCCATCGCCTGCCCCCGCGTTTAGATAGGGAAAGTTATAGAACTCATCTGAAGTGCCCTTCCTGGGTTCCTCTGAAGCCTGGGAGACATCCTAGTGGGCATGGTGGCCTGGCTGGCCTCCTCCTCCTTGCCCTCTGCCAGCTCACCCTCCTGCAGACTGATTCCAGGAGAGTCCTGGCCCAACTCGACAACAATGGTGGGAGACATGACCAACCCCCCTCCCAGAATGGCATCCATCTGGTCATAGTACCGGCAGGTGTGTGATGCCACCCCAAAGCATCTGATCTGGGCCTTGTGGTAGGCCTGCCACAGCTCCTTGATCTTCATGTCGCTCTGGTCAAGGGTCCTGGTGTGCCCTTTCTTGGCCAAGCTGGTGGTAAACCAGCCATAGATTTCAATGCTCCTTTTCGTGGTGCAGAGAACCCGGAGGGTGGTCTCAGTGAGGTCCAGAATCTCTGCACGAGTTCAGACCGGAGTTCTTCTGGGTCCCTGGGCAGTGGCAGCCATGAGAGGGTCCGAGGGAGCATTGGGGTTAGTCATGCCTGCCTCAGATGGTGGTGTCTCACTCAGGGCTTGCAGAGCTGGCCACATGCCAGAAGCCCTTCTCCTGCTCCCTGGACTTTTAAGCTGCCCGGGAGGAAGGGAGCAGTGGAGATGCCAGGTCTTGTGAGAGCTGCAGCTGAGAGGGGCCTCCAGAGGCAAATTATTTTGAAATAGCAGCACTGGAGCATCCATACTAATGCTATTTTGAAATAATGATTTCAAAATTAGCAATATTTCTCAAGAAAAGTAGGTATACAGATTTCAAAATAAGCAGCCTGTTATTTTGAAATAAGGGGCTTGGTAGTGTGAATGCTCCACTTATGAATTCAACCTAAGGCAGGTTATTTCAAAATAACACTCTACTGTAGACCAGGGCTTTGTGAAATTATTATCCAGTGCTAAGATTTTAAGGGGTAAAATTTGTTCTGTGTCACTGCTTGTCAGCCAACGGTCAGGGCAGTGTGTGCGTGTGTGCTACACCCAAGTCTTCAACTGCTGAGATGCAAGGTCTCATCGCAGTGGGCAGCCTGGGAGGCTGGAGGGCACCCCGAAAAGAGTTTAACATCTGTGACTTTACTGCTAGGACCGGGGTCCCGTCACAGAGGGCAGCCAACAGGCTGACAGACACCCCGAGTTTATAGGAAGAGCTTATTACATCTCAGATTTCAGCTGCTAGGATACAGGATCCCTTCGCAGTGGGCAGTCTAGGGAAGACTGAGAGATGCCCCAACGGATCTGTCACCTGGGAGTGACACGATCCAAACACCCAAGCTCTTTTAAATTGTGCTTGGTTCTGTTGCAGCAACTGAAGGAGTCAGGTTAAAGCTTAAACAGTTACAGGTTTATTAAGGAAACTTATAAATCATATGGTTACAATGGCTATTGCTCTATTTCTTAACTGCTAGCAAATACAGATCTTAAAAATGGTTACAAAGAAAATAAAGATATAAAATAGAAATAATGGTACCAAGTGACAGCTTAATCTTTAAAGAGCTCTAAGTCTGTGTGTACACTTAAGACAAAGGACCACATCCAGGTACAATTTTTACCCCGTTCTGTGCCTCTCAACTCCAGCGTGTCAGGCCAGGGCCGGTCCCTCAATTCCTAGGAAAGACGAAAATACAAGGTGGGCATCCCCGTGGAACCTCTGGTGGTCAAACACCTAACCTGACCAGCAGGTAGATGGTAGATTGACACTCAAAGTAAGTGTGCTGCTGGGCCCATCTTTATACCCATAGGGGCCCGTATCCTCTTTCTTATCTAAGATGCCAAATTGTACTGGTTTGTCTTTTGTGACACCAGTTCTTACAAGGGAGTTGTGAACTTAATTTACACTTGTAAGGGAGATAACTAAATTGGAAGTACTGGAGATTCTTTTCTCAGTGGAAGATTCCTCTCCCAGGGACGACTGTGTGTGATCGTATCAACATGGGTGCCAGCAGAGGCAGTTCTCGCAGCCTCAAGGTCAGCTTATTGCCTTAATCGTTCTCTCCTCATATCTATATTTTCAGCTTACTCAGGGTCAGAGAAGCCCGCATATCCTGATCTCGCATCAAAGCAGATCAAAGCTTAATGGCTATGCTGATTTTATTGTTCCTTCTCTGCCCTGTATGTTTCAGGAACCTCAGAGAGGCAAATAAGATGGATGTGGGGGGGGGGGGGGTCTGTCTGGCTACACTGCTCTTAGCAGCAGATCATAAAAATCAAACCACAGGCTTGTGGAAATATTGTTGCTAGGAAAGAAGGAGAGTTTGATGATCTTGCAGAAAAATATTTCTTCAGACAGACATAATCAAACACTTGGGCTACGTCTACACTGGCCCCTTTTCCGGAAGGGGCATGTAAATTTCACTAGTCGTCGTAGGGAAATCCGCGGGGGATTTAAATATCCCCCGCGGCATTTAAATAAAAATGTCCGTCGCTTTTTTCCGGCTTTTAAAAAAGCCGGAAAAGAGCGTCTAGACTGGCCCCGATCCTCCGGAAAAAGTGCCCTTTTCCGGAGGCTCTTATTCTTACTTTGAATAAGAGCCTCCAGAAAAGGGCACTTTTTCCGGAGGATCGGGGCCAGTCTAGACGCTCTTTTCCGGCTTTTTTAAAAGCCGGAAAAAAGCGGCGGACATTTTTATTTAAATGCCGCGGGGGATATTTAAATCCCCCGCGGATTTCCCTACGACGACTAGTGAAATTTACATGCCCCTTCCGGAAAAGGGGCCAGTGTAGACGTAGCCTTAGGCTATGTCTACACTGCAGGCTTCTTGTGCAAGAACCTTTTGTGCAAGAGTTCTTGTGCAAGAGTTCTTGAACAAGAGCGTGTCCACACTGCCATGTGCTTTTGTGCAAGAGATATGCTTTTGCGCAAGAGCGTCCATGGCCGCGTGGATGCTCTCTTGCGCAAGAAAGCTCTGATGGCCATTTTAGCCATAGGGGTTTCTTGCACAAGAAACCCTGTTTCTGTCCACACTAGCCTTTTTGCGCAAGAGCTCTTGTGCAAAAAGGCTTATTCCTCATGGGGAGAGGAATAACTGTTGTGCAAGAAGCCCTCTCTTCTGACAATTGACTGTAAATTTCCTTGCGCAATGAAGAATGCTAGTAACACTGAAGAAATCTGTGGAGTTGCTTCCTATTTCTGGTGTTGCCACCTCTTGAGATTTTATCAGGAGTTTCACAATATTGGATGCTTTTCTTAACGCCCCAGCTCCTGCAGTCATGAAAAAAAAACAGCTTTTATTTTTAAAAAGTAAGCTTCTAGACCTCATGATTATGGAGACAAATGAATCAAATGTACCCCCAAAGATGCAAAAAAGGAAATCAAATGAACCCCCCCACCACACACAATGTATTATTGTTTACATTCTCATGCTTTTAATACTTTCTCATGATATTTGAATGCCCAAGGTTAGCTACATGGCTGATATAGCAGTAATCAGCTTCTGGCCCACACAGTACACATACCTGGAAAGGCATAGGTCTTTTTATTTTACTTTTTTAATTTGAAAGCCAATATGAAAACAGAAGAAGATTAAGGTATGAAAAGTTTTGTCAGGAGATTGCTACTATAAATTGACTTAAGTAATCTAAAACCAAATATATAATACCAAAAAAATGAAATCATACTATTGCCTCACAAAATACAACTTGCTCAACATGAAACATATGTTTAGCCTTTGTAGTATTGTGTCTAAGATCTGAGAATTTAAGACACTGAAAATAATGTACTGTATTTTTTAGTTTGTTTCATTACACTTTTATAATGGCAGAATAATGGTTAGATTAGTCCATTTTCTCATGATTAAAACTCGATTAAGATTAAATAACCATCATAGCCTAATTAAATCTGTTAAAAGCAATGTCCAATACTTTGCTCTATTTTTTTTCAAACTTGTAATGAAACAACAGATAACATCAGTACAGCTATTTTTTTTGTTCGTTTGTTTCAAATACGCTATTGTAGGCTTAATTCTAAATATGTGATTTTTATCTGGGTTTTTTTAAGGACATACAGATGTTAGAAAAATAAGAAAATAGACAAATGAGTAGGTATTATGAGAATAATTCCAAATATATGCAAAGCAATCTAGAAACAAAGATAACAAATTAGATGGTATCATTTATGTATTGGTCTAGCAGCTACTTTTTATAATCTACAGCAGAACTGGACTGGAAATGTGGGGCAGAACTGGACTGGAAATGTCCTCCCACTCATTCCTTCTCTTGAAAGGTGTGTTAAAAATATTTTACAAAAATGCACAAGTGAAATTTCTTGGGAGGAAAAATAGGTTTGATAGTATTTCACTAACATAGATAATTATAGAACAGCAGCAGCTTCCTGTCTGTGCCTGCATCTTGCAGTATGGGGACTTTTATCCTCTAGTTTCTGCTTTTGTTGGCATTGTCGGGATCTGACCTGCAGCCTCATTTTCATGTATACCAACCTCTGATATCTGCACTGAAATCAAATGGGTGTTCAGCCTCACTGAAAACCAGGTCAGGTCTTAACTAGGACTTCTAAATTGCCATAAAATTACAGCACAAGTTAAGTCATTTGAAGATAGATTTTCAAAATGTGGCTATATTTTTAGTGCCAGCAATTTTAATACAAATAATTGATGATATAAATAGGAACTTAGGACCTGATCCGATGTTCACTGAAGTCAATGAGAGTCTTTCCATAGATTTTAATTTGTGCTGGGTCAGACCCTGGGGCTATGTCTAGACTGCAAGCCTCTTTTGAAAGAGGCTCTTTCGAAAGATACTTTAGAGAGAGCCTCTTTCGAAAGAGAGCGTCTAGACTGCACGCGGAACTTTCGAAAGAGCAAGCCGCTTTTTCGAAAGAAAGCACCCAGTGAGTCTGGATGCTCTCTTATGAAGAAGCCCTATTTACATTCAAGAACGCTTTCTTTCGAAAGAAGCACTTTCGAAAGAAGGCGTTCTTCCTCGTGAAATGAGGTTTACCGCCGTCAAAAGAAAAGCCGCGTTCTTTCGATTTAATTTCGAAAGAACACGGCTGCAGTCTAGACGCAGGTGAAGTTTTTTCGGAAAAAGGCTACTTTTCCCGAAAAAACCCCTGAGTCTGGACACAGCCTGGGATAGACAAATGTCCTAGTTCAGGGCACAAGTCACTGAGGGCACAAAATTCCACCCATAATTATTTCCACAGACAAAATTGTTGGTACAAAAAGATGGCCAAATTAAAGCCAGAATGAAAGCTATGCTGTCCTTATCAATATGGATTTAAAAGTGACAGACTGAATTTTAAAAAGTGTGCAAAGAGCAAGTGATGCAGTGAAAAGTGAAGAAGTAAATTCATCCCATCCCTGAACGCAGTTTATCATAGGATTAGCCCCTCCTACATAGTCCATATGCAATGGTCATCTGTATACTTTTAGTAAAAATCACCTTTATTTTACTATTTAAAAGCAATAGTACAAGAAAGAACTAAAGCAAGGTTACCGGAGTGAAAGAGCATGTGTGCCTGTCCACTACAGTAGGCTGCCATGCCACCAAAACAGCATCTGCTTTGGATGCAGCAAGGATAAATAAAAGCTACAAACACTGTGGCCAAGTGCAATGGAAACAACATTGCTAGTAGTGACCTGAATCCCCTGTCAGTAATTCTGCCTGGGTTTTTTTCTGCATTGTTGCCCCTTTTCCTTCACCGGGTAAAGGTCATGGCATAAAACCTACCTACTGGCACCAAATCTATCACAAAGGAAATAAAATGCACTTGAGAGCTGTATAGCATCCACGTCTTCCTTTCCAAAAATCTCATCATCCAAATTAAAATGACCCTGAAAAACTGAAATAGTAGAAGCAATCAAATCTAAACTTTAATACAATGAGGGTATGAACTATACAGTTTCAGGGGTGGGATGTCATGATTCTGAAAGAATATTTAGGTGGGTGTGTTTCAGCTTTCAATTATTGTTTTAAAGAACTTGTGTAGGGCCCAGTTGTGCTCAGTAATATCATACAGTTTAACAGCAACGTAGAAATCAGTAACAAGTATTTTTGTCAGCTTTCCAAAGAGTGAACAATATATTCATTCACAGGCAAAGGGGATTGTTTCTGAACATGAACTCTGCCTTAAGGCTTTAAGACAATGCCTTTTTAGTGGTCTCCATGCAAACTTTGGTTGAAGTTATGTTCCTAATTGGCAGCATTTTTTAATTATAGTACCCAATGGCCACTTTAATGAACAGGATATAGAGTCATTGTCTTTTACTTTGAATTAGTTTTATTGAAGAGTATAAAAAAATGAGCAAGAGGAAGAACTGATTACTACAAAAGCATACTAACTATTTCAGTCCCTAGGTATAAAGATAAATTAATGAATCAATTAATGTGGACTGCATACATCAAGGAAAAGCTACAGACTACACGATGAGGTCAGTACAATCCCCCTTTTGTGTTTTTATGAATAATCTAATGACTTGCGTCATTGGAATTACTCCAGATTTATTCCAGGGTTTAAGTGGAAAGTAGAATTTGGCCCCCAAATTACAGAATTGGTCCACGTAAGAGCAAAAATTATGCTTGTTTCTGGTGGTTCCAGAGGTGTTTAATTGTCATAAGAATCACCTTACTAGATCAGACCAAAGATCCATCTAGCCCAGTGTCCGGTCTTCCAATAACAGCCAATGCCAGATGCCCCACAGGGAATGAACAGAACAGCTTGTCATCAAGCGATCCCTCTCCTGTCACCCATTCAGAGCTTCTGGCAAACAAAGGGTGGTGACATCCTTGTTCTTTATTACAGTTGCAATCAATTTGCCTGGTACTTAATTCAGGTTTACTGGCCTATAAGTACTGGCATCACCTCTGTAGCCCTTTTTAAAAATTGACTTAATATTAGCTCTTCTCCAGTCATTTGGTATAGAAACCGATTTAAATGATAAGTTACAAAACCCAGTTAGCAGGTTTACAATTTCATTTTGTAATTTTTGAGTTCTTTCAGAACTCTTGGATGAATACCACCTGATCCCAATGACTTATTACTCCAAACACCATAAGAACATACACACAGCCATATTGGGTCAGATCAAAGGTCCATCTAACCCAATATCCTGTCTTCCAATGCTAGGTAGCCCCAGAGGGAATGAACAGAATGGGGAATCAGCAAGTGATCCCACTCCTGTTGCCCATTTCCAAATACTGACAAACAGAGGCTAGGGACACCATTCCTACCCATCCTGGCTAATAGTCATTAATGGACCTAACCTCCATGAATCTAGCCCCTGGAAAGGCAGTATTAGGTACTAGCTCCTCAAGAACTGTGGCCCTGGCTGCCTGGTGCTCGCCACTGTCTTCAGCTGCTGCAAGTGGTTTGTATGTATTCCCAGATCCTGGAAATCATCGATGATGGTCCTCCCCCACAAAAAGGGTGATCAAGATGAGCTGGGCAACTGGAGGCCCATCTCCTTGTGCTCCAGCCTATACAAACTCTACACCAGCTGCCTCATGCAAGTATCACGGACTGGGCCATGTGTGGAGGCACCATCAGCTCAGTGCAGAAGGGATTCATGTCTCGTTAGGGATGCTAAGAGCACAACTTCATCCTCCAGACAGCCACCCAGGATGCCAATAGGTCTCGGAGGTAGCACGCTATAAACTGGCTCGACCGGGCGATGCCTTTGGATCCATCCCACATCAGGACATGTTCAACACCTCATAAATATGCCCAATATCTTCCTCCGCAGCTTTGTGACCTCTATGGAGACTGCACCACCACCATCTGCTCCACCAATGCAGAAACAGCTGACATCCACATCCACCATGGAGTAAATCAGGGCATCTCCTCAGCCCCATCATATGCAGCCTGGCTATGGAATTGCTCTGGCTTGCCATCCCCTATGGCCTGGAGAGGTTCAACCTCCACAGCGAGAGGGTTGATGTCCTGGCCTATGTGGATGACCTGGTCCTGATCATCAACAGCTTGGAGAGCCTCCAGTAGATGCTAAATGTCACCAGCTGGGCTGCCAAGTAGATGGGCCTTTGCTTCAATGCCAGAAAGTTTGCCTCTTTTCATGTGAACAACAGTGTCAGGAACCTGGTGAGGCCCACTCAGTTCTAAATACGGGAAGAATCCATGGTCTCCCTCAAATAGGGAGAACACTACCAGCACTTGGGAGCCCCCACAGGAGTCCAAGTCCAGCAGACCCCCAAAGACACAATCGCCAAGATCCTACAAAGTGCCACCCTCCAAAACAACTGCCTGCTCGCCCCCTAGCAGAAGATCAATGGGCTAAACACCTTCCTGATCCCCCACATCTCCTTCATCCTCAGGGGGTTGATTGTGCCCAAGGTACCCCTGACCAAGGCAGATGGTGCCATATGATAGCTCATAAAGAAGTGGCTCTACCTCCCCCAGAGGACCAGCATGGACATCATCGACATTCCTCACAGGCAAGGAAGTGCCAACGTACCATATATGGGGGACTTGTGTGACATGACAGAGGTCACCCATGCCTTCTGCCTCCTGATGTCTTTGGACCCTAAAGTACAGAACATCGCGGAAAGCGCCATGAGAGCAGTAGTGAGGAAGCACATCACTAGAGCCCCCACAGTCCAGGATGTTGCCACCTACCTGAGTGATTCTCTTACTATTTTTTTAAATTTGAGATATACATTTAAGTTGAGCCTCTATTATGGTGTCTTCAAAAACTTCCATTCAGCTTGCAGGACATTTAACTTTTGGCACCGTACCTTTTTCATTTCTGTTTAACTAACTTCCTTGTTTTTGTGTCATTCACCTTTCTGAAAGTAAATGCTACAATGTTGGGCTGCTGTGGTGTTTTCAGGGATGTTTAACTTAATGATATTATGGTCACTATTACCAATTGATCCAGCTTTATTCACCCCCTGGACCTGATTCTCTGACCCACTTAGGACTAAATCAAGAATTGCCTCTCCTCTTGTGGGTTACAGGATTAGCTGCTCTAAGAAACAGTCATTTAAGGTGTCAAGAAACTTTATCTGTGCATTCCATCCTAAGGTAACATGTATCTAATCAATGTGCAGATAGCTGAAATCTCCTGAAATTAATGAGGGTTTTTTTGTTTCTTTGTTTTTATAGACTCTCTAATCTCTCTGAGCATTTTGTAGTCATTAACACCATTGTAGTCAGGTTGTTGGTAACATATCCCTACTGCTATATTTTTCAAGCATAGAATTATAATCCATAGAGATTCTGCAAAACACTTTGGTTCATGTAAGATTTCGATTTCTTTCAAATATAATGCCACTCCCCTACCTGTTCTGTCCTTCCAATACTCATTCTGAAATGATAATGCAAAATAAGCATTCACAATTAGGCCCTGTTTCAGACAGCTAAAAATGTGCTTACATACTTTCCTAAATCAGAACTGAATTACTCCAGAACTTAGTAATCAGTGAGTACTGTCAGAGTTGCTATCTCACTAGATTCACTTTACATTTGTGAATTAAAAGAGGTGTGTTAAGGTTTAATTCATATTGATGAAGCACTTTCAGCTCCTTGGATGGAAGCTGTCATATAATACTATGTGATCATTATTACTATTCATGCCCCTTAAACAGAACTGAGCTGCTCGTAGTTATTCCACAATCCAAAGGTAGGCCAACAAATATACATACATTCATATAATATTGTCTCTAGTAGTCATGGGTAAATTTCCTGTTTTAATGAGAATGCAAATAAAGTATTTGATGATTCAAGCTTACATTTCTGTTTGAAACCAGGAAGCTTCCAAGTACAAGGAATTAAACCAGAAGGAGTAGAAGTCATCCAAACACTTCTAAGCCTGCAAAACTCCTGTGTCTGACAGCAGTTCATGTTTTGGGTGAAAGTATGGGTCAGCTGCTTTTACTTCAGTTGGCACACTCATCTCAAGATTACATCTGAACTTCCATGGAAATACTCTATTTGATTCTTTAGAAATAATTAAATTGAATCAATTTCTAGTTATCTGTGGTCATGTTCTTAAAATGAACTGCAAATCTTTTCCTTTTATTCTATAACTGGGTTTCAGATGAAGAAATGGTAATGCATTTATAATTTTGAATGTTTGTTTAGACTTTCATACTCTCATCTGAAAACTTCCCTGATATTGTGTATATTTCTGCAGCATTGATTTCTGAATAAGCTGCTAAATTGAGGTGTGATCAGTTATACAGACAGGCTCACTGCACTCTCTTATATCTGAAATATCCCTGGAGGCTCTTGCCATTTCTCAACGTCAGAGATGTTAATCTTTATGGATCTGAAACCTAACATTACTGAACATATACTATCTCACATACTTCAAATGACGCTTACAGTGCTTGCAAGAAGTATCACATAATCCAAACTACCATATGCATCTCAGGCCTTATCCAAAGTTCACTGAAGTCAAAGTCCACAAAGGGGTGAGTTGCAGTGAAATCAATATAGCTGCTTTCTGCGTCTGTCTTCCTGAAATTCCTCTCTGAAAAGGTTACCCTCTATACTGTATAACAGTAAATTAATGTAAAGTATTTTTCTAAATCTGTAAGGGTATGTCTACACTACCCCGCTAGTGCGAACTAGCGGGGTAATGTATGCATACCGAACGTGCAAATGAAGCCCGGGATTTGAATTTCCCGGGCTTTATTTGCATAAGCCGGCCGGCGCCATTTTTAAATGCCGGCTTGTTCGAACCCCGTGCCGCGCAGCTACACGCGGCACGGGCTAGATAGTTCGGACTAGCAAGCCATTCCGAACTATCTGTACGCCTCGTGGAACTGTACGCCCCGTGGAACGAGGTGTACAGATAGTTCGGAATGGCTTGCTAGTCCGAACTATCTAGCCCGTGCCGCGTGTAGCCGCGCGGCACGGGGTTCGAACAAGCCGGCATTTAAAAATGGCGCCGGCCGGCTTATGCAAATAAAGCCCGGGAAATTCAAATCCCGGGATTCATTTGCACGTTCGGTATGCATACATTACCCCGCTAGTTCGCACTAGTGGGGTAGTGTGGACATACCCTAATATATTCATCTCTGTATATGTTACATTGTTATTTATTGGAACAATAAAAGCCATAGTAGAATACAATACACTTACAATAATTCTGATATTGTGAAACTATATAGTGAAACTGAATGAAAGTTCTATTTTATCCAATAATTTATATTTCAGATGGATTTAGGATGTTCTGATATTGGGGAAAAGGCTGTTTGAGTCAGAGAAATGTAAGGCTGGAAGGGACCTTGGGAAGTCATCATGCCCAACTTCCTGGGCTGAGATAGGACCAAGCATATGTGGACTATCCCTATGGAATATCTCCAGTTTGTCCTCATCTTTCTTAAAGTGTGGCATCCAGAATTGGACACAGTACTCCAGTACCTAGTAGAATGGGACAATTGCCTCATGTATTTGCAGGGTGAACGTTTCTTACGCTCTGTTATGTTCTACTCTGCTGGGGAAGGGCTGAGGGCAGGGGGATAGGAGTGTGATACAATAATACCTGTAAGAAATTTAAGTGTGGGGTGCAGTGTGAGGGACTCAGGGCAAGAGAGGATGTTGCGGGAGTAGCAAGAGTCAAGGCAGGAGCTTGGGGGTGAGGAGAGACTCAGGGCAGGGGCTGTGAGTATGAGGGGTAGGAATCAGGACTGGGGGGTATGAGGAGGGGCTCAGAGCAGGGAGCTAGTGTGTGAGGCAGATCTGGCCCTTGGGCCAGGCGAGCGAGTCAGTCACCTTGGCCTCCATACATTCAGGGCCCTATGGCCCTGCACATGCAGGGTCTCACGCTGCCCAACTCCCAGCCCCACTCACCCGGCCAGGTAATACATGGCTGTACAGCTCAACTACACTGCCTTGGGCCCCGCACACTATGCGGGCCTGGGGTGCAGGAGTCGGGCCTGGAGATATGAGGAGAGACTCAGGGCAGATGATTAGGGTGTGGGGGGTCAGAGCAGGAAGCTGAGGAGGTGGGAATGCAGGATTCAGGGTTGGAGGGCGTGGGGGATGCAGGAGCCACAACTGGGGGATGTGAGGGAACTCAGGAGTCAGGGCAGGAGTCTGGGTATGTGCAAGAATGAGTGTGGGCAGCCGGGCTGTATATTTCCCCCTTGCTCCCTGATAATCTGGAGAAGAAGAAGGAGAGCAACCACAATCCAGTATGTTTGGCTGCAGCCCCACCCTCCTTAAAGGGTGCATGGGGAGGGGAGGAGACTCAAGGCTGGGGCAGTCCCATAGGGGATATATCCATATTGAGTCCCTTTCATCTGCTTTGCTACCTGCTGCTTAGCGTGGCAGCCTGCAAGAAGCCCTGGGAGACAGGTTGGGAGCACACCACCCCTCCCACTCCAGCAGCGTGCCCCAGTCAGCTGGCTTTTTGCACCACACAGAGACACACCAGTTTACTTTCACCTCTGTGTATCTGTGAATAGACCCCAGAGTTACATTATCCTTTCTGTAACTGAATCACATTGCTGACTCATATTCAATGTATGATTGGCTCTAACTCCCAGCTCCTTCTCAGCAATACTACCTTGACAAGCATTCCCCATTTTGTATTTGTGCACGTATGTGATTTTTCCTTCCTACGTGTAGCCCTTTGCACTTATCTTTACTAAATTTCATCTTGCTAATTTCAGACCAATTCTCAAATGTGTCAAGGTTGTTTTGAATTCTAACTGTGTCCTCTACAAGGCTTGCAACCCCGCCAAGCTTGATATAATCTGCACATTTTATCAGTATGCTATCCACTTCATTAATCGAGTCGGAAAATATTCAATTATGCCAGACCCAGGATAGCTCTCTCCAGAATCCTACTTAATTTGTCCTCCCAGTTTAATAGAGAAACACTGATAACTACTCTTTGAGGACAGTCTTTCGGGCATTTATGCACCCATACTAGATGAATTTAATCAAAACCACATTTCCCTAGTTTGCTTATGGGAGTGTCATATGGGACTATGTGAAAAAATTTACTAAAAGAAACATATATTAGCGTCTATGTATTTAAACACCACTAGGAACCCAAGGTGGACAAATAATGCTTAATAACCTGCTAGCTGCTCATTGAGACCCACAGAATCATATAGTACCTATAAGACCTGTTGAACTTTACAGAACTCAATTTTTTCTTTTTTTAAAAACGCATGTGAAGATACAGAGTACTGTGTTATTTAGCTATGTTGTCATTTGCAGTGTTGTTGTAGCCATGTTGACCCCAGAATATGAGCAAGACAAGGTGGGTGAGGTGATAGCTTTTTAATCAGACCAACTACTGTTGATGAAAGAGACACTGGACTGGGACTCAGAAGATATGTAACTCTGAGCAAGCCATTGGGGGCCAAATTCAGCCAGGTACAGAAGCATAAGCCTAACTTTAACCATGGGAGCATTTCAAATTTAGCAGTAACAAATGCTCATGTTTAGACACCTGCGTAGTATCTTGCTGAACAAGCCTTATCTTTCAGTGCCTCAGTTCTCAGTCTGTGAAATGGTAGAACTTTATTTCTCCTGCCCTTTTGTTCATTGTTTCTATTTAGATTATAAATAAATAGAACATAGACTTTCTCTCACCATAAGTTTGAACACTGCCTCGCACTAGGTGGTGCTGATCTCATTGGGGACATCTAGGAACTATAAAAAAAATTGAATAAAAACCATCATAATGATTTAGTACACATCGTACACTCAATATCCAAATCATTTCTGGCTGTTAGCAACAACCTTTCAAGGTGTGCTCTAAAGGAATGTGAACAGTTTTCTAATTCATTTCTGAACATACTTACCATTTAAAACACAAACCAAACATCAGAAAATTATGTTCATGGTAATTGGAACTTTCCAAACCTTATTTATCCTGGCTGCCTCCTTCATTTTTATCAGTGGAAACATACAGTTAAGAATCTCAGAGTGAAATATTTTTATTGAAATTCCGTTAAAGCAATTACTATTTTTATTTCTTTTACATTTAGGAAGCTTTTAAAGTTCTTCTGCTTCAGTTCAGGGGATGACTTAGGTGAATGTAATATATAGCCACTCTGAAACTTTGTTCTTAATGACCACAGATTACAGAAGTTTCAGGGGGTAGCCGAGTTAATTTTATCCTGTATAGACTAAAAAACAAGAAATGGTCTGGTAGCACTTTATAGAATAACAAAACATGTAGATGATATCATGAGCTTTCGTGGGCACAGCACATTTCTTCAGATGTTAAAATTCCAGTTATCTGAAGAAGCTCATGATACCATCTACATGTTTTGTTAGTCTATAAAGTGCTACCAGACCGTTTGTTGTTTCAACAGGACATTCTAATGTCTAATAGTCTCTAAGGAACATATCTGAGACATAGGGAGCAAGTGTAGACGTACCCTATCTCAAGATAGGCATGCAAATGTAAAGTACCGAAATTGCTAATGAAGCGTGGGATTTAAATATCCCACGCTTAATTAGCATAATCGCATCTGGGCGCCATTTTGAAATCGCGTTATTGCAAAATAAAACACCCTGTGTATCAGCGTTATTTTGAGAGAAAACCCTTCTCTCGAAATAACTGTTACTTCTCATTGTATGAAGGGTTTTCTCTTGAAATAATTCTGCTAGACGGGGCATTTTATTTCACAATAACGCAATTTCAAAATGGCGCCCGGAAACGATTATGCTAATTAAGCGTCGGATATTTAAATCCCACGCTTCATTAGCAATTTCGGTACACTACATTTGCATCCCTATCTCGAGATAGGAACAAGTGTAGACATACGCATAGACAATAGAGACACCTAGTTAATGAACTTTGTTTATTTATTTAAATTTTTACTTCACCATTCTCAAGACTCAGGACACTTTACAAACATGTAAAACCAGCCATATCTGAACCCCTCCAGAACATCATTGACAATCTACAACCTATCCTGGAGAAAGACCCCTCACTCACAGACATTGGGAGCCAGGCCAGTCATTGCCTACAGACAGCTCCCCGCCTGAAGCAATTATAAGAGACACATACCACACCAGAGATATGCTTACACAGGAGCCTACCCCCGCAACAAACCCCACTGCCAACTGTGTCCACATATTTATACAAGCGACACCATCACAGGACCTAACCATCCCAGGGGCTCATACAATGCTGTGGTATCCAATGTGGCTACTGCAATAGCGAACGAACCACACTCAACCAGCCAAATAGCCACATTTGACTAGTGAGTAGCATGTTGGACACCACGGCTTAATATGGTAAATGCCATCAAGTACCAGCAATGCCCCTCTGCCATGTACATTGGCCAAACTAGACAGTCTTTGCAGCAAAGGCTAAATGGATACAAATCGGACATCAGGAATGGTAACACACATAAACCTGTAATGTAGGGGAACATTTTAACCTGCTTGGACATTCAATAATAAAAGTAGCCATCCTTCCACGGAACAATTTTATCACCAGATTACAGAGGGAGACAGCTGAACTGGAGTTCATTGTACTTCCCTCCCTGCATTGCACCCTCCTTTCTAATTACCCTACTTTTCACTCTTCCTATAAAAGTTCCTTAAAAGTTTAGCAGTATTAAGTAACCCCAGGAGTCACAGTAGACCTTTGGTTAACCCCAAATTTGGGTGGGTTGAGTAATTAGAGTGTATTATGCGTAATGCTTTACTTCTCAGAATCATGTGAATGTGTGAAATGAATGAATAAACCCTCTTCACTGAGCAACAATATGCAAAGACAGACATTTAAGATGTGCAAAAAACCAGCCAAGTCGGGAAAAGGAAATTGTCACACACATAAACATTAGAGAGACAAGATGGGTGAGGTAATGTCTTTTATTGGACCTTTCTTTGTTGGTAACAAAGACAAGTTTTAGAGCTTAAAGAAACCTGAAAAAGAGTTCTGTGTAAGCTTGAAAGATCATCTCTCTCACCAATAGAAGTTGATTCAAGAAAAGATATTGCCTCATCCACCTTATCTCTCTAATATCCTGGCTACAACAACATTACATATAGCCATATAAAAAAGCCTATTAAAACACAATATACAAATTAGAGTTAATTTTCAAGTGTCTGAAGTCCATTTCTTCCACAATATGAATTTTCACTTTCCTGCAGCTTTGAAAACTATCTGGAACCTCTGGATTCTCCACTCTTCAGGGAGTTAATTTGTTTTTCTTTGTTGTTTTTAGTGGAGAAGGGATAGAACTACTGTAATTAATTATATCTGGAGAGTCCACTACAATCAAGACACAAACAAAACTGGGGTATTCTTTTCACGATATTCTGTATCAGGGGTTGGCAACGTATGGCATGCATGCCATAAGTGGCACGCAAGATGATTTTTTGTGGCACGCGCCACATGGCATAAGGGATGGGCAGGCAGAGCGGGTGGCATGACCCTGCACTGGGCTTCGTGCCACTGGGGCATGCAGCTCCTGGGATCTAAGAGGTTAACATCCCCTGCTACAGGCTCTGCCTCCTGCTCCTGGAGGGGGCAGGGCTGGGGCTGCTCAACAGATTGAGGTGGCGTTGCCAGTCACACGCTGCTGACACTTCTGTGAGGTGCCAGAGCCTGAGCTATGCTGCGGCTTTTCCCCACAGGTAGGAAGACCCTTTCCCAGTACCCCACTCTGCCTGGCCAGGGGCTGGAGACAGCTCTGGGCAGTCCAGGACTCTGCCTGCCCTAGCCCCGGAGCTACAGCCTGCAGGTGAGGGGCAAGCCCCGGGAAAAGGTCTGGGCCAGGCAGGGAAGTGACTCTGCCCCCCCACAACCGCTCCTCACCCCAGTGCTGCTCCTGAGGGGCTGCAAGTCCCAGTGCTGCTGCCCTGCCAGTGTGTGTGCTGGGGGCACAGAGATGTGGAGGTAGGAGGGTGTGAAGGAGGATGCAGGGGCAGGATGGGAGGGGTCAGGGCTTACACTGAGGGGACTGGTGAAAGTTAAATCTTGGTACACCACTTCTAAAAGGTTGCCAACCCCTGTTCTATCTAATGCAGAACCAGGCAAGCAAGAAGTAACTGCAAAATGTTAAGCTTCCAGAGAGGTGTTCCCTCAGAGAATACTAATTTCTCATGGAATAAGCAACATAGAATCATAGATATGTCGATCTGGCAAGGACCTTGAGACGTCATATTTGGCGGAGGAGAAAATATGACATCTCCATCAACCCAATCCATCAAGTCTATCACTAGGGCTAAGCATTTCTTAACCACCAAACTACAACATGGATTTACAAATTGTACTCTGCTCTGAATTATCTGCCAGAAAGCACAAAAAAGGAGGACTCCCAAACCATAAATAATACTTTTGCAGTCATGCTTGCATCCTTAGTCCTGAAATCAATTTAGAAAACAATTGGACAATGCACCCTGGGAATAAAGAATCATTTGCCATTAGACTTTAATGTGTGATTACTTAGTAACGTAATTGAAAGCATGACTGGAGCACATAGCCAGTTTTCTATTGCCAGGAGATTACATCATAAATGATACAGAGTATTTCAAATAATATTATTTTTAATTGCATATTTGTTGTTACAAGAAGTTTTACTTAATATTTGCATTTTTTTTGTTTTTGAATACTGCGTAACTGTGGGGAAACTTTCAAAGTCACATTTTCTGGTGGCATTCATAAAACAACGAATCGCAATTATTCTCATATGCGGAATGCAGTGGAGGCTGGCAACATCTGAATGTGTGTAGATGGAACTCACACAAATCTTCAGCTGGTGTAAATTGGAGGGGCTCCTGTGACTCACAGAATGGTAAAATCACAGGGTTAGTAGGGACCACAAAGATCATCTAGTCTCATCGCCTGCCAGGAGGCAGGATTTGTTGTGTCTAAGACAATAAAGACAGATGATTACTCAGCTTCTTTTTGGAAATGTCCATTAAGGAAGCTTCCATGACTTTCCTAGGCAGCTTGTTCTATTGTCCCACTGTTCTTACAGTCAAGTAGTTTTTCCTGAGATATAATCTAAGTCTGATAGGCTGTAGAACTCACTGTCTCTTGTCCTCCCCTCCGCGCCCAAGACAACAATTTTTCACCATCTTTTTTTATGGCAGCCTTCCAAATATTTGATAAGTCACCCTTAATCCCCTCTCATTTCCAAACTAAACATGCCCAGTCCCTTCAGCCTTTGCTCATATGGCTTGCATTCCATCCCTTTGATCATCTTTGTCCCACGCCTTGGATCCTTTCCAGTTTCCACTTCAGACATGGGGGATGGAGAGGAGGGACTCACCAGGCAACAGTAGGGGCCTTACGGAAGGGGCGGAGCAGGGATGAGAAAAGACAGAACAAAAGCAGAGCCACCATGGCCCAAGTACCTAGTGGCAGGTTTAGCCACTCCCCACATGATTATTATAGCTGCCATCCATGGTATGGTCTCACATAACATTCTAACAAGTAAGCTGGAGAAATGTAGGCTTGGCAGAACTAGCATTAAGTGGATACATAACTGGTTAAACAACCACAAACAAAAAGTAACTACTGTTGAAATATTGTCAGAATGAAAGGAGATCTCAAGGGATCTGTTATGGGTCCAGTGTTTTTTAACATCTTTATTAAAGACCTGGATATAGGAACAGAACAGAGACTAATTTTGTAGAAGATACAATGCTAGGGTGGGAAGGCGTTGCAATCAGTTTGAATGATACAACCTAAATTCCAAGTGGAGACTTAAATAAAGGATTTCCTGTTTAAAGGAAATTGCCATCCACCATTCCATTCTAACCCCGTCACAGAAAACTAGTGTGACACGTGCCAGGGGATCCTCTGTTCTGAGGCTGATCCTAGGCTAATTTTCCTCAGCTGGAAGTCACGACTGGCTCTTCAGAGGCTTCTACTCAACAATGAAATTATTTTACTAGTCATTTTCCAATTCTTTGCAATACAAGTCATTTTCCAAAAGGAAAACTTTTGATTACAAGACATCTCATAAAACTTAGTTGGTTCCAGGCTGGTTTTACATAGTTTCCTATGTATCACTGTACTGAATGATTGGAACAACCCAGATTACCTCCTCCTAATTTGTCCTGGTGACCAGCCACATATGAATAAAGGGCTAGCATTCTGCAGTGAAAACAGAGCTAAAGGCAGAAAGTATGTCAGGCTCATTAAAATACTTTTAACCTGTTCAGTTCATGCCAGTGGAAGTACCCAAGCCTTCTGGGCTTTGTAATATAATAACACCGCTTTATCATGTTGAATGGTTTATTGGAACCAGCTTGTACATATGATTTAGTTTACTATGGTGAGGCCGCTACTGCAGGGCTATCACCTCTGTTTGGGAACACTTCTGTTATTTTTAACATTCGGGAGTTTGGAGCAGGGGAGTGGAGCTGTTTGTTTGTCGTGGCTTTCTTTTGCTAAATGAGCTTTCATTTGATTGGAGCATTGTTTGCATAATTTATGATTTTTAGATAGCTTCAAGACCACAGCTGGAGCAGAGAGGTAGAAAGGCAGACTGAACTTAGGGGGACCAGATATCAAGTGTGAAAAATTGAGATGGGGCAGGGAAAGTAATAGGCACCTACATAAGACAAAGCCACAGATATTGGAACTGTCCCTTTAAAATCAGGACCTCGGGTCACCCTAAATGGTTGCAGTACAGTAATTTCATTGGCATGAACAAGATGACATAGTGCAGGCAAGTCCTTTTGCTAATTCCCTTGTAAATAGGAAACATTTGCATATTGTATTACATGGCTATAATCAGCTTAACAAAATACTATAATGTGACCAGTTTCACCATCAGAGTCACTTTCTATAAAATACAAAAAAAATCAGTCAGATACCAGGTATGTAAATTTACACAGCCCCAGTTCACCCACAGAACGCAATGGCTTTGGTGAAACTGAGCAGCTCCTCTGTGGTGTTTCATAGGATTTTATCATGTGATAATCCACTGCCAATGTGATCACAGGATGCTGTACTTGACCATGTGTTCTGCAATTGAAACAAACTCTCTCTCTTTGAGCCTGCCTACTCATGGGAACGCCATTTGCAATTTTATCATGGCCATGTTTAAAAAGCAGAGCTACTTTTTAAAATTATATTTTAAATCAACATGAGCTACATTAAAAACACCCAGCCCAAGCTACCAGTGATCATAATGAAACACTTAAAAATAGAATTCACACACAACACACCCTAACAATTGACCTACTGAGCATGCTACTCCACCATCTACTTGAAAACATCTGGAGTTGAATAATCAATTCCCCCCAAAAAACCAAGCATGCAATGCCCCACAAGCACACTTCTCTAATCTCCCAGCAGACCAAGAGGAAAAGACAAACCTTGTAACGTGCTCTGACAGGTAACAAAAAGAGCTGCACAAAACTTTCACAATGGAACCCGAATTCAGGCAATATTCATCTCTTGTTACAAAAGTCAAAGTCCTCCCAATGACTTTTGTGAACTTTGGTAGTAGGTTTGTATGGGCTTCTAAATGGACTCCAGCTGCAGATTCTCTCTTCCACTCTAGGATGTGGAAGCTTTCACCTTTATCTTGAGATGTCTTGCAGTCGTGCTATTGCCTGCAACCTTTCCCAATACAATCAGCTCTCTCCACTCTCTGGCTATGTCTAGACTGCAGGCTTCTTTCGAAAGAGCCTCTTTCGAAAGATCGCGTCTAGACTGCAGGCGGATCTTTCAAAAGAGCAATCCGCTTTTTCGAAAGAGAGCACCCAGCGAGCCTGGATGCTCTCTTTTGAAGAAGCCCTATTTACATTGAAGAACGCCTTCTTTCGAAAGAGGAACTTTCGAAAGAAGGCGTTCTTCCTCGTGAAACGAGGTTTACCGCCATCGAAAGAAAAGCCGCGTTCTTTCGAAATAATTTCGAAAGAACGTGGCTTGAGTCTGGACGCAGGGGAAGTTTTTTCGGGAAAAGGCTACTTTTCCCGAAAAAACCCCTGAGTCTGGACACGGCCTCTGTGACAATTTTTGTCAAATGAGACACAGTGTTCCCTGTCAGCTTTGCACTTCTGCACCCACTCAAGAGAGATTTCAATTGCTGCCCATCTGATTCGCAGAGTGCCCACAGCAAGGAGTTTCTCCTGGTGGTGCCCATTCACACATGACTTGGTTGTACATAAAAAACTTATTCCGAACATGGGATGGAAAAAATTCACACATGAATGGAAAAGATTAGAGGGAACATTGGTGAGAGAGCACAATGTGGACTGGATCATTTCTTTTGTCTAAAGACATCCATTTAGTGAGGCTGGAGAAACTGGCAATTTTACTGCAGCATAATCTGCTTCCTCTCTTTCTGGCATATTCTAAGGGAAGAACATCTGGGAGTAGAAAAGCCCCAAGGCAACACTAGAGAATCGGAGAAAGATAACAGTACTCAGAGTTGCTCAGCACGTTGCAGGATTGGATACCCAGGGAATTTTATCAATGTTGGAGCTAGATGAATACTGAATAATTTATTAGTTTTGCCTTTCCCTTCTGCTTATAAACTATCTGTATATTCATTTACTCAAAACTAGATTTACCCAATGTTACTCAGGTCTGGCCCGGGGGTGGGCAGGTGGTGGAAGGGAATGATGGCCTCCCACCAGTACTCCCCTAGCCTGGCTCAAGGCTGGGAGGGAGGCAGGTTGGTCCAGGGCTCAGCTGGGGGTGACCTGGGGCCAAGAGAGGCTATCAAGTGGGGGGCACAGGAGCAGAGGGGGAGGGCATTGTGGAGGCCTATACCTCCTGGAGGCACTTTCTGGGCCCAGGTCCAGAGATAGAGGGGGGAATCGTGCAGGCCAGCCCTGGAGGCGCTACCTGGGCCCGGTAAGAAGAAGGGGCCTGCCAGTGTGGCCACGCTGGGCAGCCTGGTGGTGCTGGGGATAGGACTACACTGCCAGTGCCCGACCCCAATGGTGCTGCAAAGGTGGGGTTCAAGTGGTGGAACCAGTGGGGCTTCCCCCTCCCGATCCAGTGTTGGGGACAAGAACTGAGGGAAAGGGGTCGGGGCAGGAGGGTCACTTATCTGTGCCAATTGTTGGCAAGGTATTGAGGACCGTCCTCAGATGGCCATTCCCTTCCTTATGAGGCTGGCCCCAGTGGTGACTATGCAGTATTGCATATCCCTCTAATCGGCCCCCTCCCTTTCCATGTTATGGAAAACAATCGAATTCCCTCTTACTTCCCCAGCCAAACCCTGACCTTGCTTTAAGTTAGGTAAGAAGCAGCTGCAAACCAAATTTGGTGGTCCTAGCTCTTACCACTTAGGATTCTTGAATGAATAGACTCGCAGAAAGACAGAGATGGACTCACAAACAGACACCTCTATGAGAGGGAGGAAGGGAGAGAGAGAGATTATTCACCTAATAATGTCTGCCATAAGTATAGCTTGTAGATTGTCTGTGAGCAGCTTCTGGCAGCTATTCAAGCTGTTTTGAACAGATAAGTATGAATTAATTACATAAATGTAATACTTAGACTCAGGTTTCTGACATAAATGCTCATGTTTATATTTACTAAATAGTATGTGGCAGTGGTTTTCAATCTGAGGGTCCACAGGCTAAGTCTAAAATTTAAAAGGGGTCCTGCACTTCCATTTGAAATGTTTAGGGTCCACAAATGAAAAAAAGGTTGAAAATCCCTGGTGAATGGCACTGAAGCCTTGAAGCAATATCTAGAAAAACCCACACTTGCCTGGAACAGGATATCGCTGCATAAATGCCTTAGAAACCCATAGACATGCGGCAGCAGAGCTGGAGTGCCCATCTAAAAATTGAAAAAAGAACTCCCCATGTCATTTATATTCAAGCAAAGTATTTCAACCACTATTCGTTCTTATGAAAATATTAACCTTGTAGTGCTGCCAAGGTCAATAAGAGCTTATGTTGTCTGTCATATAAGCACCAGTTGTGAACATTAGATGCCTGAGGGTTGGGCTGGACAAGTTTGAACTTATGACCTTTCAGAATATTTTCTTCCAGTACTTGATCGCTCCTGATCTGAGGTTGCAAATTGGCCTGGACTTTGTCAAAATTAAGTCGTTTGTGTAATGCGGACAAATTTCTGCTGGTGACATGCTGGTAACCGAGACCACCAAATACATCACTACAGCGAACTCCAGTCACCTGGGAATCCAGGTTCACAGAGGTAAAAGGCAAGGTCATTATCCCACGTGACCAGGTTGTATGTAAATTTGATTTGGATAGTCTTGCACAACAAGGCTATTGGATGAGCTGGTGAAATATACCACAAGAAACCAGATACAGGAGTCTGAAGTAAATTACAGTTAGCTTGCCAGACTTTATAAGTACATTTCTGTTGACGTTAAAAAAATTATCCTTGAAAGTTAATCCAATTTGGGGGAATTACAGAATTCCCCAAAATTGTGAGCTAACTCCTGGCTCACATAAGAAATGGAGATAGCTTCGTCAAAGTTACAGCATATGGAATGTATTAACTAAATAGTCTAAAATAGTTGTGAAATTGGTTTTTTGTTTGTTTGTGTATTTTTTTACAACTAAGCACAATGGGTTTTATATTTGTCTTTCTAAAATCTCTTCTCTTTCTTAACATCATGGATCAAGCCAGTGAGAGATGGGGACAATTGTAACCCTTTCCTCTAATCCAAAATCCTAAAAAAAAGCTCACATATCTCTCCAATACAAAACTCAGACACATCCAGCAAAACTGCAGCTACACCTACCCTGTGCTTTGATCCCATCAGATCTTAGTACTTGTGTAAATCAGTACTGCAGCAGAAACTATTTAAGGAACACCCACCTGCTGAAGAAAGTGCTGGCACTCACTGTCCCTTTGAATTATTAGAGAAGCTATTCTCCTTTGTGGTGTTATACAGGTAGACACTGTTCTGCTCAATGCAGTGAGCCAGATCCTCAGCTGGTGTAAAGCAACATACTTCCATTGACTTCTTAGAGCATTTCATTTCTTTAATGCTATTTGGAGGTATATCTCAGTGCCTTCAAGCAAGATCCTGACAATTTAGGATCATCAAAGATCCCATGTCTCTTTATGAATAAGTGTTAATTTCACTACCCTTCCCAAATTCCAGACTGGCCAATTACATGGCATACACCTACAATTCCCTCTGAAGTTTCAAGTCTTTACACTTCTACCCAGTGCTGTTGTGCAGCACTGCTGTGTCCCATTGAACAGCTGTTGAGTTTGGCTCCAGAGACTGGATGCCTTTCTGTCATATATGTAGTAATCCCTGTATATACCATGTAGTTAATTTTGCAAATGTCTCTGGCATCCTGCTAGATGAAAAGGTGTTATATAAATGAAAGCTATGACATCCAAATAACTCATTTATCTTTACTATTCACTGGGGCTGAGTTTTATAAGTGTGTAAAAGCCCTCTCTACCACAGACAATTTTGGATAAATCTCCCATTTTACTACCCCCATGAAGCTCCATCAGTTGAAGAAATAGCAGAAGTGCTACTGAAGATGAGGCATCAATGTTCACAGGTGTTTTATGTTCTAGTGATAAAACAGTCTTACTCTGAATTGGGTTCAATCACACAGTGGTTAAAAAAAAGTCAGTGTTCTCTCTACACTAGCACTCCCAACATTGTACTGATAAGACGATGACAGAGGAAGATTTCCCAAAAGAGGAGAGTGTAACCTTCTTCCTACAAGGCTAAGGAAGAAACTGCCTTGAAAAAGAAAAGAAGAAACTGCAGCACCAGTGAGCTTGCAAAACTTTGCTGAAAGAAACTAGTAACAATAATTCATAAATGTTTTAGCATTAGGTTTAATTGAATTAATCATAGTTAGGGCCCTTGATCACCTCTCCAAATTTACTTTCTCAGGTTGTATAGTCTGAGCAAATATCTCTACCTGGAGGAATATTTTAGGATGCAACTTCACTTGGGAGTGGAGGATGACATGTTATCTGATTGGTTCAGACAATGAGTGTCATCCTTTCCTCAGCTCTTGCCCCCTAACATCCTTACTTTACTTACGCTACATCGATGACATCTTCATCATATGGACCCATTGAAAAGAGACTCTTGAAGAATTTGACAAGGATTTCAACAACTTCCTCCCTATTATCAACTTCAACCTGGATCAGTCCACATGAGAAATCCACTTTCTTGATACTACAGTACAATTATATAATGGAAAAATTTCCACCATCCTATATTGGAAACCTACCAACCGCTACAGTTACCCTCTTGCCTACAGCTTCCATCCCAGACACATTTCTCAATCTATTGTATGCAGCCAAGCCCTAAGATACAACCGGATTTGCTCTGATTCCACAGACAGAGACAAACACCTACAGGATCTATATAGTAATAGAGAGGTAGCCGTGTTAGTCTGATCTTGCTAAAACAAAAGGAAAAACTATGTAGCACTTTAAAGACTAACAAGATGGTTTAATAGGTGATGAGCTTTTGTGAGCTAGACCTACTTCCTCATATCATATTCTGGAAGAGAATTGGCATGACCAAAGGAATACAATGAAAAAAGTGAACATATTATTAAACTGACAAATCAGATTTAGTACAGAAGGTGGGGAGAGAGAGAGAGAGGGAGGGAGGGAATAGTTATTTATGAGTCAATGAATGGCTAATCAGGGGTGATAAGTGGGGAAGCTATCTTTGCAATGGTTAAGGTAATTAGCATCTTTGTTAAGGCCCATTCGTAAAGTGTCAGATTTAAGCATGAAAGAAAGTTCTGAAGTTTCCCTCTGTAATCTGGTGTTAAAGTCTCTTTGAAGTAAGATGCATGTAGTAAGGTCTTAAAGACTATGTCCAGGTAGGCTGAAATGAAAAGCAACTGGTTTTTCCTTGTGAAGATGTCTGATGTCTGATTTGTGGGCATTAAGTCTTTGGTGAAGTGTCTGAGAAGTCTGTCCAATATACATAGCAGAAGGACACTGTTGGCACATGATGGCATAAATTATATTTCTGGATGAACAGGAATATGTGTTCTTGATCATATAACTGAATTGGTTAGGTCCAGTGATGGTGTCAGCAGAGTAAATATGTGGACAAAGTTGGCAACGGGATTTGTTGCAAGGGAAAGTTCCAGGGTTGGTATTAATGTGGTATGTCCTGTGGTTGTTGGTAAGAATCTTCCTGAAGTTAGGTGGTTGTCTATAGGAGAGTATGGGTCTGTCCCACAGAGCCTCTTGGAGTGTAGTGTCCTGTTCCAGTATAGGTTGTAGGTTATTGATAATGTGTTGGAGGGGTTTAAGTTGGGGGCTACAGGTGATGTCAAGTGGTATTCTATTGTTGGCTTTCTTGGGCAATCTTGAAGTAGATGGTTTCTGGGTATATGTCTGGCTCTTTCAATTTGTTTTTTTATTTCCCCCAGCGGGTAATTGAGATTTACAAATGCGTGGTAGAGATTTTGAAATTTCTGGCCTGTCACTGGCATTAGAGCAGATGTGGTTGCACCTAAGGGCTTGACTATAGATGATGGATTGTATGGTGTGTCCTGGATGGAAACTGGAGGCATGTAGGTAAGTGTAGCATTCAGTAGAGCATTTCTAAAACTGAAATACCCACCCAGAGAAGTGAAAAAACAGATTTACAGAGCCAAAAAAGTATCTAGACATGAACTACTTCAAGACGGACACAAAAGAGAAAACAACAGAATTCCATTTATTACCTACAATCCACAACTTAAACCCCACCAACACATTATCCACAATCTACAAGCTATCTTGGAAAATGACCCTTCACTCTCAGAGACCTTCCGGGAAAGACCTATTCCCACTTACAGACCTGAAACCTGAAACAAATTATTTCCGATAACCATGCTACCCAGCTACATCATAAGCACCTAGGAACCCAGCCCTACAATCAGCCCCGGTGCCAACTCTGCCCACAAATCTATACAAGTGAATTCATCACTGGACCCCAACCACATCAGCCACCAAATCAGAGGCTCATTTAATTGCACATCCAATAATGTGGTCTATGCCATCAAATGCCAGCAATGCTCCCACTGCAATATATATTGGACAAACTGGACAGTCCCTATGGGAAAGAATTAATGGACACAAATCAGATATCAGAAAAGGGAACATACAGAAACCTGTTGAGGAACACTTAAACCTTCCTGGACACTCATTAAGGGATCTCCAAGTTGCTGTTTTGGTACAGACCAATTCCACACGCCAAATACACAGAGAAGGATTGGAACTCCATTTCATTCACAAGTTTAATTCTTATGCAAATGGTCTAAATCATGATATTGGATGGCTGGGATATTATGAACCAAACAAACAATGAAGGTGCCAATGGTTCTTTATGTCTGTGTAGAATCTAGTGTTAGTACTCTTTCTTTACATTGCAAACTAATAGTTCTGCCTCTTTTAACTATCCAGTCTTTAAGTGCTAATAGACTATTTTTTGATTTTCAGTTTTTACTGTTACATACTGGCTCAGCTTTCCTTTTGAAATTTATCTACCCACTGCCTCTTTTTTCTCTCTCCCCCCCCCCCCCTCTAATTTTTTCCTTCTTCCCTTCCCCCCTATCCCTTATATATTTTTGGTTCTGGACATCCAACACTCCTGTCATTTGAAGAAGTGGGCTGTGCGCATGAAAGCTCATGATACCATCTACATGTTTTGTTAGCCTTTAAAGTGCTACCAGACTATTTTTAAGTTTATCCTTAAGGCAGACTGCCAAGAAGCAGGACAAAATCTGCAAATTGGCTGTATGCTTTTGAATTAAATTTCACTAACACAGTAACAAGTGTCAATTCCTAAAGCACTGTGACAGTTTTACCATATAGTCAGAGATAGTCTCCTTGCATTCCAGTCTATCATACCACCCAGGCAAGCTGAACTTTGGGACTGAGGATTCCTTACACTAAAAATCACAATAATATTCAGGTTACTCACAGTCTCAAAAGATCAGTCACTTTCCCCAGCTCAATTGTACTTTGAAGTCAAAGATAATGTTTGTAGCCAATCCCATACCAAACGAGCTAAATGTTTATTGACTAGGAAAAATAAATAAAAGAGTTATTTACAAGGGTAAAGCACATACATATAAATGCAACAAGCTTTTATGATGAAATGTCTCAGCTGGCCATGTTAGTCTGTATCTGCAAAAATAATGAGTCCAGTGGCACATGAGGGCACATCTATACTATGTGCTTGTTTCAAAATAAGCTATTTCAGAATAATAACTTCCAAAATAACTATTTCAAAATAGCATGGCCACACTACAAATACCCATCAAAAAGATGCAGAGCTATATCCAAATAGTGTGTCCGCACTGATTGGAGCCTGAATCACATATAAGAATATCCAGAAGCACTCTGGGAAGGTTTACAGGACAGCATTCACTTCCTGGAGCTGCTGCCTGAGACTAGCTGAGGCTCATGCTTACAGTGACCCCTTGTACAGTCATGTCTCAGGCTCTTCACCTTTGCCTACCTCGAGGGACACCAAACTCATCTCATTGCATACTCTGGTTGCTTATGGACACCACAGCACTCCCAACCATGTAGCCAGACATGCTGCAAAGCATTCGCCAGCTCTTAGACCCCCTACTGCCCCTCCTGGTGCAGTTAGTGCAGGCTGCCCATGTTACACTGCAGCACCAGGACTCACAGCTCCCTCTTGGGCACATCCTCTCCTCTCTCCACATGCTATTTATGCAGCACATCCTCTTCCATCCTCCCCTGCACACCGTGCACCGCACTTCTGGCAATGGGACACCAGTTCCAACTGGTGGAACTGGATCATCATGGAGCAGTGGAACAACCAGAAGTGGCTCCAGAACTTTTGTATGCAGAAAGACACCTTCCTGGATCTGTACAAGTGGCTCACGGTTGCCCTCTAGCAACAAGACACCCATGTGTGACCCACCCCTCCTAGAAGTGGGTTGCCATCACACTTTGGAGGCTCGCCATGCCAGACAGCTACCTCTCCAACTCCAGTTCAGAGTGGGAAGATCGACCATTGGGGCCATGCTCATGCAGGTATGGCACTCTTGCTATTGTCCCAGGAGGGTGGTGAAGCACTGGGAAGGGAGTGGGGTGGTAGACTCTTCCTCCCTGGAGGTTTTGCACTCCCACCTTCACAAAGCCCTGTTGGGATAAGTTGGAGTTGGGAAGGGGGTTGGACTCGGACCTCCCAAGGGCTCTGGAAAGCCTGTGATTCTATATGTGTATCCTACAGATAGTGAGGGCCATCGACACCATCCTGCTACGCAGGGTCATCATCCTAGGTGATGTGGACACTATCGTGCATGCAATCCTGAGCCTCTGACTGGGCAGGACTGATTAATCACCTATGAAGCTGTGCTGCCAAGTAGCTTAGAGGGAACATGACTCGTGGACCACTGAGACCAGTTCATCAATGTTGCATGGTCAGAGAAGGCGCAAAATCATAGTGACCAATGCAATTTGCATTGTGGCAACAGGGTCATGAGGTATTCCCATGGATTATAACCCATGTTCTCCTCAGAAGGCAGGAAAGATGTTTGGACTCATTCCTGACTTCTGATCAGTTGTGCCATGGATGGTTTGTTGTTGTGCTCTTTTCTGGCCACAATCTGCCCACATTATAAAGCAGAATGCAACATTTGGACAGGAAGGTTGTGATCAGGAACTCTTCCTTTTGTTAACCAGACCCTCTTTTCAGAGGTGTAGCCTACTAGAGGACTAGAGATAGTGCCACACTTCTCTAACCTGAGCTTCTGACCCTGGAGAATGATTATTAACATGATGCAAGTTCAGAAAAGGATAATAAATTACAGTTGGGCAAGAAACTCTTCCTGGCCCAAGAGAATTGTCAAGATTTTTAAAATATTTCCCATCAAGAGCTGGGATAAAATTTCAAAATCTTGATTTTTTTTTCAAATTAACGAACTGCAATGTTTGACTCTTTAGAAGAGAATCAAACTTAACAATATCCATGAGTGTTCAGAACAGTAAAACACTAAAGAGGCAGATGTGCTTTGAATCAACCTATGAGAAAGGAGAGAACACAGGAAGTAGGCAAATAAACACTTTTTTTTAAACCCAGAGAGTTCGAAGTGCTTCATGGGAAATAGGAAGCATACCTAGATCAACTGCTTTTTGTGTTTGTGTGTGTGTTACAAAAACCTTCCCTGAGAGATTAATACCATAACCACTTAGACCACATCACATTTCTCTCATATCTGCTTTTTACCAGCGCTATCATTTTAAATATCAACAGTTGATGAGAAAAGACATATCTACACTTCCTGTTGTTAATTAATGAGCAGAGGTCAAAACACTTCCACCTTTGCCCACTGAGTTCATTGGAAGTTCTGCCTAAGTGTGAAGGAACTGAGAAATGTAGGGTTTGTCCCAGGTGCTATCCATAACTATTGTTATCATACTTAAATAGTAAAACAGTACCCCTGAAGTTAGAGAGACAGCAGCTTCTACAGCCTGATGTAAAGACCTCAGTTGTCCTTAGGAGTCTCCATTGACCTCAGAGGGCTCTGAAGCAAACTTCCACTTTCAACTATTTTAAAGTGGATGTTGGCTGTTGGCCAAGGAAAAAAAGACATTAGAAAGAGCAGAGAGGTTCCTGGGGATTATCTGATGACAAGGATGTATTTAAGGGTTCCCTGCTTTCCAGTGGCAAGAGATTCACTTTACAGTATAATTGTATCGAGTCTGGCATTCAATCAAAAAAGGAAAATGTACTTCATTATAAGAATCTATTTGTTTTAGTGCAGCTATTGTGCCTGTTAAAGTGTTTGGGTATTTATCTCTAAGGGGAAGAAAGCTTTATGGCTAGCTAAATACACTGCTAATGCAGGTTAAAATGCCTTCTCTTTAATGTTTCTGAGGTTTAACTTTAATGTATGGCATTACTACTTTGTGGAAAGGAAATGAAATGTAATGTAGAAGAATCTAATGACATATGATGTATCAAATCAAGGCTTAAAGAGAGAGTAATATTTTATGGATAAAAGCTGCCACTCAAATTATGGCTTTTTGTATTCATTTAAACGAATAGATGTTAAGAAGATAATCACCATTTCACTTCTGATATTTCATTGTGTATAAACACACACACTTATGCAGGTTACAATTTGGGATCTTTTTTAGGTGCTATATTTTGAATGTTTGATATGTTCAAAATATTATAATTGGAAAACTGTTGAAATTGCTGGCACAAATGTATTGATTTTCGTGACTCAAATGATCTAATTTATGTCATCTGATCAGTTTATGATTTCCTTCTCACTAAAACCCTCCTCACTCTAAAGCATCCTCGTTTATTCAGTGACTTCATTGAAGTTATTGTGGCATAAACAACTGCAAATGTTCCCTCCAAATGTGCATTCAGTAACAAAATTATATATGTCCTAAACATACACTTCACTCCCTGCTCCACCCTCAGCCCTGCTCTAGCCCACAGCCACAGCTCCACTCCTCCCACAGTTTCCCCTCACCTCCACCCTGCTCTGCTGTCATTCCTTTTCTGCTCCTACTCCCCCCTCCCCGGCCACCTCCATTCCTAGCCCCAGCTTTTCCCCTTCCCCATGCCTGTCCCAACCTCTGCCCAAGCTCCTCTGCTGAACCAATAATTGGGGGGGGGGGCATGGACAGATTCCATTAGTGACAAGAGAGGGGAGTAACAGGAAAAGTTTGGACCCCGAAGCAATAGCTGGAGCCTCCACTTAGAACTGTACTCCTTTTTTGATGAGAAATTAATTTAAAATGGTCTGGTCACCTTTACAGATGGTTCTTCTGCACTCAGGAATGCTCAGCTGTCTTTGAGGAACATGGAACCACAAGTATCTTTTGTTTGTGAAAAAGGGACAAATAATTAAAATAAATATGAACATGATGTATATTTCCATACATTCTGTGTGATCTGCTCTGCTTCTGAGGGCTTGGTGTACTGCTGTGTCAGCCCTAAACAGCTGCTGGGACAGTCAGACCTTGCTGCAAAGTCACTCAAAACTGCCACTGCCAACAATTGGGTTTGGTCCTGCAGATTTCCTCCACACAAAGTGCAAAATTTCCAGCTGAGGAAACACAGAACAAAATAAGACCCTAGAGTTCCTGATCTCTAGGACACTGCCCATTTCCATACTAAGCTTGATTTTCATTTCAAAACCAGTATTCCCCACCCCATACACTTAAGGTCAGCATTCACTCTAAGGTATATCCCACACAATCCCTATTCCTTTTTTAGGAATATAGCTATAATAATATTGATCTCTGATGTATACAATCAAATCAAAAACAAATTTCAACCAAAGCAGCAAAACACAGCAGGTGGAAGTATGATAAGTAACATTGTAGTTCTTGTAAATGAAGTTGACCAAACTGACTTTTTCTCTTCTTCCTCTAATTCTTCAAGCTCTAAGGCTCATGTTAATGTTTTAGGGTCTTCCACTGGAATAACTTAAAACACTTTATTGTTAAATTAATGTTCACAATATCCCCTGAGAAACTGGTTAATACTGTTTTATCCATTTTACCAGAATGGGCACTCCTAATAGGACCAAACTTCCATTGAAGCCAATGGTAGTTTGGTTCAATTCAGAACTATGGAACTTGGCTCAAAGTAATAAAAGAACTTTATTCACTGTCACTTAGCATGTCAGTGGTAGAGATAGCAATGCTTGATGAATCACAGCACCCTCTTCCAACTATTAAGGTTGCCTCTTTTGGGGAGGAGGACTCCTGCTCTACGAAAGAGCAGAAAGTAGGAAAATTATAGCAAATTTACAGAATTGTGGAGTTTTCATAGCTGTGCTCCATTCAAATCACCACCAAATCCATTTTACTACAGAAGGCATGAGCCATGATCCTTTGTCTTCTTAAGGTTTCTGCCTTCACTGATGACTTGACCCAATGATCCATATACACTAGAATACTACTGCAAGATAGATGTACCACAGTATTTCTAAAGGGGAGTGAATTGCAAAGTGAGCCTTAAAATATTGTAGAAGACATGTCTCAAGTTCTAAAATGGGAGGAAGAAGATAGAAATTTGCTAATATACATCACCTATTTCACCAGTGTTTTAAATCATGGAAGTATGAACACTTGAATTTACTTCTGCCAAAATGGTATAAAATTACTGATGCAAAAATGCTTAAGTCATCTTAATACTTATATAGTATTTATTACTAATTTAGCTCCTTTTTGTGAAATTATCCTGATTTGAGTCAGATGGAGGTTTACTTGTAAGTGTCCACCAAATAGTTTGCATGAGCAATTTTTAAATTATGGATTGTTTGAAATGTCAAAGGAAACCGTTTGAACTATGAGTTATTCATGTTATGCAAGCCAAAGTCTCACAATATTTGTTTCTGTTCTCTGATCATACAATAAACCTTTTAAACTGGAGAATAATGAAAGACCCTGCAGGAACAAATTTTCAGACAAATAAGCATTTGTCCTAAAATTCATGAAGCTTTTGGGATTCTCACATAATGGCTAAATATTACAAACATTGCCAATAATAGGCTCTCATCAATCATAACAAGTTAAATTTGAGCCTTTATTTCTATAATTGTTTAAGTAATTTATTTACTGATCAACCAGCTGTCTCAACAAACATTGACAGACTGGCACTCTGTTGACTCCTCCCAACATATAATTTTTATAAATTATTATGACAGATAGAGGACAAGCAACTGATGAAGCAACAAAGGAGGATGTTATACCAGCAGCTAAAGAATAAACCTCCAAATTAGAAACATCCACAGAAATTTAAATTAATAGAGATTGCCTATCTCCTAGAATTGGAAGGGACCTTGAAAGGTCATTAAGTCCAGTCCCTTGCCTTCACAGTAGGACCAAGTACCATCCTTGACAAATTTTTGCCCCAAATGGCTTCCTTGAGGATTGAGCTCACAACCCTAGGTTTAGCAAGCCAATGCTCAAGCCACTGACCTATCCCTCCCCTCATGAGAATGTTCTACTCTAATCTTGTAGCTGTTAGGAATTGGGTCACAGGTGGTCAGAAGAGGAGGTGTGCAAAAGATCATCTATTCCTATGTGACCTGATCTTCTGAGATGAGAGAGGTATCTGTTTTACATGGTGACAATGTGGGCATGTCAGAGACCTAGGGCCCCCACTACCCCTCCTGAAACCAAGGACTCTCAATCTTCGATTCTTACAGCAGCTGCAACAAGGTTAAAGAAATTGTTATTTTCCTTGGTTATACTTTCTTTTCTTTGTTATCCCACATCCTCAGGTGCTTAGGGCATCCAGCAATTTCTACCTGTTATTTAAAGCTTGTGATGGTCTGTTCAGGTGTCCAAGTGTCATGTTGATAGATTTAGCCTTTTTTGTTGTTGTTGTTGTTCTGTGTAAAACTCCTGTGACGGAGTGTTCCACTCATTGCTTGACAGTTTGTCCTCCTACGGGTTCTAGGGATTTTAACTCTGCCAGCCCTTTCCTGTGGTTGCACTCCATCTCTCTGTCTGCCTATCTGAAGTCCCTCTCTCACTCCAGGAACTGATGCATCCTCTTTGTGATTTAGCTCTCTGGCCACATTAATCAAGGTTTTCCCCTTTCCAGGATAGTCTTTCAAGGTCTTCTCCTCAAGTGGTGTCAAGCAGTCTTCACATCCTGACTATGTCAGTCCAACAGTGCCTCCAGCTGTCTTTGTATACATAACTGTACTTGCTCATTCTTCCTCAGCACTCCGCACCATTTCATCTGATCACCTGTTTCATATGATACAGTTGCGGTTTGGGTGTGCAGCATCATAAACATCTGATAGTCAAATCAACACCTTTTGCTGGATCCAGACATTGCTTTTCCATTATCTGAGAGAGAACAAAGGTGGGGCTGTAAAGGAAGCAAATTGGTTTATGCTAGTTGTGACCAACATATAAAGTTATGCTGATAAGCACAGGCAGACAACTAGAGAAATGCTCCAGGATAACAACTGCACCTTCTGTTGGATGTATACATCTGATCTTTGCCAATACAATATGAAGTTTGGTTGTCAATTTGGATCCGTTGCTGCACTTGTATTCCCATAGGACAACTTCATAAGTTAATGCCTATTTTTATCTATAGCTGCCCAAAAGGCATGAGCTCTTCCTCTTTAATGCAGACTTCAACACAGAAATGTAACACCTTTGTAACCAAAACATATCTGTGGTCACAGTCAGGACTGCAGTGAGCATTACCTGGGGATACACTCAAGGAGTACTCAAAAACTTCAGCTGGCACAGCTTCTCTCTTCAGTTAGGTGATCAACTATATCTTTATCACAAAGTAAGTGTCTTGAGGGGGAGAGGAGGATCCTATTTCTTCTTTCTTTCTTCCCAGTGCCAAGCATATTACTTAAACTCAACTTTAAAAAAAAACAAAAGAAACAAAAGTAGCAGCAGTGTTTGGCATTGATTATCTCTTGCTTCCTGGTACATTATAGAGAATTGTTTATAATCCTTAAATTCCTAAATGGTCTAGGGCACATGTTTCTGAGACATCTCTTCACACTCCATGTCTCACTGTAGTTGTCATTGTGTCATTATCTTCTGCAGCTGGTAGAAATCTTTAAGACCAACAATAGGGTCTTGTCAATGACCGGTTCCTTCTGGCACTCTACTACACCTGATATTCCGGAAGCTTCGGGGCATAACATAAGATCTATGTGTTAGAAAAAGATTAACAGCAGGTCTGTGCACCATATGACAGTTATGAAATTTAGCAGGTGGAGAATTCAATCCCTGCCTCTTCCAAACTTTGTATTGTTATCAATTGAAACAATTGTGTTTTGTTAGGTTCCAGGGAAGAAGATCAGTACCAAGTTGCAGAGGGAAGCGGAAGGAAGGGTGACTCAGAAAATGGCAAGTGGGATGATCTGTTGGAGAGATCTACTACTTGCAGTGCCAGATGAGGGAGATTCTCTCCAATAATGTTCTCCCCGCTGCTTCCAATTTTGGTGTAAGATACCCTTAACTGGATACTAGTTCGGGGTGTATGGGGTGTTCAGGGAGGGGTAGCACCTCTGATGTACGGGCATGTCGTGTCCTTTTAGGGCAGCTCGTCCACCTTTGGTCCCCACTTGTCACTCAACTCTCACCTGTGGCTCCTAGTAGCTGTAGCATGTGCAGCGGCCACACCCCGGGCAACAGCTTCGACAGGCTGGCTAAACCAGGTTGAGAGTAGCCGTCGGGTCATCAACCTTCGGTGAGATAGGGACTTGTCTATCCCGAGCATGTGAAGACAAACTCCGGCGGATCGAGCGGATGAGACCTACTAGAATAGGACCAACGGTCATGAAGGTGGTTTCTGCAAGCGATGTGGTACGCTAAGAGCACGGCAAGACATGAAAGATGCCCTGGTCAACCACTGCGCCCAGCCCATCTCCAACCGTCTCGACATTAGTCCTGCCATTGGAGTAAGATGGAATCTGGGAAGAGAGAGTGAGGCTGACTATGCGCACCTCTCCCTCACTTTAATCCAATTCACGCGCAAGTCTTGACATCTCGACATCTCCTAAGTCCTGTGGCGACGGGCGAGCGACGAAGCAGCAGGTGTGGATACACTGGGAGCTGTAGCCGTGGACCTGCACACAGGCGGCTCAGGTCTAATGGTCGTCTTCTTGCTGGTGGAAGCAACAGCTGGATTCGGCGTCTACCTGAGTGACTGAGCAGCCCTCTTTAGGATTGCACTGCTCACCTCCGTAGTAAGAGGAAGGGGCTAGAAAAGGTGCCCTGAACATTGTTTGCTTCATAGAACCCTGGCCAGCTTACTGCGGCTGGAGGGGATCCCATCTCATGCGGTCGAACAATAAAATTTCGAACAAAATGCAAGGTGACACCACTCACTATTGGCACATGGAACGTACGCACGCTTCAGGACAACCCTTCAGCAGACCGACCAGAAAGAACAGCCCTGGTCGCCAGAGAGCTCACAAGATTTAACATCGATATTGCGGCACTGTGTGAAACTCGTCTAGCAAATGAAGGTCAGCTCATGGAAACAGGAGGTGGTTACACATTCTTCTGGCGTGGACGCAGCAGTGACGAACGTCGTGAATCTGGAGTTGGCTTTGCGGTTAAGAATCATCTTGTCCGCAAACTTGCCAGTCTTCCCAAGGGCGTGAATGACCGACTCATGACACTGCATCTTCCACTACCGAGAGGAAAGCAAGCCACACTGATCAGCGCTTACGCGCCCACAATGACGAATCCGGATGAAGTAAAGGACAAGTTTTATGAAGATCTCGATGCCCTACTCTCATCCGTGAAGCGCACTGACAGGCTGATTCTACTTGGCGATTTCAACGCGAGAGTAGGATCTGATCACACTGCCTGGGATGGCGTCATTGGAAAAAATGGAATCGGTAAATGTAACAGCAATGGCCTACTATTACTGAAGACATGTGCGGCTCATGATTTGATCATCACCAATACCATCTTCCGCCTGCCCACTCGCAAAAAGACGTCCTGGATGCACCCACGCTCTAAGCACTGGCATCTCATTGATTATGTCATTGTGCGGAGGAAAGACAGACAGGATGTAAGGGTGACCAAGGCCATGCCGAGTGCTGACTGTTGGACTGACCACAGACTTATCATCTCCAAATTAAGCTTTCACATCAAGCCAAAGAAACGTCCGCAGGGAAACAAAGCTGTGATGAAAAAGATCAATATCAGTAGACTGAGGAACCCCAACACAGCAACTTTACTAGCAGAAGATCTTGGCAACCAACTTTTAGAGCTGCAATTAGAGGAAAATGCTGAGAAGGACTGGGAATGCTTCCGGGATATTGTGCACTCTTCTGCACTAAAGGTTCTTGGACCCTCACACAGGAAACAGCAGGACTGGTTTGATGAAAACGATGAAGAGATCAAGGCCATACTTGCTGAAAAGCATCGCCTTCACCGTGCTCACCAGAATGACCCATCGTCAACAGCTAAGAAAAATGCCTTCAACAACATTCGCAGGATCGTACAGCACAAGCTTCGTAAGATGCAGGACTCCTGGTTGAGTGCCAAAGCAGATGAAATCCAGAAGTTTTCTGATAGAAACGATGCCAAACGGTTCTACGAAGCCCTTAGATCCTTGTATGGACCTCAGCCCTCAGGGAGTTCCCCTCTACTGGACTCAGATGGTGCAACTCTCATTACTGAGAAGGCTCTGATTTTACAGCGTTGGGCTGAGCACTTCCAATCCGTACTGAACTGCCCATCTTCCATCAATAACGAGGCGATTGATAGAATGCCCCAGGCGGATATCAACCACAGCCTGGATGCCTCACCATCAGAGACTGAAACCTTACAGGCCATCAGCCAGCTGTCCAGTGGCAAGGCCCCAGGATCTGATGCGATTCCAGCGGAAGTCTATAAGGGTGGTGGTGCAGTGCTTGTCAACAAACTCACTCAGCTGTTCCAGTCCTTCTGGAATCAAGGATCTATTCCTCAGGAACTGAAAGACGCGTCTATCGTACACCTCTACAAGAGGAAAGGAAATCGACAAGTTTGCGATAATCATAGAGGAATATCACTGCTTTCCATCGCAGGTAAGATCCTTGCACGAGTGTTGCTGAATCGTCTGATTAACCACCTGGAACAGGGTTTATTACCCGAGACACAGTGCGGCTTCCGCAAAGAGCGTGGCACGGTGGATATGATCTTCGCAGCCCGACAGCTTCAAGAGAAGTGTCAAGAGCAGAATCGTGAACTGTACACCACCTTCGTGGATCTCACCAAGGCTTTTGACACTGTCAGTCGCGAAGGTCTGTGGCGCATCATGTCGAAGTTTGGGTGCCCTGACAGATTCATCTTGATGGTACGTCAGTTCCACGACGGCATGACGGCTCGTGTTTTGGATGATGGAGAAGCTTCAGAGGCCTTTCCCGTCACAAATGGCGTCAAGCAAGGGTGTGTGCTGGCACCGACCCTGTTCAGCATAATGTTTTCAGCCATGCTGTCAGACGCCTTTCAGAACAGTTCCTTGGGAATCAGACTGAGATACAGGACCGATGGGAAACTGTTTAACCTGCGAAGACTCCAGGCTGTCACCAAGATAAAGGAGACTGTGTTACGAGATCTCCTTTTTGCTGATGACTGCGCCCTGAATGCTGGATCAGAGCAGGAAATGCAAGCCAGCATGGACAAATTTGCAGCAGCATGCGACAACTTTGGCCTTCTCATCAACACAAAGAAAACCGAAGTGATGCACCAGCCAGCTCCAAAAGCTCAGCATCAAGTGCCCACCATCACAGTGAAGGGACAAAAGCTGCAAGCAGTGGACCAATTTACATATCTTGGCAGCACCCTCTCCTGCTCAGTGACAATTGACATCGAGGTCAACTGCAGAGTCGCCAACGCAAGCTCTGCATTCAGCAGACTGTTGACCAAAGTGTGGGACCGCCGTGGAATAAGCCTTGCTACAAAGCTTAAAGTCTATCGAGCAGTAGTGTTAACTACCCTGATGTACGCCAGTGAGACTTGGACTGTATACAGGAGGCACACTAGGCAACTGAACCACTTCCACACGATTTGCCTCCGCAGACTTCTGAGGATCCGGTGGCAGGATAAGGTGCCAGACACAGAAGTCCTTTCTAGAGCAGGTCTGCCATCAGTTTACACCCTGCTGATGAAAGCTCAGACACGCTGGGCAGGCCATGTTGCAAGGATGCCAGATCATCGCATCCCTAAACAGCTCTTCTATGGTGAGCTGTTTCAAGGGAAGCGATCGCACGGGGGACAAAAGAAGCGATACAAAGATACGCTTAAAGCCTCTCTCAAGTCCCTGGATATTGACACGACCTCCTGGGAGACCCTGGCACAAGACCGATCAACATGGCACACGCTGATCTACCAAGGCTGTCAAACATCTGAAGCCAGAAGGACAACCATAGCACAAGAGAAGCGAGCACTCCGTAAAGCCAGAGTTGCAAAAGCTGCAACAGTGGTGCCCACACATGTCTGCCCGACATGTGGTAGAACATTCCGTGCCCGTATCGGCCTTATCAGCCATTTGCGGACACACCATGAACAGTCCATAACCCGTTAGATGTCAAGGTCCTCTTCGAATACGATGGACAAACAACAAGTTGCAGGGAGAGATGAAAACTGGTTCAACAGAATGTGGGACTTCCCACTAAAAGCAGATTCCATCAAGAAACACTTGTCAGCCCACCCCATTAGGGACTGAGATGCTAGCACTAAGAACAGAGGACATTATATGGTAGCAAATCACAATTGTAGCCATAAAATTAACAGATCAAGAGTAAAGTCAGGTAGCTGATCTCCCAGGAACTTGTAATCTCTGCCAACCTTGAAAAGGTAGTACTACACATGAAACTCATACAGTGATCTCACCTTGGCCAGCACTCTCCATATTACTAGACAGCTGCACCAGCCTATTGATGCCTACTAAGGCTCTGTAGCTTTAGATTTCCTTGGCTAACACATCAGAGCCATTCTTATCCATAAGCAGGATACATAGTTACAGGATAGCTACAGCAGCACAGGAGCCAGCAAACAGAGCTGTAAACAGAGGAGTTTGTAAAGGGAGTTTGGATATTGGGACTTGTTTGGGGTTTGTTTTTGCTGTGGAGGGGGTGTTTTGGATTGTTTTTGTGTTCACCGGACTAATAGGATTTTGATGAGAAAGTAGATAAAACACAGAGGCAGTAGTGGCCATGGCCCAAGTAGCAGAGAACACAAGGAGGATGATTGGATGTGGTAGCTGTGGTATGTACATGATTCTGGAGAGGTTACCTGAAAGGAGTTTTGTTTGCATGAAGTGCCGCCTGATAGAGCTGATGGAAGAAAAGATCCGAGGACTGGAGATCCAGGTGGAAACTCTGGTCGAGTTTAGAAGGGGGTTTGAGCAGATGATGGGGCAAAAGCATGACGTGGCTGAAGGGGAAAGCTTAGATATGCAGATGGAATCAGGATCAAGGGCCTCAGAGGGGGGACTGCTGGGTGAAGAAAATGGACAGTGGAAGCATGCGACTAAGAGAACCAGGCAGAGGAAAAGATGGGTCAGTGAAGGGAAAATAGAGCTTAAGAACAGGTATGTGGAGTTGGAGAATGAAGAAGGGATTCAGCAGGTAGATAATGAAGATGGAAGGGTAAGGAAGAAGAGAAGAGTGGTTAGTCCCATTGATAAAGGGGAAGAGTTAATGAAGACAACAGCAATAATGAGCATCAAGAGGATGGGTTAAAGAGGATTACAAGGGAAAACAGGAATGGCAAGGACTTGCAGCCAGAGGAAGCAAGAGATAGACCAGAGAATCGCACTGTCACCAGGAAAAGGCAGATCTACGTGATTGGTGACTCCTTACTGAGAAGAATAGATAGGCCTGTAACCAGAGCTGATCCAGGTGCTAAGATACAGGATGTGGAACTGAGGTTGAAGAGGATTATTAAGGGAGCAGGAAGGAATCCATTGATCATCCTTCATGTAGGAACAAATGATACGGCTAGATTCTCGCTAGAACAAATTAAGGGAGACTATGCTAGGCTGGGGAGGACGCTCAACAAAATTGAGGCTCAGGTGATCTTTAGTGGGATTCTGCCTCTTCCTAGAGAAGGGCAACTAAGATGTGACAGGATTATGATGATCAATAGATGGCTTAGGCAGTGGTGCTATAAGGAGGGCTTTGGGATGTATGGTCACTGGGAGGCATTTATGGACAGAGGACTGTTTTCTTGGGATGGACTTCACCTAAGCAAGGAGGAAAATAGACTTCTAGGATGGAGGCTGGCTCACCTGATTAAGAGAACTTTAAACTAGGAATTTGGGGGAGACGGTTGGAAGATGTCCAGGTAATCTCTACGCCGGATTTTAACACTGAGAGGGAGGAAAACGAAGTAAGAAAGGATATAGCTGGGGGTAGGAGAATGTACATGAGTGGATACTAGTCTAATAGGTCATATTTGAGGTACAACATCCGTGCCAAATTGGGTAAAGAATGTGAGTGAGGCCAAACAGCAAAAATTAAGATGTTTGTACACCAATGCGAGGCACCTAGGTAATAAAATGGAGGAACTAGAGCTATTGGTCCAGGAAGTGAAACCAGATATTATAGGAATAACAGAAACATGGTGGAATACTAGGCATGACTGGAGTACAGGTATTAAGGGTATGTGCTGTTTAGGAAAGACAGAAATAAGGGTAAAGGTGGTGGAGTCGCATTGTATATCAAAAATGAGGTAGATTGTAAAAAAATAAAAAGTGATGGAATGGAGAAGACAGAGTCTGTTTGGGCAAAAATCACATTGGGGAAGATAACTATCATATCCTCCCCTGGGATAATGCTTGGGGTGTGTTATAGACCACCGGGATCCAATTTGGATATGGATAGAGACCTCTTTAATGTTTTTAATGAAGTAAATACTCATGGAAACTGAGTAATCATGGGAGATTTCAACTTTCCAGATACAGACTGGAGAACAAGTGCTAGTAATAACAAAGGGCTCAGATTTTCCTAGATGTGATAGCTGATGAATTCCTTCATCAAGTAGTTGCTGAACCAAGAAGGGGGGATGCTATTTTAGATTTGGTTGTGGTAAGTAGCGAGGACCTCATAGATGAAATGGTTGTAGGGGACAACTTTGGCTCGAGTGATCATGAGCTAATTCAGTTCAAATTAAATGGAAGGATAAACAAAATAAATCTGAGACTAGGGTTTTTGATTTCAAAAGGGCTAACTTTAATAAATTAAGGAAATTGGTTAGGGAAGTTGATTTGACTAAAGAAATTATGGATCTTGAGGTGGAGGAAGCCTGGGATTATTTTAAATTAAAGTTACAGAAGCTGTCGGAAGCCTGTATCCCAAGAAAAGGGAAAACATTTATAGGCAGGTGTGTTAGACCAAGCTGGATGAGCAAGCATCTCACAGAGGTGATAAGAAAAACCAGAAAGCATATAAGGAGTGGAAGATGGGAGAGATCAGTAAAGAAAGCTCCCTTATTGAGGTTAGAGCATGTAGGGACAAAGTGAGAAAGGCTAAAAGTCAGGTAGAGTTGGACCTTGCAAAGGGAATTAAAACCAATAGTAAAAGGTTTTATAGCCATATAAATAGGAAAAAAATAAAAAAAGAAGAAGTAGGACCACTAATTACTAAGGATGGAGTGGAGGTTAAGGATAATCTAGACATGGCCCAATATTTAAACAAATAGTTTGCTTCAGTCTTTAATGAGGCTAATGAAGAGCTTAGGGATAATGGTAATATAACAAATGGGACTAAGGATAAGGAGACAGATATTACCATATCCAAGGTAAAAGCAAAACTTGAACAGCTTAATGGGAGTAAATCGGGAGGCCCAGATAATCTTCATCCAAGAATATTAAGGAACTGGCACATGAAATTGCAAGTTCATTAGCAAAATTTTTTAATAAATCTCTAAAATCAGGGGTTGTACCATTTGACTGGAGAATTGCTAATATAGTTCCTATTTTTAAGAAAGTGAAAAAAAGCAACCCAGCTAACTATAGGCCTGTTAGTTTGACATCTGTAGTATGCAAAATCTTGGAAAAATTTTGAAGGAGAAAGTAGTTAGAGACATTGAAGTTTATGGCAATTGGGACAAATTACAACATGGTTTACAAAAGGTAGATCGTGCCAAACCAATCTGATCTCCTTTTTTGAGAAATTAACAGATTTTTTAGATAAAGGAAATGCAGTGGATCTAATCTACCTCGACTTTAGTAAGGCATTTGATACAGTACCACATGGGGAATTATTGCTTAAACTGGAAAAGAGAGGGATTAATATGAAAGTTGAGAGATGGGTAAGTAACTGGTTAAAGGGGAGACTACAGTGGGTCATATTGAAAGGTGAACTGTCAGGTTGGAGGAAGGTTACTAGCGGAGTTCCTCAGGGATCAGTTTTGGGGCCAATTTTATTTAATCTTTTTATTATTGACCTTGGCACCAAAAGTGGAAGTGTCCTGATAAAATTTGCGGATGACATAAAGTTGGGAGGCACTGCCAATTCAGAAAAGGATCAGGATATCATACAGGAAGGTCTGGATGACCTTGTAAATTGGAGAGGTAGCAATAGGATGAAATTTAATAGTGAGAAGTGTAAGGTTATGCATTTAGGGATTAATAACAAGAATTTTAGTTATAAGCTGGGGACACATCAGTTGGAAGTAACAGAGGAGGAGAAGGACCTCGGAGTCCTGGTTGATTATAAGATAACTATGAGCCACCATTGTGACAAGGTGGTGAAAAAGGCTAATACAGTCTTGGGATGTATTAAGCGAGGTATTTCCAGTAGGGATAAGGGGGTGTTAGTGCCGTTATACAAGGCATCGGTGAGACCCCATTTGGAATACTGTGTGCAGTTCCAGTCTCCCATGTTTAAGAAGGGGGAATTCAAACTGGAACAGGTACAAAGAAGGGCCACTAGGATGATCCGAGGAATGGAAAACCTGTCTTATGAAAGGAGACTCAAGGAGCTTGGCTTGTTTACCTTAACCAAAAGAAGGCTGAGGGGAGATATGATTGCTCTCTTTAAATATATTAGAGGTATAAATACCAGGGAGGAAGAGGAATTATTTAAGCTTAATACCAATGTGGACACAAAAACAAATGGATATAAGCTGGCTAGAAGGAAGTTTAGACTTGAGATTAGACAAAGGTTTCTAACCATTAGAGGAGTGAGGTTCTGGAACGGCCTTCCAAGGGAAGTAGTGGGGGCAAAAGATCTATCTGGCTTCAAGATTAAACTAGATGACTACATCTACATTGGCACCCTTTTCCGGAAAAGGGATGCTAATGAGACACTTTGGAATTGCAAATGCCGCGGGGGATTTAAATATCCTCCGCGGCATTTGCATGAACATGGCTACCGCTTTTTTCTGGCTCTGGGCTTTGCCGGAGAAAAGTGCCAGTCTAGACGGGATCTTTCGGAAAATAAAGCATTTTCCGGAAGATCCCTTATTCCTCTTAAAATCAGGAATAAGGGATCTTCCGGAAAAGGCTTTATTTTCCGAAAGATCCTGTCTAGACTGGCGCTTTTCTCCAGCAAAGCCCCGAGCCAGAAAAAAGCAGCAGCCATGTTCATGCAAATGCCGTGGGGGATATTTAAATCCCCCGCGGCATTTGCAATTCTGAAGTGTCTCATTAGCATCCCTTTTCCGGAAAAGGGTGCCAATGTAGACACAGCCGATGGGTTTATGAAGGGGATGGTTTGATGAGATAACATGATCTTGGTAACTAATTGACCATTCATTATTAGTGGTAAATACGTCAATGGAGGGATGATAGGAGTTACTATAGTGATCTTTCTGGGTGTCTGGCTGGTGAGTCTTACCCACATGCTCAGGGTTTATCTGATCGCCATATTTGGGGTTGGGAAGGAATTTTCCTCCAAGGTAGATTGGCAGAGGCCCTGGAGGTTTTTTGCCTTCCTCTGTAGCATGGGGTACAGATCACAGCTGGAGGATTCTCTGCATCTTGGGGTCTTCAAACTATTTGAAGGCTTCAATATCTGAGATATAGGTGAGAGGACTATTCTAGGAGGGGGTGGGTGAGATTCTGTGGCCTGCATTGTGCAGGGGGTCAAACTAGATGATCATAATGGTCCCTTCTGACCTTAAAGTCTATGAGTCTATAGTTGCATAGTGCACACAAAAATGTGGGGCATCATTGGGTCTTAATGTCCACCCACCTGCCTCTTCCTATCCCTGTTCTGTGGCTCTGCTTCCTCTAGGGAGAAACTAGTTAAGTTAAAGTGAAAAAGCCTGCCAGACTTATTGGTCGAACATCGAACCATTCAAGTGGTGACGAAGCCATTTAACAGGCATTTGCCAACCCCACGTATACACTTTCCGTTTCTGAATTTACTGTGTCAGTCTACAGGACCTGAGTTTCACTTGGTTTTAAAAATATTTCACTAGTGTGTTGCTGAAGATGATAAAATCACATCTGTAAAAAATCATCACCCCTCCTGGCTGCCATCAGACATAGGAGCACTAGTTTAGCAGTACTGTATAATAAGGCCTCATAAATCCTAAGACTGGTCCCCACACATCATTGTTTTGGAACAATATTCCAGTTAATTTGTCACCTCGCATAGAAGACAAGATATTTCCGTCTGTTGTTTTAATATTAGCCCAATGAAATCTTGAAGAGAATAAAACAAATTAAAACACAAGAGCCTATTCTCCATAAAGAAAGAGAATGGATCCAGTGTTCATGATCCAGATTATTGTATGCAGACAGCAAGTAGAATCACCTGCACACACTAGGAGTGAAATCCTGACCCTCCTGAAATCAGTGGAAGCTTTGCCATTGACTTCAATAGGGCCTAGATTGTGCCCTAAATACTTTCCCACAACTGCAGGTAATATGGTTTGGAAATGAGGTAGGGCTTTAATTATTGCAGCACTTAAAGATGCAACACCCCCACATATATAATTCCTGCCCACTTAAAGCAGTCATAATTGGGTTAATATAATAGAAAGCTAAGGTGTAGCGAGGTTATCATCCAAAACAGGTTTAACACAGAGCTTACAATCAGCAGGATACTTGGAAAAACAAATAGCCTTGAAGGAATAATCACTATTTGGAAGTCAAGTTATGTAAAACATATTTCCCCCTGTGTTATTGCTTCAAGTTGTTTGATTGCACCTAGTATGTGTAAAGAGTGAAAATTACAGAATCTTCACCCTTACTGGTTTAGGCTCTGTTTGTTGTAATAGCTACTTTAAGTTTTAAAGGGTTTTCTTGCCTTCTTCCTTTGGTCTTTCTTCATGCAGGTAAAAGCTGATAGGAGTAAAGTAATGAGACAGGATGAAGAAATAAGCAGCCAAGGAAACACTGCCAATTTTCTAAATCAGACGCCAATGCTTTTGGCACCTTCTTGTAGTTTACTAAACACTGAGTCCAAATTTATCATCAAAGAACTAGCTAGGCCTACAGATTGCACACATGGTCCCTATCTCTCTCAAAGGGAAACCTAGACTACTTCACAGTACCACTTTCTTTTAAAACATAGATCAAATAAAAAAAATCCCCAACGCTACACTGTATAGACTACAATATACAAAAATATACAATTGTATTTCTCCTTTTTCCATCTGCATTAATCCATATAAAATATATTTATAATGTAAGACATGTGAATGCACAATAAGCACTAGATACAGAATAAGTTTTATAACATTAGCAAACACAAGTGGGTTGATAGGGCTGAGATTTATTTCATGCAAATATCCCTGGCATGTGAATTGAGTGAATAGAGGCATATATTAATAAATCAATATTTTAATCTCTGGATTCTGAAAAAATATACAAGTCACTTCCGCTGTGGTTTCATAGTGTTAGTAAGAAAATTAAAATCTGGCTCCATGGCCCTTATCCAGCAAAGCACTTCATTATATGTATAATTTAAGCAACTAATTAAATGTTATAGTACTATTATAACTAACATAGTACTATTGACTATTATGATACTTAAAATTATGCATGTGCTTCATTGGTTTGCTGGATCAGACCTGTAAGTAGTAACCAAAAACATTAAACTTTATGCATGCCAGTGTTTGAAAGGGGAAAACAAGGGACACATCTTGTGTGGATTTCAGGTTGAAAGGAAGGGTCATTAATTCTTCCTCCTTTTTTCCTACTCCTTTTCCCTTTTTATCAATAGTTAGCATGCTTATAATGGGAAACTGACTTCAGTGGGGTCAGGATTTCACCCGGAATCATTGAACGTCTATCACATGCTAATAATATACTCTTTTTACATTTTAAATACTAGAAGATCTTACCCATTGCAACGTGGATCCTTCAGGGGAGTGCATTGGCGGAGTGGGGTTGGGAGGCTCAGGGAAATTCATGGAGGCTGCAGGAGTCAGAGCTGGGGATTGGGAGGGGCTTAAGGCAAAGAGTAAGGACACGGGTTAGGGCTGGGACAGCGAGGTGTTGGAGGGCTCAAAGCAGGGATCTGGGATGTGGGGGGTGCAGGGAAGGGGTCTAGAAGGTCTGGAGGGGGCTCACTGGAGCTGCCCACAGTGGTGAAGACAGCATCGCAGCTACTAGCCCCACCTCACCTGCTCCTGGGGGGAGTCAAGGGCTGTGGTGCCCATCCCCAGCTGCCAGCTCCTCTGAGGGAAGCCAGTGGACTTGGGCCAATGGTACTGCTGGGGGGGGGCAGTGCTGTGAAGCCTGGCCCCACACCTTGGAAGTGCTCCTCAAGTGGGTAAGATCGTGGGGCCCAACCGAGCCCCCAGCCATGCCACTCCAGGACAGCAGGGCTGCTGACTGGTGCCACCCTGCCCCCCCATCCAGAGGGAAGGGGTTTTGGGCAAGAAGCCACTTACATGTGCCAATGGCCTGCATCATTCAAAGCCCTGGCCCTAGCTGGTCACTCTTCCTGGTGCAGCCATCCCCCTGTGGTCACTCTGCAGTAAAACCATCCTTGCTATCAGTCCCCTGCCTTTCCATGTTAAGGAAAACAATCCCATTTCAGGCACATCCCATTTTCCTTGAACAACCAAACCATGACTTTGCTTTAAAAGTTAGGATAAGAGGAAGTTGTATAATGAATTTGGTGGTCCTAGCTCTTACCTTTTAGGAGGAAGATTCAGGGGATAGCTGAGTTAGTCTGTACAGAAAAACAAATGGTCTGGTAGCACTTTATAGACTAACAAAACACGGACAGGCAGATGTACAAACTCTCTACAATATATCGCGATACTATATATTGTGGGGCCCATCTTCAGCTCATGTAAAGTGAAGTCAATAGAACTATGACAATTGGGACTAAGTTCTGGTCCTATATATCTATATGGATATACACCTGCACAATTATCAGCCATCCAAAATTCTATTTACCTTCTTGATCATCGCTAAGTAATTGCTATTGGTAAAGACTAGTCTTTTTTTTATTATAATCACCATTTCTGTATAGGGCTGAAAAGTAGATTTTTGCCTAGGCTGTTCAATTTTCACTCCAATTTCACAAGATGAAGATTATATTTTATACTGATAAAAACAGCTCAAAGAATCTAAACAGAAGAGGGTGGGCAAATAAATACATTTTGCCAGTTTACTGAATGTTATTAACTTTGGAGATAAAGGTCGTGCTTCATGTCACATAAAAAATGGTTTTGCCTGTATTTGCACCGTCTCTTTACCTTTTCTAGAATCATCACCTAATTTCCCGATATATATTGTGCCTTGATCCAAGATAGCTATTTTAATAAATTACACATTTTAATATAATTCTTAATGCATCACATATGCAATAGAATCTGAGGACCACGTGCTGCCCTCCACCATGCAGGAAAGCTTATCATTCAATATAAGCACTGAATTATTAATGATTACACACCTGCATAAGGGGAAGTCTGAATAAAACCCTGAGTGTGTCTTGTATTAGCACTCAGACTCCAAATGTCGTTATGTGTGTAACTTTATACTTCATATCTATTTACCAGAGTAAAAAAGTAATTGGGGGAAAAACTAGCTATTTATATTGTCTTTCTGGCTTCTTCTTTAGTTTGGCTACTTAGGGGGATTTATCCAATTTATCTGAAATTGATTGACTGTTGCAGTAAGAGTTCTTCCTTCCCAGTTAAAGATTCCACAATTTAAAAAAAATAAAGTAAAGGGAAGTTGGGAATTCAAACATCTTTCTGTTTTTACATCCTTCCCCCCCCCCCATTTTTTTTGACTGAAACTGTTTACCAAATCATTCTAATGTGCTAATTGTTCCACCCAAAGTGCCATTTTTGGGGTGAAAAAAAAGGGGTTTCCTGAAAGATTTCACCCAGTTCTTCTCCCCTGACCTTATTGAGATAGGATGTTTTGTCACTGTTTGGAGCTCATTTTATGAGATCTGGTAATTGGGGAGGGGCACCATGTTGCCTTCACTTATGGCAACACAAGCAGGAGGAAAATTTTGAAAAATTCTGACATTTCTTTTGCAAAAGTTGTGGAAATATTTTGTAAAAGACATTAAATGTCCTTTACCATCATATACAGTGGTACAGGTTTTTCAAAATGTAAAATTCAATAAAAAAAAAAAGGTGAAACTTTTCAAAAAGTGTTCACAAATTGAGCTCTTCTAACTGCGGTTCTATTAATCATTTTTATTACTCTGCCTATGCAGTTACATTTATTTGAGGATAGACAATGACTGGCCTCAATACAGTTAGATAATAGTTTTATATCCTTGGAACTCCCAAAGTTACAGGAGGGTCCCTTCATCAAGTGTACAGCTGTCAGGAGGAACAGAGGGGCTGCATTCCCACTCCTTCCCAATGTCACATAACTGGGAAATGAGGAAGGAAAAGAATGACATCCATTTTTTCCTTCTCTCACACACACACATACACACGGTATGAAACTTCATAAAGTTTGGTAAAATTCAGGTTCAGATCTGGATCCAGACCTCATGATTACCCTCCACTCCAATGATTACAACAAATATTTCACGACATCCACTTGTATTACCAGAGCAAATGCTAAATTAATACACACTGGACTTGAAGCAGGAAGTTACTGCTACAACATTCAGTAAATCAGTATTACGATTACATGACTTGAAAGTAGTGGAGGGTATCATTTGTGAGGGAAAAGTTAGGAGTGCTTTGATCAGGAGAATTTTTTTGATACATGTCATTGGGTATTGTCTGATACATTCTAAGAGAGAAAAATTGTTCTTCCTTAGTATCTCTATGAGCCTGAGATAAAAAAAAATCTTACATTGCAGAGACAGACTAGAAGTAAAGCATGGGAAATGAATACTACAGCATGAAGGTAAGTCCTTTCCCTTTGCCCCTCCTCCAACTCAAATACTATTTGCCTCATTTGTTTCATTATATGTGAAGCTAAAGAGAGTAAATGGAAAAGTACTTATGTCATAGCACCAGCCTGGCCTCTAGCTCCAAATGTCTTCTGAGTAATAAAAAACCCTGAGGATTGAGAAGCAAATCTGAATCCAGGCTCTCTCTATACAAAGAGAGTGTACTACTGAGAGACGCACAGATTTTACACAGAAAAATACTTTGGGACTAAACTCTTAACTTATTCCACCTGGTAGGACTCTCCTGAGCTTACTCATCTGCTATCAAACTTGAGGAAGCTGACAGGTTTTTAAATGATGGACTCCTTTGGGTCACATTACTTAATTATACAGTATATCCAGGGATACGCACATGGGTCTTTTATGGTAAATGCTATGACTGCCTTAAAAACTCATTAATATGTCATTAACCAAGCAGACATTTACTAATTAAACAATTAGCCCCTCTCCTCTATTCCTTTGTTCCACCCAGAGATACTCAGTTATTCAGATCCTCACTTTAGATTTTGAAAAATTTCTATTCCAGGAAAAATGTATGTCTTTAAAACAAACTGTAGAACCAAGATATTTCCTTTGCTTTTGGCCCAGCAATCAAACAGGAAACCAAGAGCAAGTGCCAGATCCCCAGCTGGTGTAAATCTGTGCTGCTAAGCTGAAATCAAAGGAGTTATGAAAATGTACAACCCCTGAGGGTCTGGCCCCCAGGCTTTCTGAATGCAAATGGCAGTGTAATTTTAAATGTTAGTCCACAAAATCAAAATATTGACTTTTCCTGCCCAAACTAATTGTGATTTCGGGAATGTGTAGAAGTGAATTCAGCCTCCATTTTAACCTACATAATTATTACTCCAACACCAATAAAACAAATATAAATATGCAATGATTAAAGACTGGAAACATATCCTTCTGAACCACCATATGAAGTTAAACACCAAAAGAGCATGCTGTATTCATGTCTTTGAAACTCAAAGGATTTTTAATAATTTTACTCGCGCTGTTTTCTGCTGATAAACGTAGCTTGATCATGTTTGATGTGCTCTAACTGTGTTAAACTGTGATACAAAGAAGGATTATCAAATGTATTGAACTGGAATACAGCAAATGTCTTTTTAAGAGAGAACCCACCCTTTATGATCAAAAAGTAAACAAACAAAATTGTAGTCTTATTTAGATTATCAGCTGGAACAGTATGTACAGTACTTACTTCTCTCTTTCCAGCTCCTTCCATATGTTCTGTCATTTTAAGTATACTGCCTCCTAATGGCTCCATTTCCTATTCCTTGTTGTGAAGCAGTCTTCAAGAAGCACTGTATAATAAGAAAAAGACCCTGGGTCAAGTTCATCCCAGCACTGGTGAAGGGACAGAAGGGAAGCGATTTACATTTTATCTCTTCAGGCTTTACAGGTACCAATGTACACTTAACTCTCCACATTCCTGGGACAAGCTAATGATGCCCTAATTTACACCTTCCTCCTCCTCCATGAGCCCTATTAGGCTTTCCAGCGACACAAAATTGTGAGGCCACAATCTCTTCTTGTTCTGGTCTCTGCCTCACCCTTAGTCTTTCCCAAAACACTCCCTGAACTGGAAGGGAATAGAAGGGAAGGTTATTGCTGTGGAGGCAGCACAGAAATAGTGGAACCATCTCTACTTTGTCAGCACTGAGATCCCCTGCCTTGCAGATGGGTCTCTAGGCGGATTACACCTTTTCCTGTGACTCCTTTTCACCAGCCTAACTGGTGCCTTAGAATTGAAAGGTAAAAAAGCCATCAGATTTCATCTATATAAAAAGACTTTTGCACATTTGAAGTAGAATGAATTGCTACACTGGTGCAGCTCGTCTGAGCTCACAATAAGAGATCTGGCATAGCTCGGAACTGCTGTGGCCTCTAGCACACTATACTAGAGGTGAGGGAGAAGTCTAGAGGCTCTGATAGCAATTCACAGTCATCTGGTCATTCCCTAACACAGGGACTCTACAGTGATCACTTACACCAGCTTCAGGCTGCTGGAGTGATATAAAACAACATTACCACACTGGCAGATCTGAACCAGAAACTGTAAGGCTCATTTTTTTCCTCTTTAAATGGCTAAGCTAGGTTTGTGGTCATGAGAGGGGGACCTAACTGATAGCTACACAGCCTGAGTTCCTCTACATATCAACAGGCCAGGTATAGCATGGGCAGCAGTAGTACAAGCTTCTCCCAAACTGCCTCCACCTGACCTGAAGGGACTCACATTGGGCTTAAAGAAAGATTAGTTTCTATGACCTCAATTTTTAATACAGTCAAGCTATGCTTGATACACAGTGGCTAGCAAAGATGACTTCATATGACATTTGCTGCACTGATTCTGGGGCCAATCAGAGGTCAGTTCATCCTCCAACTCATGTGACGGCAGCCTCAAGATTACTCAGTCTTACACTTCTTTGCCTATGACCCCAAGGAATTATTCCCCTTGCCAGGGATAGCTGGAATTCAGTGGTGTTCCAGCACACTCCGATCTCTCCAATCACATGATCTATGCTGGTTAAAAGAGAGTTAATGCAGAGAGGCTACACTGATTTTGCATCACCCAGAGATTCCCACTACACAAATGGAATTCCCAGGCAGCAATATGAACTGGCTCGGCAGCCCAGTGTCATCAAAGGGCTCAAAAGGATTGTAGTGCAATGGAAAACTGGACTCTGTCCATATAATCCTGGACCTCCATGCTGTGCTTTTTAAGGAGTCGGTTCTTGACAATCCATTGGAGGCTTTGGGAATGGAGATGTTTGCCCACTAGGAACCTCACTGAAATCACAAACTCATTTCACATCAAACACAGAGAAGCCATGAGTTGGAAAGATTTGACAACTAGTGGCCTTATAGCAATTAAAGCAATGGTCTACACGTGGTAAAAATGCCTTTAGACATTTGTAATCATTGTAATCATGCAAGCCCATCAAATCCCACAAGCATTTGATATTTTAGGGTTACTAGATACATCGAGTTACCCTAATATTGGGTCCTCATTTTCATAACCAATCTATGGATATGACCACATACATAAGGACAGCTAGGCACTAATTTTTATTATGTGTTATACTGAGGACAATGTGCCACCTTTACAGAACTGGAAATGCAGAAGAGCGAAGTGGTATTTGTGTGAGAAAGATTTTCATAAAGGAAAGATCAATCCCCCCTCCACTGACTGAAGAGAAAATTAATTACTGCAGTTGGCAGAAGATAAATGATTCCAATTTGCAGAGTTGTGTAATTAGAGCAGCTGCAGAGGCAAAAACTGGCTGCTAACTTTGAACCTCAACCCCAACATGACATTTTTACGTGCGTTTAGTTCTGCCACTTGTGAGCCCAATGAAAGTTTTCTGTGTCTTCATAATTATACCTTGGTTCAAAAATAATCATTGGCTCCATTGCATAGATGAAACTTTATCATCCGGTTAGAGAAAGGTATGTTGTATTGTCTTTGAAGTGCTGAAATCCCCACAGTGGAAAATTTATTAGGGGAAAGTGATGTTATGGCAACAATTAATTCTGCCACAACATGTAGAATTAACTGCACTGTTAAGAATTAATGATTCAAGAAAGAGTTCAAAGAAAGAAAAATACTTACGTCAAAGCATAAAGTATCACCTTTGCATAAGGTCTAGCAAGACCATATTAAAGACCTACTTTGCCAGGACACCAAGTTATAAACAAGTGGAGAATAAATGGTTAAATAAAAGGGGAACTTCCCTCCACTCGCAATCTTTAAGAAGGTTGTCAGTTATGCTTACACAGAGAATTTTGTTCTCTTTTTGAAGCCAAGAGAAAAGTTTTTAATCTCATCTTTAACTTTAATCCTTTAAAATATGTAAGAGATTTAGAAGTGAACAGGGTAAATTTGGCAGAAGAATCTAGTTATGGAAGTAAGGTAATTTCTTTCAACTGCTGATTGCCAAGGGAGTTCAAAGCCTGCCACCTAAACTATCTATCAATTCCAGCTACAAGCTGCAATCTACTGATTTTTCACGTTTCTTTCTCTTGATCAAAAATATTTAGAAAAGTCAAGAACAAGCTACAAACAACTGAGACAATGAAATTATTACAAAAAGGAAAGAAAGTTGTTGGGGTTTTTTATTTTTTCAGAGCAAATGAGAACGAAAGAGCATTTTTTCTCAAGCAATATTCTTAATAGTATTTCTGGTGATTTTAAAGTATTGTAGTTATGTTATGTACCAAAAAATGGGCCATGAAATGAATCTTAGAAAAACACAGAAAACTTGGTGGGTGGATAGGTGGGGGTCAACCCCTCAGATTTTAGCTCGTCAGAAATTACTGCAAGACTTTTTTTCAATTCGTTTACAGGCATTTCAGACTTTAGAAAACCATTTCATATCATCAACAGATCAAATCTAGGTAGTGGTTTTTATAGTGGGGATGCTTAGGGAGAAACCATGTATTTGGGTTGTTGTTATTATTATTTTAAGCAGGCGGAGTAGCATCATCCTCTCCTTGCCCCAACTCCCTCACGCTCTGAGATCTAGCACCTATGAAGCCAGTATTATTAAGACTTTGTCCCAAGACCTCACACTAAATTTAGTTTACTAGTGCGCCTTTGCTAGTAACAAAGACTCCATTGTGTAAGGTACTGGATTTATAATAAGACACAGTCCCTGAGCAATACAGTTTGCAACCAGTCACAGGCTGTCAGAAAGGAATGTTTTTATCCACAAAGATGGAGAACTTTGGTTCAGAGAAACAAAGTGACTTGACAAAGGACACATAAGAAGTCTGTAGCAGAGCTGAGAACAGCACCCATACCTTAACTACAAGACCAACTTATTTTTGACAAGGTTGTTCTTCCCTCAGTTATTCTGGTGTAAATCCAGTAGGTGAACCCAGCCCAATTGCTTTGGATTTGCTTGGGTGCAACCAAGGAGATAATTTAACCCTCTGCTTTCACTCAGCTCCCCTTTTTTAGACAAATGCTGATTTTTTTTTTTAATGGCATCAGGGCAACAGACCATGAAGACAGTAGCAGGACAGAGAAAAAAAAGAAGTAAGGACCTCTGAATTTGGCCCAGTGTTGTTTGAGTCCAAAAAGACAAAACAACTCAGTACTGGGATGAACTTGGCTTTTTCCTTCCTTTGATCTATTTGAAATGTGTCAATCTTGTGTCATGAGGGTTGAAAATCTTTGAAACAGGATCCAGTGGGCCACATCTGCTCTCAGTCACATCTTTTCAAACACAGAGCAAATCAGGTGAAGTCATTTATATGCTGGATTTATACCAGTTGAAATGAAATTGGAAATTAATTTTCTTTCTTTTGGAAATAGAGCACAGTACTAGTAAGCTATTATTAAAAATTACTCTAGAGGTAAATAAATATATGTAGGAATATTTTCATTTATTTAAAATACATTATATACTGCAGGTTTTTATACACTATAACCTTATATAACATTTTATAAAATTATCAACAAATTTGAGTAATTTTGTGCCATATTACACATTTGTTTTAAATCCACTTCATTGTTCTGTTCAGAAAAATCAGTTACTACTGAAACAGTTTTTGTCCAAGATTTTCAAAAATGACCAATGGTTTTACGTGCCTTAAATCTGACGTTCTCAATCTACAACATCTTAAGGGCACCCGATTTTTAGAAAGTGCTAAGAACTCTCTGAAAGTCAGACCCCCATTAAGATTTCTCTGGTTGGGCACCCAAAAATCGAGGCATCCAAAATTATGAAAATCTTGGCCTATTAATGTAATATTAATGATTATACAGATATTTAATCTAGTTTCATAGTATATTTATTACATACTTTGCAAATCGTGAGAAAACATTTTTTCTACCAGTCTAATATTTTCCTATATAGAATTCTAAATTCAAGCAAAATTCCCACAGAATTATATAAGAATTTTTCCAGAACAAGGAACATAAGAACATAAGAATGGCCATACTGGATCAGACCAAAGATCCATCCAGCCCAGTACCCTGTCTGCCGACAGTGGCCAATGCCAGGTGTTCCAGAGGGAGGGTATGTCTACACTACCTCGCTAGTTCGAACTAGCGGGGTAATGTAGGCATACCGCACTTGCAGATGAAGCCCGGGATTTGAATTTCCCGGGCTTCATTTGCATAAGCGGGGAGCCGCCATTTTTAAATCCCCGCTTGTTCGAACCCCGTGTAGCCCGGCTACACGGGGCTCGAACTAGGTAGTTCGGACTAGGTTCCTATTCCGAACTACCGGTACACCTCATGGAACTACCTAGTTCGAGCCCCGTGTAGCCGCGCTAAACGGGGTTCAAACAAGCGGGGATTTAAAAATGGCGGCTCCCCGCTTATGCAAATGAAGCCCGGGAAATTCAAATCCCGGGCTTCATTTGCAAGTGCGGTATGCCTACATTACCCCGCTAGTTCGAACTAGCGAGGTAGTGTAGACATACCCGGAGTGAACTGAACAGGTACTGATCAAGCGATCTCTCTCCTGCCATCCATCTCTACCCTCTGACAAACAGAGACTAGGGGCACCATTCCTTACCCATCCTCGCTAATAGCCATTTATGGACTTAACCTCCATGAATTTATCTGTTTCTCTTTTAAATCCTGTTATAGTCCTAGCCTTCACAACCTCCTCAGGCAAGGAGTTCCACAGACTGACAATGCACTGTGTGAAGAAGAACTTCCTTTTATTTGTTTTAAACCTGTGCCCATTAGTTTCATTTGGTGGCCCCTAGTTCTTATATTATGGGAACAAGTAAATAACTTTTCCTTATTCACTTTCTCCACACCACTCATGATTTTATAGACCTCTATAATATCCCCTCTCCCCCCCCCCAGATGAAAAGTCCTAGTCTCTTTAATCTCTCTTCATATGGGACCCATTCCAAACCCCTAATCATTTTAGTTGCCCTTCTCTGAACCTTTTCTAATGCCAGTATATCTTTTTTGAGATAAGGAGACCACATCTGTACACAGTATTCAAGATGTGGGCCTACCATGGATTTATATAAGGGGAATAAGATATTCTCTTTATCACTTTTTAAATAATTCCTAACATCCTGTTTGCTTTTTTGACTGCCACTGCACACTGCATGGACACCTTCAGAGAACTATCCATGATGATTCAAAGATCTCTTTCCTGATAAGTTGTAGCTAAGTTAGTTCATATTGTATGTATAGTTGGGATTACTTTTTCCAATGTGCATTACTTTACATTTATCCACATTAAATTTCATTTGCCATTTTGTTGCCCAATCACTCAGTTTTGTGAGGTCTTTTTGAAGTTCTTCACAGTCTACTTGGTCTTAACTACCTTGAGCAGTTTAGTATCGTCTGCAAACTTTGCCACCTCACTGTTTACCCCTTTCTCCAGATCATTTATGAATAAGTTGAAGAGAAATGATCCTTGGGGAACACCACTAGTTACCCCTTTCCATTCAGAAAATTTACCATTTATTCCTACCATTTGTTTCCTGTCTTTTAACCAGTTCTCAGTCCTTGACAGGATCTTTCCTCTTATCTCATGACAACTTAATTTACGTAAGAGCCTTTTGTGAGGGACCTTGTCAAAGACTTTCTGGAAATCTAAGAACACTACTGGATCCCCCTTGTCCACATGTTTGTTGACCCCTTCAAAGAACTGTAAGGGTATATCTACACTACAAAGTTAGTTCGAACTAACTTTCATAGGCGCTACACTAGCGCTCCGTTAGTTCGAATTTAATTTAATTTAATTCGAACTAACGGAGCGCTTAGTTCGAACTAGGTAATCCTCATTCCACGAGGATTAAGCCTAGTTCGAACTTACTAGTTCGAATTAAGGGCTGTGTAGACCCTTAATTCGAACTAGTGGGAGGCTAGCCCTCCCCAGGTTTCCCTGGTGGCCACTCTGGCCAGCACCAGGGAAACTCGTCTGCCTCCCTCCCGGCCCCGGACCCCTTAAAGGGGCACGGGCTGGCTATGGTGCCCGTGCCAGGTGCAAGCCTGCCAGCACCCAGCCAGCAGACCCTGCACCTGGCACGGATCGAGCCATCCACCCCATGCCCCCCAGCCCTCCCCCTCTTCCCGGGACCAGGCTGGCGGCTCCCGGGAGCTTGCCCGGGACCGCAAGAGGCAGGCACCCACCTGGGCTAGTGCGGACATCGTGGACCTTGTCCACGATCTTTGCACTAGGCACAGAAAAGTGGCCGACTTGGGCAGGATAGCTGCCAGCCTGGCCACCCAGGAGCAGGTGTGCAAGAGAATCAAGGGGGTCCACTGAGACCCCCGACCCTGAGCCCTGAGCTTACAATGGCCGTCCTGGGTCAGACCAAAGGTCCATCTAGCCCAGTAGCCTGTCTGCCGACAGCGGCCAACCCTAGGGACTCTGGAGGGGATGGACCGAAGACAGTGACCAAGCCATTTGTCTCGTGCCATCCCTCTCCAGCCTTCCACAAACCTTGGGCAGGGACACCACACCTACCCCCTGGCAGGGTCATATAGCAGCATTAAAATCTTGTGCATATTATATAGTAATCTGTTGCCATATAAATTATTACTATTCAGCAGTAGTATTTTGTATTGATCAATGGAAAACAGATGATGGGCAAAAATAGAGGAAGTTCCTTTAGAATCTTAAATATATTCAGTAATCAAGAATGGGTAGGAAAACAATGAAAAAAGAAATTTATCTGTACACGCTTACCCTACTGGTAAAGGCCCTGATGCAAGAAGACACTTTTAAGAACGTGAGTAACTTTAAGCCAGTAAAGCTGGGGTAGTATTTTGGGGCAGGCTCATGTGCATAATTATGTACATGCTAAAGTGTTTTAGTGGATATGGGCCTATATGAATGTTGCTGAGGTGTGTTGTAGGTGTATGAACAGTGGCAATGAATAGTCATTTGAATGGTTATGAGTATAGTATATTTTTAATCCTCTGTGGTAATGGGAAGATATTTGTGCAAACTCTAAAATCTTGCTGAATGTAAGTTAAAATGTGTGTCATGTTTATGAAGGGATTAAAAAACTAAAATGTTATAAGGGAAAATGAAATACAAAAGATTCAATGAGTCTTAATTCTAACTGTGCTTTTCAGAGGTAAATGAAATATTTATGTTAAATGCAACACTGTGCAAATTTTAAAGGTTGTGGGATGTTTCATTTTCTTAGAAATGTTAAAATTGGCCAATTTCTGAAAAAAGTGCTAACATATGCACATCCACTTCATTAAAATCTGCCCCATTTTTAAATACAAAATTGTCTGTTTTAAGCACAAATGGCTCAATACTTTAAAATGTCTTTTCAGTGCAAAAATAACCATTTCTTGGAATTTACATAGATAGTGAATTATGGAAAGCTAAATGGCAGAAAATGACACCAAAATCACAATAAATTCCACAAAATTCTTTCCCTAAATACTGCATTTGCATTACTCTGCACATTTGTGCTATATTTAAGCATAAAAGGAACATACCTCAAGGAGATGGGTCCCTGACTACTTTTTTTCATTTACAGTTCTGAACGTTCACTTTATACTGCTAAAGAAATCTGAGCAGGGCAGTTGTGACTATGAAAACAGTAAAATCTCAGATGAACAAGAGCATTGATAAATATGATATGTGATAACATGGTTTTCCAAGACAAATTCTTTTAAAGCTTAAAAAGCAATCCACACCGTACAAAAAGGTATAGAAGAAGGGGAAAGGAGTCAGGATTATCTCTGCCTGTCTAATGCATGAGGATTTACTCCATTTAGGTACGTCTACACTACACGCTTATTTCAAAATAAGCTATTCCGGAATAGTTATTCCAAAATAGCACGTCTATACTGCAGGGAAGCCTCAAAATGAGTCCGAGGCAGGCTTCCTTAATGTGGACATGATATCTCAATATAAAGCCCCATGAGGCACTAGAGAGGAATAACTTAGAATGACCCTGGTGAGGGGCTATTTAGAAATAGCAGAAGTGGAGCATCTACACATACAAAATAGGTATTTTGGAATAGGCATTACTCCTTGTAGAATGAGGTTTACAAATTTCAGAATAAGTCATCCATTATTTTGAAATTATTTGAAATAACAGAATGGCTGTGTAGATGCTTGCATTGTTATTTTGAAATAACGCTAGTTATCTCGAAATAACAGTGCAGTGTAGACGCACCCTTTAAGGGCTCCCAGTTCAGGACCATTTTCCTTCCCTTCCCCTCTGAGCCCATCTCATGGCTCTTTTTAAAAGGAACATGGAATCACTGACCCTGTCTGATCCCTTGCAAATCCATGAACTAAGGACAAACAGCTTTGTTGAAAATAAGTTTAACATTTTTCCTGACCTCCCCCCAAGAATGAGACATGGACCAGGTAAAAAAATGATAAGAATATTTCATGTACTTGAAAATTTTCTAATTTTTAAGACTCCCAAAACCATAGTAAAATTTAGTATTGTTTCCAGTTTTTCAGATTTAGATTTAATTAGTTAGTTAGCTACCCTCTCTCTTCCCCCCACATCCCTAGAAAAATTGAGAAAACAGGAAAGCAAAAAGAGGAAAGGAAGAAAGGTAGAGAAAAAGGAGAAATTAACTTAAGTCCCATTATTCATTTAAAAAAGAAAAAAGAAGATTTTGAGGGTAATAAAAATGCCTCTTATGGTGGCATACCAATATGTTAATTTCCTATACTAAAACAACAAGGAAAAGAAAATTAAACACCACAAAAATAAAGAAACAACATTCCCAATACCTTATAGTAGGCTAAGGAAACATTATGCTTTTCTGAGTGATGATAACAAAAAAATCGTATGACTAAATCTCTGTTTCACTTTATTGATAGTTGGGGTTCATTGATTTGTTTGTTTATAAGTATTGGTTTTGTTTTCACTTATCCAGGAACATTTGATTTAACAAGTTTTTGCTCTTAAGAGTATTTGCATAAAGCATATGAGTGAATACTAGCCCAAATAAATATTCATGAAGGCATTCTCTCCAGACATGTATTCATGACATTGTAGAAGAGATCTTTTTTATTATTCACACAATAGAGGAGTTGAACAACCACAAATGTTTGCGAATCACTTGCAAAGGAAAAAAGGACTCCTACTGTTTACAGATTTTATGTCACTTAGTCAAGGAATCAAGCAGTTCCCACATGACCTGAAGGAAGGAGATTACATGACAGAGAAACTTCATGCACACCCAGAATCCAGCATAAGGCTGTTTTTTTACCTCTGGATCCCTGGGCTCTAGGTCAGCAGAGGGTGTGAGTGTCTGAGCCAATAGGACCCCACGCCAAGGCTTTGACAGTGTAGTTGTTGTACCTGCAGCTGGCCGCGTGGGAGGTAGGAGATGCAAGTATCCAGGTTGGAGGGGCTGTATCTTTGCTATGGGATAGGAGGAGCTGTGAGTGTCTGGTCCCCCAGCTGGGCTCTGGGAGGAGAGGGCAGAGAAATAGGAATTGGGTTGTCACAGGAGGTTCTTCAACTCTCTAATCTGGGAGAGGGGGAGGATCTTGTCTCTCACTTTTTACAGACATATCAGCTGACATATTTTGATATTTCCAAATTGAAATGTTTCATTTAGATTTGTAGACCTGGCTTGAAACCTTTTGTTTCTAGTCAGTTTAACATTCAACTACATTTCCATATGCATAACCTCATGGAAATTTTAATTCAGGTGTCCTGATGCCCACATTCTCACCTTGGGGGCTAGATTACATGTGCTATGGTGCATTCACAGCCAGGTGGTTCCAGTTATGCACCTGCCACTCAGACAGAGGGAAGACTGTATTGCATCAACAGAAATGTAGAGGAGCCAGACAGATCAGCTCATAGGGAACAAAAAGAGTCAGAACTACAGCTCCCGGAAGGCAATGAACCACAATTGGTGAATATCGTTTAATATTGAATAGATTCAACAGGAATAGTTTCTCATAAGTTGAACAATCCAAAATACTTCAATTTGTGTCATACTGACCTGAAATAAGATATTTGGTTTTGATGTTCCCTATGCAAATTCAAAAAAAACCTGCCAACATAAAAATTTTAGGAAACTTCCTCACCTGCTGTAACTGAAAAATTCAGAAAAGGGGAAAGAGTGAGGGATTAGTATCTAAGGTTCAGAGTCAGGAGAATGAATATCTCTTTGTTGAGTTGCAGATTTTCAGACTTGTGCTCTTCGGAAGAGGAAATTTGGGGAATTAACTACAGAGGGTGGGACTGTAAATGACACATTGGATGCAATTGAGGTCACCTATTAAGAAAGGAAAAAGAGGACAGGACACAACAGATTCCTGAAGGGTATTAACGAATAGGGGTGATAGGAAGCTAAGTGGTGAGCAAAGCCAGAGAACCAGAAGATCATATTGCTATGAAAGCCTAGATGGGAGGGGACATGGAGGAATACAGAGCAATCAGCTCTGTCAAAGTCACCAGCTAGGTAAAGAAGAATAAGCCCCTTTGATTCAATTAGGTGGAGGTAATTAGTGAACTGGAAGATGTGTTTGGCAGACTAAAGAAACCTGAAGCCATTCAGGGTGAAGGGGAAAGCTGAAACAAAGGAAATCTAGTGAAGCAAATTCAACTAATTGGTTGAGGAGTCAAATGGGAGGAGGAGAACTAGCTGGAAATTTGAGAGGACAAAAGGATAGAGCAGAGGTTTTCAGAATGCAAGTCACAAATGGATGTTTATGACCAAGTGCGAAAGAAAAGGATGCATCTACTGAAAGCAGAAGCACTTCACTAAATTACCACACCAAGGTGTTCTCTAAGTAGCAGTACATGAAAAGCATATCTGCCCTTTTATATAAAGCTGCAATTTCTGGAGTTTATGCGTTACCCCTTTTATAAGGCTGTGCTAAAAGGTACAATCTAGCCCTACATTTAGTCATTTATTCTAGTATAGGACAATAGTCTAGTGCCTCAAGAACTATTTTGAATCATGAAGCCTAGGGAAGAGCCCCCCCACACTGTTTATTAACACAAGTACAGACTTAAATGCACAATACCAGATACAGTACATATGTCTTAAAACAGGTGAAAAGCAACTTCTCTTTTAAGACTCACCCTCACCAAATAGATCGAAAAACTATAATTGGTGTCAGACTCAATGGTTCCAGTTCAAAAATAAGGCTCCATTGTTTGCCTGAAATCCAAGCCTTGCAACCCTTCATTATACAGCAAATCCTTAATCGTTTGGGTCGTTCTTGAATAGAACTACTAGTATGAGCAAGAGTTTCAGTTTCAAGAATGTTCATCTTTGCACAGGTTAGAAATTGATGAGCTCTTCATTACAGGTGGACAGGACTTTTCTGCAAAGACAAAATTTTACCAGGAAAATTTCTATTTTGCCAAAATTTTCTCATTTTCCATCAGGAAAGTAAAATAAAATTATTCCTTTCATGTTGATTTGACCCTAACTTATATATTGTGGGGAGTTGAACTGAATAACAACACTCAGAGGGGTGACTATGTTAGTCTGTAATTTTAAAAACAATGAGTAGTCCTGTGAGACAGAAGGGCACGTCTACATAGCAGGGCTAAAGCCAAAATAAGCTGTGTAACTTGTCAATTACATAGCTTAAGTTGAATTAGCTTATTTCCGCTTTTGACGCTACCTACACAGCAGGAAGTCAGGGTATGTCTACACTGCAAAGTTAATAACAGCCGTTATTTCGAATTAACTTTAATAGCATCTATACATGAGCCCTTAATTCGAGTTTGGTAAACCTCATTCTATAAGGAGTAACACCAAATTTGAAATAGCTATTTCAAATTAAGTGTTGTGTAGTCACTTAATTCGAAATAGGGGGCCTCCAGCCCTTCCCAGGGAGCCCTGGTGGCCACTCTGGGCACAACCAGGAAAACTTACTCTCCTCTCCCCCACTGTGGCCATTAAAGGGGTAGACCCTGGCCACAGTTCCTGTGCCAGCTCCAAGCCTGCCAGCCCAGAGCCAGCAGTGGCCACTGAGGCCGCTGATCCAGTGGCCCCAAAACATGAGCCAGGAAGCCACTAGCAGGCTGCCCTCCACAACTCCCCAGGAGCAGTCTGCCAGCTCCCAGGAGCCTGACAGGGGCTGGAGAAGGCAGGCGCCTTCCTGGTTCAGGGTGGAGATCATGGAGCTTGTTCAGGTTTGGTGGGGATGCTCCCAATGTCCATGATCTCCGCACTAGACAAAGGAATACGGTTGTCTATGGCAGGATAGCTGCCAGCCTGGCCACCAAAGGCCACATGCGAACCCAGGAGCAGCTTAACATGAAAGTCAAGTTGGTCCGGTGAGACCCCCCAACCCTGAGCCCTGAGCTTCCCTTTCCCCTTCTTCCCCTTGCTTCCCCCTTCCAGCTCTCTCCTCCCAGGTTTCTCCCTCCCCTCTCCCAGCCTCTCTTCTCCCCTCTCCCACCTCCTTTCCCCAGTCTCACTAGAGTTTCATTCTCCCTCTCCCCTCAGTTTTGTTCAATAAACCAAGTTTCTATTTTTGAACATGCGTGTCTTTTATTGGACATCAGGAAGGGGGGCTAAGGAGGGGTAAGTGGAAGGACATGAGGGAGGAATGGGGAACGAGCCCCCGGTGGGGAGGACCAGGGAGGCTCTGAGGGCTCCTCGGGGTGGATGCTTTCCCTCAGGGCCTCCTGGATCCTGACAGCCCCACGATGGACCACCCGGATGAGAGCCTGCAGCAAGTGCAGCCGGGATGATGGCAACGACCCCACAAGATGCACCAGCGTGCCCAGGGGCAGCTCTGGCTCTATGTGGCTGAGTGCTGTGGTGTCCCAAGTTTGGGCATGCAGGGCACTCCAAGACAGGACTGCTTTGCTGTCCCTCATCAAGGTAGACAAGCAAGCATTGAACCCTGAGAACTATCTGTCCGGGGTGGGTGTAGGGTCCCTTTAAGCATGGAGCTCAGTTAGCCTCAGGCAGCAGCCCCACACACTAAGTCCTAACCTGATGCCCTGCTGGCACTGGTCCCAGCCAGCCTTAACTTTTGTTCAGAGTCCACTCAGTGTGGGCGTGCTATTTCGAAATAATTTTTGTGTATAGAAGCATTATTTTGAATTAGCTTAATTCGAATTAACTATTTCAAATTAAGTTAATTCGAAATAGCACTGTAGTGTAGACATACCCTCAAAGGAAGAGCGATCTTCCTCCAACTTCCTCTACTCCTCATGAAATGAGGGTTAAAGGAGTCAGAGTAAGAAGTCCTCAAGTTTGCCATTATTTTGACATTATGTCAAAATAACTGCTTGTAGTTTAGACATGGACTGTTATTTGGAAATAACACTGGTGTGTAGACTAGGGATGTGATGGAGTAGTCAAGTATTGACTACCCGATAAGCAAGAGCTTATCAGGTAGCACTACTGACTACCCAATCACTCTCCCCTCCCCTCCGCCCCCCGACTTTTAAAGGGACAGAGAGGAGCCAGCGTGCAAAGACGGTGGCTCATTCTCTGGTCCTCTGCCGACTTTCAGACAACCCTCACGCTGCCACTCTACATTTTTAAGTGGCAGCCACTGGTGCACTTCTCTAATTCAGCACAAGAGCCCGCCTCCTCTTCCTCCCTCCACCCATCCCGCTGCCACTCTGCATTTTTAAAGGGACGTAGCAGGCACTTAAACTGATATGGAAATTTCATCAACTACTCAACTACTAAATTAATCGATACTTAATATCCCTAGTGTAGACATACCCTTAAAAATATATATTGTTAGTTTCGTTTAGTCTTTAAGATGCCACAGTTAGTCTTTAAGATGCTTGTTGAATTAAAACATTACCTATCAGTTAGTTCAACATTAAACTGTATCTGTTGGTGCTGTGGTGCTTTATGGCAAATGTAATTTAGGTGCTTCATGAGTCCAGTCTCCATTATGGGCTGGGATCCCTAACTAGACTGCATCTCCCATCATGCACTGTGATCTCCATTTTGCCCTAACTGCATGTTTCAGAAGAAGAGTCACAGGACTCGGGGTGCATCATGGGAGTTGACGTTTGTGTGCATCACGTTCCCTATGGTTGGAAAATGTCTCCCAAATTTAGGATTAAAACACATGCAGAAATATTGGGATTTCCCCAGGAAATGAAATTCTCGCTTAATTCAAGTTTTTATCTATTTAAAAAAAACCCCACCAAACCCTAAAATCAGGTCTTGGCAGATGAGTAAATCTTTCAGATCATCTTTTAACTATACTTGTCCTTTTGTAGCACCATATTCTGCTAAGTGAAAATTCCCATTGCCTGGCGTCCATTGATTTCACCAAAACCTGAATAAGACCATCAGAACAGGGACTTACTTTTATGTTCATTACAAGTACACGACACATTTTTGGACATATAACAATGCACACATTGTTAAGATATTTTCTTATAATTAACAAAAGACTCCTTTGATATTCAGCATTATTTGTTATCTCCTAGCACTCTAGAGTATGGTAGGCTCCTCAGAGAATATATAAAAAGATAACAAGGAGTGTTTGAAGGTGAACTACAGGTGCTGGGCTATTGTATATTTTATGAGACCAATTAAACAGAGATGCAGATTTCAGATTGGATATAATTTTACATATAAATTTGATTACAAATATAATGATATGATCATCTTAAGGTATTTTAGTGCCAACCTCATAAAGCAGTGTTTTGCCTTACAATTTATTTTGTCAGATCATATATAGTTAAACGCAAGTAGCCCTAGAACTGAAGAGGTTCTTAAAGGCTGGAGCCATAACCATGAATTAATGTTTTCAGAACCTGAAAAGGCATTTTTAAAAAAATCAGAAAACATAGTCTTTGAAAGATCCTAAAAATGCAGGTGGATAAGTTTGGAAGAATCAGTATTAGGTCTCATACGCAGTCATTTATGTAAATATAACCCAGAAGGCCTCTAGTTACAGGGATTAGTCTCTAATACTTATAATCAGGAATATAAATAATTACATTTTATCTAGTGTTTTACTCAAGGTATTTAGAGTTATTTTTACAGCAGAGTCCTTTGTTTGCTGACATGTTGAGTAAAAATGTTTGCAACCAGTGAGTTTCATAGATTTCAAAGTTAGAAGGAACCACTGTGATTATCTAGCCTGAATTCCTGAATAACACAGGTCAAACAATATCTAGTAGCACTTTTCTTTATCAGTTTTCCTTTACAGAAGAGACCAGTATCATTCCCCGCTTTTTACAGATGGGGAAACTGAGGCACGGAAAAGCAAAGTGATTTGCTGAAGGTCAGCCAGTGGCAAAGCTAAGCATTGAACGCACATCTCCTGATACCCTGTTTTGTGCACTGTCCACTAGGATATCCTGCCTCCCTGTGATACTATTCCGTAGGGGCAACCTGTACCTAGCTCATCAGGGCCATGCAGGGGAGTGGAAGAGAGTTAGAATTCTCCACTCACCACTGCATGACTGCATAGGACTGGCTACTTGCCCAGCAGGTCTAGGTACTTAGGAGATTGTAGTAGTCCCTCCCAACCTTCCAATGTACAGGCCAATAACTAATATCAATCTCTAATATATTGCTTTTCATCCACAGAGGTCAACGCACTTTACAAAGTTGGGCAGTAGCATCATCCCCATTTTACAGATGGAGAATCATAGAATCATAGAATACTATGACTGGAAGGGATCTCGAGAGGTCATCGAGTCTATTCCCCTGCCCTCGTGGCAGGACCAAATACTGTCTAGACTATCCCTGATAGACATTTATCTAACCTACTCTTAAATATCTCCACAGATGGAGATTCCACAACCTCCCTGGGCAATTTATTCCAGTGTTTGACTGCCCTGACAGGTAGGAACTTTTTCCTAATGTCCAACCTTAACCTCCCTTGCTGCAGTTTAAGCCCATTGCTTCTTGTTCTAATCCCAGAGGCCAAGTTTTCTCCCTCCTCCTTATGACACCCTTTTAGATATCTGAAAACTGCTATCATGTCCCCCCTCAATCTTCTCTTTTCTAAACTAAACAAACCCAATTCCTTCAGCCTTCCCTCATAGGTCATGTTCTCTAGACCTTTAATCATTCTCGTTGCTCTTCTCTGGACCCTCTCCAATTTCTCCACATCTTTCTTGAAATGCTGTGCCCAGAACTGGACACAATACTCCAACTGAGGCCTAACCAGCGCAGAGTAGAGCGGAAGAATGACTTCTCGTGTCTTGCTCACAACACACCTGTTAATGCATCCCAGAATCATGTTTGCTTTCTTTGCAACAGCATCACACTGCTGACTCATATTCAGCTTGTGGTCCACTATGAACCCTAGATCCCTTTCTGCCGTACTCCTTCCCAGACCGTCACTTCCCATTTTGTATGTATGAAACTGATTGTTCCTTCCTAAGTGAAGCACTTAGCATTTGTCTTTATTAAACTTCATCTTATTTACCTCAGACCATTTCTCCAATTTGTCCAGGTCATTTTGAATTATGACCCTATCCTCCAGATTAGTCGCAACCCCTCCCAGCTTGGTATCCTCTGCAATCTTAATAAGCATACTTTCTATACCAATATCTAAATCGTTGATGAACATATTGAACAGAGCTGGTCCCAAAACAGACCCCTGCAAAACCGCACTTCTTATGCCTTTCCAGCAGGATTGTGAACCATTAATAACTACTCTGAGTACAGTTATCCAGCCAGTTATGCACCCACCTTATAGTAGCCCCATCTAAGTTGTATTTACCTAGTTTATTGATAAGAATATCATGTGAGACCGTATCAAACGCCTTACAAAAGTCTAAGTATACCACATCCACCACTTCTCTCTTATCCACTAGACTCGTTATTCTATTAAAGAAAGTTATCAGATTGGTTTGACATGATTTGTTCTTTACAAATCCATGCTTGCTGTTCCCTATCACCATGCCACTTTCCAAGTGTTTACAGATGATTTCCTTAATTACTTGCTCCATTATCTTTCCTGGCACAGAAGTTAAACTAACTGGTCTGTAGTTTCCTAGGTTGTTCTTATTTCCCTTTTTATAGATGGGCACTATATTTGCCCTTTTCCAGTCCTCTGGAATCTCTCCTGCCTCCCATGATTTTCCAAAGATGATATCTAGAGGCTCAGATACCTCCTCTATCAGCTCCTTGAGTATTCTAGGATGCATTTGATCAGGCCCTGGTGACTTGCAGGCATCTAACTTTTCTAGGTGATGTTTAACTTGTTCTTTTTTTAGTTTACCTTCTAAAACTACCCTCTTCCCACTAGCATTCACTGTGTTAGGCATTCCTACAGACTTCTCAGTGAAGACCGAAACAAAGAAGTCATTGAGCATCTCTGCCATTTCCAAGTTTCCTGTTACTGTTTCTCCCTCCTCACTGACCAGTGGGCTTACCCTCTCCTTGGTCTTCCTGTTGCTTCTAATGTATTTATAAAAAGTCTTCTTGTTTCCCTTTATTCCTGTAACTAGTTTGAGCTCATTCTGTGCCTTTGCCTTTCTAATCTTGCCCCGGCATTCCTGTGCTGTTTGCCTGACACATAGGGCAATTAAATGATCTGCCTAAGATCTATTAGTAGGCCAGTGGCTAAAAATAGAACCCACATCTTATGATTCCTTGTCAAGTCATCTATCCAATAGGCCATTTGGCCTCCCAGGAAATATTGCACATTCTTCCAGCTTCACAACACAGCAAAGGAGACATTTCTGATGCTCTGGGTCGTCTGGTACTACCACTTGGGCAGCATGTCCAAACGCTACCCATTGCCATTGATTGCATTATATCTCATGCATATAGGAACTAATACAATTCCCATTGAATTCAGTGGTAACATTTCCACTGATTTTAACAGGAGCAGGCACCGATTTGTTTATTATTGTCCACCAGTGCTGCCCTTCAATTGTACCTGGGAAAAGAGGACATTGCTTCAGAAAATATAAATGTATGAGAAATCCTCTTAGACATCCGCAGCCTTGACAATATTACCTTCTATCACCACACACATCCTTGAAGTAATCTATTTTCTTGACCTTCTAAAGCCTCTCTTCCATCCTTTATCCAGTGCTGTACAGTACACAGGCTTAAACTTTAATGGGCTGCAAGGACTTTTAGTTCCTGCTCTTTTGCTGAATTTCAGCACAAAAATTGCTGGATGTTTTATAGTGTAACACAAAGGTGCTTGGAAAAGAGATTGAGCCTGGAAGATTGGAAAATGTCTACCTATAAGACATATTATACACATACGAGGACCTAATACTACTTAGATAACAGTTAAAACCACAGCCTTCAAATACAAAGCAAGCTATTAAAATATTGCCGGAGGCACCATGGCAAGATTTAGACTAGCTTTTATGCAAGATATGGGAAGGGGAGAGAAGGTTGGGTCACTTGAATGACTTCACTGTATTCCTCTCTCTATTTTTAATTATCACAGATTTAATCAACTTGTCCTGGTTGTATATTTTGCAATAACCTCTTCCCTGCCCTCCTTTTTTGGAGGGGGAGGGTATTTATATAACAGAACCAGTTTAAAAAATATGATCTACATGGAAGACAGAACAGCAACTAAGGTATTGTGATTAATTTGATAGACTTCCAGTAGGAAGTGCTTAGTTTATCGGCACATAGTAAATGAATATTAAAATATGCATACCCCAAGGCTACAAATGAAAGCAGATAACAGCTGTTGGTCTAAAATGTGGTTTCATAATTCAGAGAGATTGAAATAAGCTTGTAATTATGAATTAAAACTAGAACAGTAAAAAAGAAAAAATACAAACATTTTGAGAAGCTGGCTATAGCCCATACTATTTAAAACCAGTTCTCTGTAATTTAAAAAATTGTTCATATGAACTTCTGAATTAGTATTGGTGTGACATCAGCAAAAACAGGCATTCTTTGGCTCAACTTTTAGAAAAGAAATGAAAGTCATTGTGTGATCAACAGTTCCTTAACATTAAAAAAAACAGCTACAGAGAAGACTTTAGCTTTGAATGGCCAATAGTTAATTTTAACATTTTTTTTAATTCTAATATTACATAAATGGTAGTGCAGGCAAAAGCTCAGAATCAAATAATTATCTGATTCACCATGTCAAATATAAAATATACCAGACTGTTACACTTTCATTTTGCATGGAAGTAATGCTAGGCAAGAAATTCACCATTAACTTACACAAATAGGGCCAGATTTAAATCCTGTGGAAGTTAATGGGTAAAATATCCTTGATGTCAGGGGGGGTTGAAGCAGGCTCATAATGCTGAAGATATATTATGATGCTTGGGAAGATCTGACAGAAACGGCTGCAAATTATGACTTGTTCAACCAGTATGTCAGTTTGCAGGAATACAAGGCATGATGGGGTTTGAGTACCCTGAAAAAGAGGTAAAGGTGACAGGAGAAAACAGCAGATGGTCTCAGATGCTCAGACATAAAGGTGTTTATTAGTCTGTTGGCTGAGAGTGAAGATCTGGCTGATGTCTGGGTATATGCTTTTAAGGAAAAGCAGAAAACTTTTACATTCATAGGTTCTGAAAGAGGATGGTGCATTTTTTTAAACAAAAATAATCTACATGATGTTGGACTCATCTTTAAGGAGTAGAGACATGTATATCTTAAAGGTAAAAGCAACATGTATAACTTTGCCATTAACATATGAAATAATTCTATTACTGTGTCATTGACACAAATACATTATTATGCAATGATCTTGTCACAAATGAAAGTCACAAACTAATGTCTGGTTATCAAGTCTCAGCATTGGATGACTATTGTTTTCAGGCTTTGCTTCAACTACGGTGCAATTTTTCATGTATGTAAGTTTCCTGACAAATAGTGTAGCTTAATCTAAATTCTCAGTGAGAAAAATATCAGTTCAAATGAAGACTTTTGATTTTACAGAAAATACCAAAACAAAAGCTTTAGGGTCAAATTGACATTTTATTTTTGTTTAATTTTAACAAAAAAAAATGATGTTTCGGTTTTTTGCTTTCAAACAAAAAAAGTTGAATGATTAATCTGAAATTACAATTTTAATTTCAGTTAAAAATGTTTAAAAGGTTTTGCTTCTTGATTCAAAACATTCTTGATTCAAAACTTCATTCTACTAAATATTTTGATATGTCACCTTCCATACTGATTAGCAAAGGATGCTGAATGTCCCTTGGCAAAAAAAAAAATCCATTTTCCAAAGAGCACTAATAAATTCCTAGTGGAGTAAAAAAAGAGAGGGAAGTAGCTGCATCAAATAGTGAAAATAAGTAAACTAGTGAAAATACATATTTTCACAGGAAATATAAGGACATATTTTAAAAGATACGTACTGCACTTCAATCTCCTGTGAATTTTTTTTAAACTAGCCAGCCTGTGTTTCCCACATTAAGTTCAAGTTCCTGGACAATTAAATTTTGCTTTCATTTTCTCCCACTCTCCCTCCTGCACATCCCACTCTACCCTAACTTCTCTTCAGTTCCTTCTCCCACTCATCTGTGCTATTTAAAAAAAAAATGCTGTACCATTTGCTTGGAAAAACATCTATTCTACCCCAAATATCATCCTCTTTTCATTCTAACTTCTAATAACTTCTAATAAAAACTTCTTTGACAAACCCAATTAAACTCTGGTTCTTTCACTGGTAGTTCACTTCTTTTGTTTTTGTCCATGAGATTATTAATCGGGATAGTCAATTAATTTCTATCTAATGTTTATTAAGAAATTGATTTTTCAACTAAACAAGACATCTGTCTTCCTCAGAAACTTCAAATTTTTCATTGGAAAACCAATAACTGAAATATTTCTGTGGAAAAAATAATTTCTGACCAGCTGCATTTATTGGTATTATTGGGTACATTCACATTGCGGTGCTGTTTTTGAATAATTCTGGGTTATTCCAAAGTAGCTATTACGCATCTTTTCAACAAGCCCGTTATTTCAAAATATAACGGGCTCACTATTCTGATGTCCATTTAGGTTAAGGGATGTTTCAGAATAGCATCTGATGCTGTGTAGAAATTAACTCAAAATAAGATCTGCAATTTGCATAGCTTAAATAGAGTAGCTCAATTCATAAGAACATAAAAACGGCCGTACTGGGTCAGACCAAAGGTCCATCTAGCCCAGTATCCTGTCTGCCGACAGTGGCCAGCACCAGGTGCCTCAGAGAGGGTGGAATGAAGACAATGATCAAGCGATTTGTCTCCTGCCATCCCTCTCCAGCCTCTGACAAACAGAGGCCAGGGACACCAATTCTATCCCCTGGCTAATAGCCTTTTATGGACCTAACCTCCAGGAAATTATCTAGCTTCTCTTTAAACTCTGTTATAGTCCTAGCCTTCACAGCCTCTTCTGGCAAGGAGTTCCACAGGTTGACTCGGGGTAAGGCTGCAGGGTAGCTGTACCCATTGTTTGCATTATAGAAGCACCTCAGAAGGCCTATGAAAATGAGGTCTCCAGGGTATATGGCACACTCCAAACACCTAGCATGATAGAGTTCCTGTCTTGAAGAATTTACAATCTAAACAAGCAAAACAAAAGGCATGAGAAAAGTCGCAGTATTATCCTATCCCCATTTTATGAATGAGGACTGTGAAACAAAGAAACTAAATGGTTTACCCAGGTTAAACCTGTATTAGAGCAGGGTGTATATACATTCCCAGTGCATTTAAATCCCAATCCATTGCCCTATCCACACAATCATTCTTCTTCTCTGATAGCTAGATATTCAGATATCTTTGTATTTTGCATATTTAGAAAGAAGAATACTATACATGACCATGAATTTCACACACCAATACCCAATGGCTACGTCTACACTGATGGCTTCTTGCACAAGAACAGCTGTTCTTGCGCAAAAACTTGCCGGGTGTCTACATTGCACGCATGTTCTTGCGCAAGTAAATTTACAATCTAGCATCAGAAAACAGAGCTTCTTCCGGAAGAGTTATTCCTCTCCCCACAAGGAATAAGCCGTCTTGCGCAAGAGCTCTTGCACAAGAGGGCAGTGTAGACAGGCAACATGAATTTCTTGTGCAAGAAACCCCTATGGCTAAAATGGCCATCAGAGCTTTCCTGCGCAAAAGCACATGCCAGTGTAGTTGCACTCTTGTGGAAGACTTTTTGCACAAGAATTTTTCCACAAAACAGTTCTTGCACAAGAAGCTGACAGTGTAGACGTAGCCAATATGAATAGAAACATTTTAAATAAACCACTGTTATAAGAATTTATTTCATGGAGTGTATTTGACCTGTGTTCCTAAGAAAATAGTTTAAACACACACTCTGAAAAATAAGTTCCTTTCTAAGGTGTAGTAATTAATACTGGAATATACAGACAATGGAAATGTTTATTAGACTAGTTTTCAACAATAACTAGCTTCTTTGAATGACACATTCCTCCAGGAACTCCAGGTTGCCTCCTACAAGTCACTTTTAAAATAACTGCATGTTAAACCATTCCTTTTCCAGTCTGTGCACTACAGATATACAGGTATCCCATTGTATATCCTTTGCTCCAAGTCATATTTCTCTGAATTTATCTAGAATATTTGCATTTATTATGGCTGGTACAGAAATGAGTTTTAAATTAAAATGATTTTCTTGCTTCATTGTATCACCTTTTTGAAATTAATAGCCTTACAAATCTAAGGTTCAGTTTAATTGTAGAAGTTCATTTTCAAAATGCAAGTAATAAAAACCAATGAACTTCCAGGGTAAAATGATGGCCCTTTTTTATATGAATGAGGGTATGGCTACACTGCACACTTATTTTGGAATAAGCTATTCTGGAAGAAGTACTCTGAAATAACTTATTTCAAAATAGCACGTCTACACTGCAGGGAAGCCTCGAAATTAGTCCAAGGTAGGCTTCCCCAATGTGGACACGCTGTCTTGATTTAGAACCACAGGAAGCGCTAGGAAGTCGTTACTTTGAATGGCCCTGGGGAGGAGCTATTTTGAAATAGCAGCAGTGGAACATACACACTACAGCTATTTCAAAATAGCAGTTTCAGAAGAGGCATTATTCCTCATGGAATGAGGTTTACAGATGTCAGAACAAGCCATCCATTATTTCAAATCTATTTCAAAATAATGGAATTTCTGTGTAGATGCTCACACTGTTATTTGGGAATAATGGCCGTTATTCCGAAATAATGCTGCTGTGTAGACGCACCCTGAGAGTTTTGCCATTAACTTCAGCGAGACCCAGGATTTCACACTTAAAGAGCCACAAATATAATCATCCATACCCAAGCTAGTATAATGGCCTATTTTATTTCAACTAAGTTGATTCTTGTTTTGAAGACCTTGGATAACTTTGAAAATACTCTAGGTTCTTCACAAAAATAAATGTTTCAAGTTTCCTCCATAACCAGGTTACCAACTTTTGAGAGACTCACAAATCCAATAGCTAGTGCACTCCTAATGTTAAGAACTGCGGAAAAGATTTTGGAGTATGCATTGCCTGTTTTTTCTTTTAAAAATGTGTACTATGTCATGTACATTTATATTCTGAACGTTACCAGGAAAAAATAAGCACCTGTGTCACAATTTTGTTATCATCACAGGGCTATTCTTTATGCCAGAAGTCAATGCTACAATATCAATTCATTGGGAGAAAGAGCTGATGATTTTGCTTGTCTATATTTACCTGTTTATTATATCAGGTAAGTATAGAATTTGTAGAGGACTCTTACATTCAGCATCTCCTTTACAGAGGAATTCTAGTGAGAACACATGTAATTTTGAACCTGTATCAATTATGACATAGCTACTGTAAATGAATGAATTGTATATGAAGCAGACAATGTGCAGCTAGTTGATTTTTATTGATAAATAAAATCAATTAGCCACTTGTTCTTTTGGACTAGAAGGTTTACTCTATTGGATTGTTCTTTCCAAATGATTCTTTGATTAAGTTTTCTTCAAAAGAAAGAAAATACAATGACAGGAATTAAATTACAGAAATTTAGTAAATCTTCACCAGTATTTTACACAATACCATTCTTTACTTAATCAAGGGCAAGCAACATATTTTATGATTTCCCATTCATTCGACAAAGCTATGGCATTTGTAATTGTGTATATAAAGCCATCAGTCTTCTAGAGCCATCTTTAGCTCAGCAAGCCCCAAAGCATCGTCCATTCTGCTCAGATCTGATCAGCATCTTTATAGTTTATCAGCCTTGGGGTTCAATTTTGTTTTGGATGCTTTTATAAATGAGCACAATCACTGGTGAATCTGTTCTTCCAGATTGCAAAGAGAAAAATCGAGAGAAGAACTTTAGTAGATTACTGTTGTCAATGAGGATAAAGTACAAGCACAAATGCACCTCCAGTAGTCTCAGAGATGATTTTGTTGGGTGTACACATTTTCAGTTTTATTTCAGTAAAATTAGATGATTGTCTTAGTTATTATTGGTTTTGAAGCTATATTCTGTCCCCAGGCAAGGTGCATGATCAATGCACTATCCAGCAAAATCAATTTTTTCTAAAGTACTATTTATTTTAAAAAGGAAAAGAGGAATAATGCATAGCAAATGCAAAAACAATTATGAGTCTTTCTTCTAGTCAGATTTAGGATGTGTTGTATAGTCAAAGCATGAAAGTTAAGAAATAATGTAACTGAATTCACAATCTAGTAGAGAACTGGTTTATATGTATTTAAATTTTAGGTGACCAATGGGAAGCATGAGCTCATTTACTTTATTTTGCTATCAATTTAAGGTCTAAATTTCTAACAGAATTAACGAAAGATGTGCACCTTTAGATATTTCCTCTTATACTACACTGCACTTACGTGGAATCATTTTCACGTGAAACAGACAATGGAAATTATTTATATTAAAAAGTAAGAGAGATGTTTGATTTCTTTTGTATAATCACATGAATTATGTGGTAATTCAAGAGACAATGAAGTTTGCTGAATAGCTGATGAGTAAAAAAGGAACAGGATTTTCCAAATAGTCATTCAAGACAGTTGTAGTTCCATGATATATGGGGCCAATTTCATTATCAGAAGCTGTTGGGGCCCAAAAGGCACCTTTTTGTTATTGTACCACACGGGAAGAACAATGGCAATCAAATATCAGTGATCAGAGTAAGAATATTTGTCACGTTGACTATTAATTAACATCCCAGACTTCCAGTCAATCAAAAAGTTAGCAGTCAATCTGTAGTACGTGAAGTATGCCAGCAAACATGGCTGATCAGAAAGTATTGTCTCCTTAATATTCAGCAGCACTACCACAGAGTGAAGATGAAGGGAAAAATCTAGAAATCTGTGAAGTAGTAACAATGAAAGGAGATCTGTGGAATGAAAAATGTTGTTTTTTCTTAACAGCCCTTTATTGGTACTCTAAGTTTTCCTCATTCCGCAGAAATAAAGCAACTAGCAAATGCAAAAACAATTATAAGTTTAGTAGAGGGGGACGTAGTGACACATACAGTTTTAGAAAACTGGCACATGGTTGCTTAATTTTGTAATGTATCAGAGGGGTAGCCGTGTTAGTCTGAATTTGCAAAAGCGGCAAGGAGTCCTGTGGCACCTTATAGACTAACCAAAGTGTTGGAGCATAAGCTTTCGTGGGCAAAGACCCACTTCGTCAGATGCATCTGACGAAGTGGATCTTTGCCCACGAAAGCTTATGCTCCAACACTTCGGTTAGTCTATAAGGTGCCACAGAACTCCTCGCCGCTAATTTTGTAATGTAGACTGGTAGATAGAGGAAAGAGATCAACTATGTTTGAGTGATAGTGGATAGGGGCACTTTCCCACATTTACAGTTTTTATTATTTAAAACAGCAACTGTGCAACTTGTTTCTGATTAAGATTCTTTCCTCTCAGCAATTGAATAGAAAAATATTTTAACTAGAATTAATCAATAATACATAACAGCACACACTTTACTAAATCTTGCTGTCCACATCTCTTAACTGTTTGCTGGAGGGAAGAGAAGGGTGCCTGATCGTGTTCACTATCATGAGAAATTCTTCAGTTTGACATCCAGCACTAACTATATGCATTTGTTCAGCCAATAGTGCTCAGAGTAGAGGCCCATTGCCAATTCCTTGTTTTCACCTTGCCAAATGGCAGGTAGCATGTTGTAAGTATTCTCTCCTGTAGATTGTGGTGTTGAAAGGGGTTGTTTTAAATTGTTCAACACCTAATAATTTTTTCTTAAAAATGTCTAAAAATATTTTGTTTAAAGAAATAAGAAATGTTAGGCCAACTAGATTTCTAGATTTTTTCCTCTTATTGCCAATGCAGGGATGTGACTGCCACTATTTTAGTCACAGGTGGTTTTCTTACTTACAGATGATTGAACTGGCCAAAAAACTAACATTTTCTGGGTTTATCAGACATACAAAACTTTTTGAAAATCTCTAGGCAGCTGCTTGTTGACCTATTGCATGACAGCTTTTTTCATTTAAAAAAAAATCAAGGTTTGTTACAAATTGGAAGGTCAATCCCAATTAACACAGGATTAAAAAACAAAACGAAATAATCACAACCAAAAGAAATCTAGAAGGGATACAAACCCTCATGTTTTGGAGAATAAACCAATTTGTACTTGAGAGGGGTTATGAAGAAACTTCCCAGTTGGCCAATTCTTTCATAACTGTCTACTTGAGTTTTCTTGCACTTTCCTCTGAATCAGAGATGGGCCACTGGTCTGCGGCAATTTGACAATTCCTGTGTTGCTATTTATATACATCACCATTTTTAAGTTCACCTAAGATCCTGTTTTATAAAGGAGCTTCTGTGACAGATCAGATTCACGAATCCTCAAAGAGTGGAAAAACACAAGCTGCCAGGAAGGGTCCCAATCTGCATTCTGCTTACTACTTTATGTAAATGAAAAGAATCAATAGTTCATAATCTGCTGCAGATAATATCTTCTTGACCTGACAGTTTTAGGTCAATGACAGAGAAATCAGATTATAAAATAAGATAGGGTGAATTAATTTTTTTTAATATTGCTGCAAAGTCAATATCAGAAAACAGAGGCTATAGACAGGAAATCATCTTCCATTATAACATCCAGTATAGAGTCCTCAGGAATCTCTTAAACATAGATCTGTGAAAAACCCAATGATTTCACTTGAGGTTTTCGTGCAAATATTTTATTTAATTTAAATCCCCATGCATTTTCCTCTCAATCAAGCTTGAGATTTGGGTTCAAATAAATTCAAAATCTCAAACAAGATTCAGTCAAAACTGCCACAATTTTGATGAATTTTCATTACACTAATGAAAAATGGCTAATTTCATGTGATTGTATGCAAAATCTTAAACTAGCCCATGATTTAGCCCAGGATTTCAGTGAGGCAGTTGGTCCAACCCCCATTAAAATCAGTGACTTTAATGGAGATGGAATAGACCCAAAGAGCAGCCATGCTTTGCTAGCTGGGTCTTAATGTTAGACAGTTTCCAGACCACAAATTCAGTGTTGCCAGCATTGTGGTATTATCATTAAGTTTCATAATATTTGATATTTGTTAAAATTACAAGAAGTACAATCAAGAGACTGCATAACAAATGGAATTTATATTTTAAAAAATAAGTAAACTTCTAGTCCAGGTGGTGGCAGAGCAAAACATTAGAAACATGAAGCAAGTGCACTCTAAAACCTCTGAAACCAGAAGGCATATCAAAAAAACAAAATGGGAGGGGAAGGGGGAGGTTGTTAAAGAAAAAGCAATTTCATGATTTTTAAACTAATCTCATGTGTTACAGGCTTGACCTAATACTGTTGTGATGCTTGAAGTTGGCAGCAATGAAGGTTACTTAAGAAAGATAAAACAGTTTAAGCATCGCCACACATATGTAGCCTAATTTTCAACAGTGGTACCAGATTTGGGATGCCTTTGCATTTGGGTAGTCGCCCTGAGACATGTTGAGGCTGACTATGCATCCAAATAAGTGTGCACTATTTTAAAAGTGTTTTTTCTTTTCTCTCTCTCACTCACTCACACACACACGGAAAATGCCTGGTAGAGTAAGCACCCTTTCTCTAATTACGCTACATTGACGACATCTTCATCATATGGACCCAGGGCCGGAAAAGCTCTTTATAGGCATTAGACACTCTCATAATTGTAGGCCCTTAAATTAGTCTATATAAGAAATATAGAAGGGAGAAATGCCCTATCACTTATATACCTAATATCACTCACTTCAATTTTGGCTCTGGAAAGTGGCACACCATGTAAGAAATTCATGGAACTTCATTCTAATATAAACAGCCATTTTGCTGTATACTGCATTTGTACTTAGGATTCACCTGATAGTTAATCAGAAGATAAGGAGAAAAGTAAGGTGATGTGGCTGCCGCTACGGCTGTAAAATCCAAAGAGCTGATAACTTGGCAACATTGTATCTCAAGATTGTTCAACATCATTTATGAAACAACAGTCCATTGGCTGATGCTGGCCATACATTTCTGCCAGAAACAGTGTTTAATAGTAGCCTGCGGTTTCTGAAACACAACTGTGAAATGCAAACACTGTAGTAATAAGCAATGTTCTCTCTAACATTTTCTATCCTTGCGTGGGTGGAATTTTCTTATGTGCACCACCAGCACAAATAAAAAACTTAGATATAAACATATAGGCTACGTCTACACTGGCCCCTCTTCCGGAAGGGGCATGTAAATTTCACGAGTCGTCGTAGGGAAATGCGCGGGGGATTTAAATATCCCCCGCGGCATTTAAATAAAAATGTCCGCCGCTTTTTTCCGGCTTTTAAAAAAGCCGGAAAAGAGCGTCTACACTGGCCCCGATCCTCCGGAAAAAGTGCCCTTTTCCGGAGGCTCTTATTCTTACTTTGAAGTAAGAATAAGAGCCTCCGGAAAAGGGCACTTTTTCCGGAGGATCGGGGCCAGTCTAGACGCTCTTTTCCGGCTTTTTTAAAAGCCGGAAAAAAGCGGCGGACATTTTTATTTAAATGCCGCGTGGGATATTTAAATCCCCCGCGCATTTCCCTACGACGACTCGTGAAATTTACATGCCCCTTCCGGAAGAGGGGCCAGTGTAGACGTAGCCATATATTAACAGTTCTTAGATATGGAAGATAAAAATTGTAAAACTAGAGATAATTAACAAGGAGCAATGCTTATGATGTTTATTTAATATAAAATAAAAAGAAAATTAACACCACTTGGGACTATATGTATTTTATCATCCTTTCTAACAATTCAAGCTAGTAAACACACCAAAATGTGTAAAACTAGAGATAATTAACAAGGAGCAATGCTTATGATGTTTATTTAATATAAAATAAAAAGAAAATTAACACCACCTGGGACTATATGTATTTTATCATCCTTTCTAACAATTCAAGCTAGTAAACACACCAAAATGTGTAAAACTAGAGATAATTAACAAGGAGCAATGCTTATGATGTTTATTTAATATAAAATAAAAAGAAAATTAACACCACCTGGGACTATATGTATTTTATCATCATTTCTAACAATTCAAGCTAGTAAACACACCAAAATGTGTATTATCCATACATATCTAAGCTTTAAGATGATAAAGCAAGCTCACCTTGCAAATGCAATATTTACTAATAATGGAAAGGAGAGAAAAAGGCATGCACATAGGCTTATACAGTTTTTCTGAGATGTCAAATCATAATTTGATTAATAGTGCACAAACAGTTAAAATAAATAAAGTAACACAGAAAGCAAATAAAGCAACAAACGAGAAAATAGGAAGGGAAGTTAAACATCAGGTAGTTACTGATGGGTATGTTTAGGATCACTATGCAAGTGAAACAGAGACCTGTAAACACAGATAATAGTTGTCCTTGTTTGAAACTTTCACATTGTGTGTATCACCAACTCAAAGAGTAGAAGCTTCAGAGCAGCACTGTAACTCATGGCTTCAGTTTGTAGACAGATCTATTTTGTACAGAGCTTGCAAATATAGTTTTCATCCTACAACACACCTAGCTTTATACCTACTATGGCCATTGACTCAAAAGAGCCAGAGCTATAAGGATCTGGCCTTAATGCCCCTTCCCAAACAAATTCTAAAATGTAATGGAAATCACTTTTCTGGGATCCAACTCTAATTGAAAGGCCAAAACAAATAAATAGGTTCCATAGCAAAGTTCTTCCAGTTTTAACAACTTACCTGTGCTGTCTACACTGGCCCTTTTCTGGAATAGTTTTTCCGGAAAAGGACTTTTGCCTGAACAGGAGCAGCATAGTTTTTCCTGAAAAGCACTGAGAATTTTACAGTAGATCGTCATTGCTTTTCTGGAAAAGCAAGCGGCTACTGTAGACAGCTTTCAAGTTATTCCGGAAAAGCAGCTGCTTTTCTGGAATAAGTGGCCCAGTGTAGACAAAACCCTCATGTATTAATTAGTAACACAGGATATTTAAAAAAAAAATAAAGATCAGAGTCTTCAGATATCTACAACACTCCAAAAATCTATTAAAAGAATCCTTTTCTTTCTGTACCTTCAGCCATTTACACCTATGTAAACTTTCTTTGAAATGTAATCATGCAAATGTCATGAGATAGGCCTATCCACATAATGCTTATCTACAAAAGCAACTTAACTGCTTTACATTAGAAAAAACATCAATACAAGAGAAGTCAGATCCTGCATTAAGATCAGCTAATGTAGAATCTCTCCACCCTCTTTATTTGTCTGCTCTGGATCTGTCTCCCTCCAAACAAACTAATTTTTAGCTTAGGCTAATATCTCCAGGCATATTGCCTCCTGTTAACAAACTCAACATGGCCAAAAGCAAGCTTTTTATCTTTCTTTCCTGATACTAGATGAAAAATATTCTGACCTAGAACTGCTGAGAAGTTGCTGTTTTGTGTTTGCTCTACAAGTCTAACAGTGGAAGCCACATTATTCTTTTCCCTCCATCATATTTTCCTGGCATATTTAAGATCTTGTAATTATGTCACCAATCAGTTTGTAATTAATACCAACTCCTCCTCATTCCAGCCTCAACAAGGGAAAGGGGAGATATATTTGACTACGCTCCCTCAGATGCATTGAGAAAATGAAGTTTCCACAGCAGCATCTCCATATGGGCTATGTCTACACTCACGGCTTCTTGTGAGAGTAATATGCAAATGAAGCTAAGTGTGGAATATCGCCGAGCCTCATTTGCATATCTAATGAGCCACCATGTTTTTCAGAAGAGGCTCTTGCGCAAGGTAGGAATAAGAGATCCTCCGGAAAAGGGCTTTATTTCGGAGGATCGCGCCAATCTAGACGCTTTTTTCCAGCTTTTCCCCAAGCCGGAAAAAAAGCGGCGGACATGTTTATTTAAATCCGCGGGGGATATTTAAATCCCCCGCGGATTTCCCTATTCTGACTTACCTGCTTTGCATCACTTTTCCGGAATTTGGGGCCAGTGTAGACGTAGCCTGACTGAATTGGCGGAATGAACAGTGATCCTACATTTGATAACTTCCTTCTTTTCTTATATATACCCCTGCCTCTGTAAATTCATCTGATGAAGTGAGTTTTACCCACAAAAGCTTATGCCCTGACAAATCTGTTAGTCTGTAAGGGTACGTCTACACAGCAACATTATTTCAAAATAATTAGCATTATTTTGAAATAACTTAGTCCACATCTACACAGCTGGCAGTTATTTCAAAATAATGTCAAAATACTGGAGGACTTCATACTCCAATTCCTGTAACCCTCATTGTACGAAGAGTAAGGGAAGTCAGAGGACGAGTGATATTCCAAAAGAAGAATAAGCTATTTTGAAATAAGATACACAATTGAGGTAGCTCAATTTGCGTAGCTTATTTCGAGTTACGCCCTGCTGCATAGATGCACCCTAAGGTGCCACAGGACTCCTTGGTTTTTTTTTGTTTATTTTTGCAGATATAGACGAAAACAGCTACCCCTCTGAGACTTGATCCTATATTGAGTTAGCGCAACCACTAGACAAAACCACTCAGGAAAGGTGCTTTATAAATACAAAATAATATATTTATTATTACTGTCTAAATAGCATATTTTTAAGTTCACAAATTGCACTGTAATTTGGCTTAGATCCAAAAAAACTTCAGCCTTGATAACTCATAGTAATAGAAAAGGGATACTGGCTAGTTAAGCTACCAAAAATGTAGGTTTTCAAAGAACATTTAATTGGGTGAGGAGGGAGAAGGCAATAAACTACCTTGTTTATAACGATGATCTGCTCAAATCAAAATCCAAACATATAAAAAGAAAACCCACTTGCATGCCTAAGAGCTATCTACACAGATTTGTACCACCTTGATACCTGATCTACCCACAGTGAGTATATCAATATGACTATGCCTGTAAGGGATATATACATCCATATACTTCCACAGCTACAATGCCTAATGTAGATGCAATTATACCACTATAAAGGAGCTGTGGCAGGGTCAGTCCAGTGGGTTACTGAAAAGGGGGGAAAAGGCAGCTCGAAAAGTGTGAAAGACCTGTAAATAGAAGCAGAGGGTTGCAGGACAATTAGATGCAGCTGCAAGGGAGCTGGGTCAGGCAGATTGGGGCCAGACGATTCCCCTGCTGGCAGGTTGGAGGCCTTTATAAAGCCTCAGCAGTTAGAAGCTGGGGAGGAGAGTGAGATGATGGGAGGAGAGGCAGTGAGTGAAAGGTTAGAAAGTGATTCATACTAGCATTAGAACAGAAACAGCTGTGGGAAGGCTGGGCTCCCTACCATAGAGACCAGCTGCAAATCCCAACCCCTAGGGTTGGGAGTGAGAGGGTAGCTCCAGTGGTGACTGTGATAAGAGAGACCCTTACCACACTGCCATATACTGGTATATCTTAATCCACTTCCCCTATGAGAATAAGCTATACTCATCTATAGAGCCCTGTGCAGATACAAAATTGGTATCTGCATCTGCAAAAATGACCTACAGCAGTGGTCACCAACTGGTTGAGCGTGATCAGCTGGTTGATTGCAGCTCCCCTTGGGGTTGCTCATCATGACCAGCTGGCCAGGCGACAGCCCCTCTTTGATCCCGGCCAGCTGGCTGCAGCTTTCACACCAGGTGGCTGCCCCTGTTTGCTCCAGCCCAGCTGGCCATGGTGTTCAGCTCACCAAGGCTGTGCTGTGCTGTCCTGTCCTCCTTCCCAGCTGGATCAAAGAGGGGCAGCCACCTGGACGTGTGGCTGCTGGGTGGGCAGCTGCCCTTCTTTGATCCAGTTCAGCTAGACTGGGGTGCAGTGTCAACCCCTCTTTGTTAACTTGCCATCTGGGAGGGGGGAAGAGTGTCCCCACTCTTGCCTCCTGCTCCGGGAAGGGGCTGGGTGGCTGGCACACGTGGTGCACTGGAGAGAGGGCTACGCCGTGTTGTTCCCTGTGGGCTGTGTGCGTGGGCAGTAAGCCACCTTCCCCAGCACCCTGCTGCACCTGTCCCAGCTGAAGCCAGCCCTGGGTGACCCCAGACTCTACCTGCCCCTGCCACTGCCCCTGCCCCAGCCCCAGCCCTGTAGCTGCTGCCTGCAGGCAAAGGGCTAGGCTGACTCTGCCCCCTCCCCCTTCTCACCCCACTGCTGCTCCCGGGAGGCTGTGAGTCCCAGTGCTGCATCCCTGCCAGTGAGTGTGCTGGGGACCCAGAGATGTGTGGGCAGGAGGGAGGTGAAGGAGGAAGTGGTGGCAGGATGGGAGGTGGCAGGGGTTGCAATGAGGGGCCTGGGGCGATTTAGGGGATCAGGCTGCAGGGGCAGGATGGGACGGGGCAAACGTTTCACTGAGGAGCACAGGGCGATGCAGGGGATCAGACGGGGGGAATCATGGGGCTGAGGGGAGCAGAGAGAAGATTTGAGGGGGGATACTGTTTTACTTTGCAGAAGCTGCACTTTCCTTTACTCCCCATTTCTTTGCCTTCTTCCCCAACTAGCTGTTTGGCTGCATTCTCGTCCTCTCACCTTTTCTGCATTACTGCCCCAACTCCCTCCCACCCCCAAACTCCCTCTCGTACCCCCATCCCAAACTCTGTCCTGCCACCCACCTCCTACATCCCTATCCCTCTCGCTGACAGCCATGTCCCACACATTAAGCCCCTCATTTTTGTTCCCACCCCGGAGCCTAAGGGGATCCACAAAATCCACTAACTCTGGAACCCCAGAAAAGTAAATCTGGCCCATGGGAAGCCCTGACCCTCAGTCCCCTTCCTCTCATCCTGTGGGGGCTGGAGTGCCAGAAGAGTGAGGTGTTTCATTTGGGGGCCACATCATTGAGGTTAGGGGGTTTGAAGAAGAGTTATTTTGCTTCTCACCAGTGTGGTCCCCAACTGATTTTTCTGTGGGTCAGTGGCCCCTGACCCAAAAATGGTTCCCCACACCTGCCATAAATAAAGAAAACATTGAAACCTTTTGTGTGGGACATAATGTTTTACTTTATTTAACATGATTTTGATCAACTAACATGAGAAAATTAAACAGACTAAGCATTTTAACTATTTAAATTAAACTATTCTCCCCAGCTGCCGCACTAGTAAAATGGCTTGAGTGTAATTATGTACTTAACAGTGAGTTTCCATTAGCAATGGGTAGTCCACAGAAAAGTTTGGAGAAGGTGGAGCCTCAAGAAAGGAGTGAGGTCTCAGGGAAGGAATGGGGTAGATCCTGGCTTGCCCTGACATTTAAAAAATGATCTTGGGTGTAAAAAGGTTGGAGACCACTGACCTACAGATATAAAGATATTTGCCGGGTTCTGATACAAAATTTGTATCTGCATCCGTATCTGCAAAAATGAGCCATATCCATGGACGTGGATACCTGCAGATATAAAACAGATATCCTAGGATTTGCAGTGCTCTACTAATAGAAGCACGTTTATATAATATATCTACATAAACACTCAGCTATATACTAAATGGGTGTAGTTCAAGTGGTACAACCTGTGTGTATAGACAAGCTGAAAGTGATACAAGCACCTAGAGTGATTGCAGTTATGCCAGTACATGGGACCTGGATACCTCTATCCATAATAGTTAAATTGTTACCAAAAAATGTGTGTAGGTGACTTGTTTTTAATTTACTAGCTAGATAAAGAATAACTAGGCTAGAGCAAGAAGATAAATTACAAGAGGATAGAATAGATAATCACCAACGTAAAGTAAAACTTGTTTCTAGGAGGTGTTGATCTCTTTCCAACTTCCCGTCCCTCACTCTGACCCTGGACAAGAGGCTCAGGAGGGAATGTAAGGTTCTCCAGTGCAAAGTTATGTTGAAACAAACAAACAAAAAAAGTGGAGCTGAAATTGTACAATTTAATTACTGTACAGTATTATGTTGAAGAAAAGCTTCAAAGAAATACTGAAAAATTTTGGCAGACTGTCAAAAACTGTCTAACGTTTATAAGAGCCAGCTGAGTCTTCTGAAATACTTCGTTCTTCCCCACCCAACACTCTTTAAAGGATTTTTTACCCCTCCGAGTCCTGCAAGCTGATAGCATCATTGTCATATTTCCCTCTTTTTCAAACACAAAGGAAACATCCAGAAGTAGTGATGCCCTACATCCTGATTTAGGAGGAGCCAAGAAATGAAACTTCTGCAGAGGGTTCCGTTTCAATTGGATACGGTCACGCTATCCAAGTGGGAAGAAATCTGCTACAGATTACCCATTTTCTTCCTGCATTAATAGTCAGCCAAATTAATTACATTTTGCAATCATTCCCACTATTGTTTTTTTCTCTTGTTTGGAGACTTGTTTCAAAGAATGATGCCCAGACAGCAGCATGTAGTCAATTATAATGAGGTGCAGGGGAGCAAAGGAACACATTCCCTCTACCTCCATGTCACTGGGAGGTCTTTTCTGCTCATGCCACTGCATGTACCCCACAAGGAGTTCAGAGAATGAGTTAGGTCATTTAGTTTTGGATGAGGGACTATTTCAAAATGAAGAAGAGAAGAGGAGTGGTGGCATAGGGATTCCCTGTTTCTAGGTACACACTTAATCATTTGTGACAGAGGCATCTAATCCTAGGCTCACAAAGCTATTTCTGAATAACGGTTTATTTTTTGGAATTTGCTACTTGCAAGAGGTAGCAGGAATTTTTGACAAGTATACCTAGTGGAGATTGTACCCGAAACCTCCACAAAAATAAAATAAAATAAAAATTGCTCATATCCAACCCCAGCCAATGAGCCAGAAATATGTTTTAGTTCACACTTTGATGGGTAGTATTTCTAGCAATCAGCTGTCTGTTCTTGAATCCTTCCTTTATTACTTCTCCTTGAAATTGTCCCAATCCTGTCACGATAGAAGCTGATATTAAAAGAAAGCTGGGAGCTCTGAGTCAGGCAATCAACTTCCAATAGTGAGATGGAGTTCATATACTATAGAATAGGCACAGCATAAAAAACCAACAGAGAAACACACAATTGTACAGGCTGTTATAATTGGAGTTACCGAACTAGCATTTAGTTACTCAACATTTAGGCTATATTTACATGACAACTCTACTTGAGTCAAAGGACCCATTACAACACTACTGTCCCCTGACTGGGTTACAACAAAGTTAGATGAGTCGTAATTGGATTAAAGCCTTACAAATGACATTATGTGGACTGATTACAGGTTCCATGCAGAGCCCCATTTACAGGGAGACTCTGTGAAGACGGGATAGTCTAGTCATATACCATCATTGTTGCAATGACAACATTGGTCTTTCTAGGGTTTAAGTCCCAATACATTGAAAGATTCCATTAATACTGCAGCTTTAACTGAGCTCTAACTAGATTGGGGACAGTGATCTTGTAAACAGGCTCTGTGATTTGTTTATAGATATAATGCAGACAAGGGACTTATATAATACATAGGAGGATTTTATAGAAGAGCGTGTACTGGCAGTACATCTTACTCTCCAGTCTACCAAGAGATAGTTTTAGACATACACCATAGAACATTCACTGCAGGTTATATTTTGCTTTACATTGCTCCTTTAAGACCATGGAACATTGTCAGTTCATAAAGAATGATTAAAGCACCAATTATTTTGACTAAACATGTCTTTGAAACCCTCAGGCTATCATGGACATTAAGCCATCAGTTCATTATTTAGTTATGAGGATGGAAAAGTGTCAGAGGCTTAAAGGTTTAACTTGCTTGCAAACATTTGAAATTTCAGACAGTTACAATTTTATTTATTAGATCATGTAACTTACCTTTTGCACAAACATTGTCTGCCATGCATCCGGTAGCTCTTCCCATGTTGAAAAAAAAATCTCATCGCATTTTAAACTTAAACAATAGGAAACTAAGAAGGGAAGAAAAGGCCCCTTCGACAATTTCTGGGAAACAAAAATCATCTAGGCTCAGGTGAAATGAATGGTACTGTGGGATTTGAAAGCTCTGCAGAAGTGTAGGCTAAAAAAAATCACTTCATCTTGGATGCTTAGAGAGGTGGTTTGGGAAAGAAACTCTACTTTTTCAATGCCTTAGTGATAGATGACGCTGCCACTAATGGCTAAAAAACCTTATTAGGGAGTGCTGTGAAACTCAAATATATAAGTTCCTTATGTGGAAAGATTTTAGCATTCACATTACAGTGAAAGAAAGGACATGTCCATCTTTGTCTCCTGGAAGTGGATTGATTCTGGCAATCTATTCAGGTATACACAAATATCATTGTTCATCAGGACTGTGGCAGAGACAAGTAAATGGTATAGTAGTCATTCTTAAAGCACCAGCAAAACTTTCTGATGATTTGATACAAAACTTTACATTTACTCTCAGGCTTTTAAAACAAGATAGTGCCACTAATATAGGGCTCAGTCCTGGGACAGGTGCTGAGCACTTTAATCCAGTCCAGTAAAACCCATACACTTGTGCTTAATTTTAAGCATAGAAATAGTCCACTGTCTTCAGGCTGGCTACACACCTGCTGAAATCTAAGCACAGGCTGGTATGTTTTGCTGGCTAGGATACAGCGCCCAGCACTTAACAAGATTAACCTTTTTAATTCTGGGTACTTGTAAAGGACTGCTCTTAGCTCAGTTTGAAAGACTCAGAGGTGGCTCTGTTGGATAATACAAAATCTTGATGGGATGGCTGCCATATGTGAAGCACTGTCCAGGAATGAGAAAAAGACTGAGCCCAGGATTGGGGCCAGAAAGACCTGAGGAAAAAAAGCTTTCTAAAGAGGTCAGGGCTTAGTGTATGAACAGCAGAGTTCTCCTGCTTAGAGGGAACAGATAGCCAGGGCCTGAAAGTCTGAATAGAAATAGGCTGAAAGCCCTGAAACAAAAAGTGAACTAGAAGACTCCAGCAAGACAAGGACTTGATCCAAGATAGGCCAAAAGAAATGTGTGTTTGAAGGGACCTTAACAAATTGGATCCCAAGGTGAATGCTATGGTAAATCCTCCTGACTATGAGTGGATTACAGGGAGAGCCAGGAAGGACAGTGAGGCAGGACAACTGCAGTGCCGCATAAGGTGGCATGTTCTAGGACTATGCCCTGCCACGGGCAGTAATGACTAAAGAGATGAGGAGCTAATCTGAGAAACTCTGGCATTCTAGAACCTCTCCTCTTAGTGTATGTCACAGAGAAAAGAGCTGAACATTTTAGCATAAAGGCACATCCAGAGTTATCTCAATACCTGGCCAAGACAGGAGATTGTAGCGTTGCAGTGGGTTCTCATATCCAGGGGCTGCTCTCATCACTTTGGTTAATCCAACCAAAATATCTGATAAAATCCAAAAAATGTTGTTAGGGTGTTTACAGCATCTTGCGAGTCTTATTAATAGACAATGGAAGAGTCATGCAATCCCAGAATGCACACAGGCTATGTGAATCCACAGTCACTTTAATAGCATTAGAGCTTCCAGTGGCATCTATCATTTACTTTTTTCATTATTTTGTTCAATGTATGTGTCGGAAGTATTTCGATGGCACCCACTGCCATAGCTTCTAGTTCATAATTAACATATACTACTACTATCTCAGAGATGGAGATTATTTTAGTTTGAGCAACCTTCTCCAGACCACTGCCATGAGGTGGAGAAATGCTAGTGGTGCACCTTCCCCTGCCAGTGAGGACAGAGTGTCTTTATTAGGCGGGAAGATATGCTCTAAAATGCCTTTTGCTGCTCTTCTAAATAGAAGCAGTGTATACCCCAGCATTAGCAGGTATTACTGACAGCAGCACAAGCACCAGACACCTTGAAGAATAGGACATGCCCCTGAACATCAGGCCATTTCCAATATGGGGAAATGTGACATGGCAATGTACATTAGCTACCCCGATTCCCTGGCTGTCTCCAAGCACTATGGAGAGATCAATTCTGCTGTTTGCATGCGGTAGAATAGATTCCTTTCCATCATGCCCAAATCCACATCGCAGGGCTGCATTTTACCCTTAGGTGGGCTGAGTACAAGGTGATGGTTTTGAGATGTGGAAAGATCAGCTACCAGAGAATTAGCTGAAACCAACCCCCTCCCTCCCAAACCCTAAAAACCTCCAACACTCTGTATTCTTCAATCGGAAACTCAGGGGTAAACGAGCCATGTGTTATCACTGAAGCCCCAAGGAAATATAGTCATCAATTTTAATGGTAAGTTTAAAAAAATAGTTTTCAGTGAAATTAGATACTGTTTGCATCCGAGGAAATCAAAGACAAGGAAAGACCCATTTTTTAATGCCATCTCCAAAGCAGCAAAAAAAAAAAAAAATGCTGTAAGCAATTTCTTGTTAAAAATTTAAGTCCTGGAAAAACAAAAGCTTTAAAAATGCAAAATGTTACTAATGTCAGATAACCAATTTAAAGATATTTAACAGATTCTCACTTTCTTTTCCTAATCCAGAAATAGGAGACTGCATATCACAGAAGATTAGAAAGATATAAAAGATTCACAGTTATGAAAAGAGAGAGAGAAAGAAAGAAATTCTGCATGGGTATACGATGTAACTGTTCTTTTATACAGATTGTAAAATTCTCTTGCAATGACTAATTGAAAGATATTTTATAATATATGGACATATTTATAGCAATTTGTGGAGGCTTATTTCTACCACAAATATAACTCTATAGATGAAATCCTAGACCCCATTAAATCAATGGTAACATTTCCATTGACTTCAATGGAGCCAGGTTATACACTGAATGGTTCTGATTTTCAGAGGTGCTTAAAAAGGTAACTTTGGCCATGTATATAACACATGTCTATGTGTTGAACAGATGTTCTTTCATGCTAACAGAAATTAGCTTCTATGTTCTACAATGCATCTCCTCTAAAGTCTGCTCTTCACTTTTCACATTACAGCAGCTGCAATAGTGAGACTTTTGCCCACTCCCCTGGATCCTCCAATTATTCAGCTAGCATAGATCCAAAGGTGAAAAAAAAGTGATCAAGATGACATCTTAAATGAGCGTATGCAACATGTCTGCATGAACAGTGCACAATTAAATGCATGGAGGAGAACAATGCTGCAGGAGATGCAAACAGAGCATGAGGAGAGGAGAGCATGCAGGGAATGCAAAGCCCCAAAGACCCAAGAGGAGATCATGAGGCTTGTGGGGTAGCAAACAGAGCTGCTGCTGTGCCTGGTAGAGGCACAAAAGAAGCAGAGACCCCTCAACACCATTCTAAACCATTTGCCCTCCACACCAAGTTCCATAGTCTCCCCTCCTGGGTGCCCTAGAATGCAGGGTGGAATAGGGAGTAGTCCAGGTTCCAGGGATGTTTCCCACAACAAATATTCTCCCACCTGTGAATGTTAGACAGGGGGATAGTAAAACGCTGCTTACCCTTGCTCCTCCCACTTCTCCCCCTCCCACCCCAAAGCTCCTGCCCTATGTCTGCTTCCTTATGTTCCCTAAATAAAAATGCATGATTTCTCAACAACAGTATCTTGATTGCTTGATTGCTTTCACAGATATTATGGAGCACATAGCAGACTGTCACAACAATGGGAATATTGCTTTTGCTGTGGTCTAACCTACTCAATAAACTGCAAAACCTTCCCTTTAAATATCCAAAAGCACATTCTACCACCATTCTGCATTTGCTCAGCCTGTAATTGAACTGTTCCTTACCGGTGTTCAGGCTGTCTGTGTAGAGCTTCATGAGCAATGGGAGCAAGGAATAGGCAGGGTCTCCAAGGATCATATTGGCATGTCAATGCCTCTGATGGTAATTTTCTGCTCTGAAAAGAAATGTCCATCTTGCAGCTTTCTGAAGTGACCAGAGTTCCTAAAAATGTGCATGTTAGGCACCTTTCCCAACCATCCCATGATGTTGGTGAAAAGGCCCTTGTGAACCACCAACATCTGCAATACCATTAAGAAAACCCTTTGTGGTTTATGTACTTTTTGTCAAAGTGGTGAGGTGCCCAGAGAGATATGTGTTCTACCTATTGCCCCACCACAGTTAGGGAACCCCATAGCAGCAAAACCTTCCACTATGTCCTGCACATTTGCAGAGTCGTAATCCTTTGTAGCAGAAGGGTATTGATTGCCTTGCCTATTTGGATCACAACAGCTCCGCACTGTACATTTACACACTCTGAATTGATTCCCAACTGATTTGTAACTATCTGGCATTGCAAGCCTCCATAGGGCTATTGCCACTCACTTCTCAACCATCAGAGCAGGTCTCATTTTGGTATTGCTGCTCTTTAGAGTGGCAATTCACTACATTCCATGAAAGTGGCCTTATGCACGCTCAAGTTTTGCAGCTGCTGTTCATCGTCCCATAGCTGCATAACTATGCTGTCCCACCAGTTTGTGCTTGTCTCATGGGATCAGAACTGGCGTTCCACTCTGTCACCAGGGCTGACTGCTGCCAGCAGCTGCCAGTTGCTCCACTCAAGTGTTCCATACATGTGTGTGTTTGTGGCCTCTTCACTTTCTTCCTCACTCTGGCTAGGCTCTGGACTTACCGTAGCATAAAGTGTGAGGTGTTTGCAAAGCTTACCACCCCACTTTGCAGCTGAACCAGATCTATGCTTACCCTGATATGGCATCTGCATGGATGACCAGGGAAAAAAAGGCACAAAAAGATTGTTTGCCATTGCTTTCAAGAGCAGGGGGGAGGGAGGGGAGGGAGAGGAGAGGAGATAAGTGCACTATGAAAGGCTGACGATATGTACCCAGAACCACCCACTGCACTGTTTTAGTCCCATCAGACACTGGGAGCCAAACCCAGAATGCAAAGGGGTAGTAGGAACTATGGGATAGCTACCCACAATGGGAGCCACCCTATTCGCAACTCATTACATTGAATTGTTATGCACAGTAGGGACATGCACTTTGACTTTATAAAATTGGGTGCTAAAAAATTGACCTTAAATTCAATCAACTATAGTGTAGACAGGGCTTCAGTCAATGGGTATGTCTACACTAGCCTCCTAGTTTGATATTTAAATATCCCGGGCTTTATTTGCATGTTCCCGTCCTGGTCACCTCATTCCAGGAGGAGTAACAGTTAATTCGAAGTAAGGACTTAGTTCGAATTGCCGTTTCACTGCCGCGTGTAGCCGCGGGCAGTTACTTTGGGCTAGTGGAATTTCAAAATGGCGACCGGATGGGAACATGCAAATAAAGCCCTGGATATTTAAATCCCAGGCTTTATTTGCAACTTCAAATGCCTACATTAGACTCCCTAGTTCAAACTAGCGGGCTAGTGTAGATATACCCAATGAGAGGTAACAGGCTCAAGTATTTTTTCTGTGTGATAAGATATTTGATATTTTTTATATTGTGTTGAGCACAATGGGTCTGTGGTCTATGTTTGGGATCACTAGGTATTATCACAATCATGGGTGGTGGGTGAACGTAGGGCTGGGGGAGGCAAGCCCTCTGCCTGCCTCTTCTCCCCAAAGCCTTGCCTCCCCCCACACCACAAAGGCATGCCTTCATCCCTCCATGTGAGCCTCTTCATCCTGGAACACCACAGGGAAGGCGGTCAGTGCATGGCTCCAGGCTCCCCAGCCCCAGAGCACAGGCAGGTGACACTACCCCATCATCTGCAACCTCAAAGTAGCTGAACCCCAAGGGCACACGCCACCCCAAAAACAAGTACTGCTTCAGCACAGCTCCCACCAGGAGCCAGGCTGAACCATAGGTTTTCTGGGGACAGAGTATGGGCAGGGCCATGGCTATCAGTATGGGAAGTCATTGTCTTCCCTTGCGTCTTATACCCGCTACCCATGACCACAATACAAATAAATAATAAGAAGAATATGTATGAAAAAACCTCATACATTGCTCAAGGATCACTGCAGGGTTGTTTAGACATAAAATGTGACCAATGGCCTATTATTTCAGGGGACAAACTTCACCCTTCAATAGCATAGTTAGGGAGTGTGATGGACCTTCCTCCTACCCCAGGCTTTATGAAATGGACTTATGAACATGAATATATGTAACTTAAAGGTGCTTTAAACAAATTATTTCATGTAACCTATCAATCTTCATATCATGAGCCACTGGTTCTGTTTATCTTACTTTGATGTATGTATCATTTTTGTATGTAAAATTAGACATAGGGAGTAGGGAATACTTTGTGAGTTTTAAATGTGTGAATGAGAGGAATCCAGGAATCCAATCCCTCAATGTCTTGATGAGCAACTCTTAAACAATCTCTTTTGTCCTTAAGTCTGAGCAGTGGTTGGTGGGGAGTGACTCTCCATACAATAAGGGAATTGTTTAAAAAGTATAGAAAAGGAGGAGTCTAGGTCTTTTGGCTGGGCTGCACCTGAAGGAAGGAGCCAAAGATCCAGGGTAGGGAGAGAGCCCTGGTTTGGAAGGGCAGCTGGAAAAGAGATTTTAGGTGAGTTTGAAAAGTTTGTACTGAGGTTTCAGTGTAGCATTAGCCAAGTGTTTTTGTTTCTTTTCATTTGTAAACTACTTTGCTCTGTCTGTTCTCACTTATTACAACTTAAATCCTACTGCTTGTACTTAATAAAATCACTTTTATTTTCTATCAAACCCAGTGTAAATAATTGTTACCTGGAGGGGCAGCCAGTGTGCACATTCCCCCTTTCACTGCTACAAGGTGCTTACCTAAATAATTCCTTTGGGGCTTGATCCAATTTGAGGAGTGGTATCCAAGGAAGCGGGGCCCAAAACTGCACGCACCTATTCCTAAAGAGGTTCAGTGGCTGCATTGCTTGTCATGGGGGTAGGGATCTCAGCTTGGGGCCTTAGTTGGAGGAGACTAGGGAGCTGGCCCAGCACGACCATGAAGAGCCCCAGAGAGCAGGAAAGCGAATGACAGTGGCCTTGTAAGCACTCCAGAAGGCACCCCCAAGGGGTCTTCTGTGACTGCACCCCAGCACAGGGTGAACATTTTGTAAGGAGGTTCTTGATGAGATTTCCTTCACTTTAGCAGAGATCAGGTCTTGAATAAAAATTACAGGATCAGGCCCAATGATAAAAATAAAGTACATGCTTGCATAGCTTTTTAACTCACAGATCTCAAAGAACTTTACAAAGGCAGGACTTCTTTTTAAGACCACATTCCAGATGAAAGCATTAGAAACAGGGCATTCATTGAAGGCTGATTCTAAGACAGAAGGCAAGATCATCCCTCAGGCTCCAGCCCTGATAGGTAAATGGGATGAAACAGCATAAAAGGGCCTAAACTCCCCACATGGAGCCAGGGAAGGATTCCTCCAGCACAAGCCTACAGAAGATAGCTGTATAGCAGCCTCCTGAGGATCTCCTTGCAATCCCTGGCTCACAGGGAATATCAACAGCATGAGTGGGAGCAGGGTCCGCATCACACAGAACCACAGAGTTTCCAGGAAGTAATGTGGCCAATATGGCCATCCAAAGAGGCTGCACCAATTTAAACAGGCCTTCAGAGCTGTCTAAATATTGTAGAAGCCTGGGTCAGGCAAGGATCAGAAGGGTGCAAAGATAGCTTAAAGCCACATCAGTGCTTTTCCTCCAGCCCATAAACCACAAGTTGTGTACTATACCACTCAGAATCTCACTCATAGTACCGAGCAATGTTTGCTTCATTATCTACTTTGAATGAGAACCAATCCTTAGCCCCTCAGCACATTGCTAATTAATTCCTTTCCCATGAGAAGAAAATTAGTCCTTTCTTTATTTTTAACAGGTTTCATGAGATGTTAGGGTCTTTCTAGCTGCAAAGTAATTATAGAGTGACTGCTCACCTAAATGTTTTCTTTTCATTTGCATAGTACATTTTTAGTATGTGCTACATCTTTGTCTTTCTTCAAGTATTTCTGTAATTAAGGGCAATATTGGAAAAAAAAAGCTCCAGATTGGAAAATATATATATATGCAGTTGCACAAACAAAATAGATAATTATTTGTGCAATCTCACACAAATACCTTTTCCTTAAATTATAGTTAGGCATAAAAAAGTACTAATCTTAAGAATGTACTGTATGTCCAAATAACACAGCAAAACTAGTCTTGGAGTATAGTTATTTGTTTAAACATACTTTTTAATATAGTTAGGAATGACATTTTATGCTCTACGTTTAATCAATGAAATAATACTTTTTAAAAATAACTGGGAATATATTGAAGGTGAACAATATTATGTCTGTGAATGTTTAGAAATACTTTCAAAAGTATGACTGAAAATATACACAAGTCTCTCTGTATTCCCTCAAAAACCAAATATTAAGACTCAGAATTTTTATATAAGGTAACCAGCCCATAGGAGAACTTCAAGAGTTATTGTAGCTTCCAGTTACCTATTGTATACAGGCATCCTCCTGCATTCCCCATACCCATAACATGATGTATAACACTCTCATTTCCACAACCAGCCAATGCTGAAGGCTGGTACAGAGTAAGGGTGATTTCATGGCCCCAATTTCTCCTGCCACAAGTAAGGTGGTTAGTGATGGGAATGATATATTAACTTGCAGTGACTTATTCATCCACTATAAATCTCTAATGTATAGAGTTGCAAACAAGGCACCCCCACCTTGGTAAACAAGGGAAACAATGCTGGAATTCAAGCAATGTGGAAGTTTGTGTGTATATTCATAGCTGTATATGTTTTGTTTAATAAATACATTCTATGCGAGATGGATTATGATATCATATACCATGACAATTAGTGTCTCAGGGAAATAGCAGGGACTGCAATTATGCTTCATCTTTTCATGGGAAAAGGCACCCCCCACCTTTTTCATCCTCAAAACCTGCCCCTAAATAGCTATTTAAAAATCCAAAAATATGAGCACTATCATTCATACATGCATATATACAAGGAATTACTCAGATTCTGTCTCTCCCAATTAATATTTCCCTGTCTAACTTGAAGTCATTCATTCATATCACCTGGCTTCCAGACTATGTCTGACTGTTCATCTCGCCAGCTGGTTTGCTTGTGAAGTTTCTCTTATTTATTTGTAAGGACTCGGTACTAATGGGCAATGTTTTCTTTCCAGCACTTTTCTGTTTCTGTTTTGTTGGTGGTCTTTTATCTAAGCTCATTCAAAGGATAACACTGCATGCCAGGTACAGAATGCCCATAAGCAATGTTAGATCACCCACAACTGCAAATGGTTTACAATGATCCTTTTTGGCCCAGCTTAAATAGGAGAGTTGCAGATATGACCAATGATTCTGTTTTGGATTTTAGTGTTTGGATTACTCATGTTTCTATAACAATGCATAAAAGTCAGACCATCACTGATACTGCTGAATTATATTTATAAACTAGAAGATTTACCCAGTGTTGCTTGGGTCCTTACCTCAAATAAGTTTTGTCTTTCTTCATTTAAATCATTGTTCTGTGGTGAGACTGGGGATGAGGGGTTAACTACACAGGCTGCCCCATGGACAGAGAACAACACCAGCCCTCTCACACTGCAGCAAGTTGGGGTCATGTGAAAAGCATCTGTCCATGCTCACTACAGCTGCAGCAAACACAACTGGGGGAGAGGTGCATGCAGGAAAACGCGCACACACACACACACACACACACACACACACACACACACAGAAACAGACAAACTCGCTGAAATACATAGTAGATAGATACCCTGGTCCCCACACTCAGGCCCCTTACTGGTCCAATGGGGTTATAGCTGTCCCATCCCCTACTCTGGCCCTTTGCTGACCCCCTTTGGTCATTCTATAGTATAACTGTCCCTCCTACCAAACCCCTCCCTTTCCATTTTATGAGAAACTATCAAATTCCAGGCACATCCCATTGTCCCGCAACAACCAACATCTTACTTCACTAGAAGTTATGACAAAAAGAAGCTGCATACCAAATCTGGTGATCCTAGTTCTTACCATTTAGGAGGAGTTCTTGAACAAAGGGACTCCCAGATGGATGGACACACAGACACTCCTTTCTAAAATATATAGTAAGATTAACCATGGGAAGTGCACCTTCACTGAGGTGTAATTTCTGCATAAGCCTGAATTTTGATGTCTGTTAGAAAGCTATTCTTGCCATGCATTTTCTTGGTAAGATTTCCTTGAAATATATGCCATGTTTTTATGGGAACTACCAATTATGCAACTGGGACAAAACTAAACCACCTCGGATTTATTTTAGCTAAATGGGGTGCTCTGATGGGATACATCCAAGAAAGCCCAGGGCAGAATGTTGTGATGAAAATCACTAAGTGAGTGTGTTAAGTTCTATTTCTTATCAGGGTAGAGGGAGAGGCAGGGTAAAAGGCACAAAACTAGAGGTGAGGGAAAGATTCAACTTTGGGATGATGTTATTAAACCATAGCAAGCCACTTATGATCATTAAAATACCCCATGGAATATTGTCTAAGCCAAGGATGGGCAATAATTTTTTAAGAGGGGCCACTTTGCAAATTTCAGAAGTGGTTGCAGACCGCCCTGGAAGGGGTGGGGTCTCAGACAGAAGGGTGGGATTTCAGGCAGAAGGGCAGGACCTCGGGCAGAAGGGGGAGGCCAGAAGACTTTGAGTGCTCCCCCATCCACAAACCCTGGTTGGCAAGAGATGGGGAACCACATGAAGTCTTTGCCCACTGCCCTGCTATGAATATCTGGAACCGAGAGGGAACTGCCAGCTTTTTTCAACAGCTGGCAGTTCCCTCTAGGTACCGAGCACCCCAGGCAGTGTGAGGAGACTTCCTGTGCTCCCTCCATCCCCAGGTCAATCAGGGGGTGCACTCCCCCCCAAGAAAGAATGAGAAAAGAGAATAAAGAGAAAGCCCAGCAGTATCAGGAGGGGGGTTGATGGGAGGCTTTCCCCTTAGCTCAAGAGGTGCCTCACCCGCCCCTCCCCTTCCCATGCTCTGCTGTGCCTCCCAGCTGCTGGGACGGGCCTAGGGGCAGGTGAGTGGACATACTTTCTGGCTCCCCCGCCCTGCCCTGGGCTATGGTTACCTCTGGTGTTGTGCATCCCTGGTGGGGGGAAGTAAACTTTGTGCACTCCCCCATTCCCAGGTCCTGATTGGCCTGGGGGCAGGAGAGCTGCAGGGCAGCCGCAGGCTGGATCAACCCGCTTGATGGGCCAGATCTGGCCAACAGAGGCCCCTTTGCCCACTCCTGTTCTAAGCCATTAACCTCAGGATCCTGACCGAATTTCATCCCAAGCATTTGCTGTCAAATTTGGTGGGAGATTATCGCACTTTGCATGGGTTAATATAACTAACAAAGGAGCCAGAAAAATCAGGCCCAATGGACTTTAGTAAAGTTACATCCATGCAACTGAAGTATAATTTGGCCAAATATCTTGAATGTTTATCAGTCCAAATGTTTACAGAAGAATTCTCTTATAATAGGGACTTTGGTTAGAATTCCTGTTCACTTAGGACACTTTAGAAGTCAGGTGGTATAACTGAATCCTAACACACACTAGAATCCAATGAACTTTGAAAAATAGATACACATACAACATTTATCACACAATATGAAAAGAACATTTTCATGGATAGTTTCCACCTATGTTTGAGGTTTATCATTATTTAATTTTCTGAGAGGATAACATTGCAAAAATCATTGTTAGAAAAACAAGCTCATTGTTCAGTCTAAATGTAGTGCTTACCTATGGCCAACTCTTATTCCAGGTAAAGTAGCAAATCAAGACAGGTCTAATGCTCTACCAGTCTAATATCAATGCTTAACATACTTACGTCTTCTAAAAACCATAAAAGGTTTGCTAACACTATTTACCCAAATAAAAATAAACATAGACCCTTTGTTTTCCTTAAATTGTAATCTGTGCTAAGTAATGATCAAATGCTCTGCTGCCATAATTCCATTAAGTTCAATGAAGTCACACCAGCAAAGCATTCAGCCATAAGCATTTATTTATTTATTATTTATTCATAAGGTATGAATAGACATTGGCTGGCTAGCACACTATCTTCCACATCCTAATGACTTAACCAACTAAACAATGGGTTCTTAGAGAAGGCGTAAATTGTACTTATCCATGTCTTGTAACTTGAACACTCTAATTCACGGGTTTTTTCCCCTTCCTTTCCCGAACGCCCCTTCCCTTATTTATTCTTGGATCTGGACTTTTAATGTTCCATTCATCTGAAGAAGTGGTATGTACCCATAAAATCTCATGATACCATGTACATGTTTTGTTAGTCTTTAAGGTACTGCTATACTACTCATTGTTTTTTAAGTTTTTCCCATTACAAACTAACTCGGCTACCTCTCTGAAGTCATAAGCAGTTAATGAGCCTGTTACTTGAATGATTATGAGTCAGATCCTTAGCTGGTGTAAATCAGTATAACTTCATTACCTTCAAAGAAGCTATGTCAATTCACAACAGTGGAGGATCTGGCATTAAAAGTAATGTAATTTTGTCATTACATGAATTGTGTAGCTCATATGTCTGACTTGTCAAATCCAGTTCCAGAGATCCTTTCTTACATCTTCGCCTAAACCTTTTTCCTGGACAAAGTTCAAAATGCTATTGCTCTTATTTCGCTGTCTCAAGTTAACACAATGGCATATTTGTGTTATGGAAATATTAATGGAATGTTAACGGAAAAGTTTTCCGTTGAAAGCATTTTTGCAACAGAGCGTCTAGATTGGCACGGACGCTTTTCTGCAAAAGCACTTTTTGCGGAAAAGCGTACATGCCAATCTAGACGCGCTTTTCCGCAAAAAAGCCCCAATCGCCATTTTTGCAATCAGGGCTTTTTTGCGGAAAACAAATCTGAGCTGTCTACACTGGCCCTTTTGCGCAAAAGTTTTGTGCAAAAGGACTTTTGCCCGAATGGGAGCAGCATAGTATTTCCGCAAAAACACTGACAATCTTACATGAGATCGTCAGTGCTTTTGCGGAAATTCAAGCGGCCAGTGTAGATAGCTGGCAAGTTTTTCCGGAAAAGCAGCTGATTTTCCGGAAAACCTGGCCAGTCTAGACACAGCCATAGTGTTGCAACAGCTGAGAGACAAACAGAACGTGTAGATGGTATTATGAGCTTTCATGGGCACAACCCATTTCTTCAGATGAATGGAGTTTAAGGGGTCCAGTTTTCAAATAAATAGCACAGAGAGGAGATGGGGGGAGGAAGAGGAGGAAAAGAAGAAAAAAAGGAGAAAGAAATTGTCAAATTGTTTCTTCTTTTTCCTCCTCTCCCCCCCCTCCCTTTCTGTGCTACTTATTTGAAAACTGGACCCCTTAAACTCCATTCATCTGAAGAAGTGGGTTGTGCCCTGATACCTGATACCATCTACATGTTTTGTTAGTCTCGAAGGAGCTGCAAGATTATTTGTTGTTTTTCACAGGAGTGTAGTGAGGCAACACTGATTGCTTATAAAGTGTATTTTGATTCCTTGATGGAAGGTACTGTAAAAGTGCAAGTTATCACTATATAGCCATTCTAGACTGTACATCTTGAGATTCAAACCTGATCCATGTAGCCTTTTCTGTTACATAAAGAGAGTTTGTAAGTAACTTAAAACAGTTTTTACTCTGAGCAATAAGACTGTCTGGACTATTAATGCAAAGCCTAACTCAGGTAAAAAATTTAAACTGTGGCATTTGTAATCTAATAAATGTCCCTCAAAATGTCTTTCATATTTTTCCCAACTCAGCAGTACTGGTTGAAAAACAAAGCTATAGATCATCAGCTGGTGTAAATCAGTGGGGTAATTCCATCCTTTGTGTAAGGGGCCACAATTCTATGGATTTTAGGAGTAACCTTGAGGTTTAAAGTGGGACATAAATAATGCATAGGAGTTTTTGTGCAGAACACTGCTCAGAAATGAATTTCACCTATAGTGCAATTTCAAAGTGAAGGAGTCCAGCTGGAAGGGATATGGAGAAGAATGTATAGAAATTAAAACTTTTTGATCCAAACCATTTAAGTGGATTTTAGGAATGTCTTTATAACTAAGAGGAAACACGCAATCTCTATATAACAGGATATAATAGAATTAGAGCATGGACAGTTTACAGTTCTAAGAACAATGTATTTGATCAGCCAATCGAGAATATCCTAGGTAAGCAGTTTAATAACTCCAGAATAGTTGTCTGTTGATAAGATTTGAGATAAGAACAGTCATAGTATTTTTAGTTAATTGAAGATTTTCTAAAAGATATGAAGTAGTATGAAAACAGTACATTTATGCAATAGGAAGAGTAATATGGCTTTAAGATACTCAAGGGCATGTTTTACTGGTTCATTAAATCTTGCCTCAGGTGTGTTCAACCACTCGAGGCAAGTATTAATGGACCAATAAAAAAAGCCCTAGGGTGTCTTAATGCTATAATACTGTGGCTCTCTATATTTAAATTAATTTTTAAAATACCTTTTTAAATAATTTCCCCTGATATTTACTATATCCTTCCACTATTTAAAAGTTTGTAGTAGAAAGAGAAGAGATAGCTGGGAGGGGAAAGGGCAGCAAAGCCTTTTGTTTTGTTTTGTTTTTTGTCTGATCACTATTTTCTAAATAAAATAAAATATTTTTATTTCTACCTCTTTTATTTCAAATGGACCACTCATTTTTCATACCTTCTTTCTCTTGAATTATTCTCCCTCATTTTCCATACAATAAAAGCCCTATAAAGAACTGCTGCACAGAGATGGTTGGAAATAGACAAAATATGTTTTCATTGGAATTTTCCAATTCAGTGAAATCAAGCTGTTTTGTAGAAAAAGTTTGATTTTTGCAAACTACTGAGGGACCCCAGAACAGGTTATCATGAGAAATCTTCCAGCTTGCCCACCCAGCTCCTCAGAAGCTCACTGAGACAGGAGTCCCAGAAGGGATTTTAACTTAGGATAAACTTTACCTCTATGTGAAGCCAATCATCATCATAATTGTGAACTAAGTAATGCCCTCATTTACTACAACCCTGTTGATTGCCCTGTGCCTAATGTGTTCATTTACACCAGTGGATAATGAGGACATAGTGGTTGTAAAATGTTCCCAAATGAACATGACAGCATTTTATATCCATTGTAAACTGGTGTAAATAACTATAAAAGATCAAAAACATTGGTGATGCAGGTCCAGTGATTTCAACAGGACTGCTTGGCAGTTAAAGGCACAAATTGTTGCCCATTGCAGTCAAGAAGAATTTTGCTATTGGCTTAGAGCTACTCTGTGATACTCTTACATTGCGTACCTTGCTAGTAGTCCTATTGAAATCTGTGGGATGGCATGTAAAATAAGGTATTACTCAATGTGAGGATGGGCATCAGAATTTGTGTCTTAAATCAGAGTTAGATTAGTCTTTAAATTAGTGCAGTACTTGGATCGTTATCTTTATTTTTTTGTATGAAAAGAAAATGCTTCTGCTGGTTTTATGATGAATGCATTGGGCAAGAGAAGAGCTTATGATCTAAAACCTCCTTTAATGGATCATTCTAGTGAGAACAGACTCAGTGAATATTTTAATGACATATTGCACACATAAATAGTGTTTTAACATTACACAGAATTACAAACTACAGATCCCAAAATGTTCCAGGACACTTTTATTTCAAACAATGAATAATGCTGCGACTGTGCAGTAGGTATACTGTTTCTATTAAAGACAGAGGGGAAAGTCCTCCTTAATTAGCATTATCCAGGAAAACAAAATATGCCAAATTTGCTTGGAATGAATGCAAATCAATGCTGTGTAACAATTCTAGTAATGAAAAATAACAAGATTGGATGAGTGTGCAAGTTGATTCTCCACAGACACCTGAAATGTATCTGTTTTTACTTCTATAATAATCTACAAATGTGATTGTGTGTGTGTGAGAGAGAGAGAGAGAGAGAGAGAAATCTGGAGTGTGTGTTTCTTCAGTTCTTTTAAGGATACCAGTATATTGCAATTTTTTTCATTGACTTATTCTTCGAAAAAATCTCACCAAGAGCTGTATTTCTAGTGCAACCACTTGAATTCATATTAGATTTATCTCACCCTATAAAAGCACAATTCATTAAATAGACTGATAAAACTGGTCTGTTTAAACTAAGGCAATTTTATCACAGTCATTTCAATTATTTAAAACTGCTTTCTTAAATCAGTAGTCACAGCTTTCTTTTGACAAGTATTCCTTCAAATAAATGAGTTGTAATTTAAAGAATGAGAGAATCATGATCCATAACAATATATACAATTAGTTTATAAGAACAGGAAGATATATTTTGAAAATATAATTGCTTACTAACTTTGAAAAGTTATATACAACTAAACCGACAGTGAGCTCTTTAAGACTAAAAAAGGCACACACATTTGGTAGTACATTTGTCATCCAATGCAATTCTAACTTAAGTAGTGATTCCCAACTCAAAACTCTGGTTTTTGTGAAAAAGTTCATGCATCTTTCACTGAACCTAGGTCTTTGTCTAAATCAGTCTGTCTAGTTATTGGTTTGGCATGAAAAATCAGGTGAAATTGTTATATTGACATTGTTAGAGAAAAAGCAGGCAACCCAGGAGCGGATGGGGTTAACGGAACTACTTTATTGCCTACGCACGTTTACCTCAGGCATTAACACAATTAGAAATGATTGTTAAACAATGGGCCTGCTTTAATACTGCATTACTCCAGTGTCATAATGGCGCAAATCTACTGAAATCAATGGAACTATACAGGTGTGAACCTGATGGTACACAGTGATGAATCAGGTCCATTGTATTGACTTTGACAGATTTAGACATAGTTTTTCAATTTTATTTTGATTCTAGGTAGCATTTCCTCCTATTGGATTTTGAAAACAGCTTGAAGAAACACAACACTTGTAATCTACAAAAGCTCCTCTTCAATAAATGGCAGCAGGAGTGAAAACAATCTACACTAATTAGGGGGCAAACACTTAAATCCATTTTAATTTTGTCATTTCTCAAGCAAATCTCTATATTGATTTCAATGGCATCATTATGCAAATCCTCAAATCAAAATCACACGCACTGTTGGAAGATGCTATGCTGATTGCAGAATTTTCAAAGTAAGATAAATACTCAGAAATTAAAACTATGTATAACGTATTTATTCTTCCTCCTATCAGACACAGAAGTATCCTAATACACAGTCATTATCCAAGCATTCAGGGTAAGTCACTTTTCCAGGGTTTGAATTGGCAGGTCTAGTTAAGACAGCTAATTTGAACTGAGAGGGGCATCCCGGTCGATGATGGCAGTCCTGCTTTCATGAGGAGTAAGGGAAGTCGAAGGGTGAGTGTTCTCCCTTCAACTTCTGCAGTGTGGACAGCACCAAAAGTTGAGTTAAGGTACTTTGACTTCAGTTACGCAATTAATGTAGCTGAAGTTGCGTATCTTAATTCGACCTTATCCTGTTGTGTAGACATACCTTCAATATGCTATATCCATTCACGCTTTAAGTATGAAAGTCATCCTCCTTAATTAGGCTTTATGGGAGATTCTATGTAGAAAAAGGCCTTTACTCCCACCCCATCTCACAGGCAGGCTATTGGTCTGCAGTAGAGATATGTGAATCACAGATTTTTCAATTCACTGGTAATTCCAAAAATTCAAAAAAAATTTAGGTCAAACAAAATGTCTTATCTGAGTCAAAATGAAATATTTCATTTTTATCTGAAGCGTTTCATGTTTGAATTTTAATATTAAAAATTATATGGAAAGTCATTCAAACAAAAACCCAGAAATATTTCAAAATTGTTTAAATAAAGAGCTTCACTTTAAAAAAAAAGAGTTTACAATAGGTTTTTTTTACCAAAATAATTCTACAAAATCAGCATGAATTCATTAAATGCTTCGGTTTCATTCAATTTGATTTTTTTTAACTGAAAAACTGTGGACATTAAAAATTTCATCCAACTCTTGGTCTTTAACATTGCCCGTTTTGTGACTGCTTTTAAGTTTTCCTGCTTTGTTTTTTCTCATCATTGGAAGTAATTCCTGTACTTAGAAAATGTTGTTGGTTGCAGTCTGAATCATGCAAAGTGCACCCTGTCACTAAGTTAAGGCAGACCATATACATGCCTTCAATAATTAATTTCTCCATGTTCTTCCACATCTGAATAGCTCTCCCTTTTCATGTCTTTTTCTTGTCCTCTACAAAGCCTGATCCTGAATTCCCTTGACTTCAGAGTTGAGATCATTCAGACTTTAGGAAATACCCAACATGTGGGATTGATCAAACCCTTTGTTTTGAAACTGATTGGTGCACAGTATGTCCATTATTAATACAAGAACAGAAGCCTGAACTAAAAGGTGAAATGTCCATTGATATCATTGGTAGCAGAATCAAGCTCTATTATTTAATATTTTTGTAGTTTATTGTAAAATCATTGCACTATACAAGAGAATAACTGTAAATGGTTGTGTTCGTCCCTTATACAATCATATGGAGTATGTTGTTGCTATGCAAAGAGTTCCATCAAAGTTTATGGAACTATACATGTAGTAAGATACTGGTCGATATGACTAATGGATGTGGCCCTCAGTGATTATTAAATAAGCAGCAGCATCAGACTTCAAACTAGGATGTTACTGTAAGTGACTTTGAACAAACAGAAAACTTACACATTTTCAATGAACGTGTTTAAAATTGTTTAGAATTTTCACTCTGATCTCAGCTCTTCAGCATAATCTCCAGTTTCCTGTCAACCCAAAGTTTGTGACATAGAAAAGAACTGTATAAATAGAGTGGACAGAGAAAGAAAGAATATTTATACACTTTTGTTTACACATACCACTTCTATGCCATCAATTGCTGAGCTATAACTTTTGAAAAATAAAAGGATTTATGTAATGGTAACATGGGCCACTGGTGTGGTATAAATATACATACATTGCTAAATATATGGTATACACACAAAAAATATATACATACCACTAAGTCTTAGTTATACAAGAGCTAGAGGAAAGACAATGCCTTCTGGGTTAACTGGGAAAATGTAATGTTTACAATGAAACATTTTTTTAAATCCAAGCAATAAAATGTAAATTTTAAAAAGAGAAAAGAGGACAGTGGCAATTCCATCAAAGGGAGAATGGACCCAAACAAATTAATGTTAAATACTCAGACATCAAAAAAAAGCACACAATTGTTTCAGTAACAAAAAAAACCCCATACCATTTTCAATACTCATCAGTAGCCAAAAAAACAACGACACAAAACCACCATTAGTGTTTATTGATGATAAGTAGATATGTTTATGTGAGTATTCCAAAGCCAGCCCTGCAATGGTAATGTTTATTATTACTCTTCGTAGCTGTAGGCTGCTAAAAGCTCACTATATCTATCCCTTTCTCATCCTTTGAAAAGATTAATCTTTAGACAATGATCTCCTGATACCATTAATCTTGGTCTTAAACTTCTTTGTTGTTCTTTGCCCAGTAATCAAGAGAGTGTCAGAAATTATGCCTCACTTCAGAAAAGGGCAGTGCACGTTGTGTAATCTTTCACACCGGTGTAAGGTAGGCAGATAATGAGAATGGCAGGACCTGATTCTGCACTCCATAGTACACATTTTACACTAGTGTAACTATATTGATTTCAACAGAGATACACTGATGTCAAACCAGTGCAACACAATACAGAATCAAGACTGTTGGGCTTAATAGCCATTTTGCCCTCGGGTGTATGATTACACAGAATACAGGACAATGGCAAACTTGGCTCTGGAATGGCAGTGTCAATCAATTATACTTTTAGAAGAAGTGGGAACATTTCTTGGAGGAGAGGTGGTGGTTTCCCCACGAAGAACCTTCAAATGTTCACCAGTCCACATGTTTCCAAGGCCCCTCAATAAGTTTCATGAACTCCATGAAATCTCTGACACTTCTACCATTTCCATTTTCTTCCTTCTTTAAAAAAATAATACTCTGTTAGAATGGATTATAAAAATATTTCCTTCCAGAGAAAATTCTGATTTTTCATCCAAAATTCAAATACTGAAAAATTTTCACCAAAAACCCAAGTATTTCAGTGTTTAGGAATTCATTTTTTCAACAGCAAAAGCAAGATCTTCCCCTTTTGGCAAAGGCATATTACAAAAAAATAGTTTACTTGAAAAAACTCAACTTTCCATCAAAAACTGTTTTAATGGAAAAAATTCAACAAGTCCTAATCTCAATTGTTTGTCTATTTTGGGGGTACTGTGGGCAATTGGACGCCACGGGCGAATGAACAATTCACACAACACTAAAAATTGCTTTGGAGAAGTGCTGACGGAAGTCGATTCTCTGGTTTAATAGTTTCACTAAGGTCCTAAGACAAAGCCCACTAAAAACAAGGTGATTCTTTCCACTGACTTTTAGTAAGCTTTGTAACAGGTCTTAAAGAGATCTGCTGGAATGGTGTAGCCAGACAGACCTCCCCCCCCCCCTCACATCCATCTTATTTGCCTCTCTGAGGTTCCTGAAGCATACAGGACAGAGAAGGAGCAATAAAATCAGCATAGTCTATGCTGGCTCATCTGATCCTGAGAAGCTGAAAACATAGATATGAGGAGAGAGAGTGATTAAGGCAATAAGCTGACCTTGAGGCTGCGAGAACTGCCTTGGCTGGCACCCATGTTGATATGATCACACACAGTCCCTGGGAGAGGAATCTCCCACTAAGAAAAGAATCTCCAGTACTTCCAATTTAGTTATCTCTCTTACAAGTGTAAATTAAGTTCACAACTCCCTTGTAAGAACTGGTCTCACAAAAGACAGACCAGCACCATTTGGCATCACAGATAAGAAAGAGAAATACGTGACCCCATGGGTATAAAGATGGGTCCAGCAGCACACTCACTTTGAGTGTCAATCTACCCTCTACCTGCTGGTAGGGTTAGGTATTTGACCTCCTGAGATGCCATGGGGACGCCCACCTCATATTTTCGTCTTTCCTAGGAATTGAGGGACCGGCCCTGGCCTGACACGCTGGAGTCGAGAGGCACAGAAGGGGGTAAAAATTGTACCTGGATGTGGTCCTCTGTCTTAAGTGTACACGTAGACTTAGAGCTCTTTAAAGATTAAGCTGTTACTTGGTACTATTATTTCTATTTTTCTATCTTTATCTTCTTTGTAACCATTTTTAAGATCTATATTTGCTAGCAGTTAAGAAAGACAGCAATAGCCATTGTAACCATATGATTTATAAGCTTCTTTAATAAACCTGATAGAAATGTAGCCGTGTTAGTCTGGGGTAGCTGAAGCAAAATGCAGGACAATGTAGCACTTTAAAGACTAACGAGATGGTTTATTAGATAATGAGCTTTTGTGGGCCAGACCCACTTCCTCAAATCAAAAAAATCACAATGTTCCTCAGATCTGAGGAAGTGGGTCTGGCCCACGAAAGCTCATCATCTAATAAACCATCTTGTTAGTCTTTAAAGTGCAACATTGTCCTGCATTTTGCTTTAATAAACCTGTAACTGTTTAAGTTTTAACCTGACTCCTTCAGTTGCTGTAACAGAACCAAGCACAATTTAAAAGAACTTCAGCCTGTCATAAGGGACAGGTATAGGAACACACACACCCTGCCCTGACCGTCGGCTGACAAATGGAATCATATTTCTCAGACTCAGTCCTTGCTCCTGCTCCTATTTGCCCAGCACAGAACCTGTCAGGATCATGTCTTTAATTTAAAAACAAAACAAAGCACACACGCACGCGCGCGCGCACACACACACACACACACACACACACACAAAACCCACCACCTTTCTCCAAGTTTGTCAAGTACCTTTTCCAAAAATCACAAACCAACCCAGTAAAATGTTCACCAAGCAGTTCATTTCATATTCACAGTCAAGGGGTATGACAACTTTTGGTCTTCCTCTCTCCCACTCTTTCACAATGTTGAGGTGGGATTCTTTCACAGTAATTTATCTTTCCAAATCACTTGCTACATAATAAATATACTGTCCTCAAGTTAGCATTTTGTCTTGTACTAGTTAATGCATTAGCAACTGATGGTTCTCCAGGAAGATAATTTTCATCATTGACACCAAACTGAAATTTGAAACTAGAATCCTCCTTTCATTATTTTTCACTCAATTAAACAGGCTGTGTGTATATTTCTGTGGTAAAACAACTGCAGAAATTGGAAGGGGTATTTCTCTATACTGAGAAACGAATGACCAGAAAAGATGGGCTTGAAAAAAGATTAATTGTGGACTTGAGGTTTGATGTGACAGAAATACAATAGGAATAATTAGGGCCAGATTATTGATTATTCTGCTGATAGACACTGGCAGTCTTTGGAAGCAGAACAGAGCTGCATCACCCTAGGGAGCTCCTGAAGTTTTGTGATTTCAAATGGCATAATCCCTCCAAAAGCTCCCAGGCAGAGTTGGTCAAAATATTTTAATGAAATAGGTTTGGGTCAAAAATGGAATGCAGTCAAAATCAAAATGTTTCACGTGAACGTATCAATTATGCTGACATTTTTTAACACATCTATATCAAAACATTTAATTTCAACAATGTCAAAATGTTTCATTTTGACTTTATCCTGTCAATTCATGCTGACTTTAATATTGTATTATAACATCAATGTAATATGTATTAGATGTACAGGCAGTCCCTGAGTTATGCGGATCCGACTTATGTCGGATCCGCAGTTACGAACAGGGCTTTTCTCACCGACGACGCCTGGGGTAGAGCAGCTGGGGCGCTGCCGGGTTGGACCCACAGCGCCGCTCCTTGGCGCTACTGGACCAACCCGGCAGCACCCCAGCTGCTCTGCCCAGAAGTCCCCAAGTCAGCCTGCTGAAACTGACCAGCGGCTGACTCCAGGAAGCCCGAGGCAGAGTTGCTCTGCCCCAGGCTTCCTGGAATCAGCCACTGATCAGTTTCAGCAGCGGCTGACTTGGGGACACCTGGGGTAGAGCAGCTGGGGTGCTGCCGGGTTGGTCCCCGCAGCGCTGAGGTGTGGCGCTGTGGGGACCTACCGGGCAGCGCCCCAGCTGCTCTGTCCCGAGCAACTCTGCCTCGAGCTTCCTGTAGTCAGCCGCTGGTCAGTTTCAGCAGAGGCTGAATCTGGACGCCAATTCCGACTTACATACACATTCAACTTAAGAAGAAACCTACAGTCCCTATCTTGTACGTAACCCAGGGACTGCCTGTAATATTATCTACAGAAAATCTATTATATGCCATAATTCAATGTAATACAAATGTCTACACAAATGAATTAAAACAAAACATTCTGACAGTATAAAATGAAATATTTCTAAGGTCCCAAATCAAGGTTTTTTTAGTATTTCAGTTTTTCATTCTAATTTGGAACAAAATGTTGTGGTTTTTTTTTTTTTTTTTGAATAGTTGAATTCCTGTTGCAGGGGAAATTCCAGTTTCCTAACCACACCTAATCCCAGGAATGCAGGGAAAGAATTCTTGTGGCTGTGCTACTCCTCAGAAGAGGGCACTATGCTCAACATTGTGTGTCAAGCCAACATTACTGCCCAGTGTGTCTAGACTACAGGGTTGTTGCTTTTTTTTCAAAAAAAAGTTGCCTTTTTTAAAAAAACTTCCCCTGCATCTAGACTGCTGCTGTGTTCTTTCAAAAGTAAATCAAAAGAACGTGGAAGTTTTTGCAACCATAGAAAACCTCGTTTTACGAGGAATAACACCTTTTTTCAAAAGTGCTCTTTCTAAAAAAGGTGCTATGTAATGCAAAATGTGCTTTTTCAAAAGAAAGCATCCAGACTGCCTAGGTGCTCTCTTTTGAAAAAGCAGCTTGCTTTTTTGAAAGTACTGGCTGTAGTCTAGATGCTCTTTTTTGAAAGAGGCTTTTTTGAAATTATCTTTCAAAAAAGCCTCTTTCGAAAGAGGCTTGCAGTCTAGATGTAGCCTATATGTAAAAGCAGAAGGGAAGGTGTCTGGCTCCACTTCCTCTCCAGTAGCTACCTTCCTGCTTGAAAGCGAGTAGCTCCCCAAAAGAAACCAAGAGGGAGTAGTTCCTGCGCTCAGGGGGCTGCAACAACTACAATTTTACCTGCCTATGCATAGGACAAGACTCCTTATCCCCTTTCCCTTGGTAATGTTTAAAGGAGCAGGCACAAGCCAAACCTTATTTTTCAGGGGGAAAATCCCACAGTATTTATGCAATCCTAGCTGGATTTATGCAATTTCCTTCTGAAGTCAATGGGCCAGAGCCTGCTCTCAGTTAATTGGAGAAAATTTATTGAGTATTTTGAGATTGCCTAGTCTTACAAAGAGCAGAATTTGGACCAAAGTAAAGGTTTTAGAATTTGACCCAAACTTTACATTTTACACATAACATAGTGCAAGCATTAATTAAGAGGAGGTAAGTATTCTGCCACATGCTCAGTCACATCTGGTCTAATTAAGGTTACAGAACTGTTTCTCATGCTTATTGCTTTCTAAAGCATCTGTCTTTTGGATAAAATTTTCCATGCTTGGTCTTTGCCTGGCGTTGGAATATTTAAGAGATTTGACAAAAATCCTTCAGCCATTTTTGATTTATGGGAAAGAAAGAAAACCATTATTCTATCTTTGTAAGGGAAAGGAAAAACAACCTACTTTCCTGCTACTCCAAAAAGGATTGAAGCATGAACCTTTACAAGTGTGATGCTATGGCAAGGAATTTACAAGTACATAGGCCGTTTTCACATGGATGATATCAGTGTGCAAGCAATTCAAAGTTTTCCGAGGATCTTCTCTATTATATGCATAAGTAAAAGTGCAAAATATGCATGATCAAAAGATTGCTCAGACAAGTTTTGAACACAGGAAGAGGATGATACTGTACCTGAGCCTCTTCCCATTGAAGTCCAATACAAAACTCCCATGGATTTCAATGGGAGATTGATGAGACCCATTATGTTTAGTGAAGAAAAAGAAGATAGCTCCAATGTCACAACATAGGCCAGTTCTTGGTAGATCTGGATTCCATTCTTGGCTTTGCAATAGACCTCTTCCATGATATGAGGGAAAGTCACTTATGGCCTCATCCTTTCCCATATACAGGTGTACTATGGGGAAGGAGGACATAAGGAGACTTCTCTCTTTTCCTTTTAAGGGCCAGTCAGAACAGAATTCCCCTAGATCTAAACAGAGTAAGGACTGCTCCATCCCTGCTCCCATGCAGATGCAAGACTCCCCAATACAGAAAAGGGGTTTATCTTCCAGCCTTGTATGCAGGAAGTTGAAAGCTTTACCTCACAAAGGAATGGAGCAATAGGTACTTTAGTAGAGGATGTGCCAGAATGGCTCCACTGAACCTCTACTATCTGTATTCCTTAGTTCCCCCATCTATAAAGTAGTGATAATATTACTGCTCTGCCTCACAGACATGTTACCTAGATAGCTCAAATAATGTGCTGATGTGAGCCAATGAAAAGCCCACCAAGAGATAAATAAAGGCAACATTTTGCTACTTTGACCGAAGTAAAATTATATGAAAACTATAATGGTTTGGTTGGTTTGTATTTTCCAGAATTGTTTTTCTTATGTAGCTACTTTTTATGTGATGAGATGTACATAACATATCCGGGTTTTTTTTTTGCATTTCCAGACATTTTGAGATTTGAACAGCACAATATTTATTAATGTTGCATTAGCAATTTTTGTACTTACAATACATATAGTCCATGGTACAAGAAAATCATCTTTGCAAAGGGTGCACATGATGTTCTTGAAGAAAAAGACTCCTGATCCTCCAAAAACAAACATCTGTGCCTAAATTGACATACTATTTATGTGCATAAAGTTAAGCATACACATTACATGATTGTGGCCTTGGAGAATTCAAATGAAAGATGAAAATAAACAAAAAGCCAAAGTTAAAAAAATAAGGATCAAAGAAAAGAGAAAGGGATGGTAACAATGTGATAGGTGATTAACCAGGTCAGTGTGGGACAAAGGGTATAATTGTTCTTTGTAATGTTCTAGACACCAAACTAAAATAGGGCGAGACAAGGACCCTATCGCAAGTTTTGTTTTTATTTTACTCCCTCTTAAAATACTTCTAAAATATGCATGTAATGACTTTGAAAAGAAGTAATTGTGATATTAAATTTTATTAAAGCTTCCTGGGTGCTGATTTGTGTATGGGCTCCTGCTCCAAGTTCCCACGAAGCCATAAAACGTTTAAAATACTGTCTGTGCAAATGCAAAATTTATGAATTCACACATCTCTGGTTGATTTATGTGAAATAATAATGCACTATTTAATGCTTAAACATGGCTAGGAGCAATGCTAGGCTATCAAGATGTACAATGGAATAATAGATTTATAAGACAGATAACCTTCCTGCCTAGAGAAGCTTGTTTAAAGGTGTTGTACAGATATATTAAACTATATGCAATTTTATACCAACTTAATGCTGTAGGCCTGTACTGCATGCAATAAAAGATTACTGCCACTGTATTTGCAATAATAAAATGATCTGGCAATTCAACATAAGGTATCTGAGGAGCAAAAACAAATCCAAAGTTCTTTATGATTTCAAACTTCTTATTCCTGCCTTTTGATTTAATTTGAAAGCCTGTTACCCATATGATCCTTGCATTTCAAAACTTGCTCTATTTACCTCTTACTGGGTTTGATAAATTGTTTTTGATTTGTTCTTTTAGGACCACATTCTATCGCCTTTTTTTAAACTGAATACTAAATTATTCTATCCGCATTCCTGTTGAAATAAAATACAGGACTATGTAGCACTTTAAAGACTAACAAGATGGTTTATTAGATGATGAGCTTTCGTGGGCCAGACCCACTTCCTCAGATCAAATAGTGGAAGAAAATAGTCACAACCATATATACCAAAGGATACAATTAAAAAAAATGAACACATGTGACAATTTTCTTCCACTATTTGATCTGAGGAAGTGGGTCTAGCCCACGAAAGCTCATCATCTAATAAACCATCTTGTTAGTCTTTAAAGTGCTACATAGTCCTGTATTTTATTTCAGCTACCCTAGACTAACACGGCTACATTTCTATCACTGTTGAAATAAATGAGATTGAGGAGGGATGCATCAGGTGGTGTAAATTGTGACGGTGCTGCTAGATTTGGTGGAGCCATAACAATCTGCCCCAACTGAGGATTGCCCCAAGACACATACAGACAGCAGAATCTGGGCCTTAGTTAAAGCAGTGGGATGCAATATTGCATGGGGACCCATAGTAATGATTCAGTGTGAGCCAGATTGCTTGAAAAAAAAAAAAAAAAGGTGAAAAACAAAGTCACTTAACACTGGAAACACTGGACTATTGGGCTGTGTCTAGGCTACATGCCTCTGTCGTCAGAGGCATGTAGATTAGACACATAGGCAAAGTCAAATGAAGCCGCGATTTAAATGATCGCGGCTTTATTTAAATTTACATGGCTGCCGCACTGAGTCGACAAACAGCTGATCAGCTGTTTGTCCACTCAGCGCGCTAGTCTGGACGCTCCCCTGCCGACATCAAAGCCCTTTGTCGGCAGCCCCGTTATTCCTCGTGGGATGAGGTTTACCGGGGCTGCCAACAAAGGGCTTTAAATCGCGGCTTCATTTGACTTTGCCAAAACAACAAATCTACATGGCTCCGTCGACGGAGCCATGTAGTTTAGACGTACCCTTGGAAGTGCTGCTTCAGTGACAGACATTCTATATGGGCCCATTTCCTTAATAGGTACCTTAGGAGCTAGCTCAGAGTATCTAGTTAAATGAAGGAAAAGTATGATCTCTGGTTTTGGCAGAGAAAGAAGCCTTCAGTTCTTCCCAGGAACAGCCAGCAGTAAGATATTTTTACTATAGATGAAGGGCCTCATTCTCATTTACATTAAAGCCCCTTCTAGGCTACTCTGGCAGTGCAACTAGGTTTGAGAATCAGGAGCACAGTGCCTAGGGCCCACGATACTTTTAGGGGCCCACGAAAATGTTTTAATTTTTTTCTCACATCAGAAAAAAAATGAAACTTTTAGGGCCCACGAAAATCTATTAAATTTTGCCTAAAACAGAAAAAAAAAATCAAACGTTGAAGTATTTAAAGTTATATCAAAAATCATTTTTAATAATTTTTTTATGGAGGAAGGGGCCCATGAATGTCATATTGCTGCCCTGGCTGCAGAGTATAGCTACATATTCTCCACATGCTGCTACCTGTGGTGTGCAGCGTGACCTAGTCTTAGTGAGAAATAAAAGAGTGCCAATGTGAGGAGCTGGTGTGGAACAACTATTATAGAATCTCAACTAATCCTAAGAACTGAAGGGACTGATTGTCTGTATAGGAAGATCTTAAATTCCCAGTGGTACCTCTATGGAGTTAAACAGTTTTATCTTAATCCACATTTATAGTGTCAAAGGAAGCTATGTGAATAAAAATTAGGCTATGCTATATTTACCTAAATTAATACATATCAGTTTTAATTTATATGCCTTTCACTTTTTTCACAATTTGCTACAGACTCTCTTCCTCACTGAGAACTAGACACTTGTACAATTTGAAGTCTAAGGCCAAATTCTGATCTTAGTTACTCAAGTGTAAACCCAGAAATCAAGTTACTTAATGTATGTCAATGTCAGAATCAGCCATTTTTAATTAAGACCCCAAAAGTCTTTTTATTCCCACTTATATAACTCAAAAACAGCTGAACTTTCCAAGAAAATGCTCCATTAAGCTATGACTAAGCATGTAAAGTTTCAGAGTCCCAAGGGGAATTTTCTGCAAAGTTACAAGCATTTGAACATTTCCACTACAATTAACCATGTCCCCTGAGAAATGTCTATTTCAGACAATTAAATTTTCAACTGCCGCTTTATGGTCAGTACAACATTTTCAAGTAGTTATAACTTTGTTAAATGCACACCATGTTCTAGTTTCAAATGTAGCAAGGTGGATGTTCCTTTCCAAGGTGGATATCCTGGCCATTTTTTTGCATGTTATATCAAAAGAGAGTACTTAATATTTGTGTACATGAGTGATTTGAATTAGACTACTAAACCCATGTTAATGGCCTGTGGATGTGAGTGATTTTATTGTGAGAGAATCTTCTGAGCACCTGCAGCTGCCACTGACTTCAAAGTGTTTTGTGGATGATTGTTCAGTGTATCTGAAAATTGGGCCACTTTTCTTGAAAAACTTTTTAACATTTTGGCCATGGTAAATGAAAGCAGAGTTGTAACTACAATATGTCCAGTGGATAGGTATTCACATGGAAAGGGCAAACTTTTAGTTTTTCTATATGGAAGCAATGGGAGGATTTCACTAGCTGAGCTCCGACTCCGTGAGATTTTGAATCAGGCCCAATCCTATAAAGCAGGTCAGTTGAGTAGGGCACTGCATGGTTGGTCACCTGTTACCGTCTCATCACAGGTAGTTTAAAATTTAGCTGAGGTGAACAAGTAAGCAGAAGCCTGAAAACAAAATGAAAAACAAAAGCAATCTTGACATAATACACTAAAGCATTCCAGAGTCATCAGCAATGTAAGGTCATGCTGGCCTGAGGGTAAGATGAATGAGTGCTCCAGCTACCCATCTCAGTCCCAGAATGGCAGCCTGACAAGTGGATAATCTCAGGCAAACAATGAAGCTCTGCAAGAAAAGATCAGTTCAAAGCCAACTTTTACAGAAAGTTACACCTTGGTATTTAGATACAAACATTACTTGCACCATGATTTGAAGCTTTGTGGGGGGGAGGGGGGGACATTACAGCCACATATTTCACTTCCCCTGTTCCAGAACTGCTTTCTTTAGAATCTTGGTGAATGTAAGAAAATTGTGCAAGGTGACTTAAGAGTGGAAGGGATGCAATGCGTCTGCCAAGCCACACTGTCCCAAACATGGGAAAAAATTAAGTAAGAGCAGGAAACTCAAGGAGTCTTCCCCCTTCCCACCTGCTTCCACCGAAGGAATTCATGAGGTTCTCAGGAGAGCTGTAGAGACCAGAAAAATCTATATGGATGCTTTCTGCCTCCTAATCCTAATCACAACTACTATGTAACATCTGCAGCAAGGAGATAGAGACTGTGCAAAAGCCCACACACTACATCAAAGAATTTGAAATGGCATTGTTTATATTAACATTCCTCATGGAGTTTAGATAGGTGATAGCACCTTTCTTCATTCCAATTAATGTAGCCATATCTGCACAGCACCTATAAGGGTATTTCTGTGGAGAGGGAGGATAATTTATTATTTGTTTATGGAAAGTCTTATCAAACAGCAAGATCCTTGCACTAAAGAGCTTGTAATTAGTGAGCATACGCCAACCCTATCCTTTCTATTCCCTGGATCTGATACACAGCAACCCTGCGGAATACATGATGGAGTGGTATAGCATAAAGACTGCATTAGCATGAATTTGAGTTCTCTGATTGCTTCTGAGCACATATATGTACAACTTCATACCTTTCTAGTGCAAGTGATGTAATTCTGAGAGTGCACAAGAAATGCAGGAGTAAACCTACAATATACAAATAAATCAATTTAGCAGGCCAGCATTTGGCTATGTCAGACTTAAAAAAAAAATAAAAAAAAAAAGCAAGGCAGTGAATGCAGTTCAAGACAAAGCTAACAGTTTTTTACATGGTATTAAAGAACCCGGCAATAAACACCAATATTAGTGATCCTAAAAAAGGGTTGGTGAGGCAAATTCCGGAGGTGGTTGTTCACTTTTAGGCAATTAGGGGTTTGCAGTGCAGGAAGAAATAAAGAAAGCAAAAAGTTGTGAAAGGTACAAGTCACAGAAGGTGCTGATGCAGTGAGATGGTTCCCTCTTCTGGCCAAAGATGGAGGAGTCTGAGTTGTGACTTTATTGTGGAATCAAAATGATATAATCGAAAGAGAGAAAAAAAAGGATTTACTTTTAAGTGTTGTCACCTATGCATTTTTCAAAACAGAACTAAAATACTGATTAAGGAAATGGAAAATAACATATTTTGGAAATGGTTTAGGCATAAAGGCGATGGCCTAATGAATTGCAGTTTTCAGCAAAGTGTAAAAGAGAGGCAATGTATTTAGTCTCTGTGCCCTGGTCTACAGTAGGGAGTTATTTTGAAATAACAAGCAGCGCATCCACACTGCTAAACCCATTATTTTTAAATAATTGGCTGGTTATTTCAAAATAATAACTTCTGCTTTCCGTGAGAAATAACACTAATTTCAAAATAGTTATTTTGAAATAGCAGTAGTGTGGACACTCTGGTGCCGCTATTTTGAAATAACTATACCCCAAAGTAATTCCAACTAATTACTCCCCCAGGGTATGTCTACACAGCAAAGTTATTTCAAAATAACAGCCGTTATTTCTAAATAACTTTACCAGCGTCTACACAGCCAAACCGCTATTTCAAAATTAAATCAAAATAGTGGAGGGCTTATTTTGAAATTGGTAAACCTCATTCCACGAGGAATAGCGCCAATTTCTAAATTGCTATTTCAAAATAAGCACTGTGTAGACTCTTATTGCGAAATAGGGGGCCTCCAGCCCTTCCCAGGGTGCCCTGCTGGCCACTCTGGGCACAACCAAGAAAACTCCTCTCCCTCTCCCCCTCCCCGGAGCCCTTAAAGTGGTAGACTCTGGCCATAGTGCCTGTGGCAGCTCCAAGTCTGCCAGCCCAGAGACAGCAGTCGCTGCATCTGACCCAGTGGTCCCAGCATGAGCCAGGCAGCCAGTGCCAGCCAGCCCTCCACTGCTCCCCAGGATCAGTCTGCCAGATCCCAGCAACCTGCCAGGGGCTGGAAAAGGTGGGCGCCTGCCTGGTCCAGTGCAGCAATCTGGGTCCTTATTCAAGTTTGGGGGGATGCCTCCAACGTCCATGATCTCTGCATTAAAGGGAGGAATGCCACCATCTACAGGATGGCTGCCAGCCTGGCCACCAAAGGCCACATCCAAACACAGGAGCAGGTTGAAAATAAAGGAGCTGCGGTAGGCGTATGCCAGGGCCACAGGGGGCAGCTCCAGACCCAGACCCCTGCCCCTATTTTGATGCCATGGACTGCTTCCTGGGGAGCAAGACAGTCCATGCCCCGCATGTGGTCATTGACCCTGGGGCAGAGCTTGCTGCCTCCTGCTGCTCCAGCCCCTGCTGCCTCCCCAGCTACTGCTCCTCCTCCCACTCCTTCTCCCCCTCCTGCTTCTTCCTCCCCACCCTCCCCACACCCTCAGGGACACCAAGGCCCCTGCACCCACGGTGCTGGGAGACAGCTGGGCTGGCAAGACCCCCAACCCTGAGCCCTCAGCTTCTCCTCCCCCTTCCTCCCCTTGCTTCCCCCTGCCTGCTCCCTCCTCCCAGGTTTCCCCTCCCCTCTCCCACTCTCCCTCCTCTCCTCTCCCATCTTCTTTCCCCAGGCCCCACCCCAGTTGTGTTCAATAAAGAGGCTTTGTTGTAATAAACACGTGTCTTTTACTGTACAGCAGGAAGGGGGGTTAGGGAGGGGTAAGTGGAAGGACATGAGGAAGGAATGAGGCACAAGCCCCCAATGGGGCACACCAGGGGGACTGTTGCTGCCTGCAGAACTTGCTGCCAGGCTCACAGCTACACATCCAGGAGAAGCACCAGAGTGCCATGGGGCGGCTCTGGCTCCATGCTGCAGAGTGTTGTGGTGTCTGAGTGAGGGCAATCAGAGCACACAGAGAAAAAAATGCTTTGCTGGCCTTCAGTGAGCTAGGCAAGCAAGCAGGGAAACCTTAGAACTGGCTGTCCGGGGAGGGGTCCCTTTAAGCACAGGTCTCAGATAGCCTCAGGCAGCAACCACACAAGGTAACTCCTGACTTGATGCCCTGCCAGAACTGGTTCCGGCCGGCCTTAAATGGAATTCAGCATCCTATCAGTGTGGACGCACTATTTCGAAATAGCAAAATGCTATTTCAAAATGCATTTTGTGTCTAGTCGCGTTATTTCGAAATAAGCTATTTCAAAATAACTATTATGAAATAAGATATTTCAAAATAATGCTGTAGTGTAGACATATCCCAATGCTTCTTGGGACTCTAAGTTGAGGTAGTGCACCCACATTAATGAGTCTGCCTCTGACTAATTTTGAGGCTTCCCCATAGTGTGGGTACACTATTTCATAATTATTATTTCGGGAGTTGTTATTTCAAAATAAGTTATTTCGAAATAATTTCCTAGTGTAGATATGCCCAGAATGTTTCATACTTAGTGCACCCTGTTATTGATATGCAAACATTATCAATTTCAAAGACTATGTATTGGAATATCTATTTAAATCTGCTAACAGTACCGGAGTCCATTCAGTAGTATATATTATCTTTTTACCATGAGGCAAATAAAATTAATTTAACAATACATTTGTACTGAGAAGTCAGGAAATGCCAGTTAAATAGAAAGGTTGATTTCCATGGGCAACTAGCCAAAAAATTTAATGAATTATATATAATTGTGAAGCTTAATACATAATTATCTGGTTTTACATGGTCAGAAGCTAATTTGAACATCATCCAAGGAAATAAAATAAAGACGGTTGAATCTAGGGAGGATTAAGAGCTACAGATAACTATCATTTACTCTGGAATACTGATAAGGAGAAGCCACAAGAAATCAAACAGTAGTTTAGAAGTTTATATGAAAAAGATTCAGAATACTATTAGGATACCAGTCAACATTTCTATAACCTGTTGAGAAAGGATGGGCATAATAGAGTGGGCAATGCAGAAGCAATAGTTAGAAAACTACAAGTAAAATATATCCCAGATAATTCTAATAAAGGGGAAAGGGAAGGGTGTACTTTCACAGGGTCTCTTGTTTACTAGGATACTGCAGCCATGATAAACACAGAGAAATTCAGGGTTGGTCACAGCACTCCAGACTAGCTGGGCAAATATATTCAAAATTAATGACGGATAGGCATCAAAAAAGTGTCAGAGATTCATTTTAATTCAGAGAAGCATAGAAAATCTGGCCCAAAGGTCCCGTGTGAACCCTTTAATAGGCTCTAGGCACCCAAAAGTCTCCATCTCTCCCTGAGGCATCATTCCTTGTTAACCCCTTGAGAATCTTTCTGTAACCCTCTTTCCTACAGCTCCCAATTATCTGAATCAGGTTCCTGACAGAAGCCACCAAAATGTATCCCATTACCAACAACACTCCCACTTCCTATGTCTATGATTTCCCCATTTTCTAACCCATCTTCTGATAAATTTCTGGCCCTCTGAAGTCCCCATAAAATACATACAATTCCTTGCAATCTACCCTCATGCTACAAGCATTGGAGGTACTAAAAACCCGATGATGACAATAGGGAAATTATGCTGTGGGAGAATACCCAAGTAAAGTAATTATTTGGTTAATGATGACAAGCTGGGGGAGTAAATGATGAAGCATTTAATCCTACTACTCTTCTGCATTCTAATTGTAATCTAGTTATTGGATTTCTGTATAATACCAATCATTATAGAATCCAAGTACCTTGAAAGAGGCAAGCAATTTGGAATTAATTTAGTACACCTCCTCTCCCTTTGGCTTGCCTCATTGCATTTGTGGGACATTATTATTAAGGAACTTTGTCTGTTGCCTCTGGGCCAAATTCTGGTTTTCTTGCTCAGTCAAAACACTTATAAGTCATGAATTAATACCTCCCCCTATAACTCCTTGCTCTGCACTTTGCCCTGTGCACATAATGCTACCATTGAAGGGATTGCATCATACTCTCCCTTGTTCAGCTAGCCAGTTTTGCTAACTGGCAAGTAAGTATCAACCTCTCCTTGCCATCTCTAGAGTGCAGAGGATCCTCCAGGAAGCATAGCTAGTGAGAACTTTTAGGGACTTCAGACTTGAGATATTTTTGAGTGTTATGGTCTTATGAGTAACACAGGGCAAAGAACTGGAAGAACTGATACTTATGGCACATGAACTTTCTAGTAAATAACCTCTCTACATGTCAGATTGTTGCTACCTGTATAATGTGGATCTGACTATTCAACTGGGAAGAGAACAGACATTCTGTTTCATGAAGCATTCTGAGAACAAAACATGAACATTTGGAAATTCTGTGCAAAAGAACATTTTTAAAATTGTTTCATCAAATGAAATGGTTAAATTTTGACTTTATTTTTAATAAAAATAGCCCGTAACTGCCCTCAAACCAGAACTTCAAACTATAGTGTAACCCTAATTTCAATTTTAATTTAATCTTTTATCAATGGGACATATCATACTTACAAATTCCTAACTGACAAGAGGCTATATCATCCCATCAGTATTTACTCAGAACTAAGGAGTTCAATGGGTGTTTTGAATAAAAATCCATGCTACTATTTGGCTTAAGGATGTAATTTTCATATCTCAATTTCTCATACTTGAGTAAGAACACTTTTTAAATTATCTCTTTAGTGAAATTCTGACCTCGTTGAAAACAATGAGATTTTTGCCATCAACTTCAGTGGGACCAATATTTTGCCCTCTGATTGTTGTGGTACCCAGCAGGCCAAATTTCAGGAGAGAGTATAAACGGAGTATAAATTGGTGCATTTTACACTTTCTTCTGGCTACTAACTTAGGGTATGTCTACACTACCCCCCTAGTTCGAACTAGGGGGGTAATGTATGCATACCGAACTTGCTAATGAAGCCCGGGATTTGAATTTCCCGGGCTTCATTAGCATAAAGCCGGCGCCGCCATTTTTAAAAGCCGGCTAGTGCGAACCCCGTGCCGCGCGGCTACACGCGGCACGGACTAGATAGTTCGGATTAGGCTTCCTAATCCGAACTATCTGTACACCTCGTTCCACGGATTAGAAGCCTAATCCGAACTATCTAGTCCGTGTCGCGTGTTGCCGCGCGGCACGGGGTTCGCACTAGCCGGCTTTTAAAAATGGCGGCGCCGGCTTTATGCTAATGAAGCCTGGGAAATTCAAATCCCGGGCTTCATTAGCAAGTTCGGTATGCATACATTACCCCCCTAGTTCGAACTAGGGGGGTAGTGTAGACATACCCTTAAATACTTGTTAGATTTTATTAATTTACTTGGACTCATGTGTACCTAGCATATAAACTATACTCTCCACTTTATCTATCCCATAAGAATTTTATTTTTTGAGCCTAATCGAGTGAAAAGAAGCCTATGTTATGAGCAACACTGACAGCATCAATACAAGAAAAGCAACTAGTAGGATTAGGACTATCCTGCCAGCCTTCAATAGAGTCAGAGGAATCTGACCCTTAGTGATGTATCTTAAGACAGAAAACAATTTTGGATGAGCAATCATACAAACGAATTGCTCGCACAAATATCCACAAAAACAATTAATAAAAAGGGATGCAAACTCAGTGGAAGTGAAATTCTATTTAGAAATTACTTAAAGGTTCATAAATAATTTCTCGCCATTTGCCTAATTCTAAATCTACGCAAGTGGTTAGTGGTAAAATGAAAGCAGACAGCAAGTGGCAAACCTACACTGGACGTTCTGTTTTTTGGTTCAGTTACAGCTATGACATATGCACCATTACTTGCAAGCAAGGTGTAAAGTTGAACATACAAAAGTGGTACCTGTTGTTCCCTCAGATACGATATTCAACAATGACTGAGAGGCAGAATTTCTCAAATGGCTCCTCAGCCATTGAGAAGGTCTGCATTATCAAGGGATGATAAGAACTTTTCTTTTGCATGTTTGAGTTTCTTCATGCTGATAGGTACCTCTTGACATTTTGGCACATTGTTGTGAAAAGCATGGATTCAATTTCCCAGGATTTTGCATAAAACATACGGGAGCCAGACTGTACCTGTCACAAACTGCCAATCATAATATATGGCTTGTAAGGAAACAACCTCTGGAGAATATCCAAATGATATTAATATAGTATGGCTACAGAGAGTCCAAACTTACTCTGGCATAAAAAGGCACAGCTCCCACTGACCTCAGAAAGAGATACACTTGCTTATGTCAAGACCGTATTTGGCCCCAAATGACCATCTATCTCCTTACATACATCACATCTGATGTAGCTGTTGCCCATAGGTTAATCCAACTTACATGTGTAATATTTTTTTTAGCCTAACATAGCCTTCATTTCAGTCAGGGTTAAGATGGTATGATTTTGAATGCAATGAAGCAAAATGACTTTTTTTTGTCTAAAAAAGAACTTCCCCCTGCATAGATACTGTGGACTGAAGACAAAAAAAAACCTTAATTACTGTCTATTAAGGGCATGCATGCATCCACAGAAGGGCTATTTCTATACTTTAAAAGGACAAAATATTGCTAATGGAGAACTAATAGGAAGATTTTGCCCTAAAAGAAATCCACATAGATCAGAACTACAGGGGTATGTGAATAAAAATTCCTGTGCAGGATATGGTTTGGGGGACACAAATCAAGAAATTGCCCAGTGATTGCCCAGATATTTGAGGAATTACAATCAGTGACTGATATTTTAATTTAGGTTATGGACATCAAGGAACACAATGACTTTGACAATTTTGCAGAACTTAGAGAAACATACTCTAATGAATTTATTAAATTAAAAAAAATGGTCTCACAAAAGCTAATTATAGTGGTTAATTTGAGAAAAGATGGTTTGCTGGTCTGTAAAAATAAATACAATAGTTGAAAAGCCTCATACATAACATAAAACAGATCTACAAAGATTTAATTTGGCAAAATTAATTCCAAATCTATCTATGGTCATGGGAAGGCAAAAATAAACAGGCAATTGAGCTGTTTTACAATATGAGGGCCTGGTTCATTACGGAGTTACTATAGCTTTGGGCTAGTGTAACTCTGTATATTACTGGAGATCTTCGAAAGGGACTAGATGTAAAAATGCATATGTTGAATGCTGAGGACTGGGGAAACTGGGATCCTAGTGAAATTCCTGAAAGACAGAAGATCAGAGTAGACACTGTAAAATTTCTATATGTCATTTCATCAAACTTTTTTGCTGTTTGATTCTTTTTATTTTATTTTATTTTATTTTTAATTTATTTATTTATTTATTTGTTGGTGGGAGGCAAGTACAGAGGGTCTTAATGCTGTATTCCTAGCCATTACTAATTGACTCATGAGCATTTTCTGAAATACAGTGTAATCCAATTAAATGGCTGCATTGACATAGTCTGTTTCAGGAATATGGCATTGTGTACAACACAGGTCACTCAAATTAATATTTCTGGTACATGGAGTTACATACCTGATATGTCTCGCTTTTTGGGGGGAAATCCTGATTTTCAGCCATTCTAATGACTGACTCACTGACCCACCAGCATATCACCATGTACGTACAGGCCAACTGCTAAAACAGTCCAACATATTCCACATTAAAAGCCTCTAAAACCAACATCCTTAACAGCTACCAAAATTCTCCCTTACAGACCTAACCACAGTGGCTCCCACTCCTCTTATCTACTCAAATCTTCCTACATCTCCAGTAACAAGTGTTCAACTTGACCATGCCTCCAAGTAGCCACTACCTTCCTATAACTTGCCCCATTGTACTAGATGCAGTACTAACTCATGGCGAGACAAGACTGATGCTCAGAAAAGCTTATAATCTATCATATTACAATCTTCAACATTAGCATAAATCAGTCATTGAATCATTTGCAAAATTCCCATGGATCTAAAATATTAGAAAGATCATGCCATTCAGTCCCTATACTGCTCAAACTTAATAATTTCTAATCTGTATAATTCTTCAGGAATACAACTTAATTTCTGATATATGGTACATAATTGCTGTGTAACGTGTATCTTGTGATGAATTTGGCATTAACATGTCTAGTCTTCTGGAACACTAGTACCTAAAGAAACACAACAAAGGGTATGTCTAGACTACATGCCTCTGCCAACCGAGGCATGTAAATTAGACATACCGACATAGTCAATGAAGTGGGGATTTAAATATCCCCCTCTTCGTTAGAATAAAAATGGCCGCCGTGTTGTGCCAGCTCAGCTGTTTGTTGGCACAAAGCGGCAGTCAAGACAGGGATCGGTCAGCAAGGAAAGCCTTTGCCGACCGATCCTGTAAACCTCGTTGCACGAGGCATAAGGGATCGGTTGGCAAAGGCTTTCCTTGCCAACCTATCCCCGTCTTGACTGCTGCTTCGTGCTGACAAACAGCTGAGCCAGCACAATGCGGCAGCCATTTTTATTCTAATGAAGCGGGGGATATTTGAATCCCCACTTCATTGACTATGTCGGTATGTCTAATTTACATGCCTCAGTCAGCAGAGGCATGTAGTCTAGACATACCCTGAGTGTTTAATATACATTATGGTCACTCCCAGTGGGTTCTCCTGAACATGCTGACGGTTTTGCCATCCCTGTAATCATTCTGCCATCTATTCCTGATTGTTAGCAATCAAGTGCAAAAATAAATGTCTTCCATCCATAAGATGGTACATCTGTGGGTTAATAGTCAGGTCACACTGCAAAGCTGCTTAATTCTGTGATCTCTGGACAGTGGTTGATTTAAGAGGATGTCTCACAGGGCCATGATGTAAAAGAAACATCATGTGAAATACTTGTAGCTTATATAGTAATTAGCATAAAACACTGTGCAAGAAAAATGAGTACGTTTTTAAATCCACAATACATGTCTTTCTCAATGTTCAGATTTCTGATTATGAACTGGGTAGTATAGCATAAGGTATAGAACACACACACACACATTATAAACGTATAGCAAATGGCTGAATGATGAACCATTACAGAAAAAAATACAACCAACAGATTTATATTTCATGGAATTCTCTGCTATAAAAAGAAATGAGGAAAGGGGAGGGGGCTATTTTTTCAAATTTCTGTCTCTGGAAAAAAACTAACTAAAAAAACATCCTCTCCTTCTCCTCCACTGTCACTTTTGTGATGATCTATTGTATTGCCTAGATGATTATACTTCACCATCTGGTTAACCTTATCAGCAAAGCACTAGAAAACAAATCCTGTGCAGTACAATTTTATCTATACCTCAGTTATCCTGATCACAGGCAGTTACCCCAAACCATGACAAATTGTTATGGAGACTTGAAATGTGCTGCATAAACCACTTGTGACTGAATTCAACTAAGGGATGCTGCACTTTGCAACAAACCACATTGCGTGATGCTGTTGGTGATGGTAAAAAGACAGCATGATCTAGTGGACTGAACATATATTTGGTGTGATGGTTTTAAGGGAGATCTCAGAGGCTTTGTGGGCCAGGGTAAAGTTTTCCATACATAAAGAGCAAACATACATTCAGGCTAGTTGACTGATTTGTGATTAAACAACAAGAAAAAGCAAATATAAACCTCCATAAGAGAGCACACAGTGTGTTACTTATTTCATAGCAGCCACCTTGGAATGACATACAGCAATGCCAACACAGAAAGAGAGTCTCCTTCCATGTTAAGTGGCAGCACAAGGAAAACAGAACAATATAGTCTATACAATATGTATCGCAGAAACACCATCATTGTGACTCCTCAGTAAGCGATGTAATACATATCTGAGTAATATATTTCTTTCAGTCAGGCAGTACATTCAGTGAAATCAGACTCTCCTCAGCATTTAAGCGATTAGAATTGAGCCTTCTCAGTAGGACTACCAAAGTACTCATACAAACTCATACGATGACAGCAGGTGACTGTCAACATGAACTAATTGGTTCTTCTAATTCCTTAGGAAATAGAACTTCACTTGCTGGAATAGTGATTTAATTCTTCCGTGGCTTCTCTAGGAAGCACCATAATTTTTATTAGTCACACAGAGCCAAAAAATCATGAGTCCTAATTTCTGTTCTGTTATCTGGAAAAACACAGGTTTTTAGAAATGTAAAGCACTGCATTAATTTTAAGTAGTATTAGAATCTGAAGACCTCCATTAAACTGATTTAGAAATCTTCCTTAACCAGGTCATCAGATTTTCAGAGCTTCCTGCTGCTATTCTGGCAGAACTACCATAGGCCTTGCTAATTTTCTATTGGTAGATTTTCTTTTTGATCTCACCACATAAAAATATGCAAAAAGAGCAGAAAAGAGGGAGTGTTAAGTAAGCTCCCTCAAACCTTAAGAGGTTTTGTGTTGCATTCAAAAGGTGATTATTCTAAGGAGTGACAAAGATTCAGACTAGTCCTTATTTTTATTCAGATTGGTTTCCCCAGTACTAGATAGCTGAAAATAGTAATTTGAAAGAAACTAATTTGTATCGTTGATTTATTTATTTTTTATTTTTTGCCACATTATAATACACATCACACAAGGCTATAAACCGCAAGGGGACTTAGCCATTTGAACTAATATACAGAACTTCTCCCTCCAGATGGCATTTTGTAAGAACTATGGAGCTGATTCTGGCTTCTGTCCCGGCTCATACCCACCACCTAAGTAGTGAATTGGGCCCATAAATTAGTCAGAAATTGCAAGAGGAGAATTCCTCAATGTGAGCAGCGTAGGGCCAACATAAGCAGCCCTGTATTGCCTCCTACCCAAGTCTTAGCATAGGAGGTATACCATGAGCAGAATGGATCAAAGGGGGAGCCTTAAAGCTCAGTGCTATGGAGATTATGAGGTACATTGTTTACCCCAAGAAACCCAGAAAAGGCTGTCATAAATTAATGCATTCCCATAGCTGCTGTAACTTATGATGAGGGCTGTTTTGGATGGACCCAGCTCGTATTCCAGGTAGAGCAAAGCTGCATGGCATAAAGCCACATTTTCTCCCTGCCCTTCCCCCTTCCCCAGGCTTTGCTTTCTATACTGCTTTTCTTGGGAGAAGCCACATCACAAAATCTGACCCCATGAACTGTATAATAAAGAAGTGTCTCTTATAAGGTAGGCACTTAATGGAACAGGCAGACTAATAAAGAACATTCTGCTTTCTAGGAATAAATTAAGCAAATACTTTTTTGAGAAACACTTGGCACAAGAAGAGTTAAGAGGACTGTTTTATAAATATACAGGCATAAGAAAAGAGTGCCTTACTCTTGATTGGCACTCTTTTCTTATGCCTGTATATTTATGCCTGCCTCTGGAATTTCCAGTTCATGCATCTGACGAAGTGGGTTTCTGCCCACGAAAGCTTATCCTCCAATAAATCTGTTAGTTTATAAGGTGCCACGGGACTCCTCATCACTTATATAGAGAGAGACAGTCATATGCCCTTCAGTTTCCTAGTATCCAAATTCTTGGTCAATCATGCAATATAACTTTACTGTTAATATTCTGCTTTTAGATAAGGATAACTGTACCCCTCTTACAGTTTATACCTCACCATAGCTCAAGAACTACCTTAAAGGACCTCTGCACAAGATAACATTAAATGGGATGTACTGGAGTAATGCTATCATAACTAGCCAGTGTTACAGCATTTCCCTCTCATACCCACAGAATGCCAAGAGCTTTCTAAATGCATTACCATGCAAATATCTTGGGTGTCTTTACTACACATTTATATTGCAGGATAATCAATAAATTATTATTTCAATATTTATTGGAATCTCAGAATAAGAAAGAAGACAGATTACACAAATCCATCTTAGCTGATTAATGGGTACTCCAGCAAAAGCCATACACTGATGGAGTGGGTCAGTATGCAGACTATATTACTGAATATTTCAGCTAGGTTGTAAATATAGTATCTGTTTCTCTTAGGGACTGTCACACTGAGTGCAGTATAAAAGGCAATAAATTTCAACAGATTAATTAACTCTTTGGTTACTGGGGCTCTGTGTCACCTATCCTGGCACCTAATAAAAAATCCTTTAATGCCAAGACATAAAGAAGGGCCTCTTTGGAAATGAGTTATTAACAGCATTTCGTGAATAGATGGAGAAATTGTAGCCCAGCCATTTAAGTGTCATAAAGTGCAGCAAAGGCTGCTGGAGGCCTCTGAGGGACGCCAGGCAATACCATAACAATCAAATCTGAGATGGAAGAGGGATTGAGCTGTCCACTCAGAATTTTTATATTGTCAAAGAGCAGCGAGGAAATAATGTGATCAAGAAGTGAATTAACCTTATGTGTGAAAAGAAGGGGATGATCTGATGGAAAAGGCAGTAAAGTAAAAATCACTCCATAATGCCTACATTGCAGGCAGTCATGAGGGGCTCCTAATGTCTGCAGGCTGTCAGAGAACAGATCCAGCCCTCTAAGTACCATAAACCCATTACCTGCATTAGTTTGTAATTGGAATATATTTTGTCATGCTTTCTAAGTTCTTACAGTCCTGGTGTTGTAAGTCCATAGAGCATCAATTTCTATAAACGTTCTGTTTATAGACATCCTTCTGAGCAATTAATACTCAATAAAGGATAAAAGACTTATGTATAATATAACATTTATATACATTTCTGTATGATACCATAGCACCTAATCTAATTTCTGAGTGTCAACTCCCTAAAACCTCTCCTGGCATTTCTAGTAAATACTAAGCTGCAGAAATACTCAATATTGGAAATGGAATTGATGCAAACCAATCTGAGCACTGTATCAAGGCATACTAAGCCTAGCAACGTTAATTTGACCTAAATGCCTTCACAAGGCACAAGCACAAGGCAGTGAACATCATGTATTTGTGTCATGTATTTGTATATCAATTTTTTATTACACAACAAAAGAATGTCTTTCCAACACAGCTTAATGCTTTTGGAACTGATCTGTATAGAAAGTGATTATATATAATGAGCACAATCCATCTTTCATATACGCCTGTGTAAATCAGAAGTAACACCACTGAAACCCACTGTAAATGAGAAGACAATCTGGCTTAATGAAGCAGGTCTTCTGAGAACAGCCCATAAAAGAGTTTCTGAGCTTATGTATATGGTGTGTCCATCTTTGAAATTTTGGGTTAGTAGAAAATGTTCCCCCTTCATATTGACACTCTATGTCATCTTGAATTATGTCTTCAGTAGCTCCACAATATCAATGCTTATAACAACACAATGAACTAACCAATGAACATCTACATGGATGATTGTGGCATCACTGCATGCAGAAGCAAAATATATATTTAAAAGGCCTCTCTTTACACATCACTTTCTCAATGATCAGAAGTAACTTGAATTCAGAAAATTGTAGACAAGTTTAAGGGCGACTTAGCAAAATAGAGTAGGCTATTGCTGTCCTGATATGTTTTCATGAGCAGAGAAGAGAAAAAAAACCTTTTGCGCAAGAGCCCTATTCTTCAAAAAATTAGGTTTACAGGCTCTTGCACAAAAAGATTTTTTTTCCCAACAAATGACCCCATCTACACAAGGCTTTTTATCGCACAAACCTCTTCCACATAAAGGATTGGAAGAAGATGTGCAAATGAAAGTGTGAGATATGCAAATGAGCTCTACATTTGCATTTCCTCTTCCGCAAAAAACACACAGTGTAGACGTAGCCATAGTGATACAACGGAGAAAAAGTACCATCACATTAGAAAAAACATTTGCAAAGGAATAGATCCATGGTAAAATCCTTTCCAGGTTTGCAGAGCTACAAAGATTATCCAGCAAACATTGGACACAGCAAACTGTAGTGAGCAGTGCCACTAGTCAGTATGTGCAGCTGTGCAAATTCCATGTAGTAACACGTGCAAAAAACATTTGTTTTCATCCCAGTGTTGCAATTAAATGATAGATGAAGTACACTACTGTGACCATTGTTAGTAATGCGGTGTTTATAAACCAGTTGACTGGCTAGTGTAATTATTTTTCAGAGCAATGTTAGTTACTAAGAGAAAACTGTATGGGTTAATGATCTCATTACTGTATGGACAACATCCATACTGTATTTTTCACAATCTTGTGTCAGTGATTGACATATCTGATTCTTTACATCACAGATTTTGACATCTAAAGTCAATGTTTTGATTTAGTAATACAATTATCATCATTCTGATTTAATCCCTCCATTAACAGTTATTTGAACAGAAATTAATACTACCATCCATCCCCGCTAAACTTCAGTCATGGCAGCACAGCTTTCATAGTTCTGGTTAAGTCATTAAGTTAGACGAACTAAAATGGATGCTCCTAAATAATAATTTAAAAAGTATCACCCCTAATAATCTTTACATTCCTAAATATTTCTTCCAGAAAGATGACAATCACATAGGGCAAAATTCTGACATCAGTAATGCAACTCTATTAACTTAGGCCATGTGAAGAAATTAGGTCAGGTTTTGTATTATCAACCCCTTCCCACATACCTCCAGTCAAACCCTCTCTGATATGAAGGTGGTCTGACAGAATACATACATGGCTGAATATAGAAGTAAAGAGCTCTAGTACTGGATCTGCTTCATATTGATTGTGTGGACTTGGACCAGTCAATTCATTCATTATCTCATTTTTCAGAAGAAAATACAACTGGATGAGAAATGTGCTAGAAAGATTATTTAAATTAATGTTTGCACCATCTTTTGAAACATGTGAAGTGCTACATAACTGCTAAGTACTATTGTTAACTAGCTGAACATATGTAGAACCCTGCAACTCTGTGGATATCCACTTTATATCCATGGCTCATTTTTGAGGATCTGGATACAAATTTTGTATCTAGACCTCAGTAACTTTGCAGATAACTGCAGGTATCTGCATCTATGGATGCAAATATCTGTGGATCATTTTTGCACATGCAGATGCAGATACAAATTTTAAATGTATTCTGTGAAAAGACAGCACATCTACAAAGACAATTCTTTTAATTTAAGGAGCAAAGCAAACATAACAAAGTTTTCATTCTTGACTAATGCATATATATAATCAATTGATGGCCTGGATCACTAAGCATCACTGTTCAGAATGCTTATCGCCATCATGTACATGCGTAACATATTACTTGTAGTAGATTTCTATTTTGTCATGTTCTATAATCAAGGAATTTAGACTCTCTTTCAGCTCATTCATTAGCTTGAACAAATAAATATGTTGAGCATCAATAGGTTGAAGAATCCTAGATAAGATGACATGGAGGAAAAAAATTTCAGACTAAAAAAGTCTAAAATACCTATTAGCTTTGAAAGACTGATGGAAATATGCCCAGATATTTCAGCCAACAGCAATGACACTGGTTAATGAACTCTGGAACAATTATATTGGTTAATGAGCTTTCATTCAAAGAATTCCTAATGGAGAAGTTCAGCATGTGCACAACTCCAGATACCTAGTGTCTTCCCATCAATAATGGCCTTTAAAGGTATTTGAAGCATTATCTCCTCCAGGGAAGGGGCCAAAAACTGAGCACATTCATAGAAACAGGTGCTCCTGATAGTGCTTTGCACTATAGAATAGTGTCAAAAGAATAGATTGTGATTAATATTTGAGCAATTAACAGAATGATAATCTAATGTGCTCACTAGTCACTCAGCTATGCCCACACCCATGGTCTGAGCTGCTGGTGTTCCTTTCAATGCATCTGCAAAATACACCTTGTTTCTCTTTAATTTCTTTTTTCCTTACAATATAATACATATGAAAAATGGAGACATAGCTGTGCTTCAGGATTTAATGCAATAGGTACACAGTACCTAAACGATACATTTTTCTATTACAGTTAATATTGTCACATGTGGTCTTAATTCTCTCTAGTGAACCCTGCCGGTTCCTGCTTTGGGAAGGCATTTCTGTAACCAGCCTTTGTGCCCCAAGTAATGTTCATTTTTCTCACTAATATTTCTCCTGTTCCAGGTACCACTAAATACTATAATTAATGGAGCCCCACTGTAGTGATTCTGGTAAAGTTTAGCTTAATCATGTTGTTGCAAAGGGATTTGGATCTATAAGAACATACTGAAGGTCTTAGTAGAATGGATCAAATTCCCTAAAATAATAATGCTGTAGATTTAGACCAACATTCTGCCACAGCAAAACCAGGCCATTGGGAAAAAAATGCTAATAATCTTAGAGTAATTATCATGATGTAATTTTACTTGTCTGTGAATATTGATTTATGCTGCTTATCAGGAAAAAAGCTGGATGGAAAAAAGATAGACCACAGGAAAAAAAGACTACAGAACATTGGACTAAATTCAACAGCAGAGTTAGCAATTTATGGACTTGATTTTCACCTTCACAATAAGCCACTAACTACTGCAATAAAAAGGCATTGCATTTTATCATATGGAATAATATTGGTTAGCTACCAAAGGCATACTAAACATGCTTCAAAGAATAAACAATACACATTTACATAGCTGGGTAACAAATTCCCTTTTTTAAAAAGGCATTTTTGTTTAGATGATGTATTTAGCAGACTTTAAGCTGTCTTTAAACTAATGTATGTGGCATTGTTTTCAAAAGCTCTTGCATATGTAATGAGAGGACGAGTATTGTACTCTATATCATACTGTCTTACCTTGATACTGTTGACCTGTACATATAAATTTGTCGTTGGAACAATTTTTATAGTGGGGTTGTTGAAATCCATTAAACAAAACTGTAAACCTGGCAAATGATAGAAACTTCTTTAAGCCAGGGAGAGCTAATACATCCCTAGCACTCCTGCTTCTTTTTAGTCTATTCCCACAGCTGTAAACATGGACTACACCTCTCTGCCGACAGAGAGATGTAGATTAGGCATATCAAAATTGCTAATGAAGCGGGGATTTAAATATCCCATGCTTCATTAGCATAAAAATGGCTACCGCTTTTTTTTCAGCATGGAGATTTGTCGGAGAAAAGCGGCAGTCTGGAGGCTGATCTTTCGAAAAATAAAGCCTTTTTCGAAAGATCCCTTATCCCTCGTGAAATTAGGTTTACGGGATCTTTTGAAAAAGGCTTTATTTTTCGAAAGATCAGCCTCTAGACTGCCGCTTTTCTCCAACAAAGCTCCGTGCTGAAAAAAAGCGGCAGCCATTTTTATGATTATGAAGCACAGGATATTTAAATCCCTGCTTCATTAGCAATTTCAGTGTGCCTAATCTACATCTCTCTGTCGGCAGAGAGGTGTAGTGTAATCACACCCCTTGAGACTACATTATGCATAGAAAGATAGCTGCTATTTGACTACAGTGATGAATGTACAAGTGGAAAATTAAAAATATCCCTGCAATTTTCATCCCTTAAAAGAAAGTTGTAAAGAACTGTAATATATTTTACAATATGTTGAAATGGGATTTCACCTACTGTGGAATTAACAATTTAATACAAAATCGTGACCCCTTTTTTCCACTTAGTGTATGAGTTGTTAATAAAAATGAATAAATAAATACAGCAACTCTGATCATTCAAACACTTAAAGGAATGCAATGTTTTCCACAATAGTTCAGTCTCAAAGTAGTAACTAAATTGCTATAAGGTTGCAAATTAAACAGTAAAAAGGGGCTTTCAAAGTCAATATAAATAACATCAAACTCCTCTTGAGTTCTGCTCTAATACTAAAGTACTTGCTAGATTTCAGCATCCAAAGCAACTCTGTATTGTATCCTCCTGTTGCATTCAACAAATATGAATATATATGCCATGAATCATGCCCACTGGGATACAAGTCATTCTGCACAGATTGATTTCTGTAGCTGCATGGAGTCTTGGTGAAGTCAATGGGGCTTTGTACAGCATGGTACTTGTTAAGATCTAGGCCAAGAAGCCAGAGGAAACTTTTGGCTAACAGTGCAGTTTTGCCAGCTAAAGTAGTTATAGAACACATCATATTTCTATAGGAACTTTAATAGGTGAGCATGTACCCTCTCAATGTTTCCTGATGGAACTTTGGGAATTAGCTCTTTTCCTGCTCTTTTGCCCTCCCCCCACTGGTGGCATCCCACTCTCTGTTCCTCACCTGTCCTCCTGAGCTGGACAGCCCTTAGCCTAATCACCGATGATAGGACAAGAAGCAATGGGCTTAAACTTCAGTAAGGGAGATTTAGGTTGGACATTAAGAATAACAAACTTGACAGGTAGGAAGTTTAACACAGGAATAAATTGCCTAGATAGGTTACAGAATCTCCATCACTGGAGATATTTAAGAGCAAGTTGGATAGACATCTATCAGGGATGATCTAGACATTACTTGGTCCTGCATGAGGTCAGAGGACTGGACTCAAAGACCTCTCAAGGTCCCTTCTAGTTCTAGTATTCTATGATTCCATGAAAGCAAAGCAATAATTGATTAATTGGTTTTCTCAACCACAGGCATATACAGAATGTCCCTATCAAGCCTATTAAATGCACAAGTCAAGATCAGGCCCAGCCCATGTGAATTTGGTATTCTCTAACCTAATCTTAAATATATAAATTTTTGTCCACCAATACCACCTTCTCAGTTGGCACCCTTACAATGTCAGCAGGGAGACCAAGAAACAAACATGCATATGCAGAGACTGAATTACCCACTTATCTCTTGAGTTGGCATTTCCAAGCCAGGAAAGAGGCACAGACATTAACAGTATAGGAAGTTGAAGCGCTTCAATTCTCCCACTGCCGTTGTTTGCGCTGCAGAATATCCATTTTGTGGCTAAAAAGAGAACTTTGCTCTCCAGAGGTGTGAGTACAGTGACTTTCATAAACCTTAACTTCATTTTAAAAAACTATAAGAGAAAATGTAATTTGCTTTCTGGCTTTATCAGTACTCTGTATCTGTGTTCATATTGCAGACAGCAAAAACATCTGTGAGATCAATAACAAACATTCTACTTGTGGGTCATACTTACACCCAATTTAAAGAGAATGTCTTCCAGCATATGCCTATTTTACCTTACAATTTCCAGTGTGGCTGAAATGTTAAAGTAAAAAAATAGCATGTTCCTAAAAAATAGACAGGGCACTTAAGGTTTGTTCTTATAGGACAATGAACAAGCAGACACATTTATACATTTGATCTAAAATCTACATTAAAAGAATGTTAGGGTGGCAAAGTAAAAAGCACTCAAAGGTTAGGAAATACCATAATTAAGTGTGCTTGAGCATCCCTCCTACTCCCAGTCTCTCCTCTATGCACCAACTCTTATTTGCAATCGGGGCCTGCTTACCTAGCCAGTCCCAATCTCCAATCCGCTCAAAGCTTCGCATCCCAGCCCAGCCACTCCATTTTTACCCCATAACCTGCTACAACAGCTCCCAATCTGCCCCCACAGACTTTCTTCTGCCAATCCATCACCCATTCTAAGTCTAGCTTTTGTCCTCTCTACAACTGCGTGAGAGTTTCTTCTACCACACTGCACTGCAGAGTGCCAAAGGCAGGAGAATTAAGAGCGTGGGGCACCTCAGCACCTGCACCTCCCCAATGAAACATGATTAAATCTTTGGACTCTTATAACACAAAGCACCAGGCAACAATAACTATTGTGGGAGGGAGCACTACCAGTTCCACATAAGACACATTAATTTGTTAGACTTGTTTGATTCAAAGGACAAAAACCTTTTAAAATCTCTCTCCATATATAAAAAAAATTGCTGCGGGATGACAGAGTGACGTCATCATGTCACTCTGCATCCCGCTGCCTGCCTCCACCCTCAGCCGTGTGGCCTCCTCCCTCCATCCCTCTCTCTCCTGTGACTGGAGGGAGACCTGGGGCTGCAACACCATGGCCTTGGTCTTCCCCAGTGCCCAGGGTGGGGGGAGCCAGAGCTGTTGCAGCCTCAGCTAAAGGCCAAGGTGGGAGGAGTGAGAGCCAGGGCTGGCATGGTCTTGGCCCGACAGGCGGGGGTGGGGGGAGGAAGGGCCAGGGCTGCCGCGTCCTCAGCTGAGGCTGCTGTGGCCTTGGCCCGATTTGGGGGTGGGGAGAGCTGGAACTGCCTCAGCCTGGGAGGAAGGGAGATGCTAGGGCTAGCACGGCCCAGTCCTCTTTGGTGGCCGAAGGGGAGAACCATGGCTGTCTCGGCCCGGCCCTCCCCGGCAGCTTCTGCCTATCCCCGAAAGACGGGGGTTGGTGAGTGTAAGCGAGCAAGGGGCGCAGCCTCGTAGTAACATTTTCAATATAAAAAATAGAAAAATATTTTCCAAGAAGTACAGGACAGTAAGCTACATAATTCTAAAAACAAATTAAGTTCACATTTTCAAATGTGTATCTTATTCTTTCTCAAATCAGTTTTCTATTCTAGAGTGACAGCCCAGAAATATATTCTATTCAACACTGCAGCAACTAGTACACTAAAAACAAAACAATACTACTACCATAGTACTTTAATAACAGAGTCAGGTCACATGGCATCCACTCAATATAAAAAAAAATTGAAATAAATATAGGGGAAAGACTTACAGGCTCTCTTCCACTTTCATATCACCTACAATGCTTTTCATAATGTACTTCAACCCTCCATAAGGTTTTTGCTTCCATCTCAAGCAGTACATACCCCAGCTTCGTCCACAGTTCTCATGTACTTAATTATACCAGGCCAGCACTTCTGTTAGGGTGTGTCTAGACTACAGGGTTTTATCAACTTTTGTCGACAAAACTATACCTGCGTCTACACTACTGCCGAATTCTGTTGACATAATGTCAACAGAACTTGACAGTTTTGTCGACAGCGGTAAACCTCATTCTACGAGGAATAACGCCTTTTGTCGACAGAGTTCTGTCGACAGAAGGTGTTATTGCATCTACACTGTCCTTTGAGTCTACACTCTCATGTCAACAAAGCAGCTTGCTTTGTCGATAGAACTGGATGTAGTCTAGATGCTCTTTGTTGACATAAGCTTTGTCGACAGTATCTGTCAACAAAGTCTCTGTTGACAAAAGCCTGTAGTCTAGATGTACCCTTAGACATTCCTTGCACTTGGGAAGTTTAACACTGCTGAAGTCACTGCACTTTCCTGTAGGCTATAATGGCATTTGGCCAGAGTCCACCTCTCTATCGCTCTGATAATGCGAGTTCATCTTGGTGCCCAACTTTGCAATTGTAGCTAACGTAACATACTCTATAGACAAAGAATGCCTACATATAACTAGTATTTGAGAAATCAGGACACAAGAAGTAGCAATGTAAACAAAAGCACAAATCCAGTGCTTCAGGTTTCTTCCAAAGAGGTTACCAAAAAGTATGTGTCAGAGAGAGAGGCAGGCAATCAATTCTATAAAATTGCCAAAGGGGAAGATTTTAAAACTCAGAACAGTCTCTCTGTATCTTTTATTTTTTCATTAATTTTTTAAAAATGATAATTTTAGTTCTGTTAAGACTAGCCAGCAAGGATTTATGCAGCTTTGGGTCTCAAAGAGGAAAATCAATTCAGATGAAAGAGAAATGAAGATGCTAAGCAAGATGCCCATCTTTGTTTGTTCACTTGAATGTTGGGATAGCTTTCTGTGGCAAAGGAGACAACTATGTGATCCTCAGAATAACAATTAGTAATGAACACTGTTTTAACACAAATGCACAAATTTGTTTGCTATTTATGTATTTTGTAATTCCCTATTCTTTATCACGTTATCACAAGTCTTGTGATTTTGCATGTTTTCTGGAATTAGATCAACTGAGAATTTCATCTTTCATTAAAATAAACTCTTACGTTGCAGAGAAAAACTTGAAAAAGTGACCCCCAAATGCGCTAACATCAGAGAATAAATAAAAATCCAGAATGTATTATTTTTAAATCTCATGATTTTTCAAGTCAATTTTAGGATTGTGTTTTGAATGGTTAGGGATAACTATTCATTACATTTTTAGGACTCCCTTCTGTAAAGTATTAATAACGTTGGAAACACCACTAGTTAAAAAACATTGTATTGATCATAATAACACCAAAACTACCTTGTATTCTCTTTAACTCCCTGGTTCCTTTTAACCTATGCACAAGACAGGCTTGTCTTTTACGAACTTTTTTCCCCTGGCATGCTTTCTGGAGCTAATCCTTTACATTTGGCATAGCTCAACTTCAGCCTCAAAGTACCTATTGTGTAACTTGCAATATCTCTTTCTTTCAGCCAGTGAGAACCAGCTTTGTTTCGTTTTAAGATAAAGTAGTACATTGTCACAGACCTGATGCAAAATGACATCTTGATATGGATTGTTAATATTTACATTGTATATTAATTTTCAAGTAATTCTATCTAATCCATATTTCCCTGTGAAAGTGTTTCTATCATGTTTTGCTTTTTTGTGACAAAGGTCATTCTTCTAAGCAGGTATTTATCTGTTGTTTTGTTATTGTTGCTGTATCCTCAAATGTATGTGCTCATTTGGTTGCCTTTCAGTGCCTTCATTAAATTGCTTTTCAGAGTTTTTGTCTGCATCCACCCTCCCCCCCTTTTTTTTTTGTTCATGTAATACCTGGAAGACTGATGCTTTTTGAACAGCTAATTACCTCTTGTAACTTTTATAAAAACAGCCTTATGTTGGTGATCTATTATTTGTAATAGAATCCTTTTCAATACATTCAAATCTCAAGGGGGATTATCATAACAAAACACTACCTTACTGAAAAACAGCTGAGCCTGTGGCAGTTAGGTAGTAAGTAACTTAACACTTTCCCTCATACTCACCTTCAAAGCTCCATGGGGGTCTCAGAGATATTATTTATTTCCAGTGGCATCCACAACATAATTACACAAAGCAAAGACCTATTTTCACAATCAGTATCTCATAGTTTAAAGCCAAACAAAAAGAAGAAAAGGGATACAAGATGAGATCAAAGTGTTGACTAACTGGTTTAGTGATATACGAAGTTATGTTGACACAACTTTTTAATCAGGAGATATAATCTAGTCTTCATTAGCTTTCAAAAGCTACAGCTGGAGGGTCTTTCCTCCTCCACCAATACATCTCAGGTAATGAGCATGGCAAACTTGACTTTTAGCAGCCATGTTGGTTTTGGGTTATGAAACAAGGTGGCGAGGTAATATTTTTATTGGATTATCTTCTGTTGGTGACCTGAAGAGCTTCAGGGAGGTTGAAAGATTGTCTTTGGCTCACAGATGGCCCAAAAAAAGATAGTATCTCACCCACCATTTTTCTAGGAAAAGTAGCTAAATTGAGGTTGGTCTTGGCTAAAATACTAGCAAAATCTGAGCTTAAACTAGACCTTTTTCTTAATATAGTTGCAGAATTATACCTACTTATATTGTATGAGAGAATTGAGCTGAGGTGCACCTATGCTAAGAGTATGTCTTTGCCACCAGAACATCTATTTACAATAGCTATATGCAAATGCTAGTCTAGAGAAGGAAACATGATATAGCAGTAGTTTTAAAGCAGAACCTCCATTTTATGAACTGGAGATTGAAAATTCATAAAAGTGAACACCTTAAAGTTACATACAGTGCATAACTTGCAGTATGGTGCCTGGCATTGCAAAATTCTCATCCTGCACACCATAACAATTTCCAGTGCACTGAAAGAACCAGGCTGTCAGCTTGCTCCTCATAACATCATTTTTGTTATGGGATTCTCCCTGTGCCCCATCTGCTGGGAAAAATGGTTCATGTAATTGATTGCTTATAAGACTGGTGTTTGTAAATTCAATGCCTAACTAGGTGAGGTAAAACATGCTAGGCCTGCCCATCATATATATTTACCTGGACTCATGACAATGAGCTGAACTCAGCCTGTGACCACATCTACACTGCAGGCTTTTTGCGCATGAACAGCTCTTCTTGTGCAAAAACTTGCAGAGCGTCTACACTGTACACGTGTTCTTGTGCAAATAAATATACAGTAAAGCATTAGAAAAGAGGGTTTCTGGCGCAAGAGTTATTCCTCTCCCCTTGTGCAAGAAGGCAGTGTGGATGGGTAACAGGGGGTCCTTGTGCAAGAAACCCCTATGGCTAAAATGGCCATCAAAGCTTTCTTGCACAAGAGAACGTCCACACCGCCATGGATGCTCTTGCACAAAAGCACATCTTTTGCGCAAAAGCATATGGCAGTGTAGACACGCTCTTGCACAAGACCTTTTGTGCAAGAACTCTTGCCCAAAACAGTTCTTGCACAAGAAGCCTGCAGAGTAGACGTAGACTGTGATTATACAAGGCGGTGTATCTCCTTTGAAAAAACAACAACAGGTGAACCACCCTAATCTCCCTAATACATGGGGTTGCCTGTATAGAGGCACAGTTGGAGCAAGTGTGATAATACTGTGGGAATCAGCCACCCACCAGGCTGAGTGTCCAGGTACATTGCTAGGGCACTCCCCTGTAAGAGTCAGAGGGGGTTTCCCCATATGGAGTGTTTCTTCTATGGTAGAGCTGCTTAACTTTGGAAGCCCCGGGGCCACAATGATACTCACAGCACAAGCTGAGGGCCACAACTTAAGTGTGGTTACATATATATGCAAATAGCTTATTTCACAGTGATGGGCATGAATACAAAGATTAAGCCTTAAACCAAGGCGCTGGACCCAAAGGTGGCCAGTGTGAACTAATCACCACAAGGCTAAGCAGCCAGCACTTCCCACAATGCCCTGACTCTCCCACCACCTCCTCCCTGAGGGCTAGAAACACCCAAACACCCTACACCTGTCTGTTCCAGCCAGCCCGTCCACTTGCCTCTTTCAATGCTCACCCCGCCCCCAAACACACTTGATTGTGGGAGGGGGAGGGAAGAGGGACCAGCCAGGAGGGGGTAGGGCTGGCCGGGAGGAAGAGGGAAGGGGCAGGAAGCAGAGCTGGGGGGGGATCGGAGCGGGGGAGGGCTAGAGGAAGGGGGGCAGGAAGCAGAGCTGGCGGGGAAGGGGAGTGCAGACACTGGACACAGCCAGAGTCCAACAGGCCGTGTCCCTGGCAGGAAATCCCTCTAGTTGCTAGTAGAAGCTGGACAGGGGCAGGGGCAGGGGAAGTGGCTGGGAGCCACTCTCCCCGCCGGCCTTCTGCATGCAAACAAAAGCTCCCAGATGAGAGGCGGGGCCACGATTGGCGCTGGGAGCCTCTGGTTGTGTGCAGAAGTCGGGCAGGGGAGTGGCTGGGAGTCCCGGCCACTGCCCCCGCCCCACCCAGCTTTTGCACACGACCACAGGCTCCCAGCGCCAATCATGGCCCTGCCCCCCAGTTGCTCCCTCGCCAGGCTTCCGTCCAGCACTTAGCTGGAAATTCAGAAAATACCGGACATTGCACATGTCCGGTATTTTCTGAATTTTTCAACCGGACAGAGGACACAAATACCAGACTGTCCCGTAGAAAACCAGACACCTGGCAGCACTGACCCCGCCTGGGAGAAGCAGCCATTGTGGAGCCTGCTCCCAGTGGAGACCATGTTCAAACGATCCCAGCTGCAGGCCACCTGTTGAGCCCCCACCTGAACCCAAACTGCAAAGAGGGGCCACAGGGTTGAGTGGCCCTGTTGTAGGGGACCCCTCTTATAGGTGTGTGGTGGTCTCCTGCCCTGGGGGATTCCTCTCTAGGGGTCCCACTGCTGGGGGGGGGGGTCCCGTTGGGTGTGGGGGGGAGGGGCGAGGTGGCTCCACGCCTGGGTCCCCGTGGAGGCTCTTCCCTGCGCCTGCCGGGGAGGGGAGAGGACAATGACACGGGCCCAGGGCCGGGCGCAGAGCGCCGAGCAGGCGGAGCTCCGAGTGACTCGATGCGCTCGGCGCTCGCACATTGAACTGTTCCTCCCCTCCCCCCGCCATCTTCGGCGCCGCCCGGGGACGGGAACGGCGGCGGCGGGCGCAGGAAGAGCAGAGCGGCCGCCGCGCCCCCCATCCCGCACCCCCGCGGCGGGAGCAGGTACCGGCTCCCTCGGCGCGGGCGGGGCGGGGCCGCTTCCCGGAAGGCGACGTGGGCCGGGCCCGGCAGCGGGGTCCGTAAGCGAGGCTGGGCCCCGGGGGCTGCGCTGGGCGGGGCGGACACTCTCTGCGCAGGCGCCGCTTGCTCCCAGGAGGGGCCCTGGGGCTTCCCCGCCTCGCGGGGTCCCGCAGCAGCGTTGCCAGGTGACGCGCCCCGCAGCGGGCGTAGGGCCGGGGCGAGGCTGCTCTGCCCCTACCCGGGGTGCACGCGCGTGCGGTGGGAGTGGGCGTGTCACGGTGGAGACGTCGCCCCCCCCCCCCCTTCTGCGAAGGTTTCACCTGCTGCCTGTGACAGGGCCCCGCCCCAGGCCGAGCAGCGGGGGTGCGGTTTTTGTTCCCTCCCTGGCGCGCTTGCAGGGTTTGACTCCACATTGCATATTCGTTTCGCTGTTCCCCTCCAAAGTGAAGTCTCTTGGGCTCTGTGTCCATCGGTCACACAGCAGCCAGGAAGAGAAAAACGTTTTGAAAAAATGAGGAACACGTGACTTGAAACATACCTAGACAGGAGGTGACTCAGGAGCAAGTGTATTACTTGCCACTACTTTTTTCTCTGTAATTGACTAAGGCTACATCTGGGCAGCATCTAGTTCTGTGCTAATGAAATGCATCCTGGAATACTCAAGGAGCTGATAGAGGAGGTATCTGAGCCTCTAGCTATCATCTTTGGAAAATCTTGGGGGACAGGAGAGATTCCAGAGGACTGGAAAAGGGCAAATATAGTGCCCATCTATAAAAAAGGGAAATAAGAACAACCAGGAAACTACAGACCAGTTAGTTTAACTTCTGTGCCAGAGAAGATAATGGAGCAAGTAATTAAGGAAATCATCTGTAAACACTTGGAAAGTGGCAAGGTGATAGGGAACAGCCAGCATGGATTTGTAAAGAACAAATCATGTCAAACCAATCTGATAGCTTTCTTTAATAGGATAACGAGTCCTGTGGATAAGGGAGAAGCGGTGGATGTGGTATACCTAGACTTTAGTAAGTTTTGATACGGTCTCACATTATATTCTTATCAATAAACTAGGTAAATACAATTTAGATGGGGCTACTATAAGGTGGGTGCATAACTGGCTGGATAACCATACTCAGAGTAGTTATTAATGGTTCACAATCCTGCTGGAAAGGCATAACAAGTGGGCTTCCGCAGGGGTCTGTTTTGGGACTGGCTCTGTTCAATATCTTCATTAACGATTTAGATATTGGTTTAGCGCTTATTAAATTTGCAGATGATACCAAGATGGGAGGGATTGTGACTAATCTGGAGGATAGGGTCATAATTCGAAATGACCTGGACCAATTGGAGAAATGGTCTGAGATAAATAGGATATAGTTTAATAAAGACAAATGCAAAGTGCTTCACTTAGGAAAGAACTATCAGTTTCACACATACAGAATGGGAAATGACGGTCTGGGAAGGAGTACGGCAGAAAGGGATCTAGGGGTTATAGTGGACCACAAGTTAAATATGAGTCAGCAGTTTGATGCTGTTGCAAAGAAAGCAAACATGATTCTGGGATGTATTAACAGGTGTGTTGTGAGCAAGACACGAGAAGTCATTCTTCCGCTCTACTCTGCGCTGGTTAGGCCTCAGTTGGAGTATTGTGTCCAGTTCTGGGCACCGCATTTCAAGAAAGATGTGGAGAAATTGGAGAGGGCCCAGAGAAGAGCAACAAGAATGTTTAAAGGTCTAGAGAACATGACCTATAAGAGAAGGCTGAAGGAATTGTGTTTGTTTAGTTTAGAAAAGAGAAGATTGAGGGGGGACATGGTAGCAGTTTTCAGATATCTAAAAGGGTGTCATAAGGAGGAAGGAGAAAACTTGTTCATCTTGGCCTCTGGGGATAGAACAAGAAGCAATGGGCTTAAACTGCAGCAAGGGAGGTTTAGGTTGGACATTAGTAAAAAGTTCCTGACTGTCAGGGTGGTCAAACACTGGAATAAATTGCCCAGGGAGGTTGTAGAATCCCCATCTCTGGAGCTATTTAAGAGTAGGTTAGATAAATGTCTATCAGGGATGGTCTAGACCGTTTTTGGTCCTGCCATGAGGGCAGGGGACTGGACTCGATGACCTCTCGAGGTCCCTTCCAGTCCTAGTATTCTATGATTCTATGATTAATGGGGAAAACACTTCCATTGACATAATTAACCCATCCTGTTCCCAATGAGTAGCAATAGCTATATCTGTGGGGTTAACTATTTTGACAGGAAAAGCTCACCCACAAACATAGCTCTGTGCACACTAGTACTTGAGCCTGTGTAATTTATGTTGCTCATGGGACTAGTATATTCATACACAAGAGCTGTGTAGCCTTAGCCTAAATATTAAGTTGCAGTGTCCTTTTAATGCAGTTTTATTGTAGCCATGTTGGTCCCAGAATTTGAGAGAGATAGTGGGTGAGATTTTGTGTGTGTTAAATCAACTTCTATAACTCTTCTTGAACCTAGATGTGAAGAAGAGCTCTAAGTAGCTTAAAAGCTTGTCTGTCTTGCCAAAAGAATCATAGGGTCAAAAGAGACCATGAAGGTCAATACAGTTGGTTCAGTAAGAAAGATCAAAGAGCCTCTCAAAGTAAGAGCCACTGTCTGAGGTAACCACAACCTGTCATCTGCCCTACCTCACCCCACTGATTTACTTTGCTGCTCAGTGCTCTGGGCACTCAAAATGATATGCCAGTGCTGCTGGGAAGTAGGGAAGTTAAAATGTGTTCAAGTATCTGTGTAGCTATTGAAAATGTCAGCTGTTATGTGCAGAGCAGCTCCCTGTGTGTACTGGTTCCTGCTCCTTCCCCACCCTCCAACCCCGCGCTGCTAGCACTTTATCAGAGGCAGCAGCATGAGGGGGCAGCTCCCCATGTTTATTGGGAGCTTGCATGTAACTGTGAACATTAACCGACGAGCGTACACAGTTACACTTATACATCTCTCCTGGGGAGAGGTGCATGACCATTCTTGCAGCTTCTTATCAGAAATAATTTTTCTGTAGAGAAGCAAAGAAATCTGCGGGGGACATGAATTCTGGGGTGCAGGATTCCCTCAGGAGTAATGGTGGCTCTTAAACTTGAAAGTGGCATTTGTTAAATTGCAGTTCGGTTGCTCCTTAATACATAAGGTGGATCAGTTACTTTGAGTATTTTGAGTAAATGATGGAGAATGACATCATTGCTATTTCGTTAAGAAAAGCAGTTGTGCATGCTATCAGAGCAATATATTTCAGAAAAGTTCTGTCTATTATAGTATTTGGTGAATTTAAGTTTTAAAATTTTTACATCATTTATAGTTTCTCAGCTCAATGTTAGGCATTATAAAATATTCCTTTAGGATAACATGTTCTCAAGAAAACAATGCGGAAAAGCAAATTTTACACAGTTGTCTGAAATAATACTATGAGTGAAACAAACACTCTCACTGTTACTCTGGAATCCTTCACCAAAGTTTGCTCTATCCAGGTACTAACATTGCTTATTATACACTATTTTAAAATAGTTGTATCTTTTAATCCAAGCTCAGTATCAAAAACATAGTCTTAAATTATGAGAAAATAAAATGTTTTTAGATCAGCTCCTTCTGTTTACTACTTTTGACCTAATTTCAGGGTTCTTGCAATAGCCAAACAGTGTCGTTTCTTTATTGTTATAAACATTATACCATCTCATAGAGCTGGAAGGGACCTTGAGAGGTCATCCAGTCCAGTCTTCTGCTCTCACAGCAGGACCGAATACCATCCCTGACAGATTTGCCCCAGATCCCTAAATGGCCCTCTTAAGGATTGAGCTCACAACCCTGGGTTTAGCAGGCCAATGCTCAAACTGCTGAGCTATCCCTCCCTTCTATAGGTAGTATGAGATTCCCCTGGACTTCTGAAATTCTTCTACAGCAAAATCATGCTTGTTCTGATCCTTTATAATATTGTATTGTACGTGCCTGAATAGCAGCGGCAGGTGTGCTTAGTCATACCTCTGTTTGGATGGGACCAAAAAGAAAGTTTTCTGTATAGAAGTAGACATTTGTGTAGTCCACAAATTGCTTCTTGAGAGATTTAGGGAAAAGCGACATGAATGGAAAATTGGACCTTTTGAATTAGTTGAGGATCCAGGATCCACCTGGGCATATCACATCCCACCTGGTTTAACTCTTCCTCTTTCCCCACAACTGGATCATAGAGGATTAGTTTGGCTGCTACTATTCTTGCTGAGAAAGGGGCTATGCACATATTTTCAGTCAATGGAAATGTAGGACTGGAAGAGATCTTAATAGGTTATCTAGTCTAGTCCCTATTCTGAGGCTGGCCAAAGTATTCTAGACCAGTGTTTCCCAAATGGTGTTCTTCGGAACCCTGGGGTTCCATGAAGTGAAAATAAGGGTTCTGCGAGAAAATTCCATTACAATAACATTTTATGGTTTAAAAAATAAGATGATGTGATTTTTGTTTTTAAATGTGTGCAATTAAACTAAATGTTGATCTCATGACCTTGTTTAGCATTTATTTATTATTATCCTTACTTATTTGTGGTCTACTTTTTCAGCTCCATATATTAGACTGTTATTAGGGGTTCCGCAAAATTCTTTCGAGTTTAAAAGGGTTCCATGGCCTAATAAAATTGGGAAACACTGTTCTAGATTATTTCTAACAGGTGTTTGTCTAGCCTGTTCTTAAACACCTCCAGTGACAAAGATTTTACAATCTCTAGGTAAAGTGTTCAGTGCTTAACTATTCATTCAGTTAGGAAGTTTTTCCTAATATTCAATCTAAATCTTTTTTTTCAATTTAAGTCCATTATTTCTTTTCCTGTCCTTAGTGGAGATGTGAAATATTAACCAGTGGGGACTGAAGCAGCTTCCTGCCTTCTGTGGGCAGGCGGCTGCTCTAGCCCCACATGGGTCCCACTGCGGACAGGGGCTGCTCTCATCCTGAGATGACTGTGTGTGTGTGATCTACTCCTCTGGCAGGGGCTGGGAGCCAGGAGCCTACAGCAGCCCCAGTGTGGTGCATGGGGTTTCTCCAGCCAGGCTAAAGCAGACCCCCCCACCCCGGACCCTGGTTAACCAGTTAAACGTTAGGTTAACATAACATTTAACCAGTTAGGGTAACTGATTAACTTTGTATAAGAACAATGTGTTACCCATACTTGAAGACTGTTACCTCCCCACTCATTATTCTCATCCCCAGACTAAACAAATTCAGTTTTTCAATCTTTCTTTGTAAGTCATGTTTTCTTGACTTTGTAATTTTTGTTGCTCTCCTCTTGACTTTCTCCACTTCATCCACATCTTTCCTGAACTATGATGTCCAGAACTGTCTGAACTTTTGCAGTAGTATTATATTGGTGACTTAATTAGTTTGTGATCTATATCCTCATGATCCGCTATAACCCCAAGATCCTTTCCTGAAGTACTTCTTTCTAGGCAGTCACTTCCCATTTTCTGTTTGTTCTTAAGTCTAGTATTTTGCATTTTGTCCTTACACAAGAGGAAATTCAGTATTTCAGACCATTTCTCCAGTTGGTCAAGATAAGTTTTAATTCCAGCCCTTTCCTACAATGGTCTTGCATCTTCTGCCTGCTTAGTATTATCTGCTAACTTTATGGCTGCGTCTACACTGGCCCCTTTTCCGAAAGGGGCATGCTAATTTTAAACTTCAGAATAGGGAAATCCGTGGGGGATTTAAATATCCCCCGCGGGATTTAAATAAAGATGTCCGCCGCTTTATTCTGGCTTGTAGAAAAGCCGGAAAAGAGCGTCTAGACTGGCCCGATCCTCCGTAATAAAGCCCTATTCCGGAGGATCTAGCCGGAAAAGAGCGTCTAGACTGGCCCGATCCTCCGGAATAGGGCTTTATTCCGGAGGATCGGGCCAGTCTAGATGCTCTTTTCCAGCTTTTCTACAAGCCGGAAAAAAGCGGCGGACATCTTTATTTAAATCCCGCGGGGGGATATTTAAATCCCCCGCGGACTTCCCTATTCTGAAGTTTAAAATTAGCATGCCCCTTTCGGAAAAGGGGCCAGTGTAGACGCAGCCATATATGTGTGTACGCTCTACACCAGTGTCTCCCAGTTTTATTTGGATACGGAACCCTTTTGAACTCAAAAGAATTTTGCGGAATCCCTGAATGACTGCGCATGCAGCGCTCAGTAGTGACATCAGCATCCCCACTCTTTGGCTAAGCTGGCATTACAGAGAGAGACTTACCGTGGCAAACAAATTAAAATTGTTTTCAATAAAATTCATAAATGAATGAAAATTTCATTCTATTACAATAACTTGTGGAACCCCTATTTTTACTTCATGGAACCCCAGGGTTCCGCAGAACATAATTTGTGAAACACTGCTTTATGCCATTATCCAAATCATTTATGAAGTTATTGCATAGAGCCCAACTCAGGGCAGGTCTCTGCAGGACCCCACCTCTTGCTTGACTATGAACCATTTGATGATTACTCCTGGGTACAATTTTCCAATGAGTTGTGTTGTGTACCTGCTTTATAGTAGGTTCATAGGCTATAAACAAACTAGGGAAATATAAGAGCATATGAGACAGTATCAAAAGCCATACTAAAGTTGTGATATCTCGCATTGTTACCTGCGCAGTGTAGGGCACCTACCCTATTATTTCTGATCTTGGTGTGTACCCTCTGCAAGGTGACCAGATCTTTTCCCAGCGAAAGAGCCTTTACAGAGTAATATCCTTAATTTGAATTTATTAGCGGTTGATCAACAGAATACACATGCAAAGCCTACAGGGCCCTCCACTCCTGGTAAAGCAGGCAGTCTCTTCCCAGTGGACAGTGAGACTCTTCTAGTCTGTGGCTTCAATTTCTGCACAGAATGATCATGCAGAATATCCAAGCAGCTTTGATCTTGAGTTGTGTTTTGGAGTTAGGTTCCAAAGAATTATTGGAGCTCAGTTTATGTTGGCAAACGCTGGTAGGTCCTGCTTATCTAAACCTTAATCAGTCATTTTAACTTAAAGTATTATGAAACCAAGTTCTTTGGCAGTCTTAGCACACTACCTTTTACATACAAGAGTCAATTTAAATTTTGCAAAATCAGTTATGTGGTAGACAAATATTAAAGAACAGAAACAATTAAAGGTAAAACAAAAGAGAAGAATTCAAAACTTAACTATTTATAAAAGAAATTCTGCCAGACAGCGTGTTTTCTTGCAAAGTTTTCCTTTAAAAATCGTAGTCATCTATACGTATTCTGAAGTGTTGGAGCATAAGCTTTCGTGGGCAAAGACCCACTTCATCTTTGCCCATGAAAGCTTATGCTCCAACACTTCAGTTAGTCTATAAGGTGCCACAGGACTCCTCACTGCTTTTGCAGATTCAGACTAACACGGCTACTCCTCTGATACTATATGTATACTGTTTGTGTTCTACCAGTGGTTCTCAGTCTTTTACTTTTTGAGCCCCTTCTGCCAGCATGTGATAAAAACTTCATGGCCCACCTATGTCACAATTGTTTTTCTGCATATAATAGCCGGGGTGGGCAATAATTTTTGATGGGGGGGGCCATGCCAAGATCTTGGAAAGTGGTGGAGGGTTGCACTCTTCCATGTTGTTAATGGAGGAGGTGCGGTGTCTGGGATGGAGGTTGGGTGCAGGAGGGAGCTTGGGGTAAGATATTGGGATGCAAGAGAGAGAATAGGGATTGAGAAGGAGTTTGGGTGATCTCGGGCAAGAGATTAGGTTGCCAGATCTGGGAGAAGGGTTTGGATATGTGGAGTAGCGGGGTAGGAGTGGGGGACAGAAGGTTGGGGAAGTGAGGGGCTGGAGTACCAGAGGCAGGCTCTGGCCAGGAGACTTACCAGCCTCAAGCAAAAGTGGAGATGGAAACAAAGAGGAGTGGGGAGAATCCTTTCCAATTTTACAGTTAGGTTCTGCATGTAGATATTGATACGTTGATTATGGTGTACCTTGCCATGCAAATAGAGTAGACTGGCCATAATCATAGCACCTCTGCACTAGTACTTTCAGCATGATTTCAGCAATAGGATTGTCTCATTACAATATATTTTGTTTTCATGCCTGAGAATATTGGTATAACCAGGCTGGGTTTGGACCTGTGCCAAGGGTTCATGCTTAACCATACCACCATGATACTGATGTGATGAGTTTGTGCACCATTGCTTTCCCTGTGTAATAGAATAGGGGTGGGCAATAAAACAGCATCGGTTCACCAGGGTTAGCCACTGGTGGGCTGCTGCTATACTTGTGCCTCGGCAGGTACGGGCGATTGCAACACCTGTTGGCCACAGATAGCTTTCAATGGCTGAGAACAGCAACAGGAAGCAGCATGGACTGGGACACACCTTCCTGCAGCTTCCATTGGCCTGCAATAGCAATCCATGATCAACAGGAGATGCATTTGCCTGTACCTGCAGAGGTGCAAGTAATATAGCAACAGAGGCTAACCCTAGAGAACAGGTTCCGACCGACAGGTGAGTATTTGCCCACCCCTGCAGTAAACGGGCCAATCCCCGCTTTAAACAAACTGTTTTGAAATATTTTAAGGGGGTGTTAACTTTTTATACATTTCAGAAGAGAAACAGAATATACCAATAAAAAGTCAGACTTGGGTTTTCAGTTTCTGTATGTGTCTACATTATGGAGGCTATACTGGCATAGCCACATAGTGTGTACACAGTCTACACTGACAGAGGTTTTTTTGTCAGCACAGAAACACCATCTCCCCAAACTAGCTAGGTCAACAGAAGCATTCTTCCATCAATTTAACTCCCAGCGTAAATGTAGTTATATCAGCATTGTTATGTTAATCAGGGATGTACCAACAGAGTTTTCAAATGTAGACCAAGTCTTTGTATAAAGTACTCATGCTTAGCAGTAATGCCACAATGCTGTTGCTGATTCTTCCTTTTGCATTAGAAGATCAAGTGTTCTCAAACTTGTAGTCAGAACCACTTTGGAGGTTGTGAGGTTATTACATGGGGAAGGGTCCTTAAGCTGTCACCCTCCACCTGAAATCCTGCTTTATCTCAAGCATTTATAATGATGGTAAATGGATTTTAAAAGAGTTCTAATTTGGGGCGGGGGCTGGTCAGTAGCATATTGTGTGAAAGGGGTCACTAGTACAAAAGTTTGAGAACCACCATCATATCAAATGGAGACACAATGTACATGTACTGTGCTGTTGTGATATCTAGGCATTCTCATTATGTATTGACATTGAGTTGGAAAATATTTCCATGTGCAATTTTGTGTGAAGCAATTTTATTAAATGTCATATTCTGATATTGTTAAGTCTGGAATTACATACTTGTGTGGCCTCTCTCACTTTTAGGGTTTCTTTCAACTTCCTAACAAAGGACACAAAGAGAGAGAGGAAGAAAAAGAAGATTCCAGTGGCCCCAAATGCGGCGAACTAGGAATCATGGATCTGAAATTCAACTCCTCAAGGAAATATATTTCAATAAGTGTACCTTCAACGTCGCAAGCCATGTCTCCTCATATCAAATCAGTAGATGATGTACTAGTTCTTGGCATGAATCTCAGCAGATTTAACAAACCCACTCAGTTTTTTATTTGTGTTTCTGGAGTTTTTATTTTTTATCTAATCTATGGCTATTTACAGGTAAATTCTGTTTTATGTTAGTACTTCTGTTTCTTTAGTTGAACATTATCAGTTTCTAGAAGGACAACATATAGTTTGTTTGATCTAAAAATCTGTCCTAATCTATATATTTAAAAAATACATTAAAAAGAAACATTCAGATGAGTCAAACACTGAAGTTAGGGGAAAATAGTACATGATCATATAATTAAAAATTATATCATAATGCATATGCAGAATAGGGCCTAATTAAGGATGCTTGGACTACCTTAATTATCTTTCCTTAACTTTTGAGTGCATGGCCTTGTATTTTTAATATTAACATATTATGTAATTTCTAAATTGTACAAAAGCAAATTGAAAAATTACATTATATGGGACCATAATGACCTCCATCTGGGTCTTGTAATGGAAGGTATTAGGCAGCCTTAACAATTAGCCTTGCCTTAGCTCTAGCTAAAAGTGATACATCTACAGAATTCTTTAGCCAGTATCTATCTTTTTCCATAACATGAGACTCTCTTATTTTAAATATCTATAGAGTCCTAAGAAATTAGAATTACCAGTAAATTTGTTTTTTTAAATAAGTTAATGTTAACAATTTGTATTTGAATGTTTTATTGTGAGTTATTTGAGAGTATACTGAGAAAAAGAATTGAAAACAAAGTTAAAAGCAACTATGACGTCTCTGTAATTTGAGATTAATGTTTATGGGCAAAATGTCAATCACTTATGAATCACTTAGTTAATTCAGTGGAATTACACCAGCAATAAAAATGGCTCTTTTTTCAGTCTTTAAATACTCTCTCTCCAGTTTTAAATTATGTATACTTCATGTATTTTCTACTTACCGTATTTTCCAGCGTATAAGACGACTTTTTATACTAAAAAACATTCCCCAAAAATCGGGGGTCGTCTTATACGCCGGGTATAAACATACTGTAGTTTCGGCTACATACAGAACGTCCCTGTGCTGATACTGTATGTACCGCGCTGAGCCAATCACGGCAAGCGGTGTCATCTATTAATGCATACAAAGCCTGCTCGGATTGGCTGAGTCAGAGAGGCAGGCTATTAGAACCTTTGCCAATCCGAGCAGGCTTTGTATGCATTAATAGAATACACCGCTTGCCGGGATTGGCTCAGCGCGGTACATACAGTATCAGCACAGGGACGTTCTGTATGTAGCCCAAGCTACAGTACTGTATTAAGGCACATCCAGCGGGCTGGTGTTATTAAATGGTGTAGCCTCGGAAGGGGGGGTAGTCTTATACAGCGAATATAGGCCAAAACCTATGTTTTAACTGGAAAATTAGGGGGTCTTCTTATACGCCCAGTCGCCTTATACGCCGGAAAATACAGTAATGCTTTAAAGTTGCAAAGCATGAGAATTGTGTACTCACATTGAGAAAATAGTCTGCTAATTAAGTTTTGATCTAACACAGTGGTTTTTTTTTTATAGGAACTGATATTTTCAGTGGAGGGATTCAAGCCTTTTGGTTGGTACCTTACTTTAGTGCAATTTGGATTTTATTCCATTTTTGGACTAATAGAACTACAGCTTATTCAGGATAAAAGGAGACGGTATGTATTTTTAAGTGATTTATCCTTTAACACATTTAAGTGATCAACACTTTCTAACTTGCATAACACAGTCCGTTTGATGAACTCAACTTTCATCATTTGTGTATGAATGTTGTTATTTCACAGATAACTGAGGAGCAGATTTGCAATTGAAGATATTCATCATTATGTGTTTTCTATCATATACTTGTGATGTGTCTGATCACAGAAATCCTCTTGGGTTTGTACCCCAGTGTGTTGATCAAGCCTCTGACATCCATGTTCCTGCCCTCTGGAGCTCCTCACGATCCTATACTGCTGAGACAGAAACTCTAGTCTCTCTGAGCCAATGCACAGACTTGGGGACACTGTCCCTCTACCAGGCAACACAGGCATTGAAAAAGTTCAGCTCCAGAAAGGCTCAGCTATCAGGCTTCAGCACCCAGTAACACTGCCACCGAAAAAAGGATCAAAGCCCCCAAATAAATTAGATTTACCCTGTATAAAAGTTTTACACAGAGAAAACTCAAAAGTGAGAGATGCACAATGGTTGCTCTCCTTCAGATAACAATTGTTTAGCCTGGGCTTGCTAATAAGAATGTTTTTATTAAGTATAAAAAGTAGGATTTAAGTGATTACAAGTTACTAAACCAAAATAAAACATGCCGGGTAATCCGGATCTACTAAGAAACTTGCTACATGCAATTTTTACCCTAAAAAGTTGTTCTGAGTATCTCTTTTGCAAGCTAAGCAGCCTCCTAGCTTGGGCCCAGTCCTTCCCCCTGTTCAGTCTCAAATGTTTCCAGCAAGCATTTTAGGTGGTAAGTGGTGAGGGGAGGAAAGAGGGGAAATCTCCTGGTCTCAGCGACTGCCACTATTGTTTGGCTCACTTCCTTAAATCCCTTTTGCCCAAGGCGGGAGTTGTTTTGCTTGGTTTCAGTTTTTCTCACCTTGAGTGGAAAAGTACAAGATTCTGGGTTTTAGCTTTAAATGGCCTGGCCACGTGGCTTTCTAGGGCCAACCACAGTTTGGGCTTTCAGGAAGAACACCACCATTCATAGATGATTGGCCTGATCACCGAGCCATTACTTTTCCAGAGCATCAGTAATGGCCCTCATTAGCACATTTAGAATTAAACAGATCCACACTTCATATTTCTAACTTCATGTTAGAAAAGGTGCCACAACACTTCTCGTTATTCTTACATTAATATTGTATGTACTGTACTATGTAAGCAAAGGGCTATTGTTTTAGATTTAGGCCTTGATGTTGCGCAAAAAAAATACCATGGACATGCACATGTTTATTTTAAGAACAATAAGTACTGTAGTCCTTTGGAAGTTAGTGGGTGAACACACTGTACATAACACCAAGCAGATGGATACATTTCTGTGGTATCAGGACCTTAGGAATTTTGAAGTTGGTTGGAGATTCAGGTGTCCCTTTTCACTTAGCGTACCCTGTGTTTTTTTTCATTGTATTTTTCAGTTTCATTTCAGTTTTTTCAGATGTGCTTTACATAAACTATTTCCAATAATTTATTAAATATGACTTAAGTAAGCTTTGACAGTGATCCCGTAGTTATTGTGAAGTTTACACTTATAAGCAGGATTGAAATGTGTTTCATGCTTTTCTGATTGAACTGAGTCTCCTAAGTCAGTACAGTTATACTTTATAGGACAACTGCATTTTCTTTGTTGTTAAATAAAATATATATAAATAGATATAGATATATTTAGAGAACATTTAAAAATAAGCTCTCTTCCAAATTCTCCCCCTCACACCGCTTTAGTTCTTTGGATATACAGCCTTAGTCTTGCATACACACTCCTTCCTCAGAACAGACTGTTTTGACTTTTTAAAATTAAACATAAGCTATTTTCTTCACATCCCCAGTTCTCACCATCAATGGTGATTCTCACCTGGGAGTCTGTATATTAATGTTTTGTCCATAGTACACTTTTCAGTTAAATTACAAGTTTATGAACATTCATTATATGTGAAATATTGACAGATTCTAAATTGTCCAGATTTTCTACATGTTTCTAAAATGAAGCCAGTTTTATCAGATTACACAGAAATATTAATTTGTTAATACCGCTTTAAAAATGAGCTTAATATCTTTGACAAAAAAGTAACCACATATGTACAAATTAGTGGAATGTCCTTATAGCAGTATTTCAGAATGTTTTGTGAATAAGGAAAGGGTTCCAGCAAGAGGACTCTTCTTTCACTGTTCCCATTTATTGAATTTTTTTTGTATGCACCTAAGTTAGCTGCATGAGTTTTGTGCAGCATGGCCTTTAGGTGCTCCCCTCAAACTTAGTGCTATAATTGTCTGAAATGTACATTTGGGGATAAAGCCCCACATCAAAAACCATATTTACCAAAATACTCAAAAGCACTGCTCAGGGAGGATATTTGAGAGCCAAACTTTCTGTCTTCAATTTCTATGGAGGTATATAAAAAGGCACAAGATTTATTTTATAAACAGGGTCGATATTTTTCCCCATTTTCTGCATACTCTAAAATGGGAAAGCTTTTTGTTTGAACACCATGAAAAATCAATAGTTTGAAACTAGGCCAATGGGGAGAGATTTCAAAAAGTGACAAGCTACAAAGAATGGGGTGGTTGCAAGAACTGTTATGCAATCATGAGAAAAAGGTGGTTAAAGAACAGACAGAGATTCAGAAGACATGGGCACTGTTCCCAGCTTCAGATGCATTCTTTTATAAGTCACTTCACCCTTTGTGCCTGTTTCCCTTTTCTTAAGTAGGGATAATGCTTTGTAATCCTTAAATAGAAAGCACTATAAAAGACAGTTCATTAGACCCAGTTGAAAATATGGAAAATTTTGACACTTTTTACAGTAATTGTTAATTTCAGAGAAGGGATGAAATTTTAGTGAAAAGGTGACCCTTTATTCAGCCAGTTCTATTAGTGTACCTTTCTAGATTCTCCCAGTATGAAAGTCTCACCTTTTAGGAATACAATATGTTCATTATACTAAGAGTCATTCATTTATATTTTGCAGAATTCCAGGCAAAACCTACATGATAATAGCCTTTCTAACTGTAGGGACTATGGGTTTATCAAATACCTCCCTAGGATATCTGAATTATCCTACTCAAGTCATCTTTAAGTGCTGTAAACTGATTCCTGTTATGATAGGAGGAGTCTTTATACAAGGTATGCATTGTTCTTACTATTAAATATTTTTATTACATGATAATCACAAATTCCAAATCCTGTATTTTATTGACTTATGGAAGTTTTGGGTCGAGCTGAGTAGGATATTTTTTCTGTCTTGGAGAAAAAAAAACCCAATGTTTCGAAACCTCTCAAATCGGGACAAAGTCAAATCTTAAACTTTTGCCAGCTGAAAATCCCTGCTGCCCAAACTGTATGACATATATCAAAATGTTTATATTTCAATTTGATTTTTTATTCAAAATATTTTACTATAAACTTAAATTTTTAAACAATTTAACTTTGAACCAAAACCAGAACTTGTCTTGTTTGAAAAATGTCTAAATGACATATTGACAGGTATCAAGAATCTTTTTTTAATGGGAAATTTATCAAGATACTTTTTCCCCACAGAAAGTTTTGGGTTTTACAAACCAACATTTTTTACAAAAAAAATCAAATTTTTAAGCAGCTCTACTTTAGGGTGCTTAGAGAATACAGGATTTGCCTCTAAAATGGTTTTTATTGCTATGTTAGAAGTGGTTCTGGATGATGAATCTTGCTCATAACTTGGCTATGCAAATAAAATACATAGCATATTTCAATATTTTAATAATCCTTATATATATTATGAAAAATTCTCGTTTGTATTGATAGATTTGTTGCTACTTAAAGTCAATAAGGGTACATCCGTACAGCAAGTGCCAGTGAGCCTGAGACAACAGATTCAGGTTCACGCTTTGGCATTAAAAACAGCCCTGTAGATATTGCAGCTCAGAATCTGAAGCTTTGGAAGAAGGGGAAAGAATTTCTACACAGCTATTTTTAGTGCTGTATGCAAACCTGAATCTGTCAGCCCAGACCCTGAAATTTGCTGGCACTTAGTGTAGATGTACCTTAAAAGTATCTACATGGAAAAGGACTATAGAACTGAGCCCTGAATGTAGTATCCCTATTACTGTAGCTCAGTGTCTTATAGCTACTGCAGAAAATTAAACTTTTCTGCACTGAGGCTGAAACAATAATAATAAACCAATTTAAAGAAAATCCAGTGTTCAAATTCACTCTAAAAATATTATGCAGTTAACAACTCAGGTCTGTGTCTCAAATCTCATTTAAATTTGGAGCATTCAGGTCTCCTTAGGTAACATAATGTTATGTTAAAGAAAGCTGAGAACATAGCTGAAAAGGTTGGTAACAATTTCTGTCAGCTTACATGGTACACACAGCCCCCCCAAGAAGAAATTAAATAGATTATTCAAATAATATTCTCAGGACTTCCAAAACCAAGCTGGCTGCATTCTGAGTTCTAGAGCAATACTTCCCAAACTGGTCATCTGAGCCTTTGCTGGTATTCTGTAGATAACTGCCTGACCAAATGGTATTGGCTCTTCTTACTTCCTTCTGTAATGTAACTAAAATGCATCCTTAAAATTAATTATCCATATAAATAATTGCTGAGGTTGCCAAAAAGATGATATATTTTAGGAGAGGAGATGTGGCCTTTGAGAGTGGTAACAGCTACTGCCTACAAGATTTCTCTATGGAGATGTGGTATGTACTAGGTTTTGACAACTGCTACTGTAGAGAGTTGCACCCCAGGTCTTCTACTCAGACATTGGGTCCATATGTGTTTTCGTGGTGTACTGGATGGGAGGTTTTTTTCCCCCCCTTGTCTGCCATTCCTCACCCAAATAAAGTAGAGTTAAAAAATTAAGACCATCACATGACCTTATTCTTTTTGTTGTTTGTATTTTTTTATAGGAAAACGTTATAATATTGCAGATGTGTCTGCTGCAATGTGTATGAGTCTTGGCCTCATATGGTTTACGTTAGCCGATAGTACAGTTGCACCAAATTTCAACTTGACAGGTAAAGAAGCATTTTACTTTATGGTTTCACAATTTTTATTTTGCCTAGAATGAGCATTGCATAAAAGTTTTGGGAGTCTTTGGACATAGTGCCTTGGGATGTCATCGTAAAAGGTCTTACTAGCAACACTATAGCTATAACAAAAGAGACACTTTCATTCTAAGCCTTCGTTCTCAAACACTTATTACTTCACCCAATATTATCCTTAGAGCTGAAATATCTCATGGCAGATGTCAGTCCAGAAGTAAATATATCTTGAAGTTTGATAACATTCTATTTGACCAGATTTGAAATGCTTTAAATGGAATAAAAAGATGGGTATTGTTAATTTTTTTAGACCTATTTCTTGCAGCTAGTAACAAACCTTTTTCTTGACCTCGCATTTCCTGTAGCTTTAGTCAGGTCCGGATTAAGGGGGCGGTTAGCCGGGCAGCTGCCCAGGGGCACCAACCTATGGGGGGCGCCTGATTGAAGTGGTAAGGGGCGCCACATCAGGCGCCCCCCCCCATAGGTTGCCACGTGGGGGTAGGGCCACACATGCGCTACGCGCCCAGGGGCGGGGCACCCCGTACATGTCAATCAGATGCCGTGCGCCCGGGGCACAAGAATGGCTCGGGCTGGCTCTGGCTTTAGTCTTCAGTGAGAACTAGTGCTCTTGACTTACAATTTCTTCATGTAAACAAGAAATAGCAGAAGATTTTTTAACTGATGTGATACTTTAACTCTTATTTAAAATTAAAAGGAAAAAACAGTATGTATTCGTAACATATCTTTTTGTATAACTTAGCCAAATCAAAAGGGACTTTTATTGGACCACCAAAAAGCACAGCTGGTTGAATCTTGGGACTACTTTCACATTTCTGCTAAAGATGTTAAGAGGTGGGTAATTGGCTAATTGTGTAGTCGATACAATTTGTATCGACTATACAATTAGTCTATAATAGAAGGTGCTCAGTCCCGGCTTGCACCGGGTCCAGGAGCTGCCCCACTACGGCTCTGCAGTTTAAATGTAGTAGGATCTGGGCACCTACTATGTTTAAACTGCGTGCCCAGCTCCTACTATATTTGAACTGCAGAGCTGCAGCAGGGGTAGGTCCCGAACCCAGTGCTAGCCAGGACTGAACAAGCCCAACTCAGTCCTGGCTCACACTAGGTCCGGAACTGCTGTGGTTCTGCATTTTATTGGCTCCTACTACATTTAAAGTGCAGAGTCACAGCAGGGATAGCTCCTGGACTTAGCAGCCCCTGTGCGCAAAGAGGCCCAGCCGGAAAAGTCTGTGTTCGCGGTAGCAGCCTCTGTCTGTGACGGGTCCCTCATGAAGCAGCCCGTCTGTAGTGGCCCTGGCTGGCTGTGAACACAGGCTGCTCCGGTAGCAGCCCCTGTCCGTAAAGCTGGGACCTCCCCATGGACTCTTCCGCGAGATGCAGAGCAGCCTCTGCTTGTGGCAAGCCAGGGCCCGCTATGGCAGAGGCTGGTTCGTAGCAGTCTCTCCTGCCCTGCCTTCTTTTTCCCCTTCCCCTCCCACCATGCCTCTGCCTCTTAAGTCAGTTCCCCCCAGCACCAGCTCCTGTTTCTTCCCCCCCTCCTTGCTGTCTTTGATACAGTCATTGCACTATCCAGAATTTTTAAATTAGATTTAAAGCTCCCTTAATAGCAGCGAAGTCCAGAATAAGCATTGCTGTGCAAAAGCAACAGTTACTTAATAAAACATATCCACTCAGTGTTCCATTCATGCACTAAAGATGATGTTAGCAAAGAAAACAGACATTGACTTTTGCTAATGAAGTCTTTTACCAAGGAAGGAAATATATTTTAAAGTAGAATTTGATATTTAGGGTTCAATAATGGCTCTTGGCATTGACTGACTGAAGAGATGGAGGAACACTGCTCAAGCAATACTGCTTGGAAGAATCATGCCTTTAAAAGGTCTCATGTCTAGAGTATGGATATTATAATATAACCGTTTAAACTTTTAACCAGTAAGCCTGGGCTGGCTGCCATCCTGCGCTGCAGGCTCTGTAGTATAAAACGTATATAGCAGAGCTCCCAATACAGCTGGCTACTCGGGATTGTGGTCAGCTAGCCAGACCTTAAAAGTTTTAATCATAACTACTTATTTGTAGTCTATGAAAGCCCATAAGCCTGTATCGGGATACGATGCCTTATTGTGCCACATGAATTAAGACAATTCTCATCTTCTAGAACTGAAGCAAAGTGAAAATTGTTTGAGCTAACCTCTTACACTACACTTACAGGGTGAGTGTAGAATGGTATTTGTCACTGTTTTGTTTATTAATTCTGTTTGTTTTTCCTTTTCTTTCATTTGAAGGTGTGGTTCTTATATCCCTTGCTCTCTGTGCAGATGCAGTGATAGGAAATGTGCAAGAAAAAGCTATGAAGTTACATAATGGTTCCAATTCAGAAATGGTAAATACCCAACTCTTTAATCTAGTGTTCCGTCACACAGAACAGTCACTTGCCCCCGACTACTGTACCCCTTTCAGGCATCTTATTTGTCTTGTGTTCACCCTAGTTTCACCTCAAACTACTTGCTTACAAAAGCAGACATAAAACTACAAAGAGGTCTCAGCATATTATTACTGAAAAAGTTGCTTACTTTCTCATTTTTACCATATAATTATAAATCAATTGGAATATAAGTATTGTACATATTTCACTGTATAGTATATAGAGCAGTACAAACAAATCATTGTATGAAATTTGTTTGTGGTGACTTAGCTAGTCCTTTTTATGTAGCCCGTTGTAAAATTAGGCAGGTATCTAGATGGGTTGTTGTACCTCCTGGAAGACCTCTACATACCTCCAGGGTACACTTAGCCCTGGCTAAGAACCACTGATATACTATATTAATACATGTGGAGTTGGAATTTTCTCCTATATTTATCAGAGATTCTATCTATCAAGATACATGATCGATCATTTAATGACAAACTGAAACTTAATCTATTTATTGTGCATATAAAAAGAAAGTGCTTTCTTTCAAAAGGTACACATTTCTAGTTCTGAAGTTGCAATAATTCTCTATTTTTGTACATTATTTGTTTTGACAGGAAGTATTTCCTTTGTTCATGCCTCCCTACTGCATAACTGAAATCAATGGAATGTTTTCCATAGAAAATACTGTAGTTATAATACAAATATTCATTTAGTTTGAATAATATTGTATTTTGTCCACTGATTTCAGTGTTTTAAAAAATTCCACTCAGCACTTACTAAGTACCTTTAAAAATCTGACCCTGACCCTTAGTGACCATCCATATTATAGTGCTGTAGATATAATTAAGAAAAAAATATCTTCGAGACTTGTAACGGTGAAATCTAAAATTGTATTAGCAAATTACATTTATAAGGCAGAGCAAGAAGAATAAGGCTACGTCTATGCTACGAGTTTTGCCGGATTATCATTTTCTCGTACTTCATTTGCACTAGGGGTTTTTGCGCAAAAACAAGCAATGTGGACATTTCCTTCTTGCGCAAAACCCCCTTTTTTGAGTCATAAGGATCTTGTGCAAAAACCCCTTTTTGCGCAAAAAGGAAACATCCACTCTGCTTGTTTTTGCGCAAAAACCCCTAGCGCAAAAACTGATCGGAAGAGATTATGCAAATGAATCCATGCTTAATTTGCATTGCCTCTTCTGGCAGAACTCGTAGTATAGACATCGCCTGAGAGAACCACATTCCAAAATACGTTCAACATTGAGTTGACAGTCGAGCGTAATTGTCCAGATAATATGGGAAAGAAGTCCCACATTTGATGCTTCTTTTGCATGTATGCATGTGCAGTTTCTAACACCTGCTGTAGTCAATTTTATTCAGATCTGCTGAAAAAACTTACGGAATCCTAATGGACTTAACATTGTAATATCCAGAACTTTGAATTAAACTACTTTTTCCATAGCACTGTAAAACACAGATTAAACTCGAAAGTTACTAACTTCGGTTAAATTGAAACCACAAAAGGTACCAACACCCTTTCCTTTTTTTAAGGGTGTCAGAAAGAGAGTTCATTTTCTAAATATCAGTGACAGTCTTAAGATTGCCTTCACAAATGTTATTCAGTCGTAGAAGATACAAAATGATGCACAAAGTTTAGAATAAAAAACCAGCAGATGTGGCTAAAAAGTTTTAAAACTCCTCTGAGCTTCATTAAAACTTATATTATCCACAGATATCAGTAGAGGCACATCTATTAAAACTTTACCTCATCAGAATTTAGTAGTCTGTCCTCAGTACAGACCAGAGGCACTGTGACTAACCCCATTAGAAATTACTTAAGAAAATAATCAGAGCTTGAAAATTAAGTGTTTATAATGAGTAGTATGGAATTTCTAAATCCATATGAAGCCCAGAAGCTTTTCATAGCTTTTTGAAGCAGTAATCAACTCTCTTTTTTTAATCATTGTCATCCTAAATCTTATTGGTAAAGAATGATTCTCAATACAAAACATTGGTACAGATTAAATAATTTTGTTAATTTTATCATTATATATACTTACTGTCTTATAGCCGCATAGGAAAACCATAGCAGAAAGGGGGAAATAGAATCAGCAGGGATATGAACAAGTTCTATCAACTGAGAGAATCTGCAGCTAATCAAACTAATGTCTAGTACTAGTGAAGTGAAAGCAGGAAGCAACTTCATCACTTGTGAGCACAAAAAATAGTTTATTGACAATAAATATACATTAATAAGCAATCTATGAATCTGCATATCAAAAGAAAAATGTTAAATATGAATTTAAGAACTCATAGGCCTTTTTTCCTAAGTGTAATTAATACAAGTTTCATAGTAGACAACAAGGCTATAGTAAATGTACACTTTTTTTTGGATTTAATCTAATAAAGAAATGTCTATTGCTGATTTTATTCAAACAGATCATAAAAATTGTGATTTTTGGCATTGTAATGTATATGTTTATTGGTTTACTGCAATAGGATATTTCAGTGTGTATTTTATACATTTTTTTTCCTTCCATTACATTTGCTTTTTCAAATTATATTCAGTGAAGGTAGTTATGCTCATGGTTAAAATTCCCTAATACTTTGTGATAGAAACTTCTTCTACTGTTCCTAATAGCTAGAAAACACTCTCCAATAATTCCTGAAATTGAATCCATTTTCCATAGTCACCACATTGTTTTGCTATCTAACACATAGCAAATAGAAACTCACTGGCAAAGTATAAGTCTATAAATGCCAGTACTGGCAAGTTTTCATATAAAACAACCACCTTCTACTGCTTACTCAGTTAACTCTAGTGGTAGATGGTTGTGTTTCTATCTTACTAGAGGGAAAGAGGTCAATATGGTTCTACATGTTGATGAAATTTGTTTTTTCTAATTTAAGTTTTCAAAGAATTTAGGAAGAACCATCCAAAAAGATTTTAAGAGCATTAAAGTTGCAAAGTCAAGCACTCAAAAATTATGAAATGGAAGAATTATGTTTACCTGACCACTTTGTACATATGCATTATAATATCTTTTTGATTGCATATTATTTTTTCTACAGGACATCTGCCTTGTTCTGTGCACACATTGGACGATGCTTTGGAAATGGTCCAAGATTATGTAATGTATGCATTTGTTGTCTGTAGGACCTTTGCCTCACTGCTTGAGGAGGTGTTTAGTAAGTGAGACAGGGTTATTGTGGGAAGAGAAAGGACTGTCTCATGGTCCAGACAGTTGAATACTGCACTGGAGAATTGAATTCTGTCCTTTCTGTCACCTGGTGGACAGAAGGAGAACACAGGGAACAAGCAAGCTCCAGGAAGAAAAAAAGAGATGCTGACACTTACTGCCTGCTCTTTGGCCCCTATCCTGGGTGCTTCAGCCCCTCCAGATATTGCTGTTGCCTCTGCCATCCCACACATTTAAGTTTACTGCAGTATTTCCATTGTGGGGATCCTAAGCTCCCACCCCCTGTCACCAGTTCCACCTGCCTGCCACAGAGTTCCTGTATGAGGCTTGGCAAGTTGCTTAAACCAAACTATTCACTGGGGGGCCTCCAATAGTGTGTTCCATGTTTTCTCAATGCCCAGCAGGAAACCTGTAGGGCCAGATATAATGGAGTGCTTGAGCACTCACAACTGTATCAGAAGTAGAATCTTTGCTATAAATGCATAAAATATTAACTACTCTGAAAAAATCAGGACCTTGGTATCTAAACTGCACCTTCCAAAATTAGTGGAGACTTCTGATAATTTTGTTCTTATTCTCAGTCTCATTTCCTGATCTGGACAGTGGGGGGAAAATACTCACCTCACAGGGGTGTCATGAAGATAAACTCATTAATGTCAGTATCTTGGTTTACTATGAGATTATAGTAGAAAAGCCCTTGAGGAAATTAATTTTGTATTCAGATGATGTGCCTCAAATACACAGAGCTACACACCAAATGACAAAGACAAAAGGAAACATTAAATAGCTTACCAGTTACCAGTAACTGAGTACTGTCCATCCTTCTCACTGAATGAGGCAGGAGTTCTGTAGAAAAAATAATGTGGTCATGTAATTAAAGACTGACATGATGCACATGCTCAAACAGACTGAATTAAAGTTTCACAGGCAACCTGAATTGTGGCATTTTCAAATTTATGAATGCTTGGCTTTGCTAACAATATAGACTTGTTAATGTAATTTATAAGTATTTACTTGGAGTTTTGTATATTAAAATAGTTCAACTACTGCATATATTTATAATTGTTCAAAATATTACTTACTTGGAATTCAGGATTTTATTATCTACTACCTCTTAGATCTGTCTAGCCTGAGGATATTAGTAAATGACTTGCTGCATATGAAAAAATATTTTTGTGTGTGGTGATGGTGAAATGGAAAGTTATGATCCTATTACCCACTTTAAGTTTTCATATAGTTACCTAAATACTGAGGATGTTATATGCTACATTTAAAATTGAGTATATTATCATAGCCACATATTGGAAAGCATTTAATTTCCTCCTTTAATTGTTAAATACTACTAGCTAATTTTTATTTGAATTTTTCCAGGTTCTGTATTCTTATTCAATAGGTTTTGTGTATATTTTATTGGGATTGACATGCACTAATGGATTAAGCCCTGCAGTAACATTTTGTTCAAAGGTAAACACTTATTAATCTTACTCCAAAATAAAAATATTTAACTAGTTTTCTGAGTACTGAGGACTCCTCACAGGAAAGATTGTTAATATAGTGTGACAAGACTTGCCATTTTCTTAACTGATCTAAGTACAAGTAAACTTGTCCAATTTAGAAATTAATCCCTTTTTAGTCCTTCATCAACAAAAGTTGAATTTTTTTTAAAAGTGCCATAGCTGAGTGTGTAATTATTTTTCTATTATTTAATAGTTAAATAAGAATCGTTGCATGAATGCATTGTTGAACAGCTTATTATTGCTTGCATACTTGATTAAAGTCTATAGTTTTATTTCATTTTGTAACACCTCAGGGTTTGTTTTGCATTTTCCTAACAGGTTTCTTCTTGTTGTTGTTGCAGCATCCAGTTCAGACTTACGGTTATGCATTCTTTTTTTCCCTGACTGGATATTTTGGAATATCCTTTGTTCTAGCTTTGATTAAAATCTTCGGTGCCCTTCTAGCTGTAACAGGTATGAACAAAATTACATTTTGTATTAATATAAAAAATGTAATACGGTTTTCCAATTTAGGAAAAGCTTGTGAGAATTGGTCTTGCTCTCGTTTTCTTTTACTCTGAGCTAAATCACCTGAGTTCATGTAGCATAACTTCTCTGTTGCAGTAGATTTGGAAACCTCATGGCTCTTTCTAACCCAGTGCCTTCACCTAGAAGGGCTTTATGCACAAATATATGAATGCCAGGATCCTTAGCTAGATACACTAAACAATGCACTTGACAGAGCTGTGGAATCCGAAATATACGCAAAATATAAGCAAGTAAGGTAAGACTTATTTGGGACAAACAGAAAAAAAATGTTCAAATAAAATGGGACAAAGGTGTGCAAAGCACAGTATCATGCTTCTCAAAGATAAAAGCCTAGCCTCTGAGAAATTCCTAGAATCCTTTCTACATGTATTCCATAGACTAAGGTAGCACACTATTTAAAGCTGGATGCTGTTAAGGCAATAATAAATGTACATTGCAGGTTTGGTGTAAAAAAAATGAAAAAAATCAAACTCTTTTCAGCCCTAGCAATCTTGCTTGTTCATCTGACTAGAATAACAAAATATTTTGAGTTGTGGAGGTCAGGTCTTAGAGATACGGGGACTCTTAGTTTTGATTTGTAGAATTTGTTTTATATAAATGCAGAATAAGTACCGGTGTTCTTGGTAACCTTGAAAGTCATTAAAAATACCATTTAAAAATACAGTGAAACCTTTATTATCCGGCACTCTGTTAACCAGAAAACTTTAACTGGCATTGCCCCCAGCCACAATACTATCACATCTTCAGGCACAAAGGCCTGGCTTGGTTTACCATGATTGGCTTAACAATTTTTTATTTAAGAAGTACTAATCATCTTTAATTCAAAATAGAAATGTGAAACCAGCTGCCTCACACTATAAAACTACCTATATTAAAAACTTGAGTTTTACTATTATTGTCCATTGTTTTTTCCTAGATTGATGGGACCCTCAGATAACTGGAATTTTTAGATAACCAGAATGCCCTAATCCCCGAGCATGCCGGATAACACAGGTTTTACTGTATAAACAGCCCATCTTCTCACTTCAGAAGTTTAAATAACCACCAGTGAAGTAGAAGCAAAAGCCAGAATACAGGCAGTCCCAGGGTTACGTACAAGATAGGGACTATAGGTTTGTTCTTAAGTTGAATCTGTATGTAAGTCGGAACTGGCGTCCAGATTCAGCCGCTGCTGAAACTGATCAGTTTCAACAGCGGCTGAATCTTGATGCCAGTTCTGATTACATACAGATTCAACTTAAGAACCCCAGGCATCCCCAAGTCAGCTGCTGCTGAAACTGATCAGTGGCTGATTCCAGGAAGCCCGGGGCAGGGGCTTCCTGTAGTCAGCCACTGGTCAGTTTCAGCAGCGGCTGACTTGGGGATGCCTGGGGCAGAGCAGCTGGGGTGCTGCTGGGTTGGTCCAGTAGCGCCGCCGCTCCTCGGCGCTACTGGACCAACCCAGCAGCACCCAAGCTGCTCTGCCCCAGGCGTTCTGATTCAGCCGCTGCTGAAACTGACCAGCAGTGGCTGAATCAGGACTGGGGCAGAGCAGCTGGGGTGCTGCTGGGTTGGTCCAGTAGCGCCCAGAGCAGCGCTACAGGACCAACCGGCAGTGCCCCAGCTGCTGTACCACACGCTGTCCAGCTGCCCTTGGGCTCCGCGGCTTTGCTCTGCTTTGCTCCCCGTCCCCCTGGTCTGCAGACCGGGGGACGGGGAGCAAAGCGGCGGAACACGCGGGCAGCAGACAGCCCAGACGCGCGTCTGGGCTGTCCGCTGCCCGCGTGTTCAGCCGCTTTGCTTCCTCTCCCTGGTCTGCTGAAGACCAGGGAGAGGGCCCCGTTCGTAACTGCGGATCCGACATAAGTCGGATCCGTGTAACTCGGGGACTGCCTGTAATCAACTCCTCGTTCCCCACAATGCCCATTCAACCTTCACCAGTTCTTTTTATTTAATTTATTTATATGTGTGTGTGTATATATTATATATATATATATGTGATATATATACACACACACATGCACGCACGCACCACAAAAGCCTGTGCAAACAGATGGGCTTTATAGCATGCCAACAAATAAAAGCTAGCTTAAACCAAGGGAGTGTGTGAATTTCAAAGCTGAATAGCCTGCTTTCAGCTCACTTTTTTGCAAACCAAGGGAATTTCTATTTGATTTCTTAATACAAGATTGAAATCTTACTATGTCAAAGATGCAGATAAACTGTCTAGTCTTCCAAATGCTTTGTCCAATGTTGCAGTGTTACACTTGTTTCAGATACTCCTTTTATACACTCCATTTTCTACTACATGCTTAATGTGGCACATGACTGCACTAGGTACATCAGAAGACAGTTACACTGTGCTGTGTTATCAATGTACTAAAAATACTTAAGCTAATACTAATGCTTCTAAGAGCAACATATATACAAGTAGAAGAACCTTGCACAGATAGAAATGTCTACCCAGGGATGTGAATATCTGCGGCTAGAAATTGGGATCTGCAGGGCTCTACTCCCAAGAGTGACTGTGACCAGTGGAGAGCAGCATGGACCCATTGCACCCCAGAGCCTATGCCCCATGACAACAGCTCCTCCCAGCAGCTTCCTGGTCCCCAGCTGCGGCGTCTTTTGGGGGAGTTTGTACAGCCATGCAGGGGATGGGAGTAGTAGAGCCATACTACCGGAAAGAGCTGCCAATGTAGGGCAGTAACTCCCAGGAACGAGGGGAGTATGTTCCTCTCTGTTGGCAACAGTAGCTCTGGGGAATGGAGCCTTCAGATCCCAGTGTCTATATGTGGATATCTGTAACCCTAGGTAGACATTTCTGTCCACACATAATCTGTGGCAATGAGCCATCCAAAATCCCAACCACTAATCCCATCCCAAGTACAGTTTGAACCTCGCTAATCTAGCACCCTTGGGACTGACCAGTTCCGAACGAGAGTATTTTCCAGATAAGGAGAGGTCAGTGTTGTCTAGCAGCATTACCAACACTTCCACGGCCTACTGGACTATTAAAGGACATTTAGGGGTAAATTAGAGCTAAATAGCAGCACAGAACACTGAGACCCAGGACTGGAGGCTGTAAACAAAGTTTATGGGACCACGGGAAACTTGGCCATCCCCATGAAAAGTGGACATCCAGCTAACTGAAGTCATTCTGGACGACTGATGTTTCTGGACCAGTGAGTTCTGGATTAGAGATGTTCAACCTGTAGTATATCAAGAATATGCCCAGGTATATATCCTGAGTAGTCAATCTCTGGGACAGTTGCATGCATCTACATAAATGTTGAAGTTGCTTAGTTCTTAAGTCCACAGCAGCAAGGAACCTTACCTGTTTATGCATAGATTTTGACATACCACAAGGTTATGTGCATAATAAAAATAGTTCACTGTTAATTGTGTCTTGCAACAGACACACAGAATGTATTTGCAATGATTTTTTTCCCTTCCTCTGCTCAAAGAAGGGGAACTGCAGTTTAAAACAACGAAAATCATCAGTGTTAAACATATCCTACTAGGGATGTTAAATTTAGATTAATTAACAAATCAAATAGTTGATGGGATTTCCATCGACTATTTGATTAGTTAATAAGGGCATCTCCACCTTTGAAGCCTGATACTCCCTGCGGTGCCTGAGCCTTTGAAATGTACAAGAGCCCCACAGGAAGTGCTGGGCCAGCAGGGAGCTCCCCACTGGCCCCACACTCCCTGCAGTGGCTGAGCCTTTGAAATGTACAAAAGCCCCAGCCTCTACCTCCCCTGCTGTCTGTGGAGATGATGCTGGAGGGAACTAGCTTTTAAGATGGATCCCCTCAGCACCAGTTCCTGTTCCCTCCCCCTCCTCCCTGCTGCCTCTGTCTTATAGAGGCAGCAAAGGGTGGGAAGCAACTAGTCGCATCACTAGTCGACTATCCGATAAGCATACGTTTATTGGATAGTTGACTAGTTGCTTACATCCCTATATCCTACACTGGACACTAATGCTTTTTCCACTAATTTTTCAGCCTGGGGCCTGCGGACTGTTTAAGATTCCCAATGGGATTGTCACCTCCATTTGAAAGACTGCGAGTGAAAGACTGAAAATTGCTAATTTAGTCTATTAATGTTTTGTCTGCCTAACGTTTTTAATGGAGGATGATTCCATTTTCAGGAGTAGTATATTTACATATCAGTAATTTGTTTAGGCTTTAAATCGTTTCTAAATTAAATGTATTACTAGAATGGCAGATATGACAAACCATGATTTAGGGATTACGAATCTACTCTGGCATACATCTGCATTCACTCAGCCATCATTAAGGTGGTCATAATATTTTACAACGGTGTTACATTAATGTAGTAAAACTAGCTACAGCAAAATTACATTTAAATGAACATTATTAACCTATATGATCATGACCTTGTAAGTCAGCTATCACAGAATCTGTTTGTATAACAAGCTTGTCTCTTATTTTGAATGGGAAGGAGAGATTCATGTTTTTTTCTTTCAATATCCTATTTCCAAAATCCTTTTAAAATTAGTGTTTCTTGTCAGTCAACTACCCAGAACAGTTCCATTGTTTTTAAACAGAGAGACTTCTAGATGGTAACATTTCATTTGTAAATGTTTTGCAAAACTAAGTTGTGTTCCTGATCCTCCTGTAGTAACCATCAAATGAGTCCCAATTATATCATATGATTACAGACCACTAAAAAGTGATAAGTTTTTAAATTGCTTAATTACAAATGCTAGAAGTCTGAATGATAAGATGGATGAACTAAAGTGCTTTATATTAAATGAGGATATCGATATAATAGGCATCACAGAAACTTGATGGAATGAGGTGGAAACTTGGTGGAATAATCAGTAGGGCACAGTAATACCTAGATGCAAGGATAGAACAGGTCATGTTGGTAGGGACGTGGTACTATATGGGAAAGAAATAATATAATTAAATGAAGTAAAAATCTGAAATGAACCATACTGTACCATAGAACATCTATGGATAATAATTACGTGTTCAAATAATAATACAGCAGTAAAAATATTACCAACCACCTCACCAGGATGGTGACAGTAACTCTGAAATGCTCAAAAATGTTAGAGAGGGTATAAAAATTAATGGGGATTTCAGCTATCCCCATATTGACTGGGTACAGGTCACCAGTGTTCCCTTTAAGCTGTGCACTTGTGCAGCTGCCTGGGAGAAATTAAAATGCTACCCAGCTGATTTTCAGAGCATCCACAGGCAAGCTGTGTGTTTCTCTTAGTGGTGCACATTTGCATATAAATTTATTCTGCAGATGGATGGAAAAATCCACACATAGATAGAAAAGATTGGAGGAAACATTGCATGTTAACTCAAGACATGATGCAGAGATAGTTTATTGACACCTTTAAATGACGACTTCTTGCAGTAGATAGTCCTAAACCCAAAAGAAGAGAGACAATTCTTGATTTAGTCCTAAGTAGTGCACAGAATCTGTTTTAAGAAGTGACGATAGCTGGATAGTTTGATAATAGTGACCTTAATATAACTGAATTTCACATACCTGTGGTGGGGAAAAGACCATATCAGGTTTACACTTTAGCATTTAAATTTCAGAAAGGAGGACTACACAAAAATGAGGGGGTTAAACAGAAATTAAAAGGTATTGTGTCAAATGTGAAAACCCTACAAGCTACATGGAAGCTTTTTAAAGCCACCATAGAGGTGCAACTTAAATGTATATCCCAAATTAAAAAACATAGTAAAGAGAACAAAAATAAACCCACCATGGCTAAACAAAGTATAGAAGCAATGAGAGAAAGTTAAATCCTATTAGGAAAAGAGAAGGGTGTAAACTCTAGTAAGTGAAAATATAAAAATGTATTTATGAAAGCCCAAAACAAAAATTTGAAAAACAGCTAGCCAAGGACTCAAAAACCAAAAATGTTAAGTACATCAGAAGCATCTCTGGATGATCAAAATACTAAAGGCACACTCAAGGATGGCAAGGCACTGCAGAATAACTAAATGAACTATTTGAATTCGTCTCCAGGGCTGAGGATGTCAGGGAGATTCCCAAAGCTGAGCCATTCTTTTTAGGTGACATATCTGAGGATGGTTCCAGATCGATGTGTCAAAAGTTTCAGAATAAATTAATAAACTAAACAATAATAAGTCAGATGGTATTCATCAGAAGGAATTCAAATGTAAAATTGCAACTAATTAGGGTTTGTAATCTAATCCTTTCAATTAGCTTTTGTACCAAATGACTGGAGGATAGCTAATGTGCTGCCAATTTTTAAAATTGCTCCAGAGTTAATCCTGTCTATTACAAGCCAATAAGCCTGACTTCAATGTCCGGCAAATTTGGGGGGAAGAGTCAACATTTTTTAAAAGGAAATCATGCCTCACTAATCTACTAGAACTTTTTGAGAGGGTCAACGAGCATGTAGACAAAAGGGATCCAGTGGATATAGTGTACCTGAATTTTAAGAGTGCCTTTGACAATGTCACTCACCAAAGGCTCTTAAGCAAAGTAAGCTGTCATGGGATAAGAAGAAAGGTCATCTCATGGATTGGTTGAAAGGTAAGAGAAACAGAACAGGAATAAATGGTCAGATTTCAAAATGGAGAGACATAAATAGTTATCTTTATTGGGATTTCCTAAATGATCTGGAAAAAGATGTAAACAGGGAGGTGGCAAAATTTGCAGATACAAAACTCCTCAACATGATAAAGATCCAGGTAGACTATGAAGAGCTACGAAAAGCTCTCACAAACCTGGATGATTGAGCATCAAAATGGCAGACAAAATTCAGTGTTGATAAATGAAAAGTAATGCATATTGCAAAACACATGCCCAACTATACATATAAAATGAATTAGCTATTACCACTTAAAGATCTTGGAGTCTTTGCGGCTAGTTCTCTGGAAAAATCCACTCAATATACAGCAGCAGTCAGGAAAGCTAGTAGAACACTAAAAATCATTAAGAAAGGGATAGATAAGACAAAGTATCATAATTCTATATAAATCCATGGTACGCCCACATTTTCAATACTGCACGCAAATGAGTTCACCCCATTTCAAAAAAGATGTATTGGAATTGGGAAAAGTATAGGGGGGAAAAAAGCAATACATTATTAGGGGAATGGAATAGCTGCCATATGAGGAGAGATTAAAAAGACTCCCTTCAGTTTGAAAAAGAAGCGGCTAAGAGGAGACAGAGAAGTCTATACAATCACCACTGTTTTGCAGAAAATAAATAATGAAGTGTTATTTATGCCTTCTCATAACACAAGAGCTAAGAGTTACCAAATGAAATTAAGAGCCAGCAGGTGGGAAAACAAAAGGATTCACTATTTCCACAACAGACGGTTCACCTGTGGAACTCCTTGCCAGAGGATGTTTTAAAGACCAAAACTATAACATGGTTCAAAAAAGAACTAAGTAAGTTCATGGAGGATAGGTCTATCAGTTGCAATTACCGTATATACTCGAGTATAAGCCGAGTTTTTCAGCACAGTTTTTGTGCTGAAAAATGCCCCCCTCGGCTTATACTCGAGTCAGCATCTCGAGAACTGAGGCAGGCAAAGCCTCAGAGGCGCGGGACACCCCCCCGCGGCTGTGGCTTCAATCCGGGAGCCTGTGGTCTGCTGGGGACGGTCTGGCAAAGCCTCAGAGGCGCGGGGAACCGCCGCTGCTGCCGCTTCAATCTGGGTGCCTGTGGTCTGCTGGGGACCATCCCCAGCAGACCACAGGCTCCCGGACTGAAGCCACAGCCGCGGGGGGGTCCCGCGCCTCTGAGGCTTTGCCAGAGCAAAGCCTCAGAGGCGCGGGGAACCGCCGCTGCTGCTGCTTCAATCTGGGTGCCTGTGGTCTGCTGGGGACCGTCCCCAGCAGACCACAGGCTCCCGGACTGAAGCCGCAGCCGCGGGGGGTCCCGCACCTCTGAGGCTTTGCTCTGGCAAAGCCTCAGAAGCGCGGGAACCCGCCCGGTGCCCCTGGTCTGCTGGAGACGGTCTCCAGCAGACCAGGGGCACCGGAGCAGCTTTCGCCCCGACTTCCAGGGCTAGACCCGGTATCTATCTTCATTTTTTACATTTACCAGTAGCTGCCTCATTTCCTACCCTAGGCTTATACTCGAGTCAATACTTTTTCCTCAGTTTTTGATCTGAGGAAGTGGGTCTGGCCCACGAAAGCTCATCATCTAATTAACCATCTTGTTAGTCTTTAAAGTGCTACATTGTCCTGCATTTTGCTTCAGCTACCCCAGACTAACACGGCTACATTTCTATCACTGTAATAGTGTGTTAGTTATATCTTTCTCCCTATGTTTATCCCTTTTTGTAACTACAAACATTATTCACAAGGGATGGGGAGAGGGGGTGGAACCGGAGAATGCTAAGGAACTTTCCTTAAATTCCCTATGCCCCCAAATCTGGTTTCTGTAAGGTTCTTCATGTATATTAGTAGAAGGGAAAAGATGGACAGATTTGACTATATTTGTCTCATTGATTGTAAACCGTTTTAATCAAGTTTTCCACTAGCCTAGTTTGTTTTGCTTTTCTAATGAAATCAACTATAGGTTATTGACTTCAAATGAGCACAGATGAGAATATTTTATGCTTTAAAACCATCTTTAAGAAACATATTTTACTGTGTTAAGGGTTGTTACGGAATGCTGTGAAATAGCAAAACCTTCCCATAGATTCCTGTGCTTGACCTTGACAGTCTTAACACTCCAGCCCTTCCTACTTTACCTATAGCAATGAGAAAATGTTTGCAATGCCTTAGAAGAGCATCACATTCATTACTGCTTGCTCACCTCCACCCGCTCCTTTATTGGGTCAGATAAGAGGAAAAAATACAATTTTCATTACATTCTATTAATAGAATGAGATTAAAAGCACTTAATTTAGAAGGAAATGGTCACAAATATTTTAATAACTTATTTGGTGAAATACTGAAATAGCAATTAGAAAAACTTGAATTCATCTAAACTTTTTAATTAACTCAATTTTCTTTTTCATTCCCTTAATTTTTCATTTAATTTGATGTGCATAAACTCTTAAAATATAAAAATGACTAAAAAAGGTGATCAGGTGAAGATAAAGCAAAGATACAAGAGAATACCCTAGTTTTAAGGAAAAAATTAAGATTCACCTGATCATCTGAGTGGTGTTGTTGAGTAGTTTCATATTTGACTACAGTATAAACATTTATTACACCTGTTGATTACAAATAATATCAATATTGGCTAACATGAATTTATGCAGTCAGAACATGACCGTGTATATGGATTGTTCTTGGTCCTGCTATGAGTGCAGGGAACTGGTCTTGGTGATGTCTTGAGGTCCCTTTTAACATTATATAACATTTAAATTCACTATATGAAAGTTGTGGTTATTTGTGGTGTTATCCTGCAGGTTATAACTTTAGCTAAACCTGTTAACTGGATTATGTCCTCCTCAGCTACAACTCAGATTTTCTTTAGTGACATGATCACAAGTAGGCAGAGATTAGTGAAATAATACATGTGGCCTTCTGAAGTTAGTAATTGCCTTCTGACATCCATTTTCACAGTCAGTGTAGTGATCAGAGTTATTTCTCTGTATTGATGCCTGCTGTTATGTAAATAAGACTATAAATAGCTCCAGAACTGTTATGATGCAAATACCTATCCCCTTCAAAATAAAACCAAAAGCAAGCATCCATGCCCGTAGATTCTGTCTGTAAAGTAAGAATGTAATAGTAAGTGCTACAGGATCTAAATCTTGCAGAGTATAAAAATGTTAATAAGCTTTATTTCATTTTTAAAATGTACATAATCTAGTTCACAATTTCTACTGGCAACGGTTTCAAAAATGTTTTATCGCTTTTCTGTGATATCTGGTGACAGTAATGTGAGCACTGGGATAAATGAGTCTTGTTACTTTAGGAGTGTCTATAATCTGAATATCTTTACTGGGTTTGCTACTTTGATGCAAACCTCAGTGCGCATGTGCTTGCCCCAGTTTCAAACCAGGAGAAGCCACACCCCCAGTGCAAGCCCTGTCTGACACTGGTCAAGTCATCTACACGGGGGAAACTGAGGGGGGAGAGAGTGGTCTTGCACCCATGAAGCTCATCAATATAAATGTTCCTCCTATAGACAGGCTCTTAATTACCTTGCATAATAATGTATTTCCTAATAAAAGGTTTAGTTGAATTATAACTAGCTCTCAGTTAGAATTAACCACTGTTTCTCTTTTGCAGTAACAACAGGAAGAAAGGCAATGTCTATTGTGCTCTCTTTTTTGTTCTTTGCAAAGCCATTCACATTCCAGTAAGTATCCAATTGTCAGATAATTTTTTTTTGTAGTTTAAGAAAATCTTATGTAATATCTAGCATTTATTTATTAATTAGCTGTTTGGAGGCTTATTCTATAAAGAACTTTAGCTAAAGAACTTTATTCTTTCTGATAAAATGACGTTTTCTCCTTCTCAGCTTCAAAGTGTTACCCAATATACTCTTTTATAACTAACCTTTTGTTATCATGACACATTAATTTGTAAGTTTGTATCAGCATTATTGACAGTTTTTTATAAGGGGTTTAGAATATTTTCCAAAGCATTTGCATTTGTAAAAAAGATTAAATGATTTACATGGAGCCTGATGACTTCTGGATTGAAACAAAATACCATTTATCTTTATTGCTACTGCACTTGTAATAAGCTGTATTGGAGGACTGTAAGTAAACTTTTCTGCCAAATGCCCAAAATACCTACATGCAATTCAGTTTCTCTGAAAAAATGTGAAGTCTTACCAAAAGAACACAAAGTTTAATGGTAAACAATTTTGATGAGGGGAACAAAAAAAAGAGTGCCGTAATCAGGCAATCCAAGCTAATGATGCAGAGAAAAAAAACCTTGTTTAGGAACAGTGGTCATAAAACATAGCTCCTATAAACATGGGAATATACGGCAAATCGAGACTTTAATTTTGAGGATATTTTATTCATATAGCAAAGTGCCATTACAATTAATTATAGCTTAATGTTTGGACAGGTTATGTCAACTAAACTCCTTTTTCCAGTCTACATAGAAAAGAGGAAGGAGAGATCTATGCTAATACATAGTCTGGGTCCTATCACTTGCTTTTCTTTAAGACCATCTGTTAGATTGTCAGCTTCTTGAGAGACAGATTTTATTTTTGTTTTGTAGAATGCAAGGCACATCATTGGCACATTACAAATCAACATAATAATAGCATAATTTTCCTCTTCTCTCCTTTAGGTACGTGTGGTCAGGTTTATTAGTTGTCCTCGGTATATTTCTCAATGTTTACAGTAAGAATATGGATAAAATCAAGCTGCCCTCATTACGGGGTCTTTGGAACAAAATTGTGGAAGACAGACAGACAAGGACGTTGTCCCAAACTGTGTAGACAAGTGGTTGTATGCCATGTCTTGAATCTGACTTATTTTAGTGGAACAGTCTTCAACTGATTCATTTTCCAAAGGGAGCATTATTAAAACCAAAGGAGCTGAGGGCATATTGTCGGCTTGCAGGTGGTTTAACATGAACAATTTTATATGAACCTTCTCTTCAGAACACTTGAATTCGTTGTAGCTGGCGTAGTCCACTGTCAGAAGACATTAACAAGACAATGAAGGAAAGCAACTCCTGGCAGACTGCTGAAAAAACTGTACTCCAAAAAGGGGGACAGTAGAAGATTAATTGGGGCATTTTAATCATATCAGATGTGGTGGATTTGAGATTAGTGGTTCTTTGTTTTTATTGTTGGGGTGGGATTATTTAATGGTAACATGGTATTAACACTTAATGGAAGCTAATGAGCAACTGATTGACCAAATTGAAATTTTAAAGTTGGAAAATATACGGCTTGTCATGATTTTTTCATTTTAAATAAAAATTCAGTTTCAATTCTTGGTGAGCATCTCAACAGTGTACATTTCTTAATATAAATTGGCAATTCTCAAAAATCGATATTTGATTAACTGTTTACATTTGAGACTGAAATTATTTTTCCCCTTTGTTCCTCCTCTCAGCTTTTAAAATGTATTTAAAAGTACATACAGGCATTACTGTTAATCCCAATATGAAAAAAGTACGAAGATCTGTATCTGCTTGCAGAACTAGTTCATCCTCAGAGGAGTTGTCTGCTTTCTACTGTACTGGTGTAAAACAGTCAACTAAGCTTCTAACAGCATACAAGTTAATATATTAATCATATAATTTCCCTTCACTGTCCTCAAATTAAAGCTTTAACTCGAAAAATGAGTAGGTAAGTAAGACCAGGTCTACACTAGACCTGGAAGATCAGCTTAAAGTTCGCAACTCCAGCTACACAGAATATATAGCTGGAGTCGGTGAACTTGCAGCCAAACTTCGTGCTGTCCCCATTGTGGGAGCAGGGCCGGATTAAGGCATGGGCTAGCCGGGCAGCTGCCCGGGGCACCTGGCTCCCGGATCGCGGGCTGCAGCAGCTCCCAGAGCCCACCGTGCAGCAGCCACCCGGGGTGGGGACTGCGTTAACCCCCGCAGAGCCAGCCAGCAGCGTCCTTCCCCCCGCGGCTGCGGGGCCCTGTACGGCAAGGCTCGGCCCACCCCGGTTAGCCCCGGGCTGCGCACCAGTGGCGGTAGCTGGGCTGGGCCGAGCTGGGCACGTGTATCCTGTTGCCGCCAGTTCCATGCGCCCTCTCCCACGTGCCGGTGCGGGGGCGGGGCCGTGCATGTGCCCTCTCCCACGTGCCGGTGCGGGGGCGGGGCCGTGCATGTGCCCTCTCCCATATGCCAGGCGGGGGCAGAGCTGCGCTTGCGCCCTCCCCCAACCTGGGGTGCAATTAACCTGTCTGGCCGGGGCACCGGAATGGCTTGGTCCGGCCCTGTGTGGGAGGCTGATGGGCAGCAAATACTCGTGTTGGCTTCCCTTACTCCTCATACTGGCTGGAGCTGCTCTCAGCATTCGATTTACAGGTCCGTACTGCGTTGCTAAATTGAACACCAGAACGTTGATCTCCAGCCTGGCAAGCGAAGACGGCCCTAAGATTTCTTGTCCAATAGACAGACTGCAAACACAGCATCATGCGGATCAGGATGAGTGGATAAGGAGACATACAGAAATGGATTCAAATGGCAAGTTACAGACTTAACACCCCACCCCATTGTTATCTGCCTGTTCTTTGTCTCATAGCAGATATTTAATTGGGTGCAGTGTGGAATTAAAAGGATCCCACCGTAAATCTCAGTCACTTCTGAATCCTCTCACCCCTCTTTCTCCTTCAGGTCTCCCTTTCTCCTGATGGCATCAGGTCCTTACCAGTCATACATTGCAATAAGCTAAAAATTCTTATTACTTCCTAACATTAAAAGTTCTATTTTTACTGTTTTATGCCAGTCTGTGCCTGTATACAGCTGTGAGAGGCACAAAACCCTCTGCGCTCTTCCAGTTTGTCCCAGTAGGGACCTGATCTCCAAAATAGGTGATGTTAGACCCACAGCATATTGAAAACATCTCAATTTATATCTCAAGTAGAGGGAGAAAATATGGAGCAGCTGTCGCAGCAAGATGGCCTCTAGATGTCTGGGGAGGCTTTAAATTAATGTCTGATTTCTCCCAAATGGCCAATGAATGGCAGAGAAGTCCCTGTGCCCTAAATGCACTGTAAGGCACAAGGAAGGGCTAGGCTCCTGCATTTGAGGGCATCAGTTGTCCCTTTCCTCTCCCAGGAGCTAGCTATGCCATTGCTGTGGTCCTATCATTTCCTTCACTCCAATGTCTTCCAAGACAGGGGCTATTTTTTGCATGAACGTCCACTTGCAAACTTGCACCCACAAAAATAGGATGAAGGCATGTAAAATCCTACTTTTCACTGTGCAGTATTTAGCAGTGCTTAAAAGAAAAATAAAATTGAAGTATTAAATCAACAGATGTTCTACTGTTTTCATTCAACCAAGTGATTGTGTAAAACCACTTCTGATCTGGGCTATAAAGACTTTCACTCTTACACACAAACCTACAACTTAAAACAACAACAAAAATCTATGTTAAGGCTATAAATTGGAGGCTTGATCTTGCAAATACATCCTTGGGTCAAAGTTCCCATTTAAATCTCAGTAGGAGATATTGCTAGACTATAGGCTGGAAGGTAGTCTTAGAAACAAATTAAGGAATACAAGGGTTGCACCAGCCTCCACTGGCTAGGGTGAGGTTACTGGTTAGCCAGTTAACCATTAACATTCCTAATCCTGAGAATATAGGGTTTCATGACTGAATCATGGCTAATACCCATTAATGGACCTCTTCTCTAGGAGCCATTAAGCAAATGTTTCCAGAGAACTATCCACTCAAAGATCTTCCTTGAGTGGTGATAGTTAAATTTAGAGTCTTTCATTTTGTATATGTATGACATTATTGTTTTCAATATACATGACTTTTCACTTAACAAAATGGCAGATGAAATTCAATATTGCCCAGTCACCCAGTTTTGAGTGATCCTCTTGTAGCTCTTCAGCATCTGCCTGGGACTTAACTGTCTTGAGTAGTTTTATATCATCTACAAGTTTTGCCACCTTAGTTTACCTCTTTTTTCCAGATCATTTATGAATATGTTCAAGAACATATTCACCTCCTATTCACCACCTGCTATTCACCTCCTTCCACTGTGAAAACTGACCATCTGTTCCTACATTGTGTCTCTTATCTTTGAATTAGTTTAGTTACTGATACATGAGAAACCTTTCCCTCTTATCCTATGACAGCTTACTTTTCATGAGAGCCTTTGGATGACCTTTATCTACATTAGGAATATCATTGTGTAGACGACTTAACGGTTAATCTTGTTGACTGAACACATTCCCCCGCTCCCCCACCTTGCTGCCTCTGTATCAGAGGCAGCAAGGGTGGGGGGAAACTTAAAAGCCAGCTCCCCACAAGCACCAGATTCCCCTTCTCCCCACGCATTGCTGCCTCTATGGTGGCGGGTAGGGGAGGGCAAGAAAGGCTTCAGCCCAGGCTCACTGCAGCTAAAGGCTGCTTCATAGCAGCAGCCCCCTGTCTGCAGGGGGTCTGAGCTCTCTGCGGACAGAGGTTGCTCCACATCTCACAGATGTATCAGAGGCAGCAGCGTGGGACAGCAGGTAGCGGATCTGTGTGAGAAGCTGGTTTTTAAACTGGCTCCCCTCGCAGACTGGCTCCCACCTGCCACCCCACGCTGCTGCCTCTGATACAGTGCAGGGTGGCAGGGGCCTCCCCAGGAGTGGGACTGAGCACAGTGACTGTCAGTCCCATCCCTCGGGACTACCAAATAGTCATGTAACTGCTAAGTTTTCATGCGGTTACACGCCTATTCAAATACACTGTATCAAACATCCCTGGTCTACATGCTTGCCAATACCCTTAAAGAATTCTAGTTTGTCACATTGTTGTTGATTCTGCTGATTTTTATTGTGTCTCATTTCCCAGCTACTGGACTAACTCTGTTGGCTGGTTGTGCCATGCATAGGGGCTTAGATGAAAAAAGAGTATGGAGATGAGTGTGCAAGGGCTTGTCTATGTGATCACTTAGTTTGTGGCTAGCTGGGATGGAAGTCTGCCAGGCATTCAGTATCCATGTGGACCATGCTGTTACACACCAATGGCTCCCTATTGTGCTTTGATGCACCCCACCTTTGATTTATACCCTGTCTTGCCACAGACTTAAGTGATTATGTAGACAAGGCCTGAGGTGCTGACAAAGTAGCGAGTGACTGTGAAAGTGGCAGAGAGGTGAGAGTAGGGCTATGTCTAGACTACACCCAAGTGCCAAAAGAGGATATGCAAATTCCTGCGGAATTTTCATATCTTCCGATGTGACTTTTGAAAGTGGAGCTTTCGAAAGTGAAAGTAGCCAGGTCGTGTGTGTGGGGGGGGGGGGGACCGGCAAACCCCGTCCCTTTTTCGAAAAGCCGCTCTTCCTCAAAAAATGAGGTTTACGTGGCTTTTCAAAAAAGGGGGGGTTCCCGAAAAAATGCATCTGCTTTCAAAAGTGAGATCAGAAGAAGAGGATTTGCATATCCTCTTTCGGCACAGTCTAGATGAACCCTAGAAGGCAACATGAAAATTGAGAAGGAATAAGTAGGATTGGACACAGGAGTCTGAAGATGATGGCAATCTTAAGTTTTCAGTCATGATTGAGGCAATCACAAGATCTGAAATAAATTTAGATGCATTTCCTCCCCATCCCCATCACAGCTCTTGTTCCTTCCTCTCTATATAGGCTTTGAGCAGCTATTCTCCAATGCGGGCAAGTTACATGCCAAGTTTGCAAAGGAAGGGGGAAGTTTCCAGGTATCTTAATTTGCAGCTAGGTTTTTTTCGGGGGAGGGAAAGTTTATTTCAGTCTTCCTTAAGAACAGATGAATGGATACCCTTCAAATTTGATGAAAATTTTTAACCTTTGGGTGAAGACTGAGAATGGAAGAGGTCAGTCCCAAAGGAATTCCGTGAGAAATTGTTCAGCAAGTGAAATTAGAGTAACAAAATCTTAACTGCAGTGTTTGCTGCCTTACTATAATCTGGTTATTAGTGATTTATTAGGTTCTGTATGTGTGTCTTGATTTTTCTATCTGTAAAATGTAAATAATACTGCCCTTTGTTAAATTTCTTTAGAGTCCTTATTTCAGAATTGCTACGTACATATTAATTATACCCTTGGCATATTTATACTGTATACCAAGTCAGTCCAATTATAATTTCCAACTGTAATTTTGAAAAGATACTGATTGCAGTGACTAAGCATGTTCTTATAAAATCAGCATTTCTCTGAAATTTCACCAACAGTTTGGTATGTTAACAGAATTAAACATTTATTTTTTTATTTTGTACAAGATTGAGTTAGTGGTTCGTGCATTAGAAAATACCGACATTTTCTAGAATTGTTTGTTTTGTATTTCAGGTGTTCTGGTATTTGCAATATTTTCTCAGACTCTCTAAACAGTAATCTTGTTATGGATTAAAGTTGCTAGAGCTAGTTAAAGGGTTTGAGGAGTTTTTTATATCTTCATAGGTGTGAGTTGTAATACTCACTAATCCCCTCTTTGTAACTGAGTTAGGTAAAAGGCAGACTTCACAAAAGTGAGGAAAAACCCATATTTTTCCACCAGTCATGGTCTCTCTCAATTTCATGGATAGTAATCAGAATGCTATTTACACTATGGTGCAGTGACCTTACAAGAATATTCACTTCATGAATTACTGTTTTATAATGAGCTTTATAATGCAACTGGATAAGAAAAATTTACAAACCTTAAAGTGTTCTTTATTTCATGCTTATTTTTGGAACAATCCCCTATATGTGCATGCTATGTAGGCATAAAATGTTTTTTTGACGTCAGGTCACTAAAGCTGATTATTATTTGTATTGTATTAGCACCCACTAGCCTCAGTCATGAACCAGAACCCCATTGGATTTCTCCCTGTATAAACCGATGGTTCCTATCCGAAAAAGCTTACAATCTAAGCATAAAATGAGTGAGACTATTCCCCACCTTCTCCCCACAGAACTTCCATCCCTTTACAGGATTTCTGAGGCAGGTGGAGTAACCCTAAAAAACTACATGTAAATAAAATGGGATTAGTTTATTGTAAACCTGTGGTAGCCTGGATTGTGCAATCAGATCTGCTGATATGAGTGGGCACAGCCCAAGCGCACAGTTCCAGCCTGCAGAACTGAGGGCCAGCTCTCTCACAAGAGGTTACCTCTGTTCTGGCTTTCCCATGTGAGGTTGCATTGCTGTATTTGATAGACACCTTCGTATGCTAAAAGTTATTGAAGTAACTGATAAACCGTTAACTCATTTCATTCCATCAATCTTCCTATGTCAGTTCTGCCAAGGTATTAACTATTCTAACATTTGTGTGGGTGTGTATAAACCTGTAAAACTTAACTTTCAAAATATCACACATTCAGCATTTTGTGACGCCAGTGTAGATATAATCTCATCTAACGTGTTATTTAATTAGGTCAGTGCCTATGTTTAATGTAAAATGTAGGGATACAAACTCCTCTCACTATTTAGTGGGAGATGATGCATCACTTCAGTGATGCCATGTCTTCTTCTTTAAATCAATCTAATTTTTGCCTTTAAGATCCTACAGAATTACATAGCCCTGCCTATAACTTTGACTTGGTCTCCTTTCACATTTTCTGTTCCATGTCAGTGATGACAGCTTTGGTGTCCTTTCATTCATTTTTCCCTCAAATGTTCTCATGGTTTGGAATACCTCTCTTTCCTACTCCCACTCCTGCTCCAAAAAACTTTGTCTCATTCAGCCTTTCCATACAAATCACACTTCTATCATTTTGTCTATCAAACCTAAGGCAGAAGACAATATTATTTTTAAAAGATAGTAATAGACTTTGGCTATTTCTACACTGTAGGCTTCTTGCACAAGAACTGTTTTGCCAAGAGTTCTTGCTCAAAGTTCTTGTGCAAGAGTGCATTCACACAGCCATGTGCTTTTGCGCAAGAGATGTGCTTTTGCACAAGAGCATCCATGACAGCGTGGACACACTCTTGTGCAAGAAAGCTCTGATGGCCATTTTAGCCATAGAGGCTTCTTGCGCAAGAAGTCCCTGTTGCCCATCCACATGGCCTTCTTGTGCAAGAGGGCTTATTCCTTGTGGGGAGAGGAATAACTCTTGAGCAAGAAGCCCTCTGTTCCAACGCTTTACTGTAAATTTACTTGTGCAAGAACATACGTGCAGTGTAGATGCTTCGCAAGTTTTTATGCAAGAACGGCTTTTTTGCGCAAGAAGCCTGCAGTGTAGACGTAGCCATAGAGATGAAAGCCTGCCTCACTGATCTGTGTTGTTGGTTTTTTCTTCCATTGCTCCTATACACAAACCATCCTTTCTTGTGCTTGACCACTGCTTGTTTACTCGTGGTGTTTTTAGAGTGTATGTATGCTTTTCTTGGCCATGACCATGTTTGTTTTTATACAGCCTGAGGAGCTGGGGAAAAAAAGCCAAACTTTACAAATCAGGTCATTAATTAAAGAAGCTGCTTATGCTTTCTTGAAGTGATTTTTATAGTGTAGGTAACTACTCATAGTTTGTTAGAGGAAAGACTTCTCTTGACTCTTATTTTCCTAATGCTGTATCTTCATTTTGAAGTGTATATAGTTCCTTCCACTTGACTATTCAAGTGGTTTACCAACACTTTGTCTCTGTATCATAGTGAGGCAGAAATATCTTTATTTTACTAATGAAGAGGCACAGGTTGTGAGTTGCCCAAAATTCCCTATTCTGTGGAGAATTGGGACTAAAACTAACATGACTCCTAACTATTCCTACAACTTAGATTGTCCTGTGAGAGATTCAAACTCATAACCGAACATCACCAACCTCAGCTCACTCCCATTACACCTAGATATTAATAGGCTTCCTAAATTACATATAAATGTTTGTACTATGCTTTGAAAAATCCAGCTTTAATTCTCCTGATTGGGTCCATATACAGGATGCCAGTTCTTTCACCAAGAAATATACAATAGAAAAATATATCAAAAGGCACTGTATTTCTCCTTCATCTCCTTGTAAAAACACTGAATCTGGATCATGTTACATAATATTTCATATTTTGAAAGTGGAAAATCTTAGTTGAGGGATTCTCTGGCTGCCTTGAATACACAATTCAAAATTAACTGCCAATAGAGCCAAATTCTTCCCTCAGTTACATCTGTTCAATCCCATTCGGCAGATGTAACCAAGGGCAAAATCTGGATATGTTATGGGAGGAACTTTAACTTTGCTGTTCTACTACATCACCATTCACGGTAAATATCATTCACAGCTAAATACATAGGGAAAAGGAGTTTCAAAGGCAGCTGATCCCTGTTATGAATCATACCTAGTCCTTTCCTGTCCCCCACTTCACACCCTTAATAAGTGAGTGGGCCCTAGCTATACCAGCTCAATATCAAACTCCATCTTTCCTGGTAGTAAAACAATATCAAACGAACAATCCAGACATTCCTGATGTTGCTGAGAAGAGCTATCACTTAGTACTCTTGATGCCCTAAGAACATGGGTAAAGCAGAACCAGATTAATGAAGTCAGAGAGTTAATCTTGCACAGCTGGAACAATCCTTTGCAGATTTTTTAATAACTTGGAAAACGTAATCTGTATGAATGTTTTTAAATAGTAGTGATATTAGTAAATGGAGAACATTTAGCTCTGTGCACCTATAGATTAAAATTATACAAACCACAGGGTTTTTTTCTAAAAAAAAAAAAGTGGCCTTTTTTTTAAAAAACTTTCCCTGCGTCTAGACTGCTGCCGTGTTCTTTCGAAAGTAAATTGAAAGAATGTGGCAGTTTTTTGACTGCAGAAAACCCCATTTTACGAGGAATAACGCCTTTTTTCGAAAGTGCTCTTTTGAAAAAAGGTGCTATGTAATGCAAACTGTGCTTTTTCAAGAGAGAGCATCCAGACTGTCTGGGTGCTCTCTTTTGAAAAAGTGGCTCGCTTTTTCAAAAGTACTGGCTGTAGTCTAGACGCTCTCTTTCGAAAGAGGCTTGTAGTCTAGATGTACCCTGAGTGGCAGATGTGTATAGAATAAAGCAGAACATCTTGTACAAGACTCAGAGGGATGGCCGTGTTAGTCTTTAAAGTTTGTTACAAATAATGAATGGTCCTGCAGCACCTTAGACACTAACAAAAATATAGACAGTATCATGAGCTTTTATGGGCACAACCCACTTGTTCAGATGACAATGATATTTGTTAGTCTCTAAGGTGCTGCAGCACCATTCATTGTTTAAAATTATCTTGTACAAGAGTCTTCACGTGAGGGAAAGAAAGTTCATTCTCCAAGTGGAAGGAGAACTAAATTACATTATAAAGACATTTCTCTAAATCCCTTTTAAAAATCCATTAGGCTTATAAATTCAACTGTTAGGAAATATGTTATGTTAAAGATTCCTGGCCAAGAGTGTCAAATTCCCAGCTTGGGGCTGAATCCAGCCCACTTGATGTATTATTGTGCTTCTACATCAACATTTAAGGACCATTTGCTATGAACAGAGGTTCAGATGTAACCCTGTACATATATCCTGGCCCACAGACCATAGTTAAAAATGGAATTTGGCCCTAACCATTCCATAAATGAGTTGGATCCTTCTGCTGGAGGCATCGTACGGGGTTCCCCTCGTCCCTGGGTACTCCTCTCCCGGTTTCCCTTCACCAAACCCACTCAGTCTGGTCAGTGTCTATAAGTTTATTACGCTTAGGCCGTGTTACAGATGCGCCGAGGCCAATTATCTCCCGCCCCGATCCATGTCGCCTGGTATGCCGGCTCACTGGGCGGGGAGAGAAGGGGGTTCGGGCCCGCCCTTGCTCCGAACCCCGGCCCAGGGCCCTAAGGTTCGGACTCAGGTCCGAACTAACGGAGGGGGTCGGAAACCCCTAAACTCCTCCGCTCTCAGGGTCCACTCCCCCGTCCTGGGCCACTTCTTTCCTCCCCCCCCCCCCACGTTCCCTACCGGGTGGTCAGAGGACTCCCGGGCTTATGTCTTACCCCAAGGCCTCCAAAGCTTGGGATCTGCCTGCCGCCGACTCCCTTCTCCGTTCACCAGAGAGCTTCCCTCCCCCTCCCCCCCCCCCGCTGGACCAGCTCCTCTATTTAAATTGCCCGTCCGGATGACGTCCCGTCCACGTCATCCCCCCGCGTCACTTCCAGGTCACCTGGGGGTGACGTCCCTGGTGACGTCACTACGTCCGGCCCCTGGCTGCTCCGGCATGGTCCTGCCACCTGTTACCAGCCCCGGCGCTCCCCGCCCGAGACTCTCAGCAGCGTCCTGTGCCCGTGCCACCCCGCCCCTGTCCTCCGGACACAGAGGGGACCACGGGGCTTCTGGAGGGGGCGGGTCTGACCCGCCACAGGCACACAGAGACTTAGATGGGGAGAGCAATTGTGGTGCTACAAACAATCCTTTACTATATTTAGGAGAGGGAGGATGCTAGGAATTATTAAGAAAGGGATAGAAAATAAGACACAGAATATCTTACTGCCTGTATAAAACTATCTTGAATACTGTGTACAGATGTGGTCTCCTCACCTAAAAAAAAAGATATTTCGGCCTTGGAAAGGGTTCAGAAAAGGGCAACTAAAATGATTAGGGGTTTGGAACGGGTCCCCTATGAAGAGAGGTTAAAGCGACTGGGACTTTTCAGTTTAGAAAAGAGGAGACTGAGGGGGTATATGATAGCGGTATATAAAATTATGACTGGTGGGGAGAGGGTGGATAAAGAAAAGTTATTTATTAGTTCCCATAATAGAAGAACTAGAAGATACCAAATGAAATTAACGGGTAGCAGGTTTAAAACTAATAAAAAAGTTCTTCACACAGCGTGTAGTCAATCTGTGGAACTCCTTGCCAGAGGAGGCCGTGAAGGCTAGAGTTTAAAGAGAAGCTAGATAATTTCATGGAGGTTAGGTCCATAAAAGGCTATTAGCCAGGGGATAAAATGGTGTCCCTGGCCTCTCTTTGTCAGAGGCTGGAGAAGAATGGCAGGAGGCAAATCGCTTGATCATTGTCTTCGGTCCACCCTTTCTGGGGCACCTGGTACTGGCCACTGTCGGCAGACAGGATACTGGGCTAGATGGACCTTTGGTCTGACCCAGTATGACCGTTCTTATGTAATCTGACCTTGGAGAGGTTTTAAACAGCAGCTTTTAGTGGCCGGGTATTTTAACATCTCTTGCAGCGCCCCACCTTTGCACTCAAAGTGTCAGACTGGGAAACAGCCTCACACCATGCATTTCTAGCATTCTACATACAGATGTAGCTTGCAGGTTTGCAAGGAGCACAGTTATGTTAAATCTTTGCATACTCAATCCATTTATGAAGCATGCTATTTCTAATATAAAACCCACTGACACATAAGAAGCATATAGTGCAAGTCTGTTCATTTCAATAAGATTGTAATTCCTCCCTACACTGACAGGAAAATAGTCTTAGAATACCAATTAACTACACCACGCAACCCCCTATCTTTGTGATTTCCTCTTGGAACAAAAGAGCTGGTAGTATTATGCAACCCAGGAAGAATATCTGTCCTAAAGAAAAGTAAAATAAAGTTATTTACTTAATGAAGTACTGGAGTTCTATTACCAGCTCATATGCACAGAGCATTTTTTATGCAAATCCTAACAGCAAACTATCATTTTTAAAGAAACATTTTGAATATAAATTGAGGCCCATGGAAATGGCTGAAATACAAATGGCGAAGGATATTAGGAAAGTACCAATCACTCCTCCATAATTAAAGTTGATTTCTGGTTTTCATTTAAGCAGGGTTAGGATTAGGGTCAGCATCTTTGCTTTCCATGAAAAAAATAGTGTATCCTGCCCTGCTTTACAGCACTCTCTCAATACCATTTGATTTTGGGGGAGAATTTGGAAATAACTCCACTAGTTAGTTTATTTTAGAAGTTCCATGGCTTCACACTAGCTTGGGTTTCAGTATTTGATAGACAAAACATGCCACAGCTGCCTCAGATTCACTGCAGCGCTGCCAAACAAACCAAGTCTCAAGCACTGGGAAGCCCTTAAAGCACAAAGATATTGAAATTTCAGGACTGGGCTCTCCGTTCACATAACACCAGTCTAGCACCACCCACTACACCAGTAAATCAACTGCAAATTAAGCTGAAGAGTCAAGTTCAACCTGGTTTGCCTTGTTCTTGTAATGCAAAAGAAAAACTGTGAAAAGTATAACCCAGTTTAACTGGCTGGTGTGCATTGGATGACTTGTGCTACCATTTATCTTTTGGTGCCTTTGTCCTGACTGAAGGTCGAAGAGTGTATCTTCTAATCATTAGAAATATCACATGATAGCATTCTCTTTGGGTTTCTTGTTCAGTGTTTGCATTAGAAACTTATTTAAAATACCTAAGGACATTCCCAGACAAAAAACTAGTTAAAATAGAAGTAAGGTTGAGATTATACTTGATATTTTGTCACTTAATTACAGAATGATACAGGGAGATTGTGGGTATCCCACTACAAACTCAGATGACCTTAACACTTCCCTTCAATAAATGAGAAAGGGTCTGAAAATGTTAATGGATGGGTGGGGGGTGGGAGGAGAAAGCAAGAATCTGCCCTTAGAAATATCAGTTTAATTTAATTTAATCTGGGACCTCAAATACTAAAATGCTTTAATAATATTTGTGTAGTTAGCTTTTAAGACAGATTCACCGGTATAGCAAAGCAATGCACCATTACAAAACAGAGAAGTTTGCTTGGGTGCCTTAATTACATTTACTTTGATTTCATTCAAGTGCAAACGTTCTGCGTTTCCTGGATTTGTAATGCTTGGTATTGGGATAATATATACCTTTAAAGGATTTCCATCCAATTTGAACATTGTGGTTGTTGCCATTAATTTTATTACAGAAGGGCTGATCAGTCTCCGTGTGGTAGTCCCTATACAAGCCCTATAGTAAAAGGCAGTTCCTGCCCAGACATACTTATCTAAACAAACCAACTGAAATGAAGAAGAGAAGAGAAGGAAATATCAACCCCATTTTACAGATGAGGCACAGAAATAAAAGGAAATCTGTGGCAGAGCTTGGAATTGGGTCTCAGATCCCCACCCGCAGGTCCCAGTCTGGCGCCTTAATACGACTGCCCTTCCTCCTCTCATATTGTGGTGTCATTTAGTTAGCTCTTTTATGCTACAGTTTTAGGACACAGAACTGCACGGCTTTATTCCCATCAGCTGAAAGAGGGATGGGAGAATTTCATTAGCTTGATAACCACTCTGAGTATAGCTGATTTAAAATGAAAAATGTAATTTAAAAATACCTTCCAGGGCTGCCCTGGTGGCCCAGAAATAGTGCTCTGAATGGCCGTGCCATAGACCCCAATTCATTTTGCAGCCTTTCAATCCCCCAGCTGCCATGTGTACTGAGAAGTCCCATGCACGCTTCCACAGCAGGCAGAAGGGTGGCAGTGACAAGAACGGAGCGATTACTTTAAAAAAAAATGCATGGATATACTGCTTCTGGCTCTGTTAGCAATACTCCTGTGGTCATGACCCGCAGGCTGAGGATTCATGCCCTAGTGAATGAATTATGGCTTAGAATGATCATGGAAACAATGGATTTTATTATAAAGAAAGTAAGTTTCAGAGTTGTAATCCTGTGTATTCAAAGAAATGCTGATTCTACAAGTTCCACTCATCCAATCAGAGAACAAAAATGTATCATATGATCTATGCATCCACTCAAACCAGCTAAAGAAGCTAATACTTGCACATAACCACTTGCAGCTGAACTTCAGACCATGAATTCTTCAGATATTGGACCAATAATTTTGAATAAATAAGTAAGTTTAAGAAAACTGTGTTGCATTTGTCACAATTCATAAATAGAAAAAGGTGAAGTTGATCAAAAAAATTGTCACCAATTATTTGCCTCTCTTTACTGTGATGTGGGACCTTGAGGGAGGGAATAAATTATTTTAACGAGGGATTATGTAAATTCATGATCCAATTTCTCATTTCAAAGAACAAATCTCAACATTAATATGCGTCTATAACAATCTTCTTTAATAGCTAGGTGCCTTTCTTACGCTGCATGAAATGTAACCAAGTTCCCTTTTTAATTCTGTATTTTGAAAAGGACGTGTATAGCCTTTCAGACTTCGTAGTCATTAAAAAGGCCTGTAAACTTTTAACACACAAAAATAGACATTTGCTTAAATCATAAATTACGTAAGGGGAGAGTTTCAAAACCCAAAAGGACAGTTCAGGCCCAGAATTCACAGTGGCTTTCAGTGGGAGAGCTATGCAGCTAACTTCCCTTCAGGTGTTTGAAAATCACCCCAACAAAATATATGGTCTAATGGATCATGATGAATGGGAACAGAAACATGGGGTAAGTTACAGTTTAGTCAAAACTTTTTTAGGAAAAAATAAGGGCACAGATGCAAGAATAATTACTTCCATTTTTGTTGTGATATAGCCAAGAGGTTCCAATGATAATTGAGGCCCTATGTGCCAGGTGCTGTACACATAATGGGAAGGTGGTCACTGCCCCAGACAGATTATGGTCTAAGTTACAGATAGACTTAAAATAGATTTAATCTCTCTTACATAGCTATTTGGAAATTTTGTAATGAAACATTTGCTCCTTCCCCTCTCCCGCCCCCCGATATCAGGAAGTGCCAATTCATGAAAACCAAAATTGTTTGTGGGGGAAAAGGGTCTATTTTGACAAATCTCCCAATTTGAAAAAAAAAATATGGTAAACAAAATTTAAAAATTTTCAAACAACCCATTTCAATATTATTAAAAAATAAGGGCTTTGAATTAAGAGTTAATTTTTTTAGTATCACGTCCTAAACCTTAAAAAACCTTTTAAAACCATCACAATATTTTGATTGATCCAAACTCATTTTTTTCAGATGTTTCAGGTCCTTATAAACTATTGTCTGACACCAAAATGGGATGAAAAGTCAATCTAAAAAAATTAGAAAATATTTCCTGCATGGCTTTTAAGTTAATTGTCGATTTCTAAACAATACTGCTGGATTAATAATTCATAATTAAAATTATCATAGTCTTTGTTAGATCATGCAGGGCAGGGACCATCTTTTTGTTATGTCTGTACAGCGCCACTAGAATGAGGCCCGGGCCACTAGGTGCTTCTGCAATACAAATAGCAAATATTCCCTCTTTCTTCCCCATACACAGTACTTCTCATCTATAGATATGAAAGTGCTTTACAAAAGAAAATGATTGCACACATTTTACAAATGGGGAAACTGAGGCACACAAATTAACTTCAAAATCCCACCGCAGATTAGTGATAAGTTTTGGAATAAGACACAGGACTGCTGGTCCAATGCCTAAAGGAACCCTCAATCCTGTCTCAGTAAATGTGCCTGATCTCAATATTTCCCCAAGTCATACTGTATTTTAAAGGGGTCATTTTTAATGGCAGATTTGCAATATGAGAAAGGAGGTAAATATTTCATGGCCTCACATTTTTGTGGATCCTTCATTAATATTTTTAGTGGACTTTTTTTTTTTAAATAAACTCTTCTTTACTGAAAGCAACAAAAATACGGCATCTAGTTTAACTAAAAAAAAAGGCTCACATGCTATTCAGGACTAGTTTTTAAACTTGCCTGTTTCTTTTCCCCCTTCCAAGCTGTTATGAACACCCTGTTCCATCATATTTTTGCACAGATAGTATACTTCATGATAAGTTAACTTCTAGGAAAATGCAAGAGACACAATGGGGCAGATTCTCTGAGCTATGACAATTTACACCAACTGAAAGTCTATCCCAAGTTTTGCAATCGACTTCAGTAAAAGCAGGAGAAGGCCCTTTATTTCAGGTTATAATCTAGCCCTTCACTGTTAAGGAACAGAACAGCAGAACATTTCTCAGTATTCCTTGACTTACTATATGTCAATTTAGAGGCAGCACTTGTGTGTTTGTGCCATAAACATTCATCACCTATTCGGTTCAGCTGGCTTGTCGGCCACACACGCACACACAAATACACACACTCGCACGGAGGAGAAAAAAAATGAGCTCCATACACTTCATTCATGTCAGAACTCAACAACTTTAACAGAGCAAATATTCTGCAGTCACTCATGAAAAGAAATTTTTAATAATAAATATCTAACAATTAATGGGCTGGTAGCTGCAGTTGTCTTGAGGGCATAATATCTAATTTCCTTGCAATGTTTCATATCCTTACTTTTCACGCTGCAACAGTCTATCATTAAAACCGAATGCAGGTTTCTATCACTTTTATTTATTTTTCAAATCAACTTATAAATCAGTGCCAGGCCTTGTTACAGATGAGTTCCAATAAATTATCGGCTGTGGACAAATTCTGAATGTTAAACATTTTCAGTTTCCTCCCTCTCTCTTCCACTTACAGTGCTCCCATGCAGCCCCCTGGGCCTACAACCACAGTACTGGCAGGATTTTTCCTCTGAAGTAGAAAAGAACATTGCTACTTAATTACATGCTATTTTAATAATGTAAAAAGACATTTTTCAGAAAAACACAAATACATAAAGGAGCAGTTTTACACTACATGCAACAAGATTTACCTTTCTGAACTTCACTGATATTCCTTTTTGCTAGCAGACAACCATTTTAAACTCCCATCTATTTCTTTAGAAGACATCTTAATTCTGCTATCAAGATGTCCCGTCACCTCCTGGGAAACATCTCACAAGTGTCATAGGCTAATGACAATTTTTACTCGATTGATTCATCACTTTTAAATTTGTATTATTACACTTCACGATTCACTTCTCTTACTGATACAGTGTTCCCCATTGAAGAATACAGTTTGCCAGTAGGTTGAAGTAAGTACAATCTCTTTATGCTAATGGAAAACTGATCATCGTTGTTAAAATTGGCTTTAAATATATCCCAAATTGCAATACCCTAAAGCAGTCACATGACAAAACAATAAATTAGCGTTATCATTCAGCCTGGAGCTACTATTCAAGTATTAGACCGCATCATGATTATACACCAAAATATAGGTCAAGACGCCAAACACCTTTGAGAGGGATACTAAACAACCCAGTATTCGCACCCTACACACTATTGTAATACTCTTTGTTCAAAATAGGCTTTGTGAGGTATCATTTGACAACTAAGTCACTGATCATTAATATTCCTGCATGATATATGGGCAGAAATGTGTACTAAGAGTTATGAATGCATGTTGGGATTACGGATCAAGCATGTATGAGCCAGCAATATTGGGGAGTTGTTAAATACATTTATCATAAACAAAGGAATGTGTTTACTTCAGTTCACATATTAGCAGTAAACAGACCCATCAAGCTAACAAAGGAAGCAAAGCTCAAACTAACAAGTTGGAGAGAAGACAGTCTGGTGTCTACACCCAGCAGGAAAGAGAAGTCTGGTCTCGGGTTTTCCTTTTCAGAGGAATCCATTTGAAAGGTTTACTGGTCTATAAAGATGAGGGGAGGAGGGATGGGCTGAACCTCCAGTGATAAGCAGAGTCAACTAGTTGTACACAATATTACTGTATTATAAAAGGATGTATGGAGTGAGGTTGTTTCAGAAAGCTAATGACACACTGGTGTGTAAGATGACTGTGAAATGTTAACATGAAAGGTACTATGGATACTCTTCTCACAGCCATCTACCCATCTCCTGTGTAAATTAAGCCTAGTGGAATTAGAAACAATGGAAGCTCTATTTATCCAGAAATCCTATAGGGCAGTGTTTCCCAACATTTTTAATACTGTGGACCGGCAAACCCATTCACAAACTTTTGGCAGACTGGTAATATTTTATTTGTATATTTGATATGCAATTATGAATATGCAAATATAATGTTACCTATCTGCCTTGCCCCAGTCCAGCCCCTTGCTCTCCAGTGCCTAACACCCTTTGCCTCTACCCCCACCCCACTCCCTAGAACAAAGCCATTACTGCCGTGTGGGCAGGGGGAGTGGCTATTGGTGCATACTCCCTGCTCGTTCACACCCTCTCCCTCCCAAGTGCATCTCCTGCTCCCATGGGTAGGGGGGAAGTGCAGAATCCCAGCCAGGCCACCATTAGGGGAGGAGGGAGGGAGGCACCTCCTGCTTCACCTCCTCCTGCCGTTGCCTCAGTCCCAGTGCAAAAATCAGCCACCATGGCTGCTGGAGTTGAGCCGCCATGAACAGCCAGCTTGAGGTCTGGCAGCCGCCATGGGCCAGCGGTTCACAGACTAGCACTGGTTTACGGACCAATGGATAGGAACCGCTGATGTAAGGGAATGGGAAGCCCACAGGAGGGAACAGCAGCATCGGGTCAGTCCTACCCCTTCAAATGAGGACATTGATATTTGGGAGTCATAAGCAAGAACAGAAAGCCATTTTGGGCATCCATCATTACAGACACACAGGAAGCCAGAGCTCTTGCAAGCTGACAAAGATGGGTCCTTCCATCAAGAAAGACTTGAAGTCTCTGGAACCGAATGTAGATGAGAAACATGCTGAGACAAAGATCTTTCACTCAAAATAACCAGGAAAGTCAGCCCCTTGTACTTTTGTGGAAGATGCTGACTGAGGGAGAGGATAGCCACAGCTGAGAAGAATGCCTGGTAAGAGAAGCCATCCTGAACAAAACCTGTATCTTGCTAGATTAAGTTTCAGACTCTCAGGGGGCATACTTTGGATTGTTTTACTCATCTTCATTCCTTATAATTCAACTCTCAGTCCTAGATATAGGTATAGACAGGGCTCGCCGAACCACGGCTAGCCCTGCTCTCCAGCTGCGCTGTCCAGAGATCTGCGCATGCGCAGATCATTCTGCACATGCACAGATCATCCAAACCCGGCTCTTCCGGGTTGCAATCTACTCACCATAGGCGAGTAGATTGCATTATTTGTCAAGCCCTGGGTATAGATATAGACATAGACACAGACTTACTATATATTTTAGAAACTTCCGGGGGTAGCCAAGTTAGTCTGTACAGAATAAACTTCAAACACAACAAATTGTCTGGTAGCACTTTAAAGACTGACAAAACATGTAGCTGGTATCATGAAATTCTACATAGACAAAGAACCATTGTTGCCTTCATTGTCTGGTAGGTTGATAATGACCCAGCCATCCAGTATCTTTATTCAAACCATAGTATGAGAATCAAACGTGTGAATGAATTGTAGTTCCAGTCCTTCCCTGTGTATTTGGCTTATGGAATTGGTCTGTAACAAAACGGCTACTTGAAGATCTGTTAGTGCATGCCCAGGAAGATTAAAGTGTTCCCCAACAGGTTTTTTTATGTTCTCTTTATGGATATCTGATTTGTGTCCATTAATTCTTTCCCGTAAGGACGGTCCAATTTGTCTAATATATATTGTAGTGGGGCACTGCTGATATTTGATGTCATAAATTAAATTACTGGATATGCAGTTAAATGAGCCTCTGATTTGGTGGCTTATGTTGTTGGCTCCAGTAATGAATTCACTTGTATAGATATGAGGGCAGAGTTGGTACCATGGCTGATTGCAGGGCTGGGTTCCTGGATGTTTATGATGTAGCTGTGTAGCATGGTTACCGGAAAGAATTTGTGCCCCACTACAATATATATTGGACAAACTGGACAGTCCGTACGGGAAAGAATTAATGGACACATATCAGATATACGTAAAGGGAACATACAAAAACCTGTTGGGGAACACTTTAATCTTCCTGGGCATGCAGATCTTCAAGTAGCTGTTTTGTTACAGACCAATTCCACAAGCCAAACTACTTTTTGTTTGCTAATTAATGGTCTTTATCTGCCTCTTTTGACTATCCAGTCCTAGGTATTTATAAACTAGTTGTTTTTCCTATTACATTCCAGTTCGGCTTTCCCCTTGATATTTTTTACCCACTGCCTCTTCTTGTTTCCCCCACCCTCACATTTTTCCCCCTCTTCCCCTCCTCCCCCCTTCCCTTCTCCCCTATTTATTTTAGTCCTGGACATCCAACACTCTGGTCATCTGAAGAAATGGGCTATGCCCGCAAAAGCTTATGATACCATCTTCATGTGTTGTTAGTCTACCAGACTATTTGTTTTTTAAGTTATAGAAATGTGCATCTGTCTGTCTGTGCATTCATCTGAGAGTCAAATTTGTTCAAGAACTCCTCCTAAATGGTAATAGCTTGGACCACCAAATTTGATATACAGCTTCCTCTTACAACTTACAACCAAGGTAAGGGTTTGGTTGTGCCAGGAAAGCAGGACATGCCCAGAATGGGATTGTTATGGGCAGGGGGTGGGGTGGGAGAGAAACAGAGAGAAACACCAGGCAGGTGAAAGGGTCTAGCTGCGGGTGTCCCACCTCCTCAGGGAGTACCCCACCCTTGAGCCTCCCACCCCCAGGCATCCTTTAGAGAGCGAGTGAAGACTGAAACTGCGCCTTCCAATTTGTGTATGGACATTGCTGCCTCTTCCCCTTTGTCAGAGAGCGAGGGAAAAGTTTGCTGGATTCCTCACTCTGGCTTGGGAACACAGGGGGCAGATGAACTTCCTCCGTTTGTGCCCACTGGAGCTGCAGTAGCCATGGAAAGATGCTTCTCACCCGGGCCCAAGCTGCCATGGTGAGAGGGGGCTGGGATAGTCCTCTCTCCCTGAGGCAGCCTGCATACTGAACCCCTCATCTCTAGTTCCACTCCTGAGCACTGATTAAAATGAAGAAAAACAAAAAATTAATTGAGTTAAGGACCCAAGCAATGGAGATCTTATTTTGTGAAGGAGGAAACCATCTGCTGGCAAAAGTTTGCAACATATCTACTATATATTTGAGAGAGTAAAACAAAAATTAAGGACCTGAGCAATGCTGGGTAAATCTTCTAGTATGCATATATATGCTGTTAATACAGTCATTCCATTGTACAGTAATTCAATGCTGCCCTTAACAGATAAAGTGCATATACCCTCAGTTAGCTTAATAAGATGTTATGAGTTTTCACATCTTTATAGGAAGAACAATATTAGTTCTTTGAGCTGTCGAAGAGCGGGGTGAACGTTGCAGCGGACACAGCTCTAAGGAAATTCAGGACTGGAAGTATGCTGGGGTCACCTTGCTGGTTGTAACCAAGGTAGATAGAAGCTAGAATGAGGGCCTAGAAAGGCTTCTGGGGGAGGGTTCAGAGCTGCTGAACTAGGGCTGTCTCGAACACAGACACTTAAAGGATGACCTGCTTGCTGGTAGGCTGGTCATAAGTGGGCCCAAGTTGGGTACTACAACGGCAAAGCACTGGAAGACACACAAGCTCTTCTCATTTCACACTTCTTTCTCCATCATACCTCCTGGTTGTTCTAAATGTGCTTCCATTCCCTCTGCTGTAAAGGTCTGCATTAATTCTCCTGCCAGATATAGCATGTGTTCCAATCCCGACAGCCCTGTGAACTTTGTTTTATTTTCCCTTTAAAAATACCAATAGGAGCTAACCTGTTGACTCAACCATAAAAGGAGCAGAGGAAAATAAGCTCCACATTCAGAGGGTCAGAGTCTACAATTGAGAAATATTGAATTTTTATTTGAAATGTTACATTTCTGTATAGTATGATGACAGCTGGTGCAGAAGCAATACATAAGGCTCAGGAGAAGTTTCAGAAAAATACCACCCACTTCTTTTTGGCTCTACAGTACAGAATCAGTTCTAGATACGACTTTTTTATTGAACAAAAGAGAAAGGAAAGAAAACCCTTAGGAGCGATTCAGGTGAAAAGTCAAGTTTACTTCAGGAAAGAAACTGGAAAAATTTCAATGTTAAGTTGCAAACAGGACAAAGTTATTTATTTAGAGAACGACCCTAAATGGCTTCACTCACAAATATAGAGCATATAGCATTTGTATATGAGGTTTTATGCTATTTCAGTTTCAATCCGACATGCTTATCTATTTCCCATATACTGTCTATTACTGGCACTCACTCTACTTAGAGTACCGCTAAAGTCAGTGATAAAAAAAAAACAAAAAAACAGTGAATTTGAGGAAACCTGAGAGGATGCCAGCACTTTCCTGAGAGGCCTGTCAATAGGAAAATTCTCATTGCATACTCCTGAAGGTGATACCTTTTATTTGGCCTCCAATAGATTCTAATGTGGAAACATTAACATAGAATGATTTGGCTATTAGTGAGTCGCTCTTTTTGTTTACTCCAATCTCAGCTCCTTTCCCAATGCTGTCTGTTATCCACCATATTCTGGCAAAGTAGGCTCCCACTTACCTCCTCAAAACACTCTGTCCTGCAGCTAATTCATCTTAAACAACCTCCTTAAGCAGATAATTCACATAGAAAGGTAACTATACATCTTTGTTGTTTCTCTTGTATCTTAGATTATAACCTCCTCAAGGCAGGGATCTTGCTTACTCCATGTTCTCTGTAACTCTGAGTACTTTGGTAGTGCACAACATATACACAGGATCTTCCCTCTCTCAAGGTATAACTTTCCACAGCACATGTATAATCAGATTATCATGCACTAATCCATTTATATGGATGACTGACAAAGGGTTTTAAAGTTAACTATGTCTACTTAACCAGACAGTAGAAAAAAAACTGATGAACTTCCCTTTGCTGTCCTGACCTAGTAAATTTAATTGAGCCCATTTACATGGCTAATGTGATATGAAAAGTTGCCAAGAATATGGAGTGAGCTGGGAGGGCACAGCTCACAGTTTTCCTTTGGATGAGTATTTTAAAACGGTGGTCCCAAAGATGAAAGGCAATTTTTCATAAGCCTGCCTAGATGAACTACAAATAGAAAGGGAGAAAAACCTTTTTTCCATTCTTTCCAGCAGAGACTTTTTGAATTTATTTCCCTCAAGTGCACGGCTTCTTTAATAGAACTGATAACAGCGCATAATTGAAGTTTTATCCATCTGTTGAAATTCTGCAATACCTACGTTAAGATGGTTTGTTCTACCTATCACGTACTCAACACTTCAGAAGAGTCAGTTAGCACAAGATCTAAGTAGCAGGGCATTAGGGTACTTGGGAAATACATGTAAGGGATCCTCAGAGGGATGCTGACATTCATTCTAGGCAGCAGTCCCAACATTTTTTTCCGCCCTCCAACTAAGACACCTCCTCACTATCCAGACAAGAAAAAACAGAGTGGATTTTAGGGCAAACTTCTCTTCATTGTAAATTGCAATACAGTACTCTCTTAACTGCAATGGAGCCACACCATTTACATCAGCAGAAGATATGGCTCAGTATGGAAAAGGTACACAGTGTCATGGACAAATAAGGTGCCAGGTACAGTCCACAGCTCTTAGTATGTTTAAACTCTTTTCTGTAGACACAGCCCTTTCCTTGTCAGACGTACATCCTCTGATGTGCTCTGGTGAGAACTCAAGACCTATTCATTTTACACCATTGCCTTGGTGTGAGGAGGTCTCAGACTGAGAAGTGAGTACAAACCTCTAACACCCAGTACAACTTCTTTCTTTTGATCTGACAAATTATCAATATTTTTCAAGGAATGCCTAGAATCAACACCTCAATCCATATTTAGGTACATAAATGCAAGCTGCCCAATTACTACCTGCATGTGCTCAGTATCTTTGAAAATAATGCCACTTACATGTGAGTGCATAAATATCAATTTAAATCAGATTTTAAAAATCTATGGGAACCTATGGGAACATTTAATCAATCCAGTCCTCTCTCAATATTGGTATTGCCATGTTTTCCTGTAGTAGTCCAGGAAGAGGAGTCGGGACTCCTGGGTTATATTCCCAGCTCTCCCATTGACTCAAAATGAGGTTTAGGGCAAATCTCTCTTCCACAGTCTCCCCCATCTAGAACCCCCGCCCTACATCCTACAAGACCTAGACAGATAGGAGCCAATACAGACTTCAGAGGAGTGCATGGAGGCTAATTTGCGGAGTCCTTTGAGTCGCTTGAATGGAATGCATGTCGAAAGTGTATCACTATTATTATTTGACATGAAACCCTCTCATTTTTCTAATGAACACGGCCAGTGTCCGGCGAAGACTGCTTTCAAATCTTTCTAGATGAAAATTCTAATAAAATATAGACAAAAACAGCACACTATTCTTGGAGCATAACTCTCTTTCGCATGTTAATGACAAATTCACGGTAGTGGTCCCTTGGTGCTCTAGAGAAACACAGGTTTTGGTTAGCACTTATTAAAAATGTAATGATAAAATGGGTCACTCAGGTAAGATTAAGATTATCACAAGAGAGAAAATCAAGGAGTAGGGTTACACAACGTCATCTTTCCAGGGTGCCAAATATGGATGAACTATACTCTGGCCATTAGTATTCTTGTGGCACTCCTGTATTCACAACCTGTATATTCTGTAATAAATATACCTTAGAAAGTCTCATTTGAAAACTAATAACTTACTGATCACTAGCTTCAGAGGGGTAGCCAAGTTAGTCTGTAAGGATAAACTTAAAAAACAACAAATGGTCTGGTAGCACTTTATAGACTAACAAAACACGTAGATAGTATCATGAGCTTTTGTGGGCACAGCCCACTTACTAGCATTCTTGTCTGATATATGTACACAATGGGTATTAAAATTTCTGAATCATTCTGAAACATGAGTGTCAAATAGAGGTATTCACGCCACTAAAGGAAATATTGATACTAATATTTAGAGCACTGGCAGTCCAAACAGGAAGGCATGTTATAATGGTATTTATATGGGACACTTTTCTTTCAAAAAGGGTTCAGGACCAAATTTCCAAGTGCTTAATGCCCATTTAGACACCAAAATAAGGCAAGACATTCAAACTTTCCCAATACCCAGCAGCAAATTTTACAGTAGCAATGGGCGGATTTTCAAAAGAGTAAACACTCAATGTGCTGATCACATCTAAACATTCCAAGGAAGTGCTCCTAGAACAGATTTGCAAAAGGTTTATGACAACATACCCAGCTGATGAGGCTGCTTATTTTGATCCCTAAAAAGGGAACTGAGCAGTTTTGAAAATCAATCCGCGGGGGGGCTCAGTGCTGCTGAAAATTGTGGCCACAAAGACAGACATATTGAAGTTGGGAGTTTGTGTTGTATGCAGAAGGGGGAAATTACATTCCTGGCTGTACTCAAAATAGCAGTTAGAAGAAAGTTGTGCTTACTGATCCAGTGACGTCAGTGGGAAACTTCTCCTTAACTGCAATGGGCTTTGGATCACACCCTATGGTAGAAAATCATAATGCACTGTGAATGAAGGTAGTTTGAGTACAGAACTTTTATATTCCTATGAAGTAGTATTTCTCCTTTAAAAAATACTTCTCTTATTTTCCTATCATTGGTAAAGTTGTAAAACTTACCCTTCAAAACACTCCCAGTTATTTGCTCTGCTCTCCATGCTTGCTTGCTGATGCTTTTGCAGTGTGTATTGCAGTCACCTTGATCAAAAAAAGCTATGAATTACCCAATATTAAAAAGTGGAACCTTAGGAGAACGTTTCTCCTGAAATTTAATTTATTTACACTTAATTATAAAAGTGTTCGTATGTTTAAAAAGCAAGTTGGTCAGAGTATCACCCTGCTTAGATGAGGACAGCACAGAGGTCAGCCTACTATAGAAGCAAGAGATGGAATGAAAGTATCACCTTTTAACATGCTACTTTAGTATTAATATTAAGATACAGCGAGACTGCAGCCTTCTTACAAACCTTTATTTCTCTGCTAGACAATGTGCATTAGCTAAGCAATATTCTAACACAATGTCTAAACCAGAGGTGGGGAACATTTTTTGGCTCGGGAGCCACTGACCCCCCCCCCCCAAAAAAAAAGTCGGAGGCCGCACACAAATGAGAAACAGAAAAAAACCCTCACTGTGGCCCCCGACAGAGAAGGATAAAGACAATCCCCACACATTCCCCTCGCACACCAGAACCTAGGGAGCCCAGCCCAGTAGATTTTGTGCTCCAGTCCCCCGGGTAGCAGAATGGGGACTGTAGCACCAGCGCAAGCTCCCCAATGCAGGGCAGGTATGGAGGTGAGCCTCAGGGGCCAGATCCAGGCAAGCCAAGGGCCACAACTGGCCCCCAGGCCTGAGGTTCCCCACCCCAGTCTAAACCATGGCACACCATTGGCCATTTATTTATTAGGTCTGCCAGGGAATCCTATGAAGAGAACGTTTTGCCAAATTATTTAATGTCTAATACAGTTTTAAATGAAGACATGGAGAGAGGTCAGATTATTGGGGATTATTCAGCAGTCCGGCACACATAGGATGAGAGAAGGAAAAGTCACTATTAAGGCAGCTTTGTGCTCCACCAAGCAAGTGAGGCAGCCAGGGGCTGCTTCAGCCCCTGTTGCCAATTAGAGCAGCCAGCCCTAAGGCGCTGTGACTTGCCCTGGTTTGGGAAATAACACCCCCGCCCCCAATGCCATTAACACCTACAAGGAGAGCCAGAGTATACCACTCCCCAGTCATGTCCCTACGCTCTAGGGCAGGCGGAGGACATTTAGGGCAATCTGAAGGCCCTCTTAAGCAGTCTCAGTAGCACAAATAGCTCTTTAAATAGGCAAGAAACTGGCCTTAATATCTGTCTGTAGAAAAAGGGCACTTGCCCATCCGCAATGAGAACATAAACATAACACTATCAAAATTTCTATGCCCACATACTTATCTTAAATACAGTGTGTTGTGGCGGTGGTTTTTGTTTGTTTGTTTGTTTGTTTGGGGTTCTCCTCCTTCCCTTATTTAGGCTAGGAATTCTTGCCAGGTTGCCTTTTAAAGCCAGCTTTCACTGAAAGATTCATTTCTTCCCAGTGTATGAATCAATTAACTTCTTAGCATAAACAAAGCAATGCACATAGCACCACCTCAGCCATCATTCCTGCACAGTTATGTTTATGATATCCAGATCATATTCTTAAAGTAAGCACTTTGTGCCCAGTTCGCCTCACTTTAAGTCAATAGGACTTTTGCTGTTGACATTGGTTGGAGCAGGATTGGGTTCAGTGTTTATACAGTCCATTAATAAAGTTTGTAGAACACTTTGGAGTTCATCTGGATGAGCGCTGCCATACAATGCAGGATCATGTCACTATGGAAAAAACAGCACAATCAAGAAGAGTATTTACAGACTTTATGGGGTGACATTTTATGGCATCTGTTATGCAGGTCCGATTAGGTCCCCTTTGAGAGAATATTTTCATATTCTCTCAAAAATATTTACAAAAATAGCATAGCTATTTTTAAGGACAAAGTATACTGCTTCTGCATTTCCCTTATAAAGGGAAATAAAAAACAAAAAAAATCCTTCTGCTTTAAATAGAGATTAATTATAGTTTGAATAATCTTTATTTTCAAAGAGAAATTATAACAAACTGGATAAGTAACTATTTCACTAATATCCATCTACTTCTAAAGCAGCCATCCAGTGACTTGATACTGTAGTATTATTATTAGACGGAAAAACTTCACCACCTACACTCAGATGTGCACAACTTCACAGCATCTAACTGTACATTTTTTTAAAAAAATGATTAAATGAATCATTAAAAAAAGAAAATCAAAATACCTTTGGCTACAAAAATTAATTGTTTGCCTGACCAGAGCTTCGAGTGGGTACATAGTTCAGCAGCAGACCAGTAGTCAGACTCCATGGAAAGAAATTTTCTGATTTTCACTTTGTGGGCCTGATCCAAATCCCATTTAAGATAGAAAGACTCCCATTAATTTCAATGAGCTTTGGATCTAGCTTTCTGTAAGGAAAAAATGGATGCTATTTTACACTTCAGCTGAAACAGTAACCCTACCAGTTATCTCTCTCCCACACACACCCAAAAAGCAATTTAACGCTCCAGCAGCGGTTGCCTATTAATCGGACTAGAAAAAAGGTAGCCTGGGAGGGTGGGTTTAAAGGAGGAATGTGGCACTATTATGTATCGCTTGCAAAGTAAACAAGCAACATCAGTATAGTCATTTTCTAATTACGAGCTGTTTCATAAACTGTAAATGCTAACATGGGAAAGGTAAATCACAGCAATTTAATTAATAAAACAGTTTAGACAATTAAACCCATATGTGCAGTTCCCGGGGCATTACATCAATAATAGAAGCTTGCAGGCATATTTTGGAAATTTTATGCAATCATTTGCAGATCTTGTAGTCAATAATTGGTACAAACTGCTTAACCCCTTTCCTGCCTTGTCTGGAGTATATTATTAATTATTATTTTTATTTGTTTTATTGCTACTGATATGTTGCTCATTTATTTTCATTTTAGGTGTGTTTTAAACACTGTTTCTGTGGCAGACACAAAGTGAGGCTCTATTTTGTTCCTTAGGTGCAGTAGAGCAGTGGTTTCCAGCCTGTGATCCGTGGACTCTTAGGGCTCCACAAAAGGTTGCTGTTACCATAGAACAGTGGTTTTCAATCTGTGGCCCACGGACCCTGGGGATCAGCAAATTATGTCTACAATTTCCAAAGCGGTCTGCACTTCCAACTGAATTTTTTTTTTAGGAGTCCACAAAAAAAAAAAAAAAAAAAGTTGAAAACCACCAATGTAGAGAACAGACGGATGAATGAAGGATGGTAGATTCTTTCTTACCTAGAGCTCTACAGTAAAATTTTGAAAAAGTTGGAAAATACTTCAATGAGATTTAGGCTCATGAGTGCCAGAGTTGCTTTTGAAAATAAGACTTGGGCTAGGAAGTCACCTAAGAGCTTTTGAAAATTATATGCCTAAATTCTTCTTATTTGCTTGGTTTTTTTTTAAAAACCTCTCAAGATTAGGGAAAGAATGAGGGGAGGGTTTATAAGATATCTAGGCCAAATGACTATGCAAGGATAAAAGCATTAGCTCTCTTTGGTTATGTCTAGACTGCAAGCCTCTTTTGAAAGAGGCTTTTTCAAAAGATATTTTCAAAAAAGCCTCTTTCAAGAAAGAGCGTCTAGACTACAACCAGTACTTTCAAAAAAGGAAGCCGCTTTTTCAAAAGAGAGCACCCAGACAGTCTGGATGTTCTCTTTTGAAAAAGCACAGTTTGCATTACATAGCGCCTTTTTTCGAAAGAGCACTTTCAAAAAAAGGCGTTATTCCGCGTAAAACGAGGTTTTCTGCGGTCGAAAAAACTGCCGTATTCTTTCGATTTACTTTCAAAAGAACACGGCAGCAGTCTAGACACAGGGGAAGAAGTTTTTTCAAAAAAAGGCCACTTTTTTTGAAAGAACCTTATAGTCTAGACACACCCCTTGTGTTAAAATGATACCGATACGTAGGGGATCTGTAGGACAGAAGGAATTGTAAGATCATCCCTTGCTCCCCCAAATAAAATGCAATGCCATTTTAAAGGGTAAATTTTGGAGGCAACAGCTGGATCAATTTCTGCCTTTCTTTAAAACACACACACACACACACACACACACACACACACACACACACACACACACACACCCCTTCTTTCCTTCCTTCCTTTTTTTTATTTTTTTTTTTTATAAATGGTCCTTGGAAAGACAATCAGTACATTTCCTGTCAACACTATAAAGCCGTATGCCTTTAATTATACAAGCATAGTTAAATTGGTCCGAAACCCCTGCTGTGGATACAATAGTATGGAAGTTCATACATTGATCTCTCTTATTCCTCTATGGGAAGGGAGGCAAACCACCATAGAATAAGGTATGGCTACAATACAGAGCCATTGTTAGCATAGCTGTGTCTGCATAGCTATGGCAGCATAACTACCAGACAAGATGCAGCCTGCATCAACAGACGTTTTCCTGCAGGTGCAGGAATGCCACCCTCCTGACTGTAGAGTGCTTCTGTTGCCACCACTTCTGTCAATGTAGCTGCACCTACACTGCGGCTTTTCCTGGCATAGCCGTGTTGATCAGGGTGGTTTTTTTCCCTCAACCCCTTGACCAATGTAACTACTCTGATATAACTTAACTGTAGATAAAACCTATGGCATTTTTATACTGGTATAACAGCATCAATACTACAATTTTAACCAGTAGAAATGTTGCATTTTTAAAAAATTATATCTCTATCCAAATTAATTCCATGGGCAAACATTTTAAGTGTCAACAAAGCCAAAACAAAAATGGTCCATAGACTGTCCATCCACAATGCTTTTGTGGTACTTGATACCTGGATGTGTAACAGCCATCATCCAGTGCACTGTCTTAGGAGAAATTTAGGCAATTCATGCTGGAGCAGAAACAGAGTCGTACAGGGAATGAGAGATCAATTTCCCATCATGCAACTTTCTCTGTCTCAGCCCTACCCCATAAAATATTTGTGCTTTTTGTTTGCTAAGCCCTACAAACTGGCATGGGGCTTGTCGCTCTCTGCCTTCATACTTCAGAGCTGTGCAGACTCTGTGCTGGTCACAAGTGTTTTAAGCACAGGACACGTGATCCTCAAACATTAGCAGAGCCACAAGAACCACCACAGCAGCAGGAAACATGATGATTTAATGCAGAATAAATTGCCATGGGACACAGCCAAAACCAATTCCAGGTTGTTGTGGTTCACGGAACAGCTACAGCACTCACTACAGCTGCTTCCGGGCCCCACGAAGGGAAAGTGACTGGTGGCATCACATCATAATGTGGGACTGAGAAGACAAGCAGTGGCTGCAGAACTTTCAGAAAAAAAGCCATGTTCCTAGATTTGAGGGCTGAACTTGCCTTAGCCCTCCAGTACAGACACCCCAGAATGAGAGCTGCACAGATAATAGAGACTCAAATGGTGATCACACTGTGGAAGCTTACAACACTGAAATCCTACCTGTCAATGGGAAATCATTTTGGAGTTGGAAAATCCACAAGGCGGGACATGGTCATCAAAGTGTGCAGGGCCATTAATCATTTCCTACTGCTTATGAGGCTGGCTCTCAGCAATATGAAGGACACAGTGGCTGGATTTGCAGCATAGGGTTCACAAACTGAGGTGGCGTAATATTTGGTATGTATATCCGTACTTTGGCTCTACCTTGCCAGAGAGTAAATCAACAGAAAAGGGCTACTTTGTTATGTGTATGCAGGTGTTGGTAAATCATTAGGCATACTTCACCACCAGCAATGTTGGCTTGTCAAAAAAGGCACACAATGGACAGATCTCTAAGAACACAGCACTGTCCAAAAAGCTCCAAGCATAGACAGTCTTTCATGCCCATAAATTGCCAATGGAGAGGTTGAAATGCCACTTGTGATCCTGGGAGACCCAGCCTATCCCAGCTCCATGAAGCTGTCTACCAGCCACCTTGACCATATCAAGTAAAAGTTCTACTACTGGCACAGTAGATGCACAGACAGTTGGCTGTGGTTTTGGCAGCATGAAGGGCTGCTGGGTGTTTACTGGCAAGATTGGACCTTAGCGAGAAAAATATCCCATTAGTTACAGCTGCCTATTATGCCCTGCATAATGTTTCACCCAGTGGGGTGAAAAGATGCTCCCAGGGTGAAAGTGGAGCATCAACCTGCTTGTTTGAACAGCCAGACACATGGGTTATTAGAAGAGCACAACACAGAGCTTTGTTGCAAAGGGATGCCTTGAAAGGGCATTTCATGAGTCAACCACAGAAATGCTGTACCTGGTCCCAAAGTTCAGAGAACTCTTCAGAATGATGTGGTACTTGGTGTACATCTGTGAATATAACACAGTTTCTTAATGCACCTATTAAATTTGTGGTGTTTGATATACCTTTATAATTTTACACTGTGTTTGTCACTGATCCCATGGGAGCTGTTGGCATACACGCACACAAAAGGAGTGTTTTTCTTAGTGCTAGGCATTCTGTATGACATGTTGTAAAATAATAAAGATACATTATGTCCTCAAAATATGTACCAGAATCAGTGCATAGAAACCATGTGCAATTTTAAAAAAATGCAATAAAAACTTTATTTCAAAGTAGTAGAACTAAACAAGGGAAAAGAACATTCGTGTCCATTTCAGTCCATTTTGGGAATACATACACTGACCTATGAGAGCTGTGGTTGCTGCATATGAAGCTGTGGTTGTCCTTACTGTCCTCAGGTATGGAGTGACAGAGATAAATGTGCCTTTTGAAAATCACCCCAAGATGTGCCTACCATAGTATCTTGAGTACCATTTTGTTTCTTCTTTCTAAAAATACTTGAGGGTTTCAGTTTTACTGGAATAAACTTTTACTGAAAATGCATTTCAAAGTAGCTGGTTTATTTACATAAAAACAAAATTTTAAATATGTACATGCTTGAAATGCTTGTGCATTCATCCAATCCCGCAGAGGAGCTATAATGCCTCTGTAGGAATGAAAATTCTATTTTCAATGAGGAAAACAACAGTATAAAACACAAATCCCTAACCAGGCACTCTGAACCCATGTTCAAAAAAAGGACCGTCTACCTTGGCTTCTTTTCAGGGTGACACTACAACTGCTCTGGCTAGCCACACAGCATTGAACCAACAATTACCTTGGTGTTAGGAACTCCTCACTTCTACATTTCTTAGCTTGCTGCCAGGAAAAAAAAACTGGGATCATTAGCCTCTCAATTCCACTTTAATTATTCTCCCTCTGGGAAATCCTGCTCACACCACAAGTGATGCTCACAATTTGAAAACCCTTTTTATTCCCAAACCCCTGCCAATTCCCCCACCACAAACTTTCCCCCACCCCCGCCGAAAAAAACAAAGCGATCTACTCAAAGCAACATTTTTGCTCTGAAAAAGAGTTGTTTCAGAGATGCCATAAATTCCACTAGGGAATTTATTACTGCTTATTGATTTTATAAGGAAGATGCTCAGATATTATGGCAATGGTTACAAATATATAACCCTAACACAACATTTCGTTCTGATGTTCACTCAAAAAGCCTACACTACAGTTGAAATACTGGCTCCGCTGAAGTGAATGAGGGCATGTCTACACTTGAAACAAGATTGACCCTCAGGAGGTCAATCTTCTAGCGTTTGATTTAGTGGGTCTAATAAAGACCTATAAATCAAATGCTGAGAGCAGCCCCCACCGACATCCAGTACTCCTCGTTCTGGGAAGATAGGGGAAGCCGACAGGAAAGGAAGCTTTACTTGATAGGAGTTACCTTTTAGGAGTTACCTTTTTTGGTCTTCATATTAAAAGGTAACTCCTATCAAGTAAAGCTTCTATTATTCTTTCTAATTTGAATTATTTTGTGATTTGTAACAGTAAAAATGTTCTTTGCACTAAAACGACAGCTGAATAGGCAAATATTTGTTAGCAAATATTTTTTCTGAACTCTAATCACAATAGTCATGATTTTTTCCCCAATGAAAAACAAAAATAATTATTTAAAAATTTCACCCATCACATTCCAGTGTAAAAAGTAGTGCATTCAGCTAATTTAAGAGGCAGGATCGTTTATGCAAAATTTGGTATCTGTAGGTAAACAAATCCCCAAACAAACTCACTCTTCAAAATATATAGTAGATTTCTTGAACTTTCCTATAAGCGTAATCTATGTAAAATGACCACTCAGTCAACAACAGACCTCACCTGCTACTCATTTATAAAGTTAGTGGTACCTGGTTGATGTGCTGAATATCACACCTAGCCTAACTAGCTGCCCAACATTCAGCATATAGGGCCTGATTCAAAGCCCAATTACTACTCAATCTCAGCCCTCCTGCTTTCAGGGAGGATGATGCAGACAGCAGTAGCTTTCCAATCAATCATCCATGCACACTAATGACAGCCTAAGTAGAGCTCAGTGAAATATTTTCAATATCTAGTTCTCCCCACCCCACTGAAAATACCTTTTTAAGGGGTAGGGAGTGCCTACAAAGCTATTCACCAACTCAAGTCAAATTCAACAGTTATTTCAAAATAACGCACCTTAGGCCAAATTTATAAGCAGAGCATCCACACTACCAAGCCCATTATCATATATATAGTAGCCCAATGTCTGTGACTCTGTAACACTGAAATGCTGGCTGTTCCCTCTGGGTGGCCCGTGCTGCATGGGGAGCGTGGGGCCCAAACGGCCGCTTGCGCTGCTTGCTCCACTGCTGAGTAGCACAGAAGTCAGCCAAGCACCATGGCAGGAGGGGAAGGGGGCGGAGCACTGATGTACATGGCCAGGGGGTGAGGGCTGTCCGTGTACATCACTGCCCCGCCCCCTTTTGCCTCCCGCCGTGGCGCTCAGCTGACTCCTGGGATGAGGCATACCTGGGAGGTCGACAAATGCCTTTGATGTCGACCGCGGAGCATCCAGACTACTGCGCTGAGCTGACAAACAGCTGATCGGCTCAGCGCGGCAGCCATGTAAATTTAAATGAAGCGGCGATTATTTAAATCGCCGCTTCATTTTCCTATGCCGGGTAGTCTAATCTACATGCCTCTGTCATCAGAGGCATGTAGTCTAGACGTACCCAGAGATAGAGGCAGGAGGCGGAGGAGAACTGAGAGAGAGGGGGGGAGACAGGAGGAGAGAGAAAGAGAGAGACAGAGCAAGAGACCGGAGGCTCAGGAGAGAAGACCGACGTGGAGGAGAGACCTGAATATCCCATCTTATGATGGGCTAATTGGCTAGTTTATAAATAAAGAGCTACTTATTTCAAAATCTGTATTCCTGCCTTCCATGAGGAATAATGCTATTTCAAAATAGTGGCACCTGAGCATCCAGACTAATGCTATTTCAAAATAACTAGTCCCTAGAATAATTTGAACTAATTATTCCCTAGTGCTTCCTGGGGCTCTAAGTTGAGGTAGTATGTCCACATTAACAAAGCTCAGACTAATTTTCAGGCTTCCCCATAGTGGGGACATGCTATTTTGAGTTATTAGGTCAAATTTAGTTATTTTGAAATAGTTTCCTAATGTAGACATGGCCTCAGTTTCAACTGAAAAGAACTGTAGGAAAAACTTCAAAGCAAACATCAAAATGTTTTATTTCCATCATTCCATTTTGAAATAGTATTTAATTTTCAAATTTGTTCAATCTTAAAAAAGGGTGGAAAAAACTTGAAAGTGGCCAATTTTAGGTAAAAATATGTAAAAAAAATGGAGTCAAACATTCTGGTCAGCTTGAAATACACTGAAAAACTGAGGGGAAATTGTTTCCTATCAACCTAAAATGTTTTCATCAATCCAAAACAAAGTTATTCTAAGTCTTCAATTCTACTTAAAAAAATGTGGATTTCCAATTCTAATCAAATTGGATTTTTCGGTTTGGACCTCAAAGCAAAAGTCCATTATTTGCTGAGGCCACATCTACATTTACCCACAGATCAATGCTCCAGAGGTTGATCTTCTGTTGCTCAATTTAGCAAGTTTAGTAAGGACCCGCTAAATCAAATGCTGAGGGTGTCCCTGCTCTTTGTGAAGAGTAAGGGAAGTAGGGAACATGGGGATGGCGCCCAAGTTTGAATTAAGGTATGTTGACTCCAGCTACACAATTAATGTAACTGAAGTTCCGTATCTTAATTCTAATTTATCCCCTAGTGTAGACCTGACCTTAGTTAATTGGTTTCTGGTTCCCTTTGGGAAAATACCTTCACTAGTGGGGACATCTTTTTGAAACTTCTGCCACCATGCCATGGATCAGGAGATGATCACATCTGTGGAACTCATTCACCAGACAGATTTCTGTTTTGGGAATGAGCAGCTAATTTCAGGACCAAATTGAGTCCATTCTGAGTGAAAGGAAGTTTTACAATTCAAGATTTCATTGTTCATATATTTCCAATACAAAAATAACCATTTCATCAAATTCCATGAAGAGAGAGATTTGAAACCCCCTGTGATTCTCTGTGATGTAGATGCATTTTCTTTTTAATTGCTCCCACTGACTTCTGCTAATCAGTGCCATGGGCCAACTGCAAATGTGGACTTTGATCTCCCTGACTATGATATAGCCTTGTACAGTTGTATTTAACTGCTGAAATGATACCCTAAAGCTCAAAAACAATTCATATATGATTATTAAACAGAGATTGTCATGCTCAATCAACTTCATAAATACATTCATCTAGGTTTTTTTTTTAAACTTCCTGTTATTGCATTTGTGGATTACATTTTTATTGAGTCTGATTTGTAGCTGAAAAGCATCAGGCATGATTTAAATTAGTGATAAGCAAACACAGAATTACAGGATTTCCTAGGGAATGTGGACTTCTAACTGCTGCCGCAGAGTAGGCAACTAGTTTTTTAAAAAGCATCCCTATAGCTGTTAAATATGAATAATACCATGCAATCCATACTGCCTACACTAGGCAGAAAATACACCAAAAATTCCCATTTGCTGCCGATTGCCACTTACCTCACAAAAAAAGAAATCATGGCCATGTGCACATAGGAGGAACCCTGGAATGTATTAAGTAGGCTACCTAGAGGCTCTTAGAAGATTGGGATAAGGCAGAATAAAAAGGAGGCAATTAAATGCTACTTTGGGTGTGGAGTATTTTCATCCTAACTTGGCTCCCCATCATCACTTCTAGATTGCTGACATGTTATACACAGTGGGAAACTGAGTGGCTCTGTAGGTTCTTATAGGAAAGAGCGACATCTACTGGTGGGACAAAATAAAAAAGAATTTTAAAAGACAGCGGATACAAAACCTGCTGGCTAGCTCATGTGGGCTTAGGTCACATTAGAAACTCTTAACCCAAAGACTCAAGGAAGACAACTGCTTTTTTTATTAGTAGTAAAGAAAGAAAAGAAAGAAAGCTATCATGTCTATAAAGAGACACCCATCTGATACTGTAGGCAAGAATTAGACATGGGCAATCTTCCACTATAAGAGTCCTAATTTTCATCTAGAAATATTTTCGTACATATGCAAGCCCTTTTTATTGGCTGACAGAATCTAATGCTTTTTTTCTTTGCTGCATTCTTCAGTAATAAAAACATATTTTCACAACAATGTACCAGCACTTGGTCTTTTTGTAATAGCTACACGGTTTCAGATATCTCCCCAGTAAATTATAATTTAATTTCCACCTATTTAAAGGTCACTCTGAATAATATATATGCTGCTTAATAATCAGTTAAAATAATGGCATCTTTCAAAAGTGGTAGCTAATAGCATCATTGCCTCTGTGTGGGCCTTGCTGTTTTTCATTTGATGTGTGATCAATGAAGCAAGAGAGGAAAAGTTCCCCTCAAATGTGTGGGCCACATCTTCACTCTCTCTTTAATGGGAGGAACAAAAACCTTTTCTCAATCAGCAGTAATCTCTCAAAAGGTCTTCTAATTTCAAAAGTCATAAGTGTTAATTAGCTATTATTAAGTGCCTTTCTGTATAAATTAACATGATTGATGAAAAAATTAATGGTAATGAAAAATGTAGCAATGCATGTATTTTTAAGAGACTATATTAAAGATGATGGTCCCCATGGACAGAAACTAAGGTCTGCTGCACCATTGCCCTGCCTTTATTATGATGAATAAAAAAACTGCATTGAGAATGCACATCGACACTTGGACATACTTATTTCTACATATTTTGCCCTTCATCAGTTTGATTGACATCCTTTTGTGCTTGGGAGTTGTACAGCATGGAGCAATTTCTCTGATTGTGTGTGTGTGTGTGTGCGCGCGCTCCAAGAAGGAGATTCATTAAAAATGTGACATGTGGTCCAAAGTGTAAAGGGAGAATTGAATTAAATGAATCACTTTTTTTCCCTCATTATTTTTAATATGGCGTAAGGGGCACCACTATATTTTATTTTACAAAAGCAATGCTCATTATCTGTTCTCAGCAGAAAGTTCCAAAGTAAAGTAAGTAAGTCACCCAAAATGACTGTAAGCTAGGTCATATTCAATAGGCCCTGATCCTGGAAGCTACGCTACACAAGTGGACTTGTGTGCAGCAGCATTATTTCCATGGCATTCCATATGAAGCAGCTTTCAAATTCAGACTTTTCATCTGAAAAAGTGTAACTTCAAATAGCAGATGCCTGAGTAAGGACAGCAACCTTAACTTATAAGTACTTGATTTTGCAATTTTTAACCTTCTTTGAGTTTTTGTACAGAATAGGTAGCTAGTCTTTGCAGGTAGCATACAATTAGCGCAAAGAGTTATTTTTGAACCCATTGGGTCTATGTGGTTCCTTCCTATTATGTTGGTGGTATAAGAGCAACACATACAACAGTTAACAAATATGACAAATTGATAAATTGCTATCTTGAATACATTTTTTTCTTTAAAAACGTCACTGCTTGTGTTATTGTGCAAAATGAATAGCAAAACCAAACCCTAGCTATTGACAGTAATAAAATACAGTGAATCTATTTATGGCATACTTGAATATAGTTAGACTCCATTTATCATGAAGTAGAAATGAAAGTCCACAGTTGTTTCAGTACCATGCAATGTACAAATGCTGTAGAAGTTTCAATGATAGCAAACCTAGACTTGAGAGATGATCAAGGGCCAATTCCAGGGATCCTGCCTCCTTATTGAATTTTTTTAATAAGTATCCCAGGGCCTCTGGCACCTTGGTGTGTTAGAGCTCCATAGTTATCTCTTATATAGTTGTTTTTTCCTAATAGACAGGAGCAAAGCTTTACATCAAAAACCATACTTCTTATGAGACATCGTAAAATAGCTAAATGTTGTTGTTCCACTCTCCCCTGCCTTCAATCATTATCACAATCCCAGAAACAATGTTCACACCTGAAAAGCTAGTTTTGTGCACAATGGGGTCCTGATCCATATCACTCTTAGGAATTATGGTAATACAAATAATTATGGGCACAGAACAGCAACAACAAAATCACCATTCATTTCTGCCCATCTCATGCACACATTCATTTTCCTGGGGATCAGTGCAAAAATATCTTACAGTTGCACTCTTGTTCTAATGTTAAGTAAAAGAACACCAATAATCAGTCAGTTCTACATTGCTCCATTTAGGAACAGGTAAAATACCATAAATCAGTTCTCCACCATAATGCCTCCCTGTCTAAAAACACTAATCAAATCTTTTTCCTGACACTGGAATTATTACATTTTAACAAGTGTTAGACTTACACGTGAAGTCTGTAGCTGTGGTATTTCTTCAGTTAGGGCCTGACCCTGCAAGCCCTTACGCATGTGAGATCAGTCATTACATGGGTAGTTCTAGCACCAACAAGATTATTCACAACAGTATTGCTTTGATGGATCAGGCCCTTAATTAGCGGAATGCTTTCAGGGAAACTCTCCAAGTGTTGCATTCTCCCTGTGTATTAACCAAGGTATCTTTCTCACCCCCTCCCCCTTGTGTTAATGACTTGGGCAGGTATGTATTTGTCTAGTGTATCAATCATTCTCTCCTCATTTTCTATCAGTCTCAAGCTTTTCTGATTGCTTCTCATGAAATGTTCAGAAGCTCGTTGACAGGAAAGCCTTTGGGATCTGTGTTACACTCCATATTGTTTGATCTTGTGTGATCTCAGCTCCAACTGAATCATTTTCCCAATCAGTAACCTCTTGTGTTTTTAATCTTTCCAGCTGCTTTTTGTCTTCCTGGTGCCCTCCCTGCAGCTGGAAGGTTGTGGTTGCCTGTTCTTAGGTGTCCTAATCATCATCCAGAGTTGACTACAGAAGTTATTGATCCAAAAACTTTAATTAGATCTTTGTTCAATGGCAGAATAATTTGCAACTGGGACTGACAATTATTTTATGCAATCTATTAATATATTGCTGATAAGAACAAAAGGAGAAAGCAGAGGACAGGAAGAACATTGGTGGAGATGACAAATTAGCTAAATCAACTTCTGATTTAAAATCCTCTCCTTTCACTATAAACTGTTCTGGCTAATCAGATGTTAAATTCACCTTGCGAATATGAAAGCAATTGGAATACAAAGGCAGTGAATTAGAAATTAAAGTGTCTACACAAGCCTTTTTTCTGTCAAATGTTGAAGGAAGTATTTAAAAAAATCCTGTTTTACAGAGAGGCTTGATAATGGGGGTGGGAGGGATCCTGTGCTCAACTAAATTGAGTGGCTTCTTTTAGCTTACCTGCATTTTTGTTTTTCTATCTAGCCAACATTCATGGTGCTGACCCAGGCTGGTCTTTTTGTTCATGCAGGAGCCCTTTGGCTTCATTAGGAGCCCATGGAGATGTAAGGGCCCACCTGCATGACTGAGGCCTAAATTAGTAGTCAGAATGGCAGCTAAAAGGAAACAGAAAAGTTTGACAGGAAATCCTGCAGGGCTTTCCTTCCCAGCTCTTTTTCTCTCTCACACACATGCTCCTTCCACATATCTAACTTTTTATTGTTTATCATTTTTCTCTTAAAAGAAAGAAAACAAGGTTTGAGATATGCTATTTAGTTTAGCACACACACAACTTGCTTTAATTTAAATTAATAAGAAGGCCAAGAAGTTGTCTAGCCCATTACATCTTTCAACCTGCTGCCATCTTGCTGGGATGTGATTTGTTTTTAAACAGAGACATTTCATTGCTAGGGATGAGTCAAAGCCACAATCTTTAATCTGAGCACCTCCTGTTTTGGGGTGGGAAAAGGGTGATACAAATCTCTGCATCTCAACAGGCGTGTGTGTGGATTTTGCTCTATGATGGAACCTACTTGTCCAGCTCTGACTCAGAGGTATCATAATAGTCATCCTTTGGATCATAATAGTCATTCTCAGTCATACCACAGTCAAAAAAGGCTGAAGCCTCATAAGTGCAGCTGGTATTGGGATCAAATTTCCCCTCTGCTCATCTCTGTATTGCCTGTTTTCTGTTATTCTCTCAGCCCAGAGGTGACCAGGGCTGGATTACCCAATAGGCAGACTAAGCACGTGTTTAGGGCACCAGCAAAACAGGGGCACCAAAACAAATGAGATTTTACAGTACAGTATTGTTTTTATTTTGAATTACATGTGGGGGGGGGGGGCACCATAATCTTTTCAGTGCTTAAGGCCTCTCTAAAGGTCTTAATCCGGCCCTGGAGGTGACTATATAATTTCTGTATATATAAAGGGCACAGTCCTCCGTCTATGACCCCATGTGAAGACCATCCTCCTGTTTGAAATGCCACTGACATTAGGAAGGCAGATTCTGCAAATGGATTTCTGTTTGTGGAATTGTGTCCAAAGACTAAGAAGATCTTTGTGATAACAAATAAGGTACACACATGAATGCAATCGATATGTAGCAATTAATTTATCTGTAATGTTATTTTCCATGATGATGTGGGGCAGACTCAGACATACTAGTCAGTCTATACCCCCAACATCTGAAGTTACCCCATAAACTCTGAATGACCACCTGGCTTTTTCAAAGGATTTGGGAAGCAAGTTAATTGAGTGTTATGATAACTCCTTCAACTGATTCAGCCATCTCCAAAAGATGGGCACAATGGCTGAACCAAGGGGAGAGTTTTAGTCTTACCTCTGAATTTCCTGAGTTGAATGATTGTAAGAAACATACTTCATCTTGACTGGGTAGCTATCACTTTGTCGGTAGGACTCAATAAAGCTATAGATCAACTTCTGAACATGCTGGAAACTTCCCATAAACTTCAACTGGAGCAAGATCAGGCACTATATATATTTTCTAAAACAAAATCAGCACGATTAGAGGGGATCTCTCTACCCATAAAAATAATATTATCAGACACACATGGAAGCCGACTCATTCAATTTTCCCCATTTCCTATTGTTCCTTTTTCATGTGGGTTGGTGGGTGCTGACAAGTATAAAGATAAAGATCTACCTCTTGCCTGCTCCCTACCACACTACTATATAACACACAGTGACCTTTTAAAAATATTGGACTTACGGTTGCATCTTGCAACACGAAGTCCTTAGAGCTGACTTTGACACCTCTCAAATTCTCTTTCAGATGTCTCCCAAAATTTCTTCAGACAGTGACATGTTCTCTGCTCTGTAGGTTTTTTGCATGAGGCATCCGAGATCATAACTGTATAGTGAAGAAGCATTGATGACTGTCTCTCTAAAGGACAAAACCAGAAACAACCAAAAAACTCGTCAATAATGAAAGGTTTTACAGCAGAAATATTTTATTTTGGTTTTAATCTGTTGCTATAAAATACTAGTTGTCTTCGGGAAAAGAACGAGTCTGACAGTTTGTGTTGATTCTTACATTTCCCATTACTGACTCTTTTCATCTCTGTCCTGAAGCAAAAATAAATTTCCTTTTTAAGCTTTTGATGATAAAAATCTCATCTGTGGTCTCATAAATGATCCTTTATTATCTATATTAATAATGGATAAATGTCTGTTGAATACCCCAGATCCTTTGCATTAATAGCAGCAGATGTATTATAGATTGCCTTTTGATTTAACAGCACAAACTATGACACAATATTAAAACAGTAAAGGACTGATCCTATTGGAGCCACTCAGGTCAGAATTAAAAACATTTATTTCATTTCTATGTGTAAATTGTCCCATTATGCAACACCAGCACCTATCATTTATATTTTTTAGAGAAGTACCTGACTGTAGCAGACCTAGAAACATAGTTCATACATTATATCTTGAACACTCTTTTAAAATAACAGTTCCTGTCCTTCCATTTCTCTTTCCTAGTGCAGCCTGATGTGCTTATGCAGAGCTCATGCCCGGTTGTCACACTTCCCTTTTAATCTCATTATGATTAAAATATATGTTCCTCAACTCCGTCTTCCATATATCAGGATGAAGCACAGACTTTCAGTCTTCTTACCAGATCAAGAGAGGGAGATTTTGCCTATTTTTTCTTGGGAAAATCACTTTGAAAAGAGAGAATCTTGTCCCTTAATACCATCTCACATGCTGATGTTGACCCTTACCAGCATACCATTCCCACTTACACCTCCATCACCTCTTCTATTCCATGTGTTCAGGACAGGTTGTTAAACCATGCTTAGCACTATAGTATCTGAGTGTCTTCAGGTAGTGCATTAAGCACAATGACTAACATTTATCTCATGTAGTCCGTTCATTTTTTCATGTCATATGTTACACCCACAAAAGGGTCATATGCACAATTTTGGTGTAGATATAAAAAATTGGGCACCTTTCTTTGTGCTTAGGCACCCAAGTAAATTATCTAGTTTTCACAGCAGCTCAAATCAAAGCCAATGGGAGCTATTCTATAATGCTTCTGTCTTGTATTCCATTGGCTGTGTTTGTCATCAGTATAGCCTGCATCAAAGATGCATGAGGACAATTCTAAAAAAAGCTTACCTTGACTTATAATATAGTTTAATTAATTTCTCTGTAGCTCAGCCCAGACTGACTGTGAAAACTGCGCTTCAAAGTAAATTAGGTTATATGAGAACGACCATACTGAATCAGACCAAAGGTCCATCTAACCCAGTATCCTGTCTGCTGATAGTGGCCAATACCAGATGCCCCAGAGTGAGGGAACACAACAGGTAATCATCACGTGATCCCTCTCCTGTCATCCATTTCCAGACAGAGGCTAGGGACACCATTCCTATCTCCATGAATCTAGCTAGCTCTTTTTTGAACCCTGTTAAAGTCCTAGTCTCCACAACATCCTCTGGCAATGAGTTCCACAGGAAAAACTTCCTTCAAAGAATGGAAAGATTTTTTAAAAAATAGTGAAGCACTGTTTCTCTAATATAAGTTAGTTACAAACAGGAGTCAAATTGGGGATTAAAAATTAATTTATTCTTCATATTCCATTCACAATCCTAGGCTACGTCTAGACTGGCATGATTTTCCGGAAATGCTTTTAACGGAAAAGTTTTCCGTTAAAAGCATTTTCGGAAAAGAGCATCTAGATTGGCACGGATGCTTTTCTGCAAAAGCACTTTTTGCGGAAAAGCATCCCTGGCCAATCTAGACGCCCTTTTCCGCAAAAAAAGCCCTGATTGCCATTTTTGAGATCGGGGCTTTTTTGCGCAAAACAAATCTCAGCTGTCTACACTGGCCCTTTTGTGCAAAAGGGACTTTTGTCCGAATGGGAGCAGCATAGTATTTCCGCAAAAAGCACTGATTTCTTACAGTAGGAAGTCAGTGCTTTTGCGGAAATTCAAGCTGCCAGTGTAGATAGCTGGCAAGTTTTTCCGGAAAAGCGGCTGATTTTCCGGAAAAACTGGCCAGTCTAGACACAGCCCTAGGGTTGCTGAATTTTTCTGCTAAATTGATCACCAAGGAAAGAATTGTAAAACGAAGTGCAATCATTAGGCTTCAGAATAAACATTCAATTAAGCTGTAAGAACTTTCCTCAAATTTACCAAATGACACATTTTAATTCTTTTGAATGTATCCAATGTGTTCTATGATATGCTAATCTTGATTAATTGTGAGTAACAAGCAATAATAGTAGAAAAATAGCATGCTTTCAGAGTAATATAGCTAAACAGCTATATAAACAATCTTTTTGATGATCCATCACCAACATATCATTAAGGGGCACATGTTGCAATATACGCATAGTGATAAAGAGTTTATACAAGAATCATTCTATAACTGCATCATAGATATAATGATCATGGCACTGTACCTCATTGGTTCTTGATCTCTTCCATATCCATATTGTGTCCATACCTATCAGGCAGCTGTGTAACCCCAATGCCCAAAAGAAGCCCTTGACTATCTTCTCGCACCATTATTTGGATTTCCATACCACCATTTCCACAATGCAAATACTTTGAGTGAAATCCTTGCTCCATTCAAGTCAGTGGGAGCTTATTTCAGTGGAGCGTGGGTTTCACCCCTTATCCCTGTGACTCACCAGTTTTGATTTTGTCTTCCTTGAGGTCAAAAATTCTGTTGTGGAGCCTGGCAGTACTTACTTGATGACCTCTCAAGGTCCCTTCCAGTTCTAGTATTTTATGATTCTATGATTAGGTAACAATATCCTAGACCAAAATCAGGTTCTTGGAAGGAAAACAGATTTTTTTATTTATTGCAATTTACTAAAAGAAAACTAAATAATAAGTGGAATAAATAGCATCTGTAGGCAGACATAAAGTTTTAATTAAAAAGTATTAAATTGTTACTTCTAGTAGGACAAAAATAAGTGTATTTCCTTTCACTGCCTTACACTGTATTTTATCTCAGGGTATGGCTATACTGTGGGAGGGGGAGAAGGTTCAGAAGAAGGTGTGCCAATTGCGCTCACATTTGCATATCTCCTTCCGATTCTTTTTCTGGAAGAGGCTTTTCCGATATTTGGCCCATCTACACAGGGCCAAATGTTGGAAAAAAACCCTCTTTCGGAAGCACCCATATACCTTGTTCTACGAGGAATAAGGGGGCTTCCAAAAGAGGGGTTTTTTCCAACATCTTTTCCTCTTCCAGAAAAAAAATCAGAAGGAGATATGCAAATACGAGCACAAAAAAAAACCCCCAAAGTGTAGCCGTACCCTCAGTGTATAATATATCAACCAATTGAATTTGATTCATGACTTAAAACCATAGGAACTACAGACATGAGGCAAGGTCCTCTTTAAAAGTCCAATCCTGCAAACACTTTTTTTGAAAAATAAACCCTGTAGTCTAGAGATAGCCTTTGGTATTCTTCCTGACTCTAGTTGATAAAAGAGACTATCATGTTTGCCAAGCTTTGGTACAGCCATTGGACTAATGGCTTCAAGGATTTTTCTACAAGGTGTCCTAAATCCTTTTCTTTGTCACTATCTCGCATGACTGTTCCATTTAATATACATTCTCCAACTTGGTTCATTGCTTCCCTGACTTTCTTCTTTTTCTCCTTTTCCCTACATTAACCTACATCTTCTGTTTAATGGCCCAGGCACCTAAGAGATTAAATCCTTCTAATTCTGTTTACATTGTTTTATCTTACTTGTTATATTTACACATTCAGTAGCATTAGCAAATGTTGAGCTCTTACATCTATTATTATTATCTGAGTGTCAGACATTCCTACTCTCATTGGGTAAGCACCTTACAACTCAGCTCAGGTTGAGACTTATTACTTATCCTACAAATAAAGTCTAGTTGACTCCAATGAAACTATTCACAAAGAATAATGTACCACTCAACATAAGTAGCAGAATCAGACCCCAGCATTATTTAAATATGAATAATGCTGAACGTCACACCTCATATCTACCAGAGAATGACCCCACTAGAAACTTTTTCCAGACTGAATAAAAGAATACAATTAATCACATTCTTTGTACATCAGCCAAATGCCTCCCCTCCCCCAAAGAACACTTGAACTGGAGCAGAAAGATTTTGCATGATTTTTTTTAAAGCCAAGATGCCTGCATAAAATGCTTGTACAATTGAGCTATCTTTTTATGGCTGATTGCCACAGTAATAAAATATGCAATTTAGGAATTTGTACATACAAAAGGGTTTGCAGAGATCTGCTGTTATGTCACTGGGGGCCTGTATATTGGTACCCATTCTCAGTAAGGGCCACAGAATCTGGCTCTGAGTCTATAACTGTGCCTCATTTGCGTGCACAACTGCAGTAAACGTGTGTTAACGCAGACAAGGCATTTGTTTTTTTCTGAAGTGACCTTGTGCATCTTTTCAAAAAACAAATCAAGCCCTAAATTCTCTAGATAAATATTTCAGTTCATACACCACTTTTTTCTCCTGAAAAAGGCATAAGGACAATATGCATACAATTTTAGCCAATGTTAAACCTTTTGAGTGGAAAATATTACTATTTGTGTGCTATTCCTCCGCTGAGCTTGGACTAGAACCTCCAATATTTATTTTATATACTCCCTGAAAATGTCTGCAGAGCTACCTAATTATTCTCTTTCAAAGTTCTCTTTACAATTTCTTTTGAGGTCATGCCTACTCAAAAGTCTTGACAATCGCCAGGCTATTGATGTGCTGGGACCAATACTGTGTGTAATACTGTGTGTACTGTGTGTAATACTCTCTACTGTTGTCACCTTGTTTATTTTTACTCTCCTTTCTCTGTGTTTTGTTCCATTATCACATCTGGCCTTAAACTTAAATTGTAAGTTCTTTGGGACATAGCCCTTTTTATTCGATATCTGTACAGTACCTATTACAATTGAGTTCCCACTGACACCAATGCTGTAGCATCAAATTCTAATTCCTGCCTAATATGCATGTGAGGGTTTGAATGGTCACCAGAAACTTACACAAACTTATTTGATTCTTTTTTATTTACAGGAGAAGGCTTTTGTTTGTTATGTCCAGTATATCCTTCCTCTGGTTGAACATTTTGTATCATGAGACATTAGCAATGTTGCCTAAACTTGGTTCACTAGAGAAACAGTAGTCCAGTCATCTTTCTTTAAACTTATATTGTCTTCATTCAGGCTCACATCATCTATGGTACTTAGGCCCCAAGCTTCCAAATGATGGAAGGTGCTTCAATACTGTTAAGGACCTGGGCCTCAGGAATTAGGAATGAGCAAATCCCATGTCTTTATTTCAAACTTAAAACCAAACCACTTTTTGAAGTTAAAAAAGATTAATTTAGCTTCTGTTTGTTTAATGTCCACTCACAGTCAACAGTTACCTAGATATTATGGCAATTAGGAGGTTGTGACAGGCTCAGCAGAGTTTCTAAATATGGGCCAAACTTTCATACTCTCTACAAGCTGGTTTAAGTGGGACTTTCATAGGGAATATCCAGACTGGTATGAGCATAAAGCACTACTATAGTTCATGAGCTGTAGTAACATTTATCATTGTTTCAACACCTTCATGCTGGGTGACAAAGCCAGAGACAAAAATTCACTGATGGGCCACGCTCTTGCTCCCTCACACTATGCAACATGGCAGAGACAGCTGTATTAGACAATAGCTCCATGGTGCAGAGGCGGTGCAGAGGCCCAGTGTGACCTCTTTTGCTCTGCCCCCGCCAAACCCCACGGCAGTGTTTAGGGTCCCCAGTGTTTAGACTCTTCTACACCCCCAAAAAGGGAGAAAATAAAATTTGGTTTTATACAAGAACTCAGACTAAGAATAATCATTTGTTCTAATGCACAGAGTTTCAGAAGCTCTGTTTGCTTTAGTGGGTTCCTCCAGCGGTGTTGCTCATGTCTATAATTGGCAATCAGCTTTAGGCTGAAACACTATTGTTGGCTATAGACAGATCACAAAAGCAGGCTCTATAAATTCCTGGTATGTCATGTCTGTCATCCAAACCAGAACCCCTAAAATAAATAACAGAGAGAAGATGTATGCTTTATTTATTTGTTTGTTTGTTTATTGTAGTATTATAATTCCTTCTTATTATTTATTATTATTACTACCTAACCTGCCATACCTACAGTAGACAGTATGACTTTATATGTGATTGTTAACAAATGGAGCTAGACCCATTTCCACACATTTTTGTTGACTACAGCTCTTTCCCTGCAGAGAACTGAACATCTTCAATAAGTATTCTTGTAAATATGTGAAGTTAAGTATTATTTCTTACCTCCCTTTTTCCTTCTCCAGTCCTTATCCTTTCCATTTCTTCAATCAGATGAGGATATTATTTTAATCACCTTCAAAGAGGCCATTGTGGAGTAAAAGGGGGTAAATAAATGGGGTAATAATTGTTTTTACATGAAGGAGGAAGTGGGAGGGGGAAAATACAAAAAATCTGTAATGCAGGTCCTGACGTCTCCAGATGTTGCAGAAGCATAAGGATTTCTCTCTGCAAGAAAAATTGGATTAGTCACAATCTTGTCTACTAATGGACACACTCTGTGATCTTTAGAGCTTCATTTACTGGGTTAATAGTGCTTTGCCTGAGTTCCTTTGTGATGGGGGTGGGGGAGAAGAAAAACCTGTAGGAAGAAATATTCAGGGTGCAGTCCACAGCCACTGACACGAGTAATATCATATTCATCACAGACAGACCTCATATCTCATTACTGCTGAAGAGTTTGCCCCTGAGGCATTTGAGCTCAGTCAGGCCAGGCCCCTCATGTGGAACCGTTCAGGTATATTGTGAAATGATTTAATGCGATAATAATGTCCACTTTGTGAGATAGATTATGTTTTTTATAGTGGCTGATGGTTAATGAATGATACATTAGCAAACATCACTAAAACATTATTGAGAAAATACAGCTGAAGAGATAGTAACTCCCTGATTCCCCCCATCCCACCCTGTTTGATGAACAAAAATGAAAAGCAGAAGAATTTACAAGGATCAGAAAATTTAACATTTTTGTTAACATACCAGCTCTCACACTCTTTTTATAAGAGGAGGAGGGGGAAGAGATATTTTTAAAATGCTGCAAACATGAGCTGAAATATCTCTTCTTAAATCAAATAAGAATCAATGAAAGTGCAAACCTGAACAAATACATTATATGTTGACCCAGTTTATTAGATGAAGCCGTTTATTCTGATTTGATTTATCTGGCAATACACTGCTCAGCTGTGAAATGAGATAAGAAGAGACTATTCACCTTATTTACAATATTATGGTGGTGTCTGCTAACATCATGGTGGTTAAGGGTCTGTCGGCATTTCCATTACACACCCCTTTTTTCAGGGGTTTAAAACTCTTGGTTGGAACATGGCCATCTGGATCCCATTGAATTGATAAAAAGACTCCTATGGAATTCAATGTACTTTGGATCAATCCAAAACAAAATTTGGAAGGATGTTTGTTTTATTTGTTTGTTTATTTGTCTGTTTGTTTGTTTGTTTGTTTGTTTGTTTGTTTAGCCATTGGTGCTGTACACAGGAAAGAAATACAAATAGGACCAGATTCTGAGTTCATGTGAAGCACTGTAGCTCCATTGAATTGAATGGAATTATTCTGATATATAGTAGCTGAAGATTTGGCCCATTATATCTGCTCAAATTGATGTATTTTTATTATATTTCTTGCTCCTTTCTTTTCAATATTTTGATTTGCTGTGTTGTATGGCTAATGTCTATTCCTAAAAGCTTTCTTTCTTTCTTTCTTTCTTTCTTTCTTTCTTTCTTTCTTTCTTTCTTTCTTTCTTTCTTTCTTTCTTTCTTTCTTTCTTTCTTTCTTCTGGTCACTGACAAAGCTAAGAACATTTTCAAAAGATAAGTTGTGGTAAATGACTTTTCATTGGGATTTCTGTGCCTATTTTGTTTCAAGACGAGGAAACAAAATTTTCTTAATATTCCTGTGACGCGAGGTCTTCATTTGTAGCAAGCTGCACTTGTACACAGGTGTAGCTACATTTTCAAAGTTAGGAACATTGAATTGTCAGTCTATTCTTCTGCCTACCACATGTAAACAATCCCATACGTCTAATTCCCTAGGGGTATGTCTACACTACAAAGTTAATTTGAACTAACAGACGTTAGTTCGAATTAACTTTAATAGGCGCTACACTAGCGCTCCGCTAGTTCGAATTTAAATCGAACTAGCGGAGTGCTTAGTTCGAATTAGGAAAACCTCATTTTACGAGGATTAAGCCTAGTTCGAACTACCTAGTTCGAATTAAGGGGTGTGTAGCCCCTTAATTCGAACTAGTGGGAGGCTAGCCCTCCCCAGCTTTCCCTGGTGGCCACTCTGGCCAACACCAGGGAAACTCTATTGCCCCCCTCCCAGCCCCGGAACCCTTAAAGGGGCACTGGCTGGCTACGGTGCCCGTGCCAGGTGCAAGCCTGCCAACACCCAGCCAGCAGACCCTGCACCTGGCACGGATCGAGCCACCCACCCGATGCCCCCCAGCCCTCCCTCTCTTCCCGGGACCAGGCTGGCGGCTCCCGGGAGCTTGCCCGGGACCGCAAGAGGCGGGCACCCGCCTGGGCTAGTGCGGACATCGTGGACCTCATCCACGATCTCCACACTAGGCACAGGAAAGTGGCCGTCTAGGGCAGGAGAGCTGCCAGCCTGGCCACCAAGGAGCAGGTGTGCAAGAGAATCAAGGTGGTCCACTGAGACTCCCGACCCTGAGCCCTGAGCTTACAATGGCCGTCCTGGGTCAGACCAAAGGTCCATCTAGCCCAGTAGCCTGTCTGCCGACAGCGGCCAACCCTAGGGACCCTGGAGGGGATGGAACGAAGACAGTGACCAGGCCATTTGTCTCGTGCCATCCCTCTCCAGCCTTCCACAAACCTTGGGCAGGGACACCACTCCTACCACCTGGCTAATACCACTCCATGGACCCAACCTCCATGACTTGATCTCATTTCCCTTTAAACTCTGTTCTGGTTCTGTTACTAGTTTGAAGCCTGCTACCCATTCCTTTCCTTTGGTGTCCTCTAGTCCTTCTTTATGGGAACTAATGAAGAACTTTTCTGTATGCACCCTTTCCACCCAACTCCTGCTTTTAGAGACTTCTATCCTGTCCCCCCTCCGTCTCCTCTTTTCTAAGCTGAAAAGTCCCAGTCTCTTTAGCCTCTCTTCATATGGGACCTGTTCCCAACCCCTGATCCTTTTAGTTGCCCTCCCCTCTCCCAGCCTCTCTCTTCCCCTCTCCCACCTCCTTTTCCCAGTCTCCCCCAGTTTTGTTCAATAAAGACAGATTCCATTTTGGAAGACACGTTATCTTTATTTTGTACATCAAGAAGAGGGGGTAGGGAAGGGTAAGTGGAAGGAGGTGAGGGAGGAATGGGGCACGAGCCCCCGATGGGGAGGACTGGGCTGGCTCTGCGGGCTTCTGGGGGTGGAAGCTCTCCTGCAGCCCCCCAATTGCCCCCTCTCCCCAGATGGCAGCCTGCGGCAAGTGCAGCCGGGCTGATGGCTGAGTGGTGTGATGTGCCCAGTGTGGGTAGTCCAGGCAATCCAAGCCAGGACTGCTTTGCAAGTGGGGAACCCCTGAGAACTTTCTGTTCGGGGTGGGGGTCGGGTCCCTTTAAGCACAGCCCTTGGCTAGCCTGAGACAGCAGCTCCACGCTCTAAGTCCTCCTCTGATGCCCTGCCGGCACTGCTTCCGGCCATCCTTAAGCCCGGTTCAAGGTCCACTTAATGTGGACATGCTAGTTCGAATTAGCAAAATGCTAATTCGAACTAGTTTTTTAGTCTGGATCCGTTAGTTCGCATTAGCTTAGTTTGAATTAACTAATTCGAACTAAGTTCGTTTGAATTAACGTAGTAGTGTAGACATACCCTAGCTGATCTAAATCAGTGCATGGAAGACAATGTGGCTATCCTGATTTGCATTAGCTGAGAAACCACAGCCTGCAACCTGCACATGCAACTCTCATATTGGTCCTCAGATAGCTAGCTATGTGTACTTGATTTGAAAACACACATTGGGAATCTGCAGACATACATAAGTCATGCAAATGTGTACACACAACTCCATCTCTGGCTTTGAATATCTGATCCTCAATTTTCTGCATCGCATTTTTAATCAAAATCTTGTAAGGAATTACCATTAGTGATAAAGGAAAAATGTCATGTTCAATATACATTTTACCTTTTGAGTATCCTTCATCCAGCTACACTCCCTCTGTACTCCTCCAATTGTCCTATTTCTTTAGCAAATGGAAAAGTTTTACATGGTGGCTGAGGAGGAAAAAAAAGAAATCTAGTTAAGTGATAAACAATAATAACTTGTCTAACAGTGAGGCTGATAGTTTTGAAAGGGGTAAGCAATTTTCACAAGGCTGGAATGGTTCTTTATCTTTCATGTAGATAACTGATAAATATTTACCACCAATTTAAGCCTTTTACACCTAGACATATATTTCCATGTATATATGCAAAGGCCTCTGCCTTAGGCTCACAGAGTATGTTTACAGTGCATTGTAAACTGAGATGTGTGGAAATTGAGCTTATGGACTGCGTGTTTCAAAGCCTGCAACTGTGTGTCCACACTGCACTGTAAACCTGGGATACTAACATATCCATAGATTCACAGGGGGAGCCATGTTAGTTTGTAGCTGGAAAAACTTAAAAACAATGAATAGCCTAGTAGCACTTTAAAGACTAACAAAACATATAGATGGTATCATGAGCTTTTGTGGGCACAACCCATTTCTTCAGATGAAACAAAAAGTGGGTTGTGCCCACGAAAGCTCATGATACCATCTATATTTTTTTGTTGGTCTCTAAAGTGCTGCAAGGCAATTTGTTATTTTTTAAGTTGTAACTAAATAGTAAAAGGTGTCAAGTAAAACTGATTTAGTTAGTTATTTTGGTGTAAGTTTGTGTGTGTTCACCAGCCTTAATATTCCCCATGTCAGGATCCAGTCTAGCACTATCAGGACCAAGGGTCAGAGCAGACAAAAAGATGGCAGAGCAAGGCCAATCCTGAGGCTCAAAAAAGCAGAATAGTTCATAGACAAATTCCAAGCAAGGTTCAATACCAAGATTAGAGTCCAAATCATGTGTCAGGGTCAAGGTCAGGAGGCAAAGTCCAAGCTGGGCCCTCAAGAGCAGGAATGGTAAGTTTGGGAGACCAATTGTTGCCCAGATTGTTCCAGGAATACCCCGTGGGTTTATATAGTGTGGGTAGCTGAGAAGAAACCATGAGGCTGCTGCCTATCGGGTCCTTATTGACTATTCACCCAGCACCTAGCACTTGTCTACCCCCCAGGAATTTAGGGGCGTTGTTTTTTAAGTCCAAATAACTTTCAGTAGGATGCATTCTTCTAGTTCATCTTGATGCATTTGAAAATCCCACTGTTAACCAGCAATGAGGGACTTGAAGCCAAATTGTAGATGTTAGCCATAAGTTCCTTAAGCATTTTTCCAGAGTTTCAGTGAATGGAACCTGCTGAATCTCAAGAAAGTGTTCTCTTTTTCTGGTAGAATCAATGGTTTGTATGTTTGCATTGTGGAAGGGCAGGTACATCTCAGTAGTATAGTGGGTAGGAAGGAATGGGAGCAGCTAAAGAGCTTAGACAGCTGCAGTAAACCTGTGCCTGTATGAGGCAGATCCCTTAAAGGTCCCTGTTTTGTTGAGCTCCTGACTGTTCCTGAGACATCTCCCCCTCAAACAAGAAGTGGGACCTGATTAAAACCTGACTCAGATTCTACTCCCAATCATGGAGGAAAAAGGATGTTATTTGAATTTGATCCGCCATGTACCTATCTCATGCATAGCTATAATGGAGGAGGGATTCTTTGGGCATGTCTACACAGCAGGGCTAAAGCCGAAATAAGCTACGTAACTTGAACTACATCAATTGCATAGCATAAGTCAAAATAGCTAATTTTAGCTTTTGGCACTGTCTAGACAGCAGGAAGTCCAAGTTAGAGCGCTCTTCCTCCGACTTCCCTTATTCCTCATACAATGAGGGTTACAGGAATTGGAGTAAGAAGTCCTCCTGCTTGACATTATCTTGACATTATGTCAAAATAACTGCTTGCTGTGTAGATGTGGACTATGTTATTCCAAAATAACGCTGCTGTGTAGACTTAGCCTTTAGTGCTGTCTGTTTCAGGAATGAAACAGCAGAGAAGCCCAGCCTCTGCACCAATGGCATATCATGTCACCCTTACTTCTGTGCTACTGCCTTCAGAGCTCATGAGCTGCAGAGTGGCGGCTATTGGCTGGACACCAGCTCTGAAGGCAGTGCTCCACCAGCTGCAGCACAGAAATAAGGGTGGCAATACCAAACCATGCTATCCTTATTTTGTGCTGCTGCTGGCATGGACTCTGACTTCAGATATGGGTTCCAGGCCAGCAGCCACTGCTCTCCAGCTGCCCAGCTCTGACAGCAGCACCACCAACAGCAGCAGCGCAGAAGGGTAGCAGTACTGCAACCCCCCTACAACAACCTTGCGACTACCCCACACCCACACATACCCCTTTTGGGGTCAGGACCCCTAAAGTTACAACACCATAACAGTGAAGGCTTAAATAGGCTGAAATCATGTCATTTGCAATTTTTTAAATTCTGTGACCATGAAATTGACCAAAATGGACTGGGAATTTGGTAGAGTTCTAGTGTAAAGGATCTTCCAGGCCTTCTCACTACCTCTGATTATGAAAGAAGAACTTGCATGACATTTGCAGTTGAGTCCATTTGCAGCAATGGCATAGCCAGAAGGGGACATGTGGATGGGTTCCTACTTCAGATGCGTGGGCCCATGATAGGGGAGTAGAAGATGCGGGAGGGGAGCAGAAGAGTTTAGACCACCTCCCACCAACCAGCCTTAGAGAGGGTGGGATGGGATGGGGTCCCAGAGTGGGATTGGAGCGTTTTTCCTATGGCATCTGCCCAGTGCTACTTCTGCAGAGCTCGGGGTCTGACCGTGGAGGCTTGCCCAGCTGCACCTGCCTGGTGCTACTGCTGGAGAGTGGAGTCAGGGGCTTACAAGTCTCATGTACTATGCCACTCTCCAGCAAGTGTGCTAGGCAGGAGGATCAGGACAAGTTCCCCACCGGGCTCTGTGGCTGAAGCACTGGAAAGGAAGAGCAGGTCAAGCACGACACCTGACCCCAGGCAGGCAGAGCTAGGCAAGGGCAAAGCTGAATGGGGGTGGATGATAAGTAGGTGGACCACGGTCCACTCAGACCCATCCGTGGCTATACCACTGCTTTGCAGTCATTGTTACTGTTAAAGTTCCGTGTGAACAATCAAACTTGCCTTTGTTCATTGTTTAAAAAGATTCAAAGGTTTGCCTTCTATGGTAGTGGGGAGAAAGATACTCTTGGTGCATTTGTTCCTTGTTATAAAAGACATCGGGAAATACCAAGACAAATGTTTTATGCTTGATTGAGCCGTTACTGTGCACAGTAACACTGTGAAATTTGGAAATAGTGCTATAAAAATACTTTCATTAGAGGTCTCATGCTGCAACTGTTACAGAAAATGACTAGTGCTATTGTGTACTCATGTAATATAGCACTGATTTCAAGGGAACCGCTCATGTGAATAAGAACTATTCATTCAGAGTAAGGATTATAGAACTGGGCTCTGTATCTGTATGTTGCACAAACAATACAGATTGTGTCTTTCTAAAATCTCACTGAAGTGTTCTGGCATGGAGCGTGGTAGTCACATGGGGTCAGCAAAGGGAATAGCTTTTTGAAAGACAATAATTTTTTGCACTTCTGCCCACTCTGCCCCCAAATATCCAGTGACCATATTTTGAAATAATTTCCGGTGCCTGATCTCCACAGTGGCTCTCATGTGCCTGGCTGGAGCAGCAGATGGATGAGATGAGCCTCTGATCTAAAGGTTCTGAAACGTCTGTTTGCCAAAACCTATTGTAAAGAAGCTGCACCCCTTCCCCAGCAGCTGGCACAGTGGCTGAGCAAGTCATCCCAAGGACCAGGAAAAGAAGATGCAAAGTTTGTTGAATTTCTCAGTGTAGCTGGGCACTAAAATCTCCTGGAACCAAGGATTTCAAAACCCCCACCCCTTCCCTGTGAGATGAGTGAGGTGGAAAGAGATCTCCTTGCCTGTCACTTAGCTGGGCCACAACAGCTATTTGATGGGTACAGGAGTGTTTCTCATCCCTTTCTCTGACTGAGAATGCAGAGAACAACACATTTGTTATTTTTTAAGTTTTTCCTGTGACAGACTAACCTGGCTCCCCCTCTGAAACTTTTGAGAATGTGGAGGGCATGAAATGGAATTCCAGAGAGGGCGCTTAGGCAGGATACCAGGGTGAGCCCATAACGCCTGCAAAGAGGGCGATTGGAGCTATATCGAATGCAAGGGTCTGAGACTTATCTTGGTGCTCAGCTTTGACCCAAGACAGGGATCCTTGTAAATGTTGTAAAACTTTGTATTCTGTAGCAGCAGACAGAAGAGGGCTCTAATGAGATTGGGTATGTTTACACTACCACCCTAGGTCGAACTAGGGTGGTTAATGTAGGCAACCAGAGTTGCAAATGAAGTCCGGGATTTGAATTTCCCAGGCTTCATTTGCATATTGCCGGGCGCCGCCATTTTTAAATGTCCGCTAGTTCGGACTCCGTGCCCACGGCTACACGCGGCACGAACTAGGAAGTTCGGATTAGGCTTCCTATTCCGAACTACCGTTACTCCTCGTTCGTGCCGCGTGTAGCCACGGGCACGGAGTCCGAACTAGCAGACATTTAAAAATGGCGGCGCCCGGCAATATGCAAATGAAGCCTGGGAAATTCAAATCCCGGACTTCATTTGCAACTCTGGTTGCCTACATTACCACCCTAGTTCGAACTAGGGTGGTAGTGTAGACATACCCATTGAGATGGTCTGGTGCAGTGCACTGACAAGCTGGTGCTTGCTGCCAAAAATGTCCACTAACTATAGTAACTATACACTCATGCTTTGGCTTATTAAATATTTAAATCAAGTGTTCCAGGATTTTTTTTGTTTGTTCTTTGTTTTCCCCCTCAATCATGACAGTAGCCAATTATATAACCCTCCTGATAAGTTACTCGCCTTGTTTTCCCAGTGAAACTATACCATGGATGACATATTATAGCACTTTAATGCAAAGCTGAGTGTGGAGGGTGTTTTTAGTTGGCTTTCAGGCTCTACATCTATTTATTTTTTTAGTGGCCCATGCTGCTCCAAGTGCATTTTGTCACTAAGAAGGTTAGGTCCTACGTTGATACGCAGGAGAAAAGATGAATCTAAAAAACTTCAGAAGTTGAGATTCCATTGAAATAAGCATCCAACACAACGAGGCCCTAATCTTTGTTTGGGACCACTAGGTGCAACCACAATACAAATAAATATATAATAGTAAATAGTTCCAATTAGGTGTGTGAATGGGTGATGTTTATCAGGTAACAGTTAACCAGTGCCTGGAAGCAGCCCCTCACCCATGGTCTGCCATGGATGGAGGGCTGCTCCCAGCTAAGGGCCAGGAGCCAGTGGCCGGGAGCTGGTGGCAGCCCCATCCTTAGCATAGGGCTGGGAGCTGGCAGCCACTCCTATGCAGGGCTGGGTGTAAGAGCCCCATGAGTTGAGGACTGGCTCCATCTGGGCCAGAGCAGATCCCTGCCCAGGATCCCACTTAGTTGCTCATCTGGCTAAATGTTTACCTAACATTACACAGGTTAGCTGTTACATCCCTAGTTCCAACACAGTCAAATTATTCACACCTCTTAAGTCTGCAGAACTAGGGTAGAAATCTAGCAACAATTGTTATTGTTATTAATTATATGTAGCATGTAGGAGCTGTGGATCAGAATGCCATTGTGTTAAGCGCTGTACAAAGAGACAGTTGCTCCCTGCCCACAGAGTTTATAAGGGTATGTCTACACTACAGAGTTAGTTCGAACTAACTTAGTTCGAATTAGTTAATTCGAACTAAGCTAATTCGAACTAACGCGTCTAGAACTAAAAACTAGTTGAATTAGTGTTGTGCTAATTTGAACTAGCATGTCCACATTAAGTGGACCCTGAACAGGGCTTAAGGATGGCCGGAAGCAGTGCCGGCAGGGCATCAGAGGAGGACTTAGAGCGTGGAGATGCTGTCTCAGGCTAGCCGAGGGCTGCGCTTAAAGGGTCCCGACCCCCACCCCGGACAGACAGTTCTCAAGGGTGTCCCGCTTGCAAAGCAATCCTGGCTTGGATTGCCTGGAGTGCCCACACTGGGCACATCACACCACTCGGCCATCAGCCCGGCTGCACTTGCCGCAGGCTGCCATCTGGGGAGAGGGGGCAATTGGGGGGCTGCAGGAGAGCTTCCACCCCCAGAAGCCCACAGAGCCAGCCCAGTCCTCCCCATCGGGGGCTCGTACCCACTTCCTCCCTCACCTCCTTCTAGTTACCCTTCCCTAGTCCCTTTTCTTGATGTACAAAATAAAGGACAATTGTGTTCAAAAATGGAATCTGTCTTTATTGAACAAAACTGGGGGAGACTGGGAAAAGGAGGTGGGAGAGGGGAAGAGAGAGGCTGGGAGAGGGGAGGGCAACTAAAATGATCAGGGGTTGGGAACAGGTCCCATATGAAGAGAGGCTAAAGAGACTGGGACTTCTCAGCTTAGAAAAGAGGAGACGGAGGGGGGACAGGATAGAGGTCTCTAAAAGCAGGAGTTGGGTGGAGAGGGTGCATACAGAAAAGTTCTTCATTAGTTCCCATAAAGAAGGACTAGAGGACACCAAAGGAAAGGAATGGGTAACAGGCTTCAAACTAGTAACAGAAAGTTGTTCTTCACAAAGCAAAGAGTCAACCTGTGGAACTCCTTGCTGCAGGAGGCTGTGAAGGCTAGAACTAGAACAGAGTTTAAAGGGAAGTGAGATCAAGTCATGGAGGTTGGGTCCATGGAGTGGTATTAGCCAGGGGGTAGGAGTGGTGTCCCTGCCCAAGGTTTGTGGAAGGCTGGAGAGGGATGGCACGAGACAAATGGCTTGGTCACTGTCTTCGTTCCATCCCCTCCAGGGTCCCTAGGGTTGGCCGCTGTCGGCAGACAGGCTACTGGGCTAGATGGACCTTTGGTCTGACCCAGGACGGCCATTGTAAGCTCAGGGCTCAGGGTCGGGGGTCTCAGTGGACCCCCTTGATTTTCATGCACACCTGCTCCTGGGTGGCCAGGCTGGCAGCTCTCCTGCCCTAGACGGCCACTTTCCTGTGCCTAGTGCGGAGATCATGGACGAGGTCCACGATGTCCGCACTAGCCCAGGAAGGTGCCCGCCTCTTGCGGTCCCGGGCAAGCTCCCGGGAGCCGCCAGCCTGGTCCCGGGAAGAGGGGGTGGGCTGGGGGACATCGGGTGGGTGGCTCGATCCGTGCCAGGTGCAGGGTCTGCTGGCTGGGTGCTGGCAGGCTTGCACCTGGCACGGGCACCGTAGCCAGCCCATGCCCCTTTAAGGGGTCCGGGGCCGGGAGGGGGGCAGACGAGTTTCCCTGGTGTTGGCCAGAGTGGCCACCAGGGAAACCTGGGGAGGGCTAGCCTCCCACTAGTTCGAATTAAGGGGCTACACACCCCTTAATTCGAACTAGTAAGTTCGAACTAGGCTTAATCCTCGTAAAATGAGGTTTTCCTAGTTCGAACTAAGCGCTCCGCTAGTTCGATTTAAATTCGAACTAGTGGAGCGCTAGTGTAGCGCCTATGAATGTTAGTTCGAACTAACGTCCGTTAGTTCGAACTAACATTGTAGTGTAGACATACCCTGAAGTAAATACAAGCAAGAAACAACAGGTAGATATAGACAAAGGAGCACAAGCCTACAGTTATATCTCAGTCATCATGGAAGACACAAGACAGCGGTCTGAGGGAAATTTTGAAATGTACTCACTACCAGAAATACTGTGTAAATGGCCTTTCTTTTGGCATTCTGAAATTTCAGGTACCAGTCTCAGCCAACAACAAAAAAATGGAGGTAAAAGCAAAATACATTCAAACATTTCAGAATCTTGTAAAAGCTTCTGACTGAGTTTGACACTAGAAGTGGGTGACGTTTGAAGTGGAGGGTGTCTTTGTTTCTTTCCAAATGGTTTCACTCACCTTAAAACTCCACCTATGTTCTGCCTATCTGAAACAAGCGCAAGGGGAAAATAGCAGCGCATTATCACTGTCTATTATCCATTTTAATAATGATAGTGTGTGGGGCTGTGCACCTTTATCTCTTTATAGAGCAATACAAATTCAGACCCTTCTCTTTTGCCCCCTCTCACTGAGATGCAGGTGTTCAGAAAACACTGAGCACTACCAAGATGAGAGGAGGAAGATGCTTCTAAATAATATGTTGCCTTGACTTCATCAGGCTTGTTTTGTCTGGCAAATGAATTATGTAAACCTTCTTCACCCGAAACTGTTTCGAGTCAATTAATTGTTGTAATTACTTAAGATTTCTTTTTAATGAATATGACTCTCCGGGGATTAGATGATATCCTGTCATCTGCAGGCCTGATAAATGAAATGTGATTTGTGGCTTGCTGCATACTGAACCCTTGTACTTGAACAATGTCTCTCCTTCCTATGTGCTCATTAGAGGGAGAAATGCCCTTGACGGCATTAGGAATGTTTGTTATAGATGGTTCCCAGTAAGACAGCAGAGTAAGCAAATGAAATGCTGTGTTTACCCTTCTTCCTCTCTTTTCCGTTGGATATGGGGGCTGCATTAACACATTGACAATTATTCAGGCCAAAAGACATGACCCCAGTAAGGTTACTCATCGTAATTGCTACCAACTTATCTGTTCCATCTTTCATTGGCTCTAGGTGCATTGAAATGTCAAGAAATTAACAGTCACTTGGTGCTGAGGGAGGCCCATGCTATATAATGCTTTTACAACCTTCCCCCACTACACACACACTCTACTTTGTGATGAGCACTGCCAGATTTGATAGGTGTGTTCTATTGCACGGCACCTTATTTCTTGTGCTCCTCAAGAAAAGAAGCTGGTTGCTCCTTGCAGACAGATACAATCAGAGACAGCATGACAAAGAATTATGAAGCCTGCCTGAATTCTTACAAACAGCATGCTTACATGGTCTGTTTCAGCTAACCCTTCTCCACACATACGCAATATGAACTACTCACTAAGACTCACAAAATATAAAGTTGGTTGAATTTTCCTTGTTCAGATTCCATTGGCAAAGAAGGAATATTTGCTTTTGCTGAGAGAGCTTTACTGAATAGCATATGGATACATTAATCAATCAAATACAATAAGATTTGTACAGAACAAGGGATTGGCTGGAAAACAGGTCAGAATGATACAATGATGGAAACCCTATATTATAAGCAAAGGCCACTTTGAACCTTAGCTAGTCAAAAGAGAAGGTCCATCTCAAATATTATAAACATCTATCAAGCTAAACACACTCTAAAGCCCTTTCTTTGCCAGGTGATGCATGCTAGCAGATCCTTGCACCCAGTCAGAGATCCACGTAAGTCAATGGAGTTCTATGTGGTGACAGAAGACTATCTGTCTTCATCTCATTGCAGGATCAGGGCCTAAAGCAATAACCTATTATAAAACACTATGTTAATTTAAAACACCATAACCACCATAATATTCCATATGCTTTCCACACAAAGGAATAGTCAGCAATGATATTATAAAAATAGATGAGTCCACACAAGAGCAGTACTTAAACAGCAAAAACACAGTTTTCACCATAGTACAGTAAGCTAACACTGAGATTTGAGACATCAAGAGAAGGGGGGGAGGATGAAATGAGGGGACGTGATATTCTGGCAGGGAGAGTGGAAGGCAGGCATCAGTGATTGGAAGACATGGGAGGATGGTAGGGAGGTATCAGGGGAGGAAGCAAATGACCTGGCACAGAAGGGAAATGCAGGAGAAGTCCCATGAGGGTTTGGCTCTTCAGATCAACAACAGGAAAAGATGAACTGGTATGAATGAAATAAGAACTCATCCCAACCTTGCCTAAATTCTAAACCCATCTTTTTTTAAGGGGTTAAGGTTTTTTGGGGGAGGGGGATAGATTAATTTCTCCAGGTTCTCATCCAGGTTCTCTTGGCTTGGTACTTTTTGGTTCCAGGTAGAACAGGAAGATGGAGCACTGACATACCATGAGACAGGCTATTTTTATAACATCCTGGACCAAACTAGAAACAGGTTGTTTTCCTCTGATTACTACACCAAAGACATTCAGATCATTTTGGATTAGATTAACCTGTTACGTTCCCAGCACACACACAGTTACAACTTATCACAACCTTTCTGAAAGGTTGCAACATAACACTCCTTTATTTTTTCAGAAACCACAAATCTATCAAATTACAACCAACAAGTTGTAAATTTCCAAATTATAAGGTAAAACATAGCAGGCTGCTACTAAAGACAGCAGGACAATTCCACTTGCCTTCCTCCAGACTGGCTCTTTGGCAGCCTGACTGCCAAAATCCCAGATCACATGCTTCCCAATAAAGATTACTAACCTGAAAGCAGGACCAGGAAACCCCAGAGAATTTAAAGTGATAGCTTACCATTTTAACAGTTTTCAATACATCACGGAATTGTGCCTCTCATGTATTTCACATACGTCCAGCTACAATCAACACACAGGTTCTGAAAGTGCTCAGCAAGTGCCTGATCCAAATCCTGCTGATGACAATGGAATGTGTGCCATGGACTTTACAAGAAATCAGACCCCAAAGAACAACAAGCTGTTTAAGACAGAATGATGAGAGAACTTTCTTTTAATCAATAGACCAAATTCCATCAGGTACAACAATAGGCTTACACTAGTAAAATGAGAGAATATATCCCAGTAAGACTTCACTGAATTTCCTTACATGGCTGAATACCCTATTAAGACTAAATCACATGTGTTTCCCTAGTATTTCTTTGCTGTACAAAGAAATGGTAGTTTTCTTACTCTGTACTGTAGCTGTGAAGGTTAGATTCTTGCGCAGATACAAAATTTTGTATCTGCATCTGCAAAAATGAGCCCCAGATATAAAGTGAATATTCATGGATTTGCAGGTATTTCACTTCTATTGTTACATAGTTTTGACCTTTCGAAGCTGAGGTGGAACATTCCTCTTTTCTACTCTCAACTGCCTTCAGCAAGGTGTCCTCTACTCTGGAACTTTTGGGCAATCTGACGGAACTCCTTCCGACATGTCAGTTCTTTATCAACTTTATCTTCTTGACATATGACTCATTTGTCAGCTTGCATTCTTTTCATAGTTCCCTGTGTTTGCCCCTTCAAAGGTGGGAGAGTCTACTGCCTCATTTTAGCATTGCAGTTGCAGCCTTTCTTGATGACTTGAAAAAAGAGCATAACCAAAAAGCCCTCTTTGCCACTTTTGGTTTAGTGTTCCTCACTGCAAGCAATAGCAACTTTTTGGATATCTCATCAGTTGGCTATAGGAGCTTTCATGCCATCTTTGTGACAGCGGTATCCCTAGTCCTAGCCATTGTGGTTAACCTACTAGTAAATTGGGACCTTGTCACATATGTCCCCTACTTTCTAATGGAAGGGAGTTTCTTCCCCCTCACTCTCCCTATTATGGTAATGTCTCTCCTCACTTGCAGGGCAGTCATCTTGGATCCTCCCATAGGATCCATCCAATCTCAGTCTCCAAAAGTCACATTTAGTGGGTGGAGGTCGTCCCATATTTCTGTCTTCACCCCCAGGTCCTCACACCAAAGACAGACTGTTGAATTATTCTCTCTGCTTCCACACTTTTAGAAACCTAAATCCATTTCTTTCCTACGTGACAAGTATTTTTTAAATGGAATGAAGGCCTTGTCTACCCCAGAAAGGCCCTCCTAATGGAGATGCATCTTAAACTAGGAAAATAATTATTTATCATAGGCATTCATGTTCAGGCTACAACTTGAGTTCTGAGACCTTCCACCTTGCAGGGTCGTGGAATCCAGGATCCAGTCGGAGTCCAAACATCTGTACTACAGTTAAATAGCTCCCTTAGCCTGAATCCTGCAAAATGGAATCAGCTGGCACAGGCCGATCTCGGGTGTCCAACTGCAGTGTAGACATACCCTAAGCCTCTTAGGCAATTTTGAATTTTCACCCAATAAATTTAAACTGTTACTAAATGTTATATTTTAACTAAACAAACGCTAAATTGCTCTATCATGCAACCAAACAATATCAGGCATTGTACATGAAAGAGTCAATTCAGCAACGTTGTTAAGTACATGTCTAACTCTGAACACAAATATGATCCCATTGAGTTTAACTGACTTAAAGATTTTGGCTTGACCTATGACTTCAATGGAACAACTCACTTGCTTAAAGATAGGCATGTGCTTGAGTAACTTCTACAATTGAGGCCTAGAGTGTTCTAAAGCCTTCACATTAACATTACTATAATACTCCTATTAACATCAACAATATCATGCTTTTACAAAACAAGCAAAACATGCAGAATCATAGTGCCTCTAATACTTATTAAGGCAAAACTCCCATGTCTACTAAGGAGATGGCTGAATTGTAAAATGTGAAGAAATTAAAAACTTGTACTTCAAAAAAGTTAATTAAACAACATTAGTGAAAGAGAGAAGTACAATAAAAGTCTTTTAAAAGTCTTGTCTCCTTATCAAGCTGTTTCCAATCATAAAACAAAGGTTGTAATATTTGATTATACCAATAATAAATACAACACAGGCTTTCAGAAAGAGCCTATAGGCATATATTTTATACTATATAGTAAACATTTAAAACCATGTGTATCAATAATTAAAAACAGGAAGAACCTCCCATTTATATCTAGTAAGCTTTCACTGTTATTGTGTGCATGCTGAGTATAATAACAATGCCTATCTCAGAGAGGTGTTGTAGAGTATAATTAATTGATATTTATAAAGTGTTTTTGAGATGCTTAAATAAAAGACACTCTATACGTGCAAAGTATTATGTGAAATCATCATTCTGTCCATTCTAAATCTTTCTTTACCTCTTGCTCCTCTGTGACAAAATCCTGTTTGAAAAATCATTGTTATTGAAATTGTGAAATACAATCAATTTTTTGAATACATATAAATCAGTCATCTGTGACCTACACTATAACAACGAAAAATGAATCATGATTGCCCATAACTGGCATTCTGTCTAATAAAACTTGTACTTGACTTTCAAATTAAGTTTTAAAATATAATTTACTGCTAAAGCAGTGTAGCAATAACAATGTATTCCTGCTGAAAAAGAATCTCATGCAACAAATAATTCATTTCAATCTCCTTATTAATGGCATGGTATGTGGTAGTATACTTTAATAGATTATCAAGTTATGTGCTTCTGAAATAATTAAGTTCATCTTCATTCAGGTCCTGATCCAGGAAATCACTTATATATGTCATTAAGTTCTTTCCTGGATCAAGGGCCTCATTGAGGCAAATGTTGGCGGCTTTGCACCATATTGTAATTCACACATATAAAGCTCCATGGATTCTGATGCTCTCCAAACAGCCAGAAGTGCCTGAGAAAAGACAAAAAATGGTACATTTTTTACACTAATCACCTAGCCTACATCCATGTTTAATAAATCTGGAGACAGTTGGGATACAATGTGCTTTAAAGATGTTGAAAAATGTGTTGACTTCTAAATGGTTTTGATTGTTGTGAAGATCTCTCACTTTCTGGATTCTCATTTCTGTGTTTAATAACGTTTCCGCATTTTGTTAAGGATATCCAAAAAGATGATTTGTGATTCTTAAATATGCCACAGCAATAACACGGGGAGATATTAGATATTTTAGAGTATATTGCAGTCAACCCAACCCAGCAGAATCTTTTTCACTGTTCACTTATCCAATCCACAGCATATCATGCAACTGCCCAAAAGGAGGCGATGACAGAATACAAAGGAAATGTGAGCAAATTACAGGAAAGAGGGTGCAATGAGATGGTGCCACATTGTGTATAGCGCAGCAGGTAACATAGCAGACATTATGTGCATGTCTGGCACGAATGAAAATACAGAGGCATGGCAAACCAAAAAGCAGTCATGGGAATAGGTCAGAGGCCAACACTATGTGTTCCCACAACCCGTGTATTTGGAAATTGAATTAAAATAAGGGTTCTGTAAAGGAGCTCTGCATAGAGAATGAGAATGATTCTCAAAGGAAAGACATGAGAGGAGGACACTGCTGTGGCACATGGCGCAACATAGCAGAGACATACAGCAGCTGCAGGACAGAGCATCCCCAGAAAGTTTGGCAGAATTCAGCTTCCATACAATCTGATGGGCCATCCCAGGAGGCCATCAGAATAGTCCCACATGTGAGTGGGGAAGAGGAGATGAATAGTGGGGACACTACATGACTTAGGAACTGTCCCACTTTCCCACTGTAAACATGCTCCCACAGCTTCAGTTAAAGACGGGTGATTATTTGAGAGCTACTGCTACATTCCCTGTATACTTATATGGCAACTCCCAGTGGAGCTCGCTACAAATATACAAGGTTACAGTCTAGAGCAGCAATCTGCTGGCCTGAGCCTCTCTTCTCTGCTTCCACAGTACATACATTGCTCAAACCAGCAAGAGAAACAGACAGTGCATTTGTAAGTGGGGGAATGGGGAAGGAGCAAAGCGAGGTGGGAATAGCAGGAAAGATGGGGTGGGCAAAATGCATAAAAATAGTAGACAGGAAAAAAGAGCGGGGGGAGGGAGGGAGTGATCTCCTACCTCAAAATAAGAGTGGACAGAGGAGATAAAAACAGAAGGGGAGGGGGGGAGAGAACAGATTTTAAAAAGAGAAAGATTGACACATGTACCAAAACATAATGCAAGATGGGGCAGTGCAATGACTTCCAGGGTACTGTGAGTCACCCTGTTTCCCCCTGCTCTCTAAAACCACCAACCTTTCAGCCACTCAAGAACTCTCCTCTGGACTGTGCCAGCCCCGTCTGCACCTTGCAGGTTAACAATAGGTGCAACTGCGTGCCTGAGACCTGTTGAATCATTCCCCTGAGATATTCAACCTCTGACATTAGCAGGCAAGCTGACAGACTCACCAGGCCCCTGGGCAAGGTAAGAGGGCAAAGGCCTCAGGCAGAAGGGGCAGGGCCAAGGCAGCCAGCCCTCAGTGCCTCCTGGACCGTGCCCTTCCTCTCTCCCCCCACGCCATCCAGAGTGCACCACCTGGAGCTCCAGCAGCAATTTAAAGGGCCCAGTGCTCTAGCCACCTCCACTGCAACAGTAACTGCCCTCTTAGCCTCCTGCCCACCATCAGCAGGCCTGGATATTAGTAACATACAGAAATCCCAGGTCCTCTGCCCCCAAAGGCACAATGTGCCCTACTTGTTTTAACATAAACCACCATTCCTGTAAAACCACACAGCACTTGTGAGCATTACAATTTTTTTTAAAAAAAAAGAGGTTTATTGAAGAAACAATGGAGAGTTAACTAGGGAGAGTGGTGAAAGCTTACTTTACCAAAGGGCACAGTACACAAATTAATGGTAAGCTGTGGGAAACAGCACAAATTCAGTTCACAGGTTTTCTAGGACCATTTTCTTTGATTCCCCTGTTTGAATCCGTATTTCTTTAGTTTCACTTTTGGGTTTCATCTGTGTCAATATAAAAGCAAACAATTATTTTAGGGTTTGATGCACAGCCCACAGAATTCAGCGAAAGACGCTCCACCTGTGCCTTTGCTAGGAAAAAAGGCAAGTTCTTAACTCAAGGTAAAATTTCAACAGGTCCTTGAGATAAAGTGCTTCAGATAGAATGTTATGGTGAACCTTAGGATCCTGGGTAGCTTTTCAATCATAGAATCATAGAATATTAGAACTGGAAGGGACCTCGAGAGGTCATTGAGTCCAGTCTCCTGCCCACATGGCAGGACCCAGTACTGCCTAGACCATCCCTGATAGACATTTATCTAACCTATTTTCAATGTGCTAACCTGTGTGACAACTTCAAACTGTCTTTTCTTCTCTAGGATTTTACCTCATTTTAGCTAACTAAAGTTAAGAACACGTCTTTTTCTTTTCCTAGTGAAGATAAGACTACATTGTCTTCAATGGGCTTTGGATCAGGCCCTAAGAATATGAACTCTTCTGGTTAGGGACTGTGCCTTCCAAGTTTCAACACTCCTAGCACATTGTGGTATCCTAATAAACAATCAATCAAGCCACCATCATCATTATTTAGCATGGATAGTTGAAAATATTCTGGCCACTGTCTTCTACTGGTAATAAAACAGACTCTTCACTTGCTCTGTTAGGGTGTGTCTACACAGCAGCATGTATCTCAAAATAAGCTACGCAAACAACTCTTACCTCAGAACTGACAAGATTGTTTCAATATAACGCAGCATGAGGAAAGACACTCTGTATCCTTTTACTGAGGAGACATCTTGGAGAGTGGAGATGTTCTCATGAAAAATTGGATCCTGTTTTCTGTGAAGCCAGAGCTGAAATAGACTGAATGGGGGCGGGGGGCGAGCACCTAACATAGGAAAAACAACGAGAAGTCCTGTGGTACCTTTGCAAATTTGGCACTATCAATTTAGGATTAAACAAAGACTGTGAATGGCTAGCCAACTACAAAAGCAGTTTCTCCTCTCTTGGCGTTCACACCTCCACATCAGCTGCTAGAAGTGGACCACATCCTCCCTGACTGAATTGACCTCATTATCTCTGACCTTCCTCTTGATTGGTACTCCTTTCTTTTCATGTGCCTGTATAATTTTACCGGTCTCTGGAATTTCCATTACATGCATCTGATGAATTGGGTCTTTGCCCACGAAAACTTATACTCCAATAAATCTGTTAGTCTATAAGGGTACGTCTACACTACAGCGCTAGTTCGAACTAACTTAGTTCGAATTAGTTAATTCGAACTAAGCTAGTTCGAACTAACGCATCTAGAACTAAAAACTAGTTCGAACTAGCGTTTTGCTAGTTCGAACTAGTAAGTCCACATTGAGTGGACTCTGAACAGGGCTTAATGATGGCCGGAAGCAGTGCCGGCAGGGCATAAAAGGAGGACTTAGAGCGTGGAGATACTGTCTCAGGCTAGCCGAGGGCTGCGCTTAAAGGGTCCCGACCCCCACCCCGGACACACAGTTCTAAGGGGTGCCCCGCTTGCAAAGAAGTTCTGGCTTGGAGTGCCCTGAGTGCCCACACTGGGCACATCACACCACTCGGCCATCAGCCCGTCTGCACTTGCCGCAGGCTGGCATCTGGGGAGAGGGGGCAATTGGGGGGCTGCAGGAGAGCTTCCACCCCCAGAAGCCCGCAGAGCCAGCCCAGTCCTCCCCATCGGGGGCTCGTGCCCCATTCCTCCCTCACCTTCTTCCACTTGCCCTTCCCTAGCCCCCCTTCTTATTGATGTACAAAATAAAGCTAATGTTTCTTCCAACATTGACTCTGTCTTTATTGAAAAAAACTGGGGGAGACTGGGAAAAGGAGGTGGGAGAGGGGAAGAGAAAGGCTGGGAGAGGGGAGGGCAACTAACATGATCAGGGGTTGGGAACAGGTCCCAGATGAAGAGAGGCTACAGAGACTGGGACTGTTCAGCTTAGAAAAGAGGAGACGGAGGGGGGACAGGATAGAGGTCTCTAAAAGCAGGGGTTGGGTGGAGAGGGTGCATTCAGAAAAGTTCTTCATGAGTTCCCATAAAGAAGGACTAGAGGACACCAAAGGAAAGGAATGGGTAGCAGGCTTGAAACTAGTAAGAGAAAGTTGTTCTTCTTCCCAAAGCAAATAGTTAACCTGTGGAACTCCTTGCTGCAGGAGGCTGTGAAGGCTAGAACTAGAACAGAGTTTAAAGGGAAGTGAGATCAAGTGATGGAGGTTGGGTCCATGGAGTCCTATTAGCCAGAGGGTAGGAGTGGTGTCCCTGCCCAAAGTTTGTGGAAGGCTGGAGAGGGATGGCACGAGACAAATGGCTTGGTCATTGTCTTCGGTCCATCCCCTCCAGGGTCCCTAGGGTTGGCCGCTGTTGGCAGAGAGGCTACTGGGCTAGATGGACCTTTGGTCTGACCCAGGACGGCCATTGTAAGCTCAGGGCTCAGGGTCGGGGGTCTCAGTGGACCCCCTTGATTTTCATGCACACCTGGTCCTGGGTGGCCAGGCTGGCAGCTCTCCTGCCCTAGACGGCCACTTTCCTGTGCCTAGTGCGGAGATCGTGGACGAGGTCCACGATGTCCGCACTAGCCCAGGAAGGTGCCCGCCTCTTGCGGTCCAGGGCAAGCTCCCGGGAGCCGCCAGCCTGGTCCCGGCAAGAGGGGGTGGGCTGGGGGGCATCGGGTGGGTGGCTCTGTGCCGTGCCAGGTGCAGGGTCTGCTAGCTGGGTGCTGGCAGGCTTGCACCTGGCACGGGCACCGTAGCCAGCCCGTGGCCCTTTAAGGGGTCCGGGGCCGGGAGGGGGCATAGAGTTTCCCTGGTGTTGGCCAGAGTGGCCACCAGGGAAACCTGGGGAGGGCTAGTTCGAACTAAAGGGCTACACAGCCCTTAGTTCGAACTAGCTAGTTCGAACTAGGCGTTAGTCCTCGTAAAATGAGGTTTTCCTAGTTCGAACTAAGCGCTCCGCTAGTTCGATTCAAATTCGAACTAGCGGAGCGCTAGTGTAGCGCATAGGAAAGTTAGTTCGAACTAACGTCCGTTAGTTCGAACTAACTTTCTAGTGTAGACATACCCTAACAGTGTTTCTTAAACTGTGTTCCGGGGCGCACCGGTGTGCTGCGAAGCAGTCGGAGGTGTGCCACGGAGAACAACAGAATTAACAAAAAATCCTTGGTGTTTGGAGTTTCTCAGTCTTTAAAAGTTTAAGAAACACTGGTCTATAAGGTGCCACAGGACTTCTCATTGTTTATGCAGATTCAAACTAACACGGCTACCCCTCTGATACTTATAACCTACGAAAGATAACCCTCAGGAAGTGTAAACCCAGGTTCATATTTTTATGTTCTTGTTTTGTATTGTAACCATTTTTCTTTGTCACTTTTACTAATCATTTTCCAATGCTTAGGAGGAGGAGAAAAAAAATCCTTACTATTTAATTTGTTTTCCTTAAATATGATCCTGCCTTGAGGGCGGGGGCTGGACTCGATGACCTCTCGAGGTCCCTTCCAGTCCTATTATTCTATGATTCTATGATTCTATGTTTAAAAATTACAATATTGTATTGTTACAAGTTGACTGGAATCCTGCATATGCTTGAAACAATCAGATTGGCTAATACAGTGAGTGAACAGTTTGCTAAAAATGTTTGGTATGTGACATGCACAGATTGTGTCATGAATCAATAAAATAAAATTCACCAACAGGGATCTTTAAGAAACATATCTATGGTCTGATCAAAAGCCCATTAAAGATATTTTATTGACTCAGGATTAGGTTCAGGTCCTTGCTGAATCAATATGTAGGCTATACACTTAGAATTAAAAACCCTAACTTATTACAGGCAAAAGTCTCAGAGGAGTAGCCGTGTTAGTCTATAACTAAAATTTTTTTAAAAACAGCAAATGGTCATTTAGCACCTTACAGACTAACAAAAAAATATAGATAATATCATGAGCTTTTGTGGACGTAACCCACTTTGCTCCATGTTTGTCATCTGAAGAAGTGGGTTGTGTTCATGATACCACCTATAATTTTTGTTAGTCTCTAAGGTGCTGCAAGACCATTCATTGTTTTTTAAGTTTTTTCATTACAGGCAGTCATTTAAATCACTAGGAAATATTCATCATAAAGGCGTTATTGGGCTAAATCCTGCAAATGATAGAAAGTTTACATATTTGTTTAAATCAAGGATGGTGAACCTCACTGACATGGGGCCTAACTGAGAAGAGAAAGACTCCCCACATTTCCCTCACACGCCAGAGCTTGGGCGGGGCAAGCCTCGTAGATTTGTACGCTTCAGCCCCATGGTGGGGTAGTGGTTTTGCTGGAGCACCAACATAGGGGGCTGAGCCTAGGGGGCAGATCCAAGAAAGCAGGGGACCACATCCAGCTCCCGGGCCTAAGGTTTAAATCATAACAGAAATGACTGCACATGCATAGCAGGTTATTTTTTAACTTCATATGGGCAGATGATTTTGAGGCATTAGCAGGGAGTATTGATACCTGATTGTAATTCAGTATTATCTGCCACAAAGGTTCAAGTATCATGATATTGCCTTAAAGTTATGAGATTTTTCAAAAATAATAAATCATTGGCAGTTTTTAATTTGTTTTGTGGGTTTCAAGCCTTTAGGTCACACTCGAGTCATGTTTTCAGGATGTAATTGTGAATGTGAGGGTAGAAATGGAAGGAAGGAAGGACGGAAGGAATCCCACAATATCACTTGACTTTAGGAGCTGAAGCTTGAAGCAAAACACAAGACTGTGATAAAATTGTGAGACACTGTACACACACACACACAGACTAACTAACCTCCATTGTGTGCATCTGCGTGCGCACACACTCGCTAACCTCCATCTATCTCTGTACTGAAGTCAATAAAAATAATTTGCAAAAATATGCAATTTTTCCTAGAATAAATCGTCATGTAAATTTTTTGTGCACAGTTCCACCAGGCAGTAAATCTTCAAGAGGGAAATAAATAGTTCCTCTAATATGGACTTTGTTAAGTATATATCTATAATACAAAGAAACGACCTTTTAACTTCACAGTATTAAACCTTCCTCAAGAAATAGAGAGAAAACTAGAGAGATGTATTACCTAAACATGCTCCTTAAGAATTCCCTTGTGCTTCTGAGTTCTTTCTCATCACTATAAAACCTCTACTAGGTGTGAAGCCATAAGCATATGAATGCTTGTCATGCAGGTGCATTTCCTATACCTGCCACACTGTGAACCCACCATGTCTCTGGCCCTGAGGAAAAGTTCCCTTTCCTTGCAGCAAGATTATGTTTTAAAAAGCTGACTTTTAAACCTCTTACTGAATTTTTTAATGGATTAAATTCATCATGTCACCAGCTGCTGTGCAGCTAATAGAGCCATAAAACACTGTATTAAAGGATTACCCATGCAAAATTTCCTCTTGTGCTAATGTGAATTTTAATACTTTTAACATTTAGTTGAGATGGGAATGTCCAAGAACAGCTTGTTCAATAGGTTGTTCTATAAAATTAAGTTCCTCAGCTCATCACAAATGCCAGGACTCCATTAAGTTACAATTTTACAGAGAGACTACGATGATTCACTGTATAGCATTTGCAGGGAGGAAGGCAACATCTGCTTCTCCATTAATGCAATAAAAAGAAGCAGCAAAACACACATAAGTATCATAACTTTAGGGGAACTGGGCTGAACAGATGAGAATGCTAGCTTCAAATTAGCTGAAGGTCAGTTTACGCCATTGTGTACATTGGGGATAATAATAATGACAATATGAGCTCTTATTCACAGAAATGCAGATTACAAATTCAGGACTTTTTTCCCTTTCTCACTTACACTAGTGTATCAGGAGTAACTCCTCTGAATCAAATGATTTTATACCGGTGTCTACAACAGAAGTAAACCAGAGAAGAATCGTGCCTTCAAAATGAAGAGATCTTCCAATTCATTAAAATTCATAAGCAACAATTTACATGTATAATTTGTGTATGTGACATCATATTGTTATAAACAAAACACAGAGGGCTAAAGTCTGTCTTTGTTTCTGTCTGTGGTTCTGTGAAGCCAGGACAGTAATGACCAAATGGAGGTTGTCTTTTCAGACTGGTTCATGGAACTGAGAACAGAGTGACTTATAGGTATGTCTAGCCTGCAATAAAAAACTTTTTGTAGCTTGGGCTATGGGGCTAAAAATGCCTGTGCACACTTTCAGGCCTGGGGCTGGACGCTGAGCTCTGAGACCCATCCACTTTGACAAGTTTCAGAGCCTATCCATCCTACACAACAATTTTTAGCCATGCACACCAAGGCCCACAAACCTTAGCAAAGCTGGGTCTTTGAGTGTAATGTAGATATACCCATAGTGTCTTACAGTACACTTAACTACTGACTCTGATGATGATATCTGGGTGAATTACCACCAGTGACTGCTCCTAGAGGTTGACCCTCTCTAGTCCGGCACCCTTAGGACATGACTCAGCCTTCTTATTTCCAGAGAAAACAAACCCAATTCTTTCAATATTCCCTCAGAGGTTTACTAGACCTTTAATCATTTTTGTACTCTTCTCTGGATTTTTTCCAGTTTGCCCACATCTTTCGTGAAATGTGGTACCCAGAACTGGACACAATACTCCAGCTGAGGCCTAACCAATATAGATTTAAGTGGAAGAAATACTTCTCATGTGCTGCTTACAACACATCCCAGAATGATGTTTGCTTTTTTTGCAACAGTGTCACATTGTTGACTCATATTTAGCTTGTGGTCCACTATGATCCCTTTCTGCAGTACTGCGTCCTAGACAGCCATTTCCCATTTTGCATGTGTGCAACTGATTGTTCCTTCCTTAAGTGGAGTACTTAGCATTTGTCCATATTGAACTTCAACCTATTTACTTCAGATCATTTCTCCAGTTTGACAAGATCCTTTTGAATTTTAATCCTATCTGCCAAAGCACTTGCAACCCCTCCCAGCTTGGTATCATATGCCAACTTTATGAGTACTCTCTATGTCATCATCTAAATCATGAATAGTGGCATGGTTCTGCAAACCTTACTCGGATGACTATTCCTTATTCATGCAAACTATTCTTTTGAAGTCAAAGAGATGATTTGTGTGATGAAGACTGTGCAGAACTGGACTGCATACATATCCACCCATCATTAGAAGGAGATTGCTAAGGAACCCAAGCTGCCTGTAAATCTTAAACATGAAATCATTTCAAAATGTCCTGAGGGGGAGATTTTTACAGGCACAAATGTCCATTGAGGGCCTGATCCAACAAGCCCATTGAAGACAATAGTAAGACTCCTATTGAATTCAACAAGCCTTCCAGTTGTCAGTCCCTAAATTCCATTGAAAGTCCATGGGAGTTAGGTGGCTAATTATCATTTATGCCTTTCATAAATTCCCACACACCAAAGCAATAATATTTCCAAATGAGGAAGACTTCTATAGCGGCAGACAGTGAACAATGTTAAATTATTTGACAAAATTTTGTAACAAAATAAAACAATAGGTTCCTGATGCTTCCTTGTGAATAAAAAAGACAGTTATTTAAAATACAGCACAGGAAGCGCTGATGAGTTTTAATGGGAAAATTCTCAAGCTACTGTTCTTTGCCCCAACTGAATTTTCTTCACCGCTCCATATTTTGTTCTCCATGTGTATTACTGTTCCGAGAGCCTGTCATTTCTTATCAGAATGAGAAAGGCTAAAGAGATAATATTTCAATAACATACTGGCCTGATCATAAAATAACTCAATGGAAATGTGTAACTGCCTCAGGCAGCTCAGCAGGATAGTCAGCAGTCAGATGATTTCTATTCTGTATTTTTTTATGGTTACATTTTCTGTTGTATCAGACATCCCCTCAAGTCTTAGTTATGCTTTTATTCAAAAAGGAGAACCACAGTATAAAGACCTACAAAACTTATTATGATATATTACTGTAAAGAAATAAAAGTTGGTGCCACAGTAGCATATTGATAAGGACAGGCCTGCCACATTAATTGACCTTTTTCATCTCAACCACCAGGGCTGAGGCCTCAGCATCCTAGTTGCTAAGCAACCGGGTCACTGCTTTCGGGTCTTCAATGCACACCACCCCAGAAAAAAAACCATGATCTTATGAAGGAAAGCAGATGGTTGGCAGAAGAAAGTATTTCTTTATTTTTTCCTTTTGTTTATTTATTTATTCCTCTTATGCTGACAATGGAAATACAGTATCTGTGGAAGAAGGGAATCGGGGAAGCCAGGATATGAACTTTTACTGATGTAGCTAGATCAGTAAAACTATAATGAATCCACAGAAGCAGCCTCCTGTTTGATGAGAAACCTGAGAAGATGCTTTTGCTTTCTAAGCCATCTATGTAGCTGGCATGAAAAATTCATACAAAACACACACTAACAATATCAATTGATCCTACCTGGTGGATTTTGTTAGGGTTGAGGGTGTGACTGGGGTGCAAAAGGTGCAGGTTTTGTAGGCACGTTTTTTTTGCATTCTATCGTAAACATTACTGCTCGCTGCTATGTTTAATGACAGGGCTTGGGGCAACACAACAGTTCCTAAAGGTCAGCTCAGATAGAAGTTTGCTCCTTCCTTCCTCAGTGTGAAGTATAGAAAAAGCCAACGCTTCCTTTAAACTTTAATAAAGGCCATGGAACAAGAGCTTATGTCTCTGCTGGAAATCAAGTCAACATCTCCATGCAACAGCAGTTGAACAGCCCATATGTTCATTGCTGTTAGTCATGTGGATAAATCATATCTAATTCTAGTCCCAATTTTATAGCAGACATATCCTAGAGCCTTGGGCAAATAACTGAGACCTGGTCTATACCTAAAACTTAGGTCAACCTCGTTACATTGCTCAGGCTGTGCAAAATTTCACACTCTGTGCAACATAATTAGATCAATCTAAGTCTCAATGTACATGCAGCTAGATCAATGGGGGTGCATCTACATTGTACCTGTAGGGCGAAATAAGATATGCAATTTGAGCTATGCAAACTGCATATCTACGCAGCACCAAATTTCGAAATAAAGCACTATTCTGAAACATCCCTTAACCCTCATGGAACAATGGTTACAGGGACACCGGAATAGCACGCCTATTATTTTGAAATCTATTTCGAAATAACAGGTGCGTTTAAAGACGTGGAACAACTATTTCGGGATACTTCCGGTATCCTGAAATAGAGCTACTGTCTAGATGCAGCCTGGAAGAATTCTCCTGTCAACCTAGCTACTGCCTCTTAAAGAGGTAGATTATATACATGGATGGAAAAACACCTTCCGCTGATGCAGGAATTGCCAACAGTGCAGGGCTATAGTAGCACCACTGCAGTGCAATAGCTGTGCATCTGTAGCTGCTGTAGTGTAGACATACCCTGAGCCACTGTATCTCAGTTCCCCATCTCTAAAATGGAGATAACCATATTCCTCCACCTTGCAAACAAGTTGGAAGGCTTATTTCATTCGTGTTTATAAAGCATGGAGAGAGCCTTGACAACCAATACAATTTCAGCTGAGAATTATGCTCTAACATTAATTAAGTTTAAAGAAACCATTTGGATTAGGAAGGAAAATGTTTGGGTGTTCATGATTAGTTTTAATTAAAACATCTCTCAAAATTACTTACCGTATTTAAAAATACTTTACTTGTTCTCCGAGGGACACAGTACACCACTATGCCTTGTTGCAAACCTCTGGCTATTGAAATATTTTCATATAGTTTTAGTTTTGCTTATGGTAGAGCATTGTATTGGGGGTTGGGAGGTGAAGCATAAATGTGAGGGGACAGTAAGCTGATTTAGGTGAAGGCTAAAAAGGCATTAATGTGATGATAACTCCAAGTCCTCTGGAATACCGGGGACTCTTAGAATGAGTTCTAGAATCTGGATCCTAACGTGCTAATCAGATGCCAGATGCAGTCCTGAGCATCCTAACATGTGTCCCTTGGCCTCTGTTTCCCTTTGGTTCTCATTGTCAAAATGTGGACACTTAAATAGGCTGTTCAGCTCAGCCCACAATAGATGATGCGAGCATCTGAGAACCCAAATGTGGGATATGGAAGTCCTATTTCTATTCCTTTTCATATGTGTTAATTTTTTTTAATTGTACCCTTTGGTATATATGGTTGTGACAATTTTCTTCCACTAGTTGATCTGAGGAAGTGGGTCTGGCCCACGAAAGCTCATCGCCTAATAAACCATCTTTTAGTCTTCAAAGTGCTTCATAGTCCTGTTTTTTGTTTCAGCTACACCAGACTAACACGGCTACATTTCTATCACTATTTAAGTGATCACATTTATAAGTTAGGCTTCAGTGTGCAAAGTCCTCTTTTTGTAATAGAATTATTTAATCATGGGTTGTCCATGGCTTAACTTTACATTCCTGAATGGTTGGGCCAAGAGGTTGTATTGGCTGCATAATATTCATACTACAGATCTTCTGTTTTTATGCTGTTGTGATAGATGCCACTAACATTACTAAGGTCTGGTCTACATGCACATAGTTTTGCACTGATTCAACTAAATTGGAAACCCATTTAGTTAAATCAGTGCAAAAACCGCATCTAGACAAGCCCAAAGACAGATAGATTTTAAATTTAAAAATAGCATGCAGAGTGCACGGGGATTTGGACAATTATTGCAGACTCGTGTTATTGCTTTTAAATCAGTAAAATCAGTCCGACAGGTCTTATTACTATGAACAAAAGAACTGCATCAGCAGAATTCCTTTTGGCTACTTGAGTTTAGCTATCTAATATAATGTTAATCAGTTGTAACAGGTTAATTAGCACATCAGAATCTGTCTGTATGGAATTTCAGCTCTGCTAAGGTGTTAAATACCTACTTAGCCTTCAAAGCAACTGCTTTTGACATTTATTTATATAGAAGATAGAAAGACAGTACTACTAAACTTGGGCCTGCACTACTTTTAAAAGTTTTCCAGGGTTTTCAGCCCTGGTTTGTGTTGCAACAGCTTCCACAAACAAGCAGTGGTTTTCTAGAATTTTGTGCTTGTCAAAGATCAGCCCATGAAAGCTTTTTGCAACTTTTTTTGGCTCTTCTCTGTAAATGTTTAGACTGCCTTTGTCACATTTTTCAAGCTCAAATCTGGTTTTTTTGGAACAAGTCACATGGAGTGTACCCTAGTATTTTTCCTATGTCCCTAACAGACTGAGATAATTCCATTTCATCTGGAAGGTCAGCTTAGAGTTCAGGAGTTCTTCTGCTTTCTCTAAAATTGTAAGTAAAAAGTCTGAGTTCTTAAGTCTGTCTAGGCACAACATGAATTTTTGCCATCCTCGACCAAGGCCACTAGAATCCATCTGTACCACCTGAAAAAGGTGCACTGGTCAGTTAAGGCCCTATATAATAAACTGAGGAGTTAAGTGGACACAACTACTGAGGTACCTAGAAACTGCATATTCTTTTCTCCAGCAGCTAACAAGGCCAGCAATAAGCTCTACTATAGGAGCTCTGAACTGGATTTTCAGGTGTCCTTAAACTGGTTAATGAAAAACAGTTTTCTACAGAACAAAGCTGTGCATTGCTTTTCCATACCATCCCGAAATGTAGCTTTCAGACTTCAGCCATTTCAGTGGTAGTCTTGTTCAGGCCTGTTTCCTACAGCACTGGATAACATTTTCTCGGCATTGGTTCAAGGTATTCAAATAAAGTGGTAGATTTAAGGTGGAAACTGCTGGAAAAGCAACACATTAGTCTGCAGAGAATCTATAAATTGCCTTATTTTCCTTCAGTGAACTAGCAAAAAGATTAACTGGAAAGTTGCTTTGGTCAGTTTATTGTGCACAGGACTTTTTTTACATTTTGATCATGCTTGTGATCTCTGGCCCATACTATCTCATTAGGAGAATATTATTTAGCTGGAACTACAAATACCTACAATTTCTTACAGTAGCCCCAGGCTAGGTGCTGTGTAATAAAGTTCCTGCAGGCCTCATGGCATGCATGGCAACATGTAATAAAGTATCTGCGGGATATGACAGAAGAGGTAGGGGGATGGGAGTGGAATAAAAAAGCTCAGACACTTTAGAGAGCTCTTCAAGGAGAGGTCAGGGCCCATCAGCTAATATATTGAATCCTAATTACTCAGGAATGCTCACCAGGAGTTACCTGATGCAGACAGTAATAAATCTTATGGCAGGCGTGAGAGACACCTGGTTTCAGATCAGAATGTCTTTCACAGGTCCATCTAAATCAATCCTCTTTCTTCCCCTTCCTTGCACTGATCTCTGTCTGGATGAGGAAAGAAAAATAAGTAGGTAATCTTATTATAGATCTTGTCAGTGTGCACTGATACAAACCAGAAATGAGGGAAGGGGGGGGAACAGTAAAGGAGGGACTTACCCACCAGAACAACTTCTGTCTTCTGCCTTGCCGTCTAAAAATCTTCTTTGAAAATTACCTTCAAATTGGTCATTACAAAGTTAGATTTTGCCCAGCTCTTATTCAAATGCAAGTTGAATTTGATGGTCTAAAGTCCATCCATGAAAAGCTGTAAAACACAATAACCTTGCAGATATAATTAGTCCATAATTTTTTGAAGGAGATGAGGGTGAAGGTCACACATTGTGTGACCTGTATCTTCAGCTGGTATAAATCAGTGTAATACTAGTGGCTTCTATGAATCTATGTTCATTTGCACTAGCTCAGCTGAGAGTTTAACTACATTCACTTATTCATGTCAGAACACCAGTGACATCATAGGAGAATAATCTAAAGCCTTCAAGATCTGTTGCTAATATTGAGCGCTAAACAGCTGATTTTCCAATGATCTTCTGCACACTATGTATTTTTCTCCTCACTGGTCATCCCTCACCCTAATGAACCTCCCCCCATTCCATCCATAATAACTTTCTCAAGGTTATTTCCCTCTTTATGCCTACTCTAAGAGTATGTCTACACTACAGCATTATTTCAAAATAGCTTATTTTGAAATAACGCGTCTACACACAAAATGGATTTCAAAATAGCTTTTTGCTATTTCGAAATTGCGCGTCCACACTGAGTGGATGCTGAATTACATTTAAGGCCGTCCAGAACCAGGTCCGGCAGGGCATCAGGTCAGGAGTTACTTTGTGTGGCTGCTGCCTGAGGCTATCTGAGGCCTGTGCTTAAAGGGACCCCCTCCCCCCCCCCCCCCCCCCCCCCGGACAGCCGGTTCTCAGCTTTCACTGCTTACTTGCCTATCTCTATGAGGGACAGCAAAGCATTTTGTCTCTGTGTGTTCTGGTTGCCCTCACTCGGGACACCACAGCACTCTGTAACATGGAGCCAGAGCTGCCCCTGGGCATTCTGGTGCTTCTCATGGATGTGTTGCTGTGAGCCTGGCTGCACTTGCTGCAGGCTGCCATCCGGGAGGTCCATCGAGGGGGCTGTCAGTATCCAGAAGGCCCTGTGGGAGAGCTTCCACCCTGAGGAGCACTAAGAGCTTCCCTGGTCTGCCCCAATGGGGGCTTGTTTGTGCCTCATAACTCCCTCACATCCTTCCACTTACCCCTCCCTAACCCCCCTTCCTGATGTCAAATAAAATACATGTATTTTCATGAACACAAACTCTCTTTATTTAACAAAACTGGGAGGGTGAGGAATGAAACTCTGGTGAGACTGGGGAAATGAGGTGGGAGAGGGGAGAAGAGAAGGGAGGGGGAAACCTGGGAGGAGGGAGCTGGATGGGGGAATCAAGTGGAAGAATGGGGAGGAGAACATAAGAACGGATGTACTGGTCAGACCAAAGATCCATCTAGCCCAGTAGCCTGTCTGTCGACAGTGGCCACCACCAGGTGCCCCAGAGAGGGTGGACTGAAGACAAAGATCAAGCGATTTGTCTCCTGCCATCCTTCTCCAGCCTCTGACAAACAGAGGCCAGGGACAACATTTCTATCCCCTGGCTAATAGCCTTTTATGGACCTAACCTCCATGAAATTATGTTTCAGGGAAGTTCAGGTCTCAGGGTCAGGGGTCTCACCGGACCATCTTGATTTTCATGCAAACCTGCTTCTGGGTTCACATGTGGCCTTTGGTGGCCAGGCTGAAAGCTATCCTGCCATAGAACGCCGCGTTCCTCCATCTAGTGCAGAGATCATGGATGCTGGGGAATCCCCCCCAAACCTGAATAAGGTCCATGATCTCCACCCTGGACCAGGAAGGTGCCAGCCTTCTCCGGGCCCTGGCAGGCTCCCGGGAGCTGGCAGACTGTTCCTGAGAAGCAGTAGAGGGCTGGCTGCCAGTGGCTTGCTGGATCACATTTTGGGGCCACTGGATCAGGAGTGGTGACTGCTGGCTCTGGGCTGGCAGGCTTGGAGCTGGCACAGGCACTGTGGCCAGAGTCAACCCCTTTAAGGGCTCCAGAGAGGGAGGAGGGAGAGGAGTGTTTTTGGTTGAGGCTGGAGTGGCCACCAGGGCACCTGGGAAGGCTGGAGGCCCCCTATTTCGAAATAAGGGTATGTCTACACTACAAAGTTAATTCAAACTAACGGACGTTAGTTTGAATTAACTTTGACAGGCGCTACACTAGCGCTCCGCTAGTTCGAACTTAATTCGAACTAGCGGAGCACTTAGTTCGAACTAGGTAAACCTCATTCCATGAGGACTAAGCCTAGTTCGAACTTACTAGTTCGAATTAAGGGCTGTGTAGCCCCTTAATTCGAACTAGTGGGAGGCTAGCCCTCCCCAGCTTTCCCTGGTGGCCACTCTGGCCAACACCAGGGAAACTCTATTGCCCCCCTCCCGGCCCCGGACCCCTCCCAGCCCCGGACCCCACCCGATGCCCCCCAGCCCTCCCCCTCTTCCCGGGACCAGGCTGGCGGCTCCCGGGAGCTTGCCCAGGACCACAAGAGGCAGGCACCCGCCTGGTCTAGTGCGGAGATCGTGGACCTCGTCCACGACCTCTGCACTAGGCACAGGAAAGTGGCTGTCTAGGGCAGGAGAGCTGCCAGCCTGGCCACCCAGGAGCAGGTGTGCATGAAAATCAAGGTGGTCCACTGAGACTCCCGACCCTGAGCCCTGAGCTTACAATGGCCATACTGGGTCAGACCAAAGGTCCATCTAGCCCAGTAGCCTGTCTGCCGACAGCGACCAACCCTAGGGACCCTGGAGGGGATGGACCGAAGACAATGACCAAGCCATTTGTCTCGTGCCATCTCTCTCCAGCCTTCCACAAACTTTGGGCAGGGACACCACTCCATGGACCCAACCTGGCTAATACCACTCCATGGACCCAACCTCCATCACTTTATCTCACTTCTCTTTAAACTCTGTTCTAGTTCTAGCCTTCACAGCCTCCTGCAGCAAGGAGTTCCACAGGTTGACTCTTTGCTTTGTGAAGAAGAACTTTCTGTTACTAGTTTGAAGCCTGCTACCCATTCCTTTCCTTTGGTGTCCTCTAGTCCTTCTATTATGGGAACTAATTAAGAACTTTTCTTGATGCACCCTCGCCACCCCACTCATGCTTTTATAGACCTCTATCCTATCCCCGCTCATTCTCCTCTTTTCTAAACTGAAAAGTCCCAGTCTCTTTAGCCTCTCTTCATATGGGACCTGTTCCAAACCTCTGATCATTGTAGTTGCCCTCCCCTCTCCCACCCTCTCTCTTCCCCTCGCCCACCTCCTTTTCCCAGTCTCCCCGAGTTTTGTTCAATAAAGAGAGATTCTATTTTTGACCACACGTTTTCTTTATTTTGTACATCAGGAAGGGGGGCTAGGGAAGGGTAAGTGGAAGGAGGTGAGGGAGGAATGGGGTACGAGCCCCCAATGGGGAGGACTGGGCTGGCTCTGCGGGCTTCTGGGGGTGGAAGCTCTCCTGCAGCCCCCCAATTTCCCCCTCTCCCCAGATGGCAGCCTGCGGCAAGTGCAGCCGGGCTGATGGCCGAGTGCTGTGATGTGCCCAGTGTGGGCACTCAGGGCACTCCAAGCCAGGACTGCTTTGCAAGCGGGGCACCCCTGAGAACTGTCTGTCCAGGGTGGGGGTCGGGTCCCTTTAAGCACAGCCCTCGGCTAGCCTGAGGCAGCAGCTCCACACTCTAAGTCCTCATCTGATGCCCTGCCGGCACTGCTTCCGGCCATCCTTAACCCCGGTTCAGGGTCCACTTAATGTGGACATGCTAGTTCGAATTAGCAAAACGCTAATTCGAACTAGTTTTTTAGTCTGGATCCGTTAGTTCGAATTAGCTTAGTTCGAATTAACTAATTCGAACTAAGTTAGTTTGAATTAGCTCTGTAGTGTAGACATACCCTAAGTGTCTACACAGTGTCTGAATAGCTATTTCAAATTTGGTGTTATTCCTCATAGAATGAGGTTTACCAAATTCAAAATAAGCACTCCGCTATTTTGAATTAATTTTGAAATAGCAGTTTGGCTGTGTAGATGCTAGGAAAGTTTTGTCGGACACTCCTGCTGCCAGGCTCAGGGGAGGCCACAAACACGTCTGGCCCTTGGGTGTGTGGGGCCTCTCAGCACCTGCCACAGCTGAAAGCAGGCTAGCCACAAGGGCGCAGGCATGACCCCAGACACCCTGAGGAATGCTGCACACAGCATGCGGACATGCCTGAATGTGCAAGGCACCACCCGTTCCCGCAGGCAGTGCTGTGAGCCACAGGTGTGTGTACAGACACCAGGGAGAGAGAGGCTGCTCTCAGTTCATCTGCCGCCCATGGGATCCCACTGTGGCTGGACACTTCCCTCCCCCACTCAAACATCCCAGGAGCCACCCCCTATGACACCACCCACTCAGCAGCAGGGCTGTATGAGGGTGGGACTGCAGAACCCCTCAGGGACGGGGCTTCCCCCCCCCACTCCACCCCCCACAACCTCCAATCCCCCTTTCCCGAGTGTCCCCCTTTTCCAGGACTCCTCCCCCCATGCAGGGACTGCAGCCCGAGAGTGCCTTACCTCCATGAGGAGGGCCCCAACGGTGGACTTCCTCACACCAAACTGGTTGCCCACCAATCAGTAGCTGTCAGGGGTGGCGAGTTTCCAGATGGCGATTGCGACCCGCTTCTCCAGGGGGATGGCAGGCCACAGGTGAGTGTTGCATCTCCGGAGGATGGAGGCGAGCCAGGCACACAGCTCCAAAAAGGTGGCCTTCCACATGCGGAAGTTTTGGAGCCACCGCTGGTTGTCCCACCGTTCCATGACCAGCCAGTCCCACCTGTCCAAACTGTTGTTGAGCCTCCAGAAACACCTCTCCACTGTGGGCACAGTTGCCAGAGTGTAGCTCCCATACCCAGGGAAAGGGTCCCCTGAATTAGCTCATTGTCGAGATTGGTCAGGACCAGGAAGGCAGCCTGAACAAAGTGCTATCAAAACTACAGCATGGCCATGAGGAACCATTGCATGCTCAGGGGCAGCTCCAGCACCATGGCACAAAGCAGGCAGCAGAAGCAGAGAAACGGCTATCCAAGGGGGTCCCTTTAAGCGCATGTCTCTGCAAGGCTCCGGCACCAGCACTTAGAAGCAACTGGTGACCTGAAGTCCCGGCTGAAGTGGTTCTGAGTGGCCTTTTATGCTAGAGAACATCCAATCAGTCTGGACACGCTCTTTCAAAAAAGTAGATTGCTTTTTCGATGCGCTTTTGTGTGTAGACGCGCTCTTTCGCAGGAAGATTTTCAGAAAAGATCTTCTTCTGAAAGAAACCTGAAGTCTAGATGTAGCCTCAGCTGAGCCTGTAGAATTTTGACTTCTTGAGAGATGTGTTGTTGGTATTGTCACTAACCACATCTAGTGCAAATGAAGAAAGGAAATCTAGCCTTGATCCTGGCACAAAATATCCTTTCAAAGCATCTGGATTGTAAAAGATAGAATTTGATCATGTGCAAGAGAGAAGGGGCAGAGGACCTCCATCAACTCTTGCGCCTCCACTAGGGTTGCCAGATACCTTCACAAAAAATACCAAACATGCCCAAAGTTGTTGAGCAAAAAAAACCCCAAAACCGCACACACAAAAAAGAGTCACTGTCCCTTCCATCCAAGAAAAACAGAAAATACATGTCTTGGCCAATACCAGACACTTGGCAACCCTAGCCTCCACCCTGTGGCTGGGCATAGGTGCAATACACATGCTCGGGAAGTAGTAACTCCCTAAGTCTAGCACCCAAAGAGGCATTAGCTTTTACAAAGTGCAATAGAGAAGGACAGTTGTGGGGGCTGTGGGAAACACACACTGCCCCTTGTGATAGGGCGAACAGCAGCTCTGATCCCAAGAGCTCCATGCACAATGCCTGTTTTGGCCATTGCCCCTGTGCACAAGACCCCTGCCCCCATGTCTGCTGTGCCTTAGAGGCATGGCAGAGCCCTCTGTGTAGGATGACTTCAGTAATGATGCTTGTGGGTTATCTAATTGATACGTTCTCCCACTGGAAAACTGCAGCACAGTATCTTAATACACTCAAAGCAACAGGAACCTCGAAAAAAACTTCACAGTAAATTAAGTACAATTAGCAGAGCAAATATTGACACCACTAGCCTTGGAGTAATGTAATTATTCAGTCAGCACTTATTATTTGGACCATTTCTCACATCAGTTGTCTTTGTAAGTGAACATCATCACAAACTCCTTTCTAAGCAAGGGTGTTTTAGGTACCATGGGGGATTCTGGTGGCTCAGGGATTGGTCCTGCACCCACTGCCGTCAACACCAAGGCTTCCATTTATTTTACGGTTATGTCTACACTGCCACCCTAGTTCGAACTAGGGTTGCTAATGTAGGCATTCGAAGTTGCAAATGAAGCCTGGGATTTAAATATCTCGGGCTTCATTTGCATCTTGCCGGGCGCCGCCATTTTTAAATCCCCCTTAGTGAGGACTCTGTGCCCGCGGCTACACGCGGCATGGAGTAGGTAGTTCGAATTAGGCTCTCTAATTCGAACTACTGGTACACCTCGTTCCAACTACCTAATTCGAACTACCTACTCCATGCCGCGTGTAGCCACGGGCACGGAGTCCTCACTAAGGGGGATTTAAAAATGGCGGCGCCCAGCAAGATGCAAATGAAGCCCGGGATATTTAAATCCTGGGCTTCATTTGCAACTTCAAATGCCTACATTAGCCACCCTAGTTCGAACTAGGGTGGCAGTGTAGACCTACCCTAATGGTGTAGGATCAAGGCCAAAGGTTCTTATTAGAAGAGCATTACTGCCCCGCCTCCAGAAAAATGCGTAAGAGCCTATTATAAAGACTAAACTGGCCAAGCACCAGGTGGAAAACAGCGGCAAAAACATGTGCTTCTTATCTTAATAAATCTAGACCGTATTGTATGTTGTTGTTTTTAAGTTGAATCTTTAGCTTATTATTGCCAATACAGAATAAGGTACAGAATATGGCTAGTGCGGTACGTAGGTGCAATAATGCCTGGAGCAATAACAGAATGGCAGACGTTGGTGTTCCTATGCTGGTCCTTTCTGAAGAAGCCACTCAGCAGGCCAGAAGAGACATGAGATGTGAAATGACTCCTGTATATTTATGTACATATGCTCTATCATTCATAGTGGCCTCTCGTCCATAGCACTGCATAGATTCTCCCTATTCTTGCAGCCCCAATTCATGACCGCTCCCTACTGAGCATAAGCATTCCGGGTATGTCTACACTACCCTCCTAGTTCGAACTAGGAGGGTAATGTAGGCATACCGCACTTGCTAATGAAGCCCGGGATTTGAATTTCCCGGGCTTCATTAGCATAAGCGGGAAGCCGCCATTTTTAAATCCCCGCTTCTTCGAACCCCGTGTAGCGCGGCTACACGGGGCTCGAACTAGGTAGTTCGGACTAGGGTGCCTATTCCGAACTACCGGTACACCTCGTTTCACGAGGAGTAACGGTAGTTCGGAATAGGACCCTAGTCCGAACTACCTAGTTCGAGCCCCGTGTAGCCGCGCTACACGGGGTTCGAAGCAGCGGGGATTTAAAAATGGCGGCTCCCCGCTTATGCTAATGAAGCCCGGGAAATTCAAATCCCGGGCTTCATTAGCAAGTGCGGTATGCCTACATTACCCCGCTAGTTCGAACTAGCGGGGTAGTGTAGACATACCCTTAGACACATGCTTAATATTAGGCATGGGTTTAAATCCCATTGTTTTTAATGAGAATGGATTTAAGCATGTATATAAGGGCATGTCTACACTGGGGCGTTATTTCGAAATAACAAGGCGTGTGTCCACACTACCAAGCCTGTTATTTCGAAATAACTCCTGCCTGGGGAGAGGAAGAACCTTCTTTCAAAATAGTTATTTTGGGAGTTATTGTTTCAAAATAATTTATTTAGAAATAACCTGGTAATATAGACATAGCCTAAGTGTTTTGCTAAATTGTGGCCTGTATGGCTAGATGAGGGGGATGGGGGAATTGCATCTGAGGTAGGTCTCAATTAAAACATGGGCCCACGCCACTGACAACACTTGTATATCATACATATGCCTGTATGTGTATGAGATCCTTACAGTGGCACCCAGAAATCAGCCAGAAATTTTCCCTGTGGGCTGACCCTGAATGCCGAGCATCTACATTTCTCACTGAAGTCAATGGCATCTGCAGCTTTCCAAGATCTCTGTAAATTAGTTAATCTTATTAGGGTACCTAAATATAAATGTAAGTGCCTGGTTATAGAGACTTGGGTTTGAACATTTTTAGCAATATAACTGTTCAGAAAGGCTGAGCAAATTTCTTAATGTAAATTACCTTAGCTCCATTGACATCAGAATTGGGCTAGTTTAAAGCAACAGAAAAATTGGTTAACTTTCTACAGGAAACTGAATTAATACAGTAATCAGGTTTTGAAAGCATTAAAATCTCTTAGTAAACAAATGAGCAAAAATGAAAAGATCTCATAGCAAAATCCAACTAATTACAGACCTGTTACTGCTAGTGATGTCACAGGCTGTCAGGGGGGGGCAAGCCCCCAGTAGCCTCAGTGTCCCCTGACTGTCTTCACATAGCCCATCTCAGGGCGAGTTACAGTCCGTATGGGTTGCTCATCATCGGCTTTACAGCAGTTTATACTGGCCCTTTAAACAGGCCGAGCCTACAACAGATTCTCGTCGTAGCTGGGCACCCCCCAGTAGGGGGACCCGGGCCCACCCTACTCCACCGGGTCCCGGCCCAGGGCCCTGCGAGCAACCAGGTATAGGGTCACTCCCTCGGTGGGGGCTAGCTAGCCAAACCCACCAAGTCTCTCGGGCCCAGAGGGACGCCTCCCGCTCCTGCCCTGGGCCACTTCCTACCTGGCCTTGCCCAGCTGGCTGCGATCTCCAGGCCAACGTCTCCTCGGCGGGTAGTCTCCAGGTGACACCCACTCGCCTCCGCTTTCCTCCAGGCCTCTCCTGGAGTCCCTGGCAACTGCTGAGGGAGAGCTTCCCTCTCCAGTTCCTTTCCTGTAGCTGTATCCCTCTCAGGAGCTCTTGCTGCCTCTGCAGTCAGCCCTTCCTCCCCTCCAGCAACCGGGCCTCTCCTTTTATAGCTGGCAGCTGGGCTCATTAGCCTAACCATCTCAGCTGGTCTTCCAGCTTCCCTCAGGCTCGGGCCTGAGCCTTGGGCTTAAAGGCCCAGTGCAGGGCAGGCGCCCTGTCACAGCTGGCAGCTGGGCTCATTAGCCTAACCATCTCAGCTGGTCTTCCAGCTTCCCTCAGGCTCGGGCCTGAGCCTTGGGCTTAAAGGCCCAGTGCAGGGCAGGCGCCCTGTCACACACCTCCCCCTTCGGCTCGTGCTTCCCTTCTTCCGCCAGTCCCAGCCGGGCCTCTCTTATCTCTTCCCTCGGGGCCTGGTATCCCCTGGAAGCCTTAGCTGCCCTCGAGCTCGCCCTCGCAGCCTCTGAGCATGGGCCGCAATGTCGGCGGGTCGGCCGGCGTGCTCCCCAGAGGGTCACCCCGCCCATGCTGGTATGGGACTCCACTGCCCCCTCTCTCGCCCCTTCTCCCAGGACTCCATCCCCTTCCGCCGCCTCGCTATTGGCTAGGGACCTAGAAAAAAAATCTGCATTGTTATGGGTTTTCCCCGGCCTATGACAGACCTCAAATTTATAAGGCTGCAAGGCCAAGTACCATCTCATGACCCGCGGATTGGTTTCCTTCATCGTCTGGATCCATCGTAATGGTGCGTGGTCTGTTATCAAGGTGAAGGTCCCCCCTAGCAGATAATAGCGGAGTGCCTCTATTGCCCACTTAGCTGCCAGGGCCTCTTTCTCAATCGTGGCATATTGTAGCTCCCGGGGTAGTAATTTCCTGCTCAAATACAGGATGGGGTGTTCCTCCCCTTCCTGCTCCTGCGAGAGGACGGCTCCTAGTCCTCGGTCTGACGCGTCTGTCTGTACTATAAATGGTTTAGTAAAGTCCGGTTGATGGAGAACCGGTGTCTGCATCAATCGGCGCTTTAACGTTTGGAACGCTGTCTCACATTGCGCGGTCCACTGGACCCTTTGGGGTCGTGCATTTTGGGTCAAGTCTGTCAAGGGCGCTGCAATCGTGGCAAACTCCGGGATGAACCGCCGATAGTAACTGGCTAATCCCAGGAATTGGCGGACTTGCCTTTTTGTGGTGGGGGCTTTGTAGCTTCGTAGGGCCTCCACCTTGTCCACCTGCGGTTTTATCTTTCCCTGCCCCACCACATAACCTAAATAGGATACTTCCCTTTGTCCAAAGTGACACTTACCGGGGTTAGCCGTGAGTTTGGCGTCGACCAGGGCCCCAAGGACCGCCTTTAGATGTTGCAGATGTTCCCGCCAGGTTTCACTATAAATGACAATGTCATCAATATATGCAGCAGCATATTCCTGATGTTGGTATAATACCTTGTCCATTAATCTCTGGAACGTCGCTGCTGCCCCGTTCAATCCAAATGGCATTGTGGTGAACTGGAACAGGCCAAATGGTGTGGCAAATGCGGTCTTATCCTCCGAGGCTGGCGTCAAGGGAATCTGCCAATACCCCTTAGTGAGGTCGAGCGTAGAGATGTAATTTGCTTTACCCAACCGTTCCAACAGTTCATTTACTCTGGGCATGGGATAAGCGTCAAATCGTGAAATTGCGTTGACTTTCCGGAAGTCTATGCAGAAGCGCATCGTGCCGTCAGGCTTAGGCACCAATACGATGGGACTGCGCCACTCGCTTCTCGACTCCCTGACCACCCCCATTTGCAACATCCGTCGCAGCTCTTCCCGAACGGGCTCCCACATTTTCCTGGGGAGGGGCCGTATGTGGTCCTGGATCTTTTTACCTGGGGTTGTCGCGATATGGTGGCTCATCAAGGGGGTCTTGCCCGGTTGTGTAGTTAAGACCTGTTTGAATTCCCGCAGAAGGGCGTTCATCTCTCGGCGTTGTGCCTCCGTCAACTCTGCCCCGATATGCGTTGCCCCTTCTGCCTCCAAGTCGCCTCCCCAGGGTCCAAGCTCCGGCTCTGGTTGCTGTAAGGTGATAAGCATACCCTCCCGTGCATTCCATTTCTTTAATAAATTGACATGATAGATCTGCTTGTCTTTCCGTTTTCCCGCTAATCTGATCTCGTAATCAACTGGCCCCACCTGCCGTATGACCTCGAAGGGTCCTTGCCATTTGGCCAGTAATTTCGAGTCTGGTGTGGGTAACAGCAGGAGTACCCTGTCGCCTGGTTGAAATGTTCTGGATTTGGCCCCTCGATTATAATATTGGGCCTGCCTATTTTGGGCTTGGAGAAGATTCTCTTTAGCCAGTTCACCTACGGTTCGGAGTCGTTTTTGTAAGTCCAAAATATACGGTACCGTACCCTTCACCCTTGAATCCTGTTCTTCCCAGGCCTCCCGCACCAAGTCCAATATCCCCCGGGGTTGTCGGCCATACAGCAATTCAAATGGGGAAAATCCCGTTGAGGCCTGGGGCACCTCCCGGACTGCGAATAATAAGGCCGGTAATAGCCGGTCCCAGTCCTTTGGGTCTAGCTCCACAAACCGCCGCAACATCCCCTTTAGTGTCCTGTTAAAGCGTTCGACAAGTCCATCTGTCTGGGGATGGTAAACTGAGGTACGCAATGCCTTAATGTTTAATAGGCGGCAAAGTTCTGCCATCAGCTTAGAGGTCACATTGGTCCCTTGGTCTGTTAATATTTCCCTCGGGATTCCCACCCGGGAGAATACTTGCACCAATTCCTGTGCCAGCGTTGACGCTGTCGTATTCTTAAGGGGGACCGCCTCCGGGTATCGGGTGGCATAGTCAATTATAACCATTATATATTGATGTCCTCTTCGGGACCTCTCCAGAGGTCCTACTAGGTCTAAAGCCACCCGGTCGAATGGTACCTCTACCACGGGAAGGGGAACTAAAGGGGCTTTTGGTACCCCTCCCTGTCCCGTCTTCTGGCAGTCTGGGCAGGACTCGCAAAAGTCTCGGACTTCCTTATAAATCCCCGGCCAAAAGAACCTTTGTGTTATGCGCTGTAGGGTTTTTTCACGCCCCAAATGGCCTGCCCAGGGATTAGCATGCGCAAGGTCTAATACCCGCCTTCGGAATCTTGCCGGGACCAACAGCTGGGTAACCTCCATCTGCCCGTCAGCCGTCCGCGCGACCCGGTATAATCGGTCGGCTCTTACCTCGAATCGCGGGGTTGGTCGGGGCGCTGTCCCGTCGGGGTCTCCGTTCTCTCCAGTCGCTTGTTCCCAGGCATGGGTTAAGGAGGGGTCTTCTCGCTGGTCTCTTTGGAAGTCCTCTTCCCCTCCTACCTCCTCTGAAGCGAGGGTTTTCTCCGGTCCGGGCTCCTCTCTTGGCCCTTGGGACCTGCCCCTTGTCGAGTTCGCCACCCCAGCTGGTGGCGGTTGTTCCTGCGCATCCCATTCATGCAGGATGCGTCTGAACCCCGGCCAGTCCCGGCCCAGTAGTACCGGGTATACCAGTTTCGGGGCTAACGCTACCCGGCAGATCGCTTCGTCCACCCCATCTGACAGGCGGACCCACCCCGTGGGGTAGGTCCGGACATCTCCATGTATGCATTGCATGGAGATGTTTCCCCCTGCTGCCTCCCACTCTGGGACTAGCTCTGTCCGTACCATTGTCTGGCTGCACCCAGAGTCCACCAGGGCGGTCACTGTCTTCCCCTCCAGCTTTACCTGTAGGGTAATCTTTGTCCTATCCTGTGGTCTCGCTCGGAGGTCTGCAGCCATCACCTGGCCATACACACCCTCGGTAGGGGCGTCGCCAGCCTGCCGGGGTCCTATGGGTACCGGCCCGTACGACCTCTGTGAGGGCTTCCTGCCTGAGCTCCCTTGCTCCTTGATTCCACCTGGGTCCAAACCACCTTCTGTTCGCCCTTCGGTTCCCCTTAACGTCAAGGGCTGGTGGTCCCCCGGCCTCCTCCCGGGGCTTTGGCTCTTCATCCTTCCCCTTGAGCAGGCTGGGGCTTCCCCGGTCTTACTCGGACATGCCCTCCGTAGGTGGCCGGGCTCCCCACAGGCCCAGCATATCCGTGCCTCCCCGGTTACCTTCACCGGGGCTGCTCTCCCTTTGTTCCTATTAGTTGGGTGGGGCCTCCTGGCTCCCACCCCATAGGGGCACTCCCTCTTCACGTGTCCCTTGCGCCCACAGGCCCAACAGATTTTCAGGCTCAGCCCTTGCCCCCAACTCTTGGAGCCTGGTTTATTATGGAGTCCAGGGTCACCCCTTTTCCGTGGCCGGCTCCCCCTTTTCCATGGCCAAGCCTGTAGGGCCTCCCAGGCCCTCCAATACTTATTCATTCTCATAAAGAAGAAATTTTTTTTTTTTTTTTTTTTTTTTTTTTTCCCCCCCAACTCCCGTTCTAGTCCCGTGGCCAACGGACCACTATTGGTTCCTGAAGACCCCTCTTTTACCTTGGGGTTGGGGTGATGCCCACATTCTCCACCATCTGTCAGGGGGGGGCAAGCCCCCAGTAGCCTCAGTGTCCCCTGACTGTCTTCACATAGCCCATCTCAGGGCGAGTTACAGTCCGTATGGGTTGCTCATCATCGGCTTTACAGCAGTTTATACTGGCCCTTTAAACAGGCCGAGCCTACAACAGATTCTCGTCGTAGCTGGGCACCCCCCAGTAGGGGGACCCGGGCCCACCCTACTCCACCGGGTCCCGGCCCAGGGCCCTGCGAGCAACCAGGTATAGGGTCACTCCCTCGGTGGGGGCTAGCTAGCCAAACCCACCAAGTCTCTCGGGCCCAGAGGGACGCCTCCCGCTCCTGCCCTGGGCCACTTCCTACCTGGCCTTGCCCAGCTGGCTGCGATCTCCAGGCCAACGTCTCCTCGGCGGGTAGTCTCCAGGTGACACCCACTCGCCTCCGCTTTCCTCCAGGCCTCTCCTGGAGTCCCTGGCAACTGCTGAGGGAGAGCTTCCCTCTCCAGTTCCTTTCCTGTAGCTGTATCCCTCTCAGGAGCTCTTGCTGCCTCTGCAGTCAGCCCTTCCTCCCCTCCAGCAACCGGGCCTCTCCTTTTATAGCTGGCAGCTGGGCTCATTAGCCTAACCATCTCAGCTGGTCCTCCAGCTTCCCTCAGGCTCGGGCCTGAGCCTTGGGCTTAAAGGCCCAGTGCAGGGCAGGCGCCCTGTCACAGCTGGCAGCTGGGCTCATTAGCCTAACCATCTCAGCTGGTCTTCCAGCTTCCCTCAGGCTCGGGCCTGAGCCTTGGGCTTAAAGGCCCAGTGCAGGGCAGGCGCCCTGTCACACAGGCCAATATAAGAGAGAACTCCTAGGGCAATAAAGAATCAGTGACCAGATAAAAAACAATGCAAAATGTAACAAGGCAGGAAACTCTAAATAATATGAGGAATATTACTGACTGAATGCAAAATAGGATTTTCTATTATTTTTAGTTTATGATTTACACTTTTGGAGAGTACAGAAAAAGAAATGCTGTTGCCATCATATTAAATGAAGGGTAATATTAATCTGCAGTGTGTGTTTTCCCTAATAGTTTATGAGTTTCCCAGTACAGGTATAAAGTAATTTTTTTCTTCTGTAATAGTAAAGGAAATCCAGAGATATAAGGCGGCACCACTAGGTGGCACAAACGTTGCCCTGATTTCAGCCTATTTGTTTTCACTAGTACAAAATGCCACTGATTAACATCAGTTTGGCTCTGTATCAGCAGAAGAAATCTACCACTACCTGTATGGATTGATCTTTTCAAGTTAGCAGAAGGGAGCAGAAAGACTATTAGGTTTGGGTACTTCAGGGTGTATTTATTACTGGCAAAAAAGTGTTTGTTGGTTGGTTTGTTTGTGCTAAAACCCAGGGTGGGAAGAATAATACTGCAGAACAAGAACAAAAGCAAAACTAAAACCCTTCTGCCATTATGTTTCTTATATTTTTATATGTTAAATATATGGAAGTAGGAGTTTGATGAATTTTAAAAAATTCATTGCATTCAAGTGAAGAGGTGAGTATGCTGAATATTGACCATTATAGTGTATAAGAAGCACCAAACTGCAGTGTATTTGACATACTTGATGGACTAAGATTGTTAAAACAAGATATGCAAATGGCACATCGAAAAAGAAAGGAGGAAAAGAAACATATAGGTAGAAGTTGTATCAATTAGTGTTTATAGACCTAACTGTGACATTGCACCTCCATATTTTATATTAATATGCCTAACTTAATCATTAATATTTTGAATATTAATATGCCTAACTCGAATATGCTGTATGCAAATGTGGCATGTAAACTGTCGTTGAAAAGCTATGAACTGAAGAAGTGGGTTGTGCCCACGAAAGCTCATGATACCATCTACATGTTTTGTTAGTCTTTAAGGTGCTGCTAGACTGTTCGTTGTTTTTTAAGTTTTATTGAAAAACTTGTAATCCACTGAATGTGAATGTCCTATTTGTGTACATGTATTATCCCAGTATTTGCAGTTAGAAATATGAAGTACAAACTTGTTTATATATCTAGATCAGGCATGTCCAAAGTCCGGCCCGGGGGCCAATTGCGGCCCGGGTTCCGGTTTAATACGGCCCCACAGGTAATTTGGCAATATCTATCTTTTATGGCCCCCAACGAATCCATATGTATTGAGATGAATACATTGTAAAATCTCAGTTAATGTCAGTTGGTCTAAATCAGTTATAAATATATTTGGACACAACATGTATACTTGGTGTTATGTTCCTGTTCATATTTTTTGAACTTAAAAGTTGACAGACAACCTTTATTACCAATAATATGTAATGTACTTTACAATGTTCCTGACATATATTTCAGCTTCCTGGATTTTTTTTCATCTGGCCTTCAGATATGAAAGGCAGAGTGATTTAACACCTGTTTAGATTTGTCATCCATGTGACGAAATGAAAAGTATGCCGTTTGCAATAAACTTTGCATAAAATAGTTAATTTGCATTTAATTTTAATGGTTCAAAGAATGTCAGGCAAAATGGTCGGCCCTCACGCTTGTTCACTTCATCAAATCTGGCCCTCTTTGAAAAAAGTTTGGGCACCCCTGATCTAGATGTTTTAGAGGAGGCTTTAGTAGTACTCAAGAAACTTAATGGCCTGGTACTCATGACAATGATTTGTGAATAGTCTTGTTCTTCCTGTAAGCCTGGACTTTAGTTGGTCCTACCAAGACATGTGGCCAGGTCACCTCAGGTAAGAACCCACTTTTCCATAGGTGTATGAAAGGGTTGAAACTGAACAGAAAGTATTCCCACCTTAGGTAAAATATCTTTATTGGAAGGAAACTAAACAATAGGGGCAGTGGCCAGACACCAAGACACTCCCTACTTGCCACCAAGAGGCATGCTGGAAACATCTAAGACTGAAAAGGGGAAGAATTGTGCTCACGCTAGACGGCTGCCTAGCTTGTGAGAAAAGGTTATTAAAACTACTGTTAGGGCAAGAAATTACACGTAGCAAGTTTCTTAGAGTATTAAGCTTAACTGGCATGTTCTGTTTTATTTAGATTATGTACAGCCAGGGCTCGACAACTAATGTAATCTATTCACCTGTGGCGAGTAGATTACAAGCTGGCACAGCCGCACAGCGCGGTCTGCGCATGCGCAGCGTGCCAAACCGCATGGCTGGCAAGCGGGGCTTGCCGTGGCTTGGCAAGCCCTGCTTATAGCTACTTTATGTAGATTACTTTGAACTCTTTATTATAACTTGCAGTTGCATAAATCCTCCTTTTTATGCTTAATAAAATCACTTTTGTTTATTATTAAATCCACTGTAAATAATTGTAGATAACAGCTGTGCATTTCTCCTTAACTTATAAAGGGTACAAACAACATATGAGCTTGTTCTGTATAAAACTTTTATGCAGAGTCAGTAAGAGGGATTTATCTGGGGTTTTGGTCCTATTGGACCTGTGCACCTGAGGGTTGTGTCAAGTCTACGTGAATGAGTCTTCCCAGAGCTGAGCTGAACTCGGTATCTGTGTTGCTCTGCTGTGGACTGTGACCCCAACTTTGTGCCTTTTCTGGGGGGAAATCAGAGGTTCTGGCTCAACTGAAAAGGGTGGAGGGGTATCCCAGCGGACAAGTAGGCAGGCTCAGTGGCATGATCAGTTTATCAAGTGACAATCTTAAGGGGATCTGTGTGACCCAATCTGTCACATGAACCAATTCTGTTTTTGTGTTTCCCTATAGCTTCTCAGAAGCATTTCGCTATCACCATCATTAATAAAAACGCCAACCGCATTATTAATTTCTTCAGTCCCATTGGACATGCATAGAGCATCTGGTGAAGAGGAATTTATTCGGCCCTCTGGACATACAAAACAGTGTATGATCTGCTGCTGGGGCTGCCAACTGTGTGACAGATGCCGTGCACTACACTAATACTCAGTAATTCATTTTGGTCAAGGAGAGTCAATTCGCAGATTGAAATCAACCTAAATAAAAACCTTAAATGGACATCATAGACATGTCAACCTGTTTACACCCACGCTTTTGATTAACTTGTGGGGAATGTCCCTTGGATAAGAAGGGTGAAATTTCACCCTAGGTAAGAGAGCCAGCACAAGACCTGAGTGGGATTTAGGTTATGCTGCTAGTGCTCTATACCAGGAAGAATTTCTTCCTGAGTTAATTTTTATTCTCTGCCTAGTACAGTAGACTTCTGATAATCTGGAACTTTTGGGACCTATGTGGTGCTGGATTATCAGATTATCAGGAGGTACTAGAAACTGGTTTTATATATATATAGTGTTTTAACCCTTTTTATTGTAGCACAAGCACTGTCCAGCATCACACAATGTCAGTGGCAGACTGACTCATTCCTGTCTGGTTTCACTTGGTTCAGCTGCTGCCGTTGCTGCCTTGTGACTCTTTTTTTGCTGAAGATCACTCACTAGGCTCTTGCCATTTTTGATGCCAGACTATTGGGAGTGCTGAACAATTGGATGCCGGACTATTGGAGTTTTACTGTAACAGGCTTGTGATTTTTAAACATTTTAGAATGTGACGCACTTGAAAAAAATGGGGACCTGACCTTACTGAGGCTGAAGTGCTGGTTAACTTGCAAACACAGGGCCTGATCCTGCAAGCTCAGCTTGGGGTCAGGGTCATGAAGTCCCAGAATTATTCATGTTCCAGTTGCCATGGCTGCTGAGCCCAATAGGTGGCAAGCTGTGGGAAAACAATACTAGCGTTCCACACTGAAATTGCGTTATTTCAATAGAAAGTCGAAATAATGGACGGCTTTTTCCGATAACGGTAAACCTCATTCCAATTCCACGAAGAATAAGCCCTTTTCCAAAAAGCTTTTTTGGAAGAGGGTGTATGTAGATGCTCCACTGTTGCTATGTCGAAATAGCTCCTCAACAGGGAGATTCTAAAGTTATTCCTCCCCAGGGCCTCCCAGAGCTCTAAATCACTGCCTTGGACTAATTTTGAGGCTTCCCTGTAATGTGGACGCTCTATTTCAAAATAAGCTTTTGTGGAAGAATCTTGCAGTGTAGACATACTATAAAATGTTGGCTGGGATTTTCAAAAGCAGTTAGCGCTGGCCCAACACTGCTCCTATTCTAAATCTATGCAAAACTCCTCTTACTTTCACTAAGAGTTGAGCTGGTCAATGTTATAGGCCTTTGAAAAGCTTACTGTTAATGTGTTCTAAATGAAAATAAAAGTGGGAAGGAATAATATTTCTAAGAAGTTCACAATAAATAATATAAAGCATAAACATACGGTTAGCCTTGCTTTAAAAATATTTAAAAATGTGACAGTTTCCCTTTTAATCAAAGAATTTCAAATAATATCATATCAAAGAAGAAAGTCAACATTATTTAGAACCTTTGGAAGTGTTCCTCATGGCTTTCAACCCAATACCTTAAATGTGAAAATGCAGGAAGCAGTTTCCTTTCAGGAAGTTATTAAGGATGCCTTCACTTTCCTTCTATCCCACTCCCTCTCTGTTATCCCCCCTTGTTCCACCCCATGGCAAATAAAATATTGCTAATATATTTGTAGTCCTCTTTATAACAGATGCTGAGGAAGATAAGTTTTTTAATCTCTGCTTAGAGAAGAGGGGAAGACCTGTTGTCAACTACGTACAGTGCATTGCAATTTGTGAGATAGAACTCAGTGCTGAGTATTTCAGTAATCCTGGAAAAGTCAGAATAGCTTGAAGGATAAATGTCATTTTCTAACAGGACTCATAGAACTGAGCCTTTGGATTCCTAATGCCAGCAACTACAAAATGGTTAACCTACTTTGAACCCACATCACTGAAACTGAAATGTACCCCGAGGCCTGCAAGGTGCTTGCACTAGGTGTGCATATTTTTTCTGAACTGTTCAGCTATCAAGCCCCATGGATTCTCCCTGTGATTTCATCCAGATGCCTAATCCCACAGATAACAAATATCACGTGGTCAGGAAAAAAATGCCACTTGTTCAATTGGAAAAAATCATCTCTGAATCCCACAGGCAAGAGAGGCCACACTTTATAGTAAGGTTCCCTTTATAAGCAGTTTTTAAAGGGTTAATAAATGGTTAATGGCCGTTATAAGCGTGTTACAGTCATGATGTTATAGATGCTTCTAGACACATCAGTATATGATATCACAGATGATTACAAGTCAGTGTTCTAAGAAACCTGTTGATCTGTTTAGACTGTTAACACATCTATATATTTATTAATCCGTTATAAAATCTTTTTATAAATGGAACCTTAATGTAACGTTACCAAAAGCTGGAGAATTCTCTTCCAGAAATAAAGTTCAGGTACTTCCTTGGCAATGAGTTTCAGAGTCAATATTAACTTGACTTTCAGACATTCTAGAATTAAGAGTTTTAGAGGGAAAGCCATTTTAGTCTATATCTGCAAACAAGCGACACCATCACAGTACATAACCACATAAGCCATCAGGGTTCATCTACCTGCACATCCAATAATGTGATATATGCCAGAAAATGCCAGCAATGTCTTTCTGCAATGTTTATTGGCCAAACTGGACAGTTTCTGCAGCAAAGGATAAATGGACACAGGTCAGACATCAGGAATGGTAACATGCACAAACCTGTAAGAGAACTCTTTAACCTCCTTGGACAATCAGTAATGGATTTGAAAGTAGTCATCCTTATACAAAATAATTTCAAAAACCAGTTACAAAGGGAAACAGCTTAACTGGAATTCATTTCAAAATTCAACACACTCAATTTGAGACTGAATAAGGATCTCAATTGGTTAACGCATTACAAAGGCAATTTCCCTTCTCTAGATATTCACATCTCCAGACCAAATGGTATAAATGACCCATTTCTACCTTGAATTGATACGCTTCATTAACACAATCAACTTGTTCCTTATATATATCCTTGTTTCTGTAATTTCCACTCCAATTCATCTACTGAAGTGTGTTTTACCCATGAAAGCTTATGTCCTATTAAATCTATTAGTCTCTACAATGCCACAAGACTCCTCATTGTTTTTGTAGAATTAAGAGAACCATTATAAAACTATAAAGCTAAAACTGACCAAAAAATCTTAATTGCGTACATTTTCAAACATTTAATGTACAAGGGAAGTAAAAAATGCAGCTCAGCCTTTGGTGAGTCATGACTGGAAGTTAAATTGGAAGGTTGCTAATGTTGTACATGCATAGGGTTGCCAGCTCTGATAGAAACCTTTCCAGCAATTTTTTTTCCCAGCATGACATGTCATTTTCTTAAAATATCCTATTAAAATCTCCCGCATTGCTTTCAATAGTCACTGGAAGGTCAATGTCAATTACAGGAGACTCCAGGACAATCCTGGAGTGTTAGCAACCCTATACATACAAGATATGGATTTGTGTATATTCAGGGTACAATTACGCTGCAATAAAACATACATGGCTGGTCCAGGTCAGTGGACATAGGCTTGCAGGGCTATAAAATTGCAGTATAGATATCCTGACTTGGTCTGTAACCCAGGCTCTGGGAAAGGTTGGGCTGCTGCCTGAGCGTGAAGGCTACACTTCAGTTGTATAGCCCTGTGAGCTATAGCACTGCAAGCCCAAGTCAGCTGGCAGGGGCCAGCGACAGGTTTTTAATTGCTGTGTAGACATACACTATATTTCTTCTAGTGAGGTGGAAAATGAGGACATTCAACACCTCTCAGGAGTTTCTCCACACCAGAGAGGATCAGACCTATGAGTTGACCTAGATTTGTTCTAGATGGGAACAAAGTAGGAAGCACACATGGCTAGACTCTGATTAGATCTTTCCCTGGGACTCTGCCTGAAAAGTCCACTCTCTCCTGGCATGCCCCAATGCAGCAGGGCCTCGCAAAGCAGGCTGTCTTCCCCTAACACAGAGGTTCCCAAACTTTTTACTAAGGATATTCACTAGTTGCATTCTCTCTTTTTTTGTGACCCACCATTACATAAATGCACCCTCCATTCCAGCAATGCAACCCTAAGCCCAGCCTGAGGCACAAGGGAGGTCTGAAGTGGGATGAGAGAGCAACTCCTCCTCCCCACACAAACACACACACACACACACACACACACATACACACAGCAGCAGCAGCAACTCCTGTCCTGCCAGACTGGGCCCTACTCCCTGCCCTGGGTGTTTCAAGGAGAAGTGTGTGTTTGCCTAGACGAGGGCCTAAGGCTACCACCAGTGACCACAGAGGTGAAGCAAAATTTACTCCTATGTGAACATACACACACAGCCCTAGATAGACAACGTGCAATGAGCAAAACACGTCTCTCGATGCTGCTTATATAACCAATCCAAGGGCCAAATTCAGGTCTGAATTCAACTGACTTCACTACAACTGTGTCCATTTCTACCATATTTGAATTTGCCCAATGGGGTTACACTGTTCATTGGTCCACCATACATTATGCCTTCCTAGGATTTCTCTTAACTGGTTGCCCATGTTGTTGTTACTTACTGCAGTTTCTCCAGCTGGTAAGACTGGAAACCTCCAGGCCAGAGTTTCCAAAATGAGTCCTAAACTTACTATCCATTCTCCTGACGTGCATTAAAGGCGAAAACCCTTGTTCCTATTGAAGCCAATGGCAAAATTCCAATTAACTTCAGTGGAGCCAGGATTTCAGCAATGTTTTGGGTATAGATTGCAAATGGTGTATTTTGGATTGTTATCTCTTTTCCCCTCATATCCAGGATTTATTGCATTTCCAAAGAATGCTCTGTTAATTAACTAACCTAGACAGAGCGTTTCTTTTTAGCATAAAAAGCTATTTTTTTACTTAATCATTCACAATGTCAAGCAGCTAAAAAAGAATATGCCCTTGATTAAAACATAAAAATGTGGCAATAAATATTTTTTATTGGTGTAATACCTTTGCTTTATTAGGAGGATAACAGACTGCTGGTTAACTGATCATGAAATATTAATTAAAAAGAAAAATACATAATAGGGATTTATTTCTGTTGTGTCTAGCTGTCCCCCCGCTCCACACACACACAGACACACACACACAGGTCTTTTTTTCTTCATAAAAAGATACAAATGTTTACATTTTGTTAATCATGAACCAAATTATATGGTATCATCACACCAGTGCAGAAGGAAACAATTGCACCAAAATTAGTATTTTTACATTTTTCTCTGTTGTTTTGCAATCTTCTCTACATTAAATCATTTTAGTCCAGCTTCAGGAAAGCATCCCTGGTTAGGACAACACCTAAATAGACACTTAATAATGAGACAAGCACATGCTTTAGTGTTTTCCTGAATTGAGGCCTCTCTCTTTAAAATTAGGTATGACCATTCTTGTAATTAATGACATCAAAATAAAAATATATTTAAAACTTCATAAAAAATGTTTTAAATTATGAAAAAGATCTGGTATTCTATATTATTCAATTGTTTATTAAAGGCACGCTGTAATATTTAAACAAATGCTTATTTCTCTGGTGTGAGGTTTTTTTCAGGACTGTATATTTTTACCTACATTTATGCCACATAACCGGGCACCTTATACTCTTACTTTTGTTTTAACAAAAAATGTATTACTGTAAAAATCCATTACTCCCATGCCTCTCTATGTAGTACAATGTTAAGTACACTACAATGCTAAGTCCCAGATGGAATCCAATACTGTAATTCAGTTGAGGGATCCTGGTAATGTCCCACAATGTAAGAACATAGCTTAAGGGTTTGAGTACGGTAGCAAACCTCTCAGCCTTGAGACTGAATTACAGCCTGACTATTCAATCTTGGGCTCTGAACAGTTGTTTGTAATGTTCAGGACTCTGTATGGTTGTTTGCAATGTATCTGTAAAACAATTATTACAATAAAAAAAGGAGAAAGTAGAAGAACTATACATTTAAGTTTCTCTGGAGGAATTTATATGATTATAGGAGAATTGGGATTGCAACAGGCTTGCTGCAGAAGGAAAAGGATTGCAAAGTAGGCCACAGATGCTCTGATGAAGGCCACAGAATAAGGGTCTGATCCTGTTATTCTAGTAGTAGTAAAGGTTGCACAATCAGGCATTGACAGACAAATATGTGAAAACTGATCTAGTTTGTTGACATACAAACATTAGGACCAATGGCTCAGATGCACAAAGGTGATTAGATGCCAAAACTCCAGATTTAAACTCCTAAATCCCAGTTTATGGTTGACTGTGATCCACAAAATTCCTGCAAGTACCTAAACTCATTCACACTTACAGAACTTTCTTCAGCACCTATATTACTGCCTTCTATCATGTGCACTGCTACCCTCAACACCCAGATGCCTATCTCCAACCTAAGCTCACACCAAGGAGAGACAGGCATTTGGCTGCCTAAATCACACACACTGGGCATGTTCTGGTAGGAATGATCAGAAGCCACCCACCAGCTTGGATCCCATTCAAAATCCATCTGGAAGAGGAAGTGGTGTTGATGCCCACCTAATAACTTTCAACCCAGTGGTTAGAGCACCTCACCTGGCTTGCAGGAGACACCAGTTTAATTTCTTGCTCTCTGCCAGAAGTCAGAGAAAGGATTTGATCATGGGTTGCCCAGCTCCGAGGAGAGAGCATGCTAACCACTAACTACAGGCTATTCTTTGCCCTCCCCTGTCCCTCTCTCCCCTTATCCCCCCAGCCTTGAAGCTGTTCCCTGTGGAAATAATGAAAAGGGCAAGGGGACTAGATCCTCGGTCTCCCATCTCAATACTTTAAATACTGGACTACAGAGTCATTTCCATTCTCTGACACTTATTTTCTCCAGCCCAACATGCAGAGGGACTGTGCAAGCTATGTCTTTCTTTTGAGGTACAACAGCTGGAAGAGTAGTATGAGAAGTTTGTGCTATGCTTCCTGGAGCCACACATGGCATTTGATTGAACACAGGACTTAGTTGTGCATTCCTGTCAATCTATTGACATTCACACAAACAACATTCCTTTATACAAGATCAATACAGCAGATTCATGAAGACACGAAGAAAAAATATAATTGGTTAAATAAATAACCTCCCCTGTCACAGCACAAAGGAATAAGAGATGAAAGGTGGCTCATTATGGTGCTGCCTAAAATCCATGTGCACTGAAATACGTACAAGTGCCATGCCATTGGGATGTCACAAAGTTGCTGATTTCCAGGTACCTCTCTCATGACCCCTGTGTTGTTAAGCAATCTGTACCTTCATGAAATTACCAATAAAACGTTCATAGGAGCAGATTAGGTTTTAAAATCTACCTAATGTAGCGTGAAATTTAGAGTATATGCTCCAGCGATCAGAGCTGCAGTTTTAACCCATTATACTCTGCAGTTACTTTTTTCTGTTTTCACCATTTCAAGCCATGAGGGTGGGGGGAAACACACAATTACAATCTGTTTTTCTTTAGTTTTTTTTTCTTTTCTTGCTTTTACAGTGGAACTTTATTGTATAATGCACATGCCAATCTGCCCCCGGCCTGGTTTAACTTTCTTGAAGATACAGATCAGGATAATTGTTGGGATATGTGTTGATTGTTGCATTTCTTCAGTGACTAGTCTGTTTCGTCTTCTCCATGCAGTGGAATTGAGCAATAATTGGGTCATTACACCATGTATGTGTCAAGAGTTTGCTGAGCCTTATCCCTAAGCATGAGGAAAGACACTTTATAGAAATAGTCAAGAAGATTCAGGTTTGAGTGATACCCTGTGACATGTTATGAGTTAAAAGGCAACTGTCAGGTTAAAAAAACATGCATTAAAAAAGATGTTCTTTGTCACATAGGGCATGTCTGCATAGCAGGGCTAAAGCCGAAATAAGCTACACAACTTCAGCTATGTCAATTGTGTAGCTTAAGTCAAAATAGCTTATTTCGCCTTTTGGCGCTAGCTACATAGCAGGAAGTTGAAGGAAGAACACTCTTCCTCCAACTTCTCTTACTCCTTGTGCAATAAGGGTTACAGGAGTTGGAGTAAGAAGTCCTCCAGCATGGCAGTATTTAGATATTATGTTGAAATAATTGCTTGTGGCGTAAACACAGACTATGTTATTTCGGAATAACAAGGACCCCAGGCAAAGCAAAGCTACTGATAGAGTAGCTCTCAACCCCACCCATTCCACCTCGGCTCCACCCCTTGTGGAAATTTGTGAAAGGCCCCCTGCCCCTTCAAAAATTATTTCCCACCCCACTATAGTAACTTCATTGTTACATTTAAGTGAGTAATCTTAAGGAAACAGTGTGCAGCATTTACCTAGGTTTACATGATCATCTATTTTTCTTGTTTTGGTTATATGCCCTGAAGTAAATTCCAAATTAATGTAAAGGTTCTATTCTCCCCACACTTGCACAGGCCCTAGTCTCATAGACTTACATCTAGTCAAGATCTGATTATCTCTCTCACACACACACACCCTTTGCAAAATGAATGACTTTCCTTTTATTTTACTTCTCAGCACAGAAACTGTTGTTTGAGGTTCATTACAAAGCACTTGGGGAGCCTCCAAAGAAAGACTGAGCATTCTTAATTGGAGAAAAAATGAGCTGAAGTCATGTAGCTACTGAATACATCCTGAAGGTGTGTTTCTGATGTGTGCCTTTAATCCTGGTCACAAGAATTCTGGGTAATATTGCAGATAAGAAAACTTTGACTGTGCGATGAATTATATCACAGGCATGTCTAGATTAGAGTGGTAGTTAAATTTTTTTTTTTTAAACTTCCTCTTTAAACCTTTCCAGTCATACAAAGGATTTTGTTAATGGTCCATTGACATTCATGTTCCACAATTTCTTTCCATATCTGGTAGCCTTCTCCCGGGCAAGGAGATAACTCCACCCAAAGGAAAGGGGGCAGGAAAGTTTAATCTCATTTGCATAATGAGATTGTCAATGGAATTGCATAATTGCTGTCAATGGAATTGCAATGGTTTCACACCAACGTAACTGAAATTAGAATCTGATCCAGTGTCCTTATGTGTAGAAGAGGAGGCCATTATTCCAAAGTGTATGCGCACACATGCACATAATCACACACACACACACACACACACACACACATCCATATTATTGGTAGTGGTACTGAGGTACTAACAGTGCGGGCAACACTTGTGATTTTAGTACAACTCCTACAATATGCAATGTTATTTTCACACCCCCAGTTTTTGGTGCTTTATGATTATTAAGGATGTTAAATATTGAGTAATTTACTAGTCAATTAGTCAATGGAATTTCTTTCAACTACTCAACTAGTCGATAGGCACTTCGGCATTCCTCCTTTGAAATGTACAAGAGTCCCTGCATTCGAAGGAGGAATGCGGAACTCAGAGTCCCCCACTGACCTAGGCTCCATGCTGAGCTGCTGCTTTGAAATGCTACGCTTTGAAATGTGCACTGCGCTGGAACCCAAGATCAACGGGGGACTCCCAGCTGATCTCCGGCTCCACACAAATGCTAAGGCATTTCAAAGGGGCAGTGCTGCATGGAGCCCGGGTACGGGTTCTGTGCAGTGCTGCCACTTTGAAGTACCCTATTTCCCCTCCACTTTGCTGCCTCTATCTGATGCAGACAGCAAGAGAGGGAGAAATCGACTAGTCAACTTGACTAGCCAATAAGCATTTGCTTATTAGATAGTCAATTAGTCGACTAGTCCTTAAAATCATTAGTGATTATATAACAATTTCAGTTTTCATTTTAAAGAAAATGTTTCTAGCCCTTATGTTTCTAGGTTGATAGAAAAGCCATGACCAAGTGTATCCTAATGGTTCAAAAAATTGAACGCAAAGGAAACCTCCCATGTATTTTTATTTTATTATTTTATTTACAATTTTGTGGGATCCTAATTCATGGTTTTCCAATGCTTGGAGCTGGCAATACTTCACTAAGTTCTCTCACTAAATTCTTTCTGTAAAAGCTGGTTGTACATGCCCAGAAACTCCAATCTTCCCCCATTTGATAAGCTCAGGGCTCTGAGAGGATCTGTATGTAAAAGCCAAAAGATTTCTGCATTTCAGCAGTAGGTTATCATAACCCATCTCCCCCTCCCCCAGCCTCCAGAACTCATCTATATGCTAATTTCAAGCAACTAATGCCGCCCCACAATATAATGGCTCTAATGTTTTCAGCAAAGGAAAGAGTGGAAAGAAAATGGTGCTCTCTCTCTTCCTTGCCTCTCTGTATTGAGCAACATCTTAAGAAAAGCAAGGTTTCAAATGATGAACTCTGTTAACACCATTGCTGTGGTGATAAATTGAAGAGTTGCCATAAGTATACATCTGGGTTAATATTTACAGGAAGGAAAGCATACCATCCAAAACTGAAAATATTTTCTCCAGCCTCATTTGTGTGTAAATGACTCCACTTAGGGTGCGTCTAGACTACATGGCTCCGTCAACGGAGCCATGTAGATGAGGCAGGACAACAAAGGGAAATAAAGCTGCAATTTAAATAATCGCCGCTTCATTTAAATCAAAATGTCCGCCACGCTGTGCCGATCAGCTGTTTGTCGGCACAGCGCGGCAGTCTAGACGGGGATCTGCCGACCCCAGAAACCTTTGACGTCAGATCCTTTATGCCTCGTGAAACGGTTCTGGGGTCGGCAGATCCCCGTCTAGACTGCCACGTGGTGCCGACAAACAGCTGATCGGCACAGCACGGCGGCCATTTTGATTTAAATGAAGCGGCGATTATTTAAATCGCCGCTTCATTTCCCTTTGTCGTCCTGCCTTATCTACATGGCTCTGTTGACGTAGCCATGTAGTCTAGACACACCCTTAGATGTAGAATTTGCTAAAGGGAAATATGCTGCCATTGTTCTTAATAACGGACGTAGAAATGACAGTATCCTGATCTGATGAAGTTCCTCATATATAGTTTTGGGACACATATATATGAAACAGTTGGGATTTGACTCAGGGGCCTCTCCAGTGCAGTCACACAGCCTGGGAAGTTTTCAGTTTCTCCACAAACATGCACATTGATAGTCCCTCTGCCCTGTTCCTCCCACATCCCTCACACTCTCTATAGTGCTATTAAGATCTCAAATCCAGAAATGATACATCAAAAGCCCTTATTAAACAGCAGGAGGTTCTATAAAAAAAGAATAAAAGAATCCTGAAGAAAGAGCAAGGAGGACAGACAAGAGGCTGTCCACCAATGGTTTGTTATATTTAAGGGCCTGTCAACACTGAGAAGTCTTCAGGAATTTCATTATACTAGCTTTCTCTGTGCTTTTCTAGGACAAAAGGGGTAATATTAACATATAGTCCTGTGGCCATAATCAAATAATAATTGGCCTCAGAGATCACTTAAGACAATCAGGAAAGTAATAAGTTTTCTGAATAATTATGAATAATTAGGCACATTTATGAATAATTGCATTGTTAATAGCCATCTAACACATCCAATTTTTAAAACTGTAATTCAGTCATTATTGATTGGTTAGTAATCACCTTCTCTACCGTGTCCTCATTAGTTAATATCATGATTCAGCCAGGAGGCCTGTAAGTATGTGTTGATTTTACACGGCCTGGTCAGTAAACAGTGGCTTTAAGGTCATTCAATAGGTCCTAAGAAGGGAAATGCGTTTCTCAATGGAGGATTTTGTTGTGTGTCATGGAAGGGAAAGTTTTGAACTTGCTACATGTCACGTTGTCAGTCCTTAGATACCATCTTGATGAGTGCTTCAGAAACAACACAGATGGAGAGAAATACTGAGTACATCCTGGTCTTATTAGTCCTTTGTTTTTCCCGCCCTATGTAAACTCTTTGGCTATGTCTACACTGGGCCTGTTTTGCACAAGAAATATGCAAATAAAGTGAAGTGTGGAATATTGCCATGCCTCATTTGCATAATTAATGAGGCTCAGTTGTTGCGCAAAAATCCCCTCTTGCACAAGAGCTGTTCTTCCTGAAAAAAATGCAGAAGAACAGCTCTTGCGCAAAAGCCTCTTGCACAAAAACAGAGCCTTATTAATTATGCAAATGAGGTGAGGCAATATTCCACACTTTGCCTCATTTGCATATTTCTTGTGCAAAATGGGTGCAGTGCAGACATAGCCTTTGGGAGTAGGACTGTCTCTTACTATGCGTACATAGAACACCTAGTCCAATCTGACTGTAGGCATAATTGCAATTCAGACATTATTTTTTATTCATATGGTATGTTTCATCCAGAAGAACTCGAGTAGGCATGATGTTTATTAGAATGTAAGTGAATGTCTTAGTCATTTCCAGAGTCCTGAACCACATACTATCTTCGCATCAAAAAGCCTACAAGAAAGTAAAACATGTACCTCAGGCTTCACTTAGAACTCACAGGCTGTGTCTACATTGGCAAGATCTAGCACAAAAGCGGCCACTTTTGCACAAAATCTTGCCGCCTGTCTACACTGGCCGCGAGTATTTGCGCTAGGACACTGACGTTCTACTGTATGAAATCAGTGCTTCTTGCGCAAATACTCTGACACTCCCCACTCAGGGATAAGTCCTCGCGCAAGAGGCCAGTGTAGACAGATAACATCAATTTCTTGCGCAAGAAAGCCCGATGGCTAAAATGGCCATCGGAGCTTTCTTGCTCAAGAGAGCGTCTACACTGGCACAGATACTTTTGCGCAAAGGCACATGCCAGTATAGACGCTCTCTTACTCAAATACTCTAATGCAAAAACTCTTGCGTTTAGAGTATTTGCGCTAAATCTTGCCAGTCTAGACGTAGCCACAGGGTAAAAGTCACATCATGTCCTCATAGCAGGGCCAGTCCAGGCAGAGGGAAGACATGTATCCAATAAAACCTGATGGCACAATGGATCTACTGGGAAGTTCACACAAAAACATGCAGACACATCACTGATCTATTGATATGAAGGACAATTCCCTCAGCACAAGTCTCAGATTTCACTTTCCCAGCAGTACAGAGAATCCCTTTGGAGTCTTCTTTTCGCCATTGCACCCTCTTTTCTAACAGAGGTTTCAGGTGGGAAAGGAAGTTACTGCTGTTTCTGCCAGCAGTAGCTAATGGATGCTGGGAAATCCATGTTCTGTGAAAAGAAACTTACTATGATCAGTGACCGCTCATTGGCTTCCCCATTCCTATTCCTGGAATTACCCCCACTAACTCCATGGAATCCCAGCTCTAGAGATCTTTCACTTCCAAAGATACCTGGATGTATACTCACATGGCTCACCCATGCTTTCTGCTGCCCAAACTACCCTGCCAACCCAATTAAGATAGATAGATAGATAGATAGATAGATAGATAGATAGATAGATAGATAGATAGATAGATAGATAGATAGATAGATAGATAGATGTTTGTTTTCATCTGTTTTGTTTCACTCTGTTTCAAAGGATTATGTTTCGCCATGTGCTGTTTTTGTGGTGTAGCATATGAACATTTTCACTTTTATCTGAACTATCTCGGGTTTGTCATTTTACCTTTCCACTTCCTGGGATCATGCATACTGCCGGCCACAATGCTGAATCCCATCTAAGGCTACGTCTGGACTGCACTGTTAAATAGGAAAAAGATTCACAATTTGCGGTATGCAAATAGTGTATCTTTTTTCAATTTTCTTTCAAAAGAAGCTCTTTCAAAATTTGGTGCAGCTACACAGCGAAAAATTGCAAAAGAAAGTGCTCTTTCGAGCCATCCCTTATTCCTCGTACAACGAGGTTTAAAGGGATGAAGAAAGAGTGTGACCATTCTTTCGAAAAATTTTCTGAAAAAGCAGACGCGTTCCTTGGACATGGCATTGCTATTTCGAGATACCTCGGTATCCCAAAAAAGCAATGCAGTCTAGACAGAGCCTCACTGAACACATATTCTATTCTATTCTATACAGCATTCAAGACCCACTCCACTACAGTTACTTTAACTGAACAAAAGTATATAGAGTAGCAGATTTTCTGCATATTCTTGCTCTCCAATTGTGGCAAAATATCTAGTGACAGTCGGTCAGGAAGAGTGTTGTTTCAATATTGGAAACACTGAGAAATGGATAGCTATCACATGCTACTCCTCAAACTGCTAATCAGAAATACATTTAAAAAGCTACCAGATTATTGTCCAGCCCTCTAGCCCGTGGTACAGACACAGCTGAATCTCCCAACTTGAGCCCTGTGCTAAGCTACATTCACCCCATCCCCCAACCAGAATGACTCTTTCCAATTCAATTTGTTCCCCACTGTCCACAGTTGTCTTTGAAGGCAGGAACCAATTATCTGAATGCAGTCAGCATACAGTGATTTGGGGCCCGTTTTGAAAAAAAACAGAACCAAGTGATTACATTAGAAATGGTTCCTGAACGTTAATATCAGCTGTGCTGCATCGGTGGCTACCTGGGGCGATGGTGGGCAATATGGGGAGAGGGATGAAGGAGAAGGGGTCTTCCTCCTCACACTAGTGAGCATAAGCCATCCCTTTGTCACTGATCTGTCTTTCACTGTGCTCTTCCTCATTCTTTTAGACATCATTAATGTTTTCAAAGGAGCATGAAATGCACACATATGTTTCCCCAGCACAAAGGGGCCCTTCTTTTGTTATATTTGGATAATTATTCTGCATAATAATTCCCCATCCCCATCCCCTCACTACCCGCTAAACCTCTGTGATTAATGAAAGAACCATGTTGAGAATTTGAGATGAAAAAGGGAAGAGAGCCAGGCTAGGCAAATGAGCCATTGGGCTGAAGCACTTGGGACATTAGAGGGTGTCAAGGATGGCAAATGACTTCATTGAAGTAATGATGATAAACATTTTATCTCTGTGCATATATGTGCATTATACCTAACGATCTCAAGCATAAGTAAGTGAAGAAAGGCACTAAATAAATCATATGAACAGGCCCTAAATGGCAATCCCTAAGGAATGGGATCTGAATTGTAAATGTATGCCTGAATTTCACACATCAAATTACAATCAGGAGATTGATATTTTAAACAGCTCTGTACTTAAAGGGTACTGTGTCTAGTCCTGAGGATTTTTTCTTCTGCCTTCGGATTTTTCCAGTTGTACTATATATATTGTCATTAAATGAGGTACTTTGCATATCAGTGGGTTACTCTGGGTTTCATTAGCGTTTCAAAGACTGACTAGAAGAGTATTTTCTGTTTCCTGAGAACTTTGAAAAACATAAATGCTTAGGGCCAAATTCCCACTGCCACTTGAGGAAATTTGGGGTAACTTTGTGATTTAAATGCAGGATCTGCAGATTTGTTTTGGTGTAACTGGGAAAAATATTTGGCTCACATGTGATGGGGGACCCCACCCCCGCACTAAAAGCCGTCCGGCCGCGGCTGCAGTCGGCGAGCTGAGCAGTGAACGGTGAGCCAACTGCACATGTGCAGCAGTGCCCAAGCCTGAATCTCTGGGCCTTAGGACCCTGGGGCATCCAGCCATCCCCGATGCAGGGACACCGCATTACACCACGCGGGGAATAAGAGAGGGAGGGCGGAGGGCAGGAGCGGGGGAGAGCAGGGGCTGGTTGTGCTCTTAACCCCAACAAGCAGAGCAAAGCATGCCCCAGCCAGCGGAGCGCATCTTCCTAAGGAAGGTGGAACGGAGTTAGCCCCCAGGAATGGAGGGGGCAGTCGGAAACCAGCAGCAGCCCAGCAGGATGAGTGACCCGGAAGCAAGGTGGTGGACGGAGGATCAGGCGAGCAAGGAACCTTCCCTGTGGAAGGCGGTGAGTGACTGTGAAAGGAGCAGCTCCCTAGGGGCCGCGAGGGGACAGAGGTGGGGAGTGAGTGGGAGGATAGAAGATGCTCTGGCACACTCTCTGCTATAGTGGTGGAGAATGTGGGTAGGTGAAGAAAAAAAATCACCTTATAGTGGGATAAGTAGGGAAGAGGGGTAAAAATGGATACGGGGAAGCTGCTAGAATGGCTGGCCAAGAGCCAGCAGCAGCAGCAGCAACAGCAGACTCAGTTGCTACAACAAATGACTAACCAACAGAGAGAGCAATGACAGTCCTAGAACTGATGGAACATCAGCAGAGACAGCAAGAGCAGTGGACCAAGCAGTGGCTCAGGGCCGGGGAGCTGGCCCAGCAGGGACCCCTGGGGAAAGCCTGGGGACAGGGTCGGCCTTGGCATTGTCCCTGAGGCTAGTGAAAATGACCCCCGGGGATGACCCAGAGATGTTTTTAATAACTTTTGAGAGGGTAGCTACAGCGGCGTGGTGGCTGAAGGATCACTGGGCGACCCTGTTGGCCCCTTACCTAATGGGCCCTGCCCAATGGGCATATAGGGGTTTGTCCACCAGAGAGGCCTTGCATTACCACAAGGTTAAGGAAGCTATTTTAGATCAGGCCGGGGTGACCCCAGAGACACACAGGCAGTGGTTACGAGACGAGAAGTATCGGCCAAGAGAGCACCCAAGGGCTGTCATCCAGAGACTCAAGGAGGCTGCCACCCAATGGCTAGAGCCAGAGAAAAAGACCACCATGCAAATCTTGGATATGATTGTCCTAGACCAAATTTTGCAGATTCTACCTGTGGCCGGCCAGAGGTGGGTGTGCCGCCACCAACCCTTGATCCTCGGTGAAGCCATTTCCATTCTAGAGAATAATATGGCAGCCAACGGAGGAGAGAGCAAGATGAGGGACAGCCGAGAGAACCCCGAGGCAAAGTCGGTGAGTGGAAGGGCCTGGCCCACAAGAGGCCAAGAGACGTGCCCCTCCCCCCGCCAATTCTATGGAAAGGATGGGGAGAGGGGACACAACAGAGCCCCACCGAGAGCAGGGGAGAAGAGTCATCCAGGCTGAGGGAGGGACCAAAGCCCAATCCCCCCGAACCAGAAAAGCTAGAAGCCTGTTTTGAGTGTGGGCAAGAGGGGCATTTTCGGCACGTCTGTCCATTCATGGACTGTTCATACAGGAGGGTAATGGTGGTGGACCGTCAAGCCCGAGGGAGAGACTTCTCCAAGATCACAGTCCAAGTAAGCCTGGAGGGGAAAAGGGTATGGGCACTGGTAGACTCGGGGTGCAACCAGACAGTGGTTCGTGCCGAATAATACCCAAGGGAGGCCAAGGGGGCCAATCTGTGGCCATGCAATGCATACATGGGGACATGAGGCACTACCTCACACGGTGGGTGTGCATAATGGAGGAGTGCTAGAAGAAAAGTGCCGGGTGGCAGTGGCTCCAAAGCTAGTGTACCCAGTGGTCTTGGAGAAAGACTGCTCAGGCTTCAACCGCTTGATAGAGGAGTAGGGGAAAGCCGAGAGAGAGATGACAGCCCAGGGGCCTGAACACTGACTAGCAGATAAGAAACTCACGGAGTCCCAAGCCGCAGAAGCCTCACCCATGAACTCCAGACTAGAGGAACTGGAAGAAGAGGTGGATTTCCTCCGGGTACAGTGAAAAGATATGTCCCTAAAGTATGCATGGGAGCAAGCTGGCACACCACAGGGTGAGGAGAGAACAGCCCATGGCAGACCCCGGTTCGAGGTAAGAGACGATCAACTATACAGAGTAGCCACATGGCCAGGGATCTGGGGGATGTTAGCTCAAAAATATTCTCACTGGAGACCACCCAGGGTTACACTAGTATGGGTTTATTTCCACTAGGTAAAACTAAAGAGGAGAAAGCAGCCACCAAAGGTTTAAACTAAAGAAGATAGAACTCTGTCACACACACACACACAGAGACAAGCCAGAAGGGACACCCCCTCCATTCATTCACTCACTCATTCACACCCATTAATGCCTGCACTCAGGCACTCACACACTTACACAGACATATGGGTTGCAGAAGGAGCCAAGGCATGTGGATCCTGGAGGGTCTGTCTGCTCATCATGGCTGGGGAAGCTGGTCAGGAGAGACACTGAAGAGAAGCTTCTCAGGATCAGGGGAAGGAAAAAAGAGTCTTGCATGTGCTCCATCTCTTTATATAGTGTCTGAATGGCTCCTGTGACTCATTCACCTTGTCATCAGGTAGCATGCCCAGACTTCCCTTTATCCAGCAGAGAGCATACCCATACTGTGATGACTCATTGAAATGTGCTCCATTGTTCCAAGCCTTCTTCAAACACACTCTCACACTCACACTCTCTCTCCATTCACCCAGGGGAGAATGCAACTTAGGGAAGTTACAAGCAAGATGGCCGAGAGTTACAAAGATTACAAAGTTGCAGTTTACAGTAAGTTTGAGAGTTACACAAATTACAAAGTTTGACCAAGATCACAATGAGTTACAGTTTAAAACCTTAGACCTTACAGTTTGGTGTAGCTTCAGAAAATCCATGTATATAAATCAAGTAAGATCAGGCGGAGGCTTTTTTATGCAACAGGGGAAACTAGACAATTACTAGTACCCACCCGATTCCGGTGGCGGGTGCTAGATCTAGCCCACGCTAACCCTTGGGCTGGACATTTGGGGGGTGAAAAAATGTTACAAAGAATCCTGCAACGATTCTATTGGCTGTGGGTGTACAAGGAGGTAAAAGACTTTTGTGAATCCTGCCCAGAGTGTCAACAAGCAGGAGGAAAAAATGTGCCCAAGGCTCCGCTAGTCCCCCTCCTGGTAGTAGACATTCCCTTCAAGAGGATACCACTGGACCTGGTGGGCCCGTTTGAAAGGTCACAGAGAGGCAACCAGTATATACTGGTTTTAATAGACTATGCCTCTAGATACCCTGAGGCAGTACCCCTCCGCAGTACCAAAGCCTCCACGTTGGCAGCCGAGTTGGTAAAGGTATTTGCAAGAGTGTGGATACCACAGGAGATACTGACTGACCAGGGGTCTAACGTATCTGGGCAGGTGATGGCAGAGTTATGCTGGCTAATGAAGGTAAAAACGCTCTGAACATTGGTCTACCACCCCCAAACAGATGGACTCATGGAGCTCTTCAACAGAACCTTAAAGGCTACGTTGCATCCGAGGGACTAGGACCTTTTTCTGCTCACCCTCCTGTTTACAGTCAGGAAAGTAAGTGCCCCAAGCCTTCACGGGTTTCTCCCCTTTTGAATTATTATATGGAAGACAACCCCAAGGGATCCAAGATCTGTTGAAAGAAAATTGGAAGGGACAAGACTCACACATGAAGGGCAGAATAGTGATAGAAATGTAGCCGTGTTAGGGCACTATACCGTACATCCTGGATCTGAGAAAAAAATTGAGGGTAGCTGGAGAGCTAGCTAAGGAGAATTTGATACAGGCCCAAGGAAAACAGGCCCAATATTATAACCGGGGGGCTCAACCCCATACATTTGTGCCCGGAGATAAGGTATTATTACTCTTGCCCTCCTTCGAGTAGAAGCAAATGGCCAAATAGCAGGGCTCTTATGAGGTCCTACGACAAGTGGAGCCTGTGGACTATGAGATTAAGTTAACAGGTAGACAAAAAAGCACCCAAATCTACCATGTGAACTTGCTAAAAAGATGGAAGGCACGAGAAGGCATGTTAATCACGCTGCAGCCTTCGGAGCCCGAGCTAGGACCCTGGGGGAGGCAGTCCTGTCGACCCTGGCAGAGGAGGCCTCCCTCAGAGCAGATCTGATGGCCCAAGAGAAGGAGGAGGTGAGGGCCATCCTCCAGGAGTTTGCGGCAGTCCTGTCAACACAACCAGGAAGGACGCCCCTGGCCAGCCACCACATTAATACAGCCCAGGACAAAAGGTACACAAGCCACTCCGCCTCCTTCCCAGAAAAATGTGGGAGCCCGTACAGGAGGAAATTCACAAGATGCTACAGATGGGGATGATTCAGGAGACCCGAAGTGAGTGGAGAATCCCGATAGTCCTGGTCCCCAAGCCAGACGGCTCCCTACGCTTTTGCATAGACTTCCGCAAAGTCAAAGCTCTGTCACATTTCAACGTGTACTCCATGCCCCGGATAGAAGAACTCCTGGAGAGGCTTGGCAAGGCGCAGTACTTATCCACGATCAATCTCACAAAGGGATACTGGCAAATCCCTCTCACGCCTGCATCCCAAGAGAAAACAGCAGGGGATACAAGAGGGAGGGCGGAGGGGAGAAGGGGGGGTGGAGAGCAGGAGCTGGTTGTGCTCTCAACCCCAACAGGCAGAGCAAAGCACGCCCCAGCCAGCAGAGCACATTTTCCTAAGGCAGGTGGAACGGAGTTAGCCCCCAAGGATGGAGGGGGTGGTCGGAAACCGGGAGCAGCCCAACAGGACGAGCGAACCGGAAGCAAGGTGGTGGACAGAGGATCAGGCGAGCAAGGAACCTTCCTTGTGGAAGGCGGCGAGTGACTGTGGAAGGAGCGGCTCCCTAGGGGCCGTGAGGGGACAGAGGTGAGGAGTGAGTAGAGGGCTAGAAAACGCTCTGGCGCACTCTCTGCTACATCACACTGTAAAACGTACGTTTCAGCTCTCGCTCTCGCTCTCTTTCTCTAATCCATAATTAAATAATGGAACAAAGATGAAAAGAAAATTAGCTAGATCCTCATTTGGTGTCAATCAGCAAAGCTCCACTGAAGACAATAGGGCTATGTCAGTTGACACAAGCTGAGGATCAGGTGCAATATATATATGAGAGTAGAACAATCATGAGTAATAAAGAACACTGGTTTTATGCATAACAAATTTCCTCCTTTTTTTAAGTACCCAGGAAACAAAGAGAGTACAATGAGTGAACTGTAATATATCAGGTATAATAAAGCATATCAGAAAAGTTGAAAATGGAGGCATGACTATACTTTACATGATATATTACAGCACGCTCATTGTACTCTTTTTGTACCTTGATTATTTTACCAGGGGAGGTGGTATCTTTTGTCTAGCATAATTGTATTTAAAAAAAATTAATGTCCTTTATTATTCATAATTGCTCCATTTCTTCATAAATTCCAGGATTTCCATTTTAGTCCTACTGTAGAGCATACAAAGAGTTAAAAAATAATGCCATAGCTTAAAACTCCTCAAACATGAGAGAGCTGGTAAGAGAATGCATAGAAAGCACAGTATGCACTTCTCATTTACACAATGCCATGTGGAATAGTGCAGATATTGTAATTGATTTATTTGTTATATTGTAAGCAGTGTCAGCATCCTTGGCATTGTACAAGTCACAACAGAAGACCCTGATTGTTGCAGCGCAGCATAGTTTACAGTGTAAAGGCCAGAGCCAAAGCTTGTTTAATATCCTGGGTCAAAGCCCATAAGAGCGTTTTCTTTTTCCCTTATTTCAATTAGGCTGGCATCAGGACCAGAGGTGAAAATCAGTGGGTATGCCCTGGTGCGCAGGTCCAACAAGAGTTGGCTGAGCTGCAGCAAAAACCAGCAGGGGCTATTTAATGAGTTGGCAGGAACGGAAGTTGCAATAGGAAAGTACCTGTAAGAAATGTTAAGTTACTTTTATCTCTGAACAAGACTTAAATGCTGTGATATGCTATTGAAAACCCCATTTCAAAATGCTACAGAAATGTAAATGAATTCTTTTCCACCACAACCTGCTACATATTTTCACTGGAGAACAACATATTCCTATGAAAAGTAAAAAGACCAGTCCACTTGCTTTCTATATTAGCAAATTAAATTCTCTTGTACACTGTGAAAACTAAATAAAGTGCACTACATCCTTTAGTCTCTCTTGGAATGCTCAGTCTGCCACTAGACTTCTTTGACTATTGATTAATATTCAGAAGTGTGTGTTGACATAACCCTTGCTGCTAAAAAGTGTCAACTCCCTTTTCTTTTGTTGCTGAGTTTGTGTGTCACATCTTTGCCTTTTTGCATGATTAATGTTGCTTTGAAAGCTTAAAGAATCAATAAACATGCTCTGAAGTAGAAACATCTGTATGCTAAAATGTGAGCAGTCATTAGTTTTCCAGTCAATCTACAAAATGTTTTTCCAGTTGTACTTAATGGGTCTGAGCTGGATGGCTAGTGATACCATGGAAAAGTCCTCTGGCTTTGCTCTAACCACACCCTGAAATCACATCTCTTTGCAGATTCTGGAATTCAGTGTATGTTATTAGAATTCCAATCAGGAAGCGAGGTGTTGTTAGGGCTTTTTAAAAACTACTATCGTTTGGTCTAGCCATTCCTATGATATTTCTCACTGCATTATTGTCAGAATTCAGGGCACCTGTATTCCCCTTCTGTGGTTCCTTTGGAACTACTACTCTAGGCTCATAATCAGCCCAGGAAGAAATGCAGCTTGAACCCTGGGAAACGATGAACTTCAAAGGACTGAACTGGATAGCTTGCCAGACAAGCATGGTTTTTTGGGACAAACGGTGTCAAATAGTTTGCCTAATGGTGGTGAATGCAAATTCCCCACCACTAGTTATGCAAAATCCCAGCCTTTTGAAACTGGGTCTTGAGGAAAAAGCCATTACCTTGCTGATTATCTATGGAATTTCAAGATCAAAGGCCCAACCTGGGTGAAGGAAACACTAAACTATCCTGTTCAGTGCTAACACCCTTATGAACTTGTAATCACAGACAAGCCCCTTGGTGGGGCTTGAAGGACTGATTCCCATCAACATTCTTGTAGACCAGGAGTGAACTCTGGTGAGCTGATTTGCATGTGTGTAGGTCCTGCCATTGTTTAAATGTTTTCTCTTTAACATTTTCACCTTAATAAAAGTGCTTACTACAGAATGGTTTATCAATTTAGAACTGCTGGAAATTGCATCATTCATAATTGCAGCTGGCCCATTTAAACAATCTGGTTTGTTGTGGATATCACAGGAAGGAGGGAACTGCAGCCTGGGGGAAAAATCCCAGTAAGGAGGAAGAAAGATGCATGTTTCTGCCCAAAAAGGGTGATGGCTGAGGAGCCAGGAACCTAAACTAGATGCCTTTGATGGACCTCACAAGGGGACTATAGGTGTAGTTGCCCTGAATTGTGACAATAGTTCATTTAAAGGGCAAGGGCAATGTAACTGGTCTTTTTCAGGAAAAATCCAGCAAGCTGCCAAGTATCATCTTCCAATGGCTTCAGTGGGAGTTGTGGATGCTTAGCAAGAACTTACAGGATCAAACCCTTAGTGAAGGTCAAACAGGGTTTGACAAAGGCTCTTTTCAAGTTGATAATGGTCAAATGTCCAAGGAAGAACAGACAGAAAGTAATGCTATGCAAAAGGTTTGTTAGCATAAGTTTGGGATTATCACATTATTCACAGCTGCTGAAAAATCTCAGTTTGCCAAGACTAAACATAATGGCTACGTCTACACTGGCATCCCTTCCAGAAAAGGGATGCTAATATAGCACGTTGGAATAGGCAAATTCGCGGGGTATTTAAATATCCCCCGTGGCATTTGCATTAACATGGCTGCCGCTTTTTTCCGGCTTGGGGAAAAGCCGGAGAAAAGCACCAGTCTAGACGTTATTCTCCGGAAAATAAAGCCTTTTCCGGAGGATTTCTTATTCCTACTTTCAAGATGTTTATTTTCCGGAGAATAACGTCTAGACTGGCGCTTTCCTCCAGCTTTTCCCCAAGCCAGAAAAAAGCGGTAGCCATGTTAATGCAAATGCCACGGGGGGATATTTAAATCCCCCGCGGATTTGCCTATTCCAAAGTCTACATTAGCATCCCTTTTCCGGAAAGGGGTGCCAATGTAGACACAGCCAATGTGTTATACGGCCTATTTCAAAGCTGGAGATCTGCTCTTTCCAATGGTAATGAAGTTCCCTTTTCTATCTCCAGTGGAACCTGAAACATCTTACTAGCTCATGACTGCACTTCCCAAACCTCAGGCAAGTGTACTTTCAGGAGGAAACAACAAATAGCTCAGGGTTCATGCTACATTCGAGGGAAACAAGAAAAAGTTCTCTGGAAGGTTTTATGGTTTGGTTTGGTTTGAGGAGTTTGGGGTTTTGTTGTTGTTGTTTTGGTTTGGTTTGATTTGGTTGGCTGAAGAGCCTAGAGATATGGAATATTAAAATAAATCCCAAGGAAATGACTTAATGGAGAGAGGACAGATGAGATGGTCAGAGGTGCAGGATAAACTACAGAATTATATAATAGATGGCAGAATCCTGATATAGTTGTTGTCTGAAATGTATATAACCTACATAGATGTGATTTATATTCAATTAGTCCCATTTATAACATGACTGCTATTTATTACATGATTCTATTTTTCTTTGCATATACATACTCACACATCTAGGCTTTTCAGGCACTTAACTATTTCATTATCTAGATAGCTACAAGCAGCTTATAGGTGTAATTGCCAGGAATTGTGACAATTATTAATTTAAAGGGCAAGGGAAATGTAACTGGTCTCCTTTTTAGAGAAAAATCCAGCAAGTTGCCAAGTACCATCTTCCACTTGCTTCAGTGGGAGCTTATGGACAGTTACACGGACTTTTCATCCGTGGTAACACTGCAGCTTTGCAGGACAACAACAGGACAATGTTGCCAGAAGTCTGAATGATAGGGGAATATGGCTGTGTTTACGCTGGTAACCAGTTCTGTGAGTTGCTGTGGCAGCGAGAGTTGAATATGCACACCACTCTACAAGAAGTGTTCAGCAATTGGCAGGCTCAGATTTTTAGTGTGCCTCACCTATGATTACCCTAGAGGAGACAAGGAAAAGTATAGGCCTTCATTGCCTGGTGTGATAGGAGATCACACATCTGTGTGTAGCAGGTCAGCAGCACACCACACCCTAACATCTAATTTGAAGCAGTGTGGCATGTATACATCTGAATGCAGAACCAGCATTCCATTCCATGAAAAGATTAGCCACAGGGCTAGAAGGATTGCCTTGTAAAATGCACAGCTAAGCCCTTTGTGCAGTGGAAAGGAGTCATGTTTTTGGTGCTGGCAGCTGAGTTTGTGTTGATGCACAGAAGTAAAACAAAAGTATTCAGACAAGTGGAACGTGATCTGATAAGCCTGGAAATGACTCTGACAATTCATCCAGCCTGAATGACATCCCTGCCAGTGCCCTTTCAACACATTTGATTTGAGCACAGACTTCCCAGAGGAAGGCTTTTCCTGTGCACTCTGTCCTGCTTCACTACCCCACAAAACTCACTGATGGAGAAAATGGTGCAGGTCCAGCAGGTGAAGAGGAGTATTGCCTTTTCTTAAAGGAGAACATTCATTTGGGGGTTGTTTTTTCTCTGTGCCTCATTTCTTCTTTTCTTGGTAGAAATGGAGCCTTTCAAAACTTACTCACACAATCAAGTGAAAATAAAATTAATCCATCATAGTACCTTTTATTTATTAACAGCTTAACGTATACAGAGCTTGCATGTGATCTCTGTGTCTCTCTGGCTATGTCTAGACTGCAAGCCTCTTTCGAAAGAGGCTCTTTCGAAAGAGAGCGTCTAGACTGCACGCGGAATTTCGAAAAAGCAAGCCGCTTTTTCGAAAAAAAGCACCCAGTGAGTCTGGATGCTCTCTTTCTAAAAAGCCTGTTTGCTTTCAAGAACGCCTTCTTTCGAAAGAGCACTTTCGAAAGAAGGCGTTCTTCCTCGTGGAATTAGGTTTACTACCGTCGAAAGAAAAGCCGCATTCTTTCGATTTAATTTCGAAAGAACGCGGCTGCAGTCTAGATGCAGGTGAAGTTTTTTCGAAAAAAGGCTACTTTTTTCGAAAAAACCCCTGAGTCTGGACACAGCCTCTATGAATTGATGAACTTAGAAGCAAAGCCTATTCAGATCTTCTGATTATACCATGATAGGACAATTTTTTGTAGAAGTCTAATGACAAGAAAATAAATTGATTATAGCTGGTATCAATTTGAATTTGAAGACCAGTTTTTGAAAACAAAAAATATATAGCCCCACCGCAACAAGATTGTGGCTGAAGATTCACCACACACACACACACACACACACACAACATTTATGTTGTGACAAACTTCACTAAGTCAAATGATGTTCCAGCTATGCATTTTAAGTCTGAAATAAACATTATTTATGAAGCAACTCTTGCGGTATGGAACTATCATTACAATTATGTCTTCATCTTAAATGTGCTGTTCTTCATGGGAGGTAATTTTAATGAAGACAGTGATCATTTGATTCCTTATCAGTGAAATGCACTACATCTCAGTCTCTATCTTTTTCTGTATCATATTTCCATCCTCAGCTGTAACTTTTGCTGAATGGAGGCACATTTCTACCCTGCAAAGAAACTGCTGTTGACACACTAATCAGCTAAACACGGATGCTATCCAAGTGCTATGGGTCCAGATTTTAAAGATATTAGGTGTTGTGCTCAGAACTGAAATGGTTAACTCAGGAATGTAAGCCTCATTTTAAAAAGGGATTTAGGCATGTAGGATGCAAAATCCCATTGATCATTGATAGGATTTAAGAGGCTAGATGCGTAAATTATGTCTGAAAATGAAGATTATGCTCCTAAAATAGTTAGGCATTTCAATGCTGAAAACAGCAACACCTAAATACCTTTAAAAATCCAGGCCCATAACCAGTGTTCCAACCTAAGGGATTGTCTACACTGACCCATAGTTCAGGATCTTAATAGCAGTGGGCACCAAAATGCTGCACTATGTGGATGTTGCAGATCCTAATTCATATTGTCCTTTCCAAACAAGACTACTTTAGTGGAAATCAGGAACATTTTCACTCACACATGCAACATCCATAAAGGAGAATTACAAGACAGTATTTAGAAGGCCACTACTATTCAAAGTCTGAAGTGTAACCATAATCTACAATATAGAGTACTTGGCTTCTAGAAAACCTAAATTCTCTTTTCTGGACATGAAAAACCCATAACTCCCTCCCCACTTCCTCTTATCCTCCTAGATGTATAGGATTGCCAGGTGTCGGATATTGGCCTGGACAGTCCAGTATTTGCGGCTTCTGTCCAGTAAAAAAAACAGAAAATACCGGACATGTAAAATGTCCAATATTTTCTGTTTTTCTCAGATGGAAGGCCATTTGGAACATGCTTCCCCCGCCGCATCTTGAAAGGGTGGGGGAGTGTGGAAGTGTGTGGAGATTTAAAGGGGCCATGACTCTTTTTTTTGCTCAACAACTTTTAGGTGGGTTTTTTGTTTTTTGTTTTTTTTTGCTCAACTTTTTTCCCACAGCATTCGGTATTTTTTTTTTAAACTGGAAACCCTAGTAATGTAGCAGAAATGGAAGATTTTATAACAACTGTCTCACATTCGGGTGTGTCTAGACTACTGAGTTTTGTCGACAAAAGTGGACTTTTGTCGACAAAACTATACCAGCGTCTACACTACCGCTGAGTTCTGTCAACATAACGTCGACAGAACTCAGCAGTTTTGTCGACGCTGGTAAACCTCATTTTACGAGGCATAACACCTTCTGTCGACAGAGTTCTGTCGACAGAAGGTGTTATTGCCTGTAGGGTTGCGTCTAGACTACAGGGTTCTGTCGACAAAGCAGCTTGCTTTGTCGACAGAACTCAATGTGTCTTGACGCTCTTTGTCGACAGAAGTTTTGTCGACAGTACCTGTCGACAAAACTTGTCAACAAAACTCGGTAGTCTAGACGTACCCTAAGAGATAGCATGGTCTTGTGGTTAGAGCACAGACATGGCACTCTGGAGATCTGGGTTGCAATTGCTAGCTTTGCCACTGGTGTGGTTTTTTACCTTAAGTAAATACATAGAGCTGGTTTGTAATAGGCCTCTGAGCTAATGCGAAAAGAGGACAAAGGGTATAAAAGCTACAAAGGGGCCTGGTTGCAATGGCAGGCCTGAATGCAGGGACTGATCTAGACAAGTACACCTGCCAGAGATAGAGATATATTGAGGGAGACAAATACACAAATGGGGGAATGCACACTGCACCCTCTTTAAAAAGCAGAGAGTCTTACCAAAGTATTTTGCTGCCTCCACATCATCCCCTGCAGCATGCAGTGCACTAATGCCAGACTCTGTCTGGGTCTCCGTTTCCCTATCCTTAAAGTGAAGCTAACAATGCTTTCTTACTACCCTCTCAAAAGTGTATTTGTAAAGTGCTTGGAGGTTTTTGCATGTGTAACCCTTCTGCAAGGTAGCGCCGGCAGCAGCCGGGGCCAGGTTCAATATCTAGGGGTCCCTTTTCATCCATTTCACACAAAACCAGCTTGAGCCCCCACCCAGTAGCCTGCGCACCTCTGAGAGGCAATGCTTCCCCACTCGCAAGCACAGAGTCTGAGCATAAAAAATAAACTTTTAATGAAAGAGAGAGAGAGGTCACATGGTATTCGCTTGGGAAAATACCATAATAAGAGTTCACAACCAACCCATGAGTAACCATCCCAGCTCAAATGGATTGAGCAATGTCCTTTGCCTCACAGGCTCACTAGTCCAACAATATAAGGGTCCCATTCACCTACCCAAACTTTCTCCATACCCCACTTCAAACGCTCCACTTACAGCTCTGTCAGTGCGGACCCAGACACATCACCCTGATGACTCCACTCATTGAGCCTGAGGCCATGCCACCTTTGTGCTGCTCCTGTGGTCTGCTTGCTCCACCAGTACCCTGCTGGCCACCTACTGCTTCTTCTACCAGCTGCCTGCCGGTCGCCTATGGCCGCCTGCCGCAGCTCCTACTGGACGCCCACCGGTTGTTCCCACCGGCTGCTCTGCTGGCCGCTTGCCACTGCTCCTTGCCAGCTGCCCACCTGCTGCTTCACCTACCGGCTGCCTGCTCGCACCAGCCGCTCTGCTGGCCGCAATGGGTCTGGCTCCAGGCCAAACCAGTAACTTCAGCTCTTAGTGATTTCAACTTTTTAGCCACCACCTAAGCTGGCAAAAATATTCCAGCTTTCACTGGAATAACAAAAAGACTCCTCATGGAGTCTGCTTTAGGGCTAACCTTAGAACAGGAGGGAAAATAGACAAGTTGAACCAGTCTTACAGATCGCACCTGGCAGGCATGAAGCAAGCTGGCTCAAGCCCTTTCCTCCCAACTCAGTTCACTCAGCTTTGGAAGGGGGAGGCTTTTTTATCTGAGACCCCTTACAATGATGGGGTCTCTCCTGCAAGCATTGGTGTCATATTTTACAGTTCCTACATTTAAGAGTAGCATGGTTTGTGACCCCCACAACACCCAAATTAGTTACAATACACCTCATTCCGTTCTAACAACCGATCCTCAATCTTCCTGCTGTGTAGACAACAACAAAAGCTGAATGAAACCATTTTTGACTTAAGCTACTCAATTGAAATAGTTGCAGTTCATAGAATCATAGAGCTGGAAGAGACCTCAGGAGGTCATCAAGTCCAGACCCTTGCCCAAGGCAGGACCAATCCCAACTAAATCAACCCTGCCAGGGCTTTGTCAAGCCAAGACTTAAAAACCTCTAGGGATGGAGATTCCACCACCTCCCTAGGTAACCCATTCCAATACTTCACCACCCTCCTAGTGAAATAGTTTTTCCTAATATCTAATCTAGACCTCTCCCACTGTAACTTAAGACCATTGCTCCTTGTTCTGCTATCTGTCACTACTGTGAACAGCTTCTCTCCATCCTCTTTGGAACCTCCCTTGAGGAAGTTGAAGGCTGCTATCAAATCCCCCCTCACTCTTCTCTTCTGCAGACTATACAACCCCAAACCCCTCAGTCTCTCCTTACAGATCATGCACTCCAGCCCCCTAATCATTTTGGTCGCCCTCTGCTCCAATGCATCCACATCCTTTCTATAGTGGGGGGCCCAGAACTGGACACAATACTCCAGATGTGGTCTCACCAGAGCTGAATAAAGGGGAATAATCACTTTTCTAGATCTGCTGGCAATGCTCCTCTTAATGCAACCTAATATGCCATTAGCCTTCTTGGCTACAAGGGCACACTGTTGACTCATATTCAGCTTCTCATCCACTGTAATCCCCAGGTCCTTTTCTGCAGAACTGCTACTTAGCTATTTGGTCCCTAGCCTGTAACAGTTGCGTAACTTAATTCGACTTTAGCCCTGCTGTGTAGACATACCCTCAGTTAATACTAGTACCCTCATGTTAATGATGGAACATGTTTGAATCAGGATCCTCACTCAAAAAAATTAAGATAAAAACAAAGATCATCTTCTCTTTGTAAAATAAAATAGAATGGACTTCTCTTTCCTTTTGTTTTTCTGAAAATATGTGTTAATCTATTTTGGATAAAATTATAACAATGAAAATCAAAGGGGAAAGGAGCCCTGAAAGCCATTTTTTAAAAACTGAGACTTCTTCTGCAGCTGCAAGCATGTTCATTTTGCCATAATCTTTAGCAATGCAGAAGAAAGAGAGCCTTCAGGTGAAAGGTTACCTACATTTATAATGTCAGGCACTGAGACTGGTGAGGTAAAAGGTAAATGGTAATTTTATCATTAGCGTGCCTGACCGCTTGCCCCCACTATATCTCATAGGAGACATTAAGAACAGCTCACCTGTCAAGATGCAAACACTTAAAGGTCAATGCGCACAGAAATCTTTAAGAGCTTACAACTGAATTACTGACACCTTTTATTATCGCTGCTTAAATAAATGATTCAAGTGGCAAGATAAGGGAAAGATTGGTTTAATGTCAAGATTTACACGAGGAATACTTGGAGCTTTATTTTCTGAACTATAACATATATATGTGTGTGTGTGTGTATACATATATGTCCTGCATTTTAAGCCAGAAGTGTGTAAGCCGTGAGATGGAGTTTACACCACCAGTAGTTTAAGTATCTATTCCCTTCTTTAAAAGCTCTCCAGCATCCCAAAGGGATGCTTGCTAGGGAGGAAGTATGATCTAGTGCAGGGGTGGGAAACCTCAGGCCCAGAGGCCACATGCAGCCCCCGGCTTGCCTGAATCCAGCCCCAAAGGCTCAGGGCTCCCCCGACCCCAGCACTAGGGAGCCCGTGCTGGCACTCCAGCCCCTCACTGCTCCACCACAGGCCTGGAGCACACAAAATCTACTCACCTGGGTCCCCCCAGGCTGTGGTGTGTAAGGGGAATCTGAGGGATGTCAGGGGCCACATTAATGAAGGTTTATTTTTGGGGTTTTTTTTTTTTTTTTGCTTCTCACTCTGTTTGACCCGACTGATATTTCTGTGAGCCAGCTGCCCCCAACCCAGAAAAGTTTGCCCACCCCTTATCTAGTGCTTAAAGCAAAGAGTGAAGGCTCTTAGCTTTATTCCTATCTTCAGAGAGTTGATTGATCTCTCTGTGCTTGGACCTAGAGGCACTGACTTCTTGAGTTCCTGGGGGGTTGCTTGATTCCTACTCTGGCTCCTCCCCCAGTTCATATCTTCTCCGAAGGCCCTACCCCCACCCCACCTCTTACCATGCCTGCTGTGCCCCTGCCCTGCCTCGTCACACCCCATTCTGCTCCCTCTCCCATCTCTTCCCATCCCCACCATGCCCCCTTCTCCTCTCCCACAGCACTTCCTGTATGTTGATGAACAGCTCATCACCTGCAGACAGGAAGCACTGGTGGGGGGAAAGGGGGAAGGGGAGAAGGGTGCTGATCTATGTAGCTGCCAGTGAGTGCTGAGCACCAACTTATTTTCTGTGGGTGCTCCTGCTCCACTCCCTGGCCTTGATGTCAGCCTGCCTTAGTTCTTTAACTTTCATGTGCACCTGCTCCTGGGTGTGGCTGTGATCCTTCTGGCCCAGTCTGTCAGCCCTCCAGATGTAGATATCTGCATTCCTGCATCTGGCGCAGAGATCCTGGAGGTTTACCTCCTCTCCCCTGAACTCAATAAGGATATGTCTACACTAGCTCGTTAATTCGAGCTAGGTAGGCAAATGAGACAACCAGAATTGCAAATGAAGCCTGGGATTTAAATATCCCGGGCTTTATTTGCATGTTCCCGCCTGGTCGCCATTTTGAAATTTCACTAGCCCAAACTCACTGCCGCGTGGCTACACGCCGCAGTGAAATGTTAATTCGAACTAAGTCCTTAGTTCAAATTAACTGTTACTCCTTGTGGTTACTCCTAATTCCATGAGGAGTAACAATGAATTCAAACTAAGGACTTAGTTTGAATTAACATTTCACTGCCGCATGTAGACACGCGGCAGTGAGTTCGGGCTAGTGAAATTTCAAAATGGCGACCAGACGGGAACATGCAAATAAAGCCAGGGATATTTAAATCCTGGGATTCATTTGCAATTCCGGTTGCCTCATTTGCCTACCTAGCTTGAATTAACGAGCTAGTGTAGACATACCCTAAGATCCAGGATCTTCACACCAGTCCAGGAAGGGGCCCTCCTCTTCCATCCCCAAGCAAGGGCTTCCGATCTGGTTGCCAGCTCGCTAGCAGCTGTGGAGGGTTCACTGGAAGCGTGAGGGTCTACCATGGCACCACAAATAGGTCCTGCTGCATCACACAGGACTGGAAGGGCTTTCCTTCTGCCACGAGCATTTTCCCCTGTGGCTTCAGCTTTAAAGCCTGCAGGGGAAGGGGAATTCTAGAGTTCTGATGGGTGTGGACAGACTGGCCACCAGGGCATCTGTGAGAAACCCGGGAAGCTAATTATTTTGAAATAAGCACAGCTGAGCTGTCTATACACACCGGCTGTGTCCAGACTCAGGGTTTTTTTGGGGAAAAGTAGCCTTTTTCCGAAAAAACTTCCCCTGCGTCCAGACTCAAGCCGCGTTCTTTTGAAATTAAATTGAAAGAACGTGGCTTTTCTTTCGATGGCGGTAAACCTCATTTCACGAGGAAGAATGCCTTCTTTCGAAAGTTCTTCTTTCGAAAGAAGGCGTTCTTCAATGTAAATAGGGCTTCTTCAAAAGAGAGCATCCAGACTCACTGGATGCTTTCTTTCGAAAAAGCAAGCCGCTTTTTCGAAAGTTCAACGTGCAGTCTAGACGCTCTCTTTCGAAAGAGGCTCTTTCGAAAGTATCTTTCGAAAGCGCCTCTTTCGACAGAGGCTTGCAGTCTAGACACAGCCACCCTAATTTAGAATAACTATTTCGAAATAGGCATTATTCTTCATGCAATGAAGCCCATTATGTTGAAATTCTTTTGAAATAACAGGCTTGCTGCATAAACACTCACCTTGTAATTTCAAAATAACATTTGTTATTTTGAAATAATGCTGCAGTGTAGATGTGCCCTAAGACAGCCACTGACTGAACTTTGCTCAAGTCATTTAGGTCCAGATCTCTGATTATCCCAGAAACCCTGAATATCTCTGATTCATCTCTCTTCCCCATGCATCATTCTCATCTTCACTACCAGCTGTTGTTTCCCTGCAGTTTACATGGCATAATATTCACCTTCTCCATTTGTTTTTTCACATGCTTTGTGATTTGTTATTCTCTTCCTAAAATGATTGCATGCCATTAATGCTATCAAATGGAGGGCTTTTCTTTTCTTTTATGCTTCACTTGGATCAGTAGCATAATACATCTTGCATCTTTCCCCTTGCTATTTTTCCCCTGACATCCCATTGGCAGGCTGCAAAGAGTAAGGCTAGATTAAGGAGCCCAGGTAGGAGGCACAGAAAGGAGTTGCTGGTTTGAGGTCCTTAATTTTTAAAATAATAAAATTAGGGGGGAATGGATGAAAATATCCTAAAAATAAATGTAAGCACTTTACATGCAGTGTTTTTAAAATAGATTTTTCTGAAGGGGGTATTCGATTGTTAATGTTTTAATTTTTCGCTTGATAAGCCAACTAAAAGTAAATGAAAATGCCAACTGTGGAATTTTCCATATGATCACTCTGCAGCTATTAGCCAGAGAGCCATCAGAATTGTGAGAGGCTCAGGTTACAGAAAAGCCCCAGCCATCTGCTGCTCTGGTACGAGGTAGTCATAAAAGCACCTGTCATCCAAGTGGTTTGTTGGAGACAAAAGCAAGTGATCCAAGCATTCCAGGGCTATTTGCACCACAGGAATGCTTAGCGAGAATGGAGATGCTGCTGCAAAAGTATGCTCTCTCTACACAAGTCACTGCTCTTTGACGGCAAAACTCAAAAGGCTCTCAGGTCTTCTGCCACAGCTTATGAGTAACTCTTCACTTTTCTCTTGAGAAACCTGGACCCCAGAGAATTAATTTATCCAGTCCCCACTGATATAGCACACTGCCATTTACAAATCTCTCAATTGATATCTTAGTCACCTCAATATTTCCCTTCTGAGCCTTTCTGGAAATTTACTTGACCTTTCTGTACTTCAGTTTTGGCACCCATAAAAGGGAAATAATGATACTCCAATTGCAAAGAGTTTTTAGATCTACAGACAAAAGCAGCTAAATGGCAGCTATCTTCATTGTTATTATTGACTGGGATTTTCAAAGGCAGATTTGGTAAGCACCCAAATCCTAGTGAAATTCAGTACTTATTATTATTCAGTCCGTATTATGTCACACTCCTGAAATTATTCACTGTTTGAAGATGGAAATTAAGAGAAACTAAAGACATATGTCAATCCACCAGGGTAACTCTTCATAGTCCCCTATAACTAGAGATGTGAATGAACCAAAATATTGGATCTAACCCATCTAGGACTTTGGGGAACATCAACTTCGGCCAAGGGTGCAGCAATAATTTGTACAATGGGGGCGCTGAAAGCCACTGAACCAAACTGTAAACCCTGTGTATGATGGAAAACACTTTAAGCCAGGGGGGTGCAGTGCCCCCAAAATCCCTAGTTCCAGAACTGGTGACATGGGCTCATATTCCAAAAAAATTAGCATGATGTTGTAGTGCAAAACACCCTTGAGTCTACTAGAAACTGTTTCGGGCTTAATCTTATTCCCTTTGGCTCTGAGTATCCTAGAGTATTTTTGCTAAAATTACCCACCAGTGCAACCACCATTTCAGCTCCTCCTGTTAGCAACAGTGGGAGCCACCGGCATATTAAGTATAATAGTTTCTAGTGAGTTTAATAAAGCAGTCATATAAAATGATAATTTCAGATCCAATTAACACTTTATATCTGCAGAACTGCCTTCATGAAGCTTAATACATATAACAAAATTCCATGTAAAATGCAATCTGTTTTGTCGTGCATTGGTCTGGTGCATCAAAAAAACAAAAAACCCACCCAAACCCTCCTCTACTATCTCAGCCTTCATCACAAGTTATTAGTATATTTTAATTTTGTTTTATTTTGTAAGCTCTCTAAAAATATTTTCACTATTTTACCTGACTCCCTCAGGAAGACACCTGGTAGCAGTAAAACTATTTTTACTACTAGCATTTCAGGAGAGAAGAAAAATGAAGGCACTTCCTTTTTTATTAAAATATTATACAGCTGTGCACAAGCAAAACATCTGTTAATAGCTCACCAAAATCAAAGAACCATTCCTTTGTTTTTCTTGGGTGAGGGGAGGTGTTGTTTATTTGCTTCTTTTTGAATTATTTATTTTCAATGCCACTAGGAGCAAGTGAAGAGTGACTTCCAGCTGAGACCAGCCTAACACAGATTCTACCAACTCAGACAAACACATCGCTCACCTAGTAAAGCTATTCCATTTGGACCATGATGGTCCCTATTTGAGGACTGGTTGTGGTCATGTGCGGAACACACTTTAAGTTCCACCTCCCAAAAAGATTATGATGCTCTGGATGCCTCTTGGCACACACAACAGGAGTCTCCAACAGTAACATAGCCTTCTGCTTATGCAAGCTGTAGTGTGTGAGCTCTGACTGGAATGGTATACGACAATCTTGCCAACTTCTGAATCAGGGCCTTGATGCTCCACTGGCTTTCTCCTGGTGGATTCTTTTAAACTAGTGCAAAGCAGGTATACAATTCTACTATCCTGCTCTCGAAGGGTATGTCTACACATCAAAGTTATTTCGAAATAACAACTGTTATTTCTAAATAACTTTCCTAGCAGCTACACAAGCCAACCGCTGTTTCGAAATAAAATCGAAATAGCAGAGGGCTTACTTAGAAATTGGTAAACCTCATTCCATGAGGAATTACACCAATTTTGAAATTCCCAGGGTGCCCTGGTGGCTACTCTGGCCTCAACCAAGAACACTCCTCTCCCTCCCCCCCACTCCAGAGCCCTTAAAGGGGTAGACTCTGGCCACAGTGCCTATGCAAGCTCCAAGCCTGCCAGCCCAGAGTCAGCAGTCACTGCCCCGATCCAGTGGCCCCAAAACATGAGCCAGCAAGCCACTGGCACCCAGCCCTCCACCGCTCCCCAGCTCCAGGGAGCCTGCCACGGCCCGGAGAAGGTGAGCGCCTTCCTGGTCTAGGGCGGAGGTCATGGACCTTATTCAGGTTTGGGGGTATGCCCCCAACGTCCATGATCTCTTCACTAGACAGAGGAATGCGGCCGTCTATGGCAGGATAGCTGCCAGCCTGGCCACCAAAGGCCACATGTGAACCCAGGAGCAGGTTCACATGAAAATCAAGTTGGCCCAGTGATACCCCAAACCCTGAGCCCCGAGCTACCCCTCCCCATTCTTTCCCTTGCTTGCCCCTTCTAGCTCTCTCCTCCCAGGTTTCCCGCTCCCCTCTCCCACCTTTTCTCCTCTCCTCTCCTCTCCCGCCTCCCTTCCCCAGTCTCACCAGAGTTTCATTCTCCCCCCCCCCACCCATTTTTGTTAAATAAAAAGAATTTGTGTTCATGAACCGGGCTCAGCAAACTATTGAATCTACTCACCCATGGCAAGTAGATTTCAGCCTGGCGCCCCGTTTACCGGCGGCGCACGCATGCATAATGCAGCTCTTGCGCATTCGCAGTGCGGAGCTGGCGAGCAGCTTTCATGGCCGTTTGTCAAGCCCTGTTCATGAAAATACATGTATTTTATTTGACATCAGGAAGAGAGGTTGGGGGGTAAGTGAAAGGACATATCAAAGTCAGACACAGGACTCACAGATTTGTCAGACCGCTCTGTTTATTAGCAAAGCCGCTCTGCTAATACACCCAGAAAATGTGAGTACCATATAAAGCTCAAACCCTTTTGATTTATACAGTCAAAAGAAAGCCAAATTAACAAGATTAAAAGGTGGCAAAACTTCACATGATTAGTATGAGACTAGTCAAGTATCTTCATTTCCACATCAAGTACACAGCAATCTCCTGTCCATATCTCCCTGGTTACCTCAATTACTTTCTACCTAACACCTAATGTTCCTTTTCCTGTTATCCCAGGCACATTTGGCTTCATTCTGATCTGCATACCTACAAACATAATCTTCTCTTTCCTGTTCAGAGACAAACAGTATTCCTTCAACTTATTCAATTATTACAGTATAATTCATCTTTTTCTTATAATATAATTCTTTCTACTTTCACAGACATGAGGGAGGAATTGAAGCACAAGCCCCCAATGGGCATACCAGGGAGGCTCTTAGTGCTCCTCAGGTTGGAAGCTCTCCCGCAGGGTCTCCTGGATACTGACAGCCCTCACGATGAACCTCCCGGATGGCAGCCTGCAGAAAGTGCAGCCAGGCTCACAGCAACGCATCCACTAGAGGTACCAGACTGCCCTGGGGAAGATTTTGCTCCATGTTGCAGAGTGCGGTGATGTCCTGAGTGAGGGCAACCAGAGCACGCAGAGACAAATGCTTTGCTGTCCCTCATTGAAGTAGGCAAGCAAGCAGGGAAACCTGAGAACTGGCTGTCTTGGAGGGGCGGGGGAGGCGGTCTCTTTAAGCACAGGCCTCAGATAGCCTCAGGCAGCAGCCTCACAAAATGCAGGACAATGTAGCACTTTAAAGACTAACTATTAGATGATGAGCTTTCTGGGCCAGACCCACTTCCTCAGATCAAATAGTGGAAGAAAGTAGTCACAACCATATATACCAAAGGATACAATTAAAAAAAATGAACAAATATGAAAAGGACAAATCACATTGCAGAACAGGAGGGGGATGCGGGGGGGGGGGGGAGGAAGGAAGGTAAGTGTCTGTGAATTGATGATATTAGAGGTAGGGAGAGTGGGATGTTTGTGAGTTAATGGTATTAGAGGTGATAATTGGGGAAACTATCTTGGTAATGGGTGAGATAGTTCAAATGTTTGTTAAGTCCTTGTTGGAAAGTGTCGAATTTTAACATGAATGACAGTTCAGAGGATTCCCTTTCAAGTGCAGATGTAAAAGGTCTTTGTAGCAGAATGCAGGTGGTTAAGTCATTGAGAGAGTGTCCTTTCTGGTTAAAATGGCAAGAAACTGTTTTCTCTTTGTGATCTTGTCTAATATCTGTTTTGTGGGCATTAATCCTTTGGCAAAGTGTCTGAGATGTTTGTCCAATGTACATAGCAGACGGACACTTTCGGCACATGATAGCATAGATTATATTTCTGGATGCGCAGGAATATGTGTTCTTGATCTTATAACTCACTTGGTTAGGTCCAATAATGGTATCAGCAGAATGAATATGTGGACAAAGCTGGCAACGGGGTTTGTTGCAAGGGAAGGTACCAGGGTTGGTATTAGTGTGGTATGTCCTGTGGTGGTTGGTAAGAATCATCTTGAGGTTAGGTGGTTGTCTATAGGAGACTATGGGTCTGTCTCCCAGAGCCTCTTTGAGTATGGTATCCTGTTCCAGTATAGGCTGTAGTTTATTGATAATGTGTTGGACAGGTTTAAGTTGGGGGTTGTAGGTGATGACAAGTCCTATTGTTGGTTTTCTTGGATCTGTCTTGAAGTAGATGGTTTCTAGGTATTCGTCTGGCTCTTTCAATTTGCTTTTTTATTTCTCTGGATGGGTAGTTGAGATTTATAAATGCTTGGTAGAGATCCTGAAGCTTCTGGTCTCTGTCAGTGGGATTAGAGCAGATGCGGTTGTATCGAAGGGCTTGGCTATAGACGATGGATCGTGTGGTGTGTTCTGGATGGGAGCTGGATGCATGTAGGTAACTGTATGAGTCGGTGGGTTTTCTGCCCTGCCGGACCTGGTTCCGGCTGGCCTTAAATGCAATTCAGTGTCCACTCAGTGTGGACACACTATTTCGAAATAGCCAAATGCTATTTTGAAATGCATTTTGTGTGTAGACTATTTCTAAATTAGATATTTCGAAATAACGCTGTAGTATAGACGTACCCAAAGTGTTTCACAATCACTTTGCACTGACATAAATGCCTATACAAAGGGGGAAATGGAGGGTCCAACCTGGGAACCTCATGCTTATGGTTAGTCTGAGAGTCAATTGTAAGGCTTTACATATCTTTTTCCTCAGTCACATCTTTCCACAGCCCAGTCACACATAAACCTCCACCTCCTCGTGCATATCTGTGACACCCAACGCCAATGCAGTGCAGAAGATGGACAGTCATACTAATGCATTATAATACCTTCTAACACAGAGAGTTTTTTGTAGGTTTTTAAAAAATAGTCAAATGCATAATTGTCACGCATCAATTCTGGTTCTTGTATCCTCTCCTCTCTCTTCCACTCTTCAAACAAAGGGGTATGGGCAAGAGAATTTTCATGAAAAAATATTGAATTTCCATGATAAAACAGAGGCCATCAGAAATGCAAAGTGTGCTACATTTGTCTCTTTTGGGGTTTTTATCCTAATTTATTCCTCAAGACAAAGAATCATAGGTTTGTTTTTTCTGGTGTATTCATGTCCACTGCCAAAAGAAGGTCACTGCATTTGGGTATTAATCTACCAGTGCAGTAAGCCGTGATTAAAAAGGCTCAGCAATGTTCTCAGAAAAATGCATTACAAATTGTTTGAATCCATCTACATCCATGGTCACAGAAGAGGGGATACTAGTCTGGTTTGCTTAAATAGATATAAACTTATTCCCCAGTCTGTCAGCCATAGCAGCAGCCCTACATTTCAGTGAGCCAAATAAAAAGATTGCCTGGGATCAGGATAAAAGCAAAGGTACGTAAGGGCCTGAAATAGATTGTGCTACTATCATTTTACTTCAGAGAACCCAACAGAGCTCTCATAGAATCTCATCAGTGACCTCACCTCTTTGCTTATATGTCTGGTTCATCTCTGAATTGATTTAAAATGTTCACTAATACAGTGAAGGGTTAAACAGTAAGGAGGCTGGGGTGTTTTGTTTTTAATTCTAATAGTGAGTCTGAGCAGAGGATAGAAGTAGGGAGGGCTGAACCCTCAAAAATAAAACAAAATAAAATAAAATAAATAAATATATCGAGCAACAGAGATGTCCCAATTCAACTTCTGGCAGAGGTTCAGGGTGGATAAGCCAAGTCTCTCTCTGCTGCTGCTGCTTCTATTTTATCCTTTCATAATTGTCCCTGTTATGAGCCTTTGTTCACAAAGGTGGAAAAGACAGAGGACTGTAATGATGTGTTATCACAGGTCAGAGAATGAACCACATAAATCTCCCTGGCATGCCTAGCCACAGTACAATGCCTCTAAAATGACAGTGTTCCTTAAAGATGCAGCCTACCTGCACTCAAAGAGGGCTAAGCAAGGTAATGCACCTGTGGGCTTTTGCTAAAATAATCACCTTTTCCTTTCACTGCTCCTTGGGCAATTCAGACCTTGTCTTCAGTCTGCTGAGTTTTCAATAGTGAAGACTAGAATTCGGTTGTACATCTGGGGCTAATAGTTTTTAAACCTTAAAAAAAACAAAAACAACAAATAGTCCTGCAGCACCTTCATTAGTCTCAAAGGTGCTGCAGACTATTAGTTGTTTTTTAAGTTTTTTCTATTACAGACTAACACGGCTAGCCCTCTGAAACTTTTAAACCTCAATTATTCCTCAGCTGCAATTAAAGTCAGTTTTCTCATAAACATGCAGGCATTGCAGTACAAAGAGGAGAGATGCTTTCACTACAAAAGGCATTTTTGAAAGAAAAACTTCAATCTAATTTTAAAACGTTATAATTACAACAGATGGGAATTGATCTGGCTGTCTTTGAAGTCCATTTGAGTTTTATTATTGAATTCACTGGAAGGGGGGAAAAGCTAATAAATTCCATAGTGGAGTAAGAATCTTAAATATATATTTAAAATGTTAGTGATCAATAACCTTATCATGATAATTAGTGAAGCAGATAGAACTCCAAGTTCCCAGTAGAATATATGTAAAAGCAGAGATTTTCAAAGTGGTTATAAGGTAATATATACTTGAAAAATTAACAGAGAGAGAGAGAGAGAATACTTTATACCTACAAAAGACCCTGTTTTCTCCTGTATTCAGATATGAGATCAAGGGACAAATTCTCAGTTGTAAATGGATACAACTCCTTCAAAGTCAATGCACCACTTTACACCAAGTGAGACTCTATCTCCTAAAGCCCAATTTATCTTTCTGCTGTGCTTGTGTAAACATTTAAACCATTGCAAATTGGTGTAACATGCCACTGTACTGACTTTGTAGCATTTTACACTCATCTGGCATTAAGTTTACACTGGACTGAAATGCTGAATAAGGTGCAGGGCAAAAAGTCCCTAACTACTGAATTGTATCACTAAGACTGTCTCTACCTGGGACATGTTAATAAAATAGCAGCATCCACTAAGGTACCATTGATCATCCTGGAGAGAGTGAAATAGTGGCAGGTCTTCCAGTTGTAATGGACTTTCCACTTTCAGCCTGTAGTTTTCAACAGTATTCCAATTTTGTTTTCACTAGATATAATTTCCTGGAAAGATCATATCCTTGTTAAGGATGAAAGCCAAATAAATTAGAGAAGGCCCTTGAAGGACTCTAGTTTCTATAAAAACACAACAGGTATGCTGGAACAGGACATTTAGGACATGTTTAATTAGTTCTAAGCAGACCTCATATGAGGTAAGAGAGTTAATCAACTAACTTCCTTAAAACTGAGACACAGAGTTTTGGTTAAAGCTCACCAGACTGACAAGAATTCTAGAGACCCTAGTGGAAATCCTAGCAGACTCCATTAAAATGATTTTATTGCTTACCGTTAGACTCTTTCACATCATATTAGAGAATTACTGGCTGTTGAAACCCATAGTTAGTTCCAGGCTGTAACCAGCTGGACTCAGATGAAAATTTTCAAACGGATTTCTACTGGTGAAGCTGCCTAATCCAATCAAGAGGGTAATTACCAATGCTGAGTATGTCACACCACTGTATGAGGGAGGAGGGTTTCCCACGCAAACCTATATAAAAATAGACGGTCAGAGAAGCCAAAACCAGAGCACTCAACAAATCACAATGGAAGATAGAAGTTGTTCAGTGACTTCAGAATACTATGTTATATCACTTGTTATATCACCAGATGCTCGATCAATTGTTTCTTTTTTGGATCCTGGAGTGCTATACTTTAAGGGTGTGACTAAACTACATGGCTCTGTTGTTTAAATCGCGGCTTCATTTAAATTTAAATGGCTGCCGCGCTCTGCCGACCAGCTGATGATCAGCTGTTTGTCGGCAGATCGGGGCAGTCTGGACGTGCCGCTGTCGACAAGGAAGCCTTTGTCGTCGGCAGAGCGCGGCAGCCATTTAAATTTAAATGAAGCCATGATTGTTTAAATCGCGGCTTCATTTCCCTCTGCCGATCAGCCTAATCTACATGGCTCCATCAACGGAGCCATGTAGTTTAGATACACCCTAACAGTGCTATGTTAACACTTATTTTCACTGTTTCCCTTTAGCTACTACCTTTTGCTTAATCTGAGGCTGATCCTGCTCCCACTGAAATACAGAGGAGTATGGCAATTGAGATTTAAGAACAGCAAGATTTAGCCCTCCATTCACAGTCTGAAGTTTATTCTTAAGCTGGTTCTATGAACCAGGCTGAACAGTGTGTTTCACAGATACTGGTGCCTTAACACTGTCTGGCAATCATTTCTCACATTGGTTATAACTTTTAGTTATACCTTTTAAAGCTATTCATGTAACTCACAAAGTCATTCATGGTCCTATCTTCATTCTACTTATTTCACATTCCCTCTCATGAGTGTTCAGACCTAATGATCAAAGGCTGTTAATCAGCCCCAGTTAAAACAAAAATCTTTGAGTAGCATAGCTTTGGCTTTCTTTGCACTGCACTTATGAAATTCTCTCTCTTTAGGTGTTACAAAGGCCATTATGTTTAATTAGTTCAAAACTAGAATTGAAAGCACCTGTGTAGTCCAGTACTCTCATTCTAAATGCAGCTTCACTGTGAGTTGACAGTGCTCAGCAGACCTTAGACTTTTAGGCTACGTCTACACTACATGCTTCTTGCACAAGAAGCCTTTTACGCAAGAGTTTTTGTGGAAAAACTTCTTGTGCAAGAGCACGTCCACAGCTTAAAGCACATCGCAAAAGCAAGAAAGTTCTGATGGCCGTTCACAGAATGGCCATCAGAGCACCAGTGCTTTTTCCCATAGAGGTTTCTTCCCTCTGGAGCATCCACACTTGCCTTTTTGTGCAATAGCTGTAGCGCAAAAGGAGTTATGCCTCGTAAAAGGAGGTTTATCTATATCAGCAAAAGCCCCTCTGTTCTGCCATTTTACTGTTGATTTACTTGCACAAAAGCACATTTGTGGTGTGGACGCTTCATGGGTTTTTGCGCAAAAACAGCTGGTTTTGCGCAAAAACCTTGCAGAGCAGATGTAGCCTCATTATGGTGCATTTTTAGTAAAGGACTGCTAGATACTATGTATGAACAACACTAAATTTATTGAATTTGCATTGCATAATACACTTCTCCTCCCTACAGAGCAGAAACTGTTGCTACATGATAAGTGTATTTTCTTGGAGGAATCTAACTTTCCAAGAGGAGGGGGAGAGGTGAGCCAAGGTAAGACTCCACTACAATGATTAAGAGGTGTCCTTCACAACACAATCTTGCAAACTGTGCATAGTCATCGGCAAAGCTTGGTAAACTCTGAAAATGGATAGGCCAAACTGACAATGAGAAGCTTGCCAAGAGATAGTTTACAATAGCAGGTAGAGCCCATAGAGTATCTGGCTCTCTGTAGGCTAGGCAAATCTGCTGGAGAGCCTCCAACTGAGGGTCATCAAGCCAATAAGCCTAATCCTTAGTGGTATGTAGGTTACTGATGAATAGTTTCTTTAAAGATATTCTCTTTCTGAGGGAAGACCGATAAGGCAAAGAAGTGAGACAGGAAGCTCTTTTGCCATTAGTGGCCCTGGAATACTATAGCTGCTCAAGTTGTACTTTTGTGTACCCACTTTCCTTCTCAAACTTGTCAGTTCCTATGGGTGAATGGCCTCCAACCCTGAGCAAATGGCTTCTTCAGCAAACAGGATTTTTCCCTCCTATAATATCAGTAGCCATGATATAATCATTAGAGTTTATTACTAAGTGATGGCCTAGTCCTAACATTAAAGGAAGGAGCTTTGTCATTGTCTTCAGTGGGCACAGGATCAGACCTTGCAGCAATAATGCTAACATCAAGTTATAAACCTTGAACCTCTTGATCTTGTCATTGTGTATCAGGATTGAGGCCCTGATTCAGCAAGGTCATTATGTATGTGCCTAGAGTTAAGGATGCAAATAGTCTCACTGAAGTTTAGAGCACAACTTAAGTATTTAAAGAGAACTTCTTATTTAAGAGCCTTGCAGAATATCAGCCTACATGCTCAACTGAGAGAAAGGTCCTTCTTATGAAGATAAAAGAGAGGAAGAATCAATAATGATCAGGCAGTTGTTGGCCTGAAACACTTGACATTTTTAATTATTAAGCTAATCAGAACCCTTTTACTCTTGACCATGCCTTCCCCCCCCCCCCCCCCACCACCACCACACACACTGTATAATGTATCGTGAGTTTATACCTTCCCCTGCCAGCTCCACTGAATCATTGTGTTATATGTATAGTATACAGAACTGGAAATAGACTGAGCTAGTTAATAAGCCATTTAGAAGAGGGCCTTTTCCTTCTTATTCATTTGTAAAGCACTAAACATACTGTTGATGGCAAATGAAAAATCAAGAAATAAAAGTAATAGATAAAGATGATCTGCATTTTCAAATAAATAAGGAGTCATTCTTGATTTAAGGTCCAAAGAGCATAATACATTTTAAGGCACGGCTATGTCTTCTTGATTCATGACACTCAACTTCTCCAAATGTATCTGTAGCTCTGCTGCTTTTGTATTACATAAAGGGAGCCACTTCAGTGCATAGCCATCAAATGTAATTTCCTTTATCAGGAACAATACTAGTTCAAAACCAATTGTGCCATATATTAGATGAAGTCCTGAAATAGAACAGCTATGCTTTTCTGTGTGCATATGTGATGAATGAAGAGTGGAATCAGCTGAGTCAGTAATCAGCCACTGACTTTACAAAATGTGTATTGCTCAGAGTTCAATCAAATGATTTATTTTCAGAAATCACTCCTTATATTGAATGTAATCCTATCTGTATTCATTGTCAGTGTAGCAAGAGACAGATACATTAGCACTAGGGCTATGGTTGTTCATTTGTATGAAATTCCCAACTGGTATAATTCATGCAAGTTTCTATTCTCAGTGAAATATTTATATAATAAAAAATTCTATTGCTGTGGCTACAGAAATAGCAGATGGTGTTTTGATCTTTGGACCATAGCATCTTGTCTAGCTTTCCCTACAAGTAGCTGATTCAGGATTAAAATAATTAGACTTCCTGATACTATTGGTTCAAATCATAGAATCCCAGCAGAATCAATTCTCTGAGTGAGATTTGAGGATATGCCCAAGAGGCACAGCACAAAACTTGTAGCCCAGAGGGATGTGATACTAAGACGACTTTAAGCCATCCTTGTGCCCTCATAATTGTGGGCTGCTGCAAATGTCAAAATGAGCTCCAGGAATTCACAAACCATGTGACCTATACAATCTTATGTGGAACTCCAAACTAACAAAAACTTGACCAGATAAATCAGTCATACCTTATGACCAGAAATTGTGGGCTTATTGTATGTTTAGGTGATACATATCCCTTGACTTACATACAGGCAGTCCCCGAGTTACGCGGATCCGACTTATGTTGGATCCGCACTTACGAATGGGGCTTTCTCGCCCCGGAGCTCGCAGGCAGCGGGACTGCCCAGAGCGCAGCGGTCCCGCCACCTCGACCTCCGGGGTGAGAAAAGCTGCTCCGGGTGCCCCATGTCTGCTAGGGACCATCTCCAGCAGACCAGGGACACCTGGAGAAAAGCCGGGGAGGCGGAGGAGTCCCGCGCCTCTGAGGCTTTGCTCTGGCAAAGCCTCAGAGGCGCGGGACTCCACCACAGCTCCGGCTTTGCTCCCGGTGTCCCTGGTCTGCTGGAGACGGTCCCCAGCAGACCAGAGGCACCAGGAGCAAAGCCGCACCGGTGGCGGGGTCCCGCGCTTCCCCGGCTTTGCCACAGCAAAGCCTCAGATGCGCGGGACCCTTCCGCCTCCCGGGCTTTGCCCCGGGTGTCCCTGGTCTGCTGGGGACCATCTCCAGCAGACCAGGGACACCCAGAGCAAAGCCGCAGCGGCGGCGGGGTTCCGTGCCTCTGAGGCTTTGCTGTGGCACCCCGCCGCCATTGCCGCTTTGCTCCCGGTGCCTCTGGTATGCTGGGGACCATCTCCAGCAGACCAGGGACACCCGGAGCAAAGCTGCAGCGGCGGCGGGGTGCCGCGCCTCTGAGTCTTTGCCAGAGCAAAGCCTCAGAGGCACGGCACCCCGCCGCCGCTGCGGCTTTGCTCCCCGTGTCCCTGGTCTGCTGGGGGGGGCGCAGCTAGTGCGTCCCCCCCCCCGGCAGACCAGGCTTTTGTTGTGGACCCTGGGGTAGAGCAGCTGGGGTGCTGCCGGGTTGGTCCTGCAGGGACCTACCTGGCAGCCCAACTGTTCTGTTCCAGGCTCGAGATTCAGTCGCTGTTGAAACTGATCAGTGGCTGATTCCAGGAAGCTGGGGGCAGAGCAAATCTGCCTCCAGCTTCCTGTAGCCAGCCACTGGTCAGTTTCAGCAGCAGCGGCTGAATCTGGAGCCAGTTCCGACTTACATACAAATTCAACTTAAGAACAAACCTATAGTCCCAATCTTGTACGTAACCCAGGGAATGCCTGTAGTCTGATATCCCAAAGGTTAATCATTTTATCTCACTAGTCTAATTCTGAATCTCAACCCTGAGGTTTGAAACTTCATCTAAGAAATTGTCTTGTGTTAGTCTAGCTTGCTAGAGGCTTTTTATGCAATTTCTGTCATTTTTATTGTAATTTTATATAATTATAGAAAATATGATTTTTGTTAGTAATCTTTTCCATTTTTCTTAGTCATCTTTTTCTTTGCTAGAAATAGAATTTAGAAATGAAATTTCTGCTGTAGATATGTAGTTCTACCCATGTTTCCTCCAAGGTGTAGAACTAGCCATGGGATAGTATAGGCATGGCTTGCAATTAGCATCTGTCTGAAAATACATTGTGCATCTAATTCTTTGTCATCTTTAAATTTACAGTTTTGTAAATGTGAGACGCCAGGCATATGGAGGGGCAGAGTATTTTATATATTTAACTGTGGCAAAATGTAGATTTATGAATACAGGAGGCCAAAATATGTGTTTGAATTATAAGATTACAATTCATAAATATGAAGCTAATGATGGGCTCAGGGGTTTGAGCCCATCAATAGCTAGATCACTAGAGAATCATGTAAGTCACTAGTTTCTTCTCTAGATCCCCGGTTTTGTTGATTGAGACCAAAATTGATTACTACCGGATGCTTACTCATTTGCTTTAGTCACATAAGCAAGTGGCCTCAATCCATTTCCTAATGAATAGGATAGTGATAGAGATGTAGCCGTGTTAGTCTGGGGTAGCTGAAGCAAAATGCAGGACAATGTAGCACTTTAAAGACTAACAAGATGGTTTATTAGATGATGAGCTTTCGTGGGCCAGACCCACTTCCTCAGATCAATGAATAGGGATACTCATCATAAAAACTACCATCGTAAGTGAAACTAATAGACACTTTTTTTTTAAAGCACTCTAAACAGAGAGGCCAGGGCTGAAAAGTTGTGGAGTTTTAACTATTATCCCACACCTGGAATTGGTCACCTGTGTCTGGGGTAGAAGCACAATGTCAGGACAGTAATAGAAAGTCTGCAATGCTATTGCTAGTGCTGTTCCTATTCTGTGGACAAAGAAAGGATTTTGGTCTCTGCAACTGCCTGAACTTATCGCTAAATTCACTTTAAAAGGATGAAGCTTCCATTCATTGAAGATATTTCCAGAAGCCTCTCTTATCCCTCACCTCTGTATTAGGGATGTTAAATAACGGTTAATTGAAGAGTCAAGTAACCTCATGAATTTTTATTGGTTAGTCAACTATTCTATAGTCTATAGTCCCTGGGGGCAAGGCCAGGAGCCACTGTATCAGAGGCAACAGCACATGGTACCAGGCAGGAGCTGGTTCACGAGGGGAGCCAGTTAAAAAAATAGCTCCCCTTGTGCCTGTTGCCTCTGATAAAGAGTGCTGCTGCCTCTGATAAAGAGGAAGCAGCGTGGGGTGGCAGCAGCCCATGTCTAAGGGGCATCTGAGCTCCCTGACCCAGCACAAGCTGGAACTGAGCCAGGCTGCTGGCCAGCCTATTGAAAAATTTACTGGCAAGGGTGGGGGTAGAGAAATGCATGTAGCCTGTAGTATTAACCTATAAGCTTTTGCTTATCAATCCATCAGTTAATTGACTACACTATTACATCCCTACTTTGTATGCACCTGTCCCAACTCCCACAAAGGAAAATGGAAAGAATCCTATTGATTGCAGCAAAGTTGGGTCAGACCCTAAGAAGTGAAGACATGGCATAACTTGCACTGTTCTGTATTGAGGGGGAGGGACTCACAAGCCTGACTCAGCATTGAATCATTCCAGTTTCATACAAATGTGATGTCACTAATTTCAATGGAGTGATACTGAGGTAAAAATGGAATAATGTTAAAGTCTTTAAACCATGATGGGGGCACTTCAGTAACTCAACAGGCCATTAAAGGTCTACTACAGGAAGGGCGAGTGAGGTTCTGTGGCCAGCAATGTGCAAGGAGGTCAGACTAGAATCATGCTAGTCTCTTCTGACCTTAAAGTCTGTAAGTCCATGAGAAGTAAATCAATCTCATAATATTTCAGCTCTTTTCAGGGATCAGAAAGAAAGCATACAGCTGTTTACTCTAACTTCATGGAGATTGTTTTACAGTACTTTCGTTATTCTCAGTAATGAACGCTGTGGTATAAAGATTACCTACCATAGCTTTGAGCCACTAGATTCCTTGCACTGCCTCCAATTCTTTCATTTCAACAAGGAATGAGTGAATGAGATATTGAGAACATAAGAGTCCTGTAGCACTTTAAAGACTAACAAATTTATTAGGGTATTAGGGTGTAAGCTTTCATGTGATACAACTCACTTCCTCAGATACTGAAGAGAAAAGAAAACAGAAAAAGAAGAGATACAGAGATGGGAGGGTGACATTAGTTCTAATTAAATCAGAGTGGAGGTGGCTTATCACCCACAGTAATAAGGAGGTAAGAGTACCTGAATGGGAAATTATCTATTGCAATGTGAGAACCACTCCATGTGTCTATTTAAACCTTTTTCAAGGTGTCAAATTTGCATATGAATTTCAGCTCAGCAGTTTCTCCTTGCAGTCTGTTTTCTTAAGTTTTGTGTGGGGTTTTGAGGAGGGGGAGGGTTCCCTGAAAATGTCAATTGTGAGTCCAGGGAGGTTAAAATTCTCCCCCACTGGTTTTTCTATATTGCCATTCTTAATATCTGATTTATGACTATTTATTCTTTTGCATAGAGACAGTCCAGTTTGTCTGATGTACATGGCAGAGGGGCATTGTTGACACAAATGGCATATATTAAATTAATAGATGTGCATGTGAATGAGCCTTTGATAATATAGCTGATGTGGTTTGGTCCTGTGATCGTGTCACTAAGATAGATGTGTGGACAGAGCTGGAAATGGGGTTTGTTGCAGGGGTAGGTTTCTGGATTAGTATTTTTGTTATGGGTTGTGGAGTTGATGGTATTTGCCTCAGGTTTGGGGACTATCTGTACGAGAGGACTGGCCTGCATCTCAAGGTCTGTGAGAGCTAGGGATTGTCATCACAATAGATTGTAGATCCTTGATGATGTGTAGGAGAGGTTTTAGCTGGGGGCTGTAGGTAATGACTAGTGGTATTATGTTACTTTCTTTATTGGGTTTGTCCTGTAGAAGGTGACTTCTGAGTTACCTACCTGGTTTAATCAATCTGTTTCTTCACTTCCCATTCAGATACTCTTATTGTCTCATCACTGTTGGAGATGAGCCACATCAACTCTGATTGAATTAGCTCTGATGTCACACTCCCATCTCTGTATCCCTTCCTTTTCTGTTTGCTTTTCTCTTCAGCATCTGAGGAAGTGAGCTGTATCTCACGAAAGCTGATGCCCTAATAAATTTGTTAGTCTTTAAAGTGTCACTGGACTCCTTGTTGTTTTTGCTGAAACATACTAACATGGCTACCTCTCTGAAACATTTAATACATAGTTTCTCTTCCTTCAATAGGAATTTTTTTCTTTAGCCATTTGTTGATGTAAGCAGGGGCTGAACTGCTGCTTGCTGTCAGCCAGCTAAAAGGAGGGGTGGGTGTTCCCACTACGAGGCTGTGTCTACACTGGGCCACTTATTCCGGAAAATCAGCCGCTTTTCCGGAATAAGCTGCGAGCTGTCTACACTGGCCCTTGAATTTCCGGAAAAGCAACGATGCTCTACTGTACAAAATCAGCCGCTATTCCGGAAAAACTATTCTGCTCCCGCTCGGGCATAAGTCCTTAGTCCAGAACACTGTTCCAGAAAAGGGCCAGTGTAGACAGCCCAGTAGTCTTTTCCGAAAAAAAGCCCCGATCGCGAAAATGGCAATCGGGGCTCTTTTCCGGAAAAGCGCGTCTACATTGGCCATGGACGCTTTTCAGGAAAAAGGGCTTTTCCAGAAAAGCAGCCTGCCAATGTAGACACTCCTTTTCCGGAAAAACTGAAAACGGAATAGTATTCCGTTTTAAGCATTTCCAGAAATTCATGCCAGTGTAGACACAGCCCAATTGTTTAGCTCTGCAAGGTAATTAAGTGTTAACTGTTGACATGTAAATACTGCTCAGAAGAAAATCTGAGGTGTGGCTATGTAAATCCCATTCAGCCAGGGCTGATGGAAGGTCAGTGTTGGAATGGAATGTGGAGAAGTGTATATAATTTGGGTCTGTTGTAGGGGTAACTAATCATGCTACCCCTAAATGTAGGAACTGTAAAACATGCCACCAGTGCTTGCAGGAGAGACACCACCATCATGGTAAGAGGTCTCGGAAGAACAAGCCTCCCCCCTTCCAGAGTTGAGTGAATGGAGTTGGGGGAAAGGGTTAAAGAGTTTGAGTCAGCCTGCTTCACACCTGCCAGGTGTGAGCTATAAGACTGGCCCAGCCTGCACCTTTCCCCCTTTGTTTTAAGGACAGACCTAAAGCAGACTCCCTGAGGATTCTTTTCTTTTGCTAGTCCAGTGAAAGCTGGATTCATTTGCCAGTCCAGCTGGTGGCTAAAGACCCCCATTTCTACCCAGGTTGGGAGGTGAAACCCTGCAGGTGAACTTTGGGAATCTGGGTGGTACGGACCAGGGACAGAGACCTTTGGGGTGTCGGACTTTTTGGACTTCGGGTGATTCTTGGCTGGGGTGGGGGCTTGGCTCATGTTTGGGGTTATGAACTCTGTTTGTGGTGTTTTCCCCCAAGTTAATGCCGTATGACTTCTCTTTCTGTTTCATTAAATGTTTCTTTCCTACACTCAGACTCAGTGCTTGCGAGTAGGGAAGCATTGCCTCTCAGAGGCACCCAGGGGTGCGTGAATTTCCCAGATTACTGGGTGGGGGCTCGAGCCGGTTCTATGTGTGATGGCCCCAAGATATTGAGCCCAGCCCTGGTTATTGCCAGGCCTACCCGGCAGAAGGGTTACATTTACATTAAGCAGCAGATTATATCCCATATTCAAAACTATATTTATTTCTATCCATGTGTCACCTTTTTACTTGCATAACTATTGAGGACTGTAGTTCTTAATTCCTCCATCTTTCCCCTCCCCAGCAGGTTTTTTAGTAGCTAATACTAAAAGTAAAACACTAGTGGCCACATCCTTGGCTGTCATAAATTAAATCTGGTACTGCAATTGTATTCGTCACATTCAAAGCTAAGCAGAGTGTGACTGAAAAGCATAAAACCTAATCACTGTAAATTCATCAAATTTTTCTCATTGATACACCCTTCTCTCCTTACATCTAAAAAAAAAGTCAAGGCAAGCAAGATTTTTAAATTGTATATTTCTTCTGCAATAATAAACTGGTTGATTCTTAAAACCTCTCGTCAACCATAATCCCCTAATCTCTTTCATGCCAAAGCAAATTGAAATTCTGTTGGGGCTGCCCAGCCTTGTAAAGACGAACCATCCTTCACCAAAGAGGCATCAGTATTGATAAATTGCTCCCCTCATTCATATGACACTATCTCTAAAAGTGATTTGTGTACATTAGGACAGCCATGAAAGATGGAACAAAAAACCCTTAAGAGTAAACTAAGATGAAGAATAAAAAAGATTATGTGGAGCAGTCAAGTAGCTTTCTACAGAATCAAATTTGGGAAAGAATCATTCATTACAGTCTCTATAAAATGCAAGCCCTGCATGTACACACACAGATGCAGCCTGCCATGGATGTAAAACCCACTATGGGATTGCTCAGATGTTCTGAAAAGCTGTTGTGGGGCTGAAGTTCACAACGGCAAAATACTAAGCAAATTGAATGAAATCATCTGTTATCTGATTGAAAGCAAATTTCAAAACATTAACAAGTGTCTTGATTCCCTGTAGTCTGGAGGAAACCTTGTGATGCTGCTATACAATAGTTTCTTCAGTACACAACCCACTTTTTGTCCTAGAGAAATAACTAAGGCTGCTGCTGCTTTCCAATTTTTTTCCTAGTAGCATTGGGAGCAGGAGAAAACTGGCTGATTTCCTGTACAACCATCCCTCTCTTGTCACCTCCACAAAAACATGCAGTGTTCAGGCTCTGTATCATAGTGTGGTAACATGAGATAGGATTATATTAGACCAGCGTTTCTCAAAGTGGTCCGCGGACCCACTCTGAGAAAGCTGCTACCGAGCCTCTCCAGTTTGTTTTCTTACCAGTTCCACAGCCATGGAGCCTCGCAGCTCCCATTAGCTTCCGTTCATCATTTGCAGCCAAGGGGAGTCACAGGAAGCAGCGTGACCCTGGCCACTGCTTCCTGCAGCTCCCCTTGGCTGCAAACAGTGAGGCTCTGTGGCTATGGGGCTGGTAAGTACCCAAACTGGAGCGGCCCGGTAGCAGCTTTCTCAGAGTGGGTCCGCGGACCACTTTGAGAAACACTGGGTTAGACCAAGTTTTGCAGCTCTAGCCTGAACCCTTTCAAGTCCTTCCTCTACTCACCCTATCAATACTTATATCCCGAAGAAATAGAGAGCATTGCTCAAGGGCTATGTCTAGACTGCATTGCAACGCGTGCACTTTTTTGAATTTTTTTTTCGAAAGAACGGACGCGCTCTTTCGCCATCCCTGTAAACCTTGTTCTATGAGGCATAAGGGATGGCTCGAAAGAGCACCTTTTTTTGAGATTTGGCACCATGTAGACATGCCAAATTTCAAAAAAGACTCATAGACTCAGAGACTTTAAGGTCAGAAGGGACCATTTTGATCATCTAGTCTGACCCCCTGCACAATGCAGGCCACAGAATCTCACCCACCCACTGCTAGAATAATCCTCTCACCTATATCTCAGATACTGAAGTCCTTGAAACGATGGTTCAAAGACCCCAAGATGCAGAGAATCTTCCCGCTAGTGATCCGTGCCCCATGCTACAGAAGAAGGCGAAAAACCTCCAGGGCCTCTGCCAATCCACCCTGGAGGAAAATTCCTTCCCGACCCCAAATATGGCGATCAGCTGAACCCTGAGCATGTGGGCAAGACACCCAGAAAAAAAAAGTTCTCTATAGCGACTCTTTCGAAAGTAAATCAGAAAACGAGCCAGACACCCAGAAAAAAAAAGTTCTCTATAGCGACTCTTTCGAAAGTAAATCAGAAAAAGATACGCAATTTGCATACTGCAAATTGCGTATCTTTTTCCGATTTAACAGTGCAGTTTAGACATAAAAGATGTGCCACTGAAGACAGCTCTGGGTCTAACTGGTTAAAACTTCTTCCAACAAACAAAAATTAAGAAAATAAATTTTGCATTTAAAATAAAAAAAAGGGATGTTTACCAAAAAAGCATCTATTTAGAAATCTTAGTTGAGGACATTTCCAGTTCCTTGAAGGTTAATTCACCACACAAGTACTCTGATTGTCATAATTACACAGATATTTACACAGATTCCATGTCTGTTTTTAATGTTTATGATTTAAGTTGAAAAGGACCTTCTTAAACAAATGTGATTGACGTTGCCCAAATCCAGAGATGAGGCACCTCAGCTGCTTTTCCTTGATTCAATTGTCTATGCATGATCTGAGTTCCTCTATGGAGTGTTGTTCAGATAATTCAAATGCCTCAGTGCTCTTGATTAATTAGTAAACTAATCCAGTAAATTTTTGCTTGTGAATCAGATTCCCATACACACTCCTTTGTGTGCATGTGTGCGTGCATGCATGCATGTTCACATGCATTCAAAAGCACAGTTAATATATGTATGCATATGTATACAAATATAACCTAATAATACAAAAATACACCTAATTATAAAATCTCAGAGAGAAGTATAAGCAAAAATGAGGCACAAGAAGCCCATCTCTTTTCTCATGATTTTGTCTAAGTTGAGGTGAAGAGCCTAGAAGGATGCCGTTAATGGAGAAAAAAAGTATTTTCATGTGCATGCTTGCTTGGACAGAGGGGAATTTGCATGTCTTTATAGTTTCCTGTTATCTTGTGCTGTCATCTATGTATACTAATGGTGTCTGTTACTAGTTAATTTTTTAACTTTTGGGTTATATCATTATTTCTTGTTGCTTTTGTGTTGCTAAAAGATTAGTAAAGGCTGGCCTTTAAAACAAAATTGATATCCCAAGATCAGCACTAAGACATTCACATTGAGAATATTCAGACTGTTTTTCTTGTGATAAGGTATGCATGTCCAGAAAGTTGCTTCATCACTACATCTTGTTTCATTTTTATATCGCCAGAATCCACAAAATCAGCAGCTTTTGTGTAATTTCTATGGCTTCCATCAAACCTGTTTCTTTGCTTCAGAATCAAATTTAACAGTTCTGATGGGTTCGAGGTTCCCTGAGGATCACTGAGAGAACTAAAGAAAACTTAGCCATACAGTTAACGATACCAGCAGCTGTTTTATTCACTTGTTAGGCTATGTCTACACTACAGGATTTTTCCAGGGAATGCCTCTGCTCTTTCGCTTTTTTTTTTTTTTTAAAGAATAGCAAACACACTTTTTTGGAAGTCCTGTCTTCCTCCTTCCATGAGGAAGAAGGGCTCTTCAGAAAGAGGAGGTTTTTCCATAATTTGGCCCAGTGTAGCCATACTTTTGAATGGCTCTGGGGAGTAGTTATTTCAAAATAGCAGCAATGTAGTGTCTACACTACTGCTATTTCAAAATAACTATTTTGGAGTTAGCATTATTCCTTGTGAAAAGCAGGAGTTATTATTTCAAAAGAGCCAGCCCATTATTTCAAAATAACAGGCTTGGTAGTGTGCATGCGCCGCTTGTTATTTTGAAATTAGGGGAGTTATTTTGAAATACCTCCCAAGTATAGACCAGAGCTCACAGGCAAGGAGGCTTAGAGAAAAACACTATGAGGTGCTCTCTTATCGTAGAGCTGCCTTGGCTGATGTGGGCTGGCAAAGTCACAGGTGTGAAGCTATTTTAGTAACACAATCTCAGGTGGATAACCTAGCTAACAGGCTTAGGAGCAAAGGAGCTGTGAACAGAGGGGAGGTTGACTCTTGGGTCTGGAAATGATGTCCCTGAAAGGGGCAAGGAGAACTGTTGTGACTGTAGCTGTTTTACTTCAGGATTTGGGAGAATAGCTTTATCATAAAGCCTATTTTGCAGCTTATTCTATGCATACAGAAATAAATTCTGCCCAGAGGCAGGCCTTTGAATTGAACAGTGAGAGACACTGTGCTCTTGATTATAGCCAGAGCAAGAAGAAACTGAGGCAGAAGCATTTGTCATGCTGTCACCTGAGGGAGGTCTGACTCCATTAGAGAGCTGAACAAAAACATTTTGTTGTTACAAAACTGAAACATTTAGTTTTCATTTCAACCACATTTAAAATGTTTTGTATTGTTTTTTAAATAACATTAAAGGAGAATTTTAAAAGAAAAGTTGTTTTTGAACAAAAAATTAGAATGTTTGGCTTAAAAAATGTCCAAATCAAATGTTTTGATTTCTATCAGAAAATGTTTAGCATTTTTTCTGACCAAAACTAAATGTTACAAAATCTGCATTTTCCACTGAAAAAAGTTTCAATCAAAAAATGTGTCTCAGCTCTGTGTATAACACTCCCAACCATTTCTGGCCTGAGTACAACAGATTTCCTTGCTCTTGTGAATGGTTATTAATCCTGTTACCTTCACATTCAAAAAAAGCCTCTTAGTTCTCAGAGGAAAAACACAGCAGGGATCATGACAGTCATCTGACCCTCCTAGTAGAGAATTTTACCCCATAATATCTTGAAGTAGTAAACCATTTGTTTAATCTCTTTGATTTTCTCTGACTGCCAGTAATGAAATGCTGCTCTTTCTGAAATAATTTCCTGACTATTTGCTAAGATTCATCTCCGACATTTCATTAAATATGATCATTTAACTGTACAAGTACAAATGTACTTTTAATTTAGCTTACTGCTGATATTATAGATGTGGGGAAATGAATTCGTATTGCTCTAGGACAAATATATCATTCACATATGCATGCCACAAAAGAACAAATTATTAAAAATTACTGAAACTTCCATAAAGATTTATATTTAACATTTCCATTTTCAATCTCAGTGCCAGTGAAACATATTGCATGTCACTATATCATACATGATGTTATGAACAATGTTTGGGTGATTTCACTGGGAGATCTTTATCAACATTTCAAGCTCTAGCCTTAAATTTCATGCCATAATATAATTTGTGGCTTCAGAAAGCAAGGTAAATTGGACTAGGTTTTGAGGGGGAAGTTTTTAAATGATCAAAAGGCTCTTTCACCCTAGAACCTTCCTTGCAACACTTAAAAACATATCTCTCTTTTATGGTGATGAGCCTAATAGAGATTAAATAACGAATAATTTATCCTGCATACCTGCATAAGTCCACTAAGTTTTTTGTTTATTAACAGATCACTGGTTGACATTAAACATGTTAAAATAATCTTCTTATTGGTTATAAATATATATGGACCCAATATTGGTTCCAAATTCTCTTGATTTTGTGGACTAGGGTGGGGGAGGGAAGAGGGTCTATGTCCAATTCTGAATTCCGTGGCTCATGGCTATTTTTGTTCCAGCCTCCCAAACCTTTATGTATGGTTATGATTCTCATTCAATGCATTATTCTATGAATAGCTTCTAAGAACACCAGTCAAAGATTAGGACTCCATTGTGCTAAGGCCAGAATAAGACAAGAAACAACAACAAATTGCTTGAAATATACATGTCAGTCAGGATGAAACATGTGAAAGAAAAGTACAAATGGCTTGGGCTGGAAGGATGAAATCAGGCAAGGCCACTGCTAAATATACTTACTTATACATAAGGGAATGAAGAGTTGAGGATATTATAAATTCTACCTGATCAACACAACAAATAAACACATTATCCACTTATTTAGACTGCAAGCTCTAGAGGAAGGACAGTGTTAGGCATGCCTACAGAATATCACCTGGAGATGGGGAGCATAAAAATGTGAAATTGGCCACAAAATAGACCAGTGCAGTTTGAAGAGCTGCTGAGGTTGGAGTTAGCTGACCTATATGTTGGGAAAGAGATGGAAGATCTAATGGACAATACTGAAACCAATTTAGAAAAAGATGAAGGCAATAGCAGAGTGGGAGAGTGAGTGCAGGCTAGGGGAAAAAAAGGGGGGGGGGACCATGTAGCCAAAGTTACAAAAAGAAGGATTAGACAGAAAGAACAAAGAGAAAAATATAACTGTTATAATACAGGGAATATAAACCTGAATATGGCAAAGTGGATTTAGAAAAGTGCTGAAGACACGGAATGGGGTAGAAAGCTACAAGGAAGAGAAATGTCTGCTAAACAAGGCTGAAAAGTGAATTAATGAAACACTCAGGAAAATGTGTAATGGAGAAATAAGCAGGGCTTCACATTTTCAGCTCTCAAATCTAAGGAATGATATTCACTAGCAGGAAAACTTAAGAAAATTGTACTCAATCTTTATATGGACAGCAAAAAAGTATAGCTAAAAGCTACAAATTCCTGGATATGACATTCAATCGCAAGCTAACATGGAAGGATCACATTGAAAATATTGTAGCTTATGTAAAGGTAAAAACAAAATATTTAAAGTATTTGTAAAACTACTGGGGTGTGTGGATAAGAAATCAATGGTAATGATTTATAGAACATTAATAAGACCAATCATTTATGTACAGATGTCAGTTGTTAAGTTCCTCATAAAAAGAAACTTAAAGATGCTTGACTCAATTCAAGCCCAGGCATTGTGCATTGCATCTGGTGGCTTCATCCTGATTCTTTTGGGTGTAAAGAAAAGTCCATAATGTTCAGAATGGAATTGTTGAATTTAACCTCTTGGGAAAAAGTGATAGAAAAAAAAGAAAGATGGAAACACTAAAAAAATATATGAAGAATGCAGAGAATTCAGAGGACAACAAGAGAGAGGAACAAAAAATGTCTCATTTTAGTAAGATCATAGTATGAACAAAGAAACTAAGAGAAAAGAAATACCTACAAGAAATTAGTATACCTAGACATGGGAAAATGCATTATAAGTGGAAAATCACACACACAATCAAGCCCAATAGACATATAGAACTAAATCATGACATTAGAAGGCAGGAGAAGAAAACCTAGATGTATTAAGTACTGCAAATCGATAAATATGATAAATGGGGCAAACATTGCCATATATTTACAGATAGATCTAAAGGTGAGAAAACAGGAAGTGGAGTCAACATTTGGTTTCCCAATACCTGGAGCAAGGAAATCCGTTCGTCTATCAAATATTGTAGCTGTTATGATGGACAAACTAACAGGGATAGTGTTGACAGTGTACTGGATCCTGGATGTGTGAGTTTCCTACACTGTGATCTTGTCAGAATGACTGTCAGGATACTGGCAATAAAAAATGGAAATTCAGATACCTGAAATGATATGATTAATGAAACATTGTTACTAAGAAAATTGGCACAGATGGGGAGAAACATTGAAATAACATGGAACCCAGTGAATATAGGAATACCAGAAAATGCGGTGGGAGACCATTTAAAAATTCTGTAAAAAGAAAGGACTTGTTATACCGATCCTTCAGAGTAAACAGAAATGTAAAATCCTAATTAAAAATGAATGATGAGAGGAGTAGCAAGAAGTATGACCAAGTTAAAGAGGGAAAAGGTTTCAGGAAGCACGTCCAAAAATTAAAAATGCTCACTTACTTGCAAGAACCTGAGAGAAAGTGTGAAGCAGGTCTGATCCAAATACTTGCCAGACACTGTGACTTAAATATGAATTCTTGGCCTTAATTAATAAACACAAAGACTGGCTGTGTGAAACATGGAACATCAAAGATATGTTTGATTACATCCTCTAGGACGGGGGTCTCCAACCTTTTCAGCCCGAGGGCTGCATTAACTATCAAACAGCAGTTCGGGGGCCGACTACACACTTGAGGTCCAAATAAAAAACAATCAAAACATGGATGTTGTTTTTAATTATTTATTTAATATTATTTTATTCAGTTATTATTTAATAACACATTGATACACTACACATGAACACCTGTATTAGTGTGAATGGTAAAATTGTTTCCTGGATGCCAAAATAGCAGACATTTCTGGCTTTAGATTTGTTGTCCCTAACATCAACAGTGACCTGAGATTATCATCGGACAAGTTTGTTCTCAAATTGTTCTTCACATATTTCATTCTTGAAAATGTTTGTTCACACAGGTATGTTGTTCCAAAGATTGAAAGGTACCTTGATGCAAAAGTTTTGACATTAGGAAAGTCTTCCTTGGGCAAAAACTGGTAAAAACCCACCAGTCCTATTTTGAACTTGTCCCTAAGGAGGTCATTTGCTTGCAACTCAATGACTTCCAGCTGCAGTTCATCTGGGCAACTGGCCACATCTGCTTCAAATGGGTTTTGAAACAATCTCACTTCTTCTGCCTTTGAATCCAAGTCAGAAAACCGCTGCTGAAACTGCAGCTGGAGGTCTTTGATGATCTCGCATGCAAATGACATGGGGAACTCAGCTGTTGCTTCAGCCATGAAGACCTTGCACTGCTGAAAGTGCGTCAAGTTGTTGGCCTGTACTTGTTCCAAAAACAAGACAAGTTTGGATCTGAAGGCCTTTAGGTGGGTGTATAGATCAGAAACTAGATTTTGCTCTCCTTGTAGTTTTAGGTTCAGAAAATTTAAATGACTAGTTATGTCTGCAGCAAAAGCCAATTTCCATACCCACTCTTCATCAGACAGTAATGGCTGTGGCTTGCCTTTACTTTCCAGGAAGTCACCTATTTCCTTTCTTAACTTAAATACTCTGCTCAGAACTTTCTCACAACTTAGCCATCTTACTGCTGTGTAATATGGTAAATCTTGCGATTCTGTGTCTGTATCTTTCAACATGTCTCTGAACTGTCTATGGTTGAGCCCATGTGACCTTATTAAATTCACCATCTTCACCACAGGATTCAGTACACTGCTAATGTCCACATATTTAGCACACAAAGCTTGCTGGTGAATAATACAGTGCAGGAACATTGGTTGTATAATGTTTTTCTCATTACACATCTGCTTCACTTGTCCAACCAAGCCTTTCTTTATGCCACTCATGTTCTTTCCTCCATCAACAGTCAGGCAACTGAGGTTAGTCCAGTCCAAGTTATAATCAGCAAATGTTTTTTTCAACTCATTGAATATATCCTCTCCGGTAACAGTGCCATACATGCTATGTAGGGAAGCCAGCTCTTGTGTTATGTTCATGTCTTCATCCACACCTCTAATGAACACAAGCAGTTGAGAGGTGGAGCAGCTGTCCAGCGATTCATCCATTGCAATTGAAAAATGGCGAAACGTGCTTGCATTTTTCGCTATTTGAGTCACAATGTTTTCACCCATGTCTGCAACACGGCGGGCAATGGTATTCGCACCCAAAGCTACATTTTCAAATTGTTTTGACTTTTCTGGGCAAAGTTCCTCAGCCACTTCCAACAAACATTCCTTCACTACTTCACCATCTGTAAAGGGTTTGCCACTTTTAGCCAGGACGTAGGCAACTTTATAACTGGCCTTAGTTAAGGATTCATTTTCATTTGAGGATTTACTGAACAATGTCCTCTGAGATGTGAGTTGATTTTGTAATTTAGAAAATTTTTCGGCACGGACTTTACCCTTCAACTGTACATATTTCTCCTGATGTTTGCTTTGATGATGACGGCGCAGGTTGTATTCTTTCATCACAGCCACGGTTTTGTTGCAAATCACACACAATGCTTTCTCACCGGATTTGATGAAGAAGTATTTCAAACTCCATTCTTCTTGAAATTGCCGACACTCATCATCTATTTTTCTTTTCCTCTTCTCGGCCATCGCTGGGCACTAAAATAAAGTGAATTCAACATGAATAAATAATGAAACTGAAAGTATCTTGCACACAATATCGCTCAAAAAACCTGATTATGTGAACTAATTTTGTTGCAATAATAGCTGCAAATGACCCGAAACAATTTTTAAAAATTCTTATGATTTCTTAAGTTAAACTTACCTGAATATAGTGTGCAAATATATCCACTTATGGTAGAGAGATTGTTGCTTTTAATGTTTCCTCTTCAGATTATTCGCCTGCGAATCCGTTTCTCCCGGAAGGGGGGGGGGGGCTTTTCCCCCTGCTCTCCCCTTCCTCTGCACGCTGTCCTCCCCTCCTGCTTGCCACCGCTCACTCCTTCCCCCCCCCCGGGCGGAAGGGGTCACCTTTTTAAAGTTCCCGCCGGGGTTCACGTTCCCCCGCACGTCGCCGGGCGGGCGTTACCACCACCGCCCATCCTGCCCCCTGATTGGACGGCTGCCCTGTCAGTCTGGGCGGGGGAACGCCGCCTGTGCTAACCCCCGCCCCCTGCGCCGTTTGCCGCCGCGCGGCCGCTTGTCAGCGGAGCGGCCCGCTTCTCCTGCCCCGGCGCGGCGTGAGTACACGCCGCACACCCCTGACAGGGCCCCCCCCCCCGCGGCAAGAAGGGCCCGTTCGGCGGTGCCCCAGGGACGGGCGGGGGTCGCCTCGTCACACCGGCACGCGGAAGAAGGCGGGGCCAGACAAAAAGGTCTCCACGGGCCGGATGAGAGGGCCTCGCGGGCCGCATCCGGCCCGTGGGCTGTAGTTTGGAGACCCCTGCTCTAGGAGAATAAACAGTAATATTAATAAGAGGATTCAGTATGTCAAACTCAGGCACTTAAAGGTAGACTAAGTTTACTCTAAAATATCTGGTAAAAGCATCAGGAATATAGGGACACCATTAAAAAAGCAGTATTACAATTAAAATAAATGGGAAATAATAAAGAGTTCTATGGCACCTTAAAGATTAGCAAATTTATTTGGCCATACGTTATTGTGGACTATGCCCGAATTAATTTGTTAGGCTTTAAGGTGCCACAGGACTCCTCGTTGTTTTTACTGAAACAGATTAATACGGCTATCCCTCTGGAACTAGGAAAAGAGAGATTGTAGCCGTACGTCCTGAAATCCAACACCTAGAGGTTACTGACACAGAATGTGAGCCTTCTACATCACAAAATACTACAAGGTGGTGAAAAATGTGTCCAGGATCATAATTACTACTAGGAACTGCTAGTGAGCTCGAGCAGCAAAGGCAACCAACCATCCTTCCACTCACCCATTTTAGTTGGGGCAGACTGTTATTATAGGCAAGGGACTCTAGAGGGCTGATTCTCACCAGCAATATGTGTAGGACCTGGGGAACATCTCTAGGGACTACAGACAAGTGAACAGTAGACCCAAAAGTGGGGCTCCTGAAGGGAACCTAGGACGAGCCCTGGCTGAGTTAGCCGGCCAAAGCATGCTAGTCCCTTTCATTGGGCCATAGAAAATGTGTAGACTATCAGTCACGGTGACATGTTGAGATTTTTAAAGGATTCTTGGGGAGTTAGGTGCTCAAAACCCATTGAATTAATTGCTGTACGAATTTTCTAATTGTTTTGCAATAAAAATACTTGCTGTTCTGAAGGCCTGCAGCAAATTATTACATCATTGTGCTTTTGTTCTTTTCTCACTAGAATGTTTTGAAATAGTGAAGGAGAAATCCTGATGCTTCACATTTACTGTCACTGCTTCTGTGCCATGTTTTGTGCATTTTATTTTGTATATTGTCCATGAACACACAAATATTTTTTGCTCTCGGAAGCTGTGTGAGATGCACTTCCAGACACTGTGAATAAAATAAAATGGTGACTGTTTTCAAAAGTTCTTTTCCTTCATAGAATGAAGCTGGTGGAATAATTGTCTTGATATTTGACCAGGCAAATTATGCCAGCTAGTAGGTGCGTTAATTTATATGCCCCAGGCTTAAACAATGCCACATTCACTTAGAGACGCAAGTGTTATTGTTCTGCTCCTGTTATAGTTAGTGATATTGAGTCATGTTAGCATAGATATGTGTGTAGGAGTTTTATTGACTCTGTGTGTGTGTGTGTGTGTGTGTGTGTGTGTGTGTGTGTGTGTGTGTGTGTGTGTGTGTATTTTTAGATGGGGGAAAGGATAAATCTGAAGGTGATGCAGAAAGAGTGAGACTTTTATTACCATATGATGTATTTGCACATTTGTGGCCCAAATGAACAAAGGTGTCATTAATAATCTAAAGTTTAGGGTCTGTAATTCCTGCTAATCCAGAGTGAACTTGAATGTAGAATGTCAAAACCTTTAAAACTGATACGAGGACAACTCTGCATCAGTGTGACACAGCACACAACCACTTGGAAAGCAGAACTAAATGAACTACTCTAACATCCATGGTTGGTTGGTTGTTTATTTTAAAATAAATACATAGCTACATAGTTCATTGGGATTCACCTTTGAAATACTGAGATTGGTCTTCTGAAAGCACAGCATGCAGGCAGGTTTTAATGAGGTAAAGGTCACCAAATTACATAACTCCACAGAGCAAGCCATACATCTCTCACTACAAAGTGCAGCATAAATAAGTATCTCAAAAAGCTCAGGAACCCTGTATGTTAAACTCAGTCACTGTGTATGCCTTAACTTGATGGTATTGGCAGAGTAGCCCATCCACAACTAATATCCTGTTCCAAAACTGTATTTGAACTGTTTATATGACTTGAGCTTTATAATTTCTGCACACAGAACTCCCTCAGAAAAATGACTGAAAATGGTGCTTCTGGGTGTCTAATGCAGTCTCTGGAAGTAAAAGCAGGGCTTATTTTGCAGTCTATTCTAGAATGACTTTGTCTGACCTCTCCTATTTGCCAGAAAATACTATGAGAATCTGCAATTATTGTGGTGTGGTGCACGGCAAGCATCACTGTATGTTATGTGATCAGAACGGAATAGTAATAATCAATAAGAGTCACAGGAAGTGACATTTTCTGAAGTATTGTCCAGTGGAATGTGCTCACTAAAAGGAAGTGGATGAATGTTGTCAGTAAGGTATAGAATAAAGAATCAGAATACCTGGGTTCTATCAGGAACTGTGCTACAGACTTCCTTTAGAAACACTGGCAACTCATGGATCTCTTGGTACCACCACTACCTCATCTGTAAAAATACTACTACTTGCCTCTCTACGTATTTATTGCCCCCTCTCAAGAATATTGTGAAGCTATATTTGTTGAGTTTTGTAAGTACACTGACAGGGATGGTCTAGACAGTATTTGGTCCTGCCATGAGGGCAGGGGACTGGACTCAATGACCTCTTGAGGTCCCTTCCAGTCCTAGTATTCTATGGTTCTATGACCTCCTCAGATGGCCACATGAGGCTCAGTCTACTGTAGGCAGGCCTGTTGAAGGGGGGAGAGGGAGGTTGAAGGACAAGAGGAGGCAACTACTACAGGGCCTGATGATTCAAAAGGGCCTGGGGCTCCCACCTGCCACCACCACCATTACTGTGGCAGCAATTGAAGCCTTGGGACTTTTACATTGCTGCCAGATTGCCACTCGGTATCCTCTGAGTGGCCCTGAGGGCTGGCTGGCCAGAGCACAGCCCCTTCTTCCCAAGCTCCTTTCCCTTTTGGGAGCATGGAGCGACATGTTGCTCAGGGGTCCAGCAAGTCCGTCAGTCTCCCAGACTGCAGGAAGCTGATTCCTGTCTCACACTAGTCAGCCCATAGTTAAGGCCTTGTCAAAACTTACTGTTTTACACAATCTGTACCTCAGAGACTGTCCTCTTTTCTGAGGTACAAATTTTGTAGGAAATGTTCCATGGGGAATGTGAGGAACCCCCCACAGCTTCTCCACTGATATCATGGAAAAGTGCAGCCTTTAATCACTTTCCAAAAATTATCACCCACCCCTGCTAATTCATAATGTATGTTCAGAGCGATGGCATGCACCTATAATCCCAGCTACTTGGGAGCTGAAGGACTGGTTAAAACAACATGAATGACATGTTGTTATCGGTGCTTTCTGTGAAGGCCGATGGACCGACCGATCACGATGATCATAATGTGTACACATGAATGAGTCCAAATTAAGAGTGTCCGACTAACTTTCACTCTGCCATTTCCTGATTGAAGGTCACTTGAGTTTGCAATCCTTTAATCCCTTTTTAATTCTTGACATTGTATTTCTTAATTTTTGTATGATTTAGGTTGTTGATGAAAGCAAACTTAACTAACATTAAATAAAGCTTTTTGTTTGTGAATTTAAACTTAACATAAGCCCGACTTTTCTAGAGCCAATAGAATTAGTGAAATGCAAATTCAGGCTCTAAAGAAGCAATAGACAACCTAGGCTTCTGAGTGGGCCACATGAGTGGCCCTTCACCATCTCAGTGGGCCACAAGATTGTTGTAACCAACATGGTCTCTCGGGATAGGGTAGTTTTGCTAACTGTGCTTGCATACTTAGAATTTAAGGGGCTGCTGACTGAACTGTAGCAGTACTTTGATTGAATGCAGAGGGAGCACACAGTTCTCAGTCAACGTTGTGTGCAATCAGCACGCAGCTCACTTCACGTGCCCTTACTTTACATGCATGTCACTTTAATAATACCGGTAAGGAAAAAAACGATATGACCAGAAAGCAGCAGAATCTGGCACCCTGCATGTGGGCAATTGTAAACAAAATGTTTCATTAGCCACTCATAGAACTGCAACAGGCTGCATGTGGCCCAAGGGCCATAGGTTGTCCATCACTGTTCTAAAGTCCTGCTTACACCGGCTCATTCTGTAGCTACTATCAGTAATGGGAGCAATTGCAGTATTGATGACAAAAACAACATCTACCCTGAATGGTGGTAGTTATGTAGGGTATGTGTAGCTACAGGCCAACATGAAAACCAGTGTAAACATACTGACATGTGCAGCAACGTGTGTCAGGAGGCACTGGGGTAAGGCTCAAGTATTAGGGAGGTAGCAAGACATTGCACTGCTAGAGAGCAGTGTAGACAGGGGAAGACACGGATTAGGTACATAGAGAGCACTGTACAGTGTTTATTACCAGAGCTCATGGATATCTTTAGACTCCAGGCCTAAGTTGTACCTCTGTAGCTACCCTACCACCTATACTTATACTAGTGATGCATGGCATTTTACATATCACCATACGGTGTGTACAATATTGATGTACCCCAAATGTCCCATGATGTCTCTACACTGACATTTTAAACCATTAACCATCCATTAATGAAGCTGCACCTATTACTGATAGCAGTGACAGATTGTGCAATTATATAGAAAGGGTATCATTTCAAAAGTATGAAAAAATAAAACAGAACTATACAATTTATTTATTTATTTATTTATTTATTTATTTGCCAGATGAAATCTCTGGGCAGGACATGGTTGGCACCATTAGCCAACAAACTGTCTAGTATTCAGTTACAAACGCCATGAATACCATTGGAAAAATTCAGTTTTCATAAATATTTCATATGGTTAAAGCCAAACCTGTCTAGATATCAAAGAAAGAGCAGCATTAGAATCCAAACCTTTTGTGAAGAATTTAACTGAGGGGTAGATTGAGCTCATTTTGCAACTCACAGAAAACAAGATTTTGAAAACCCAGAACTCCCAGTTCTGACTTTCATATTTGCAAAGTTAAAAGGAGCAGGTTTAGTTTTGCAAAACAGCAATTACAGTTTACTAGGGAACCAAGCCTTGCTAATATATAAGTAATCAACAGCCCCAAAAGTGAACATTTTAAATCAATGCATTAAGCAGTCCTACATTTGACTCCTTTGTTTTACACTGGGCTGAGAGAAAATAATGGAGAAAAACATGCAGCCTTTCTAACAGACTCTGGTAAGACAACAAGCTACTTTAAAAGCTATTTAACTTCCCATAGCAAGTGCCCTTCAGGTCCTGTGCATCAAGTGAACAGGTAAACTGAAATGACAGAGTCATTTTTAAGGAGCACTTTTTGGTGTATTTACTTTGGCAGACTTCACCCCTTGTCATCTTTCTGAAAAACCTATTTATCATTAGTTCTAGTTAGTTATCTGTTTTTAAGGAATGTGCCTATTGAGTCTGTAACTATTCTACTGTTGCACAGGACCTGGGCAGATCTTTATGTTTTGTTAAATGAAAAAAAACAATATAAATTATCATTAAATAATTATCTGGAGTCACCCTCTGTTGCATGTAGCTTTATTGTGTGCACAGCAGCCTTTATGCTTCTAGTGAATGTCTTATTAAAGTGGGAGCTAGAATTCTATAATGCAACTAATTAGCGGTGATGCTTGGCAGAAACAACAGGCTACCTTTGAATTTGTTGAATTAGAGAATGCCACGGAGATGGAAAGGAAAGCTTTGTAGCTAAAACACATGTAAAAGATGCAGAATATGTTGGTTCTTTCCTGCTTCCTATGTGACCACATGCTTCCTATGTGACTGTGGACAAGTAAAAATGGGAAAGGGAAGTAATATGTACTTTCCTCAAAGGCATGTTATGATAAGTTTATTACAGCCTAATACCTCTACTTTTACTGACCTTAGTAAATCTTTGCTTTCTAAAGAGATGTGCAAGCCAAGAGATAGAAGATCTAAAAGGAAATGAAGTTATCTGCGATCTATGGAGGAGAAAGGGGAGATACTAATTCTGGTGATCTTCATTTAAATATTATCATTTCACCCAGTTCATTTCACCCAGTTCAGTTCTATCTAGTGTTTTATGTTATAGTTTTCAGTGATTCTTTCTTCTGGAAATTATACTAAATGGTGCATGTGAATATATTTGACCAAGGTAGATTGACTGTGAAAGGTATAGCCTGATGATGGTGGGCCACCCTGAGCTTACAGGCAATGGACTTCTGATTGGGTTGGGACCTCATAGTTAACAAGAAAATGAGAGATTTGTTAGAGAGACTAGAAACTGTGTAAAAGAGGATAGGTTTTCTGTGGAAGGGCCTTACTTTGCATTTTCCACCCAGAAGTTCGGAACCTAATGCAGGGCCAGACCTAACAGCAACAGAGCTCATAGACCTGACTTTGTAGAACAGAATCATCTGTTGCTGAATTTCCAAAAGCTGTCTTTGTTGAGCTAGGACCTGACAATAGCAGACTTTAAAGAATCAGTTTCACAGAACCTATCCTAGCAGTAACACACATGGCTACTCTGGATTTGCATAATCTAGCCTGACGCCTATAGATATAGAGTCAGAACTGGTGGTGTAAACTTCACAAGACACTGAGGACAGACTTAGGTTAGCTATTTAGCTACTTAGGTTAGGTCTGCTGGTGTCCACTTGACCATCACTGAGTCTCGTGTTTTGAGAGTGAGATTTAGGGTTAGGTTGAGGTCGATGAGTTTTTCAAGAATAATAATTATGCATCCAAACAAAAATGGGGCCAGTGATGCCGGGTCTAGATTTGTTGGGGATGCTGTTGCACCCATTGGCCTGAAGTAGTAATGACAAAGACCAAATTGATGGTTTCCATCAGTAGCACTTACACGATAACAATTGTTCCAGCACCCTTGACTGGGACTATTGTATTGGCCATGCCTTTTGCACACTATACAGGCTCTGATCATTTTTGTCAATATATGGTTATAGATTTTTCCCAGTTAAATGGACTTTGTGGTTTCATGTTCCCAGGAACATATATGTGCTTGAAAGTAAGGAAGAAACACTTGTCAGCATTTAGGTTTGTGTTTAAATTTAAGTTCCTGCATCCTTGGGATGGATAACAGTTAGGTGGGGGCTTGAAACCGATCACTATTTATTTAAAAGGGCCCTCTAGACAGCACTGAATCTGGCTCTTACTGCTGCTAGTAACACCTAGTAGGAGGATTACACAAGCACTTGCAACAATTTTGCGATGGATGTGAATATTCTTCTGTCAGCATTTTCTAGAATGATAGGAAAAACAGAGGGGAAAGATGTGGTCAATTTGTGTTTCCCTTTGTTTTCAAGGATCCTTAGTAAAACTGGATTTGAAATAAAGAGCAAGAGTGAGAACTAGTAGTCATGTAAGGGAACCAGATAGCTCAGGCTGAGCCAAATGACTGAAGTACTGAAGTGTGATTCTGTAATACAGTCTTGTACGAGGACAGTCAAATTAAGGACTCCAGCCTCTGTAGGTTATCACAAGGTGACTTCAGTTCAGTGGTTTCCAACCTATGGCCTATGTTTCGGGGTCCATCAACTATATCCAAGGATCCATAGAAGGTTGTTGTTATCATAGAACATTGATTTTCAAGTGTGGTTTGCAGTCTCCTGGGGGTACACAAGGTATGTCTAAGATATCCAAAGGACTCCCTACCTCCATTGGAAAAATGTTAAGGGTCTGCAATGAAAAAATGTTGGAAACCATTGATTTAGTTTATTCTTTAAATAACAACAAATACATAATTTTCCTAGGTATTTTTAACCCAATAAGCCATCTACTATAGTATACATACATCATATCCAATACTGGATGTTGATTTTAGGTTAAAGAAAATGCTAATCATTTCCATATTATAATTGAACCTGAAAGGAGATATACAGAGATTTGGATTCACTAGGATTACATTATTTTTCTACTTGGAATTTTTCTCATACTTGGAATTTCTCTCATACAATTCACATAGCTCCAAAATAGACTCCTTTAGCTTGCACTAAATAAATAAAAGGAAAAGGGGGGGGGGGCTTTCTGTGTCTTGAAGTGCTTTTGCTGTTTCCGTGGCACAAATTCACAATATATTTGTGAATATAAAGAGAAAATAAAAGAGAAGGAATAAAAGAGAAAAGACACAAGAAAAATAAAGCATGTTCCAAATGATTGGAGGGACCTATCCAGTTAAGAATGAAAGAAAAATAATTGCTAGGAAGTAAGTTCTCAATAATATTTCCAACTTGGGCATGTACAGAGAAGCCACTGAAGACAGAGATGGCAATAATAATGCTTTGCTAGAAAGGCAGGTCTAGGTCATTTCTACATTCTGGCTGGACAAATCTGATAGACTGTGACAGACATTGCTGAGTAATTGCTCTAATCACTCCGGTAGGCACTGTACCTTGGCCCAGCAAACAAATGATGCAATCACTGGCTTCAGAGGCTTGCCGCCCCTTCAACCTGACAACTTTGACAGCAATGCTTTCATTTTAATAGGAGGGTTATTTGGAGTTGTCGTCGTTCAACAGGGGCAAGACGAGAAGGAGCTCAATGAGTATTCCTAAGTTGGCCGTGGATAAGGGCCTCATTAAAGTCCTCAGGAGTACTTATTTGCAGGTTGACTTGCTGTGATGATCAGTTGGTGGAAAACTATAACAATGAGAAGCGCAAAAACATGTCATAGAGAATCGGCTGCAGGTTTGTGCTTCTATAGAGTAGCGAACAATTAGGATGGTGTGTCATCAAAACTTTCATGTCAACAAAGCAACACATTCACTTTAAATGAGACAAAGTCAAATCTACTTAAAGGAAATTGAACCAGGAACATCCTTCCAAACTACATGCCACGCTCAGGATGCCAGATTGTTTTAGAGCGCTGCGCAGTGAAACATCCCATTTTGGCCTAAGTCCCACCACTCTTTCCTGCCTGTTTCTTCCTGTATGTATACATGCTACCCTCATGTACAAACAACTTTGCAAGAAACTTATTTTCCCCTAGAAAGCACAAGAAGTTTGAACAAGAGTCCCGTAATATTTTCATCTTTCCTATTTGCGGTATGCTATCACAATGACCACATCAGAAAGGGCAATCCCTTTGCTGAAGCAGGACCTGTTATATTTCTGAGAAACTCAAAGTACACTAATTCCAGCTCCTAGCTATATGGTGCCTGCGGAAGTAAAACATGCTCAGGACTCTCTGTACTTCACAGAGGCTGATGTACACAATAACTCATTGACATGAACTTGGACATTTGGTTTGCTGACTGCCACAAGACACATCTGTCTTGCAAACAGCATACAATACATGATTTTACTGCCCACTCTTTTGGCGTCAAAAGCAAACATTGCTTGCCGGGATAGGTTCCCCAGTGTTTCATCTGTAAATACTAAGTGAATTGTCATTGAAATACGTAACGTATGCTTCTGTTGAGAGAGTTAAAATGTTTAAGACATGGGTGAATCCCCCCTGGGGCACTAACACATGGCAGTACTGTCCTCCTTTAATAACATGATGTTCTCCAATGAAACAAGAACAAGAGATAATGCTAAGCGGATATAAGCAAAAGGGATGCTGCCAAGAACTTTTTCTCTACTTATTTTTTATGTGCTCAGAAAAGATCTATTTGACCTCCAGGAAGTGGGTGGAGATTCTCGAGGCCCTAAAAAAAGGGAGGAGCCACAAAGACACAAAGGTCAACTTGATTTTTTCAGACAAATAAAAAATGAGCAGGGACAGTAGTCAATGGTTCTAGAGACAGAAGTCCTCTACTTAGCCACAGAACATGTTCCTCATGGATCCCAGGTAATTTAAGTTCCACGCATCTTGCCAAGGTACAACCCAAAACTGAGGAAACCACCAGTAAGGGCAAGATGATCACTCAGACTCCATGCTTACTCATGCCTTAGACTCTCTACTGAACTCAGTAACAAGAGTGTCAATTACTGCCAATTATGGTGGCAGTTTTGCAATGTAGGCATGTTTTCACTGGGTACTGGATTGAAACCACCATATTATTTTGTACAGGACACCAAGGAGATGTTACTTTTCTAATTTTCATGTTTAAGGGCCATAGTGTGATTAGTTTCTGAGAGGATGCAAATGGGGAGAAAGTAGCTCACCAATATCCCTGCTTGTGTCTTCAATACAGGAGCTAGTAATGATCAAAGGCCCTGTACTCTTTAAATGTTTGGTAGCTTAGCTCATCTGCACACCTTTGTCTTGAAAATCTCATGGGAACAGACTTTCCTGAGAGAGCTTAGTGTTTCTTGGGTTTAGATGAATCACAAATCCAGTAACCCCTATCATTTCAGTTATACGCCATGTTCTTCATTTCTTGTCCTAAAATGCAATGTAGAGTCATAGAAATTTACCTTATAGGAAGATACCTCGAGGTTATTTAGTCCAGCATCCTGTGCTGAGGCAGAATCAAATACCAGCTCTGACAGGTATTTGTGTCCTAATGGTTACAATCTATCTAACAGTCAATGAAGGTGCAAACAGCTCTTTGTGTAGATTCCTATGCCAGGAAGGATACTATCAATTGACTTTGATTCTTATCTGCTTCATTTTAACTACCCAATCTTCAGATACTTACTGATTCCCTCTTCCTTCCTGAATTTTCTATACCCTCTGCTCCCTGTCTCCTACCCCCTCTTTTCTTTTCCACCCCCCACCCTCCTTCTCTCCTCAAAAATCCGGGCATCTGAAAAAGTAGGCTGTGTCCATGAAAGCTCATGATACCATCTACATGTTTTGTTAGTTTATAAAGTGCTACCAGACCATTTGTTGTTTGTTCCTTTTATGACAGCCTTGAATGTGTATGAAGACAATTATCATGTCCCACATCAGGGATGGGGCTAGCAGTTAGGCATAGGGGGATCTAGGTCCACTTTGCTCCACCAGATTCCACCAGCCCAGGTTCCTGAAAGTGGAAGAGGGCTCTGAGAATGGTAGAGGGCGGTGCCACTGGGTCAGCAGGTACCTCACCAAAACAACACCAACTCACAGTTGAACAACAAAACCAGACTGAAGTCTGTTATCCTTAGACTACTTCCGACCATAGTCAGGGATCCTCCGTCTCACAGGGATTTCAGCAGATGGCAGTCCTAGCAGCTCCTCGGGATACTCCCAGCAGCTTTTCAAGATCCTCCTCTAGTGTGCAGGGGTTGGCACAGCCCAGTCTCCTGGTCCAGAGGCCAGAGAAAAGCCAGGGGTGTCTGATTCCTTCCCTGGCCCTGCCCCAACTAAGTTAGAGGCCCTACCTCTTATGCTTCCTGTTCTGCCTCTCAGTTTCCAATATGAGGGGTGGGCCTGACCTTGCTCTGTTCCCCCAGGAGCAGAAAGTGGTCTCTCCTAGTCTAGGTCAGAGGCAGGCCACTCCACAAAAAGGGGGAGTGGAATTGCTAATATGGAGGAGGAATTCTCCTCAAATGGCAATAACCCTTCCCTATCACTACTGAAAATGTTTTGCCTCATGCATCTTAGGACTGAATTAGCCTTTTTCACAGCCACATCCCATTGGCAGCTCAGTCATCCTGTGATCAATCAACACCTCCAGGTCTTCTTATCTGTCGCTTCCAACTGATATGTCCCCAGTTTAGAGCAACAAATTGTTGTTGTTAGTCCCTAAGGGTATGTCTACACTACCCTCCTAGTTCGAACTAGGAGGGTAATGGAGGCATACCGCACTTGCAAATGAAGCCCGGGATTTGAATTTCCCGGGCTTCATTTGCATAAGCGGGGAGCCGCCATTTTTAAAACCCCACTGGTTCAAACCCCGTGCAGCGCGGCAACACAGGGCTCGAACTAGGTAGCTCGGACTAGGCTTCCTATTCCGAACTACCTAGTTCGAGCCCCGTGTAGCCGCGCTGCACGGGGTTCGAACCAGCGGGGTTTTAAAAATGGCGGCTCCCCGCTTATGCAAATGAAACCCGGGAAATTCAAATCCCGGGCTTCATTTGCAAGTGCGGTATGCCTACATTACCCCGCTAGTTTGAACTAGCGGGGTAGTGTAGACATACCCTAAGTGCTTGACTTTGCATGTCACACTATGACAGAAAATTTCATTTCTATCACACCAGTTTTCAAGGTCATCCAGATCTTCCTGTATAACATTCCAGTCCTCCTCCATATTAGCAATTCCACTCCCCCTTTTTGTGTCATTAATGGAAATGTTAACTAAGATTGCTCCCAAGACTGATTTGAGGGAATTCCACTAGTAACCTCCTTCCATCTTTCAGTATGACCCACTGTAGTCCCCACTTTAGCACTGGTGCATGTAGGCCAGTGTGGTGCAGTACGCCATACCAGTAAGTTATTTTTAGCCAGTATGGCCTACTGGAAGGACTTCCTGTTGGCCATCCCTCATCCCTCCACTGGCTACCATGTCTCTGTATGGGGCTGGAGACTGGGGGACAGCGCTGGGAGCACTACAGCAGCTGGAGGAGCAGTCCATGTTCTGCTCTTTTCCCACTGCCCTTCACTCATTACATGACAGCTCTGTGGAGGAGCAGGGGCTGGGGGCTGGGAGTTCTGCTACTTTTCCTGCTGGAATGATCAGCAGAGAAAGGAGCAGAACTCCCAGCAGCTCCTCTGGCTGATGTGCCACCTCCAGGTAATTTGAGATGGGAAAGGGGAGGGAAAGAGTATGGAAATCCTGGGCTGTGGGCAGGGTAGAGTTACGTACGGAGGTCACATGACTCCCTTTAGCTGGCATGCCCTCTCTTCTGGTAATGCACCACTGCCCTTTACCCCGTTTCGTTACCACATTTCAGTTCTCATATTAATCTCTATTTTCTCCAATTTAACTAATAATTTCCCATGAGGAATTGTATCAAATGCTTCACTGAAATCTAGGTAGATTAGATGCACTCCATTTGCTTTGCCTAAAAAATCAGTTATCTTCTCAAAGCAAAAGATCGGGTTCAAGCATAAGATCTACCTTTTATAAAACCATGTTGAATGTTAATTGGGATAAAATACATCTCTATGTTCTTAACTACTTTATCTTGCAAAATTTGTTCCAAGACCTCACATATGTTTGATGTTGAACTAATTCACCTGTAGTTTCCCAGATCATTGTTCCCCCTTTCTTAGAAACAGATACTATATTAGCCATTCTTTAGTCAAAGGGTATTATCCTTGAGATTAAAAATCCTTGTGGTTGGACTTGCAATTTCATGTGCTTGTTCTTTTAATATTCTTGGATGGATTTTTTCTGAACCATCCAATATTGTCCCATTAAGATGTCTGAGTTTAACTTCCACTTTGGAATTCAGATTTTCTGCTTCCACATCCTCATTTCCATTAGCCATCCTGCCACTACCCCTAAACACTTCATTATCCTTATTAAAAAACTTAGGTAAAATATTTGTGTAGGTGTTGGGTCATACCTACATTAACATTCATCTTTACCCCACCCATTTCTTTCCATTTATATGATTAGGGAACTTTTTAATATTAGTTTTAATTTCCACTTCAAGGTCCAACTCTGCCTTTCTCCCTTTTTCCCTCTACTTTCAGATATCCAAGGGTACATCTAGACTGCAGGCTTCTTTCGAAAGAAGCTTTTTCAGAAGAGAGCTTCCAAAAAAACTTCTGAAAGAGAGCATTCACACTGCCAAAGCACATCAAAAAAGTGATCTGCTTTTTCGAAAGATAGCATCCACACTGAATGGACATATCTTGCATTTAAGTTGTGATTACTATGGACAGAGTGGCCACCAGGGCACCTCTGCTTTTTCCTGGAGGCCTCTTCTTTTGAAAAAACTCCCTCTTTCGCTTCCACATACGCCTTTTTCCAAAAGAGCTCTTTTGGAAAAGGTGTTCTTCCTCGTAGAATGAGGTTTACCAATGTCAGAAAAACTCCTGCATTCTTTCAATTTTCTTTCGAAAGAACTTAATAGCAGCGTGGACGTAAATGAAGATTTTTTTGGAAAAACAGCTGTTTTTCAAAAAAAAAAACCTGCAGTCTAGACGCACCCCAAGAGGTAGCTTTCCTTGCTGATTCCTCCCATCTTCCATTCCTTGTAGGCTTTCTACTTTCTCTGAATAACCTACTTGAGATGCTTGCTCATCTAGTTTGGTCTGCAACCCTTGCCTATAAATATTTTCTCCTTGCATGGGATGTAGGCATCAGATACTTACACAGAAGATATGTCAAAAGCCTTACTAAAATCAAGATACCACTTCCCCCATGCAGTAAGCCAGTAACACTATTAAAGAAATTAAATTGGTTTGTTATGATTTGTTTTGACAAATCCGTGTTGGCTATTACTTAGAAATCTATTACCTTCTCAAACCTTTCAAATAGATTGTTTTAATCACTTGTTCCATTATCCTACCAGGTGTTGCAGTAAGATTGGTCTATAATTTCTCAGATCCTCTATTTAAAGATAGGTACTATGTTTTCCCTTCTGCAGTCCTCTGGGGCCTCACCCATCCTCCATAAGTTCTCAAAGATACTTACTAATTATTTTGAGATTGCTTCAGCTAATTCCTTAAGTATCCTAGGATGAATTTCACCAAGTCCTGCCAAGTCCTGCCACTTACATTCCTAAATATTCTTTAATTTATTCTTTCCCCCTTGTTAATATTAATTGTGTTAAGTTTCTGGTCACAATTTACCTTTTTAGTGAGGACTGAAGCAAAATAGACATTAAACACCACTGCGTTCTTAATGTAATCCTTTATTAATGTGCTTTCTCTGCTAAATTGAGGACTAATCCTTTCCTTTGTCTTTTGCCCATAATGTGTTATGCACATTATGTATGGGTATGTGTTCCTTAGACATTTCTGTGTTCCCTCACACAGGAGGAAAACACATTTTGTGGCAGGTGACAGAAATTCTATATCTATAGTTCAGTATATGAGTAATTATATACAGGCAGTCCCCAAACTTACATCGGATCCGCAGTTACGAACGGGGTTCCTCTCCCTGGTCTCCAGCAGACCAGGGAGAGGAAGCAAAGCGGCGGAACACGTGGGCAGCGGACAGGGCTGTCCGCTGCCCACACGCTCCGAGGCTTGGCTCTGCTTTGCCCCCCGCCCTCCCCGTCCCTCTGGTCTGCAGACCAGGGGGAGGGAGAGGGGCAAAGCAGAGCCAAGCCACGGAGCGCCCGGCCAGCTGACAGCCCAGAGCGTCTGGGCTGTCAGCTGATCGCGCGCTCCGCGGCTTGGCTCTGCTTGGCTCTGCTTTGCCCCCCGTCCCCCCGTCCCCCTGGTCTGCAGACCAGGAGGGGGGGGGGCAAAGCAGAGCAAAGCCGCGGAGCACGCGGGCAGCGGACAGCCACGGCGCGTCTGGGCTGTCCCGCTGCCCCCGTGCTCTGTGGCTTTGCTCCAGACACCTGTGGTACAGCAGCTGGGGCGCTGCCAGTTGGTCCCGTAGTGCCGCTCTGGGCGCTACTGGACCAACCGGGCAGCACCCCAGCTGTTCTGCCCCAGGCGTCCTGATTCAGCCACTGCTGGTCAGATTCAGCAGCAGCTGAATCAGGATGCCTGGGGCAGAGCAGCTTGGGTGCTGCTGGGTTGGTCCAGTAGCGCCGAGGAGCGGCGGCGCTACTGGACCAACCCAGCAGCACCCCAGCTGCTCTGCCCCAAGCGTCCCCAAGTCAGCCGCTGCTGAAACTGACCAGTGGCTGACTACAGGTAGCCCCTGCCCCGGGCTTCCTGGAATCAGCCACTGATCAGTTTCAGCAGCAGCTGACTTGGGGATGCCTGGGTTTCTTAAGTTGAATCTGTATGTAAGTCAGAACTGGCGTCCAGATTCAGCCGCTGTTGAAACTGATCAGTTTCAGCAGCGGCTGAATCTGGACGCCAGTTCCGACTTACATACAGATTCAACTTAAGAACAAACCTACAGTCCCTATCTTGTACGTAACCCGGGGACTGCCTGTACTGTAAAGATATTCAAATGGGCCCAATACTTTACTGTCCTGCAACTTATGTAGTCATTTACACCTGTGCAAAGTGGATGTAAAATTTGGTAGCATTTCACACCCACTTTGCACAGAAGCAAATTGTTACTTAAGTTGCAAGATGGTGAAATATCAGGGCCCACTGTACTGTATATTCCAGTGGAGAATTAGGACCCACTCACTCCATCGGTCACTGTGCTGAATTTACACCCTGTACAGATGAAGAAAAGGGAGGGGCAAGGTAACTCTACACCACTTTTCTATTGATGTGGTGATAAAACAGCTCTCTGTATAATTTCGTGCAACTGCTTGAAGTTAAGCCACTTGTAACCCGTTCTCTGTCCTGCCATTTTTCACCTCTTGTATGTTTCTGACATGACCCCAACAGCAAGAACAGGCAGAGGTACTATACATCCAGTTATAACAGTTTTCCCCCTCTCTACTCCCCTGTCCATAAATTTCCCTGTAATGGGGTGGGAAAGAGATCCTCCTGTCCTTACACAGCAGCATCCTGGCTGCTTTATTCTGCCTTAGTGTCACAAACAACCAGAAGTGGGGCCCAGAATAGAGCCCTATATCTAAATATAGGGATTTTCTTTAGTCTGAATCATCAGGTGCTGAGGAGTGTGTGTGTGTGTGTGTGTGTGTGTGTGTGTGTGTGTGTGTTCGTAACTCAGAAATATTCATAACACTGAAAAAAAATTTATGGTTGTTCTTTCAAAAATGTTCACCTGAACATTAATTTAATACAGCTTTGAAACTTTATCACGCAGAAGAAAAAATCTGCTTTTTTTTTTTTTTTAAGTAGTTTACATTTAACACAGTGTTGTACTTTCTTTTTGTTTGTTTGCTTGCTTGGAGATTTTGTTGGTTTTGCTTTGGTGTGGTTTTGGTTTTTTGTCTCTGCTGCTTCCTAATTGAGTATTTCCAGTTCCAAATGAGGTGTGTGTAATTGAATGGTCTGTTCATAGCTCTGAGGTCTGAAATTCTGCTGTCTATGTCCATTTGTCACAGAGCAGACTCACAACCATGGCACCTCCTGCCGGCAGTCCTGGGAATTAGCTTGCCAACCCACTGGATGCCTCTCTCTAGCTGGTGTCTCCCTGTGTTCTCGCTCGTCCCTCTAGTCCAGACCCATGTCACTCTTTGATCACGGCATTCTTTTCAGGACACTGCCCTCTGGCAGTGCCCACTCCAGTCTCTCTGTGCCTCCTTCCAGGAAGCTGTTGTTTACCCAGCTGCACACTCCAGGGGCACCCCGTTCTTCTCCCAGGGAACACCCAGTTCACCTGTATCCACCTTGCCTAAGTGACCCACTGTCAGTCTTCATCTAGCCCCTGCCTCAGGGGCAAACTGCAGTCTGTAATGGCCACTTATTATTGGCAGAGGGGTGTGGACCTGCTGGTCCTGCCTACCATGGCTGCTCCTGGCAGCCCCAGTAGCTTCAGGCCTTGCATTCTGGGGGCTTGCTTGGCCAGAGCTTCCCCAGCCCTGCCTTCTTTCCCCAGCACTGCTCTACCTCCAGGAAGCCTCCTGTGTCCCAGGCAGCCAGGTCCCTCCTGCTTTCTCTAGCCAGAGGGAGCTTCCTTCTGTCTCTCAAGGAACCCTTCTTATAGAGCCCCCAGCTGGGCCCTCATTAGCCACAACTACCTCAGCTGGGGCATCACTCTCAGCCCTCACTCAGGGCTGGGTTTTTGCCCTTAAAGGGGCCAGTGCAGGGCAAGCGCCCTGTCACAGCATTACTTTTAAAAACAAAGTTTTATGTTGTAGGTGACTAGGTACAGTTGCCTTCTATCAGAAGTGTTACAGAAGGTACATTGGAAGGAAGTGACATGTGCTTACTGGAGATATTAGGCTACTTGGAAGAACTGTGGGATATTGTTTTGTTATTTGATCACGCTACTTGTCCCCTTGCCTTAGCTGGGTTTTTTCTGAACCTCTCTCTAACAGGTATTATAAAACGCAAGTCCATTAAGGTAGACTTATTAAGTAATGCTTAATGTGTCTCTTCTTCAAGCGTTTGAGCTACCTTGATGTCCATTTAAGGTTCATAATGGGTTTTCCGAAAGGTAGAAAATGGAGAAGGCAAAAATAAGCCACAGAAGGCACCACCCAAGGGGTGATAAGGACACGGGAGGAAGTAAGCGCCATGAGAATGGGAAGCGTTGGGGAAAAAACCCAGCTCATTTTCAAAGTTACTTGGGAGATATTGATTTTGTCTTGGTTGTCCAGTTAACTGAATGAATCACAGAACCATAGAACTGGAAGAGACCTCAGAAGGTCATCAAGTCCAGCCGCTTGCTCTAGGCAGGACCAATCCCAACTAAATCAACACAGCCAGGGCTTTGTCAAGCCGAGACTTAAACACCTCTAGGGATGGAGACTCCACTATTTCCCTAGGTAACCCATTCCAGTGCTTCACTACCCTCCTAGTGAAATAGTTCTTCCTAATATCCAACCTGGACCTCTCCCACTACAACTTGAGACCATTGCTCCTTGTTCTGCCATCTGTCACTACTGAGAACAGCCTTTCTCCATCCTCTTTGGAACCTCCCTTCAGGAAGTTGAAGGCTGCTATCAAATCCCCCCTCACTCTTCACTTCTGCAGACTAAACAGACCCAACTCCCTCAGCCTCTCCTCATAGGTCATATTCTCCAGCCCCTAATCATTTTGGTTGCCCTTCGCTGGACCCTCTCCAATGCATCCACATCCTTTTTGTAGTGGGGGGCCCAGAACTGGACAGAATACTCCAGATGTGGCCTCACCAAAGCCGAATAAAGGGGAATAATCACATCTCTGGATCTGCGGCAATGCTCCTCTTAATGCAACCTAATATGCCATTAGCCTTCTTGGCTACAAGGGCACACTGTTGACTCATATCCAGCTTCTCATCCACTGTAACCCTCAGGTCCTTTTCTGCAAAACTACTACTTAGCTGGTTGGTCCCCAGCCTGTAACAATGCTTAGGATTCTTCCATCCCAAGTGCAGGACTCTGCACTTGTCCTTGTTGAAGCTCATCAGATTTCTTGTGGCCCAATTCTCCAATGTGTCTAAGTCACTCTGGACCCTATCTCTGCCCTCAAGCGTATCTACCTCTCCCCTTAGCTTAGTGTCATCTGCAAACTTGCTGAGGATGCAATCCATCCCCTCATCCAGGTCATTAATAAAGATACTGGACAAAACCGGTCCTAGAATGGAACCTTGGGGCACTCCACTAGAAACCAACTGCCATCCTGACATCGAGGCCGTTGATCACAACCCGCTGGGCCCGGCCTTCTAGCCATCTTTCTATCCATCTTACCATCCATTTATCCAATCCACATTCCCTTAACTTGCTGGCAAGAATATTGTGGGAGACCATATCAAAAACCTTGCTAAAGTCAAGGTATATCACAACCACTGACTTTCCCGTGTCCACAGAGCCAGTTACCTCATCATAGAAGCTAATCAGATTGGTCAGGCACGACTTGCCCTTTGTGAATCCATGCTGACTATTCCTGATCACTTTCCTCTCTTCCAAGTGCCTCAAAATGGATTCCTTAAGGATCCCTTCCATGATTTTTCCAGGAACCGAGGTAAGACTGACCGGCCTATAGTTCCCTGGATCATCCTTCTTCCCTTTTTTTAAAGATGGGCACTACATTTGCCTTTTTCCAGTCATCTGGGATCTCTCCCGATCTCCACGACTTTTCAAAGATAATGGCCAAAGGCTCCTTAATGACATTTGCCAACAGCCTCAGTACCCTCGAATGCATTAAGTCCAGACCCATGGATTTGAGTACGTTTAGCTTTTCTAAATAGTTCCTAACCTGTTCTTTACTCACCAAGGGCTGTTCATCTTCATTCCATCTTGCATCACTTAGAGCATTAGTCCAGGAGCCAACCTTGTCCGTGAATATAGAGGCAAAGAAAACATTGAGTACTTCAGCTTTCCCCACATCATCTGTCACTAGGTTACCTCCTTCATCCAGTAGGGGCCCCACACTCTGTCTGATCACCTTCTTCTTGTTAACATGCCTGTAGAAATCTTTCTTGTTATCCTTCACATCCTTTGCCAGTCGTAATTCCAATTGCGCTTTCGCCTTCCTGATAACCCCCCAGCATTCTCGAGTTATACATTTAAACCCCTCCCTAGTCATCTGTCCAATGACCCACATACCATCTAAGTAGCAATGGCTATATGGCCATACAAACTCAGAAACAGGCACAGGAACCATACAGAGGCAGCAGTGGTAGCTTTTTAAGGGGACACAGTGATGAAACACACATTCTTCTTGACTGCCAGAATTCCTCCATTATGCTTCAGGGCTGCTCATGTGGAACATTTTCTTGGTGGGACATCCCTCTCTTTTCTATGCTGTAGGGAATTATGCTCAGATAATAACAGGACTCTTTAAGACTAATGCTGAAAGCCAAAAAATATTTTAGTTATGCTACAAATATACATATGACCAGTCTTGTTTGTGTTTATGGAGAGTTCGATGAAAGAATGCTGAGACACTGTCAAAAAGTACAGTGTTTTCAATTCACTGGTGAAGCAGGGACTTTATTTTAGTCAGCTGGATCAGTTTTCAGTTACACCTCCGTAAAGTGTAACTCCATATTACACTGAAAATATAAAGGCAATTATTATCAGTTGATGTAAACTGGTGTGGCTCTATTTAATTTAATTTATAGGAGTTGAATATTTATCCTATTATTTAAATTCAGATAGTCTGGATTCTTACTGGGGTGACTGAGATTAGAATTCAGCCCAACTGGTCTGCAAAATGGATACACTTTTAATTGGAAGAATTCCTTGTGCAGGGACATTATACTGAAATTTGATTATAGCTGTTTCTACAAGTGTAACACTCTGTAGGAAAATCAATCCTGCTTTTGTAATGAAGAAAAACAAGTCATTTTCAAAAGGAAATACAATTATACATTCACAGCTTAGGCTGAAGAAACAGAAGGCAGCCTAGTACAGTGCAGGCTTGCTCAGAGGGAATATCCACTAGCTGAGGCCAGCATAACAAGATTGGATTCCAGTTTAATGTGGCTGTGACTCAAATCCCATTGGAGAGTTTGTTTGACAATCTGACAAAGTTATCTCAAGAAAAATAGGTTAAAAAACATAAACTTGACTTCAGTAACTGCATTTTCTCTTCAGCATGTAGAGTATTTTGCCCGGAGGCCCCTACAGCCTGAAGCCCCATAGGTAATACCACTTTGTGCCTCTACATAAACTAAAATGTTTTAGCAGGCATTTTGAACAAAGAAAAGCCGTGCTATGTGATCTTAATGGGAGAAGCATTTTCTCATACCTGTATATGAAAAAGAGAGTGAGAAAGATATGAAATGTAACTGTTACAAGGTCATTGATGTATTTTCAGTGACTTCTATTACTGCTTAGGATATATTTCAGTAAAAATCTATTCTCCCCCTCTTGATGAATGTGAGAAACTTCTATTTAAGGTTGACTAATAATACTTAAACTTCTTTCTTAAAAATTTCAAAGATACTCACAAAGATTAGTATCATTATTCCCATTTTACAAATGAGAAACTGAGGCACAGACACATTTGCTGTGTGTCCTCTGGGGCAAATTGTGCACACAGTAGCAAAGCCCAAAATAGTTCAAACTCTTAGTCTTATTAACAACTTTACTTACCATGAGCTGATTTCCACATGGAAAGAATATATAGGGTATGACTACACTTTCGAGAGAGGGATGCAAATGCAGCTGAGCAAAATTGCAAATGAAGTGCGGATTTGAATTTCCCGTGCTTCATTTGCATATTCGTGTTATGGCACTATTTCGAAATAGCGCTATTTTGAAATAACAAACGCTGTGTAGGCACGGTTATTTCGAAAGAAAGCCCTTCTTCTGAAATAACTCTTATTCCTCCTACAATGAGGTTTACCAGTTATTTTGGAAGAAGGGTTTTCTTTCAAAATAACCGCGCCTACACAGCTTTTGTTATTTCGAAGTGTAGACATACCCATAGGGAATACTGGACTACTGCAGAGTTCTTAGTAATAAATTAGTTAAAATTAGGCAAAACTTTTGGTTTATCCAATATCATTTCCTATTTCTTTTATAGACATTTTCTGTGCCTTTTTTACTTAGTTAAAAAAATACCTTATAGGCAACCCAACAGCCCTTCCACTTGTCATCAAAGGTAAACCCTTAAAATTTACTATATTAAAAATAGAGGCACAAAGAGTATCGCGGAATTTCAGTCTGTCCTGATAAACTGTTGATAAAAATCCCTGAGCGGTAGCATATCACAAAAATAATTCCAAACTCTACTTAATAGCCACCCTCTGCATACTGGACTTGTCATTCCAAAATAATGTCTGACTGTGATAAATGTCATGCTAATGAAATGTTTAATGTTGAATAAGAAGGTACTATGTTTACATATCCATCTTTGTAAATACAACTTTTTAATAAAGAGCCTATCACATAAGGTGGTTGATCTTTTTGCATGTTTCTAGAAAAAAAGCAGACCAACCCACAATCACACCAACCAATATGAAGTACCAAGGCCTAGGGCTCTACCCAAACTGAATTTAGGCCCCAGTTCTGGCTCACTGACAGGGTAGAGTAAAGGGGGCAACTGCCCCGGGGCCAGGCAATTCACAAGGGCTCAGGGCTCCCAGCTGCCATCGCCACTATTGTGACAGAGGTGGTGCCCAGAACCTCAGGCTCTTTAAATAGCTGTCAGAGTACTCAAGCAGTGCTGAGGGCTGGAAGGAGGAGCACCGCTCTCTGGGCAGTGCTGAGACCTGGCCGCCCCTTCCCCCTGAGGCCCTGCCCCTTCCGAAAGCTCAGAGCTCCCCTCCCCCACTTGGCAGCTCCCTTTCCCCAGCAGGGGCGGATGAGAGTTTTGCAGGGCCCAGGGCAGCACAATATCGCGGGGCCCCCCTTTGGAGAAAAAACAGAAAAAAGGAGTCCTCCCCCCATGCCCACTCCTCCAGGAGCCCCACACTGATCATGTGAGCTACCCCCTCCTCATCCCCTCTCCTAACACCTCCCTCTACACACCTGCCCTGCGTCTCTCCTCCTGGTGCTGGTCCCTCCCCTGCAGGTGTCTGCCCTTCTGCTTCAGCCTCAGAATCCCCTGGCACCTGCACCTTCCCTTACCCCTGCACCTTCCTGGTGCCTCCCCCTTCCCTCACTGCCCCTGCGCCCTTTACCCTCTTTTTCCCTGATGCCCACCCCCTCACCACTCTCTGCCCCCATTCCCCTCATGCCCCTGTGCCTTCACACATGCCTTGCTCCATCCCCACCTTCCTCACGCCCACCCCTCCTTCCAAGCCTTCTCCCAGCACCTCCCCCTTCCCTCATTAGCCCCCAATGCCCTTACCCTCTCCTCTCCCAGCATCACCCTGTCCCCCCTCCCACTAACACCTCCCCTCCTGCCCTTTTCCTCATTGTCTCCACTTGGCCCCCTGGCATTTGTCCCTCTCCTCTTTCTTCTCCTGACCTGCTCCCCTCCCCTCAGCACATCCTCTGCCATCCACCTTCTGCCTCCCAGTGTGCAGGGCAGCCGTGGCCCCAACCCAGGCCCCAGGCCACGTGCCGAACTGTGCAGTGCAACGCTGGGCTACGCGGTTTTAAAGTCCTGGGCCGTGGCGTCACACCACACCACGCCATGCCCAGGCGTCTCCCCTCTCAGCTGTTGCATGGCATTTCAGCACGCCGCGCATGCGCTCTCTCGGCCCCACGTGGCCCGTACTGGCCGGCGCTGGGGAATTTCAAAAGTGCGGGGCTGCAGCGCCCTGCCACAATCCCCCCCTTCCTCCTCCAGCAGCCGCCAGCCAGCCCTTCGGCACATGGCCCACAGGGAAATTCCCGGTATTCCTCCAGGCCAGTCCACCCCTGGCACTGGTGCAGGGCCTATTGAAGTGCAGGGCCCGGGGCAGCCGCCCCACTCACCCTGACCTATATCCGCTGCTGTTCCCCAGTTCAACAGAGCACTTAAGCACGTAATTAACTTTAAGCACATGTATAGTCCCATTGACTTCATGACACTGCTAACATGCCTACAATCAAATGTGCTGAAGTATCTTTCTTAATCAGGGCCTTAGTGAAATTTAGGAGGATGTACTCCTCCACTCACTTTTGCATTCATCTGATTCCACAGTCACAATGTGTAGGACTAGTTCCCCTGAATTAAATTAAAGCATTGTGAATTCAGTATTTTTCTGACTAATCTACCTTGGATCTTATGCTTTGATCATCACTGTGATATCTCAATACATCTGGAAAAATAAAGCCAGCTACTTTATCCACTATGGGTATGTCTACACTACCACCCTAGGTCGAACTAGGGTGGTAATGTAGGCAACCAGAGTTGCAAATGAAGCCCGGGATTTGAATTTCCCAGGCTTCATTTGCATCTCGCCGGGCACCGCCATTTTTAAATGTCCGCTAGTGCGGACTCCGTGCCGCGCAGCTACACGTGGCACGGACTAGGTAGTTCAGACTAGGCTTCCTATTCCGAACTATCATTACTCCTCGTGAAACCTAGTCTGAACTACCTAGTCCGTGCCGCGTGTAGCCGCGCGGCACGGAGTCCGCACTAGCGGACATTTAAAAATGGCGGCACCCGGCGAGATGCAAATGAAGCCCGGGAAATTCAAATCCCGGGCTTCATTTGCAACTCCGGTTGCCTACATTACCACCCTAGTTCGACCTAGGGCGGTAGTGTAGACATACCCTATGATATTAAAAATCAGAGGTGTAGTCATGTTAGTCTGAATCTGCAAAAGCGTCTCATGCATCTGATGAAGTGGGTCTTTGCCCACGAAAGTTTATGCTCCGACACTTCGGTTAGTCTATAAGATGCCACAGGACTCCTCGCTGATATTAAAAATGTTAAAAATGTTATTCACATGCATGGGAATTCACATGTATTTTTCAGACACTGGTGGAGGTCTATATTGGTTTGTGAATGGAACAGAAACTCATTGAGAATTAAGAAAATTTAATACAAATAAAACCAATGGAATCATCAGTTCTCTCAGAATTCTATAATTTAAAGTATTTAGATGCCTAATGATGTCAGTGGGCATCTAGTTAAATTTAAAAAAAAGAGTGGGAACCTAACTCCCATTGATTTTTCTTTTGAAAAGGCCACAAAGTCCTATATGCATCTTTATGAACCTAAACACCTTTAAAAATCTGTCCCTAGATATGCTGGAGATTGGTACTATATAAAATCCCAAAATAATTAAGAAAAAAAAGATAAGAACTTTCACCATTTCTGATCAGAAACAGGGCCACGGTATATTCATTTCTCTATATTTTAGCTATCATTTGACATTGTAAATTTCAGTGAAAACAATGAAGTGGAAAGCCAAATCGATTATCAGTTATGGAGCTAAAAAAAATCTCATTCCCTATTTGTGTATTATATTTAGAGTAAATTATTTTCAGCCAATAAATCCTGATCCATTGATATGCCAATGCTTCTTTTGAGAAAAGTATTTAAAACTGACCTGAAAAGTTCTTTTTAATAATAAGCATTTGTTTTTATTATGATGCATTACTTTAATATTATTTTTAGTTTATTTTTTTCTCTCATTGATGTCTGGGGGTTTTTTCTTTTCTTTTAGAAACAAAGAGTAGCATCTTGTCTATTGAAGTCATGGGAGTTTTGCCAAGATTTCACCTATCAAGAATAGTATAATAGGAAACATGGGAATTTTGACCCAAATGTTATTTATGTATTGAAGTTAAATAAGCATTATTCAACAGAGTTTTAAAAGTCAGACTAAAATTCCTTTCCCTTCCAAGTCGCGTGACATTCATGCTCTTTACTCTTTTGATGTTACTATTTCAGTTATCAGAGATCCCTCTTCAGAGATTCTATTAGGCTACACTGGACCTGAATTCATAAGTTAAAAACACTGACTCCTTTCTCTCCTCTTCCTGACAGCCATTATATGTCATAAAGAAGCAATAAAACTAAAAAAACACATAATTCTAATTGTTATTTTTTTCTTTACAGGTCACACTTATGACTTAAAAGTTTGTTGGATTGCCCAGCTGGCTGACTATTTGTTCTAGACTAACACTTTATTTTAGTGTCAGAGGGGTAGCCAAGTTAGTCTATACAGGATAAACTTAAAAAACAACAAATAGTCTGGTACCACTTTAAAGACTAACAAAACATGTAGATGGTATCATGAGCTTCTGTGTGCACAGTCCACTTCTTCAGATGACCAGAGTGTTTTATGTCCTAAACCAAAACATGCAACACTCTGGTCATTTGAAGAAGTGGGCTGTGCCCATGAAAGCTCCTGATACCATCTATATGTTTTAAAGTGCTACCATACTATTTGTTGTTTTTTACTTCATTTTAGAGCTGCAGACATGGACCCACGTAGTGGACTTTCTAAAGGTATGTCTACACAGCAACACTATTTCAAAATAACTAGTGTAATTTCAAAATTACTTAGTCCATATCTACACAGCAGGCAGTTATTTTGAAATACTGTGGAAATACTCTCAAGCTGGAGGACTTTACTCTGACTCCTGTAATCATCATTGTACGAGAAGTAAGGGAAGTCGGAGGAAAAGTGCTCTATTTTGAAATAAGTGCTGTGTAGACGTTCCAAATTTTGAAATAGCTATTTCGAAATAATGTATGCACTTGACGTAGCTCCATTTGCGTAGCTTATTTCAAATTAAGCCCTGCTGTGTAGACGCACCCTAACAGACAAGAAGTTCCGTTGTCACGTTTTGGCATATAATTTTATTTACAATTTTTTAAACTTTTATATTTTATGTAACATTTTAAAAAATACTCTTCATGTGTAAATACCTGGTAAAAGCTGAAAGAGATTCACATAATATCTACCTGACAACCCTGATGATATATCCTTTCCAATTAAATCACTGGAGATTTCAAGATCACTGGAGCATGACAGATTTCAGATGGGACAACATAAAATGGGAGCTGCTATGAAGCACAGAGAACTCTGTGAGTGACAGAGGCATCTCTACAGGAGCAGCTAAAAGTTGTTGCTACTGAGGGATTTCTACAGTATAAAAAAGAAAATGACAAATTTATTGTTGATATTTTTATTGATTAAACTTCAGGTTACATCTAAAGTAAGTGCATCCAATGGCAATATATTCTCCAAAATCACATGTCCAATCCAGCTAACCTGATAATAAACACACAGTTGTGCAGACACTATGTATTAGTCAGTTCTTTGCTGTGACACAATATAAACATTTTTTAGAGAAGGAGTGAAAGCCTTAAAATTAGAAACATGCTTGTAATGTTGTATTGCAATCATATTACTCTCCAGAAAAATAAAAGGAATTATCTGTTAGTAAGAGCAAGGTAAGGCGTAGTTTAAATATGAGAAAATGGGATATAAATCTGTCCTCACACCTAATGTGCCTAAGCTTTATAAAAGCAACTTCATGTCCTAGCTCACATAGATTTCATCTTATCATCATGTGCATTTTAAAAAGAAGAATGTGTACGACAGCAGGAGGAAAAATATAGCCGCAAGCAGAGTACAGCATGTACTCAGCTAGATATAAGCAGATTTAAGAACTTCAACAACTGGGAGATTTTTTTAAGAGAAGAGGTTTATGTTCTCTCTGTAAACATATCTGTAGTCACACTGACACTAGATCAATACATTAGGCAAAATGTATCCTTAATGTAAGACCACTGAAATTATATAAATGCTTCTTTCTGCATGATGGTGATCCCAATGAGATTACACCTCAGCCCCAGTATCTTCTACTAAAATTCTGCTATGTACCTTCTTCAACATTTGCATTATCCTGGAATATTTTATTTTTCTCTTAACTGTTGGAATTCAGTATTAATGCCCTGGGATCCTCAAACTAAAGTTAAGGTGAATCCACTCCTACCTGGGCTTGATTTCACCACATGATTCTACGTAACCTTTCCCCTGAAATACACATTTCAACATTTTTGTTTGAATAGAAACCTAAGAACCCATCTTCATGCAGTGCAATCCTTAATCTAGTTTATATCAAATCTCATCCAATATAAGGGGGATAGGCCACCAATAATGCAGAATGACCCAGGCTTCTCATTATACCTCCATGAGCCCTTTGAATCTCACTTACTCTTTTGACCCCCAGGTTTCAGGCCTGGATGATAAGAAGGATAATAGTGTCTGTTGTACAGGAGCTCATTGTTACTCAGTGGAATTTACCTTGCAAGACAAGAAATCGATGGCAAAACAGACTGGAGCTGTCCCGCAATAGTGTAGTTATCAAGTGGGTATCCCAAAGCTTTCACCCGTCACTTCATTTCTGACAGCTTTTTCCAGAGTCCTCATTCCCCATCCCCCACCCTCCACAGGCGTACTTATTACTTTACTAAGCAATCTCAAATCAGCTGCATTTGAAGTTAACTGAACCCACAGCAAATCCCATTCACCCAACTAAAAGCCTATGAAGTCACTGGTATGACACTTCCAGATATTTCCAGGACCAGAAGAAGAGCTGTGTGTAACCTTGCAAGTTTGTCTCTCCCAACAGAAGCGAGGCCTATGAAAGATATTACCTCCTCCGCCTTGTCCCTCTAATATTCCGGGACTACCTCAGTTAAAAAAAAAACTATTGCTTTCAGATCATGGCAGTCCAAGGAGTAAGAAATCCAAGGTCACTCCAGAATACTTGTATACCATGGGTCAGTGAGTAATGGTATCCACTAAATCATCAGTATACCTTAACAGCCCATTTTCACCATTTATTCTTAAACAGTGATGAATTTCATTTCACTGAATAGCAGATGTATCTTTCTTTCCCAGTCATCCATCTTTGCCTTCTTCTAAAAATTCTATATTTATAGAGATTTCATCTGTTCACCTATAGTACAAACAGCAAAATATAAGTAGGGGAAAAGTGCAAGAGGAAATACAACTGATGGACATGAGACAGACTGAACCAGTTTGTAGATTGGAAGAATTATAGTTCATTCAATTAGCTTTCTGCTAATAGTATGGGTTTGATTGCAGTCTTGTCTACAGATAATTCTCCATCAAAATTACAACTATCAGTTAGTCCCCATTTTTATAAACTATGTGTGAGGGAAAATATTTTGTCATGCCCTTTCTTTCAGTAGCAATGTGCTGCTTTTCTAAAACAACCAAAAGAGCTGTCTGGGACACAGTACCACAGTGACCTCACCTGGCCACTTGAGAGACAGCAACAAAGACAGGGAAAAGAACACAAAAGTTCTTAGTGTTGAGAGCAAGTTCTAAATGACAGTTTGCATTTTAGATATGTGCAAATGGTAAGAGTACTTGTTTTCATATTAAATACATCAGTGTCCAGTTATGTGCCACTACTGGTAAATTAGACTTTTGTGACAGTATTTTAGGCTTTCCCCCCCTATTTAAGACATCGATACTGTGACAAACTAAACACTTCCTAACAAATACTGAGCATTCTCAACTTTTAGTTTGAATGCAGTCAGTGCTTTTCAGTATAGAACCCTCAATGATGATCCACTGCCTTGGATCCCAGTGTGCTGTCACTACTCATCACTGATTCAGAATATTCCAATCCATGATGGAATTTGAGTTGCTTCAACCCCAATGAACATTTAGGCTACATCTAAATTACACCCCTCTGTTGGCAGAGGGATGTAAATGAAGCACTTTGAAAGTGCAAATGAAGCGGGGATTTAAATAGCCTGCATCTTTTGAAAAGGCACCCCATTGTTGAAAAAACCACATCTAAACTGCGGTTTCAGTTCTGAAGTGGCGCTTGTTTGAAACAGCGACTTAAGCTATGCAATTTGCAAAGCTCAAGTTGCATAGTTTATTTTGGCTTTAGCCCTGCTATGTAGATGTGCCCTTACAGTGGGTTTAGGTGAGCCTCAGATCCATTACAGCAGGACCAGAGCACACAAAATTAATTAGATGGGCACTGGATGACACAGCTGAGATCTTCTTCTGGACTGGCATTCATTACAAATTGATTTTACATATACAAACAAGCATATGTGCACAAATCAGAGGCCCTTTCAAAATGTGGCCAAAAGTATCTATAAGCAATGTAAACCTTACTTGGGCATGTACAAAAACTAAGCTTAAATTGTTTTAATAGCATTTATTGGGATGGATTATGATCTATTTATCAATTTCAGTTGCTTGAGAGATTAAATTGCGGTTTCACGGGATAAAATGAGGCATTAAATATAATCTCATGATAGTGCAATACTTTTATGGGCATTTGAACATTTGATCCAATGTGAAATTTCACCTTTTCTTCCAATTAGCACAGCTTTGTATAGGTGGCAAAAATAATGAAATTCCAGCTGCCTTTTCTCTTCTACTCCTGCTTTAAACCAGACTGTCAGCTGGGACAGAAGATCACCATAGTCAAATCTGCTGAAACACGTGGGGTGCTGAGAACCACTGCACCAAACTGCAAACCCTGTACATAATGGTAACCACTTCAAGCAGCAACACCCTTAGCACCACTAGTTCCAGCTCCTATGACAATACTCACAGACAAACGTCATTTCCACAAACAAAAAAAAAACTTTCCACGGTGAAATTATAATTTTCCTCTTTTGCATTTTATTTTCTCACAAAAATGTTAGAGGTTAAAAATATGACATTAGCAGTCAGTGTATCCATGAAAACCTGATTCGTCTAATTATTTATTAATTGTCATTTTCACAGCTAGCAGGGACTTTTATTGATTTGTGGGGTTTGGGGCAGTCGTTCAGCTCATAAGTGAAGATGACAAGAGTAAATATTTAGGATACTTTCTCTCCATCAAGATGAATAAATTTGATAAAAATCTCTGAGCTCGGTCCTCACCTAGTGTAAACCAGTGTCATTAAAATCAGTGAAGCTCTGTTGAGTTACATTTACTGAGAATGTGGCCCCTTATTTATCTATTTCCTGTAAATAAATTCAGTGGTCCATACTCCACCCCTCCCCCAAGGATCTATGTCACCTTGTGCCATATAGCCATTGATCCAGAAACAATGACTGAAAAATCTGTTGGTAGAAGGAAGCTGTTGCAGTATGGAGGGTAGAGCAAGGGCTAGAGGATAGATCAGGCCATAAAAGTGGGCCATAGTGACCAGGAATAGGGCACAGCCAGAGTGCTCAGTGAATACTTTTGATTCAGTGCATCACCTCTGCTCCTATGTCAGTGAGATTTCTAAGGAGTCTGAGTTTCAGTCTAAAACTGCTCCTCACAGCAGGAAATCCTGAGCATGAGCAATGGACGTGTTCCCTCTTCCCTGTCAGGGGATTTCCTCTTTGGGATTGAGGGGACCAGGTTGGCTATATGTATCTGTACAGCCATTGTCAGCTGCATTTTATTTTACAGTACTACAAACAAGTTGTGTGCCTGTGTTGGTTTTCTTAAAATTTAGTTTAGAGTCTGCTTTTCTGCTCACATCATCTTGTGAACTGGAGAAGATCCAGAGGCTGCTGATGTGTTGAGAATTGTCATTTTTAGGCAAATTCCACCCACTGCTATCAGAAGAATAGACATTTTTATTCTAACTGCAGCCTGGAGTCAATGTTGTTGTGTGTATTCTAATGTGTTTCAGATTGGCTAAGTTTTTTTCATGGGGGTGGATGTTGGATTATGTGGCTATGGAAGCCTGTGTAGTCATCCAATTAGAAATAAAAAGTCCTGACATTAGAGCAGTAGAAATAATAATGTTTGTTTCTTCCCACTAAGTAGAAATAACATGCTTTGTTCCACCAATTTGAAGTACAGAATATCTGACACAGAAGTGGTATATAACATGTCTCATTTTCATGGGAAATTTCTAAGCATCACCACACTGTGCCAGATCACAGCCCAGCCACAAGGGGTCAGATGTGAAGGGAACTACCAACCGTCCAACTTGTTAGCTTCAAGCTCTACTGATTTACAGTAGCAGAGGAGCTAGCCCAGAAAGGTTATTAAACTGACTACCTGAAGGAAGTGATTTTTCAGCGTTGGGTGTTGTACCCTGAGTTCCATTAAAGACATATGTGAGCCTCTTCCAGATCAAAGGCTGTAAGCCCCAAGAACTTCGTCATGCCAAAGTGTATGGCAAGCAAGAAACAGTGACCCTAGGTTAACCAAATAAACAGTTTATGAAATAGGAGAGCATTGTATACAATTGATTCTGTATGTCACTTAGCTAATCTCACATGGCTTTGGGGAAAAAATATTTTTTTAGAAAAAGGGCAAACACTTCTATTTTTATTCCACTAAATTAAAGGAGGGAATAAACAAGGAGAGTCAGATTCTCTGATCTTCTGTGGTCTCTTTACAATGCTCTGGTGGCATAAAGGGTCTGGAAACTAGCTAGATCTTGCCAGGACTATTACACTGTTGCTATATTCATCATTTTTAAATATACCTAAGTATTGTTTGCAATTCAAAATATAATCAAAATTTTTGAAAGAGTCTAGGTAAATATTTACAGGACCATCAGCATTTTAAAATCTCCAGGCAAACTCAACACTGATGCGTGCATGTGCAACTGTTTATTTCAGCCCTGATGCGGTGCCACTGATCTTGTCCCAGAGAAATTGATCAACACAATGCAGTTTTAAAGGGTATGTCTACACTACCCTCCTAGTTCGAACTAGCGGGGTAATGTAGGCATACCACACTTGCAAATGAAGCCCGGGATTTGAATTTCCTGGGCTTCATTTGCATAAACTGGACACCGCCATTTTTAAATCCCTACTCGTTCGAACCCCATGCCACGCGGCTACACACAGCACAAACTAGGTAGTTCGGACTAGGCTTCCTAGTCCGAACTACCGTTACTCCTCATTCCACGAGGAGTATCGGTAGTTCGGACTAGGAAACCTAATCCGAACTACCTAGTTCGTGCCGCGTGTAGCCGCGCGGCACGGGGTTCGAACGAGCAGGGATTTAAAAATGGCGGCGCCCAGTTTATGCAAATGAAGCCCGGGAAATTCAAATCCCGGGCTTCATTTGCAAGTGCGGTATGCCTACATTACCCTCCTAGTTCGAACTAGGAGGGTAGTGTAGACATACCCAAAGAGTGTGAATTCCGATATACTTTCAGAAAATTGAAATAAGTAAAAGCAAACTAGCATGCAACTCTTGTGCAAAATATTATTTCCTTCTGTTCTGATGTGTATATAATTCAAGTATTATTTTTACAGTTTTCTACGGGGAATTCCAGTAGTCTGAGCTCCTAGTGATTTATGCTAGACTTCAGAATGAATTTATTTTACAATCCTCTCCCATCTTTTGAAAAGGGGGGTAATTAAGGGTCTAATTCTACTGTACATTCATTGAGGTAATCAGGAACAGTCACTTTCATTAAAATCATGACAACTGAGAAAAAACAAAGCCAACAAATAGTATTTTCAAAAAATGGTAACTTTGGCATGTTTGTAGAGCCTTTCAACAACCCATGAAGCAGACTCACATTATTTTACCCATTTTATATTGGATAAACAGGGAGATAAATTACCGAGTTGAATTCTTTGTTCTGCTACAGACTTCCTATGTGACCTTGAGTACGTTATTTGTCTTAGGTTCTCTATGCCTTTCTTCTCCATCTGTTACAAATGTGGCTAATAGCACTTCCCTATCTCATAGAGGTGTTGTGAAGATAAATGCATTAAAGACTGTGGGGTGCTCAGATGCTACAACAAAAGCAGACAGTTCCCAGATCCATGCTCTGACCTCTTTATTCACTTCCTTAAAATAAATGTATTGTTCATTTAACAAGCCCTTTAAAAAAATCTGGCCACATTATTTGATCAATGTTTTCTATATCTTGTTCAGAAATAGAGAAACACTAAAAAAAAAAGATACTCGAAAGAAAAAAAGAAATTTGAAACCATACATAAGGTCTAATGCAAATATGTTTAAACTAATTATCACAGTTCCTGAACCAGATTCTTAGCTTACATAAAGCAGAGTAGCTATACAGTACTGCACTGCAGTAAGTAGGGCCATACTGATTTATACCATCTGAGACTCTAGGGCTGCATCTAGACTGGCAAGATTTTGCGCAAAAGCAGATGCTTTTGCGCAAAATCTTGCCGCCTGTCTACACTGGCCACGAGTATTTGTGCAAGAACACTGACTTTGTAATGTACAAAATCAGTGCTTCTTGCGCAAATACTCTGATGCTCCCGCTCAGGCATAGCCCTCTTGCACAAGAATACTTGCGCAAGAGGGCCAGTGTAGACAGGAACGTTAATTTCTTGCGCAAGAAAGCCCGATGGCTAAAATGGCCATCGGCGCTTTCTTGTGCAAGAGAGCGTCTATACTGGCACGGATACTTTTGCACAAAAGATGTCTTTTGCGCAAAAGCATCCGTGCCAGTGTAGACGCTCTCTTGCGCAAATGCTTTTAACAGAAAAACTTTTCCGTTAAAAGTATTTGCGCAAAATCATGCCAGTCTAGACGCAGCCTAGTAGTACAGTACTGTAAAATCAGCCACTTCATAGGGAGCACTTAAAGGGCCATATCAATTACAATATTCTGCCTAGGCATATCAGAACTTTAATTCTGAACTTTCTTTTATGAATTTAAGTTTGCACATATTTTAATAATTTTATGTCACAACCAGACTGCAGATCCAAAAGCTGATTATGTCAGGGGAATTTGGTGTTTTACATTTAGAAGGAACATTTAATGAATTATGCTGCCCCCCAATAACCCCTATTTCATTTGTAAATATTGCTCAGGGCTAAGGATTGCCTTCCTGATCCTTTCCTGATATCATTGCAACAAGTTTCTAGAGTGGGTCATAATAGATTGCGTCCATCCTTTGGGCCTAGTCCTGCAAGTTGCTGAGCACTGTCTACCGAGGACTGCAGAAGGCATTGAAGAAATAGTAAAGTTAAGCTTACAAAATCCAGAAAATTCAAGAATAAAATCTGAGGCTGTCTCTCTACTTCACATGGGTGATGAATGAAAGGCATTATGTAAGCACCACTTCTTATTGATTGCTTAATATTATGTACTGCTTTTTGTATTTCTTAATAGTAATGTTTTAATGAGAAAGTAGATATCCTATAACATCCTATCCCTTTATTCCCTGGAGGCATTAATGATTCAGCATTTGCCTTCAAGTTTCTACTAACTGAACCTGTCAGCTTGCAGTTCTGCATCATCAGGAGATATGGATCAGAGTTTAAGTTGATATCAGACCTGCCTAAGAAGAAATTTATCTGCTATACACTGGTTATTATTTATTTATTTATTTATTTATTTATTTCACAACTACTCAAGCTAAAACACTGGTAGGGATAATCAGACCTCAGGCTTCAGGGTGTAAATTAGTTACAAGTAAGAGTTAGCAATAATATTTCTCACTACTACCTTAGCCCCCTCCCCATCAAAGCAGTGGTATATTTTGATTGGTGCATTATGGATTGTTTCGCTTTTCACTTAGGCATCAGACAATTGTCACATTTTGAATACTGATATTTTCCTATGTCCCTATTTTACTTTTCATTTCTTTTGAATATTTTAAAATATGTAATTATTCTCTATCTATCGCTAAGGTTTTGCAGACAGCATTGAGGCTTATGAGGAAAATGAAGGAATAAACTGCCAGTCTGCCTCAGGTCCAGCATCTGAGTTCTATTCTTTCATAGAAGTGTTCAAGCTGTCTCTCCAGGGAAAATAGATCCTACATTCCTTTCTCTTCAGTGAGCTCACACAAGAAGATCATGCTATAGGGCATGTCTGTACTAAAATGTGTATTAGAAGAGGGAGTATACTGCAAAATAAAAAGGGAAAGCAGAAACCTATGGCAAATTTTTCATAGAGTAACAAATATGTAATGTTACTCTATGAAATTCTGACATTGGAGGCTATATCCTTTGCCATATCTTAAACCCTCGTCAAGGGGGATGCTAGTTCTTTCTATAATAGTAGCACTGAAAGATCATTTCTGGTCTCAGTTGGCATTGCGCACTTTTCAGTTTTCATCCATTCCCGTTAATTCTGAGCCTCTGTTTCTCTAGCCGTCTTTTCCTTTATCTCACTCTACATTACACAACTACATCATGACACTGTAGCTTACTGGTGAGAGGGACACTGACAACACTGGAATTCAGGAGACAGGTTCAGTTCCTGGTTCTGCTCTAAGCTTTTTGTGTGACTTTGGGCAAGGCATTTAGTACCAATTTTTTAAAGATATTTAGGCACTGAATTATGCAGATAGATACTTAATGGGATTTTCAAAAGCACCTACCACCCATTAATTTCAAAGGTAGTTAGGTGCCTATGCATTTTTGAAAATCCTACTAGATAATCTGCCTCATTAGGTACCTAAATCTTAAAAAACCCTATCCCATAGTTTCTCTGTGATTCAGTTCCTAACTGTAAAATAGGAATGCTAACACTCCAGTTTCTTTCATCTGTTTATTTTGTAAGCTTTTCAGGACAAGCACTGAGTCTCATTATGGGCTTATCTACATGGAGCACCAATGAGCATCAAAGGAGTGTAATTTGTAGGGTATTCTAACGTTTTGTACTCCATTGCCCCATGTTGACCCTGCTGATGTGCTTTAAAAGTTACCTAGTGTGTATTGATGTAGCCCCATTTGAAACAGTATTACATAAAAACAAAATAGGAATCTTCTAGACGTATCGCAAGTGCTAATGAAGCGGGGATTTAAATCTCCCGCGCTTCATTAGTATAAAAATGGCTGCCGCTTTTTTTCCGCACGGAGCTTTGCCGGAAAAAAGCGCCAGTCTAGACGCTGATCAAAGTAAGAATAAGAGCCTCCGGAAAAGGGCACTTTTTCCGGAGGATCGGGGCCAGTCTAGACGCTCTTTTCCGGCTTTTTTAAAAGCCGGAAAAAAGCGGCGGACATTTTTATTTAAATGCCGCGGGGGATATTTAAATCCCCCGCGGATTTCCCTACGACGACTAGTGAAATTTACATGCCCCTTCCGGAAGAGGGGCCAGTGTAGACGTAGCCTTTGTGTATGGATCACACTTAGCACAATGGTGTTCCAGTCTTGGACTGTATGGCAATACAGATAACAATGATCTCCACTGATTTCATAGTTTAGAGCTCACTGATATTTTCCTTTTTCTCTCATATCTCATTGTGAAACTAACTTATGGAAAATAATTAAAATAACTTGCAAACTTTAATTGTATTTTTTTAAATAATGTTTAAAACTTTGATTGTATTTTTAAAAGTAAAATGAGACAAATTCTTCCCTAACACTTCTGAAGTAAATGAATTTACCTCAGGGATGCATTTGCCCATAGTTTATATGTATTCCAACATCGTTACAGGATGTTGAGCTAAGACTCTGACAGTCAGAACTTCAGCAGGTGTGAACTGGCACACATTGGAGCTGTGCTGATTTCACAGGCTGAAAATCTTCATAGGCTTCGTCAAACTAATTAAAGTTTTCACACTATTTTGTTCTGGTGTTGTATAATTATTTGTAAGTAGAAAAAAACCCATCATAGATTTCAGTAGGCTTTGGATCAGGTCCTCAGAGTTAATTCCTTCTTCCATTGACTAGAATGGAAGCAGAATTGGTCCCTTAATGATTCATTTTCTTAAACGGTTCTTTGTGATTTTACAGATTCATTTAATATCTCAGGGTGGCTACGTCTACACTGGCCCCTTTTCCGAAAGGGGCATGCTAATTTTCAACTTCAGAATAGGGAAATCCGCGGGGGATTTAAATATCCCCTGCGAGATTTAAATAAAGATGTCCACCGCTTTTTTCCGGCTTGGGGAAAAGCCGGAAAAAAGCGTCTAGACTGGCCCGATCCTCCGGAATAAAGCCCTATTCCGGGGATCTCTTATTCCTACTTTGTGTGGGAATAAGAGATCCTCCGGAATAGGGCTTTATTCCGGAGGATCGGGCCAGTCTAGACGCTTTTTTCCGGCTTTTCCCCAAGCCGGAAAAAAGCGGCGGACATCTTTATTTAAATCCCGCGGGGGATATTTAAATCCCCCGGGATTTCCCTATTCTGAAGTTGAAAATTAGCATGCCCCTTTCGGAAAAGGGGTCAGTGTAGACGTAGCCGGTATGTCTACACTACAGCTCTATTTCAAATTAACTTAATTTGAAATAGTTAATTCAAATGATGCTAATTCGAATTAACACATCTACATACAAACACTATTTCAAAATAGCATTTTGTATTTCGAAATAGCACATCCACACTGAGTGGACCCTGAACCGAAGTTAAGGCTGGCCGGAACAAGTTCCAGCAGGGCATCAGGTTAGGACTTAATGTGTGGGGCTGCTGCCTGAGGCTAACTGAGCTCCGTGCTTAACTGAGCTCCCCCCTCCCCCCCCCAGACAGACACTTCTCAGGGTTCCCCACTTGCTTGTCTACCTCGATGAGGGACAGCAAAGCAGTCCTGTCTTGGAGTGCCCTGAGTACCCGCACTCGGGACACCACAGCACTCAGCCACATGGAGCCAGAGTTGCCCCTGGGCATGCCGGTGCATCTCATGGGGTCGTTGCCATCAGCCCAGCTGCACTTGCTGCAGGCTGCCATCCGGGGGGTTCATCAGGGGGCTGTCAGGATCCAGGAGACCCTGTGGGACAGCGTCCACCCTGAGGAGCCCTCAGAGCCACCCTGGTCCTCCCCACCAGGGGCTCGTGCCCCATTCCTCCCACACGTCCTTCCTCTTACCCCTCCCTAGCCCCCCTTCCTGATGTCAAATAAAAGACACGCATGTTCAAAAATAGAAACTGGGTTTATTGAACAAAACTGGGTGGGGATGAACCTCTGGGGAGACTGGGAAAAGGAGGTGGGAGAGGAGAAGTGGGAGAGGGGAGGGAGAAACCTGGGAGGAGGGAGCTGGAAGGGGAAAGCAAGGAGAAGAAAGGGGAGGGAAAGCTCAGGGCCCAAGGTTGGGGGTCTCGCCGGACCAACTTGATTTTCATGCAAACCTGCTCCTGAGTTCGCATGTGACCTTTGGTGGCCAGGCTGGCAGCTATCCTGCCATAGACGGCCGCATTTCTCCATCTAGTGCGGAGATCATGGACGTTGGGGGCATCCCCTCCAAACTTGAATGATCTCCACCCTGGACCAGGAAGGCACCCACCTTCTCCAGCCCCTGTCAGGCTCCTGGGAGCTGGCAGACTGCTCCTGGGGAGGTGCCAGTGGCTTGCTGGCTCATGTTTTGGGGCCACTGGGTCAGGGGCTTCGGTGGCCACTGCTGGCTCTGGGCTGGCAGGCTTGGAGCTGGCACAGGCACTGTGGCTCCGGGGCTGGGGGAGAGGAGAGTAAGTTTTTCTGGTTGTGCCCAGAGTGGCCACCAGGGCTCCCTGGGAAGGGTTGGGGGACCCCTATTTTGAATTAAGTGTCTACACAGCACTTAATTCGAAATAGCGATTTTGAATTTGGCGTTACTCTTCGTAGAATGAGGTTTACCAAATTCGAATTAAGTGCTCCGCTATTTCGAATTAATTTTGAAATAGCAGTTTGTATGTATAGACGCTATTAAAGTTAATACGAAATAACGGCTGTTATTTCAAATAAACTTTGCAGTGTAGACATACCCTTCATTACAACAGCAATTTTGATAGGAAAATTCCCAACCCACATATTAAAATAGGAAAAGAATGATTAATTACCTTATAGAAAATTTGGTTCTTTGAGATGTGTTTTCTATTTATATGCCACTCTAGTTGTGCATCCACCCCATGATTTAGAGATCAACATCCTTTGTCCAGTCATGTCTGTTAGGGTCACGCCCAGAGTGTCCTCACTCCCCCACCAGCTGGGAGCATTAAGGGCAGAGTGGAGCCAACCAACCTTCAATTCCTTTGCCTTACAGAATCTGGGTGTTAAAGTCTCTATAACTGGAATGGAGTGTGGGTTACTATAAGATAAGTTATTATTTCTTCTTTCTTCTCTGTATAAATTCCATTCTTGGTGACATTCAGGTAGTGACCAAGGAGCAGATGAAATTCAATGTTGATAAATGGACAATAATACATATTGGAAAACATGATCCCGACTATACATACAAAATGATGGGGAATACATTAGCTGTTACCACTCAAGAAAGAGATTGGGGAGTCGTTGTTGGTAGTTCTCTGAAAACATCCACTGAATGTGCAGTGAAAGTCAAAAGAGTGCACAGAATATAGGACCTGTTAGGAAAGGGAGAAATAATAAAACAATAAATATTATAGTTAATGTTTACTCTAATTTTTCCCATGCATGTGTGGAATGAATTTTGTTATATGCACCAATGTGGAGGTGATATGCGGTGGGAATTTGGTCAAGGGATTTGTAGTGTGAGAGAAGGGATTAGGACTGGGACAGAGGGTTAGGGAACAAGGGAGTGAAGGCTCCAGCAGGCAGTGCAGGCACTGGGGGAGATGAGGAGTTTGGGATGCAGGCTGCCCAGGGATAGTTGACCCCCCCCCCCACACACACACCCTAGGCACCTGTCTCCACCAAAACAGCTCCAGGGCTAGAGGATAAGTGCCTTCCCTCCCCACCACAGCCCTGAGCACTTGTGCAGTCTTTGATAGGCTGCTGAGTAGTTGTGCAGCTGTGCAGTTTAGAGAGAACTTAGATCATAAGGCACTATATAAATCTATGATATGCCCAGGCATAGGCACTGACTTACTTTCTATCCAAGGGGTGCCCACTCCATTCCAGATCCACCCCCACACACTCCTCCCTCCAGGTTTCCACCCCCACCCGGCTTCTTTCTAGACCCACAAACCCCTGTCAGGGATGGACTACATTTATTTGATTCTGCCTCAGCACAGGATCCTGATGACTTCTCAAGGTCTCTTCCAGTCCCACATTTCTGTGATTCTATTTTCAGATGCCCCAGGGACCTAAGTCAGGCTTTGTGCTATGCTGGTGAGAAGAGACATATGGCAATCTATGTCTCTTTTTTTTTTAAAGCAGGTTTCTTAGAAGGAGACATGTCTTTCTGTTTGTTTTTTGTTGGTTGGTTAGAAGAGCTGTGGTGTGTCCTACCCTTTTTGCTGATGAAGAGGCTTTAGAAATGGAAGCATCAGAGGAAAAATTCTAAGGTGCTGAAGCTCCAAAATGCGTAGCTGGATTCAGCTTACCTTAAGTCAACCCAACACTGTGTCTATGCTGTGGGAGGCTGACAGGATTACACGTGCCCATTGGCTTCCCTTACTCCTTTCAGAATGAAGAGTACATAACACCAGCGGGAGCTGCCCTCAGCATTTGATTTAAGGGTCTACAGTAGACCTGCTAAACTGAATGCTAGATTGACTTCCAGAAGGTCGATTTTCTCCATAGTGTATCATAGAATCATAGAATACAGGACTGGGAGGGACCTCGAGAGGTCATCAAGTCCAGTCCCCTGACCTCATGGCAGAACCCAGTACAGTCTAGACCATCCCAGATAGACATTTATCTAACCTACCCTTAAATATCTCCAGAGATGGAGATTCTACAACCTCCCTAGGCAATTTATTCCAGTATTTAACCAGTGTAGAAAAGCCCAACATGGACCAAAATACTTCCCGTGAAAGATGGTTCAAAACTGAGTGGCTCTTGTTTACCCGGATTCAAGGCTGGCCTCCCTATCTTTTCCATCCAAAAAAAAAAAGCCTTACAATTCATAGATTCCAAGACTAGACTGGACAATTGTGGTAATCCAGTTTGATTTCCTATGTAGCATGGGCGGTAGAACTTCCCCAACATAATTCTTACAGCTTATCCAATCTTCATTTAAAAATTGTCAGTGATGGAGCAACCACCATGACCCACAGTAAATTGTTCCAGTTGTTAATTATCCTGTTTAAAATGTGCACCTTATTTCCAGCTTCCCGTGCGATTTGATTCTGTTAGAAAAAACTCAGCAAACAAAGCCTTGTCAATGAAACAAACCAGGCATCTAATATACTCATCATTGATGAGTATAGCTACCTTGGTTTGAGGGGCAGTATTTGAACCCAGATGATTTTTGCTCAGTCATCAGTGCTGAAGCCCAGTATCTGGTAACTAAAAGACAGTAAAACAACTACGTGGAATGGAAACCTAATAAAAACTCTCCTCAAATAACTAAATTAACTACCTAATTTTCAAACATTTATGTTGTAATCATGAGTGCGCAAGAATCAGGGACACTGTTTTCTCAGTTCTGTCTTGCAGCCACAGGGGCTAAGGATTATTTGACCCCACTTTGTGCCCTCAAATAAAGAGGCATCTGAAGACACTCATAGCACAGGAATAGTCCCAATGGACACTATAGGTTGAACCTCTCTAATCCAGCACTCTCTGATGTGGCAACATCCATAGTCCAGCATGATTTTAGTTAGCCAGAGGTCCACTTGCTGCAGGTGTGGCCAAGTTTTCTGTGACCTTCCTTACCCCTCTCTTCACCCTCACTGCCTCAGGCCGGGACCAGAGCTGGGGGGGGGGGAGGCTGTGGAGCCCCAAGTCCACCGGCAGGGACCCTGGGCAGCAGCAGAGGGACCAGCAGCCAGGACCTGTAGCAGACAGCTGAGACCCCAGTTTAGGGGCCAGTGGCTGGGTATCTGGGCTAGCTGTGACTGACCTCCTGTGGTCCACCAATTCTCTAGTTCAACACTAGTCAAGTCCAAGGGGTGCTGACCTACAGAGCTTCAACCTGTACTGGCAAAAAAGGATCTGGTCTAGAGTAAATGAACACCTACAGTGGAATATATCTGTGAACAAGCACTTGAAGAAGAATATGAAATGTATTCCACTTTCTCCAAATGGAAATGAGTATTAGTTGTTGTTATGGTTATATCCAGAAAATGCATGTTATTTGATTTCATCCTGTAAGTGTACAGTTGACATTTTTACTCACTATTCTTCTTTATTAAAAGATCTCCAGGAAACTACTTGCATTATAAATAGTATAGTAATATGATGACTGCAACATTGTCTTTGGTTATCAAATGATGATGAGCAAGGGACATGCATAACTTCTTCTGAAGCATTCATTTTTCAAAATGAAGGAAGTCAATTGCATTAGGGAAAGAGACCTAGATCCTGACAAATGTGTAGGCATCTGCCAAAGTATACAAAAAGTTGCAATGACTGATGTATTAATGTAATGCTGCCAGTGTACTATATTCAGAAATTTACAACTGTTGATGCTTTATGTCCAGTAAAAAAAACAGGTATCATGATTTCTGCTATGTTTGACATTCTCTATATTTTCTACTTAATTTTAATCTCTGTATAGTACTCTGTATTTGCTTTCTATGAGAGAGACAGAATAAGTAGGACTCCCACAAATGGGATAATACATTTGAAGACAGCTGACCAAAGAAAAGAGATAGCAGAGATGAAAATTTCTTGACATTTTTATGAACTCATCATTTTTGCCATTTAATATATAAAAAGAAAAACCTATTTCTACTGATTGATTACTTTAATGAATAAATGTACTCAGTGATGTGGTGGTTTGAGTGGATTAAATTTCCCTTGCTGGCAGGAACCAGCCTTAAAGGAAAGTGTTTTGAAGGTCTGTTCATTTCTCCCCCAACCCTTAAAAAAAGATAGAAAATCAGTCTGAATTTCAAACCACTTTGATCTCTCTGTATATTTTATAAACTATTACTTGGTCCCCTGTGAACCCCTGTGGAGTAAAAACCAATTACAGTGCCTCAGTTTGTGTGTTCAAGTAATTTTAAAAGCAAATTTTTCAAAATGTCACTGATGTTGAATAACATAGTGCTCCTTATAACTAGAACCTCCTTATTCATAATACTTGCTTCCTGTACTCAACAGAAACAACCTCCCATCACCTTAGCCCATCCAATACAGAGCTGGTAATGAGAGCATCGTGAACTATTTTGAGACAAGGAAATCATTCAGAAGAGTTAGTGATTTAAAAACAAAAACAGAGAAGCTGCATATTTTGGAAAATGAAGTGCAGGAGAGGATAATTTCCTGTTTGTGGCTTTGTTTTGATACTTGTAAAGTAGTGTCCAAAAGCATGCAGCTTTTGTGCAGTGCTGCTCAACCTGAGGTTCTCTAATTTGTGGCTCCTCTTAAATTTGTATGAGGTTCTGATTCAGCTCATTCAGAGTACTGTATCATGTGATATCCTGATCAGGCATTATGTGATATGCTGATGTCAGTGCACACATTTTCTTGTGTGGGGGAACTGTCAATTTAAAATACACAGACTTGTACTCATATGTACATATTCTCACAGTTCAAACTAGGGGGCTAGTGTAGACATACCCACAGAGATATACTCACACAAACAGATGGATGAACATGTATTTGTTTAGGTAGCTAATAAAATACATGATTGTGCCCATTGTGATCATATATTAGCTTTAAAAAGTTTCTCTAATGGGAAAAACACATCATAAAAATATTTATTCATAGTTTTGTATTCGAAATATGTTTGATTATTTTGTGACTTAATGATTGAGTGCTTTTTCTGCTATTACAATTTGAAGGCTACTGTTCTAATGACTAAATATAAAGTGCAAAATGCAGAGAAAATAACACTTTTATTTTTCCTACAGGTTCCACCTCTATGGTCCAGACTTCTATAGTTCAGCAGCATCTGTGGTCCAGCAACCCGCTGGATGCGCCCAGGTTGGAGCACTTATGGGGAAAAGCCAGGCCCCTCTCAGTGACTCCTCCACACTCCTAGAGCTTCAAGTGAAGTACAAGCTCAGGGAAGGAGGAGATGCAGGAACATGGGATGCTCGGGAAAGATGCAGGAGTACAGCCCCACACTCACTGGAAGGGGTGGGGGTGAGCCAGATGTGCAGCCCACATGCCACAGGCTTTGGTACATGCCTGCAGGGCTGCGTTCCCTGGGGCTCCACATCCACCCTTTCTCTTCCCCCAAGTACCCCTCCCCATTCTGTCAATGGCAGCCCCTCTGCTGCCACCCCCAAGTAGATTGGACAGTGTCCTTTTGCCTCAGGTGCTTAAGTCCAACAACTCAAGAGTCTTCTCATGTGCCCAACCCTCCTCTGCACCCCTAGGGTTGCCAGGTGTCCGGTTTTCACCCAGACAGTCTAGTCATTGCATCTTCTGTCCAGTTAAAAAAAACAGAAAATACTATATATGTCAAATGTCCGGTATTTTCTGTTTTTCTCAGATGGATGGCCAGTGGGGACATTTTTCCCCTGCTGTTTCTGATAGGAGAGTAGGGAGCAAGGGAATTTAAAGGCACAGCAACCTTTTTTTTTTTGCTCAACCAATTTTTTTCCCCTGCCATGTTCGGGATTTTTTGCGAAAGTATCCGGCAACCCTATGCACCCCCCTCCTCACAAGAGTTGTAGACCCAGAGTTCAGAGGCACATTTGCAGAGTTCACCTCCTACTCTAGGTGGTGGATGGCATAAAGAGGCGTTTTACTTGCTCTGCGATCAGTCAATTACTCACCATCCTTCTCTCCACGCCATCCTGCTGGCCTCTTGCAGGCTATACCTGCCAGCCACCTGCAGTAGTTGACCCAACAAGCTCTCTGAGGCAAGAACAGTCTTTTTATTCTGTTTGAACAGTGCCTTGCACAAGGGAATTCTGCTTCATAATTAGAATTCCTAAGCACCACCATAGTACAAATAATTGATAATTTCCCAGCATAATCACACTAATTTTAATGGAAGTACACCAAGACTGAATATAGTTGTGGAGTACTTTATTGATTGTGAATGTGATGTACTCAGAGTTGAAAGTAAAATTAATGTCTTCCTAGTATGGGTGGGAATTACTAGCCAACCTCCCGACGTGACCCCCCCCCCCCCCAATGTGACTCTGTCCTTCCCCTAGGTTTCTTTTTACCATCTGCCACAGTGTGATATTCTTTGGGGCAGTGAATGGGAAGACTCTGGAGTCACTGCAGGAATGACAAAGTCAGGGCAGTGGATGTGAAGACTGTCTGTTGCTGCTTGTGTATAAGAACTTTGAAAGGGGAAATCAGTGTGACCTGGCTGGTGGGCTGAGTCACAGCACAGCAGTACTGCAACTCCATCAGCTACCGGAGAGCTGCACTGGTGAAAGAGAAGAATGGGAGTGCTGAACTCGGCAGAACTAATCCCCAGACCTGCCCAAAGGGGGTGCGCAGAGAGCAGCCTGTGACAGGCTTGACCTAGTAAACTGGGATTGTGTCAGTGACATCAATAGAAAAAGATTTCTTATAGAGATTGATGGATGCCATATTTCCTTTCCTACTGATTTAGTTACGGGGTACTCCTAATTCTAGGAAGCTGCAATAGCTCTGTCACGAGGTTTCTGAGAGCAGAAGAGTTAATTTACAGCAAGAGGTAGTGATCATACAGATTCTCATCCAAAACAGGATAAGCAATACCTGCCTTGATGAATCTCAACTAATGCCATTTTATGAAATGGGCCTCTGAAAGGCGGTATGTCTGAGAGTAATTTCACATAGCAGACCAACCAGAACAGGCTGACATTTAACTCTCCAAGTTATCATCAGAAGTACTACCTTTGTGTATCAGGGATCACAATTAGTCGTGAACAAAGCAGTAAAAATTGTCAATATAATTTTCCACTGGGGTAGCTACACAGTTGGTAGCAGTGGTGGAAGCTGTGGCATAGGCACTTCTTAGCTAATCTCATCACCATGTTGCACTGTCTGAACACAGTCAGATGATCCTGTGGTAAAATCAAACAAATAAATAAAAACTGTCTTGCTTCCGAAGATGTGCACCAGAACCATAGCAACTCTGGGAGATTCCCTGAAATTCTTAGGATAGATATGTTCCAAGTAGGAACCATACTAAGACGTGGTTCTTACGGTAGTGCACCGTAAAAGGCTACCACAGTTCATAACAGAAGCTGGAAGCAATATAACAATTAATTACATATGCTCTTGCACAGGGGCAGCCAAGATACAGCCCATGGGCTTGAACCGGCCCACAAAGTCTTTCCATCCAGCCCATGGCAAGCCACTGTAGCAGGGAACAGAGCTGGCTGCTCCCTGTGGCTCTCTGCACTATGGGAGGAGGGGAGGCTTCATGTGCTGCCCATGCCCCCAGCAAAATCTCTCGGCTAATGGGAGCTGAGAGATTTTGCTGAGGGCTACAGATGTAAAATCCTGATCAATCAGTTAACCAGTTAAATATTAGGTCTGCCTAGCATTTAACCAGTTAACCTACTAAAGCGGGATCCTAGACTGGGAACCACACCAGACCGTCTAGAGCAGCCCCCAGCCTGCACTGGGGCTAGGGCTGGCTCTGCCAGGCTCCCAGCCCCCACGTGGAGGCTGACGCTGCTGCCAGCTCCCAGCCCGCTCTGGACCAGCCCCTGTTCGTGGCAGGCTCTGGCTCCCTGAAGACAGAGGTTGCTACGCCATAGCAGCCTCTGCCTGCGGTGCACCCAGGCTCCCCACAGACACAGATTGCTCCAGACACCAGGGCAGCCCCTGCCTACAGGGCGCCCCGGTCCGCCATGGACAGGGGCTGCTCCAAACGAGAGCATCCCCTGTTCACAGTGGGCGCCCTCGGGGCTGCAGCAGCCCCTGCCCACAGCAGGAAGCTTGTCCTGTCCCACCATTTTCAGATATCCAGAACCAGTAAGCATTACCCATTGACGGTGATGCTTACCAATTAACTGGGTAACCGGTCACATTTTCACATCCCTACTGAGGGTGAGGGCAGTGAGTAAAGCAGTGTTTCTTAAACTGTGTTCCATGGCACACCAGTGTGCCGTGAGGCAGTCGGAGGTGTGCCATGGAGAACAACAGAATTCAAAATGGCCACTCTTAAAGGGGCAGCCAACCTTTTTTTTTTTTTTTTTTTGCTCAGTAACCTTCCCCTCATTCTTTCCCCCCCCCCTCAATAATTATCCCCCTGACTCTTCTCCTCCTACTCCCCCCCCCCTTTTTTTGGTCAACAAAAAGTCTTTTGTGTTCCTCATAAAAAAATTGTTTGGTGTTCCTCAGTCTTAAAAAGTTTAAGAAACACTGGCGTAAAGCCTCCCCCCATAGTGCAGGGAATCACACAGAACAGAGCCATCTGGGGCTGCTGGCAAGCAGAGAAGCCTGCCAGAGAGTGCTCCTGGCTGGGAGCTGCTTAAGTAAGCATCTCCCAGCCAGAGCCTGCCTCTGGCACCGCGGCCCCTCCCACACTTCAACGCCCTCCTAGACCCTGCCCTTCCTCCTACACTGCTCCCCCAGATCCAAATCCTCTCCTGTACCCAGACCCCCTCCCGGACTCTGCACCCCAATCCCTTGCATCAGATCACAACCCCCTCCTTCACCCAAACTCCCTTTCAAACCCCACATCCTCTCCTGCACCCCAGACTCCTACTCTGAGCTCCCTTCCACACCCAACCTCCATCCAGGACCCCAGGCCCCTTCATAGGGAAGTATGGCACTTGATCACTTACCAAAATCTTGGAGTGGCCCCCATCAAAAATTATTGCTCTAGCAGAAAGCCCAAAAGTGACAGGCTAAAACTTTACACTAAGCGGGCTTCTTGAGTAGATAAAAGTAATACATGGATACTCCAAACTATAGAACACATAAGGAAAAGAAACAAGTTTTTTCCTAAAAAACTGGTCATGTGTTATAGCCCTTTAAGACTCAACTGTGACTTTAGCACATTGGTGAAAGTAAATTTAGCCAGCTCTTGCTGAAGCTGTGCACCAAGGCACATCCACTTACTTTCACCTGTGCTTTAGCATAGACTAAGAGTCAAATCTTACCTTAAACACACATTTTCTGAAGATGCAAAGAAAGAATTTGATGCAAACCCTGAAACCACTGTTATATGAAAGTGTTTGGGGCCAAATGGGAATTCCACCATCTTATACAAGCACCTAATTTGGCTGTTAATATTCCAAGTGATCCAAGGATAAACATCTATGTTTCAGAATGAACACTAGTGTGTGTGTTGGCTTTAAGGAGAACACTGAAGACACCTTTCATCCTGGGGCAAACACTGAGCATTGGAAAGACGTTCTATTACAAAAATTTTGCGACAAGCTGCTATCATCTCCTGCAGGGCAAATACAGGAGTCTAGTGTTGAAAACGAGCCATCAGAGTCTGCGTTAGGTGCTGACAGCACTTATTTAACACATTCGCTTCTCTAACACAAGCTTCATTCCCAACAACAGCTGCTACTGATCAAGATGCTGCTGATTGGGCATCTTCTCTTTGTTGGCTACAAAGCAAAAGCAATCCTGTTGGTAAAAACATGGCCTGGTGTCCTGTGGGGAGAGGGCGAGATCATCCACAAGTCTGGTGACTACATACACATCTAATACAGTAATCAAGGAGTGCTTCTGTGCATGTCTCAAAGAAGAATAGTTGATCTTTTCTAGATGCGAAAGAAAAAGCTATGGTGCAATCCAGTGAGGATTATTTTTATACATCTGAGCATCTTGTCATCTAGTGTATCTCCAGCACATCATGGGCTATACAGTCATAGAACAAAGAACAGCATTAATCCCAGCTCATATACCACATTATTGAGCATGTATGCTGAAAATAACCTCAAGTTTTCATCACAGGACTCTGTATTGTGCAAATACTCTATCCCCCAAAGAACAGCCCGCAGGCAGTGATTGTGTTATAATTGTGTTTGTTTTCAAAAATTTAGATGGAAAACCTAGCACTTATTTCCCTCTAACTAAAGAGACACCAGGGCATACACCCTTACTTTCATCTCTGCGTATACATCAGCCCACATAAAACCCTCTATGTTGGAGTGCCTCAGAAAAGCAAGGGACACACATGACAGGAAGGGGGTGGTGCTGGGGAGCAGCTTTTCTGGAAAATCCACATTTTACATCAAAATAAATCATTAAAGTAAGCCCTGGTCAGAGCAGCACTAACTTCTGCTCCTTGCTTTCTATTCCCTATTCTACCACTCCATGGAAGTAATAGGGGTGTACAGCGGAGAAGGATGACTACTGGCTAGCTAGGGGGCCATCTGTACCATCAATGCTGAAAGATATAGGCCTGGAAATTACATAGGAAAATAGCATTTTGCAAATACATGCATTACTTTTGCACCTCAAAATATTTTAATCAAAGTTTTGGTTGCTCATGTATTGTGGGTCCCATAACTGCTACTGAATGGTTATGTCATGCAGTTTAGTATGCAAAGCTGTTATTTTTCTTTTCATTTTAAAGATGTATATTTTGTAAATCTTCATTTTTAATTACAAAATGGAACCTGCTATATGCTTTATTGTAAGAGAACATTTTGTGTTTTTTATCTCCTGCCTGTCAACTAAATCCTTTCAAATGTGGGGAACTGCTAATCCAAAACTCAATGTATGAATGTGAAGAAATTAAAACCTATGCTGCTAGCAAAAGAAATAGAAATAAGCTATAAGGTGTATGCAGTTGTGTTTATAGTAGTGCATAGATTAGATCAACAGCAGGAGTTAATGTTAACAAGGCCTTAGATTGCATATATCCATCATAAAAACCTCCTTGCAGAGAAACAGTGTAGGGGCTGTGTGAAAGTTACTGCAAAGTTCAGAAGACAGTAGAAGAATTGTATCCCAACTGTAATTGTAAAGGTCTGTATCCAGGTTCAGCAAAAGGCAGAAAATATATGTAAAATACAGATATATACTACAGAAGGTAATTGCAGGATAAAATGTAATACACTAAGGAGTACATTCCACACTCTATTTATAATGAAAACTAATATTTAGCATACATCAATAGATTAGCTAGACGGTACCTATTTATATTATTATTCAGATGCCTCAGACAATTAATGCAAGAACTATTTTGAGACAAAGTTAAATTGACAAAATTACGGTACAGCTAACAGCAATATGACACACTAGGATTTTCTGGCATGTAAAGCTCATTTTAACAGATACCAATGTGACATAAATAAAGCTGTCAGGCTTTCTCCAAAGGATAGTCATCCACTTTATGTTTCAAGTGCCAAATTAATTATATTTGACATTTAATTTATAACCTCAGGTATTTTAGATTTAAAACTTGACTATGATAACAGCAGATGAGAGCAGAGTTCCATTTGACAGAATCAATTTTTTTCAAGTTATTTTCATTGAGAGTGAGAGTCTTGATACAAATTTTTGTGCATCAAGCATGAATACAGGACATTGATACCTCTAAGCAAAGTTCATTTCATCATCACCCTCCTCCCCCACCCACCCTGTGGTGAATTATTTTACTTTGGGTAAAGTTTCTTTTGCAGAAGTAATCACAAAGCTCCACCTACTGGATGGATGGAGAATTGTACACGAGAAAAAAGAATTACAATTATTGCCAAACAGCCTTTTGGTCAAAAGAAAAAAAACCATAAACAATTATGCATCTGTAATGTGTAAAATCTCCTCTTCCAAACACCTGAAACCATTTCCATTGCAGTACAGAGCAAAGAAATTAAAATCAAAACAAAGACTAGAAACAACTATTACAAACCTTTTCATCTGAATTAAATAGGAAGCCCAGTTTTAAAATCGTCACAGATGTAGTGTTTGATATTTACTAATAATGTCTATTTATATGGCTTTCATCCTAAAAGATCCAGAACATTTATAGAATAAACTTACGAAGCAACTGTAAGTAATATATAGGTACATCTTTCGTATATTGTTTATTTTTCCGCTCATGGAGAGTCACGTGTCATTTTTTCCTATGTATTTCAGCATCTGGAACAAGTGACTTTAAAAATATATAGGGATGGACTGTTTAACTGCTGTGCTGCAACTTAAACTTTGCATAATTTCCTTGTGTAATTTACTGATACTGTATTGAAATGCTAGTACAGTAGAACATTGGGACACCAAAACCACAGCAGAAATCAACTCTGAAGAGTTTAAAGGTTTACAGTTAAAACCACCAGTGTCAAGGTAGAACAATTTTTTCAAATTCATGCACAATTTTATAAAAACAATTTGAACATTGCGTTTTGTCAAAATATGCCTTTGAATTATTTTTTTTTAAAAGATGCTTGCCAGGTACATCTTTTTCAGGAAAAGTGAATAGAAGCTATGTATCAGTATAGCAGGACTTCTTAATTCTAATAAATAGGATTCTGTAGGATTGCTACATCTTTTGACTAAAAGGTTGAACCTCTGTAGTCTGGCACCTCAGGACTTGACCGGTGCCAAACTAGAGAATTTGCCAGACCTTGGGAGGTCAACCACAACCTGGGGGCTCTGATGCCAACCCCAGCTTCCCAGCCACCAGCCCTTCGCCTGGAGTCCCAGCTGTCAGTCTCAGGTCTTAGTTGCCAGCCCCAGGGCTCCACAGCCACCCCCAGCTTTGGTCCCAGTGAGGGATCCAGACAGGAGTAAGGGAGAGCGCAGGAAACTTAGCCCCACCCATAATAAGCAAACATCTAGCTAACTAAAATCATGTCAGACCTTGGATGTTGCTGGACACTCAGAGTGTGCCGGACTAGGGATGTGACTAGTCGACTATCTGATAAGCATAAGCTTATTGGATAGTCAACTAGTGATGCAACTAGTCGCTCCTCCCCCCACCCCCACTGCCTCTATCACAGAGAGGCGGAGGGCGGGGAGAGAGCAGAAACCAGTGCCAGCGGGAGCTGTCTTAAAAGCCAGTTCTCCCCAGCGCCATCTCCGTGGGGAATAGGGGAGGTAGAGGCACAGCAGGAAACGGCATGAGTGGAGACTGAAGCAATCTCCGCTCATGCTGCTTCTGTTAAGATTCTGCTTTTGAATCAGGAGTCCCAGGGCTCTTGTACATTTCAAAGTCTCAGGTGTTGCAAGGAGCGCCGGGCTAGCGGGAGTCCACCACTGGCCCCACGTTCCCTATGGAGCTTCCTACAGGGCTCTTGCTACAGTTCAAAGGCAAGGTGCCCTTATAGACTAATCGACTAGTCAATGGAAATTCCATCAACTATTTTATTAGTTAATTAATCTAAATTTAACAACCCTATGCCAGACTAGAGAGATTCAACCTGTATAGCACATATTAGATTCATACAAGATGGTGTTTATGTTGGTCAATGAAACTCTTATGAACAAGATAATCACGTAATTGGCCCAGAAAAGAGTGTGGTCTCATAAAACAAATACAGCACTGAGAAAGCGGCGAGGAGTCCTGTGGCACCTTGTAGACTAACCTAAGTGTTGGAGCATAAGCTTTCGTGGGGAAAGACCCACTTCGTCAATCTCCCTGGACACACAATTGCAGATCTAAAGGTAGCCATCCTGCAGCAAAAAAACTTCAGGACCAGACTGCAAAAAGAAACTGCTGAGCTACGAAGTATCAGAGGGGTAGCCATCTTAGTCTGAATCTGCAAAAGCGGCGAGGAGTCCTGTGGCACCTTATAGACTAACTGAAGTGTTGGAGCATAAGCTTTAGTGAGCAAACTTATGATTAAACAAAGACTGTGAATGGCTCGCTCACTACAAAAGCAGCTTCTCCTCTCTTGGAATTCACACCTCCAGATCAGCTACTAGAAGTGGGCCTCATCCTCCCTGATTGGATCCACCTTGTCATCTCTAGCCTGATTCTGGCCTGCATATTTATACCGGCCTCTGGAAATTTCCACTACATGCATCTCATGAAGTGGGTCTTTTCCCACGAAAGCTTATGCTCCAACACTTCGGTTAGTCTATAAGGTACCACAGGACTCCTCACCACTTTTGCAGATTCATATTAACACGGCTACCCCTCTGATACTTAGCTCTGAGAAAGAAGACTCCTGAGGTTGTATCCTAACAATTATTACATTCCATTGAGAGGCTGCAGTACTTAATTTAATGTACACATTTGATACATGTAACAGACTAAACAAAGTCCTTGCATGGATGGCCTCCTACACACCACATCCTAATAACATAAAAAGCCAAGCACAGGGTATTTAAGAGCACTAGTACCCACTCTATCATCTTCATTTAGCATGGACACTCCAATTGACAAATCTTTTCCCCTTTTTGTCCTTCTCCCGCCTCCCCTCTCTTTCTCTGTTATTTATTTGGAAAGGGGACCCCTTAACTCCATTCATCTGAAAAAGGGGAAAGAAGCTGCGTCTGCCAGGCTGCCTGACTAGCAGCCCCTCGTGCTGGGAAACAGGAGACTTAACCCCCCAGGGATTGGCTGCATCACAGACCTCATTTACATACTACGCTCTTTCCTAGCCCCACCTTCTCTTCGCGCACGCCTAAATCAAGTTTCACAGAACGGACTCACCCCATGGTTCCCTTTGCGCATGCGTTTCACGCCAAAAAACGTAACACTCTCCCTTCCCCACCGCATAGCGAGCCTCATTTCTCTCGGCGCAGGCGCAGATTATTATAGCCTTGCGTTCAGCCGTGTCCTATCCCTCCTCCAATAGATGGAGACCTTACTTGAAGGCTGGCGGAGGTGGGACCCCTGCGGCCAATCATGCTGGACTTTGTTAGCTCTGAGAAAGTCGGGTCATTCTTCCTTTCCCGGGCGGCTCGTTTCCAAAGATGGCAGCTGCGGCGGGGCCCGGGCCGGAGACGGAGGAGCTGCTTTTGTTAGAGAAACTCCTGGGCCTGGAGAAGGGGAACAAGTACGGCGCGCGAGAGGAGCGGAAGGTGAAGGAAGCGAGGGGAGACAGTGGGACCGATTCGGGCCTGTTGCGCGCGCCACCAACGGCTCTGTCCTCGCGCCCCTTGTCGCCTCGCGCTCGTGCTTCTCCCGGGGGCGCGCTCCGCAGCACCGTCACTGGTAGCTTGAGTCCCCAGTTGGAGGCGGCGAGTCTCTGCGTCCTTCTCTCCGCTCACCGGGGTGGGGGGCTAAGCGGGCGCAGGCGAGACGGGCGGGCGGGCTAACAGTCCCCTTCCCCCGGCTGAGCGCAGGGCGGCGATTGGATTGTGGCCCGGTGCGAATAGATGAAGCCAGTTGAGCTCGTTCACGGCTTCGGGGCGGCCCTCACCGAAGGGCTCTGGGCTGGGCCTTAGGGTCACGGTGCATGTGGGTAACGTGCCCACAGACGGCCCCAGCTGTGGGCCCCAAGCGGTCGACCAGGAAACACCCCTTGCTGCAGTGCAGGGTGCGTTCATTTATTGATTCGACTTTTGCACCTGAAGAAGAGCTCTTTGGCGTTGGAAAGCTTGAGTCTTTCACTAGCAGAAATGGGTCCAGTAATACTACTTCATTTACCTGTTTTCTTTGGTATCCTGGGGCCAACCCAACATACTTAGTGAAAAGCAGTTTCATAGCTAAACAGGGATGTGGGCTGTCCTATAGCACACTTTTGACCAGTAATGATTGCAAAAGTTGTATAGTTCAGAACCCTTTCCTCCTCCGCCAGAGAGATCTTTGGCCCTCGTAAGTGGCACAACATGTGGCCTTGCAGCAATTCTAGGAGTTGTTAGAAAGTGTGTCCAAAGCACTTTGTCCACTCTGGTAATTGTACAAACTTAAGTATATTTGTAAGATACAACACCCTGAAATAGTCAGATTTGTGCAAAAAAAGACGTATTTCTAGATAAGGAGGTAGAAGCATTAAAATAGTGCTTAACTATGGGACACATCAAATTCTTTGCATCAAATGGCAAGACTTTGTCACAAATGAGGAGCTTTGGAACAGAGCAGGACAAGAACCACTTGACGTTCAAATCAAGAGAAGAAAGTGGGGATGGCTAGGCCACGTTCTCAGAATACCAACTTCCAGTACAGTCCATTAAGCTCTCACAAGGAAAACGCAAAGAAGGGAGACCTCGGAGAAGATCTACTGAGATTGAAGGACAACAACTGGGGTACTCCTGGAGTCAGCTAGAAGTTTTGTCTGGAGACAGTGAAGTGTAGGAGACTTGTATTCCTAGTGGAGCATAGATCATCAAAGGTTTAGTAGTACAGTAAAACTCCGATGGTCTGGCATCTGATGGTCCTGCACCTGGAAGTGCTCCGGGCAGCCGGACCATTGGAGCTGCTCTGCCCCCAGCTTCCCCGATTCAGCCGCAGCTAAAACTGACCAGCGGCTGAATCGGGGAAGCCAGGGCCAGAGCAGCTGGGGCGCTGCCGGGTAGGTCCCATAGCGCTGCCCCTCGTCGCTGCAGGACCAACCTGGCAGCACCCCAGCGGTCCGCGATTCAGCCATTGCTGAAACTGATCAGCGGCTGACTCCAGGGAGCCCAAGGTAGAGCTGCTCTGCCCTGGCTTCTTGGAGTCAGCCGCTGATCAGTTTCAGCAGCAGCTGACTTGGGGACACCTGGGGCAGAGCAACTGGGGTGCTGTTGGGTTGGTCCAGTAGTGCTGCGGAGCGGCACTGCCGGACCAACCTGGCAGCACCCCAGCTGCTCTGCCCCAGGCGTCCCCAAGAGCAGCTGGGGTGCTGCCGGGTTGGTCTCGCAGCGCCAAGGTCGGATGAACCGGCAGCATTCCAGCTGCTCTGCTGCAGGTGTCACCGATTCAGCCGCTGCTGAAACTGACCAGCAGCAGCTCAATCAGGGCCGCTTGGCGCAGAGCCGGACTATCAGAAGGGGGGGATATGAGGGGTCTGGGGACAGCCCCCCCTTCCGATAGTCCGGCATATCTGATAATCCGGCACCCCCTGGGTCCTAAGGGTGCCAGATTATCGGAAGTTTACTGTAGTAGTATGGGATGCAGGTTTAGAAGAATGTTACATACCTCTCTGAAAGGACCAATAACAAATTGGCTTGCCAATATAAAATCTAAGCAACCCTGTGAAATTTGGCCCAAACATTTACTTATTAATTTCAGTGTACCCAGCTTTGCCAGTTATGCTTGGGCCTTTTAAGTTATTCTAAAATGGTATTCATTTCCTGTTTTTGAAAACATTCCAAGTTCTCTAGAATTGTTGATCAGCCAATGAGGAACGTAGCATTTTATTTTATAATATCAATTTGGGGAACAGGTAGCTGTTCAGCATTATGTTTTGAGATTGTGATATGTTCAAGTTTGTTTCTGGTAGCTTTGAAATCTCTTAACTCAAACTAGATGTGGCAGTTGCACAAGATCTATTTTTCATATTTTCCTTTTTGCATCTGAAATTTTTTGTATCTGAAATTTTTGCGATACTATTTTATCTAGTGTGCTATACAGAATATTTTGTATTTAAGATTGGCATATGATTATTTGTTCCATTTTTCTCTATATAGTAATCTTTCAGTTGTTACTGCCTGGAAAAAGCAGACTCCTGGGTCAGTAGGTACTGTAAACAAGAAGTTGCCATGTTGAGTACCATGATACTGTCCCTTAATTACTCTGAATACATATTTGTGAAACCTTTGCCCCTCAATCTTTTCCTCACTATACATTTGTGCACCATGCGTTGTTTGCTGAAAAAAATGTTGCCACTGAATTTTGATTCCTGTAATTAGAAATCGATTCTATTTTGGCATTAGGATGCATTTAACAACACTCATGGTCTTGTAGCTGAAACCAAATCTGGTGAATGCATAATTATGTGCAACAATGAGGAAAGTAGGCTTTCCTTAATTCGCATTTTGGAGGTCTGACCATTTCCAACAGCTAAAAATAGTAACATACTGCAGAAAAATCCTTATTGTATATCTATTGTACTTTTAATGTTAACTATGTGAGATGGTGAAAATGAGACTAACAACTTCTTAAAACTGGGAGGAAATAAGTACATCCAGGTAACTGTTATTTCTGGAAAAACTGTAGATGCTCTTTTTAGATTAGATCAGGAATTAGTTTAGTCCCTCTGGAAATATACTTAATGCTTCAATGCCAACAGTATTTGGCATACACTTAAAAATGGCTCTGAATATTAAAGATTGTAACTTGATTCTTCTTCAGAATATTAATTGAAATGTTACAAAAAATATTCCAAAATTCAGACTACTTGTCTAATTTAGGTGGGTGTTACTTAATATTCTATGTGATTTTTTTTTTTCTCCATACTTTAGCCAAGGTACTTTGTTCTTCCATTTTACAAAAAGCAAAACAAAATGCTGGTCACTGCTAAGTGGAATCTACATAGAGAATACGGAGATTCAGTTTGATTGGACATTCCCCTTTGTAAAGTTTGGGTCTGTGTTATGAAAATAGCAATATATTTGTAGGTTTGTGATCTGGCTTAATAATTAGAGTAGATGCTGTCTACTGCCTTTTTCCTGTTTAAGATACTTAATGAAAATCAAAGTCCCCAATAAGCGGCAACATCTTGCGAAGAGAGATGGGCGGGCACACAACTGCATGCTTTCTGTAGCGCCATCATACTCTTAACTGTTATTTTACTGAATGGCTTCAAAGGATATTGTATACTATACTCATTTACTCTTGGAAGTTGTAGACAGAATGGTTGTCTCTTCTTATCAAATAAAAACAAAGGGTTAATTCGCAGTACATTAATGATTTCCTTTAAACTAATTGCCTACACTGTACAGTGTGAAGTCATATAGTTTGTGGTACAGGCAATATGAATGACTGATATTCCATTTTCTGTACTGATGCTCTAATAAACAGAAGAAAATGTTTTATGTTTAGAAATGTACTTGGTTTTAAAAGGTGTACACACAAGATTAAATTTATATTGTCATGGATGACTTCTATGGGTATATCATAATCATTGTTAGGATTGGAAATGTTAACTGTAACTTTTAGTTTTCGATGTATTTTTAGATAATGTGTACCTGTTATGTTTTGTACTTTTAGTCAGTGTTTAGATGACTAAACTGGGTAACGCTTTTTTCCTTTAAAGTACAACTATACATAAAGGCCTACCTTTTTTCATGACATACGTTTTCACTGATTGTGATAAACTTTCTGACAGAGTCAGAAAATCCTTTTGGCATGAAATTTAACTTCTTTTTCAATGTCATGGTTTTCATAATTGAATTGGTGGTCATATTATAGTGATGAAGACAGTAGTTAGAATTAGACAATGACAGGTTTTACTTCTATATCCCATGACTTATTGAATTTGGTAAACAAGCTAAATGTGGACTAGATATTTGTGCAACTTTTTGAAAGTAAAGCAAGTAGGAGTTATTGAAAATGGTAAATCTCGTACTCTTGCAAATCATGTTAAATAAATGAGCTTTGTAAGGGCACACTTTTGCATATAAATGTTTCCTCCAGAATGATGTTCTTGTCTCAAACCAAAAAAAAAAAAAAAAATCATTACATACAATGACACTGGTAATTATTGATATAGTAATTTATGGGAAGAGAGAATATGTGCTATATTTAACACACAAACAATCAAGTAATTTCACACCTATAAACGAAGATTTTTAAAATTCAACACTACACCACCTGCAGCTTAACCCTAATAATGAAGTGCAATACAGAACTTTTTATTAAGGTGAAACAACAAATGTACTGCCTCCTGAAAGAGCTTTCTCTCAGTAGCTTGGTCAGTCACCAAACTTGTAGAACTCAATCTGTCTTGCTGGTGTCTGTGCACCTAACTGTGTGTGAACTCTCCGCTTGCACAAAGTAGTTATTTAAAATAACAGCTGAGAAAATCTAACGAGTCTGATTTTATTTATGGCTGTTCAGAAAAGCTGGATGTTTATGGATTTTTATAGTAGGAAATTGTATTTTTACACTTGAAAATGTGGAATTGTGTGAGAGGCTATCGGAAGATTTCTGGGAGATGACAGATCTTCTGATGCTTTCATTTATTTTTGGCAAAAATAAAACGTAATGTTTCAATAACAAAGTGAACATACTGGCATACCATATAATATGGTTGTTCAAAGGTTAGCCTTTGTTAAACATGACAAACTTACATGGTATTTGTTTCCTTCTAGATTCCAGTACTTCAAACAAACAATGGTCCCAGTTTAATAGGATTGGCTACTATAGCCACCCATCTAGTCAGACAAGCTAAGAAAGAACAGCTACTTGGAAGTACTGCAGAAGAGAAAGCAGTAGTTCACCAGTGGTTAGAATACAGAGTAACTCAAATAGCTGGACATTCTAATAAAGAAGATATAACAATAATTCTGAAGGTAAGAATAACTTAATCGCTGTACCACCAGAATATTGAATTTTGGAGTGGTTGGACATTGAAGCTGTTATGTTGGGGGACAGTATACATGTGTGGGGGACAGTATACATGTGTGTATTTACCTTGGCAATATCTACTAGTTTTATTACTAATCTTAAATTAAATTAATTGCTTTCTTTTTACTTTCTTGAAAACCTGAAGCTGAAGGAAATGGCTTGAAATATAATATATAAATTAAGCCTCCTGTCTTGCTATAAGAATTTAATACTTAAAATGTATTGGAGGGAGAATGTAATTGTGCCTATAAAGTTCCGAGAATGTTTAATTGTTCAAGCTCCTCTTTTGAAAGACTACAGTCTCCTCTCATCAGTAAGCTGCTACTGAAGTTCCAGTATATATAAATTATACTTTGACCCAAGATGACATTTGTTTTATAGTTACTGGAACAATTCCAGGTCAAAGAAACGGTGGCAATTGGGTGGATAGATACCAGCAAGGCTCAACAATTAAAGCAATCTACTTGCCCATGGCGAGTAGATTTTAGCCCAGCACAGCCTGATCTGTGCATGCGCAGTGTGTGGTTCCGCGCGGCTGGCGAGCGGGGCTTGTCGCCGCTTGGCGAGCCCTGGATACCAGGATGAGTTAATATGCAGTATTATATGTGAGATGATGCATGAAAGCACAGAGGAAAATTTCAATTCATGTTTTCATATTTATACTAGCAGGCTGCACTCCCTGCTTATTACACTTGCCAAACCACCTCTCTCTGGGGGTAGGTGTCTGGCAAGGGAGGAAGAAGGGAGGGGCAGGAACAGGTTGGGGGATGCGGGATCTCGGTGGAAGGTGTGAGGGAGTTAGGGGGGGATTGTCGGGCTTGGATGACAGGGGGGACCCGGTGTGGGTTTGCGGGGAGTGGGGCATCAGGCTCAGATAGTGGAGGGGACCCAGGAGGAATGGGGGGTTGGGCTTGAATGGTGAAGGAGACCCGGTGTGGCCTGTGGGGGTGGGAGGGATCTGGCGCAGTCAGGCTGAGATAGTGGAGGGGACTTCAGCCCCAGGAGCTTCTTCTTGGCAGTGCAGCCCCAGCGGGGCATGAAGCGGGAGCTGAAACAGCTCATTTCTGGAGGGGATGGCACTGAGGCTGGCCATAGCAAGTGGCTATGGGTGGGCGCCTGCACAAGCCTGGTCACATGAGAGTCCCCCTGCCGAGGGAGCTGCGTCCCTTCCTTGCTCTGGTCCTGTCCCCATAGGAGTCTGCCTTATGGTTGCCACTAATGGTCCTGCTAATGAGATACTTGGCTGGTGGGTTGAAAATAACATAAATGTCTTACACTAAGAAATATAAGTGTGGGAGAGCTTGAGGCTAGGAATATGTAGGGGTGCAGGAGTTAGGGTTTAAGTGTGTGAGGGGCAGGAGTCAGGGCTGGAGGGTATAAGGTTTGGCAGACTGGTAACATTTTATTTGTGTGTTTGCATATTTGTTATTTGCGTAATGAATATGAAATATAAAAAGTTACCAGACTACCAAAAAATTGTGAATAGGTTTGCCGGTCAACGGTATAAAAATGGTTGGGAGCTACTAGACTGCTCACTTCCCCCCACCTTGCTGTATCAGATGCAGCAAGGTGGGAGAGCAGAAGCCAGTGCTGAGGGGAGCCCACTAAAAAGTAGAGGCAGCAGTACAGAGTAGGGATGTTAAATATCGGTTAATTGAATAGTCGGTTAACCTCATGAATTCTTGTCAGTTAGTCGACTGTTTTTATGGTCCCTGGGCAGCCCCTGTCTGGGGGAAGGGATCTGAGCTCCTAGACCTGGCGTGAGCCGGAACTGAGCCAGGCAGCCTGGCTGGTTCCTAATACACTTTAAATGCAGAGCTGCAGCTGGGGGTAGGTCCAGGACCAACTGCAAGGCAGGACTGAGCCAGGCTGCTGGCCAGCCTGCTAAAAAATTTACTGGCAAGGGGCGGGGAGAAAATGCATGTAGTCTATAGCATTAACCTATAAGCTTTTGCTTATCGGTTAATCGACTAGACCAGGGGTCTCCAAACTTTTCAGCCCGAGGGCCGCATTAACTATCAAACAGCAGTTCGGGGGCCGACTACACACTTGAGGTCCAAATAAAAAACAATCAAAACATGGATGTTGTTTTTAATTATTTATTTAATATTATTTTATTGAGTTATTATTTAATAACACATTGATACACTACACATGAACACCTGTATTAGTGTGAATGGTGAAATTGTTTCCTGGATGCCAAAATAGAGCCCAGCCCACTAGTGACCTCATGAGAGAGCTAGCCAATAGGATAAGAACGCACTGGCCAATAGGGAGCAATTGTCCACGCCAAGTCCCAACCCCTCTTGCTGTGAGGGACGCGCAGAGCCCGGGCTCGGCCGTCGGTCCGCAGGGCGTGTGGCCGTCCGTTGGCGGCTCCGATCCCCCGCACCCTCGGCCGGGGAGTCTCGCTGCCCAGGGCAAGGGCTGCGCGGGTCCAGAGTCCCTCCTCCGTCCCGCTGGCTCCTCCGGCTTCCCTCTCCTGGCTGCCTGCCCAAAAGAAAGTGAGTGCCGGCCGCCCCCTGTCCTTCCGGCCCCTCCCCCTTTTGAGCCGGCACGCACGGAGCGTGCCGCTCACCCTGGCGTCCCTGCCCCTTCTCCTCCTGGGTCCTGCCGCCTTCCTCGCCTGCCGCGCCTGCGGCTGTGCGCCCTCGCTCCCCTCCCCGTGGGCTTTCCCCTGGGCTCCGCTGCGCTGCGCCGCTCGGCGCTTCTCCGGGGGAGGGGCTGTCAGTGTGGGGAGTTTCTTCCCCGCCCCAGCTCCGCGGCGCTGCGCCAGGGGAGGGGCTGTTAGTGCGGGGAGTTTCTTCCCCGTCAGTCTCCACGGGCCGGATGAGAGGGCCTCGCGGGCCGCATCCGGCCCGCGGGCCGTAGTTTGGAGACCCCTGGACTAGACTATTATATCCCTAGTGCAAGGGGGCGCCAGAGCAGGATGCTGCAAAGCAGCTTCTTCCCACAGCAAGCAGAGGCTACTCTGGCAGCAGCCACTAGCCATGAGAGGTCTCAGCTCCCTGCTGAGACCTCCCATGGACAGGGTCTGCTGGACCTGGTACGAGCTAGGACTAAGTAAGCAACCCCCCCCCCCACCGCCGCTGCTGTGCATTTTAAATGTAGTAAAGGCTGAGCTGCCTGCGTGCCTGGCTCCTCTTATATTTAAACTGAAGTCGCATCGTGGGTAGCTCCTGGACCTGGTGGAAGCCGGGCGTGAGCAAGCCTTCTCTTAGTCTCCCTGGCTTGTGCCAGATCTGGGACCTACTCCCCTGTGAGCCTTCCCTTATTGACTAATCATTTATTCGATGATAAAATGTATCGACTACATGATTAGTGAATTACTTGCCTCTTAACATCCTTAGTGTCTGGAATACATAGTGGAAGCCTTGAGACAGTTGCAGCCTAGGGCTGCAATTTGTAATGAGCTGTGTGTCACATGTGCCAAAAGCAATTCAGTAACTTCTGTTGTTTACTAGGCTGCCTCTTGTTGGCTGTCAAGTGAGAGGCTACAGTTCTGTGAAATCGAAGTAACAAAACTGTTTAGTGCTTGTTCAGATATTCTAAAATAAAGGTCTTGTTGAATGTTCTATGCATTTTTTTTTCCTCAAACTGATCTTTCTAGGGTTTTTTAATAGAGCTAAAAAGCATCAAATTTTTTGTTAATTATATGCATTGTCGTGATTAGGATTTTCGATTTTTTTCAGAACCTGACCGAGTGTTTCATGGACCACCTTTCTATCCATTAACAAACAAATAACATCCTTGTGGCATCTACAAAAATTGTGTATATGGAAAAATTAGAAAAAAATACACAAATGGTTTTATATTTTTCATGTAACTGTTTGTCTTGAGTGCAATTTACATCTTTCAAAATTAGGGATGTAAAATCCTGTTTGTTTAGTTAACTGGTTAAACATTAAGATTAACTAGTTAACTAGTTAAACAGAGGTGAGTAGAGGGCTGCTCAGCCAGGCTCAAGCTCTTTAACCCTCCCTTTGGAGCAAGCATGAAAAAGCTGTACTTTTTCTTAATGGCTGGCCTTGCAGTTTAGTTACATGCATTTGGAACCTGTTGCCTTCTAGAATCAGATCATGGTCTTAAAAAGGTGATTTTTTTCATTAACAAAGCAAAGAAAACATACTTGGTGAATCATTAAGATTAAAACACACAGAATTGTTCCCAGGGATTCAGTTTGGAGAGTTAATGTCAAGGAGTAGTTGTGTGCTAAGTGCAGAGAAGTCCAACAAACCTGAAAATAATCTGATAGCATCTGACTAAAAATTTGCTGATCTGTTGTTCCAAGATTTAGTCCTTCCCAGGGCATTTATATCGGTGGGTACTCCATGCCTTGCTCTCTGGCTCAGTTTGCCTCCCAGCTCTCCTCTGGTTACAAAGATTGGACAGGAAGGTCACTGCTTCCATTCAAAAGTTCACACTCAGTCTCCGTTGGCTCTCCTGGCTTCCTGCCAACTCACTTCCTGCTTCCCTGGCATTCCTGGAGACTCTAGGACCCACTGTTTATGGTTTTAATCCTTGCAGGCAAGACAGGACTAGGTCCAAGATTTAATTTCCGAAAGAGATTTTAGTTAACTGAATGTCCAGAAATTGATATTATCCCTCCCCCATTAATCACAGCTTACTATTTGGATAGCATAGCATCATGTGTCCTTGTTGGAAGCTTCTGTTTCCATTATTGTGGATTATTTACAATCCCTGGAAGCTTCTGTTTCCACTACTCTGGATTGTTGACAACCCCTGAAACAATCAGAATTTTCAGTTCTGTATGGATCCAACCTTAATTGCACATCCTCCTCTTATCCAGAGCCATGCTGTGGCAAGGTTTTTTACCAAAATATCAGCAGAGATTCTGCTACAGTGAGTCCATTTGGTTAAAGTTGAAAGACAAATCCTAAAACAATAGAGATATACAGGCAGTCCCCGAGTTACTTGTGGGCGGTGGGACCACCCAGACGCGCAGTGGTCCCGCCACCGCGTCCTCCGGGGCGAGAAAAGCTGCTCCGGGTGTCCCTGGTCTGCTGGGGGGGTCCCCAGCAGATCAGGGACACCCTGAGCAAACCCGCAGAGGCGGCGGGGTCCCGCGCCTCTGCGGCTTTGCTCCGGGTGTCCCTGGTCTGCTGGGGACCCCCCAGCAGACCAGGCTTTTGTTGTGGATGCCTGGGGTAGAGCAGCTGGGGTGCTGCCGGGTTGGTCCTGGGGGGACCTACCTGGCAGCGCCCCAGCTGTTCTGTCCCAGGCTCCAGATTCAGCCGCTGTTGAAACTGATCAGTGGCTGATTCCAGGAAGCTGGGGGCAGAGCAACTCTGCCTCGGACTTCCTGTAGTCAGCCCCTGGTCAGTTTCAGCAGCAGCGGCTGAATCTGGAGCCAGTTCCAAGTTACGTACAAATTCAACTTAAGAACAAACCTATAGTCCCTATCTTGTACGTAACCCGGGGACTGCCTGTAGTTTAAATACTTGGATGTATAATCCGTGTGCAGTATTAACATACTTATAAAGACAAAGGGAGTAATAGGTTGCAAATAACACTTCTGTGAAGCATAACCTTTAAAGAAGAGATAAGTAGACAGGTTTTGGATTTTTTTATATATATATATTATTTAAAATTAAATTTGAAATTACAACCATCATCAAGGCCTAAACTTACAAATAACTTCATTTAAATAAATGAAATACTAAACACTACGGCTATGTCTACACTCACAGCTTCTTGCGCCAGAAATATGCGAATGAGGCTACGCGTGGAATATCGCCAAGCCTCATTTGCATGCCTGATGAGCCACCATTGCAAAAAAGGCTCTTGCGCCAGAAGGAGCTGTCTACACTGCCCCTTCTTGAGCAAGAAAAACCCTCTTGTGCAATGCCATTCTTCCTGAAAAGTAATCGGCGTAACGGCATTGTGCAAGAGGATTTTTCTTGTGCAAGAAGGGGCAGTGTAGACAGCTCCTTCTGGCGCAAGAGCCTCTTCTGCAAAAATGGTGTCTCATTAGGTATGCAAATGAGGCTCAGCGATATTCCACGCTTAACCTCATTTACATATTTATGGTGCAAGAAGCTGAGAGTGTAGACATAGCCTACATGTTTGTTGCTAAGCTTTAAAGAAAGTCAGATCCTTTAGTTGGTGAAAATTACTGGCTCAGGTGGGTAACAGGGATTTGCTGAAATACAGCACTAGCTTTTGACATCCTTAGCCTTTCTTTTAAATATAGAGAGTAAACTGAAATGAAGAAAATATTCCTCTAGTTCAGTTCTATGATTATTATTCAGAGTTCAGAAACCAAATGGAAGTTAAAAATTACAAGAGCTTATTCTCCTTCTCCAACTTATGAATAGAAACTAGGTGAGAAAAGATAGCTGTTAGTTCTGAAATCTTGAAAGATATAGTGACTACAAATAACATGTCAAATCAACAACTATAGATCAAGCATTAATAATTCACTTTTGCTCAATTTGTTTTTCTTATGCATTCAGCACATTTAAGTCTGTTTTAACTAATAAAATAGTGTTTGATTGAATAACTTAATTTCCATCAAAAGAGCTTGACACACAAATAGTTAGCTATCTAATAAATAAGAAATATATCGTACTATGTTTTCTAACATAGAAATGTGAAAATTAATTTGAGTAAATGTGAGTTAAGCTATTTACTTAAATGTGTATAAATATAGTTTGCATATGATTTCCTTAATTACCTGATCCATTATCTTCCCTGGGACAGACGTTAAACTGACCGGTCTGTAGTTTCCTGGGTTGTTCTTATTCCCCTTTTTATAGATGGGCACAATATTTGCCCTTTTCCAGTCTTCTGGAATCTCCCGTCTGCCATGATTTTTCAAAAATCATAGCTAAAGGCTCAGATACTCAAGGAGCTGATAGAGGAGGTATCCTGGGATGCATTTCATCAGGACCTGGTGACTTGCTGACATCTAACTTTCCTAAGTGATTTTTAACTTGTTCTTTGTGTATCCTATCTTCTAAACTTACCCTCTCTCTGCTTGTATTCACTACGTTAGGCACCCCTCCAGACTTCTCGGTGAGGACCGAAACAAAGAAGTCATTGAGCATCTCTGCCATTTCCAAGTTTCCTGTTACTGCTTCTCCCTCCTCACTAAGCAGTGGGCCTACCCTGTCCTTGGTCTTCCTCTTGCTTTTAATGTATTTATAAAAGGTCTTCTTGTTTCCCTTTATGCCTGTAGCTAGTTTGATCTCATTTTGTGCCTTTGCCTTTCTAATCTTGCCCCTGCATTCCCGTGTTGCTTGCCTATATTCATCCTTTGTTATTTGTCCTAGTTTCCATTTTTTATGACTCCTTTTTTATGTTGAGATCATGCAAGATCTCCTTGTTAGCCAAGCTGGTCTTTTGCCATATTTTCTGTCTTTCCTACACAGCGGAATTGTTTACTTTTGGGCCCTTAACGTCTCTTTGAAATACTTCCAACTCTCCTGAGTTGTTTTTCCCTTCAGTCTTGCTTCCCATGAGACCTTACCTACAAGTTCTCTGAGCTTATCAAAATCTGCCTTCCTGAAATCCATTACCTCAATTGTGCTGGTCTCCCTTCTACCTTTCCTTAAGATCATGAACTCTATTATTTCATGATCACTGTCCCCTATACTGTCTTCCACTTTCAAGTTCTCAACTAGTTCCTCCCTATTTGTTAAAACCAAATCCAGAACAGCTTCTCCTCTGGTAGCTTTTTCAACCTTCTGAAACAGAAAGTTGTCTCCAATGCAGTCCAGAAACTTATTGGATAGCCTGTGCCCTGCTGTGTTAGTTTCCTAACATATGTCTGGATATGTAAAGTGCTGTATTTTAATTGCAAAGTCATGTTTTAATTGTCACCAGCCAATGAGAATACATCTTTCTTTGAGAGAACGATAAAAAGTATGAATGGCTAAACAGTTATTCTTGGCTTAATTCTATTTTTTTTTCTTGCTTGCTGATTTGAAATCGCTTTGATTTAAATCAGTCCACTTTGGAAGCTAGTTTGTTGTATCTTTTAGGTTACTGGTTTGACTAACGTTCCCAGGACCTGAGGAAGAATTCAGTTCAGTATCCCTGTCATTTAAGAGGGAATTGCCTTTTAGAAATTTCAACCTCGAAACTTTAAAATTAGCGTCATTCTGTTGGGTAGAAATGTACGTGAACTTGTCCATGGGAAGCCTAGTACTAGCCCACGATGCAGAAAAATTAACTGAACAATCTCAAAGTATTCAGAAAATAGCAAATAATCGTACCCTGTACTATGGTGTTATAGAAGTAGCACCAGCTACTCTTTCAGAATATAAACTTAATTATTATATTTACCAAGTAAGATCCTTGTCAAATGATAGCTGAAGTGGGGGGAGGGGGAGAATTAACTTTATTTCTCTAAGAATAGAGCACACTGATCCTATTCCAGTTGCTAAAATAATCATTTTTATTCTATCTGGCTTCCCACCTGCCAGGAGCAGGAGCCAGTCTGGAAGGGGAGCTGATACAGAGGCAGCAGCAAGGAGTGGCAGGGACCGCCCTGGGAGTGGGGCCAGGAGCATACTGGCTGTTGGCCCTGCTTGCCTCCTCCCCCAAGGACTATTGAATTCAACAGAGGTTTACAAGTTACTGTGTTAGGGTATGTCTACATTGCATTCCTCCTTCAAGAAAGGAATGCAAATGCAGACAAATGAAGTGCGGATTTGAATTTCCTGTGCTTCATTTGCATAATTGCAGCTGGCTGCTTTTCCGAAATACAATATTTCAAGAAAAAAAATGCGGTCCACACGGTTATTTTGAAAAGAAACCCTTCCTTCGAAATAACCCTTAAACCTCATTTTTTTTTAAGGAGTAAGGGTTATTTCAAAAGAAGGGTTTATTTTCAAAATAACCCCTTTTCCTCGAAATACAGTATTTCGGAAAAGCGGCCAGCCGCGATTATGCAAATGAAGCACGGGAAATTCAATTCCGCGTTTCATTTGCACTTTCATTTGTCTGCATTTGCATTCCTCTCGAAGGAGGAATGCAATGTAGACATACCCTTACTAAGTAGAGCTTTATAGTTGTGACACAACAAAAAAGTTGATTGGACTCTATATTGTATTTTCATGCAAGGTGATAGGTAGCCTTTTAGTAAATTGATTTACAGATTAGCTTTGCAAGCTTTTCCCCTTAACACTGCATTAGCCTTTGCATTTTTGTGTGACTAAATAATTTCTATAATACCTTTGTGCCCCTCTTGATATTTAAAGTAATTTGAGAGCTAAATAATATGAACAAGGCAGCAAATAGTTTAAATTAAAAACAACTGTTTAGCTAGGGGCAAGTGACCTTATACAATTTTAACTGTGTAGGGGTTAACATTTTCCCTGATTTACTGTATAAATAGAAAACAAAACAGAACATTCAGCAGTTGCCAAAGTGCAAAAGACTAGTCAAGACAAGGTTGAAACAAATAGTAAATTGGCATAATTGTGTCAGTTTTGCCAAATTCTTCAAATGCAATATCAAAATATTTATAAATTCTCACCATTTTACTGACTTTCATGCTGTGGTATACCCCCAAAAAGATGATGGAACCTGCTCCATAGTTAATGCTGAAACTAGTTTCTAATTATAAAGTTGATGATCGGCCCATTTCCTTTGCCCCAAATTTCCTCAAAAAGAAGCCAGTCTGCCTGAAATGGATTATTCCACATCTCATGCCAGGATAAATTTTTTAGGGAAACTTGAAAACATCAGAAAAGGTGTTGTAAAGTTGTATTTAAAAATCTTTGACCTTTTTGAAAATGTTGTTTTGTTGGCTTTCGAAAGAAGAGCAGCCTTCCTGGTTTGATGTGTTGGGTATTAAAAAGATCTATAATAAGTAAGGGATTGGATGAACATCCACCAATCTTAATATCTGAGTAAGGGGTTCTGAATTTTCTCTTTAGAGTAGACCTAGAGGGAAGTAGCATGGGAAGGCTGGAAGAAACAGATTGAGGAGAGAAAGAAGTGTACATGGTTGCACACACTCCTTGCCTCAACCTACCACAGGAACAAAGTCAGAAAGTTCCCAGACTCAGAGGAACTGGAAAACTGAATAGTGTAAGAGATGTAATAAGTTAAAGACTGTTCAGTTTGTTCTTTCCTCCGTGCTCTGTCTCTTGTTTGCTGTTTGGCTTTTCTTGTCTTGCTGTTTAGTGGGGTGTGGGATTGGGTACAGAGGAGGCTTGGAGACGGGAAATGTGGAGGAAGAAAGAATCTACTAGAGACATGAGAAAGCAGAATAGAGCTGTGCCTTGCTGGTGTTGGAATGGGGGCTCAAGGGTAGTGGATGTTTGGAGGGGAGCTTAAGACTGGTAGAACATGGGAGGAATGCAGAGAACAGGATGAAGTACAAGAGAGAGGTGAGATTCAGGGAGCTGGGAGATATGGAAAAATACAAAAGAAAAGCAAGGTGTGTTATGTATTTTGAGCTTTGGATATTTAGAAATCTCTAGATATAGAACTTCTTCACTGTGAATACATTTCTCCGTCCTCTGTTCACTAGGCCTAAATCCCTACCAGGTATAACTCCCCACTCAGTACCCATCTTCACAACCTTTCATATGGACATGCTAAAATCTGTGGGAGAGAGCAAGCACTTTTGCAAGTTTCATAAAATATTGGAGTTGGGCTCTCCTTTTGTGAAGTCTATTAACATTTTAAATGATACACATTCTAGGAGATTTTTCAAACTATCTGTTTTTGGTTTGGTTTTGTTTGGGAGTGTGTTGCAGTGAAGTCTAGCTAACATCCAATAAAATCTGTGCTGTCTTTACAAAATATTTGTATCTTTAAAATAAACCCAGATGTTAGTCTGAACTGTTAAAGGATCCAACCATTTCTACATTGCTGTGTAATTAATTTCAAATCAACTGAGTAGGCTCTTCATAGTGAAGAGTTAAAAAAATATAAGGTCTCTATCTTTCTCCCATTAAAATTCCATAAACCTACATGATGTAAACAGGGGAATTAAGAATTCCAAATTATGATAAATATTCTATTCCACCAATACATGACTTTGAGAATTTACAGAATTCTTACATGACTGATTGTACTTTGTATACGGGCAGAGTTCTACTCCAAAATTTTGTATCCACAACTGCAAAAATGAGCCGTAGCTATTCATATCCACAGATTTGCAGGGCTCTGCTTCGAAGTTATGTTTCTTTCAGTTTTTGCACATCTTACAAACCAAAAGATATAAAAGAAGCAGTATATGACCAGTAGCATATTTCCATTTTAGAAAAAAGAACGTTAAAATTGGATGGATAAAGAAAGTAGAAGGAGCGATTAGTGACAAGAAGGATTTATTCTGTGAAGGAACTAGCTGGATCTTTAACTCTTAATTTAGGGTATGTCTACACAAGGAAATTTTTTGAAATAACTAAGTTCAGCTTAACTCTAGATTTTTACAAAATCAAAATAGTGTGTCCCTGCAACGGGGGAGCCTCAAAATTAGGATCCATTAATGTGGACACGCTACCTTGACTTAGAGCCCCAGGAATTACTGGGGAGTAATTAGTTCAAATTACTCTAGAGCATGGGGGGGGGAGTGTCCCCCTAGAGGGAGGCATTAAGAAATTCTAAGGGAGGCACGAGGTGAGCAGCCTTCCCCCCGCCATCAAGTTTTGCTGCCCCGCTCAGTTCCCTTTTTTTTCTTTCTCTCTCTCTCTCTCTCAACAAGTTTTGCTGTGGGTTGTTTGGGGGGGGGGGGAGGGAGGGGTTGTTTTGTTTTTGTTTTTTGGGCGGGGGCGACGTGAAGGTTTTTTCCAAAATCAAGAAGGAGGGCATGATGCTGAAAAGTTTGGGAACCACTGCTCTAGAGAGTCATTTCAAAATAGCGGTACTGGAGCATGCACACTAATGCTATTTCAAAATAAGCGTTATTCCCTGAGGAAACCAAGAGTACGGATTTCGAAATCAGCAGCCTATTATTTCAAAATAACGGTCATGGTAGTGTGGATGTTCTGCTTATAAAGGGAAGTTATTCAGGGTTATTTAGGGGTGGGTTGTTAGCTCATCTTCACCTAATCACGCTTCAACTTAAACTCTTTTTAACAGTCTCTTCTGAGTGGGAATAATTAAGACCATTTCAGCTATTGTGACTAGCTGACAGTTTTTTAAACTGATAGTTAATGTAAGAAGCAATTTTCCAAGCATTCTAATTTCTTAGGAGGGTATTTCATTCGTTTCATTAAAGTTCTATCCAACTGGAATTGAATTGACTTTGTAATTCTTTTATATTCTTTTAGGATCTTAACTTATACCTTGAAGACAAAGTCTACCTTGCCAGAAACAACTTCACTTTAGCAGATATTCTAATGTACTATGGGCTACATCACATCATAGTAAGTAATATTTGATTATTTTTCTAAGTCATAATTATTAATGCATTAGAATACCCATTTCTTGCTTTACAAGATTACCAAATAAATTGAAATACTACTTTATCTGTTCTGTAATTAACACGGATTAAAGGACAGAGTTTTGTCAGTATTTCAGATTTAATTTGCTTCCCTATTTAAAGTAATACAGGTTGAACTAAGGATGTTAAGTAACAGTTAATTGACTAGTTGATGGAATTTCCATTGACTACTCAATAGGCACTTCCACATTCCTCCTTTGAAATGTACAAGAGCCCCCGCGGAAGGAGGAATACAGAAATCCACATGCAGCCCAGGGCCAGTGGGAAGTCCCTCTGACTCTGGGCAGCAAGTGGGTGCCAGCTTTGAAACGTACAAGAGTCCCCAGCAGGAGCTCTTGTGCATTTTAAAGTGGCAGCGCAGAGTGGAGCCGGGGTTCTGTGCAGCATTTCCCCAGAGCCTGGGGTCAGCTGGGAATGCCCCTGCTGATCCAAGGTTTCACAGAAATGCCTTGCTGGAGCTTGAGATCAGCAGGGGACTCCCCAGCTGACCCCAGGCTCAGCTGTACAGTGCTTCCCCTTTGAACACTACCTCGGCACCGCCACTTTGAAGTACCCCCTCTCCTCTCCTCTTTGCTGCCTCTATCTGATAACATTTGCTTATCGGCTAGTCAACTAGTCCTTAACATCCCTAGGTTGAACCTCTCTAGACCAGCACCCTCGGGACCTGACTGATTCTATACGAGAGAATTTTCTGGACCATGGGAGGTCAAAGCATAGATTACAACACTATTAATCGATACATTTCGGCTTATCGGTTAATCTTGTCGACTACACGCACTCTTCCTTCTTCTCCCCCCACTTCTGTATCAGAGGCAGCAGGTGGGGAGGAGGAGCAGGAGCCGGTGCCCTTGAAGAGTTGGCTTTAAGCAGGCACCTCATGAACGCCAGATCCGCCTGCCTCCCCCATCTCCGCACTGTTGCCTCTGATAGAGAGGACAGGAGCTGGTGCTTATAGAGAGGCAGCAGTGTGGGCTGTCAGCCCTGCCCCCAGGGACTATTGAATAGTCATGTAACTGCTAAAATTTCATGCAGTTACATGATTATTCAATTACATGCTATCAAACATCCCTAATTTAGGGGTAAATTAGAGCTAAATAACAGCACAGCACACAGAGAGAGAAGACTGGTGGCTATAAACAAAAACTTTATGGTACCACACGAAACTTGGCCACACCCATGAAAAGTGGACATCTGGCTAACTGAAATCATTTTGGATGATGGATGTTGCCAGATCAGACAGTTCTGAACTAGAGAGGTCAACCCGTATTTAGCAGTGGAGCAGTCAAAGGGAATGTTATGTCTGTAGTATCTGGATAAATAGATTTAAAACTAATATCCTTACCTTATATTGCACTATATAAAGGATAAATTGCAGTTATCTGGCTAATCATGTAGTCGATATAACATGATTAGTCGATAAGGACCTCTCTGGGAGCTACTCCTTCTGTAGCTTTACAGAGCCAGCTTAAGCCAGGACAGAGTAGTCCTGCCTTGTGTCAGCTCCAGGAGCCACCCATGCTGCGGCTGGCCGCAGGCAGGGGCTGCTGCCAGAGAGCCTCTGCCCACTGCGAGCCTCAGCCTGCCACAGGCAGAGGCTGCTTTGTAGCAGCCTCGCCTCCCCTGTGCCGCTACTTCTAATAGGGGCAGGTGGCACCGCGGAGCTGGTGCTGGGGGTAACTGGCTTTTAAGCTGGCTCCACCCAGCACTGGCTCTTACCTGCCCTCCTCCCACCCCACCAACCACCACCTCTATAAGGGGGCGGGGTGATGAATGGGTCCACAGAGCCTGAACATGCAGAGAGCCAAAAGCTGCCCATCCCTCTATTCAGTACTACTTTTTAAAATGTAAACTATGCATTGCTTTGAGATACAATACTGCAGTTCAACCAAGTGCTTCCTAGACTAGAGCTCAACAATGAGGATTACTTATGTGTCTTTCAGAACTTTTCCTAGGGAGGTTGTAAAGTAATCCCCATGCTAAATTTCAGCCTTTCTTTCTTTCTTAGAGCTACTGGAACAAGAATCGGTCCTGTATGCTTTGTAATCTCTGCTTTAAAACTATACAGTTGAGCCTCCAGTTATGTTTGTTGACTTGTGCAAATTATGGTTGAAAATCTTGACTTTCATAAAGCTAACATGGCTTTAAAACTCTACAACCAAAAATAGAAAAATGTACAGTACTGCTAGACTGTCATAATTTTTTTCAGCCTATTTAAGAACTGACTTTATAAAGCTACTTTTTATTCTGTAATTTATCATATTTCTGTGTTAGTAGGAATATGACATCTTATATTTCTTCCCTTGTTTAGGCTGAACTTACAGTGCAAGAGAAGGAGAAATACCTTAATGTGTCTCGCTGGTTTAATCACATTCAACATTACCCAGGTATCAGGCAACATCTGTCTAGTATCATCTTCATGAAGAACAGACTCTATACTACTGCCCATTAAGGCGTCTTTGGTGCCATATTGGAAGAGAGAATAGGAACTGAAATCTGGATTTCAACATGCACATTTCAAAACCACTAACTTGAAAGCATAGATGTGTTGTGTAAGCTTCCTTATCTAAACCAGAACAGCTGTTGCCTAAAATAATGAAAATTGCATTCAGTAACTATCAATTAAGATTTGAACTTCATAAAATTGTATAGTTTATTTGTTAATAAAAAATGAAAAATAGGAATCAAGAATCAAGTTTTAACCTTTTTTTTTTTTTTTTTTTTTTTTTTTTAAGTGGATTATTCTTTTACCCCTGTAATAGTTAAATCTTCAATACAGGACAAATGAACAACTTGTCCTTCTATATTCACTCCATTTTGCTATTTATTGACCTTTTATGTACTTCATTATTTTCATTTTATTTTCCATAGATGTTTATACCAATTTTGTAAATATTATTGTAAGAGCTATATTGTGTGCCAAGAACATGAAAAGGGAACAGATAAATGCAATAGTTGCAAACTATTTATGTGATCTAATAAATGTATTTAAAAAGTCTAGACTTGATCTGATTATGATATTTTATACCAAAGAATAATTTAAGAAATAAAAAGTTAAAATACCTTTAAGCTTTTTTTAAAAAAATTACTTACATTGGTTATTTTGATTTGGGCTACCAAGGAATTTTGGGCACTGACTACACAGAAGTGATAGCTGATTTTTGGTTTGCATGTTAAGTCATGTTATTTTCCAAGACAGAATCTTGCAACCTTTCCTTTTAAAAAATTACTTAAGTAATTTGCCTCAGCAGCCCTATGCATTTCCAGAATGTCCACACATTTTCACCCAAAAAGAAATACAAGTTTGAAAACTCTGAAAAACATTCTTTTAAAAAAAGTCAACTTCCAAAGTATTTTTATTTACAAAGCTTAATTTTTGTGTGCGTGAGTGGTTTTTTTTTTTTTTTAAATAAATGGGGAGTGAGGGGGTTTCTCTGTGTGCTTAAGTAAGATTAAAATCTTTTTTATTTGAGTTTCTATTAAATAGTTTTAGTGAATATGTGGCTCTTCCAAGTCTTTGGAAATTAAAGATCTAAAATGAAAATGCTTAGCACTATTAATGTATTAAGATGCATAATTTAATTGCATAACATTATCTTCATACTTTCAGGCTGTTATTTTTTTTCTATAAATTGGTACTGAAACAACTGTTTAGTTTTGTATAATTTGGTTTCAAGCAGTTCCAGCTGAATCAGAATGCATATCCTGCATTATGTGGAAGCTGTGTAGAAACTTTAATTTCTGGCACTTCTTAATTTTAGTGCTCCTTTACTTTGTAACTTTTTTAATGTAGCTTTTGATAGCGATTCTCCTAAAATTATGCAAGATAGTAGAGTACACTCACCTTCAAGATGGACACTGACAGCTTAATCTAGCAGTGACTGAAATTAACAGGATCAGAGAGAGATGCACGCACACTGAAGAGGAGTAGGCTCCATATGGCTCTTGGGTAGTAGGGGAGTTAGAGCAGGGCTGGTCTCTGAACAGTACTAGAGGGACAATCTGGACCAGAAGTGGCCAACACGCAGCCTATTGGGGTTCTGTGTATGGCCAAGAAGACATTTTGTTTACTGTTGCACAGGATTGATAGATTCCACAGGTTTCCATCCATGTCTTTTTGTTTTCCTACCAGTATTACTAAAGTGATATGCATGTGAAATGAGGTACATGCAGATTGCACATAATAGTGACTGAGAGAGCTATGTGCTCCCTCTGCATCCAATCGAAGTGCTACTACAGTTCAATGGGCACACTGCAAATTCTAGGTATGCAAGCACAATTAGCAAAACTACCCTATCTTGGGAGACAGCCTTTGGTTATGACAGTCTTGCAGCTCACTGGGATGGAGAGCCAGTCATGCAGCCCACCCACTCGCTTAAGTTGCCCAGCACTGCTCTCATACTGTCACAGTGTATGGTAGAAGCTCAAGAGCATGAGTACCAACCTCAAGGAAGACTATTAAGAACCAGGGCACAGCCCATAATTGGTTGAGAGTTCTAAACTTAGATTCACCCATCAATTATCAAGTATGAACTCAAGCACTATTAGCAGCCTTAACATGGGGTCACAAACAGTGCTGTTGGGTACTCCAATCAGAGGGCTGGATTTATATCTTACATGCCCCTGGTCACAATGTCTTAAGCATCCCCCCCACCTACTAAGAATGTTAAGTATTAGTTAATTGACTAATCGAATAGTCGATGCATTTTGCTACACTTAGGGATGTTGCTGCGGAGCCCAGGGTCAGTGGGGGAGTCCCCAGCTGATCAGGGCTCCATGCAGAGCTGCTGCTTTGAAATGCCATGTGCAGCCTGGGGCCACCCCAGCTGGCCCCAGGCTGCAGGTGGCTTTTTAAAGCGGCAACCCTGTGTGGAGCCTGGGGTCTGGCTAGTCCTTCACATCTCTGCCACCTATAGCTGACCTTAATGTTCTCCATAAAGAATGAAACTTTTAACCTACCATATATTCCGGCGTACAAGACGACCTCTGATGTTAAAAACCATCCCCCAAAAATCGGGGGTCGTCTTGTACGCCGGGTATACATCCCAGGCGCGCCTGGGATGCCCCACCGCCGGAGCCCCTCCGCGGCTTTGAAAGCCTCGGGGGAAGCCGGCGGGGGGGGCATCCCAGGCGCGCCTGGGCTGCTCCCCCGCCGGAGCCCCTCCGCGGCTTTCAAAGGGGCTCCGGCGGGGGAGCAGCCCAGGCGCGCCTGGGATGCCCCCCCGCCGGCTTCCCCCGAGGCTTTGAAAGCCGCGGAGGGGCTCCGGCGGGGGAGCAGCCCAGGCGCGCCTGGGATGCCCCCCCGCCGGCTTCCCCCGAGGCTTTGAAAGCCGCGGAGGGGCTCCGGCGGGGGAGCAGCCCAGGCGCGCCTGGGATGCCCCCCCGCCGGCTTCCCCCGAGGCTTTCAAAGCTGCTGCGGCTTTGCTCCCGGTGCCTCTGGTCTGCTGGGGACCATCTCCAGCAGACCAGGGACACCGGGAGCAAAGGAGGCGGAGGGGCGCTGCGGTATAAGATGAAACCCTATCTTTTAATTAAAAAGATAGGGGGTCGTCTTATACGCCCAGTCGCCCTATACGCCGGAAAATACGGTAGTTTAACTTTTAGGCACTTATAGAATTGCGATATTCCAAGGTGTGTGCCTACTGTGCCCAAATGAAAATGTTGTCCTGACTCTCATTTATATTGCCACTCAAACTTATCTTTGTGACAGATGGTCTTTTACATCAAAGATAACAGCTATATTTAATTTACTCAGTTCCAGAAGACAAGTCACTCACTCCAGGTCAGTTGCACAGAACATCTCTCATTAAATGCAATGCTTAGTCAATACTGTGATCTACTATCTAAAGATTTATTCACTAGGAAAGGAAAGTTAAAGCAGGTGAGAGATGCACACAAATGAGTTAATCAAATTTCAAAAGACTATAGAAGTTTCCATAATCAAGCATTATATGTCCTTTATGGTTAACCTAGACAAAGCACTGGGGATCTTTTGCTTGTGCTTAGTAATCCTTGCCTCCTAGAATTCAAGTGGCACAAAAATCATCTTTTGTTCTCTGATATTCCACAGTGGCTTACCTGGTGCTGGTGGGCCTCCTTTTGTTGGGAAGAGAAGAAAAACCTATGGCGGGGCAACTAGTATTTCTCACTTTGTAATACTTTACTCTTGACTTGTGATTTACAGTTACAGAGCAAACACACATATTACAGTAAATGCTGTTTTCCCACCCTGTAGTAACTGGAAAACTTTATAAACTGGTATTTTTAATTTTCATAGAAAATCCAGTTTATAGTCTAGTGAGCACAGGGCTGGCAAGCTCCCTACCTTGCTCCACATGGCTCACTGGAAGCAGCAATGTGCCCCTGCTGCTAGATGGAGGAATGGCCACACGTGTTTAGGGTGCAGGGGAAGGTGCTAAGTCTAGTGGGTGTTCACTGTGCCTACACCAGGAGCAGCAGGGACAGGTTGCTGTTTGCAGGAACCCACCAGAGGTGAGCACCCCCTGAAGCTCCTCCCACACCCAAACTCTCAGGCTATATCTACATTATAGAGTTTTTGTGGAAAACCAGCTGATTTTCTACAAAAACTCATGGAGCATCTACATCTCAAGCATGTTTTTCCGCAAGAGAATCGAAAGAACAGAGGGGTTTTGGGGCAATTTGTATTCCTCTTCCTACAAGGAAGAAGCCTTTTTGCAAAAGAGTTATTTCTCAAAAAGGCGTGTGTGGACAGGGAAGGGGGGAGGAGGGTTGTTCAGAAAAAGGAAAAAGCACAGGTGCCCTGGTGCCCATTCTGTGCATACCAATCAGAGCTTCCTTTTGAGAAAGCATCCATGCAGTCTGGACACTATTGTAAAAGCCCAGCGCTTTTTCAACGTGCTTTTGCAGTGTGGACATGCTCTTGCGCATGAAGATCTCTTCTGATAAAAACTTCTTACGCAAAAAGTCTGCAGTCTAGACGTAGCCCCACAGTCTGCACCCAGCACACCCTCCCCGTCTTCCCTCCACCTCCACCTCTCCATCTCCTCCCAGACGCAGACTCCCTCTCTTAACCAGAATTTTTCACTTACTGGTACCTCCCATTCCTCCAACATGCTGGACAGAAAAACTTTTACTTTGTTCTATAACATGGGATATAATTATAAGTGAGATTACTGCATGCATCAGTTACAAGGATTCCATAAGGTGCAAATACATTTTTATAACTCTAATACATATTTTAACAACTAACGAGTAAGCCAGACAGGTTCCAGCTGTGTGTCAGTGTTCGCTTGAGACCTAGATACCTTGACATAAGCTGAAACCTGGTCTGCCAAAATTTCTCACACTATTACTTTTTCAAGACATTCTCTTTAAATTTCACCTCCCTAAGGAATTTGAGGCCAATTACAGTCAAGAGTCTCCTAAATGTAATCCCAGTGGAGTAGAACTACCCAGAATACAGGATGAGAGAACATTTGGCATCAATGATCAAAGGCCCCTTTGACCTTTTGGAAGTGGGAGGAAGAGGACTCCTACAGAATGATTCCTCCTTTAGCTGATTTTATCACAGAACAGGATGATGAAGCTCATTATTAATATGTGGCACAGCTTGCAACACTTATAAGAAAGATTACACAATGCTGCCCAGTATAAGATCCAGGTTTTGGTTGCTTAGAACTTTGCCAAATTCAGGCTGGGCTTTCTGCCTCTGGCTGAAATTTTTTATGAGAATTTCAGGTAAAATGATGAAGTCATTTCCAAGAATGGAGTTAAAGATTACATTGTATTTGATCGTTAAAAAATTCTTACAACAGTTTCACTGAGAAGTTCTTAGCGCTCCCATACTTTGGAACAGGAACATGGAATTTGGCAATATTTCTGCCTGCTGTCAGAGATGTGCCTTTTGCTATGTCTGTGAAGGAACTGGGGCAGAGTGACAGACAGAAGATAGGGTGGAAATAGGAACAAAATTCCCAGGAGTCCATCCCTGCCAGCCCCTTTCACCTCAGGAAGGGCCAGAGAGGGCCCCCACTAGCCCTGGGAAAGGTCAAGGGGGAGGGAGAGAGCCTTCGCTGACCCCTGGGGAGAAGGCAGGGTGCATGGTCCCTGCTGCCCTGAGCAGCTTCCAAGGTGAAGCTAGCAGCCACCTCTATTCCTGCCCTGAGTCCGCTCTTCTCCCAACTATCTCCCTGAGAAGTGTAAGGAAAGTCAATAGAAGATACTTTCTCATCAGCAGCACAGTGTAGCCCCCAGGGCAAGTGGCCCTAACAACATCAACTACAGTTACACAATTTTAGTTAAGTGAATAATGTAAGTTAGAACAATTTACTGCAGTAAGGTAGACCAAGCCACATTTTTGACACCATCTTAAAAGTGTGCCTAGAAATGTAGACTTAGAAGGGAATTAGTAAATTGAAGATTATTCCCAATGATTGGACAGGTATTTGTTCAAGCAGCATATATTCTAAATTCAACATATACTAGCATTGTTAAAATTCTTGATTTTTTTTTCCTTCTCCACTTACGATTTATTTCAGAATGGAGTGAAAAAGCATGGGCTAGTACTTTTGCCTTTAGAAAAAGCTGATAGAATTAGATCATATTGATGTATTGTCTCTGTTTATATTTTAGAATGTTAAAGCAATTAGGCTTATAAGAGAATGTTGAGAAAACATGACGAATAATGCAGCTTAGCCTATTTAAGGATATATGGGGAGCATTTTAAAGATAAAATTAACCTTCACATGATATGCAGCTGATGCTTTTTTATTAATGTGAATGATCTCTGTGAAATTGACATTTTGATTATTTTTCTGTAAAGAATGCAGATGGATAAATGCTCCTCTCATTAAAGACAGTTACTCCTTGTCCTTCTGCTTCTATTTTGTAATAGTTCATTATACACTCACTAAACCTAATAAAAGTGCTGTAGTTTGTCCTTTTCCCCCCTCCCCTTTTCCTTTCTTAAATTTCTGTTTGCTTAAGGGTGCAATAAATAGTGAGATAGTATTTTACTTTGTTTTGTTGCTTCACAAACTGATGATTATGATGATGACCATAATGATGTGATGAATTTATTTTCACAGTATATCATGAACAATGACACTCTTATTTAATGCATCTCATCATTGCATTATTATTATTTTTTAATAAGTGTTTGATCCAATTTATTCAAAGGCCTGACACATTATGGTCTTTTAAGTATGTGCCTCTGGGATTTAAGGTTGCTGCCATATGGTGTGATAGCACTGCACGAAAACCTTTCAACAACTTAAGAATTCAGTAGAAGAATAAATGTAATCATTGTTAGTGTGCACTTAATTAAACCACCATTAATCATTCTGACTTGATTTACTGTACTTCTGATTTCCAATGGAGATCAAAATCAGGCTGATGATCACCACTTTCAGGAAGAGTTGAAGTTGGTTTCCAGATACCCCAGGATATATTAGAAATACATAATTAGATAAGATTTACTTCCTTTGTCGTTACGTGAAATTTAATTTTTGTATGGATACCAGACCCTACGTTTAGGAATCTCAAAACCTCCTAAAAGTGAAGAGTTTCTTCATATGTGAGCAATTACAATTTGCAAATTTACAATTTGCAAGACAAACCAAATTAAATATGTGAAGAAGAAAGTCAGAAGTTGGACAACTCCACATAACTATAAAATCCAGTCAAGGGTTTTTGTTTAGGAAACAACATTGTGTAATAATCATGACCACATTCACACAGACTCAATGGTCATCAACAGAGACTAAAATATGGGTCTTGAGGCACCAAAGAATGAACTAAGAAAAACTCAGTTGCTGTATGTAAATAATAAACTGTCATAGTTACTGGGGCAGAAACTAGAGGGGCACATAATCTCAAGCATTAAGTCACTATCGTAGTATAACATGATTTCATGATTTCTTTCCTTCATCATTTACCATTTTCTTTCTGATGAGCTCCCCACCAACCACCAGAGAATGTTCCAATTGTGTGCACAAACTAGTTTGTACAGAATTCTGGTTAATGAAAAAAGTTCATTCAATAGCCCACTCAAACAAGTTATCAAAAAAGCATTATCTGCCTTCATCTTCTATGCCTTAAAAAATAAATGTCTGCTTCCAGGTAAACTACTCTTTGGACATGGCATAGTGGAGTGTAGTCTTAAATCCTTGACTCTTAATTTTCCCTTTTCGTACTTGCCTCCCTTTCTGGATCTCCAAGGAATATCTCAACAGCTTTTCAGTATATAAAAATCTCACTGCTTTAAAAGTCTGATATCTCACATACTAAAAAATGGAAACTTCAAACCATTTGAAATATAAGATTTCTAACTTTTTAATAAGAGACACAGCTCATACTTCTAGTTCTGAATGAGCTATCAGACTTTAAAATTGTTACACTTGGGGATCTAGAAATGCTACACTAGGCTATTTTATGTGATTGTTATGGCTCCCTTTTGACTTCACTACAGTTGGACAGGTGGTGACTAGGACACCTGATTTTTGGCAGGATTGTGTGAAAAATAGAATCATAAGGCTGGAAGAGACCTCAGGAGGTCATCAAGTCCAGCCCCTTGCCCAAAGCAGGACCAATCCCAACTAAATCATCCCAGCCAGGGCTTTGTCAAGCTGAGACTTAAAAACCTCTAGGAATGGAGAGTCCACCACCTCCTAGGTAACCCATTCCAGTACTTCACCACCCTCCTAGCAAAATAGTTTTTCCTAATATCCAATCTAGACCTCCCCCACTGTAACTTAAGCCCATTGCTCCTTGTTCTGCCATCTGTCACTACTGAGAACAGCCTCTCTCCATCCTCTTTGGAACCTCCCTCCAGGAAGTTGAAGGCTGCAATCAAATCCCCCCTCACTTTTCTCTTCTGCAGACTAAACAACCCCAATTCCCTTAGTCTCTCCTCATAGGTCATGTGCTCCAGCCCCCAATCCACTGGATCCCCTCCAGTGCGTCCACATCCTTTCTGTAGTGGGGGGCCCAGAACTGGATACTATACTCCAGATATGGCCTCACCAGTGCCAAATAAAGGAGAATAATCACTTTTCTAGATCTGCTGGCAATGTCCCCAATGCAACCTAATATTCCATTCGCCTTCTTGGATAGAAGGGCACACTGTTGATTCATATCCAGTTTCTCATCCACTATAGTCCACAGGTCCTTTCTGCCAAACTGCTACTTTGCCAGTTGGTCCCCAGCCTGTAACAATGTTTGGGATTCTTCTGTCCCAAGTGCAGGGCTCTGCACTTGTCCTTGTTGAATTTCATCAGATCTCTTTTGGCCCAATCCTCTAATCTGTGTAGGTCACTCTAGACCCTATCCCTGCCCTCCAACGTATCTATCCCCCTCCCCTAGCTTCATGTCATCCTCAAACTTGCTGAGGGTACAATCCATGCCCTCATCCAGATCATTAATAAAGATGTTCTTTCCTCTCTTGGTTAGGTGGATCCCATCTCTTCCTATCAATCTTCGTGCCTGGAACAGAGTCCCATGGTTGAAAAAAACAAAGCTCTCTCTCCAACACCACCTGTGCAACCACACATTGACTTACACAATTCGATGATCCCTACCTGGACCTTTTCCTTCAACAGGGAGGATGGACGAGAACACCACTTTTGCACTTCAAATTCCTTGATCCTTCTTCCCAGCGCTACATAATCTGCAGTGACCTGCTCAAGGTAATTCTTGGCCATATCGTTAGTTCCCACATGGAGAAGCAGGAAGGGGTAGCTATCCGAAGGTTTGATCAGTTTCAGAAGACTCTCGGTCACATCTTGTATTCTAGTTCCTGGTAAGCTGCACACTTCTCGAGACTGCAGGTCTGGATGGCAGATGGATGACTCCATCCCTTTCAGGAGGGAATTCCAACCACCACCACCACCTGTCATCTTTTGGGGGTGGTGGTCGTGAAACCCCCATCCCTAGGACTATGCATCCCATGCCTTCTAGTAGATGGGTGCCTCCTTCAGATTTCTTCTCTGAGAGGTCCCTGCCAAAGCATTCTCCACCACAGTGCCTGTGCAGAGAGCCTGAAAGCGGTTACTTACCACTAGCGGAACTGGGGATACTTGAGTTGGCTTTCTTCCCCTGGAGGTTACATTCTGCCAGTTTTCTTCCTTGTTCTGTACTGCCCTCACTGGCTCTTCAGCCTGTTGTGCCTGCAGTATTAAATACTTCCTTCTATCAAGGAAGTCTTCATCTTCTCTGATGGAACATAGGGTTGATATTTGGGCTTCAAGTCCTCTAACTTTTTCTTTCAAACAGCAGTGAGCTTGCACTTAGTGCAGATGGAATCCCTTCTATCTTCCAGGAGGAAGACAAACATGGCAGCAGACATATCACTATCCATACCTTCTTTCCTTTAGAGAGATTCCTCAGATGTTTTTAAATGCCCTCTTGAAGGGCAGAAAAGAAAAAAAAACCAGCAGACACTATGGGGCTCCCTCCAGGGCGAACTCCCAGATCAACTGCCCTGTTGGCGGCTGCTCTATTCGCTGCTCTAGTAATATTTTAAAATAGTCTAGTAATATTTTTAAAAATTATCTAAAATATTCTTAAAGTAGATTTTCTGTAACATGTGACATGTAAGAGTACATAATAGTGTGGTATAAAGGTTTTATTCATGCATAATATGACCATCCAACTCTCAAGCTGATAAAATCTTCATTGTGCATCCATTAATGTACCTAATTGTAACAGAAAAATAGCTACCTGCCCTTCATTTATCAATTATATTGTAGGACTGCAAAGAAAGGGGAGGTCATTGTGGGTATGACTATTCTTGCTTTAAAAAAAATCTGAGACAGCCTAAACCTTCTCTGGAACATCTAAATGGGCCATTGAGATTAATATGGTCCTTAAAACAAAATAACATAGCTATCACTAAACCATAAGTATTTGGATCTGGATTTTTGTGGATCTGAGTAAATGAGTTAAGCGCAGAAGGGAATGAGCTTCATGGAGATGCCAATGAATCCTTCAATAAAGGTTGATAAAGTCTACAAGAAAAGGTAAGAGGCAATTCATATACATAGAATGACCTTCATACAAGGGATTGGATACTGGATGACTAGATGCTAACAGGAAGTTATTCAAGAAAGATGTGAATTAATTGGTTTTCTTTAATTTAAACTAAGGTACCCTTAACTAGAACAACCATTGGACATAATTTAAATCTACATATACTCAAATGGGATTCACTTTGTCTTAAATACTTCTGCCTACATTTCTATCTTCTTTTGTTGAGAATTTAGCTGTTAGAATGGGAAGTTCATAGCTTGCTTTTTCTATACACTTCAGTGAAGATGCTACCTATGCCAATAGGAGGTCTTCTGCCATCAGTATAGGTACTCCACTTCCCCAAGAGCCAATGGCTCTGTCAATAGGAGAGTTCTCCCATCAATTTAGCGCTATCTACATTGGGAATTAGATTGGTTTAACCATGTCACTTGTGAGTGTGGATTTTTCATATCCCTGAGAGCTGTAGCTGTACCAACCTAATTTCCCTCACGTAGGTCTGGCCTCTGAAAGGAACAATGCACTCAGAAGTGGTCTGTAAGGAAGAGGTTCTGGAACTGGGTCTCTCCCCCTTGTCTTTGTCAAAAGGGCTTCGGCAGAGGAGTCTGTTCCCCACGACAATGAATTGTTAGCAGAGAGAACTACCACAGAAAGTTGGAGGCAGACTCATAGACAATGATTGATGGGATATCTACAAATGCATCATACACTTCACCCAGGATAGCCATCCCAGTTTATAGTGGTAAAGTTGTTTCTCCCTATACAGGTCTCTGGAGCCACTAGCATATTTTTCTCTCACCTTTCCAGCTTTCTGCAGCTGAATTATGGTTATCTGCTACATGGATCTGCTAGTGGGAGAAGTGGGCTTGCTATGCCCTTCCCACAATTGCATTTGAATTAGTGTGGTCTTAAACTAAGAAGTAAATAAATTTGTGCTATTGTATTGACACAGTTAAAATGAGATTTTAACAATGGAAAATACATATTTATTTTTCCTTCTACTTTTCCATTTCATAATTTTATTAAAAAAATTCAGGTATATTTCATGGTCTTTATTGACAATATAAGAATTGCGGACATGTGCTTGTTTGAAGAATTAGTACATTTCTCTTTTGCCCCCACTATTCCCTCTTAGCATCCATGTTTAGCACATCTTACTCCTGTCTGCTACTGGAGTTCTTAGTTTCATGTTCTCCACACACCTGAACACACTTCTGTGTATCAAGTAATCTTCACTTTATCCCTCATTTATTGCAACTGAATTATACTCCTTGCCCTTCTTGGAGCACAGGGTTTTTAAAACTGCTCGGGCAATTTTATTGCAAAGCAGTGGCCATAAAGTTGCCATCATGTATTTGCTGAACAAAGCTTTTTGGGGGGGCTTCCTATCTTTATATCCTGGATTTGTAACTTTGTGCCCCACTCCCAGGATAATAAATGGGGATATCAGATATAGTATAGAGACTTTGATTGTGCAGTAATAATTACTTGTTGCTTCTGAGCTCACATTCCTTCAGACTTTACCTTTATTTGCCTGTGTACTGGTAGTGACTATAATAATTGCTGTCACTGTAGAAGATGGCCAGGCTCATTTTCTACTGTGCAGGGAGAAGGTAGGTAAGTAATTGTTTACTGTAGTTACATCCTAAGGATTCCCATTTCCCCCTCCCACATTACCTTGGCCCCTTTAGGAAAATGTTGATCTATTAAACTTTCCCTTTTCTATTGGAAGAACTGATCTTTTTCAATGTTTCCAGCCTGGTGATCTAATTTGACAGCTCATCTGTGATGTCTATTCCACTTCAAAGAGGCAGGTAGCCTAAGGCTAGCCAGCTGTATTGTGGATTCTGCAGATTTGGCTTGCTGTTCCTGCTGGGTGTCATCTGTCTTCTTAGTCTTGCAGAGGATAATTTTTGTCCTCCCTAACATCATCTGCCTGAGCAGTTTCTGCCTGGCAGGCCTGTCTGTCCAGGTTGAACATCAAATACAGTAGCCATACGGCTAATCTGACAAGGCACTACTCCAAACAATGCAGCCCCAGGCCTGCTTTGACCAGGATCAGCATCATGGCCCACAAACTTCCAACTATCATGACTGCAGTCTCAGTTTTCTATCATAGATGCAGCCCATGGACTTTTTCTGCTCACAAAGTATGTCTCCCACCCCCTTCTCATAAGGAATGTCATTTCAATTCCTTGTATCTCAGGAGAAGTCTGCCTCAACAGGTTTGGGTTTCCCTGCCTGTTGCCAGCATTTGACTTGGACACCGCCACTTGGATGAAACAATCCTTTAGTGCATTATTATTGCTAGACAGCCTGTGGGGAAAATGACAGGATTCAGCATGTTAATCTGAAGATTTTGCAATCCAGAATGCTGCTAACGCTAATAGCAAATGGCACAATGATCCCTAAAAGAGAAAACGGGTTCTATTGCAAGGCAAAAGTGACACAGTTTGTTTAGTAAATCTTCCAAAAAACACATGATGACTACATATGTTGATTTTCATGCCCCAAGCCATAGATATTTCCATATTTTTGACTTGATGACTACTTCGTATAATCTGACAGGTAAAGGCTCCACAAATATTGTCTTTTTATAGTAATCTCCTCCCTCCACCTCCCTTAATTTTTTAAAAAATATGCTTTGTGAATACGTTAGACAAGGCTGGGTAAACAAGCCTGGAAGTTTGTGGGGAGGGGAGCACGGATGCAGCAAATAAAGCATTTTTTAAAGGTAGGAGGAAAAGCTGAACAGAACAGGGATAATTTCAGGATGGCAGTGACGTATGCACTTACCTGCCACAATAGTTGACCTTGGTTCCATCCTATAATTCAGAACCTGACAATGTTCATGATACAAAAATACTGTCCTAGAAATGAAGTGATTCTAAACTCTTGGTCTTTCGACTACAGGATATTCCCATTAGCAAGTAAGTGAAAAGATGGGTTATAATGCTTGCAGGCAGAGAGGTGCAGAAGTTACCTGGGACACAGGGTACATCTATACTGCAAAAAAAACCCAAACTCTGGGGTATCGAGGCTCTGAACCTGGGACAACTGACTTAGTCTCCAGGGCTGTGTCCAGACTCAGGGGTTTTTTCGAAAAAAGTAGCCTTTTTTCGAAAAAACTTCACCTGCGTCTAGACTGCAGCCGCGTTCTTTCGAAATTAAATCGAAAGAATGCGGCTTTTCTTTTGACGGTGGTAAACCTAATTCCACGAGGAAGAACGCCTTCTTTCGAAAGTGCTCTTTCGAAAGAAGGCGTTCTTGACAGCAAACAGGCTTTTTAGAAAGAGAGCATCCAGACTCACTGGGTGCTTTCTTTCGAAAAAGCGGCTTGCTTTTTCGAAATTCCGCGTGCAGTCTAGACGCGCTCTTTTGAAAGAGGCTCTTTCGAAAGTATCTTTCGAAAGAGCCTCTTTCGAAAGAGGCTTGCAGTCTAGACATAGCCCAGGGGTTTGGGTTATGGAGCTAAAAGCTGTAAATATTCTTGTTTGTGCTACCCCAGGCTTTGAAGCAAGGAGAGGGTCTCAGCTTGAGTTCCAGACTGAGCCAAAACTTTGACACTGCATTTTTTAGCCCAGTAGTTTGAGCCCTGTGAGCCTATGTCACTTGACTTGGACTCTGAGACTTGCTGTTCTGGGGCTTTTTATGCAGTACAAAGAATGTGGAACCTTGAGAGGATTGCTGCTAGTGTTAAGTAGGGAGAAAATCAGTTGAGCAGCTTTGTCCATAATCAGTAGGGCTCAGTAGAACAAACAGAATAGCCTGTGCATGTTAATTATTTGCAGTCACAATAATAATTTCATCAAATAATAATTGTAATATGCTTTAGGATCTTTGGATGGAAGTGCAAAGTAGTAATAGTTGTTATTAAAATTTGCGAAACCCCTGTGACTTCACAGGAGGATATTTTCTCTCTGGCAAGAATAATTAGGCAACAGCCTTTCTCACATAATATTTATGGAACATGCAACATTTAGAGAATAAAGAGCAACATTTTTAAATTGCACAAATTATAAGAGAGTACCACTTGTCCTTAAGATTGCCTGGCCTTTCCAATTATAAGAGCTTGTTTTTAGAGTCTTATAATTTGCTAAACTTTAACTATTCTGAAAGAAATTTCCCATATGACAGTCTGTCAATTTTTTTAAAAGTTTCAGCAAAAATATTTCAGCCATTTCCTAGAACAAGACATGGGAAAAATACATTGTTTTCCCATGTATACAAAAAATTTTCTTATAAGCATTCCATTGGTAAGCTCTAGCACCATTCTTTGATGCAAGAACATGATATTTGGTAAGATAACTTTTTTGGCAGGAATAACAATACAGGAATAACAGAAGGCACCCCCCGCCCCCAGACAGGGGCTACTCTCTGGTGAACCTGGACCCGCTGAGGGCAGAGGCAACTTTGCGACAGACTCCCCTACCCCAGAGGCAGTTGGTGGGGGGAGGGGGAGACTGCACCATCAGTGCTGGGGGACCTGGCTTTTAAGCCAGCTCCAGCTCCTGCTCCCCTTCCTCTCCCTCTGGTAGAGAGGCAGCCAGAGGAGAGGGGGAAGAATTGAGTAGTCAACTCAACTACTCAGGTACCTAATATGATCATGTGTTGTAAGACTGTATATCATGATGCATATTTACAAGGGTGCTGAATTAAGGTTGTACAAGCAAATTTAATTCTGGCATCTCCTAACTTTTGAGTGCTTGATTTTGCAATCACAACAATCTGTGAAGCAAAATACAGGACTATGTAGCACTTTAAAGACTAACAAGATGGTTTATTAGATGAACTTTCGTGGGCCAGACCCACTTCCTCAGATCAAATAGTGGAAGAAAATAGTCACAACCATATATACCAAAGGATACAATTTAAAAAAAATGAACACATATGAAAAGAACAAATCATATGTGTTCATTTTTTAAAATTGTATCCTTTGGTATATATGGTTGTGACTATTTTCTTCCACTATTTGATCTGAGGAAGTGGGTCTGGCCCACGAAAGCTCATCATCTAATAAACCATCTTGTTAGTCTTTAAAGTGCTACATAGTCCTGTATTTTGCTTCAGCTACACCAGACTAACACGGCTACATTTCTATTACTTAACAATCTGTGAGTAATTGTTCATCTGCACATGCCATTAGAAGTGCATCCCACACTGACAAATTCAGTCTTTTTGCCAGCAATGTCTGTCACAGCTACGTGTACCTTGAGTTTACTTGTACCCCATACAAGGACATAAAAGAGTAGAGCAAACTAACATTCAGTTCCTCTCTCTGTTTCCTGGCTTTAAGATGGACCTGCTTACTGTTCACGGAACTGCTGGCTCTTTCTTCAGTTTCTACAGTACAGTTAGTTGTTGCCAACTGACATTTCATTAGTTTTGATTAGAAATGGGTTTAATTTCTTTCTGATATTAGCAGGGCTCAACAAATAATACAATCTACTCGCCCATGGCGAGTATAACTTCCCAGGTGTCTTTACGATCATCTTCTGCTTCAAAATCTGGCAAGTCAACAAGAAATGGGCTGCAAGAGAGATGAGCAGAGATGGGGAGATTCCAGACTAGGTCCCTTACTAAGATCTCCTTGAAGACTTCTGCAAACCACTGAGAGACTTTCTGGCCTAGTATAGTTACTGCTGAAGCTTGACCTCAGCATGGTACCAAAGCTTAAGTATTACACTGGTACTATTTGATGGTCTTCTTCCACCAGAGACTAACCAATCCCTGCCTCCAAACCAGGCAACATTCCACAGAAAAAGACTGATTGCCTCTGCTGCTCATTCCATGCAACTCAGGAGACCTGGATTCTATTCCTGACTTTGCCACTGGCCTGTGAGGTGGGTCACTTTGCCTCTCTCTGTAACCTATAAGGATAATGATACTCACCTCCCTTGTAAAGCTCTTTGAGGTGTATTAATGGGAAGTATTTATTGTTGGAACACAGTGCATAAAGAACCTATCAGCTGATTTAGCCTCAGTTCCTCTTACAAAGACAGGAAAAACAGGTATTTCTGACTTCTCATAATAACTTCCTAAACCAGGACTCCTCCTAAATAAGAGAAAGCTCAACCACTTGAGGGCTGTCTAGAGTTGCACACACCTGGCACTGTAGCACAAACTCAGTCAGCATGTATCAAAATGTGAGGCCCAGAAGCTTGTTTCCCCTTAGGATGCTATTAAACATTTTATAAGCATCCTTTTATCTCATTGGATGCTATGAAGAAAATTCTACAATTTTTTTTTTCTTTTAAAAAACTACTCTTCTGCATGATTTTACATGAAGGTATTCTTTACAAGACTCCAGACTCTTGCAGTGAAGGCTACTTAATAAACAGCAAAGTACAAAAACAAACAAACAAACAATAACCCAAACCCACTTCTATGTACTTTTACTCCGGCAGTGCCTGGCAAAGATGATCTGAGGAAGTGGGTCTGGCCCATGAAAGCTCATCATATAATAAACCATCTTGTTAGTCTTTAAAGTGCTACATTGTCCTGCATTTTGCTCCATTTGCAATGCACAGGCACAAAAGGGCAGAGTTAAGGTTGCTCGGGGAGATTGTATTCTGAATGTCCTCCTAGGGCTCTGATTTTCTGTGGCTTTACTTTCCGAGCTGCATCGGCTCAGCTGTTGTACAGAGAACACCATTTTGCACTCTGCCGGCCGCGGCCCTGAGCAGGCGCGAGATTACCCCCGGTCCTATGAACAGGGCGAAGTCGGGGCCCAGCTGTCACGGGGAGGGCGGGGCTTGCCCGTGTCAGGGCCCTGCCGCGGCTCCGGGACAAGCAGGCGGGGGCAGAAGCCGCTGCCCAGGACTAAGCCAGGGCCGCACTGGGAGAGACGCGGCGGGGGGCGGGGTCAGCTTAGCGCCAGCGTGACACATGTGGGCGGGTCGTCACGTGACGGGGGCGTGTACTCCCCGCGGCTCAGTCAAGGCCGAAAGGGGGACCACGGTTACCCCGGCAGCAGCGCGAGCAAGGAACTCCCCTGACGCGAGGAAGGGCGGCCCAGCCCGGCGCAGCCCAGTGACGTCACACCGAGGCGTTGGGAAGGAAGAGGAAGCTAAAGGGCTGCAGAGGGCGACGTGAAACCGCGGGGACGCCTCAGCGCAGGCGCCTCCCTCCCGCCTTGCCCAGGGTCCGCGGCGCATGCGCGTGGTGGCGCCCGTAGCGCGGTCGGGCGCCCCTGTGCGGCCGGCGCTGGACGCGCGGCACCATGAGCGGCGGCCCCGGCACCCCGGGGAAACCCGCGGCGGCACCCGCGCTCCCCGCCGGCCGGAAACGGGACTCGGTGGGGGCGCCGGCCCATCCCGTTATCAAGGGTAAGGAGCCGCCCTGAGACCTCCCGCCGCTCCCCCGCCTCGCTGGCTCCGCCCGGCCCCCTCACCCCGCTGCCCCGTCCCCCTGGGCGCCTCGGCGCTGGCCGGGAGTCGGGCAGCAGCAAGTGGGGCCCATCAGGCCGGTGGCTGCGCCTGCACGAGCCAGAAGCCCCAAATAGCGGGACTGTCCCCACCTGGTCACCCTAAGTTCTCTCCTTTCTCCCCCCCCCCCCCCCCCCAGCCTGCAGAGCGGCTGAGCGCTCAGCAAGATCCAGGGAGGAGCGAGAACGGGGTTTGGCTAAAGAGCACCCGTGATCATAGGTCCTGGCATTGTGGGTCAGTATCCTGGGACTGGAGCACTCACGGGGATAAATGAGTGGGTGCAGAGTAGGGATGTAAAAGTATAACCATTTACATGGGTCTTGTTAACTGTTATATACAGGCTCCTGCCCCACTCCTGGTGCACAGGCAGAGCAGGGTGACAGTAGGCAGGAGCTGGTACATGCCAGGAACTAGGGATGTTACATTTAAATTAATCGAATAGTCCATGGAATGTCCATCAACTGACTATTCCCTTCGTCTTTGAACTGTAGCAGGAGCTGGGCAAAAGTGCAAGCCCCTCAGGGAGCGCAAAGCCAGAGGGGGACTGGCCCCATGCTCCCTGCGCCTCAGCCGTTGAAATGTACAAGAGGGCCAGCAGAGACTCCCTGCTGGCCCCTCACTTCCTGCTGTTCCTCAGCCTTTGAAATGTACAAGATCCTGGGTGGGGCTAGCAGGACTTTCTACTGGAAGCAAGGGAGGGGAAGGAAGCAACTAGTTGAGTAGTAGCTTACATCCCTACTAGGAACCATCTTAAAAGCTGGCTTACAGCACATACTGGCTCCTGGAGAGCTGGCTGTCACCCCATGCTGTGGGTGCGTGTAGCCACTCAGATTTTCAGTGGTTACATGGTTACCTGATTACCGGCTTTCTAACATCCTTAGTATGGAGTACCCTTGGTGCCAAGTTCCTCACCCCCTTTCTCCCCACTTCTTGTCTGTTAGTGGCCCTGCTGATCTATGCCTACCCCACGTCTACACAAGCCACCTGTTATTTCGAAATATTTTTTGAAATAATGGTCACGCTATTTCGCCATCCCGGTAAACTTCATTGCATAAGGGATGTCTCCAAATAGTGTGTTGTTTTGAAATTTGACTCTGTGTAGCTAAACTATTTTGAAATAGTTTTGAAATAAGATATACAATTTGTGCTACACAAATTGCGTATCTTATTTCAAGTTTAGGGTGCTGTGTAGACACACTTTTAGGGACACATTATGGCATAATTTTTCCGTACAGAGTTTCTTGCATCTTTTTCTTGCATCTTTCTCTATGAATCAGTTCATACTTGATCAGAAACCATCTGGTTCTGTATCCTATCTCTGATAGCAAACTAGCCTGTTATAACAATTATTTTATAACACTTGTTTTTGAACTCTTCCTTCTGATGCTACTCTCCACTTCTGAAGTAGGCCTAGCAAGAATGTCATTTTTAATCACTGGACAATACTGTTGCCTTTTCATTTCATTTCTAGCTTCTGCAGCTCAAAATGCGGTGGTGGCCTGATTTTCGTAGGCTCTCATGTTCGTGTGTTTTCTTGTATTGCGTTCACCCATTGAAATTATATCCTGTTTCTTTGTACTAAGACCCATATTCTCAGATTTAAGTGCCTAATTTTAAACCCATTAATTGTTGTATGGATCTTCAGAGGTGCTGGCCATGCAGCTTTGCTTTGAACAAGTCAGTGAGATTTTCGGAACCCCACACATTGGAAAATGGATTTACTTAATGAGATCCCCTAACAAACCTCTAACTTTAAGAACCCATATCTTAAAAATGAAGACTTAGAGATCCTTGCACCTATCCTTTAAAATTTTCCACTTTTCTTGCCTTCCTTTTCAAGGGCTGTATGCTCTTCAGATATTAAGTAGAGGTTGAAGTAGGACAAAAATCAGAATTTGTAAGATTCATTAAGTGATGATATGTAGCATTTTACCATAAACAGTATTTATTGCAAACTTTGTCCATAATTTCCATTTTCCCAAACTTGAAATAACTCACTTATCTGGGGCAGGTAGGAAATATTTGTAAGCAAGTTCCCTCAACTGTAGAATCAAGGCTTTCATTTACAAAATATATATCTTAGGCACTAGAGTTGCAAAGAAAACCTTCCAAATTAGTTCCAAACTGGAGTAGTATTGTCTTTTAGAGTTGCAGATGTGCCTTCACTGATGCGTACAGCTTTCCCAAACTGTAGCAGAGTGGAAACTGACAAGAAACAATCACTCTGCTTTGCTTCTTGTCATATCTAAGTAGCATCAGAAGCAGATATTACAGCTATCCTTTGGGGGTGAAACCTCCAACAGTGGGTAATAGGTGGGGGAATAGAAACCCCGCCTGTACTCTCACAGCAGCCAAGAAGCACCTGTATGGCAGAATATTGTTTTTTTGTGACATTTGTTTGAAGATGGTGGGTTTGTTGAATAGCCAGGAAGTCTATCTAATTTAATACTATCACACAGCGTTAGTTGAAATCTTCTATTAGTTTGCCTGTCCTTTGGATAATGGTGTATTTTTATTTTTAACTTCTGCTTTTGTTGACATACATTATGCTTCACAGTGTTCTCTAGCCTATTTCAGATTACTGTATGTATTTAGAAAATAAAACTTTGGATTTCATTACTCTTCTAGATGTTGGAGAAATTTATTCCCGACTGCTGGATCACAGGCCAATTATTCAAGGAGAAATACGTTACTTTATTAAAGAATTTGAAGTAAGTGTTTGTTTTAAAAGAGAAAATGTAGTATAAAATGATACTTCATTGATATGTTTTATATTTCCAGGGACATTTCTCTCAAACTCATTGTAAGGGGAGAAATAAATCATCTTCTATCATGACAGCCATATCTATACCTGTTCCTTTCAAACACAGGGGACAGGGCTTTTACCAACGTTCCCTCTAATTTTTCCCACCAATGTGCAGAGTGCATTTTTAATGTGCACCAACATAGAGGTGTGCAACACATCACCTTCATTTTAGTGGTAGGGGTGGGGCCGAGGTGTTTGCTTTGTGGGAGGGAGCTTGAGACTGAGGCAGAGGGTGGAGGTGCATGGGTGTGAGGACTTCAGCTGGGGGTGTGAGCTCTGTGGTGGGGCCAGAAATGAAGGGTTTGGAGTGCAGGAGGGTGTTCTGGGGCTATGGCAGGGAGAGAGGACTTCCTACAGCTTTTTCACCTCAACAGCAGCATCTGGACTGAGGGGAGAGATGCCTCTCCCCCTCATGGGGATGGGGTAACAGGATAGGCACTCTTTCTCTGGCCTAGTAAGTCTGGGCTAGTGCTAAGTTTGGGCCAGGGGAAGGGCGCCCTGGCTATGGCAGGTCCAGGCTGCTCTGGCCATGGCTGGGTTCAGACTAGGGGAGGGGCACCATGGCAGGGAGGGGCCACAGCAGAGTTGGGGCAAGTGGAGGGGTGCTGGCTGCAGCAGGTCTGGTCCAACCCATTACTTTCTGATCCAGAAGAAAACTGGTGGTTGGTGCCCCATCCTGGACCTTTGATGAATTTGTTTAAAATGCAAACTACAACTCTACAAGATGGTTACTCTTACCACTATTATTGCAGCACTGGAATTATTATTATATTTTTGCTCTACTATTATTGCAGAACTGGTTCTTGACCTTCAATCTTTAAGATGCATTCTTTCATATTATAATTCACCCTGTCCAAAGGTGATTTCTCTGATTTGTTGTAAAAAAAGACTACTATCACTACAGTGTACTGCCTTTCAGGCTGTTAGCAGCCCCCTGGGGGTTCTTCAAGATCTTTTTGGTTTCCTTTGGCATTGTCTTTCCATATTTGGATAACTGTCTCCTCAAGGCCCCATCAGAGACTGACACACTCTGAGCCATCTGCATGACAATAGACTTTAGCACTGGTATAACACCTGGAATTCGTTGGTGCACAATTGGATGCCATACATGACACTCCAGTGGTGACACAACTGAACAAATTAACGTAAGGCAGTGGTCCCCAACCTTTAGAGGCGCCCAGGGGTGGGGCCACTCACGCGCCGGGCGCCCGGGGGCGGGGCTGCACGTCCTGGGGCACGCCAGGGGTGGGGATGCCCTTGCACCCGGCGCCAGCATGTGCCCCGGGGCCGCCCGAGCGCCTTGTGACATCAAGATGCAGACCAAGATTGATGTCTACAATGCCGTAGTCATCCCAGCGTTGTTATATGGAGCTTAAGTTTGGACTCCCTATAGATGACATATTAAAGATCTGGAGAAATTCCACCAAAGGTACCTCAGGAGAATATTGGGCATCACATGGCAGGACCGATTGACCAACATTAGTGTCCTTGCAGAAGCTGATTCCTGCAGCATCGAGGCAATAGTCGTCCACAGGCAGCTATGATGATCTGGGCACATGGTCAGGATGCCTGACACATGCTTGCCTGAACAAATTTTCTATGCTCCGCTGAGGACTGGAAAGAGGTCTCGTGGTGGGCAGAGGAAGCACTATAGGGATGTCCTTAAGAATACCTTGGTAAAGTGTGGCATTGATGCTGACACCTGGGAGAGGCAGGTGAAGTATCAGGTAACCTGGAGGACCACCATCAAGAACAGTGCACGACACTTTGTGATCAAGTGACGTCTCCATGGAGAAAGTCAGAGAGTCTAATGTAAGGAGGATGCCTACGTCCGCATCAGCACCGCTGGTGTCGGCGCTGACAGAGATAGAGATCTCACATGCACCCACTGCCAGAGAGTGTTCCTTGCCAGAATTGGCCTATCTTAGCTACATACTCATCAGTTATAGGCGTTCAAGGGAAAAATCTGACTCAATTTGTGGGATACCAGAGAGAGAAACCTGAAGTAAACTTGACCATTTTTGTAGTCTAAACAAAACCTATGTTTTACAGTGTCTGCAACCTACTGTGGAAGTGCAAAATAGAACAAATATATATTTGTTATATATAGAACAAAATACCTTAATATTCCAGACACCTCCAAATGCCTAAGTGTATTAGAGAGAGTGTGTATTCGTAGGTGCAATACAAATATTTCATCTATTTGGAAATGTACACTGCACTTATCACCAAGGCTTCTTGGTCACTCTATATCAGTGGTCCCCAACCATTTGGGGTTGCCGGGCGCCAGGGGGTGTGGCCGTTCGCCCGCCGGGGGGGCGGGGCCCCCCCATAGCCGCATTCCGGGGGCCCCCATAGCCGCATTCCGGGGGCCGGCGCTCTCCCCTCAAGCGCTGCGCGCCCGGGGCCGGCGCTCTCTCCCCCCCCCCCCAAGCGCCGCGTGCCCAGGGCCGGCGCTGGCGCTCTCTCCCCCCACCCTCCCCCAAGTGCCGCGTGCCCGGGGCCGGCGCTGGCGCTCTCCCCCCCCCCCATGCGCCGCGGGGGTCAATCTGCGGCGCCCCCGGGGCCGGCGCTCACCGTGTGCCCCCGGGGCCGGCTCCAGCACTGTGCATGCGCCACGTGCCCGGGACCAGGCCAGCCCTGAGCACTTGGCGGGCACCGACAAATGTCCCCGCGGGCGCCATGGCGCCCGCGGGCACCGTGTTGGGGACCACGGCTCTATATCAATGCAAGCAATGACACCAGACCACTTACTGCTGGCTTAGCATGGAAAGGTGTCCTACCCTGGAGGTGTCCTACTATGGAGGATGGAATAAGGCTGCCCTCCAGAAACCTTGTGAGAAGGCTCAGAGCATTCCTATCTGAGGGTATGTCTACACTACAGCGCTAATTCGAACTAACGCATCCAGACTAAAAAACTAGTTCGAATTAGTGTTTTGCTAATTCGAACTAGCATGTCCACATTAAGTGGACCCTGAACAGGGCTTAAGGATGGCCGGAAGCAGTGCCGGCAGGGAATCAGATGAGGACTTAGAGCGTGGAGCTGCTGTCTCAGGCTAGCCGAGGGCTGTGCTTAAAAGGACCCGACCCCCACCCCGGACAGACAGTTCTCAGGGGTGTCCCGCTTGCAAAGCAGTCCTGGCTTGGATTGCCCGGAGTACCCACACTGGGCACATCACAGCACTAGGCCATCAGACCGGCTGCACTTGCCGCAGGCTGCCATCTGGAGGGGGGGAAATGGGGGCCTGCAGGAGAGGTTCCACCCCCAGAAGCCCGCAGAGACAGCCCAGTCCTCCCCATCGGGGGCTCGTACCCCATTCCTCCCTCACCTCCTTCCACTTACCCTTCCCTAGCCCCCCTTCCTGATGTACAAAATAAAGGACAATTGTGTTCAAAAATAGACTCTCTCCTTATTGAACAAAACTGGGGGAGACTGGGAAAAGGAGGTGGGAGAGGGGAGGGCAACTACAATGATGAGGGGTTTGGAACAGGTCCCATATGAAGAGAGGCTAAAGAGACTGGGACTTTTCAGCTTAGAAAAGAGGAGATGGAGGGGGGGATACGATAGAGGTCTATAAAAGCATGAGTGGGGTGGAGAGGGTGCATCCAGAAAAGTTCTTCATTAGTTCCCATAATAGAAGGACTAGAGGACACCAAAGGAAAGGAATGGGTAGCAGGCTTCAAACTAACAACAGAAAGTTCTTCACAAAGCAAATAGTCAACCTGCGGAACTCCTTGCTGCAGGAGGCTGTGAAGGCTAGAACTAGAACAGAGCTTAAAGAGAAGTGAGATCAATTCATGGAGGTTGGGTCCATGGAGTGCTATTAGCCAGGAGGTAGGAGTGGTGTCCCTGCCCGAAGTTTGTGGAAGGCTGGAGAAGGATGGCACAAGACAAATGGCTTGGTCACTGTCTTTGGTCCATTCCCCTCCAGGGTCCCTAGGGTTGGCCGCTGTCGGCAGACAGGCTACTGGGCTAGATGGACCTTTGGTCTGACCCAGTACGGCCATTCTAAGCTCAGGGCTCAGGGTCGGGGGTCTCAGTGGACCACCTTGATTTTCATGCAAACCTGCTCCTGGGTGGCCAGGCTGGCAGCTCTCCTGCCCCAGACGGCCGCTTTCCTGTGCCTAGTGCGGAGGTCGTGGACAAGGTCCACGATGTCTGCACTAGACCAGGCGGGTGCCCACCTCTTGCGGTCCTGGGCAAGCTCCCGGGAGCCGCCAGCCTGGTCCCGGGAAGAGGGGGAGGGCTGGGGGGCATCAGGTGGGTGGCTCGATCCGTGCCAGGTGCAGGGTCTGCTGGCTGGGTGCTGGCAGGCTTGCACCTGGCACGGGCACCGTAGCCAGCCCGTGCCCCTTTAAAGGGGCCGGGGCCGGGAGGGGGGCATACGAGTTTCCCTGGTGTTGGCCAGAGTGGCCACCAGGGAAAGCTGGGGAGGGCTAGCCTCCCACTAGTTCGAATTAAGAGGCTACACACCCCTTAATTCGAACTAGTAAGTTCGAACTAGGCTTAGTCCTCGTAGAATGAGGTTTACCTAGTTCGAACTAAGCGCTCCGCTAGTTCGAATTAACTTTGTAGTGTAGACATACCCTGAGAGTTTCATGGAGACATGCAGGGAGGATTCCTGCTCCATCTCCAGATGCATTAACAAATTGTTCTGGGCCCCCTGTATTGTGTAAACATAGTGTGTACCACTCATCACATCCAATTGCCTTAGCCTGCTTGTAGCAAGAAAAAAATTGTGAATTCACCAGATGTGCCATTCCCAGGATCAGTGCCCGACTGTGAGGCGTCCTGGGAGTAGGGGATCGTCTCCAAGGTTATAAAAAGTTCTTGGCTCTTGCCGCTCACTGGCTGGCCATGTTCTGTGTCCTCCTCCTCCTCTTCTCCCCCCCCCCCCCTCCACTACACTGTCCTCCACACTGCTGCCTTGTGTCTTGGGAGGATTCCATGATCTAGCTTGGGAAGCTGGTTGGATCCCCTGTAGGACCACATGCAGCTGGTCGTAGAAGCGGCATGTTTGCAGCGATGCACCAGACAGCCCACTTGCCTCATTTATCTTGTGATAGAACTTCCTCAGCTCCTTTATTTTAACTCCACACTGCTGGGCATCCCTTGGCATATCCTTTCTCCACCATGCACTTGCAATCTTTGCATAGATATTGGGGTTTCTTTTGCTGGTTCAGCATTCAAAGAGAATGGATTCCTCTGCCCTTGCCTCAGTGAGGTTTAGGATCTTCTTCATACTCAATGCTGGTGCTCATTTGCATCCCTGGAACTGGAGCTCATGGAACTTGAACTCATGGCCACATGTGCTGCTCAGGTGTGCTGCCTGCTCTGAGATATACTTGAAATGCTGGTCACATGGGAAATGAAATTCAAATTTTCCCAGAACTTTTCCTGTTCATCTGGAGAATAGTAAAGGTTCAAGTTCTGGCCAAAGTGGTCACAGTGGGGCATTGTGAGATGCCTCCTGGAGGCCAAAAATGTCGACTTTCACAATCCTGGGTCTACACTACTGTAAATTTGACCATGCAAGGTTGAATTTTGAATTGCTCAGTGTAAAAGCAGGAGTACTGAAATCAACTTCAGTGGCCCTTAGAGTTGACAGAACGGGCTTGGTAGTGTGCACATATTGTTTAGAAAATCACCCTCATATGGCTAAATTCAACCTTAACTCCTAGTTAGACCAGGTCTCAGTGAGTGAATAGGTGAGTTTTCCTTGATTGTTTGGGAGCTGTGAGCACAAACAAACATAAAGGATCAAATTTTGTTTGGCATATGAAGGGCTAGTCATTTAATGTGTGCAACTACTTACAAGTGTTGATTTGACCAACCTTGTTACTGATTTGGTCTAATGGAATATTTTAAAAATATGTTTGCATGAAAGTGTGCTAGATGCAATCTGTGCATAACATATGATATTACTGGGTCTTAAGCTAAGCAAGGTCTGATTGGCTAATTAGTTCAGTGGGAGAGACATCAGTGAATATATTGCTAGATATGATACAGTATACAGTAACCTTAATTCACAGCGTAATTTGAAGGGGACTGTTATGAGAATTGAGATGCTGATCCTAAAAATAAGCATGATCATTTGTGGATATAGTTGCTATGAGTTCTTTCATTATTGCTGTAGCTATTACCGAATTTGGACTTCTGTCTGGATACAGTAAACTTCCGATAATCTGGCACCTTAAGGACCCAGGGGGTGCCGGATTATCAGATATGCCGGAGTACCGGAAGGGGGGCTATGAGGAGTCTGGGGTTGGGGGGTCAGCGGGGAACTGCACAGTGTGAGAAAGGGCAGTGCTGTGGGACCAACCTGGCAGCACTCTAGCTGTTCTGCCCCTGGCTTCCTCAAGTCAGCCGCTGGTCAGTTTCAGAAGCGGCAGACTTGGGGAAGCTGAGGGCAGAGCAGCTGGGGTGCTCTGCCCTAGGGCTTCCCCAAGTCCACCGCTGCTGAAACTGACCAGCGGTGAACTTGGGGAAGCCGGGGGCAGAGCAGCTCCAATTGTCCGGCTGGTCGGAGTACTTCTGGGTTGCAGTTGGTGCCGGACTATCAGGAGTGCCAGACCACTGGATGCCGGACAATTGGGCTATGTCTACACTGGCGGCTTCTTGCGCAAGAACATCTTGTGCAAGGGTTCTTGTGGAAGAAGTCTTGCAAAAGAAAATGTCCACACTGCCATGTGCGTGCTGTGCTTTTGCGCAAGAGCTCCCATGGCAGTGTGGACGCTCTCTTGCGCAAAAAAGCTCTGATGGCCATTTTAGCCATAGAGCTTTCTTGCGCAAGAAATCCCTGCCGAGCGTCCACACTGCCCTCTTGAGCAAGAGCTCCTGCGCAATAGGGCTTACACCTGATAAAAAAGAGCGTAAATCTTGCGCAGGGAGCCCTCTCTTACCACGCCGTACTGTAAATTTCCTTGTGCAAGAGCGGGCGGGCAGAGTGGATGCTCTGCAGATTCTTGTGCAAGAACAGCTGTACTTGTGCAAGAAGCCGTGAGTGTAGACATAGCCATGGAGTTTTACTGTACTTGGATTAACTGCTTCTACAAAAGTATTAAACTTATCTGGTAGTTTACTAAGTACTGTATTCTTTAGTTCCAATCCTATTATGTTGTATAGGTGCTGGTGATTGGTTTTAAACCATTACTAGTTTCATTTGTGACATTATCTTTGTTACACTAAGACTTATTTTACAAACAGATCTTTGTGGGAGGACTTCTGTTATCTGCCTATATGTACCCCTGTTTGTATCAGTTATACCTAAGTGCAGGGTTTTGCTGCATGGGGCGGTTTGCAGGTTCAGCGCATGAATATATTTGTGAATGAAGAATTCCTGACATGCTAGTTTACAGATTTATTGGGTGCAGAAAGAGGTACAGGACCCACTTGTATTACAACATTCTAACCAGTGCTTTGAATCATAATTTCACTGGCCATCAAATTTACCTGTATTTTTTTAAAATATGTTTTCAGTTAATTTAGTTTTTAGTTCTGTATGGTAGAAATGTCCTTGTTCCATTCTGTGTATTGTTACATTTAAAAACAAATTCAGGCTTAATGTATTATGTGCATATATACATGTATATTTAGTTGCTTTAAGGATGTTGCCACAGTATGATTAACTTCTTGCAGAATATTTAGCTATTGATTCTTTATATTTTTACAAAAGGTAAGAAAACAGTTAAAGAATGATGAATTGTATCCAGCTGTTAACGAATAAGGTTGATGTATTACTGAGGTAAAGGAGAAAATGTTAGACAAGCTTCATTTTGAACGAGTGAAAAATAATTGCCACAAGATGGCAGTAAAACTTTAGCAAAATAAATAGTATTCTGAGGTTTTAAAAGATTATTTCTAAAAATAATTATTTTCACACACATTTACATTTTGAAGGAAAAGGGTATGGCACTGAAAAGGTTAAGATCTACATCTTATTAGACTCCTTTCCTATCCAGCCTTTCTTTAATATTTGTGCTCATTTTTTTTCTTTTTACAATCATTGTAAAGAGCCACATATGGTATGTGCTAATGAAAAGAACTTTCCATTTTCACTTTTCCTAACAGGAAAAACGTGGCCTCCGAGAAGTGAGAGTTCTTGAAAACCTTAAGACCATGATCTGTGAAACAAATGACCAAACTCTCCCTACATGTGAACAGGTGATGCGTGACAATCTGAATGAAGCATTCAAGAGATGTAAGCAAGAAGTAGTTAGTTTTCTATATCATAGTATTTAAAAAATAATAATTTCAAAAAGTTGGAACTCAAATTATGATCCTTGCTAAAATTGCTATCATATAATAAGTAGGGCTGTCAATTGACATGCGTTAACGCCTGCGATTAACGCAGTCCAGGATTAACACGTTAAATTTTGTAATGCATTAATCGCAGGCGTTAATGTTGCACTGCCCCTTTGAAGCACCGCTGTGGCGTTCAAAGGGGCAGCGCAACGTGGAGCCCGGGATCAGCTGGGGACTCCCCAGCTGACCCCAGGCTCCATTGCTCCTTTGAAACGTGCAGTGGCAGTGTTTCAAAGGAGCCGCCGCCTCACAGCTGAGCCAGGGATCACAATTAAATTTTTTAGTTGCTTGAGAGCCCTAAGAATAAGTCTTGTGCATAAGTCACAGAGGCAGCAGCATGGGCAGGGTCAGGTGGGAGCTGGTGCTTGAGAGGGGGCAATGTGGTGCTCTGCAGGAGCCAGTACACAACCACCAGCTCCCACGGAGCCATTTGGACATCCCCCCACTCCCTGCACTAGTGTCTCTGTATAAAAGGCAGCAGCATGAGAATGGGAGGGGGCACAGGCAGGAGCCATAACACACAGGGAGCCATCTTTTCCCCACTTTGCTGCCTCCCACAGAGGCAGCAGCGTGGGGAGACAGGTGAGAGCTAGTGCTCGGGAGGAGCCAGCTCCCATAGAGCCACATTTCCCCCCTCCCCGCTGCTGCCTCTAATAGAGATAGGGTGACCAGATGGGTATAAAAAAAATACCGGACACACATGATCTCAGAACGGGGGGAGGCGGGAGTCGGCCAGCCGGAAGGGGAGTGGGGCTGGTTAGGAGCGGGTTGGGGGGAGTGGAGCTGTCCCGGGGGAACCAGCTGGCAGGAATCTGGGCTGGCCGGGAGTGGGTTGGGGAGAGTGGAGCTAGCCGGGGGCGGGGAACCGGCTGGCAGGGAGCGGGGATGACCCTGGCGCACGCAGATCCCAGGTTGCTCCCTGTCCTGCGTGCGGTCTTAGTGGGGTGCACGGGCAAGTCCAGTCCCACCCTGGCCCCGCCTCCTTTCCTCTCTACTATGTAGCTGCGTACTGCCTGGCTGGTAGACATGCTCGCACTGCGTGAGCATGTCTACCAGCCAGGCACTACGCAACTACATACTGATACTCCTGATAATAATGAAACGTACTTAATTAGAAAATACTGGACATTTATATGTCCAGTATTTTCTCAATTTGTTTCCTGGACAGAAAGCTGAAATACTGGACTGTCCTGTTCAAAACTGGACACCTGGCAACCCTAAATAGAGAGGCAGAAGTGTGAGGGGTGGGCAGGCAGTACACATGGAAGCCGGCTTTCAAGCTGGCTCCCTATACACATCAGCTCTGCAGAGCTACCTTCCCCCTCCACCCTCATGCTGTTGCCTCTGTATTTGGGGGGCGGGCGAGCACCGGCTCCTGCCTGGACCCCTGTGTGTAGATGTGTAACCACAGAATTTTTCAAATTCAAAAATAAACATTTGCTAACATCCCTAATTTACATAGTAAGTTTGGCTGCATTTTTAGAGTCTGAAAACTCCTAGTGAAGCCAATGAAGAGGCTTTAAAGTAATCATAAAAGGAACTGAACTTTCTGTTTTAAACTTTTGGATGTTGAGTGCTCTCTCCGTCATTCTTGTATGTGGATACAGTGTTAGTTTCCTAGTCATAACCATCCAGTTATATCATTTATAGCTTAGACTTTATGCAGTGAAGACTTATGCCTATGCATCCCGCTGGGACTGCACGCGGGACGGGCAGCACTCTGGGGGTCATCCCCACTCCCCACTGGCCGGTTTCCCCCTCCCGCCTCCCCTCCAGCCCCCCTCTCCCCAACCTTCTCCCGGTCAGCTCTGCTTCCCACTGGCCAGTTCCTTCCCCCGATCTCCCCCGGCCAGCTCCGCTCCCCCCAACCCCTTCCCAGCCAGCCCTGTTTCCCACCAGCTGGTTCCTTCCCTTAATCTCACCTGGCCAGCATCGCTACCCGCAAACCCCTCCTAGCCAGCCCTGCTTCCCGCCAGCCGATTCCCCCGGGCCAGCTCTGCTTCCCCCAACCCTCTCCCGGCCAACCCCACTCCCCTTCTGGCTGGTATCCCCACCGTTCTGAGATCATGTGCGTCCGGTATTTTTTTGAAACCCATCTGGTCACCCTATCTCTATTAGAGGCAGCAGTGGGGGGGAATGTGGCTCTTCCAAGGTTTGTATTTTATTAGCTTTGTCACAGCCTCTGTATTTTATACTTTAATTTCACAGCCTTTCTTAGGCATAAATCAAAAGATTATGTAATTAACTACAAAATTCAATCTTGCTGTAAAATTATATAGTTTATATTTTATTCTGTTATATTTAACTTTTAATATGTATATACTTTAATTTTCATGTGGTTTGCCTGGGCTCTGACATATATAAAGTAATACATAGTAGGAGACGCTACATATGCAATAAAAATTGTAGAAAAAATGTATACTTCATATACTACTTCTCAAAGAATACAGTCATGTAAGTAAAGCCTGTAACCAAATATATGCACAGTAGGGGGCATAGCAACTTTGATATTTCTGTTGCCTGATTTTTAGGTGCTTAGCTGTGTAATCTGTATGAGAGTACTGCTGCTTTAATGATTATAACGAGAAATGAGAGACTGATACATATTTCAGGAAACTAAGTTTTGTATTGGTGAGTGCAAGACACCCATTGAGGGGGAAAATGAGCGTGTTCCATTGTGCACAGCATGTATGCAATACGATGACCAACAAATCTGAAACTGGCTAGGTATACAGTTACCATTGTCACTAACGCATTTTTGCAGAGCTAGAAAAACAATAGAGCAGAGACTGGCTCCAATTTAAAAATGCTCTCTTCTTATATAATTTTTTGTATTAAATCATTTCTATTTGGGGAAAAAATGAAAACAAGTTATAAAGAAACAACCAAACTTAGTGTTCACCTCATCTGGATCTAGTTATTAGTTTATAAGCTGTTTAAGTATTTTGAGGTGCTGAGTAGTGCACAGTAATTTGTCAGCAATATTGTGGAATATGGGCACCGGAGGACTTGGCTGCCTTTTCTTTTTGGCTTCTAGAAAGCACAAGGGTGCAACATATTTAGCATTGTAGAGTACCTTCTCCAAATAATGACCAAGCTTTGCAATCCAAAGGTAAGTGACCCCAGTGAGCAAAACCTACAGTATTTATATATAGTGATAGTCTCACAGTAGCCTCGTGGGTTTTAAGCTTATTTCAGTCTGGCTTCTCTTTGAGCTAGGACAGCTGATTAATAAACTGCAATTTATTTGTTTCAGTGCAAGCAGCCAATGATAAGATCCACAGACTCCAGCAGAGGGAGCAGGAAGAAAGAAAGGTAAAGACCGATGGGTGTATTTATAATATAACCTGGGGTGGAAAACCCTTTTTGGGGTTGAGGTCCACTGATCCTTGGAAAAATCATTTAGGAGCCACACACAAGTGAGAAGCCAAAAAAAAAGCCAACCTTCTCCCCTCACTCCCCCACCCCCCAACAAAAACAACAATCCCTCACTGACGTGGTCCCTGAATGAGAAGGAGAAAGACACTCCCCACATTCTCCCACACACCAGAGCCTGGGGGGGCGGGGCCCAGACTAGCAGATTTTTTGTGTTCCAGCCACTTAGGGGAGGAGCTGGTGTGAGGCTGGAGTACCAGTGCGGGGGCCAGATCCAGGCAAGCTAGGAATTGCATCTGCCCTCCCCTCCACCCCCCGGCCCTTAGGTTCCCCAACCCTGATGTAACCCAAATAGAAGGCTCTCACACTCATCCACAGCAAATCTTCTTGCTACCTAAAAATCCTTCAGTATAATATGATTTAGGAATACATTTTTAATGTCATTTACTAAAAATGCAGCTTCCTTTGGAATAACTTCTTCATATGTAAGAAGGAGTTGAATAAAGCAGACAATACATCAATGTATGTTATAGGAATACTAGCACATTTACCCAGCATTGCTTAGGTCCTTAATTCAGTTGAGCTTGTGCACTTTCCCCTTGCTCCCTGACAATGATGAAGTGAAACAGCTAGCATCGTCCCCATACAATTTGGGGAGAAGGGTTTCACGCATCCCCCACACACTCTGCCTAACTGGTGCCTAGGGATGTGAGCCTACCTTTCACCTGCCTGATGAGTCTGTCTCTTTTTTGAACAGTTTTATGAGAAGCAGTCCCTTTCCAGGCACATCCCATTTTTCTGGCACGACCAAACCCTTACGTTGCTTTATGTTATAAGAGCTGTATACTGAATTTGGTGGCCCTAGCTCTTACCATTTAGGAGTTCTTGAACAAACAGACAAACATTCTAAAATATGTAGTAGACAAGACTAATAGAGCCATCAGCTCCTCCCATACTCTTCAAATATGTGGAAACATCTTTAAAAATTTCTCTCTCTTTGCTCAGAGTGTGGTATTTATCACATATGGACAAAATTTAAAAAAAAAACCCAAAAAACAAAAAAACCCTTATTTTCTGTGGAACAAAAAACATCCACGAACCTACCAGAATGGAAATGTAAAGCTTTCCTGGTTAACTGAAAACATTGAGCATGTTATTGCTTGTTGAAAAGGAAGCATTTCATGCTGGTGCACTGGTTATTTAATGAAAGGCCATATTATAGGAATATGTGAATCACTGGAATCCCTCAATGGGCTGCACTTTTTGCTTGTTTGAATTACATCTAGTCTAAACCTCAAATTTGGAAAATTGTACAAGAAATTAGTTTCCTATGGTACTTCTACATTTTCCCATTTCACCTTTCATGATTGTATTTGAAAATGGTACTTTATAATTATGTGGAGATGCAGAAAATACCAAAGCTCCGATTCTGGCCTAGTCATATGAACTAAGACATGCAGTGGTGTGTATCAGCATTTGTTCACAATTTTCCTTCTTTTCCTTGCAATATGTCCTGCTTTTGATGATCAGCAGAGATGACTAATATAGTTGCAGTTGGGTACTGGCACTGTGCAAAGTATGTTATAGGCTTTGCTAACATTTGGATTCATTGTACCTAACAGTGAAATGTAGATAGAAAATTAGAGGAATCTATTGCCTCTTGGAATTCTGCTTCTTTTTTCTGAGGTGAAATTTAAACAGGTGGCTTGTTTGTTTCAGAATGTTCATTGTACTATATCTCCCCGCTCAAGTATCAAGTTTATAAGTGAAGTATTGGTCATAGCTACAGTTAATGTTGTGTGCATGTTTCTTTTCAGATTGTGTGGCAAAACTTTAACTTCATATGTTGAAACTTCCCATATCTGGTCACTTTCAGGGAGGGTGACTTTTATTTATTTAATTTTATTTTAATTTGAATGACATTATTTAGCCCCTTGCAAATTCCTTTGGTGCAATTCCACTTAGTTACTATTATGAAACTTCTAAATGAAGAAGTACTGTACTGTTCATACATAGTGGGTTAATTTAGGTGTAAAGTGATTTCTGTGTGCCTCCAAAAGTATCCGTTGAATGAGGTAGCATTCTATAGGTTCTCATGTTTATCCACCACTGAGTGTCTAGTCATATATTTCCAGTCTGTGAAATGTTTTTCTTTTTTTCCTGACTTAGGGGATAGATAGGACACCATAAAAATATCCATCTTAAAGTTTTGAGAATGAATTCATATATATATGAATGAGGTGGAGCAGGGCACATAGATAAGATTACCTAACATTTCAAAGTATAAATTCCCATTTCCAGTTGCTTTTAATTTAGATTGAAATGTTCTATGTTTGGACTCTGCCTCAGTTTGAAGCTTTTTGATAGTTTCAAGAAAAATAGTTTAACAGTTTCAAGAGTGAGGTTAGGGAAAAATGAGTATTTTTGCCAAAGTGTGGCTTGTTGTGGTGTTTTGGTTTGCTTGTTTTGGGTTTGTTTGGTTTTTTTTGGCATTTCCATTACTTTTTCTCATAAAGAAGTTAACACAGATTCAGAACAGGTGTCAAATGTCTCAGCAATACTCTAGAAGATCTTGATTTTGCTACCAGCATAACTTTGTGGCAGTTCAACCGATATAAAAAAGACAGGGTTAATAATTACATATGAAAAGCAAAACTGAGAAACTCCAGCAACTCTGAACCAAATATTTGCTTTATGTGGAAAAGGAATACAAGAAATTAGTCAACTTGCATATCTTGATAGTAAAGTACAAGTTAATGGCGATGCTCCCAAGGAAATATCACAAATTGGCAAAGTGGCAGTTGTACTCACCAGTTTAAACAAGATTTGGTGATCAAAAATCTACAATTTAAAGAACAAACCATGAATCTTCAACTCAAATGTTGGTTTCCTCTTCATGTGGGGATGTGACAACTGGAACTTCACCAAATGGTACAGATATCTAAATGCCATCCAAAATAAATGTCTTAGAACTAGGTATTAAATTTAACCACTATATAATAAATACTATGATTCGTCAGAGAGTCCTTTTTTTTTAATCTGTGAATTTCCCAGAAAAGAAGACTATAGACATTTTAAGAATAAAACTAGATAGTCTACCACGTATGTATGCTATTGAATAGGTGGAAGAATCTGTAAAAGGGGTTGATCAAAGGAATCCCTCCAAACCCCACTCTCAAGGAAACTTTATGGTATGGAACAACAGAGAACATGTAAAGAGAGAGTCAGGCAGAGGTTTGTTTGTTCACTAATTTTGTGCATAGCCTTTGATAGAGTAGGAAGAATTCAGAATTTTTAATAATTAAATGTCCGCAGTGTGGAGCAAAAAAATTAAATTTCTAAAGGGATAGCAAGGAATCTTTTGCTATCCCTGTGAAAATTAGGTGAGATTCTGCCAAATTAACAAATAGCCAGGGAAGTTGCCATTTGCATAGCATAGTAGAACTTTTTTAACCTGGATAAAATCTATGGCCTGTATAATGCAAGAGGTCAGACTAGATGATGGCCCGTTCTGGCCTTAAAATCTATAAAAATGTCACTATCTTCTCTAATGAATGATCCACATCGAAGGTAACTACCTATTACTGCTGTAAGTGAAGTTACTCCTTGAAGTAGTTAGAGATCTTTGGTGTTGATTTTGAATTCTTTTGTTTGAATCCTAATGAGGTCTATTATGATTGCATACAATAGAAAATGAGGTGTTTCAAGTTATTTTATTAAAATAAAACTAAGAATAAGGAAAGAAATCCTGTAAGCAGCCTCATTAACTATGTAACCCTACACCAGGAACAGACAACCTTAATTCTAGAATTTCTTGTCTTCTGAGGGCTTGACTTTACAAACGTAATGTTTTTAACATATTTGTTCGATATGGAAAAGAGATACAGACATAATCTACCTTTATCCCATTTATTGCAAACTTTAAGAATATGGTTTATATGTTTCTCTTTTTCCCCCAGATTAGATTTTTATGCCATACCTGTCACTGTGGTACCAAGTAATCTTAAAAACGGTAATATTGTGTACGTACAAGAAGCCATAGTGGGGTTGCATGTGTATTCTGAGTTTTTTGATCTCTGATGTTTTTCTTAATTCTGACATACCTTGACCTCAGAATTTCTAACAGTGCAACTTTACCACTCTCTGACTATAGCTTTGCTTATGGACTATATTTTTCATATGCCGTATAGTTGCATTGATGTGGTTTAGTCTACACAGCTTCAGAATTTAACAAAGTTCATAAAATAGCTTTCTGTTTTTAAATGTCATCTCTTCCCAGCTGCTGTCTCTCTTAGAAACTTCAAATGGTACTAACCTAACTCTTGAATTTTAAAATATAGTTGAGGATTATTTTATTTTAAAAAATTACATTTGAAAATTCTTTCTTATTCTATCTGTGGGTAAATGAAATACATTGGTATATTATTCTTCCTGTGTGTGTCATTCATTTTTCTGCAGAGCAGTGTTACAGAATTTTATAAAGTGTATGTCTTTTAATGCATTTTCTTTTTAAATGGCATTTTTTCTTTAGAAAAAATATTTTTGTCCAGTATCACCACATTGTTGTGAACTGTTCTGGACATATTTGAACAGCAGGAATTACTGGCTTGTCTGATGTTTAAGGTATAGATTCATACTTATAGATAACTAAGGAGTTAACATTTGACCTGCCTAATGATTCTTGGCTACATGTCCTAGCAGAATTGTGATATATTATGAATTATTTAAGACTTCTTTTCTAATCAAGTATAGTTATGTGTGCATATATGAACTTATACTTCAGTTCTTCCACATGTAAAGAGGCATTAACATGTCATGTAGTAATGTATCTTTGTGTGTAATATAGGTCAGGATGCAACTTATTACATATGTGGTGATGCATTATACTGTAACCTAATAACATTTGTAAAGAAAATCATGGAGCTTCTTGTGTGTGGATTCTTTGATCAATGGACTGTGATTGTTAGGTAATGCCATCTTATATTTACTTAGGTCTGACTTTAATTTGCTTTTTGGAACACTAGAACATGTATTTAAACATTGGCAAACACTCTATTTTAACTTGCATTTTGGATAGACCTTCCAAAAAGTTTTTCAATACAATGAAAGAATTTCTGTATAGGCAGTCTCATGAATTAGGATTGTTGCACAAATGGAGTTGAGTGAAAATTAGATTATATTTTTTAAAAGCTTCTTTGTTTTTTCAAAAAAAAAAAGCGTAGTGAGTTCATTCTTTGTGTCTCTTATCCCAGTCAAACATTGTCAGTTTGCAAGTTAAAATGTCTTTTCTAACCAGCAGCCCTGTAACTTTGAAGTGAGATTTGAAAATAAAGTTGTTGTTTTTCTGGTTTATTCATCATGTGCAATCCAGAATCTGCAATTGTAAATTTTAAAATTTTAATCTAAAAATACCCCCACTCCTTGGAGGGGAAAAGTTTACTCTGCTGGTTTTGTCTCTGCCAGAGTATAATCAAGCTCAGGCTACAGCTACATTGCTTCCATAATGCTAACAGAAGTAAAAAGTAATAAAGGCTTACAGAAGAGTAAATAGTTGTTACTGTGACTGCATATAAGGAAAATAAATCTGAGGTGGGGGTAGGGGAAAAGGTGCTGTTTTCATAGTCACTTTTAATACTATAATTGTATTTTAATATCTATAGGTGTGACGGGGCGCTCCCGCCCCGCTCTCGGGGGGGCCGAGGCGAGGGCTGGAGAGCCCGTTGGGTGGCGGGCAGTCAGCCCACCGCGGGTACCCTGGGACGGACCGCGGACCCAGGGGCTGGCACCACGGGACGCGGGGAGCACGGGACGCCGTCGGAGAATGCCCCTGGGGGCGGGGCTAGGGCGGTGCGGACAGATGACGTCATGGGAGGAGGGGGGCTGTTTGGCGTCTCAGGTGTAGTGACGCCAGGAAGCCAAGCCAGCACGGGGTTTAAAACCACGCCTGATCCAGCCTGCGAGAGGGAAGGAGAGGAGGACTGGGCGACGCTGAGCCCAGGGAGCGAGAGTGAGCAGAGGACTCTCGGAGGGGACTGGCCCCTAGGTGGGACGGAGTAGGAAGTGGCCTAGGGCAGGGTCGTGGAGCCCGTGAGCGGGTGTGTTTAGGGGCACTACCCCCATCTGCTAGGCGGGGACCGGCAGCCCCTGCCTTAAGGGCCCTGGGCCAGGGTTTGGAGGGAGGGTGGGCTCGAACCCCCCTACTTCGCCCGGCAGGGCGCAACGCTTCCGTGGGACCGGCGGTTCAGGTCGAAATAGGAGCTATAGGGGCTCAGGATCAAGGGACTGAGCCCTGGGATTACGGTGGGGAAAGGTGACTGGCTAACTGGTGGTTGTAATAAAATAGGCACCGAGAACTCACTATTGGCGAGGGTAGCGTGAGTTCTTTACAATAGGTGTCGTTTATAACTTTGAAGTAGTAAAGACTTTGAATTTAATAAGCCAGTAGGAGTTTTCTATCTGTGTTGACATTTTTTGAAGATTCCAGAAAGTCTAATCCTTTTAGCTCCTAATATGTGAACGTGAATTTATTCAAGGTGCTTGATGCACTTGTTGTGTATAAATAGATGCTTCTCAGCTGGAGTACCTGCATTAAAAAGGAACTAGCAGACTTATCTGGCATTGCCTGGGTCCTTCGGGGCAGGGCCTTGAGAATGTGGGGGGGGGGGCAGGGGACAGGAAGCTGGGGCCAGGGATATGTTCTCTCCTCTGCAGTATCCCCCTAGCCTGCCTGGGACTGGTTCTCTCCTGTCCCCTGGGCCACCCCCAACCTGCCTAGGGCCTTTTTTCTCCCCTCCGGTCCAGCTCACCACTCCAGCCCATCTAAGGTCTGTTCTCCCCTCACCTTTGTGCTGTGGCCCCCCAGGGAGGTTACTGGTAGGCAAGATAGCAGAGCCGACCACTCCTTAGGTGGGTGGTATGGGAGGATATTCTGAAGAATAGCTCCCCTTTGAGGACTTACTGCCTCCAGTGGCCACTCTTATATCGTGTCCCTCAATAATTAGCCCTTCTATTTGCATGTTATGGAAAACTGCTTTTCGCAGAGCTTCCCGTTGTGTTGGCACAACCAAACCCTGACCTTGTTTCTGATAGAGATGCAGCAGCATGGAGGGTGAAGGGGGCAGGCTGAAGCCAATACACGTGGGAAGCTGGCTTTCAAGGAGGCTCCCCATGCGTGCGTATTGGCTTCCATGGATCCGGCACTCTCCTCTCCCCTTCCCCCCTTTCTCCCCTCCCCCCCCCCCCCCCCCCGCTGCCTCCTACAGAGGCCGTGAGGGGAGCAGACGGGAACTGGTGCTAGGGGGAGCTGGCTTGAAAGCTGGTTCCCGCACACCAGGTCCATGGTGCCACCTGCCTCCTCCTCCCCCCCCCCCCAGCACTTCTGCCTCTATTAGTGGTAGCAGCACAGGGCAAGGGGGCAGGGGAGGCTTCTGTGAGGCAGTCTCTGTCCGCAACAGCCCAGGCCCGCTGCACACAGAGGCTGGTCTGTGGCAGCAGTCCCTGTCCACTGGGGGTCTGAGCTCTCCATGGACAGAGGCTACTGCTATGGATCAGCCTCTATCTGTGTGGAGCTCAGACCTTCATGGACAGGGCTGCTGCCATTCTGCACTGCTGCCTCTGTATCAGAGGCAGCAGCGCAGAGCGGCAAGCAGGATCTAGTCTGTGCGGGGAGCTTGTTTTTTACACTGGCTCTCCTGGCCGACCAGCTCCCACCTGCCACCCCGCACTGCTGCCTCTGATAAAGAGGCAGCAGCACAGGGTGTCAGGGGGCTCCTTGGGAGTGGGGCTAAAAGTGCACTGGCTGCCGCCCCTGCCCCCAAGGACTATCAAATAGTCGTGTAACCACTAAAATTTCATGCAGTTTCATGATTAGTTAACTACATGATATATAACATCCCTAATTTATACATGTGTAGAATTCCATAATGATCTTTTAGTTTGGTAGTCACTTGAATTTAAATAAATCCCCAGAAAAAATACCAAATGCTTGGGTGTTTCTGTGGCAGATTGGATGCTTCTGTGGCACATTAGAGAGAGAAAGTATAATCTGTTCTAAATTATCTTTGGCTTTATAGGAGAGTCAAACAATAACATTTAAAAATTCTGTAAATAAATTACCCAGGATATTTCTTACTAGCATTGCTAAAATTATAAATTAATGTTGTAAGGCTCCCATTTCAGAATCCCAGTTGCTCTAAGCTAGTGGTTCCAAACTGTGGAGTCTGCCCTTCCGCGGACGGAAAGGGGGACAGACAGACAGAGAAACATTTGGGGTGTGCAGCTCCCACAGGGGGTCAGATAGTACATACCACACTTCAAGACCAGCTCCCTCCCTCTCCATCCTCGCTCTTCCCCTAATCTGTTCAGCCCCAGTCCTACTCCACCTCCAAGACCTGGACCAGCCCCCAACGGAATGGAGAGGGAGCGAAAGGCTCTGCCCTCAGCCCAACTCCTGCCCCAACCACAGTTCCATCCTCAGCTCCACTTTCAGCCAAAGCTCCACTGCCGAGAAGTGCTGTGCAGTAATGGAGGACGACACAAACAGGTACTGTTACTGGAGTGCAGGAAAGGGGCAATGAGTGACTGGAAAAGTTTGAACGCCACTGCCCAATGGCACCCACAAACTTCAAAGAGCTGATCACCACAAGTGTCAAAGTTAGACAGGACTCACAGATTTGTCAGACCACTCTGTTTATTCAGCAAAGCTCTGCTAAAATGCATCCAGAAAATGTGAGCACCATAAAATGTTCAAACCCCTTGATTTATACAGTCAAAAAAAGTCAAGTTAACAGGATTAAAAGGAGGGGCAAAACTTCACATGATTAGTGTGAGACTTAGTTAAGTAGCTTCATTTCCACATCAAGGCACACAGCAATCTCCTGTCCATATCTACTTGGTTCTCAATTGCTTTCTCCCTAACACCTAATGTTCCTTTTCCTATTAACTCTGGCTAGCACATTGATCTGCATACCTACAAACAACATTAACATACTTTTCTTCTTCCTGTTCAGAGACAAACAGTATTCCTTCAACTTATTCAATTATTACAGCACAATTCATCTTTCTCTTACATTATAATTCTTTCTACTTTCACACAAGCATAAACCAGATTAGCTGAAAGAGAACTGTGAGGTACTCCAGTGCATGAGGAATCTAAGATTGTTGTCTGAACAGTGGTTCTAGTTCCTGCTGACCTGAAATGCCTGGTCACCAGACTGCTAGGCTAACATGTTAGTCTTTTCTTTTTTTTTAAGGCAGTACGGAGACTTTTCAGCCAACATTAGCACTGGAACTGTGAAGCACGTGAGCTTTTCTTCCATAAAATCCAGTTATACCACCGTGTTCACAGTATAGGCTGATTAGCAGGAGTATTCAGCACATAAATCTGCCAACTGATGAGAGACTAGCTCTCGCTTTACAGAGACCCCCTCAGTTTTATGCAACCTCCTATAAATACTGAGAGGTGAAATACAGTACCTACTATGAGAGAGAGTGCTTTTATTAATTTAATAATTGGTATAATTTGGATGTATTGGTCACCTTCTGGACATCAAAAAATCTTCACCAAGATATCTCTAAGAAGTATTTCTTCAACTAGGCAAAACAAAGATTCTAGTTCTCAGAAGTCTTTTTTGTTCTTTATTTCATACTGCCTTAATCTCAGACAATCACTTTTCTCCTTCCGCTCTGGAAAGAGTTTTTCTGGCTGCAATATCAGCCTTTTATCCTTCAGTTCAGGAACTGATGTATTTTCTCATGTGCTACATTGCCAGGATTCCTAAAATGTCAGCTTCATGTGTTGTCTTATGTCTGGGAGTTACTGCTGCCTTGGGACTTAAATGCAGTGCTTGCCAAACTAATGGAACCACTGCTTGACATGTGGTTTGATCACTGTCTGCACCATATCTTATTAAAGACTGTTCTTAATGATAAGCACATTGGTCCAAAGAGCTTATGAGATTCAGACACTAATGGTTGACCTACCATATACCATGTCCTTTCTCACCTGAAGTTCTCTTCTTGAAGTCATTTCTGATTTCCACTTACATCAGTCTGTTAACATGCTTGTGGTTAACCTCTGCTTCCACCTGTTTCCCAGCCTATTGTGGAGGCTCGGAATTCTTTTATGAGTAAGATTAACCCAAACTGTAAGTCACCCAGAGTATGAATAACATGGAGATTATGCCCGGACCCAGTCAACTTCCACTCCAGGACTGTCAAATTCGATGGAACATTGAATCCATGCTTGAGTAAGTAGGAATGCTAATGCCAGCTGATCTGAGAATGCATTCCTCCATGTCTAAGGTGATCTGTACTGAATGTCTCTAACATACAGGTCATATGCAAGGCTTCTACCCAATGTTTCCTCTGATTTTTTTCCATCCATGTGTGGAATAAGTTTTTTGTTATGTACACTGTGGCACGTGCAGATACGCACCACCAGCTGAAACACATGCTGCCGGCTGTGGCCACTCTGCTAATCTGCTAGGCAGCATTTGAATCTTTCCTGGGTGACCACCCAAATGCTCAGCTTACAGGGAACACTCTTGCTACCTGAAATTCTATCCATATATTACTGCGTTGCTCCCTGGAGTTAGCATTTAGATTTGTATACTCAATTTGCTAGAGTTAGACCTTTATTCTCTTTCACATTTCAGGAGACTTCTTGAGACTCTCCTCACTGAGGTCTAGTGAACAGCTAGTCATTCACCTACTTGCAGGCATTTTCAAAGAAAGAAAAATTAGATGTTTACCATACTAACTGGTTCTTTGAAATAATTGCCTGAATCCACAATTCCCATCCTCCTTCCTTACTATTTCAGAGTTTTACAATAAATTCTTTAGTGAATGGAAGGAAGCAAATGGCATTTAGTGCTGTGCTGGTTTATATGAATGTATGTATTCCTACACCTTTGTGTAGAAATAACTATCTTGTATGCTCTATAGAATATTCTTGTTTTAATTGTGATTTTTTAAAATGTATTTTGAACAAACTGGCAAGTTCTTCTTGGAGTGCTTGTTTAGAATTGATATGAACAGGTGTGCATCCATGTATGTGCATGGTAGCTGGAAGATTTTTCCCATATCTGTAGGGTTGGTATGGGTACCCTCTGGAATCATGCCTTCATGGTGCCCAGTATAGAGCCCTGCCAACCCACTACTCCTTCAGTTCCTTCTTATCACCAGTTATGGTAGGCTGGAACTTCCCATAGCCCCTGCTTTCATAAGCGCTTATATCTTCTGTCATTGTTTCCCACCTGTATATAGTTATAGTTTCTGCCACATTTTTTCTTTTGACTCCCCAGGACCATGGAATGCCCTGGGGTTCAGAAACTCTATGGTCTGCATGAAGTTCATGCCAAAAAGAGATCCTCACTCTTCCTGTTTAAGGGATCATCAAAGGGATTACTGTCTGCAGCGAGTTCCATCCTAGAACTCGTAGAGAGAACAGTAGCTTAAAGTTATCCTCATGGAGGCAGGTCTTCATCCCCATTCAGACCTGGGCTCAGGGGACCCAGCTCTGATCACCTCCTTGTCAGTGTGGAGTGCCTAGCCACCATCTTCTAGTTTGGAGCTGGAGAAAGACTCTTTATGGCACCAACATGACTTGAAGTCTGACAGAGTAGGCACTGATTCCATTCACTGGTACCTCAGAATAGAAAAAAGCTGAAAGGGCAGACCTTGGCTAAGTCAAAGAAAGTAAGAGACTTTTAAGCCGACTCCCCCCAGCACCATCTCCTGCTTCCTTTCCACCCCCTGTTGCTGCCTCTGATATGGAGGCAGCAAGCCGGGGGAAGCAATAGTCGAGTAGTGACTTGACTACTCGAGAAGCTTAAGCTTATCAGGTAGTCAACTACTAGACTAGCCACTTGCATCCTTATTTCAGAGACCTCAGGATTGGAGTCCAACTCCTACTATTCTAGAAAGAGTTCAAGTCAAGGTCAAGATGGGATTGAAGGCAGCTCCAGACATGCTGGTCTCTGCAGTGGCAGTGTGTGCTACATTGGCATTTCTGGATCCCCTGGGCATTCCACCAAAGCCAGGGAGGGTTCCTGGGACATCACTCAGCACTATCTTCAGTGCTTCAGCCACATTCATCGTATTGCTGTTCATGCACCATACCTGGGTGCCCACCTACATGCCAACACCATCAGTGGCCGCGACAGCTACCTACCATGCTACCACCAACAACCATTTTGACATCAATACTTCTGTTGGCACCATGTGCAACCCACAGCAGTGACCACTACCCCACCTCTGATGGGGTCAGTACCACTGACTTTGGCACTGACATCAACACAGGCATCAGCTCTGCCTCCACCTCTCCAGGAAGCAAGCTTGACACTAATCCCTTTCATGGTGTCAATGGAGTAACCAATGTCTGTACCAGCATTTATTTCTGCATCTCCAACCTCAGTACCAATAGGTGCATTGTTGGTACCAGAGCTGGTCCAAGATCATTGAGAACAATGCGTTCTACCAGGAGTGGACAGCAGAGACTACGCCCCTGTGCTAGTGGCTTTCTCCTTGTGGTCTCCTGATGAGGCATTGGCATGCATGGAAATAGCACTTATGCTATATGACAACAGGGTATTGCAGAATTTCTGCAGAGGGTGGTTCATGGTCTGGGCATTAAGGTTAAGGAACTGAAGAGGCCAATCAAATAGTGTATATTCCTGCCCTCAGACCACTCCTGTATCATACTGCCACATATTAAAGCCATTGTGGACGACACCAAGATCTTATGGCAAACTCCAGCTTCCCTCCAGCCCACTGCCAAGCAGAATGAGAGATACTATTTTGTACCCTTTGTACCCTCCAGACAGGGTCTGCTTTGCAGCAGCCTCCCCTATCCCTCCATGAGAGGCAGCAGGGAGGGGGAGCAAGTGCATCCTGGATGTGGTGCTGGGGGAACTGTCTTTTAAGCTGGCTCCCCCCACAACACTGGCTTGTGTGCCCTCCTCCCACCCCCCTTGCTGCCTCTCATAGAGTGATCCCTACTCGCTCTGTGTTCCCACTGAAGCGCCTGCAGTTGGAAATGGCATGAATGGGGACTGCTTCAGTCCCTATCTGCTCTGTTTCCCTGCTGTGCCTCTGCCTCTCCTGCTCCGCTTCCCCCTCCCCCCTTGCTGCCTCTGATGAAGGCAGCAAGCGGGGGAAGTGACTAATCGAGTCACTACTCGATTATCCGATAAGCTTGTGCTTATCAGATAGTTGCAGCATGAAATATTAAAACATCACCACAGTTTTTATTTTAACTCATAAGAGAACTTGAATAAGCGCTCATATAAACAAATTGAGATGATCTAGACCTCAGGACATAAAGTTTGGCTGTTTGATATACCTGTGTCAATTAACTCCAAAATACAAAGCGCTCTAACTGTTCCTTTAATTTTTTTTAATTTAATTTCTAGCTTACATTAGCAATAGGAGAGGCTATATTTGTCAGGGGTATAACTGGATCTCTTGTGTGATCAGATCACCTTTTAATGACATGTAAAATCCTTGTGCAGTGTATCTTTTACTCAGCATGATGTGAAAATGAAGTAGTGCTTCACAGGGAATCCTAAGTGTCAGCACTAAGAGGTTAGTGCTTTGTCTAACTTATAAATTAATACATATTGCTACAGTTGTGCCCTGGACTAGTAAGTGGTTTGACTTTGAGGTGTGAAAAATATAACATTAGTGTGTGGAGTATGGAAGGTTCCCATAAATTAGAATATGATTTTGTTGGTGGGGATAATTTTGGGTGTCAGTGAACAAAATATTAGAATTAAGGCTGAGAAACTCCTGGTAATACAAACATTTTGCAAGGGGAGAGGGAACTCCTCAAGATAGTAGGAGAGAACATGGGCTATATACTTTTTAAAATTGTAGCATATGTCAAATGTTTAGGATTGATTGCCCTAGAGAACCAAACCCTCCATTGCAGGAGGCAGCAATACAAGCTTCCGCATAACAGCACTACCTTGTGTGCCTGGGCCTGCAAATAGAGAGGAAGAGAATAGTTCATTCTTTGTTCCTTTTTTTTTTTTCCTGCTGAGCTGCCAAAAGGATGCCAATTGTGAAAGTGTTCTTTGTGAATGGATACCTGTCCTCTTGAATACATTTATTTCACATAGGCCACTCAACAGCCATCAAATAGCACTAATTTAGGGGTTTTTTTCTGAGTTAGGTCAGAGTTTGAACATGTGATCTAGAAGTGAAAGGCTCAATACCCTAAGCCATTCATTCTTTTTTGAGGTTGAAATGTCCACATCACTGTTTGGATGGTCTGTCAGCCTGTCATTCCTATTTGTTGGCTCTGACATAGGCTAGTTTTAAGTCCTCTGAACTTTCTGATTTTTAAAATGTGTAGTGTTCATATCTTCGATTTTTCACTTATATTACCAGCTCAGATCCATTTACAACCTTGTGGACTCATTTTTATTTTGCACATACAATCATTACTCTACTCTATGGAACCTAGGACAATTCTAGTAAGACTAGCCAATTAGCCCGTCATAAGATGGGATTTTCAGGTCTTCTCTCCTGAACGCGCGCGCTCTCTTTCTCTCTCCTACTGCCTACCCCCCTCTCTCTCAGCTCTCCTCCACCTCCTGCCTCTCTCTCCGTTTCTTTCTTTCTCTCCATCCCCTCCTGCCTCTCACTCTCCCTTTCTCTTCTCCTCCTCCCTCTGCCTCTCTCTCTCCTCTGTCTTTCCCTGCCCCCCTTCCCCTTCCCACCTGCCGTGGCGCTTGGCTGAGTGCTGCCTGTTCAGCTGGGCTGCCATGAGGGACGGGGGCGGCGCAGTAACATACATGGCCAGGGAGCAGGGCCGCTTGCCGCCGCTTACTACCCCGCTGGAGGCTGACGGGAGCGCTGCTCAGCTGGGAGCGGCGCAGCGTGCCACAGCGCACCAGGCAGGGAGGGGAAGAGGGTGGGGCTGGCCGGAAGGGGGGTGGAAAGCAGAGCTGGGAGTGGGGATTGGAGGCTGTGGGGCTGGACGGGAGGATGGGGGGGGGCGGAGGAAGGGCGGGAAGCAGCGCTGGTGGGGGGAGTGTCCGGAGGGCCCTGCGGCCGCTTGCCGCCTCGGAGCGAGGGGAAGGGGGGCGCTGACGTACATGGCCAGGAGGCGTGGCCATGTACATCAGCATTACAGACGCACAGACACTGGGCTACTGTATATAAGATATGTTTACTTCCTCATTAGCATGTTGCCAGTATTTATGTAAAGGATGGAGATTATGATAATTATTTTTCAGCATTAAATTGTTTAACTATATTTGATCACATTTTTGAGGAAATCCAAGAGCCTGGCTGTTAATATCCCTCTAACAATGTCATTTCTTTAGTTCAGAACAATCTAGAAAGACTGTTTTGGAGGAGAAGAAGAAGGGGAAAAAGAGTGGGGCAGGAAGCAACCTTCTGCTTTAATTTTGATCAGGTAGTTTAATGTCTTAAATAATTTGGGGAGCCTCAAATACAGGGCCACTAATGGGAGGGGGAAGGAGCAGAGAAATCAAAAACAAACTAGACATCATATAGTGTAAATCTGTCTTAATTTGCTAAAATATTGGATGAATGAGTTTGCACAACTGCATTACTCCTGTGCTGAACTACTGTATGTAGAAAAAATTAGTGGATAGATAAAAATTATGTACTCTCACCCATGGAGGATCAACAGAACGGATATAAAAACAATTGTACAGAGTTATTGTGATTTCTGTATTCTTGGAATAAAATACTTGAAGGTCAGACTGTTACTATTGTTTACAAATATTCAGTGAAAGCTTAAATGTCTCTACACCTTTGTGTCATCCTTTTAAGACAAGGGGGTGAAGAGATTCCTATTTAACAGTACCAATGAGTAAGGTGGAAGCTAGAGGGAAAATGCCCAATAAAAATATGTATAAAAACCATAAGGCAAAGTGAGAACTTGATGGCTCAGGGAGAAACACAGTCTACCAATTCCCAAAAGTCAAAATATGAAAATAAGAACTACAAAGATGGTCTGTCTTTTCCTTTGGCCTTAGAGGTTCCTTAATCAAGACTTGTTTATAGTGTTTTAAACACTTGTTTTGTTTTTAGTTTAAAAATATCCATTGGCATACTGATATGCAAACATGTTCTTGTTTCAGTGAACTAAATATTACTTTTTATATTGAGGTTGATGTATAAGTTAATGACCAATAAAAAATGTAACCATCACCATAAAAGGTAGATTGAAATACACTGTATGTACCCACTATTTTGTTACCCATCTTGGTTTGTTGTATAAAATTTATAGTTGTGATGAAATATCAGCCATTACAAGAGATAAAACTTTGAACTTGTCCTTGCGATGTTTGAAGAACCACTTTTTATTCAATAGTGCTGCGAGTTAGGAATCCTCAGTGCAGATATACATACTAAATTGACATATTTGACTGCTTAAAACTGTACTTTATTCCTCTTTCACAGATGTGAAATATAGCGGACACAATATTTTCCAAAAATAACCTTTATTAACACAGACGACCTATATTTTGCAAGCATTGTTACTCGTAAAATCACCTATGCGTCTCTCTGCGGTGCAGGCATAGCTCCATGACTGGTGAGAAAGAACTGGGCAAGTATGTTTAAAAAAACTGAGCTGGGGTTTACTTAAACAATTCCCCTCCCAATTTATAAATTATCCCGAATTAGCTTAAAAATTCTTAAATTATGAGTTGTCCACTAGCAATAGTACTTCCAACATCCCAGGGTTATTAATACAGGCAGTCCCCGACTTACGCGGATCCGACTTATGTCGGATCCTCACTTACGAACGGGGCTTTTCTCACCCCGGAGCTCGCGGGCAGCGGGACCGCCCAGAGCGCAGCGGTCCCGCCACCGCATCCTCCGGGGCGAGAAAAGCTGCTCTGGGTCTCCCTGGTGTGCTGGGGGGGACTCCCCAGCACAGCAGGAAGACCCGAGCAAAGCCGCACAGGGGGCGGGACCCCGCTGCCCGTGCGGCTTTGTTCCTGTCTCCCTGCTGTGCTGGGGGGGCGGCTTTGCTCGGGTCTCCCTGCTGTGCTGGGGGGGACTCCCCCAGCACAGCAGGGAGACAGGAGCAAAGCCACAGAGGCGGCAGGACCTCTGTGCCTCCGCGGCTTTGCTCGGGTCTCCCTGGTCTGCTGGGGGGGGAGGGGGCGCAGCTAGTGCGTCCCGCCCCCCCCCCCCAGCAGACCAGGCTTTTGTTGCGGGACGCCTGGGGTAGAGCAGCTGGGGTGCTGCCGGGTTGGTCCTGCGGGGACCTACCCGGCAGTGCCCCAGCTGTTCTGTCCCAGGAGTCCAGATTCAGCCAGTGTTGAAACTGATCAGCGGCTGATTCCAGGAAGCCGGGGGCAGAGCAACTCTGCCTAGGGCTTCCTGTAGTCAGCCGCTGATCAGTTTCAGCAGCGGCTGAATCTGGAGCCAGTTCCAACTTACATACAAATTCAACTTAAGAACAAACCTATAGTCCCAATCTTGTACGTAACCCGGGGACTGCCTGTACCATGGACTATTATCATTGGATAACAAAAATTACTTGGATTATGCCTGAAATGTAGTACTAGCTTTAGTGTTTTATTTTATTTTTTATTTTTTGGCGACTAGACTAGAATGGAGACAAGTTGTCATTGGTTATATCAGTGGTTTTCCAAATTTTTAATGCAAACCTTTCCTCAGACTACCAGCCAACCACCCATGATGACAGAATGCCTTTGCTTATCTTTAAATACCTTAAATACTATATTATTCATATTAGGCTACTGGAGCATAAAAAAGTAAATATGCAGCTATATTATAAGGGGGCATATATAACCGGTAAGAGAGGAACTATTATACATCAAAATCATTAAACAGATTAAACACTTTAACTTTATCATGTTAGTTTACAAAAGTTCATTTTAAATACAGTAAAATATTATTTTTTGTCCAAAACAAAAGGTTTCAACATTGTTTTAATTTATGGCAGGTGTGGGGAACCTTTTTTGGGTTGGAGGTCACTGATCCACCAAAAAATAATTCAGGGGCCTTACAAAAATTAAAAACAAAAAAATAAATAACAACTCCCCCCAACCCTCACTAATGGGGCCCCCAACTGAGACACTTCACACACCTCAACACTCCAGCCCCATAGGGAGAGGGAGGAGGGAAGGGAGGACAGAGGTTCGAAGCTCCGCACAGGCCAAATTAACTCTTCTGGAGTCCCAGGGCTAATAGATTTTGTGGGCCCCACTAGGCTCTGGAGTTGGGACCAAAAATGAGGGGCTCAGGGTGCAGACAGGGGCTGATAGGGATGGGGATGCAGGAGCAGGATGGGGGTTTGGGTAGATGGTGAGGTGCAGATGCGGGTTGGGGGTGTGGATCGGGGCAGGATATAGGGTGCAGGAGTAGGTTGAGTGGGTGGGGGTCTGACCCAGTAGTTTGAGTGTAGGAGAGAGCTGGGAATGGGGGTCTAGCCTGGAGGTTGGATGCAGGAACAGGCTGAGGGTGGAGGGTCTCAGCAAGAGGTGGGGTGCAGGCAGAGATGCAAGGTCTGGGCATGAGGGAGATATAGGAGCAGGATGAGGGTGCGGGGTCTTGGTGACAGAGGGTGTGTGTGAAGGCAATGGGTATGCAGGGTCTGGGCATGAGGGGGATGGGAGTACTTACCTGGCTCCGCACACCATGCTCCTCCCGTGAGCTGGATCCAGTCCACATGGCTCTGGGATCCCTCACCCCATATTGGGAAGCTGGCACTCCAACGACACTGGGAGGATATGAGGTAGTGTCAGTACCTTGCTGGTTGCTGTGCTTGGGCTGTGGATGACCCCTTCTGGCCTCTGTCTGTAAGCACTGCCCAGCGGGGGGCACCTTGAGGGCCCCCATGACAGTGACCGAACTGGTTCTACTGGTTATGGGAAGGGATGGAACAAAAGAAGGTTGTGTTGGGGGAAGGGTCAGTTTCTGGCTGGAAAACATGAAGGGAACAACCTAACCTGAGGACTGAGGGTCTAGGGTGGGGCGATGGACCCCCTAATCTCAGGGGTCTGAGGCAGCCTGGCCTTGACTCCTGTAACCACATCACGTCTGTGCTGTGCTGTATCCCGGAGAAGCAATAAACCCTCTCTATTCTACTGGCTGTCTGAGTCTGTTCTTGCTGCTACTGGGCTGCATGATCAGGGGGACCCACCAAATCACCGTCACAGAGGGGCGTAGGGTTGGAGAGCCAACATGGGCTCCCCGCTGCAAGACGATCCTGGACCTTTAGTCCACAGACAACACTTTGATTGCTACTGGGTTATGTGATGAGGCTGCGTGGTTATCACTTTTCTTTTGTCTTGTGCAGTGTGACTAGATGAACATAATTTCTACTTTCTGGTGCTATAGTGAAAGCTGGTTTCTTTATTATGTTTGTCTATGTAAGTTCATCAAGTCTGCATTAACCCACTGTCTTCATCTAGAAACAGTTTTTATAACTTTCCTTTCTCCTCCTCTCAGGTTCAGACTGACACACTAATGGCTGGCGAAAAGCAGCATCTAGCCCACTGGGAGGTGTTTATGAAAGACCAACACAGCAAACGAGCTGAAGTGGATGAAGAGCACAGAAAAGCTATGGAACGCCTTAAAGAACAATATGCTGAAATGGAGAAGGACTTGGCTAAATATGCTTCTTTTTAAGACCTTTTTCTTTGTGATTTTTTTTTGTGTGCCAATACTCTCTTGCTGCAGACTTATCAGAACAACACCGAGATTCTTTCAGAAAGCCTAATCAAAATAGGGGCAACATCCCTCCCCCACCCATCCTCTTGTAACTATAACAAACGTTTGTTTGAGGAAGAAGAGTTTTGCATACCTCCCAACTTGAAGTGCCTCTGCAATCTTATTGTGGTCAAGGTGATTGGTATATCACTCTTTTAGTTTGTTAGGACAGGCAGGTCTAGAAATGGTATTCTACTTTTATACCATGGCTTCATCAATTCAGGGAGTTGCAAACTACAATTCCTTGGTTTTTGAAGACAGTCTTGTCTTCGAGGGGAAAAAAATCTTAATTTAGTTTTTGCTATCTCTATATAAGCCCTCAGCACTGCCTAGAGAGCAGGTATTATAAATGCAAGCCATGCTTGGCTGAAATTAGAGTGTACGCATACTCATCAAGTTATTGTGAGAAAAACCAACATGTCCTGCAAAACAGAGTAGGTTCTGTAAGAACTAGAATGTGTTACTCAGGTACAGTTTTAGCTGCACCATTATGAAATCAAGAGGAAATATTGATTGCTTTCTAAAATAGTCATTACAAGAGTGGCTGTGAGGTCAGAGGAAACAATGTTTACAGTCCTGAGAAGCCTTCCTCCACCCTCACCTGCCCAAAAAAAAAAAAAGATAACTTGTAAATCAGTCCTTCCATTATCACTTTATCAGATACAGTATTTACCTTAAGTATTTAACTTATCATTGGTGCTCTCAGTAGGATGAGCAGTGCTCCTGTGTTGGGACTTACCTAAAATGTGTTGTAATTACCTTAAAACCATTGAGGAAAGATCTGTTTTTGTCAGCATGGCAAGTGAGTAAGTGGCATTAAAAATGAAGCATCTTCAATATTAATTTGTGTTCTTATTAATGTGTATTAAGGAGTATTTGCAACCTCCTGTCATCACAGTGATTTTTTTTAATTTAAAAAATTAATATAATAGCAATAAAACTGACTAGCGTAGCCAAATTTTCCTTTTGTAAACCAAGTGAAATTAAATGCAATAACTGAATGAAACTTGATGCAAGCTCATCTGAGTGACAGGAAGATCTTTCTAATATTATTTTAACTACTATGCAATATAAAATTAAAAGCAGGTAAAAATAAACAGAACTTGCTTATTATCTGTGTTGTAACTACACTATGCAGACAATGGTTGCCTGTGTAAATTTATGGCTTGGTGTCAAGGCTCCATTCCTGGCAGCATGTTGATAATATGATTAAAGTTAGCAGAGGAGATGGAATAAGTATTTGAGTTTTCTTTCAATAACACTGAATTCCTGCCAAACTGCTCTATCCGCTACTGTAGGCCTGACAGCTTCATCAATCATCATCTGGTACCTGGACTGAAAAGAGCCCTTGCTGACACTGAAGCATGGTGGAATGTTGTTAATTCTGTTGTGGATGGAAAAATCATAGATGGATCCAAATATTTCACGTATAAAAAGTATGGGGAACCTACTAATGAAAAACCCCTATTGAACAGAAGGTGATTTCTGGAATATCTTTAAGCTTATGTACCCAGTGATGAATTGATGCTGTAACTGAAAGCCTAGATTTACATGTTTCATCAGAAAAACAGAAGATACTGTTGCCTGTCTTTATGGTCCAGAGTCTTGATAGCTTTTGTTCATTTTAAAGATAAACTGAAAGTACTCTCTTCCAAAAGATGTTTTAAAATGAATGCCCTCAAAACTAAAATAATTTTCTGACAAAATGTACTTTGTCTCCCTTGGCACTGAGTGAGTTTGATTTGTGTGTTATTCCTATAAAATAATAATATCACGTTCATTCAGTTTTGAATAAAAGTAAACCTACCTATGCCTGACTGAAGGCTAATAAAATGATATAGGTGTTGCAAGACTAGTGTATACTGCACATCTGTACAAGAGTAAAAATTTTAAGCCTGGGGTCTGTACTTCATTGACCAAGAAAACGCAAAATAGATTAAATGAATGATAATACCCAAGGATAACTATTTTCAAAAGCCAGCAATACTTTGAGCTTTTGAAAATTCCCCCTCAAGATTAATTTTGGGAATTTGTGCATTTAGGAAATATCTTGAAGAAAAGTGTTTACAGTTGATCTTTAATGCACAAACAAACAACAGTCTGTTTATTGGCCTTTAGTGAGAGACTACAAGGAAATATGTATCTATTCAGTAGTCTTCATTTTTAAAAAGTATATTGTGCTGTAGTTTTTAAAATCAATTAACAGTATATACACCTGGACTTTAGAGTGGTTTAGCAAGTGGAAGAAGAATAATGCTTTGTTCTAAAGCATAAAAGGAAAACTGTAGTGCTTAGTTATAGCTTAAATAGCTAAACAAGTTCATCATGTCTGGATATCTGATTTTTTTTAACCTGTCTTTCAATATTTGTTTAGAGAATGAGGCTATGGTCTATCAGGAGGCTAATGATACTTCTCAGCAGAGGCTTTTGCTTTTTTTGTTTGTTTGTTTGTTTTTAAATGAGAGGGTAGGATTTGAAATACCTGTTACATCCATTTGGGGGAAAATTCATATGAAAGGACTTTTAAAGTTGTGTAATAAGCTACATTAAAAAATTACATGTTTAGGCTGGATTAAAATGTTTAAATTATTAACAATTAAGCTTTACAGTTGGTTTTTAAAAAATCTCGGTGGACTCTACTGGTAGATAGATCAGACAGACTTTTGATTTTTGCTACTTTTGAATGATGAAGCTAATGTTTGCAAACCTGCTTCATATTAGACTGTTTGAATTGCAGTACTTTTATATTTAGTACTCCCGAGTCTAAACTATATTGTTTTATTCTTTTATGTAACTAGAAATAGTGGGTAGAATATCCTATGCACACTGGAATTTTTCTAACATTTTAAATGAGCTTTCTGTTTTGACATCTATACAGCAAGAAAGCACTCACTACTTCCACTTCAAGGATGGTACAAAAACTGCTTCTTAAGTGATAATACTCGGCTTAAAAGTATTAGTTATACCAATAGTTGAATAGTCATACTGCTTTTTTAATTTTTAATATTGATCAACACCTTGTTTAAAAATACATTTTAAAAATCCTGTCTCCAGCTATTCTGGTGCCTCTAATTTCATTGGTTCCTGAAGCTGACCTTTTAATAGGGGGAAGAGGAAGATACTCTTGCTTAGATTCTCACCTATGCTAACTAACCCTAGGTGATACCTCTAAGAGAAATTCCACAACCTATGACTTGGGATTGGAATATCACATCTTCATTGGCTTTTATTTATAAATAAAATTTCAAACTTGTATTAAACTTGTATTAAATTGGAGAAAATAAATGAAAACGTTATCACCCATGATTCATTTCATTAACGGGTTAATTCTTCAGTTGAAGAGGGTCCTTTACCTCTGTACACACCCTGGACCTTGCAATTTGCAGGTACTCACAAAGAGTGAGTCAAACAGCCATTAATCATACTAGCACACTCATCTCATGTGGCCAAACTAGAGAATCTACTATATATTTCAGAGAGTTTGTGTGTCTGTCTGTCTGTGTCTCAGCTGGGGGACATGCATGCTTCCTCTGTCTGTGACCATGGCAGCTGCAATGGCCATGGACAGGTGCTTTTCACCTGGCCCCAAGTTGCTGCAGTGACAGTGAGCTCAAGTTGTCCTCTCTCTCAAGAGTGGCTTGCACACTCAACCCCTCATCCCCAGCCGTACCCAAGAATGATATAAATGAAGGAAAGTAAAACTTATTTGCATTAAGGATCTGAGCAATGCTGGGTACATCTTCTAGTGATATCTAATTGAGCCAAAAAAAACCCCATATAGTAACTCTTGTACCTGTAAGTATAGAGACAAATATTAAACAAGCTACAGATATTCTACACAAAAATAAAAACATCTTACCTGTAGCATTTTCCTCTGTGTTTTGAGGACCAGTAGTGCTACAAATGCTTCTTGCCAATATCATTTTTTTTAAAGGTGTGCTTGTTTGGCAGATATATCTGACAAATTCCAAGTAGCTTTTTTGCCATTATAGATTTTATTTTAACAAAAAGTTTAGCCTAAATGTGTGTCTCAAGAGGAAGCTGACATCAGTAACTGCCTCCTACTTGCATTTGTTACTGCCATCCTTGTATAAACAGTGGATCAAATTGTATGAAATAGCTTGAATTAAAGAAGTGAGCTCTTGTTGGAGAAAGTCTTTGATCTCTTTAATTATCCCATATCGATAGCACATACTGGAATTATGTAGTCTTTTCACAAACCAGATTGCTATACGATGGCATGCAATATTTGATTAAAACACACACACAGTAATCTTTTAAAAGTATTTCAACATTGGTCAAGACAAAAGGCTGGTGTTTGTGTTCATTTTTAAATCTACTGTACCCACTGCTATATATGTGCTATAGAAATTAGTAATAATAATTGGAAAAATGTATTAAGCCACAGTAGCATTTTAAATAAAAGCCTTTTAAAAGGCAAGTATCACTTATTTGAAGAAGAAAGGGCATAAAATACTGTATTTGGTGCTGTTAGTCCTTCCTATATTAAGGCATTTCCAGCTACAGTAGTGGCTGCTTAAATTTTTTGCTGCAATTAATTTTTGTGCTGACCTCTTTTTATCAGTCTTTCTACAGTACTGTCCTTCTTCCTTGTTCCACATGACAGAGATTGTGTGGAGACTGAGGGGTGGAGAGAGAGGGTCTGGAAGATCCAGCTCTGCTGATTAAATGTAGCCTAAGAATCCAGGTGTTTGGGAGACATAACCTGTTACAGTGGACCTCTAGAAACCTGCCCAGGGAGGGATTTCTTTTTCCAGCACTCTGTGTGGCGAACCTCAGGAAAGATCCTAGTGCTTTTGTCAATTTTTCTGTAGAAGGGGAGTATCTGGTCCAATGTGGCTATCAGCAGGAGAAATGGTAGTCAATTCTGATAGGGTTCAGACTTGTGTTTCTGGAAATTTCAGACCAGACGTTTTGGCAACTCAACCATTTCATCTCACAAATATGTGAATGTATGTCCAGTAGAGAGGAACTGCAAATAAAGAGACTTGCACCATACATATGACATAATGGAGCAAATAACTGAAAGTGGGTGGGTTATGTTATGTTTTGAATAACTGCAAACTTAAATTTACTAATCTACTGGAATTCAGAGCCCTTCCATCCTCTCAATCCTTCTTTCCCCAGTAACTCAATAGACATGCACGATGAATCTACAGCGTATTAGTCTTTTTAAAATGACATCAATTTTTAATTGGGTGGGAAAGAACTAGAATACTTTCTGGCATTATTTTAAAAGATGCATCACCTACTTACAACCAGAGCTAATACCTTGAGACAGGAATGAACTAAAACCATTTTCCCAGTCTGTTGTGACACATGACCTCCCATTCTGTGATCTGAAGAATAAATTGTTCTTTGAGCAGCTCTATACATTCCTGCTTATGGGTACTGCCATAGGTAAAAACCTCTTACAGCAGTTTCAGGTAGAACTCTCCTGTTCCCCTCTGCCTCTCCCCTCAGTGTCCCCATGTACTGAGAGTTATACTATAAAAGTGGCAAAATACTTTCTCCAACCCAATTCTTTCCAACCACATGTCTGGATGCATGTGAACCTCTCCAGCCTCTTTCAAATGGTAGTTTTTTCTGCTTAGAAATAGTGTTAGTTTGTTCACTACAGTTTGTGTATAAGTTTTTTCCTGGTTCTGGGTTATAGAGGAACTGAGGAAGCTGGGATTTAAGACATGTTCTTCCTTCCCAGCATTCAGTGACCATGTTGGGTTCCTCAAGTGCCTGATAGAAAAATTCTCCTAGAGAAACTTGCAGCTCATTCTTTTAAGGGAAGGCCTTGACGCTAAACAATGTGTACCCAATCAGGCCTCAGATCATAACTCTAGAGACCATTCTCTTATCCCTGTACAAACTGGCTGCCAGATTCCAAGAAGTCATAACCCCTGTCATGGTCAGATTCCATGCCTGTGGCTCCTCCCGTCAAGCCCCTGAGCCTACATATGTCCAAACCAAGGGCCATGTGGTCAGATGCAATAGTCCTAGTTCCAGAAGAGGGGTTGAGAGAGAGTTCACCCACCCTCATCAGTGCTGTACCTTGTTCCTCCCAGGTATCTGACCTTGATGGAACACCTGCAGCTGCAAGACCAGGACCAGTTCTGACTTCCACTTCTGAATCCAGAAGATAGATTTCCTTAATGTGTCAAAATCTGGACCATCAGTGCCTTTGGTTCTTTCTGCCATGGCACAGAGATAAATGGCTTCTATTAGCAGTGCTGGTTCTTGTGCATCTGTACTGTCAGATCTGTTAAATTCTGGCAAGACTGCTATGACTCTGAAACAAAGATCAATCTTCGGCAGCAAGGGGAATAGATTTGTGTCAAATGTTGTATCTGATGTCACGTCTTTGGATCCAGGGTCACTTCCTGGGTCTGTTCCAGCTACATCTTTGGTTCTGGAGAGCTCTCTTACTGTGGCAGCCCAGGTTCACCTTCTGGCTTCACTTGTGTCATTGCTTCTGAGGGGAGAGACTTGGATTTCCAAAAAGAGACATTTCCCCCTTGTCCAAAGATCATGTTCCTTGGTCCCCATTAAGTAGAAGAGGCCAGAACACACTGTGGGACTTCTCCTGGAAGATCTTTTGCTTCCTCTTCCTAGAACCTCTATGCAGGATCTCCACAATATGGCGGCTCCCTAGTCTTCCCTTCCATTCTACTGCTATCACCGTTATACTCTATATTGGATCCAGACCTCCTTGCTAGGAAGAAGACAGAAGAAGGATACAGAGAACAGTGGCTCATTTTGTACCATCCTATGATCTACCTCCTACACATTGCCAAACCCTAGTTGCTAGGGGAGATAGGCCATGGGCCCTAAAATTGCCATATTGGGGCTACCTCAGGAATTATTTAAATTACCTTCCAAATGGATGGAGAAGTAACATTTAATCTAGCTGTCCATAGATACTTGGATCTGACTCCTCTGGATCCATTGTCATAACTGACAGTGATGCCTGAAATGCTGTCTGAAGACGACAATGAGGAGGTAGGTCCTCCCTTTGGTCAAGAAAATGTGGAAACTGACCATGAACCTGGTTCATCACTGGATGGTTTTGGGGGTGGCTTCAGTCTCTTCCTCTTCTGAAGATGCTATACCATTCAATGACTTGGTGGAGCAAAATTCCACTTTAAATCTTCCTGCAGTACCTCTGGAAGAGATTTCTCACCTGGTATTTGATATCCTCAGGAGTATTTTGAGGAACAGAGTATCCCAATCGATTTTGGATGGTTTGCTACAGTGGGCTAAATCCATGTGGACTACACCTGCTTCTTTTCAATCTGTTTCTAAGGCTATGTCTAGACTGCAGGCTTCTTTCAGAAGAAGTTTTTCCAGAAGAGATCTTCTGAAAAAACTTCTTCCAAAATAGAATGTCCATAGTGCTAAAGCACATCGAAAAAGTGTTCTGCTTTTTCAAAAGATAGCGTCTATTCAGTGTGGACACTATCTCACATTTAAGATGTGATTACTAGGGCCTGTGCTTTTTCCTCTTCCCTTTTCTTTCCAATGAACTCCCTCTTCCCTGTCCACACATGCTTTTTTCCGAAAGAGCTCTTTTGGAAAAAGGCTTCTTCCTCATAGAAAGAGGTTTACCAATGCCAGAAAAACCCCTCTCTTCTTTCGATTTTCTTTCTAAAGAACATGATTGAAGTGTGGACATAAGTGAAGTTTTTTTGGACTGATTGATTCAGAAGGTAATAAGGAAGACCTATTGGGACAATGTAAGGATGATATTCATTGGGCCGCTTGGCCACCTCAGCAGTGATTTACTCGTCTCCTTTAACCGTCTGGCAGTCTTTGTGTCTTCCTGTGTCCCCCTGATTTCCTATCCCAACAAGAGGGCAGGATCTCTCAAACTCTTCTTGATGGAGTGGGTGATAGGACTCTGACTATATCTGCCCTTAAACAGTCATGTTCTTAGTCTGTGTAGGGCATACTAATTTAACTCTTGAAGACAATCTACTAGAAACTGTTACCACCTAAAGTGGTCCAGATTTCCGATTTAAATGCAGGGACAATCTGATTCTCCTGTATCTACTTCCATTCCTTGAGTTTTGGAATATGTATTGTACTTAGAGAATCAGGGGTTATCTGCTGGTAACAACCAGCATGGGTTTGTAAAGAGCAAATCATGTGAAACCAATCTGATAGCTTTCTTTGATAGGATATTAAGCCTTGTGGATAAGAGAGAAGCCATGGACGTGGTATACCTAGACTTTAGTAAGACATTTGACACAGTCTCGCATGACCTTCTTATCAATAAACTAGAGAAATACAACCTAGATGGGGCTACTGTAAGGTGGGTGCATAACTGACTGGATAACTGTTCTTAGAGGGTGCATAACTGGCTGGATAACTGGTCTCAAAGAGTAGTTATTAACGGTTCAGAATCATGCTGGAAGGGTATAACAAGTGGGGTTCTGCAGGGATTTGTTCTGGGACTGGTTCTGTTCAATATCTTTATCAGATATTTAGATGATGGCATAGAGAGTACAATTATTAAGTTTGCAGATGATACCAACCTGGAAAGGATTGCAAGTGCTTTGGGGAGGATAGGTTCAAAATAAAAAATGATCTGGACTAACTAGAGAAATGATCTTCAGCAAATAGGATGAAGTTTAATATGGACAAATGCAAAGTACTCTAGTTAGGAAGGAACAATCAGTTTCACACATTCAGAATGGGAAGTAATTGTCTAGGAAGGAGTACTGATAAAAGGAATTTAGGGGTCATAGTGGACCACAAGTTAATATGAGTCAATAGTGGGACACTGTTGCAAAAAAAAAAGCAAACATGATTCTGGGATGCAATGTAGCCAGACACAAACCCCATCTTGTTCCCCCTCCCCCTCCCCCAGAGAGCAAGAGAAAGGCAGTCAGCCTTTGATGCCCTGGGAATGCAGGTGTGCTGCCTGTCCCTGACTCTACCATAAACAGAAACCAGACAGTAAATGGGCTAGCTGACGACCCGGGGCCTCCCGTCGCCCTGATGGCTAGTACCAGTAATTGACACGCCTGCACTGTCCCAGGAGAGGAATCTTCGCCCATCACATACCAGAGGTGCCCATTGTCTGCATTTTCCCAGGTGTAAATTATGCTTTGCACACTTCGTGGGAAACTTGGCATTCAAAGCCATTTTTCCTAATTGGCCACTTAAGACCAGGAAGAAGCCTACATAACCCAAGGGGTATAAAAAGAGGTTCAGCAGCCCACCCCATTTGAGCTCCAATCATCTATACCTGCTGGCAGGTATTGATTGTCTCCCGAGGTCTGTGGGACGCCCAACCTCGCCCTACTTCTTCCCGAGGGATTGAGAGAAAGACGCTGGCCACGCCAAGTCTGGAACGCAGGGGTGAGAATATATATCTGCTATGTGTCTATTTTGCATGCATTTAATAAGAGCTCAGAGAACCAAAAGGGTTTCATGGTACCTGTAAGTAACTTATTAGTGTATTTTCTGTCCTGTCCTTTGTAGTGTCTGTGTTATCTGTAACACAGCAGTAGCATTTAACACCTAAGTTTACCCTGTAACAATAAAATAGTAACTGTTTAAGCTTTAACCTGACTCCTTCAGTTGCTGTAACAGAACCAAGCACAATTTAAAAGAACTTCAGCCGGTCATAAGGGACTCACTGCCCTGACCGTCGGCTGACAGGGTCATAGTGGACCACAAGTTAATATGAGTCAATAGTGGGACACTGTTGCAAAAAAAAAAGCAAACATGATTCTGGGATGCATTAATAGGAGTGTTGTAGCAAGACATGAGAAGTCATTCTTCTGCTCTACTATGTGCTGATTAGGCCTCAACTGGAGTATTGTATCCAGTTCTGGGCACCACATTTCAAGAAAGATGTGGAGAGATTGGAGAAGGTCCAGAGAAGAGCAACAAGAATGATTAAAGATCTAGAGAACATGAGCTATGAGAGAAGACTGAAATTGGGCTTGTTTAGTTTGGAAAGGAGAAGACTGAGAGGGGGCATGATAACGGTTTTCAGGTATCTAAAAGGACGTCACAAGGAAGAGGGAGAAAACTTGTTCTCCTTGGCCTCTGAGGATAGGACAAGAAGCAATGAGCTTAAACTTCAGCAAGCGAGATTTAGGTTGGACATTAGGAAAAACTTCCTAACTGTCAGGGTGGATAAACACTGGAATAAATTGCCTAGGGAGGTTGTGGAATCTCCATCACTGGAAATATTTAAGGGCAGGTTAGATAGACATCTATCAGGAATGATCTAGACAGTGCTTGGTCCTGCCGTGAGGGCAGGGGACTAGACTTGATGACCTCTTGAGGTCCCTTCCAGTTCTAGTATTCTAATAAAGACCCACTAAATCAAACGCTGAGGGTGCCCCCATTGCTGGTGGTATTCCTTGCTGTCTTAAGGAGTAAGGGAAGTCAGTGAGAGCATTTCTCCTGTTGACCTTCTGGTGTGAGGCTGCCCCAGAAAATCGATGCAAGGTACGTTGACTCCAGCTATGCAATTCATGCAACTGGAGTGGCATATCTTGCATTGATTTTCTCCACCAGTATAAACCTCTTTGAAGAAAGTAAGGCCAGGTCATGCAACCATCATTGCATGGTTATTACTTTAGGTCATTATCACTCAGGACTCCCATTGAATTGGTTGCCTTAAAGAGAAAGCTTAACAGAAAACTATTTCTAAATACATTTATACAAAAAGATATTATTCTTAACAGATTGTGATTTCTTACTCGTATTCTCTTTGTGCCCTTGAGTTCTCAGACTAGTTTGTCCCCTGTGATCAAATAAGTTTAACTTCTCCCAAGGGTCTTTCATGGTCATGTTTGATATCACTTAACATAATAAGTGCTTTACTCCTATATTATAAAGGGTTTTGTTTTAGGTTTCTTTTTTCCTGAAAACAAAATGGTGCTTACATACGTTCTCAAAAATGCTTTCAGTTATGTAAAATATGAACAAGTTGTCTGGGGCCAACCTCTTATCTAGACCAGATTCAGAAAGTCTGGGTTCAATGCAGTCACCAGACTGCATGTTTTTATTGTGTTTTTTTGCTACTTTTAAAAATATGCAAGTATGTGCCTTGCTAAAAAACACTGCTGCCCCCGTCTATGAACAATGCGACACTCACATCATTTCCTGAAAGAATAGAGTTGGAAGGCAATTATCTACGTACCAAACACACTAAAAAAATAGTTCCTGATATTCTTCTCAAATATTTCAACTTCCCAGGAATCCGGAAAAAATAATTCCATGAGACGGTGTTATGAATGAAGGTATGACATTTCAGTTTCCTTTACTTGGAATCCAACATCCAGAGGTAATAAATTATTGTGCACTTGGCACTGTTTTTTTCTGTCGGGGGGTGTTCTGTCTGTGGCAAATTGTTTTTCTTTTCGGAGCAGGAACAATGAACTGCTTTTACATCCTCCTTTGTATGGTGACAGGCATGGTTTCTTTCTCAATGGGCTTTCAACAGCAATTGCAAGAAACTTACAACAGAGTACTTTAAACTGACTTGTTTCATGGGTAGGAAGCTGATGCTGTAATAGGAACAGTCTGTCCCTTGCCATTTTACCTCTGCAAATTCACATCAATAAAATAGGTTGTGAACCGAGCTCATAGGAGTAAAATAATTGAATAAAAGAAAGATCAGAAGTGAGAGAGCATGTTCTGTACCTTATTTTCTTTCTTTTGAGGGAATACTGCTTTTTCCATCATTAATTTGGCTTCATTCAAATCTGGTACATCCATTGCTTTGATAAACTTGTGGTTCTTTTTGATATGTGTAAGGGAAAAGCAATAGATTATACAGTGTTGAGAGAGATTCTGATTCATTTTTTATTATGATCTCTATCTGTTTATTAACTAGTTCTTAATTGAATAGGTTTTTTTAATGGGACTCTGAAGGTTCCTTCCAGTTCTATGATTCTATGATATCCTCAACCTATTCCAGTTGTGCCAGGGTGAACATCAAGGGTGACATTCTGGCTCCATTCAAATCAATGGCAAAATTCATATTGACTTCAGTGGGGCCAGGAATTCACCCATGTCAATAAAATCAACAGGGTTGAAAAAAGTCTCTTAAAGCCACGTTTCTCAAACTGAGAGTCCCGGCCCCTCAGGGGGTCACGAGCAACTTAGAGGGGGGTTTGACAAAGTTTGAAAACCCCTGTCTTAAAGGGTAAAGATGAAACAGTATTGTATAAGCTCTGGGCACCTCAAAAGTGTATTTAGACTGACTTCATGTTAATGTAGCTTTATCATTATGCAGGATAGGTTTTTCTAATTTTCACACCCAAAATCATTTAAAGATTAAAAATGGATTTTTTTGAAAATGTAAAAATATGTCATTTCTGAATTATAGAATGATGCAAACATTCATTTTATTTGTTACACTAAGCTTAAATAATTCATCACAACTCAGAATTGGCTTTGTTTCAAGACTTCAAAGTTGCCAGACATTCAGTCCGTAATTAGTACAAGTGCCTTTGACATATTTTACAGCTCATAAATAAACATGTCCATGTTGGAAGCAAATATCAAAAAAACATAGTGGTAGCCTGAAAATTTAAAATTTTGTTCTGTTCTGAAAGGTGATCCTGCAAAAAATGGTATTGTAGGTTTCCACTGTCATCTTTGTTATTTCTGAATTAATTATGTTCTGTTTGCTACTTTAAAAATCCCTCCTCCCTCCATACCCCCACCACCAGCCCTGCAAGCATTTGGAATCTCAAAGTGAAGATGTTCTTGCATTCCCTCTGGCCTGTGTACCATCCGTCACTCTTGATAAAAATGTTGCAGACCAAATATTGTTCATGGTTACATATGTGCAGGCTAATGATTTTAAATAAAAAAGCATTATTTTCAAAGGCTCTCAGTTGTGACACGATTTGACCCTTCAGTGAAAACTTCTTTTCATCTATGTTGACTATATAATCTTGAAGAAGAAAAAAGTAGTAAAACTACTATTCAAGTAATAAATCATGATTTACAGTACCCGTAAGGACGGTATCTGTGTAAATATGAGGTGCCATATTTAGTCTCTACAAAACAGAATTTAATTTCAGGGACTATTTTTTCAAAGTATCAAATATGTGTGTTTGTATATGTCTATCATATGCATGCCAATAAGTGTGGCAAATCTACTTCCAGATGTTTGTGCAAATGTACATGCCTATAATCCTAAATCTTTCACAGTGCATAGGATTACATAGAATTGAAAATTTAAAATGACATAAAACATTGTTCCGATATTTCAGATTCTCCATCTTTGTATTTCAGGATATCCATATCTACTTCAGCTTTACTAAACCTGTGGAAGAGCATAATTCCCAGCAATGGTTAGTCTCCTGTGTTATCTTGCTGTATTACAGTGCTAAGACCAAGGAAGTGGTCATCAAAACTGTGGTCTTCTATGTGTGCTAGGTGTAGGGTCCTTCCTACCCAGGGTTCTCTCTAAGAGTTTCCATCCATGAATGGAGTGAGTTTTGTCTTGTGCACCTATATTGAGGTCATGTGCGCTTGTTCGGATGTGTGCCACTGTGGCAACCCTTCCCCACCAGTTACTAACAAACATATTTCCAGTTACTAACAAATATCCTCTCACACACGCGCGCGCACATCCACACACATACCCACCTCTCTCTCTCTCTCTCTCTCTCTCTCTCTCTCTCTCTCTCTCACACACACACACACACACACACACACACACACACACACACACACACACACACACACACACACACGTTATGGAAGAAAAAATACTAAAACAGCCCTTTCCCAGTCACAATGAATATGACCTATTAAATCAGCACTTTCACCGACACATATTTATTACGATGGCTGACCCTAAGAGCCAGTGTACTGTCTTTGTCCCGCAATCTGCTTATTGAGTACCCCTGCACGATGTGATTTGTCACCAAATCCTTACAGCCATTCTAAAGGAAAAGGGGGCTTCCTAACAAATTAGCTTGTAAATAATGAATTGTGATGGTTGTAGCAGGTGCATGAACAATCCCATTTAAATTGTTTAACTATAAAAAATTTAGTTAAGGTCAGATGGCTGAAACACGAAAGAAAAAGATGGGACTCAACATTGCTAAAATACAGAAGTTATCAAAACCCAGGGCAAAAGATCTCAGCTGGAAAAAAAAACCAACCTTGGTCAAAGCTTAAATATAAAAATGAATAGCCATTTAGAAATGTAAGCAACTTAAATAAGTCATTTGTGCATAACTTGCAACTTATACATACGCCCCCCCCCCAGCTCTTTGAAAGTCTAAAATCATTTTAAAACAAAAAAGTTAAAATTTCAGCAAGTAAAACATAAGCCAAGAAAGTTTAAAATATTTATTCTCTCATAATAAATATAGCAAGAGAACTCAAATTAAAAAAAACCTTTTTAATTTAAAAAATATATATCTAATCTAATCTCTCTCTCTCTCTCTCTCTCTCTCTCTCTATATATATATATATATATATATATATAAAATAAATCAGCTTTTTAAAAATTCCACTAAAATTCCATTCAAATGTTTTATTCAAGATTTCAAAACAGACAGCTACACTTTATCTGGCAGTGAGCATCTTCTGACAGCCTTACCTTTGTTACTTAAACTGCAGCTGCAGCTCATTCTCTGGCCCCATCCAAGGCTGCAGGAGGAATAGCTCCACTTCCCCCACAGCTTCTGCTGCCATGGGGAGTGTGGTGGGCTGACCTGCTGACATGCAGCACCTTCCCTCCCTCCATGGTGATCCCCAAAGTCGTATGCTCGGGGAACGGAGTGCCATGAGGGTGGAGTGGGCAGGGCGATAGTGGGAAGGGTTGGGCATGGGGACCATTAATGGATATGTCCCCCAGCCTGTGGATTGTTTAATGGCGCTGGCTGGGACTGGCCCATGGTCCAGGAGTTTGAGACCCCTGTTGTAGTTTCCAAGACGGGGAGTCCCAAAAGCCTATTGGGGGGGGGTCACAATATTGCCCCCCCCCCCCCGGTTTCTATGATGCCTTCAAAGATAGTAGCAACTGCTGGCCAGGAGCCCAGCTCTGAAAGTAGACCCACTGATGGGAGGGGCAAAGGGGACAATTGCCCAAGGGGGCAGGCAGTTTAAAAGAACCCAGGGGACCTGACTGATGCTGTGGTATTTCTGCCTGCTCTGGGAAAAGCGTCTCATGATTCAAAGATGCTTTTGATATGCCTCATACAGGTTCTGGGGTGGTGTTATTGGGCCCTGGAACCTGGATAGGGCATATCAAAAGCGTCTTTGAATCGAGAGATGCTGCTGACGGTTTTCCCTAGCAGGCAGTTTGGGTCAGGGGAAGAAAGGGGGTGTGTTGTACAGTTGCCCTACGGCTCCTTCAAGCAAGTGGTGGATGGAGCCTGGGCCAGCCCAGGGCTTTTTTGGTGGGGAGAGGAGAGGTTGCTTGGGCCTGAAGGCAATGCTTCTGCCAGCAGCAGCTATTCAGACATAAGGGTGGCATGGCATGGTATGGCCACCCTTCTGTGCTGCTGCTGGCAGCAGCACTGCCTTTGGAGCTGGGCAGCTGGAGATCAGTGGCTGCTGGTTGGGAGCCCACCTGTGAAGGTTGCACTGCTCCTGGTGGTAACACTGCCTTCAGAGCTGGATGCCTGGCCAGCAGCCACTGTTCTCTGACCACCCAGCGCTGAGGGCAGCACATAAGTAAGTCTGCCAATACTGCAACCATCCCTGTAATAGCTTTGCAACTTCCTTTTGGGTCAGGACCCCTGTTTGAGAAACACTGATTTTTAAGGGCTTTACATGTTTATATTTTGCTGGTTTTAAATACAAATTCATGCTTAATTATAACACTGTGAAATTTAATATTTAAATATATGAAACTGAAATTAAAGATTTTTAAAGTGCTATGACCATGACATTTCTGAAAATGGGCTGTGAATTTTGTAGAGCCCTAGCTTCAAAATTTAGGAACATATTTAATCTTCACCTTTTGCTTCTTTCATTTTGGCTCCCTGTTACACTTCATAGTGAACAATGATGCCCTCTGACCTCTAACATTCCTCATTTATGCATTTCATCTTTGACCGTGTTCTCTAACAAATCTAAATCAGAGGTTGCACAACTGAGGTGGTTTTTTTAAGTATGAAAAAATAAGATTGTTTTCTTTTTACTTTAAGTATAAGTCTAAGACATTAATGGAAAAGATGGATGTAGAGTTCCCTCCTCCCCCCAAAGTTTAAGGTTAAATGGTGACACTTACAAATATTGGGGAACTCTGTTTAATATATGTACTAATGGTTTCAAGGAAAGTGCAAACTATAGGGTAGTAAAAATCTCAAACTGATAAAAATTATTCAGAAAATTATGAGGAAATTAAGAAGGCCCTAACAAACACTAGGCAACTGAACAACATAATAGAGGTCATCTGAAGAAGTGGGTTGTACCCACAAAATCTCATGATACCATGTTTTGTTAGTCTTTAAGGTGCTGCTAGACTATTTATTGTTTTTTTTAAAAGTTTTTCCAGTTACAAGCTAACTTGGCTACCCCTCTGAAGCTTTTGAACATAATAGAGGTTAGATTGTAATTAAGTTTTTCTTTCCATCTTAAGCTATTCCTACAAACTAGAGTCTAAATTAATGGTACTTGTTATTGTGGATGGCTCATTGAAAATAACTCAGTGTATCATGTTGGCCCAAAACCAAACACACACAAGGGTTAGGTTGTATTAAGAAAAGGTTAGAGAATACTAAAAATGAACTGTAATTTTATAAATAAATTATGTGCCTTTCCTTGTTAACTTTGTACAGCTTTGGTTATCCAACCTCAAAAACAATTAGCAGAAAGAGAAAAGATGGGAGTGAAAATGCAATACAGATATGGAAAGACATTTATATGAGGAGAAATGTTAAAAGAATAAGACAGTTTAGTTTAAAAAACAGATAAAAGGGATGTGATGAAAAATATTGAGAAGCAGTTACTAGTACAGAGAAAGTCAACTGTATTTTCTAGTTTTTTTTTCATGATTCACAAATAAGTGGACACACTGTAAAACGAAAGCAATCCATTTAAAACTGATGAAAGGAATGCTTTTCTACATAACCTGTAATTGACTTGTTGATCATATTACTATAAAATATTTGTTCCAAGTCCTTACAAGGGAAAATTCTCTGCAGGAGATTGATATTCTTTCTTAAGGGTCCTGTTGAAAATAAAATATGATTATATAATTAAAGACCTGTTCTTAATGTTTATGCAGAGGGAAGCAAACTTAAAGTTGCCAGCATTAAGGTAGATTCTGCATTTCCTTACTTTGGGGTGCTTTCCTTTACAACAATATCATCCTTTCAAGGTGGATGGATTTTTTTTGTATGGAATTCATTTCACCAGGTAGTCATAAACAATCCGCTCCAGCATATTTGTTATAACGTGAATAATTAACATTCTTAATATTTCTCATGATACATTTTGTTTTCTTTTTCTGATCAGTTGGACAGCTCCTGTGTGTGTGTGTGTTAGCCATTTTCCCTGCAATGTGCGTGCGTGTGTGTGCGTGTGTGTGTGTTAGCCATTTTCCCTGCAATGTGCTACATGGTGGGATTGCACAAAATACTACATGGGAGAAGGTTTATATTGGACATCATTTGGCTTACCTCAAATATTACTGAAGGCTTTCAATTAACAGAGTCGTATGGCAAAGGCTGGTACAAAAACATGGTAAAAGTCAATACTTAAAAATAAATCACCAGCAACAACACACTCAAATACTTTCCATGTTAGGTAAGCAATACATTAAATATTTAACCTGATTAAAATTTGATAAACTATTAACTTCCCCACTTCTTTGATAGGAAGGCTGTGGAATGAGATAAAGCAGTGTCATGCTGGAGAGGACAAACTTCATAGCATCCAGTAAACTTTTTATACATGTATTTTGTTAAGACGGGTTCACATTTCCTCTGTGACTTTGTTTATAAATGAATTGACTCACCCAGACTCAAAACAGCTTGTTTCCATACCAGTGAGATGGATTTTCACTTCAGCCAAGGAGAGTCGAGGCAGAGATAACAGCCAGCAACAACAATAGTCTTCCTCGGTTCATTTGCCAAGAACAACTGGCAGACAAGACTTGTGGAATAACTTATCATGAGTGCACTAAATGGCTCTGAAGCTCTGGAGGCACAGGATTGCTGCTTGCTGGCCACAGATAAACAGCAGGCTACAGCAAAGAGCCAAACTCATGCTAAAAATGTTACCTGGCATGTCTGAGTCAGTAAGCAGCCTGCTAATACAGTGTGACCTGTTCGTTGGTTCATTTAAGTCATGATATAATAGGCTAACAGAGTAAATTATTTTCACTCAAATCAAATTTAGGTCAAGTGGCTCTTGTTTTTTGAAAAAGGTCATTTGGTCTTATAGCATATTGTTCCCAGAAACGCAGAATAAAAATGCATTTTTGTATTGATTTAGGTTATTTAAAAAATATAGAAATAGAAATGGATTGGTTTTGCTTTAAAAAGGTGGCAGTCATATGGCATCTATAGGATTCTGCACGATGAAAGAAACTCGGTCCTAATAGCTTGCATCTGCCATTGTGGAGCTGCTTGTCCAAGGGGGTCTCTCTGCAAAGTCAAGCAGCCATTTAAATCAAGTTAGTTGTATTCAAAGTTCTTGGATTTCTTGTGCACTTTAAATAAATAAATATTAAGGCAAATGCCCTTCTCAACTATATCACGTCACAGTCAATGTTCTAAAATGACATCATTGCCACACAATTTTTTTAAAGCAAATCCTAGTGCCGGCTAATGGGAAAAAATCCCTATTTCACAAATGTGGTAGAATCCCAGGGTCCCAGGCGATTGCAGCTATTCCATGGTAATTTTGCATGTCTTCCTGCAACAAGCAAGCTTTCTATTAATTAGGATTTAGAACCTAATTTTAAAACAGAGGGGATCAAGTTCATGTGATAGTTGCAACATAGTTGATAATGAAAATATCTAATAATTTTAACAACACAGTGGCATAGCCACCTGTTGTCCCTTCACATCACTGTAATAGATCCCTTGCCCAAAAATATTCAAAATACTCCAGATACCAGGAGCATGTAAGTTGCCAACTTTCTGATTGAACAGAACCGAACACTCTTGCCCTGCCTCATCTCCAAGGCCCCACCGCACTCCATCCTACCGTCATCCTGATTTTAAGAGGAATAAGGGACCTTTCGGAAAAGGCTTTATTTTCCGAAAGATCCCTGTCTAGACTGGCGCTTTTTTCCGGCAAAGCACCGAGCCGGAAAAAAGCGGCAGCCATGTTCATGCAAATGCAGCGGGGAAAATGTAAATCCCCACTGCATTTGCAATTCCGACTTGTCTAATCTGCATCCCTTTTCCGGAAAAGGGGTGCAGTGTAGACACAGCTGTTGAGCCCAGTGTTTCCTGTAAGCTGTGTGCTTGTGCAAACCACTAAGGAGAGAGTCAAATGCTGCTCAACTGACAAGCAGAGCAGCCACAGTGCAATTCGCACATGCCTCAGTGCACATACAAATTTATTCTGCACATGGATGGAAAAGATTAGAGAGAATATTGGTTGGGTCACCTGGGGAGCCCCCTGGAGTGGCACCTTCATGTTGGTGTAAATAGGTACTTGCCAACCCACTGCCCACCCAGTTCCTTCTTACTGCCAGTGACTGTTATTGGAGCAGCTCAGTCTTACTTATGGCAAACACTTGCCCTGTGTTCTTCCAGAGTCGTTATAAATAGTTCTTAGTTAGTTGTTAGCTAAATAAATAGTAATGGTTGGGGAAGTTTCCTCACATCCTATGTCAGGATCTGCTATGACCTGGCCCAATTTCCATCTCCAGCATTGACAGTTTACTCCATGAGGGTGCAAGCTTCTTTGGAGGCGTTCCTGTATAGTTCCGATTTTTAAGAAAGGGAAAAAAAGCGACCCGGGTAACTATAGGCCTGTTAGTTTGACATCTGTAGTATGTAAGATCCTGGAAAAAATTTTGAAGAAGAAAGTAGTTAGAGACATTGAGGCTAATGGCAATTGGGACAAATTACAACATGGTTTTACAAAAGGTAGATCATGCCAAACCAACCTGATCTCCTTTTTTGAGAAAGTAACGGATTTTTTGGATAAAGGAAATGCAGTGGATCTAATCTACTTTAGTAAGGCATTTGATACAGTACCACATGGGGAATTATTGGTTAAATTGGAAAAGATAGGGATTAATATGAAAGTTGAGAAGTGGATAGGCAACTGGTTAAAGGGGAGACTACAGCGGGTCATATTGAAAGGTGAACTGTCAGGTTGGAGGAAGGTTACTAACGGAGTTCCTCAGGGATCAGTTTTGGGGCCAATTTTATTTAATCTTTTTATTGCTGATCTTGGCACCAAAAGTGGAAGTGTCCTAATAAAATTTGCGGATGACACAAAGTTGGGAGCTATTGCCAATTCAGAAAAGGATTGGGATATCATACAGGAAGATCTGGATGATCTTGTAAATTGGAGTGATAGCAATAGGATGAAATTTAATAGTGAGAAGTGTAAGGTTATGCATCTAGGGATTAATAACAAGAATTTTAGTTATAAGCTGGGGACACATCAGTTGGAAGTAATGGAGGAGGAGGAGGACCTCGGAGTCCTGGTTGGTTATAGAATGACTATGAGCCGCCATTGTGACATGGCTGTGAAAAAGGCTAATACGATCTTGAGATGTATTAGGCGAGGTATTTCCAGTAGGGATAAGGAGGTGTTAGTGCCATTATACAAGGCATTGGTGAGACCCCATTTGGAATACTGTGTGCAGTTCTGGTCTCCCATGTTTAAGAAGGATGAATTCAAACTGGAACAGGTACAAAAAAGGGCCACTAGGATGATCCGAGGAATGGAAAACTTCTTATAAAAGGAGACTCAAGGAACTTGGCTTGTTTACCTTAACCAAAAGAAGGCTAAGGGGGGACATGATTGCTCTCTTTAAATATAGTAGAGGTATAAATACCAGGAAGGGAGAGGAATTATTTAAGCTTAATACCAATGTGGACACAAGAACAAATGGATATAAGCTGGCTAGTAGGAAGTTTAGACTTGAGATTAGATGAAGGTTTCTAACAATTAGAAGAGTGAGGTTCTGGAACAGCCTTCCAAGGGAAGTAGTGGGGGCAAAAGATCGATCTGGCTTCAAGATTAAACTAGATGGGTTTATGAAGGGGATGGTTTGATGAGATAACATGATCTTGGTAACTAATTGACCATTCATTGTCAGTGGGAAATAGGTCAATGGAGGGATGATAGGAATTACTAGAGAACTTTCTGGGTGTCTGGCTGGTGAGTCTTGCCCACATGCTCAGGGTTTAGCTGATCACCATATTTGGGGTCGGGAAGGAATTTTCCTCCAGGGTAGATTGGCAGAGGCCCTGGAGGTTTTTCGCCTTCCTCTGTAGCATGGGGCACAGATCAGAGATCTTGGGGTCTTCAAAGTATTTGAAGGCTTCAATATCTGAGATATAGGTGAGAGGATTATTCTGGGAGGGGTGGGTGAGATTCTGTGGCCTGCACTGTGCAGGGGGTCAGACTAGATGATCATAATGGTCCCTTCTGACCTTAAAGTCTATGAGTCTAAGTCCCTATTCAGGACGTAGGCTGGGCAGTGATGTGGTCATTCACTCACATTTTCACGTCTTACTACACTAGGGTGACCATATTTCCTAAACTAAATAAGGGACACCTGGTAAAATTACTTGTGTTTAAGCAAGTTCAACAGGAATCATTTTGACAAATGTTCAAATTAACAAAGTGGATTGAGTCATTGTTAAAAAGAAATACTATGTAGTTGTATTCTTTTTATTTACCTTCTTATCTTTAAGGCTTCAGGCTTCATGCAGAGCGGAGTGGCACACACACCCTACACCTCCGCATACACAAACGGGGAGAGGTGATACACATATTCCCATACACATATTCTCTCTCATACAGGGGGCAGTGACTGACTGATTTGACTCTTCTGCCTGGTGCTCCCCACCCTCCATGCCTGGCTGGGTACCTGGAACAGACCCACTCTCTTGGTACCTGGCACTTCATCTTCCCAAGGCAATATCTGGGCAGGGGGAATGCAGGGTCACAAGCTCCTCCAGCACAAATTTCTGCCGGATTTCACACAGCAGATGCTTGGGTGTTCAATAAATAAATCAGAATAGTCAGTGAAGCCCCAGGGAAGGAGATATTTTTAAAAAGCTACATTCTAGAAAGAATATTTCTAGTAGATCACAAAGATCAAATGAACAAAATATTTTTTTTTATTCTTCTTGATGCTGAGGATCAGCAAGCTCTGAAACTGTGGGTGAGATTATCACTGTGGCTGAAGCTACCATACTTGGGTAAACAGACCAAAGATAAACAACACAATCTCATGCTATGTGTTTCTAGGAGGTTAGCCATCTAAGCACTAACAATGCTCCTCTGTTTGATATTTAGAGTCTGACCCTGTAGTAAGAAGGAGCTGCTGAGGCAGGACACCTATGATTCCACTGTGGGGGTTTCTCCTATACAAAATTAAGGGTTGATAAAAGTGCCTTTGTTACAGTGATATTTTTCAGAGATATGTGTAGTAATAATACTTTAGAAGTGGAATGCTGTCTGTTCAACCCAGTGAAGCCTTCTATGTACATTCCAACTTGAACAGAAGAATTTTTGTCTGAGATCTTTTTTTAAAAAGTGGGAAAAGAAATTTTTAAAAGCTGGATGTAACTTCCTGTTACATAAAAAGATTTGAAGGGATTTCAGAATGAAGTTGTTTATGCTAACAAAGTGTAAATCTGCCTGGAGTGGATCTGGAATTCTGACTTGAGAAAAATAACTTGCTGATGGAAAGTATAAAAACAAAACAAAAACCAAAAATAAATACATTTCTACAAACTCTGATTAACCTAAAGAGCCCATACTTGCATATTTCCCATACAGTACATTCAGAATCAGATGGCTAACATGCAAAAATCCATCATCAGCTTTGAAAAACACACACTGTAGGGGTATGTCTACACTACCCTCCTAGTTCGAACTAGGAGGGTAATGTAGGCATACCGCACTTGCAAATGAAGCCCGGGATTTGAATTTCCCGGGCTTCATTTGCATAAGCGGGGCGCCGCCATTTTTAAAACCCCGCTCGTTCGAACCCCGTGCAGCGCGGCTACACGGGACACGAACTAGGTAGTTCGAACTAAGCTTCCTAGTTCGAACTACCATTACTCCTCATTCCACGAGCTTCCTAGTTCGAACTACCTAGTTCGTGCCCCGTGTAGCCGCGCTGCACGGGGTTCGAACGAGCGGGGATTTAAAAATGGCGGCGCTCCGCTTATGCAAATGAAGCCCGGGAAATTCAAATCCCGGGCTTCATTTGCAAGTGCGGTATGCCTACATTACCCCGCTAGTTCGAACTAGCGGGGTAGTGTAGACATACCCTAGCTGTTTTATTCTTAAGCAAAACTATTCGCTCCTATGCCTCTCATCCAGTCATGTCTCTCTATTATTCCCACCTCCTACACGCTCATCAGTAAACTTCACCTTTATCTCAGACCTAGCACAAGAAGATTTCTTTTAGATACAGGTGTAAGACAAAACAGCCTGCTGCCTCCTCTTTGCCTTCTTTGAACACCAGGCCTCAGATTTGGTGTGAAGATCGAAAATCATGAGCCAGTCAATGAGGATCTTTTCCTTCCTTTATCTAGAGACAGGCTAGCCCTATTTCAGTCTGGTTGAGTGATGAGAAGTACCTTCATTTTTTAATGTCCCAAGGACATTTCCAGTACAAGAGCCTCTGTTTGGCCTTTCTACAGTGTCAAGATTCATTTCTGTACTAGCAGTGCAATTGAGAAAACAGGGCAGTTTTGTTTACCCATATTTGGATGATTGGTTGATGAAGTCCTCATCATGTGAGAATCTGCTACTTCATAGGGTACATCTAGACTACCGCGTATTGTCGACGGAAGTTTTGTCGACAGATACTGTCGACAAAACTTCCGTCGACAAAGAGCGTCCAGACACATTGAGTTCTGTCGACAAAGCAAGCTGCTTTGTCGACAGAACTCCGTAGTCTGGACGCAGTGTTACAGGCAATAACACCTTCTGTCGACAGAGTTCTGTCGACAGAAGGTGTTATGCCTCGTAAAATGAGGTATACCAGTGTCGACAAAACTGCTGAGTTCTGTTGACGTTATGTCGACAGAACTCAGTGGTAGTGTAGACGCTGGTATAGTTTTGTTGACAAAAGTCCACTTTTGTCGACAAAACTAGGTAGTCTAGACACACCCTAAGCGACTCCACACTCTCCCTACTCTTACAGAGCTGGACTGCTTCTGAACATTAAAAAGTCGAATCTCTGCCCAAATCAGAGGTTCATTTCAGAGTTTCCATACTGACTTGTTAAGGGGAAGGGTTTTTCTCATAGAGGAAATTTCTGAAGCTAGAACAATTCATTCTGCACATCCAGCTATGTCTAACTCAGGTGATTTTCTTTCTGAGTCTCATAGACTTTATGGCAGCAAAACTTTTGTCATTCCATTTGCTCGTCCCCGATTGAGGTCAGTGCAGTACTGACATCATGCTCAGGTTTACAGACCCAATATGGACAGTCTTCAGATATTTGCTATCATGCCTCAGCATGCCCAAAAAGTGGTAGATGAGATGAGCAGACAGATCAAATGTCCTCAGAGTCTTGTTCAATCTTTTGATCACTATAATCTCCAATGCATCTAACAATGAATGGGGAAATTTATCTGGGTCATTTTACAATTCAAGGCCACTGGTGGTCTCAATAAAAGAACTTGCATATAAATATGTTGGAATTCAGAGCCATTTGCTTGGCCCTCATGTACAGCCTCTTCTCGACTTATGAACCGGTTATGGACCAAGCAGTTGGTCGTAACTCGGTTCATTCGTAAGTTGGACCCCATTAAGTTACACGCAACCGCACTGTTCATAAGCACGGATTGTGTTCATAACTCAGGGTCCGCCATTTATGACTGCTTTGGTCGTAACTACGAATGGTCGTAAGTCGACCATTCGCAACTTGGGGACCGGCTGTACTTCCTTTCTCACATAAATGGGAAGGTTATTCAGGTGGAGATGGACAATACAAGCACTCTGTGTTACACCAAAAAGGAAGGATGCACTCAATTTATGGGCTTGGTGTGCTCCTCGTAGCATCTGTCTGGTGGCCCTGCACCTAGCAGGGGAGAGCAGAGTTCTAGAAGACCATCTAACCAGGGATAATACACAAACACATGAGTAGTCTTTGAAAGATCAGAGAGAACAAGAGATTTTCTCCATCTGGGGTCAGCTCATTGTAGGACCTGTTTGAAACCATGTTCAACAAGAAATGTTCTGTTCCAGAGCAGGAAGATAATCTATCTGTCTTGATCATATCCCTGATCCATTAGGAAAGAGTCTTCAATATGCTTTCCCATCCTTTCCTTTCAAAAAGTGGTCAGGAAAGTACGCGAGGAGGCGGCAAGGATGATTGCCCCAGCTTGTCTGAGGCAACAGTGGGTACGTGGAACTACTTCAACTGTCTGGTGGAATTTACAAGCTTCTCCCTGGCTGTGTCTACAATGGCAAGATTTAGTGCAAAAGTAGCCGCTTTTGCGCAAAATCTTGCCACCTGTCTACAGTGGCCACGAATATTTGTGCAAGAACACTGACTTTCTGCTGTATGAAATCAGTGCTTCTTGCACAAATACTCTGACACTCCTGCTCAGGGATAAGTCCTCTTGCACAAGTGTTTTTGCACAAGAGGCCAGTGTAGACAGGTAACATCAATTTCTTGCAGAAGAAAGCCCGAAGGCTAAAATGGCCTTCGGAGCTTTCTTGCGCAAGAGAGGTCTACATTGGCATGGATGCTTTTGCGCAAAAGCAAATCTTTTGCGCAAAGGCACATGCCAGTATAGACTCTCTCTTGCGCAAATACTCTTAACGGAAAAACTTTTCCATTAAAAGTATTTGCGCAAAATCATGTCAGTGTAGATGCAGCCTTCGTGATTTCAACTCTTTAGCCACCACCTGGACTGGCAAAGGATTCCAGCTTCCATTGGACTAGCAAAAAGACTCCTCATGGAGTCTGCTTTATGTCTGTCCTTAAAACAAAGGGGAAAGGGGGCAGGTTGGGCCAGTCTTACAGCTCACACCTGGCAGGTGTGAAGCAGGCCAACTCAAGCCCTTTAACCCTTCCCCCCAGCTGAGTTCACGCAACTCTTGTTCCTCGGAGACCTCTTACAGTGACGGTGGTGTCTCTCCTGCAAGCACTGGTGGCGTGTTTTTCAGTAGCATGATTTAGGGGTAGCATGATTTGTGACCCCCCACAACAGCCCCAAATTATTTACAATATACCACGTACCATTCCAGCACTGATGTTCCATCAGCCCTGGCTGAATTGGATTTACATAGCCACATCTCATATTCCCTCCCCATCCTGGCATGAGCTGTATTTACATATCAACAGTTAACAGTTAATTATCTTGCAGGGCTAAACAATTGTAGTGGGCACAGCCAACCCAGGGCAGCTTGCTCCTTTTAGCTGGCTGATAGCAAGCAGCAGTTCAGCCCCTGCTTACATTCAAAATGAGCTACATATGTGTCTTGGATGGAAGCAAGAACTGATTTTCCAATCTCTACTTCTATTGCCTCTGTATTTAGAGTATTTAATGTTTTAGAAGTCTGGATGTTTGACTTTATTTAGAGGCTATTTCCATATGCCATGTCTTGATTGATGGTAGATCACTGTTAAAAGGTGCATGATTCAATTAAAAGGTTTACAAAAGCATAGTCCAATCAGTGCTGGATCTTGTCCTTCCATGGGATCTCAGTTTAGTTTTCTCCCTGCTTATGAAACCACCGTTTGATTCCTTGGCAGAGTGTTCTTTTTTATTTTATCAATTAACATGGCATTTTTGTCTCTACATTAGCCAGAAGGGGGAACAAGTTACAGGCTGTGATAATGAATCTGCCATTTACTATTTTTCATAAAGACAAGGTGGTTCTTAGATCTTATCTCAGGTTTCTACCAAAAACAGTACCAGAATTTCAAAACAATCAAACTTAATTTATTGTTCCCTAATTCTCCCCCACCAAGTTGCTTGCTAATGAAGAGAAATCAGTATTACATACTTTGGCTGTGAAGTAGGTTCTGACACATTATTTAAATAAAAGTAGGGGGCTGCGCTATTCTCGCTATGCTCTAACCCCCCTCTCTCTGGCGGTTTTCGTAGCCAGAGAGCATGAGAGCCTGATGACATCATTTTGTCGCCTCGCAAGAAAAACTTTTTTTATACAGATAGAAAGACTAGAGTTTTAGAAAGTCATCTAGGTTATTTATCGCTTATTATAAGAATCATATGGGCAATAGTGCTAGAGTGCTAGTATTCATACTATTGCCAGATAGGTTAAACAATATGGTGAAAACTAGAAAAGGAACTTTGTAAAAGTAGGTGTTTACTAGTCCAAAAAAAAAAATCAGATACGAGTGTGATTTTAAGTTGTCAGCATGTTTAATTACTGAAGGCTCAACACATCTCTCTGCATGTAATGGGCCTCAATGGGTTTCTCAGGTTCAGAGCAATTTTTTCTTAACTTTTATAACAGCAAAACACTCAGTAGTCATAAATAAACAAGAATAAGGGAGACAACAGATTAACAAAATATTATATAAATAACTTCTGTTAGCATTTTTCATCCTTAGAATGCTTTACAAACATTTCATTCTCTTTGTGAGGTAAATAAAGAATTGTCATCTCAGTCTTTGCATGAGGGAAACAGAAACGAAAAGTAAGGATTCAGGTGGGATATTACGCCTCAGCTTGCAGTAGGAGATGCACTGACCTACTGTAAACTTCAGGAGGCTTTGTGCCTCATGCAGAAAGCCAAGAAGAGCACATACATTTCTCCCATGCTTGTGCAAATCCATCTCTGCTAGCCAGCACGAAGGGGATGTTCTAGCCTCCTTGAGTGGCCTTAAACACCATTAGATTTTGTGCAGTCTTTGTACTCAGGAGGGCACAAGGACTATCATTGTGTCCACAAGGAAGGGAGGTTGAGCTCTCTGTTCCTTCTTCCTGCTTGTGCCTCTGCCCAGGCACAACTGAGCCTTGTCTACACCAGGATTTTACATCGACTTTAGCTGCATATGGTCAATTTTCTAAGTGATGAGTCCACACTACCAAGCCTGTTGGGCCACTGAAGTCAATTTAAGCACTCCTGCTTTTCACGAGGAGTAATGCTATTCCTGACCTTGCATGGTTGAATTTATGGTAGTGTAGATGCAGTGTTGCTAGAAAGTCGAGGTATTGGTCTCCAGAAGGCCTCCCGCAGTTCTCTGCCCTACACCTTATAGTAAGCATATGCAGTGTGTGCTATAGATAGGCATGTTCTCTGGATCTGTTCACTTCCTAACTCTGTACAAGTTTGGAACTGGATCTGAACTTTGTGGATCCTTTGTGGACCCTAATTCTGCTGCTCAATAGTAGTGGTTGTTGAATTACAGTACATGAGATGATCCTAGGTCACTGACTACAATTAGATGGTGATTATATGACTGCTTGAGAGAGTGACTCACTATGTTATAACTAATAATCCTACTCTCCAGGTCCTATACTTCCTCATCCTTGTTTCTATGTCAACATAGGTGGAGCTAAAACGCAAACCAGCTGTCACTTGTAACAGCAAATATTTTATCTAAGGGGGAAAAGGCAATTAAATAACTCTTTGAGGCAACAGTTAAGCATTTTCTAATTTGTGGTATTATCCTCTGAGCATCCTGCATTCTAGTATACTTTATAATTGGATTTACCTGTAATATCTGATAGATTCCATGTAAAGTTTATTATATGTCTTTATGATATGACATTCTTCTAATATTGCTTAGCATTGCAGTGAAAGTATTTTCATGTCATTTTAAGATAGTGTATTCAATTATATCTTAAATGCTTGGCAGTTTACAAGGCTTATTCATATTCTTTAGTATATTAAGAAAGCTTTGCACACACAATGTAATACATAATAAGTAGGCCATGTAGCTGATTTTTCTTCTGCTCATTAGGAGTGGAGTGGAGTTTTGTGGTGGATGTCACCTCAACCTAGCTTACTGCATGCTGGAGCTTTCTGTTATGTTCTTATACTTAAAGGCTGTGTCTACACTGCACCCCTTTTCCGGAAAAGGGATGCAGATGAGACAAGTCGGAATTGCAAATGCAGCGGGGGATTTAAATATCCCCCGCTTCATTTGTATAAACATGGCTGCCGCTTTTTTCCGGCTCGGGGCTTTGCCGGAGAAAAGCGCCAGTCTAGACGGGATCTTTCGGAAAATAAAGCCTTTTCTGAAAGGTCCCTTATTCCTGTTAAAATCAGACCAACCGGGCAGCACCCCAGCTGCTTTGCCCCAGGCGTTGGGATTCAGCCACTGCTGAAACTGACCAGCAGCGTCAGTTTCACCAGAAGGCTGAATCTGGACGCCTGGGGCAGAGCAGTTGGGGTGCTGCGGGGTTGGTCTCGTAGCGCCGCCCCTCGGTGCTGCGGGACTAACCCAGCAGGACCCCAGCTGCTCTGCCCCAGGGATCCCCAAGTCAGCCGCTGCTGAAACAGATCAGCGGCTGATTCCAGGAAGCCCCGGGCAGAGCAGCTGGGGTCCTGCCGGGATGGTCCTGCAGCGCCGTCCTTTGGCGCTGTGGGACCAACCCGGCAGCACTCCAGCTGCTCTGCCTCAGGCGTCCCCAAGAGCAGCTGGGGTGCTGCCAGGATGGTCCCACAGCCCCTAGGGGCAGTGCTACGGGACCAACCGGGCAGTACCCCAGCTGCTCTGTCCCAGGTGTCCCCAAGAGCAGCTGGAGTGCTGCTGGGTTGGTGCCTTAGCGCCGCCCCTCGGCGCTGCGGGACCAACCCGGCAGCACCCCAGCTGCTGTATTGCAGGCATCCCCGATTCAGCTGCTGTTGAAACTGACCAGCAGCGGCTGAATCAGGGATGCCTGGGGCAGGCCGGACTATCGTAAGGGGGGGCTATGAGGGGTCTGTGGTGGCATCCCCTCCCATCCCACTCCAGACCCCTCATAGCCCCCCCTTCTGATAGTCCGGCATATCTGATAATCCGGCACCCCCTGAGTCCTAAAGGTGCCGGATTATCAGAAGTTTACTGTATCTTGCCTGTCTGACTCCTGTCTTTGAATTCTATCACTTTCTTTCTCTTTTCCACTTCACCAAGTTCAAGCTTCTCCTGTTTCCCTTCAACACTGTATGTAACTCTGCCATCTGTACTCCGCTTTCTTCGTCCTTAGTACTGGCTTTCATCATTTCTACTATACAAATGATGCCAGCGTAGCTGTTCTGATTGGTTTTTCCTTGCCCATATCCATGCTTCTTTCAATCCTGCCCCTTTCTCAGTCTGTGTCCTCCCTATGGCAATGTGCAAAGACATTCTCTTCTTTCTGAAAACATATTTCTGTCCTGAAAACCACAGGAAATTAGTGGGGTTAAGGAGCTATCTTTTTAAACTGTTTTATTTCATGAGTAAGTTTCTCTTTTATATATAGGGAAAGGATTGAATATTGGGGAGGAATAGAAAGGAGCATCAAAGAAAAATTAACATTTTAATTATATAATGTCTTTCATATAACATCTTATAGAATTATTTAAATGATAAAATATAATGGATTAACTTCATAATTACCTAATAGAAGAGAAATATTAAGAGGCAAGGCATAAGGGGTATAATAACAGGTAATGAGATAGTAAGATCATAGCTACAGTGAGGATGGTCACCTGATGAGCGCTGCAGAAGAGGTTGTCGCAATATCATTGGGCAGGTAGGACAGAGGAACCTAGTTTTAGATGAGTGAGATGACTGAAAAATGCCTTCTTTTCCAAATCTAAATAACTAAGAGTGTATGAAAAAGGTCAGTTATCTTTTGACTAATCATTGATTCCAGATACAAAGTAAATAATTCCTCTGAGTTTCTGTAAACTATAAATAGTGCACTTGTATCATCTATATATATTAAGGAAAAAAGGTCGCTAATCAGTAGGAATTCAAAAAACATCTAATGATATTATGTGATCCACTGAGGACGCAAAATAAACATTAAGTACTGAAAACTAAATTACTTAGAATTTGTAAGCCATAATCTTGGTTCTCTTTTTCTAAAGAGTGATGATGTTTCTGTTAAGAATCGAGAGGAGAGAAGGGTAAATAATTATTTTTAGTCTCCTAAATTGTAGTTGGCTTTGAAAGAGCAACAGAGACACTACTTTTTGGGTGGACATTCTAGCACATTGTGCTTGAGCCATTAGAAGGCTATAGGCTAAGTGCAGAAAGTGCTGATTAAAAAATAATTAAAACCAGTTATATGCATACGGACTCAGCCAGAAACTGTGAATGTCTACACAAACTCTATTTTCTGAACTTAATTCACCTTCTGGGCATCTTATTTTTAAAATAATATTTATATCTGCTGCCTTTCTTTCACTTCAGTTCTGTTTTATTTAGGATATATTGAAAAATCACAGGGAGCACAAAAATGTGCCAAGTATCAAAATGGACCAAAATTCAGTATTGGCAGATAAAAGTAGCTGCAGGTCACTTAAGAGGGTGTGTGTAGTGTAATGGAAGAGAATTCAGCCATGGAAAAAATATTCTCCAGTGTTCCATCATTAAAGCAGCTGTGAAGTTAATAGGAAACTCTTTATAATCCTTGAAATTTTCAATTTATATTATGCTATTCTTTGTAACACATCTAACTGTATAACAGAAAGACCCTGTTTATCAACTTCATAACATAGTGTATTACAACTGAGAGTAAATCACCAGAAAGCAAATTCTGTATCATTAGATGTAATCATAAAAAGATAAATAGTTGTGAAGCCTCTATAAGGAGGCCATTGGCTCCAACAATTGCATATTGCCATGCAGCAATCAAGGGCAGCTGTTGAAACGGTCTTCAGAGGAGGCTAATTGCTCACCACAGAGGTCAAAGTCCCACAAGAGTGGTGGCCAGTAACTGATGGTGAAAATGGTGAAAACTGCAATTCTAGTAAAAATAAATTTCCACTAAAAACAAAAATAAGTATACACATGAATTTGTGCTTTTCTCACTGTTGTACCATCTTCTAGGCTGTGAAACTCATAACATTTTGTGGGTGGCAAAATGAGGTCATTTAATTCAACAGCTTGTAGTAATTTCCACTCCCAGTCCTCCATGAGAGGTACAAATTATTGAAGAAAGTGGGATGTAAGCTTACACATGGCAGTATCACTTTTCTTTTCCATTGAGATCACAATATCCTTCTTTCTAGCTGAATGACAATTGTGCTGTCACTAAAATTACATCATGCTATCTGCCCTCAGAGGTCATGGTTTATGATTCAAGGGACAGCTGTCAAAATAAAATATACTGTACTATGGGCTTTGGAAATCTCTTAGGTACATACACATCAGTTTTCCTTTTTTAGAAGAGTTGCTATGGAATATAGCAAAAGTGGAATATAAATTGGAATCTTACATATAAATGACAAGTTACAGAATAAATCTGAGCTATAATTGTCACCGATTAACATGACTAGTGTTCTTCTTCAAGCAGTTGTCCCTATCTCCAGATGCTTTCTGCAGGAAACTTTTTTCATGGCCGTGTCTGTGGGTCCAGGCCTGTGTCAAATATTCTCATGCTTCCCGAGGGCATATAGGGGAGAATAGATCCAACTGCTGCTCAAGTTCCTTCTCAGCTGCCTGTGACTAGTGAGAAAGCCTTGCAGTTTCCGTTATCATCAAGTTGAGCTAGTTCACTTTGTAATCTTATTTTATTATTTCAATTAATTTTACTTATTTGTTTTATTTATTCCTCATACATGCTTGGTTTTCTTGGGGCTGCCCCCCAATCTCTGTTTTTGCTGTTGACTTACACATACACAATCCAACCTAGGCCTCTCCTTGTCTTCAGTCTTATCTTTCTGGGATGTGCCTTGACATCTGTGGTAGGTCATTCCTCTTAGCGATGAACACTATAGTTTCTGTGGTCTGAGTCCCATCTTTAATGCAAGCACAAGGTGTCAACTGCCTTTAAAAGCAGATCTAGGAAGCTGAGGGAAAACAGCCTCAAATTGTAGCTGATGGAGATTTCTAGCCACCTGCTACAAATTTTCCCTCCTTATTTAGTCTAAGCACCCAACAACTTCTGTGAGTCTAATGCCTACAAGCAGAGACCAGGAAGCTGCTCTACAGACTTTGAAACCCTGTAGGGAGAAAAGAACTAATCCCTCAACAGAATTCCTAAGAGGCTGCAAATGTCATCCTAAAAGTCAGGGAGAAAGGAGATCTTGTATCCCTGTATAGGTTCTGCCAAAGCTCCTTCCTCCATTACTGAGATCTCATACCACTGAAGAAGTAGTACCAATTCTGGTACTTGTCTCAGAGTTTTCCAAACATAGGAATGCCTAGAAGTAACCACCTTTAACCCCAATACTAGTACTCACTTCTGCAGCCCATGGATATAAGAACTGTACAGATTATCCAGCCATTGCCCCATGGCACTGTCAAGACAAGTGCTTTACAATCCTGCTTTGTTTGTGCCAACTAGATTCCTTTCGCAAGAAGATCTTAAAAAGTCAAAAGAACTGGAATCTCTTCTACTGAGAGGGATATTCTGCTGGGATCAGTGCCTGAGATAGAGGTCCTGTTGACAGTATGGATGCAGTTGCCAGTCCCAACTTAACTGCCAATATGCACAGTACCAACACCCTGCCCACACAACATTAGAAACAGGGGACAATACCTCCTCAAACTCAAAGATCTCTACCTAACTTTCCAGTGTCTCTGTTTAAACTTTCCTTCTCTGAGAAGTATCCTGAGGAAGAGATCCCAGGAACAGGTACTATCCTATTGCAACTGGGATGCCTGCGAGTTCTTTCAGCCAACTCTTGCAGGAGCTGTGCACCTGGGCACACCCACTTACTTTCACCTTTGCTGTTAACCCACTTAAAAATATACCCATTTCAGGCATTTTTGAGGCTCCTGGCTATTTATCTGTGCATACTTTTCTCCACCATTATACTTTTGCGCATGTTTCCAGAGCAAATGTATCCTTAGGCATGACTGTTCTTTCAACTGTGCCAAATCCCTCCCCTCAGCATCCACCTTCATTGGGACCCTGTTCAGGACTCATCTAAAGCGGCACATACACATATAGAGGAAACTACTCAATGGAGGAGGAAAAGTTACATACCCACATAGTAACTGTGATTCTTTGAGATGTTTTGTCCTTATGGGTTCTCCTCTACCCATCCTCCTTCCCGCTACTTAGGAGTCATTGCATTGGCTAGATCGTATAGTTGAAAAAGAACTGAATTGGCCCTCCCCTATGTGCCCTTGCCCTTAGAATCAGAGGATGAGGATGTATTGGGCACAAGTGCAGATCTTGCCATCAAAAAATTCAGATTGAAAGCATAGAGGCATGCTCACTCCCAAAAGCAGAGCACCCACAGGAACAAAACATCTCAAAGAACCCCAGTTACTAAGCAGATAACTCCTCCTCTATACATCATTGCAGTCAAATTCAGGGCTGATGTAAATAGCAGTCCATGGAATTGCACTAGCCTACATTACAGCTAAAATTGTTACTATCTATGTACAAAACTAGCTGTGATACAGAGGAAGTTTCTCTGGTAAAAGATTTTGTCTGCTTTTAAAATCTGATACACTTTGTTTGTCTGTCAGTAACTGACGCTGCCTGCTTGGTTTAAATGGTTTAAATCAGAGAAAATCTAGGCACAGTCTTTTGAAACAGATTGGAATCCACAGAAACTTAATATACTGTGTGGGAAAATACTTAGTTCTTCCTATAGAAGAAAAAATATATTTGAAACAACATGACTTTAGAAAATGGAGTTTTTAGTCAGAAAACGTTTCATTAGTCAGAAAACTACAGTTTTTAGTAAGTCAAAGATGTGTCCAGGTTTCCATTTGAAAGAATAGACCATCAAGACTGATTTTGAAATGGTATCCAGAGCAGCTTCAAAAATGTTAGTTCCCTTTTTAAAAACTGAACATCACAAAGAGCAACATACTTGTGCATCACTTACTTTAGACACCATTTGCTTAGGTTTAAAAGATTTAATTAAAAGTACCCATCATTAACAGAAATGTGGGTTTGAAATTGACTAACATGTAATTTAAGATTTTCATGTTCTCGTCTCAGCTAATTGGGCAAGATGAAAAGTCTGATATTCTATTCTTGAAGAGCTCAGAGACCTCCCCCTTTATTTAGCTTAAACATTTTCAGATGTTACCATTATCTGTTGACACTATGGGTGTGTCTAGATTACAGGGTTTTGTCGACAAAAGTGGACTTTTGTCGAAAAAACTATACCTGCGTCTACACTACCGCTGAGTTCTGTTGACATATTCTGCGAGGAATAACGCCTTTTGTCGACAGAGTTCTGTTAACAGAAGGCGTTATTGCATCTACACTCTCATGTCGAGAAAGCGGCTTGCTTTGTTGACAGAAGTGGATGTAGTCCAGATGCTCTTTGTCGACAGAAGCCTATAGTCTAGACGTACCCTATGTGATTTCAGAAATAATTGAAAATTCTTTTAAGGAATGCACATCAGGAACAGACCAAATCTTAAAAGAAAACATTCTGGTTTTTTTAACTAAATGTCCTTGATAATTAAAGAAAAATAGAAAAGAAGGATGAGAAGTATAGAAAATATATGAAAGTAGAATTGTTTCTAAAGGATAACTTGCAAGTGAATTAGAAAGAGAAGTAGACTGTCTTCTTGCAAGCAATATAGAATAGATGGAATAGTATAAAGTAATGGTTCTCAAATTTGAGTACTTGGTGGTGGTCTGTCAAGAGGTGGCTGGTCACATGGTGCTCACTGTGCTTTTTTCCAACTGCTAAATCATATAAAAATAATATTGAATACTTTTCCAATGTTACTTTTTCAGGTAATTGCCAGAGGGATATTATGTGATCACAAATAAGAACGGAAGTTGTCTGTGACATTGTGAATGAAAGGGGAAGCATCCAAAAGGTAAACAATCTCTTTGATAGGATGTGGGGTCACACTCCAAAAATGTCTGAAAATCTTTCATACAGGATAGGCATGTAATTTAGCTTAGTTGGCAGTATTGCTAATGGGAGCCAGATGGGTGTTAAACAAGTTTATGCTGTTCAGCGTTATGAATGGATTAAGGCATGTTTTATTTCAAATGTGAGAGTCTGGCTTCTGGAAAAAATATTGGCACAATATTTGTGAATCAGTTGATTAAATAATCTATATAATATTTCAGGATTGTCACTCGGTGGGTCATCCTGATTTCTGGAATGTCTGTAGAATTGATTTGAAGTGATGGAAACAGCTAAAAGCATGCTTAAGAGCTCTCTTTATTCCTATTCTCCCAGGGTAAATCATCACTGGGATTTTACAGTTAATTACTGTCCAATTTTCAATTTATCAGCCATTTTGACATTACCAATTATGCCAGGCCAAAAGTCCTGTGTGATGTCATAGAAAAGTCAGGCACCCCATGCCATTTCCTTATAGGTAATTTGCATGCAACAGTTTTATTGGATAGATGAGCATAACTGCTTTGACCCAAGGACCACCAGCTGTTCAGAGCCACTCACAAAATAGCACAACCAGCATACACAATAACTCCAAATCCCTCATTTGCCATGCATACCAATCAACACAACCACCCCTCCTTCATCACCTCCACTCAGTTCAACTCAACTCCAAAAACAACCTCTAGCCACAAGGGATCACCACCATCCACATTACAACACAAATAACAATAACCCCAGCATACACTCTCAGACACAGACCAGTGACCTGCACAACAGTATAACCAATATACACATCTCCCAGCACAACGTAACAAACACATACAATAATCTCAAAAACAGATATCCATTCATAATAGTTCACACTCCTCCTTCGTCACGTGCACAAATCAGCACAGTATCTCCTAGCACAGCACACTCATCCACCCTCACTCAGACTTCCCAGTAACCCATAAACTTGAGCTGCAAAACCACAGGTCTTCCATTGTAAAATATAAGCAACTTATTGTGCAATGAGACCACTGGTAGATATTCTTCGCATAAATGTAAGCCCATAATGAAAAGCATTCACAAATAAGTTATTTGTACAAAGATCTGATATTGATTATGACTACCAGGGGACTCTTGGTAGTGACATGCCACCGTTTGATGAACTGTAATGCAAATACCTGACTCAGGGTATTCCTGTAAATCTGTGTTCACTCACAGTGCCTCAAAACTGTGGCAGTGTGATTGGTCTCCAGTCACATGTCCATGTCGCAGCACTCTGAAGAATCTGGCCTGCAGCTGAGTCAGATAACCAAAGGTCACAGGAAGACAACCAGAGGCAGCACCTGAAGAGAGAGCCTGTTCAGACAAAGATAAGATTCAGAGTGAAGGAAAGAGCATGGGGGCAAATTTTCTGCACCAGTCAGGTAGAAGATATTTACAGATGCAGAAGCTTTACCTGGGAAAGATTTTAGGAATGATGATTTGGGGGAAGGATGGTATAGCTTGGAGGAGAGAGAGGTCTGGAAGATGGTATTTGAATTGACATTGAACTGTTAGGTTTTTATTAATAAACCTGATCCCAAGAATGGGACAGTAATAGGGAGAGCTGGCCCTTTAAGAGGCTGCAGGTTCAGCTACACTGTGTCAGGCTCAGTCCACCTTCCCCAGTGAAGGGAGTAAGTTCCTGGATCACAGGTAGAAGATTGTAACACAGAGAGCCAGACCTGCTGAGATATAAAAGGTGGTAGTGCCTTGGGCATAAGAATTGCAGGAAGTGGACAAGCTCCTGCAAGAGACCATGGGTTAGGGAAAAGACCCAGTTTACATGTGGAACTTAGGGCTTGTCTACACTTACAGCACTGCTATAATGCTTAATGATCACCTGTGCTGATGTGAGAGCTTCTCCCATTGCTGTAGGTATCCCTCCTCCCTGAGAGGCGGTAGCTTCCCTTGATAGGACAAGTCCTCCTGTTGACATAGCACTTTCTATACACTCTGGAGCAACATAGGTATAGTGACATGAATTCTTAATCTACACAGAGCCTAGGAAATAAAACTCAGGCCTTGAAGAAAAGGGAATGAAATTGTGTGGCTGCTGAGTATTCTAGTTGCACTGGCTGATGTAGGTTAAGCTCCAATTAAATGCCAGATTTGACTCTTGTTACAATACTCACACTCACTGACAGAGGGGGGCAAAGGAGGCAATTGCCTCGGGATGCGGTGATTCAAAAGGGCCTGAGGTTCCTGCTACTTCTGTGGCATTTGCTGTCCGAGTGCCACGGTGCGGTGTGCTGTGGGTGGCTCCGAGGGCTGCTGGGGCTTGGGGAGCACATTCTGGAAGGCGCTAAGGGCTGGCTATCCCCAGCCCTGCTACTTCTATCCAAGCCCGTCCCTTTGCCTAAGAGCCCAGCAAATCTATTGGCTCCCCTGACAATATGTGGTGCATTTATGTGGCATTTTCATTCAAATGCATTTTACATGCTAACAGATTATGTAAGACACTTATTTTTGACCACGTCACAGTTTCTTGTACTAATCATAGCAGCAATTTAATAATACACAGACACAATGCTGAAATTAAGAGACTTGTCTCAACAGAGAAGCTGCACCAAGTGAACTAAAAATGGTTTTAAAAAACCACTTGAGTTAAACCATTGCAAATCTCTTTGTGGGCCTCCATCACTTTACTGCTGATTTATATTGTTTTAGATTAAAATTGGTAAATCTATGGTGTGCCCATTCAAGGGGTGGTCCCAGTTGAAATGGAGTAACGTTAAAATGAAGAGTAACGTTAGTTCGAACCAAGGAGTTTGGTTCAAACTAATGCGTTCTGGCGTGCACTTCCTGGTTCAAATCAGCTGTGATTCGAACTAGTGCACCGGCGAGATCATGCTAATGAAGCACGGGATATTTAAATCCCAGCTTCATTGACTATTTCAAATGCTGGCATTTGCATCCCTAGTTCAAACTAGGGTGCAAGTGTAGACATACCCTAAGACACAAGATCTGAGTTAGGCAACATAGGTTCTTCGAGTGATGTCCTCATGGGTGCTCCACTGTTGGTGACAGGTCATCCCAGAGCTGCAGATTGGAGCTTTTCAAAGCAGTTGTCAGTTGGGTCTTGCACGCACGAAAGACGCCTCATGATATTTGCACCTTAGCTCTGCACGCGGCCTGACCTTCCCTCAGTTCCTTGCTAACCGCCCTTGGTTGCAGACAGGCTCTTGCCTTCACTTAGGATATTCGTTTAGATTAGTTTAGATTAGTTTTCAAAATAGTTACCATTGTTAAGTATGTTATAGTTTTTTCTTGACATTCTAGTTAAAAAAAAAGGGGGGGGGGAGTGTGAGTGACTCTAGTTGCACAAGAGGCTGTGGAGCCTTCCCTGACCCGTGCCTTCAAAAAAAAAAAAAAAAGGAAAATACAAAAAACCAACAACGATGAATGACAACATTGAAACTAAAGGAGAAGAGGGAGAGCCGTATGCAACAGGACATCCAGGGACAGTATGCTGGGCTCACTGGGGTTTAGTAAATGCGACATGTCACGGCCGCATGCTGATCTCAGACGGGTATTTGTCCTGCATCCGATGTTTGGAGGGGACACTCATATCCCCCAGAAGTGTGACCACTGCTGCAGCCTAATGGCCAGGGTGAGAAAGTCAAGCTAACTTTATTTGACAAGGCAATGCAGCCTTCAGAGCCCCAACTGCCATCTCAGACTCAGCCCAGAACATCAAAGAAAAGGGCGGGCTCATCCCTGTCCAAGCTGTCTTCTAAAAGAAAAGTTTCCCTGGCACACTGTCTCCCTTTGACTCCTTCTAAAATTAGTAAGGGAGATGAACCCAGCACTTCCAGTACCATAGTGCTACAGCCTTCCACCGGCATCACTTCAGCATCTCAGGAACCAGCCACAGTGCCGACACGAGCATCCTCAGCACCGGCAAGATCACACAGGTCAACTCCGGCACTGACACTGATGAGATTGCAGGACCCAGCACTGACTAGAACAGTGGTCCCCAACCTTTTGAGGTTGTCGGGCGCCAAGGGGCATGGCTGTTTTCCCGCCGGGCGCCAGGGGGCGGGGACACTTGCGCGCCCGGGAGCGGTCCCCCCCAGCCGCGCGCCCGGAGGCGGTCCCCCTAGCCGCGCGCCCGGGGGCGGGGCCCCACCTAGTCCCCCCCGCCGAGTGCCGCGCGCCCGGGTCCGGCGCTCCCCCCCTCCCGCCGAGTGCCGCGTGCCCGGCGCTCCCCCCCTCCCGCCGAGTGCCGCACGCCCGGCGCTCCCGCCCTCCCGCCGAGTGCCACGCGCCCGGCGCTCCCCCCCTCCCGCCGAATGCCGCGCGCCCGGGGCCGGCGCTCCTCCCCCCTCGGCCGAGTGCCGCATGCCCGGGGCTGGCGCTCCCCTCCGCCCCCTCCCGCCGAGTGCCGTGCGCCCGGCGCTCCCCCCGCCAACCACGCTCCCCCCGCAAGCGCCCGTGCACCATGTGCCCGGGGCCAAGCCAGCCCCAAGCACCTGGTGGGTGCATTGAAATGCCCCCGCGGGCGCCATGGCGCCCGCAGGCACCGTGTTGGGGACCACGGGACTAGAACATCTGTCAAGGGGTTGGCACCAACTGCCAGATCCACCTCTTATAAGACCTCACTACTGGTTCCGGCAGGCTTGGCACCAGACTCTATGCCACCACCATCCAGCCCTGTGGCACTGATGGAAGAACTGACACATACTGACTTGATCAGTACTGGCTAAATCTGACCATGCTCCGCCAGCTCCAGGAGTGCAAGAGAAAGACCATGCTCTCAGACTTTAGCTAGGGAACTTTCTCTGGCACCCTCATCAGCCCACGGCTCTCCAAGGCTTATCAGATACCGAGTGCTCTCTGAGCACAGTGTCTTCAGGAACGATGATTACAGGAATATCTTTTCATCACAACACTCCTCGCCAACTAAAGATCATCGTTATTACCATTGAGAGAGACCTCGCCACCCGCTGTGGTACATGCAGTGACCATACCCACCACCACAATAACCACCTCAATGGCCATCCTAGGATCATTAGGGCTCCTACAGACATAGATCCACAGCCTCGTCCACTCCCACAAAGAAACCTCCACCAGTCTCACCACCCTATACTCTTCCCCCCTACAGACGATTTGGAAAAAGAGGAAGGTCAGATCCAGGAGGAGGATCCTGACCCACAGGCCACAGATGCTTCTCCGACTTGACAGTTCCTCTGCATTGCCTGACAAAGCAGTGATTCCTGCTGACCCATGTCCAACAGATAACTTGAAGCAATTTCAAGAACTTTTTAAAAGGGTGGCAGCAAGCCAGGAAATTCCTTTCCAAGATGTGCAAGAAAAGCAGCACAGACTGCTAAAATTCTCCAACCTACGTTGCATGGGAAAATCGCCCTACCCATAGATGAGGCGATAATCAAGGCATGGACGAGCTCTGGCAAACCCCTGCCTCCATTCAGCCAACCTATAAAGGGCAGACAGGAAGTATTTCATCTCAGCCAAAGACATGGACTTTCTATTTTCCCACCGGCATCTGAATTCTCTTGTGGAAGTAGAACAGCACCAATCTAAGGTCCCACTTTTTATGGTCAACAATAAAGACCATAAAAAGTTGGACCTTTTTGGCCAGAAAATATACTCTTCTGCCACATTGCAGCTGAAGATTGCAAACTACTCAGCCCTTCTCGCAAATCACGATTTCAACAACTATTCTAAATTGGTGGAACTAATGGAACATCTCCCTGATATCAAGAGGCCCATCTTGAGCATTATTATTCACGGGGGCCATACCATTGCCCACACGGCTCTACAATCATCATTGGACATTGCTGACACTGCTGCACGGGCAACTGCAACTGTGGTCGTGGTGTGCAAGGCATCATGGTTGCAGGCCTCAAGGATACCCATAGAACTACAATCTAAAGTGGAAGAGCTGCCTTTTGACAAGCAGAAGCAGTTTGCCATCAAGGTGGATGAAGTCCCACACAGCAGCATAACATTGAACTGGTGGGCATTGGAGATAATTCATATGGGATATGTTATCCATTTGACCTCCCTCACCCTAACCCCATCCCTCTTCAAGGACCTCTCCCACAGGAACCTTCTAAGGCAGGAAATTGATTGACTCCTGCATCTGGGAGGAAGACATGATGTTGGAGACCAATTATGGATCTCTACATCTTAAACAAATTTCTCTGCAAACAGTGATTCAAGATGGTCACCCTCACAACAATCATTCCCGTACTGGATGAAGGGCCCTGATCATTCCCATACTGGTTCACAGCTCTCAACCTACAGAATGCATATTTTCATATTTCATATACCCATCCCACAGATTATATCTTTGTTTCATTGTAGGCAGGGACCATTTCCAACACAAGGTCCTGCCCTTTGGTCTATTCTCCACTCCCTGGGTCTTCTCATGGATCCTAGTGGTAGCCCATGGCCTATCTTCGGCGACAGGGGGACATGATTTTTCCATACCTGGATGACTGCCTCATAAAAGGTTGATCTCACAAAGAGGCAACCAGCATGGTACTTAAAACCAGGCAGTTGTTCAATTGCCTGGGCCTTCTCATAAACAAGAAGAAATCCACAATAGAACCCATAGAGTCCACCAGGGCTCACCTGGACTCAATATCAGCTCAGGCGTATCTGCCCCACCATGGCTTCACCATTCTACAGTACTTGATCGCAGTACTATCCACAAGCCCTTCCACTACAGTACTTACCTGCCTCCATCTGATGGGTTATATGGCAGCAACTGCATACGTAGTTCAACATGCCCATCTCCATTTTCGTTCTCTCCAACATTGGTTCACATCTGCCTATACCACATCCCACCACCCTATGCATAAGCTCGTGACTGTACTACCAGATGTTCTCACCTCACTGCAATGCTGGACATCCCTGGACAACCTCGTTGGAGAGGTCCCCTTTCACCAACCCGAGCCTTTGGTGAAGATCACAATGGATGCTTCCCTCACGGGCTGGGGCACTCATCTACAGCATCACTTGGCCCAAGGCAGGTGGTTGCAACAAAAGGCCAGATTACACATCAACCTCCTCAAGCTCAGAGCCATCAGCAGGAACGCTTGTATTCATTTTGCCCCCACCATCAGCAACCAGATGGTTTGCATCCTCACGGACAATATGACAATGTTTTATATAAACAGACAAGGAAGCATGTGCTCTCAATCTCTATGTGCGAAGGCAATCCATCTATGCAACTGGTGCATTTGGCATTGAGTCACTCTAACGGCATACCTACCTGGAACAAACAATACTATTGCAATTGAGTCGCAATTTGTCCACCGACCACGAATGGGAACTTCATCCCTGGGTCCTTACCTCAATTTTCCAATGATGGGGTTATCCATCCATAGGCCCGTTTGCATCACATCTCAATGCCAAATGCCCTCAGTTCTGCTCCCATGGGGGCCTGGGCAAGGGATCATTACAGGATGCCTTCCTGATACCAAAGAATGCCTCACTTTACTATCCTTTCTCCCCGATCCCTCTTATCCCGAGGGCTCTCCACAAGATACATTTGGACATTGATTGAGTCATTTTAATAGCTTCTTCATGGTCCAGACAGATGTGGTGTCCTTGCCTTCAGCGTATGCCCATCCTCCCTCCATGCCCCCTTCCACACTGACACAACCTCCTCTCTTGAGATCACCGAGCAGTGCTGCACTCCCCAGCTTCACACTCTTCATCTAAGCACCTGGCCTCTGTCTGGTTCCACAAGTTGGAAACTCGCTGCTTCGAACAGGTGAAGCACATCCTCCTTCATAGTAGGAAGCTTTCTACTCAGACAACTTACTTGCACAATGGAAACTTTTTCCTCTTGTTGTGAGCAGAGGCAGATTATCCCTCAGACTTCTCCAATTCATAACCTCCTTGACTTTATTTTAGAACTCAAAATGGGAGGGTTGTCCATCTCATTTGTGAGGGTCCACCTGGTGGCGATAACAGCCTTTCATGAGCTGTTAGATGGAGTTTCTGTCTTCACACACCCAATCACCAGGAGGTTTCTTAGGGTCTCCAAAACCTCTATCTCCCTCACAGGGGCCCAGAGCCCTCATGGGACTTGAATCTAGTCTTGGACTGGCTGATGAGGCCACCCTTTGAGCCAATGACAATTTGCTCCCTCCCCTTCTTCCTGATAAAAGTGTCATTTCTGGATGCCATCCCCTCTGCCAGGAGAGTTGGAGAGATGGGAGCCCTGATGGTAGACCCACCTTATACAGTTTGCATAAAAGACAGTCACTCTGCAACCTTATCCTATGTTTTTACCGAAAATATGCACTTCATTCCACATCAATGAACCCATTGTGCTACCTGCCTTTACCCAAAGCCTCATGCATCTCCTCAAGATGTCATGCTCCATACTTTAGCTGTCCAACATGCCCTTGCCTTCTACATAGACAACACACGGGTTTTTTGTAGATTCCAGCACCTGTTCGTGTCCTTCGCAAACCATTCCAAGGGTACACCAATTTCTGCACAGAGCATCTCTAAATGGTTATCATCTTGTATTCCTGAGTGCTATTTCCTCCGTAATAAATCTTATCCATTCTGCCAAGAGCACATTCCACTTGTGTTACTGTGACTTCTAAAGCATTCCTGAGTAATGTTGCACTCAGGGACATCTACTGGGCAGCTACCTGGTCATCTGAACATACCTATGCCAGACATTATGCCATAATTGTCATCAGATACAGCTGTGGCTACAAAAGGTCCTATCCTTGACTCTGAATCCCACCATCCAGATTGATCACTGCTTTGTACTCGCCAACAGTGGAGCACCCCTGGGGACAACACTAGAAGAAAAAGAAGTTACTCACTCTGTGCAGTAACAACTTTTCTTCAAGATGTATGCCCCTGTGGGTGCTCCACGACCTTCCCTCCTCCCCTCTACTCGGAGTCTTAGCTACTTGGGCATAGATGAGGAACTGATGGAAGGCCAGGATGTACGTATGAGGCGCTAAATTGTGAACCCCATGAGGCACCTTTTGCGTGACCCAACTGACAACTGCTTTGAAAAGCTCCAATCTGTGGCTATGGGACAACTTGTCACCTACAACAGAGCACCCATGGGAACACACATCTCAAAGAGCAGTCGTTACTGCATGAGATGAGTAACTTTTTGGTTTTGGCTTCGTCACTGACATACTGTGTGAAGTCTATGTAGACAAACTCTTAGGCACTTAACTACATTGTGCTCTGTTTTCCCATCAGCAAATCGGGAATATCTACCTATTTCACAGGAATCTTGTAAAGCTTTATTTGTTAAGTGCTTTTAGATTCTCTGATGAAAGTACACAGTAATATACTGCTATTAGATTATGGTGAAATTTAAATTTTATAACTGAATGGGAAATGTGTTTTTGTAGTCAATAGCTCTATTTTTAAACACAATTATTACTTTGTCAGCAAAAATTATGTTAATGTTTCAATTTATTATTAAATTATTCAATTTATTTATTTAAAATTATTCAATAAGCCTCTCTATGTTGGATAAAGAAAGTTTTATGCTCTTCTGCTAAACAGGAAAAAGTGCAATTTAACCAACAAACCTGTATTTTATGGGGACTGCCTTTTTCACCATTAATGTTACCAGCCAATACAAAAAGAGATGATAGAAATAAAAAATGCAATGTTATGTTCGGTTATATAACCAGGTAAAACAAATTTTCAAATTGCTAGGTGATGGACAAAACACTGTGTCATCTTGGTTGATCTGGTACAAATAAGTAAGTCGGAACTGGTACATATTGTAGGGGAAACTCTAGCCAAATATTTCTCCAGAGCTCAGTTTTATTCTCCCACACCTCACTTCCCTCAGTCCTTTATTCTCAAGCTGAGGTGTCTGCTGAGAAAAGCCGCTCCGCGTCTCCCTGGTCTGCTGGGGGGAAGCAGCTAGTGTGGGGTTGCCTCACCCCGTTTGTAAGTAGGGATCCGATGTAAGTCGGATCCATGTAACCCGGGGACTGCCTGTATATGAATCTCAGACCCAATGAAGACCTCCTCCACCATTTAATCAGGTAATTCACACATAATGGCAGCTAACAAAGTTGACCTGCTGCCCGTACATATCCTTTCTGTAGTCTCTGAAAGCACAGATAGGGAATTAAGGCTGTTTAGGGCAATGTCTTTTTTACAATGTGTTTTGTATCTCATGCTACTGCCCTGAGGAGGACACAGGGTGAGTAGAGTGGCTTACTCCAGTACCCTGACCTTTCCAAGAGATTTGTAAAGGTCTTGTATAGCAACTACAGAAAGTCAAAACAAAAATCCCTCTAAGGTTAGGAGATGCTATTCTATAGTTGCCTTTCTCCATATACTTACATAGCCTGCACTGCTGAACCTTGAGTCTCAGGCTGTGTCTACACTGGCAAGTTATTCCGGAAAATCAGCCGCTTTTCCGGAAAAACTTGCCAGCTGTCTACACTAGCCGCTTGAATTTCTGGAAAAGCACTGACAATCTTATGTAAAATCATCAGTGCTTTTCCGGAAAAACTATGCTGCTCCCGTTCGGGCAAAAGTCTTTTTCCGGAAAACTGTTCCAGAAAAGGGCCAGTGTAGACAGCACAGTAGTGTTTTCCGCAAAAAAACCCTGATCGCGAAAATGATGATCGGGGCTTTTTTGTGGAAAAGCGCATCTAGATTGGCCACGGATGCTTTTCTGGAAAAGCGTCCTGCCAATCTAGACACGCTTTTCCGAAAATGGTTTTAACAGAAAACTTTTCCGTTAAAAGCATTTCCGGAAAATCATGCCAGTGTAGACATAGCCTCAACGTTTACACAGCTATTTCTACCGTGTTAACATGCACCTGAATACGCTGAGGTGCGCTCATAGACTTGCTTTGCTGTTTATGTTGCCATATCCTGCACCAATCCCTACAACTAGGATCCTCCTATGGCCTTCCCAATGGCTATAATTGGATCTCGTCTTACCATCACTGAATACACAATTATGAAAAGGAATCTAAGCACTTGTTCACAGATTTCTTTCAGGATCTAAAGCTAATTTTTCTCCACGGAGCAGACTTGACTTCTCTTCCTTCCCATAAGCATCTTGTCTTCAAGGGATTAGCAGGTGGAACTTTTGTAAAGCTGTGGTTTAGCAGAATTTCTAAATACCCCCCGCAGACACTGCAGAGGGTGTGTGTCCTTGCGTGATGTAACAGGCGGATTCCAAAAGTGATAAACAGCAGCAGGGACGCACAGCAGCTTCAGCCCTAACGCCTTGACTGTCCCTGACAGGGAAGGGCAGTAACATCCAGTGTGGGGAGGGGGGCAGGTGCGCGCAGGGAGCGAGTCGGGGGGGCACGGAGGTGGGGAGCCGGCTCCCGGAGCCGAGTGCCGGGGTGACTCTCTCGTGCTCTAGGCCCCGCCCCAGCGCCCTTTCACCCTGGCGGGGCGGAGGGGGGCGGGCTGCGGACGTGGCCCGGCTTCTCTCTCGCTCGCTTTCTCTCTCCGCGCCGCTATGGCCTCTGCTCTCTGTCGCGACGCCTCCCCCCGCCCCGGCGCGGCCCGGGGGCTGCTGCTGCTGCTGCTCGGCGCGCTGCTGTGCGCGGCCCCAGCGCGGGGCGACGCGGAGCTGGAGCGGGAGCCCGAGCTAGATCCGCACGCGCGGCACCGCTACAGCGCCGAGATGCTGCGCCACGCCGCCCAGAGCGCCCCGCACTTCGTCATGTTCTTCGCTCCCTGGTAACCGGCCGGCTCGCGCCTCGCTGACGTGGCAGCGGCCGTTGGGGGCGGCTCCTCTGGGGAGGGGGGGAGGTCACGCGGGTGGGTTCGGGGCGGGTCTCGGTGCAGAGCCCTGGACGCTGAGCCTGAGGCAGCCGCCGGCCGGCGCGTGCGGAGAGCCGAAGGGAGTCTCGCGCCCGGCGCGAGGCCGCTGCCCAACCGGCCGACGTGGCCTCCGGCCGCAGCAGCGCCTCGCAGCAGCCCCAGAGTTGCATGCCCAGGGCGAGCCCGCGCGGGGAGGGACTCGCCACGGTCTGGTTGGCAGCCGGTTGAAGCGAGTCCGGGGTGTCTGGACCCCGGGTGAGCGCCAGTCCCCGGGCCGAGCAGCTCTTGCAGCGCCTGGCTAGCCTTAGCCACTAGCACGTGTTTTAAAAGATCATCGCCCATCCTAGCAGGGGCAGGCCCCGAGAGACCAGTGTAAGCACCCTTCTTGTGCGCTGTCAGGCGATGGCCACGCTGCATGCATATTTCAGAATAAGATATTGCAGAATAGTTTGTTTCAAAATAGCATGTCTGTGCTGCAGGGAAGCCTCAAAATTAGCCAGAGACAGGCTTCCCTAAAGTAGACAGCTATCTCCATTTAGAGCCTTAGGAAGAATAACTTAGAATGGCCCTAGTGAGGGGCTATTTCGAAATACAGGCAGTCCCCGGGTTACATGGATCCGACTTACATCGGATCTCTACTTACAAACGGGGTGAGGCAACCCCGCACTAGCTGCTTCCCCCCAGCAGACCAGGGAGACGCGAAGCTGGTGCCCCCCCCCCCAGCAGACCAGGGAGACGCGGAGCGTCTTTTCTCAGCAGACACCTCAGCTTGAGAATAAAGAACTGAGGGAAGTGAGGTGTGGGAGAATAAAACTGAGCTCTGGAGAAATGTTTGGCTAGAGTTTCCCCTACAATAGGTACCAGTTCCGACTTACATACAAATTCAACTTAAGAACAAACTTACAGTCCCTATCTTATACGTAACCAGGGGACTGCCTGTAGCAGACTTGGAGCATCTACACACGCCTTATTTCGAAATAGCTATTTCAGAACAGGTGTTCTTCCTAGAATGAGGTTTACAGAAGTGGGGGATAAGCTGTCTATTTCGAAATTATTTTGACATAACGGAATTACTGTTTAGAAGTGCACATAGTTGTTTCAGAATAACAGCCGTTATTCTGAAATAATTTTGCTATGCAAACACATCCTCAGAGACCCTCCTGGCACCCTGTGTCCTTGCATCATTGGTGAAAGAGAACTGATGGAGACTTGCTCTTTTTCCCGATGAAAGTAAAAGTGTGATAAAAAACCATGGTGATAGCTTGACAATTGCTGGCTGAGTTTCCAAATGAAACGTTTCAAAACTCACTTCTAATTATTGTGTGGATTTTATTGTTTCTTCCTTTCTCTGTGAGTATGAACAAAGTAAATGGCGGCATGTGTTGTGTGCGTGGTTCTTACTAAAGATTATGGATGCTAACAGTTAATTGAATAGTAGATTAACCTCATGATTTTTTTATCAGTCACTTGACTAGTCTATAGTACTCAGGGGTGGCGCCAGTAGCCAGTGCTCTCAGACCCCCACTGCTGAGGAGCCCTCTGCCTGGGGTGCCAGGCAGGAGCTGGTCCACAAGGGGAGCCAATTTAAAAATCAGCTCCCATTGAAAGCCAGCTACTTGTCACCCCGTGCTGCTGCCTCTGTGTCGGAAGCAGTAGCGTGGGGTGGCAGAAGCCCCTGTCTGAGGTGGGTCTGAGTTCCTGGACCCCGTGCAGGCCAGAACTGAGCTGGGCTGCCTGCTCGTCTGGCTGCTAATACGCTTTAAATGCAGAGCCGCAGCAGGAGTAGATCCTAGCGCAAGCTGGGACTGAGCAGGGCTGCTGGCCAGTCTGCTGAAAATTTTTGTGGCTGGAGGAGGTGGGGTAGAAATGTGTGTAGTCTATAGCAGTAACCCATAAGCTTTTGCTTATCAGTTAATCGACAACACTATTGCATCCCTACTGTAAGCATCACCCTTACCTGTGATGCTTACTGGATACAGTTAACCAAAGGCCAAAAACTGCTGCCCACTGCTGGTAGGAAGCTACTCCAGCCCTGTGAGGTCTGCCTTAGACGGGCTACTTCAGCCTCCCCCTAGAGTTGTCTGGGAGTGGAGGCTTAGAATTAAAAATAAGCTTGTGGCTCCCGGTCCCACTGCTACCGCATTGCCTGGCACCCTCCTGGGGTTGCTGCAGCTATTTAAAGGAATTTCAGCTTCGGCCCCTGCCAGAATAGCACTGGAACCAGGAACTATTTAAATATGATCTTATTGCCTGAGCCACCACCTGGAAATTTGGTGCATGGGCACCAGAATATAAATAGAAAATGGCCAGATGCAGTCCGTGGGCTGTATCAAAGGATTAGGCTGGCCAAATCCAGCCCCATTTTGCCAAGCCCTGAGCTAAAACTTGCAAAATCAGACTCAATATTTTTCTGATATTTTCTAATTCATAGTTCTGTGCAGGGTGTCAATGCTGAATCAGTGAGCCTTGTGTCCCAGAGATAGGTGACCACCAGAATGCATGCTATTTTCAGACAGAGAGCAGTAAGTGTCTGTCTACTGGTCAGGTTGTGCTTCTTGGTACTAGGGATGTTTAAACAATTAACCAATAAATCTGGGCTTATTGGTTAATCCAAATGACTACACCCTCAGCCCCTGTTGCTGCCTCTGTATCAGAGGCAGCAGGGAAGGGAGAGACGGGAGCTGGTGCCCATGGGGTGCTGGCTCCTTGCGTGTACTGGTTCTTGTGGAGCCACTTGGCCTCCCGCCCACAGAGGCAGGGAGGGTTGGTACAGGCAGGTGGTGGTGCTCGTGAAGAGCTGAGCTTTTAAGTTGGCTCCCTGTGAGTACTGGCTCCCTATGAGTACTGGCTCCACAGAGCCATTCTACCCCCATGCTGCTGCCTCTGATACATGGATCCTGGTACAGCCCCATCTACAGTGGCCTGGGCTTGCTGCCAACAGAGATTGCTCTGTGGGATGCTGGAGCAGCTTCTGTCCACAGGGAGTTTGGCAGCAGCACAAGTGGCAGGTGGGAGCCGTCTGCACAGGGAGCTGATTTTTAAACTGGCTCCCTTCGTGTACCAACTCCATCTGCCACATGCTTAAGGATGCTAAGGACTAGTAAACTAGTCGACTAGTTAATTTCCTCTCCCCTGCCCCATTGTTGTCTCTGTCAGATAGAGGCAGTGAGGAGGGGGTACCTCAAAGCGGCAGTGCCACACAGCTGATCCTGGGCTCAGCTGTGTGGTGCTGCTCCTTTTAAATGCCGCCCGGGTTGTGGGGAAATACTGCATGGAACCCACGGTCAGCTGGGAGTCCCCAGTTGACCTCAGGCGCTGCATGACATTTCACAGCAGCAGTGCAGCTGGGGACTCTTGTACGTTTCAAAGCTGGCACCCATGTGCAGCCCGGAGTCAGCGGGACTTCCCGCTAGCCCCGGGCTGCACGCAGAGTTCTGCATTCCTCCTTTGAAATGTACAAGAGCCCCCCGCAGGAAATTCCATTGACTACTTGACTAGTAAATTAACCGCTAGTTAACCTCCTTAGTTGTGCTGCTGCCTGTGATATAGAGACAGCAGTATGGGATGGCAGGGGGCTCCCCGGGAGTGGGGCTGGGAGTGCACTAGCTGCTGTCCCACCCCGAGAGAGCATTTTAGTAACTGTGTAACTGCTAAAAATTGTTGCAGCTACACAGTTACTAAAATAAACTATATCTAACATCCCTACTTGTTACTACCAAATTGTTGGTTCTTGGATTTTCCACACTGCAGTCCTCCTCCTGTTTAGCAATATGGATCTCTCAGGATATGAACCCCCTGTACAAGATCTGTCAGCAGCTATTTGATCAGCTGACTTAGCTGCAAGGCATAGCTGTGGTAATTCATTTACTTTAACCTGGCTGGACATGTTTCTTTCAGGAAGATTCCAGAGAGTTATGGGGAAATGATGCTTGTTCACACTCTCAGGGCATGTCTAAACTACATGCCTCTTTCGAAAGAGGGATGTAAATTAGGCAGATCAAAAGTGCCTAATTTTTTGAAGAGTACAGGATCTTGCGAAAAAGGTGTGTGGGGGGGAGGGGGTTACAAAAAGAACCGCGTCTAGACCGCAGTTTCTCTTTCGAAATACCCTTTTTTGAAAGAACACTGTGATGCAATTATGCAAATGAACCGTGGGATATTTTAATCCCTGTTTCATTTGCACATTCAATCTGCCTAATTTACATCCCTCTTTCTAAAGTTTAGACATAGCCTCAGTTAGGGTTGATCAATTGACCAAGTATTTTCAATGTAAAAAAGGGTCAAATATTTTAAACCACTAATTTTATTAGAACAATAACAGCAATCACAAAACAGAGTAAGACTTTATGATCTCCAGTGGGCTTAGTCATAGATAAATACTTTTGCCTAATTACAAAATACAAGTTACTTAACTGAGTTACTTAATTCAGAAAAATGTGAAACACCATGAGCTATGTGAAAATACTTGTTTGAGAGGCTTTTTGTTAAGAGTGGAGCTGTGGACATTAATTTATATGTTCATTCACTGTAGATTTGCTTTTTTTGACAGTGAAAAATCAGGGGATGTAATAGCTGTGATACTTTTGCATGATAAGGGAGAGGCTTAAAGGTTGTGCCTTTTGACATGCATTTTGCTTTGTAAACCAGCATATGCATTCTTGGTCTGGTATACAAGTGGAGGTACACATACATATGATTTCTGTTCCAAAAGATTCTTGTCAATCAAGATGTTCAACTTTTGGTTAGTTAACCTTTTTTCCCCAATAAGTGGGATTAGCCTGGGCAATACACCCTCTGTGGACTGGATCTGGCCTGCAAAGGCAGCAGAGAGCCTCAGGAAGAGGCCCTTTGTGCTCCACAAACTGTCCAGGAGGGAGGGGAGGGTGGTGCCTCATGGCTGCTCCTACCCCTAGCGCTATCCCATTATCTGGTTTCTGCCCAGTGAGAGCTGCCTGTTTGAAAAACTGGCAGCACGGGAAGCACCACTCCACCTTCCCCTTCAGCTTTTATTCACAGAGCACATGGCTGTGCAGTCTGGGGCATAAGGGGAGGGGAGGACGGGAATGGGCAGGCTCCTACCTGAGAAATGAGCTCGGCTGTTGGCTGGGAGTCTCACAGGTAAGTCTCCAAGTTATAGCCAGCCTCTGGCATCCTAGCTCCTCCCTCCCCCAACCCTTTGCCCTCCCACTATAACCCCCATCCCACATAAGCCAAACCCTCTTCCCCCCCTCCCACTGAGCCCATACCCCCTCTCAGAACCTGCACCCCAATCCTCTGCTTCAGATCATAATCCCCTCCTGCCCTAGGTCACAACCCAAACCTGTGCACCCCCTCCTGTACCCCAGTGCCCTGCTCTAGGTCACAATCCACTCCTGCCCTAGGTCACAACCCCAACCCCTGCACTCCAATCTTGTGCCCCAGGTCACAGCTGCCTCCTTCACGAGTTTTTTTTTTGTTTTGTTTTTTTAGGTATAACTGTTAGATTAGAATGAGACAATTTTTCTTCTCTTTCTGGGATCAAAACTAGCCAAAAGGCAAAAATAGATATCCAGAGTAGGGAGGTGTTACCTGTTAAGCATTCTCCTTAATGGGTGCTGCTTACTGGAAAACATCGGCTCTGGAAGTGGCAGCTGTGAGCAAGTGAGGAGTGGTGAGAGAGTTGGAAGCAGCTAGGCTGAAGAAGACCCTGCCCACGGCGTGGGGGCCACTCCAGCTTCGCCATGGATGGGTGGAGGAGCAGACCTGTGACTCACCCCCATTTAATCAGTTAACTAATTTAACATAACATTTAAAAGGTTAACTAATTAAATAAATTTTACTTTCCCAATTCAGATTTGAAAATCTTGAAAATTAACATTTAGACATCATAAGCAATGTTTCAGAATATGTAATTGTAGGAAGATTTTTTTAGTAGTGTAGAGGAGTTTAAATCAGTTTGTTGGAATTTATAAAGCAGGCAAGGTACATTGTAAGCTGACAGGAAGAAAAATATTCAAAATGTAAAAGTTTCTCCATATACACAATATATATGCCGAGTCTGATTACAGGAGACAAATTTGCAAACCCTCTAAAAATCTTGCTTTCTTGTAAGTGGAATTGTGTTTTTTTTTTTTAATAAAAATTGTATAGAGAGTAAGAGGCAACTTTCTGCAAAACCTTAGTGATGTGTTAATTATTGCATAAAAATAGAATAGTGGTAGAAATGTAGCCATGTTAGTCTGGTGCAGCTGAAACAAAAAACAGGACTGACCCACGAAAGCTCATCATCTATTAAACCATCTTGTTAGTCTTTAAAGTGCTACACAGTCCTGTTTTTTGCATAAAAGTAGACTTTCCAGGACTTGTCAAATTCAAACATAGCTGAGGATATTTGAATTAATCTAATGATATTCCTTATAATACCTGTAAATATCAGGAACAGCAAAAACAGCTATTCAAAATAAATTGGCATTGCCTCCTTAAAACAGTTTTACCATATTTATGGTGATTATGTCATTTAACAACAGGTTGTTTATACCAGTAGAATTAAATAGGATTTTCAGTGTTAGGGCATCTGAACAGCGTTTTCGAGAACTACTACATTTCTTGATTGGCTGAATATTTTATTGCTTTAAATTTGAATTAATATGTTATGGGATGCCAAGCAGTGGGAAACGTGATTTGAATAGTTAACTATTCCCTGTAAGAGAGAAGCAAAATAGCAGTTATTTGTTCTGAAATCTCTTTTAAGTTCACTGTATGTGAATATATTGACTATTTTGAGACTCATAGGTTGTCACGATGCAAAGGCACTTATTCCTGATTATAAGATGTTACAATTAGCATCTCTTCAAGAATTTGAACCACAATCGTTCTACATCACTGACTTATATATTCCATGGGTCTCATGGCTCATAATTCTGACATTGCACGTAAACCATTATCACCTTACCAAATACTTAAAAACATGGCGCTTCCAAATGTAAAATCATAAAGAATACCAGGTATCTTCTCCTGATGTTCTTAGAAAGTTGAAAAGCTGAGTTCTCTCTTTTCAGTATCCTCCTGAATTGAATAATCCTACAACAAATCTGTCAAGAATTTGCAATGCAAAAATACTCATCTAACCATCAGGGCTGGGGGGAGGGGAAGGAGGAGAGAGTGTGAGTGTGAGAGAGAGAGAGAGAATTTTGTGTCAAAACTCATTACAAGGTTAGCCTTCTACAATAAAAAGTAACTCTACAGTATTAACTGTTGCTTACCATATTTATCTTTTGTATGGAAGAGGTTTTTGACTTTTCATTCCTCTAGCATGTTTCAGGTACATCAGATCCCACCCGCGTGCATGTATATTTTCCTGTAGAATCAGTCAAATCAAGTCTTTACATTTTCATTTAAACACATTTGTTAACTATAGGGTATGCATACAAATCAGAACAGTGATCTTATAACTAAATTTATTTTCCTCCTTTTGTAGGTGTGGACACTGCCAACGTTTGCAACCAACTTGGAATGATCTGGGAGACAAATACAACAACATGGAAGATCCACCAGCCTATGTTGTAAAAGTGGATTGCACTGTAGAAAGTACATTGTGCTCTGAATTTGGAGTCAGAGGATACCCCACGTAAGGATGTGTGCTTTTGTTATTTTGTATGTTTTTCCTCTGCCAGTTTGCTGAGAGCAAGTTTTAAAAGTTATGATTGTTGGTGGATTCCTTTGTAGTTCTTTGGTCTTTAGAAGCTAAATTTTAAGACAAGATGATCTATAGTACCTCTTATTTTATATACCATTTTACAGCTTGGAATTTAATTGTGGTTAAACAATCTTCAGAATAGGCCTTTCTCTCTCCCCCCACACCCCCTTTAAGAGAACATGTCTTTGAGACAGTAATGTAACATACAGCAGTGAGATGCTAGTATAGGGCTCAGCAACCTTTGCTGCATGCGCTGGCAGGCCACGACACATTTTGTTTATGTTGACTGTCCACAGGCATGACCCCTGGCAGCTCCCAGTGGCTATGGTTTGCCATTCCCAGCCACTGGGAGCTACGGGAAGGAGTGGCCAGCACATCCCTGTGCCACTTCCCATAGCTTCCATTGGCCAGGAACGGCAAACTGTGGCCACTGCGGGGATGGAGGTGGGAATGTGTCTGTGGACAGTCAACATAAACAGAATGTCTTGCGGCCTGCCAGCAGGTTACTCTGATAGGCCTTGTGCCAAAGGTTGCTGACTCCTCTACTAGTAGTTTAAAACTATTTTAACTACTTTCAAATAATTTGTCAGTTATCCAACTGTATATAGCACAACCAATGTAGTGGATATAAAGGATCTCTAAAACTTGTGTGTGATTTTGGTGATCATAAAACTGATACATTAATAACACCATCTAAAGTGAGAGTTGCTTTACGTGGTTTTGCAATAATGAGGCTTGAAAAATTTAGCTCTTGCTTATGAACTTGAGTACTAAACCTATTATCTTTTAAACCTTTCTTATTATGACGGTGAATAGGTTTACCAGTAAGGGCCAACTTAATGTCTTGGTGAGAAGGCTCACATCTGGCCTCTGAGATTCTTGAAAAGAATATGAGCTGGAATTTCTACCAGATAGATAAACCTTTGCTTAAAGCACATCAGTCCAAACTTCAGCACTCCTGCTAGCTTAGCGCTGACCTCTCTTGAGCATTTTGTATAGCTTTGTGAATAAACATCTTATTTATGATGAGAGGGTACTGTACATCTACGCAGTATGTGCAAAAAAAAAAAGAAAACCTATGGCAGCGAGTTTTAGAACCTGGGTCAACTGACATGGTCATGTTGCAAGGCTAAAAATGGCAGTGTATGTGCTTGGGCTGAAGGCTGGGCACTGAGTCCTTCACACTGGTTGGGTTTCAGAGCCTAAGCACCTGTCTGAGCCCAGATTTCTACACTGTTTTTAGCCCTCCAATGTAATCCTGAGTCAGTTGACCCAAGTTCACTGCTCAGTCTTGTCAGTTGCACAAATGCTAATATTTAAGATGATGGACCAGCAGAGATTAAAAGTAGTGTACTGTTTCTTGTGGTTCATATCAATACAGATCTCATAACTTATCAGTGCTTTCTATCAATTGAGTATTCTCTTTTTCTGAATGGAGTTTGTCAGTACTACCTCGTTGGCAGAGCATTTTAATTAGGAGCTAGGAACTGCAGTAAATAGTAATAGGATAATGTTGAAAGTAATGGGGCAATTGCAGTTGAGACAAAGCTGATTCTGGTCTGAGCTAGCTTAGACATACAAGTAAAAAAAATGTATGTGATCGAGACAGCCAGGAAAAGCTTTCAGTGTTGGCGCAAGGGGAGAGAACAGTATGCCTTCAGGGTTCTAATTCTGCATATAGAGGTCTGGATTGGAGATTTGAAAGTTAAACTTCCATGATGACTATTGGGGGAAGGATGTTTGTTTTAATGGTTGTACAGTATAGAATTCCTGGTCCCCCCCCCCCCCCCCCACCTCCCACGCTCTCATAAATCTGAAAGTATCCTTAAAAACTTAAAAAAAAAACCCAACTAACTCTCAGTTATGTTGTGGCATGCAAGTAAACGCTGTTCCATATGTCAGTCATTTTTAACACATAATGGCTACGTCTACACTGGCCCCTTTTCAAAGTAGGAATAAGAGCCTCTGGAAAAGGGCGCTTTTTCCGGAGGATCGGGGCCAGTGTAGACGCTTTTTTTAAAAGCTGGAAAAAAGCGGCGGACATTTTTATTTAAATGCCGCGGGGGATATTTAAATCCCCCGCGGATTTCCCTACTACGATAGGTGAAATTAACATGCCCCTTCCGGAAAAGGGGCCAGTGTAGACGAGCCCAATGGCTTTTGTTGCATATGAGCAGATTGAGGATTGAGAACTATGTTAGGAAAGTGCTTGTTGAAATGGGAGTTCTCTTCCCTGGGAACAGCTTGCAGCTTCAATCCCAATGGAAACACTGAGTGGCAGGCATTTTTAGGAGGGGCCCCATCACTTCCCCACTAGAAAAATGATGATTATCTTTGAGGACATGAGTAGCTTCACAGTCATTGGGTCATTCAGTCCTTTTGTAAATTATGGAAAATGGCAGCCATGTTGAGTCAGTACACACTGTTATAAAGGGTAAGATGGGTGGAGAGAGTGCAATTAAGGATAGATGGTACTGATCCTATAGGTGTAGTAGCTTCATCTGCCTGGAAGCGTGAATGATAAATGAGCCATTTGGTAATAAAAGGCTTAGTCATATTTACAGGGTGAAGTGTGCTGTAAGTTACTTTTCAGACTCCTTTAAGTGTACTGCTCAATGGGAAAGGTGGTGCTTCTTTCAGCTTTTCAGGGGTGTAATGCTGCAGTTTATTACTCTTAACACTGATAGTCTATGTTGCTGTATTCTTTCTCTCTCAGTATCTCCCCTCTTCCCTTCTTTTTTCCTCTGTGTATTTTTAACTGTTTATGCTCTTTTGTGTATCTAGGCTCTGGTTTGGTAAAACAGCTCTGTCACTTTTGGATAGCCTGGACAGAGCATCTTTCCAGCTGTTGTTCCCTTAACTCCCTTGATGTTGTTTACCTCTAGTTCTCTTATCTCTGACCATTGCTTAATTTCCTGCTTGGTCTTCAGACAGAATACTATCGAGCAAGTAAACTGGTGTACATAAAATATTCATGCAAATACCTGTAATATGAGTATCTCCATCATTTTCCACAGAGCCATGCACTGGAATTTTTAGGATCTGATTTTTTAAATTTATTTTTTACACCAACTAAATAACAGTTTGTTGAAAATTCCCAGGAAATTCAGTCTTTACATATTGGTTGTATGCTGTACAGCTGAGGAGGAAAATGCATTGTATTCTTCATATGAAACAAAGATACTGAATATACAGATCTAAGTGTGGGGGGGGGAGGGAGGGAGGGGGACGGAACCTCATCTTAATAAAATAGAGATGCTACCATAGTTGTAGGATCCTTTAAGCCAACTTCTTAAATGATGTTAAGGATATCCCTCAGAAGATGCATCAAAGGGAAAGATAAGCAATTCAGACTACATAGTTCTTTTTATTTTTTGTTGACTTCTTAAAGGGACAATATCTTAAAAACCACACATTTATCTGTGTTTTTAACCTAGTATTGTACCAGCAATGTATAATACTATAAATGAAAGTGGTTAAATGGAGGGTTTTTGTTCTTTTTAAATTTGTATCCCTCTTGCTTTTGACAATACTTTTGCATAATGATTTTTAGAAGTTGTGAAGGCTCTGGATAGAAACACAGTACAGCAGGGGTGATGAGGCCATTCCAAGATTTTAGAAAATGGTCCAGGGCTACACTCTTTCATTATATTAATGGAGGAGATGCAGGGTCTGTGATGGTGCAGAAGGGAGCTTAGAGTAAGGGATTGGGGTGCGGTATGTTGGAGGGAGTTTGGGTGAAGCAGGCAGTTGTGACTTGGGGCATAGGACAGGAGTGGGTTGTGACCTAGGGCAGGGGACTGTAGTGCAGGGGTTTGGATTGTGACCTTGTACAGGTGATTGGGATGCAGGGCCTGGGAGGGGTACAGAGGGTTTGGTTTATGTGGGGTGGGGAATAGGAGTGGGGGGGACAGAGGGCTGGGGAGAGAGAGGGCCTGGGATGCCAGAGGCATGCTCTGACCAGGAAACGTACCTGGATGATTCCCGGCCAACAGTCTAGCAGGGTTGTCAGGCAGCTTCCCTGCCTGCCCACCCCTGCAAAGGCTGCAGGGGCCACGTGCGATAGTGACTAAGAGCCTAAGAGGAGAGGGGAGGGTGCTTCAATCACTACCTGTTCTTCAAACAGGCAGCTCTCATTGCCCAGAAATCGACCAATGGGATTGTGCTGAGGGCAGGAGCAGCTCGTGAACCAGCACTCCCGCCTCTCCTGGGCTTGCAGCTGAGAAAGAGAAATGGCTGGAGCAGCCGCTTTTCTGAGTGGTGCAGGAGGGGCATGGAGCAAGTAGAGAGTCTGCTTGATGTCCCCCGCTGTGTCCGTGAGCCAGATCTGGTGGCTTCGCGGGCCAAATCTGGCCCCCTGCCGTATTTTTCCCAGTCCTGTAGTAAAGAAACATTTAGAAAAATATGGTTGTAAAACAACAAAAATTAGCAAAGGAAATCAAGGATAGGCATAATAATTTAAATTAATTTTAACTCGGTTAAAAAAATCTCAATTTGATGGCGTCCCTTTAAAATTCCACTATTTTAAACAAATATAATTTCCAGTTTTAAGTGAGGCATCTATTTAGTAGGAAAAGGTTGAGATATTTAGGTATTTTGTTAAACAGATTTTATTTAAGTATGTATTTATATAACCAGTAAAACTGCATTTGCAATTTTCACCTGTTTTTTCACCTTATTCATCTGCTTTAATTCTACTTTTAATCAGTTTAATACAGCATGAGAAGTGGTATGTGATCAAGGACATGCATATTTGCATGGCACAAAAAAGTGCAGAGAAATTCCTGGAAAATGAACTTTTTGTTTTTGTACATACTGAAAAAAATTAACGGATGCTTTTTTTGAAAAATGAAAAGTAGGATTCACAAGTATAAACAGGATTTAACGTCTGAATTCAAGTTTCTAGCATTTTGTTAACGATTGCATGTAAATCTGAGGGCATGTTTGTATGTTAAACACAACATATGATATTTCTATCTTCGCTTTTAACGCTTAAAGGAGAATAAAAGAGATTTGTTAGAGGGCCCAGTTCTGCATCGTGGATGTAAATGGCCTCAATTAGGCCTCAATTGGAGTGTTGTGTCCAGTTCTGGGCACTACATTTCAAGAAAGACGTGGAGAAATTGGAGAAGGTCCAGAGAAGAGCAACAAGAATAAACATGACCTATGAAGGAAGTCTGAAAGAATTGGGCTTGTTTAGTTTGGAAAGGAGAAGACTGAGAGGGGGTATGAAAGCAGTTTTCAGGTATCTAAAAGGGTGTCACAAGGAAGAGGGAGAAAACTTGTTCTCCTTGGCCTCTGAGGATAGGACAAGAAACAGTGGGCTTAAACTGTAACAAGGGAGGTTTAGGTTGGACATCAGGAAAGACTTCCTAACTTTCAAGGTGGCTAAACACTGGAATAAGTTGCCTAGGGAGGTTGTGGAATCTCCAACTCTGGAGATATTTAAGAGCAGGTTAGACAGACATCTATCAGGGATGGTCTAGAGAGCATACTGGGTCCTGCCATGAGGGCAGGGGACTGGACTTGATGACCTCTTGAGGTCCCTTCCAGTTGTAGTGTTCTATAATTCTAAAGGGGAAGTGTGATTTTAATGTCAGGCTTCAGGGCTGAGTTCATTTATGTTATTGGAACAAAGTTCATTTATTTCCAGAACATGTTTCTCGTTTGTATGTATTTGAAAAGTTTTGCCTTATCTCATTGTACTTTTTTAATTTTTCAGGCTAAAGCTGCTTAAACCAAACCAAGAACCTGTGAAATACCAGGGTCCTAGAGACTTCCAGGCATTGGAAAGCTGGATGCTGCAGACACTAAATGAGGAACCTGCTGAAAGGGTATGTCTACACTACAGCACTAATTTGAACTAAATTAATTCGAATTAGTTAATTCGAACTAAGCTAATTCGAACTAGTGCATCTAGACCTAAAAACTAGTTCGAATTAGCATTTTGCTAATTCGAACTAGCATGTCCACGTTGAGTGGACCCTGAACCGAGGTTAAGGATGGCCGGAAGCAGTGCCGGCAGGGCATCAGATTAGGACTTAAGAGTGTGGAGCTGCTGTCTCAGGCTAGCCGAGGGCTGTGCTTAAAGGGACCCGACCCCCACCCCGGACAGACAGTTCTCAGGGGTTCCCTGCTCGCTTGTCTAACTCGATGAGGGACAGCAAAGCAGTCCTGGCTGGGAGTGCCCTGAATGCCCACACTCAGCACATCACAGCACTCGGCCATCAGCCCAGCTGCCCTTGCCGCAAGCTGCTATCCGGGGGGGCGGGGAGGGCGGGCCAATCGGGGGGCTGAAGGAGAGTTTACACCCCGAGGAGCCCGCAGAGCCACCCCAGTCCTCCTCATCGGGGGCTCGTCCCCCATTCCTCCCTCACCTCCTTCCACTTACCCCTCCCTAGCTCCCCTTCCTGATGTACAAAATAAAGGACACGTGGTCAAAAATAGAAACTCTCTTTATTTAACAAAACGGGGGGAGACTGGGAAAAGGAGGTGGGAGAGGGGAAGACAGAGAGTAGGAGAGGTGAGGGCAACTAAAATGATCAGGGGTTTGGAACAGGTCCCATATGAAGAGAGGCTAAAGAGACTGGGACTTTTCAGCTTAGAAAAGAGGAGACTGAGGGGGGATATGATAGAGGTCTATAAAAGCATGAGTGGTGTGGAGAGGGTGCATAAAGAAAAGTTCTTCATTAGTTCCCATAATAGAAGTACTAGAGGACACCAAATGAAATGAATGGGTAGCAGGCTTCAAACTAATAACAGAAAGTTGTTCTTCACAAAGCAAATAGTCAACTTGTGGAACTCCTTGCCGCAGGAGGCTGTGAAGGCTAGAAGTAGAACAGAGTTTAAAGAGAAGTTAGATAAATTCATGGAGGTTGGGTCCATGGAGTGGTATTAGCCGGGGGTAGAAATGGTGTCCCTGGCCTCTGTTTGTGGAAGGCTGGAGATGGATGGCACGAGACAAATGGCTTGGTCATTGTCTTCGGTCCATCCCCTCCAGGGTACCTAGCGTTGGCTGCTGTCGGCAGACAGGCTACTGGGCTAAATGAACCTTTGGTCTGACCCAGTACGGCCATTCTTATGTTCTAAGCTCAGGGCTCAGGGTCGGGGGTCTCACTGGACCACCTTGATTTTCATGCAAACCTGCTCCTAGGTGGCCAGGCTGGCAGCTATCCTGCCCTAGACGGCCACTTTCCTGTGCCTAGTGCGGAGGTCGTGGACGTTGGAGGCTTCCCCCCCAAACCTCGATGAGGTCCACGATGTCCACACTAGACCAGGCGGGCACCCGCCTCTTGCGGCCCCGGGCAGGCTCCTGGGAGTCGCCAGCCTGGTCCCGGGAAGAGGCGGAGGGATGGGTGGCAGCAGGTGGCTGGTTCGTGCCGTGCCAGGTGCAGGGTCTGCTGGCTGGGTGCTGGCAGGCTTTCATCTGGCACAGGCACCGTAGCCAGACCGTGCCCCTTTAAGGGCTCCCGGGTCCGGGAGGGGGGCAGACGAGTTTCCCTGGTGTGGCCAGAGTGGCCACCAAGGCAAGCTGGGGAGGCTTAGCCTCCCACTAGTTCGAATTAAGAGGCTACACAGCCCTTAATTCGAACTACTTAATTCGAACTAGGCATTAGTCCTCGTAGAATGAGGTTTACCTAGTTCGAATTAAGCGCTCCGCTAGTTCGAATTAAGTTCGTACTAGCGGTTTGCATGTGTAGCGCCTATGAAAGTTAATTCGAACTAACAGCTATTAGTTCGAATTAACTTTGTAGTGTAGACATACCCTAAGTGAACAGGATATATTCCCTTCTTTCCAAGTCAAACTGATTTCTTGCCAATAAAGGGGTCAAGTTTTGCTTTCCAAGAGGAAAACCTTATAAGAATAAAAATTGAATGATACAGACGGAGCAGTGGTAAAATAGCAGTCAATGGTGGTTAGTTTGAGACTGTTATAACTAAGTTCTGGTTTGCTCTTTTTCTAATATTGCTGGTTTTGTGTGATTGGAAAAGAATTCTTAAAGTGGAGTCTTGAATGGCTTGTAAATTATATATAGCTGAAGGACTTATACCTTTATATGACAAGTGAGAGGGAATGACTACTTATCTCTGTACCCTCTGCACCTATATCACAATCCTAATCCCAGCCTGGTAGAGAGACAAGCTCCAAGGAGTGAAGAGTAGGGTTGGGGCTGGAGAGCAAGCCTGTCCTGCACACTTACCTCAAGCAAGGCAGCTCTTGTATCCTGTGGGGTTGGATCCTAGGGTTGTGCGGAAGTCTTCATTCACCTCAGGCATGGGCAATGGTGGTTCCTTTGCACTTTTGGGGCTGGGCCTACTTCCTGCTTTGGGTGTTGTGACTATGTGGGCATGGTTCGAATGCCATTCAGGTTTGAACAATTCCCTGTCATGACATATAAATACTGAAGGAACTAATGTGTAATCTAAGAACATTTAGGTATTAATAATTTTATAAAGGTTGTATGGGATATTAGTCACTCAAAGGGGATTTATTGTATAGCTGATTGTGAATCTTTCCTGTATTAAGGTAATTATTGATGTAGCTTAATAGGGGACTGTGGAAAGAACAAATAGGAAGGCAGTGCAATGGAGCTCCAAATGAGCAGTCTTCATCTAGTACAGTAAAACCTGCGCTATCCGGAACTTAAGCATCCGGAAAACTGTAGAAATCAGCAAATTTTTGACGGCAGGAAAAGCACACACACACACACACACGCACAAAAAGAAAACTGGCCCTTTAAGTGCTCCTCAGATGTACCTGGGGGAGGGGCAAACGGCAGCCGGAAGCAAGCATCTCCACTCTCCCCACAGCTCCTGGCACCCCCAGTAGGCCGGCACCCTCGCAGCTTTCGCGCCCACCCCCGTCACCCCCAGCAGGCTGCCTCCGCCTCCCAGCTTCCACCCCTCCCCCCCCCACCAGGTCGGATCCTGTGGCGACAACACTTCCCTCCCTTCCCTCTCCTCCCCCCATGGGTACTGGCACCCCCAGCAGGCTGGCCTCCCCACAGCTCCCCCCCCCCCCGGGCAGGCCACCCCTGCCATCTCCACCTCCTGCCCCCTGGATTCTACCTCCCTCACCAGGCTGCATCCCGTGTGCCTCCCCCCTCCCCCGGCCCCCTTCCGCAGTTCCTGGCACCTGCAGCAAGCCAGCGCTCCCATGCCCCCCCCTGTAGTCCCTGCATTGCTCCTGCCCCTCCTCCACCCTCAAATAACCAGAATTTTTAGGTTACCAGCATGCCCTAATCCCCAGGCGTGCCGGATAACACAGGTTTTACTGTATGTGAGATGGGAATTATAAAACTGTATGGCATACTTCCAGGCTCTAGGCTGAAATGACCTACCTTTCTTGCATGACTGGGAGCTTAGAGATCAAAAGTACAGTAAACAGGTAAAAAGGACTTTTCAGGAGAAGAGGGAGTTCAGAGTCAGTGAGCTTTGACAGAGAGAGAAGCTGAAAGGAATGCTCAGTGCAGGAATCTGCAGGTAATGGACCTCATATCCAGGTATTGCCGAGCCTTAGGGGAAAAGTAGGCACATGTATAGGCTGGTTTATTATTTTAAAGATATATATTCTCCTGAGATGCTTTTGGTTGTGTACAAATAATACTTTGCTTTAAAGATGCAGAATGCCACCCTTATGTGACCTGAGGGAACAGAACTGCAGTGTCTGAGTCCAAGTCAGACCTGTTAGGGTAATCACAGTTGATATGTAGTGAAGCGCAACCAGGGCCCAGTTTGAGTTTGGGAGCATCCTGTGGTTCTCCCTCTGGTCAGGTGATAGTTGGAAGTTTGAGGAGGAGAAGGGGGAAAGGAAGGTATACTTGAAGAGACCAGGATGGTGGATCACCAGGAGCAAAGACCAGGCGCAGTTATCCCAGTAACTGATAGTTGCTTACTGTATCTTAGTCTCATGTCATTTTCAAATAACTGCTTATTAGTGTATACTTGACATTGCCCTTGATCTTACTATATATTTTGGAAATATGTGTCTGTCGGTCCATCTGTCTGAGTTGGTTTGTTCAAGAACGCCCCCTATATGGTAAGAGCCACCAAATTTGCAGCTTCGTCTTACAACTTAAAGCAAGGTCAGGGATGGTTGTGCCAGGACAATAGGATGTGCTTGGAATTAAATTGTTTCTCATAAAGTGGAAAGGGAGAGATTTGGTACGAGGGACAGTTATACTGCAGAGTGACCATGGGAAGGTGAGGGAGCAAGAGGGCTGGGACAGCTTTATCCCCCAATGGGACAGCAGGGGGCAAGGGTGGAGAAAGGGACAGCTATTCTAGTATATATTTCAGAGAGTTTGTCTGTCTGTGTGTCTGTCTCCTGCCGGGGAACATGCACCCTTCCTCTGTCTGTGTCAGTTGGAGCTGCAGTGTCCGTGAGGCTTCTAACCTGGCCCCAAGCTGCTGTGTTGACGGAGCTGGGGTAGTCCTCTCCGCCCAGAGCAACCTGCATGCTGAATCCCTCATTCCCAGCTCCACCCAGAACAAAGATTTAAATGAAGAAAAACAAAACTTTATTTGAGTTAAGGATCTGAGCAACACTGGGTAAATCTTCTAGTACAGAATAAAGCTGGAGTAGGAAATATTTGATAGAATTTGAAAATTGACAAATGGGCATTCTATCTCCATTGAGACTGCCATGTGGAAGCATTTCACATATGACAGACAAACAGCCATACAGTTGATTCAGTGTACATCTGTTGCATAAGACAGAAATAGTATTTACTTTCTTTTTAATAGGAGCAAGAATCTGATCTACAACCACCAACTCTTCCTGAGCCTAAACAGGGAATGTATGATCTCTCAGCAGCCAATTTCAAGATGCATATAGCAGAAGGTAATTTAATTATTTTCTTGTAGCTGCAAGTGATTGGTACAAACATTTTGATCTAATTAGGGCAGAGCCTGCAATATTTGTATGATCTTGTTAAACTTTTGAGAGAAATGGTGGGCTAGTCTCATCTTCTTGCCCCAAAATCCCTAACCAGTGGGAAGATATAACTTACAAACCCCATCAGTTAAACACATTAGACACTAGGGTTGTGAAATTAAGCACTCAAAAGTTAGGAAATGGCCATATTAAGGTTGCACAAGCAATCTTAAATTAATCACATGATGCATATGCATTATGATAGTTTTGGAGTACAAGATTATATACCATCCCTCTCCCCACCACCATCACACACACAGGAGCCCAATTTTGTTTAGTATACAAGATGGGCAGTGCTCAATTAATGAGCCACCCTGCACTATTTTGTTTTATGCTTATGATTCAGTGTGTGGACCTACACTTTATTTACTGTGTTTTATTAAAAAACCCTTCTAGGGAGATAGAATTATTCGTTTCATCATGGGCTCTTGTATGGCACTCATCACTATAGTATCTAAATGCTTCATGAGCATTACTTTGTCTATACATATTCTTCACACGCCACACATATTCCAACTTCTGCTTTGAATGAAGCAGAGGTCCTATAGACAATAGCCTCTTTTACTCAATAGCCTTGATTCACCCCTAGAGGAAGTACTATCTGTACACTGAATGAGGCAAGTGTCCTGTGGAAAAATAATATGTGATCATGTAATTACATCAGTATCATAATTCCGACACACACATGAGTTAACGTTGCACAGGCAACCTTAATTCTGGCATTTTGTGATTTTTTTTTTTAATAGCTGACTCTGCATCCTTAACATTCTTAAGTTTTTGTGTATAATTTCCTAGGATTTAAAAATAGCTAACTGAAAAAAACAAAATTCCATCATGTGGAATTATAGTGACACCTATATCATTCGTTAGTAGAGTTGTAATCTTTAAATCTACCACACTAACTTCTGACACTTGAGCTAACTGAGTAACTTTGATAGTGGTTGTAGGTTGTTGCCTTGTATGTGGCCTAACATTAGCAGGGGATGAAAGACACACTTTGCCATTTGGTTTCACAGGTATTGGCTCACTGCAGAGGAATGTTGAGACTCAGGAATCTTGGGTTCAGTTCCTGGCTCTGGGGCAAAGAGTTCTCTAGTGGGCACAGTTCTCCAGTTTTGCCCAGTTCTGGCAAACTTTGCCTGTTCTGCCCCATCTCCTCTAATCTGGCTGTGTCTGAGGCTTCTGTTGTACATAGTCTCTGCTTCGCATTCCAGTCTCAGTCTTCCTAATGAGTCTTTGCCCCTCGCCTCCCTCCTCTATGTTTGTTGTAAGGTCTCCATGCCTCTTCTCCCTGTACCTAAGTTCAGTCTTTTTGCTTAAGTAATCATGCCTCCCTCCCTTTTTGCGTAGTCTCTTTCTCCTTGGTCCTCTCCTCCCCACTCCAATTAGCTCTAAGTCCCAGTCTCCCTTCATGGACTGCTCATCCAGTCTGTCTCTGTCTCATCCCTGGCTTTTGTCCCAGTATCATGTTTCAGCAAGCCCACTTATCACCTTGCATCGTGCCCTCATCTCATATCAGTGTTCCCTTTCCTAGCCAAGTAGTTCCTAGTCTCTCTCAGTCTTCAGCAACTTAACCGGATGGGCCCATGACCCAAGTTTGAAAATCCCTCATCTACATCATCATTGCATTATCTACCTGTTCTAAATGAGAAATGTCAACTTAATAAAGTAATATTATAGTTTACAAACTACATACTAATTAAACTCTTAGGGTACGTCTAAACTATGTGCTGTTTTCGAAAGAGGATATACAAATTGCGCAGGAATTTTCATATCTTCTTCCGATCTCATTTTGAAAGTAGTCTGGATGCTGTTTTTTGGGAAAAAAAACCCTCTTTTTTGAAAAAAAAGCATAAACCTCATTTTTTAAGGAAGAGCATTTTTTTTAAAAAGGATACCCCTCCCCTCAAAAAAAACCGCGTCCAGACTACTTTTACTTTTGAAAGTGAAATTGGAAGAAGATACGCAAATTCCTGCGGAATTTTCATATCCTCTTTTGAAAATAGAATGTAGTCTAGACATAGCCTTATATTGTCTGGACCAAAAGTACAAGTCAATATATTTCAAATCTTATTGGAAAAATACCTCACAGTAATTACATTGGTTTTAGTATGTGATTTCTCATCCATTTTTAAAACATTAAAGTACATTGGAGATTGCACTTGTTCATTTTGTGGGGAGAACTCAGTGGTGTGAAATCTCAAGTTATTCGTGGCTGATGGACAACAAGAGACAGATCGGGGATAGTTGGGGATATTTACATGGGGCAAACAGTTTTTATAGGTGGAAGGCAGGTTTGCTGCACCTGGCCATCTTAAAGGTTCATTGGAGATCAAAAAAGCACAGGACTGAGTATTTTGTAAGTCTTTGTTTATATGGTTCCTGGTTATGAAACTAGACTATAAAGTAATAGTGAGTCTACTAATTGCATACAAATATGAAAAAGGAAACAATCCCAGATAGAAAATTGTACCAATAAGTCTTTTTTCATCAATCTTTTTTCAGCAAGATTCATGAAAAAAGATTTATTGGTACAAGCCTAGAGCTTTTTCATTCAAACATTTAAACTAGAATGGAATTACAATAGAACCTGCCTACAATGAATCTCCATTTAGAGTAAAGTTGTTCTGTTAGCAGTAGCCTACTTTGGGAGTGGGTAAAGGATGGGGGAAGCAGTGACAGAGACTTCATGATAAGAGGTTTCCATACTTTTATTTCTTCTTTGTCTATACTTTGTCCATGTCCTTGCATTAAAACATTTGACATTCTTTTCTTTGTATTTAGTTCCTATTTTGTGTTAATGTGAGTTGCCTTTGTGGTGTTAGTGCTTCATGCTACTGACTCGACTGCTACAGCTACACTAGAGAGTTCAGAGCAGGAAGACAGTGATGCCACTGTAAGCTCTTTAATGTAACCTCTCCAAGCTGAAGGGAGAGCTCTCTCTCATTGGCTTTACTATTCCAGCCCCATGAGCAGAGTAGCAGTATCAGTGGGAGAAGCTCACCCACTGAGATATTGTAGACAGCATTAATGCTTAGGTTGGTGTAGCTTGAGTTGTTCAGGTGGGGTTGCTTTTTCACACATCTGAGCGACATGTTATGCCATAGTGAGTGCTAGTGTAGACATAGCCTAAAGCACTTAGGCACCGATTTTTAAAGTTATTTAGATATTGCCTTGCTGTAACAATGCCTAACTGATTTTGGAGCCTAAATATTTTCAGAGGGGTTCTTGGCACTTAGGAGTCTAAATGTCAGCAACAGCCAATGGGATTTAGACTCCTAAATGCCTAAATAATTTGTTCTTGACAAATCCATGTCTGTTTTTACTTATAACCCTAGATATTCCTCTTATCTTCTGGTTGTTTACTACGAATGTTAGCATGTTCTTGTTTACATGATTAACCAGTACTCTTTGGCTCATCAGTTAATCCTAATAGTTACACACACCAGCTCCTTGCTATCAGTATCAGAGGCAGCAGCAAGGGGGTGAGGAGCAGTAGGGAGCTGGTGCTCAGTAGGAGCCAGCTAGTTTTTTATGATGGCCACTGTTTCAGATACATGTGAATTGAGACACCACTCCCCCCCCCTTTTTTTCTTTTAAAGGTGATCACTTTATCAAATTCTTTGCCCCTTGGTGTGGCCACTGTAAAGCTTTGGCTCCAGTCTGGGAACACCTGGCTTCAAGTCTCGAATATTCTGAAACTGTCAAAATTGGCAAGGTAGGTTAAAAGCTCTTTTACAACTGAAAATATACCTCCTTTGGATGACTGTATTAGTCAAGTAGCATGTTTCTCATCCTATAGCCTGTAAGCCATACTTTATTTACTCTATTTTGGATGTCACTTAATAAATCATTTCACCTTTACAAATCTCATTTTAATTTTGAGCTTGCTATTTCTCTTATATTGTACATGGGTCCATGTAGTTTATTTATTCTGATGAGATGGCCAACTCTGAACTGACAAGACCAATTCATTTTATATAAGGGCATACCAGAAACTGGTATGTTCCCTAGTTGCTGTGTTTCAGAGGAATGAAAAAACAGAAAGGGCAAATATAGTAGATGTTGAGAGAAATATTTTCAGTTTTGATTTTTGTGTTACACTGCCCTTGCTTCATAGATTTCAAGATTTATTATCAGTAGTAAAAATTATTCTTCCTCTTCTAAAACATTGTTTATGGCTCGATAGCTGTGCACATTTTAGACCCAATACAGACATTAATGATGGGTTGATTGTCATGTATTCAGATCCTTCTCTTCCCTCCTCCCCTTCCCCCCACCCCCAGAAAAAGTTTACTATAGGCTTCTGGGAGACTTTGGTCTTAAAAACTGAAATCTTTTCATGCTTTACTATTTTTCTTAGGGATGATAACCAGATTCTCTGGTGTTTTTTTACCATGGGAGCTTATTATTTGTTCCTGAAGTGACTTCTATGCAGAGGTATGCAGGTGGTCTGGCAACTGCAGTTACTTTATCTGCTGACCCATGCCGAAGTCATGCTGGTGATTAACGTCCCTCAATGTTATCTGCTGGTGCTAACCAATAGAGGCTAACTTTTTAAAACTTTTAAACCTTCAAAGGTATTAATTTGGTGTCTAAAGACTGCTGCCATTAACTTGTAAGTAAAACTGTTAGTGACAAAAGCTGCAGTCCTTTCTCTATTTTATTAGCATTTGTGGTTGTCACTAGTGATAACTCACTTCCTATGTGAAAAACTCTTGGAAATTTCTTGTCTGTAAGAGTATACTTCTCTTATAGAGAGGATCAGAGTGAGGTTTTTTTAAGGAATTTAAATGTGTTACAATCTAGCAACACAACTGAGATTGCTCAAAACAAAGTACCAGAGGATTTTTGTCCTTTGATAAATCTATATTAAATGCTGCACATAGTGATTACCTTTTGTACATCTGGAATGCTTGAGAGAGCTATTTGGTACTACCCAATCTTTATTTTTTTACCTGGGTAGTTATGAATCCATTGTTCTCAAAAGTCCTGGTTTAGCCAGAGTTCTATCTTGTATATTTTAGAATTATTTTTTTCTAATAAAAGCAATAAGTCTTGTCTCAATGCCTGCCCAGGTTTGTTTAACAGTATATCATGAAACTACATGTAGAATAGTGATAGAGATGTAGCCGTGTTAGTCTGGGGTAGCTGAAGCAAAATGCAGGACAATGTAGCACTTTAAAGACTAACAAGATGGTTTATTAGATGATGAGCTTTCGTGGGCCAGACCCACTTCCTCAGATCAAATAATTATTTGATCTGAGGAAGTGGGTCTGGCCCACAAAAGCTCATCATCTAATAAACCATCTTGTTAGTCTTTAAAGTGCTACATTGTCCTGCATTTTGCTTCATGAAACTACATGGTCTGTTACCCTTGGGACTAGAGATGTTAAAGACTAGTCAACTATCTGATAAACATTTGCTTATCAGATAGTCTGTTGACTAGACGGTTTCTCCCTTCCCCTCCCCTGCCTCTATAAGATAGAGGCAGCAAAGGGGGGGAAGGGGTACTTCAAAGTGGCAGTGCTGCACAGCTAAGCCAAGGATCAGCTGTGTGGCGCTGCCACTTTAAAACCCCAAGGCAGTGTTTCAAAGGGATAGCCGCCACTGCAGAGCTAATCCGCAGCTCAGCTGTGGAGCGGCGCTGCCCCTTTAAAACACTGAAGGGCCGTGGAGCCCAGGGTCAGCTGTGGACTCCTCAGCTAACCCCAGGTTCCGAGCAACATTTCCCCAGAACCCGGGGGTCCCAGCTGACTCCCCAGCTAACCCCAGGCTCTACAGCTGCCGTTTCAAAGGAGCAGCTGCTGCACAGCTGATCTCTGGTTCAGCTGTGCAGCGCTGCCCCTTTAAAATGCTGCATTGGGAGTCCCCAGCTGATACTGGGTTGAACCAGGATTAGCTGAGAAGTCCCTAGCTGACCCCGGGCTCTATGGCTTTGAAGTGCACAAGAGCCCCTGCTGGGGACTCTTGTACATTTCAAATCAGGCACCTGCGCGCAGCCCAGAGTCAGCGGGACTTCCCGCAGGCCTCTGGCTGTACACGAAGTTCCACATTCTTCTTTTGAAATGTACAAGTGCCCCAGCAGGGCTCTTGTATGTTTCAAAGGAGGGATGCAGAAGTGCCTGTCGACTACATGACTAGTCAGCGAACCGCATTTTAACATCTCTGCTTGGGACATTACACATCCTGAACAAGGGATTTTGTCAGACCATTGAAGGTCCATTCTGGCCCCTCTGCTGATGGATTCCAGGCTCTTCCAGAGTCCTTCAGCAGACCCAGCTGGGCTTCCCTCTGGGCTCTACATCCACACCTGGCTCCTCTGCTGGCAGGTATTGCTCCTGGCCGGACCACTGGGCTCCTGGCTCCCGGCCTTCTTGGCGCAGCAGCTGGGCTCCACATCCCCTGCCAGGCTGCACTGCTGGGTCTGGCCCTGGCTTCCAGGTGGCCTCTGTGCCCCTGGCCAGGCTGCGCTGTTGGCCCTGACAACCAGACTCCATGCTGCTGGCTCCCCGCCTGTGGGCTAGCTCTGCTGCCAGCCCTGGCACCAGGCTCCTGGTTCCTCTCTCGCCCAGAGCTCTCTGGTCCAGCAACATCCGTGGTCCTGCTGGATCACAGATGCTGCCAGACCAGAAAGTCCTGGACTGCAGAGGTTCAACCTGTATTTGAACCTTGTTTTGTCACGCTGTGATTCTCAAGAGTGTGGGAAACATGACTATCATGTAATCCTCGTGAAAAATGTCAGTAGCACCTGTTACTTTGTGTTTGGACTCTGTATAATCAGTTTGCCACACATCACTGAAGTGAGGAAACTAAAGAGTTCCTAATGTTAACTTTAAAAATGTAAGTGCTGTCTCAAGCAGATGCTGAAGCCTTGCGTTTGACGTGTAGATTATTTATTTGCTTATCCTGATTTACAAATCCAATTCATATGTCTACACGGGAATTTTAAAAAATGCTGTACCAGAGCAGACGGCTCAGGCTTCTGCCTAAGCTAAAAAAATTGCTATGTAGATGTTTGGGCTTGGACTGGAGCCTGTGAGTGGGGGGGATCCCAGAACTGGGTCTACATCCCAAGTCCAAATGTCTACACAGCAGTATTTAGAAGGGATGTGAATGGTAAACTGGAGCAGCAGGGGGCTGCTCCAGCCTTGCAGAACCCACCACAGGCAGGGGCGTTGCAGCCCCTGTCTCCAGCCAGCATGCCCAGAGCAGCCCCTGTTTAATCTGTTAAACAGTTAAACGTGACATCTAACTGGGATTTCTCTGGCCTTACAAACTGGTTAGTGGCAAAATTCTACCATTTGTAATGTCCGTTGTGTGGAAGTCCGGTTACTAGATGTTTTGATTTCAGAGTACTCTTGTGTGAGTTTAAAAAAATAAAAAAGGCAGAGCCAGTAAATGCTTGTAATGAAAATTTAGATTTCAAACTCCTAACATCTGAGTATTGAGTGCCCCTGGTTGTAATTTTTTTCACTCTGAAAATACTGGATGCTTGTTTTAAGTAGCATAATAAAGCATGGTGCCTGTTCTTTTCTGCTTCTGTCTCTACCTTCCCTGAGAGAGATTTGTAACACACTTAAACGGCTTTCAAGACAAGACTTATAAATTAGTCCAATTAGCTTCTGACAAATCTTGCATTTCTCTGTAGATACATATTGTGAGATATTCAATATAAAGGGTATGATGCTGTGTTTGGAACAGCATGGATTTTATTACATAGGAATGAATGATTATAGCTATTTTAATCTTTAGGTCGACTGTACACAGCATTCTGAAGTCTGCTCTGAAAACCAAGTTCGTGGATATCCCACCCTTCTCTGGTTTAGGAATGGTGAAAAGGTGAGGGTGTAAATACAGTAACAAGGTCAAGCCTTTTTTTCTTCTGTGAAGATATGCAGGCTTGTAGAATCCTCTTATGGGGAGAAGTTGGCTTATTAGAAAGCCTTTTTGTAAGATATGTGAAGATGGATGCTATGGATAGGGTGGTGATGACTTCCTTAATGCCATAAATGAAACTTCTAACATAGTTCTGCATCCTGATTTTAGGGTTACCATGTTTGAACTTTCAAAAAAGAGGACACTCCTGAGAGGGGGGGTAACTGTATCAGTAGCTCTCGCTGTGTGTGTGTGTGTGTGTGTGTGTGTGTGTGTGTGTGTGTGTGTGTCAGTATCTACCAACTCACATTGTATTAATGTAGCATACAACGTTATATATATTAAAAACATTAATACAACGTGAGTTGGTAGATACAGATACACTCCCTTTCAGGAGTGTCTTTTTTTTTTTTTTTAAGTTCAAATATAGTAACCCTAACTGATCTGCAAACAACCAAAAATAATAAATTGTTCATAAACCAGGGATAGATATTGAAAAACATACTAACTTGTGAGAGAACTGTGGGCAGATTTTTATTAAATAAACAAAATACAAAGGTAAAAGATGGAATTCCACACCCTCTGATGTTGCCTATCCAGATTCACATTCATGGGTATTTAACTGCCCTGGAATCATCAGCTCAGAGCAGTGACTGTTCAGTTTGCACTTCTGAACATTTGGAATGAGGTTATAAGAACCCTGTGGCTTCAGTTGCCCTAATTTTAAAGAATTGCTAGGACTCTGAAGAGACTTGGGAAGTGAGGAGTGCAGATCTGTAGAGCCAATATATTTGAACAGCATCAGATCAGTTTTACTGTCAGTAATATTCTTCTCCTAAGAGAATTGCATCTGCCCATCTTCACATTTGGAAGATTGAGCTGAAGTAACTCTCTAAAGGAGGGCTAATTAAACAAAAGTGTCACAGAACTAGAAACATAGGGTTGGAAGAGACCTCAGGAGGTTGAATCCAACTACTTTCAAGCACTGGAGTAAGATTTAAATTAGTGAAAATAGTCTTGCATATGAATAGAGCTGAAAGTGACTTTACAAATTAAGTCATGCTTAGGTGGTCTGTTAAATTAATCTGCTTTAGAGATGGTGGAATGAGTTCTAAACTCCTTGTTCAGGAAGCCATCAACTTGATTGCAACAAGTCTAAAAACAAAGAATAACTAATTTCTTAAGTCTTTCTATTAATTCATTCCTAGATTTTCACAAAGGACTGAACATCCTAGGTAACTTTGTGAAGGGTATCATCATATCTAAATAACTTTATTACTTCCAGTGTCAAATTGGTTTATCTTTTTTCCCTAACTAGCTGGTATTAGGAAGAAAAGTAGAAGTTCTGTGTTGCAGTGCAAATTAGCCAACAACCAACTAAAGTAAAAAGTGTGGGGTACGAATGTGAATTGTGGCATCAAAGCCTATGAGAGAATCTTCACTTCTGCTCTGACCTTCTGGAGGCAGGACTAAGCTGGAAATGATGATTTAAGCTGACTACTTTCTCTATGGCCATAGCTGCGGAGACCAATGCTATGTCTACACTACGGGGTTTACCTGGAAAAACTCTGCAGTATCCAGGGAATGCGTCTGTTCTTCTGGTTTTTTTTTTTTTTTTTGTGGAAGAGCAGACTCACTCTTTTGGAAGCTCTAGCTTCTTCCTCCCATGAGGAAGAAGGGCTCTTCCGAAAGAGGAGGCTTTTCTGAAATTTGGCCCAGCGTAGACGGGTCAAATTTTGGAAAAGCCTCTTCTGAAAAAACTGTCAGAAAAAGGTATGCAAATTGTGGGGCACAGGTATGCAATTTGCATACCTTTTTCTAATACATCGGGGTAGTGTAGACATAGCCCAACACAGTAAAGGCTCTTAAACACAAGGAACATTCTGAGCCTCCATATAATTTCCAAGATGCTTTATGTTGTTGTTGTCCCAAGAGAGACTATTGATGGTTGCTAATAATAGTGTACCTTGTCAGGACTGTCACACCTTAATAGATACTACGAAGAGCAATGGTCCCTTCAGAGTAGGATTTCTTAACAAGAAGGGTCTATTTTTTGAACAACTTATCCATTGGTGAAAATAAAGTTGCTCCTGTTCCCTTGGGCCTTTCAGCTCCTTCCAAAACCAGAAGCTAAGAAGAAAAAAAAATTGCTGTTAAGCTTGGTAAAGATTAATTTCCTTTTTAGCCACTGCCCTGGTGAACTACACATCTCTAGCAAGGTCTAGTTGGCCTTTTTCAACATCATGCTATGCCTCATCTGGACTCCCCTCAGAATCAGAAAGATAGTTCTTTGGACAGATATGCCACCCAGAAATAAAACTTCCAACCATTTGACCCAGCAGCTCCTGGAAAAGTTTATAGCTGTTCAGTGGGGAGGTCATAATACTGCTTAATATGGGGGGAACTATTTCAGCCAGTTGAGCATTTGTCTCCATTGTTGTTGTCATCTTCCTCCTCATAATTGAATTTGCTATCATGTCATCAGTACTGGAAAGAGGTAGGTAAGGCCCTCGAAGGTGGTGGAGGAGAAAGAATGGGCAGAGCTCTTCCCTGCTGAAATGGATAAGAATGAGCAGGTACAGACTTGTCATGTGATCTTTGATCTTCCTGATTTAGGGTGGGGAGGTGGGGGGGGGGGGGAAGAGGCCACAAATATGTGGTTGGTGATGAATGAAATGAATTGCAAAGATAAGAGGTCTGCAATATGTCTTTCAATGGCACAGAAGATGACTAAAGAGGCATGCCTGTCTCACTCTTTTATAAGGTGTAGGAAAGTTGTATACAGTACCTTGAAAAGAAATTCCAAATCTAAGAGGTACATCTCATAACTCATATTTGAGGAAGCTGAAATTGACCGTAAAGACTTCTGGAACTTATTGGAGTCTGAGATTCCAAAACTGAAGCTTTGTCGAAGGTAGTACTAGACTTAACCAACAGAACATAGTGGCAATAGATCAAACTAAAGCACAGAGAGAGACTAAATACGATTGCTGTATTTTTTCTTACAGTCTGTTTACATACTGAAGATAATCTTAGTGATTTGAGACCTGGAAACATGAGCTAAATTCTTTTAGAAATGAGGGACAAAGATGTTGAGTGTTGTTAATTCCAGGTTTTACTTGAGCCAGACACTTTTTAAAATCGTGAATATTTCTTTTTAAATGAAAGTGCAGTTTCTAAAATTCAAGGAAAATATTCCATGGCAAATTCTGAATCATTGGTGTAAACTTAGTCCGATATGTTTTACTGATCATAATGCATTTTATTATTAATATGTATATTGCGTGCTCTGTTATAGATATGTACTATGTTTATCTTTAGATCAAATCCAAAACTTCAGAAAACTTTTCACAAAAGTTTTGATTAATTGTAGGCTGACCAGTATAAAGGAAAGAGGGATTTGGATTCATTAAAGGAATATGTAGATTCTCAGCTACAAAATGCCAAGAAAGCCCCAGAGGCTGATAAACCACCAGAAGTTCTACAAAAGCCTGCAGAACCCATTCATGATGAGGTAAGTGGTAGGTACTATGCTGTAAAATATCAAAAGCAACTCCAGCAATTCTGCTGCCATCCTTTAGTGATGGCTAAAATGATAGCTTAGTAACCTACAAGCAATGACTTTGTAACCCTTCCTTAAAGTTTTGAATGCAAAATTTATTAAAATTAATATTAGACATTATAGTTCAGCAGTTGTTGAACATATCTTAATCATTTGTGGTGCTTTTGTTAACCTGATGCATTGGACATTTTTAAATAAAGTCTTCCCATATGCTGTCATACTCTCAGTAAATTGTTTAAATAGCAGCATACGTATCTATCAATAGATTAAAAAAATAATTTTTTTGTCTACTGAATTGCACTTCAGCTGTCTTTCACATAGTCAGAATCCTTGTGACATCATATTTGGTCGTTGTGGAGATGACTGTCACAAACAGGATTCTGATCTGAAATAGAAGAGAGACAGCAGGAACAGGGGAGCCTCTGAAAAACATACATACTATATTTATAGGGAAAGGAAGGATGGAAGGAGAAAATTTTCCCAAAGAGGAAGAGAAAGCAAGAATTGTAGAGGGAAATATGAATGTGATATTTTGGCAGTAAAAGTTTTGCATTTGGAATGACTGCATTAATTGTATGTTCGAGCTACAGGAAGCTATGCAACAGCATATACAGCCATACAAAACACATGATAATAAAAATTCAGTACAAATTCCTTGTTTTGGCACCCTTGGGACCTGACTGATCCCAGATGATGGATTTTGTTGGACTGGGGAGGTCATTTCTTGCACCCCTCCTCTAGCCCTGGCCTCACTGCTGGCCTCCCAACCAGCTTACCCCCCTTTCACTGGCCCCCACTGCCCTTCCGGGTAGTCTCCACTACCCCTGTGCACACTGGGCTCCAGCTGCAGTACCCAGCAGTCCCACTGTTTCTGAGTTCCAGGCTCCTGCTGCCCTCCTGGGTAGCCCCATTACCGCATGTGAGGCTTGCACTACGTTGCTGGGAAGCCCCACTACTGTGCATCAAGATCCCACTGCCCTGCCAACCTGCAAGGTTCACTGGTGCTAGCTCTCCACCAGGCTTCTCTGGCCCTGGAACATCCATGGTCCTGTCCGACAATAGATGTTGCTGGTCCAGAGAGCCCTGGATTACAGAGATTCAACCTGCAGTAGTCTACGTTGCCATACTTCATCACTTTAGGTTTTTATCTTTAGAAAAAAAATGCACTTCTGCTTTTTTTCTTCTTTGATAATGCAAATATAATTACTGAGAGTTTGGTAACATCCAGAGGTACACCGTAAGTTTAATTTGTACAACATATTTGGTTTGTGAAGAGTGGTTATGTGGAGTATGGTGTGGATTAGAATTATAATATATTTTTAATTAAAGTTATCGGTGTCTTCCTCTTTGATTATTGTTCTCTTAAAATAAAAGATCATTTTTATTGGGGGTAGGAAATAATGTTGTCAGTTCCCTCTTTTATTTATTCGTAGTTGTAACCTGAGGTTTTATAGAAAATGGATTTGGTCATTCATCACTGACTTATTATCTGAAGACAGCCTTCTCCCCCGCACAGTTTTTAGAACAGAAGCTTAGCCCTTATTTGGTAGACTAAACTAAGTTTTTTATAAATTCAAACTAAACCATACATAAGCAAAATGTTGTCCTTTTTAAAACCACTCTCCTCCCATTCTTCAACTACCACTTCCTGAAGTCTTTGCACATTCCATTTTTGATGCCGGTTTTGTTTTTTGCATTTTACACTTGACTTGCAAATGTTTGTCTAAGGTGACAAGTCTGTGTACATTATATAAAATAACATAATAGGAGAGCTTTTTAAAATAGCTCATTTAATACACACTTTACTGGTTTTTTACCCTTCAGACTACAGTGAACCCTCGTTTATCGCGGTAGATAGGTTCCAAACCCGACCGCGATAGTTGAAAATCCGCGAAGTAGGGACACCATATTTAACATGTATACAGCGAGCCCTCGCTACTTCGCGGTTCGACCATCGCGGATTCACGTATATACATAATGTAATGAAAAAGTCCGCGAAGTCGTGAATCCGCGATGGTCGAACCGCGAAGTAGCGAGGGCTCACTGTAATTACAAGCTCAATGATTCCATAGGAAGTTACATGCCATGAACTTGTGAAGGTTTGTTAGCTGCTAGACACTTAGCCTATCAGATACAATATTACATATTTTTCCAAATATCAGCAAAATTGGCCTTAAAATATTTTAATGTCTTTTGCATATAAGGGAAAGACATCATTTGGCAAATAGCAGTGGCATACACCGGTTATCTTATTGAATAGATGCCATTGTATTAACAGCAACAGTTTTGTGAGTTTCTCTGTACCATATTTCAGAAGTTCAAAGGATCAACTTCTTATACAATTTTGATTTGTCTTTCTCTTGGCAGTCTACAGTCTTGTCTCTCTCTGAAAAAGACTTTGACCAAACCGTTGCTAATGGGGTTACGTTTATTAAATTCTATGCTCCATGGTAAGTAGTTTTTGTATAAATTGTCCTGAACTATTGATATTTAGCTTTTTATTCATTATTTGATGTGGGTTTTTTATGCTCCTATGTAATTTTATTTAGATATATAAAATGCATTAAATCTTAACTCATGTACAAAGCTTGACTCATTAAATACTTGTAAATAAGCAGAGGGGCAGCAACGTTTTCCTATCTATTCCAACAACCTACTCGGCCCCAGAGAAAGTCTAGCAAAACCACATTTGCTCCATATTCAGAATCAAATCGAATGTCTGGCAGAGATGAGGGGAAAGGAGGGAAGTGACTTTTCCTTTGGAGCCTCACCACCTAAGGATACCTTGACTTGGTTTAAACTGGCTGTTGCTTTTGTACTTCTGGTGATCTCACCTGTCTTGGAATAACATGAGTGAGGTGGTCTCTGCATCAGAGCAGAGCCCAAACTATTTAGGATTTCTGAAGTTAAAAACTTCATCTGAAATCAGCCTGGGGGCTCTTGTGCATTTCAAAGCAGAAGCGCCCGCATGGAGCCTGGAGTCAATGTGACTTCCCGCTGGCTCTGGGCTGCACCTGGCGTACCAGCTTTGAAATGCACAAGAGTCATCAGAGGGGGCTCTTGTTTATTTCAAAGCGGAAGCACCCTCATGGAGTCTGGGGTTAGTGTGGGACTGACGCTGGGTTCCATTCAGCGCTGCTGCTTTGATATGCTGTGCAGAGCCAGGGTCAGCTAGGGACTCCCCAGCTGATTGTGGGCTCTGCTCAGCATTTCAAAGTGGCAGTACCACATGGAGCCTGGATCAGCTGGGGAGTCTCCAGCTGACCCGGGCTCCACATGGCACTACCGCTTTGAAACGCTGTTTTGAAACACTTTGAAACGCTGTGCAGCACTGCTGCTTTGAAGTACCCCCTTTCTGTCCCCTTTGTTGCCTCTATCTGATAGAGGCAGTGTGGGGGGGAAGCAAGTAGTTGAGTCAACTATCCAATAAGCAAGTGCTTATTGGATAGTTGACTAGTCCTTAACATCCTTAACATGGATAATGAATGTAAAGTGTGCATGCAATGGTAAAAGTTACAAATGATTAATTTGTATTTAGTTTCTGCTTGTTACTGAAATGCCCAGCACGGCTGGTAGATTCCAGTGTTGCAAACCTGTGTAGCAAACATATCCACTTCCAGGAGGTGTTAAAATTTCTTTGCTTTCTTCCACAAACCTGTAAACTTCAGTTATATCTAGATTAAGTCTTAGGCAGCTCTCTCTCCTTTCTACTCCAATCTGTTAGCACAGGGGCTCCCAACCTTTTTTATACCGTGGACCAGCAAACCCTGTCACAAAATTTTGGTAGACTGGCAACATTTCATTTGCATATTCAATATGCAAACAGTGAATATGCAAATAAATTGTTTCTGGTCCACCAAAAGCCCTGGCCTTCAAGCTGCCACCAACAGTTGGCTTCAGCTCTGGCATTCGCCATGTGGCGGGTGGCTTCTGTAGCTGAAGCCAGCTGCTCGCAGCAGCTCTGGGGGCTGAGCTGTGGTATACTCCAACCCCCTGAACCCCCAAGTGCCATCCCTAACCCCTAGAGCCCTCCACTACCCCCCAGCACTAGCCCCGTCCCTGGAGCCCCTAGTGCCTGAACTGTCCCCCCTCCCCACCCGCCCTCTCACCTAGCTCTGCGCTTGCCTCCCAGCTGCCAGCTGAACACTGCCCAGGTCACGGCTTCTCTAAGGATGCCATGCTGGGCTCTGCACAGCCCTCCCACCACGCAGCGAACTGCTCTTCCACGTCCAGGAGGAGCCCCTGCTCCTGCCCGGCACTGGTTGGCTGGGAAGTGGGGCAGGACACAGCTCTCACCGTGGCAGGAAGGGAGGCACTGGGCGGTGTACCACAGCCCCGGTCCCTAGAGCCGCTGTGGCCTGACAGCCAGCGGCGCTCAGCCTGGCACTGATCTGCAGACCAGCAGTTGGGAACCACTGTGTTAGCAAATTCCACCTCACTGGCTGTGCTGGAAAAGATGGAAAAAGCTGAATGTTATTGTGTACAGAAGACATGTCATTCACATTTTCTCATGCATCCTCCTATTAACACTCAAGATGCATCAAACAGGAATATAAAACTGATATACTTGTTGTATTGAAGTGCTAGTATTTCAGAGCACTAGCTAGCCATGTGAAGTGCAGCAGTACTAGGCAAAGGCAACCAATGGTTTAATGTGCTCAGCAATCTCAGATTTTACTCTGGTTTATTTTGAGATGAGGGGATGCTCTTCTTACTGTTTACAAAAAATACCATGGAATTTTTAATTTGTACCTAGCTGGGTAAGTGATTACCCCCTTACACATGGCACTATTCCCTCTTACTGCTGTTTCAGCACTAACTATGAGCCCATGTCATGATGTAGATAATCTAGTGACTCTGATGCATGCTGAATGTGATAGGATACTTTTGTTAGAGGGCAACTCATGTACCCTGTTATACATGAGACACACTGGGGAAAGAAGAGAAACATAGTATATTAAATTGTAAAGTCGGAGTAGAACTGCTGGAAGACTTGTCATGGCTTTTTCTTACTCAAAAGATCAGCGTCTTACGTGTATTTGGTATTAAAGATATATATTTGTATACTGAAAAACAGTGCTGCCTTCTCTGCTCATTCTGTTGGTAATTTCTTTTATCTCACCTGAAACCAGACTGTAAGCTCACAGGGCAGAACAGTAGTTTTTATACAGTGGTGGTTCTTAGCATGCTTTGGGTTTGGTAAACTAACTTGCTGATTGGTGTAAAAAATTAACTGCTCTTTTTACTCATCACTGTAGACTCAGTGCAGCTAGGAGGAAAGGAGGTGAATTCTATTTGATATGACTCATAAGTGGAATTATTCACTGTTTATATAGTACCATTTGGGGAGGAGGTTGCACATGACCAGATTTTGCCTACACAATCTATAAATTACAGGGAGAAAATAATTTGGCTTGAAAATTTAGAACCTAGTTGTAGTTTGCACGGTTGGGAATTAGTTTTCTGAGAACTGAAATATCAGTAGAATCCCAAAAATCTGTTTTAACTTACTTTTCAGAGTAGAACTGCTCTTTAAGTGTCTTCTTCCCTTCTCCCCCTTTTCTTACTGGATTCTAAAAAGGGCACTGATATACAAAGAACCAACCTGTTAACCAATCTATTCTCTCTGGCAGTAGTTATTACAAAGTTGTAGTTTAGGAACGTGTTTGCTACATTCATGTAATTTGTATTCTATTCTTAGCTCAAAAAAATCATGCCTCTGTATACAATTGTAGTTCTTTGTGTACAAATGATCTTTTTCCTTTCCAAGTAGATGTATTTGTGTTTGGCTAAGTAAATGCTGTTAGGTTTAGATCTACTTTTGCCCTTTAGTTTATTTTAGGTAAATATTAACATTAAGTTACACAGTAAGTATGAAACTATCTTAATTGTTTTTGTGCGTGGTCAGTAATGCTTTTAACACTGTGTATATGAACAGAATAGTTCAAATATATACTTGTTTTCTGAATGGCAGAGACTTGTCATCATCTCTGTCAATGCCTGAATCAAGCCTTAAGATTCTCATGGACTTCTTTAACCACCAATGTAAGGTGCAACTTAGGTAAAACAACATGAGCACTGCATATAATCTTTACATTCTAAAATGCTTATTTTAGGGATTTGTTTCTTGAAGGCACTGTAGAATTAAAGTTCAAAATGTGAACAAAATACTATAAAAATCTGGTAGTGGTTAATTTTTTTTTAAAAAGTCTTCATATTCTTTTTTTATAAAACATATATCCAGTGGCCCACAAATTGAAAGTAGGAATAAGGGATCTTCATGAAAAGAGCTTATTTTCCCGAGAATTGCGTCTACACTGGCGCTTTTCTCTGGCAAAAACCCCGACCCGGAAAAAAGCGGCAGCCATGTAAATGCAAATGCTGCGGGGGATATTTAAATCCCCAGCGGATTTGCAATTCCGAAGTGTCTCATTAGCATCCCTTTTCCGGAAAGGGATGCCAATGTAGACACAGCTGAAATGTGTACAACTGTGTAATGCAGATCAGAATCTAGCCAGTATGTTGTGTTTCGCTGTAGAGAGCAAAAAATCAGTAGCAAACTACTTATTTCTAGATTTAACCAATATGTACCATGGTAGTGGCAAAACAACAAAGGAAGCAAATAGTAACTTGAGGATGATAAAAATGTATTTTGCAAACAAGACAAAACTAATGTGTGATTGTTTTTATTTTTCAGAAAGGTTACATTTAAGATGGAAAATGTTGCAGAGTTCAGGGTTTGAGAAATATTATGCATTTTTTCATTGGTATTACTATAGGAAATTCAATTTTATAGTGCTAGGAGGCTATATTATTAAAAGGGGATGAGACAAAATCTTGCTAGGAAAACAGAAGTCTCATTTATGTCATAAATTTTGTGTAATATGACTTAAAAGCAGACACACCCCTTGAAGTGACTTATCAGTGTCTTGGGTTAACTTTTGTGGGAGAAGAAGTGACATTGTGCAGCTAATTACTGTTCTGTCCGTGCCCACTAGCTTATTTAAAACTAACAGTATACCTTTTAAACAGTGTAGTAATTGGTGTTTAAACAAGCAACTTTATTTAAATATATTCTGTGATTTTTTCATGTTTGGTTTCACAAACTTCTGGTGAGTAAGAGATGTGAATGTACACAATACTGTACCAGAAGAGACTAGATAAAATCCAGAAACTTTTTTAGACTTCAAATCAACAGGCTTTTTTCAAATATACAAGTAATACACCTTGTCCATTTACTTATCATTTTGGCACATTTTATGAATGATAAAGCGGCTTCTGCATACACTGGAAGATGTCTGCTGAACATGTCTGTTTGTTTCTAGGTGTGGTCACTGCAAGAACTTGGCTCCAACTTGGGAAAACCTCTCCAAAAAACAATTTCCAGGTTTGACAGATGTCAAAATAGCAAAAGTAGATTGCACCATCGAACAGGATGTCTGCAGCAGATTTTCTGTAAGTGTGGATGGTTTAAAATTAATGTGATAATCTTAAACTTGTGCCAAGGTTGAAATCTCCATTACTTAGCCAGGTGACAGTTTAGTGATCCTATTGCTGCAATGTTGTTACTGCCTTGCAGTGTGGGGGAGGCAAAAGTGACTATTACTTAGTAAGTAGGGAACTCCCTGAGCTAGTGAATATGTAAAATGCTATATACAAAGTGGAACAGCTGCAACAGGCATGCCCCCTGCACTGCTTAGGGCACTCACCTGAGAGAGAGAGAGAGAGGTAGCAGAGCAGGGATTTGAATTCCTTAGGCTATGTCTGCACTGCAGCGCTATTTCGGGATACCAGAGGTATTCCGAAATAGCTATTCCGTGTCTTTTGAGCATGCCTGTTATATTTTGAAATAACGGCCTCACTATTCCAAGGTCTCTGTAAACCTTATTCCATGAGGAGTAAGGGATGTTCCAGAATAGCAATTTATTTCAAAGTAAGTGCTGTGTAGACAGAGCCAAATTTTGAAATAAGATACGCAATTTGCGTAGCTCAAATTGCATATCTTATTTTGACCTACGGTTCAGTGTAGCCACACCCTTAGTGTGCTGAATCCTCTTTCTTAGGTATCCATCTCTTTCCTGAAATCTACAGGCAGCCTATCTACCTCAGGGCTGTTGATTCCACTTGACATCAGGGGGTCTAAAGTTAAGCACTGCTAAGCTTATTGTGTGAGGCTGCTGGGGGCATAAAGATACTTGTAGACTCCAGAAGTCACATGTTTGTTTTTCTTCCCACTCTCCCTTCCCAAAAGGTGCACGGTTATCCAACGCTATTGCTTTTCCGAGCAGGGAAGAAAGTCAGTGAACACAGTGGAGCCAGAGATCTTGAAACACTGCATAAGTTTGTTTTGCGTCAGGCAAGGGATGAATTGTGAAGCACACATGGATACTTCTGCCCTGACTGTTCTTACACAGTAACAGGGGAAGTTAAATCAAGTTAATGTTACCGAGGGTGTGGGGTTTGGGGTTTTTTGGTTTGTTTTTGTGGGGTGGGGGAACTGAATGTACTGACTGCTGGTATCTTTGTGTATGTTTTAAAGCCATCCTGTACTGATTTTTTTTCATTATTTGTCAAGGAAAATTGCTAACAACTAGTTACTGTGCAAATTGAGTATTTTCAGCATCAGTATTACTAAATTTCTACCTTCCCCATGTTGATAGAAATAGTTTACTTTTAGCTTAAAATAGATGAGGAAAATAAGGGAAAGGATAGACTATTTTTGTCTTTAGGTTGAATTTGGGTAAAGGCTTGCTACCAAATCGTACACCATTACTAAAAAGGTGCAAGCCACAGCTGTACTAATCAATGTTCCCTTTTCAACTGAAGCTGTCTTAATATAGCAGCTAGTCAAGAAATGAGGTTGAAAAAGACACCCACACACACACAAACACCCCCCCGATGGATGATACCAGCCAGGACACTATTATCTGCTTGATTCCTGTTAATATTTCTCTTATTATGGGAGGCTTTAGCTATAATGAAAATAATGGTACTTTTAAATATGTGCCTGAATATTACTGATGCCATAGCAGACATGGGGATTGTATCACTGTTCAAGCAGAATATTTCTCTTTGGTGCTAGAGGAGAGTGTGTTTGTTAGCATGTAAAGGGGTAAATCTCTCTTGGGAAAATCATTAACATATTTAGAGACAACTAATTGCAAATTACTTTCTGTATTTTTTTCTTTCCCCATTTGCTAGAACCTCTCATCTCCCTTAACAAGCAGAGTAATAGTAGAGTTAATCTGCTCCTGCTGCTTATTAGTAAAAAAATGCAGTTTGTTTCTCATTTTCTTTAAATGAGAAGCAGCATTCCTAAAATAGCACTGCATTTCCTCTTGAACTCTTCCACAATATTCCTGTTGCTACCTTTGAATGGAAGAACATAAACTTTTGTTGCCTTGGATGATTTGATTGTGTGAGGTCTTCTAGTACATTAATGCCAAAGAAAGCTAAGGGGCTAAATTCTGGCCTCACTCACGCATCAACTTTCAGTGACATCTCTGGGAATTACATGTGTCTACAGGCAGCACTTTGTGCTGCTTTATGTCTGTCTGTAATAGTGAAAGTTATCAGTAACTTACTCCTTCTACTTCACTTTATTCCATCTAGCAAGCACCACGCATTCTGTTCAAACTAAAAAAAAAAGTGTAAGCATGGAAAGTCTACCATGAGGGCTAAGTATTGCATGGCAGATGTATTAGATAAAATATATATACACTTCTGCCTTAAAGAAAGCCTTTATTAAAAATTTTTAAAACTTGAAGCACAATCTCATGAGTAGCCCAAGCTTTGCCTCATGAGTTTCTTGTATAAAATCAAAGTAGTACAATTGTTTACACAAACTTTCTAAATAAATTTTTTTTAAAAAAAAGCCTATTCTTGCTATAAATGTTACAGAACAATGAATGACAAATGCAATAAATTATAGCTTGTATTTACAATAAGCCTTTTTAAAGGCAAGAGTTAGAGGTAAGTGCATTTAATACAAGTTTAACATTGATCAGAAACAAAATCATTGTTAACAACTTTGGGAATAAAACTAGTCTATTAGAAGCTATGGCTAAAATGTGAATATATTGTTTAAACCAACTTCTTTAATGCGATTTCTTTTTGGCCAGTAGTTTACAGGAACTGCATCTTCACCAACATGCCCACTCTCCAGCTCAGGAGCTCCTTCTGAATTTATGTATTAGCTTACAGATGTAGAGCAAAGAATGTTTTGGAATAAAACAGAACAGACTTAGTTGATGCATCTTGCAGGAGTTATAGAATCTAAACATGGTGGGAAGCTTCATAAGAACAAATTTATAAGTTTACTGCGTTGATGGAATATTACTTAAACAGGCAGGGAGTGGCTTTGTCCTTCTGTAACTAATACATGGTGCAGTCACATATCTAATCAAGTCTATGATTCAGCATTTGTGTTGGACAATGCAAAGGCTTACTTTGGCACAACTGAAGATGCTCTTTATCAGCTGGGCTGCTGGAAGAAGCTACTTATACTGATGTAGCAATGATCCTTTAAGGCACTTTCAAGCCTTTTTTTGGAAATTGGGTTTGTCCAACATCAAAGGTATGATGCCCAGGTATTAACAGCAAAATTTCTATATTGTATTGTTACAGCTTTGCTATTTGTCTTGGATGGAGCTTAATACATGAGACATTTTTTCAAAACTTACATTTAGGAGAGACCGGTTTGGTAAAACTGAAATGCAGACTGATAAGTTCAAGCTCCTGGGTAATGTTTCTGTTGCTCTTAAGTGATTTTAAGACCACCGAGGGAAATGGTTGAAGCTAACAACATTTGTAGGGACAGATTTCTTTCTTGTAAGCCTTAGAGATCATGTTTTTGCAGATCTGTCAGAATGGCCACCATGCTGTAGATCAGTCTTAAACCCAGCACCTGTTACCATTACAAAGTGAGTCACATGGAAGAAATACCCTACTGCTTCCTTTCATTAGGAGTACACGTTGCATTTTGAAAATCTGCTTCATCTCAAGAGCATTTGTTGACTTTTTCCAAGGTCAGGTAGGTATAATCTAGAAGTTCATGATAGAACTGCACAGAAGATCTGTGTGAAGAACGTGTCAGTGACACCCACATGCTCTTACTACCATATTCCTATATTTTTTCAAAATGACATTAGAGTTATCATCAAAGTAAAGAACGGATATGGCATTTAGTTTGGTAGGTGCACAACAGGGTTTAGGAACATATTCGGGATTCATAAGATGAACCTGTTTCAAAAAAGAAAACAATTTATTGTACCAATGATCTGATCTCCAACTTCACTTGCAGTTTAGCACAAAAGTCTTTCTATATACTCACCAGAGTTTGTACAATGGCATGATTGGTGGCATTCATGTGTGCATTGAGAGGGAAAGAGCATTCTCCATCACAGTAGTTGGCTGCATAGCCCTTTGGTGCAATTATCCAATCCTTTGTTAGGAAATAAATAGAAAATATTTCAGTGTAATTAAAGTTACCTGTTTGAGTGTTGTAACAGATGGCCTACACCGGTAACAGTATGCTATTAGCTCTGACTAAACCTGTCAACTACTGGTGAAAAATTGGGTTGTAACAATTTGTCATGAAGTATCAGCTTTGCTTAGAAAATATTTTGATTAAAAAAGGGCATCACAGTACCCTTATACTTCCACTCTTGGGGCTGGGCTCTCTAGTTGGAACTGTAGGTAAGTCTACACTTACTAGGAGATTGCCACTGTGGCGCTCAGTGGTTCACTTTCAACCCTTGGGGGATTGATCTCACACTCATACTCCACTGGAACAATAATCGTAAGGGGAATCAACAGGAGAGTTTTTCCCGTTGACACCCACCTTGCCGCAGTGGAGAGCCTGTGCTGTTTGACCTAAGGTACATCAACCCCAGCCATACTATTCATCTAGCTGGAGTTGTGTACCTTTAGAGTGACATTGCCCCCTAACATAGACATGCATTACCTTCCATGATATACAGTATTCAGGGACTCTTGGTGAGTACAGTAAGTACAGCATCAAAAGAGTGAACAATGTATCTTGGGAGATTTCATCCAGCCAGAGAATACCCATAGAAAATGGGAGCATAAGGCACCCACACTACAAACATGCATGTGCTGCTGTGGTGTAATTTCTAATTTATGTATCTCAGGTTTTAACTGAAATACTTCAAAGTTATTTTTTCCCTGGAAAGCTTCCCACTGTCATCTTAGTTTTCACTGAAGCTCTGCACAAAAAGAAGAAATATTCTGACAGTCTGTATAATACTGTTGAGAAATCAGAGAGCACAAATACACCATAGAAGAGATGGTAGTAAAGCTGGAATTTTGAAATGGTGGTTTGTCATGTGAATGCAGTGAGGGGGAGGAGAGAGGGAAATTCTGGCCTTTCGAGGAAATATGGTTTGAAATCCAGAACTGCTGCTTTCTATCTTGATCCCTTTTGTTTAAGAACTTATCATTGTGTATTAAGTACACACAGCAATGCAGCATTTAAAATGCACCTCTTCACCAAATTTAAATGTACAAAGTTTGATTGTCCTGATCCATGTTTAAATGCAAATTGTGAGATTCCTCTTTTCCCTCCCTTCCCCCCCACAACTACAAGCTATTCTAAATAATCAATATCTACTTTAATTGAAGACATTGTACTGGGACTGCTGGTGGTGAGAGGGCAAAAAAAAAGCAGTTGCCCCAGGGCTCAGTGATTCAGGAGCTGCGGGGTGGGGGGAGAGGAGAGTGCTCCAATGCACTCTGGGCAGTGCTCAGGGCTGGCTGCCTCAGCCCCACCCTTTCCGGGAGCACTGAGCACCCTGCCATCTTACCCAGGGGCCTAGCAAATCTAGCCCCCCCTCCCCTTGGCAAGTAATTCCTTATCTAAAAAGGAGTTACAGGTATTGTGGAAGCTATCTGTTATAAAATTGACTGCATCCTGAATTGCCAAACATATATTTGCATTAAACTTAGGACTTAAGATTTACAATAAAAATAATTGATGCCCTCCTAAGTGTTACCTACATGAGAAGTTATCTGTAGGTATTAACCACTGGCTCATGCTTGATCATGGTGTATAGCCTTAGCTCCCACCAGCATGTGAAGAAACCACAAGCTTTCATTTTGAAAAGCAAGTATCTAGCCTCATGCTTGTGAAGAGACATTTTAAAACCAATATTTTGAGTATAATTGGGGCAATGGGAGAAAGGGCAGCCTCCATGACCCAGAGAAGAAGCTGTCTGATTTACATGCCCCCATAATTCAGAGTATTGTTGGGAGGTGGGAAGAGAAGGAACTTGAAGGCCCTGCTGTGCTCAACTCATCTGCTTTCCACTGCCACACCAGTGACTGCTGCTTCAGCTCATGTGAAAGACTAGGGCAAAGGACAGATATTCGTGCCACCCACCTGCAGTGCACAAGGCATTGGTAGCACTGCTCTTTGTATTATAGCCCCCTCAGCTGGTTTGAGCAGCAGTGAAAGTTAATGTTGACTTTTAAAATATATGGGGGTCGGGGTTAACAGGACAGTGAGATGAGCTAGTGGTTCAGGTTGGTTGCAGACTCAGTGCATTGCTTGATGCAGGGCATATGCTAAAGGTTTTCTGAATTTTTAAAGTAGAAGGGACTCAGAACAAGATGGCAGCCTCCAAAAGTATTTCTGGGTTACAATCTATTGCAACTTAAACCCTGACTATTAAATTGGCCAGCTTCCAAGGTGATGCATTGCCTGTTGTGGGACTAGGCTGGAATTGTGTGCAAACTGTGCTCCCAAGATGAGTGAACTTGTGTGTAGGGTTATACACGTTTGAACTGAATTACAGTCCCAAAGATTTTAGCTATTACTAACTAACCTTTGATTGACATTAATTCTTTACCTCTGTCACTAAAGTTCTCCAAAACTTCAAACAAAAGAGATTGTAGATTTCTCTAAAAAATAATTCTTTGAAAGGGTTCCAATTGAACATTTTGTGGCCCAGGAGTAGCACTGAAACTTATCTAGAATTTTGTAAGTCAATTTAAATCAACCTCGTTAAATGAGTACAAACCTACTTTTAAATCAGGTTTAAACCAGAGTGATAATTGCACTAATTTAATGAATAGCATGTTTTCATATGCATACTGGGTCTCAAATTACATCTACAGGCTTCATTACTGTCTTGCTGTCCAGCAACAAGATGGCTACATAATAAAATGTGAAAATTAAATATTTTAAGATGCATCCTTTGGGATCCATCTAACCCTAAAGTTATTAGTATTTATTTCTTCCCCCACCCGATGACTAGTTTTCATGTGGTGGCACAAGGGTCATTTTACAGTGTTCTACTATGTGTATTGGACTCAGTAGAATATTGTTTATATAATATTTCATAATGTCTAGTTTACCCAAAGAAACTTCACACACCTGCCATCCCAAGTCCTGGAAGCTAACAAAAAGCTCATGTTTTCGGCAAGATGTTTTTAGGTCACTGCTATTATAATCTGTTAGGAGAAAGAAAACAGCTCATTTAAAAAGTAAAATGGAGGCAATCATAATATTCTAAATAGCTGAGGGATATGTTTTTGCAGTTTATAGCATACTTCAAAAATTATTCAAGATCACACATTAGTTGCATCTATTATGATTTTGAATAGTATCCATCATATTTGTTTGCATATCCAGGACTGCTGTGCCACGAGACGACTGCTCTGACCTTGAACAAATACACTATGGCTAGCAAGCAGCAGAATCAAGTTTCCTCTTCTCCACTGTGTGTCTAAACCCAGACTTGATAGAGAGCATCCCTTTAGCTGAAATATTTTTGTTCCTATCCTGCTTTTGGTCTGAAAATAATTGTCTCAGCGATGGGATTCAGCCTACTCCCCAAACCTCACAATGCTCTTGTTAGGTTTCATCTAGGCCAGTGGTTTTCAAACTTTTTTTCCTCATGACCCAGTTGAAGAAAATTATTGATGCCTGCAACCCAACATAATTTGACTAGTGTGTGTGTGCCAGGGAGGGGCTGAGGATGAGTGCTTTAAGGTGCTGGAGAAAACTTTGGCTTTAGGGGTGTCCGGGTGGGGCAGAAAGGGCTTACCTTGAGCGCTCCCAGTCAGCAGTGCAGCAGGAGTACTAAGACAGGCTTCCTGCCTGTTCTGACATCGCAGATCATGCTATGCCCCAGAAGCAGCCAGTAGCAAGTTTCCAGCCAATGTGAGCGCAGAGCTAGTGCTCAGGGCAGAGTCAGGAGCAGTACACAGAGCCCTGTGCACTCTCTTCTCCTCTCCCTCCCCTAGACAAGCTGATACCCCTGCAGCAAGGAGACCCAGGGCCTGACATTCCACCATGCACTACTGGGTTGCCACCCACAGTTTGAAAACCTCTGATCTAGGCTCTAAGTGACATGATATTGAAATGACTTAATATTGAAGTTCCAATTGCTAATTTAAACTGTGGCTACTGAGTAACTGTGACACTGGTCTCCTAGCACAAGCTGTAGTAACACAATTTTGGCTACTTAGAGGAGGCTCAGAATGATTCTACAGAATACAAGTGTTGATTTCCAAGTGGAGTTTCACCATTTCTATTTAGTAAGAAGTGTTTTTCAGCTCATAAGCATATGCAACTGCAGCTCAAAAGAGAAAGGAGGAGTCAAGCACTGACAGAGAGGTCTTTCCCCTTCATCTTGCCAGCACAAATCCAGCCTTGGTTGGAAGCCACCGAAAGGCACCGCCCTCTAGGGTTGCCACATGGTTTCAACAAAAATACCGGACACACCTGACATTACATCACAATCTACAGTACATCTTATTTAGAAAATACCAGACATTTATATTTTCTCAATTTGTTTCCCAAACAGAAAGCTCAAATACTGGACTGTCCAGTTCAAAACCGGACACCTGGCAACCCTACCGCCCTCTGATGGCTGTTTGGCCCGACTGGCTAGGCATCCACATTACACCACTAGAAACTTCAGCAATGACAAAAACCAGATTGGACCAGGGAACCTCAACTAACCTTCTCATTTATGTTGGGACACTTTATGCTGCCCCAATTACCTAGGGGCACAGAGAGGTTTGGGTTCCAGCCCAGTTTGGGCAGCAGTATGGCTAATTCAACTGCCTGTTTTTAAAATTCAAGAGTCTGAATACTGAGCTGCTACTGCTTTCTCCTATGCCTACATGCAGCTTGGTTCAGGGGACAAAGATGATAAATAAGGTATATTTTCATCCTCGTGTAATTGCAGCCCCTAGAGGACTCTGGCCTTGGTATAAGCTAACACTGTACAAAAAAATACTATAAAGAGACAACTGCTGTCCCAAAGAGCTTATAATAGGCATGCCAGACAAAGGAAGGGCAGGGAAAGGAGTACTATTTCCCCCATTTTACAGTAACTGAGGCAAAAAGAAAGGGGTAACAATTTTAAAAAGTTATTTAGAAATTTCTGTCTTATGAACTTTAAATAAGACCAACTCCTAACTGCTTAAATTGCTTTTGACAATGAGACTTCAGAGAACATCTTCAAAAGTGCCTACGTGATATGTCCAAGGCCACATTGGCAGACCCAGGATTTGAAACAGGTTTTCTGAATACCTGTCCAGTGCCTTACCACTAACATGGCCCAAAGTCTAATGCAGCTTTCCAGGAACAGCCACTGAGATAGTAACTAAAATACTTTTCTGTTTCCTGGGCTCTGAATATGTTTTAAAAAATTACAAATGCAAATATTTATTCAAAAGAAAATCTAGAATACTAAAAGCCTTTCTGACTGACATTACTGCAATACAGCATTACAGGTGGGTCCTGTTAACACTGAGGCCTCAAAAACCCATGCACCTCAAAATAAACCTAGCCTCCTAACCACAGAGTTGTTTTTAGATGCAGTTTAGGTTTTAATGTGCAAGAGTTACATTTCAGGCATCCAATAGCTCCACTTCAATCACAAATGGAATCAACTTAGCAAAGTTTGTTACGTGCCTTCTGTAGAATAAACACACCCTTATTTCAGCAATACTTAATAGTGAAGACTGAGCTGAGGTTTCTATCCAAGTTTCCTCTTTTCCAATTAGACTCAGTGGAAAAGCTATGATGATGAAACCTTCCAAGAGCAAACTACTAACCACAAAATAGTTTTAAGTTAAGATGTTGTAAGGCGGAGGGAAAAGATGAAAGGGACTTTTAGATGGTTCTGGCACTCACATTACTTCATTTAAAACTTGAAACTGGGCTAGGTGTTATGGGTATACCTACATTACACAACTGTTAGCAACAAGGCTGTGTCGACAGAGCCCAGCCGCTAAAAGTCAGCATGTTTGAACACTGCTTGTCAGCACTTTCTTCAACAAAATACTTCTACCCCCCGAGTGCTTCTGACAACAAAACAGCGTTCACACTTGCCACAGCAAAACTTTATAATTCACTGGGGGAGGAAAGGATTAAGCACCCACAAACAACAAAATTCTGTCCATCAAGAGCAAGTCTGAAGATTTGAAGGGCATCCTCCCGTTAACAACAAGAGGGGCTAAGCACACGAAGGCCATGACATTTGTGGGTGGAAAGAAATTAGAATACACTCCTTCCTTTTGTTAAAAGCAGAGAAAGGAGGGGCTTATATCAAATGTAAAAAAGGTGGAGGGAAGCAAATGAAAGAATATGAATGAGAACAAAGGCTATGTTCAAGCAAGGGAGGGCAGAAGCAAGAAATGACAAAACCATTTCTCTGAGACACATGCCACCATGAATTTTCTCTCTTACTAGATGAGGTCATCACCACATGCTGCCTTACTTAATGCTTATAACCTCACCCCACTATGACCAGCAACACGTTATCTGATTCATACCCCTGAAACAACAAACCTCTGTCTGCAAACACCTATTGACGGATCTTCCCTCCCTCATCAAACCCCATTCTCTCTACAATGAAACCACCACAGCCCTTAGTTCCTATTTAAAATACCAGCACATTTAGTGTACGTCTAGACTATATGCCTCTGTCGCCAGAGGCATGTAGATTTGGCTATCAGACATAGTAAAATGAAGCGGCGATTTAAATAATCGCCGCTTCATTTAAATTTACATGGCTGCCGCGCTGAGCCGACAAACAGCTGATCAGCACGATAGTCTGGACGCACGGGTGTCGACATCAAAGGTATTTGTCGACCACCCAGGTAAACCTCATCCCAGAAGGCTTACCTGGGTGGTCGACAAATACCTTTGATGTCGACACCCGCGCGTCCAGACTATCACGCTGAGCCGACAAACAGCTGATCAGCTGTTTGTCGGCTCAGCGCGGCAGCCATGTAAATTTAAATGAAGCGGCGATTATTTAAATCGCCGCTTCATTTTACTATGTCTGGTAGCGTAATCTACATGCCTCTGGTGACAGAGGCATGTAGTCTAGACGTACCCCTAGAATTTGTATGGTTTGGGACTCACATTTTCATTCATTTCAACTTTCCTCTTGCCTTTCCCATCCTCTCTCATCTCCATAGTTTAGATTTATCTAATTTGCAGTGTAAGCACAACAGGGCAGGGACTGGTTCGTTTTTTATAGGATTTAAAACAGCAAACAAATGATAATGCTATAACTAGCATGACAAGATGTCCCAATTTTTAGGGACAGTCCCAATATGTAGGGCTTTGTCTTCTATGGGCACCTACTACTTTCCATTCCCAGTCCTGATCTACTCTCTGGGCACCCTATGTAAAACTTTTAATAGCTAGCAATTCTCAACTCATCACTGAATAGTGGCAGTTAAAGGCTGAATCAGGGGGCTGGAAGCACTAGACATACTGAGTGGGTCTTTTTCATGAGAGTCCACCCTCTTCCTTCTGAAGGCCCTGTAGCTAAAGCACAAAATTGGGAGTCATCAGATTGTGCCTTAAGTCTGCTGTGCGACCTATGCCCCAGTACCCATCAGTAAACGGAGGATTTCACCACTTACGTAACCATACCTTGCTGCAGGTTTTGAAGCTTGATGAATGGTTTCTAATGCTGTGAGAGTTTACCGGGAATACATGCTTGAAACACAGGAGTGATCTATTTCCTTCTTATGCCCCACAGCCACACATTACCAATTGCAGATGAGAAAGACAAGACTTCAAAACAGAGAGAGATCCACAGGTTTGGATAATTTAGGAAAGCTTCAAATAAATATCTAGGTGTTTGGACTGTTAGCTAAACAGGCCTCTTGGCCACAGTCTCCTCAAAACTTAGAAAGCCACGATAGGCTCCCTTCAGGTTTAGAGAGTGGTTTAATAATTAATGCCAACTCAGTACTTCCAATGTGCTGTATTTTATCACTTTGCAAGTTATTCTGTTGCAAATTGAAACTGAAGACACTAACTCTTCATTTAAAAATACCTTCCAATACAGCACTGTTGAGCAGCAGAGCCGAGTGGCTTGTTTGCACTAAATTCTCCCTTAGTTCAACCCTACGGAAGCTGAACACAAAGGCCAACTTTCTGCAAGCACAGATGTCTCTTTTAAAGCCTGACACTGACATTTTTGTTGTTTAGACGAGAGGGAGTATATAGTCTGATCCTAATGATCTTCCTCCTACGAATACTTATGCACCAATCTTAGATTTTCTATAACTTCTCCCACGTTAAGTGCCAGCAGAGAATATATAAATATTTACTGAGGTTAATCCTTCTAAGAATACTCTGGATGCTCCTAAGGTGCCAGTTCACTGGATTATTAATTGTCACTATGCTTCTAAATGGCTTTGATAGAGGTTTCCAGGCTGGCCTCTTTCTCATTGTTTGTCTTAGGTGATTTGCCCAGATAAAGCTGGTGTAAACTGATCATGCAGTTAATAATAACCCACTTAACATGAAAGCCATCTGCTTGGGTGGGATGAGAAAAGATGACAGGTTTAAGTACATGCACACACACACACACACAGATGAGAAGCAGAGAGGAGGTGAGAGAAGTGCAAGCTGCCCTCATTGTGCAAGGCCAATGTTGTTTTCTCCATGGCATGGTGCTTTCTCTCATACAGTCACCTCCAGTCTGACAACATAGAAGAATGTTATACTAACAGGAGACTCTAGTGCAAGGCAATCATGCTAGTCACAAAATGGCACATCTGTGCCATCCTGGAAATGCCTTGCTTTATTTGTCGTTTTCATTTAGTGCTGCATTAGGAATTAAGCCCAAAAATTCAGTTCTCGAACATGTATGTGTTTTCCTCCTGAAATGGAAAGGAGCTATGTGCTCCAAGGATGCTGCGCTGGAAATGCGATCCTTCAGGTTCTAATGTCCCCCACAGACACCTACCATGAGATCCACATGGTCTCTGTGCCTGAAACGAGATTGCCAAAAAGGGTGTCGTGTGGGTTAAATTCGAAGTGGGAACTGAAGGCAATAGCCAGGAAAGTCTTTCTGCATGACCATTTACAACCTCAGGAAGGTCTTAGGAGCTTATCTTACTAGAGATTCCCTATGCTGTTCTGTAAAAAGAGCAAAGAGACACTTTGTCCTGTGAAGATCCATTATGGAATAAAGTCATTCGGCCCCTTAGCAGACAGCAGAAACACAAGTATGTTTCTAACTGTCAACATAACTTCCCGTTAAAATTAGACATTCTGCATAATCTTTAGGAGTCAGAATTAAATATACCCACGTTAAGAATTAAATACACACTTATTCACCCAACCCCAGTGCATCCTCTCCTCAAGGACAGAACTTGAATCCAAGCATAGACTGATGTAGAATCTCACGTCAAATCAAATGCCCCTCTGTGTACGTTAGCACTTTCTCCCAAAAATTCACTTCTACTTTCTGGGTCAGGCAGAGCAGCTTTAGAATACAGGGGGGCTAACATGCTTGGGGAAAATGCACACACTTTGCTTATTGTGTTTAGGCTCTTACACTGTACCCATCACCTGGGTGCCTGAGCACCAGGTGCCGAGTCATGAACAATATACGAACATCAGAGAAAACACACTAAGGGCTTAATCCTGTAGTTGACAGCACTGAGACAGACTGCTGTCCCTGTATTGAACCCTATTGATTTCACTAGGGCTCATTGTCAGTCCACCAGTGCACGTCATGATCCAACCATTGCAGGACTGGAGCCTTGAGGAGTCAGAAGCATGTGACAATATCATATAGATTCCCCCAGAGTGCATAATAATTTTCAATTGAAACTGACAAGCCCCCAGCCAGTTGTGGGGGTAGGTAAGGGAAAAGGTGCAATCCACTACAAAGACACCAAATCGAACCTATTTAAGCCTGGGTTGTTGAATATATCAGCTTTACCAGACCTGGCAACTTATCAGCTGCCTTTTTTTAACACTGATCAGATGTTGCTCAAGGCTTGCCCTTCCTTTGCACCAGAAACCTGCGCTGGTGCTCCAGCCCTGCACCCCCACCCCACTCTTGCACTCACCCTCCCTCCCAAGATCTCCCACCCCACCTCACCTCGCACCTAGACCCCCTCCCCCACCTCCAGCCCACTCCTTGCATTCATTTTGTCATCATGAGTGGCTGGCTGGTGGTCTGCTAAAAGGTCTGTGTTGAGCTGGGTGGGCCGTGGGCCAAAAAGTTGGAGAATCACTGCTTCACTTGGACTAATATTCTGTTTATGTAAATAAAATTCTGCAGCTGCGTAAAGTCAGGCATCTAGGTGAACCAGGGGCCTTAGTTTGGTGAATTAACTCTTCTATTCTCCTCATAAGCCTTTCAAAGAGATTCATGTAACAGAGTTTGCAGAGGAAGAAAGTCTGAAACGACATGAGGTTCAATATGGTTGACAGACTTTAGAGTTTAACCTGCCAGAGCTACATTCTCCTTCCATACCCAGGGGAATTCTCCCAGTCTTATTGCATGTCAATACATGAGGAAAGTACAGAGGGGTGATTGCAAAGATGTTTCTTGTGAAACATCGCTTTTGAACCTTTCACTATTAAATCACAGGCCAAACCATAAAGCACTCCCTGTTCAGTCAATAGATTCTATCATCTTAACACAGACTAGTAAATCAACCATGGATTAGGGACAATAGACTAACAGTACTACATGGAGAGAATGCACTGGCTAATTTCTCTCTTTTTTTAAAGCAAGCCAACAAACATCATCTGAGTTTTAAATTTTCCCTTTAAAAAAAAATCCACAAAGGCCCAGCATTACCTTGTTGACTATTAGCCTGCCAAAACCCAGGTTTTAAGTAAAAGTTGGCTTTGAGCTAAAGTGCTCAAAAAAGCACTGGAAACCACAAAACGACTAGTTATTTTTTCCCTTTTGTCATTTTATAATCTGAGTGGTTATAGTCAGAAAAGTGATTATATAAAAATGGCCCCCTTTTGCCCAATACATCTGCTCCCTTAGGGGCTTTGAATCATATCTTCTGAGTTAAAAGTAATAAAAGCATGCTTTTGTCAGCCAGCTCTGCAGAGGTAATGGAAGTGAAAGTGGAGTCTATTCTGCCTCAAATGTCATCAGCACAAAATATCAGCCAATTTCCAAGTCTAGAATGAGACACTACACTTTATGGTTCAAATGTGCTGTACAAATATTAACAGCCCTCACATTATTACTGAAAGGCAATGAAATACCCAGCTGTATCTGAATATATTAATTATAGACTTTGTGCTAATGGCTGAGCCTACTGCTTTTAAAATCTAGAGAGAAGATGCACTTACTTCTGTTATTAGGAGCAAATTGAACAGAAGGGTAACTTAGTGAACAAATATGACACATACCTTTGCACACAGCCACTGAGGAACTAATGCTGATCCCAGTAGAGCTAAGTTCAGTAGCATTGGACATGGTTTCTTAAAGGGCATATAGCAGTGGTGGGCAAACTGTAGTCTGTGCACCCCCAATCTCACCTCCTCTCCCCCACACCTCTCACGCACTGGGGCCCCACACTTCCTACTCCTCCTCCTCCTTCCCAGTACTTTCAGAACACTATGAATCAGCTCTGGGAGAGTGAGGGAGGAGTGAGAATGGAGCATGAATCAGCTGATTCATGCATTCTGAAAGTGCTGGGAGGCAGAGGGAGAAGTAGCTAAGCGTGGGGCTCCAGTGTCCCAGTGTGCAAGAACGGTGTGGGAGAAATGGCAGAGAGGTGGGCCATGTGGCCCACTGAGATGAAGAAGAGCCACTCATGCAGCCCACACACTAGTTTGGTTGCCCAGCGCTGGCATACAGCCTTACAGCAATGCATGGTGTGAAGCTAGCACACAGCACGCAAGCTAGTTGTGACAATCAGGGCTGATGAAATGCCAGGATGTTAATGCACTCCTAAGACAGTGACGCCACACACACGCGCGTACACACACACACACACACACACACACACACACACACACACACACACACACACACACACACACACACTCTCCCACTCCCTCCAGAGCAGTTACGTCAAATGGGCTGAAGGCAGCTGGCTGAGAATGACCATGTTTTCACATTCTGAGATAAAGCATTCATAGTACCTAACCTGTATTCCTGTAAGGAAGCTTGCAGTCATAGTAGCTCAGCTTTTCACAGCAATTAGGCTTTGTTTAGAATTTCTCTCGTTATCTGTGTAACATAAACATTGCTTTTATTTAAGTAATTGGAACTGGCAGGGCAGGTTATTACACAAGGATGCTTATAATTTAGGGTGGGGGTGTACCGTGAGAAGGAAATTGACTTTTGACCTTAAGATAGGCAGAGGCAGGAGTGCACAGGCAAGGAAATTGTAATGCCCTTCCCTCAAACAACGCAGCTGCAAACCTGCCAGCCCTACGATTTCTCCCACAGTCTACAGACTTCCCCAGTTCTCCTACAGGCCTGCAAAGAAAACACCTGTCTATTAGGAAATCCCTGTCTGATGGGCTGAAGTAGAATAGGAGGAAAGTCAATCAGAACTCCTGTACATACTGCGGTATAGTCTAATTGTCATTAACTGTAACAATAATGGCAATCCCGCTGCAGGTCACCTTTTAGGAAGGGTGTACATGCTTCTTGGTTTCTAAAAGTTAACAAAGCATTTGGGTTTTTTCTACTAAATGAGCAGTGATATTCAGGAGTAAACGAGCTAATTGATCTCTTCTGGTCTTAAACTCTACTAATCTACAAATTACATTTTAAACACAAATTTTTGATTTTTCCAACTATCTTCAATGGGACAGCAAATGCTTTTCTCTCACACTTGTTCTTCAAACATTCCTGTATGACTTACAACTCATGCCAGTTAAAAGGTCGGCAAGACTGCATGTGTGCTCTAGGATGTTCAAGCTACATTTTTACAAAATGAACAAAACATCATTAACTGATGGAAAGACGAAGCTATATTGCAAAATTTTAAAAATAAAAAAATCAGCTCTGGTGAGATCTGAGATTAAATTTAAATCTATCAGCCCTGCCTTTGTATCTAACTAGTGTTTAAAAGGCACATTCCATCCCTCCATGCGCACCACTCGTTTTCCAAATGCAGAATCTAAGCGCATAATGCCTAGAAGTCTAGCCTAATAATGCGATTCTTGGGATAAAAATCACATTATGCAAATGTACTTTTTTCTGAATGAAAAAAAGAGAATTCATCATGGCTTCTTAGTCTGACCTGGACTAAAAATGCCCATACAGACTGGTGTAAATGGAAGTGTTTCAGTCCTTAGAGTTGTATCATAAATACTTGATATTTCATGCTTGGAGCATATTTCTAGGTAAATATTACTCTGCATCAGCTCCTAGGTCCAAAGGATTTGAGGTGAAATCAATTACACTAATTTAAATGAAGACAGGAAGTCCCTAGTAAAAGCAAATGATACATTAACATTCCTTTCTCAGGTTCCTGTAAATGTAGAATGCTCCTCTGTGCTTATTTTATTTTGGCTATGCCCCTTTTGTGCTTTTCACATACCAAAGCAAGTGAAAGATCTTAGAAAAGACAACTGATCTCCAGCAAATATAGATGTTGCGAAAATTACCTGTAATACTAGATACCCTGGAAACATCCTGAGACTGAGTGGAGCGGTTTCGATTCTGCTGTCTGCGCCTGCTTGTGGCTGATCGACTGGTCCGAACATGAACCTCGCTCACTTTGAAAAAGGCCACCATGAAAGGCTGCTTGTCGTAAGGACCATTTCGGCCAATCACGCCTGCTGCTCTAGGGTTTACATTGAGACCTTCAGATGGAACAATAAAATGGTGTTAAAAAGCAACACAATTATTGAATAGCTTTTGCTAACAACACAGACAGCTGCTCTCCCACAAGTAGCATTACCTTTTTGTCTCTTTCTTACCTCCTCCATTACAGCCTACTGTCTTCTTCATAACGTTCTCTAAGTTGGACTGTGAGCTCCTCGGAGTAGTGTTCTTTTGAATTCCTTTAACATCTCTAATATCAAATAATCCGATAGTACTTTATAGACTAACAAAACACGTAGATGGTATCATGAGCTTTCGTGGGCACAGTCCACTTCTTCAGATGACCTGAGTTTTGAGTTTAGGATGTGTACACCCAAAATAAACAGGGGAGAAGGAAGGGGGGAGAAGAGGGGGAAAAAAGGAAGGGGGCGGGAAATAAGAAGCAAAGGTATGTAAATATCAAAGGGAAAAATCAAACAGGTTTTCCCCTTGATATTTACATACCTCTGCTTCTTGTTTCCTGTCCCCTTCCTTTTTTTCCCCCCCTTCTCCACTCCTCCTTCTCCCCTATTTATTTTGCGTCTGGACATCCTAAACTCAAAACTCCGGTCATCTGAAGTAGTGGGCTGTGCCCACAAAAGCTCATGATACCTTCTACATGTTTTGTTAGTCTATAAAGTACTATCAGACTATTTGTTGTTTTTTCAGTTTATCCCGTATAGACTAACTCGGCTACCCCCTGAAGCGTCTGAACATCTCTAACGTGATGTATACACACAGGTATAATAAATACACGGTTAAAACCTAATTCTGTAGTCAAGTTAGTGATGCTGCTTCTGAGCCACTAAGAATGGGGACATTATGGAGAAAATCCTGGGGAAATTTGAGGAAAAAGAGGCTGAATACCTTTCCCATAAAGAGTAAGGGTAGAGTTATGCCAGTAACTCGTACACATAGGTGGACAGTAACACACTACTTTTCTTTTGCAAAAACAGACACTGGACAGTCTCTAATCTCTTGCTTGAGTTTTTAGATGAACTTGAAAGAGGATGAAGAAAATGGAAGGCAGACACCATTTCATGTTGGCATTCCACTCTTAGATTCTCCTAGGTCTCTTCCTTACTTCCTTCTTCTCACCACCCACCTCTCTTTTCCCAACTTTCAACGTTTCCACAGATTGTAGATGTTGTAGTTACTTGTGCAGCGCCCAGTCCCACATTCTGCAAAGCCAGTCCCACACCTGGAATCGTGGTTAGACTGCTACATTGGGAGTCTGAAACTCCTGGTTTCTTTCCCCAGGTGTGCTACTAACACTGTCATGCTGGACAAGCTGTGTTTGTGCACCAGTTTCTCTCTCTAAATTGGTAACCACAATACTTCCCTCTCCCAAAGTACTATTGCAAGGCTTAATCAAGATTTGTAATGTGGGTCACAATCCTTAGTGCTTTTCATTCATGTTAGTGAGAATTCTGCTGCTGCTTCTTTCTGGACACAATGCTTTCTATCAGCAATTGACAGAAAGCAGTGGATGAAACATTGGCTTCACTGGAGTCAATGGTAGCCTTGCTTTACCCTTTGATGTTTTTAGGGCCAGCTCAGTAGTAGGAGGGACTCTTGGATGGCAGAGGCAACAATTGCAAGAAGTCTATCATCAGTTTTAAAGCCACTGCACATTTTAAATATAGCCCTCTTTTTAAAAGGATTACACTGGAATATTTTTTCATGACTTTGAAAAATAAAGAAAAAAAAAACTTATTTGGCTGGCCTTTCAGAGGTGTTGTAGCGAACATCTACAAGCTAGGTCATTTGGAAAAGTAGCATTCCTATAGGCCATCTATGACTGGAGCTACACATGTAATACAGGCAGTCCCCGGGTTACGTACAAGATAGGGACTGTAGGTTTGTTCTTAAGTTGAATCTGTATGTAAGTTGGAACTGGCGTCCAGATTCAGCCGCTGCTCAAACTGATCAGTTTCAACAGCGGCTGAATCTGGATGCCAGTTCTGACTTACATACAGATTCAACTTAAGAACCCCAGGCATCCCCAAGTCAGCTGCTGCTGAAACTGATCAGCGGCTGATTCCAGGAAGCCCGGGGCAGGGGCTTCCTGTAGTCAGCCTCTGGTCAGTTTCAGCAGCGGCTGACTTGGGGACGCCTGGGGCAGAGCAGCTCTGCCCCAAGCGTCCTGATTCAGCCGCTGCTGAATCTGACCAGCAGTGGCTGAATCAGGACGCCTGGGGCAGAACAGCTGGGGTGCTGCCCGGTTGGTCCAATAGCGCCCAGAGCGGCGCTACGGGACCAACTGGCAGCGCCCCAGCTGCTGTACCACAGGTGTCCGGAGCAAAGCCACGGAGCACGGGGGCAGCGGGACAGCCCAGATGCGCCGTGGCTGTCCTGCTGCCCTCGGTCTCCGTGGCTTTGCTCTGCTTTGCTCCCCGTCCACCTGGTCTGCAGACCAGGGGAAAGGGGAGGGGAAAGCAGAGCCAAGCCACGGAGCACGCGATCAGCTGACAGCCTTGTCCGCTGCCCACGTGTTCCGCCGCTTTGCTTCCTCTCCCTGGTCTGCTGGAGACCAGGGAGAGGAACGGCCCCATTCGTAACTGCGGATCCGACATAAGTCGGATCCGCGTAACTCGGGGACTGCCTGTATATATAACAGAAAAAAATGGGTACTCAAAAGTATTTTAGAGTGATACAAAAAAGTCCAGACAAACACTAAGGAGGGTTCAAGTTTGTGCACTTGAATACATTGTTCATCTATCCCATCATAGTTGTGCCCATGGGTACATTACCAACACCATCATATTATGGTTGATGGGCTATCAACAATTTCCAATTAATAAAGACAATTGCCTGCCAGATGAATCAAGCAAGTTGAGCTGTAACCTACCATCTCTGGTCAGCACACTCAGCTGGAGTCCCATGTTATGTTGAGGGTTCATCACCCACATGTTGCTGGTGGCAGTGATGTCAAATTCCAACCAGCCTTCTTCTGAGGCCCACACTGCTCTGGTATCCAGCAAAAACAGATCAGAATCTCTGCAAGAGAGAACAGGAACAAGAGAGGGTCCTAGATTACCACACATGCTTCCATTATCACAGTAGTGGGAAGAGTTGAAATTACATCATTGCTCATATATTACTATAATTTCACCAGGAAAAGACATGTGCTTCTGCACATCAAGTTCAAAATGTTACCAAAATGTAGCTGTTTTCTATGCTTGTGGAACCCAGACCAGCTACAGAAAGGCTAATATGTAGGGCAATGTGTTAGTAACTTGATTTTAAGCCTCTCTTAGTGAGGCATGGGTGTAAACATAGGTGCGGGAACTATAAGTGTGGGGGGTGCTGCAGTACCCCCAAGTTCAAGCTAGATCTTCCTGCTCTGCCACCCTGGGGTTCTGCTTCTGGCTCTGTGCCTGCTCCAAGCTCCTGTGGCACGGAGGTGGCATGGACAGGGTAAGGGGTCTGTCTTTCAGCATCCCACTATTAAAAATGTGTTCCCATGCCACTAGGTATAAATTGAGTCTAGACTGTACAGTGGCCAAAAGTTATTCCCATTTCTGTCTGTTTCCTAATATTTATCCCTATTTATCTAAAAGGGTTATAATTCTTGTGTGAGATGAGCCAATATTGCAGCATTAATTTGAATATTTGACACCAATCTTAACACTTTTTTTGTGCACAAACACATTGTAATTAACATCAACTTAAGGGATATGAAAAAAAAAAACCCAACAGGTTACCTGTCCCCCTTATCCCATCAAAGGTTAATTACGAAAAAAGTTTTGTTTGAGTTACTTTTTATTTTTGGCCAAATGGTGTGTCATATTGCCCAGTAGTTTGCTTTACATGAGATCACACATGGAAAAATAAGCATGTCAGTATATTAGGGCTCTTAGTGTAGCTAATTTTTATAGAGGAAAGGCTTTGCTCCTCCCTCTGGTAGTAACCACACTCTGTGGTTGACTCAGCAGCCTTTTCCACAGGAGTCTTTGCATCCTCTCTTCCAATGTGAAAAGTGTTTCATGGGGAATTCTCTGACCTTCACCTTTAGCAGCAGCAAGTGGTGGGGCTGGTTAGATGCTATAGGCTTTGGAAACTATATGGTTGCAAGATTTGAGCTTCACTGGGCATGATGTATATCCTGGAGCACCACTACTCCGGAGGGATTAACTGCTGAATCAGGCTTTTCAATCCAACTATTCAGAAATAAATAGGCTTACAGACTAGTCAATAGACCTGCATCATTTTTTTAAAACTGTCAAAAAGAGTTTCCTCTAAAAATTCCCACGATTTTCCAACCATCATCACTATTCCACTATTCCACTGCTCCTTGGTACAGGTTTATGAAGCCAACTATAAAAGTAGTATTCCACAGATATTATAGGGGACACTTACAGAAGCACCTATTGTTAAAGGAAGCCAGATACTTGCCATAAGAAGCCCTGTTTTCAGTTGTTGTAATTTTACCAAAATAACTGCTTGTGATATTTTATTCTTCAGGGGAAAAAAAACTTTAGTTGTTTCCAGGAACAAAATTAGGAGAAAATGTTTTCCTCACATTAAAAAAAATGTTTCCAACCATTTTATAAAGAAGCTCTAGCACTCCATGATTTGGAGTAGGGATTTGAAATTTGGCAGAGGCCTTCTGTAAACAGGGATGTGCCTTTTGCAATCCCTGTGAAAATTTACCAAAATTTATCCATGCTCAGTAAAAAGACTCAGTTTGGCAGCTAAATTCTCTGAAGATTCTATATGCATCAAAGATGATCCAGCCCTATAGCAATATAACTGGTTGTATGGCACCCCCACAGAGGATGCGCCATCATACAGCTACACTGCAGAGCAGAACTTTCCCTGCAATTGCTCCTCCTGCCAGCTGGAGGCATCTGTAGTGCTAGATCTCAGAACTACACACAGCCTCTCCTGTGCTTTCAGGCTCCCCTATTGGTATTCAGGCAGCACGGAGAAGAACATCTAACTGAACCGCAGAAGGGTGAGGAATGAGACCGCGTGAGAAAGGGAAAAGCTGGAGTGGTATGTTTGGGGAGGATGGGCAAAAAGAAAAGAGGTGTTTAACCACTAGAGAACACTCCCCTCCAGAAACCAGTATTGAGCCCAGGATTTCAAACTCTCAGCATTATTCTGATGTCTGAAAATATCTGTGAACCCCATTGGCACAATATGGAGAGACAGAAATAAGCAAGAGGTTGTTTGAGCAAGCTACCTATGACCTGAGAGCTGAAATATCTACAGCACAGATTCAAGACAGACAGAATCTGACTATCACTGATGCTCAGGGTTCCATGCACAAACTTATCTTCATTCAAGGATACCCTGTGGTCTCCTGCAAACAGAGGAGAGAGGACTTCTTAATTTAGTATATAGAAGTGAAATTCCAATACCATAATGAACCATTTCTTAACACTTAGTTAAACTGTCCCTGGTGTTTTATATCCAGAAACAGTTTTCTTCTTCTGCATTTACACTGTGCTTACTATCACTGTGATATCTGAAAACCTAATCAAGATTTTAATCATACATAACTACTTTGAGTATTCAGTAATGTTTGTGCAGCACATTAAATGTGTACAACACTTTACAAGTGATGGGTTTGTATTATTATGGTGAAGTAAATAAAAGGGGGAAACTGAGACAGTGAGGGGAAGTGATTTCTCAAGACTACACAGCAAGCTGACTGAAGAAAGGAGAATCTGAAATTCCTCACTTAACTAGGAGTTTATTCCTCTAGACCAGGGGGTGGCGAACCTAAGGGCCGGGGGCCAAATGTGGCCCCAGCATTGCCTGGATCTGGCCCCTGAGCTTTCGGGCCTTCCTCAGCATTAGGGGAGCCCATGCTGGCACTCCAGCCCCCCTGCTGCCTTCCTGCAGCCCCTGACCCCCAACTGATTTTTCTGTGGGTCAGCAGCCCCTGACCCAAAAAAGGTTCCCCGCCCCTGCTCAAGACCTCACTATATGGGTGTAACTCAAGTCACACTTAAGTAAATGGGAGTATTTCCAAGGCTTCCAATTGACTTTGGAGCAGGCTCTGTGAGAATTAAGGTTAATACAATTTCAAGTGGCTGAAAGAAACACAGTCTAGGGAAGAAGTTTGTGTGAATCACATTTTATATATAAAATCTCTCTCACACACACACACACACACACACACACACGTACGTACGTTCTTAACACCAGCATCCTAGCCATGTAGCCAGGGCATTTATGGAAGGAATAATTTGCATCTAGGTATGGAACCTTACCTTAATTAAATATTTCTTTAGCTAAAAGTCTCAACAAACCTTTCAACAAAATGTCTGTGGGTAGTTAAATAATTAAGATGAATTAACAAACGTTAATTAACTTATATGTTAGTCAAGTAGTTAATCTTTGTTACTACAGTTTGTGAAATTTCCAGATTAAAATAATTTCTCTCTGTCCTGAGATCATGTTATAACATGGAATTTTGCCACAGGAAAAACACCAATGCTATAAAAAGCTACATTTTACGAAATACATGTTGGAGAAAGGTTTTCTATTTTCCCACCATTCCTCTTTCTCCTGCCTCCCTCTCTTCCATTAGATAGAAGTTTTCCCAAGAACGCAGTGAGAATAAACAGAGCTCTCTCCTTCAGATGACTAAATTAAAGACCTCTTATTTTAATTACAGATGAGGAACAACATTTCTGGCTCAGTTTCAAAGCTCGCAATTACACAGGTGTTTAAAGGATTGTTACGCATTGACAGCCATTTACTGAGGCTTTAGTTACTATAAGTCTCTAAAACTTTCTTCAGCTGAACATTTTTGTTTACTTTTCTTCAAAGGCAAGTTGACATAATAGTCTAGACTGCATAACGTCAACCTCAAAGGAGATTTTTGCACAGAAATGTGGGGGTTTTACTGCTTTAAAAAAAATAATATCAATTCCAAATAAACAAAAATGTATCGCACTCAATCTACAGTTTACACTACTTCAGATCTCCAGAAAATTTATTTTAAGTGATGCATTATCAAAATCTTTTCATCTGAACTAACCTGAATAGAATGAAAAATTGTACTCACCAAAAATGTAGTATTACACAGTTTTTGAAAGTACAACCTAGCAGAACTGTAAGTCAAATTCTTTCAGTGTGTTATTTTTAGTTCTGCCTAGATAAAAATCTTAAAGAGTTTACTGATATGCAAAATATATCGATTAAACTGTGTGAAGAACATGATGAATGCAAAGATGTATTATAGAATATTAGCAACTTTGCGTTTCTAAAGCATCTTTATTCAATGCATTACAAAGTACCTCACAAAAGTTAGGAAATTAGAAGAGAATCCCAGTGCCCATGAAGAACCAAAACAAAAATAAAATCCACCTATGGGCTATATTTGGCTACTGAGTCTCTCCATGTGGAACTCTTTGGAGGATCAAGTCCTTAATCCTCACAACTCTGACAAGTATGTATTATAGTACTACAGGCAGTCCCCGACTTACGCAGATCCGACTTATGTCGGATCCGCACTTACGAACGGGGTTTTTCTCGCCCCGGAGCTCACGGGCGGCGGGTCGCCACCCGTGTCCTTCGGGGCGAGAAAAGCTTCTCCCGGTCTCCCTGGTCTGCTGGGGGGGTCCAGCAAAGCCGCTGGACCCCTGCAGCAGACCAGGGACACCCGAGCAAAGCCGCCGCCTGGGCAGCTTTGCTCGTTTGCCCGGGAGCAAAGCCGCCCAGGCAGCGGGACCCCCGCCACCTGGGTGGCTTTGCTTGGGTGTCCCTGGTCTGCTGCGGAGGTCCAGAAAAGCCGCTGGACCCCCCCAGAAGACCAGGGACACCCGAGCAAAGCCGCCGCCTGGGACCCCTCCCAGCAGACCAGGGAGACAGGAGCAAAGGCGCACAGGCGGCATCCCGCCGCCTGTGTGGCTTTGCTCGGGGGCAAAGGAGCAAAGCCACACGGGTGGTGGGGTCCCTCCGCCTGTGCGGCTTTGCTCGGGTCTCCCTGGTCTGCTGGGGGGGGAGGGGGCGCAACTAGTGTGCCCCCCCCCCCAGCAGACCAGGCTTTTGTTGCGGTACGCCTCGGGTAGAGCAGCTGGGGTGCTGCCGGGTTGGTCCTGTGGGAACCTACCGGGCAGTGCCCCAGCTGTTCTGTCCCAGGCTCCAGATTCAGCAGCTTTTGAAACTGATCAGGCTGATTTCAGGAAGCTGGGGGCAAAGCAACTCTGCCTCCGGCTTCCTGTAGTCAGCCCCTGGTCAGTTTCAGTGGCAGCAACTGAATCTGGAGCCAGTTTCGACTTTCATACAAATTCAACTTAAGAACAAACCTATAGTCCCTATCTTGTACGTAACCCGGGGACTGCCTGTACTTCCATTTTACAAATGGGTAAACTGTGGGGAAAAAATTGCCCAAGCTCACATAAATAGTCTGTTTCCTGACTCCAAGTTCAGCACTTTAATCACAAGACCAATCTACTCTAAATAGACCATGTTATATCTCAGAATTCAGTTTTTTCACCAATAGGATTTTTCATTGTCCTTAAAAAGGGGACAAAAAAGTTACTGAAATTTTCTTCAGATTTTGGAGGAAAAGGTAATAATCTACAGGAGTGAACATTTATCTGGTAAATTTACAGAGAACAATTTTAACATCTAAACTGCTTTATCCACCCACTCTTATCCTTACCTCCCACTCAGAAGTAAGTATATGCATCTGATATACAAATCTGGCCGTAAGCTTCAAACAGGTTGACGTTAGCTTTGACATTAGTTTTGAACGAGCCAGTTCTAATCCAGTGAGGGGACAGTTATTTTCTAAACTATAAAATAGACTGCTTTCAAATCAATTTTTCCTTAAGATTAGAAACTCAGTATTTGTATAAATATCCTGTTGCAAAGAGAAAGACATCACTAACAGTAACTGACAACTAAAAATACAGTAATGACAGTTTCAACCCCTTTATGGAATTACATTCTGTTACAGAAAAGCACATCATATAAATGGGAAAAGCAAAGAACACACCCCCACCTCAATTTTATCATGTGGTAGGAATCTTTCTACGCACATTAAGTGACAATATTTCATTCGTGATATAAATCAAATTGTTTAATAAACATTGGCCATTAAGGCACCATATCCTTCCTTTGATCTTCATCTCAAGCCACTGCTTCACTTAAAAAAATAGATTAGCAGTTTGGACAGTGTAGGAGTGTTTTAAAGTCTGTATTAACAGGATATTTACACTTGAAAACATAATAATCATCCCAACCAAGGGCTGAAATCTTTGCTCAACCACAAACCCCCTCAGTCCTCCCACTCGCAACCGAACACCTTGAGAGAGAAAGCAAGAAAGTTGGAGTGAAAAAACAGACATAATGGCCTGTTTCCAGAAAGAAATCTATTTCTTCCTTTCACTTTTAACGATTAACCCACTTCTAAATTGTGTCAAAACTCAGATTCTCTCTTCTTCTTCCACAAACTCAATATATATTTTATTCACATATAGGGAGAGAGTTTGGAACACAAATGTAAATAAGATTGAATTCTATTCTGTTCTGCATCAGCATTGCATTACTGCAGTCTACCACGTTTTGAGAAGTAGACTATACCGAACATGGTCACAAGAACTTGAAAGTCAGTGAGACTTTGTCCCCTAAATCCCTATGAGGCTTTAGACAATCTCTCTTATTTAGTATATTTTAAAAATGAATGCCCTTTTGCTGAAACAACCCAGGAACATAGAATCATAGAATCATAGGACTGGAAGGGACCTCGAGAGGTCATCGAGTCCAGCCCCCCGCCCTCAAGGCAGGGCCAAGCTCCGTCTACATCCCTGACAGATGTCTATCTAACCTGTTCTTAAATATCTCCAGAGATGGAGATTCCACCACCTCCCTTGGCAATTTATTCCAATATTTGACCACCCTGACAATTAGGAATTTTTTCCTAATGTCCAATCTAAACCTCCCATTACTCCTTGTCCTGTCCTCAGAAACCAAGAGGAACAAATTTTCTCCTTCCTCCTTGTGACGCCCTTTTAGATATTTGAAAACCGCGATCATGTCCCCCCTTAATCTTCTTTTTTCCAAACTAAACAAGCCCAGTTCATGAAGCCTGGCTTCATAGGTCATGTTCTCTAGACCTTTAATCATTCTTGTCGCTCTTCTCTGTACCCTTTCCAATTTCTCCACATCTTTCTTGAAATGTGGCGCCCAGAACTGGACACAGTACCCCAGCTGAGGCCTAACTAGTGCAGAATAGAGCGGCAGAGTGACTTCACGAGTTTTGCTTACAACACACCTGTTGATACAACCTAGAATCATATTTGCTTTTTTTGCAACAGCATCACACTGTTGACTCATATTCAACTTGTGGTCCACTATGACCCCTAGATCCCTTTCCGCCATGCTCCTTCCTAGACAGTCGCTTCCCATCTTGTATGTATGGAACTGATTGTTCCTTCCTAAGTGGAGCACTTCTCATTTCTCTTTATTAAACTTCATCCTGTTTACCTCTGACCATTTCTCTAAACAGGAGACAAAACAATACAGGTTAAGCCCAAAGCACAGAGACCTCGGTGAAGGGTCAGAATCTGGGCCCAACATAGACAACCACAGCAGGAACAAAGGAGAGACCAAAAGGAATACAGGCAGGGTATCTAATGATCATAGATGTCTGTAAACTATTCCCCATATTTCTTGCATTAAACAGGAAAAGTAAGTGAATAATCACAATTATAGCATAACTGGTATCATGGCTTGTGGGGAGAATTCACATGACTGGAATAATGGCATGGAAGCGTACAGCTTGTTCAGGAAGGGCAGGCAAGGGGGTAAGTGAGGAGGGTGTAACACGTTCATTGGCAGAGATCCTCTTGAGACTGTCACTCTATGTGCTGAAATACCACTGAGCTTGCCTACTTGTTCTGCAGGGCACCCTACCACCCTGTCCTACTATGCCAGACCTGTCAGTCTCTTCCCACATTGTCACAGAGCTGGGATCACAGACCCCAGCAGAGAAATGCAGACACTGAGCTCAGCTCAGTTGAAAGGACTTGCCACAGCACCTAGGTGCACAGCCCTAGTGGCACTTCCCAGAACACCAGACAAATCCGTCTTATGCTACATAAAGTTTTATATAGAGCAAGCTCATAAAACATTCTCCCCCTTTATTAATGAAAGCAATATGCGCAGCAGTTTTCATCCCCAGGTAATAATTATTTACACTGGGTTTATTAACAAACAAAAAAAGTCATGTTATAAAGTATAAACAATAGGATTTATGTGGTCATAAGAGATAGCAGACAGATCAAGTAAGCTACTGAGCAAAATAAAACAACATACACCAACTAAATCTCATACTCTAAAAAACTTATTAAATGAAATTTCTTACCCTAACAGTAGCTCTAATTACCTTTACTCACAAACTGGAAATCCTCCCAGCTTGGGCCTGATCCTTCCCGCTCTTCAGTCTTAGTTGTCCTGGGTGGAAAGCAAAGGTGTGCTGGCATATGGCAGCAGGCCCCATTGTTTGGCTTTCACTTTTATATAGATTTTGTCCAAGGCGGGAATCCTTAGTGTTCAGTTCAAACTTTTCTCACCTTCAGTGGAAAAGGACAATGCCCATGATGGGTCCCAGCATCAGGAGAGCTAAAAAAATACATCCTGTGGGGACTCTGAGCCCCTCCCTCTGGCTGATTCATAGGGGAAAAACAAACCTATTCATAGATCATCGTCCTTATCCATGAGTCATCAAATTTCTGTAGTACCCTTAACAGCCCTCACTTAGCATGTCCATATTAGTTAAACAGGTTTATATTTCGTATTTCTAATTCCAAATACAGGGATGATGCATACACATAAACAGAATATACACAGTCAGATATGTTACTTTTCTAATGATATGTTACACGAAGTATTTAGCATAAAGCACGTTCCAGTTATTTCATATTCATAAGCATATTTCCATAAAGAATATGGACTGCAGTGTCACACAGGCATTGTCTCATATATTAAGGATGTATACATGAGGTTGAGATAAAAGTGGGAGGCAGAGCTTTTGAAAGTCTCTGGGTAAGTATAAAAGGGATCAAAACAAAGGTAATATCATGACAGGGTTTCCACCATGAGCCACGTAACCAGGAAGTGGTAGTGGAGGAGGGTTATTATAGATATATTTAAAAAAAATTAACAAAATCATCCAAAACACAGGAGTTGGTAGTGATGGGAGACTTCAACTACCCAGACTTCTTTTAGGAAAATAACGCAAATCACAGATTATCCAACAAGTCCCTAGAATATATTGGAGACAAGTTTTTATTGCAGAAGATGAAGAGAGAGACTAGGGGAAAGGCTGTTCTAGATTTCATACTGACAAACAGGCAGGAACTAGGGATGTAAGCACTAGTCGAGTCAATACTTTACTAGTCGTTCTCCCCCACCCCTTGCTGCCTCTATCAGAAGTACCAAGGGGGCAGGGTGGAGCAGGAGCCAGTGCGGGGGGGAGCCGGCTTAAAAGCCAGTTTCTCCCAGCACCATCTCTAACAGAGTCACAGCAGGGACCAGGTGCAAGCAGGGAATTAGCTATCCTGGCTGGCACCTGGTTCCAGACGCTGCGCCTCTGCTTTTTAAATGTTGTAAGAGCCAGGCAGATGTCCACTTTTCACGGGTGTGGCAAAATTTCTCGTGGTCCCATAAAGTTTATTTACAGCCATCAGTCCTGGCTCGCAGTGTTCTGTGCTGTTATTTAGTTCTAATATACCACTACATGTCTTCTAAGGGCCCAGTAAGCAGTGGAAGTGTTGGTAATACTGCTAGACAATAGTGACTTTCCCTCGTCTGGAAAATTCTCTAGTTCAGAACGAGTCTGATCCCAAGGGTGCCGGATTAGAGAGGTTCAACCTGTATTTACGGATCCATAGAGTAACAAGAAATAATTTTTAAAATATACTAAAAGCAAAGAGAAGACCAAGAACAAGGTAGGCACACTACATAAGAAGGGGGGAAAGACTAACAGAAAATGCAGGAACAGCCAAGACATTAAATGCCTTTTTTGTTACTTTAATTTATTTTGTGATTGGATGATTAACATAAATGGGGTAAGAGCTGAGGGTAAAATAGATTCAGAAAAGTTAAAAATTACTTAGATAAGACTTCAAGTTGGCAGGGCCTGGTGAAATACAACGTCTAATAAATTAGGAACTGGCTGAACAGGAGCAATACCGGAGGATTGGAAAGGAGCAAATAAAGCATCTATCCATAAAAACAGGAATAAAGGAAACCCCAGGGAATTAGACTTGTCAGCATAACTTCAATTCCAGTAACATAATGGATCAAATAATGCATTTGTAAGAATCTAGAAAAAATAAGGTGATAAAAACCAGCAAATATGGATTGTCAAGAACAAATCATGCCAAACCAACCTAATATCCTCCTTTAATATGGAAATAAACCTTGCAGGTAGAGGGAGGAGGAGGCAATGTGATGTGTCTCAGTTTTACAGAGTGTCAAAAGCTTTACTCTCATAAGCAAACGGAAGTAGTACAGATGATATAAACTTACTATAAGATGGATGCACAATTTTTTGGAAAACCATACTTAGTAATTATCAATAGTTCACAAGAGAGCAGGAAGGGCACATTGACTGAGGTCCCACAGGGATCTGTCCTGGGTCTGGTTCTATTCAACATCTTAATAAATAATTTGGATAATGCCCAGAGTGTACACTTACAAAGTCTGGGGTTATATCAAGCAGGAAGGGAGTTGCAAGCACTTTGGACAACATGAATTCAAAATTATCTTAAACTGGGGAAATGGATTCATAGGGAAAAAAAACCTATTCATAGATCATTGTCCTTATCCATGAGCCATCAAATTTCTGAAGTACCCTTAACTGCCCTCACTTAGCAAGTCTAGATTAGTAAAATAAATAGGATGAAATTCAATAAGGACAAATCCAAAGAATTACAAACAGAAAGGAATAATCAACTGCACAAATATAAAATGACAAATGACTGCCTGGAAAAGAGCACTGCTGAAAGGATCTGATGGTTACATGATTCACAAATTATATATGAATTAACAATACAATAGTACAAGAGGCCCCTGAGATGTGACCGCCCAAGTTCCGATCCTCTGCACTTACAACCATTTATATAAGTGTGAAAGGGGCTGGAACCCCCACGATTTACGTCCTCCACCCACATTTATGACAGGCGCATGGCACCTATCGTAAATGAGGGTTTGAGTTGCGACACCCCCACCTTGCGACACTTCCCCAGAACCAATCGCATCTCAAGTTGGGGGCCTCCTGTATTGCAAAAACAAGTAAACATCACTATTGAATGCATTAGAAGGAGTGTTGTAAGCAAGACATGACAAGTAACTTTTCCACTCATCTGGCCTCAACTGGACTGTTGTGTTCAGTTTCTGGCACTTTTGGAAATACGACAAATTGGAAAGTCCAGAGGAGAACAACAAATATGATTAAAGTTCTAGAAAACATGATCTACAAGGAAAGATAGAAAAAACTGGGGTTGTTTAGTTTGGAGCAGAGAAGACTAATGGGGGATAACAGTTTCAAGTACATAAAAGGTTGTTTTAAAGAGAAGGATGATTAATTGTTCTCTTTAAACACTGAGGACAAGACAAGTAGTAATGGGCTTAAATCGCAGCAAGGGAGGTTTAGGTTAGACATGTGGGAAAGCTTCCTAGCTGTGCAGGTAGTTAGTTACACACTGGAACCTAGAAAGGTTGTATAATTATCTTTCTCTGGGGGGTGTGGAGAGGAAAAACAAGTTACACAAACAGCTGCCAGGGTCCAGGGACGGTCTAACTCAAGGATAGTCAGACTGAGGCTTTGGAGCCACTAATGGCTGTTTAATGTGGCTCCTTATAGCACATGAGCCTTACTGCTTGCTTGCTCCTCTTCCCTTTCTTCTTGTGATCAGGGAGCAAGGGGAAAGTACTCAGCTGCATGCATTCCTCTCACTCCTGAACGGTGAAAGGAGGGATGCAAGCTGTGTACTGTCTCCTCGCCAGGGAAAGTGGAAGAAGAGCAAGCAGCATCTTAGTATTATGAGCAGCTGTAGCAAACCCCCTCCCCCACCGCACACCCCTCTTCAAAGCGCTGTCTTTGGAGTGTGGAGGGATGGATGATTGATTAGATAAGTGGTTCCTAAACTTTTCTGCTTCACGCCCCCTTTTTGATGTTTGAGAAACCCTCATGCCCCCTCGCCCCCCCCCAAATACCAGCAAAACTTGTGAGGAAAAAAAAAAGGGAACTGACCAGGACCGAAAAAGAAAAATAGGAGCAAAACTTGGAGGGGAGGGGTTTGATGGGGGGCGGGGTTGGGTGGCCTCATGACCCCCCTGAAATTTCTTCACACCCCCCACTTTGGGAACCCATGGATTAGCTAGTAAATGAAACAATGAATTCACACTATGTGGCTCTGATGGGTAATGTTGATAGCTAATTTAGCTCCTGACCCATTTATGTCTGAGTATCATTGATGCACATGCCTCTGTGCAGGGACCTGGACTAGATAACCTGCTGAGGTCCCTTCCAGGCCTACGTTACTAAGATTCTGTGATTAGACTATCAATTAAATTTTAACAGAGAGAATTCTTGGGGAAAAATAAGCTGCATAGTTTCCCAAGTGCTTTCCATTTCACGTTCCTGTAAAAGTAAAGCATTTTTGACTTATCAAGATATCAAGTTCAGCTCTTATAATTCTGGGCCTGTCTTTTCCTCATTTTCCTTCATTTTTCCTCCCCTAAACTCAATCAAGTTACTGTACTTCTAATTTACAAAGGTGCAACCTCGAGGAGAATCAGAGGTACATTGCTTAGTGATGTTTTTCAAGCTTCTTTTACTCTAGATAAGCTTTATTACACATCTTTTTAATATCTACTTGAAATGGAACATATCCTTTTTAATGTACATGAATGTTAGCAATACAGAATCTCTAGTCTTGAATTACTTGGCTTCACCCTAGAGACTCTTGTTTTACATGAAATCAACAAAATTCTACTCCCTAAATAACATTCTGGTCTGAATTATGGTGGTGTTTCTTCACTCCAGAGATTTCATAAAATATAAAATGGATATTTCATAATAAATTAAACTTGAACAGTTACAACTTTATTAACCTGGGCATAAAATATTCTACTAAGCAAGTGAATTCTGTACCCTCCCAATTTTTCCACCCTCTTATGAAAATAGCACTCAACCCCAGGCTTCACATTTGCCATTGTTAGTGAAAAAGAATGACAGTCCTTTAGGTACCTGTTCTGATGCTCTTGCAGGACTTGATAGATGCTGATAAGAAAGGTTTGATTTTTAAAGCTCCCGATGGCACAGTCCTTGTAGATTCGGAACTCTGCAGCTGTAACAGCCTCCCCCTCTGGAATCTGGGACAAGTTAAACTTGAACTCTTTGTGGTGTCGTTGGTGAGGTGTGAACTCCTTGTCATATTCAACTAAATATTAAAACAAACAAACAAACAAAAAACCTGACATTAACAAAAGTTTTCATGGTCTGTCATCTCAAAGCTCTATACACCACTCACAAAGCCTCATATTACTCTGTGAAAGAGGGAACTGTTTTCTCCATTGTGATGATGAGGCTATTGAAGCAGAGAAAGGGACAGGTAAAATTAAGTGAGCTGCTCAAGCCCAGTAAGTCAGTGGCTGACCCAGAAACAAAATCCAGATTGCCTGATTCCCAGGTTTGTGCTTTAGGCTGCCAATCAAAATAATAATTTGTATAATATCATGTCCAGGGATAAATTTAACCAAAAAAACACCCTGTTCTCTCCCCTTTGCAAAAGCTTGCTTTAGCACAAGAGAACTGCAAGCCAGTGGCCACCTCAGTTTTGGTTAGGTGTCCTTGGTTCCTCCTGAAGCACTGATGCTCATAAATAGGTATGAGATATATATGGTAAGTGAGGCCCAAATCAAGCCATTTGTATTTATTCAAAGAGGTATGCACCTTAGAATTTGCATTTTCTTCCCCAGAGGTTTTTTCTTTTATTTTCTCTATCCTTATATACCTTCCTTGTTTGGGTTTTAACTCAATCCAGCACCATTTTGTTCCCTGGATTTCAATTTAATAATAATTTGTTTTAAAATGTTTATAAACTACAAAGACAATCCAGCAAAGTTGCTCTCACCAATGGATCTGAAACAGGAATTGTGTCAGTAATAAAAAAAAAGTCAACATTATGTTATCAATGTAAAAAACGTAGCTACGGATCAATGGTGAGGGGAGGATTTTCTTTCTAAATTACCCTGATGCCTTTTCTCTTAATATGTCAACTCGCTCCTGCTCAAGAAGCAAGGCCATACCATTCCCACCATGGCTCCTGCGAACAAAGCAGCATTTACACTTGTACTTTCCACAGCAAAACTTTTGTCATTTGAGGAGGATTGGGGTAAATGACAAAAGTTTTGATCAATTGCAAATACAGACATAGCCTAAGAAAAGCAAAGCTATCCCGCTGTTCCCAATGCACACCGTCCATGGGTCGACACACCTCAACCTTCATTTCTGCTCACTTACCTGTCCCCCTCAACTCCAATCTTGGCTTCCTCTCTGTCCTCTCCCTATTATTTATCTGCAGTTGGAAGCTGTTCTTTCAATGTGGGACCTCACCTACCTGGAACTCTACTGTAGCTCCCGTTAAGTCACTTAGTCTTTTCCTTCTTTTTGAAGCTTGCCTGGAAATCTTTGTAGTACTGGGCACTAAGGATGCTATATAAAGTTATGGTATAAATAGATGAATTTGGGAACTATTAATTTTGGCATCTCAAAGTCATTAAAATATCAGCTTGATTGGTTTAGAATTTACACAAACAAGAGTACAGGCTATTGAGTATAATACAGTGGGATTCAACCTTTTTTTTCATTTGCAGATCCCTAACAAATTTCAAATGAATGTGTAGAACCCTTTGAAAATCTTACAACAGTGTGTGCTGTGCCACCTCTCCCAGGGGTCCATGGACAACAAGCTGAAAACCACTCATCTAAGAGCTTCCAGAAAGAGGAATAGGTTGCCCATTGTTTTCCTTCAAAGAGTGTACCAACTAGAGGTATCATTTCCTTCTAATGCTTCAGAACATATTTGTTCAATGTTACTGTATCCTTCCTGTATTCTTTACTGGCTGATGTTTCTTTTAACCAAAGATTTCATTACAGTATAGATAAGGATTTTTGAGATTATTGCTGCTAAAGCATCCCATCTAAAATCAACTTTTGCATAGATTGATATACACTAGTGTTAGCAGGCATTTATTTGTATGTACTGTACTCAGTAAAAGGGGATGGACTATGTAGTTATTTTTAGAGTGTTGCATCTATTTCCATTCCCTGATAGAGCCTACTTTTTTAAACACTATGTTGGAATATTTCATTAGCATAGAAAAGTCAAATCACTAAAAAGGGGGGGGAGTTAATATTAAAGAGACAGATACAAGGATCTGAACCTCTGCTACAGGATATACAGATGTATACAGTGATTGGTGATGGAATGGTCTGAATCAGCTATTGGGAAAGATGGGCAGGGGGAGAATGAAACAATAATTCTTCCCTGAGTACCTATTACACCTGTATGTTTCTCAGGCTATGTCTACACTACAGAGGTTTTTTGGAAAAAACAGCCGTTTTTCCAAAAAAATTTCACTTATGTCCACAATGCAATCGCGTTCTTTCGAAAGAAAATCAAAAGAAGAGAGGGGTTTTTCCAACATTGGTAAACCTCTTTCTACAAGAAAGAAACCTTTTTGTGAAAGAGCCCTTTTGGAAAAAGACGTGTGTGGACGGGGAAGAGGGAGTTCTTTCAAAAGAAGAGGAAAGAGGAAAAAGCACAGGTCCCCTGGTGGCCACTTCATCCATAGTAATCACAGCTTAAATGCGAGAAAGGGTCCACATTGAATGGACACTATCAGTTGAAAAAGCAGATCGCTTTTTCGATGTGCTTTGGCAGTGTGGACGTGCTCTTTTGGAAGAAGTTGTTTCAGAAAAGCTTCTTCCAAAAGAAGCCTGCAGTCTACACATGGCCTCAGTTAGCATGTAGTGTCTATACCTCTACATGTTCCTAGGTTCTGCCGGTGAAACAGATTTAAGCTCTACTCCCCACTCTCTCGACAACATTTGCCACTGAGTTTGGGACCAAATCAACCTATTGTGCTAAACAAAGCATGGGAAGGGCCACTTTTCCTCCAAGATGTGTTGCAAAAGATGAGGTTGGACGAGCAAAGATAGAAGGAGAAAAGAATGGTATAAAAATATGAAGGAATGGGGAGAAATTGAGCAGAAAAAGGCAGAGTCCTAGGAAAAGGTGGCGGGAGAAACAAGAGAATAGAAGGAGAAGGAGACAGTAAGACTTAAATCAGAAAAATGAAAGAAATAGTCCATGTCTCTTGCTAGTCACAGAAAGGAAGCCCTCTCTCAAGATCTGATTCAGCATCAGTAAGTATAGAACTGAAAGTAAAGTGCTTCCCCACCCAACACATGGTAGGAAACATGAAGGGTGTCAGTTCTTTCCCCATTAAAATATCTCCAGATTTCAATTTGCAGAAATAGTGTGGGATTGAAGACCTCTGGTCCCAAACATAAACATTTAATGGATAACATTAAACTTGAAATCTAATCAATTTTTAAGAGAATAAAAAGTAACTTGAAGCCCAAGTGCTGCAGCATCTTCTCGTTTGAAGTAGTTTCCATCAAATACAGGGTTTACAATTTGGTTCCACTATACAGATTGTTCCAGCTTCCTTCATTTCAAGTGCAACATAAAACCCAAGTTCTCCTCTCAGTTTTTATGATTGGACAAGCACATTTTAAAGTGTTTTTGTCTCCCAATGTCACAGTGTGAGACCCACACAAACAAGGAAAGCCAACAAAGATTACTACCGGGGAAATGAGGAAACTGCCTGTATTCAAGTCTCAAAGTGCTGTCAGAGTAAAGTAATTAAAAAAAGAAAAAATACTTTTGTTTTCCAGTCTTTCAGCTACAGCAAAAGACATTAGTGGTTACAGAAGCACATACAATTTCAGGAAGTTTTATTTTTAAATTGATGTTGTCTCTCTAGATTGTGTCCAGAAAGCATGCCTACAATGTCACAGGACTGGAAAAAAATTAAATGAAGCTTGTATGAAACTAGCATAAAAGTTTTACTGTTTGATTGGAAAGTTTTTCTAAAATGTCCTATAATATAATGTAGCATGATGTTTCTCCTTGTATGAGTGGGTCTGGTAGGATATTTAACTTGTACATATTCATTACAAGACCCTGGAAGAATTTCACAGGAATTTCAACAACTTCCACCCCACCATCAACCTCAGCCTGGATCAATCCACATGAGAAATCCACTTTCTTGACACTACAGTACAATTAAATGGACACGTTTCCACATCATTTAATTCCACTTATACTGGAAACCTACTGACTGCTACACTTATCTTCATGCCTCTAGCTTCCATCCCAGACACATTTCTCAATCTACTGTTTACAGCCTAGCCCTAAGATACAACCAGATTTGCTCCAATCCCACAAAAAGACACAAACACCTACAGGAGCTATAGAGCACATTCTTAAAACTGATATACGCACACGGAGAAGTGAAAAAACAGATCGACAGAGCTAAAAGAGTGCCCAGACATGAACTTCAAGACAGGCCAAAAAGAGAAAACAACAGAATTTTACTTGTCACCTACAGCCCTCCAATGCATTATCAACAATCTACAACCTATACTGGAAAATGACTCCTCACTCTCATAGGCCTTGGGGGAAAGGCCAGTCCTCACCTACATACAACCCCCTAACCGCAAAGAAATTCTTTCCAGTAACCACACAACACACCTCCATCATAATCATCCAGGAACCCACCCCAACAATCAGCCCCAGTGCCAACTCTGCCCACACATCTACACAAGCGATTTCATCACTGGACCTAACCACATCAGCCACTACATCAGGGGCTCATTTAACTGCACATCCACTAATGTGATGTATGCCATCAAATGCCAGCAATGCCCCACTGAGTATATTGGCCAAACTAGACAGTCTCCATGGGAAAGAATTAATGAACACAAATCAGATATCCGAAAAGGCAACACACAGAAACCTGTTGGAGAACACTTTAACTGCCCAGACCCTCATTAATGGATCTCCAAGTCGCTGTGTTGTTTTAGGCCCATTCCACAAGCCAAATACACAGGGAAGGGTTGGAACTTAAGAATTAAACTTGTAATTTAAATCTTTAAAAAAAAAAAAAAAAAAAAAGGTGTTATGCAATGTAAACTGTGCTTTTTCGAAAGAGGGACTCCAGACTGCCTGGGTGCTCTCTTTCGAAAAAGCGGCTCGCTTTTTTGAAAGTACTGGCTGTAGTCTAGATGCTCTCTTTCAAAAGAGGCTTGTAGTATAGACGTACCATTAGAGACTAACAACAATCTATAGTATGAGCTTTCATGGGTACGCACAAAAGCTCATGATATTGTATATTTTTATTCATCTCAGGTGCCACAGGACTACTTATTTTTAAAGTGACACGCTAAAAACAGCTTACCGCCCCCAAGACTCTTTATCACAGTATGCTGCAACAGGTAAGCTATATTCAAGAGCAGAAAATGCACACCAAAATGCATAAATTTATCTGTCTGTTTCTTAAAACTAATTAAGCAGCTTATCCCCACAACTTCTACTGAGAGGCTGTTCCAGGGCCTTACTCGTCTAACTGTACGAAACTTTCTTCTAATTCCAAGACTGAATTTATTCAGTCAGTTTATATGCATTTGGTCTTGTGCTGACATTGTCCTTTACCTTCAATAGCTCTCCCCCTCCCCCCCCCCGCCCCCGGTATTTACCTCCCTAATGTATTTCTAGAGTGCTCTCAGCCGTCCTTTTACCAGACTGAACAAGCCAAGCTCCCTCAGTTTCCTTCTATAAGATAGGTCAACCCCTCCTTTCCCTGAATCATTTTAGTATTACTACTTCTTCACATCTGTTCCAGTTTGAATTCACCTTTGTTGAACATGGGTAGGGGCCTTCATATTCAGTGTTTCTTCTAATTTTTCTTGGGACAATATCAGTATTAATTACTACAACAACAAAAACAGCTTAAAATCCATGCAAAAACCTATTAGGTTTCTTTCTGGGTAAATATCAGGGTTTATTTTGGTGGATGGAAGGACAGACTTTCATTTTTTCCCATTCAACGAGTCAAAACTTTAAAAGATTATCTGCTAACATCTGGAAATGTGTAGGTGGTGAGCATGAGATTAATCAGTATGTGCAGCTGCACACACACTTTAAAGTTTATATACATGCTTGTTTCATTGTCTGTGTCTTCTAAATTAATACACAGCCTTACTTCAACAGGTAGCTTTATATAGAGACACAGACAAACGTATAATCGTAATACATGTATCTCATGCAATGTATTGTATTTTCCTAATAAAACAAGTTTTTATAAATGTTTGTTTGATACAAAAGCAGGATAAACATTGGGGAGAAACAATAAGACTTTTTGTAAAACCCAAGATCTTTTTTTCATTTAACTGATTTTTCATGTAACAGGATTTTTTCTTCTTTGTGTAACTGAAAACGAAGGGGCTTAAACCTGAGTGAGCAGAATTGTACACAGTATTCCAGAGATCTCACCAATGACTTGTACAATGGCATTTATATTCCTCTCTCTCCTGAAGCTTCAGCAAACACATCTTAGGATCACATTTGCCTTTTTCAAAGTCACATCACATTGGTGGCTCAGTCATCCTGTGATTAGACCACTCCCCCAGGTCTCTCTCCTCCTTTGTCATTTCCAACTTACTATGGGTATGTCTAGACTACAGGCTTCTGTCGACAGAAGCAAGTTCTTACTACATTGAGTTCTGTCAACAAAGCAAGCTGCTTTGTCGACATGGTAGTGTAGACGCAAAGGACAGTTTACATGCAATAACACCTTCTGTCGACAGAAACTCTGTCGACAGAAGGCGTTATGCCTCGTAAAATGAGGTTTACCAGCGTTGACAAAACTGCTGAGTTCTGTCGACGTTATGTCGACAGAACTCAGTGGTAGTGTGGACGCAGGTATAGTTTTGTCGACAAAAGTCCACTTTTGTCGACAAAACTCTGTAGTCTAGACACACCCTATGTGATCTGACCCTTTGTACTATGGAATTTCATCCCATTCCACTCTGAAAGATTATCCGGATCCTCATGTATAGCATTCTGATCCTCCTCCGTATTGATGATGCCTCCCAACTTTGCAGCATCAGCAAATTCTAATAGTATATTCCTACTTTTTGTACTAAGGTTATTAATAAAAAGATTGGCTACAATAGGTCCCCAAACCGATCCAGGATGAACTCTACTAGTAACCTCCCTCCAGTCCAATAATCCATTTTTTAGCACAAAGCATTGCCTTCTCCCCTTTAGTCAATTCCCTGTCTACCTTAAAAGGTTTGTACTGATGTTCATCTTTCCTAATTTAACACCATGTTGAATAATTTACTGAAGTCCAAATTATACCAGATCTATTGCACCCCTCCCCCCATCTTAAAAAAACACCCACATAATTATTATTCTCTCAAAGGAGGAAATCAGGTTAATCTGACATCACATGGTCTGATCTACATTTGATAAAAGGATATAATGCAATATAGTTTATTTTATTTTATTTCATTTCATTTCTTTTTTTGTTGTTGTTCACAATTTATTCTTAAACCTTGCCATCTGCCGAGGTAAAACTAACACATCTGTAATTACCTGGACTACTGCCCCCATCTTCTTAGATGTAGGTACAAAGTTAACTATTATCCAATCATGTAGTTCTATACCTGAATAGGAAGATTTATTTAAAAAAAAATTTCACTACTGGAATAGCAATCACATATACCAGTTTTTTCCATGTTCTGGGATGGAAGTTATCCAGCCCCACAATTTGAGTGCAGTCATTTCTTTAAGATCTTCTTCCATCTCTGAAGTGGTAATTTTCATTTCTTGACATTCATTTCCATCAGCTGTACTGCCTTCATACCCATATCGTCATCCTTACTGAAAAACCAAGACTGAACGAATACTTCGGGTTTGGGCCATACCTAGATTATCTGTAATCTCCTTCCCATCCACGCTGCAAAGCAGCCCAATCTTATCACTCCCTAAATAAAACCCCTCTTATTTATTTTAATTAGCTGTGCGAGAGTTAGTTCAGCAGTTTTCACTTTATCCCTACATTTTCCCAACCACCGCAATATAGCTTTCTTTACTAATCAGACACCTTTTTCCATTCCCTATCTCCAAACATTCTTTTTTAGGTGGTTATCCATCTAGCTGGGTCTGGAACTTTTCCCTATAAATCCTCCTCCCTTTTCTAGAGATGCAAGTTTCAGACAGTTTGTGTACAGGTGAAGAAATTCCAAGCCTCCTCCGTATTTAAGGACTTCAGGCTCTTCAGTCTGACTGATTTTTACCTCATTTCCTTAATATCCCCAACGCTGTTGTTTTCAACTAATAAGAATAATAATTTAAAGGAAACCCAGCCTTTACAATTTACTGGTAAGGAAACTTTTGATTTTTAAGTCCACTTAGCTTGTTAAACTACATTTTAACTTGCATTTTAGACTTATTTTCTTTTTGTAATTAATCATGATTTGTAGGCTTCATCACTTAAAAAAAATCTGTCTTACTGTTTTATCTTAATCAGTGCGATTGTATTAGAGCGTGTGGGAAAATCCATTTGGGAGAACAAGGCTGGTGCATGTATCATTTTCCTTTGATGAAATGACAGGCTTTCCATGAGCTTGTACTGTACAGAAGGGTACTGAGCAATAAAAGACACATTTTTTAGAACAAGGCTGGGATTAAGAATTTGTGGGTTTCACCATGTATGTAATTTATGAGTGACTAGTCAGAATACTCACTGCACATGAATCTGGGAGTGAATTTGCATGCTAAAGGTTGTGTGAGCAGGCCAGAAGCGGCTGTTCTGATAGCCAAGCAGTGTAAAAGACATCCCAGGCTAGAGCATTAAGGGGACACCATTGTTGCAACAGTCCACATTGCCCAGGGCACAATGTCACAGTTAAAGACTCCCATTATGACAATTCCCAAAAAGCATTTCTCTCTCTGTTATTAAAAGAGATCTCCGATTGTATTGCAGATGTGACCCTAAAGAACTATAGCAGACCCCTAAACACTATCCCAACAGAATTGCTTTTACAATCCTTCCCCAAATTGACTGCAATTCAAACAGATTTCGGTTTGGCCATACTGTCACTTTGTATTTCTTTATAGTTTACTGCCTCAGTGATATACAATGCTACCCTACCATCTTTACGTTTATTCCCCCCTTTCTCTCTCTTCTAAACAGCACGTTATTCTTCAATACCTGTATTCCAGTCATGAGCGGTACTGTATTCCACTATGTTTCTGTGATCTCTATCTGGTTTGGCTTCTTGCACCAATAGCTGTAGTTCCTCCATTCTATTGCCAAGACCTCTTGAATCCATTTCAGGTGTTTCGCTTAGGACCTCATCCACTTGCCTGGTTTGTGGTGTTCCATTATCCCTTGATATGTCATCATATAGCTAATTTTCCTGCTCCCACATATTAAAGACAGGAGTGAAGATTTCATGAGTTTCTCCCAACTTCCTCCCTTCATCTCCCAGTTCAGTCTTATCTCTTATCCCTCAGTCTTATCCCTCTTATCCTTTATCCCAGTCTTGACCTAGAAGATTAAACAGCCTAGGTATACAAGAAGAGTCGTCTTTTTGTAAATATCATGCAGTGGTCAAACATCCCAAAGCCTTTTTCACTGCACCAATCCTTGAGCTGTCTGTTGATTTTCATCATCTTATCATGCTTTTGCCCTCCATCACTAGGGACAGAAAATATTCCACCAGAAAAATATCACCTGAGCTGCCACTTCAAGTGTCTATTATAGCCACATGTCGTTATCCTTCATTCATTCCAATGCGAATCTAGCTGAGTCATTCATCTGGACACGCAGCACAATTGGTGGATGATTTCCCACTCACATCAGGGTCCTTTTCTGTCTCACATCCGCCTCTTATATCCATGGTCCTGGGAGACAGTTCACACTGTTGTTCTCTGGATCTGGTCTGTTGAGTCTCAGATCACGTAGAGCTGTATTTTCTTGGTCTCTCTCCAACCCCTGTACAGCTTCCTTATTTTTTCTTTAGCCAACGTCCAGAGCCTCTTTCAATTATCTCTTCTGTGGGGATGAAGCTTCCCTTCTTTTCTTCCTTGCCACACTATTTTCCGCCTGTTTATCCACATCACTGACCTAATAGCAAACCTGTTATTCAACCTGATTTCATCACCACAACTGGTCCCTTTATCTGCCTTGTCCTCATGGTCACTATTCAATGGATCAACTCTCCTGTTCTGGCAGTCTACCCCTTCATGTCCTTCTGTTTGGACAGTGTCTGCAAATCTTGAGTTGTCTGAACCACTGTTTCCTGTCTTCTCTCCTGTATTAAACCTTCACCCGAACTCAATCATTTTCTCCAGCTGCATCTCTAATCTTTCAATCTTGTCAACTGAGAGCTCTACCAGGTGACATTTTATGGAAGTAGTTTCCATCAATTATCACCTCAAGGGTGTTGAATATATAGCAGCTTTCACATTTTTTTGTTGCTCTTCTGCTTGGATCATGTCTAGTGCTGTCTCAGTAGCCATCACGGTCTTCTCTTCCTTGGGAAAAAAAAAAGGAAGAAAGGAAAAGTCTCCCATCTCCATTCTGCAATGAAATCATAATGAAGAATGTGTGTCACCATAATCATTTTCATGGTAGACATGGGATTGTGACTTCATTGCAGCATTAAGCAGAGAGAAAAAACAAAAGCTATGGGGGAAAAAGCTCTTATCTAAGCACAAATTGCGGGGTGGGGGGGAGGGGAGAGGGAGCAACAGCAGCTAAAAATATTCAGAAGTATGCTGGCCACAAATACGAATTTGTAATATTAAAGGTTGTTGTCATCGACACGCTCGCTGAAAAGGGCCCCCATCTTTAGGATGAGAAAAGAAATGAAATTCAGATGCCATTTCATCTTTAGGTTATCCCATTGTTCCCTATCTAGAAGTGCTTGTAAGTGCAGGGGTGAGAGAGTTTCTACTTTAAGACATACCATTTGACCTTTCTGGTCTCTGTCTTGATTGGACAGAAAACTCCCTTACTGAGTTAGAAGGTCCTAGGCAGATTTACATTGAATGAAAATCTGGTCCTCTGTAAAAAGTTGTGGGTGCTAGAAAAGAATTATTCCAAAAAATAACCAATGATTAATTTGAACTCAGGACAGTTACAGAGATTACATTGAACAATAGCTAACAATTGTTTACACAACTTTCTATAATGTATCTCGAAACAGTCTATTTGCCATAGAAAACATTAACTGCTGTTCCTTTGTGCAGGAAGGTAGGCTGGAACTAGTTAATAAAAAACAAGATTAAGATCAATAATTACACAACAGCTCATGTTCTGATTCCTAAATCAGACAGACTTTTAAAACAAAATCACGTACCCATCAAATTCACCGCATATACAGAAAATCCATTTGCATACCAACCACTGAGATGCTTACTCTTCAGTCAGGATGCTGCATATTAAAACTATCAACATCTTGGACCAGTTTCACTAAAGCTGGCACAGAAAGGCCTGAGTTACCAGTGAGGGATGTCAGGAGAACCAGCTGTAATTCCTATTGGGAGCTCCATAACAGCTAAGCCAAGACAGTGCCATGCATTCTGACGGTTCCCTGGCTCTCTACAGTCACAACAGCATAGTAAAAATGAGACTGCTTTGTGAGCACAACAGGCTGAGGCAGGCTTTAAACAGGGATCTTTACCATTGTGAATATAGGTGCCCTCTGGCCAACTTTCTCCATAGAGATTGGCTAGGTTCAAAAGCTTTTGTACATTGGATGACCTAGCAAGGATAGGCATCACACTGACACACTGAAAAACACCTCCGTGCCTGGAGGTGACAAGTTTGTTTTGGAGATGTCCAACTGATAAATCAAAAGAATTGTTGTTTGTATTTTCATAGCTATACAAGAAAGCTACTTCCCCCTGAGTTGATTAAAATTGGTCATTTAAACAGAAAGCTGGATTTATTGGATTGGAAACTTTTTCCTCTTTAGTTTCAAAATAAAATGTTATTAAATAATGTTTCCACTGATATATCCATACTTCATATTCAGGTTTCATACATACATATAATGTTTCTTGAAGGAATTGTTGTCAACCTGCCTGATGATACCTATCAAGATAAGATCAGAGTTGCAGCCAGAGACACAAAGGGCAGGAGAACATTTCTACAGCTTCCTTTTTTCCTTGTTTTTCTTTTGTACATGTAACAGGCCTGTATGCGAGGGTGTATGTGCGCATGTGTGCAAAGAATGTGAAAGCACCCCTCTTCATCCCTAAAGTAATCATGCTTAGGCCCGCCAGGGAAAGGCAGGAGCAGCGTGCTACCCAAACCTCCCACCCCCATGCTAAGGCTGGGGCTGATTTCCCCGCTTACCTGGGGGACCATGAGGGATGCATTCACACGTTTGCAGTCCACAGTTATGAAAAAAGCACCCACATCCACAGAAATTCTTGCATACAGGCCTATATATCCATATAATACTGATGTATCTCATCTAAAGTAATCTGTGGAAATTTCCTACTGTTCCTCACATTTCTCCTCCTCCAGGCTTGTAACATATCATGCTCTATTTCCTGCTGAAACCATCATTAAAATGGCAGCTCCTTGGGATTACACAGCTGTCCAAATCATATCAATAGGTATTTTGAAACATGTTCAGGAATTTTTAAATACTATGTTGCAATTTCCTGGTTTACTTCACACTGTCTGTGAAACTCTCTTTCTGTAAGAATTTAAGACAGTCCAAGTAAGACTCCCCAGTTTTGATTTAAATATTAATACAGCAGTTGTGCAAAATGGAAAATGTTTTGATTTTATCCTTTTCGCTCTCTCCCAAATTTACTAGGGAGCTTTAACATTATTAGTGTAACTGTGAATCTATCAGCAGTAAACAGGAAAGTCAGCCCCGTAAAAAATGTTTGCAAATTAAGTTACATGCTTTTCATTCTTTTGCACACTAAGCTCTTGGCACTGCATGCAGGTTTGGGTTTTTGTTTAATAGCCCAACTGAGGGAGAGAATTCTAGGACACAATACAATCTCACACTGTAAAAAAATACAGCAAAGGGTGTTTAGGATTTTATAAAATTACTGCAAATGTTTAATCCAGCATTCAAGGAAAAATGTCAGCCAGCAGAGTAAGTACAGAAACAATGTTGGAACAAGGTATTATTCTTGAAAATTTGCTAAACTGTGAAAAACTCTGTCCTGATCTGCATGAAACTAGAATTGCAATCTTCTATGTAAGGTTTGAGATTCACAACATCACAATCTATTCTTTCTTAGATTTTTTTTAACATTTTTAACTGGAATAACTGTTCTGTTCTAACACCTCATTTTCTAAGATGATAGTACTGCAAAAATGTTTTCAACTCACCTAGCAGGTATATTCCTGCAATACAAGACAGCAAACATGGTTATGTAAGTAAGGTGAGATGCTTTGTGCAAAACAGGCAGGAAGAGGAGGACACGGGGGGGGGGGGAAGCAGGTAGAAACACTAGGAGCAAGAGAAGAAGAATCAACAAGGACAGAAAGAGATGTTAAGATGAGACTTTTGGAGACAAGACAGAAAAAAAAAGTTATCCCTCAAAAACCTGGGAAGAGGAAAGTGACAGGAGTGATAAGAAAGGCTAATGTAATCTCTGCTTATCATACAACAGGTGTCATATCCTTAACATTCAGTTTCATAGATACCAAAGCCAGAGGAATGTTGCCTTTATTTAGTTTTATAACTTTAAAATGTATTATTTTTTTCCAAAAACAACAAATATTCCAAAATGCAAGATTCATCCTAATCCACAAGGCAAGCATAGTGGATTAGGATAAAGAAAAGAAAGAGGAAACAATGTATCTATGGCAGGGCCTGTATTAATCACAGATCTTTACAAAGACAGTCTCAATGGCTTTGAATTTTTCCAGCATCCCCCTTCTGAAGAATGCCAGCTGTTCATGAGCTACAAGGGCAGCCATCAAGCCAGGCATCAATGTTTGGTGGGGACTGACTTTTCAAGATACATTTTTATTGGATACAATTTTTGTGGGATTCATTTTTTAGCAACCAAAACTGTATGTTGGAAACATGCCACCTTGTTACCTAGGTAACCTCCCCATAGCAGGAATATATCTAAGAATGGAGATTTTAAGGGGGAAGACTCCAGCTTAACATCCAATATCAAACCAGTGCTTTGACTCATCTCATAACAAAAATTCTTGATATAGAGGCACTCCCAAAACACATGAGCTAACATAGTACCAAGGGAATTTCATTTCCAACAGCAGTCAATGTATGAGTTTCACTACCATTAACTTATATGCAGACCGATATATTAAACAAAAAAGCATCTCTTGGTGGAAAAAAAAAATGTAGCCTCTGACCTATAGTTGCTTTTTTCAAACATGAGGTACAGTTGTATATCGAGTCAGAGATAGCTATATTAGGGATGTAAGCAACTAGTCGCTCCCCCATTCTCCCCTCCCTCCCCCGCCCACCTTAGAGGCGAAGCAGGATCTATTAGAGGCAGCAAGGGGCGAAGCAGGATCCAGTGCTGGGTGCAGCCGGCTTAAAAGCTGATTCCCCCCAGCACCATCTCCGTGGGGAAAAGAGGCAGGGGCGCTGGTGGGAACTGGCGGCGCTTCCACCTTTGAAAAGCAGAAGTGCTCCAAGGAGCCTGGAGTGAGCAGGGGACTCAAACAGTCCCCTGCTCGTCCTGCGCTCTGGCTGTGCTTTGCTTTGGAAACGTGCAAGACTCTTGTACATTTCAAAAGCAGGGAGCATAGGGCCAGCAGGGGACTGTTTGAGTCCCGCACTGGCCAGGCTCCCTGCGGTGTTTCCGCCTTTCAAATATAGCAAGAGCTGGCAGGGCTCCTGCTACATTTCAAAGTCAGATGCACCCTTATTGACTAATGGAATAATCAGTGCAAATTACATCAACTATTCAATTAGTTGATTAATCTAAATTTAACTTCCTTAAGCTGTATAGCCAAATCTCTATTTCAAAACACCAATCAAATTATCAATTATCAGAGGGGTAGCCATGTTAGTCTGAATCTGCAAAAGCTGCAAGGAGTCCTGTGGCACCTTATAGACTAACTGAAGTGTTGGAGCATACACTTTCATGGGCAAAGACCCACTTCGTCAGATGCATGGAGTGGAAATTTCCAGAGGCAGGTATAAATCAGGAGGATGAGGCCCACTTCTAGTAGCTGATCTGAAGGTGTGAATACCAAGAGAGGAGAAGCTGCTTTTGTAGTTAGCGAGCCATTCACAGTCTTTGTTTAATCCTGAGTTGATTGTGTCAAACTTGAAGATGAACTGTAGCTCAGCAGTTTCTCTTTGAAGTCTGGTCCTGAAGTTTTTTTGCTTCAGGATGGCTACCTTTAGATCTGCAATTGTGTGTCCAGGGAGATTGAAGTGACCCCTACAGGTTTTTGTATGTTGCCAATCCGAATATCTGATTTGTGTCCATTTATTCTTTTACGTAGGGGCTGTCTGGTTTGGCCGATGTATATAGCAGAAGGGCATTGTTGGCACATGATAGCGTATATTACATTAGTAGATGAGCAGGAGAATGAACCAGTGATGGTATGGCTGATCTGGTTAGGTCCTGTGATGGTGTTGCTGGTGTATATATGTGGGCAGAGTCGACACCGAGGTTTGTAGCATGGATTGGTTCCTGAGAGAGTTATTATGGTGCTGTGTATAGTTGCTGGTGAGAATATGCTTCAAGTTGGCGGGTTGTCTGTGGGCGAGGATTGGCCTACCTCCCAAGGCCTGTAAAGGTGAGGGATCATTGTCCAGGATGGGCACATGATCTACAACCCATCCTGAACAACTCACAGGTGTACCGCGACCTCTTTGTTTTTGTTACTTCTTTGTTTTTGTCTTTTTTTTTGTCTGACAACATTTTTTTTGTTGAAGAACATTTTCATAGGTGTTCTGCATAAAAAATATTATTGTTTAGTATTCCATTGTCTCAAAAAGTTTAAGAAACACTGATCTAGGAAGTTTCCTCCGAAATATTAAAAATTCTGGACATTCTCCCGCCAAAGCATCTAAGGCAATACTTTCAGTGAAGATATTTACAGGCTCTGAAGCAGAGCAAGCCAAAATGTTGCTGAAGAGCTAGTTTAAATTTATCATTGTCAGTCTGCAATGACAGATTTGTGCTTCCTCTTTCCAGCCAACCTTTCCACATCAAGTTTTGCCACCAATTTTAAAAACAGGATTACTCCATAGGACAACTTCTGCATGGCACAACAAGTGGAAGCAGAGCTTTCTAACCATGTTTGATTTTTCTAGCTTGACTCACAGGCCTTACCAAGTGACCTCTGGAATCATAAAATCCATTGTAATTCAATTCTATCATGTCAGAAAGTGGGAGAGAAGTATACCAGTTCTAATTCAATCTGAACCCAAAGTGGGGTCTCTGCAGTCATATCTAACAATCACAAAGAAGCCTGATTCAACAACAGGATATATGATCATTTGGAAAAATGAAATCCCCCCATAGAGAGAGTGAGCTGTAATTTATTGAGAGCCAGGATAGGTTTCTTCCCTGTGCCCCGAAGGAACACTCTAAATTTCTTTAAATAAGCCTGTGGACTAGAAATATGAAGTCAAATAAATTGGACATACAAAGTTCTGGGAAGGATGTTCATTTTCAGTACTTTGAGAAAAACTTCAGGGATGGAGGATGACATACCTGATTAAAAGAGCTTTAAACTAAGAATCCGGGGAAGACAGTTGGGAGATGCTCATGTAATCTCCATGCCTGATTCTAATAGTCAATGGGAGGAAAATCAACTAAGAGAGGATACAATGCTGGAGAAAGGCCATCAAAAGCAAAGACAGTATCACTGGTAGGCGATACTGACAGTAGAGTTAACTACCCAATTAAGTGAGGAATCTGGGTGAAGCCAAGCAAAAACAGCTACAGGTATACACAGACTATTTGCACTGGTGTAACAAAATGAAGGAGCTAAAACTCCTGGTGCAGGAAGTAAAAGCAGATTTCATAGGGACAACAGAAACATGGTGGAGTAGTAGTCATGACTGACATTGAAGGTATGCGCTATTCAGGAATGACAGAAATAAGGTAAAGACAGTGGAGTAGCATTGTATATTAACTCTGAGGTAGACTAAATAAATTAGAAGTGATGGAATAAAAGAGTTTGGGTCAAAATCGCTTTGGGGAAGAAAACTAAGAGGCTCCCATGGGATTATGCTACAGACCCTCAAAAACCGATTTATACATGAACAGAGACCTCTTTAGTAATTTTTAATGAAATAAATACTAACGGGAATTGTGTATGGGAGACTCATCACAGATAAAATGGGATGATAAGTGACACTAATAATGGCAAAACCCAGATTTTCCTGAATGTCATAGCTGACAGGTTTCTTTACCAAAGAATCACCAAGCCAATAAGCAGTGATGAAATTTTAGATTTAACACTGTTGAGTAGGGAAGACTTCACAGATAAATTGGTTGTAGGAGGCAGCCTTTGTTTGAGTGATCATGAGCTACTTCAGTTTAAACTAAATGGAAGAATAAACAAAAATAAGTCTGTAACTAAGGTTCCTGATTTCAAAAGGGCACACAAAAATAATAAAGGAAATGAGGGAAGCTGATTGGCCTGAAGAACTCAAAGGTCTGAATGTGAATTACGCTTGGAATTTAAATCTTAGTTACAGAAGCCTGAATCCCAAGTAAGAGGAAAATATTAATAGGTTGCAGACCAAGCATCTCAAAACAGTTATTAAGAGAAAGCAGAAAGAATACAAGGAAAAGAAGATGGAAAGGATCAGCAAGTAAAACCACCTCTTCCCCCTCTCCTCCATCCCCTTCTTGCTCCCGCTCAGGGCACCGGATACTTGCTACACATCTGATCTTTCCTACCCCCAACTGTTCCTGCTCCCTGCAGGGTATCCATCCTCCCATCATTGCTTGTCCATTTGAAAGCTGGGGCTCACCTACTTTTCCTGTCCTAGCAATGCTACTGCTTCCAAGGTCCTAATTTCCTTCTCAAAGATATTAATTCCTTTACTTTCACTGTTAAAATGTAAGCCTTAGTTCCAGTCTAAATTTTCTAGCTTCCACTTTGGCCATTCGATCGTATTATACCTTTTGCTGCTTGATTGACGAGCCTATTACCTCCGCAGCGTGGACACTTACAGATTGTACATCACCCCTTAACCTTCTCTTTGTTAAGATAAGCAGAGAGAGGTAATTGCATCTATCAATATAAAGCATGTCCACCCTGGGCAGCACATAAACCCCTCCCCCGGTCCTGCTTCTTTTGCCCCAAACTGTCTTTCAGAGCAAGACACGCTTCCTGTACATGAGACAAAATTTTCAAGTCACCAAGGCAGCTGCTCTGAGACTACACAGTTCACAAAGCCAGGAATAAAGCATTTGTAAAGATGAGAAATACCATTATTGTGGAAGGTTGGCTACAGAACCATTTACCTCCAGAAACCAGAATCTGGAGTTTGATCACTTTCAGAGGCTACTACAGAAAGCTCTCCTCTCCAGCAAAGCTTTTCTGCCCTAACCACATGCATGAGGTGTACATGGCTATGTTTTCCCCTTCTCTTTCATGAATAACCTGCCTTCCATTGTGGAGGTAGAAGACAAATACATTAGAGACCTCAACATGCATCCCTAATTTGCTTGGAAAGTGCTCAGGTATTACAGTGGTTGGAGCCACAGATAACTGCAAAAGAAATCCAGAATGTACAAGAAAGCCTATATTAAAGTTCTCAGTAGTTATCAGCTCCTTTTACTGAACAACAGTTCCTCAAGAAATTCCCCTCTGAGCTTGCCCCTAATTGCCTTTGGTCCTGATCCCATGGTCAAATCAGCTAGGGCTGAGTTCTAACCTTTCTTGCCCCCACATATCTAATTGTACAACCAGGGTCTGGGTTTGCATGTTGTAGTGGTCCAAATCCATACTTTAAAAAAAGAAAAAAAAGTAAAATTGATGCAACTGAAAGTTGACTAGGTAAGGGCAATAAAACAGCACCCAGAAGGCAGAGGATTAAGCTCAATGTTGCGATGGAGAGTGGTTAGAAAGCTGAAAGCTCTTTACTTCAGCAAATGGATTAGAATTTTGCTTATTGTAATCAACTTAATTTGTGACCTAACACCAGCTATGTTTTTATTAAAATGTAGCTAAAATATGATTACCAATTTTTGTAATTTTGTGGGAATACACTGCACTAAATTGCTCCCCTGAAAGGGTTCACAGTTGCTAATTCAGAGACTTGACTTTCAGAGCTCAGTGAAGAGTAAGAGCGAGAAGGAAGGTGATTCTGGTCAGGAGGCTATATATGTCCCCTGCTTGGACTAGACTAACCTGTTTCTACCTACTGGTCAAAGAACAAAGCTAAATAGGCATCATCGGGTGCTTCTTACATTGATTGTGTTGGAGTTGTGTTTCTTTTACATTGTCTACACTGGCATGTTTTGTTACAAAAAAACTGTCTTTTGGGGACAAAACAGTGAGATTGTTTTTACTCTGCAATGCAACTTGTCGGGAAAACCATTCGCCTCCAGAGACCAGAACCTGTTGTTTGATCACTTTCAGAAGCTACTGCAGAAAAAAAACCCAAGTTTCCTCTCCAACAAAGCTTTTCTGCCCTAGCCACATTAACAGAACAGATTCTTAGTCCAGATAGTTGTCTTAAATTTTAATGCAGTTGCATAGCTCAAAAATATCCATCAGAAAAAAGAGCAGTCTCTGCAAAGTTCCTACTCTTTCTTTTCTATTTGGTGAATGGGAAAACAAAAAAAGTTAAAACTCAGAAGCCAGATATTTAAAACCAAAAGATAACATGCACAAATTTTGAAATGGAAGCACAGAAATTGACCTGGAAAAATCTCAGGCTGGCTAATGGGAAATTAATAAAACTTGGACTGGTTAAAAATAAAAATGAAAATTCCCAGAAGACCTGGCTTTCAGTTTATCTAGATCATTTCCCCCCAATGATCATGTTCCAAGCGATAAAATGCAAAGGAAACAACCCCCACAAAGCACCGTGTGCTAAGATTCATCACAGAATTGCTTGGCCATAAATTAGTCTTCAGACATTTGCTTTGCACATCCCAGCTGTTTGGTGATTTGAGCATTTTTCTGCCACACCCAGTTCTTCTAATTTAACCTTGTCATCAATGATCTTATTTTTCCTCTCTCTATAATACTCTCATCTCTTGCCTTCCTTGGTCCTCTGCCATCTTTTCCCAAGGTTTTTCCAACATAAAACTATTTATATTTTTAAACAAGATAACAGAAGCCAACTCCAAGCTTTTGTCTGTTGTCAAACGTAAAGTGAATTGCCAGGAGAATTTAATTTTATGACCCAATGGCAAACATGTTGGTTACAAACAGTGCGGCTTTTTAAAAATTCTTATTGCAACACAGTAATGAGATGGAAGGAATCCAGCGAGATGGTATACAACACCTGCTAATTTTTTTAAACTTAAAAACAAAATTATTTTGAAAACTTTCGGTGCTTAAATAGCCAGTCCATTGCTTTTTCTTCTCATTGTATTATTGCTTCCTCTAACTTTTTTTATTTATAATGGTTTAATTTATTACAGAAAAATATTTTAACACATTTATTAATTTCTCCTTACCTCTGGGTGCTCAGTCATATTCAACTACTCTACTATGAAGAGTTTTGGCAAGTGTGCCTGTTTCAGAATGTCAAAGCAAACATTTATGGAGAGCACAGCTAAAAGTTTATACTGCTGCACATAAACAACAAAACAAAAAACCCACACACCAGTTTGGAAGTATTTGCTACCCTCAGCCTCAGCAGTGCCTTCTGCAAAGACAGTCAATTACATTACATACCACAGTGATGAACTTCCTCTAGTTAGTGTTGGAGAAAATGATCTGAAAATGTGTGACTTATATAATTCATGTTATTAGCTCCAGCTGCTGTCCTGCTTGGAAGAATCTACAGTTTAGAAAAAGCAGTGATGAAATGCTTTGAGTGTGACAGTAAAATGCTTGATAATAAGGGGGAGTGAAAAAAGATTCTAAAATATGTTCTTTCTGGCATAATAGTGGACTCCTAAAGCATTGTCAGTTATAAGACACCACAAGGTACTGAAACAATAACACACCACATCTAACATGTTCTCCATTACAAAAAAAAAAAAAAAAAAGACTGACAATCTATGTGAATGATTATGCTTGTGTGTGTTGTAACAAGACTGGGGGGACACTGAAAGCTCTGATCAGTAGGTACATGAACAGTTATTTTTTATGCGTTCCAACTCTTTGTGGTTTGTAAATTCCCAAAAGGGGCACGAGGGAGGATAAATGAACAGAGCAAACTAGTCTAGACCACAGATTTTGGCAATTTTATGCTATTTAAAAAATTACAGGAAATAGGCCAACTACAGAAAACACCCAGGAATATCTGATCTTTGTGCACTTGTGTGCAGTTTGCAAGGAAACTTTTAGACAATAGCCATGGTAGTACAGAATCCCACACTCTCAATGCTTTAATGAGCTACTGATACGTACATACCCTTTTCTGAGTTTTTGTTGGCCCTTACTTTATATCCATGAACACCAGCAACAGCTAAGTAACAGTAGTGTTATAGTTTATACATAAAATTAACTTACCAATACAAGTTGAACCTCTAAAAACTGGGATTATGTGGTGTGGTAACATCCGTGGTCCTCCTGGACCACAGATGTTCCCAGGCCAGAGTGCCCTGGTGCACAGGACTCAGGTAGCAGGAGAGCTTGTTTTTGGGAATCCGTTCAGAGCTGGCAGCCCTGCTGGGTCTGGTGGCAGCCTGCCATGGGACAGCAGTCTGGCCAGGGCTGGCGGCAGCAGGGCCAGGAGCCCGGCTGGGGCTTGCAGCCTGAGCGGGGCAGGCAGCAGCAGCTAGCCCTGGAAGCCAGAGGGTGACAGCTGGAGTTAGGAGTGGGGAGGAAGGTGGAATTGACCTCTTCAGGTCCAGCAAACTCCCTCATTCAGGACCAGTCAGGTCCCCAGGATGCTAGACCAGGGAGGCCCACCCTGTATTCTAAAAAACCCTGAGGATTTTTCAGAACCAATACCCAACCCAGTTATCTGACAGGGTAGCTTTTTGGAAAGCTGCTCCTTCCCATTACAGCCCTGCCATATTTTTGAAATTCCTTTTTCCTGGTCATCCTGCCTGGTAAGCACACTACCTGCTCTCCTTTGTTGTGTGCAACTGCCCTGCTAATCACATCAGTGACATGCTGTAGACCTGCTCCTGCCTGGAGTAAGTGGGAAATAATGGGTCTCCTGGGCCTGTAGGGAGAAGAGGCCATGCAGGCACAGCTCTGATCCAGCCATAGAAACATCAACATCTATGAGCAGCTTGCAGGGGGGAATGAAAAGTTGAGAAGCTGCGGCAGGAGTACCATAAGACCACAGAGACCAATAAAAGATCCAGCGTGGATCCACAAATCTGTTGCCTTCACAAAGAGCCACATGCTGGGCAGAGACACCATCATCACCACCACCACCACCACCTGCAAGAACGACATGCATAACTTCTGAGAAGTCTGAATCACAAGCCCCTGACATGAGCAGTGAGGAAGAGGAATAGGGGAAACAGAAGATCCAGCTGCACAGAGCACCAGGATATATTTGGGTGCGTCTACACTGCAGGGCTTAACTCAAAAGAAGCTACGCATATTGAGCTATATGATTTGCACAGCTTATTTTGAAATAGCTTATTTTGAAATTGGGAGCATCTATACAGCACGTATTTTGAAATAGAGCACTCTTCCCCTGACTTCCCTTACTCCTCGTACAATGAGGGTTACAGGACTCGGAGTACAAAGTCCTCCAGCTTGACAGCATTTCAACACTATTTCGAAATAACTGCCTGCTGTGTAAACGCAGACTAAGTTATTTCGAAATAACACTTCTGTGTAGACGTACTCTTTGTGACCACCACAGTCCAGCCAATCCCTACAATCGAACGTAAGAGAGCCTGATTCAGGGGAAGAAACTCTGGTAAGTATGCAGTTGGCTTTGAAGTTACACGACTACTGTCCCCCAGTAGCTGGATACATATGGGCTGTGTCTGGACTGGCCAGTTTTTCCGGAAAATCAGACGCTTTTCTGGAAAAACTTGCCAGCTGTCTACACTGGCCGCTTAAATTTCTGCAAAAGCACTGACTTCCTACTGTAAGAAATCAGTGCTTTTTGCAGAAATACTATGCTGCTCCCGTTCGGGCAAAAGTCCCTTTTGCACAAAACTTTGGCAAAAGGGCCAGTGTAGACAGCTGAGATTTGTTTTCCGCAAAAAAGCCCCAGTCACGAAAATGGCAATTGGGGCTTTTTTGTGCAAAAGTGCGTCTAGATTGGCATGGACGCTTTTCTGCAAAAAGTGCTTTTGTGGAAAAGCATCCGTGCCGATCTAGACGCTCTTTTCCAAAAATGCTTTTAATGGAAAACTTTTCTGTTAAGAGCATTTCCGGAAAATCATGCCAGTCTAGACACAGCCATCTTGATTTACAGTACTTTCTTTCACTTATGCTTGATGAGGGAGCAGAACAACCAACAAGAGGCAGTGTTGCCCTTTGCTTTTCATTTCCCTCAAGTTTGGCAAAGGGGGTCACACAGAGCAGATTGTCACCAGAATATCCTGTGAATTCTGTACAGACATCTCAATAAAACTGTCATAGAAGTACTCTGCAATCCTCTGCCAAAGGTTTCCGGGGAGAGCTGTTTCCGCCTGTAGGGGTTCCCCCCTCGTGCGGAGGGGCTTACGTCCGCCCCCCTCAGTTTCCACAGTCGTTAGCGACTCAATGTGCCCGGTTTCACCCTGTTCAGCTCGACGGTTGGGGGAAGGGGGTCCGGGCCCGCCCTCGCTCCGGACCCCAACCCAGGGCCCTAAGGTAAGGGAAAGGTTCCCCACCTAGCGGAGGGGGTCGGGAACCCTAAACTCCCCCGCTCTCGGGGTCCACGTCCCCGCCCTGGGCCACTTCTTCCCCCACGTCAGCACGACCCGCCCCCAGGCTCCTGCTCCGGTCCTGCCCAGGGTCACCAATTCCTGAGTCCGTGCGCTCGCTCCCAGGGGAGGTCCGTCTCCTCGGCGTCCTCCCCCCTTGCTGGGTCGTTGCAGCCTTTTGAATGGCCCGCCGGTCGCAGGCAGATGACGTCGGTCCCCTCGTCATCCACCGGCCCCCCCTCGGGCCGGCCTCCCCATGACATCACTGGCCCCGCCTCCTTCCCTAGCCCTTTGGCGGCGGCGCTTGCTGGCCCCAGCTCGTCACCCGGCCGGCGCGCCGGCCCCCCTGCTCGGGGAAGACAGCCGGCTCTGCAAGCCGCGCGGGGGGGCGATCCCCGCGAACGCGGTGTCCCGGCGGCTTCCGGGAGGGGCGGGGCTACCCCGCCACACCGCCCTAGGGCACTTTCCCATCAATTCTGATTACTTCATCAGACTCAACAGCACTACACAAATTAGCAGTGTACAGGCTCAAACAGCATTGGGACACCACCAGCAGCTGTGCTCGCTCCACCTTTGAAGAGATATCAGCTAAAATCACCACCAGGTAGAGAAAACAGTGCCAGTGTTCAGGTCCACTGTCATACCTGTGTGCTGTTTCCCTCCTCTTTTTCCTAACCCGTCCATCCTCGAGGGCCATACACTCACCATTGCTGGTGGTGTCACTGGTGCAGTGCAGTATCAATCTCCAGGAGATGTGAGAAGGTAGTGCTCACTGGGGTCTGGGACCGAGAGTGAATTCAATTCCTCAAATGTTGATTAGTGCTAAAATCTGAAATTCCAATGCAGGGGGTACCCTAACCTAAACATAGTTCCATTTGCAGTCATTCAACGTGGGAAAGAAGTCTGATACACAGGCTTTCCAGCTGATGATTTTAAACTCCCTAAAAGAGTTATCCATACAATTAGTGGAACTGGCCATAAGGAGCACATTTTACTAATATTCTGCCGATTTTACTAACTTCTTGATGCCATCCACAAGTTGTTAACATTGATCTCTGAAGCCCTATATCAGGACATGGGGCACCTGTTTTCTATCAGGAACCATTGACTCATGGGGGGAAAAGAAGAGTCAAGCACAAGCCCCACACAGCCCCACATGGGGACACAAAGGCTCAGAAGAGAGCCAGAAATGAAGGGTTCAGTGTGTGGGAGGGGGCTCCGGGCTGAAGCAGGGAGTTTGGGGTCTGTGTGTAGTTTGGGAAGGAGTTTGAGTGTGGGAGAGGGTTCCAACCTGGGAGAGAGGCTTGAGAGCTGTGGATGAGGGAATGGGGTCTGAGAGGGAGTTTGACCTGTGGGAGGAAGAAGGGGTACGGTCTCAGGCCAAACAGTGAGCTTACCTGTGGTGGCTCTTGTTGAGCGGGCACAGTGGAGCTAAGGCAGGCTCCCTACTTGCCCTGGCTCCATGGTGCTTTCCTGGAAGTGGCCACCACATCTGGCCTTTAGGCAGAGGGGCCAGGTGGGTGTGCATGGTACATACAAGCTGCATCTGCAAGTGCCACCCCCACCACTCTCATTGGCCTTGGTTTCCAGCCAATGGGAGCTGTGGAAACAGTGCTGGGGCACAAAGCAGAGCTTCCCCAGTCTTCCCTGTGCCTAGGGACCACAGGAACATTTCAGCCCACAGTACAGAGATCATGCTGAATGGGGCTTGCAGGCCAGATAAAATTAAACATCCCCCATCCTGCCCTCAATGGTTTAGGTCCTAGCTCCCCAAGAGAACATTTTTATCCCTATTCACCAGTACAGCGCTGGGGATCAGCTAAGACCAACATTACCTAGCTATTAAGTTCATAGTTAGGGTGGCCATGTTTTTCTATACTGAATAGAAGACGTGGTAAAATTACTCACATTCAAGCGAGTTCAATGGCAGTCAGAACAATGCAGTGCAAATGTTTAAAATTAACATCAAGTTGACTGAGCCCCTGTTAAAAAGAAATACTGAGTAGCAGTCGTCTTTTTATTTAGCTTCTTATCTTTAAGATTTGGTTGGGGAGAGGTCATTCAGGCACACGCTCTCCTAGACACCTCTCTCACATGAGGACAGGAGTGGCTAACTGACATGACCCAACCATCCCTGCCCAGTGCTCTCGGAACTCCATGCCTGGCTGGGTCCTGGGATAGAGCCGAAAGGAGTGTCTAGCATGAAATCTTCGTGCAACACCCAGGGTGTGTCTAGACTACCTAGTTTTGTCGACAAAAGTGGACTTTTGTTGACAAAACTATACCAGCGTCTACACTACCGCTGAGTTCTGTCAACATAATGTCGACAGAACTCAGCAATTTTGTCGACGCTGGTAAACCTCATTTTACGAGGCATAACGCCTTTTGTCGACAGAGTTCTGTCGACAGAAGGTGTTATTGCATCTAGGGTTGTGTCTAGACTACAGGGTTTTGTCGACAAAGCACCTTGCTTTGTCGACAGAACTGAATGTAGTCTAGACGCTCTTTGTCGACAGAAGCTTTGTCGACAGTATCTGTCGACAAAACTTCTGTCGACAAAAGCCTGTAGTCTAGACGTACCCCAAGACATAGAACATACAGGACAATTTGTCCATTGTTAAGAGAAAGTAAAGACACCTGCAGGAGGGCTTAAATATGGGATTTGTCCCTTTAAAAAGAGGGCATTTGGTCACCTTAAACTTAGTATTGTTTTCAGACTCAGTCCATAACATTAACAATTTTCTTCCCTCTTTAGTCTGACAAAAACTCAAGTTTCAGGGCACAAGAAAGGTCCATTTTATTCAGACTTTTGCCTGAAGGTGCAAGGAAGAATAAATTGATCCTTTTAATAGACGTATTTTCCGTTACAGTACAAAGCGGCTGCAGTTACTCTACAATTAAAATTGCAACTGAACTTGCATTATAAGCCTGTTATTCTTTCCCTATCCCATTTAAAATGCACCAGAAAGTTCATAAGTTTCAAAATTGGTAGAATACAGCAGATCTAGGGCAGAGAGAGAATTTTTCTGCTAAGTGCAATGTGAATCAGAGAAAGGATTCACGAACTGTAGCAAAACACACACAAAATACAACTCACATTGCTGGACTTCTTTAGTTGACTTATAGTGTGCAGAAGCCAAATGTTACTTATTTAATTGTGAAAAATTTAAATATTTTAAATAGAAACATTATTATGATCATCTTCAATAAGCTTGTCTTTGCATTATAGTAGCACACTTATTAACCTCAAAAAGATTACAAGCAGAAATCACAGGGGGGAAAATACAGGACTAAAATACAGGACTTCAGGTACCAATGCAGCAGATGCTGGCCTGTGCTCTGGTGCAGGCAGCGGCAAGGAACAGAAAGAGAGCCCTGAGCAATTTCAACAAGTGTTCTTATTATAGACAACCCAGACACTGGCAGTCAGTACTACATAGGTATACACATAGCTAGGCCTTCCAGCACTCTGACAATTACCATAAACAGAGACTCACAACATTAATCCGGCACCCAGCTAAGGCAACAGGATCAAGGCAAAAAGGACACTTTGGCAGAAAACATGCTTTATCAAGTTGCAGTATAACTGATGTAACACCTGTATACTTTGCAAACCTGAAACAGTTTTTTTTAAATAAAACAAGACACACACAACTCAAGTAACTTGTTAAACCTCATTCACCCAAAATGAGCTCCTTCCAATTGTTCTTCCCAAATGCAGAATGCCTATGTGCTTGTTTTTGAAGTAAAAAACCCACTAAGAACTCCAGATTGAAAAGAAGTGTAAATGCTCTGCTACTTTCCCATTATACTTTTCCTTTAAAAAGGGGCATTTTGTAGGGTTTGACAAATGTATATTTAAAAAGCTAGTAGCATTCTGTGCAAGTAAGACAAGCTCATACTAGAAGTTATTGGACCTGATTCCCATTTCCCAGTAAAATGAGTTGAAAATATCTTTGAGATTTTACCATTATTGTACATTACTGCCAAGTGAAGTCAGACATGTTTTAGTTTTGCACTGGATGAGTTAAGAGTTTTCAAGGACCTACTTTTATTTCCTTTCATTTTGCATTTCATCTGCCACTAGTAGTGGGCATGGATCAGCATTCATGTTATGTTCCCCATTCGTATCCAGCCGGGAAAAGCTAATAATCCAATCAGTAGACCCAATTGGATGATGAATCCTGGTCAAGTGCCACACCAGGCCACATTCAGAGGTGAAAGTAAGTGGGTGCATCCTGGTGTGCAGCTCCAGCAAGAGCTGGCTGAGCTGAAGCAAAAAGCCAGCAGGGACCTATTTAAAGAGTTGGCAGGGATCTGGATTGCAATAGGACACTACCTGTAAGAAATGTTCAGTCACTTTCACTGCTTGGCACATTAGAAATGAACACTATTATTACCCTTTAGTGTACATGCAATCACAGGAAATAGAATTCTGACCCCAGAGTTGCATGAATAAAAGTGTAGTGACAGTCAAAACATCCTTTAAAAAACCTGTTTGATCACCAGATACTGCATAATAAGAAGTCAATGAGAAATTGTCAGCTAGTTTAAAATAAGTCTTTCTAAACTAGGTATAAAAGTACAAAATAAAATTATTTCAAACCTTTAATATACTGACCTATGTTCTCTCAGAATAGGAGTAAGATGAGGTGTTAGAGCCCAAGAGGAGGAAGCGAAGAACCTTTCTAAAATCTCTGTTTGAATTATCCTTTATTTCTATAAATGGTTTCTTTTAATCCTTTAGGGACAATCCCCAAATATTCAGGATAATTTGGCCACTTTGAATATCAAGTCTCTCCCTGCTTTCCCTGTAGTCTAAATGAAGTTCCTAGTACACACACAACTCCATTAATCATCTGCAAAAGTATAAAAAAGACACACACAATAAATAGCCCTTCAGGAAACAATCGCTTGTTTTAGCCTTTTCCTATGGATTCTGAAAATTCCTACTGGGTGGTGGATGGAATCTGGTCAGCAATGTCTCCTGCATTACTTTTTTCTGTGCAGTCCTCAGAGGAGAACAGCGGTTGTCTGCATTTAATTTTTTAACCACATTTCATCCTTTGCTGCCTTCACACAACCACAAAGGAAAACATCATCCATGCTGTGCATTCTTTTACCTAATCTTGGGCTAGTCTTCTATTTCTGCTAAGGACAGCTAACCTACAACAATGGACAGTAAGAGCAACATATATATCTCCCAAACTTTAATAATATCATCCACTATACAGTATTAACGGTTGGAGCACTGGCAGTTTTGGACAGCCAGCCAAATTAATTCTTGTGGGGACGGAGATCTATTTCTGTAGTCTACAAAGGGCTACACGTTTAAGCTAGTTCTGAAAGCCCAATGTATACTAAACCAATGTTGGGGGGGATGGGAGGGGGAGTGGTTTCTAAAGCCTTTCCCAAGGTATACATCAAAGAGTATCATGCATATCTTGTAATTGTATGAAAGAGATGGAATTTTTGCCAAATACTGTGCGGTTTTCAAAACTGACAAACTTTCTTTATGGTTTCAAGATTTCAAAAGTTTAAGGAAGCATCTGAATTAATGAAAAACAGACAATGCTGGTTACTGCGGTTCGGCCAGTTGTCTGATTCTCCAAGTCTAACGAAGTAAATAAAAATAGACGTACCCAAGGGGGCAGGGAGAGAATAGTAAAACATTTCTTATTTCTCCTATTTCAGAAGAAAAAAATTACAAATTGTAAACAGAGAATTAAAAAATTGAAACTAAATTGAGTTCTTTGCCATATTATGCTCCAGTCAATATAATTTGATGCACTGTCTATAGTTTTAAAGGGACATAGACCAGTTTCTTGAAAGAAACTTGAGATGGTTTTATCCTCATTTCAGAAAACCAACATGATCAGAATTCTCTGCTACAGCTATTGTAAGTGGCAAGTCCTGTAACTATCTATTACTTTTCAGGGGGAAAAAATCTATGTGCTGATTACTTTGGGTCAAGCTGTGCATACTTTAAACAAACAAGCCGTGCATAAATACTATCACATCACTTTCTAAAAGCCATTTGCTGCTGGGGTGATTTATTATTTTTAACAGTTTCTTATTCATCTAATTTTTTTCTGAATCAATGATCTTCAGTGATATCAACAATACACTACTAAAAAAACAATGCTGTTTCCAAAGTAAACCAAGTCTCATTACTAAAAGATTGGAAGATTTTGTTCACATTATTTATTGTTATTAATAAATACCAAAAGCTTGGCCAAAGGACTTAATTTTGGGTGCCTCAATTTTTTGGTGTCCAACCTGAAACACTTTAAAGGAGTCTTATTTTTAGGAATGCTGAACATCCACCCTCTGAAAATAAAGTCCTATGAAATCTCAAATGAAACCCTGAAAAATCATTAGCACTTTTGAAAATGTTGGCCTTGAAAATCAAGTGGCTATGCTGCTTAAGAGATGTCTTATTGGACTAGCTTTAGAAAGATTTAGAATCCAATTATACCGTCTTTAGAAACATTTATGTAAGCATACTTTATTTTACAAGTAGACCCATTAATTTCAAGGGGCTACTTAGTGTGTGTAAGGGTGATAGAACTGGGCCCTTAGGTATCCAAAGAAATCTATTTTTTCCCCCAAAATTCAGTTCTCTATTGGATTAATTTTCTAATCATTTGTACACCATTCAGAAGTTATTACATAAAAGCCATGGTAATTCAACTAAAACGCCTGTAAATAGATCTGACAGTAGTTTCTCTGGTGTAAGCTGATGACAAATTGACAATGAAGAATACCCAGAATCTAAAATATTGGAACAAGTTGCTGCCACCCCACTCTTATTCTTTGTTAAAAAAAATATTCTTCTGTCAAATGAGGAATCACCCATACTCAAAATAACATGCTCTTCAAATGCACCAGCTGTGTCTACTCTGGGAATTAAATTCCCTGTTCTAGTTGTGAGACTTCATGCACTGTTATAACAACCTTTGGGCCTCTCAGGACATGTCTTGTAACAGCGAGACACATTCTAGAAATCTCATGACCCTCTGATAACTTTCTTTTTCACATTTTGATAATTAGAAAGAAGGATTTGGAAAGAAGCAACTTTTCCATGGTAGGCTTAGCTAGGACACTTGCTCTCGCCTCATTCTCCACACCGGACACATTAGTAAAATATCATTCTTCTTCATGGTTTAAGCATACAAAAGCAGACTGCCCGGAGAGCTCCCGGAGGGGGAGAGAAGAAATGAGATTCAAGAAAAATGTGCTTTTGCTTTCATTATTGCACTTCACTGCCAGTAGCTGTTGCACATCCTGTTCCTTGCAGTGGGATAAATACAGGTTGAATCTCTCTAGTCCAGCGCACTCTGGTTTGGCAACATCCATACCCCCGCATGATTTTAGTTAGCTGGATGTCGACTTGTTGTGGGTGTGGCCAAGTTTCCCTCAGTCCTGTAATGTTTGTTCACAGCCACGAGTCTTGGCTCTCAGTGTTCTGTGCTGTTATTTACGTCTGATTTACCCCTAAAAGTCTTCTAAGGGCCTGGTAAGCAATAGAAGTGTTGGTAATGCTACTAGACTATATTAACCTTCCACAGTTCGGCAAATTCTCTGGTTTGGCACCGGTCAGGCCCTAAGGGTATCGAATGAGAGAGGTTCAACTTGTATTACAGAATCCCAACTTTTGATATCAAAAGGGTTAACTTCTGTATTTTCACAGGCTTAGCGTAAAACACATTAACTCTTCTTGTTAATCTTGTACAATCCAATGAGCCATAATGCTGACCTGGCCCAGCAAAATATAGCTGTTCCTATGGGTGACAAGCCTGCAGTCTTTTCATGCTCACACTTTACACTTCAGCAGTAATGAGACTAAAATTCTAATGTAGTCATGTGTCACTCTGACTGGTGATAAGCAAACCTACTATTGCTAAACTTCATGATCTCCCATAGCGTGGGAAGGTTCAATCAGAATTTTTTCACATATGAGTAGGTCAAGACATTGGAACACTTGACTTTTTCACTGTATAATAATAGTTAAAGCTCTCAGTTGAGCTTTTCTATTATCTTCTCTGGGATTTTATTTTACCTTACAAGGCTCTGAACATTTTTCCTGAAAACAAAAAAAGATTTTTGAACTCAATATTGATGCCATGTTTGTTTTCTTCAGTCATTATGACTCAATTACAGTATATGTCATTTTCATTCTTGTTACATGAAACTACAACAAAAATCCAAATTAGGGAAAGATTTGGTTTCCCTCCAGAGTATCTGATACATCTGCTCAATTAAAATTCCATCCATCTTGAACCATTTAAAATGAGAGAGATGGGTTCCATTTTTATAGCCCGAGGAATGTGAAAAATATTAGCATGTGACTATTCCAACTGTGTAAAGCCATAATGGGGCACTAGTTAATTCCAGTCTTCTATTTAAGTTAATAGCTGCTCAGATAACAATCTAATCTGTGTTGAATGGATGCAGAGCACTTCTCATACCTGTATGTCAGTGCATGATTTCATAATAAAAAAAAAATATTACGAACTACGTTGTTGGAGATATTTACAGTGAACTCAGTTGAAACATTTCAGCACAATAAGGTCACACAGTTCAGCAGTGACAAGTTTGTTTTTAACGATGACCATATTGTTTACCCCACCCACCTCTCAAAATGGTAAAAAAAAGTCCTTAGATAAACATTTTAAGAAACATTTTGAATTTTAACCCTCAGAGGGGAAAAAAATCCTGCCGTAGTACCTTCTTCCACTAACCATCAGTCTCCAGTGTCTTCTATGGAAAGGATGAAAAGATCACTATTATGAGACACTCAGAATTGAAACATTTAAATGATTTTTGACACACTAAGTTTCTGAACACTTCCTCTGACTAGGTAACAACTCACGAGATAGACCACTATTATGATGCAAGCACAACTATGAAAATTAACATTTGTTTTTAAAAACATAATTGACACAGGTGCATGGAACCTAGTCAAGTTTATTGATTAAACCTTTGAAATGTTATTCCTGTTTCTTAAAACTAAGAAACATTGAGCCAGACTCTTCCACTCATTTTGCACTGCTTAGATGTTTCGGGAACTCCCTGGTCAAAAAACAAGCACAAAACCTATTAAATCAAAGTGTTTAGTCCAATATATAAAGAAGTGTAGCTACCCCCTAAGGGTATGTCTACACTACCACCCAAGTTCGAACTAGGGTGGTAATGTAGCCAACCGGAGTTGCAAATGAAGCCCAGGATTTGAATTTCCTGGGCTTCATTTGCATCTCACCGGGCGCTGCCATTTTTAAATGTCCGCTAGTGCGGACTCCGTGCTGCGCGGCTACATGCAGCACGGACTAGGTAGTTCAGAAACGAGGAGTAACGGTAGTTCGGAATAGGAAGCCTAATCCGAACTACCTAGTCCATGTCGCATGTAGCCGCGCAGCACGGAGTCTGCACTAGCGGACATTTAAAAATGGCGGCGCCCGGCGAGATGCAAATGAAGCCCGGGAAATTCAAATCCCAGGCTTCATTTGCAACTCCGGTTGCCTACCTTACCACCCTAGTTCGAACTAGGGTGGTAGTGTAGATATACCCTAACTTATTAGACTGCCTCATACTCAGATTTAAGATTTGGATAAAAACCATGGAAAGCAGTAATTTTATTCTAATGGAAGCCTGTCAGGGTTTGGGATGAAAACTAGTACAGAGCGAAGACCCAAATATATTTTTGTGAACTATTTCCCAAGGGAAGTTATAAGACTGAATGGCCAGTTTTATAGTCCATGTGGAAACAAGAACAGAATAGGTGCTAGAAATGATAACGGTTTTATTGGAAAGCCAGAAAGGAGACAAATCTAGGTGCTGTAGGTTCTTGGCACAGATTTAGTGACTTACCAAGGCCACAGTGGGAGTCAGCATTACAGCTGTGAACAGACCTCAGGTACTTCTGGCTCCCAGTTCTCTGATGTAGTCTGATCAGAAGAGACCACAGGATTTGCCTTTAGGCCTCTCTAAGCTAAGGTACAGTTGTCTAACTATGTACCTTTTGATGCCTCTCTTCCTCCTCCTTTCATAGCATTCAGAGGCAAATTTTCTCTAGGATGTTCCATATACCCACAATGGCTGAACTAGTGCAGCTCCATTGCACATTAGGAAGACACAGGATGATGGACTGCCCAGGGGATTGTACCACATGTAGAATGTCTAATGAAGTCTCAGCTCCATGAACACAAGGAAACATGGGGTGAGGAAAAGGATAAGGTTGAGGCCAATGAATCCTCAAATGCAAATTCATGGCTGCACCCCCCCCCCTCTCTCTCTCTCTCTCACACACACACACACACAGAGGCAGGGGTGCGCAGCAGCCATCTGCCACCTAGGAGACAAAGAAGGGAAAATGTTCTTCCCACCTTGCTGGCAGAGCTCTTCAGCACACAAACCTGATACTCTGGCTCTTCACAGCAGTGAGGAGTTAAGTCCTAGGAGCAGAAACCCTTATCATACCAATGCTAAGAGCTAGTTACTTTTTAGCCCTTGGTGTGCTACATATCCAAAATTCTAGAAAGAAAAGCTTTCTGGGAATTAACTTGCCAAAAACACCACCACAAAAACAAACAAACAAACAAACAACCCAGTGTTCACTGTTTGGAAAAACACTGGCAACACCCTGCAAGATATCTTGGACACGGAAGATTTCCTAGAACTTAATAAAGTGGAAAATAAGCCTTTCAAAAAAAAGAAATCTTTTCAGTCTCAGCACATGCCAGTCCATCAAGACTTGCTTGGGGTCTGAATGCAGCACTCTGCAGGTGAAGAGACTGGAAGTTAGCAGATGGGGAAGCACCTACAGCTCTCTAACTAATGTATTTCAAAGTCTTATTATTATAGTTTATTTCTAAGAGGTTTAAATGGCCAGGACACCGGAGGATACCATTTAGCCCCACTACTGCAACTAAGAATAGCAGACATGCATCCCTTGGCTACCTCTAGCTGCAACACAAAGTTGAGGGCCTAGACCTGAGGTTGTAGCTGAAGAATGTTCATTTTTCCCATCAGCATATAAACTGAGACTTTTCAATTGGTCTAAGAGCAAGCCTTTATTCCCCTTTCAGGTTGCTTGTTTGGACAAAGGGAAGGAAACAACGTTGTTTACATATACTGTAACAATGGTTTATAATGGAGTGTGACTTTGGCACTTCTTCTGCTCTTGAACATAATTTCAATACATGTCCCATTTATGATAGGACAGATCATGGAGCATCAGTTTGCTCTAGGAAGAACTGATGACAGTATGAAATCTACCCTAGGATTCTCTTATTTCCACCAAGGAGACCCTCTTCTCATGGATCTTGAAGCAGACCATATCAGGGGAATAAAAAGGTTGCGCTGTCACGAGAGGAAGTGCCTCCGAGCTCTGTCCAGAATTTCCCCAAGGGATACCAGCTCTTGAACAGATTCAGACTGGATCAATCAACTGGAAAATGATGATCAGCAGTCCCTGAGGTAAAGTAGAATGGCTAGGGCCTTCCTTCCTGTGGGCTTTTGAAGTCAGTAAAAATGTAGTAAACACTTTCACAGAACTAGTACTGTTGTAGATGCCAGAAAGAAATCATCAGAACAAGAAATAGACCATTCTTCAAGCCCATAGTTGAGATGCAATATCCTGGACCGTAAAAACGATCATTAGATTAAGAGTTTCTATCTCAAAATATTTCTGCATAAGCCATTTTGTGTCTCAGATGGATTGTTAGGGCATTTGTTGATTTGACACAACAAAACAAAAAGGAATATAATGCATTATCATATTTCCATGATTGGAAGGAATTGGAGAAGGGATGTTTTGATCTTGCAATTTCCAGGCAACTTTGCTAAGACACTTGCCTGTAGTGCCCTATACCATTCAATTTTTGTCAAAAATACATTCTGCCATATATAGGCATAGCGCAGGATTTGTTTAATAAGCAATTATAAAATAATCGCTCCCATATCCACCTCTAAAGCAGAAGGTAAGAAAGTCATTCTTCCTAGGGAATCCTGTACTTTTCATGCAGACACCTTAACTAGACAAGCAAGGATGTTATCCTTCAATTGGATATGGCATCGGCTAGGATACCACAGGATAGGATAATAGTAGGATGCTAATTCTCCATTTCTGACTAAGCTAAATTATCTAATTTAGTTCTTTCCAGGAGAAAACCTTCTTTTGTAGTCTTGGAAATTCTTAAAGCTGCTAGTGGTACTAATCGACACACACAGAATGTCACCCTCTTTGTTTTTGGTGAAGAGCAAACCAGATAGCTGTCAGCAACAGTATTTACAATCAGCTCTTAATAGTCAAGGACCAAGGAATATCTATGAATTTTCAAAAGGTGTTTGGCATGGTGCCATCAGGTTACTTTTATTAGTCTACATCAAACTTCCATCTGACTTGACAATCTGTGATTAAAATACAATGAAGATGTCAACATTTCCCTCAAGTATAGCTACAGTAAGAGCATGCTAATTACTGCTCAGAGATAGAGCAGCCAGTCTTAGCAGTGTTGAGCTGGAACCTTTTACCTAGATCAGTTATTTCAGAACTAAAGAAACCTTCATACCACTTGAGAAGATGGCTCATGGAGCTATTTGATAGGCATAGTAATTCTCTCCTTGATAGAAGGTCTTCAGGATCCTTTTGCAGGTTAGATGAAGTCTCTCTCAAATATGTTTTAAAAAGAAGGTCAAATTATTTCCTTTTTCAAAGAAAATAAATTTATTCCTGAAAATGTTTATGTTTGGTTCATGCTGTTTTCTGATCAGCTATACTTTCTTCAGATTTTGCACTGACACTGCAGAGGCAACTCACATTCATATTCCTCACTGACAATTTGTGACTTTGCATGTTCCTTGTGATGATCATTAATTTGCTGACAGCCTATCATGGTGACATCCTCCTGATGAAATCATAGAAGTTAGAGATACAAATGATTTACTGTGTATCCATCTTTGAACACTATCTTATTCTAAAAGAACTATTTCCACTGCATAGTGCTTACTTTGCATTTCTATTCCTAGTTTGCTCCATTGTACTCTGAACAATCTCATGATAGCAAAAATTCCTCATTTAAATACCAACCTAGAACATGGTCAAAGTTCTATGCAAAGTAGGTGATTTGGCAACTATGCAGAATTTCATTTTTTGGATACTCTTTGTATCTAGATCACACCCAGAATTTATTCAAGGCCTCCATTAACTGTTTGAAGTAATCAAAACCATCCCAGAAATTGTTGCCTCTGCAGATGCCAGTGTTTCTTTTTGATCCAGATTAAGCTAATCCTGCTCAATAAACCTATCATTGAAACTGCTGCAGAGCATCTATTGTACTTTTGTGAAAGCTCATATTCCTACGACTCATATTCCAAGAGCTGCCATGGATAGAAACAGTGCCATGAATGCTGCTAATACAAATTTTATTTCTGTCCAGGGGACCACCATCAGCAAGTTTTCTTTATCTAAATGCCAAGCAGTTCCAGGTGATGTGAAAGGCAACCATGCAGGGAATTAAGTCCTGAAATTCATCTAGTCACTTCTAAATTATAGCTAATGCTTTGGTATAAATTGCCTGAGCAAAACAAAATCCTCTATATCATCCTAATGGAGCTTTTCAAGTCATTTCTTGCAACCACTTGAGATCGTTAAAGAAAACAAGTCTGTAGCTGAAGCATGACTTGGCAATATCCATTTGTACTCTGCCTCAGTATTTAATCATTCTGGATCTCAGCACTGAGGCCCAAATTCTGCCCTTGGATATGCATGCAACTCAGGGGGCATTGCACATGTGTTTATCTGAGGATACAGTTTAATCCTGAAAGCTAACCAAGAGGAAACTATTTCCTGTTCACCTGGATGTGTTTCTAATTAAGATCCAATCCAGGCAAGTCCAACTTTACAGCATCGGTTCTTGCAGATGTGTCTCTATCAAGTTTCAGTGCGTCTGTAACCAATGATGAACAGCCTGATTTAAGTCTAGCAATGTAAAATAATGCCAAAGTAAGAGTAATAGGGTTTTAAGAGAACAAAAACAAGGTGACTTTACAGCAATTTCAAGACAGATTTATAAAGAGATATGCTGCTGGTTACCTCAGTACATGCAATTGTAAGACTGATACAAGGCTGCAGTATTAGCTATGCTACACTATATTTATTTATACAGGATATTATCAGCAAATTGCCCACTTACACTTTGTAGAAAATATAGATTTTTTTCTCATTGGTCATGTGAAGTAACTCATGGAATGAGACTATAAAGCACAAATTGTTTTTCCTCCCCACTTTTTTTTGGGGGGGGGGGTGTTAGGGGAGGAGAAAGAGGGAGAGAAGAGAAGGACAGAAAAAAAGTCTTAGGTTTGGGTCTTCATTTGAAGAACCATAAAAGATATGAGATTGCAAAGAAAATATTTCAACATATCATTTATAGACTGAAGATTGTGTCTTTTCTCCTCTCCATGTCACTACACGTAGTGTTTTAAATTAGAGACTTCACTATTGGGTAGATACATGTCATGGGCATCTATAAAATGTGAACTTTGGGATACTGTCTGTTACAAAAAATATTTTAAAGGCTATGGTACATATGAGATTTAGCATACACCTCAAGTAATGTGAAATTTCCTCCTCCTGTCATCTTCAACATATGATACAAACAAACTGAAATTACTGGGAAATTTCTAGCAGTTCCATCAAATATGCTTCATTATTGGCATTGCTCTATTAAAACATGTCTGGAATTAGTGATATGCAGTTAAAATGTTTGCATCCATTCACTTAGCAGGTAGTATGTGAAATAAGATTGCTGTTCAGTCCAGGAAGAAATGACACAGGTAGAATCCTTGATGCCAATCTCAGCAAAAAAGGCTAGGCACTGAATAAATCTTGAGACTCATCTACTCTTTGAATTTTAAAGGCGGTATCTCCAGGCCAGGGTTACAGAGGACTCATGAAGCAGTGCAGAGAAGTTTGGTCTGCAGCTGCCCATGTGTTCTCTGGACTAATATGGAGCTTCACTTTGGTGGGGGAGGGGGTCCACTCCGCAACTTTTCTGAATATAAAGGACTATGTAGCACTTTAAAGATGGCCCTTCGATACAACCGCATCTGCTCTAATCCAACTGACAGAGACCAGAAACTTCGGGATCTCTACCAAGCATTTATAAACCTCAACTACCCACCCGGAGAAATAAAAAAGCAAATTGAAAGAGCCAGACGAATACCTAGAAACCATCTACTTCAAGACAGACCCAAGAAAACCAACAATAGAACACCACTTGTCATCACCTACAGCCCCCAACTTAAACCTGTCCAACACATTATCAATAAACTACAGCCTATACTGGAACAGGATACCAAACTCCAAGAGGCTCTGGGAGACAGACCCATGGTCTCCTATAGACAACTACCTAACCTCAAGATGATTCTTACCAACAACCACAGGACATACTGCACTAATACCAACCCTGGTACCTTCCCTTGCAACAAACCCCGTTGCCAGCTTTGTCCACATATTCACTCTGCTGATACCATTATTGGACCTAACCAAGTGAGTTATAAGATCACGAACACATATTCCTGCGCATCCAGAAATATAATTTATGCTATCATGTGCTGAAAGTGTCCATCTGCTATGTACATTGGACAAACGTCTCAGACACTTCGCCAAAGGATCAATGCCCACAAAACAGATATTAGACAGGATCACAAAGAAAAAACAGTTTCTTGCCTTTCAACCAGAAAGGACATTGTCTCAACGACTTAATTACCTGCATCCTGCTCCAAAGACCTTTTAAATCTGCACTTGAAAGGGAATCCTCTGAACTGTCATTCATGCTAAAATTCGATACTTTACACGTGGGTCTCAACAAACACTCTAGTTATCTTACCCATTACAAAGATAGCTTCCCCAATTATCACCTCTAATATCATTAGCTCACAGACATTTACCTCTCCCCCCCCCTCCCCCCCCCCCCCCGCATCCCCCTTCTGTTCTGAAATTTGATTTGTCCTTTTCATATGTGTTCATTTTTTTTAAATTGTATCCTTTGGTATATATGGTTGTGACTATTTTCTTCCACTATTTGATCTGAGGAAGTGTGTCTGGCCCATGAAAGCTCATCATCTAATAAACCATCTTGTTAGTTTTTAAAGTGCTACATAGTCCTGTATTTTGCTTCAGCTACACCAGACTAACACGGCTACATTTCTATCACTTTTCTGAATATATTCACTTTTTAAAAAAGTGGAAACATTTGGATAGTTATGGTTTGATTCTTGTCTCCTGATGCCACCAGCTATACAGTTCATTGCACTGAGTTGGAATGGGAGAAGATTACATTTGAATTGTGGTCAGAAGTAAACAAGGGTGCCACTGACAGAGACTATCAGAGCAATACATGAATCACATGGCCCTGCTCCTTCTCCAAACTGAAACACTCATTCCAGAGGCTACAATGTCCAGCAATAGAACGTTCCCCAAAGTGGAGTCCAGGTGAATCAGCTCCTCAGCAATTGGTATGTCTGCCAATGTAACCAAGGGCTAAATGTGGCCCTATACGTCCTGTTGCTAGATTGAATTGAAACACACCAGAAAAAAAATGTGCAATGGATTTCAAAATACCAGAAGACATATTCTGAAGACATTTGTTAAAAAAAATAAGTCTCATATAAATCTGAAGCACCACAGAGTACCATATTTTACCTTTTCCCTCATCCTTAATTCCCAGTTCCTTCTGACTTTTAGATAAAAATCTAGACTCAGTATGTATCTGTCACTGTCCATACAGCATCTAACACATGACTGTCCCAATCCTGATTGAAGCCTCCAAACACTACGGCTGTGTCTTGAAAGTAGGAATAAGAGATCCTCCGGAATAGGGCTTTTCCCCAAGCCGGAAAAAAAGCGGCGGCCATGTTTATTTAAATCCCGCAGGGGATATTTAAATCCCCCGCGCATTTCCCTATTCCAAAGTTCTAAATTAGCATGGCTATTCCGAAGAAGGGGCCAGTGTAGACGTAGCCCATCATAATACAAATGATGTTTAAATGTAAATGTTTAATATAAACAGATGGGTCAGTTCTAAAGGGAGAAAAGTTATTTGTCCATATCTGCACTTGCATGCCTCAAAATATTAAGATTTGGGAGTGGCAATTTATACCTTTATAATTTTACAATTGTCAGATGAAGTGTTCTTAGCTAGTTCAGATGGATACAAACCAACATAAATCAAACATACTGGAGCATACATCAAACTTTAATGAACATTCAGAATCAAGTTGTTTGAAAATGTAGCTTCCAAGTTTATATTTAATATACTCTAGTGTTTCCAAGAGGGAATAATATTTTTCTGCTCTAATTCTATTATATAAAAAATTAATTCTCTCTGCCAGTAAAGCATATGGGACAGTTTTTATGTTGTTAATAATAAGTTAAGTCATGCCCTGCAGATTTTCACATTTAGTATTTTCAATGTGAGCCCATTTTGGTCTGACGCTTGGCCAAAAATAATCCCCAACAGAAGTAAAATTAATTGCTTTCCCATCATTTGTACGAGGTAAGAGTTTACATAAAGTACTATTTTTTATGAAGTCATGAAAAGCAAACCTTCTGTGTGTAGATCTCCCACCGAAGTCAGTCAGTGGCAGTTCTCTGAGCAGTGGGTTTGCAGAATCAGGCCCTCAGGATACATGTTGTTTCTCAATCAAATAAGCAGAGGTTATCTGAACCTTTGCAAAGGAGCAGCACACAGAAAGATTTCCCAATACTTGCTCTGCTGCTCATTTAATGTCTCAGTCATAATCTTAACTTATCCATTTTGAGTCTTCCCAATTAAAATATGATAGACTATGAGCAGGGTGTAGAGTTAAGCACATGCCTCTGCAGGGCCAGAACTTAGATCAGAAGTTGCTTGAGTGACACATGCCTATTGTCTCAGAGAGACATTCTTTCATGCTAATAGATTCAGTTCTGCATTCCACAATGTATCTCCTGTGAAGTCTGCCCTTCTCTTTTTTCAAGACAGTAGGTGCAACAGCAAGCCTGTTGCCCACTCCCTTGGTTCCTCCAGCTGTTCACCTAGCAAAGATCTGAAGGTGAAAACATAATCAGGATGATACGTCCAATGAGCAAATGCAATCCACCCACATGGACAGGCCACAATTAAACACATGGAGAAGAACACTGATGCACACGATGGGAATGTGTGCATGCAGGGAATGTGAAGTGAAGACACAGAAGGACATCTTGAGGATCCTGGGGGATCTGATGATGCTCCTGGTAGATTCACAGAAGAGTCAGACGCACAAAAATCCCCTCCAGCCCATGCTAAACCACATTCCTTCCTCAAAGTTCTATAGCTTCTCCCCCATGCACCCTAGAACTTGGGGGAGTCAAGGGCAGCCTTACACCCAACCCCCAGGGATTTTTCTCATTGTCACACCTGTGCAACAGGTGAACAAGGGGATTGTAATATGTCTCTATTCCTTCCTGAAAGCTCAAAGCTCCTGCCCTGAACTCCTTTTCTTTTCCTGCTTCCTTGCGTTCTCTAAATAAAAATGCATGATTTCTCAACAACTGTCTCTTTATTGTTTGTGTTGCATAAGGAAGGGGGCTTTTCAGGGTTTAGAGGCAAGCACACTTAATGTAGGGAGCACCTCATTAAGAGAAACATGTGTGACTGTCATATTACTGTCCAGCTATTCATAAAGCTGTTTTTCAAAACCTCTACTATTTGTGGTGCCCCTCAATGTGCTTTCCTTATTGCTGTGGTGTCTGGCTGCTCATAATTAGTAGCTAGGCACGCTTCCTTGACCCTCCACCCTGGCATAAAATTTTCCTCCTTACTTTCACAGATATTATGACACACTCAGCAGGCTGCCACAACAATGGGAAAGTTGCTTTCACTGGGGTCTAACTAGTCAAACAGAGCTTCCCTTTAAATGTCCAAAAACACATTCTACTACTGTTCTGCACTTGCTTAACCTATAGTTGAACTTCTCCTTATTGCTGTTCAGGATGCCTGTGTGCAGCTTCAGGAGCCAAGGGAGCAAGGGATAGGCTGGGTCTCCAAGGATAACTATTGGCATTTCAACACCTCCAATGTTCATTTTCTAATCTGAGAAGAAAGTTCCATCTTGCAGCTTTCTGAAGAAACCAGAGTTCCTAAAGATGCAAGTATCATGCACCTTTCTTGACCATCCCATTGATATCAGTGAAACAGCCCTCGTGATCCATCTGTGCCTGCAACACCATCAAGAACCCCTTGCCTTTTATGTACTCTTTGTCAAGGTGGTCAGGTGCCAAGATAGGGATGGTCATTCCATCTACCCCACCACAGTAAGGGAACCCCATTGTAGCAAAGCTATCCACTATCTCCTGCACATTTCCCAGAGTCACTGTTCTTCATGGCAGAAGGGTATTGATTGCCTTGGCTACTTGTATCACAGCAGCCCCCACTGTAGATTTACCCAGCCCAAATTGATTCCCAACTGACCAGTAGCTGTCTGGTGTTGCAAGCTTCTACAGAGCTATTGTCAATTACTTCTCAGCTGTCAGAGTGGGTCTCATTCTGGTATTGCTGCATGCCAGGGCGGAGGGAGGAGAGGAGCAAACAATTTGCAAACTTCCATGAAAGTGGACTTACGTATGTGAAAGTTTTGCAGCCACTGGTCATCTTCCCATTACTGCATATGCATAAATATGTATTCCCACCAGTCTTGTCTCATGGGACCAGAACCGATGTTCCACTGAGTCAAGAGGATCAACTGCCACCAGCATCTGCCAACTGCTCCACTCCAGAGCTTCATACAAGTGCCTCTTCATAGACTCCTCACATTCTTCCTAGGTCCAGCGGCTCCTGGCTAGGTGCTGACCATACAGTAGCATAAGGCACACGATGTTTGCTATGATTGCCATAGCTCTTTGCTGCTGAACAGGGCTCACGATTGCCCTGCTTTGGTATCTGCATGGATAACTAGGGGGAAAAAGAGTGTGAAAAAGATTGTTTGCCATTGCTTTCAAGTGGGGAGGGGAGGGTAGAAGAGATGAGTACATTATGGGACACTGACAACATGTACCCATAACCACTCGCTGCACTGCCTTTGTGCTATCAGGCACCTGGAGTCTAACCCAGAATGCAAAGGGACAGCAGGAACTATAGGATAGCTACCCACAGAGCATCTCTGACAAGATTGACAGTAGCCACCCTACTGGGAATGCACTATGTCAAACGCTTATGCAGAGTGGGAAAATGCACCTTCAACTTTACAAAAATCAGGTGCTTTTAAAAAAAAAATCAATTTAATAAATTTGACCTAATCTTCTAATGTAGACAAGGCCTAACAAAAGAATTTTTAAAAATTCCATGCCTGCATTATTAATCAACAAGATCATCACACATAGCTTGGCTTTTTAAAAACAATTATTAAATGGTGCTGGGTTTCTGGGTTTGCAGTTTTACAATTTCAAATCATATTTACTCAGGTTACAAATACAGTAATGTACAAACTACAGAAGAAAATGACTCACTCTCACCTCCCCTTGCCAATACTGGATTGTATCCTCTGTGTCAATGCTAAGGGTTTATCATGAAAGTAATAAAGCAGTGAAACCAAAGTATTACTAGAAATTGTGCTTGTAATGAGAAGATCTATAGAAAGAGATAATAGCTACTGCCAGGACACATCTACTTAAGTACATAGTTATCTGGCAAAGATAATAAAATGTGTTTAGAGTTTATGGTTAAGTATACAAAATCAGCTTGCATTTATTTACCTTACACCAGCTCAGGATTATGAACTAAAAGGGATTTGGCATGCGTGACCAACAGTAGGACAAAAGCCTCTCACAAGGAGAGTTTTAAAGATACAGGTGAAGTATCTCAAGAAATGCCAACAGCAAGCAAAATGAAGATGAGGAGAAAAATCAACTAAACCTGGAAGCAGACAGACTAAAACCAAATGAACCTATCTTTAATTTTTTTTAAATCCTGCCAAACACAGGTAATGACTTGTAACTATCACATTCCTCTCTAGAGTGTATTCTGGGCCTAAGCAATTAAAGCCCCTCAAAAAGTATGCACTAGGACATGTGTTTCAAGTCTCGCTCCAACAGAATGCAGCAAAAGACAGAAGAAAGGATTCAAGGGGTTTATCTCTCAGGGTACGTCTAGACTACCGCGTTTTGTCGACGGAAGTTTTGTCGACAGATACTGTCGACAAAACTTCCGTCGACAATTTGCGTCCAGACACATGGAGTTCTGTCGACAAAGCAAGCCGCTTTGTCGACAGAACTCCGTAGTCTGGACGCAGTGTTACAGGCAATAACACCTTCTGTCAACAGAGTTCTGTCAACAGAAAGTGTTATGCCTTGTAAAATGAGGTATACCAGCGTCGACAAAACCGCGGAGTTCTGTCGACGTTATGTCGACAGAACTCCGCGGTAGTGTAGACGCTGGTATTGTTTTGTCAACAAAAGTCCACTTTTGTCGACAAAACTAGGTAGTCTAGACACACCCTCAGCCATTTTACCTCTTACCCAACAAAGCTGCATTAACTAAATACTAACAAAACATCCCAAAAGCATGGCCCATCTGCATTTGCAAACATAAGATTCTGGTAAATTTAAATAATATATACATTTAACTAGAAAAGTTTGGAATGTGGGTTAGGCTTTTTTTTTTTTTTTTTTTTTAAAGGTAGGGAGTTGGGAAGAGAGAGAAAGTGGTTCCAAGTCTTCCAACCCAGAAAAAACTTATCCTTGTGGTCAGTTGATAATATTTGCTTTCCAGGACTAGACTGACATTTTACTCCATGTAAGGGCATAAGAGCATAGAATGAGACGGGACCTCTTGATTCACTAAGTCCAGCTCTCTGCTGCACAGGCAACCCAATCATATGATCCATTCATAAACTTACCCAACTCCATCTTTAAAACAGCAAGATTGTTTGCTCTCAATGCTGCTGATAGAAGGCCATTTCAGGATACTGCCCTAACAGGTTTACTTTCACCATTAGTTATGGGCACTCAGTGTAGTTAAGGAGGTGATGCTTCTGTCCCATATTACCTGTAACATGGCAGGCTGAGCCATTCATCCTTCCCATTCTCTCACAAGGAGTTCTGATCATAGCCTGGCAGTAGTCAGAGGAAGTTATGAAGAGGCTCCAATCCCTTCTGGCCCCTCCCAATGGCACTAGATGCACCCTGCGTCCTCCCCTTCACCTGACCAGTTCACACAAGATCCTCCCCCATTGCTATTTATTTCTGGTGAGGAATTCTTACCAGAAGTAGGGAAGGATTTCCATGGATCTAATGGCTTTCACCACTATTTTGAACATGATAGTTCAGAATTCCAAATGCCAATTTATATATTTTTGATTATTGTATTTTCTTTTTTTAAAAACCTATACCATTGTTTATACAGATGAACACTTGAAAGATCTCTTCCAGCATGAAAACTATGGCAAATTAGTTAGTAGTTACATTTCTGTTTTTAAAATGTTCTGTTTTGTAAGACTGAGTGATTCACTTGGTATTGGGATTTTATTACTGAAATCCTGCTCTAAAACAGAATCATTTATAATGCAAGTGGCTATATATGTTGCTTTATAATATAAATATAGCTTAGTCAAGTACCATTCTTCAATTATTTGGCAAAGTATAATTGACATTCAATATGTTCCTAGTTTATAATGCTAAATTTAAAATTAAAAATTATTAGGAGTTGCAAAACTTTTATGAAAGGCATAAAATGTATTCACCTAATCTGCATCATGACAACAACAAAAAAACAGCTAAAGAGATTTAGAAAAGCAGATATAGGCTGACCCAAAACACTACATACAAAAACCTTCAGATCTTTATGTAGTTTTAAAACCTGAATCCATCTTTCCTCCTAATACAGCAACATGTTTAATGGTCTTACATGACATGACTACAAACAAAAATAATTATAACTAGACTGAACACCTTTAAGTTGAAGGGTAAGATTTAAAAGGTAAGTAGCAGACAGTCCCCCCCCCCCACACACACGTACAAATAGTACAGTGATTACTTAGTCAAAGAGTGAGTGGGAACAGGCATTCATCTTTGAGGGTGTTTTAAAAAAAATTCTACATAAATTTGTCTGTTGAAGAATATTAATGGGAAAAATCCAGCATATGAGCCAAGGACTCAGTCAAAATTGCCTTCAAAATTTTTAACAGCTGGCTAAATAATAGGCTTGTTTTCATGGCTTGTTTTCATTCTTTTTGCTTCCTATTACCTGGGTTCTAAACATTTTATACACATTTGCAGCAAACATCTGTGCATTGGGACACAGCTAAAGATTTACAGTGTCAGAGTGCAAGCACACATTTTCAACTCATGTGACAGATGTGGGGGTGGTAAGTCTGACTATTTTAAACCTCCTAGCTCACATAAGTACCAGAAGTGGGGTAAAAGCTATTAAAACGGTGTGCCCTTAAGGAAACACTTGGCTTAGGCCCTTGTACAGGGATGTGGAGCCATGGTGTCTGCTAGACTGACTAAACATTTTCTCCATTTGTGAATGAGTGCTTTTCCATCTTTTTCTAAATTGTTTTATGAAATGCTAGCTATGTTACGGTTTTCACTGGGGGCCGACATTTCTGAGGCAGATTGAATCCACAGAATCTCGACACACACAAAAAAAGTCCCTGAAGCTCACAAAGACAGCAACCTGTTAAATCAATAAACCTACTGTAGTAACAGGTGCTGCCTGTGAGCATATCACTGTGTGGTATGCAAGGGCTTTCACTGAGGAAACAATTGCCAGGGATGTGAGCTTTCCTGAGGGATTTGATAAATAAAGGAAAAAAACAGACTAAAGAAGGAGAAAGCAGCTGTTTGGAAGTGAACTGTAAAAACATCTGTAGTGCACCATCAACCATCCCTAAATCCAGTCATTAAGAATTTTAAAGGGACATTACTTTATCACAGAGGAACTTCAATCAGTCTGGCTGTAAAGACACTCCAGTTAACAAAAATGTGCACACACACAATCATCAATGTTAAGAGATTTGATACCAAGTGAAGGAAGGAAAATGACTTGTGTTCATATGGAAGCCATTTTAATTCATGTTAAGCCATGCAAAAGATTATAAGAACTTAAATCTAAAGTAATCCATTATCATGTCACAATGCCTCTACACCAAACCTGATTCTTTTAGACCAGTGATTCCCAATCTTTTTGATACTGGGGACCAGTAAACCCATTCGCTAGCTTTTGGAGGACCGATCCCATTTATTTGCATATTCATTAAGAAAATGATGAATATGCAAATAAGTTGTTTCTGGTCCTTCCAAAGCCCCCAGTGCCAACTTTAGCAAAGCTTTTGATACAGTCTCCCACAGTATTCTTGCCAGCAAGTTAAGGAAGTATGGATAGAATAAATCAACTGTAAGATGGATAGAAAGCTGGCTAGACTGTCGGACCCAGAGTTTCCCAAACTTTATAGTTGGAACCTGGGTTTTTTTCAGTATGTTTTTTTGCAGCCCAAAAATATACACGCATATAAACTAGGTTGAGAAAGGAGGTGTGGGCTCTGGGGTGTGAATGAGGGGTTTAGATGTAGGAAAGAGTGAGAGGTGCAAGCTCTGGGAGGGAATTTGGATGCAGGAGGATGTGGAGAAGCAGATGCTGGCTCATGGAGGGGGCTCCAGTCTGAGGAGTGCTGAGCTCAAGTGGAGGGTTGGGGTGCTGAGCAAGCCACAGGCTTGTGGCTATGAGGGTGCAGGAGTTTGGGTTGGATATGTGAGGGGCTCAGGGCAAGGAGGCTGTGAGTATGATGGGCTCAGGACACAGATTTGCAGTGTGTGGATGGTGCAGGAGTGTTGTGGCAGAAGATTGAGGATGTGGGGATGCAGAAGTTTGGGGATGTGAGAGACTCAGGACAGGGGGTTCCAGTGTATGATAGACTCAGGTTTGGAGTTGGGGAGGTGCAGGAGTGTTATGATGCTGTGGCCAGATAACGACTTGGCCCCAATTGGGGGCTTGTTGGCCAGGCTTCATTTTTAAATAAAATATTATGTCAAACACAAAAGATTTCAGCATCGTCTTTGTTTATGAGAAGGGAGAATAACCTGTTTTGAGTCAGGGTCACTGGGCCACAGAAAAGTCAGTTGGGGCCACACAAGTGAGATACAAAAACACAACCCTTCCAAACCCCTCAAAGCTCACTAATGTGGCCCAACTGTGTTTGTGGGTGCTGGGACAGGGTGCTTGTGGGCGCTGGGGCGGAATACTTGTGGGGGTCTGGGTAGGAGGGAGGGGACAGGGACCAATACCTGGGGATCCTGGAGCTGTACGCCAAGGTCCAGAAAGTGCATGGGCTGCTCCCCCATCCGCCAAACAGTGGCATGGTACTTGAAATGCTGGTCAGTTGCACGCCTGATGCCTTCCTGCATGGGGGGAGGAGGAGTCCCGGACCACACCAGCCCCAACCGCTAGGGCAGTGCACGCTTTGCTCCTCCACTCCCCATAGCAGCACATGCCTCCCGAGCAGCCAGAGTCGGCACAGTCCTGAATCCCCACCTCTCCCCAGCACATGATGGACCGGTGTCTTAGGTACCATGCTGACTGTTGGAGCAGCGGGGAGAGCAGCCCACACATTTCCGGGACCTGGCACGCAGCTACAGAACTGCCCCCCCCCCCCCAACCCCACAGGAAGCCCATACTACCTCCATGATCCCTGGAGGTAGTATCAGCGCAGATGCCCCCCTCCTGTCCCCAATCCCAGCCGCTTTATTGGCCGGCGCCAGCTCCCGTTCTGCGACAGTGCACCCCGCCTTCTCCCTGGGTCCTAGTGCCCGCTGAATCTAGCCCTGCCTCCTGGAAGCATGCCTGGCAGAGATGCCATAGGTGGCGGGCTCTCTCCCAAGAATCATGCATGCAAATTTTCTGAGGACCGGTATTTTTTTTTCTAAGAACCAGCACTGGGCCACGGACCACACTTTGGGAAATGCTGTTTTAGACTATGGCCAGACCCTTTACACTGCACAGGCAGTTTAGAGAGTTCTTAAAGGTAGGCTTAAAATGTATTTTAAGTTTAGTATTAAATAGAAGCTGCTCTGACCACTACCGGAAGTGATTAGTTCTCACACAAATGAACTCTATAGCTGACTGCCCAATGCTAGTTTGACAACATACCAAAGAAACATTAAAATCAGTTTGTTTGGCTTCAGTGTGCATCATTCCAACTCCATTTTATGCATTATCTTGAGACTTGGCAGATTGGGGAAGAGGGGGTATTAAGGTTCAAGGGTTTAAGTAGTTCAATTTATTTTTCAGTAACTAAGTTACCAGAAATTTGTAGCAAGATTGTATTTATTTTCTGAACAAGGCTCCAAGTTGGCAGAGATGTCTTTGGAAGTACATATTTCTTCACGTTCTCTTGATCTTAGTGTGTGGAGATTTGCTTAACAGCTGTTTTATGTACAAATGTTTTTTCAGGCATGTCCTCCCTGACCATGAACAGATTTTTAAGAAAATGGTCTTAAAAGAAGTTAAGAAACACAAATGGCTAAACCTCTTTTCACCCAGCCCTACAGATTAGAAAGGGGTAAAGCCTGGAGAGCCTTCAAATTGCAGTTTGCATTTAACATGTATTGGGATAATGCTTCCAAAAACAAAAAAGCACCATTATGTCCTCTGCATTTCCCCAAATAACCACCACCACACTTATTGAGAGGGTTAGTAGATCCATGGGTATGATTTTACGTGCCTACAATTATTGTCATCTTTATAAACGCTTGAAAGAAGAAAAAATAGGAGATTTTTGGTAATTAGAAAAGGACAGGAGATGCAATAATTTTTGGTTCAAGGGCTGGGATAAACAAACTGATAGCACACCAAGCTAAACTACTACCAAAAAAGTTTAGTTTATGGGAGGAGAAAAAAAAAAGACTATTAGCATGGAGAACTCAAATGCAATGATTTTATGGTTTGGCAGGACAAAGCTTTCTCTGCAACCCACAATAGAACTTTTGATCATCTTATAAAGCACCTTGCTAACACAAGAAATACTACTAAAGATAACACTCTCCATAAAACTTGTATATTTCTGGTCTCTCAAACAAATTTACAATATGACTAAAACCATAGAAATGTTTTTAAACTATGAGAAAAATACGAGTCTCGACCAATGTTCCCTCTAATTTTTTTCACCCCTGAGCAGAATTAATTTTGTCATGTGCATCAGTGTGGAAGTAATGTGACACACATCACCTTCATATTGGTGCACATAATAAAATTCATGTGGCGGGACTGCGGCCAAGAGGTTCTGAGCTTGGGAGAGGGCTCGGGCCTGAGGCAGAGGGTTGGGGTACAGGTTCTGAGATGGGACCAGGGATGAGGGGCTCAGGGCTCGAACAGAAGGTTGGGGTGCAAGGGTTCTAGATAAGAGTATAGGCTCTGGGGCAGAGCTGGAACAAAGGATGGGGTGCAGTGGTGTTGAGGGGGGTCACTGAGGCTGAGCTGCTTGGGCCATGGCAGTGGGAGTCTGAGGCCGGGCCATAGTTGCATTCAGATTGGGGTAAGAGGTGTTGGGTTCACGCCATCCCTCCTCCAAAGCCACATCAGACCGGAGGCTAGGTTGGGCATGAGGAGACCCTTCTCCCTGCCTTGGTGGGTACCGTGAGCACTAAGCATCACAAAAGTCAGCGGCAGAGGTTACAGGGAACTTAGGTTTTGATTTTGAGGCAAACAGATAATTTGTGACTCTAAGGAAAGAACACCATTCATTTCAGTAGGGGATAGTAAAGACTAATGATATATGCAAGATTTTTTGTTTTTAAGTACCAAAAGGAGACGAGAAAGGTGAAAGCAGGTCAAATGTTGGAAAGCATAGTAGTCAGCAGCAAAGACACCCATGAGATCATCCAAACACTGTGCGTCTCCGTATGAATGGTCTGCCAGCCAGCCAGGATCCAATGCAGAGAGATGCTCTATAGCTCAATATCAACATTTTGGCTTGTTCACGTCAGTCCTGACAAAGAGCTAGTATGATCTGTTCTGTATTAATATTGTTACTACTTGAGACCCCAAGCAATTAGCCGATAATCAGGGTTGTGCAGACAGGTTTTCATCAGGAAGAGAAATTGATGAGAGAGAGTTAGGTGATTCCCCAATTCAACAATTTTTATTTACAAAGAACGGACATGAAGTCCTGTTTCCATGAGCAAAGGAGGACTCAAACAGGAGATCATTTCCTTCCTCAATATTCCAAGCCTTAAGGTCATCCTACAAGTGCTTCTTTAGTGATCTTTTACTCTGCCTGCTTGAATGGTGTTTCTGGAGGAGCCTCCATTCTCCACCATCCCAGGCCTCTCTGCACCAAAACAATACTCAGCCCTCTGCATTTGCATGCAGTTCCCAGGGAAACCCTTCCATATTGCTAAGCTCCTTACCTGGGGGGGGGGGGGGGGGAGCGGTGAAAGGGAGGGGTGACTTATTGTTTCATCCTTCTTAAGAGGAGGAGAAACGCTTTTGTAATTTTCTAGCCATTCATAGCCTCAGAAACAACTCTGACATTATCATCAAAGAGGCTGGTAAAGGAGGTGCTGTTGTCATCATGAACAGGCCTGACTACCAAAAGGAGGCTGCCAGACAACTCTCCAATACCAAATTCTACAGGCCACTTTCCTCAGATCCCACTGAGGAATACACTAAGAAACTTCACCATCTGCTCAAGACACTCCCCACACAAGCACAGGAACAAATCAACACACCCTTAGAGCCCCGACCAGGGTTATTCTATCTACTACCCAAGATCCACAAACCTAGAAATCCTGGACGCCCTATCATCTCGGGCATTGGCACGCTCACTGAAGGACTGTCTGGATTTGTGGACTCTGTACTCAGACCTTATGTCACCAGCATGCCCAGCTATCTCTGAAACACCACTGATTTCCTGTGAAAACTACAATGCATTGGTGATCTGCCAGAAAACACCATCCTAGCAACCATGGATGTAGAGGCTCTCTACACAAACATCCCACACACAGATGGAATATAAGCTATCAGGAACAGTATCCCTGATGATGCCACAGCACAACTGGTGGCTGAGCTCTGTGACTTTATCCTCATACACAATTATTTCAAATTTGGTGACAATATATATCTCCAGACCAGTGGCACCACTATAGACACCTGCATGGCCCCACAATACACCAACATTTTTATGGCTGACCTGGAACAACGCTTCCTCAGCTCTCGTTCACTCACACCCCTTCTCTACCTACACTACATTGATGACATCTTCATCATCTGGACCCATGGGAAGGAAACTCTGGAAGAATTCCACCACAATTTAAACAGCTTCCAGCCCACCATCAACCTCACCCTGGGCCAGTCTACATGGGATGTCCACTTCCTGGACACCATGGTACAAATAAGTGATGGTCACAAACACCACTTTATACTGAAAACCTACCGCCCACTATGCCTACTTTTATGCCTCCACCTTCAATCCTGGACACACCACACAATCCATTGTCTACAGCCAAGAACTGAGGTACAACCGCATTTGCTCCACCCCCTCAGACAAAGACCAACACCTACAAGATCTTCAACAAGCATTCTTGAAACTATGATACCCACACGAGGAAGTAAGGAAACAGATCAACAGAGCCAGATGTGTACCCAGAAGCCTCCTGCTGCGGGACAAGCCCAAAAAAGAAACCAACAGAACACCACTGGCCATCACCTTCAGTCCTCAGCTAAAACCTCTCCAACGCATCATCCATGATCTACAACCCATCCTGGACAACGATCCCTCACTTTCACAGGCCTTCGGAGGCAGGCCAACCTGAAGCATATTCTCATCAGCAACTATACACCGCACCACAGTAACTATTAACTCAGGAACCAATCCCTGCAACAAACCTTGGCGCCAACTCTGCCCTCTATCTACACCAGCGACACCATCACAGGACCTAACCAGATCAGCTACACCATCACTGGCTCATTCATCTGCACATCTACCAATGTAATATATGCCATCATGTGCCAGCAATGCCCCTCTGCTATATACATTGGCCAAACTGGACAGTCCCTACGTAAAAGAATAAATGGACACAAATCAGATATTAGGAATGACAATATACAAACACTTGTAGGAGAACACTTCAATCTCCCTTGACACACAATAGCAGATTTAAAGGTAGCTATCCTGCAGCAAAATAACTTCAGGACCAGACTTCAGAGAGAAACTGCTGAGCTGCAGTTCATCTGAAAATTTGACACCATCAGCTCAGGATTAAACAAAGACTGTGAATGAATGGCCAATTACAAAAGCAGTTTCTCCTTTCTTGGTGTTCACACCTCCACATCAGCTGCTAGAAGTAGGCCTCATCCTCCCTGACTGAATTTACCTCTTTATCTCTAGCCTGATTCTTGCCTGCATATTTATACCTGTCTCTGGAAATTTCCACTACATGCATCTGACAAAGTGGGTCTTTGCCCACGAAGCTTATGCTCCAATATATCTGTTAGTGTATCAAGTGCTACAGGACTCCTTGTCGCTTTTGCAAATGTGAGGAACTGTCCCAGATTGACGTGACATTTGAAGAAATTGCAGAACTGTTAACTGTGGTTTGTAACCTATCCTCTAAATCAGCTTCTGTACCTAATGACTGGAAGATAGTTAATGTGACGCTAATATTTAAAAAGGGATCTAGAGATGATCCTGACAATTAGAGACTGGTAAATCTAACATCAGTAACGGGCAAATTAGTTGAAATGATAGTAAAGAATAAAATTGTCAGACACATAGATGAACATAATTTGTTGAGGAAAAGTAAACATGGTTTTGGTAAAGGGAAAATCACATGCCTTACTAATCTACTAGAGTTCTTTGAGGGGGTCAACAAACATGTGGACAAGAGGGAATCTTGCAGATATAGTGTATTTAGATTCCCAGAAAGCCTTTGATGAGGTCCCTTACCAAAGGCTCTTACGTAAAGTAAGATGTCATGGGATAAGAGAGAAGGTCTTCTCATGGACTGATAACTGGTTAAAAGACAGGAAACAAAGGGTAGGAATTAATGGTAAGTTTTCAGAATGGAGAGACGTAACTAGCGGTGATCCCCAAGAGTCCGTACTGGGACCAATCCTATTCAACCCATTTAAACATGATCTGAAGGAAGGGGTAAACAGTGAGATGGCATAATTTGCAGATGATACCAAACTGCTCAAGATAGTTAAGACCAAAGCAGACTGTGAAGTACTTCAAAAAGATTTCACCAAACTAAGTGATTTGGGCAACAAAATGGCAAATTAAATTGAATACTGGTAAATGTAAAGTAATGCACATTGGAAAAATAATCCCAACTATGCATACAATATGATGGGGACTAACTGAGCTGTAACTACTCAAGAGAGATCTTGGAGTCACTGTGGATAGTTCTCTGAAAACATTCACTCAATGTTAGGAATCATTACAAAAGGGACAAGAATAAGACAGAAAATATCTTATTGACTCTATATAAAACCATGATATGTCTACATCTTGAATACTGGGTACAGATGTAGTTACCTCATCAGTCCAGTTTAAATAGACCCTATTATACAGCTTGAACATTGCAGACTCAGTGGGAGATGTTCTACATGGTCAAAGTCAGTGGTTGCAGGGAGTAAAAAAAAAATCCTAATTTTACATACATATTGGGAAATTTCCATTCACTGTACGATTTGGCCAAGACCCCAGACTGCTCCAAAATGCAGTGTGCACGTATAGGACAGTAGTATGTACAGTAAACTTCCGATAATCCGGCACCTTTAGGACCCAGGGGGTGCCGGATTATCAGATATTCCGGACTATCACTTAGGAAGGAACAATCAGTTCCATACATACAAGATGGGAAGCGACTGCCTAGGAAGGAGCATGGTGGAAAGGGATCTAGGGGTCATAGTGGACCACAAGTTGAATATGAGTCAACAGTGTGATGCTGTTGCAAAAAAAGCAAATATGATTCTAGGCTGTATCAACAGGTGTGTTGTAAGCAAAACTCGTGAAGTCATTCTGCCGCTCTACTCTGCACTAGTTAGGCCTCAGCTGGAGTACTGTGTCCAGTTCTGGGCGCCACATTTCAAGAAAGATGTGGAGAAATTGGAAAGGGTACAGAGAAGAGCGACAAGAATGATTAAAGGTCTAGAGAACATGACCTATGAAGCCAGGCTTCATGAACTGGGCTTGTTTAGTTTGGAAAAAAGAAGATTAAGGGGGGACATGATAGCGGTTTTCAAATATCTAAAAGGGTGTCACAAGGAGGAAGGAGAAAATTTGTTCCTCTTGGTTTCTGAGGACAGGACAAGGAGTAATGGGCTTAAAGTGCAGCAAGGGAGGTTTAGATTGGACATTAGGAAAAAATTCCTAACTGTCAGGGTGGTCAAATATTGGAATAAATTGCCAAGGGAGGTGGTGGAATCTCCCTCTCTGGAGATATTTAAGAACAGGTTAGATAGACATCTGTCAGGGATGGTGTAGACAGAGCTTGGTCCTGCCTTGAGGGTGGGGGCTGGACACGATGACCTCTCGAGGTCCCTTCCAGTCCTATGATTCTATCAGAAGGGGGGGCCTATGAGGGGTCTGGAGTGGGGTGGAAGGGGATGCCACCGCAGACCCCTCATAACCCCCCCTTACAATAGTCCGGCTCTGCCCCAGGCGTCCCTGATTCAGCTGCTGCTGGTCAGTTTCAGCAGCAGCTGAATCGGGGATGCCTGCAATAGAGCAGCTGGGGTGCTGCCGGGTCGGTCCCGCAGTGCCGAGGGGCGGCACTATAGCACCAACCCAGCAGCACTCCACCTGCTCTTGGGGACGCCTTGGACAGAGCAGCTGGAGTGCTGCCAGGTTGGTCCCGCAGCGCCAAAGGACAGCGCTGCGGGACCAACCCGGCAGGACCCCAGCTGCTCTGCCCCAGGGGTCCCCGATTCAACCGCTGCTGAAACAGATCAGCGGCTAATTCCAGGAAGCCCGGGGCAGAGTTGCTCTGCCCGGGGCTTCCTGGAATCAGCCGCTGATCTGTTTCAGCAGCGGCTGAATCGGGGACCCCTGGGGCAGAGCAGCTGGGGTCCTGCCGGGTTGGTCCCACAGCCCCGAGGGGCGGCGCTACGAGACCAACCCGGCAGCACCCCAGCTGCTCTGCTCCCAGCTTCCCCGATTCAGCTGCTGGTCAGTTTCAGCAGCAGCTGAATGGGGGAAGCCTGTCCGGCTGCCCCAGCACTTCCGGGTTCCTGATGGTGCCGAACCATCAGAAGTCCCGGAGCATTGGATGCCGGACTAATCGAGTTTTACTGTACTAGCACTGCCATTGTACTTTGTCTCATTACAAGTAATTTTCAGGGCTTTTAATTCAGCTTTGAGTTAGAATTTGGCATATACAATCTTAAACCAAGACCAGGTTATTTTTATTTAAAAACCAAATAAAATGCGTTTGCAATGTTTTTGAGTTGCAAGGGTGTTCGAACAAAACAAAGAAGCCAGAAAAGGTACCCAATTCTGTATCTTCTCATAAAACAAAAATGAACGTTAATAGATGCAACTGAATTTTACAGCCTATAAATTGGAATGACAGGGGGAAAAAAACCCACACACAGAGCAAATGCTTATATCTTGGCAGAGGTCTAGCCAAACTGTTTACTGCTGCCAGCATATTATGGCTGCAAAACCTGACCAAGGCTACAGCTAACATTTGAGCTGGACCTGTGATTCCCAGTTCATGTAGATACACAAACCTGAACAGACTACATGGATACATACTTAGGGAGCTATCTCATGCCACCACAAATCATGGCCTGTGTTACTGTGTCTAGACTACTATTTCTAGCACACTAGTTTGATAAGAACTAGTATGAGTAGATCTACATGAACTAGGTATCACATCCACAGCTTACAGTGTAGATGTAGCCTAAACGACTGAGGGAGAAAGCAAAGGGTGAGCCTACAGAGTCCACAGCAGTGTTTGTAACTTACACGTTCACTCTCAGCATTGCCAACTTTAGCAATTTTATCATGTGTCTTTTGGAATCTGTAACCTAAAAATCTCAGTTGCAAAAGATGTGTCTAGCCTCTTGGTTGCAGCAAAAATCATGGAAACAGAAAAGCAAACTCTGAATGGCTCAAACCCCAGAAGGTAAATAAAAAATGTGAATGTTGATATTATGCATGATTAGTTTAAAAATCTTGTGATTTGAAGGAGGTGACTTTTTTAAACTAAAGGAATACATGAGATTGGCAGTTCTGCATTCTGCAGCCAGCATAGTGGGGGAGGGGAAGAGTCACAACTAGGATGCCCTACACAACACCAATTCTGAGCTTTCTGCCACTATAATCAATTACAGGCAGGTGTAAGGTAGGCTGCTTTATTACAGCACAGGACAGAAAAAATGCACAGAACAGCACAAGGAAGAGCTTAAAGCTACCTATGCCTGCCACTCACTGACATGTGTGCTGTGTACATGGCCAAAATGCAGCAGGAATCTTGCCCGGTTTTAATATTTCTATTAAAATACACTTTCAATGAATGTGTCTAGTTTTACAGCAGGAAATAGAGTCAGACTCATCCCATCCATGCTCTTTGGCATCAGAACCAGCTAATCCACTGATTGCCTGTAAACAGCTTGCCCAATGCAAGCTCTGTGCCTCAGTTTACCCACCTGTAAAATTGATCTCAGTAGATATTTACATAGCAGGTTTTTTTGTGTCTTGGTTATTTGTAAAGTATTTCGAGATCTTAGCATAAAAGGTGCTATATGACTGCAGAATATTAACTATCATTTTTATTAAGCAGGGTAAATAAAATTGATTTTTTAAAATAAAAGTTTTTTTCATTTAAATTAAAGAATGTTTCTTTTTAAAAGATAAACCTATTTAAGTTTGAAATTATGACCATCTATTACAAACAACTAAGTACTAAAGAGTAATCTTTAAGCAGTACATTTCATGCCAACTCACTGCCTAAGCAGCTGGACCCCATCTATTGAAGTGCTAAACTACCTTTTGACAGCAGTAGCCCCTTCTGCAGATGCAGAGAATATTTTTCTTCATTTCAGTTTATTCAACCAGTTCAATTAAATGTCCAGTTCATTCACTCAAAGTTAAGAAGTCAGCTGGGAGTTGAAAAAGCAGAAAAGCTTGTTTTCCTTTTTCAATCCATGATTAAGAACTTAATATGAGAAAATGAGATCTACTAGTTCTAAAATCTTGAAGGACACGGTGACCAACAATCAGTTAAATTCACTAACTACAGATAATTCTTCCTTTGTTTAATAAAGCAATTTTAAATGCTAATAAGGTTTTAATAAACGTTCTAATAAAAACATTATGCATCTGCAGTTTTAAATAAACATTTTAAAATGGTAGGTTGTGCTATTTAATAGATTTTAGATTTCCATCCAAATAGAGCTTGACACAACAAAACATTAATCTAATGAATAAAAAAGCAAAATTCACTATTTTCTAACATGATAAAGGTGTTGTCAAAGCTGTTCCCCACTCTGGCGCAACGAATGCAGAAGTGGGGGCCCGCAAGAGCACTCCAAAACCTTGAATCTATAGACTCTGGTACAAAAATTTCCCCCCAAAATCCTAATACCCAGATTTGGGAGAATCCGCTGCCACCACCCAAGTAATTTCAAGAAAACCAGGGAAGCGATCACTTGGGAAACCTCCTCCCTAAGGTAAAACTCTCTCCCTGCTCCAACCTCCGTTTTGCTTGGAGATGGGAAAAACAGAGGGGATTCACAGACAATGGACTCCGCCCTTATAACTAGGCACTGAGTCAAAGGACACAACAATTAACTAATTCCTGTTCATTAGAAAAGAAGACAATCCTTTATTATCAAAACAAAACTACAGTTTCAAGCATAGTAAAGTGGCTAGATGGGAAGATCCACCAATTGATATACTCAGGGAAATCCCCTGGGCTAAAATTTAGTTACAAAGAAAAAAACTACAATATACAGCTCAGACATTACTTCCAAATCCCCAAACAAGAAAACAACAAATCCTGACGAACTATCTAAACTTTTCTCTACTTACACATTGTAAGAAGTCCGTTCTTGGAGAGACAAGTGTCTCCCATCTCCCTCAGTCTTGGAAGAAACTGCTCTGCCTCTCAGACAAAGAACAGAGAGATAAAACTCCTCTTTTCCAGTTTGAAATTCCTACCTGCATTGTTATTGGCTGACCACCCGATACCTACTAGGTACAGAGTTAACCCCTTAGTCACCGGGTGTTGGTCAGCACTCCTGATTATGACAGATGTAATAATTAAGAACTATATAATTATTTAAATCAATATATTTTCCTGGTTAGCAAAAAACAGCACCATGTTTAGCACAAGGGCTTTATATAGTTGTAAATCAATGTTTCTTAATGTTTTAAAAAATACAAGAAAAATCAGGCTCTTTTTAGGGGGAAACCCTAAAAGTTGATCTGAAATTGAGTTAAATCATTGTTTCCTGCTTGCTGATTTAGATCATGATTAAAAAATTAGTGATTTAAGTTGCTAATTTAAATCAGTCCACTCTGCTATTAATTATTAATATAATTCATAATATAAGGGGGGAAAAGACAAATTCTACCCTCACATACACAATCAGTTTCCAGAGATAGCCTGCTCACATATCTGAGAACTTAACAGAATCCTAAAAGTAGATATTTATGGTAAGTATAATTATAACTATAGCCTCTTACCAGTCTCTGATCAGTAACTTTAAAAGTCCCTTTCCTATTTTTTTCAAAGCATGTGAGTGAATTTCATGCTCAAGTAAGGGTCTGATAGCATCATCCTGTAGTTTTGTACCCTCATGCTGCCAACAGTCCACTCATACTGCTACCACATTTCGTTACTCCTCCTATTAGAGAGAGTCCTAGACTTCTGAGCAAAGAATAGTAAGCACACCAATCCATAAAGTCATTTTATAATGTGCACATTTAATTGGATCAATCTTATTTATGATAAAAATCATTCCGATGCCTATAAATACAAATCACACACAAATACAGCCTAACACTGACACATGCACTGCAGATTATAAAGTAAATAAACAGTAAATACAATCAGTTATATATAATCTATTAAATTGTCACAAACACTAATATATCTAAAAATGCAACTGAATTTTCAAACAATAAAAGTGTGATCAATATTATGAAACAAATGATCACATTGGAATATTGGTCTTTCCTATCACCTATAATATGATCCAAGAAATGCCACCAAATATATTCTTGTAGCTTATTTTGTAATAATTTTTCAGAACATGAAGCTTCGGTTAAATCAAAGTAGAAAACCCGTACTTTATTCATTATGCACCTCCACTAATGTTTCATTGTGTAACCACGTTAAATGTAAATTCCCTCCAGGTTCTTGTCAAAGTGCATATTTGACAAGCTTTGCTGCTCATCTTGCAATTCACTCTACACATACACTCTGCTGCAAGTCTTTTGCTTCTGATATAACAACTGGATTCATGTGTGCAGATCCATGAACTCTGTGGAACTCTGTACATGCTCAATATATTTTATATGGTTCTCTCACTATGGCTCCACTCCTGCAAACAGATCTAAGATGAACTTGCTATCCATTCAGACATTTTCACATAAACAAGACTTGGTACAGGTACAAGCGTTCATCCATGCAGAGACAATTGTAAGATCTGGGCCAAAGTGAACAAAACCACCCAAAATGTAATGAAACTGGCCTTTTGTGTACACGTGTCACACCAAACCTTTTCCTGAACAAAAGTTGGCCTTTTTCAAAAGCGGTTTTTCAACAAAAATGCATTAAACTTTTTTCCTAAAGATTCATAGGGGGGAAAAAAGGCCTTCTTTTGATATAGAGAAGAAAAGGGAAAAATAGAAATGAATAAGTAGAAGCTTTTCTATCTCCCTCTTTTAGAGGCAAAATGGAAAAAGGAGTTAAAAATATAACTAGAACAAACCTAAATACTTGCAGGTTTTTTTAAATAAAGTTTTGAATTTTTTCTATGCAATATAACTTACCATTATTGAAAAGTGCTAATACAGAGCATGCAGAGTGCAATTTTCAACAGGTCATAACTCTGAAATCAAAACCAACATTTGCGAGAACACATCAGAAAGACACAGCCCACCAATGAAAGTTATTTCCAGCTAAAGTTTCAGCTTTCTACTGCCAATTGTTTCTGTACTAGGCTTGTTTGGAAAAAGGACACTAGTAATATTCACCAGAAATATTTAAAAAAAAAATCAGCACACCTGTTTTGCTGGGGGAGGTAGGAGGTTGGCATATTAACAAACTAGACTTGTCTATCAAATTTGAAATGTGTAATCAGAGATTTTCCTCAATTTATTAGAGTCACAAGAAATGAAATGTAGGTAAAAGTGCTCACTCTGTAATAGAATATGCTGTTATGTTTGGAAATCTGACTACTATATTACTGTATAATGTTTCTCTAAACAAGAGCTCATTGTAATAACTATTGTTTTGTCTTGGATACCTACATGCCAAGAATTTGTAAAACATTAGGCAGACACCAGACTGAAAATTTGAACTAAAAAAGGAGAACATTTCACAAAGCCGTTAGCAAGCAAGGATGGATTTTAACCACAGGAGATGTTCCTTTTACATTATCTCCAGCAACAACAGATAAAAGTCCTCCCTTGACCGGGACTCCCTGGTCCGACAACATCCATGGTCTGGCATGGATCAAAGATGTCCCTGAACCACAGAGCCCAGGAACAGAGAGGTCTCGTGCCAGGGCAGGAGCGCAGTAGTGGGCACTGGCAACCCAGTGTGTGGGGGAGAGGTGAGGGTGGCACAGTGGGGTGTTCTGGCCCCAGCAGCAGCCGTGGAGTCCCAGTAGAGGCCAGGGAGTTCTCTCCCCGACTGCAGAGCCAAGCGGCTGCTGAGCTCTGCCCTGGCTGCGCAGCTCTGGCCATGGTGCTCACCCTGGCAGCGGTGGGGTGGGCAGCATCTAGAGAGTCCTGGGGGGCTGGAGCAGCAGCGGGGGCAGGCTGGAGCCCTAACCCAGTGGGAGCACAGGCCAGGAAGGGAAGGACCTTTCGTGGTCCAGAAAATCCCCTCGCTTGGGACCAGTTAGGTCCCCAGGGTGCCGGAACAGCGAGGACCAACCTGTACTAAATTACAAAATTGCATTGTATGAAATGGGAAGGGGGAGAGTGAAACAAGCAAATGGTTTTGTAACCATATGGTTTTTCTGTAGCCATATTGGAAGGACTAAACTAAAGCCTTCTTCTGCAGCCAGACTAAAGAGCAGCAGCCGTTAGCTGTAAAGCCTGGAGTCACATACTCATATTCCATCTAAATTGCATTAAAATAGTGACATACTAGGCTGTGAGAAGGAAACTTTGTCCTACTCGCACCAGATAAAGAAATAGATCTCAGGATGGGTAGAGAAAACTTAGTTAACAGCATTTTGTCTGGCAAGAAACTACTTATCAATAGTTGAAGTTGTGGGAAAGATCTGGAAGAACACACCTCCAAGACACAGCCTAAGACCAGAGCGGTCAGGGTTCCTCTGCACGAATGTGACGTTCAGCAGCTAAGATCCAGAGAGACTGATCCTGTCTGGCCAACAGGATTGGTGAGCATGACACTGTGTGCTTAGCATGTGTATTGTGCTTGCTTGGGAATTGTCAATAAAGAGAGAAGAAGAATATTACTGCGTGATGCTCTTTCAGTGGCAAAAGATCCTGCAAACCCACAGGAAGCTATGCCCTGAGCCCTAGGAATTGGGTAAGGGTGGGTGTGTAAATGAACAGGGCTGCACCTTGAGCCCTAGGAACTGCGTAAAGGTGTGTGTCCCTCCAGTGTAGAAGGGATAGAGAAATCTGTGCAGGTAACAGTTTCAAATTCAGATTTGTTGATTGTAATGGGCAGAACTCACCACTCACCCGTTCAAGCTAGGATGCAGTCTCACAGAGGCTATTCTACTCCAATGCTCCTTACCGTCTTCCATTGTAGTTCTACAGCAGTTGGCAGCGCACATGGCCCAGCCCTCATCCAATTCACATTTTAAGTACAGTCCATAGAATCATAGGGTTGGAAGCAATCTCCGGAGGTCTTTGAGCCCAATCCCCTGCTAAAAGCAAGACCAATCCCAACTAAATCATCCCAGCCAAGGCTTTGTCAAGCTGGGACTGAAAAACCTCTAGGGATGGAGATTCCACTATCTCCTTAGGTAACCCATTCCAGGGCTTCACCACCCTCCTAGTGAAATAATTTTTACTAATATCCAACCTGGACCACCCCCACTGCAACTTGAGACAATTTCCCCTTGTTCTGTCATCTGTCACTGCTGAGAACAGCCTCTCTCCTTCCTCTTTAGAACCCCCCTTCAGATAGTTGAAGGCTGCTATCAAATCCCCCCCTCACTCTTGTAGACTAAATAAGCCCAAATCCCTCAGCCTCTCCTCATAATTCACTTGTTCCAGCCCAGCTCCCTAATCATTTTGTTGCCCTTCACTGGATCTTCTCCAATGCATCCACAACTTTTCTGTAGTGGGGCGGCCCAGATTTGGATGCTCCAGATGTGGCCTCACCAGTACCAAATAAAGGGGAATAATCACTTCCTTAGGGTATGTCTACACTACCATCCTAGTTCGAAGTAGGGTAGCTAATGTAGTCATTCGAACTTGCAAATGAAGCCTGGGATTAAAACATCCGGGGCTTTATTTGCATGTTCCCGGGCGCTGCCATTTTTAAATGCCTGGTAGTTCGAACTCCCTGCCCGCGGCTACATGTGGCACGAGCTAGGTAGTTCAAATTAAAGCTCCTAATTCGAACTACCATTACTCCTCCTGCAATGATCCATGGGGGGAGTGGGGAAAAGTCCTGGGAGGCAGGTTCAGGGGACTCCCTGCTCCCACTGGCACCTTGTCCCCTGTTGCAGGACCCTGTCCCCTCTCCCCCACTGGCTCCTGTCCCCTGCTGCAGAGCCCTGTCCCCTCCCTACACCCCAGAACCCTGTCCCTTGCCCCCATTAACATCCTGTATCTGTTTGAAGGGGCGCCAAATTATTAGCCTGCCTGAGGCGCCCACATGTCTCAGTCCGGCCCTGCTCATGCTTACACTGAATTACTCATCCACCAGGATGTTTGTTATGTGACATTCTTGTGTCCCCCACTCATTTACTCATCTGTTTACCAACCCTGTCTACAAAGATACAAAACTTCCCCACTCACTCACCCAACATGGGTGCATAACCCAGTCCCCCTGGCCAATCTGTAGTCTGTCTCACCACAGCTCTCTCTATCCCTATGGCACATACACCAGATTGTCACTGCCTCAATTCTTCTGGCTTCCTCACCACAGAAGCACAATTTAGAGCTATCTGCCATCCAGCCCACCTCCCTAAATCTGCAAGGGCACTCCAGATAGTCAGTGCAGACCATAGAATGTGCTGACCGGACTAGAGCAGAGGGCCCAATTAGGCACATCTTTAACTCTAACCAAAGCGCTGTGTATGACGGTTCACTTTCTGAAAGTAAATCCCCATTTCGGTACCAAAAAAAAAGCCAGAAGTACAAACTGGATTCCACTGTACCCAACAGAGGCAATTCAATCTCCTTGACCTTTTGATTCACCTCTCCTCTAGATCTAAGAAAAACCTCCGCAATCATGTTTCAGGAAACTACGGTCAAGCCTCCTAAAACAACAGATTATGATGGCATTGTGTATTGTACAGCACCTACGCTTACCCACAACTATGTGGGCTCTCCAAACAGTGGGTGTACTGTATCTGGAGTCATGCCCCATACAAATTAATGGAGCAAGAGACTGCATTCTCTCTCCAAATAGTGTCTAAAGGCAAAAAACATCAGAGTTGAGACTAAACACACTGGGCCCGGTTATGCCCTGAGATATGCAAGTACAATTTTTTTTTTCCAATCTCACTGGCTAAACTGTACCACAGAACTGAAACCAAGGCCACTGCTAAATGGTACAAGGTAATACAAATGTTACACCTAATGAATAGTGGAGGAACTCCACGTGCAAGGCTGTCCTGAAGCATTCCTTCAACATAGCAAATTCCCCCATATACTATAGCGCCACTCACTTGGATATATTGTCCCCAAAAAACTCCTGCATAGGTAGAGCACTCCAGAGGTAGGAGGGGCATGATCAGGATGGTTCCATGCCCCAGCAGTTCCTTGGTGTCACTAAGGTATGTCTAGACTACATGGCTCCATCTACGGAGCCATGTAAACTAGTTTACCTGGCATAGGAAAGAAACGGGGATTTAAATAATCCCCGCTTCGTTAAAATAAACATGGCCGCTGCACCGTGCTAAAGATCAGCTGATCCAGCAGAGCACAGCAGTCTAGTCTGAAGGCTTCCCCAGCCGACAGATCCGCGTCTAGACTGCCACGCTGTGCCGGATCAGCTGATCATCGGCACAGCACGGCAGCCATCTTTATTTTAATGAAGCGGGGATTATTTAAATCCCTGCTTCTTTGCCTATGCCGGGTAAACTAGTTTACATGGCTCCGTCAACGGAGCCATGTAGCCTAGACATATCCTAAGTTCATAACAGCTATTGTAGCTGAGGGGGCAAGTTAGGGCAGATTGCAGGATGCTTCAGCATGCTTTAAGAGGCTGCTCTAGCCCGAGGAGAGTTATTTAAGGGAGGTAAAGTCTCTCTTCTGTCTCTGCTCTGTCTTTGTACTGAAGCAGATACAAGACCCCTCTTCCAGAGTTTTTAATTTGCTAAACTGTGTCTAGGCATGGCAGGGATTCCAGACAGTAGGTGTTTCTACATAGCACATTCTACAGCACAGATGAAGAACTTGCAGCCTGCGGGCTGGACCTGGTCCACTGCTTCATTTTATCTAGTGGAAGGCAAGTCTCCACACTGCAAACTGGCAGCCCCAAGCCATGGCACCCCTCCCTGTTGGCTCACCGTCATGTCCCTGCACCCTAGGCAGAGGGGTGATCAGGGAAGCTCTGCCTCCAGCATGAGCTCTGCAGCTCCCATTGTTCCAGAAACTGCAGTCAGTAGGAGCGGTAGAGGCACCTTCCCCCTGCACCTAGGGGCCAAACATGGCAAGCATTTCTGGGGACCAGAACTGAGACTTCTGAAAGCCTGCCTTAGCCCTGCTGACCGGGAACTGTATGAGGGAAACACCACCTGTCTGGAGCTCAAACCCCAAATCCCCTCCCACACCCAACCCCCTGCTCTAGGTCAGAATGCCTTCCTGCATTCAAAATCCCTTCAGGAGCCTGCACACTGAACCTCTTCCTACATCTCAATTCCCTGTCCCATCTCCAACCTCATTCCAGAGCCTACCACCCCCTCCTGCACCCCAACCACATCTGAGCCCCCTCCTGTACCCCAAAGCCCACATCCAAAGCCCCACCCAAGAGCCCACATGCCCAGCCACAGCCATCACCACCTCCCACACCTCAATCTCCTGCCCCAGCCAAGAGCCCTACCCCAAACTCTGAATCCTTCATTTCTGCCCCCACCCTAGAGCATAAGGGAAGCCCCAAACCTCTACCCCTCCCCCTGCAGGGCTGTGTGAGATTTTTTTCTGCAGGTTAAAGTCCCCTGGTAAAAAAGGGATTCCCTACCTGTCTCAACTCAGAGATTGATTTTAGCATAAGGAAGTTCATCCTGGGGTGATGAGTAATAGGTCTGCAAATAGGTCCAGCAGTTTCATTTATTCATCTTTTCTTGAACAATCATCATAAAATTTACATCTGGACATTCAGAACATCAGTAGCAGTTGTTAAATTTTAAGATATGGCCCAGCTCCTCTTGTTACTCCCCTTGCTGCAGCAGCCTCACCATCCTTTTAGCTTCTCTCCCCCTCTTTAGACAGAAGGTAATGAGCATTAGATATCAAGAAAGGCAGCATGAGTGAGTGACATTCCAATTCTGTATTTTAAAGGAACTATGAAACAGCCAGGATCCAGAAAAAATTCAAGTCAATGACTTCTCCACTTTTTCCTAGATCAAGCTACACTGCCATTAGTACTATTGGCTCTCAGCCACAGAAATGAGAAAAAGACAACTTGACACTCATGAAAAATGACCAGATAAAACTTTTATATGTACACAAACAGAATAAAACATCTGGCTGGGATCACAGTATTAACTGCATCAGTAAAAATTACAATGCCATTCAAACTATTCCAACTGGGAAAAAAGCTTCACGCTCAGACTGGTTCCAGAAATTTGTAAACATTTTGTGGGCACTTTGGCCTGCCTCTTAGTACAGTTCTTCAATTAATTTTAGACTACCAGCATTTTCTAGGAGCTATTTATTAGGAGGTCTATAAAATTAACTTTTCCCTTATAGTTTCAGCTGACAGTAGTCTTCACTCTCTGACCTCAGTGTCACTGCGAGCTGTTACAGAGAGATGCTGTAGGACAGAAAGGCATAAAATTGGCAACTAATAGCTAAGTTCAACCATGCACCTTAAGGGAAGAGAACTATTGTCTAACTGTTGCTAGTGCCATTCACTCCTTTTACTTGGGGCATACTTGTAGAGAGGCTACTGTCACCAAACAAAGTAAGTGTCTTAATTTAGGGAAATCTCTTTAAATTAAACCCTTACAAGATTTTACAGTTGCCTTCCTGAATCAGGACCCTAACATATTCATTGCATTTCATCTTCACTGTTTTATCTGGCAGACTTAGCATGAAAAGACTAGTGGCACTTAAAGTGTCACATTTATTTAACAATTTGTAATTCATTATGTATCTTCATGAAGCAGGTATTTTGCTAATACTCTTCAGGTATGTCTAGACTGCATCCCTCTGTCGGCAGAGGGATGCAGATTAGGCAGGTCGACATTCAGGGCGGCCCGTGCGTATAGGCCGACTAGGCCATCGCCTAGGGCACCATGTTAAATAGGGCGCTCAATGATGACGTTACGCCACTGAGGGCTGTGGAGGCAGGGGCGCCAATCGCGCATCCCACCTGAGGCACAGGGCGCCAATTGTGCATTCCACCTAGGGCACCAGCTGCCCCTCTCAACATTGCAAATGAGGCAGGGATTTAACTATCCCGTGCCTAATTTGCATAAAAATGGACGCTGCATAAGGGGCATAAGGGATCTGTCGAAAAAGGCTTTCTCTCTCAACAGATCCCCCTCTAGACTGCTGCTTTTTGCCGACAAAGTGCTGAATCAGCAAAACGCTGTGGCAATTTTTATGCAAATTAGGCACGGGAATTTTAAATCCCTGCCTCATTTGCAATGTCGACCTGCCTAATCTGCATCCCTCTGCCGACAGAGGGATGCAGTCTAGACATACCCTCTCAGTTAAACTCTAGACATTGCCATTAATTATCACCAAGTTACACTGATTCTCTGGAAAACATCCCAGTAAAGCCAGCCATACTGATATAGTACATCTAATGGGAACATTTAGTCTGTAATTAATTTGCACAATATACAAGGGGGGCTTTTTGGCTTCATTCTAAGTGATGGATATATACAGATTTTAAGCAATTATTCAAAATTTAAACTCATGTATCAGAGATATTTATTGCTCTGTGGCCCTCATTGGTCAGTAGTTCTCCAAATATTAATTAATTCTGACACCAACATACTTGCACATATGTTACAAATCCAACTAAAAAAGTTAAACTCCAGCATTGGGAAAGTCAGATGACACAGGCAATATGCAACACCTGTATTTTATAGTACCTACAAGTTGTGTCTAATATCTTGTATCCATGAACTTCAAATTCTTGAGACATGGTTTCCTTCCCCAGTGAAAAGCTTATTTTTTTTTACTTCAGTAAGTATGTATTGCATGATAGGGAAAGGATTTTACGTGTGTTTTGTCTATTTGTGCACAAACTGTACATCACTTTCCCCTTCCAGACTAGATCAGGACTTTTGCATGCGCCACCTTGAGCCTCATTTCTAATAAAGTTCTAATAAACAATGAATTTTCACCATTGTACTAAGAGCCATCTCTAGCCTATTATAACCAAAATCAGAGAAAATGGGACAAAAGGGCATTATGCACCCACTTGTGATGCTGAAATTCTTTTTATAAATTCTAAAAGCAACCAGATGGATTCATTTCTAGTTATCCTGAAGAGCAGATTAGATATAGACGGCCCAACTATGATCAGCAGGTAGTCAATTAATAGAACATCATAAGATGATTGTTTAATTTATCTAGGCGGCAAGCTTGCAAAGCAAGCCTACAAAATGAACATTGCATGAGTAAGATCTCTTAAATATGAAAAAAACAAAATCAAAGTGCATCATACATCTCAGTCTTATTCTCCCTTGTCTTTTTAAAGGAATATTTTGTTATTGTTTGGAATTGCACTTCTGGAGCGAGTGAAACCACAACAATTTTATTAGTCTACAGCCCAGAGCTAGTTTCTCTCAGCAGCCTTTCAACATGAATGCCAAGCTTGAGTCTATATTCTGAAATACTTGTTTAATGAGAGAAAACAAAGCAACTAAAAAAACCAAAACAGGTCAACCCATGAGAAATATATTAACCTCATTTCTTTTTAGACAGCTCTTTCAGCCATCTCCCACACACCTCAAACACTCTATTCACCACTTACATAACATCCAAAAGAGCTTGATGGGACACCACCCATGGTTTCATCGCTGGGGTACAGACTCATTAATCTGCCTCAGAATTAGACAATGATTTCCCTGTTCTCTATCGGGAGGGGCAAGACACCACACCTGTCTGCATAGCTAGTCAGGTCAAAAAAGCTCATTCCACAAAGTCTGTCTTTTGGTGTGATGCTTCCCAGAGGTATCCACCCAGTGTTGAGAGGCAACGCGCTATCACCTGCCCTTAAGCACAAAGAGGAGGCCTTTGTGTGTATGCCAGGAGTCAGCTCTCCACCTCCACTAACCAAAGGCAACAGGGCTATGTCTAGACTGCAGGCTTCTTTCGAAAGATGCTCTTTCGAAAGCATCTTTCGAAAGAGCATCTTTCGAAAGATCGCGTCTAGACTGCAGGCGGATCTTTCGAAAGAAAAATCCGCTTTTTCGAAAGAGAGCACCCAGCGAGTCTGGATGCTCTCTTTCGAAGACGGCCTCTTTACATTGAAGAACGCCTTCCTTCGAAAGAGGAACTTTTGAAGGAAGGCGTTCTTCCTCGTGAAACGAGGTTTACCGCCATCGAAAGAAAAGCAGCGTTCTTTCGAAATAATTTCGAAAGAACGCGGCTTGAGTCTGGACGCAGGGGAAGTTTTTTCGGGAAAAGGCTACTTTTCCCGAAAAAACCCCTGAGTCTGGACACGGCCCAGGAGCATTTCCCTGTTGTTACTGAACAGGCTTGTATTAGGTACATCCAAATCTTTGAGCCCTTTTGAGTATTTCCCTGCAGTGCCCAAACCCTGTTTCACTGGACACTGACAGTATTCAGATTCACTCCTTCAAGAGAAAAGTACACCCCAGCTCTGCCACTTCCACCTCAGATCACCACTCTGCTTAATGCACAGCATTAAGGTATCTTTACATCAATTACAAGTTTATTTAAGTTAGAGATTCAAGTAATAGAAAGTAGACATATGGGAACCAAATGGTTACATATGAAACAAAAATCGTAACATACATGCTGAACTTAAACTTAACAAGATCCTCTTGTGTCTTGCAGAATATTGCTCATCCAAAATTCTTGCAGCATTTTACAGGCAAGCTGCCCGCAACCTTCCTTTCATGAGAAAATCACCCTGTTAGCTTCCCTCCTAGGTACACCAATCATACAACTCAGTCCCAATTTAAAATACTCTATCCTGTTGTCCCATAGAGCACTGAAATGTCCCATAAATGCCGATATTTCGGTGGCGGGTGGGTAGGGAGGAGCCCTGAGGCTCCCTGCCAGATCCAACTTGTAGGTGAGTTGTGCTGCCACTTCTCTTCCCCTACCTGGGGAAACAGCCTCACAGAATCTGGCCAATAGGTAAAAAAGGAAAGCATGTTTGTACAAGGCTGTTCCCCCAACTGGAGGAAGGGAAGTGGCAGGGCACGGCATCTGGCCAATGGGAGCAGTGGGAGGCCATGCCTGAAAGTGCCCCCCCACCCCACCCCACCCCAAGACGCCCAGCCTGCTCCTGCCCCCTCCTTCCTAGCCAGACACCCTCCCTTGCTTCTGCACCTTCCCCCAGCCAGACACCTATCCACAGCCTACACACACACTGCATCCACCCCGCACCTGCATCCCCCTCACTCACAACCCTGCCGAAACCTTTATCAGATCATGTGTCCTGATTTTTGTGCAGAAAGTATGGTCACTGTACTCCTAGGTGAAGAATTCTGTGTGTTCTCTTACCCTTCAAAATTTACCAGAAGAATCCTTTCGCTTCATTTAGAAACAAGACACCTCTTGCTGGGGTTTCCCCCCCCCCCCCCCCCCCATCTTGTAGTTTTTGCACTCCACTTTGCATGCAAATAGGCATGCAAGTAGAGGCATACAATGCCCAAATGGCTAATCAGAGAGATAGCTGTCTGTTGGACACGTTCCTTGAGACAGTAACTAAGGCCTTCTGGTGATCTAACAACTCCAAGAACATAAATTTTCAGTGTAGAAGCCTAACTCCTTAAATATTATCCACAGTTACATTTCACAATGCTTATGACCAATAGGGATTACTGGCTCTTGGTCAGAGACCTTACATCTGAGGTTTTCAAACTGTGGGATGGAACGGGGGAAGTGAGGAAGGGGTTAGCTCTTTAAGAGAAATACGATGCAGTCAGAGTACATTTGTTTATACCTCATTAGAAGGCTTAGATTATAAACAACGGTGTTATATACAGAAACTGTGTTGCTCATTATCTACTTGAGACTGCTGAAAGCTTAGTTACAGAAAAAGAAAATCTTCTAAGCACCATCTTTAGAAGTCAAACGGCTGGACTTCTGTCTTGGGAGCTGACATACATATCCCTACAGTGTATGAGAGACCAAAAACACACACAACCCTCTTCATTTTTTGGCTCATCTTATTTATCCTGACCCTTTGCTGTTCACCTTGATGTCTCTCCCCTTTCTCTGTGGCTGTATCACCCCTGTACCTGGTTATCCCACAACACATGCGTTACAGTCAGTACTCAATCACTGTGGAAGAATTTTAATTCCTTGCTTGTGGGTGTACCCCTTATAAGAAGTGTGTTTTCACTTTCTTCTGCACAGTTTTCACATTTGTACTCCATAATAACTTCACTATCCAGTAACAGAGATCGCTTCATAGGCAAACTTCCCCAATACACACCTTTGATTTTTGTTATTGAGAACAGTTTTGGTCATCGAGGCAGGAAGCAAACACAATTATATGTGACTTAACTAGGCAGTAGCTAGTCACCCACTCTGGCCAGCTCATATAGAATATCTGCCTCACACACTCAAACTTACTCACCCGCCAAGCCACATATGAAAATCTTCAGACATTCAAGAGTTCAGGCACACCTACTGGCGTTTGGAACTGCAACTCTGTGGGATTTGCCTGCTGGGGCTCAGGAATACAGCCTCGCTCCTGCCGAAGCTCCAAGACCTCCTTCCCCATTGGGCAGAAGCCCCTATCCCACCACTCTGCTAAAAGGCAGAGGTTCTGAGCTCCCCCAACCCACTCTGGTAGACTGAGAATGGAGGGACGGAGGGCAGGGAGAGAGTTCCACAAGCCATGTGTCAAGGTAATAGACCCACATGTGGCTCACATGCCACAGTTTGGCCAAAGAGAACGGATCGCAGTCAACTTTCATTGAAATATGTTTGCCTGGACATTTTTAAATAACTGACAAAAATCAAAAGCTTTTTTCTTGACAATTCACAAAGATTTAAAAAATCAAGTTAGTAGATAGTCTTCAGTTCAACTCGTGATTTTTCCTCTCTCCTTCTCAATGATTTATTTAGGTCCCCAATTAGAATGCCTGGGAGGCTTCTACAGCGAGACACACAGGGGTCTTCTCCTGGATACTCTTCAACTTGTCTGAAGCTGTTGGCACAGTGAAAAGTGATAACATTTATCCTGATAGGCAGACTCAAGCCAAGTGTTCTTGGCAATCAGGTCTAAAATCCAGGTCTAAAATCCATGAAATTCTGGGGCTTCGCTGATAGTGGATTTCCTCTTCCTTTCATTGTCAGTAAGAGGGCAGAGAGAGAAATGAAATGGATAAATACAATTATTTCCAAGGATAAGACGGACTGGCTCCTTCCTGGTCAGTATTCCTGGAAATGGTAGATAAACCTAAAAACTTACCTTGCTTTTTGTTTGCACCTTCTAAGGGACAGATACTGCCCCTCTTATTCATATTGAGCATTACCTTATTCCTCAAAACAGCACCAATTATGTCAATGGGGTTACTTGCAAAATACAGGTACTCTAACTGAACAGAAGTAAAAGCCCAAAATGTGGCCTTAAACTATAAAGTACATTGCTACCTAGAAAATAAAGAGCTAATGATTGTTAACTCAGTTTTGGACAGTCAGCTCTATGTTATTAAAATACTGATTCAGTAGTGAGAAAAGATAAGCTTCAGCTGCCTTGTATGTGGTTAACGTAGGACTAGTTTTATAAGTAATATGCGCATTATTGAATCTATTTACATTAGAATACTTAGATCTGACGTTTCAATTAACTTTTTGCCAAACTAGTATAAAAGTAAAAACGTACAAAGCATCACCACAGAAATGAATTCTACTGTTATAAATCTGCTATTTACAAGGTGTTCTTTGGTCAGTCCCAAAATATACACAACTTTTGAAATTAAAATGAAACATTAATTCAAAATTTTAAAATGAATAATTATTCATGTCAAGATGGGTGGGGTTTTTTGGGTCTATTTTACCTTTAACTGTTCATTTTAACAATCATCCATCCTCTCCACTCATTGGGGGTTCTGCATATTGGTCAAGAAACCTTTCCATCACCATAGGTGATGGTCAACTCTGTAACCTCCTAACAGTAAAAATGGCAAAGAGAAAGAGAGATGACAAGTACCGAAATTTTCAAAAAGAGTGGGAAGACTTGTATGCACTGCCATAGTGTCTCATTTGTAGTGAGAGACTGTTCTCAAACAAAAACAAAAGCAAAAACAAAGAATTTCATAACAAAAAATGCAGCATTTGCTACAAAATACCCTGAGGGTGACTGTAATAGGCCAAATATCAGTTCTAGAGGCCTCGCCTTTGTTTGGGGCAGGGCAGCAAATAACAGTTAAACAGTTTCTGATAAGCCTGTTGCAGTTTATGTGCAAGAGCCCTGGGTCAGGGCAGGGCAACAAACAGACTGGTAAACAGTAGTCTGATAGGCTGCACAGCAGTTTATGAGCCCAGGCCCTCACTCAGGGTGAAGAAACAGACAGACAGTTAAACAGGTAAGTAGTCCAAAAGGTCCAAAGGCGCAGGACTCTTTGCAAGCCGGGTCTCCTTGCTGGCGGAGAGCAAATAAGCGCAGGGGGTTTCCTCCCTATGGGGGCGGGGGGTGAACCTGCCACCCAAGGAAAGGGCTGGCAGGGGGGACACAGGCCCACCCGCTCCACTGTGTCCCAGCCCAGGGCCCTTGCAGTGGCAGTGCAGAGGCCATTGAGTGGGCAGGGATCCAAGCCGTAACACGCCGACCAGGTCTGTGGGTCAGCAGGGGTCCAAGCCATAACACGCTGCTCAGCTGACCTCCATTTCCTCAGCTGCCCCAAGGTCGGCTGTCGCTGAGCCACTTCCTCGTTCCCCTTGGGGGCCTACTGGGCTCCGACGCGGTTTCTCAGGGACGGAGGTGCCGTCAGCGTGTTCATTGGCTCCGGGTCCTGCTCCTGCTCAGGTAAAGGTCCAGGCAGTTCAGCCCGCTCGTCTGGGCCTGGCAAGAGTCCTGAGGGTCCAGAGAAATTTGCAGGCCTGAGCAGCGGTCTCCTCAGACTGGTCAAATTATTACAGCAGCCGTGGCAGCCTGGGCCAGTTCTCAGGGCCTGGCAGCGGCTCAGGCAGCCCAACCCAATCCTCCCTCTGAGGGCAGGATGGCAAAGCTTTTCTCCTCTGGGGCTTAGGTAGAGCCTCTGGCTTGCTCAGCAGCTGGGCTCTAACTGAGCTTGGAGCTACTCTTTTTATACCTCCAGCCCTGCCGGGCGGGGCTGGGTGGTTCTGGCACTTGATCCTTGGGGGAGTTTCCTCATCCAGGTGAGTGGTAGGCCATGCTAACTCACTACAGGTGACACATGAAAAAAGCCCGAGAGGAGCTGCAGCAAAAAATGAACATTGAACAAAATAGCCTAGGGTATGGTCAAAAAAGGGCGGGAGCTTAAACTCCTCAAGTTTTGTGGGCTCACACAGCATTATTTGAGAGGGGAAGCCTTTCACTGATGGGGATTACGTGAAGAGATGCACGCTAAAAATTGGTCAAGAACTATTTCACGAGTTTTACAACAAGGACAAAATCTTACAGAAAATGCAAGATGTCATTATCAGTGAAAACAGTTTGACAGAGCTGTGAAAATAGCCCATTAAACTGACAAGAAACAAATGCAAAATTTGAGTACAGCTACTTATTTTTCATTTCCTTTGGACAAGACAACTGACATATGTGACGTTAATCAGTTCTGTATTCTGGGATGATATATTTGTGGAAATGCTGTGCATGAAGAAATGACTGAGGTATTACCCGTGACAAATCAAACAAGGGGCAAAGACATCCTTAAAAATGTGATGAATTTTGTAATCAAGAAAGAAATACGGTTGGATAATCTTGTGTCTGTGTGTACAGACGGTGCACCTACAATGACTGGCAAATACAGGGAATCCCTTATTCTTGTCAGACCAGCTGAACCGCCCACTTTTGAACTTTCATTGTATTGTGCATCAGGAGGCACGTTGTGTGCAACCTTGTGGAACTGAATTCGGCAATGTAACAGGACTGGTTGTTCGCATTGTCAATTGGATTCTTGCCTGAGCCCTTAATCACCGTCCATTTCAGACACTGCTCAAGGAAGCAGATTCTGAATATCCCGATCTATTAATGCACAATGTTCGCTGGTTATCTCATGGCAAAGTTTTGTCTTATTTTGCCACTTGCATTAATGAGATTAAGTCATTTTTGGATTGAAGGGTGTCAAACACACTGAGCTTTCAGACTGTGACTGGTTGCTCAAGTTTTACTATCTTGTTGATATTCTTGGTCATTTGAACGAGCTACAAGGGCAAGAAAATACAGTCCTGACTGTAACAGGAAGTGTTTGGATTGGAGTCAAAATTGACTGTCTTCATCAAAAGACAAAGACAGGCAGACTGGCACATTTTGAAAGATTATGCATGTTTTGTGCTTCATTTCAGAGAGAGAATCCAAATAACAGCCTTGATTTGCAGCAGCTTGCCAGGTTTGTTTCTGAGCTCCAGGGCCAGCCCACAACCGGCCCACAGCATTTTGGCACCTGAGGCGGGGAGCTCAAATGATGCCCCCATGCCACCTTTTCTCCTGCCTGTTATGTCTCTTGTGCCCTCCTTCCTCCAGCACAGCACTCCACCATCTCTGTGCATCTAGAGCATAGAGAATACATATTCACCAGCAGCAGACACAATTTCTACACTCTGGGTCCTAGTGGCACCCCTCCTCCCCCCCACACACACACAGAGTCTGGCACCTGAGGTGGCCGTCTCAGTTCGCCTCATGGTAAGGCCAGCCCTGCTGAGTTCCTAATGGCATTCAAGTCTCGCTTTGACGACTTTTGCAAACATAGGGCTCTGTTTAAGTTTATGATTCATCCACATAAAGGATCCGATAGAGAACTGGCTTTGATAATCATCTCAGTTAGCAATTTGAAATGGAAATAGCAGATTTCAAAGAGTCTGATATCAGGGTGGAAAAGAATTCGTCAAGCTGAATTCTGATTTAGAATGACTTGCTAGACAACATGCAGAATTGACAAAACTGCACAAAAGGGCTGATGAACAAATTGGAGCACGATGATAATCTGATTCTGCAATCTTGGAAAGAACTTCCTGTCATATACAACACCATGCAGAATGTCAGCTTGGCCTTACTTGCAATGTTTGGCTCCACCTATATATGTGAACAGGCTCTCTCCCACTGGAATCACATCAAAGGTAATTTGTGCTCAAGACTGATAGAAGACAGCCTGAATGCATGCATGAAGCTGAATTTGACCAGTTATGATGAAAACTTCAAAGAAATGTGTGAAAAGATGTAGAAGCAGAAGTCCCATTAAATAAAGTTCTAGAGTACAATGTTTCATTTGCTATTAATTGTTATGTCAATTATTAGTAGTATTAAGTTGTATATTTTCTATCATATAAATGGGCATTCTTATACTAGCTCTTTGTTGACCACTTGTTCTCAGTTTTGATGTAGTTTGGCTCTTTGGTTTGAAAAGGCTGCCGTCCCCTGATCTAGGGCTTTCTGACTGAAGTTGTGCAAAAAATGATAATTCCACTTCATGGAAGTGATTTTGAAATCTGGTCTCATTATAAATGGAACAAAAGCCAAAAATTTGGAAGTATTCCACAAAAGGTACTCCACAAAAGCATTCCACAAAAGGGACCTCCAGTTTTGGGATAGTCTTCTTGGTGGGTTACTCCAGAACCATGCAGCCCAGTTTTCAGGGACCAGAGGGCCCACAAGCCTAACTGCCAAGGTGAAAAATAAAATAAAATAAAATAAAACTGTGCTTTTTATCTTTTTCTGTGAGGAAAAAGGGTTAAACTGGATATTTTTACTTATTTAATTTTTTAAATAAATTTGTATAAAATGAAATCTGAATACAAATTATGTTAAGACCTAAACTTATAAACTCTTAACATTTAAATAAACATGATGAAACCATGAGCCTCTATCAAAATCTGAGTTAAAGACTGCTTATCTACATACAGAAAGAATCAAGGGGAAAATACCTAACTTTCGGGGGTCACGCTTTATAAATATGGTACAATACGTCAGGCTAAGCATCTGAGGAGATCATCTCATTTTCAAGTGACTTAGGTTATGTCTACACTATCGCTTATATCAGCATAACTTCTGCTATTCGAGAGGGTTATTTATTCATCCCTCTGAGTGACTTAAGTTACAATGGTGTGGACAGCGCTATGTTAGCGGGAGGGCTCTTTGTTGACCACTTGTTCTCAGTTTTGATGTAATTTGGTTCTTTGGTTTGAAAAAGTCGCTGTCCCTCACAGAGATGGTTTTATTATGCCAGTTGGAGTGCATAGAACATCTTCACCAGATGCAGTGCAGCTGTGCCTCTGCAGTGTTGTATGTATAAACAAGCCCTTTTAGGCAAGCAGGAATGTAAACTCAAGCCACTTTCATTTAGCCATACTTGAAAATTTTCCCAGGCTGTCCTGAAATAATCAGCTTAAAATCACTGACTACAGTTAACCCCTTTGTTTAATAAATCTTTTAGTTGTAAATGTGAAACATGTTTGGAAAACGTAAGTTTATATAAAAAAATATTTAAGAGTGTTTCAATAAAAAAAATTAATGTATATGCTGTTTTATGAGTTTAATTAAATTCCAGTTACTACCCAAAGGCAGCTTGATATTGTTTGTGAGAAAAAGTTAATAAATAAATCTGTCACCTTTTTAACATATCAAAACGTATGATAAACAAGAAACTGAAACTATTAAAAGCTATATAATTAAGTAAATGTATATAATTATAGTGTACCTGCATAGATCTAGAAAACAAGATTTACCAAATTTAGTATAAATGGACCATTTACTTGTAAATCAACCAGTGAGAATGCACCTTTCAAGTACAAATGGAAAAACTGATGAAAATAAGTGATTTAAATCAAGGTTTTCCATTTGGTGATTTGAATTGCCTAGACTTAAATCAGTACCCCTTGCCTAGCAAGAGACAGAAGAGCTGGGATGCTCGAAGGCCCACTCCAGAACAGCTTCCCAGGTGAGTTGCAGAGGAATCACAGCACTCGGAAGCCAGGACTCCTCAGCAGACCACCAAGTGAGTGGAAGAGCCTGGCAGGTTTCCAAAACCTGCCTGGTTTGGATAGCGACTTCATCTAAAAATCAAACTCTCTGAGTTACACATTTCTCTTTTGGTTAATCAGCATTCCATCAGAGCTCTTTCAACCAGCTTTATTTCAGGTTCTGCCAACCCGGGCTGGCTATGACCTGGTGATCGATAACCTGCCATATTTGCCCTCTCTTTCCCTTCCCTGGAATTATCTAGCCTCCAACCCTCATTTTCTTCAACTAGAATGAGGAAACAAAAAGTAGTATCGTCAGTCCTCTGTAATGAAAAAAGCATAACAGTATAGCACATGCATTTTATAATTATTTATAATTGGCTTATGGTAGCATCATTTTTCGGGGCACTGTAAATACATAATACAGTAGTTCCTCTGCAAATAACTGAAGTGGCAGGAAAAGAAAACCTATTTTCTACTGCAGTAACTGAGACCATCCTCAACTTCTTTAGAGCAATTAATCAGCACAGGAATGTCAAAACATGTAACTGGGCTACAAGACAGATTACAGTGTAAGTGCTGTTGCATTTGCCAGTGACCTCGCAAACTTGGCCCTGAGGTTCCAATGCTCTAATTCTTGTGACATTTATTCAGTGACATAGGATTTTAAAGGTGAAATGACAAACTTATACATACACAGAGCGTTCTTAGAGGAAGGGAAGCAATGAAGAATGAATTGATAGCATATTGGTTAGATGAGAAATAATTCTAATTCAGATCCTTCAAAAGTTCAGAATTATCAACTCAGTCAATACTGAGTTAATATTCTAAACGGTCACAGCTGAAGGTCTTGGGAAGTATAAACAGCTTCACAGTCACGTTAACCTATAGTATCATAAATATATTAAAACATATAAAGAGAAACCATTAATCAGAAATGAGGACAGACTAGAGCCATGCTGCAGCCTCATATGTTACATATTTTTTCTGCTGCGATCTCACTAGCAATGCATCACTGTTTTTACCACTTTGAACACTGATCCTACACTCAGCAGCTGTGTTTGTTTACAGGGCTACAAATTAACACTGGACAAATGGACTTCATCCAACAGATTTTTCTTGGCAATTTCCACTACACTTTACAATATATTGGTCCTCATAGTCTAATTATACATTTGCCACTGATGCTAGCCAAAGAGGGAGGATAAGCCAAGATGGTGCTCACTAACAGCACATGGGGAAACATTTTTTATTGCTTCAAATACAGGCTCCTAATAACCAGGCGCAGTCTAGTCCTTTATAGTCAGATAAGGCTATTGCCATACTGCTCATACTTGACTTTTTTCCCCCCACAAACAAAGATTATTGACATCTCCCATCTTGTAGTTTGCTACTTTGTCAGTTCAAGACAAGTGATGAAACCCATGATATTCTATGTGAAAAGGCCTGCCAATGCCATCCACATGTGTACTGCAGAGCCCAAATACCAATTCTGATAGACTGCAAACCTTACTACATCTGACAAATCAGCCTTAAAGTCATTTTCCATTAAACCCCTGCATGTTTTTTCAGCAGGAGTGGAGTAAAAGAAAGAGACACATCAATCCCCCATCCAAAAAATCCCACCACACTGGCTGCAGCATATATATTTTTAAAATAAACTAGTGTTTTTCCCAGCCCCCCATCTTTCACTCTTTATCAAGGCAAAAAGGGGACTGTTTGCTGTCTTAGCAGAGAAGTTAAGAGGAGTTACTGTTTTTTACATCTTTGAATGGTATGTTATAATGAACATTCCTGCCACTATCCTCACAATGTGCATTTTAAAACTCGGTCTTATTTATTCAGACTATATTAGCTAAAAACCCTCTACTTAAGCTACAAGTTACAGAACAGATAAACAGAATCTATAATAAGTTGTAGTTTGCAAGCTGTTTATATCTTCCATGCTGTTAAAAATGCTACAGTTCCCTCTTATAAACTGTATTATACAAAAATTACCAAATAGTCTCCTGAACAGCTGTAGCATTTTGGTAGTTTAGCAGCTTTTCAATACAAATAGTCAAGGCTCTCCACTAGTTCATTAATAGAACCTTATAAAATATCTATTAGCAAAGGAAAAAATTAACAGCTTTGGCCCAATTTGGATTCAACATTTATTTGGGATTGTAAAGCAAGTTTTCAGTAGTTACAGATCATTTAATTCCATGTTAACTGTAATATATATATATATATATATATATATATATATATATATATACACACACATATATGACTTTGTTCAAACTTTGTTTCATTCAATGAGATGCATATTTTTCATCTGACATCTTAAAATAAGAGTAATTCTGATGTTTTGCCATTATCTTATAAGACACATGGAGAACCCTGTCAAAATAATATATTTCATTTTTCTGTGTAATTATGTTATGTTGGATGAGAGTGTTGGAAAACTTAGTATAGTCATTAGCTGAGTGCTGAATGTTTTGATTGTCAGACAGGTTGTATATGATGCAAATATATGACTCAGAAATGATTTCACATAAACATTTTGGTAACAGTAATCTGACTCATAACCTCCAACATAGAAAATAACAAGCTTCACAAAACATCTGTGCACTACAAGCAGTTCAAATTTGTAACAACCCTTTAGAAATGTTGTGCAGCATACAGAATAAGGATTTCTGGTGTTCACGGGCCCAATCCTGGGAGGTGCTCAAAAACATAGCTTCACATGACATCAGCCTCTCTGGACTAGGGTGCAGATCCTTAGCTGATGTAAATAGTTAATTCCAATAGAGTCCACCACAGTTATGACAGTTTACACCATCCAAGTATCTGCCCCTTGAGGTCTTTTAGATTATATGCACACTTCACATTTAATAAATAAATGAATATTTTAAATGCTCGGTATTACTCTACTCAGAGGTTTCAAGTTTCAACTTTGATACAATCAGAATAAATCATCTTCTTTGCATTAGAAGATGGACAGTTACCTTTATAATTTCTGTCTGAAAACAAAAGGAGTATTTTGAATTACAGCAGATTAATTTTTTCCCCCAAACAAGCTTTGCAGGATTTATCCTGGAAAGTGTTATGAATTAATCAGTTCTCTCTTCAGATTTTAGTAAATCAAAGCTGCCAAATCTACAACTGCTGTCATGAGCAACAGTGTTTTTGGGACCCTATAAAATTGTTTTTATTGAGGCAGACAACAGTGAAAGTATCAGATGCCAACAGCTTCTGCAAAATAAAGGAATTATTATATTGAGTCCCATCTCTGAACTATATTTTATTTAAATATAAACTTCCCCATAAGTAAAAAACGTATTATACTTTGATTTTTAATTTTCTTTCAACATGAACATTGCTGTGCCTCTTTCATTGTCTCAGAAATTAACATCATACAGCCCATGGTTAAATTGATGGTTAACAACTCAGTAAGGGTATGTCTACACTTGCACCCTAGTTCGAATTAGGGATGCAAATGTAGGCATTCGAAATAGTCCATGAACCAGGGATTTAATATCCCGCGCTTCATTAGCATGATCTCACCGGCGCGTTACTCCAATCAACAGCTGTGTCAAAAGTGAAAGTGCACGCCGGGACACGTTAGTTTGAACCAAACCCCTTGGTTCGAACTAACATTACTCCTCAAAAAAAATGAGTAACATTCATTCGAATCAAGGGGTTTGGTTCAAACTAACGCGTCCCGGCACGCACTTTCACTTTCGAAACAGCTATTGATCCGAGTAACGCACCAGCAAGATCATGCAAATGAAGCGCGGGATATTTAAAACCCTGCTTCACTGACTATTTAGAATACCTACATATGCATCCCTAGTTCGAACTAGGGTGCAAGTGTAGACATACCCTAAGAGTTTATCTAATACCTTTCAAGTTTAACATGCTTGAGCAATCAAATTTCCTCTTCAGCTCTTCTTAGAAACCAAGATACTATTTTGTAAGGGTACATCTACACTGCAAAGTTAATTCGAAATAACAGCTGTTATTTCAAATTAACTTCAATAGCGTCTATACATGCAAACCACTATTTCGAATTTAATTCAAATTAAGCGCTCCGTTATTTCGAATTTGGTAAACCTCATTGTACGAGGAGTAATGCCAAATTTGAAATAGCTATTTCGAATTAAGTGCTGTGTAGCCACTTACTTTGAAATAGGGGGCCTCCAGCCCTTCCCAGCGAACCCTGGTGGTCACTCTGGGCACAACCAGAAAAACTCCTCTCCTCTCCCCCAGCCCCGGAGCTCTTAAAGGGGTAGACTCTGGCCAGACTACACGTGCCAGATCCAGGCCTGCCAGCAGTCTCTGCCCCTGACCCAGTGGCCCCATAATGAGCCAGGCAGCCAGTGCCAGCCAGCCATCCCCCACCCAGTCCCCTAAAACCCAGGGGCCAGCCAGGGGCCTGGACTGGTGCAGAGGTCATGGACCTCACAGAGGTTTGGGGGAAGGCCCCCAATGTCCATGATCTCCGCATCGGGTGGAGGAATGTGGCTGTCTATGGCCGCATAGTGGCCACCATGGCCCAGAAAGGCCACAGGCACACCCAGGAGCAGGTGTGCCTGAAAACTGAAGAGCTGCGGCAGGGGTTCGCCAGGGCCGCAGCAGGGGCTGACACCTGCCCCTACTTCCCCTCCCTCGACCGCATCCTGGAGGACAGGACGGTCCACGCCACCAGGGAATCAGTGAGCCAGGACCAGAAGGCCCTGACCCAGGCGCGGCGGAGGGTGCCACACCAGCGGGACCCACGAGGTGTCCCGGCACCGGAATCAGCAGGGTTGTCAGGGGAGGCCACACCAGGTAAGTGCCATCACTGTCCCCTACCCGGGCGGGGAGACGGGGAGGGAGAACAGGGACCACATGCTTGGGCCATGCCTTCCATGGATCACGCAGCCACCTGTGCACGTGCGGGCACGTGCCATGCCACCCTTGGGCAGGTGGCTCCAGCTGCGTGCCACACAGAGGCCATGACCCGATAGCCACGCGCGTGTGTGTGAAGAGACCTGACATTCTCCCGACCCCGGGGCAGGACCCAGCACAGAGGCAGGGGACATCTCCCCCTGCCTTGGCCGCACTATACACGGCCCAGGTACATGGGTGCAATCTTGGAGCAGCTCCCACTCCCGGGGAGAGCCCAACATCCCGACCATGGCCTCTGTGCAAGCACGTTGGGTCTGATGGTGCAGGGCACGGCTGTCCGCACCTCGCAGGGGGCGCTGGGCATCATCCACTGCGTCCCCAGGGAGAACTGACCACTCCCCTTCTTTCTCCATAGCCGCACCAGCTGCATGTGCAGGGCACACCACCCCGCTAGGGACATGCTCCCACACCCGAGGGCTCCACAGGATCACCACAATATGGCAGGGGTACTGAGAGCAGCACCTGGGGGCCCTATGAGCCCTGCACTGCACCATCCAGGGCTGGGTGAGGAGGACCTGCAGCTCCACTAGGAGCAGCTTGCCCAGGACTGTGCCATGTGCTCACACCCGCAGGCCCTACTGCAGAGCGTGCTGCCCCGTGCCGTCCCAATGCCTGCTGCCCACCCAGCTACTGCCCACCCGGGGGGATGGGGAGGAGGGTGTGGAGGTCGAGGTGGGGGGTGTGGAGGTTGAGGAGGGAGAGGTAGGAGGGGGGAAGGAGTGGGAAGAGGAACCCTGAGAACTGTCTGTCCGGGGTGGGGGTAGGGGGCCCTTTAAGCACGGAGCTCAATTAGGGTGTGGGGCTGCTGCCTGAGGCTAAGTCCTAACTTGATGCCCTGCCAGCACTGGTTCCAGCCAGCCTTAACTTCAGTTCAGGGTCCTCTTAGTGTGCATGCACTATTTTGAAATAGCAAAACACTATTTCAAAATAGTTTGTGTGTACAGATGCATTCTTTCGAATTAACTTAATTCAAATTAAATATTTCGAATTAAGTTAACTCGAATTAATGCTGTAGTGTAGACATACCATAAGAAAGTTTCATTTTAAGGAGTTACGTAGACACAGAACTGGCTGGAAACTATAGTTCTGTAGTTTTGCATCAGAAACAGAGCCCCAGAGAAGGCCACATTTCAGGTCTCTATGCATTGTTATCCACCAAGAAACCCATAGGGCAGATAATGTCCATCCTGAATCTGACTTCTTCCATTCCAGGATGGGTTTTAGCAGGCAAGGTCTTCACTTTTACATTCATATACCCTGTGACCAAGCAAATGCACTAGCAGACCTGCACAGATTTCTCCTACAGGATATATATTAGAGAACACTGATGCGGCTTCTACAGTATATACATATTTGTTTTTGTGGCTAGCCTAGGTGTTTAGAGATAGTGACTCCCAGTGACTACATCACTAATTTGGCACCTATCAACACAAATTGTTTTATCTACCCTTTCCTCCAACATTTACCCATGACTCATACTGTATCTAACCAACATTTTGTCTCACTTTCTTCTTAGTTTGGGATGTTTTGCATATGATAAGCACTGCAAAATAATTTATTATTTACTCCTCTAAGCTTCCCTGATTACAGAATCTTTGTTATTCTTTCCATTACAATAACATCTAAAGATGCCTTTCCCCTTCTATCCCCACATCAGAGCCCCATTATATTAAGCTGCTACTGGTAATATGGAGCAGCTTCCTTGTAATTCTCTAACCATCAGTCTATAAGCACTGTAACAAAATGTCTATTTTTGAGACTTGAAAAGTAGCTGTTTTATCACAAAAATTGGCGCTTTGGGCAAATTACAGTAATCAAATATAAATGGACTTTGATATTATGATAGTGCCCAGAAGCCCAATCAGGATTAGATATGAATCCCACCCTCCATTCAGTCATATTTAAGAAAAAGACAGTTTCCATAAAACAAGTGAATAGACTGTACATCGTTTGCAATAGTGCTGACTGATGATTTGCAGCGCGACTGGACTAATGTGTGCATTATCTTCCCACTATTGTTTGCACTGGTCACTGACTATGTCATGAAGAAAGTAACCACAGAAGGCAACCAAGAAATGTTATGGACAAATGATAAACCACAGTTGAGATTTTGCTGACAGTACTGTCCTGCTTATTACAATATTGTTGTAGTCCTTTTGGTCCCAGGATAGGAGAGAGACAAGGTAAGTGAATTAATATATTTTATTAGACCACCTTCTGTTAGTGGACAGTATAAGCTTTGAGTTTCACAGTGTGCAAGATGCAAGAGCAGAGAATTCTGGTAAGTGATCTTTTTTAGTAGATTGTGCTTGGTTATATAAGGTAGAGCTGCCCTTTGCTCTGTGTATTTAAGATGTGGATGGAGAGAGGGATAGAGATGTACAATATTAGCTGTATTTGAGTGTGCTCCAATTCACTAGTACAGATAAACAGTGCAATGGAACAGTGTTAATGCATACTGAGTTTTCATGGGAATCCTCCAGAGAGATTTCTAGGAAACTTTCCTGGAAGTACCCACCTGCTGAAGGTTGCTTGCCAGAGCTGCTTTGTTCCTTCCCCCGTTGTAGGAAACCTTCCCATGTCAATTGGCAATCACTTATGCAAGGATCAAAGTGGCACACAGGTAAGTAGCATAGGGACATGGTCTGAAGCCGCACACATGCAGGAGATGCACCCTGGTACCTTTGCTTCCCCTCAGGAATGACATACTGGCTTCAATTAGGGTTGTAAATTTCTATCAGAACAGTTTACTGTTATAATCAAAATTGTGTCATTTAACTGGTTAACTATTGGTGGGGGCAGGGGTCTTACAGGGTCATGGAGGCATGGCTGGAGCCAGGATCCAAGGCCACTGCGGTGCAGCTAGAGCTCCTACAGCCAGGGCCAAGTTCTGCCTGCCACTGTTAGGGCCGCTGCAGCAGGGCCGGGGTCCTGTGTGCCCACCACGCAGCCTCACCTGCCACCCTGACGTGGCCGGATTCCCACTGGCCAGCTCCAAGCTGGCAGTCCAGTTAACCAGTTACCAAATAAACATTCCAGTAAGCCTAATGCTTACCAGGTAACTGGTTAACTTTTTATATCCTTAGAAAACAGTAGCAAAATTTCAATAGCGTCCCTAGACACCTGCAGTCGTCCCCTTAAAACACCATCTCGCTCATTTGCTCTATTTTGATTACCCAACACACCCTACATGAGCCAAACTCACCGGTATGTGTGCTTGCCAAGAGACAGTGAGAAAATGACTGGTATGTAAAAAGATGAATCATTATAGTAAAATGCACAATGCTGTACATAAACTAACAATCATACTTTTGTGCCTTGTTTGTTGTGCTTCTGGAAAAGTGGCCTTTGAGAGAACCTCCTACATGCCAGCAGTGCACCTCCACCAGCTAATGAAATTACCAAATCAGTGCAAGGAGGACATGTTCTGAGAGGTGCTCCAATCTTCAGAGGCAAAAAACAGACATAGGGAGTGGAGAGATGAATCCTGAAGGAAAAATTTAAAATTGAAAGGCAGGACAGAAAGAGTGAGGAATGCATTGTAAAGGGCCAGGAACAGATGATAAAAGTGATGGAGGAGCAAACAGAGATGTTGAAGTCACTAATCATGCACTAGCCAGAACACATGCATGCTCCCTATCTGCCGCCGCCTTCCCTCCCCCCCCAGCCAATATAGAACTGCTTTCCATGTTCTCCCTAAGCTCCTCCTACACATTCCTTGCAATTTCCTGGCACATCTCGGTACCCAGTTCACTCCACTCCTTCAACTGCTTCCAAAATTACATAACCACAGTATGAGACAAACAGTATTAGAGAGTTTACCCTGCCCTGCACTCTTCTCTTCTCACCAAACCTTTTGTGTGTGCTGTTAATTAATACAAATAAGCTCTGTGAAAGATAACCCATCTTTGTCTCCTGCAAATGGTGGTTGCTGGTGGCAGTAATACATAATAGAAATATGACCATTTGCTAACTACAAATCACAGTCAGGAATTACCAAAATTTTTATGCAAGGCAAGGCAACAAGTTAACAAAGCATGAGAGAGTGCTATACAGAAAAAGGCACATTACTATTTCTCACTGTCAAAATGGTGCCTCAAAGCCACCCTGATTCAAATGTCTCCCTTTCCTGCCCCTCTAGTAGCCCTGGGATCTGGCTGCTTAAATTTAGCAGCCAGGTGATCCACCTTCACACTCCACCCCAGGAAAAAAAAACTTTCACCCTTAGCCTTACAAATATGGAACATACAGCAGGTTGCTATGACCACAGGAATACTTTCCTGATTTAAGTCTACCCTGCCATACTGTCAGTGACAGTATGCTTTTAATCTGCCAAATGCACATTCAACTGTCATTCTTTACTTGCTCAGCCTATTGTTGAAGTGCTCCTTGTTGCTGGTCAGGTTTCCCATGTAAGGCTTCATGAGCCATGTCATTAAGAGGTAAGTCGGGTCTCTCAGGATGACTGTGGGCATTTCAATATCTCACACTGGAATCTTCTGCTTTGGAAAGAAAGTTTCTGCTTGTGTAAGTTTTTGTACAAGCCAGTATTCCGGAAGATGTGTGCATCATTCACTTTCATGGACCACCTCACACTGATGTCAGCAAAACACTCCTAGTGATCCACAAGTGTATGCAATACCATAAAGAAGTCTCTTTCTCTTAAATTACTCTATCGCAAGATGGCCTGGGGCCAAAATTGGGATCTGTGGGAAGTTGTGTGGCAATGAGATTCCCTCACAACCATCCACTATTTCACACACATTGCCAAGAGTCACTGTCCTTCATACCAGGATGTGATTAATGGCCCTGCACACTTGTGTTGATACAGCCCCAACAGTCTATTTCCTGATGACAAACTGATTTGTGACCAACCAGTAGCAGTCTGGAGTTGCCAGCTTGCACACAGCGATCACCCCACACTTCTCCGCCAAGAGGACAGCTCTTCTTTTCATGTCCTTGCAGCACAGTGCAGGAGTGAGTTCCGCACACAGTTTCAGGAAGGTGGCTTTCCACATCTAGAAGTTCCACAGCCACTGTGGTCATTCCAGACCTGCATAACAATACGATACCACCACTCAATGGTTGTTTCCCAAGCTCAAAACAAACCGTTCACTGTGTTCAGCTGCTCTGCGAATGCCCAAAGTAATCTGGTGTTGTCTTTCCATGGCACACTGCAGGTCAAGCAACTCCAATTGCTGTTCGGATTAGGTGTTCTCAATATACTGTATGAAAAAACATCTCACCTAGTCAGAAGTGATCACAACAGCAAACAGCAGTGCAGGATCTATCCTTTCAAACAGAGATGGCAGATACACAGTAAACAGGGGCCTTTGAAACATGCTGTGGAATGCATTTGGAAGCCTATGACATGCTGGGACAGAAGAAACTACAGAATGGGACAGGGAGCCTGCACCCATGATGCACTGTGATCTACTGTGCCTTCCTACAACTCCTAGCTGCAGAAGGTGGTAAGTAGCACAGCAGGATAGTTACTCACAGAGCATGGCTCTCACTGCCAATGCTAGAACATCAACTATCCAACAGAAGGCGCTTCACATGACCAATATAATTGTACTGTTTGTGCATGTTTGAAAAAACTGCATAGTGCAGACAACGCCATTGCAAAACAAGTCAATTTGTCCCTAAGCAAGGAGAAGACAACATATATGCCTATCACACCCCCAAAAGCAACCATCAGAGTAGGAGGAGAAACTCTAGAACTAGTAAGGCATTTTAACCACCTAGGGAGTGAGATGTGCAATGATGGGGACGCCATATTTGATATCAAGCAATAAATATCAAAAGCAGCAAAAAACAATTTCCATAAACTTGAAAAGTTTTAGAAAAGAAGCATGATGGGCACTGACAAAACGAGCCATGAAATTTACAATGGAAACGGAAAAGAAAAAGATGAACTCATTCCCAAGTAAATGTCTGCAAAAGATCTTCAAAGTTCATTGGAAAGAGTTTCTTGCAACATCAGAAATTCTAAGGAGAGCAAATCAGCCTAAAGAATTAAACAAGACAACAAATATTTAGGCCATGCTTTAAAGATGTCACCAACACAAATTGTGCATCAAGTGATAATATAGACATTACCTGAAAGGGGTGGGGGGGAGGAAGACAAACATTATGCAGAACAGAAAAAGAAAAATTAATCAACACTCAGAAGCCTAAAGAGACCAGCATAAGACTAAAATAACAAATATCTGAAGAAGTGGGCTGTGCCCACGAAAGCTCGTGATACCATCTACATGTTTTGTTAGTCTTTAAGGTACTCCTAAACCAGTGTTTCTCAACCAGTGGTATGAGTACCCTTAGGGGTACTCGAGAGAAGTCTGGGGGGACGTCAACACAATTGAAATTTGGAGAAAACTGAATTTTTGTTTTAAGTTTTAGAGTGTTTTATTATTGTTGTACTTTTTACACCCAAAAGTTTCATTGCCCGCCCAGCTACAGTTAAGTTGTTTAAACAAATGTGTCGCAATGGTAGGAAAAAAATTTGCGTGTCTGAAAACAGTAGGTATTGGAGGTACTTTTTTTTTTTTTTTTAAAGGGGTACTTTATTTTAAAAGGTTGAGAAACACTGTACTAGACTATTTGTTGTTTTTTAAGTTTTTCCTGTGACAGACTAACTCAGCTACCCCTCTGAAGACTAAAATAGATGGTGGAAATTGGCAAGTGCCCCATACACGTGAGTGCCAGGAAGAAAGATGTTGTCAGAATCAGTCTAATGAGAATTCTAGAGTGGGGTTTTTTGTTGTTTTTTTTAAAGAAACTTTCCAATGAATCACATTAATAACTGAAGGTAGATTGAACAGTTCCACTAGCTTGTCATTGTTTACAAGTCTTTTTGCATCCATGCCAATACAATAACAGGGAGCATGGATCAATGGTTAGAGCACAGGACTGGAAGTCAGAATTTCTGGGTTATCTCTGCAGCTCTGCTACCAGTGTTCTTAGGTAACCTTGAGTAAGTCAAGAACTCTATATCTAAGACTATTCATTTGGAAAAGGAGTAGAATAGATATTTACCTTCCTCCTAGCAAGTTGTGAGGCTTAATTAAATGTTTAGGAAGTGCTTTGAGAACTTTGTATAAAAGAAAGTAAGATACTTAGACATTCTAGTAAGTAATAAACTTGCCATACACTACAGGATGGAACACCTTGGATCGGATGGCTGTTATAGTAATTAAATATAAAAACCACTACACACAAGAAATGAAATATACACATCTCTAAATGCTAACTATGCCTCATCGTACAAACATGAGTGTATATTTGGTTTCTGGCTATCCCGTATACCATATTATCTGGAGTATTGCATCCAGTTCTAGGCCCCCCCACTACAGAAAGGATGTGGATTGGATTGGAGAAGGTCCAACGGAGGGCAACCAAAATGATTAGGAGGCTGGAGCACATGACCTATGAGGAGAGGCTGAGGGAGTTGGGCTTATTTAGTCTGCAAAAGAGCGAGGGGGGATTTGATAGCAGCATTCAACTTCCTAAAGAGAGGTTCCAAAGAGGATGGAGAAAGGCTGTTCTCAGTAGTGACGGATGGCAGAACAAGGAGCAATGGTCTAAAGTTACAGTGGGGTAGGTCTAGGTTGGATATTAGGAAAAACAATTTCACTAGGCTGGACATTAGGAAAAACTATTTCACTAGGAGGGTGGTGAAGTACTGGAATGGGTTACCTAGGGAAGTGGTGGAATCTCCATCCCTAGACGTTTTTAAGTCTCGGCTTGACAAAGCCCTCGCTGGGTTGATTTATTTGGGATTGGTCCTGCTTTGGGAAAGGGGCTGGACTTGACCACCTCCTGAGGTCTCTTCCAGCCCTAGGATTCTATATGAAATGGAAGACTTCAATATGAAAAATATCACCCTGGCAATTTGTTTTATTTCTAAAGGGGAGACACATTTGAAAGGAGAAGCCAAGAGTCAAATCACTGAAGCTTTCAGAGAACGTAAAGCAAATGTTGGCAGGATGCACATGTTTATCCTTTTCTTATACTGTTTAAATTATTGTTATAAACAAATCATTATCTTGTATAGCCACTGCTTGGCCCCTTTGATGCCAAATACTTTGAAAGTTATGATAATTAACTTGGAAGGTCTGTAGCTGTGCATGCAAATGAACGGTCATGAGGATGGAAGGGGTAGAGGATTTGTGGGAAACTAAAAATTGCTTTTTTGCAACTGAGACTTCAATTTTCAAACATCATTGTCCAAAATAGGCACTCAAATATTGCATATCTGGTGAGCAAGTTTATGCTTAGGCATTCTGATATTTTATATACGTAACTGCCAACTAGAATGTCCAAATTTTAAAATTGTATTTGAGGCATTTTGTATTAAAATCTAAGAATGCTAGATAATGTAACATGACAAAGATAGCACACTTGATGATCAGAAGCTTTACCAATTCCTTCAGTTTCATTGCGGAGAAGATGCTTTAGACAAAAACCAAACACACACAGATCTCTTTTACAATATAAATATGTTATTTGGATTGGGAATTGTATTTTTCTAAAGCCATTACTAATGTAATAATAATAATAATAATAATAATAATAGTTGATTTTGTAACTATTTTTTATCATTCTTTGCTGCCATGCAAAAGACACAAGTTTAATCCCTTCCCCTCCACAGTCCATGCTGGACTAGAATCAATATGGTGACAGCATGGTATTCTCCTGGAAAAGGGAATGCCTGGATATGTGCTAAATGCCCTATTTATGAGTTGTAAAGGGGATCTCATTCAAGACAGATCACCATAATGCAAGGCCTTGAGGAGGAAGTCATCCATTCTGGAGGAGCCCCTTCTTCACAAAGCTGAGAAGTTTCAGTCAGTATCATGCATTAAAAACATCTGTATAAACTACATATGCACAGTAACATTGGTAACTGTAGTCTCTCATTTCTTTAATACATACACACTTTGTCAAGATTAAATGGGACTCAAATAGCATCATCGGGGATCAGTAGAAGGGAAGAAACAGTGCTGAAAAAAAATCATAGTAAAGTGATAACACAAAATTACTTGAAGCCTCCTTTTAAATTGTGCATTTTTTTTTGGTAACATTAAAGCCCTCCTTTCACCTCTCTCAGGAAGAGAAAGTCTGATGGTCAAAACCGCATATAAACATCGTTAAAAAAGAAATTGCTTTTTCAATTCAAGGAACAGGTTTGTACTGCAGACAGTGTACTATGTTTGAAAAATAAAGTCGCTCTACAATGAGTGTCCAAGTCTAAACAACTTCTATAATGTAGTCTATAAAAAGACAAGACAAGAAATACTCCCCTGCCTGTATGTGCTTGCTGAAATTTCCTAACTTATTTGGACAATTTTCACCAAGCTTCTTGGATTTTCTGCTAAAAAAAATTATTTTCATGGATTCATTTCTGGAAACTCAAGGGATTCTGGAGTTATAGCAATGCAATTATGCACCTCACTTTCAGACAAACTAGAACTAGTCAAACCCCTTTTCGCCAACACCTCTTTCCTCATGACTGTGAATATCACAACCTCTCTCTGAGCTTTGATCTGTTTGCATTTTCAAGTGCTCCTTCTGGCCTAGTTGGGAGCTCAGTGACTTTGCTTCAATAGACATTATGTCACCCTTTAGCACATATGTAAACAGAATGTCTAACACCTTTATAATATACATCAGGCAAGTGTAATGCAAAAAAACTGACAAGATATATATTTATCTGCACCTGCATAAAGTAGCACGTTACTAATAAGAATATTTATATTGTGTGTATTTTAAATGCACTTTAGGACATAGAAATTGTGGTTTCTAAAGTAAGATTTTACCTTGGCTAAATATATCTTATGTTTACACAGAGGCTACAAATAAGTGATTCATCCTTATCTTCTTATTTCAAGTACTATGCTTCTATACTGTACTCTGAGTGGACATTTTCAAAATTATACTATTTATACACAAATATTTGATCCATTGATATTCTGAATTTATACTGAGCCAATTATTCTGAATTCTGATTATACTGAACAGTAGTGTAGAACAACACATGATACCACTGAACTTTTTAAAGTGGAAGTATCTTAGGGAAATGTTTATGAACTCTTGAGATTAATACTACAATGGAGCAAGACAATCATGTGCAGGACTCTTGAAACAGTAGCTGTGTTTTTAATTTGCAGAACACTTAGACTATGTCTACACTAGACTTCTTTCTGGAAAAAAAAAAGAAGAAGAATCCACTGTTGCTACTACTTGTTCAGTTCTGTCATTGTTAGCCAGTGTGTTCTAGTACAGGAAGAACTCCAGGAAACCACCGAGTTGATTAACTGCTCACAGCAGGTATAAACAACATAGAAGTAAGACACCATGGCTGCCAGCACCTCAGTAACTTAGTCTTCCTACCATTTGTATCCCCAGTGAAAGGGAACTCAATGAGGTTGCAGAGTGTAACTAAGTATCTTTACTGGAATTGACCAGAGGAAACAGAAGGTAGGATTTGGCCCAGCCACTTTGGTTAACAATTCTGCTGGAACAGAATTCCACTCACTGTCAAGCTGTTCTACTTGCTCCTATTTCAACTACCAAGATGGAAGATAAGGGGTAAAGTTTTCAAAAGTGCCCTTTCAGATACTAAATGAGACTAAGTCTCATTTGAAAACAATGAGATTCAGACTCCCCAGGATCTGATCCAAAGCCCACTGAAGTCATTGGGCATGAACGCAATGGGTTTTGGTCCAGGCCAAATATGTCCAAGTCATTTTTTAGAATGGATTTTGACTTCTAAGTCACTTACACACTTCTGAAAATATTATCCCAAAATTAATTTATGTCAAAGGAAACAATGCTGAATGCACAGACAGAAGCCCTGTTAAGTAACAAGATGTTACCATATAATACAAACCAATTTAAAAGGGAAGTATTTACATTCTCTCAAAAAACAGGCAGGTGGAATGGTACCTTAATGATGTACTGGAGGTCAAAAATGGAGAGATCAGACAAATACCGAACACTCCTCCCCCTCCCCCCAAAAAAACAAACAGAGAAAAAATTGTTGAAGGGAAAAAAGGGGGGGGAGAACCAAAGTTGTTGGGGGAAAAAAAAAAAAAAAGACTCCAAGACCATTTTGTGCCGGCAGCCTTGCAGACCCAAGTAAGCATGGGGGCGTTGGGAGCCAGGGGTGGGTTCCACGGCCACTCGGTCTGGGGCTAGCCATAGAAGCTGGAGATGCTGCTGACATGGTGTCTCTGGGGCTGGCCCCGGGCTGCCTGGCCATGGTAGCGGTGCCCCCAGATCACAGCTCCTCTGGGGACCAGCTCTGGACCGCATGCTTCTCAGTTTAAATCTCTGTGGTAATCACAGGGATAGGATCTCTGCTAGGGTTACCAGGTAGTCATTAAAAAAAAACAAAAAAACTAGACATGCTTCATGGGTTGAGGGGGAAGGACCAGCTGGAAGGGGAGCGGTGCTGGCCAGGAGGCGGGGGAGGCCAGGAAACAGAGCTAACGCGGGGGGAGGGGGGCAATGGGGCTGGCCGCGGGGCTGACGGGAAGCAGGGCTGGTGAGTGAGGGGAGAGGGGAGGTTGGGTGGAACGGGGATGGCCGCAGAATATTGGGGGTGGGGGGCCAGAGCTGACTGGGGGAGCTCACGAGGAGGGGAGAACTGGCCACCCAAAGCAGGGCTGACTGGGGAAGATCCGGAGCAGGAACCGGCCAGCGGGACACAGAGCTGGCAGAGGGGGCAGGGGAGTGAATCACCTGGTGGGGAGCAGGACTGACCCGGGTTGTGTAGAGTCTAGGGCGCTCCAGTCCCGCACAAGTCAGTCTGGCTGTGGCTCCACCACGCGCTTGACCGGCACGCACAAGCATGGACAGGGTTGCCCCTCCTCCTCACACGCAACCAGGGCTCCCAGCGCTGATCGCGCCCCGCCTCCCAGTCATTCTCCCCGTCCCCACCAGGCTTCCGTCCAGCGCCCAGCCGGAAAACCAGGAAATACTGAACATTGCACGTGTCCGGTATTTTCTGGATTTTTTATTTACCGGACAGAGGGTCCAAAAACCGGACATCTGGCAACCCTAGGCCAGATCAAAGCCCAAGGCCGGTTGCATCTGGTCCACTAAGAGGCTTTTGCTCACCCGTGATCTAACGTATATACTTTTACGTTACGTTAAGTGCTTCATTCTCTGTAAAAGAGTTAACCTAAAGTGTTTTACAATATGTCTTCTGTAAAGTCTACCCTTTGTGTTGTTGTTTTTTCCAATGCAGCTGGAAATCGGTCTGTGGTATGCACCCCTGCTGCTGCAGTTAGGTTTCTGCAGATTAGATAGCCCAAAAAAAAAAAAAAAAAAAGGACAGGCGATTACATGTTTAATGAACTTATGAAATCCACCTTCACTGATAGGACACACCCAGAAGCTAAAGTAACAAATTTCTTACCGGTACTACCATTTTGCACGGGCAGGGCACCCAGGGCAGGTTGCCATACAATAGTGCCTGCAAAATATTTAAGTGTGGGATGGAATGTAGGGGTCTCGAGGCAGAGGATTGTGGGGGTGGGAGGGGCTCAGGGCAGGGGGTTGGATGTGGGGGGTGCAGGAGTCACAGTCGGAGGTGTGAGTAGGGGCTCAGGCCAGGGGGATGTGTGTATGGGGGGAGTATGCAGGAGGCAGGGGTGCTATTTAGGGAAGGCAGGGGGCTGAAGCACCCTTTCCTCCCCCCCCCCCCCTCCAAGAGTCATACCAAGAACCTGCTTGCTCTTCCTCTTCATTGTCAGGGAGAAAGAAGAAAGCACACAGCACGTGTCACTCACACCTTTGTCCCCTTCCAAGCCAGGAGGGAAAGGAATGCAGGCACACATGCTGTGTGCTTTCCTCTCGCTCCCTGACAACAATGGGAAGGGGAAATATAGCAAGCAGCATCGTGGCAGAGATCTCAGGATGTGGCAGGCTTCAGGCCCCCTCTGCCCTGCTTCCATAAATAGCACTGGGGGAAGAGATCAAGAAGTCCCAGACTAGTGGGGGGCACCCCCCTCAGCTAGAGCTTTTAACCTGCCTAGCTGCCTTTTGCTTAGCACAGCAGGCAAGCCTCTGGAGCATGGCTGGGAGCAAGCACACTGCACCTCGTCCTGCAGCCAGGCCCGACAGCTCCTTGCTGGAGCAGAGCCCCAGGACACACTGGTTTACTTTCACTTCTGGGCACAGCTCAATACCCAGGTGATTGCTGCTAGAGGTTTCATAGCGTAGACATGCCCTCAGTAATTGGTGTAGGCGTTCAACACTTCTGGGAATTGGCCAGCAGGACCAAACCCATCAGCCAAAAATGTGTAAAAGGAAGATGGTGGCAACAGAGTGCCACGCGCTCTCTCTCCCCTTCCCCGCCCACTCTGCATGTAGTTCAGGCAGGTAAGCTTTGCAATCAGGCTTCTGAAGGTTGAGGAGAAGGCCAGCTGGGTGGCAAGCAGATGGAACTAGAGAAGCACTACTTCTCTACATCATCCTTCTCCTAGAAACCAAAGGGATTTCCTAGAGTAAAATAACCCTCAACGCTCATGTATTTACATGCAAAACTATGAACCATTTATATGCATCACTATGTGCCCTCAAGAACCCTTATGGCAAGGAAAAGCCAACTATAGTGAAGAATGCCCTGGCAGCTGAGGAAATAGTACAGAGAACAGCTAGGAAGCTTGGAGTCTGCATATTTACCTGAAGTTGCATAGACTTTCTTTACCAATTTCAGAGCATCCAGAATTTAAGGTGGCCATGCCCACTCATTTGATTGCTTGTCAGAGATGGGCTATCACATAAGCAGACAGAAACTCCCTGATCTTATGCCCATTCATTTTTCCATATAACTTTGGCCCAAGAGTTTCTATGGGTGTTCATCCTGCAGGCCTCGATTAAAAAAAAAAAAAAAAAACACATGTACCTTTCGATGGACTCTAGTCTCACAGCTACATTTTAAAATTTTAGATAACATTATTGCTGTAGATTAGGAAACTCATGGAATGCTCAACAGTCAGTATTTCAGCAACACAAGCTTGGAAGCAATTTCTTCCTGGATGGTAGTCATAGTTCTGCTGCTTACTCCTAGGACCCACATTTATCAAAACATCTATTTTAATATGACACTGAAGCTTCTTACTTCAAACTCTAAAAACTTTACAGAACTTCTTTGAAAATGGAGTTACAGTTTGCACATTGAACTGTATTGGAATACTGTCGGGGTTTCATTTTTCCTCATTATAAACTAAGTTTCACTAGGTCAGTTCCTTCCAGTCCCATTCCACTGTATAACACTTTTTAATATGTGTTTTCTGTTTTGCCATTGAAGTTCTCTTGGGGGAAGGGGGAGAGGAGGAGGAGGCATGGAACACTAATAAGATTCTGAAAATGAGCTTTGTTTAAAAATAAAGTTGATGTCTAAAAGAATTTATTTTAGCATCTCTCAATTACATACACCCTCCTACTGAGTTCCAAAGGTCAGTCACCATTCCTCTGGCAGAAGATTGGGTACTCTACATAGCCAAACCCCACCAACATCAAACAGAGGGATCATTGCTGAGAAACTCAGGTCATTCTTTGCTCCTGCCCCAGGACTACGCGTGCACTCCCTATACTGGTTCCTGCAACAATTTGGGTGCAATTGATGACTATCATATATAGCACACAAAACAAAGTGGCTTCAATCCAGATAAGGACCTTTGGACACTACCATATTATAAATGTTAAATGATAAGAAGCACTATTTAGTCATGCAAGCCCTAAACTACAAAATACAACTCAATTCTGTTTGTTTTTATTGGAAAAGATTAGGCTGAATTTCATTGCTCCTAAAACCAAATTGACAAACAAGAGGTATCTCTGGTCAAAAACTTTCAAGGATGGGGATGTGTTATACAGCAGTGGTCACCTACCAGTAGATTGGGATCTACTGATAGATCTTTGGGCCTCTGACAGGTGATCCTGACTGGTTTGGCCAGCAAGCTCTCAAGCATTGGCACTTCAGTTGCTCCTCCACCCACTGTCATGCTGCTTCTTCCCTCTGCTTTGGAGCTTTCCCTCAGGAGCCTCCTGCTTGCTGTGCAAGGTGTGGGGGCACTGATGTCAGGGTGTCCCTCCTCCCCTCCACTTCTGTACCCTGTCTCCACACAGAGAGAAGGGGATGGAGGGAGCTTAGCAATGCAAATCTCGTCACTCTCACACTTTGTGTGTCTGTGTCACTCTCACAAACACACCGTCCATCACTCTGATCTCCCAATCTAACACATATGTGGGGGCTGTTGTTACTATCACTGCTTTCAAAGTGAGTTATTTTTGGCTTGTCTGTGCATTTCATAATTTTCATCTCTCTCTTACGCTTAAATTTAATTCTTTGAGTAATGAGTTCTAGAATACCCAACTTTTCATGTCTGGAGTCATTATCCCAGTGGTAATTTCTGCTCCTGGAAGTGGCTGGCATGTCTCTGCAGCCCCTGAGAAAGTCAGAGCAGGGGGTCTCCACATGCTATTCCTTGCCTATAGAACAGTGGTCTCCAATCTTTTTACACGCAAGATCACTTTTTAAAATGACAGAACAAGTCAAGATCTACCGCCCTGCCCCTTCCTTGAAGCCCCGCCCTCTCTATTCTCCTCCTCTCCATCACTTGCTATCCCCAACCCTTATACTGCTGCTTCCCCCCCCCCCCCCCCAATTATTCTGTAGGAAGAGGTTTTTCCAATATTTGGCCTGTCTAGACTGGACCAATTGTCAGAAAAACCCCTTAATTCCTCGTGGAAAGAGGAATATAGGGGTGACCGAAAGTTCATGTTTGCTCTTCCACTAAAAGAAGCAGAAGAACAAACGTATCCCTGGATTCAGAAGAGTTTTTCTGGGATATCTCCAAAATCCTAAAAAACTCCTGCAATCTAGCCGTACCCTTGCTGGGTTGAGGCATGATGTGTAGGCTCTGGGGTGGGAATGAGGGATTTGGGTGTGGGAAGGAGTGAGAGGTGCAAGCTCTGGGAGGAAATCTGGATGCAGGAGGAGGTGAATAAGGGAACGCTGGCTAGGGGAGGGGGCTTCAAGCCAGGCAATGTTGGGGTCAGATGTAGGGTTAGGGTACTAAGCAAGCCACAGACTTCTGGATGTGAGGGTTCAGGAATTTGGGTTGGGGTATGGAAGGGGCTCGGGGCAGGGGGTTCCGGTGTATGATAGGCTCAGATGTAGGGTCTGGGAGAAAGGGCAGTGAAGGAGTGTTACGATGCTGTGGCCAGATGGGGGCTTGGCCCAAATTGGGGGTTGTTGGCCTGGTTTCATTTTTAAATAAAATACTATGTCAAACACAAAAAGTTTCTGCATTGTCTTTATTTCTGGGATGGACAGGGAACGCGTTTTGAGTCAGGGGTCTCTGACCCACAGAAAAGTCAGTTGGGGCCACACAAGTGAGATGCAAAAAAACCCTCCTCCAACCCTTCCCCCCCACCCCAAGCTTCACTAGTGTGGCCCCAACTGTGTTGGTGGGAGCAGAAGACATAGTACTGGGGAAGGGTGCTAGTGGGTGCTTCGGCATGGGACTGGGTGCCAGTGGGGGCAGGTTTCTGCAGCAGAGGACAGGGGAGTGGGGACAGACTTCTGTGGCTGGGAAGTGGGGAGAAGGAACAGGGGGCAGGGGAGAGGGAACAGGGTGCCAATGGGGGCACAGTCCCCTGCACCCGCCTCCTCCCAGGATTCCGCCCCCCCAGGAAGCCAGCGTGTGCCTCCTGACTCCCCCCTCCCGCAAAGCAGGGAACCCCCACACATGCCTCCCCCGAGGGTGACACACACATACACCCCCACGGCGCAGGGAAACCCCTGCGCTCCTCCTCCAGGCCGACTCACCCCTCCTGTAGTGCAGGGAAGCCGTCGTGCTCCTCCTTCGGGGACGACGCCCCCTCCCACAGCCCGCCCAGTACACCACAGACCTGAGGGAGGGGAGCAGCCAACGCACTTCTGGAACCCCTGGAAATGGCACGAAGCTGCAGGACTTCCGTCCACCCTGCGGGAAGCCAACACTACCTCCATTATCGCTGAAGGTAGGTAGTGGGGCTTCTCAGGGCTGGGGAGAAAATGAAGGGGCCTGAACACCTCACAATCGACTGGTTGAGGCATCACGATCGACCAGTCAATCACGATCTACTGGTTGGTGACCATGGCTGTAGACACTTGATCAGTAATGAGGAACTGTGGCCAGTAGAAGCTGTGGGCTCAGTGTCTGTAGATGAGAGGCAGCACAGGTCACCACTGAGCCATTCCTGTACATGCCAGCTGCTTTCAGGAGTGGTGCATGGCTAGGGCAGAATAAGACTGCCTAACTCCACTACTCAGAAGCCATCTCAGTCAAACAGTGCCCAGCCAGAGCCTGCTTCCTCAACCCCTCTTCTAGCCCTGACCTCTTCCTACACCCAACCTCCTGCCCCAGACATGAGTCCCCCTGCACCCAAATTCCTTCCCAGAGCTTGCCCCCTGAAGCCCCTCCTGGACTGCAATCTCCCACCCTGGGCTAAGCCCAGAGCCCCTTCCACACACCAAACCTTTTGGCACAAGACTAGAGTCTCTACCCCAACCCCCTACCCCAGCCTGGTGAAAGTGAGAGAGGATGGGGGGGGGGGGTGGAGTGGGCAAAGTCAGGTCTCAGAGAAGGGGTGGAGCAGGGGCAGAGCCTCAGAGAAGGGGTGGGAAGGAAGTGGGGCAAGAGTATTTGGATTAGAGGTAGATCTTACATTGCACTTAAATTGAAAAAGTGATCTTTTGATTAAAAAGGCTGGAGACCACTGTTATACAGGTATACACCACACCCACATCTCTGCCAATGCAAACCTAACCTGAAGAATGACCCTTGTTATTCTACTACTGGAACAGCTGTCCTGAACAGTGACTTAAGTTGTCTCAAAGGTTACTTAATGTTCTTCCACCTCACATTATTTTGTATTTATTGAAAATCAGCCAATAGCAAACAAGCCTCTGAGGGGAAAAGTTAGTCATCAGGTTGGTGCATATATCAGATTATCCAAATATAATTTGAAAATTATCTTCAAAATAAAGTGAAGTAGCAAAGCCTGTTGAACTGAAAAATCACATTATGATGATATGGCTTGAATTATATCAAATGCCATGTCCCTTCAATAATTCCTACTTTCTGGGGGAATTACACTGTGCACATGAAGTCAGAGGGATTCAATAATCTATTAGAACCTTTCTGCCTTTATCTGCTACAATCCAGTTAAGAATATAGCGTTCATTCAATATAACAATGGATGGGCAATTGAGGTATGGTTTGGGGGGGGGGGGGCAGAAGGGGTTGTGTTTGTTCTTTTGCATATTCATGCAGGACATGGTCATGAGCAACTAAACAGTGACTCAGGAACAAATATTGGTTTCCTCAAGAATCAACACATTCATCCTCCCAGGATCTCACTGCAAAATAAATAAATTGGCCATGGTGGGTGTGTGCATATCCACATGTAGAGCAGGCAGCCTGACTCTCCTCCCTCGGGCAAAAACTGTTGCAAAAACGTCTTATCCCTACCAGCTCCCAGTCACTGAATGCTTCACTGTCTTTAACCAATTAGCATTTGAAGGTGCAGCAGGGGCAAAAGGAGGGAGTCCATCCTGAAGCAGATATCCCCGGGAATGGGCAACGCCGAGCAGGTGCTTGTAAGAGGCAGCCCCGGGATGCAGCGAGGGATCACTAGCACCCTGCGAAAGCAGCGACTAGTGATGTGCCAGGGAGAACCGGAGCCGGCTCGAGTAAGATCTCCGCTGCCAGGGGGAGCCACGCAGCCCAGCGCCCCCAAGGCGGCTGCAGGTTGGCTCTGCCTCCCCGGCTCTCGGTTAAGCGCTGCCCACCGCTTCCAATGCCACCTGCTGCCGCCGGCCAGACCGCGTCTCCCTCCCGCCCCGGCCGGCAGCCCGGCACTCACCCAGGTTGACGAAGCTCATGACCATGTCCGCGTCGTTGAGGAAGGCGCTGTCCTGCGAGCCGGCCGAGGCGGAGCCGCCGCCGGGTCCCGGCTGGGGGATGAGGGTCTTGCGCTGCAGGGGGTGCGCGGTGGGGGGCTGCAGGCGGCGGGGCTCTGCCCCCGGGCCCTGCTCCTCCTCGCTGGCCAGGGCGTTGTACAGATCCAGCATGAAGAGGGGAGCCGAGTTGAGCCTGCCCGGCGGGGGCAGCTGGTGCTGGGGCGGAGGCGGCCGGGGCCGGTGCGGCAGCCCCAGCACGGAGAGGATTTCCTTCTGCATCTCCCGCTTCTCGTGCGACTTGAGGCGCCGGTAGAGGAATCCCGAGGAGGAGGCTGGAGGCGGCGGCTGCTCCCTGCTGCTGTCCGCCAGCAGCGCCCCCCCGGCGGGCAGCAGGGGCAGCACGGGCGGCGGGGAGCAGCAGCAGCTGCACAGCAGCCCGCCCCACCAAAGCAAGCCGAGCCTCAGAGGCATCGCTGCCAGCCGGGGGTCCGCTGCTGGCTCGCCCCTGAGGCAGACGCAGGGTGCCCGGCTCCTACTGCCCCCGGGCTGTGCTGCTCCCCGCGTCGGGAGTTAATTCATGGGTGGGGGAGGCGATGGGGTTAAACCTTCCCCCTGGAGCGCATGGCCCCGCTCGGAGGAAGGGCTGCGGGGGAGAGAGCAGGGCTGCTCAGGTGCAGCCGGGGTGCGCCCGGGAGAGGGGCGGGCGGCTTCCTCTCCCCCACCCCCGCCGGCAGCACACGCGCCCCGCCGAGCGAGCCCAGCTGCCCGAGCCCCCGGCGCAAGCCCGCTGCCCTGGGAGGGGCTGGGTTCCGATACGGGGTGGGGGGGGGGGGGGAAGAAAAGCAAAACTCTCTCCGGGAGAAAAGTCCCTGCAGGGCAGCTGGAGGCTCCTGCCGCTAAGGTCCCTCGGGGTCGGCTGCAAGGGGTGATGGTGGGGCAGGGAAAGTCACGCGCGGGCGCTGCTGCTGCTGCTCCTCCAGCCGCCGGGACAAGCAGCCTCGCCTCACTGAGGAGAGCCGCGCTCCGGCAGGTACCACACTCCGGCTCCCAGAAGCGCCCGCCCACCCCCAGTGACAGACAGCGCGCGCCGCCTCGCTGAGGCACGAGTCTCCCACTCCGACCCCTCCGCCGCGGCTGGCTCTGGGCTTCCCCAGCTGCGTCTGGAAATCAGCCTGGGGGTGCGGAGGAGGGTGCGCGGGACACAAGTGAAGGAGGGGAGGCCCTGGATTTGGTGCTGCCCTTGCTGCAGTTTTGTGTTAGGCGGGACTACCTGGCTGAGAGGGGGGGGGCAGGGGGGCTCTCTGGGTTTCTTGAGTGTCGCTTCTTTTTCGGTTACTGAAACTTGGGCGTGTGGTAGGGAAATGGTAAAACCAGTTGAAACTATTATGCAGCTTCCAACTGCTGCAAGAGCGTGAATCTCACCGGGTGGTATTTACAGCTGCAAAGGGATTAACTGTGTGTCCTTTGGGAGTCACACTGCATTGAAAAGTGGCAAGGGCAATATCCTTTGAGACTAGCTCAACCTCATTTGTGGTCCTTTTGCCAGCTATCACAAGTGGCACAGGGCTCCTCATTGTCATTCCATTCCTTCCCACCCAGTTCCATCCCAGCCAGGGGAGGCTATCTCTGACTTCTATGTTGTTTCATACAAGCCTGCCATTAGACTCTCCTGCTCATTAGTGTGTTCTTAAATGGTACTAAACAAAACAGCATCAATCCTCTTATTCATTAGCAGTTTCTCCCTGGTATCAAGATTCCCTTTCTGGGACCTGGATTCCATTCTGCTAGGTGCTGTATAAACACAAACCAAGAAACACAGAACTGGCCCCCAAAGGGTTTACACATTTGGAAATTATATTTAAAAAAAAAGTTAGCTAATGGGGTCTACAAGGGCCCTTTCCTGAAGATCCATTTGTGGTATTAAAGCAATATAAGCCCCTCTAGGTATTGTTTCTTTCTATATGTTGTAAAACATATGTCACTATAAATAATAAAATCTCCAACTGCCTACTAGATCCATAAGGTAATGTAAACAGGCAGTGTAATTATCTTCATAATGTGGATTTGCCAGTAGGTGCAGAGTTGTCTTTTAAGTTTTTAATTTGTTCTTTGCAGGGTCAATGCATGGTATTAATCTCTGTCGCAATCTGGGAAACTCCCTCCCAAGGGTTCAGAATGTTGACTGGCATTGGCAGGCATATCATGAAAGAGAGAAACTTTTCGGCAATCAGACTTAAGCAGCTTACACTCTTGCATAGATAGTCATGAGTTTTCCCTCATTAATTTTAATAGAGTCTTTCAAACTAAAACAATGTATTTGTTATTTCAGAATTAGTAATTCAGAGGAATAGCTTCTGAAGAAGTTAAAAGGAAGGAAGTTCTTTCACAGATGCACTTACTTACAAATTTTTAAAATAAACCAAGTTGTTGTTTTGCTCTGTTAAAAGAGCTCTTTCATATAATAACTTAGGCTATGTGTACATTACAGGGTGTTTTTTTTTAACAGCTGTTTTTCCAAAAAACTTCACTTACATTCACACTGCAATCGTGGTCTTTCCAAAAAAAATCGAAAGAACAGAGAGGTTTTTCTGACATTGGTAAACCTTTCTACGAAGAAGCCGCCTTTTTCCAAAAGGACTCTTTCAGAAAAAGGTGTGTGTGGACGGGGAAGAGGGAGTTCTTTCAAAAGAAGAGGAAAAAGCAGAGGTGCCTTGGTGGACGCTCCGTCCATAGTAATCACAGCTTATCTGCGAGATAGAGTCCTTTCAGTGTGGACACTATCTTTCAAAAAAGCAGATCACTTTTTCGATGCGCTTTGGAAGTGTGGACGCTCTCTTTCGGAAGAAGTTTTTTCAGAAGATCTCTTCCAGAAAAGCTTCTTCTGAAAGAAGCATGGAATCTAGACGTAGCCTAAATTAGCTCTACTGGTAAAGCTTATAAAAGAAATAAATGGTGAATTGAAATTATCACCTGTCTTTTTTTGTTCATCCTTTCTCTAATTTATACAACCTATTTAAATGGCCTACAACAAGGGTAGGGAACCTTTAATGAAAAAAAAAATCAGCCAGGGGCTGCACACAAGTGAGAAGAAAAAAACTCCACAAACCATTATTGATGTGTGCCCCAGCGGAGAAGGAGAAAGACGCTCCAACATTCCCTTCGCACACCAGAGGTTAGGGAGGCCCAAGCTCGTAGATTTTGTGGGCTCCAGTCCTGCAGTGGGGCGGCAGGAGAACTGGAGCACCAGTGTGGGTTCCCCAATGCTGGGAAGATCCCTGAGCCTCTGGGGCTGTATCCAGCCCTGGGCTTTGGGTTCCCTAACCTGGCCTAGAATGTAAGTATATTACTTTTGGTATCATCATATTTACTTTCAAAGCATTTTGGCTCTTTGTTATCTCTAAGATAATATTAACAGGCTACAGTACAGTACAAGATTGTAGAAAGAGACTTACAAAGTAGAACTTACAGCATGGTGAAACCAAACCATCCAGAATGGTCTCTTCTGGCCTTAATCTGTGAACAAGTAATAATGCGTACACAAGCTGTTTGCAAACCCTATACAATCTACATTATTTTAAATCACAAAGCAAGAATACTTCTAACTCCAGTCCCTATTTAACACTAAAAACAAAATTAATAACCAGTGTAGAACCAACCAATAGTAGACAATACATTCTATATACTGGTCTTATCATTACGAGGCATAGCATGTTCTTAGTTACACTGAACAAATCCAGGCTACCTCCCCTAAGTCAGTGACTTTATTCTGTATTTACACTGGTATTTTAACTATGATAATACAGGAGCATCCATTATTAGCATTAGTTTGGTTCTTCAAAAAAGACCGTCCCCCTTCAGAGGTCCCTGCACAAATCTCCCCCCCCCCAAAAAAAGCTTTAGTTTGTTTTGCATGTGGGAGCGGGTTCCCCACTACGATAGAATCTGTTTAGAGCGAGTGGGCATGTGCTGGCTTGAGAAATGGCCCAGCATACATCTTGTCCTCCTCCTACCTCATGGAATTTTTAGCTGGTCTGTGGAGTCTCATACACAGTAGGGAGATTGGCCTTCTAGTAAAATTATTCCAGGAGAACTGGGGTGTGCTAGACACCAAAACTTGTGGCCTCCTGCAGAGATCCTAGGATCCACAGATATCCCTGGAGATTATCCAGGCTTGGCCCTTGTTGCTTGTTTCATGGGGATACAAACAACACTCCCTTCTCTCCCCCAGGAAAAAAAGAAGGCTGGGTAGAGGTTATCAGAAATATCTTCTTTAGCCCCTTCCCTTGTGTTTTAGTGTAGGGGGTTGAGGAGGATAAGGATGATCCAACCCCAGCATCTTGCATATTTTCTTTTTGTTGCATTGCTAGCACATGCAGGTGGTGCCCTTCAAGGGCATGCAATCTGAAGGAAGTGTCACCATTATGCATTTGTTTTTAAACGGCATATTTGTTTAAATCTTTCTAATTTGTCAATGTTAAGTTTAAAGTAATGATGCTAAGTTTTGCTACATTGCAAATCTCCTCTCCCCATACAAATAACTGTGAGGTAGGATGGATGCTGGTATGGGAAGCTACCAGAAAAGTTCCACCACATGGGAAGGAGCATAGAATTGAAATTGTCCATTTTAATTCTGGCTTCTCTCCCAAATTCATAGAGACAATATTCTGTATCCCTTTAAAACAAACTAAGGAGGATAATCCAAAAGTTGATGGTGTAGAAGTTAGGGTCCATGATTTGCATGCATAGTTATCCAAACCAGGTTTGGACCCTACAAACACTCATTCGAGTAATTACTGGGGAGGTGGGCTCAGAAGGGAGCAGCTTCTTTCACAATATTAATTTATCGGGCCTCCTTTTTCACTCTTCTGGTACAACAATGGACCTAACTTTTCACTGTACATTTGCAGTATTGTAGCCATGTTGGTTCTAGGATATTAGAGTAACAAAGTGGGTGAGGTAATGCAGAATTTCTCTTGGAGTTTAGGGAAGGATTTGATAATTTTTCCCTCCTTTGATTTGAGGGGTGCTAAAAGGCCACTTTGCCTTCAGTAGTCCCTGGAAATATGTGTTAATTACTTGTGCTAGACAATCTGTTCCACCTTGTATTTAGCTGTGATACTTAGTACATTTCCCAGACCTGAAGAAGAGCTCTGTGTTACCCTGAAAGCTTGTCTCTCTCACCAACAGAAGTTGGTCCAATAAAAGATATTACCTCACCCACCTTTCCACTGTATGTCTGTTTAGGGGCAGTTTACATCACTTTCTCCACAAGTCTTATAAATTCTGCTTCATATTTTGGATTCTACAGAAGGAAGTGTCACATTTAAAAGTATATATATTTTCCAAAGTTAACCATGTAGCTTAAGTGCCCTCCACTCCTCTTGAAATGGAGTTGAGAGGGTTCAGCACCTTTTAGGATCGAACCCTGGGACAACTGTCATGGTACCGCGCACTGCTTTTTGGATGATCCAGAACAAGGATAGGCTTTTTCACTCTGAAAATAAAATATTTGAAATATTGCATTTTGAGTATGTGTTACTATAATATTGTCATAGAACTGACAATGTTGCGTCACCCCAGAACCAACACAGTATCAGGATTTGGACACACTGGACTTTCCAGCACCGCTCTGCTAAATTACCTCAGTCTTGAGACAGACTTTCTATACAAACCAGCATGACAACTTAGCTTCTCCTAACAAATAATGCAGACTCTTTGCTACAGTGCTGTAGTCCAGTCTCTATCCTTCCTTTAGTAGTTCATACTAATGATGTAGACTACTGCCCTACGGTTCCTGAACAGCTGCCACGACCACCTGAATCAGAATGCCTTCTTTTGGATTCTGATTATGTGATCAGCACTAGACAAGCCAAACCTTGCTTTGCTTCCTCAAAACTCACTGGAAGGGATGAAAAAATGGTGTCGTCTTTCACAAGTTATTCTACAGCTTCAAATGTCAAACATGTCATCATTTGAAACTGCACATTTCTAAAAAGGCTTAAGAAAAGTGAGCAATACCTAATTCTCTGGGTGAAGACAAAAGGAAAGGCATATATGTAATTTGTTTCAGGCTATGAAACACCGTAAGAGTTAAACAGTTAGTGCTACTGAAAGAATTTTGCACCTGCCAGAAAGCCTCCACAACACACACATCATCCAAAAATCTGTGGTAACATTTGCTTTCACTCAAACTTTCCTTTCACTGTTATATCTTCAAAAATGTGGACTCGGGCTTCAGAATATCTTTCAGGTCATCATATTTTCCTACTCCTGAAGGACATCTGGTGGTGAAATGAAAAGCTTCTGCATCACTGTTTCTGAATGACATTCACAATGGAAAGTTAGCCGTAAAATGGTTTAATTTTTTAAAATGTCTTTTAAACTCTTACCTATAACCCAAGATCCTGTCTATATGAGAACAGAGCAGGTGCAGGATTTCTTTATCATTAATACACTGTAAATAGTTCCATGAGTACCTTTGAGGAATTCCGTTTCAAAATACGGAGTTCTGCAAATAAGAATTAACCACAGTAGTTAATTCTGGCAATTGTAGTGTTTAGGCTGGAAGTAAATAAAGCAGTCTTAAACCTAAAAAAATATGAGTTGGTTTTTGGTTGTCTTCATTTGGCAAATCATTTATCGGCTTTGTCTAAATAAATACATTACTACCATGCATTTTTAATAGTTTTATACACTGGTTCTGGGAAGCAATTCCTTTTTCTTTTAATAAAGACTAATGGCTAAAATTGTCAGTCAAATGAAAACATGTAAAAAAGCAGCTTTATTTCATGATTTCAGAACAGAGGTACAATAAAATGGGAAATTTTTCATCATTAAACAATTATTTTAGGTATAAAATATATTAATACATAGTACCTTATCTCCATTAACAAAGATTTATGTACATAACCATTGCTAACACTGTTAGGTCTGCAACTTCCCATACATCAAGATTATGTACCCTATACAATTTTAATTTGTATAATTTTTTTCAGGACTTCCATTATTTTTGTAAATTCAGCAGACTTCTACTATTTCAATGTCTAGAAAACATTTTCTACATACAGAAGATATTTCACTTTTATAACTTTCCCCCACGTCCCTCCCCTAAGCTGAACTTTTTAGCACCAGGGACAGATTCTTTCAAAATCACTTGCACACCAGTATCAAACTCAAACTGCATGGCTTCTGTGAATGAGGTGGCATCAAAGACACTGTAATAAGCAGAATTTCGGTCCCCATGCATGCATTTTTGAGGAAATATAGAGATTTGTTTAGCAAGTTCCATGGCACACTGAAGGGCTACAAATAGAAACATAAAAGAATACTTAATAGCATTTAAATAAAAACTCTTACACAACTTGCATAATAACATGCAAAAAAATAACATGTTTGTGAAAAAAATAACATGTTAGCCTAATGATTAGTGCTTAAATTTATTAGTCAACAATTTCAAATATTTTTAAAGCCACAACTTTATCCTGGAATCGAGCCAATTTAAAAAGAGTTAAAAGTTGTTTGATACAACATTTGCCCTAACCCTTTCTACGAATACTTGTTGGTTCACAATAACATTGTCCTATTTAAAAAATGTTTTTCTTTCCCTTGTTTGTATATGCAAGATGCAGGCAAACAGAGGAAATTAAATAACTGTATATATATGGGAATACCCTGAAACCTTCTACACTGTTCTGTGAAATGTTCTTAGTAAACACACAGAGCAGTTATTGAGCCTCTTTCAATTAAAGTAAACTAAGTCTTATTTTGTGGGTATGAAACATTTAAGAAAGCATAACATTTTTAAGACAATGGTGTTCCTTTAACATGTCTATATTTATATGGTGGAGATTGTGACATATATGGGCTGCCTGTATATGGAAGGTACAGTGGAATTTCCAGTTCCAATGTTCCAGAGAACACTGACAGGTTTCTTACTCATAATGGAATGGCAGAGAGGGGACTATGAATAAGAGCTAAGATGCTATGGTCTCTTGAACACAGTGGAAAGCTGGGATGAGAGAGGTCTGAATTATTCCCAAACTCTGCTGCTTAAATGGGTGCAACTTCAGTGAATTTTCACCCAATCCCAAGAGCAGGCCTGCTGAGCAGAAGGGAAGTTGCCTTTGTGCCCCACATGGTCCCAGGTACCGCCTCCCATTAGCGCACCATTGCCAGGGAAGAGAGAGAAAGCCTCAAGCCTCGCTGTGCGATCCGGCTCGCAGGGAAGAAGTGCTCCTCCTCCCCTTCCCCCAGCCGGGAGAGAGGGAGTGTTTCTTCCCGGCAAGCTGGATTGCAAAGTGAGGCTCAAGGCTTTCTTTCTCTCCCCCCTTCCCGCAGCAGTAAGCCGGTGTTGGCACTCCAACCACGCATGGTGGGGAGGCAGGAGGAGGAGGCTGCAGCACCTGCGTGGGCTCCCCAATGTGGGGAAAAGGAGGGGAACTGAGCTCGCTCCACGGACCACCAGGAAGGTGGCTACAAAGTCCCCTCGTGCTGACTTTGGGGACTGTGGGGGGAGGGGTGTGTTCGCACCCTTCACACACACCCTGCATATGGGCTTGAGTGTGATATATTACAACCTCCCTAGCCTAAAAGCAAATGCTGGGATTCTCCCCTTTCCAATGGTGTAAAGTTATGTAATCCTTCAAGATATCAAACCTTAAGCCTGTTACTGGAGCAGGACCAAGTACTACCAGTCCTGGATCAATAGCAGGTCATTTTTTAAAGTTTCTCTGTTTGGGAGAAAGGAGGAAGCATTTTTAGGGCAGGTTTATTTATTCTTTAAAATGGCACCTGTGAAGTTGTTCAGAGATCTGAAATGTCAGGACGTGACTATGTGAGATGGATTAAAGGGCAGAGATCATGAACTGGTCAAAAGTGCATGATCAAGTGTACAACCAGGTGATAAATATTATCGGTTCTTCAACTAATCATATCTATATCACTGTTACAGATGTGGAGTTTTGGGCTATTTAGAGTAGGACAAAAATTTCCCAAGCAAACATTGAGCACACTCTGATTTGTAAGACTCTCAACTGATCTCCCTTACTAGTTTGGAATATTTTTCTTTTGAATGAATGAAAGTGTGAGCATCTGACATTAACAAACTAAGTTGCAATAGAATAGAAATATTGCTGTAAGCTATCGGCCTCCCCCAACTTTCCAAAAATAAAACTAAGTCGCAGGCACACACAAAACTAGCCAACAATTTTAGGGTGATAAATAGTTGTGCTACTGAAATAAATAACTATCTAATTATGAGAAGACATTTAACAGAGTATATATTAAATACTGAATAAACATTATCTGGATATTCTAGGGATGTAATAGTGTAGTCGATTAACCGATAAGAAAAAGCTTATCAGTTAATGCTATAGACTACATGCATTTTTCCCCCTCCCCCCACCAGTAAACTTCTAAGCAGGCTGGCCAGCAGCCCGGCTCAGTCCCAGCTTGTGCTGGGTCCGGGACCTACCCCTGCTGTGGCTCAGCATTTAAAGTGTATTAGGAGCCAGGTGGGCAGGCAGCCCAGTTCAGTTATGGCTCGCAACAGGTCCAGGAGCTCAGAGTCCTCCAGGCAAAGGTTGCTGCCACTCTGTGCTGCTGCCTCTGTATCAAAGGCAGCAGCGCCAGGCAACAGGCAACCAGTCCATGAGGGGAGCTGGTTTTTAAACTGGCTCCCCTCACAGACCAGCTCCCGCCTGGCACTCCGCACTGCTGCCTCTGATACAGAAGCAGCAGTGCAGCGTGGCAGGGGGCTCCTTGTGAGTGAGGCCAGAGCACACTGGCTACCGGCCCCACCCCCAGAGACTATAGAATTGTCAAGTAACTGATAAGAATTCATGAGGCTAATCAGCTATTCAATTAACCGATATTTAACATCCCTGGGATATTCACACAAAATATAAAATGGAAACCTTTTCAATCATGAAAAGAATAAATGAACAAAAAAATGAAGGAGCGAGAGTGGCTGTTAGAACTGCTAACTATTGCAAGATAAGATTACAAAATCTTTTTTGGTGTAGAAGAGACAAGAGAAAAAGGTACCATAGTGTTTCTAAGAAATACTATGATGTGCTCTATCACTCCAGAGTATCTTCAGTGAGCAACAAAACCATAAACCTATTCGAAGATATTTTCTTGTAATACTATGATAGTCTAAAACAGCACTAAAAGCCATACATGTTGGCTCTTACATTTTCCCCCTCTGCTTCTATCCCAAAGGGCATAGCCAACCTTCCAGTGATCTTTTCTACCATATCAGTCTCCTGGGGCTCCTGGTGAAGTGAGAGATGTTACAGCAGACTATAGGCTGCTTTATTCTGTTTGAGGGAAGCAGATCATAGCAGAATTGCTCTAAGATAGAAGGAGGGTCAAGGCAGTTTTGTATTCCTCTTTTTCAGCTCAGCTAAGCACAACTCACTTGTAGCTGAGGACCAGGCTTAAGGTCATTGATGACATTAGAATATCCAGCCACATGGTTTTCTTTGCTTTACATCTAGTTCTGTAAACAACAGATTCAAACAGGGATTGGCAAAAAGCAGCCTGTAGGCAGGATGTGGTTCAGCAGGTTAGCCCCTGGCAGGCTACCAGGCACTTTATTTACCCGAGTGTCCTCAGGTACGGCTGCTTGCAGCTCCTGTTGGATGCGGTTCACCATTCCTGGCAAAGGGGAGCTGCGGGAAGTGGTGGCCTGGCCCACATACTTTATAGAATTCTCATTTGCTTACAACACATTTAATAAACAAAACTTGGTTTCATTTGCATTCACTTCTAAGGTACGTCATTCAATGCCAACCAAAACACTCATGTTTGAAAAGGAATCAGAATGCACACAGTACAACAGCAAGTCCATGGAGACGTTAGTCACTTTTTGGACTTGAAAAACGGCGACAGCTTCAGGAGGTTTGAATAACCTCCCATGTTATTACTGACCTCCTCTTCATCCTCTCACACGCCATGATCAAAGTAACCTACTTTTAACACACACGCACACACACGTACCTTTTTGTCCTACTTAACTGATTCATGGTTAATTTCCTTTTAAAAACTCTCAGACACTCAAGCTTAGAGAAAGCTATTCCCAAAGCCCATTTAGATTTAAAAGTACATGTTGTAATCATTTTTCTAACAAGTTAAGGAGAATAGACTACAGTAAGCAGCAGTCATATCAGTTTAAGTTGAAGAGAAGCAGCTGCTACTGTGCATTAAACCTGTTTCCAAGCCAATTCAAAATGAAGTAACTCAGTAGAGCGTCTTCCTTTTTCTTTCTACAGGAAATATTACAGACTGCTTGAAAAGGTTTTCTACATTTACCTTACAGAGGTAGTTCCCAATAATGGTCAAAGGTTAACAGACAATAGATTTTTTTTTTTTTAAGGGATACACCTTTCTCACTGGAAAGCAGTGTCTTAAAATCTATTTCCATGTTTTCAACTCTCTGGTTTTAAAAAAATGGAATAAATGGAATAAAACTGATAAATAGCAGCAGCTCTTGGTTATGAAGCACTTAAAAGTTTTTAGAATGACAAAAAGCACACTTATAACACAGGGCTTGTCTTCACTGCACTTTTAGCTAGAGCAGTGGATCTCAGAGTGTGGTTTGAACTTCTTACAGGTGGGCTGCAGGCTCAGGGCTTGGCTCCACAGTGGGGAGCCTGTACTGGCACTCCAGCCCTGCATCTCCTCCCATGAGGTTGGTGCGCCAGCTTCCCACTCCAGGGGGAGGGGATGAGATGGGGAAATGGGGGGGAAGGGAACAGCTGGGGGAATGGCAGTACAAGAAACTGCTCATATGAAGGCTCTCCCTGCTGCTCCCATTAGCCAGAATCAGGGGTTGCACTCCTGCTCCCACCACCCTTTTCTGTATGTGTATATTTTGTCTATTAAAAGCTCAGTCTTTCAAGATGTTGAGAGAATTAAAATCTGTTGAGCTCTTAAGGCCTGATCCTGCATCCACTTAGCATTAGGTACAGTGCTCACTTCTAATCAGTAGACCCTCTGATTTCCATAAGCATCATACTCAGTAGTAAGTGTTTGCAAGATCAAACCTTTAAACAGTAAACTCTTTGGGATAAACACAGATATTATGTATCTGTCAAGTGCCTAGCACACAACTGAAAATTACACAATATTTTCAAAATTCAGCTAAGCTTATCTTTGCTTGTGAGACAAGTATAAGAAGTTATAACAGTATGGGTGTGTCTAGACTACAGGGTTTTTTCGAAAAAAGTGGCCTTTTTTTGAAAAAACTTCCCCTGCATCTAGACTGCCGCCGCGTTCTTTCAAAATTAAATCGAAAGAATGCAGTGGTTTTTTCAACCACGGTAAACCTCATTTTACGAGGAAGAATGCCTTTTTTCGAAAGTAATCTTTAAAAAAAAAGTGTTCTGGAATGCAAACAGGGCTTTTTCGAAAGAGAGTGTCCAGATTGCCTGGGTGCTCTCTTTCGCAAAAGCGGAACGCTTTTTCAAAATAAGTTGTTGCAGTCTAGATGCTCTCTTTCTAAAGAGGCTCGTAGTCTAGACGTAGCTTATGAGAAATATGTGGGGTTCTGTCTACATTTCTAAGTTTAAAGTGCAGCTGTAGCCGTGTTCTTACCTAGCAGTGTGGTCACAGCACCAGCACTCCAAGTAAGCCACCTCCACAAGGAGCATAGCTCTCACAGCTTGGAGCCTGTTTGCACCGGGGCTTTACAGTGCTGTAACTTGCTGTGCTGGGGGGGGGGGATTTTTCTTGCCCTGAGCAAGAAAGTTACAGATCAGTAAAGAGGCCGGGTAGACAAAGCCTGAGAACAATGAATTAAGGAGGGTGCAGGGAATGAAGCTCACATCCCTTATGCAGGAATTTCTGTAGGGATGGGGTGCATGCTGCGGGAGGGGCTGGTGGCTTTCTCATCCCCTGCAGCCCAGTCCTGTCCCTGCTCCTGGGTGAGGAACAGAGAGAATCAGCCCCAGCCTCTCTCAGATGGTCAGAGCACAGGGGAGGGAGGCTAAGGCAGCATGCCTCCCTGCTTTCCACCAGGGAGAGGTGCATGGGCAGAGGACCCTGGCCAGAGCATGGGCGAGGACCATGGCTGGATGGGTTCACACCCTTCACACCCACCCCAGCATACGGGCCTGCATCCTGAAAAACCCTCACTCACTTACCCAGCTACTCCCATTTAAATCAGTGGGATCAGCTGCCTAAGGAAAGACTACTCATGTGAATAAGTGTTTGCAGACTTGGGCCCTGAGTGAGTTGCTATTTGAGTTCCTTGGATTCTAACTTAACAGAGTAAGAGAGCCAGTCTCTTGGGCCAGAGCAGTGATCCATGTTGGCATGGATCAAAAAACAACACAGCTGACTGCAAAGGTTAACAGGGTTTTTGGCCAGCTTTTTATGACTGCACAGCAGCACCTTTCTTTTGAGTGGAAACATAACATTTAGCTAGTAAAGGAAATCTTTCTAAACTAGATTCTTGCCTCAAGTCATTTTAGTACTTCACAATATCTTTGTCTCCAGCTGTTGTAGAGATGGAGCAGGCAGCTAATTAATTAGAAACGAAATAAAACAAATCATCAAGGAACTGTACAGTGGCAGGACAAGACTGTTTCACAAGCTGAGAAACTGGAGTACATGCTTTTTTTAGTGTAAAAGCAAGTGCTACGTCTGATTTCCATTAGAAAACCCCCTATTCATTTCCCTTACCCAAAATATAAGGGAAACCGTTTCATTTTTCCAAACATACGGTGACATTTGGAAAGTTTTGTTTCCCTCCATTTAAAACAAAATAAATTAATAAAATATGATGGCAGACCATCAACAAATGCTCTAGTTTCAGCTAATGTGACGTTACAAAATAATTACAATGAAGGGAATGGATAATTGGATGAAGTACTTTTGTTAGCAGCCTGCTTTAAGATTTATTTTAAACATGAATAATAAGTTAGTGGCAGGGCAGCAGTAAAAACAAATGTGGCAGATGTTGGATGTTCTTTCTGCGGTGAGCCAATCCTGTGCCACGTGTATATTTTAATTTATTATTTGCATCCTGAGAGCACCACAAGGCCCCTGCTTATGGAGCAGGGCCCCATTTAGGCACCGTACAAACATGTATTAAAACATGGTCCCTGACTTATGCAACTTTTAATTGTAATCGTAACCAATGAGAAGCATGCGCGGAATTTAAATGTGACTGCTTTTGGAGAGGCACGAATGTGTGACACCCCCCAGGCTTTTCAGGAAGTCTCTGGAAGAGAGGCCCAGCATGGAGGCGGCAGTGGCTCCCTCTGGCAGCAGCTCTCTCCATGTCCCTGCAGCCTAGAGAGGGAGCTAGAAGTAGAGTAGCTGGCTGCAGGCTGAGCTCCTCCCCGCATCTCTATAGCTGCTGATTCTTCTTCCCTGCTGCTGGAGTCCCAGTACTGCTGCCTGCTTTGCAGACTGCCTGCTGCCCCCTCTTCTGCATGCTCCATGTCCAAAAAAACCATGATTATTTGTATGTTTATTTGTATTAGTCTTCACAAAGACAGACATCCAGATAACACTTATCAAAACATTCACACATTTAGAACTATTTCCTACAGTTCCTTAAGCACTTACCTTGGCCATTGGGCACTATTCGATTGGCTAGTCCAAATTCATATGCTTCTTGTGCACTAACAGGACGACCAGTTAGAATGAGATCTAAGGCTCGTGAGAGACCAATCAGTCGAGGTAGCCGTACAGTGCCACCATCAATCAATGGAACACCTGTGAAGACAAAAACCACAAGACTAAAAGAAAACCCAAATATTTGCCTTTTAAAAAATTTTTTGGCCTATTTTGGCGTATTAGCATCGGCACTACAGTTGACAGCTTTTTACTCCCCTCTACTTTCTTTTTCTGTTATAAATTCTGAGTACCCCTTTTTCGTCACTCAAGATCTTCTGAAGAAGTGAGCTTTGCCCACTTATGACACTATATATATTTTTGCAAGTCTCTAAGGTACCGCAGGACTACTTGTTATTTTTACTTCAGTGGAAGTCAGGCACCTACGTATATTTAAAAAAACAGCCCTTACTAAGAATTTCAATTACAATGCAAGGACTATGTAATATGTAGGTACTTTGCACCTTCTGTAGCACATCAGTGTAGACACGACCTATACCAATAGGTGGGTTTCTCCCAACCACCTCCCTAAGAAACAGTAGCTAAGTTGATAGAAGAATTCTACTGTCAATCTAGTACAGTAAAACTCCATTGGTCCAGCATCCAATGCTCCGGCACTCCTGATGGTCCGGCACCATCAGGAACCTGGAAGTGCTCCAGGCAGCTGGACAACTGGAGCTGCTCTGCGCCCAGCTTCCCCGATTCAGCCGCTACTGAAACTGACCAGCAGCTGAATTGGGGAAGCCGGGGGCAGAGCAGCTGGGGTGCTGCCGGGTTGGTCCCATAGCGCTGCCCCTCGGCACTACGGGACCAACCCGGCAGCACCCCAGCTGCTCTGCCCCAGGCATCCCCGATTCAGCCGCTGCTGAAACTGACCAGCGACTGATTCCAGGAAGCCCAGGGCAGAGCAGCTGGAGTGCTGCTGGGTTGGTCCCATAGCGCCGCCCCTCGGCGCTACTGGACCAACCTGGCAGCACCCCTGCTGCTCTGCCGCAGGCGTCCCCGATTCAGCCACTGCTGAAACTGACCAGCAGCGGCTGAATGGGGATGCCTGGGGCAGAGCCAGACTATCGGAAGGGGGGCTATGAGGGGCCTGGGATGGCAGACCCATCATAGGCTCCCCTTCCGATAGTCCATCATATCTGATAATCCGGCACCCCCTGGGTCCTAAAGGTGCCGGATTATTGTAAGTTTACTGTACTGTCTTTGCTGGGGGTTAGGTTGGCTTAACTGCATTGCTCAAGGATCTGGCTTATTTATATTCCTAAGAAATGTACCTATGTCAATTTAAATTCCCAGTGTAGATGGTCCTTTAGGGGACTAGTGTTTTTCTCATTTCTAAACTTGCCTGTAACATTTGTCTATAAAGAAAGCAGACAAAGAAACACAGAAAAAGACCCTGAAGGATCAGGGCCCAGTTCTCAGATCAATCTGAAATCATGTGCCTGTAAATTGTGTGCATAAAAACCAGAAAACTGTGGGTCTGTGTACACAATTCACCTACACAGATATAGGTTTTGCACATGCTAGAATTGAGAGAGCAATTGTAGAGGCATTTTTTAACAATCTGGCTTCCCCTATCTCTGTAGAGCATGAAAACATACCAAAGCGTCTGCAGAACACTCCAAAAACAGCACTCTGCTCCACAACACGCAGGTCAGCCAAAAGAGAGAGCTCAAGACCCCCAGCTACTGCATATCCACTTACTGCAGCAATCACTGGTTTGGAAAACTTTATTCGGGAAGGACCCTATCAAAACAAAAGATATGTTAATCCATTTGTACACTGTGTACATATCAAAGACCCAAACCCACAAACACTGTTGGATGCAGTGTTTAATATAGGAAGGAGATTTATTTACTTCAGCAGGACTATACTGGGTAGTAAGTCCTAGCACAGCTAGCATGGTAGCAATCAGCTTATCAGCTAATGCATCCACATGTACTAAATAACATTTATTATCTTGGTTTTGCTGCGATCGATTTACATTTTTATGAAAATGATCTACTCAGTTTATTCAGGACTCCTGGGTACCTAATTAGTCTAATGAGATTAAACAGTAATCGTTGTCATACAATCAAGACAGCAATAGGGGGAAAAAAGTAAGACATTTGTCCAGTGCCAGATGATTAAGCTAGTGTTAAAGCAGATCTGCATAGTTAAATTTTAAGCTGCAGTCACAGAAGTTGCCCTATAAAGATATCAAAACCTGGTCAGCTGTCAAGTAAAATGCCTTTCTTATTGTCAGACCTAAAAATCCAACATGGGCTCCGAAGGTGAGACTGGGTTATTTCTATCTTGCACGACATAACCAGTAGTATAGGCTCTGTTAGCCCTTGGCTGCACCTGTATCAACTTATGGCCTTCTGGTTATGCCTCAGTGGCATCTGCTCAAAGTTACAGTTTGGAAGACAATGGAGCTGTATAGCTGTATTGGAGGTCATCATTTGCTTTGTATTTTAGTGTAGGGTGAATGTATCCTGACACACAAGAATCTAATTCAGCATTTTGTTTTCTGAGACTATTGATTTTATCAATACATCACAATTAATGTACTTCTGGCAAATATGCTGTACATGGAAACATAAATCTCAGTACTCAGATACAATGATATTAAAAGCATCAGGCACAGCCATCTAACATACTGAAAAAAGCACTTACCTAACAACTTCCCCTTACAAGTGGTCAATCTCTAGCAAGCTTACCAGTGAACCTTAAGCTCTTATGCTTCCATCGCCAGCCACAGCAAGTATGAATATAATCATTTTTATGAGGCAGAAAAATTCTTCTCACTTCACAATCAGTCTGTTTCTGAGCAAAACAGTGAACCGCTACACCAAAGTCTTCATGGTAGAGCTACCACGCAAATGGAGAATGACTGAGGTCTTTAAAGTTATTTTAACACTGGTGAAAACCCAGCTTTTCAGACATGGCTCAAGTATCTACATAGGACACTGGTCCAAATTTTTTCCCACTCAATTTACAGAAAAAATGTTTGATATACCATGTTAGAAAATAGTTAATACTAGATTTTTTGATCCTATCTCTCAACAATCTCTGCCTACCACATTTTCATTTGAACTACAAATGACCCTGTGCACACAATCATGTAATTCATTTTTATATAAGCAGAGAGTACAGTATATATAATTTTCAAGATGTCTGGGAGGTGATGCATCATAACTAAACTCCTTATTTTCCTTTGGGGAAAACAATCCCATTTGCTTTTAGTTAACTTCAAAGAAGAAAAGTATTTTCCCCTTTTCATTTCTGCAAGTTAACAGAAAATGGTCACGTGTTTCCATAAATCAAGATTTTAAAGTTTTCTTGTGTGTTAAAAGCAAAACAGATGCCTCAGACACAGATATAGCAAAATAAATGAAGTACAATGATAAGGTCCTGAAGCAATTTCAAGCCATAGAAATTGACTTCAGTTTCACTGAATTGTCAAAAACTTCTCCACACTGCACAGTTCTGTTTCCATATACATACCATGGGACCAGGACCTTTGGTGACATCTTGTTCCGATTTGATTGAGGTTGGGTTGTGGGCCAGCTCTTTCAAATCATAACCAGCGCAGAAATTACCTCCTACAAAACACCACAAAAATTAGACTCCTCAGCAATGAATCCAAGAAAGCACCAGTGTAGGGTCACTGGGGTTCCAAATATTTGCATTTTTTCCTCAAAGTCTGTCCAAGACCTACTTTTGTGAGTGGCTCAAGGGAACTTTTTTTTTTTTTTTTTTTAATTTAGAAGCCTATTTCATCCTGAAAGCCCTGGCGAAAGTCTGCATCAGACAATTTTTACACACATCTAAGGAGCAGATGTAGATCAGAAAATTTATCCATATATCTCAGACAAACATTATTTCTATACATCTGTCCATCCATTTAGTGGCAGCAGCATTTTGCTACAATGTGGTATTTCACATTGTTATTGATAATGACAGTGTAGCCTTGTCCCCTGCCTTGCATTAGAATTTCCACTTTCAGCTCAGATTGGTGCACTTTTATGTGAGAGATTCACAAAAGTATTTAGCCCCCTAATTTTTACTGACTTCAATGGAAGTTAGGAGCCTAAATAGCTTTCTGTATCTATACCTTACTAAAAATAAGAGTATCAATATACGAATGGGTACAGGCTGCTCATTTATCTATCTTTACATCTTTCTGTTCCATCTGAAGGTTAATATTGTCGTCAAGTGTAAAACTTAATGGGATCCTTGAGCATGACTAGGACTATGTCCTAGAGAAGGGCCACTCAATTTTGGACATTCCGGGGGCCACAATGATACTCACGGCACATGTCAAGGGCCACAAGTGTGACTGCAGGTACATGCAAATATATGTAAATAGCTTCTTTGACACTGACAGCATGAATACAAAGATTAAAGCAAGACTACACAACACGGAGGCCCCATTTAAGGCAGTTCTGCTGATACTAGTAAAATGCAATATTTACTCAATTTCCACCCATATGACAGTACTTTTAATGAGCAATGACTATCCAGGAATTTAACTACTAAAACGCATATCAAAAGAAGACCATTATACTGACTCGCCATTATGGAGCATGTTCCCCACGGCCGTATATTGAGCCCTCTTTAAAACCAAACCACACTGCAGGCTGCAAACAAACAGGCTGTGGGGCTGAATGCAGACCATGGGCTGCATGGTGAATAGCCCTATCCTAGAGCAATACAAATAATGATAATTATTGCTATTATTACAGATATAAAGCCAGATCATCAGCTGACAAACCGGTGCAGCTTAATTTAACCAATATAGCTGTAGCAATTTATACCAGCTGAAGGTCTGACTCATAAATGTTAGGGCTCATCTAGACTACATGGAAGATTCAAAAGAGGATATGCAAATTCTTCTTCCGATCTCACTTTCGAAAGTGGAGATTTCAAAAGTTAAAGTAATCAAGATGCGTTTTTCCAAAAAGCCATGTAAACCTCATTTTTTGAGGAAAGGCTGTTTTTTGAAAAAGGGGGGGTTGCCAAAAAACCCACGTCTTGATTACTTTCCACGTCTTGATTCATGTGGAATTTGCATATCCTCTTTCGAATCTTTCATGTAGTTTAGATGAGCCTAAAATGATATCTCAACGTGAAAAGGAGGTTACTCACCTTCCTGTAACTGACATTCTTCAAGAGAAGCGTCCCTGGGGGTGCTCCGCATTAGGTGTTGAGTGTCCCAGGGATGCCTCTCGAAGAACTACATCTTCCATTATACCTGGGTTTGGGGTTTTTTTAGTTGCTCTTAGCGGGTGGCTGGGGTACTGAGTGGTTTGTGAGCCCTATCACACCCGAGTCTTTAGCTGCTAGGACAGAGTCCCTACGCAGCAGGCAGCCAGGGAAGCTGACAGGCACCCCAAAGATACACCCGAGTCTTTGAGTGCTAGGACAAAGTCCCTTCACAGCGGGGAGCCAGGGAAACTGACGGGTGCCCCACGGTGGTGCAGAGAGAGCTCATTACACTCGAGACTTCGACTGCTAGGACAAAAGTCCCTTCACAGCAGGCAGCCAGGGAGGCTGACGGGTGCCCCCAAAGAGTCTGCCCCGTGGAGGCGGCACAACTCAATTCTCAGCTCTTACTGCGTTTACCCCTGACGGGCTATGGTTCTTTTGATTGTGTTTGGTTCTGTTACAGCAACAGGAGGAGTTAAAGCTTAAACAGTAACTATTTTATTGTTACAAGGCAAGCTTAGCTGTTAAATGTTACTTCTGTGTTACAGATGACACAGCCACTACAAAAGGCAAGACAGAAAATACAATGAAAAGTCACTTAAAGGTGCCATGAAACCCTTTTGGTTCTCCGAGCTCTTATTGAATGTGTGCAAAAATAGATACCTAGCAGGTATATTCTCACCCCTGCGATCCTTACTCCGGCGAAGCCAGCTTTTCTCTCAATCCCAATGGGAAGTAGTCGGTTCGAGACGAAGGCATCCCTAAAGTCTCAGGGGTCCAAGACCGCCTGACCAGCAAGTATATGGGTGGATCTCCAATTACAGTGGGGGCACAGGGCCCTACTTTATACCCCTGTGGTCACGTAGACGCGTCTCTTGTCATTAAAATGCCAATTAAGTTGGAACGTCTTTGTGGTGCCCATTCCCACAGAGGGTCCAAAGCTTAATTTGCACCTGTGAGGTGGAGGTAACTAAATCATTAGGGCCAGACATCCTTTTTCTGATGGAGCGGCAGATTCCTCTTCTGGGGCGGTGTGTGTAGGCGTATCAATACTGGTACCAGACAAAGGTAGCCCAAGGCCCCGATCACCTGCTGGCCCAGTTGCCGCTGTTATCTGGTTCCTGTCTAGCATCCAGGGCCATTGTTATTCCAGCACTTCTGGAGACTCTGGAGCCTTTGAAAACAGAGTTTCGCTCTCAAGGATTTTTCTCTCCCAAGGATGTCAGAGGGAGGAGGGGAGAGTCAGAAGGGTTGGGGTTTCTGTCTGGTTACAGTTGCATAAAGGCAAATCAATAAAGACAAAGGCTCTGATTCTCATATGTCTAAGATGGTAGACCCAAAACATTGTATGATATTGTGAAGAATTTTTAAAACAATTTAAGGACCAACAGCACTTACTGCCTGAAAGGCTACAGCAGGCCAAATGCATCCTTACGTTTATCTTTTTGAAAGTATACTGAACTGTTTGTGTGAAAGTGGGTGTCATATTTTAAAACATCAAGTAAAAGGCAGAGTAAAAAATTGTTCATCTCATGACTGAAGTGCTTCCCTTTGGGCCCTCAAGGTTCATTTAATGTCGTTGTTCCTATTGACTAGAATACAGCTTAACACAGTAATGTTACTTTCAGTGGCGGGACTCTTAAAATAGTCACATCACTAAAGAGGAAGAAAAAATTCTTAATAATGTAGGTTGGTTCTCCAAATGATTTATTTCCTCCACAGAGGTACATTCTGTGGATAAACACATGTATCAAAACATGGGATATGGGATCCATAAAACAGATTGAGAAAGCTATAGCGTGCATTTCAATATCCATTCCAAGCAAACAGTTCTTTTTTAAGGATTTGTTTAACTTCTCTAACTCAGAACCATATGCTTATCTGGTTCTCCATTAATGTCAATGGAGCTGTCCCAATTTACAGCACTTGATAATCTAGCCCTCAGGTTTGTGGCCTAATGGATTTGAATTTAACATCTGAAGGAGGAGGAGGGAGAATATGAGCGTGTGGAGAAGATGGAGTTTATCAGAGAACTTTGTTTACTGATAAATCAGCCTGTTTTCTCCGTAATAGGATCACTTCCACAGATCTCACCTGTTATCAACAGGTAAGCAACACAGTGCAAGAATGGACACAAAAGTTCTGAATTGCTCTGTGGAAGAGCAGCAATGCTTAGAGAGAGCTGAAAGGGAAAGTCTAGGTATCAGCTCTCCTACTTCAAAGAAGCTATTATAATACACATAATAAATAACAATAATAGTAAGAGACATGACATCTTACATGAGCACAGACCACAATTTGTGACTGTAAGTATAAAACAGATGATCTGATTGACGGGGGAAAAAAAGATTTAGTGTGAGGCTGAAGTCTCTTTTTATTTTATGAAGAACTAGAAGATTTACCCATCATTGCTTGGGTCCTTCATGGAAGAGGACTGGGGATGTAGAGGGTACAGGAGTCAGGGCAGAGTTAGGGGGGGTGCCGGAGTCAGGGCAGGGGGTTAGGAGGTGTGCAGGCTCAGGGTAGGAGATGAAGGTGCAGGAGTCAGGACAGGGGGTTAGGAGGTGTGCAGGCTCAGGGTAGGAGATGACGGTGCAGGAGTCAGGACAGGGGGTTAAGAGGTGTGCAGGCTCAGGGAAGGAGATGAAGGTGCAGGAGTCAGGGCAGGGGGTTGGGAAGTATGAGGAGGGCTCAGGGCATGGTGTGGTGGGTGTGGGAATCAGGGCAGAAGATGGTGGGTGTAGGAGTCACAGCCAGAGATTTGGAAGTGGGAGGCTCCCTGGGACCAGCTGGGACGGGCAAGACTATGTTGCCCAGCCCGCAGCGTTCCTCCTCGGGACCGACCAGGGCAGCGGGGCCCACATTGCCTGGCTGGCAGAATTGCTTCCTGGGCTGGCATACTTGCTGCTCCCCCCCCCCCCCCCCAGTCATTTTTGAGTAAAACTGTCCCCCTGCAATTACTGCCCCCTGTGGGCATTCTGGAGTATAACTGCCCCTGCTATCCAAGCCCTCCCTTTCCATTTAATGAGAAATAAATCAGATTCAGGGCAGAGCCCATTGTCCTGGCACAGCCAAACCCTTACCTTGTTTTAAACTATGATAAGAGGATGCTGTATACCAAATTTGGTGGTCCTAACTCTTACCATTTAGAAGGAGTTCTTGAATAAACACTCACAGATGGATGGACATACACAAACACGGATATACAAACTATCTAAAATATATAGTAGATATATATTCTGTTCAATATCTTCATCGATGAATTAGATATTGGCATAGAGCAGTGGTTCTCAAACTTTTTGGGCTCCGGAGCCCTTTACATGTGTAAAAATTTATGCAGAGCCCCAGCGGTCCACTGATTGTATGTGTTGTACCTATCGATGTTTCCAGTTTGTCAACCTCGCAGAGCCCATGGAGATGTCTCTCAGAGCCCTGGGGCTTCGTGGAGCACAGTTTGAGAAACACTGGCATAGAGAGTACACTTATTAAGTTTGCAGATGATATGAAGCTGGAAGGGGTTGCAACTGCCTTGGAGGATAGGGTCATAATTCAAAATGATCTAGACAAACTGGAGTAATGATCTGAGGTAAATAGGATGAAGTTTAATATGGACAATTGCAAAGTACTCTACTTAGGAAGGAACAATCAGTTTCACACATACAGAATGGGAAGCGACTGTCTAGGAAAGAGTACAGCAGAAAGGGATCTATGGGTTATAATGGACCACAAGCTAAATATGCGTGAACAGTGTGATGCTGTTGCAAAAAAAGCACACATGATTCTGGGATGCATTAACAGGAGTGTTGAGAGCAAGACAGGAAAAGTCATTCTTTCGCTCTACTCTGTGCTGATTAGGCCTCAATTGGAGTACTGTGTCCAGTTCTGGGCATCACATTTCAAGAAAGATGTGGAGAAATTGGAGAAGGTCCAGTGAAGAGCAACAAGAATGATTAAAGGGCTAAAGAACATGAGCTATGAAGGAAGACTGAAAGAACTGGGCTTGTTTAGTTTGGAAAGGAGAAGACTGAGAGGGGACATGATAGCGGTTTTCAGGTATCTAAAAGGGTGTCACAAAGAGGAGGGAGAAAAATTGTTCTCCTTGGCCTCTGAGGATAGGACAAGAAGCAATGGGCTTAAACTGAAGCAGGGGAGGTTTAGGTTGGACATTAGGAAAAAGTTCCTAACTGTCAGGGTGGTTAAACACTGGAATAAATTGCCGAGGGAGGTTGTGGAATCTTTATCTCTGGAGAAGTTTAAGAGCAAGTTAGACAGACATCTATCAGGGTTGGTCTAGCTGGTACTGGGTCCTGCCATGAGGGCAGGGGACTGGACTCAATGACCTCTCGAGGTCCCTTCCAGTTCTAGTGTTCTATGACTCTATGATAAAGGCAGTTACTGTGAGATAAGAGAAAGGAACAGTCACTGAATGTGGAACGCCAGCAATTGTTGTACACACACATTGTGTTATTGAAAATCCAGACTGAGTTATGGTTAGAAGATAACTAAAAATGATGCTTTCATGAGTGCTAAATTCACCAATGAGTTATAGTACACACTGACACAAAACTAAACTTTTTTTTCGTTCAAGTTAGCTGGGTGAATCAGATGAAGGAAATATCATGTATAGAAACCTAAAATAAAGGCTGGTCAGAAAATGAACTCTTAGGAGAAAAGTTTCATATGGGTTTGAATCAAACAATCCATGTTATGATTAAGGAAATCTCCATAATCACTGCTATAAAAGCAATACCCTGAGTATGAATTAAATCCTATAACCCAGGGGTGTCCAAACTTTTTTCAAAGAGGGCCAGATTTGATGAAGTGAACATGCGTGAGGGCCAACCATTTTGCCTGACATTCTTTGAACCATTAAAATTAAATGCAAATTAACTATTTTATGCAAAGTTTATTGCAAACGGCATACTTTTCATTTCGTCACATGGATGACAAATCTAAACAGGTGTTAAATAACTCTGCCTTTCATATCTGAAGGCCAGATGAAAAAAAAATCCAGGAAGCTGAAATATATGTCAGGAACATTGTAAAGTACATTACATATTATTGGTAATAAAGGTTGTCTGTCAACTTTTAAGTTCAAAAAATATGAACAGGAACAGAACACCAAGTATACATGTTGTGTCCAAATATATTTATAACTGATTTAGATCAACTGACATTAACTGAGATTTTACAATGTATTCATCTCAATACATATGGATTCGTTGGGGGCCATAAAAGATAGATATTGCCAAATTACCTGTGGGGCCGTATTAAACCGGAACACGGGCCGCAATTGGCCCGCGGGCCGGACTTTGGACATGCCTGCTATAACCAAAAGATAGATAACAGTGTTTAACAGCTGTAGTTAAGCAGTTTTTCAAATGGAATCAGTGGACTGAACTCATTTATGCCAAAACTAGGTTGAAACATGTTCGAGCAACTTTCTGTAAGATTCCTGCAAGGGATGCTGCAAAACTGATTTTTGTTTTATATTCCAAAACATTAGTCACTGCAATAGCACATAACAGTGGGTATTAAATATTCTTTAACATAAACCAAACAAATGTCATTAGCTCTTCTACACTTTATCCAATTAAATAGTTAGTGTGAAATTGTGTAAGATAAGCATCTCCATGACAATTTTCAAAAGACGTTTAATATTGCTGATATGAACAGTGAACACAAATAAGTGCAAAGTAATTTTGTTTTGATATTTAACCTCTGTTAATGGATATGAAAAACAAGAACAACTATACTATTAATGCTGAAAGAGATCCTGTGTGCTTTGTCAAAAAAAAAAAAAAAAAAAAAAAAAAAAAAAAAGGAAAGGTCTCCCAAAACTAAATCTTTTATAAATGAGACACAAGGACAGCTTTCTGGAGTGCATTTCTGCAGTATAGTATAACACAAGTGATTGCACTCAGGGCTATAGTAATGCAGCAATCTTTACAGTGTAACAGTGTAGTCCTGTTCGCATCTCATTTTTCAGACAAGCAAAAGAATAAACTGAATTACTTCAAAATACACCATCAGCTTTTACTAGGGTTGCCAGGTGTCTGGTTTTGAACCAAACAGTCCAGTATTTGAGGTTTCTGTCCGGGATATAAACTGAGAAAATAACAGACATATAAATGTCCGGTATTTTCTAATTAAGTAAATTTTATTATGTGTATCAGTACGTAGTTGTGTATTGCCTGGATGGTAGACATGCTCACGCTGCGTGAGTGTGTCTATCAGCCAGGCAGTACGCAAATGCGCAGTAGAGAGAAGGGGGGCAGGACTGGGGTGGGATGGAATCCCTGGGGCCAGACTCACTCGTGCTTCGCCGGGACCGTGAGCGGGATGAGCAGCACGCTGGGATCTGCGTGCATCCGGGCAAGTCCCGCTCCCTGCCAGCCGATTCTCTCCCCCCGACCCTTTCCCGGCCAGCCGCACTTCCCGCTGGCCGGTTCTCTGCCAGCCAGCCTCCACTTCCTCCAAACCCCTCCTGGCCAGCCCTGCTTTCCACTGGCCGGTTCTCCCTCCCCTGCCCCCGATCTTCCCCGGCCAGCTCCACTCCCCTCCCAGCCTGTCCCCTCCCCCCGATCTGAGATAAGGGAGTTACTCACCTCGTGCAGTAACGAGTGTTCTTCGAGTCGTGGGTGCTCCACTCTAGGTGAAGGGTCGCCCTGAGCCGCAGATCGGAGCTTTGTACAGCAGTTTCCCCTGTTGAGCCACACATGCCCAGGAGGCGTCTTGAGCCCTTCCCTCCTCCTGCAGTATGCGGCTCAACCCCCTCCCTTTCAGATCCTCGTCTCTGCCCAGTTTTGAATCCGAGCAGAGGGGAGATAGGGAGGGTCGTGGAGCACCCACAGGGACACACATCTCAAAGAACACTCATTACTGCACGGGTGAGTAACTCCCTTTTCTTCTTCGAGTAGTGTCCCCGTGGGTGCTCTACAAAGCAGTATTCAATATATAGCTGGAGGGAGCCGGAGTCAGTGTTTGGCAGTGGTGGAGAGCACTGCTGTGGCAACTGCTGAATCATTCTTGAGTTGTGGAAGGATAGCGTAATGCTTAGCAAAGGTATGATCTGAAGACCATGTTGCTGCCCGGTAAATATCTCTTAAGGGGACGTTGCCCAGAAAGGCTGTAGAAGCAGCCGTGGCTCGAGTAGAATGCGCTCGTGGTGGGCGCTGTAGCGGTCTATTGCCCAGAGAGTGGCACTTAATTATGCATGTTGATATCCACTTTGAGATTCGTTGAGATGATATTAGTGTCCCTTTGGATCGTTCAGCAATGGAGATAAAAAGTCTTTCAGATTTATGAAATGGTTTTGTTCTTTCTAGGAAGAAGGCGAGAGCCCTCCGGATGTCCAGTGTATGCAGGCTGGTGTCTGTCTGTGAAGAATGCAGTTTTGGGAAAAAGGTAGGTAATACGATCGGTTCGTTGAGATGGAATTCTGTACAGACCTTCAGCAAAAACGTCGGGTGGGGTCTAAGTATGACCCTATCGTTTGTCAAAACTGTGTAAAGAGGTTCCAACATTAATGCTCCCAAGTCGCTCACCCTCCTGACGGAGGTGATGGCTAAGAGGAAACAGACTTTCATACAAATGAAAGGAAGTGGTACTGTTGCTAATGGCTCAAAAGGAGGTCTGGTGAGGTAGTCCAAAACAAGATTTAGGTCCCACAAAGGGGGTGGGGCCTTATATGGTGGGTCCACATTCTGGAGTCCCTTGAGGAATCTCTTCGTGATAGGATGGTTAAAAATGGAGAAGCCGTCCACTGAGGTATGAAATGCTGCTATGCAGTGAGGTGTAGTCTTAGAGAGGAGATTGACAGTCCTGATGCTTTAAGGTCCAGAATGTAGCCTAGGATGGTATTTAGTGGGGAGGCACGGGGCTCCACTTTGGCTCACTGACACCAGTGACAGAATCGTGTCCATTTCCGTTGGTAAGTTTTCAGAGTAGACTGACTCCTGCTATGGAGGAGGATGTCTTTTACTGGCTGGGAGCAGCGATCTTCTATCTCTGAGAACCAGAGAGAAGCCATGCCTGAAGATGCAGGGTACTGAGTTGTGGATGCAGTATCATGCCGTCATCCTGAGATAGGAGGTCTATCTGGTACTGTAGTGGGTGGGGAGGCTGGACCGCTAGCCTGTGAAGGTATGGGTACCAGGTTTGGTGAGACCATGATGGCGCAATCAGGATGACTAGGGCTTTGTCTCTCAGGATCTTGAGTAGAACTCTTGGGATGAGTGGTATGGGGGGAAAGGCGTAGTGTAGGGGGGCTGTCCATTTGATTAGGAAGGCATCCCCCAGAGAGTGTTTGCCAAATCCCGCACGTGAGCAGAATTGGGGACATTTGGTGTTCTAGGTAGAAGCAAAGAGGTCTATAGATGGCCATCCCCATTGGTGGAAAATTGAGTTTGTGACCTCCGTATGTAACTCCCATTCATGGTCTAAGGTGAAGTTTCGACTGAGGGAGTCTGCTTTGGTGTTGTTCACCCCGGGCAGGTAGGATGCTATAAGGGTGACTTGGTTGCGGATGCACGAGTTCCACAGGTGAATAGCCTCTGCGCATAAAGAGCAGGAGTGGGCTCCGCCCTGTCTGTTTATGTAGAACATCATGCAGATGTTGTCCGTTAGGATGCGGACTGTGTGATTGGCGATGTCGGAGGCAAAGTGTGCACAGGCATTCCTTACTGTCCTCAATTCGAGGAGATTGATATGTAAGAGTGTCTCGTTTGGGGACCACCTGCCTTGAACTTCGTGACCATCCATATGTGCCCCTGTCAGCCGAAATGGTCAGGGCAGTGTGTGCGTGTGTTACACCCAAGTCTTCAACTGCTGAGACGCAAAGTCTCATTGCAGTGGGCAGCCTAGGAGGCTGGAGGGCGCCCCGAAAAATAGTTTAACGTCTGTGACTTTACTGCTAGGACCGGGGTCCCATCGCAGAAGGCAGCCAACAGGCTCTCAGACGCCCTGAGTTTATAGGAAGAGCTTATTACACCTCAGATTTTAACTGCTAGAATCCAAGATTCCTTCGCAGCGGGCAGCCTTGGGAAAAGACTGAGAGGTGACCCAATGGATCTGCCACCGGGGAGTGACACAATCCAAAACACCCAAGCTCTCCCTATACCTGTCCCTTTTGACCAGCTGAAGTTCTTTTGTTTGTGTTCGGTTCAGGTACAGCAGCACGGGTTCAAGTCAGAAGCTTGACACTCCCTGGCTTATTTATAGGAGAAAGAAAGAGAAATAAAATAAAAGAAACTTGGTTCAATATATATATATTTATAAGTGAATGAGGGCACCCCACTTATTCCCAAAGTTTATAGCTAAATCACCTTACCAAAGGCAGTTTACAATAGAAATGAAGCAGTTTGCCTTAAGAAACTATAATAAAGTAACTAAACTTATAACAGAGTGACAATTAAAGTGTTCACATAAAGAAAACACATTGCAGGTACAATTCTCACCCCTGCATTCCAGACTTGGCGTGGCCAGCGTCTTTCTCTCAATCCCTCGGGAAGAAGTAGGGCGAGGTTGGGCGTCCCACAGACCTCGGGAGACAATCAATACCTGCCAGCAGGTGTAGGTGATTGGAGCTCAAATGGAGTGGGCTTCTAAACCCCTTTTTATACCCCTTGGGTCACGTAGGCTTCTTCCTGGTCTCAAGTGGCCAATTAGGGAAAATGGCTTTGAACACCAAGTTTCCCACGAAGGGTGCAAAGCATAATTCACACCTGGGAAAATGCAGACAATGGGCACCTCTGGTATGTGATGGGCGAAGATTCCTCTCCTGAGACAGTGCAGGCGTGTCAATTACTGATACTAGCTATCACGGCGACAGGAGGCCTCCCAGTCATCAGCTAGCCCATTTACTGTCTGGTTTCTGTTTATGGTAGAGTCAGGGACAGGCACCACACCTGCGTTCCCAGGGCATCAAAGGCTGACTGCCTTTCTCTTGCTCCCTGGGGGGGGGGGGGGGGAAACAAGGTGGGGTTCGTGTCTGGCTACAGCCCCCCCAGCCGAGCAGGGAAGCATCTGTGGTGATTTGGATAGTGGGTTCGATTTGTTGGAATGAAACCCCCTCCAGAAGATTGTTTAGCACTGTCCACCATCGTAAGGATGTGAGCACGTTTGGTGGGATAGTAACCATTTTGTTTCGAGGGTCTCATGATGGGATATAAACGATTGCCACCCAGAGCTGAAAGCATCAAAAGTGCAGGCGAGCATGGTGGACTATGTAGGTGGTGGAAGCCATGTGTTCCATTAATCGGAGGCATGTAAGTACTGAGGTGGTAGGAATTGTGAGCATCCCACTTATAATTTCCTGTATAGTTGCAAAACGTTGCTGAGGTAGGTATGCTCGGGCTGTAACTGAGTCCAGGCGTGCGCCAATGAACTCTATATCATGAACCAGGTGCAAAGTTGATTTGTCTTGGTTGATTAGAAGGCCTAGATGACCGAGGAGGGCCGTGGTCGTATGTATCATAGAGGTTGTTTCGGCGTACGAGGATCCCTTTAGAAGGCAGTCATCCAGATAGGGGAATATGATGACATTCTGCCATCTGAGATATGCAGCTACGACCGCCAGTACCTTCGAAAATACCCTTAGAGCTGATGAGAGACCAAAAGGGAGAACCTTGTACTGGAAGTGGTCTGGTCCGAGCGCAAAGTGTACGTAGCGTCTGTGGGAGGGTGGATGGTTATATGAAAATAGGCATCTTGGAGGTCAAGGGCTGCAAACCAGTCCCCTTGATCTAGCGCAGGAATGATTGCGGAGAGAGTGACCATCTTGAAATGCTGTTTCTTGAGAAACTTGTTCAGTTTGCAGAGGTCCAATATAGGTCTCCAACCTCCTGTTTGTTTCTTGGTTAAGAAATAGTTCGAGTAAAACCCTCTCCCGTGGAATTCTCGGGGTACCCTTTCTATAGCTCCAATGATGAGGAGTCGATCGATCTCTTGTTTTAGAAGGGTTTCGTGAGAGTGGTCCCTGAAGAGGGACGGGATAGGGGGAAGGGTAGAGGGGATAGAGGTAAATGGGATGGTATAAGCCCACCTGAATTATCTCTAGAACCCAGTGGTCCGATGTTATGGATTCCCATTGTGGAAGGAATGGCCGCAAACGGTGGGTGAATAGATGGCCATGTTGAACTGGTACTAGATCGTAAGAGAGGTGTTGCAGGCCCTCGACCAAATCTTCAAATTTGTTGCTTAGATGGTTGGGTAGTTGGTGGGTGGGCCTGGTTGGGACGCCTTCTGGGACCTCGTTGTCTTGGTCTGGTGTCCTCATAGGGCCTCTGTGGTCGATTGTATTGCCCATATCAGTATCGGTTGTATGAGTTATATGGGCTGTATCGTCTGCCCAACGTGCGAAGTGTGGACTTAGAATTTTTGCTGTTATGGAGCATTTCGTCCGTAGTAGCTGCAAATAGCTTTTGCTTGTCAAATGGCAAGTCTTCCACTTTGGGCTGGAGTTTGCGGGGAAGCTCTATGCATCACCACCGCTGTAGCTGTAACTCGGGCTGCGGTGTCAGCAACATCCATTGCGGTTTGGAGAGCGGTGCGGGTGATCATATGGTCCTCATGAACTACTGTTTTCAAGATGGATCTTTTGGACTCAGGGAGACGTGGCATCAGTTCTCCCAGTTTCAAGTAATTGTCAAAGTCATGATTTGCTAAGAGAGCGGAGTAATTCGATATTCTGAGTTGTAGGGTGGAAGAGGAGTATACTTTCTTGCCAAAGGAGTCCAACTTTTTGTGGGCTTTGTCTGCGTTGTCCATCCTGTATTGTGGGAGCTTTACACGTTGTTGTGCTGAGTCTATGACTAATGAATTAGGTTGTGGGTGGGTGAAGAGAAAGTCGTTGTCTTTTGAGGGGACAAAGTACTTTGTCGATTTTCTTATTAATTGGTTGAATGGATGCGGGTGTTTTCCACAGGTCTTCCGAGGTCTCCATTATTGCCTCGTCTATGGGCAGGGCAATCTTGCTATGTAGTGTAGGATGGAGATTTTTTAGCAATTGGTATTGTTTCTTCTGCACCTCTTGCAGGAAGACGTTCTGGCTTGTCGCTACTCTCTTGAATAGTTCCTGGAACTGTTTTAGATCATCAGTTGCTCCAGAGTCTGATGGTACTAGGCATCATCTGGTTGTGCATCGAGGGCATCAAGAGTGCGTGACATTTTTTGAATGAATGTCTGATTCATTGTCTGAGATTCGTTCCACCTCTTCTTCTGAAAGACTTGCTGGAGGTAGGGGCTGTGGCCAAGGCAAGCTTCTCCGGGATGGAGTGGAGTGAGCTAGGGAGTGACGTCCGTATGGCTCCCAGTGTTCCCAGGGTCCCCATTGTGGTGGATAAGGTGGGGGTGGGTAAGGCCAGTATGGGTGCCATGGGCTTTCTTGTGGTGGAGCCCTGTAATGATGGGAGCGAGACTTCCTAGGTGATGCATGTCGCGAGGAATAGACCGTGAGATGGTCATCCTCAGGAAGAGGAGCATCTTGAAAGGATAAAGGTGACATAGACCTGGGAGAGGATTGCCTTGATACAGACCTCCCGGGGGAGTAAGACGTAGAAGGCAGGCACGGATAGTGATGCCTGCTGTGTGAGTCAGTTTCCTGCTGGGGCTGATCCCTAGCAGCCTCATCTGGCTGCTTGTCTGGCTGTGCTGGCAGCTTCAGTGCAGCATCATGCTGCTTAGCTATAGCTGGTGCCGGCCGCTTAGCAGGCTGGACCTCGTTTTGCTGCAGTGCCGTGGCTTTAATCGGCGCCGCAGCTTTAAGCTGTGCCGGGGCTTTCAGCGCCACCGAGGCTTGAAGCGGCGCCAGGGCTGGAAGCGGTGCCGCGGTTTGAAGTGGCACCGTGGTTTGAATCGGCGCCAGCTTTTCTTGCTGTGCCGGTTGCCTGGAGCGCTCCCAGGGCCGCTCAGCTGTAGTGCACCCCGATGCCGGTGCGGAGTGAGAGGATCGCCCCGAAGCCTTTGTGACAGGGGTCCTCCCACTGTGGTGTGCCTCACCTTTATGTTTTGGAGAGGAAGAAGCTGGAAAGGAGCGGGATGGTGAGGGTCTGCCTCTCGGCTCACTCCTGGAGGGTGGGGGGGGGGGGCTCTTGCTGCGCTGTCACCTGTTCCCCAGCAGGCTGTAAAGCCTTTTCGAATAAAATCATTCTCAGGCGGAGCTCTCGGTCCTTTCTGGCTCTCGCCGTGAGTGAATTGCAATGAGTGCAGCTGTGGGGAGAGTGAGTTTCCCCCAAACAGTGAATGCACTTTGAATGGCCATATGAAGCCGGCATAGGAGCCCAGCCTTGATTGCATTTTTTAAAGCCTGAGGACATGGCCGGTTCTCTCCTCCTTGAGCTTGTTCTATTTATTTATTTAGCTGTTGTTGTCGTCTGTAGATGATGGATTAAGTCTCATACTGTCCTTGGGGCTTAGCTGGCGGCCTGGTTCTGACTGATGACTCAGCACCTCTTACAATTTGGGATTGCAAGTGGAGGACCACAAATCCCTGGTCCCATTCCGACAGCTTCTTGGCACTGAGTTTCCAGGGTAGAGGAGATTGGAGATCCCATGGGAAGTCCCACTTGCCACCCTCTACAGCCAAGTGAGGATTTCAGAGCTGGCCTAGGCAGGGCAATTAAATGATTTGTGACATTTGTCAGCTGTGTAGGCATGTCTCCAGGTGTCTTGGGCTTCCTTGAGTCTCTCTGGGGTTGGATCCAGGCTAGAACTCTTAATGTCCCAGGTCCAGGGGGGCCATATGGGCAGATAATCCGAGGGGGTGGCATACTTGAATGGGGGTGCAGTTGGGGCATGGGGAGAACTGCAGAGTCAGGATATATCTGGCCCAGTCACCGAGGTTGTCTCTTGCCTTTATTTGGGGTCCCACATGCTCAGGGTTCAGCTGATCGCCATATTTGGGGTCGGGAAGGAATTTTCCTCCAGGGTAGATTGGCAGAGGCCCTGGAGGTTTTTTGCCTTCCTCTGTAGCATGGGGCACGGATCACTGCTGGAGGATTCTCTGCATCTTGAGGTCTTTAAACCATCATTTGAGGACTTCAATATCTGAGATATAAGTGAGTAGTGGTTGGGTGAGATTCTGTGGCCTGCATTGTGCAGGGGGTCTGAGGTACTGTAATGAGCAGAGAGACCACATTAACTCACATAAATGACCAGAGACTACACATTGTATGTTTACAACCATTTGGGCTTAGGCAAGACTAGATGGCAGTATCATCTACTAGATGTGATTATGAAATAACTTCTTAAAAAGTAAACATAGAAATAAAAATCTTCTGACGATGAAAAAGTGAAAAGATTGGTCTTTTGGAGCTAAGATTCTGGTCTAATATCAGCAGTGCACTGACTTTTCAGTAACCCTCCATACCGTCTTACTTTGCAATGTCATTTTATGATTAAATACTGAATAAAGGCTGCATTCCATAAGGATGTGTCATTTAAAATCAAGTGAATACAAAGTAAACAAAAATTTACTTTCAGGGTTCTCACTGGTGCATTCCAAAAGCCTAGTCTCCCTCTCACCCCCTCCACTTCCTTATCATTAAACATGTGCCTCCTCCACACAGCTACCCACAACAGAAAGAGTGAAGTCAGACCATTTCTTGCATGACTAAGGTGTCATTAGTTCAAAGTGCTGAAGCACAGTTGCTCACGGCTCTGCCACAATGAAAATAAAAACATTGCAACACACATTTGCATTAAAATTCAACTGTATGACATACAGAAATCCCTTGCTGTCTCTAAAACATAAAAAACCACAGAACAAGACCCTCCCTGGTACAGTGTACCTGATGGAACCACTGTACTAGGCTGTAAAATTCAACATTTTAATTCTCTCAATTAAGTCAGTTAGGGTAGCATAAATAACCCATATGTATGTACTGCGGAAGTAAAGCTTTAAAAGATGCACACAACTTTATTTTTTCCCCTTAGTCTGCAACAGTGGCTCCCAATCAGTGGTCCACGGACCTTCACAGGTGCTGCTCATACCTCCTCTGGAATTGAGCATAGGCATTGAACCTGGGAGACAAAATGTACAGACAAACTCAAGTATATAGTAGATAATGAAGCCAAATGACAAATAGTCTGGAGACAAAGGACAGGGGAAAAAACCAAAAGCTAACCAAACTTTAGGTAAGGGGTGCATAGTCAGTGGCCTACCTGCTGGATGCTGTTCTGTCAGGCTTAGCCCCTGGAGGGCCTCCAGATGTTTTATTTACCTGTGTGTCCACAAATATGGCCGCTCACAACTCCTGTTGGCCCTGATTCACTGTTCCAGAGGAGTCATCTCTTTTCAAACATCCGTCTGTAATATCTTTTCTTTTTCTGTCCTTGTGTCAGGGACTTTTTTATATTCCAATTCCCCAAGGCTTGGTAGGCAGAGTTTTTAAAATTCAGTGGTTCTATTGGTAGCAACTTTCATTGGTCTTTCAGGGCAAAGCTATTCAGTGGTTGACAGTCCTATTTTATTTCTCCAGACATCGTTTATTCTACATTCCAGGACCCTGTCACCAAATGGATGACCTAATTCACAATTACTGATATAAATCCTTAATATCATTTATGGTTGTATGTTGATACAAACATATTCCAAAAACTATCACAAGACTATTCCCTTCCTCCTGAGATTTATCTTCTACAGTGTTGAAAAAATGGAATGTACTAATTTCTATACAGAGGTGGACGGCTCTACCTTGTTTGAACAGTAGGTAATAAAAAAAAATCTGCTTGAGTATGTTTAACCCATGCCATGTCTCCACATCAATCTAAACATACAACCAAATAAATTAATAGTGAACCAGGATTTACATTCAAAAGCATGATTCTGGAAACACTTGCACATGTGGGTAACTTTATGCCCATGAATAGCTTGTATATAAAATTGTTTGCAGGCCAAGGATACTTTTTAGTCTGTAGGATCAGACCCTAATTATGATTTTTTTTGGACTGATATTATACTTTCACAGGCAGTGAAGTGGACACTGATTTTTAGATGCCTCAGATTTTGTGTGCTATGAAGAAGGTACTAATACAACTACTGTAAAACTTTGATGTGATGATATAAATGTTAAGTCAATACACCAAACAACTTATCTTAGAAGAAACAAAGGTTTCCTTTAAACAACATGTACACATCTTTTTTATGTGTATAAGCACTACTTGAACAAGTCCCCCATGCATGGAAGCCAAAGAGTAGTAAAATAACACACAGTTTGTCACACACAGGGCCAAATTCCAAGCTGTAGTACATTCAATAGCCTACCTTTACAGTGAAAACTAGGCACCCTGCAAGCCTGTATCAGAAGACATATTAATAAAGTAAATAATACATTTACTTGTAAATGGTCTTCACTCCCAGACTATATGCTATCCCTAACTGTAACCAGATACACTTTATTCTTCATTTTTTAAAAAATTAGGTTTAATTTCTTCTTTCAATGCAAATTCTAGCACAGCGTTAACGGAGAAGCTGATGTATTACCTCTGAAACATCATAAACTGTGAAAGGCTCAAGTTTTGTTGACCAGTTCAATATGTTAACGTCAACTATAATTATAAGAAGTGTATGCTCCCCTTTTGCAGAAGCTAAAGCTGAAAAAAAAAAAAAAAAAAAAAAGAATGAGAGCAGGGCAGCCACCTGCCATGACAGAACCCATCAGGTCACCACCACCACTCACCTTCCAGGCTGCAGATCCAGCAGGAAAGTGAGTGGTGAGTGTTGCTGCAGAACTCTGCAAACAAGGTGGGCAGGCCTCAAATTTTTTGCATGGTCACATCTTAGAGGGAACCCTGAAGATAAGGCACATGAATATGAAAATCAAAATGGAAAAGAACGGGCATGTTATTTAAGATGGATGTGTTGTTTTTTCCTTGCTTTATTCATTTATCTTAGACATGATGCAGTTGTATTGAGGATGACAGAGACATAAAACGCAGCATTTGAAAAAAATGCTAGACTTCAAAGAATATATAAAAGTACTTATGTCAATTGTCAAATGGAGGTAGAAAAAAAAAAGAAGAGACACTTGCTAAACTTTAATTAGAAATAGCTGTCTTGTCATTATCCAGAGAAGATAATGACAATTCACATTCATCGTGGAAATAGCATGTTAGTTGTTTGCAGTCAGAGTACTCATAGCAGTCCTAGCAAAGAGTGCCGCTACAGTTTAAAGATAGTTGTTTATATTTACAGAATCAAATCCTGGCCAAGTCACCTCCCATTTAGTTCATCAGGATCAGTATTTATAACTAATTGCCCCTATTATTTTAATAACTTTTTGTGCATTCCTTTGTAATTCCCTATTCCCTGGCCTAGCCTTAATAGTTTTAGCAGTCAGAGATACTTTTATCTCCACTGTGTATGGAGAGGGGATAAACTGGAGATATATTTTGCTCCATTTTTACCATTTTAGTTAAAATGCACACGTGTATATCTTATTATATAAATAGCTCAAGTTGTGATCATTTAAATTGAGAGATTTTAGATTGTCATTGATGAACTTTAATACTTCATTTTAGGTTGTGTTCCTTCAAAATAAAATGCAAACCACTTCAAAATGCAGGTCCAGACAATAAGGCCTGTTTGTTTTAAACTGGAAAAAAGGACAAATAAAAACAGCGTATGATTTTTTAAAGAAAACATTTATTTTTCTCAGAGGTGGAACAGTCATATAAATACCCAACCTGTCATTAGAGTTTTGTGTTTGAAGATTCCCACCCTCTTCCAAACCGAGTAGGGAGTTTTCTAGAACAGAGTTCCTCTTGTAAAATTAGATCAGCATTCACTTTGACATGGGCTTGTAATAGGATTTAGCTGGCTATGTAATAGTTAATTAGTTTGCATCTTCTTTAACTTAATCTATCCTCTCTGAGATCTACTAAGTTTTAATCAGTGACACTCATTCTTCAGCGGGGAATAAGTTTTTTAGAAAAGGTAACTGGGCTTGTGGATTTCTGTGTGGTATTTATTTAATTTATGCCAATATATGTAACAATTGAGCTCTTAGATATATAAGGCTCAGCAAGGACAGATTCACCTACCCATTTTACATTAATAGTCTCTCTTATTCACTACAAGAAAAACACACTGGGCCAAATCCACTTCTAGTGTAACTTCACTGATTTTAGTAGAGTTACAGGAGGTATATCTTTGAGTTTTTTGGTTCTGTTTATACATCTCATTGTTTCTCTAGCCTCACACTCTTCTCACTTCTCAGTCTGCCTTTATAAAATTCCTCCGATTCAGCATCCTAACTCCCAAACCAATTATTGGCACAAAAGCAATGACTGTCTTATCACTGGACGCTACTGTGTATTACTGGCGAATACTTATACGGGTTGGACTTCCCTGGTCCGGCACCCTCGGGACCTGAGCAGTCCCGGATGAGGGAATTTGGTGGACAAGGGAAGGTCCTCTGCCCCTTCCCACCTCTGGCTCCTTTGGCCCCACTGCTGGCTGGCCTACGCAGCTGCCTCGACCCTACTGCCATTAACTGCTGTTCCTGCTGGAAAGCAGCCAGCATGGCAGCATGCAGCCCTGGCCCCGCGACCCAAAGCACAAGCCCCATGGCCGGCCACTACATGGCCCCACTGGGCTGCTGACCTGCGTGGCCCCAACTGGGTGGCCACAGCCCTGGCTCCACTGCCACAGCCCCAAACAGGCTTCCCTGACAGAGCTGCTGAAGCTCTGTCCCCACTGGCAGGCCAGCACGCAGCCCCCATCGGCTTGACACAGTCCCACAGCATATATAACACAGCCTCACATCTGGATCAGCACACATGGGCTGCTCCAGCCCCAGCTGGGTTGCTGGGCTGCCCATGCCTCACTACTACAGCCCCATTACTGCCGCCAGACTGCTGATGCCCAGCCCCGCTACCACCAGCCTTGCCTTGCCTGGGGCTTTCAGCTGCTGGCCCTCCTGTCCCAGGGCTCTCTCATTCAGCAACATCCATGGTCCTGCTGGATGACAGAGTTCCTGTTTAGGGAGGTACAACCTGTATTCCTTGTCTTTCTGGTGTCTTCTGAAACAACAGAATACTTAAAAGTGACTTGTGACCATTATTATTGGTGCTTCAAACTTTGGGTGCCCAAAATTCAGATACCATAGAGCAGCAGTTCCCAACCTTTTCCAGATGGAGACCCATCTTGACAGTTCAGGAAGACTTAGTGACCCAAGACAATTCAAAAATTGGGGGGGGGGGAGGGCAGAGCCACCTGGGGAGACACTTGGCAACCCTTTTGAATTGTAATGGCGACCCATAGGATGGGAAACCCTGCCATAGAGGGACATAACTTTCAAGAAGTGCTGAACCAACCCACTTTCCGAAAATCAAGACCCTTAAAGTGCTGCAATATGGGCACCCAAAAATTGAGACACCCAGACTCACAAGTCACTTTTGACAAGTCTCAGATGTGTAATCATGTTAGTCTATATCTGCAAAAACTATGAGAAGTCCTATGGCACCTTAGAGACTAACAGATGTATTAGGGTACTTGCATAGACATGTGGTCAGAGTTGGCAATGGGATCTGTTGCAGGGATAAGCTCCTGGGTAATTAATAACATAATAAATCTGTTAGTCTCTAAAGAGCCACAGGACTTCTCATTGTTGGAGCCACATTTATTGACAATTACAATCTGCAGAATTATAAAATATTGTGTGCATAATTTTAATTTTTGTGCATGTGCAGAATTCTTTCAGGAGTATATGACAGATCTCACCTATTCCATGAAGTACAGCAACAGTTAGTGAGGTATCATCCTCAAAAGAGTTGAATGCCTGCAGAAGCATTGCTGCTGTCTTCTGATTCACAGCATTCCTGGCTTCTGGCCTGTTAATTCCAATTGTCATGATGGTTCCATGTCTCTCAGTGACTACATTCTTCTTCCCTGTGTGGGGGAAAGAAAAACAATCAGCATGAAAGTCTACTTACATTCTTTTTAGTAAGCCATTAATACATTTTAAAAGGTCTGAAAGGCTTAAAATGTTTTGCCATTAGACTACAGAGAGATTTAAAATAAATGTAGAGGTAAATGCAGTGTATTACTTTTTACTACTTTCATAATTCCTTCATTAACATTTTAAATTGTTGTAATAGATTACTGCCAGGCTTGTATTTAAGCAACAGTAAATAAGGAGTATGAGATATTTCCTGAGAATTAAAAATAATGACCAGCTGTGAAGAGCCAATGGACTTTAGCAAAGATGGGAATCACTCTTCTGGGTGAAATGCACTATGTTGTGACTGTTACTGCTAAAAAATTAAGGAAAAAAGTTATTTTAAAAGCTTCAACTGGCATTACGGGTACAAGAAATTTCCACAGAATTAATATTAAGCAAATCAGGCAAGGAGGTAACCTTGATAACTGCCCTTGATAACTCATTTTACAATCAACATTCACTTTTAATTAGATAACTATCAAGATTGTTTAAAGTAATAAAATAATATTTACTGCAAGATACAGAAACTCACTCTTTTCACCAAAATAGGAAAATTCTGCTCTCAGTGTAAGTAGTTAGTAAAAAACACAAGAGTAAATAATTTAAATGTACCTACATAACACAGCACAATGGAGATTCTAGGCGCTGCATGAATTTATAAGGACCTACACCAGAAAAACCCAGCAATGACACTAAGGGAAGAATTTGGCTCAGGACATGTATTTTTACATATATTCTAATGTTTTCACTGTTCATAACTGAAAATGTGGCAGTTTTTCCTTTAATGCACTGGTCCATAGGGACCTGACATCTGAAATCCAGAAAAAAACAATGTGACAGATTCTCAACTGGTGTAAATTGGCCCCCTTTCCCTGATCTCAATTCAACAAAGCTGATTTACAAAAGATGAAGATATGGCCCAGTTATTCACTTCTCATGGGGCAGTCCAGAAGACCTGAGGATCTGAGAGATCACATTTTTTCATGTGCCATTCTTTCAACGCTGTAATTGACAGAGGTATGTCCATATTACAGAGAAAGGGAGTCTCTCAGCAGGATGTTTCCTGAACTTTGGAACTTATTTCCTGCATTGGCCCAAAAACTGACTGAATCTGTTGATAGTCAGGGCATACCACATAGCTATCTATTTACACAACCTATGATCCACATAAATCCCATTTAATGCCGCAGAACAGGACTTCACCCTTCATGAAGCAGAGAGATTGGGGAAAAAGAGCAGAACCCGGCTTTAGAATCAAGAAATTCACTGCTATTCAAAAATGAAACATGAAGCTAGTGGCAGAGCTCAGTTAAGTAGAACACTATATCCAATAGCAGTTCATTAAGAGTCCAGCACCCTTAATTCGAAAGGGGGGGGGGGAGCTTGAGTCACCAGCTGTATAGTTTACTCTTTTTTTTTTCATTTCATCACTATTGTTTCACTCTGTCCAGCACCAGGTGAAGACACCTCTCTAAGCAAAATATCTATCTCATGAAAGAAATGGAGGCCCTGTCCAGCTCCTGGGCAGTTCTCCAGCTAGGATGCTAACAGTCTTCACTCTCCTTTCTGTTGTAAGCATCATCAGGCCAGATTCACTGGCACACACGTGTTTTGTGCCACTCTGATGAGACAAGGTGGCCATAAACATGGTTGTCTTATCAGCTATTTTGCGAGGGGGCGAAGCAAGCAGAGTGTAAATCAAATCTGAACCATTGTCTTCAGCGTGCCGTACAGTATTTCATGCTGAGATCCAATCTCCCCCCTCCTCCCCCCCAAAAAGGAATGTTATCAAAACACATTAACATTTCTCTCCACCCTCCCAAAATCAAGACATTTGGGTTTGGCTTTCAAAGCTCAGAAATAAACTGCTCGGAGCCACCTCTACACCGGCTTAGAATCTGCAGTCCCCACTAGCCGGCCCGCATGAGAAGCGGGACACATTACTCAGCATTTAACGCTGCTCCTTCCCAAAAGAACAATTCGTTCCAGAGATGGGCATTTGACGTGACCGAAGATCCTCTCCAAAAGGAAGCTCTTAGGGATCGACGGAAACCTGTGGTGCAATGTATGTGGGCAGGGGGGGGGGCTCGGAGACTCCCGACAGCGCTCGCCGTCTGGCAAGGCGGGCGGCAGGCGCGACGCAGCGGTGAGGGACCACTGCAGGCTGCGCGGTGGGGGTCTCACGCCAGCCAAGCGCACGGGGTGGCTGTGCCGCTCCCAGGCACGAAGGGGAGCTCGCTGCACGCCCAGCAGCGCTGGTTCCCCTTCTTTTTTCCAGGGCGGCCCTGGCAGCAGCTCAGGGAGCATTGCTCGCGGCCGGCCGGGGGCCCAGAGGCACCCACCTGCGGCTCCCGGGGGCTCTGCCCCTGCCGCCGAGGGGGAGGTCTCCCTCGCAGAGGTGCCTGCTCCCGGGCGCGGCTGAAGAGGAGGCGCGCACCCCGCGCGGGGCTGTGCAGGAGCTGCCTGGACATCGCCTGGCGGGCACTGGGACCGTGGCACCAGCGGGACACACGGCCAGTCCCCACGTGGGCCGAGCGGCCGCAGCGCCTCTGCTCTCGTTCAAAATGGCCACGGTCCCGCGGGTCTCCTGTTTGTCTCCTCCACGCTGCGGCCGCAGGCTGCCCCGAGCAAAGCCAGGGGGCGCGGGCGGGCGGGCAGGGGCACTGTGCCGCGAGCTGGAAATGCAGCCAGGGGGCGCAGATCTCTGGCTGCACCAGGGTTATGCGCCATTGCTAGCCCCTGCCTGGGCCAGACGTGCGGAGTCCAGCCTACTGGGTGCGCTAGGCACCAGAGGGGGCTGCGCTCCGGGTCCATAACACCGGCAGAACTGCAGCCGCTTGCTGCTTTGTGTGCCACCGACCCGGGGACAGGGCCAAGCGCTTTGCCACGACGGCACGGTCACCCGCATTCAATATTAATCTTTGCAAGTCGCACAGACGTCTTTGTAGCAAAATGCAGGACAGTGTAGCACTTTAGACGTCTTTGTAGTGCCCATAGATGACTCATGGTAGTACTCGGAAGATACACAACTCCCTATGCTCCTGCCAACATTGTAATGGCTAAATGGGGTGCCCTTGCATGCCCTCTGGCCCTGCCTGCACCCCTTTCTCTCCATAGGTACCAGTTACAATATCGCCCCAATATTGGTATCTTTACTGGTTGATATGATTATACCAGGAAAGTTGAAGTGGGGCCCCCACCACCCATTGTAGATACATTTATTCCAGCATACTTATTCCTCTAATAGAAGAAAAATAATCCATAGCAATAAAAAGGTATTTTTGTACTACTATAACCAAGGCCATCCCATGGTGGGCACAGGGCTGTGGCAATCCCTGTGGAAAACTGCAGGCCCTGTCCCACTTCTACTCAACCGTACTCCAAGCCCTACCCCTGCTCCACTCTGCCCATCTCACGATGCTGCACTTCCCGTTGCTATGGTGAAGCAGAGTACAACCGGCTGGGAGATGGGCAGCAGTTGCTCCGACTCCTGCCATCATGGTGAGTGCGAAGAGTCCAAACCCCTGCTGCCACCCAGCACCAGGCCCTTCGGTAATACACTGGGCCACCCGGGGCCCCAGGTATTATTCATACAATGGTAGAGGTAGCAACCATGGCCACCCCCACAAAGCACAAGGCTTAGGGTAGCCACCTCAAACCATCTTATAGACGGGACAGCTGGCTACAACCACATCAACAGGAGGAGTTGCATTAGTATCACTATTTCAGCAGTGGTACTTAAATAGCTTGTATACTGAGGATGCTGAGAGTCATTAAACAAAACTGTAAAGCCTATATATGATGGAAAATACTTGAAGCCAGGAGGTGTGGCATCACCCCTAATTCCAGCACCTATGTTAATTTTAGTAAAAATCACACTCCTAACACATGTAGTTATCCTGATTCAAAATTTGTGCATAAACCACACCAAAACCATATTTTCATAAGTGCACACCACAGAAGATTTAATCAGTTATCTAGCTGACTTGCAGCTGGGCCAGTATGCCCTGTAAATTACCCATCAATTCCAGTTTGTTAAAATAATTACTGGTAACATTTGGGAATAAGGGTGTTCGATGCATACCTGTCTGTAATGGCAAAAATTGTAGGCTGCCTTCCTGTCTTTTCTAAAAGCAAAAACATAGCCTTCATACACTGTGAATTTAAAGCTTTCTGGCAATGTTCTTGCAATTACTGCATGTTAATCACATATATCTATTTTCTGTTTAACTCCTAGTTTTGTAATGGCAAGTATTCTTGCGCAAGAGGGCCAGTGTAGACAGCAACGTAAATTTCTTGCACAAGAAAGCCCGATGGCTAAAATGACCATCGGAGCTTTCTTGCACAAGAGAGCGTCTACACTGGCACAGATGCTTTTGTGCAATAGCAAATCTTTTGCACAAAGGCACATGCCAGTGTAGACGCTCTCTTGCGCAAATACTTTTAACGGAAAAACTTTTCCGTTAAAAGTATTTGCGCAAAATCATGGCAGTGTAGACGCAGCCTTACAGTTTAAAGATAATATTCCCTGCTCTCCATTTCCTTTGTCTTACTTATATTTCCCTAATGTGTGATCAGGGCTTTGCTGGGTCCTTTACACTGTTCCACCAGCATTAGCCACAGGTCCATTTCTACCGACCTTATTTTTGTGTAGTCATTGAAACAGTTGCAAATCAGACTAGCAGGGAGTCCAGCTTTTCATTCCTTTGTTTTTCTCCCATCTTTGTCATAAAACAGTGCTTCTGTAGCTAGAGAGAGCCAGATGGAAGCGACCTCTGACATTTTTAACAAGTGTAGTGTTGTTACTCTGCTAACCTAACTGAGCTTTGCCACACTCATCAAGTGATTGTATCAACTGAGTAAGTGACCCACATCTACCATTTAACCCCCTCTGTGTTAATGTAGATGGTATATATGTAAGACATAGATATATATGACTAATAAAATGCTGTTTTCCTAGGGCCAAACTGGTTGTTTTAAAGTGTTGCTAATCTTTTATTTTTAATTGATTACTAAGCATCATTTTTTCATATTCTTTAGCTACAGGTAGATGTTGGTTGAAATGGCTATGCCTTTTATTTATATGCCCGAGTTAACTTTCTTCTTAATGGAAAGTGACAAGGATGGCAGGTGGTCACACAGAAGGTCAATCATACCTGATTGCATACCCACAGCATGATGCTTGCAAAAGGGCTGGTTCTATCCTCACACCAGGTTTACACTCATGTCATTATCCTGGTGACTGTGGAATACCTACAGATTTCTGCCAAATAAGTGAAATAAGCATCAAGAACAGAGGGTGTAGCATTTCTGGGGCAAACACCTGAGCAATAAGCTTAATGGAGTCCTTGGGCCCTTTCTAAGGCATTGAGCAATTATTGCAACACTTACAAAAGAATGTCAACCCTGTCTGTAATGAAACAAACGAATGATTAGAGAATGCATTGTATCCTAATCCTCTCTATCCTGCCATCTGCATGATTTCCAAAAAGCTATGCCGGAACAAGTTCATGACTCTGGTATTTTTCCCTCTTTGTTAGAACACAAGCAATGAGTAAAAGAGGATTTTTTTTTATGACATGGGAGGATTTCTTAATATGCTTGCTTAGTGCTACTGACTGCCGACAAGAGGTGTGAAAGTCTCCACTCCTGAGAAGAAAACAAACAGAAAGCCGTGCTTCTGTATAAATGTGAATATGGACCGTGATGCTATGCATTTCAATGCAAGCCTGAGAGCAAGTTCTTCATATAGCTTGTTCATAGTCAATGCATCGGATTAAAAGGCAATTTTCACAAAGTGGCCAGTACTAAATATGTTTCCGGTAAGAATAACCAGCTGTGCTATGCTTGTGAAATCCAAGCATCTGTGTGTGTTGCATTGTTGTTTGATAACTATGTTCATATTATGACACTTGTCAGTAAATTTCTTCTAACAAATGTTTACATTTAGAATAGTGTGCCTAGTTATGGTAATTTTTATTTTCTCTTGTGAAGTAACTACGGTTGAATCTGACCAGTGTCGTACCAGAGAATTTGCCAAACCACAGGAGGTCCATACTGTGTAGCAGCATTACCAACACTTCCATTGCTTACTTAAGAGTAAATTAGGGCTAAACAACAGCACAGAACACCGAGAGCCAGGACTGAATGTACTTGTGCATCTTTCTGGATATACCACCTCAGGCATCATATTTTTACCTAGTCTGAGATGGAATTCTGCAGTTTTGCTAGTTGTAGGCCAGGCTTTTGGCCACAGGAGCCCACATGTCAACTAAGATCAGATCGAACTAACTTCTTCTGCCTCGAGGTCTGTGACCTGTGGTGTGCAGAGACAAAACAGCTTTCTTCCAACCAAAGCATTATTTATTGTAATAATAGGAAGAAAGCATTTAGAGAAAGAGGATTTTAAAATAAAAAGTCCATGTGCATACTACCATGGGACATATTCTCTCTATGCCTATAAATACCTACAGGGAAGCCCAGGAAATTGTATATTTTGTAATTGCAGTGGGCCCCAATCTCTGGAGTCTTGTAAGTTTAATTGGACTGTAGCTTGCATGATTTTTTCTGGGGGTGGATTAAGGGGCCCTGTGTTGGTAGTGTTAAAGTCTCTGTAACTGCAAGTCAATTCTGAATCACTAAAGATTATCATGCATCCCTAGTTGCTGAACATAACAGATAAACAGAATGCTTTCATCAAATAATCATTCATCTGTTCTTTATAAAGGACATTTAGTTTAGATAGCACTCCAAAAAATTAACACTATTTTCAATATCTTCTTGTAAATGCTCTTTAATACAAAATATGTACTCTACCTGGAGGACTAGGCAGGAATATCTAATATATAAAGGAGAATGTTTTTGTATGTTTGTGCACTGATAACTTGGACACTATAAGAGCTACTGCAACCAAACTTTGCATGGGATAACCTTTCATCCAGGAAAAGGTTTTAAGGTACTGTGGGAGGGAAGAGATGAGAGACCAACGCCTCTCCCCGGGACTGCACAGAGCTTGGCAGTGTGGGGAGAAGCGGCTTCCTAGGGGAAGCTGCAGGGCCAGTCACTCATTAAGGCCGGCAGAGGGACAAGGAAGCAGAAGGCAGGCTTGGGCGTCAGCAGCAGGCGCACGGCTCCCTTCCCTCTCCCTCCCCTCAGGCTCCTCACCTCAGTTATATCAACTGTCAACTTATATTTCAGCACTGTATACTGACAAAGTGCAAGGACAGTCACTTAAAGTAGTTGGAATTGATTTGGAGACATCTTGCTTTTCACATGGACAACTCTATGTTGTGTGTTCAAGAGTTGGAAATGGAAAAAAATTGTACATATTTGTTAAGAATAATGAAACAAAAAATATAGTTTACAGTAAAGTTTTTGATGATAACATGTAAAATTGGTTGTTTTATACTTAATTCATATATATTTTAATCCCTATAGAACTCAGTGCAACTTTTCTACCATTCAAAAAACAATAATGGACTACTGTTTTTCTAAATTTTGTTCCTCCACTTCCCTGAGCAACGCCGGGTAACTCCCGCTAGTTTAAAAATCAATGAATATTTTCATTGTTTCATTTCTGTAATCGCCTACAATTTCCATGGCCAATACCTCAACCTAGCAAAGCTTTCAAGTTCAGGCTGTTGCACAGGGATGTCTGCAACAGCTCAATTTAGAATGATTTGGAATATCTTAGGGTCTGTTTTCAATAAAGATGTTAAGCGTCCCTGAAACCAGAAGCTAGGTCCACTGACAACCTACTGTATCTCTATCACCAGTGATTTTTCCCTTAAACAAATAACACTCAGACTCCAATTTAAGGCCAAACCATATATTGTAAATTTTGAAACGGCAACGCATGAAACTTACAACAACCAGTACCCCAATACAACCCTAACCCGAAGAGAAAGAAGATAGGAAAGCCCCTAAAATAAGGTAGGAATATACATTACACACTCCTGGTAAATGGAGGTGATTGTGGAACAATGACGTTGCTTGTCACCTTCAACCCGTCGGCTAATTGAAAGCCTTGGAGGAGGAACAATGAGGAAATCCCTTGAAGCACAATTCCAGGCCTTTGGCACAGGACAGTGAGGGAACCCAAAGTAAGTCAGTCCACAATAGGTGGTGGCTTCTGCTTGGTATGGAGGTGATTAACCCTTCAGTATAATGATGCAAACCAGAGGGCAGTCCAGATGGTGTTACATGAAAGGAAGGCTGCGGTTAGTCGAAGTGCCATGTCCTTATCCTGAGCCTTCACTACAAGCAGGTGGCAGCAATGAAGACAGCAACGCACCCTTGGTCCAGATCCAAACAGCCAACATGAACTCTCTTCACAGGAAGCTTTTATTACCTTTAAGGTGGGAAAACTAGTTGCGAACTGGGTGCATCAATTTAGTGCTGTGTGCATAGAATCATAGAATAGAATCATAGAATAATAGGACTGGAAGGGACCTCGAGAGGTCATCGAGTCCAGCCCCCCGCCCTCAAGGCAGGATCAAGCTCCATCTACACCATCCCTGACAGATGTCTATCTAACCTGTTCTTAAATATCTCCAGAGAGGGAGATTCCACCACCTCCCTTGGCAATTTATTCCAATATTTGACCACCCTGACAGTTAGGAATTTTTTCCTAATGTCCAATCTAAACCTCCCCATAGATTTAGCATAGATTTAGCGGGTCGTGTGCATCTATTTTGGACTGGGTGCACAAATTGGAAATGAGTGCAACTCCATGTGTACTGAGTGCAAAGCACTCTGAGCGGGAAAATCTGGATTTTATCCCTTCCCTTCAGCTTCATGGAGGCCCTCAGACTCCATTTTGAATCTGCACATTAAGTATTCAAGCACCCCCTGTCTAGTATACATTCTTGATTACCCATATTATTTCCATATCACTAATTACATGCAACAAGTCCCCTTCTAGGGAAACAGAAGATCAAATAAACCAAAGGGAAATCCACCCTGGATAGAACTACTATAAGGCGTGCGCATAACTGATTGGAAACCTGCTTCCAGAGAGTAGTTATCAGTTGTTGACAGTCCAACTAAAAGTGCATATCAAGCGGGGTCCTACAAGGATCAGTCCTGGGTATGTTTCTGTTCAATATCTTAATCAGTGATTTAGATAATTGCATGGAGAGTATGCTTATAAAGTTTGAGAGTGATACCAGGCTGAGAGGGGTTGCAAATTCCTTGGAGGACAAAACAAATTCAAAGTAATCTGGACAAACTGGAGAAATGATTGAAGTAAGTTGGATGAAATTCAATAAGGACAAATCCAAGTACTCCACTTAGGAAGGAAGTTGCCCAGATAAAGCATAGGAAATGACTTGATACAAAAGAGTTTTACCAAAAGGAATCTGGGGGTCATAGTGTATCACAAGCTAAAGATGAGTTAACAGTGTATCACCATTACAAAAAAAAAAAAAAAAAAAAAAAAGCAAACATCATTCTGAGATGTACCGAGAAGTGTTATAAGCAAGATACAAAAAGTAATTCTTCCACTCTACTCTGTGCTAATTAAGCCTTAACTGGAGTATTGTGTCCAGTTCTGGGTGCCATATTTCAGGAACAAATTGGACAAATGTGGAGCAAGTCTAGAGAAGAGCAACAAAAACAATTAAAGGTCTAGAAAACATGAGTTGTGGGGAAGATTGAAAAAAATGGATTTGTTTAGTCTGGAAAAGAGAAGACTAAGAGGGGACATGATAATATGTTTCAAGTACATTAAAGTTTGTTAGGAGGAGGGAGAAAAATTGTACCATTGCAACAATGGTGATTTAAGTTGGACATTAGAAAAAAAATTCCTGTCAGGGTGGTAAAGCCCTGGAATACATTGACCAGGGAGATTGTGGAATCTCCATCACTGGAGATTTTTAAGAGCATGCTAGACAAACACCTGTCAGGGATGATCTGGTCATACTTATGCCTGCTTTGAGAGCCAGTGACTGAACTTGCTGATGTCTGAAATACCTTCTAGTTCCATGACTCCATGATTCTTCTGCCCTTTTAGAACTATTCTTCAGCTCATCTTCTGGGATCAGTTCTTGGTCCATCTTTAAGCCATTTCCTCCTCTGTTGAAGAGCACTGACTCCTAGTTTGCTTTCCCTGGAGTCCCTCTGATAGTCCATCATTCACTGAAGTTCTCTACTCTGCACCCCAACTCCTAGATCAGACAGAATTCCTCTTTGCTCTTTTATCTAAGCACCCCCTCCCGCAGCTTTCTCTGAAGAGATTCTTTTTCCTAGTAAGATCCCACAAACTCTAGCAACTTGTCCCAAGGCACACCTTGCTTCCAACATACTCTACAGTAGAGCCCCTTTGCCAGCCCCAGTAATTCCTCTCTCTCTCTCAATGCTTTTTATGAAGTATGGGTGTTCCTCAGGTTAACGCCTACTTTATTTGTCCAGTCCTCATGCAGAGAGGCAACTAATTATGGAGGAAACTAACTGAATAGGGTGGACTGGCCCATGGCCTCTTGACCTTTAAGGGGACAGGCTGACCTGTTACACTCACATTCATTTTACTCTACATTATTAAAAATTCTACCTCTTAAAATGCCTAAAATTGGCTACATTGGTTCAACTAGGAATGTAAAGGGGTAACTAGTTAACTGGTTACCCGATAAGCACTGCCTTACTGATATGCTTACTGGGCTAGCTGGTTAACCAGCACCCCACCCGGTTAGACTGGCCCCCATCTATGGCACTGTGTGGCGGATTCTGCCCAACCAGGCCAGCTGGGCCCGCCATGCCACATGCCAGTTAACCAGTCAAACATACAGTTTAACTTGTTAACATTTTTAATGGGATTTTGCATCCCTAGGTTCAACACATGTATATATTCAAATATTATGATCCCTTAAGAATATTACTATGCCTCATGTTAAATTACATATTACAGCAGTGTTTTATTCAGGTAGTCTGGCTAATCTTATATATTCTTCACCTTTTAGCCTGTCTTGTCTCTATACCCAGTCACCTGTGAACAGAACGTAGATGGTGAAATCCTTGCTCTACTGAATAGGGATGTAAGAGTTTATACATTTAACCGTTTAACCGATAAGCTTTTACACATTTAACACATTTAACCATTTAACCGATAAGCTTATCGGTTCTGTTTGCAGTTAAACTCTTCTGCCAGTATGCACTTTCTCTCAGATACCAGTCTTGCTTCTGGGAGCTGGCTGCCACCCCATGCTACAAGCCTTGCAGTATAAGACTCTTGCAGAGCCCATAGTGCAGCCGGGGCTAGCAGCCAGGAACTGGTGCATGCAAGGAACTGGCTTAGCTGGCTGCCACCCTGCACAGCGGGCTCTGATACTGCAGAGCCTGCAGCATAGTCATCTCCACAGGGAACCAGGCCAAAAGCTGGTGCGCAGTGGCTCTGGCTGCCAGCCCTGCTCCCAGAGAGCTGGATGCCCCACCCCGCACTGCAGGCTCTGATAGTCCCAGCTCCCAGCTTGTGTGCACCAGCTGTCAGCCATGCTCCTGGGGAGCAGGTTACACTGCTGATTCTACAGTATAAGCCTTATACTGTAGAGCCTGCAGCGCATGTAACTTTGTAACTGCTAAGATGTTTAACAGTTACACGGTTACTTTTTAAAAACACTTTTAACGTCCCTACTACTGAAGTCAATGAGGGTTTTGCTGTTAACGTCAACGGAGCCAGAATTTCATCTGGAATTTTTTTCTGCAATCTGACAGGAAGTGGTACAATTGCAATATAGAAGTGCATTGCCTGGATTTACTTGTTTGGCTTGAGAAGACTATTTTAATCTTTTAAGGCAACAAAGGAACACATAGGTAATTCTTTACTACATAATTAATATCTTTACCCTTCTTGGCAAATTATAAAACCTTTTTAATTACTTCTCTCTTATTTGGGGATAGATTATGTGTCTCCAAGAAAACCATTTGGCTAGTTTTTAAGTCTACAGAATTTCAGTAAGTAAAGGAGTTGATGATGAATAACAGAGATGGTTACAGTAGCCTCTGTTCACTGTTTGTAAAAACCTTCAGCGTTTATTTGCGAAGGCCCATGTCCACGATCCAGAGCGAAGCTTTGAAAGCAGGGAGCCAGCTGCATATCTAACTTGGATTAGTACCTAGACCCATGGGAAGTGACATAAGATATTTACAGCACTGTTATATTTAATATGGATATGAAACAATATTAGCAAAGCAGCAATGAAAACATGTCCTTACTCCCTTCCTGCCCCCCCAAAAAGTGACAGAAGCCTGGGCTTATCTAGGGGCTAATGTGTATTGCGGATACTTCTTAAATTGCACTGTAATGCAAAGTGGTTTTCAGAGTGATGCAGGGGTTTAATGTAGCCACTCAGTTGTTCAATAAAAATCAACAGAAATCATATGGCCAAAACCTTAAGGCCTAGATTGTGCCTTGCTATCATGCCCATGCAGGGAATTGGAGTGGAAATTATTCACCCCTTGTTATGACTGTTCAGATAGCAGCTCCAGCTCTCAAGGGAACAAAGGGTCTGAACAGCCCATCTGAACAAAGAGTCTGAATGAAGGGTCAGCTGAAGCATCTCCTTTGGAACAGCTGAGTTGGGGGCAGAGGGGGAGGAAATAGAGTTAGCTCAGCCATAGCTGCCCTTCCTCCCCTTCCTTCCCCCCTTCCGTCTGTGTATTGGCCAGGATTGCTGGCTGACCCTGCGTGATAGTATGGGGAGATGTCACAAGAATACTGTGCTGTAAAAAGGTGCCAAGATGACAGTCAGAGTGAATAACATTTTCTGGGTAGCTGGCGAAAAGGCAGTGGCAGCCATTCATCAACATTTTGGGTGGAGTGCGGTGGATTGATACTTAATGGGACACGGAAATGAGTTTATTATTTAAAGGTACTTTTGAAAATGATACTCAGTACAGGCAGTCCCCGAGTTACGCGGATCTGACTTATGTCGGATCCGCAGTTACGAACGGAGATTTTCTCGCCCCGGAGGACTGGAGCGGCGGGATGCCTGGTCCCGCCGCCTGCCTCCTCCGGGGCGAGAAAAGCTGCTCCCCGTCTCCCTGGTCTGCTGGGGGAGCCAGCAGACCAGGGAGACGCTGAGCAAAGTGGCGGAGGACCCCGGCCGGACCCGCGGCGCTTCCAGCTGATCTGGAAGCGCCGCGGTCCGGCCCGGGTCCTCCGTGGCTTTGCTCAGCGTCTTCCTGGTCTGCTGGGGGGGGACGCAGCTAGTGCCCCCCCCCCCCAGCAGACCAGGGAGATGTGGAGCAAAGCCCGGGGCCTGTGGTAGAGCAGGTGGGGCGCTGCCGGTTGGTCCCGCAGCACCACTCCTTGGCGCTACTGGACCAACCCAGCAGCACCCCAGCTGCTCTGCCCCAGGAGTCCTGATTCAGCCGCTGCTGATCAGTTTCAGCAGTGGCTGAATCAGGACGCCTGTGGCAGAGCAGCTGGGGTGCTGCTGGGTTGGTCTAGTAGCCCCGAGGAGCGGCCGCGCTACTGGACCAACCCAGCAGCACCCGAGCTGCTCTGCCCCAGGCGTCCCCAAGTTAGCCGCTGCTGAAACTGACCAGCGGCTGACTACAGGAAGCCCGAGGCAGAGTTGCTCTGCCCCGGGCTTCCTGGAATCAGCTGCTGATCAGTTTCAGCAGCAGCTGACTTGGGGATGCTTGGGGTTCTTAAGCTTAATCTGTATGTAAGTCAGAACTGGTGTCCAGATTCAGCCGCTGTTGAAACTGATCAGTTTCAGCAGCGGCTGAATCTGGATGCCAGTTCCGACTTACATACAGATTCAACTTAAGAACAAACCTACAGTCCCTATCTTGTACGTAACCCGGGGACTGCCTGTACTTTTCTTTGGTTACTGAGCTATTCATTACAAAACTGCTTCTTTGGAGCCACTGACTACAATGATGCGGTTTGCTGGGCGGTTAGCCCCTGGCAGGCTGCTGGTGCTTTATTTACCTGTGCATCTGCAGGATTCACCATTCTCAGCCAATGGGAGCTGCGAAATGTGGCACAGCTCAGGACACTGCTTCCCGCATTTCTCATTGGCTGGAAATGGTGATCCACAGCCAAATAGGGCTGCAAGCAGCTGTACCTGTGGAGATGCAGGTATATAAAGCACCGGCAGCCCAACAGGGGCTAACCTTGGCAAACAGGATCTGGCCCAAGGGCTACTTATTGCCCACCCCTGCATTAAACTAACAGCAGTGACTGATGAAGAGACTTAAGATTAAAGTAATTTTATTGTACATTAGGAACATTAGAACATAAGAATGGCCATAGTGGGTCGAACCAAAGGTCCATCTAGCTCAATTGCCTGTCTGCTGACAGTGGTCAGCACCAGGTGCCCCAGAAAGGGTGGACCAAAGACAATGATCAAGTGATTTGTCTCCTGCCATCCTTCTCCAGCCTCTGACAAACAGAGGCCAGAGACACCATTTCTATCCCCTGGCTAATAGCCTTTTATGGACCTAACCTCCATACATTTATCTAGCTTCTCTTTAAACTCTGTAATAGTCCTAGCCTTCACAGCCTCCTCTGGCAAGGAGTTCCACAGGTTGACTACGCACTGTGTGAAGAAGAACTTTCTTTTATTAGTTTTATACCTGCTACCCATTAATTTCATTTGGTGTCCTCTAGTTCTTCTATTATGGGAACTAATAAATAACTTTTCTTTATCCGCCCTCTCCACACTACTCATGATTTGATATACGTCTATCATATCCCCCCTCAGCCTCCTCTATTCTAAACTGAAAAGTCCTAGTTGCTTTAACCTCTCTTCATATGGAACCCGTTCCAAACCCCTAATCATTTTAGTTGCCCTTTTCTGAACCCTTTCCAAGGCCAAAATATCTTTTTTGAGGTGAGGAGACCACATCTGTACACAGTATTCAAGATGTGGGCGTACCATAGTTTTATACAGGAGCAGAAAGATATTCTGGGTCTTATTTTCTATCCCTTTCTTAATAATTCCTAGCATCCTATTTGCCTTTTTGACCGCTGCTGCACACTGATGTGCATTACTTTACACTTATCCACATTACATTTCATTTGCCATTTTGTTGCCCAATCACTCAGTTTGGTGAGATCTTTTGGAGTCCCTCACAATCTGCTTCTGTCTTGACTATCCTAAACAGTTTGGTATCATCCACAAACTTTACCACCTCACTGCTTACTGCTTTCTCCATTGATTTTATTTTATTGGTCTTATGTGTGGCAGTGGCTCCACTTGTTCCAGTATCAAGTTTCCTTTTGAGAACAGCACAAGCAGTACCATGGCAGTACAAGCTTCCATCCCTCATTCCTGAGCAGAATTTTTTAAGTTATGGGAGACTAGTTGAGTCAATGCCCACTCAGTCCTTTCTTTCTCCACCAAGACAGACATTAAAAGGAGACCATTAATGAAAATAATTAGCAGGAATTCCATTTTCGCTATTGCAGTGTGCAGATTTTCCATTTGTTAATACTTTTTTGATCTGGGGATTTCACTGACTTGTTTAATTGGCAAACTGAGTCAATTTTGTTAATTATTGTGATGTGCAAGTGCTCGAGGGGTGCATTTTACAAACCAAATCTAAAAAAAAATAATACATGACAATATGCAGCACTACATACACTACTGAAAACTGCAAAATCAACTTGCCTGTATCATGTTTCCCTTCTTTCCTCAGTCTCCAAGATCCTGCCAGAAAACATTATAATTAAACAGTTGCATTTCAAGTTACTTTCATTGTCGGTTAGTTTATTTTGTTCTGTTTTCTTTTCTCCAGCCATATGTCTAGAGTTTTTGATTTCTAAATGACCTTGGTCAACTCTCTCAGCCATGCTTGTAGGCCAAAAGTTTTAAAAGGAAACATTTTAAATTAAAGGTCACGTGAGTACAACTTGGAAAAAAACCATCTGCATTTTGCTTTTCAGATATCCTTTGGTGATCTGAAAACTTCGACAGACGTTCATGAGAAAAATCTTTGCTGCTTGAAAATTTTCCCCACAAAGAATGCCATCACTTTGCAAAGATACAAGAGAGTTTGATAGTGTGAGAATATGTCAGGTTCAGGCATGTATTTATAATTCATGAGTTTGTGCAGCTATAGAACCAGGATAAAATAATGTCTTCTTTATTCAGCTGGCCTCATGCAAGTGAAATGTCTGTCATTTCAAAAGATGTCACTCTTTTTGGTCCCAAAGGTACCTGCAACTACAGAAATGTGGGTCCCTCACTTTTATTGTTGAAAATTATATGCATTAGAAATGCATAATAATAAACGGCATTTATAGAATTATTTACATTATAGAAATTATTCTTGCAACACTTTGTTTCTTGCTTCAATTATCTTTGCATAACCTTCATCTTGGGTGTTAGTCACAAATTATGTCATACATTTAGGTCTTGGGAAGTTATGAAGTATAGGTAAAACAACAGAATGAACATCTTAATCGTATAATAGTGTATTTCTCAATACTATGCCATTAAATGATCCCACACCAGGAAAGCCTCCATATCCAGGCAAACATTTAAGTACAAGTTTAACTTAAAGTACATGCTTAAGTGGCATTGAAGTTCATGGGTCTTAAGCATATGCTTAAAGTTAAAATACAGACCTGAGTTCTGGCCAATGTGATGACAATGCACTCATTCAAAATTTAGACCCATAAAGTAACAGAACTGCAAAGTTCCTTTACTATGCTGCAAAACATAGAATCATAGAACCATAGAGCTGGAAGAGACCTCAGAAGGTCATCAAGTCCAGCCCCCTGCTCTAGGCAGGACCAATCCCAACTAAATCAACCCAGCCAGGGCTTTGTCAAGCCGAGACTTAAACACCGCTAGGGATGGAGACTGTTAAAAAATGATACTGTTTAAAAAAATAATTGCCATTACAAATGTTGACCATAGTGAACTGTTTCAGGACTAATCATTCTTTTCTCATAGGATCTAAATTACAGTGATTGTTGTGCTTCTCTCACAGAGCTAGTGTAGTACAGGAGAGAGGGAAAAGGACTGGACTCAGGAGACCTGAATTCTTCTCCTCCTCCATCAGCCCTAGATGCTGGGTGACCTTAGCCAAGCTGCTCCTCATCTCTGTCCCCCCAGGAGATGGAGAACTGTGATTTCAAACCAAGAAAATCAGGCTTAGCCAGCTGGTTTGTAAAAGTATTAGGTCAGTCTCACGTGTTCTGGGAGTCTGAGTTGCCAGCCATGATTTGGGGGGGAAGCAAGCATGATCTTCTAACCTTATGTCTTCTTGTAAAATTGGTATCTGTGATGACTTAGCAGATCCTCACCCTTCAGTAACAAGTGCTGTATCCCACTGCCATGACAAATCTGCATAATGGGAGCGGGAGGTGGATCTACCACTGATTCCAACAGCAAGAGAAGAACCTGGAGGAAATAAAGGAAGAGGGGGGAATTAATACAAAGTGGTTCTAAAATGTAAACATAGATTTTAAAACACTATAAATCTTTGAAAAAGCTCTGTGGTCTTCAGAATTTTAAAAGAGGTTAAATTCTTGATTCACTCATACTGGATTACCACTCTTTTTGCCAGCTGTGGCAAAGAGCCTATACAGTAAAACCTCAGCATCACAACCTCATTAGGAAAGGAGGTTACTCATAACTCTGCAATGTTTGTAACTCTGAACAACTGTATACTTGCTTAATACAGCTTTGAAACTTTACTATGCAGAAGAAAAATGGCACGTACCCTTTATTTTTAGATAACACAGTATTGTACTGTATTTGCTGTTGGGGTTTTTGTGTGTTTATTTGTGTGTATGTGTTTGTCTCTGCTACTGCCAGATTGTGTACTTCCAGTTCAAAATGGGGTGTGTGGTTGACTGATCAGTAACTCTGGTGTTTATAACGCTGAGGTTCTACTGTAGTCAAAACTAATGAGATTTATTGGGAATTAATGCCAAAGTAAAGATTAAAAATCATAACCAGTATCAATTAAATACTAGGAGTCTACCTAGAATTTAGTAGCTCAAATGCACAATTAATTCACCTGATTCATTTTGAGATTAAAAACTGAATTGCTTGATTTGTGTTTTCTTTATCTTTCATCCAAACTATAGTACTCTAGCTAGAAAAGCTATGGGCCAGATTCCCAGCTAGTGTAATCTGGCATAGTCCCACTGAATTTAAATGCTACATCAATTTACCCCAGCACCAAGGATCTCACCCTCTAACTTTAGTTGCTTCAACACTGCAGTTTTTGTACCTAGATACTTTGCAAGAGAATAAATGAAATTATTTCCGTGTTACTGCTGCGCTTAAAAATAAATCTGTTCAAAGATCCATTTGTGGATTTTATTTCCCTGTTCTTCTCCTAACTAGCGCACCAGATAGCTTTATATCCAGACTTCTGTGGGCATTTGAACAGAGGAGATAATCCCCATTCCACTCAGCTCGCAAGGCCAGAGTAGCTGGCATTCTTTGTTTTTCTATGCTGCTGAATGTGAATAGTTGCAATGGCCTCTTCAGTTGCTGTCTGGATTGAGAAGCTGGGGTCCTTCCATCCTGTAATCAACGCTGCCATACTGACCTTTGTTTTGCTTAGCTAGAGAATCTCTGCTACAAGCCACTAGATGGCACCTTAAGGACATTATTCTGCACATTATACTTGGCAGTTTAAACATTTCATCCTAAACTACTTGGTAAATTGCAGTACTGTGAGCTAAATGACCTCTACTGGGACTTACTCTAAATGTTCCCAGCTCCCAAGCATTGTTACACAGCTGAAAAAAATATTCCATCTTTCCACCATCATTCCCTACCCTGCCCCAGACCCATGCATACCTCCCCAAATCCTCTGAGACCCAGACAGTCAATGGGCAGTTAAAGAGTTAGGGTTTGATATTGCATAACCCTGCAGAGTTTAAACAGGAGTTTATACCATTGAAAGAGAAGATTCCCAGGATCCTGAGGGAAAACACAGTTCTTGGTTCTAGTCTGGGAACTGCTTGAGACATCAGTTTTTCAAGATTTGACAATGTGTGTCCAGAAAACCTATTTCAGGCAATATTTAGGGGAGTTTTACACACATTACTTAAACACCTCTTCTTTTTGTGTCTTACACAACTAGGCTAATAGTAGCTAAGGCACCTAGTTTTGTAAGTGGAGGGGTACAAAAATAATAAGTTGTAAGTTCTTTAGGGCAAGGAGTATGTATATGTTTGTACTAGAAGATTTACCCACTGTTGCTTGGGTCCTAAATCCAAATAAGTTTGGTTTTTCTTCATTTAAATCATTGTTCTGGGGTGGGGCTGGGAAGTAGGGATTCAGTATGCAGGCTGCCCTGGGGAAGAGCCCTTGATAATTGCAGCAGCTTGGGGCCAGGTGAGAAGCACTTATCCATGACCACTGCTACTGCAGTGGGCACATTTGGGGGACAGGTGCATGTCCCCAAGGTGGAGGGCAGACAGACACACAAACCAACTCTCTGAAATATATCGTAGATATCTGTCTCTTTCTCCACCCCTGCTGGCCCAATGAGGGCATAGCTGTCCTGGTTCCCATCTCTAGCCCCTTGTTGCCTCCCTTTGGTCATTCTGCAGTATAGCTCCCTTCCTCCAGATCTCCCCCTTTCCATTTTATGAGGCCTTGTCTATACAGTACTTATGCAGAGATTGAATTCCAGACACATCCCATTATCTTGGCACAACTAAACCCTGACCTTGTTTTAATTTATGATAAGAGGAAGCTGCATAGCAAATTTGGTGCTCCTAGTTTTTACCATTTAAGAGTTCTTGAAGAAAATTGACTCTCAGACATATGGGCAAATAGACAAACAGACAGACACACATTCATTTCTAAAATACATCATAAGATAGCACTAGACCAATCAGGCCCTCACCTGATTGAAACCTTCAAATGTTACTGCAATATGCTATTAAAATATTAATAGTGCTAGCAACAATTTTCATAACAATGTAGGGTAACAGGTCTTAGCTGATTAGCTAGTAAATAATTAACCAATATTTTAACCCAGAGATGGGAACATGAAACCAATGCAATAAGAGAGCAGGAATTGTGTTTTTCTTTTGCTGTAGGTTTCAAGGCAGCAGGATTATGTAAACCGTAAAACACCATATGAAAGCTGATGATCTGCTGAAACCCATGGTTCAGTCTAACTATGTGTATCATTAGTGTACATGAAGTTTTGAGTTTTTCTGTTCTGAAAGAGCCTGTTAATTTGCTAGTGACATACAAAGAACCACCACCCAGAAGGATGTTCAACAACCATTGTTCAGCAGAGGAGTTGTGATCAAGGGATTCACAAGTCAATGACAGTTGCTCAAGCATCACATAATGGAGACTGCTCAAACTGCATGACTCAGTTGTACAAGACCACACCAATGGCATTGTCCAACCCTGTGACACAGCAAAGCCCAACAGGACATGTCTGGGCAAATGCTCTAGGCACATAATCTAAGTCAGTGGTCCCCAGTGCGGTGCCCGCGGGCGCCACGGTGCCCGCCGGGGCATTTATGTGCACCCACCGAGTGACCAGGGCCGGCCCAAGCCATTCTTATGCCCTGGGCCCTGGGCGCACGGCGCATGTATGGCGGCGCAGGTGTGGCTCCCGCCCCCAGGCACGCGGCACATGCGCAGCCCTACCCACAGGCATGCAGCACGTGAGCGGCCCCACCCTCAGGTGCCCGGCAGCTCCAAAAGGATGGGGACCACTGGTAAGTATATAGAATAGGACACTATTTATGGGCAGCGTGTTTTTGCTTTTCTCCTTCTCCGCCTACACTGGAAGCTACTGGAATGCTAAGAAGTTTAACGATATCGGAAGAGACTGATATATGCTTAAGGGGAAGCCTGTGTATTAAGAACTTTGATATCCCGTAGGATGAGAAAATTGCCTAGAGGTAGGTTTAAGATTTAGAGTATGTGTTTTTCCTTGGTTTTCTTGATAACTTTCTTGGATCTTTTATTCTCACCATTTTATAATCCCTTAGTCTATCTTTCTGTAGTTACAAAATCTGTTTTACACGTTACCTAAAATAGTATGTTTTGCTTGAAGAGTTTAGGATGCCTCAGCTCAGGTACAAAAGCTGGGGCATGTCTTCTCTCTATTGAGGGAGGGGTGGACTCAGTTATAAGCTTACACGGGTCAGTTTTTCGACTATGGCAAGAAAGTCCAAGGGTACAAGGCTGGACAGCTGGTGGAATTGGCTGGAGCGTCTCTATTGTTAGTTCATGAGGTTAGGAGATACACAGTTAGTTTATTGATAGAAATGTAGCCGTGTTAGTCTGGGGTAGCAGAAGCAAAATGCAGGACAATGTAGCACTTTAAAGACTAACAAGATGGTTTATTAGATGATGAGCTTTCGTGGGCCAGACCCACTTCCTCAGATCAAATAGGAAGTGGGTCTGGCCCAGGAAAGCTCATCATCTAATAAACCATCTTGTTAGTCTTTAAAGTGCTACATTGTCCTACATTTTGCTTCAGTTAGTTTATTGTTAGACTGGGGGGACATTCATGTAACATAGCATGCGTCCCTGCCTGTGGATATCTGGTTAAGTGCAGTACCTACCAGACTGCCAGAGGTTTGCCTCTTGTCACAGCTGTACAGTGTGAGAGGGAGCCCATATTAGAGTGACAGAGAGCTCAATTGTCTCACAGTTCAGGCGGCACCCGAGGATCCTGTTACAACTCCCCACATCTCCCTCCTTCTGGCATTCTATTGCATGTCTCTACTCCCAGAATGTAATTTATCACCTCATTAAGTATCTGTCATTTCATCACAGAGCCCACTCTTGACTCCCATTTAGAGTTAATCCCCTTTTCCTTTCCCTTCCCCTTCCCCTTTCCCTTCCCCATACAGTTAAGGAGTTCTGTTCTGTGGAGGGAACATGATTAGGAACATTCATTGGGTAGGTTTATTCCCCATGGAACTGCGTTCTCCTTTGCTGTTACATTCTGCCCTGAAGCAGTTCATGACATTAGCTGTTTATACTTCCCTGACTCAACTACTTCTCCATTGAAAACACAGAAATCCTGAAAACCCTCCAAACCACCTCTTAGATTAATTCTCTGATCTGAGTCACTTTGGCTAATGGACATACATCTGTAATGAAAGTGGTAACAAGGCTCATGCAATTAGGTGCTGAGGCCTAAGCAATTGTTTCATTTTCATAACTAACCAATCATACCCCACCACCTTAACTGATTTACACCTAGCATAATTAATTTTACAACAGACAGAAACAGTTACAAACCAGACAGAGATCACACAGACAAACAATAGGCAAGTGTAATGACAATGATCGTAGAATGAGGATTCCACAACATTCTCTATTGATAAACAGTTTCTTGCCAGACAGAATGGTGTTACTTAAGTTTTCTTTACCCATCTTGAGATCCGTTTCTTTATCTGGTGACAGTGGCGGAGCTATCAGGGCAAAGTCCCCTCCTCACAGCCCGGTGTGACACTTTTTAATACAAAATAGATGGAATGTGAGTATGTGACTCCAGGCCTTACATTTAATGGCCACAGCTCTTCAGTCTGGCTGCAGAAGGTGGCTTTGGTTCAGGCCTAGCACTGGCCTTCCAACATGGCTACAGAAAAGCCATATTGTTACACATGGAGCACGGAGAATAAGGAAGGTTATTCTCTGTGAAGTGCTAATGGATTACTTACATTGATTGCAAAAGCGACAAGGAGTCCTGTGGCACCTTATAGATGAACAGATATATTGGAGCATAAGCTTTCGTGGGCAGATCCACTTTGTCAGATGCATGTACTGGAAATATCCAGAGGCAGGTATAAATATGCAGGCCAGAATCAGGCTAGAGATAACGAGGTTAACTCAGTCAGGAAGGATGAGGCCCACTTAACCTCGTTATCTCTAGCCTGATTCTGGCCTGCATATTTATACCTGCCTCTGGATATTTCCACTACATGCATCTGACGAAGTGGGTCTTTGCCCACGAAAGCTTATGCTCCAATACATCTGTTAGTCTGTAAGGTGCTACAGGACTCCTTGTCGCTTTTGCTGATCCAGACTAACATGGCTACCCCTCTGATACTTTACATTGATTGATCCATTGTCGGGGATAGAACAAATTGCGAGCACAGAGACACAGCTAGTTGGTACTGTTTTCTCCTCCAGATCCTCCTGGAGTACGTTTTCCTTCCAATGTAGCTGCAAAACAGAGGTGCAATATCTTAGCAGATGAGCCGTGGGGAATCAGATCATCTCTGCATAGGCAGCTTACCTACTGCTTTATCAATGCCTTTATTATATTCCCAGAGCACAGTGTTCTGAGGCTCATAGTGATAGAGTCACCTACCTTTGGAGGCAGAGTCTACAGCTGATGGACACCATCAGGTTGAAGTGTTTCACTGAACAATGCACAGTGTCCAGTTTGCAACATTAAATTAATCCAAAGCTGTTGAGCAATTTGTTTTTTTCTATTTTCCCCTTTCCTATTCAGAAGGGAAGGTCCCACAGACTCAGCCTAATGGAAATAAGGTCACTGGACCACATTCATCTCTAGTCTGATTCCAGCTGGTTTACACCAGAGAAAAATCTAGCCAGTATGTCGAGGATGCTGCCTGTTGTTGTTTCAGTAGGATAACCAACTGCTCAGCCTGACTCATGAATGAGCTCTGGGATCCCTAAGTAACAACAAGAAAACATCTGTCTTGTATTTGTTTATAAAATGGATGAGGTGGAATGCCAGGAAAAGGAAAAGGACTGTACACTGGGTAAGCAGTAAGGAACCAGCTACGGGGTCCTTGAGCTGGACCCCGAAGTAGAGGGTGGGCCTCAGTTCCCCTACCAACAATGGGGAAAGTAGAATTAAGGCCTCTGATAGAAGAAGATAAGGATGTTCAAAGCCTATAACCAAGAGGGTTTATGAAGCAGGGGCCCAATGTTGGAGGTTGAAGAGCTGTTGTAAAGGCACTGGATAGTTATGTGTGGGACTTTGTTAATTCAGAAGGGTTCTCCTGACCTAGAAGGAAGGCCAAGTCGTAGAGGGGGGGGCACCACATGATGCTGAGAGGGGGAAATGGGACACAGAATGAGTAAGTGATGGAAGGGGATGCCAAATGAAACAAATGCTTGTCACCAGATATAGCCACAACTTAAGGGGGCAGTGAAAACCCTGTTACACCCACATAAGATCAGTTAGACCCTGAGAATGTGAGCAAGAACCATCTGGCAAAGCACCTGAGAGACAGAATGCTTGGTGCCAGCTCAGATCCATGGCCCTGCCTAATTCCCATCTCCAGCCATGGCCATTTCTAAGACTTCAGAGGATGGAGATGAAAAATAAACAAAAAACAAAACAGTAAAAGGAATAAAAATTACTCTACTAGACCAAGGTGTGAACATAAGAGAATTTGGGCTAACCAGTAGCACCATGAATGACAGTGAAGTATTACTTTCTAGACAGCAACTGGCAGTAAAATTAATGCTTCTTTTACCATGGACAAAAACATTTCTGGTGACACTTTCCTGACCTTGCAAGTAGGAATAAGAGATCCTCCGGGAAAGCGCTTTATTCCGGAGGATCGCGCCAGTCTAGACGCTCTTTTCCGGCTTTTCCCCAAGCCGGAAAAAAAGCAGCGGCCATGTTTATTTAAACCCCGCAGGGGATATTTAAATCCCCCGCGGATTTCCCTATTCTGACTTGCCTGCTTTGCATGCCTCTTCCGGAGAAGGGGCCAGTCTAGACGTAGCCAAATTGTTTAGATTTATTATTAATTCTTTTTCTTCTTATTATTATTATTAGTTAAGATTGTTAAATGTTTAGATTTATTATTATTATTGCTCCTTTAGAATATAATGTATTAGGTCATGTAACTTAGAACTGTTAAGAATATAATCCTATGTAGCCAGAAACAGCCCCCCACTCCCCCCGCCCCCCTCTGTGTCCCAGGGCATGCTCAAGCTTGTGCAAGGGGCTGCTTGAAATTGACATTGCAGAGATACATTGTAACAATGCATTGTCAAGCCACTAACTCTGCTATGGGAGCCAAGCCCTGTAATTGACTAAGGGTATTGTTACATAATTGACGCCTGTTCTCTTTAAAACATTGTAACTTTACTCAGCACTCAGAGAATGTTTTAAGCAATACCACCCAGAAACTTTTGTAACTACAACTTTTATTATTATACAAAATACTGTATGGGAAACATTAATTAGGGAATGTATGTAAGAGAGAGAGAGTGCTTGGATGATGAATGAATGGTTTTGAGAGGTGCCAGCCTGAGAATACAGCAACAAAGGGCTGAAGAAGGCGTCAGGTGCCAGTGCAACCAAAAGGTGTCAAGTGAGAAAACCAAGTACTGGAGGTCCACCCGATGAGATCACTGATGAGCACCTGGCAGCCACCCTGAAGACATCAGCATGATGCAGCAATTTCCGTAGACTACCATAGGAAAAAATTCCTATAAGAACTGGACTAAAAAACTATGGAATCAGAGTCCAAGGTTCTGCTGCCAACCTACCAGGAGCTTCAGATGCGCATCTGATCAGGACTTCACTCCCCGCTACCATCACTTGTGTACAGAATACCTGGCCAGTATTCTGTCACAAGCAACGTCCAGGCTGGTAACTATAACAAATACACAGAACCTGAATGAATGGATGAATGAATGTTTATATGTAGAAGGGTTAAGTAGTTAAACAACATTGTTTGCTTCTATCTTTTCTTTATTTTTTTATTATTATCTTTACAATAAATGTGGCTTTTTGCCTTATCCCCCTCATAAGATCCTGCTTGCTTTTATTTGGTATAACACAATGTGGGAAGCTTTTGCTCTGATTTGTACTGTCTCCTCTGCTGTAATCTGAATAATTTTCTTAATTCAATAGGTTAAGGTGGTAGTTCCTCAAGTCCTCAGTGAGAAGATCACATAGGGTATGTCTACACTTGCACTCTAGTTTGAACTAGGGATGCAAATTCAGGCATTTGAAATAGTCAATGAAGCAGGGATTTAAATATCCCGTGCTTCATTAGCATGATCTTGCTGGCACGTTACTCCGATCAACAGTGGTTTCAAAAGTGAAGGTGCGTGCCGGGACGCGTTAGTTCGAACCAAACCCCTTGGTTCGAACTAACATTACTCCTCATTTTTTGAGGAGTAACGTTAGTTCGAACCAAAGGGTTTGGTTCAAACTAATGTGTCCCAGCGCATACTTTCACTTTCGAAACAGCTGGCATTCAGAGTAACGTGCCAGCGAGATCATGCTAATGAAGTGCGGATATTTAAATCCCTGCTTCATTGACTATTTCAAATGCCTGCATTTGCATCCCTAGTTCGAACTAGAGTGCAAGTGTAGACATACCCATAGAGAACTCTAGAAGGAGACAGAAGAGGAGACAGGGTGGATTGTGTAATCCAGTGGCTCTCAGCCTTTTCAGACTACTATATGCCTTTCAGGAGTGTGATTTGTCTTGGATACACTCAAGTTTCACTTCACTTAAAAACTTGTAAAATCAGACATAAAATACAGAAATCTTACAATATGTTATTAGCAAAAAACTGCTTACTTTCTCATTTTTACCATATAATTATAAAACAAATCAATTGGAATATAAATTTTGTACTTGCATTTCAGTGTATAGTATATAGAACAGTATAAACAAGTCACTGTATGAAGTTTTAGTTTGTACTGATTTTGTGGAAAGGAAGGTAACACAATTACTAACAGGTTAGATAGAGGAAGGAACAACTTTGAGAGGGTACCCCTTCTCTCAGAAGAATCAAGAACATTCCTCTTATCAGGATCTTGTCACCTTTAGATGGATTATTAATCCTGTCACTGATAACTCCCCTCTTTCCAGGGTGTGTGTGTAGAGAGAGATAAAAGTTGAGGAGACAGGTAAGTATATTAAGAAAAAATTACAATTCAGGGATAAAGGGAATAAGAAAAGTAACATATAACCACAGTTAATCAGTGACATAAGCAGTGGGATTGAAGCCCAGGCCCAGATAACTTGTTTCCTCTCATGGCTTGTAAGAGAATATAAGTACCCCAAATTCAAAACCATATTCCTTTGGATCTAGGTGCAAAGTGAACAGAGTAAAGCCCAGAGCCTGCTACCCTTGGGCTCATGGGGAATCCCAGAGGAGAAACACTGAGAAGTTTGGAGACTGGTGTCACTCATGAGGGAATGAACAAGACCCTTCAGATGGTGTTGATTCCAGATAAGTAGAGATGAGATGGATTTGATGGGTGATAGTGTTGCATAGCTCCTCTTCTCCTCATAGTTGCCTTGGGTGATGCTAATCTTCAATGAAGCTCTGGAGCTAGAAGATCCCAATCCGTAAATGGCTGCCTCTGTGTTGACATTAGTTGCACATGCGCGGCACTATCTTATATAACCTCAAAGGCAGGAAAACCTGAGGTGATAGAATGTTTTCTGCCCAAAGGTGGGAAACATGAACCAGTAGTGGTGAGAAGAACTAGAATGATGCAGTTCCAGTCATCAGCTATTATTGAGGTGAAAGTGTCCTTAAAGATGGAGTCAGGGGCTGGAGTTCATGGATTCCAGATTGATTTGGCACACATCACTTATTATTAACTGATTAACATAATAAACTTTGATTAAACATATAAATCTTAAATACGATTAAAACATACTCACAGCTATTACTTTTTATGCAGTCTGCAGTAAAACTAGGCACAGGAGTGGCCCGAGGCGGGCTGTGGCAGCTGGCGCCCCAAGCGGAACGCGTGATTGGCGTGCCCGCCTGCACAGCCATCAATCGAGTGACGTCATCATCGGGCGCCCCAGGACGTCATCATCAGGCGCCATTGAAGGTGGTGCCCTTGGCAACGGCTGAGTCGGCCTATAGTCACGAGCTGCCCCTGACTAGGCAAATATTTAGATGAGTTGATGTACCATCTGGAAGACCTCTGTGTATCCCCAGGGGTCTATGGGGAGGTTTTGGCAAATCAGTGAAGTGCCTGAGCCACTCCTGCTTACTGTTAAAGTAGCCAAGATAGCAATAGGCAGTAGCGATTCAGGCACTTTGTAAAATGCATGGACCTATGCAGCAGCCTTAGCATGACCAAGTCAGGAGGGGAGGGGGTTTGGATGCCAGAGAAAGGGCATCTGGAGCCTGTGTCCTTCCTGATGATGAGATCTCTGTTGAAATTGCTGAGATATGCATTTAGAAAACATGAAGCTTATCTATGTGCCTCCAGGGATGTATCTGTCAGGGCCTCAAGGCAAGCAAACTCTGAAAACAGGCATCCAGCTAACTGATTATCAGAAATCAACTTCTGGTCTAACCTTTAAAATTCCTTGTTTAACAAGTTTTCTTTAATGACGTGTTATTGTAATACTAATGAATAAATAGGGTAGAAAAGTTTGGAGTAGTTGGACGCTTCAGGAAGTACTCTTCAGGGACTGTCCCTCTGGCCATATCTTGTGGTCCCCACCAGAAGATGGAAGATTGGCTATCAGAAGACTGCCACTGTGTCACTTGAGTAATTATTGAGGGTTCAGAGTGCTTTACTGACCTGTTGCAGACATGTGTAAGTGCATGAGACTACGTATAGTTTAGCTTTAAGTGAAAGCACTGTTGTGTTGTCTTATTTGTGCCAAACATCTATCAGTCAGACAGCTATATCTCCCTTGATTTATTTCCTGACACCAACCTTCATAGAGTAAATTTACTGAGAGCTTTGGGTTGAAAAAAATCCCAGGTAACAGGGGAACTGCTTGGGAACAGCAAGTGTAATCTGCCATCCTGGAGCCACCACGTCCTCCAACAATCTGATAAAGCAAAAATGAACATTTATGGCCTGGTCTGTTGGAGTGAGCTGTACAAATTATGGCATGCCTAATTGAAGTAATCAATCAGTTACTTAGTTGGTGCAAATCGGTACTGCTCCATTGACTTTAATAGCACAGTGTCTGTTTACACCAGTTGAAGATATGACCCTTAAAGAAGTACAGAAGTAAACAATACATGCAATGTCCCAGAGGCACACAGATTGTACTTTGATAACAAATCCCAGGGAAGTTCATTTCAAACAGTTCATTCATCTTCCCAAACAATAATGGAGAACTATGTTCAAAGTATCATTCAACTATAATGATTCATTAAATCTTTGTCTGGGTAGGGTTTTCACACCATGACCTTTACACTTTGTAATGCACACAGATATCCACTCTGATATGAGCTGTTCCCACAGACGGTACATTGAACAAATCCATCCACTCCTGGTTATAGGCAGGGAACAGACTACTGCACAGTCCACGAAAATGTAACAATCTTCTCTTCAATTAAGATCTTGAGATTTAATAATAAAAAACTTCTTTCTGCTCTTGTCTGCTTTAGTCAAGTTATTTTAAGAAAAAAATGAAAACAATTAAATGGAATTATGTTAATGCCACCATAAGGTAGCTGGTTTAAAATAGCCAGGATATGCAAATGGTGGGTCCTACAAAATTTACTTGACCACAATGAACCGTTTAAGGAGATGCAGGGGTTGGGGTGTATTTTAAAATGTGGGTCCTGACCCTGCAAATGCTTATTTACAAGCTTAGCTTTAAGCACAAGAGTAGTCATATGGGTTTACAGAATCAGGTTTCATAGAGAATAAAAAATGAAGCTAGAGATTCCCCAACTGTGACCCACAGAGCCCTTATTGGTAGTCTGTGGAGAGCTGATAGGTCACATTGTCCTGGCTCCTGATACAAACAATGGAAATGGAAGTAGGAACAACCTGAGAAGGAGAACGACAATCGAATCAATGCGCAAGGAAGATGAGTTTAGCTGTCGCATTTTATATAGAAAGAAATGAGGCCACGTGGGCTTCAAAGAAACTAGAAAGAAGGATGTTGCAGTAGTCAATGGGATATAATGAGAGAATGAGGGATTTAGTTGCAAGGATGAAAAGTAAAGAATGGATCCTCTGTGAGGGGAAAGTCGCAGCAGGATTTGGATATGACCTGGAAGTATGAGGCAAGAGAGTATAAGTCAAAACATTCAAGTCAAATTGGAGGCTTAAGTAACATGGGGGAAGATAGTCTTGTTGACTGAGATGAAGAAGAGGTCAAGTGAAGAAGGTTTTGGAAGGAAGATAAGGAATTTGATTTTGGATATGTCAAGATGACAAGACGTCATACAAGCATGGAATGAGAAGTTCAGGAGAGCAGTGATAAATTTGCAAATCATCACCATAGAGGCAGTAGCTGAAGCACAGTGAATGAATGTATTTGCCCAGAGTATAGAGTGAAAAAATCATGGAGCGAGCCAAAAGAAAGGAAGAGGGATGGAGGAAGTCCCATTAAAAGAGAAGCTGGTGGAACTCTGGGAAAACCAAGAGGGGACAATAGCACAAATGTCTTCTAATGTTAAAATGTCAAAAGGGAGAGAATAATCAACAGCATCAAAAGCAGCAGAGAAGTCAGAGGATAAGGATGAAGTATAGCTCCTGAGACTTAGCCAGAGACTTTAGTGAAAGTGATTTTAGTTAAGAGGAGAGAGTGAAATCCAGATGGGCAAGGATCCAAGGCAGAACTACTCTTAATTAGTAAACATGGCACCTTAATGAGTGTATAAGTAAAGGGCAGGCGAGAAATGAGGCAATAAAGAATCAGGCATTGACTGTTTCAGGCAAGACATGGACCATCTCAGTCCATGAAACAGTACCTACTGATGTGGTCCACACTATGAACAAAATTTAGAAACACGTATATTACATTATACATTTAACCAAAAGAAGAATAGCAAATACTGCACTCTAGGAATTTTAACTATGCTCTGTCTTGTTGTTTCAACAGATTGATCTTAATGTTCCCTTAATATAGCATGTACATTTATTATTTATATGGCAAAAAATGAAGTGCAAAAATGCTGTGTACTGTTTAAATCATAAATCATTACAGGATGAAGGCTGGATTGGAAAGGGTGGACAGATCTTAGAAGTTGAAGGCAGTCAGAGATATTTGCATTCGTGAGTGGGGTATTTCTCACCACTTTGGGGATTGCTATATGCTGCCTGTTGCTTTCTGAGATCAGCATGCACGAGATGGCAAACAGGAAAGCTGGTAGAATCTTGTCTTGAAATGTCACTTTAACTATGGATAGGAAAAGTCAAGGAAGAGAGAGAAAACAGGCAGACACAGCTACGAACTAATTAACTAATGTAGGCTTTCTCTAGGACAAGAACTAACTTCTTCTGAAATCAATGGAAAGACTCCTATTGTCTTCAATAAGGAAGAAGTTTATGTCTTTTTTGGAGAACTCCCAACAGGAGTAAATTATTATCAAGGCAAAACGACAGTGCACAGATTACCACACTCAATCCAGAAAACATCACACATGAACTCAACTGGCATACAGGCAGTCCCCGGGTTACATGGATCCGACTTACATCGGATCCCTACTTACAAACAGGGTGAGGCAACCCCTCACTAGCTGCTTCCCCCCAGCAGACCAGGGAGATGCGAAGCTAGCGCCCCCCCCCCCCCCAGCAGACCAGGGAGATGCGGAGCGGCTTTTCTCAGCAGACACCTCAGCTTTAGAATAAAGGACTGAGGGAAGTGAGGTGTGGGAGAATAAAACTGAGCTCTGGAGAAATGTTTGGCTAGAGTTTCCCCTACAATATGTACCAGTTCCGACTTACATACAAATTCAACTTAAGAACAAACCTACAGTCCCTATCCTGTACGTAACCCGGGGACTGCCTGTACTTTGATGAATATTTCCTTATGTGTCTGTTTGTATGCTCAGACCTTGTGTAAGCCACCATTCTCATGTGTAATATTTCAATTTTATAGCAGCCTGGATGATAAAATGTTGCCTACTGAGAAATCAGATATCTTTGCCTGAATTAACATCGTGGGCAATGAGGGCAAACTCCTACTTTGCTGGAGTCCTGGGGCTTCCCCTGCAGGAGTACAGTTCAATGGCATACGGCTTATATAAAATGAGAGCTAAATCTTATCTAAAACAAGGTGTGTAAGAAGGGAAATGGTGGTGGGTTTTGCTTTGCATTTAGAGCAAAGCTGCTTAAAATTGCCAAGTGTGAAATTGCCTTTTTGCTTAGCAAGATTATAAGAAAACTCACTAGCATTTGAACTTTATATATTTATGATCTCAGTAATTTGCCTTCATAAATTATAGCTTGCTTGCCCTCTAGACTTCTAAAGGAAGTTATGGTGATAATGCAACTATTCAAAATTAATTTTTCATTGAAAATGCATGTTTTTATAACTATACTGCTCTGTTATCATTTAATCACTGTTTTGACTCAGCGCTTAGGCACATGCTTAAAAGTCTCATTTATTTCAAGTTTAAAACTAAGCATAGAGTTAAGTGCTTTGCTAAATCAGGGCCCTAAAAATCATTTAAGTCCTTTATGATGAAAACAAGTACTAAATGTCATTCAGGATTCTTTCTGGATTAAAATCTAAAATTTTAAAAAATATATAAACTAACATAAATCTAAAACACACAATTTCATGTTCTCAGATCCATCCCTCCATTTGGTTTACTAATTTACACCAATCAAGGATTTATACAAAAACATAATAAAATATATTCTAATGATTTTTCCTAATGTATCGTGTCATTCATATTTTCCCCTTGGTACTAGGTTTTATAGGCAAAACAGTTACATTTCTATTCATAATTATATTAATAGAATATTCTAAAATATTGTGCCTTAGTGTGCATTATTTTCTGAGGTAGTGACGCATTAGCTTCAATTAACAGATAGGGGGACACAGGAAAAGGGACATCAAAAGTAATTTGCTAAAACGAAAGGGGAAATCTTGAATAGAGCTAAGAGATGACCATATCTCCTGAGTTCCAATTTTGTACCTTAGCTACAAATCCACCACCTTTTCCTCACAAGAAGTGAAGGGTACATCAATGCTGTAAAAAAAGACCCCACAGCAGCTAAAAGTCTTAGAACTCATGTCAATTTTCTTCAGTTGATGAGGCTCACAGAACAAGGCTACAGGATGCAGTGTAGTTACAGCCAGGGTTGTAAAACGTGGTGAGAGGGGAGAGTTTTGGTCCTCAGGCTCGATCCCACCTCAAACATCTACACTGCAGTTTTCACCCTACTATGTGAGCCCCGCAAGCTCAGGCTCCGAGACGCTGATGTTTGTTTTGTTTGTTTGCATTGTAGATGTGCCCTAAGTCAGAGGTTCCCAACCTTTTTCTGAGTCTCCCTTCCCAACATGGAATAAAATCTCCAGGCCCACCTGTGTCACAACAACTGTTCTGCATAGAAATGCTCGAGTTGGCATTGGGGGTAGCAATCAAAGCAACTGCCCAGCCCCCATGCCTGCGTATACCATGTAAAGCAAAATTGCTCAGTCTTTGGCCTCATCACCACACAGTAGGGCTTGGGCTCAGGCCTAGGATTTCTGCCCTGGGCCCCATAAAGTCTAACGCCTGCCTGCTTGGACCTCCTGAAACCTGCAGACATCCTCTCCAAGAGGCCCCCGCCCCTCAGTTAAGAACTCTGCCCTAAGTAATCCTGGAGTAAGAGCTAAAGTACTATCATGGATAGAAACTTGCTAAGATAAAGAAAACAAAGGTGAGTTTTCAGCCTGGCTAAAGTTAGCCTTGTAGTCCCTAAATTTCTGTGATAGGATGGGTGTTGTGGGAAAAGGGGTTAACAGTGAAGTGGCAAAATGGGTAGATGACACAAAATTATTTAGAGCAGGTAAGATTTGAAATTACTGAGAAATGTCAGAGGTACCTAACGAAGCCATGTGAGTGGGCAGCACGACAACAGATAAAATGTAGTGTTAAGTGTGAAGTAACAACCAGGACAACCTGGATACCTTTCTGGGTGCTAAAGAAACTTGTAACCACTCCAAGAAACGATCTAGGAATCATTGTGGGCATTTATTTAATATTAATATTACATTAAAGTTTCAGGCAGAAATGTTTTGGCAAGAATATCTGTTCTGATCAGTGATGGGCAACCTAGGCTAGTGAGTGGGCGGCATAAGTGGCCCTCCTTAAATCTCAGTTGTCCGCAAGATTGTTGTAACCAAGACAGTCTTCCAAGATAGGCTAGTTTTGGTAACTGTGCTTGTGTACCTAGAATTTGTGGGGAGCATCAATTGAACCGTAGCCACGCTTTGATTGGATGCAGAGGGTACGCGCATGTCTCTTAAAGTCAATGTTGTGTGCAGTCAGCACGTACCTCACTTCATGTGTCCTTGCATTATGTGTATGTCACTAGTAATACTGGAAGTGGGGAAAATGATGTGAATGGAAACCAGCAGAATCTGGCAACTCTGTGTGGGCAACAGAAATGTCCCACAGGCCACACATATACCCTCCTCCCCTATGGGCCCTGCACGGTACAGATCATTTTTGCACAAAAAGTATTAAAGGCTTTGCTATACTATGGTGTTAAATGACCCAGTTTAAGTTTTATCTTAATTTACGCTCAGTTGTAAATGAGTAAATGCAACCTTTTCATAAAGTTTCTGTATATATTGGTGTATCAGGCAGAAAAAGGCAGACAGAGTGACTACTTTTCAGTAATTATAATCACTTGTCTCAATTTGGTCAGGTAGGGAGTCTTAGTGAAGCCATTTTCTATTAGAGATTTTATGCGCAATGGTAAATGCAACACTGAGAAATGAATTTTAACTTGTTATATGTGGTCAGTATACTTACATATATTCATAAACGCATCCCTGTTCAGGAAGAGCACTTAAGTACTTGCTCAAGTATTTTCCTGAATGAGGGCTAAAAGCAGCATTAGAAGGAAGTTTTTGTACTTGCCTGTTAGTTTCATAAGCTGACGTGAGTAAACCACGCATCTACCCAGTCCTTACAGCAATGAACCCACCTTTTGTGAAACTGGTGTTTGCAGAAATCACTCTGCAATATTTTTTCCAGTCACAATGTCCAGGTTTGCTGGCAGTTGGGTTTTTTTTATTCACATTCCTGACTAGACTCAATTATTAATAATTCTTATACAGTGGGAAAAACAGTTGTACATTTTCTCCTCTATAGTTACATTTCCAGTAGTATTTTCATTATAGGTACCCATTTCTTTGGCATTTTTCATAATTGCCATGAAAAACTAACTGGGCAAACACAGGCTTAATCCAAGAGGAAAGCTATGGTGGATTTAAAAAAAAATCAGTTATTTTTTAAAATGACTATTTTTAGACATAACATTAAAAATTGGGAATGTCACGGAGTTAAGTTTATATTTTTTTTTAAATTAAAGTCCCAGTTCTGCCAACATTAGGCTTGTGAAACCCTTCAGTCCCTTTGTTGCATATATTTCTCTCACACAGTAGCTTGGGGTATGTCTACACTGCCACCCTAGTTTGAACTAGGGTGGCAGTGTAGACATACCCTTAGAGAATATTTTTTATTCCCACACTCTATGGTACAAAATTTCTCAAGCTTTGGCCAAATTCAGGAAAGAATCCCTATGCAGGAAAGCTCTTAGGCATGTGCTTAACTTAACTCAGGTTGTTGAAGCCCCACAGACTGCCAGAGCAGGAGAAGGACACTTTCTCGGCAAAGGAGAAATGCGTCCTGGTGGTGTAAAGAGAAGCACTGGAAGGGTGCATAATATGAAACATCTAAATAAACATAAGTAGAACTGGGTACAAAATGCAAGTTTTCTTCATGTGGTCAAGTCCTGTCACTGACTGTTATGTACAAGTTTATGCCCAAAAGACAAACTATGCTGTATGTTAACAATTACAATCATTTTTTATAACAAAACTTATGTCACTTAATTACTGTGGTAATTTATCTTTTCTTGTAATTTATTTCTTTTTTATTTTACTCTTCATAGTACTTTGCTATATTACTATCTTGCCTCAGTTTATAACCAACACCACTATGCTGCAGTGTAAATTGCTAGGCATAGGGCCTCCAACCTCTCCATTGTTTTGCCATAATCTAAGATTGATTTTTAGTTCTAATTGTGTTTCCTGGTTATTTTTGCCTATACTTTTCAGATTTCATCTGTGCCATGGACCAGAGCTGGGACATGGGTACTTGTCTGTGTCTTTCTTGCTGTGAAGTCCTTTCATGTCAATGGACACGAGCGCTCTGGACTTTTTGTGCAAGATGAAAAATCAATTAACTTCTACAAAACAAAATATAGTAGAGTTCTGATTATCCGACCTTCGCTTATCTGACCTTCCGCTTTATTCGACATAGCCATACCACTGCTGCTTTGTCTGTCAGTGCGCCTTTGTATGGCCAGCCCACTGTGGCCGGGCCACTCCATTGCCTGTCATGGTGATGAGTGCTGGGGGGAGTTGGGGGCCTTCCTTTTGGCACAAGGGCTCTTGGGAGCGGCAGTTGCAGGTGCAACGGGGGCAACTCAGAGGAAGCCACATAGGCTGCTCCGTGCTCAGCCCGAGCTGCTCTCCAGGGGCTCCCACAGCCAGGCCATGCCCTCCCCAGCCACACTAGCGAAGCTTACTTGGGGGTGACACAATTTGCATAGTGCAAATTGCGTTATTTCAATTTTAGAGTGCAATCTAGATGTACCTTGAGCTTCCATGCTTATTGCAAAATTTGGCACATCTACACGGTGCCAAATTTAGAAATAAAGTACTATTTCGAGACATCCCTTATTCCTCGTAGAACGAGGTTTACAGGAATACTGAAATAGTGTGTTTGTTATTTTGAAAATTATTTTGAAATAGCAGACGTGTTCCTATATCCCAAAATAGCCTTGCAGTCTAGACATACCCTTAGTTACTCTCTTGGCCTTAGAAATGGGCAGCACCATGGGGCCCCGGGCAGCACCACGGGGCACCGGACAGCACAATTTCGCGGGGCTCCCCCCTTTGACACGGCGCATGCACCGTGGCACCACGGCTCACGCCCCAAATCCGCTGCTGATGCTATGCCTGATTTGCAGTTCAATAAAGAACTACAGGCCTATCAAGCTGTGCAAATTGTGAACCATCTACACTGGATCAAATGTTGGAAAAAAACCCTTTTTTGGAACATCCCTTCTTTCTGGTAAAATGAGGTTTACAGGGATGCCAAAAAAATGTGTCTGCTCTTCCGAAAAAAAATCAGAAGAGCAGACGCGTTCTCTGGATATGGAAGAGTTTTTCCAGGAAAACTCTGTAGTGTAGACATAGCCTCAGTGGCCTTTCACTTCCCACATCTTCTCATTATTCTTCCCTTGACAGGTTTGGTCCTCTGGCCAAATCACATAAAATTCTAACTCCTTTAGGGTAACATGAACAAGTGCAAATAAAAGTCTAAAGAGTCCTTCAGACTAATAGCCCTTCCACTATTCTCAGGCTTCACTGTATCTCTCTTACTGTCTCTAATTCAGGGCTTTCCCTACAGCAGACTAACCATTCCTTCAAGATTCTTCCTTCATTGTTTTCTGTCTGTTAAACCCTATTCCAGAGCTCCTCTCCACCAGAGAGACTTGCATCTGTAGTCCCACTGTCCAACTGAGCTGCCTCAGTTATCTTATAAATTCTTTAGCCAAGAGCATGGCCCCTCTCCCGTTCCAAGTGTGGAGCATGACTAACCGGGGTTCTTTCCTGTGTCTTGTACATAATGGTGGTTAAGGCCTATCACTGTTCCCAACAATATTACAGAAGCTGGTTTTGTTTGTATGTTTGAAATAATTTAGTACTTATGAACAAAGTTTTTTTCCCCAGCATTGGTAATCCTCATTCTACAAGGAAAAAGCATTTTTGTGAAAGAGCTCTTTTGCAAAAAGGTGTGTGTGGACGGGGAAGAGGGAGTTCTTTCGGAAGAAGAGGAAAAGCACAGGTGCTCTGGTGGCCACTCTGTCCACAGCAATCACAGCTTAAATGTGAGAGAGTGTCCGTTCAGTCTGGATGCTCTTTTTTGAAAAAGCAGATCGCTTTTTCAATGCACTTTGACAGTGTGGACACGCTCTTTCGGAAGAAGTTTTTTCAGAAGATTTCTTCTGAAAAAAACTTATTCCAAAAGAAGCCTGCAGTCTAGACATAGCCTGAGTGTCCTTGTGGGCTATCAACACACAGCTATTTAGCCTTGATATCAATCTGTTTGAGAGGTGTCAGCCAGGAACAAACACGTTTGAGAAACAAAAGCATAGCCAATATTCATAACAGATATATAGCTGATATATAGATTTAACCAGGATAATCACACATGACAGTAACTTTTCCACTGACGCCTTATGTGTCACTCTTTGTATAAGATTTATGGAAATTGTATAACAGTGGTAACAACAGCGATATAAATGGCCACCTTTCTTATACTCAGCATGGCCCGCTGGAGTGCCTGCAACAAGGAGAGATGTCAACAACTGGAGAAAGTTTGCACTCTTCCCAGCTGACTGGAGCAGAGCAAATGCAAAGAATACTTAGCTCAAGGATGGTCCTGGACAATCTGAGACTGAATTGCTATGGTGAGGCCTGAAGCCTTCCATTCAGAATGATCATAGGAGAGGGGGGTAGAAAAATGTATAATTAATTATTAAACCCATGTATATCATTTTAATAGGGGAAAAGAGGTCTCAATGTATTTAAAGGTGAGCATGGTCCAAGAGGACCTATTGGATTTCCTGGAGTTAAAGGAGAAGCTGGGGAACCAGGTAGGGACACACATGCTCCTACAGTAATCCATAAGCAATATTCCTCTACAATCAAATCCATTGCTCATACTGGTTTCTTTATGTGTTTTGTGCTATGTAGGTGAAAGAGGCCAGAAAGGTGAGAGGGGAGATTTGGACACAGGGCTGCCTGGCCCAGATAGACATCAAGGTTTCAGAGGTAAAAACAATTTCAAGGGATGGGCAAGATGTTTTATCTGAGGTTTTAACTTCCTTGCTCTCTATATTTTCAATTATTCACCATCAGGAGGGGGCTGACAGACTTGCTGGGCCCCTGGGCATAGGTCTGCAATCCTGGAAGGGGTGGGTCCTTGGGCAGAAGTGGCAGGACTGGAGCAGCCAGCCCTTAGCATTTCCTAGAGCATACCGTGCCATGAACCCTCCCCCGCAACTAACCCTCACAGCCACCCGGAACGTGTGCGCAGCACTCAGGCAGCAATTTAAAGTGCCCAGGGCTCCAGCCATTGCATCTCCTTCAGAAGCAGTGGCAGCAGCCAGGAACCCTGGACCCTTTTGATTTGCCAGGGCAACGGCCTCCTTTACCCAACCCTGCCGGCAGACCTATTTCCCATAAAACTGTTTCCAGAATCATCTGTGAAGCATCTTTGTGCAATGTATATAACAAAGCAGTTATCTTTTGTACCATGATTGCCACGGAAATGTTTACAGCTCTCAGTGAAAATACTTAACTTGCCCATGGTCTTCACAGTTTTCCTACATTATCTGTAATTTAAGTATGGGGATGCCCCTCTGCTAATCTGATCACTGTGCAAACCAGTAAAGGTTTTAAAGGCACCTGCTGTATACTGACAGCAGTGTGTGTCAGAAGGCTCTTTTAAAAGAAATGTCTGGAAAGAGTGACTGAGAATCCAAAGGAAGAGCTGCAGAGCGGACGCCAGTTACTTTCCCCTGACTTTGCTGGAAGATATTAGGTTTCCTATCCCTGAAATGGGGCACTGATAGTACTGGAAAAGCGACAAGGAGTCCTGTGGCACTTTACACACTTATGCTCCAATAAATCTGTTAGTCTATAAGGTGCCACAAGACTACTTGTCGCTTTTGCAGATTCAGACTAACTCAACACCCCTCTGATACTTGATAGTACTGGAAGAGTTAATGCTAAATCTGGCTGGAGGATGACAATTTCCTTTCACAACAACTTCCAAGGTTTCAGAATTTATTTTCATTTTTCACTGGAACAATCCCCAAGGCTTTAGAATGTTTTTGTGAAACAGAATGGTGAAAACATCCATTTTGGGATTGAAAACATCGGATTTTTCAATCTCTCTCTCTCTCTGGTTAGAAGTGACCAAAGAACCTTGGACCTTAGAAACCTTCTAATCGAAATTGATGTGGCTCCATAAAACATTCTGGCTTCAGCAAAACAGCATATGTCAACAAAAATATATTTAAGCTAAAATATTCCAGTCAGCTCTAGTTAGCATCTAGTGTCAGGATAACTTTGTACCCTGGCACAGTTTTCAAGGTATTAAAATTTATTTGCCCTTATCGAGTGTTTAGATTACATGGCGAAAGAGTCTGCTTTTGTATAGGTTTATCAAGATCCAGTGAAGGGAATTTATTTGATGTGGATTCATTCTGTACCTGGGGGGGAGGAAGAACATACACAGGAGAATCTAGCGGAGATGGTATATGTCCCTAGACTAATTCACCTGTTCACCTTTCCACTCTCATGGTGTTCTTGAGTTTCTTCAAGCTGAGCCTGATCTCTCATAAGTCAGTTTGGATCAGTGTAATTCCAACAGCAATAATGGCACTATGACTGATTTCCTCAGTATGAACAAAAATAAAATCAGGCTCCATTTTGGGGCAATAGGCCTTAGCTCCATATATAATTTATTTGTTTCTCTAGGATTCCCTGGATATCCTGCTGTGGCCAAAGATGGCCAGCCAGGCACAGCAGGTCCCCCTGGATACAGTGGTCCTCTAGGGCCACCCTTCAGGTGTCCCTGGATTATGTGAAGCAACAGACTGTGGTGTCTATGTTCCTAACCAGCTATCAGAACAGGGATTAGTAAAGGGGCCATTTGTTTAACTATTTAATAATGATGCCAGGATGTTGAAAATATTCTGATTCCACCCATTTCCCATTGGAATAAAACCACCACCTGATTCTTCATTGACCTAGTAATGTCATATTTGGTTAATGGGGCACAGATATTAGGCACTGAATACAAAACGTTGCTATTTCCAAGTAATATTTATGCAAACATGTGCACCTGGTTTAGTGTGGAAGTACAATTTCACCCTCAAATCATTGGTTCATAAACCTTAAACAGCAGATACGTAAACTGTATGGAACTGGAGATGATCCTAACTAAAGACACAATTCTGCTTTCACTGAGGGCAATGGCAAAACTTCCATTGGTTTCAGTGGTGAAATTGAGTCTGAAGGGCCCGATCCAAAGCCCATTGAAGTCTATAAAAAGTCTCCCACTTGGAGACATTGGATCTCTCCTCCTTCAAGCAATAACTTGTTCTGCAAGTCCCACTGAAAAGTGTTTGATTGCCCCAGGAGAGACACAAGGCTGCTTGAGTTTCATTTAAAAATTTTTGGGGTTTCTTATAAGCCAATGAATGCTCAGTCTTGCAGCTCAACAAGAAAGCACAAATTCTTCTGTCAGTTCAAATGGTCTAAACTCAGAGTAAGTTCAACCAAGTAAATTCTTTCTCTTGGTTTACTCTATACAGATGAGCTGGAATCATCCCTAAGATGGAAAAAGTCTGATTGTTAGGATGCATTATTTTAAACTGCTACAGCGATTATCACAGTCTATTAATTCAGCCTATTTTATATTGAGTTGTATCCTTCCTAGTTTATAGTATACCTGTACCTCACTGTAATTCACAAAGTGGCTTACTAATCAGACCTTAGCATGTTCATATTATTCAAACAGCTGACGACAAAAGTCATTGTTTGAATGTGTCTGTGTTGTGGAAACAACATCATGCTCTATATACATGGAGGCAAACGGGGTAATACTTTCTCCTTTCACAGCCTTTGGTAAACATCTTGCCTGATTAAGGCTGGTAGGAGCAGTTTGAGTATAGAAAGGTCTCATCAGTAATTTCCAATTCCTTTATTATCAGATCCTGGCTCTGTATGGAATTGGAGATGATCCTAACTAAAGACACAATTCTGCTTTCACTGAGGGGAATGGCAAAACTTCCATTGGTTTCAGTGGTGAAATTGAGTCCGAAGGGCCCGATCCAAAGCCCATTAAAGTCTATAGAAAGTCTCCCACTTGATTTCAAGAGCTGGCCAACCAGGTGTGGCACCTCCTGTAACACTTTGTGTATTTTCTTTATCAGCTGCTGCTCTTAATGGTTCAGAAGCTGCTTAGGTGGCTCCCAGCCTGTGTGCTATCCCTGTGCTATGTTCTATAAATTGTCTGTACGCTAGGCAACTTGCAAACCTTCCAGCTTGCGCAGAACTTGCATCAATAGCAACACTTGTCACAACTGAGGGGCAGAGGAGGGTGTTAACTGCGAGGCAGGATTTGCTGCTTGAAGTTGTACATTTTCTGCACAACTTCAGAGTCTCCTCTTTTCTAAGCTGAAAAGTTCAAGTTAAGTATTACAATTATAAGCACAACAAAAATGAATGCATTGAGAACATAAGATGTAGTTGCTTCATCTAAAAAAAGATATATTGGCATTGGAAAAGGTTCAGAGAAGGACAACAAAAATGATTAGAGGTTTGGAATGGGTCCTATATAAAAAGAAAGATTAAAAAGACTTGGACTTCTCAGCTAAGAAAAGAGGAGAAATGGGGAGGTTATAAAGGGGGATATGATAGGTCTATAAAATCATGACTGGTGTGGAAAAAGTAAATAAGGAAAAGTTATTTTCTTGTTCCCATAATATAAGAACTAGGGGTCACTAAAGGAAAGAATAGGTAGCAGGTTTAAAACAAAAGGAAGTTTTTCTTCATACAGCGCAGTCAACCTGTGGAACTCCTTGTCAGAGGCTGTTGTGAAGACTAGGACTTTAACAGGGTTCAAAAAAAGAGCTAGATAAATTCATGGAGGTTAGGTCCATCAATTGCTATTGGCCAGGATGGGTAGGACTGATGTCCCTAGCTTCTGTCTGTAAATGGCTGACAGGAAAGGGATCACATGAGGATTACCTGTTGTGTTCCCTCCCTCTGGGGCATCTGGCATTGGTGAGCTATTGCTTAGAGCATTTAGTTTCTGCATGTTTTCTTGCTGCCACCAGTAACATTAATCTCTTCATCAGACAAAAACAATGAAGGAATAGACTGATTCAGGCTACATATCATCAGAGGGGACTGAGAACCCCACTGTCTAACTACACTTGTGCAACCTCCATATTGGATCTGCAGGAGAAAGTGGGCCTGTTATTTTACTCCCTCCCCAGAGCGGAGAATGGGAAGCAGCAGAGAATGGAGAAAACTTTGGCCCTATTCTACTTTACACACTGCCCAAAGTAGCTGAGCCATAGCAGGAAGCAGTAACCTCCTGCTCGTGTAGGCCATTCCTAATCTGGTACCCATCTTAAAGAGCAAGCAGGGGAGGGACTGTTACTGACAGGTACCATAGTGCTTTCTACAGATACTCCTGGGTTGATGCAGGCCTGGCTCAGGGATGTGCCTCAAGTCACAACCTAGTCCTGAAGGCTCGTTTGGATTGCCACTGGTAACAGTTGGGCAGTAGTCCAAGTCTGTTTGATTTTTTTTTTCCTATAAATAAAATTCCTTTCACATTCTTCTTTCCAGGAGGGAATCAAATATACATATGCAGATTTGTTGGTTTTTTTTCAAATTAAAAGTCTTGCATTGCTTAAAATAATGGATTCTTCCCTCCCCTTCCTCCAATAAATTCCATCAAGACAACTTACTCTCAGATCTAGAGAGCCTAGGGAAAAGTTATTAAAACTATAAGCACAACAAAAATGAAATGTATTGAGGACCTACATATTTATCCATGCTAAAATGTTACTTTATAAAGTGTTTAATACTTAAAGCTCTTAACTGGCAATATGGTTGAGTAGAAGTATAGGATACAGGGACTCCCCGCCCCCCAGTCCAAAAAGATTGGAATCCACTAAAAACTAGAGAAATGGCTCAGTCCCAACTTAGTAAATGTTACAGAGTTGCATCTCCCTAGTGGGTGGCAAACATCAGCAGAAACTATTTAGTAACAGAGCATCCATTCAATCTAGGGCACAGCTGATGAGCTTCATGGAAAGTGTCCAAATTACAAAGCTCTGGGTGTTCAAGGGATCATGCTCTGCAGAATTCACACGCTCAGCTACTGAAACATCTCACTGGTGATGCCTGGGATCAGGGTGAAGCTAATCGATTTATCTTCCTAGTTCTCGAGTTGAACAAAGCATAATAATTTAAATGGTGAGTGCCTAGAGATTTTTGTTTCCAGATAACACATGAGCTCTTGAAAAGGTTACAGGCTTATCTCCAAACGGGGTCAAAGGTGTGAATGTCCATTGTTTTCCTGACTCCTTAGGATGTTATGTAAACAAACCAACAGCAGGCTACAAAGGGCATTTAGCAGGTATGCCTCCTAGGTTTTAGTTTTTATTTTCCTGTTATCTTTATCCGACCCCAGTAGCAATCACTAAGACAAATGGAGGCCCAACATAACATGCAGCTGCAGGTGGGTACATACTGAACACACCACAGCGAAGCATATTGAGCTACCAGAAGGAACTATTTTGGTGACCAGGTTTTTGAAACTTCATCCTGGCTTCTGTTAACATGCTACAGCAGGTGGTGTACAATACAGTAATCATGCTGTTCAGAATGACATGTCTAAGGACAGATCTAGGTTAGACTGTGAATAAGAGGAGCAATGGAACATCCCATACTAACACAGACATTACATTTCTTGCTGTACTCTCTTCTGCAGACCACTCGGTGCAGTGGACCAGAGGGAACTTTGAGCCATGTTTCTGCTCCTTGATTCTGGACCCACTTTACAGTAGGAGGATGAGACCAGTGCAAGTCAAAGCAGTCTAAAGGAGACCATAACTTGTGTTGCATGCCAAGAGCCCCAGTGGAACTGTAACAGCAACCACAGAGTGTCAGGGAACAAAAACGTCCCCGCCAAATGCCATTTCACAGGTTAGGCCCTCTGCATTAGCCACATATATGTAGGCATTACAGGAGCTACTAAAGTTGCTGTACAAAGATCCCTTCATGCTGGGCCATCATCCTGTGTTTGGCTAAACCTGTCTTTGTGCTGGCTGATGGCTACCCTCCTGCAGAGAAAAATCTGCTCCCAGGTGTTCTGCTTGTGTTGCAAATAACACACTTGGAACACTGGTGAGGAAAAAAAAAATCCTCTGTGCTTAACTGAAATCAGATATGAAAAGTGGCCTTCTGCTTTTGGGGCCATTGTTCATGTCTTTATTTTCTTTTGGAAAATGCAGAATTAGATGTCTATGCTCATGAAGATATGGGACTGACAAAAGTTTCTGGGTCCCAAGAGTTAACATCATGAATTTTTATAGTAATTAAGGCACAGCGAACAATTGTTCTCTTTTGGCAAATAAAAGCGCTCTACTTTTCTTCCTTCCATTCATGTCTGAATTTTAAAATAAACCACAAACTACTGTAAAAGTTTAAAAGTTTATTGCCAGAATGCAGCAGTCAGCCTTTTTTTTTTTTTTTTTTTTTGGTGTTACATGTTTATTTTCCATGCAAAATGAGTAGAAAATATAGGAAATATATAGTGAAAGAAAGTACATGCTAATAATAATCCCCCCCCAATAATGAAATTATAAATGAACAGTCAACCAAGTACATTATCTGGGGAAGAGGCTACAGCTTCTCATATTATTGACCAGAAATCAAACTTATGAGGAAATGCATTTTCCTTCTCTTTAAAAAACAAACTAAAATAAAATGGCTAGCCTGAGGGAGGGGAGAATTAAAACAGTTACAAATATTTTCAAATCTTGGTTATCAGCTTACAAATTTTGAGGGTATGGAAATGGGAGAAGCAAACAATAGCCCATGCAAAATATACAAGAGATTAATCAAAAATCCAAACATTAAAAAATGAAATTCATCACTTGGTTGCGTTTTGCTGTACTGCAATCTTCTATTCAAAAGTCTACACCCGAAACATTTTACAGCTTTTTAAGAAGAGTACAGAAGTTAAACACACCCAGAAAGGACTTTATGATTTAGTTTGGGCATGACTTTATTTTCCACCGAAGTCACGGCACCCAAGCAAATAATAATATCACCACAAACCAGTTTGCTTTGTTTAAGTGAAAGTAATACAAGATTCACCTATATGAAACTAAAAATTCAGATACACTTGCTAACTGACTACTAACGCCCAATAGAGCTGCTGCTGAAGGCTGAACAGGAATAAGAATATGAAGAACTTGTTGATGCATCAAAACTTCCTCTCCTGGATCCACTTTGGGAGCCTGAGCGGGAACCTGAGCGGGAGCCTGAGCGGGAGCCAGGTGCAGAGGAGACATTATATGGACTAGAGATACCTTTGGATGAAACAGAAGCCGCTTCCAATAGTCTCAGCCCAGTGATGTCCTCCACCATTGAGCGACTCATTGCATCTTTGTAGGATATTTTCAGCTTGGTCTTGGGGCAGGTCAGAATTTTGGTATAGTTGTTAGTGTCTTGCAATCTCTGAGCACTCCGACCATCAATCAACCCTTTTCTAATGGCTTCCTCCATACTTATTCTCCCATGAACTTCTGGATCAACAAGGCCTCCGGTGAGGTACTGGAATTCAAGAAAGCGCTGACCAGCCTCATAAGGCAGCCATTTTTCCTTCATTGCTTCTGCTGCTGACATTTTAGTCTTACCCTTTAAGCCTTCAAACCCTAAGAAGGCCTTCTGAGCTGGCTTGAGTCTTGTGGCCATATCATGATCAATGATGCCCTGTGTGACTGCATCCTGAAGCAAAAGCCTCTGGCCTGTGGTAGGGCACATTATTCCTCCTGTACAGGCTTGCGCTTCAAGCAACCGCTGTCCTGTAATGGTGTCAACAATGCCCCGCTGCATAGCTTCTGAAATGGAGATTCTCTCCAAGTTTTCAGTATCAAATATGGCTGCAATGGGGCTGCATTCCTCCAGGGGTGATGAAAAAGAACCACTTTTTCTCACTGAAGAACTCCTGACACTCAGCACTGTGGGAGCTTTAGTTACTGACTCATGCCTAAATACTTCATCGCCGCCATTCTTCAAGGAAATCATGTCTGCAAACTGTGTAAGGCTCAAGCTTCCAGAACGGTACTGCTCAAAAAATTTCCTGTCAACAAGACCTTTATCAATAGCATCCTGAATGTCATACTGACTGCCTGTTTTTCTGTCAACGAGGACCACTCTTGTGCTTCCATCTGATCCGGTAATTGTTATTTCTTCCCATTCACACTCCTGTTCAGAAAGTTCCAGGTAGGTGTTGTAATCTATGAGGTCTTTACTATATGCCTCCTGCACTGACATTTCCCTGTTTGTATCTGGATCAACAATGACAACCCTGCGTTTCCTAAGTGTGTTCTTCTGTGAAGTTTGTACCATTTTTTTCTTGTCTCTCAGGGGGAGAAGACAGAGCCCTGTTGCTTCATCTTTTATGCACCTTTCTTTCAGCTGCAGGTAGGTCAGATTTTCCTCTGTGTTGGGATCAAAAAAGCCCTTTGTATCATCACTTGGATCTGAGAGAATCATACTAAGTTCTTCATTGAAGTAACCTCGACTGAATGCCATGTGAACCGGCAAACGGTGACTTTCTTTGGGGTCAATAATTCCCCCTGTGGCAATCTGAGCCTCCAGCAAACGAATGCCATGGCCTTTCTCAATGAGCTCCTTATTCATGGCCTGGAACAAGGAGATGATATTACCAGTTTCTGGGTCTTTGTACCCTGTGACTGCTCTTTCAGCAGACAGAAGTTTGTCTTTAAATTCAATTCCAACAAGGCCTCTTTTGTAAGCTTCCTCAACTGGTAGTCTCATATTGCTGACGGGATCCACCATGAAACCAGTGGCTGCTTGGGCTTCTAGAAGCTCAAGGGCTGTACCCGGTCTAACCAAGCCGATTTTCATGGCCTGGTAAATGCCAAGCTTCTCTTTAGTGGCCTCATTGTAGATCCCTGCAATGCAACTAGAGCCCTGGAGGAAATCCTTAATTTTGTCATTTACTTCTTCCACACTAATTGCCCCAGTTTCAAGATCATTTGCTGTGGATTCCTGAATAATTCCAGAACTGACCAATTCACTTACGAGGACAGGACGCCTTAGCCCCTGAAATGACATGCCTCTCTTATGCACCGGAAGGAGAAGTAAACCAGTGTGAGGTTCTATCCTGCATTTTTCTCTCAACTGCATGTAACTGATCGCCTTCTTGGTTGCAGGATCAATAAAACTCTTTGAAGCATTGTGAGGGTTATTCAAGACTCTGTAAAGGTCTTGGTCAATCAAGCCACGAGATAAAGCAACATCTTTTGGCAAGAAAACACTGTTGACAGGGTCAACAATGCCTCCGGCAGTCATTTGGGCCTCAAGCAGGCGAATCCCAGTTTCCCTGTCAATCAGATTTTTCTTGATGGCATCTGACACCGGCACTGTTTTTCCTGAGAATGGATCTTTAAATCCCGTAATAGCCTTTTCTGCTGTATAGATTTGTTCTCGGTCATCAAAGTCAACTAGGTCTCTGGCAAGTGCACTGTCCACAGTCAGCAACTCATTTCTGTGTGGGTCAATCACACCTCCTGTAGCTGCCTGGGCTTCTAAAAGCAAGACGGTATTTTCTGGGGTAAGCAGCTGCTTCCGTTTGGCCTCCAACAAAGTGTATTTCTCCTTGGGAGTTGGAGATGCTCCTGCAATAGCCCCTGCCCCTTTAAGATAAGGTTCAATGTCTGCAGCAACTTCCTCCACTGATTTTTGCCCCCTCAGGAGCTTATCCAGGGTGCTTTTATCTATCAACTGACATTCATAGAGCTGAATTGCTGTAATTTTCTTCCGCAGCCCATTAAACAGCAATTTGGAAGGATCAATGGCAAAGTCCTCCTCTGTCTGAGTACATCTGTGGGATCCACATGGGCGATGCTTCAGTTTTTCAATCTCCCTTTGCAGTCTGAGGCGCTCGGCCTCCATCTCTGATTGACTTTTGCAGCTGAGCTCTTCCAGCCTGCACTTGTATCGCTCTTCAATCCTCTTAATCTCCATTTGTAACCTTTCAATCTCACTTCTCAGGGCATTCTTCTCCCTCTCGCTCTTTTCTCTCTCAGATTCAATCTTTCTAATGGACTCTTCCTTTCGGGAATACTGGCTCTTCCACTGATTTAAGTCATTTAGGATTTGTTGTTTCTCACTTTCCAGCCGCTGTTTCAAACGAGACTCTGTTTCCAGTGTAACTTTTGCACGGTTCAGCTCTTCTTCTAATCTCTGTAGCCTTGCCTTGTCTTGTTCCAAAGTGCTTATTTTTATCAGCAGGGTCTCTCTTTCTTGCATAATGTGAGTATACTGACTTTGGGATTCTTGAATCCTGGTGGAGGCCTAAAATTTAAAATGTAAAAAATTGAGAGAGCAAAATGTTATAATTCCCCATCTACTATGTTCTTTATCCTTTCCCCATAACCTAACCTATCACTTATTGGCTCTGGAAAATCTTCTTTTGAATATCCCTGTCCTGTATCCAAGAATTATGAATACTTTTTTATACTCTGACACCGTCTCTGAAAACTATTCTATTACCACCCAGCATATCCTGAATCATACCCATTTTTCACTTGTAGACCAGAACAAGTGTACTGCATCCCATCCAAATGGTCTTGGTTTTATTTCTGACTGTGGCTTAAGCAAGCCTTGACTTTATGGTGACCGTTACATTTTGACTACATTTTTACTCCAGCCCCTCATCCTCAACTGGTGAAAACTGGCATAGCACCATTTACTTTTGCCAATATACACCATCTGAGAATGTGGTCACAAGTACATTAAAATTAATATTAACATTATTTATTTTTCCTCGTCTATAATTTTCAATTTCAATTCCCCATTTTTTTCTTGAACTTCAATTACATTAAAGGTAGTCAAATTCAAAGAACTTATGAGTATTTACACAGAGCTATATAGCAATGCGTGCTCTACACACATCAACTGTATTAAAATCAATCGACTTTGTATGTAATATACATGTTTGTCTATCTCTCTACAAATACACACAAAGACATGAAATATTTATATGAAAAAAGAAAATATTAGGAGTGTAAAATGAAATACACAAAGGGAAAGAACAATGCTGAGAACTGGATCAGAAGGCAAATACTGATGATAGAATAAAAAGTAGTTTGAAATAAACACTGAAGATGTGAAATGAAACTACAAGGTAGCAGAGTTATGAAGGATTATTTTGTAACAGAGAGCATATAATAACTATGTATTTCATAGTTATGTGAGCTTAAATATATCATGCAATCTAGTGACATATGCTTAACAAAGATATGCTCAACCCACTGGAGGAGAAGAGTCAAAGTCCCTAAGTCACTTTTGCAGCTCTTCATTTCCAGAGAGCATAGCTGGTTGAGCACCTGGTGCAACTTACAATAGCCTCAGGACTGCTTTTCACTTGTGCTGGATGAAAGTCTCCAAGGAGCATACAAGCTTCTGGGATACTACCTTAAAACACAGTTGCAGCCCCGGCACTTTCTCTTGTACTCCCTCTTTCCCCTGTGGCTGTAAGGTGGGAATTTGTACAGAAGCTAGGGTTTCCTCCACCCTGGGGGAATCCTCAACTGGATGGGTAAGACAGCGTTATGGCCCATTGACACTTCTCGAGAGGTGCAGAGAAGCTAGAAAAGAGACCAGGATCTAACTCTGTTTTTTAAAAATCAAATTCAAAAAGGGAAGATTAATCAAATATAATTAAAACAGCAAAGAGTAAATGAAATTGATTCAAAAAGCCATTTGAGTCAATTACAACATCGGAGAGACAGTAAAGCCGTGATCAAATATTTGTGAATACCTCTCGAGCCTGCTTTTGGAATTTTTCAATTTCCTGTCTCAAATTTTCCCTTTCTCTCTGTAAATCATTAATCAGCCCCTGAAGTTCCAGGGTTTGCTTGCTGCTTGTTTTGAGTTGGTTCTTTAGTTCAACAATAGTAGCATTTTTTTCACTATCAGCTTCGCTTTTGCCCATTCTTAGATCATCATATTCCAATCTTAAATTGCGCAATTCTTCCTCTAACATCAAGTGTTCCTTGGTAAGATTCTCAGTAAGAGACTGAAACCTTTCGATTTCTATTTTGCACTCATTCAGGCTCCTGCTTTTGTCTTCAATAGCTTTCTGCAAGTGCTCATTTCGTAGGTGAGCCTGTTTTAAATGTTCCTGTTCTTGAACCAACTGATGGCTTAAAGTTTCAATCTCGGATGTGTATTTTCTTATCTCCTCCACGCATCTCTGCTTCTCTCTTAGATGACTATCTAGTGCCTCTCTCTGGTGCCTAAGGTCATCTTCGCTCCTTTTCTTTACAATGGACACTTCTTCTATCTGCTGAGTGAGACTGTTGATTCTAACTGACTGCTCTCTGAAAGATCGCCTCATACTTTCTAATTCCTCTTCTACTTTCTTCCTCTTGGAAGACTCCTCCGTTGCACTTTTATTCAGCCTACCAAGTTCCTCTTCCAATTTACGTTTCTGGAGCTGTAATTCTTTTACAGTGCTTTGGAACTTTGCACTTTCGTGATCCTTCCCTTTTTTCTCTTGTGAAATTCTTTCGTATTCAATTTTCAGTCGCGTCAGTTCCTGTTCCTGGATCCTCAGTTTGTTGATGGTTTCTGTTGCACTGGCATTAGCCTTCTGCAGATCAAACTGAACTCTTTGTAGTTGCTTCTTTTCCTCCTCCACATCTTTTCTCTTACTTGTTTCAACTTCAAATGACTTTCTCAGTCTTTCAATCTCTTTGTTTCTCTCCTGAATTGTCCTGGTAGCATCATCAAGTGACTGCTTGTATCGCATGCTTTCTTCAGAGTGCATCTGAATCACCTGTTTTAGCTCAACCTCCAGCTGTTGTTTCTTCTGGGAGATCTCTGAGCTAGTTGCTTTCTGCTGCTGAGCATTTTCTTCTATTTTTCTAAGATTCTCTGTTGTCTGACTTATTGTGTTCTTCAGTCTCCTAATTTCCTCACACAAATTCCTGTTTTCTCTCATGGCATTGTCAAGCTGTGTTCGGTAACTATTTGTGTCCTCTTCTTTTTGCACAGTAATCTGGTGAATTGTAGTCTTCGTGATATTAATTTCAGTCTCATACTTGCTCTTTAAATTAATGATTTCCTCATCAAAATTGTTCCTTACCTTAGCCAATTCATTTTCAAGTTGCCATTGGCTTTTAGTTTCTTCCTGAAGTTGAATCTTTAATTTTTCTATCTCCTTATTTTTTTCCTGGATGGTTGATGAAGCCTCCTCAAGAGCCTGCTTGTACCTGGTGTTGTCTTCATTCCGCACCTGAATTATCTGTTTCAACTCCAGCTCCAGCTGTTGCTTCTGCTGTGACACTTCAGAACCACATGCTTTCTGCTGAAGAGCATTTTCTTCTGCCCTCCTCCGTTGCTCTGTTGCTTGCAAAATGGCATCATTGAGCCTCACAATCTCATCTTTAAGGTCTCTGTTCTCCCTTGCCAGTCTATCCAACTGGTTTCTGAGACTTTTGGCATCATCTTCTTTTTGAGAAGATAGCTGATGGATTGTGGTCGTCTTAATATTAATTTCAGTCTCATACTTGTTCTTTAAATTACTCATCTCCTCCTTAAACTGGTTTCTTACCTTAGCCAATTCATTTTCATACTCCCTCTTCCGCGCGCCCTCATCCTGGAGCAGCATCCTTAACTTTTCTACCTCGTACTCCTTCTCCTTGATGACCTTCTCAGACTCTATCTTTTGCCAGCTCAGGCTATCTTTCTCATTTTGTCTTGTTTTCTGCAGTTGATCATTCTCATTTTTCTGCTGCTCATATCTGTCCTCCATCTGCTTCCTTTTCCTTTTCTCATCTTCAATCTCATAAGTCAATCTTGTTATCCTGTCATTGAGATCCTTGATCTGAGCATAGCATTTGTCCAGGTTTTGCTTAGTAGAATTGCCATCCATCTCGGCTTGTCTCTTCAGCTCCTCCAGACTCGTGAGCTTTGTTTTGAGCTGGGAACATTCCATCTGGAACTTCTGCAGATTCTGTTCCAGAAATTTATGTTTGTTGCTATTATCAGAATTTGCATCTCTGGAAAGCCTGAGCTCTTCTTCTAACATTTCAATTTTAGTGGTTTTCATCTGTGGGATCAAATTTGAAAAAAAACAAAAAAGGCTGTGATAATGATTTCAAACCCATCCCATAAATTAAGCCTTAATAGCCAGCCACAAATCATAAGGAACATGCCCAAGAAGAAGCAAGACTTTTATTTCATCACATCAGGACAGATTCAGATGCCCATCTTCACACCAAGAAGTACCTTACTCTGGAAAATCAATAGGATGACTTCCAAAGTAAGGTTCTTCCTGCTGTGAGTATGGATGGCCCAAACTAGCTTTTTGGTCTGGCAAGATCAAAGCTCACAACACTATATGCTGTTGTAAATTAATGGAATACCTTAGCCTCAAAACACTTCTAAGTTGCCCTCCACCCAGAATTTACTAACAATTAATACTCTTTGTACCACAGGCTACAATTCTTTCATGGAGGTTACAGAAGTCACGGAACTTGTAACTTCCAATGACCTCTATGAATTCAGCCTATGAACTGGGAGCTGCAGAGCGTCCCGTCCTCCCGCCATCCAGTGAGGGTAGCTCACAGCTCCTAGCCACCACAGGCAGCAGTGCCTTGGAGCTGCCATGGACTATGCTGTTACCTCAGAGTCTGGAGTTGCTGTGGGTGACTATGGTACCCCAGAGTTTCCTGTCATGGGTGGCACTGAAACTCCCCAGAGTTTCCAGCAGCAGTGAGGGACCTTGGGGCTATGAGCAGGCCCCATCAGCTACCAAGCCATTGCAGGCAGTGTGGGGACTTCACAGCTGATTTTGGTAATGGATATTTTTAGTAAAAGTCATTGCCCATGACCAGTCCAGGACTTTTACTAAAAATATCTGAGACAAAATATTAGCCTTATTCATAACCCCCTCTCCTATAAGCCCACAGTGCCCCAAGAGATAGGAACCCAGTTGTCTTCTCTGCTCGATAGCACAGGATTAGTACAGCAGAGTGAGTGGATTATATACCATTAAAGGAGCATAGAATTGGGCACATTTCCCCTGTACTCTAGGGAAGCTCCTTCAGAAGTGCTGTATCCAAAAGGCACACATGTGCCCTTAAATGAACCCATTTATGTGAGCTTACTACATTGCAACCAATCACTTTCCTACATGTACCTTACATTCCTAACACATGACCTCTCATTCGGACCTGATTCTGGTCTCATCATGATGAATCACACCAGCAGTAAAGTTACTAAAAATCAGTGGAAGGACACAATCAGACTCAGGCCCAATAAATAAATGTGAGGCTTACAGAAGTAGCCAGGGTTGGCATGACTACTTCTAGGCCAAATTCTTGACCAACTAGGTGGGGTACTTCTGATATTCCCACCTCATGGGTAAGTCTAATATACATCAGCTTCTATTTCACCTCAAAATTGGCCCTGCAAGTCATTATTCCTATCTGTAAAATGGGGAGAATGAATTGATTTGCCTATTTCATGAGTGCATTGTGAAGCTTAAGTAACTTGCTGTTGATACAATCCAGCATATTTTTTTGTTTCCAATGCTTTGTTTTGCATTTCACTATGGAAGAAAGCTTTTGCCCACTTATACTTGACTGTCAGATACTGTGGTGACAATGGAAAGTACAGGAAATAAAACAAGCAGGTTACCTTCAAATCCTCCATGCTCTTCAATATTTCACTTAAGAATTTGAAATAATCCCCTGATCTTGTAAGAAGCTCTATGTACCGAGATTGAATATCTGAAGCCTGGAAAATAAAAATAAAACCATGGTCAGTCTGTATTAGAAAGCTGTATGAGACCAAATAGGAGTTCGGGATTTTTCAGTGGTTTAAATGTCTTCCAAGAAACATCAATTTAGAGAGTATGGAGCTCATTCTTTGCCTTCAAATAACTCCTGATGATAACCGTAGAGACTTTGGGATGGGAAATGCCCCTTTTTGAGAAAACTGTCTCCTTTTTCCAAGATCCATTTTCCTCACTACAAGGAAATCCTGGGTTAGATTTCCTGCATCACCATGTATTTGTGACTGGAACAAATCACTTCAGGTAAAAGTTTCAAAAGCACCTAAGTGACTAATGAACCAAAATTCCATTTTCAAAAATGGCTTTGGCACTTTTGAAAAAATGTTGCCCTTACTCTCTCTGTGCCCCACCTGTAAAATGGAAATGACAGTTCTGCCCTGCCGTATGAGTTGATTAGGGAGATTTAATGGAACAGCACTTCTATATTTCAACCATGGATCTCAACTCTGCTCCTAGGATAAGAGAGGAAGGTTTCACACTTGTAGTTTTATTTTGAAAAGCAACAGATTCAGAAATTATCTATTCAGTGGTGACATGCGGAAGTGAAACATTACAAATAGAATGCCATGGCAGCTTCTAACTTTTTTGGATGTACAAAATAAAATGGAATGTAACATTTCTGACAGTGAAGCAGTCACAATGGCACAGAACTTCTCTCTCCTATTTTCTGACTCCAAAGGGGGATTTGCCCACAGTGAAACTGATGCACTACCACTGCACTGGGGGCTCTCTCAACAGGGACATGAAAGGAGATTGGGTGATCCAGAAGGAAGAATTGGAATGTAGGATACATGACAATGTGGATCAATCATTAAGCACATCCGTATGTGAGCAGCTTTGTTGCTGTTCCACAGGTGGATCTATCCACTGAACCCCCTGGAACTGCCCTGAGCAATGTCTGACAAGTCAGGCATGGCATGATGGGAAGACTTTTCCCTTAAGAGACTAGCATGGTTTAACAGAAATGCACATGGCCCCAAAACAACAGTAGTGCTAGCAATTAGGATTCAGCAAGCGTTTCTAGCCAGATATCAGCTGAAGCACCAGATGAAACATCTCATGTGAATGAATACAATCAACAAAGGTCGGGGTGGAAAGCAACGTACCTCTTGAAGAATCAGTCCTGCAGGTGACTTAACTATAGTCCTCTTGATAGGTATGCAGAGCAAAGTTTCCAAACCAGAGCTATAGGAAGCAGCCTGTAATTCATAATCCTGTAAAAGAATGGGAATAGAACACAATGCATTTTTAATGAACGATGAGAAACCACTCCTGGAGCAGAGATTTTTAGACAAGTATTTATAGACAAGTATTTATTGGTCTAAAAGGACATATGGCCTCCTCTTTTTTTGGATTATGGGGGAATCTGATATCCCTGAATACTGCAGAGGAGACTCAGATGAGAGCGTGTGTGTGCTGTGCAGACAGGACAAGCACGTGGCTCTCTGTGACGGAGGTGACATAGTTAGACGTGGAAGGAGTCCTGGGTGCAATCGTTCCATGTCATGTTTGTCACTAGAACATCAACAGAATCACCTCCTTTCTGTCTTTTTACATCACACAAAGGATGTGAACACATGCCAAACACGATAGTGCTACCACTGTAGAGCATGTGATGGGGCTGGGAGAAACATGGAGACAAGAGCAAGCCACACAGAAAGCCAAAGACCACTGTAATAGTCCCCTGCGGATCTTTCTTGACCTTTGTAGCTATTATATTCCCCTCTTCTTCCCCCCTAATCTGCATTAACCTTGGCAACCCAGAGGCCTGAGATTTCTTGTCCACTCCTGTTTTAATGTGTGAAGTAGAAAATTTGGTCTGGATATATAATGCCTTTCATCTTCTTCCAAAAATCCAGCAGATGTCAGTGGGAGCTGCATGCCACAATCAATGGACGCGATAGCCCTAAATAAGCAAGTAACTAGTATACAAATTGCTTTCATTAAATCCTCCTTCCCCAAGCTTTACACAAACAATTTCTGCACATACAGTCCAATATGAAAGGGATGACTATGGGAACTTTGCCTAAGGACAAGCTAACTGAAAAGTGCAGGAGAGGGTCCATATAATTAAAAAAAAGCCATTCCTCGTTGAAATGCAGGAATAAGTCTACCTTAATTGCAGCTGCACACAGATCCGCTTGCTTGAGAACCTCCTCCACTTTGTCTCGTTTTCCTGTTATTTCACTATGCAAGTTCTGTCCGGGAAACAATAAAATTACATAAAAACTTACTGCATTTCCACTTGCCAAGATTCTCCTTCATTGAGGAGAACAGCGGGTGACTGTCATTTTCTTGAAAGGGTGACTGCAATATAATATGACGAAACCATAGAAGTCATAACCCTAAAACCCTTACTGTTACTCAGCCCTTCTATGGACTAATGCTCATTGATATCAATGGAAACATACCCAAGGACTGAGTAACAACCTCTGGATTTGAGAAGTGCCTGGCTTTAGCTTCTATCCATCAAAACCACTTTTTTAAACTTGGTTTTCCTGCTGTACCTCATCATAAAACTGACATCAATTAGACTTCCTTGGATTAAGTTCAAAGGTGGTGATGTGCAAGGAGGTGGGTGGGTGTGAGTCTAAGAGGGTCTGTGCTCATTGCTTGGCTGTGCTGTTGCACAATAGAGACAGTATTACTGCTCCTCTCCCTTCCTTTTACATAGAACTGAGGTACACATAGATTGGGGGCCAAACTGTAAAGCCAAGCCATGGGCAGTTACTCACATGAGTAGCACTGTGGACTGCAATGGGACTATTTGTGACAGTAAGTGCTCACCAGTATGAGGAAAAACTTCATAGTCGGGTCATAGGTGATTTGAACAACAACATACAGAAAGTCAGTGGCAGGGTCACGAACTGAACCTAGTCTTTTTGGAGTCCCAGTTTAATGCCTAAGGACAAAACCATTCCTGACCCTGAACTCTAGGAGGCACTAGGATTTTCATTTATTCCCCCTGAAAATAGTTCAGAAATTATGAGAGCAAAATTATACTTTATTTTGAGCAGGGATGAGTTGGCGCAGAAATATCTGGCATTTCTCAACACTCAACCCATAGCAAGGACTCAGCTGTGACAGACACAGTATTTTAAAGAGTTGGAGGACAGTATTTCCAGATCAGAACAGACTGGCCATGAAATCCAGTGTCCTGTTGTGGGACCTCTAGGATTGTCAGCTATCTACCTTATTTATAGGATGACAATTACCATAGAAGTAACAACCCTAATAATGTCATACTTATGAACAACACTGAGAAAATACATAGGTCAGCCTGATTTTCATATTAGGCCCTAAGAGTCATAATGGCTGGATGGCCCTTGCAAGACTGCAGAGGGAAGACAACCAAGGAGGAGGCCAAAGATTTGGTACATCGACTGGATATCAGTAGACGGTAGAGAGACCGATTTGTATGACAGATAGGAGTAAAATCACGCATTTTAAAAGAAAGCTATAGTAGTCACAGACCCAAAAATGGAAATAGCAAATAAGAAGAGTATTTTCCATGTTTAGGCATAAGTGCTATTCTGAAATATTGTAAGCCAGTTGGGGGAGCATCTCAGGATGGTTGCTGCATTTCTCACATGGCTTAGTTTAACCAACTTTTCAACTGACACCATATAAACCATGACATATCTTTTTGCCTCTGGCTTTTGGGGGAGGGGGGCCGCGGGAGGGAGGAGTAGTAATCAAATATTTTCCAACTCAAAACAAGTCACTGCTATGAAGACAATTGCTATTATTATAAATACTTTTTAAAAATCTCTCTCTCAGAACACACTGCAGTAACATCTCATGTACCTTCTGCTCTTGTGAATATCTTATGATGGTGTTGCAATCTCCTAATTTCACAGCCTCAATAGTATCTTGCTTGCGCTTAGCTTCACAGATCCACTTGTTCAGAGCCTGGTACAAATCACGATAAGTTTTCAGCTGTTTGACCTGTCTTTCTAGATCCCAAGATCTAGAAAAGAGAAAAAAAATTAATGTGAAAAGTACAATCACGGTTTTCTAATGTATAAACAATTCCATCACTTTGTGCTCATTAGTACAAGAGGTAAAATAGCAGCTGCCAAAAGACAACTTAAGATCAACATTTTCAAATTTGTATGCTGAATTTAACATCTAAATTCATACTTAGGTACCTAAATAACTGCTCTTATTTACAAATGTCAGTGCAAATCATGAGTTCTCAGCCATTCTTAACATCAGACCACTTATGTAGTTACTTGATGTGGATTTTGCTGTCTAACTCTTGTGTGAGGATTAAGGATGTGAAAGCGTAATCATGTAAACAGTTAACTGATGACCTTAGGCTCATTGGTTAATGTTCTGTTACACACAGGCTCCTAGAGAGCTGACTGCTGCTTTGCATGTAACTGCTGAATTTTTTTTAGCAGTTACACAGTGATTTAATTACACACATTTAAGCATCCCTACTGAGGATACCACATGAGTGCTTGATCTAATTCCCACCAAAGTCACTGGAGACGCTCCTGTTAACTTTGGGGGTGCAGGCTGGAAGGGTTTGATAGACCTTAAATCATGACCTGGACCACTGATCAAGTTATTCTGGATTTGTATCAGTGTAAGCAGAATCTGGCTTGTTAACTGTAAGTAAGAGCAGAATTCGGCCTGAAGTCATAGGTGCTGGGAACTAGGTGTGCTGGAAGTGCTACTCCTCCACCTTTATCCCCTTCCATCCCCCATCTTGAGGTAGTAACAACCCCCCCCCCCCCCCATACTCAGTTTGTGCCTTCAGCATCCCCACTATATTTAAAAAAAAAAAAAAAAAAAAAGTTCCAGCACCAATGCCGGAAGTAAAAACTTCAGGATTTGACTCCAGTTTGTTAAAAATGAAATATTATTTTAAAAATCTAATTTCCTTTTTACTCTTTATGCAGTTTCAATTTGAGCAGGGGGAGGGGGAAGGAGGAGGCAATTTATTCAACCCAAACAATGAATACAGATTATTCAATTTCATTCTTTTCTAATCAGTGTCATTTTCTGGCTCTCATGCACTAACACAATGCTGCAGAGGTCAAGTGACAAAACACTGAAGGGGAATGTTTTAAATCCAAACTATCAACTATTTTCAGTTACATTTAAAAAAAAAATCTCAAGAATATTTATTTCTATATTAGGGTAAATAAACCTCCCTTCACCCAACGAAACTCTATCTTTTGGACCCATCCTACTTGACAGTGTCCTTTTAAGCATGCTTGTCCTACTTTTGGAAAAAACAGCATGTCTTTTTCCCACGTCCATAAAACAAAACTCTATGCAGAGGCAACCAAAATTCCCCAAATGCTGGTTACAGCAGCACAATATTTTTCTTCTAGCTATGACAAGATGATGATCACAATATCAAGAACAATGGAAGGAGAGGGAAAGGACCATTAGGAAATATAGACAAACCTGTGGTCTATTTGTTTCTCTACCCTTTGCCAACGATCTGTTATCTGGCTGACTTTGTCAGTGTACTTCCCAAGGTCCAAATCATAGAGGACATAAGCTTGGCTAGACTGTGAGTGGATCTGCATTGCATTCTGCAGCTCAGTCTCCAAGGTGTTCAGCAATGCCTTTTTCTGGTTTAGGTCTGTTTTCATTTTCTGGGTGTAAGAGAAAACAATGAAATATTTAGCTTCCTCCTGGTCTTGATCTTCAACAGTACGTAAAACATGTTTTAAGGTTTAAGCATTTGACCAAAGCACAGAAGCTTTTGGATGTCAACAGGACTTTTGGATGTGCTTAAATTTAAGCATGTATGTAAGTGCTTTTCTGAATTGAACTCTCATTTTCAGTGGCTACCATCTCAGCTCTTTTCAATGGTAAAGAGTGGATTTTATACATGAAGATTCTGGCCTGCACTCCTCTAGTTGCTGTACACATGAAAATCTCATTTAATTCCAGGGGATACAGCTGTACATGGAACAGCTGCAGATCAGGCCAAGAAACTGTCAAATACTTTTTATCTAACTGTATGTAAAGATGTGCAAAGACTTTTTAAACAAAACTTTATTCTTCAGGTTAGTTTTACAGCAGACTTAGAACAACCTCTCAGAAGTCCCTGAATTAAAAACAACCAAACAAACTAATAATAAATTTGACGTCTCACCAAACTGCCTATTGTGCAAGTGCAGCCCACTTTCGTATTTCCCCAATCTTACTGTTGCTGTATTCAATAGTGGCCTTCTCATGAAAGTACAAATAGCTTATGGGAAGCTCTCAATAAACAATGGCTGAAAAGGACTGAAAGGACAGCTGTGGAATGGTGTGTGGAAAGCTATCCCACCAATGCCCCTTTGCTCTGACCACACCTCCTTTTTCCCCACAACACCAGAAGTGGGACGGAGGAGGAGCAGCATAGGTATACTCATCCTTACTCTGGGATGATCTCCCAATGCCAACTGGCTCCACAGCTAGATTCTACCACAGTGAACCACAAAGCAGTTGCTTCGCTTTCAGACCTGGTCTACTGTAAGGTATCATAGCCAAATAAATTCATAATAAAGTCACCCATCCCTGGCTTGCACAATCATGCCTCAGAAGCACAGTTCATCTACTATGGGCGATCATGTACTCTTCAGACATCTCCAGTTAGAAGATGGAGTAAGAAAAGAAATTTGGGGAGCAAGTCTGGAGACATTAACCCTGTTACTTAGTGAACCACCGCGGACCCCTCTCATTCCCCCACACGGAATTTATTCCTGAAAGTCACCAGGAATCTGAAACATGATGATTTCAGTGTATAAAAAGTGTCCCCAACAGTTACAACTGTATTCATAAATATTCATAACCTCCAGCTGTAAAAGCATTTAGTCAAACTCTTATTTGGTGATGAAACCTATTCATGAAGGTCAAAGGCACCGACTTTCTCAGGTGCCAGGGAGTGCTCAGCCTACCTGCTCTGCCCTACACCCAGCCCCCAATCCACCCTTTCCCCTAAGCCCACACCCCTTCTCACTCCTCCCCCTAGTACAAGCAAGTCTGGCTCCTCCCCTTCCTTTCCAGCACCTCCTGCATACTGCAGAACAGCTGATCTGGAACAGTTGATCCATGGTGGGCAGAAGATGCTGTGCCGGGATGGGGACCTGTGGTTGTTAGGGCTGCCAGTGAATGGGGAGCACTGGGGAGGAGAAGGTGGAGCCGGCTGCCTGTGACTTAAGCACCCACTTTTTCCCCTGGATGCTCCAGGATCAGAGTCAGAGCCTATGATACAGAGTCCAGCCCTGCAGTTGCCTGTGCCTGGGATTGCACGTGCCTAACTCTCGGTGGAAGGTCGGAGGTCAGCACCATCACAGGACCAGGCTGCTGGCTAACACAACACTTATGATTTAAATTTGTTCCATGGAAGATGTTAGGAAAGTTAAAATATCACCCTCGTGAAACATCCTAAACACTACAGGGCCTGGTGTAAATCAGCATAGCTCCACAGTAGTCAATAGGAATCCTCCCCTGCTTCCGCATCTCTGGAATTTCAGGCAATACAACACTTCAGTAGGCCTTTAACCTCTCACCTTCAGACAGGCTCGGTATGCCTCCAGTTTATCAAGGTCCAAAGCAACCGTTTCCTCTTCAGTGAGTCTGACTTCAAAAACTTTGATCATATCTTCTGTTTGTAGAATAACCTGGAGTAGTGACCTCAGTGCATTCAAACTGCCATAAATAACACAACCCAAAATAAATCCATTACAACACAAGCAGGATAAATGATGACATTTGATTTTACAGCAATAGTGTTTAAGGCCTGAAAGAACCACCAGATCACCTACTCTGACTAGCTGGCTCTCTCAGGTCCAGCAACATGACTCAGAACCCACACACTAAATCCACTATATCTTACTACTCAAAAGGGGGAGTCTATGGGTACGTCTAAACTACATGCCTCCGTCGACGGAGACATGTAGATTAGCCAGATCGGCAGAGGGAAATGAAGCCGCGATTAAAATAATCGCGGCTTCATTTAAATTTAAATGGCTGCCCCGCTCTGCCGATCAGATGTTTGTCGGCAGATCGGGGCAGTCTGGACGCGACGCGCCGACAAAGAAGCCTTTCTTGATCGGCACAGGTATGCCTCGTGAAACCAGGTTTACCTGTGCCGATCAAGAAAGGCTTCTTTGTCGGCGCGTCGCGTCCAGACTGCCCCGATCTGCCGACAAACAGCTGATCGGCAGAGCGGGGCAGCCATTTAAATTTAAATGAAGCCGCGATTATTTTAATCGCGGCTTCATTTCCCTCTGCCTATCTGGCTAATCTACATGCCTCCGTCGACGGAGGCATGTAGTTTAGACGTACCCTATGATATAAAAGAAAACCCCACTACACCTGACTTTTTCAAAAGACAGAGATGGAAATCAACATAGGGGTATGGCCATTCCACATGCGTCCCTATGCAGGATCAAGGCTTAAAATATTAATTCTAGGATGTGCTTTGTTACATATTTATATGAAAGGCCCTAGATACAATATCTTTTTTTTATAATAAACAAAAGCAGTTCTTTGGACTAAGTAAAATCTATGGAGATAGTTAAGAGAAAGGAAAATCTTTGAGGTTCATGGTTTGTTGTTGCTTTTCTTACCTGTCTAAGTAGCCAGCAGAGACACCATTAATATTTTCCAGTCTCTGAAACAAGTTATTCATCTCCAACTGCAAATAGACATACTTTTCAGAGCCTCTGAAGTTGGGCAAGTAATCCTTATGCTTATTGAGGGTGTCAGACATTGTTTGTGAATCATTTTGTATACCCTGATGAAAGAAAAAAAAATCTGTTTTATGCTGAGACATTTCTCGTGGCTAGATAGGCATTCTGCATTATATAGGCCAATAATCTTCCCTCCAAAATATTTCACCTCCTCTAATGGATTTCAATGAGGGCTAAAATAGTGTCCTCATTTTTTCTTCCAGATGCCTGGATTAATAATAGTCACCTATTACCTGTAGGCACAACTCTATTCACTTTTATGCACAAGCACAAAACTGTAGAATTACTGGACACACCTCTTCTAAAGCCCTCCTCCACCACGCAGGCCTACATGCAGTTCAGCACTAGAGATACTAACAACAACAGTGCCTACTCAGCACTACCCACCCCCACTGCCATAGTCCTGCTTTTCTAGAGGTCTTTGCAGCCTCTATGACCATGGGGGAATTCACCTTTGAAAAATGAATCAGTTCAGGAAAACCCCCCCAGCATTTTATCACTTTCTGAGCCACTGATGTATCCTGCATGAAGGGGACACTGACGTAAAGTCTAGTACAATTAACTGAAATGGGTCATATTTTTAATCATTACACAATGGGCCCAACTGAGGCCGTGCACAGGCACATGCCCAAAAATTCTTAGTCTGGAGGGGGAAGTGCCTAATATAATTTTTCTGACTCGTTCTCCCCCCCTTCAAAGTTCGTAGCCCGTAGGTCTACAGCAGCCAAAGCAATGGAAGAAAAATTCAGGGACAGAGCCCATGAGCAGGAAGTATCCAGTCTTCATTTCACACAGATTACAACTGCCTCTTGTAGAAATTATCCGTGCAGGATAATGTTAATATTGCTTTTGCTCATGTGCAAAATGTGAACCAATGTCCATGCCAAAAGCAAGGGGGCCAGCACCCAACTGAACAGAGTTTGCTTCTAAAATTAGACGGTTGTCTCTGCTTAATTCCCCAAGAGAAGAATGAAAATTCAGTCCATAAAACCATTGTTAGTTTCCTCTTGAAAAATGTCTTCGCTCAATTATACCCACAAAACATGCAGAGAAAAGAACAGGATTTAGCTATTTCCTAGTTGATCTGGAATGCAATACAACAGTCTGTGGGAAATGTTCAGTGTAATTGAAAGATTCAGGGAAAAACCACCTACCCTTACCTGTAACTCATTTATTTTGACTGAAAAATTGTGGGAAGCCCCCTGATCTACTCTGAGAGGGGTTCGTTGTACCATACGCATCTCGCAGATTTCTATTTGTCGACGAATTTTCTGGAGTTCCGTCAGCAGCCAGGCCTCCTGCTTCTCAAGTTCCCTGTTTCTCTCATTAACTGATGCCAATTGAGTGACTTCAGTTGCTACCACTGTAAAACACATTGGGAGATAACCACTGGTCTATGAAACCTGTCAAAGAACTAGCATGAAAGTCAAGGCAATAACAACTTTATCTAAAAGTTTGTTTGGCTTGTGGAATTAAGATCCCACACCTTCCTCTGTTCTTATGCAGTTATAATAGAACAAACAAAAAGTTAGAGGCCATAAAGAGAAGGCTATTTAAAATGAAATGGAAAAATGAAGTTTTACTTTCTGATCACTATAAATACAAAATATGGGCTAACTTCTGTTTTCATTTGTGCTGGTGCAAACTCACAGCATCTCCACTGACTTTGCTGAGAAATTCAGATTCACACCTCTTCTAACTGAACACAATTTGTTCCTCTAGGCAAACTATTAAACAACCATTGTTTTGTTTTGTTGGGAGAAGCAATAAAGTTTCTTCACCATGAATCTTAAGGGGATTTTCTTAATTACTCGTATGCCAGTAGGGGTCCAAATCAGTGCCCAATGAACTTGGCTTTAAAGGACATTGGATCAGACCTAGCTGAAGAGAGACCTTAAACATAATAAGCATTTTAAAGAAATAAATGAACACATTCAATCACTGAAATCACACCTGTATGTTGCTGCTGTTGCTGTTGCTGCTGTTGCTGTTGCGGGCGTTGTTGATTTGGCAGTTGTATAACCAATGTCTGATAGAGTTTCTGAGCATCAGTAAACTGTGTCTGGATTTTCCGTTTGTCATCTTCCCCAAACATCTCCGAGCCTTGACTGTTTCGAAGGAATTCTTGGTAATGGATCTCCAGATCAGTTATGATTTTCTGATAATCTTCTCTGCGCATTGTTTTCAGCTAAAACAAAGATGCAGAACTTGTTAAAAAAATGGGACTGGAGCAGGCTAATGATAGGTGAATCACCAGGAAATGTAGTAGCCCAGCTGTGCTACAAAACAATAGGGGATGCACAGTTTAGAATGAAGTTCCCCAGCCTATCTATAATTCAAACCCCTGAATTATAAGTTCTCTGTAGAGCAGATATACATTCATGGTCTAGATGCAACAGTTTGGTGGTAACTTAACGGGTCTGCTGTTCATGTCCCATCACCTCTCGGTACCAGCAGTATATAATGGAGGGGCAGGCTATGAAAGGAACCATACAGCAAACTTTCCCACATACTAATCTTCCAGTATCTCTCAACTACAGTCAAACAGAAATGTGTTTTGCTTCTCTGTTAATGGAAAGTTTATATAAAAAGAAATATAGGCCCTTGCACAACAAAATCTATATAGCCCCTTGCACAACAAAATCAAAGTCTAACACAGTGGTTCTAAACATGGCTACATGTGGAACCAGTGCTAGTACAGTATGTGTGGTCAGTGGCAAAACTAGTACAGTACTTCAGGCTTTTGATTTTCTGAGCTTTGGTCCATCTTAAAGATAAATTGGTGTTCTGGAGTCTAGTTCATTCCCACTGTCCTCCTACCATATGAATGCACAGAGCCTTGCAAATCCATGGATATCTGCATATATCCAAAGAGATCTGCATCTGTACTGTTTACCATCTTTGCAGTTCACGCATCGGACCTGGATCCGAATTTCTGTATTCATGCAGGGCTTTAACGAGTGTCTGCTCTGTTCCTGGAGATATGAGTTTAGGCTGTTCTCAATCACTGTACTGGGTGTTTACTGTGTGTGAGAGACACAGCTGAATGGGACATAGCGAGCACTGCTAAGTCTAGTCAGTTGGCATAGCTGTATGAAGAGGTTGAGCACTTCTGGTCTGTCATATTAAAGGCTTATTGAATACCCACCTTAGCAATAGTCATGGACCTGATTTTCTCAATGTCAATCATGCAATAGTGCCAGGAAACCAGACTCTTCATGTTGATGTACAGCTGGTTCCACAGAGCCAAAATAGCTTCATAGTACTGCTCAATCCTGAGATGGGAAAAAGAAATGTCATCATCATTTGGAACTCCTATGCCTCCTGCCCATCACGGAAACATTCTCTTGAGAAAGCCCAGCTAGCCTGTCTGTTACTAGAAATTATCTGTGTCATTTAGCGTTTGCATATTTTTAAGTCAGTAAATTCAGTAACTAATTTAAAGATAGTCTGCAAAGTACTTTAATCACAAAGACATGTGAATCTACTAGTGAAAAGATAAAGCAAAAAAAGGGGCACAAACCATTTTTTCCTTCTCAGGTAGGCCATATTAAAAGTGATGTCAGAAATGTGACAAAACAGCAAGCGCCACTAAAATTTTGGCTGAAGACAATTCAGACTCCCCAAGCCAGATCTACACCTGTAGTCCAGAAGTATTCAGTGTGGCTTGCAGAGGGGTAAGCTCCCATTCCAACATTTCGTTCGCATCAGGCCAATCCCTGGCACAAATTAGAGTACCCTGTTGTCCACACTAATCTGTGTCCACAGCCAATGGTTCCAAAGCAGCTGAGATAATTAGGGAGCAGAGATGAAGGCAGAGAAATTTTTTTTTCAAATTTTATTTTAAAACATTCTTAGCATACACCAAGTTTCATCCATGGTGTGCCTTTATACAAATAAGGGGTCTGATCTTTTATGACTTGGGCCTTTTCAAATAAGGGCTCTGATCTTTTATGACTTGGGCCTACTTAGGCCCAAGTTATAAAAGATCAGAGTCCTCATTTGAAAAGGCCCAAGTAATAAACAAGGGCTTTTGTAAACATTTTTGCCAAACCGAAGCAAAATATTCAGAACTTTATCAATAACTCACTTAGTAGCAAGACCCACAGCGAATGGATTAGGAGGAGGAATAATAAGACTGACAGATGGCACCAGCATATCCACTCCTCCTGGGCCAGTCACAAGCCATTTGCTGCGCTCAGTGTTGTCCTTCAGTATGCACTCATCTCCTTTGCGCACAGTTTTCTGTAAATAAAGCAGAAGAGTTTTTTTTTAAATATTCTTCTTAAACGTAAAGCAAATATGGTATTCTAGGCAAGATGGACAGACCTTTAACCATGGGGTAGTCAGTGGCTTTAACCCCACTTCCTATGGTGGCATAAGGAGGTCCAATGCCTCACTGGCATTTCCTAAAGTCACTGTGTGTGGGGGCTATAATTACCTAGATCCATCTAGGTCTGCTAGGAGCTCCTGCGACTCTGTGGCTGCAGTCATAGCCAGACAATATCTCCACTGTCTTCCCAAATCTAAGAAAGGAAACTTCTTCCCTCCGTTTGCCCTCACAACTCTCTCTAATGTACAACCCGATTACTGAGGTGCTGTGCTAGTCATAAATACAGGTCTAGGGCCACTTCTTCATGTCTTTCCTCACCAGCCAATACAGGGCTTGTATGGAGACCCTTTCTACAGAATGCAAGGCTATTCACTCACTCTTCATTGGCTACTTCACCTGCAGTCCCCACCCTAATCAGCTCCTATCCAGCATTTGAGTGGTGTGGAGAACCTTACACTGGCCCTTTGAGCCACAGAGGAACTTTACATGTGCATGTTTCTGCTCCAGAACATATTGTGAATTCATCCAATCGGGGGACAGAAACAACAGCATTCAATCTCTCTGACCAATAACAGCTAAGTGACACAGTACAGTTATGAATATATGAGCAAACTATTCAGAAAGATTCAAATCAATTCAAACATTCAGTATTGACCAAGAGGATTAAAGGGTTTTACATAGGTCAACCAGAGATTCATTGGGAATTAGCTGGTCAGCTCTACTTTTTATAGCATTCATTCTATTCTGTAAGAAGTACTCTACCAGATCCTGTTTGTAGTCACACAGGGCCTTGAGGATAATGGGTTTGTTACTCCTGTGGTCTGGGTTACGAGGCTTCAGCTGCACAATCTTCTTGGACTTATTCACCAAGTTCTGCACCTGTCTCTTGTATTCTAGAATTTTCTCTCGTTCTTTCTGAAAAGGTAAATTGTATTTTAACATTTTGTTTAAAAAAAAATGAAACCATGTTCACTTCACATATCTGTATTCATGTCTCAAAAGCCTAGATATGGCTTCCAGAAGTCAGTGGCAAAAACTATTGACTTCAATGGGACCTGGATTTGCTCTGCTATGAAAAATTGTATGGTTTTTTTAAAGACTGTATTTTGAATTAAAATATGAGGCATCTCATAGTGCTTTATCCAGATCTATGACATGTTTAAAGTGGAGTGCAAAAATATGGGGCCCAAATGGAAAGCACCTCGCACACTATGCATATGCTCAGAATCAAACAACAATAACCTGAATCTTCACTCAGTTCTTTTCCAGGCAAGCTCCCATTAAAAGCATTGGTTGTTTTCTCTGGAAAAGGAGTAAGTCAGGACTATACCACTGGCTCCTGATGAACAAACATTTAACTCAAATATAGCTTCAAGTCTTAAGATTTGCCAAGGAGACTGCTACAATATAAAATGTGTTAGATCCATTATTAGGTATGCTATACTTTTGGGGGGGGAGGAGTGTCTGTTTTGAGGACTACATTAATCTGATGTCTGGTTTCTATCTATTTTCTGGCCTGTCTTACACCTGAGAATGAGTTGGGCCCACGCTATATAACATAATAATGTTCAGCAAACTTGCCTATGAAGCACTGAAATACAAATTCAAATGATGATGCTGACACACATGTAAGACATCACCAGAAATATTCACCATGTAGTTTTATTGTGGAACTCTAGAGTAAAGACAGGGGCCCAATTCTGCTTCTGTTGAAATTGTTTGAGGGAAGAGTTTTGCTACTGATTTCAACCACAGCAGGCCCATAATTTATCAGTGAAATCTAGAAAATTTGACCATACCTCCAGTTCTTTGATCTGATCCAGCAGGTTTTGGAGTGACATGTTCTTATCACATATGTACTTCTTCCTGATAGAGTCCTGAAGATTCTTCAGGTAGTTTTCAGTGGATTGGGCCTCTTCAAAAAACTACAAGGAAGGATTGTGATTCTAGTTACACAGAACTGTCAAAAACTATTCCTTTAAGCAACAATGAATATTATCATGAGCAAAAGGAATCAGAATCTTGATCTAAATGAGAATCCCAGTTTACATTATGGTGAAGTGCAGTGTTTACAAGAATACTACATGTTCCTTTGTATTAGATACATAACTATATGACTTCATGAAAATATGTACATAGGAAAAATGACTTTTGGTTACCAAGGGACATGTTCATGCATTTAATCAACTACAGAAGTAGGTGAAACATCAGATTTCCTATAAACTGTTGATCAAATCAACAGGACAAATTCTTCAGTTCTTACTTGAGCAAAATTGACACTGAAATAAATGGGAAGTTTCCTCCAAGAAGGACAAAAGACTATGGCCTTATCTTACTCAAAATTGGCAGCAATATCAGGGAGTTTCTGAAATGTGACATTTTTTTAAAGTGTTATGTGACGCTTTAAGTATAAATAAAGAAGAAGAAAACTCGATACATAAAGAGAATTATTACTGCAAACCCCAAAATTCACCTGAAAGTATGCTGCATTCTCCTTCAGATGAACATCAATGCATTTGGTGATCTGAAGAATCCAGCTCCACTGAGTTTGCAGTGTGTCCATGTATGCCTATTAAAAAAAAAAAAAAAAAAAAAAAAAGAACATGATTCATTGCACTTTTCTTCCACTCACCTCAAACAACCTAGAGCATGATTCTTTATCTTTAAACACCTTAGAAAGGCAGGGTCTGCTACTGCAAATATATGCAACTGTGAGTGATTTGTCTCATTCATATAATTCTACTGATTTCAATTAGGAGAGTCATGTGGATGTTTGCTGGATTGATATTCAAATGTGGCTCCTGGATTGAATCGGATTTCATCCGCGTAAAGCCTTAAAGACGGGATATATGCAGTGAAATGTACGTCTGTTATTTATAAAGGGAATTTTACCAGCACAGCAACTGATGTACCAAGTAGTTATAGTGCAGAAATGGTGAATATTGACTTTAAACAAAGGACTATCAAATGCACAAAGAAATCTGAATAATAAAGTCTTTCTTTCCTCAGTAACTGTTCTGTTAGTATCAGAGGGTATGTCTACACTACCCCACTAGTTCGAACTAGCGGGGTAATGTATGCATACCGAACGTGCTAATGAAGCCCGGGATTTAAATTTCCCGGGCTTCATTAGCATAAAGCCGGCTCCGCCATTTTTAAAAGCCAGCTAGTGCGAACCCCGTGCCGCGTGTAGCCGCGCGGCATGGGGTTCGCACTAGCTGGCTTTTAAAAATGGCGGAGCTGGCTTTATGCTAATGAAGCCCAGGAAATTCAAATCCCGGGCTTCATTAGCACGTTCGGTATGCATACATTACCCCGCTAGTTCGAACTAGCGGGGTAGTGTAGACATACCCAGAGGGGGTTGCCATGTTAGTCTATAAGGTGCCAGAAGACTTCTCGTTTATACAGAATCAGACTAACAGATTTATTGGAGCATAAGCTTTCATGGGCAAAGACCCATTTTGGCATCAGATCAACTGGGTCTTTGCCCACGAAAGGTAATGCTCCAATAAATCTGTTAGTTTATAACAGCCGTGGCCAACCCATGGCTTGCGAGCCACATGCAGCTCTTCCCCCCCTCCCAGGGTGCGGCTTGCAAAGCTCCCCCCGTGGCTCATAAAGCCACCCACGCACTCCCAAAAACGGCCCCCTCTTCCCAGCTCCCTGTGCTGACCTGGGCAGGGGAGCCATCCGGTGAGGCCATTAAAGATGTAGAATTAAAGACGGCGTCGGCCAGCAGGAGCCTGACGTGGCCAAAAAGTCTCTAAACGCGTTTAACTGCATTTTCTTAAAGAGGCAGGGCTCCACCAAATGTGACTGGGGGCTCCTTTTAAAGGAACAGTCCTTTTTTGTTTTTGCTCAACAACTTTGCCCCAGCTCTTCACGCTGGATCCACTGATATCTTGGCTCTTTGCCCAGAATGGGTTGGCCACCCTGGTCTATAAAGGTGCCACAGGACTTCTCTTTGTTTATGCAAATTCAGACTAACACAGCTACCTCTCTGATACTTATCACCATACAAGGCACTGAATTTAGCCGTACAGAGTGGAAATCCATGAACCTCATGTTCCGTTAGCGTTCTTAGGAATTACTTATAATCAGGGCTCGCCGAACCGCGGTGAGCCCCGCTCATCAGCCGCGCTGTCCGGTGATCTGCACATGCGCAGATCATTCTGCTCATGCACAGATCGCCCGAACTCGGCTCTTCCGGGTTACAATCTACTCACGCGTGGCGAGTAGATTGTATTATTTGTCGAGCCCTTCTTATAACTATAGTACTTAACATTTCTGTAAGAAAATGTTACATTCTGAAATTGATGGAGTCTCTTTAAATGTGAGAAGATAAAATAATATACAGTATTTCCAATTTGTGAAAACAATTTTTTTGGCCTAGCTACTGATTTATGTTCTAAATATCAGTTGGAGAATGAGTTTATCATCACATTACATAATCCCTCAATGAGATGGGTGGCTACTTTCACAAACATGGGCAGCTAAGTTATCAAAGCAATCAGAAGGGAGATGCCTAGCTACAATTAAGTGGGTCTCATACAAAATCAATCCACACAGGATGAAGGAATTTAGGATACACCTAGATTTTGCATAAGACCAACCATGAATTTTACACACACGACCAACCATGAATTTTACACACACACACACACACACACATACGCACACACACGAAACGATCAGCTCTGCCAACAAAGAGGTTCCACTGGAGTTGCCATATAAATACAGGATTTAATTTACAGATCTCTCACTTCACTGGAAGTTCACCCACAGCACTACTACAGGATCAGGTTTAACCCTAGACAGCCTAACCTACCTCAATTTTGTCAGAAGCAGGGTGCTGACTGAGCACTAGTTGGTCGCTTTCTTGCTTAAGTTTGTTGAGCTCTTTTTCTTTAAGCTCCAGCTGGCTCATGCGTTTCTGTGAATACAAACCACAACATTAAATAAGACTTCAAAAGCAAATTACAGTAAAACTCCATTAGTCCAGCATCCAATGCTCTGGCACTCCTGATGGTCTGGCACCATCGAGAACCTGGAAGTGCTCCAGGCAGCCGGACCATTGGAGCTGCTCTGCGCCCGGCTTCCCCGATTCAACCCCTCGGGGCTGCGGGACCAACCCAGCAGCAACCCAGCTACTCTGCCACAGGCATCCCCGATTCAGCCGCTGCTGAAACTGACCAGCAGCGGCTGAATAGGGGACATCTGCGGCAGAGCCAGACTATTGGAAGGGGGGGCTATGAGGCGTCTGGGGTGGCATCTCCCTCACCCCACTCCAGACCCCTCACAGTCCCCACTTCAGATAGTTCGGCATATCTGATAATCCAGCACCCCCTGGGTCCTAAAGGTGCCGGATTATCTGAAGTTTACTGTAACAATCGTACATCATGATCTTGTTTAATAAAACAGTTTCCAAAAAATGTTAAAGGCTGATAGTGCTATAGAAAGCTATTATAAACAAATTAAATATTTATGAAATATAGTCTATTCAAAGTGATACAGTAATATATTCCATAACGTTAAAAGAATAGTCTCTCTGGTACTAACTCTGAGACTGTACACCTCCGCACTATTCCCTTTGCAGAACAAAGCCACTATCTAGCCCTTACTGTTTCCATGCAGTGATCAAAGGAAAAATTGCAGCACCTTGCAAAATCTAACATAACGTGTCTAAGAAAGTATCTGCGTTTGGTTTGTAAATGTTCATTTCTTTATTAAATGAATGCCATGCTTGGGAAAGATGCTGCATTAATAAGCCTAGAAAGTGAAGGGTACGGGCAGCATATAATGCATACTTTCTCTCCTAACACTCCCTGTGTGCTTAGAGACAATCGATAAAGGTGAAAAAGTAGTTTTCTACGTCCATGAGATAGATGTGCTAATGGAAAGAGTGGGAATTTTAGATGTAGCGACCAGTCCACAAAGAGCAGGCCTGAGGCCACCAAGCCACATCACAAAGGGCAAGAGTGTGTCACAGATTTTAAAGCCAGAAAAAAACATTATGGTCATCTAGTCCAACCTCCTGCTTAGCATGGGGTATAGAATAGCTACAAACGCTTCCTGTGTCAAGCCTATGCTACAGAGGTAGAGCATATCTTTTAGAAAGACATCCAGTTCTAATTTAAATAGAAACCACTTGGTAACTGCTGGAACAGGATAGATACAAACTTGCTGCCTAGAAAGGGAAGGAAAGTAGTGTCCTGAGTCCTGCAGTGCCAGTCATCAGGGGTTGTTGGGGGAAGAGGGGGTGGAGAGAGGGGAGCGTTGCACTGACTTACAGAAAAGGCCTCCTGCTTCCTAGCAATATCAGTGTTCTTGTCACTCCAGTCATACAGGAGCTCCTCTTCCTCACAGTCATTGATCCACATGATCTCTCTGCTAGTGGCTTGGATGAGGTTCTGAAACTGGCGCAGTTGATCCATTCTCTCAAAGGAGAATTTCTTCAAGGAAAACCAACAAGAAACAAAGTTAAAAAAATTCTGAATCACAAAATGCATCTTTTTTTTTTTAAACTAATACAAATATTATTGCAAGACAACTGTTGAATATAGACCAAATGACTTCATTGATTAAGCAGTGGGACCCAGAAGTCATCAGCCTTTGGAAACATTTGGTCCGAGCATCAATAGAACAGCATGACTCAGAATTAGTTTTGTAGAGCAGGTTTGGATTGCTATTTACTTCCAAAAGGAAGAAATGGCTCAAGAACACCCCCGCTAATCTAAAGAAAAATGCAGTTTGCTATTGCCATTGGTACAACCATTAGCAGAGCCCAGCAAGCGATACATGAGAGCATAGTCAACTTCAGGTACCACTCCTGTAAACAGTAGGGAGCGAATCTCAGAGGTAAGAAAGATACCCTCCCAACTCCCCCCCCCCCAAAAAAAAAGATGACAAAAAATGAAGGGGTCAGTTTTGTTGCTGACCCTGCTAAATCCCATTAATACTAATGGGAGTTACAGTCATATGCCAATAGCAGAACAGACCCCTGGAAGTAGAATTCAGGTCAGTAAGATGCATAAAAGAGTACAGCACAAAAAAGACACTGCTAGCATCTAGTTTTTAATACCCAGCCTGCCTCTTAACTAGTGAGGATGATATTCACCCCTCTGCAGACTGGACTAAGTGGGACCCGCAAGGTGCACAAACTGTGTGTTGGACCTGTGCTATTTTATCCTTCTTGTATCATATGTAAGCTACTAATTAGACAGAGCACATGTTTCCAACATATGTCAGAGGAAAACAAATTTGCTTACCAGCAGGGTTTCATATTCTTCCTCTAGCTGATGCACTGCAGCCTTCTCACGCTGAAACAAAGACAGTAATTACTTAGTGTGCTTTGCATACTGACAAACCTAGAGATGAACAGACCTGTGCAAACTCTAAGGTGCTTACATACAACAGTGATGGGCACCATAAGTGATCCAAAGACAGACAGATATAGGGGCTGAATGAAATTACACTTGGTCTCATGAACAGGTGCCAGGGTGGTTTACTTGTCTGCTCCTATTTCAGTTACAAGAACTGAAAAAAATGGCGCTGTTATGACCCAATTAACTCCAGCCCAGACTGCACACTTTGGTGAAGTTTTCTGCAGGGGCTGGTGCAGAGCTCCAGCACACCCTGAGCAGCACCAGGACAGTCTGAGCCTGCCGTGGATGCGCAATCTCCCCAGTGCTGCTTGGGACGCACATTGTCTCTAACACACAGAACAGCTCTTGAAATTGGGTGCCCTGTGTGATTAGAAGGAATTGGCACGTTTTAGAACTATTACAATTACCACAATGCTACATATACACACACACCACTGGCAGCAGCACGTGGGGTATGTCTAGTTACATGCTACAGTGAAAAGCAATCTGCAGCCACACTGCGGCGGGTAGTTACAGGTTGGACCTCCCTGTTCCAGCACCTTTGGGACCTGACTGGTCCTGGGACAAGAGTGTTTGCCAGACCAGGCGAGGTCTGGGAGGAGGAGCACCAGACTCCCCACTGGGCTCCTCTCCCAAGCTACTTGGCACTGCTGCCCCCAGCTCTGCAAGCTCCAGGGGCCCTGCCAGCTTCACGGCCCTGCCAACTGAGGGCTTTGCTGCCCCACAAGCTTGACGGTCCCAGCAGTGGGGTGGTAGCAGGGAAAGAGCTTGGTAGAATCCAGCAACAGGAAAAGACTCTAGTAGCAAGAAGACAGGGGGGCACTACAGTTCTAAAAATAGCTGTGTAGATGGGAGAGGTACTGCTTGGGCATATAGACAGCTGGGCAGCATACATACCCAAGGGTTCAAGTGTCTTTCCTCACCTAAGCAGTGTCTCACTGTCAATGCTGGTCTATCTCCATGCAAGGGAACAGTGCAGTGTATGTACTGTGAACACTATTGTAAGGAGTGCACACTGTAGACATACACCCAAAGGGAGCATAGTCTAGTGTAGTGTTTCTCAACCAGTGGCACGAGTACCCTCATGGGTACTCGAGAGAATTCTAGGGGGTAGATCAACAACTGAAATTTGGAGAAAACTGAATTTTTGTTTTAAGTTTTACAGTGCTGTATTGTTTTTGTACTTTTTACACCCAAAAATGTCACCCCCGCCAGGCTACGATTAAGTTGTTTAAACAAATGTGTTGCAATTGTAGAAAAAAATTGTGTGTGTATGAAAACTGTAGGTACTGGGGGTACTTTTTATTATTATTATTATTAATTATTATTATTATTAAAGGGGCACGTTATAAAAAAAAGGTTGAGAAACACTGGTCTAGTGATCTGAGCACAGAGCTGGAAGTTTTTGGTTTTAATATCATGTCTACTTCTGACTCCTTGCATAACCTCAGGTGAATCACTTAGGGCTACACTGTGCCCCTTCTTACCTACCCAAGCAGGGGAATAAAAAGGGAGTGTGCCTCCCACCCCGTTTGCTTGGCCAAGAAAAACACACCTTGGTCTTGGCACCAAGTCTGTAGCTCACAGCCCTTGCACTCTCACGTGACACCAAGTACGTGGGAAAAAATAAAGAAGGGTGAAGCTTTGGCTTCCCCATTCCTCCCACTTGCTGGCCAAGTATCAGGGGAATGTAAGCAGCATGTTTTCAAAGCCTGCCGCACTCCCCACCCTAAAACCAATGCTCTGCTCGTGGGGTAGATCATCTTCATAGCACCACTCATTCAGGACCAAATTTACAGACACCACCTAGCCCTTAATCTCAGTGTTTCAGACCTTCCCTAACTATAAAGTGGGAATGGCAACTGTGACCTGACCCCCGGAAGTATTGGGAGGATTCACGTGTGAAGATTTGTACAATATTATACAATTTCACATCATGGCTCAGTAACATTTATCTTCATGAAAACCACTGGAAAAAGAAGGGAAGAGTAGAAAGGACAGGGGGGTGGGGATTATAAGCATCAGGGCCTAATGCTACTGCAGCTGTGACAACCAGGCCTTTTGAAGAAGAGACCTGGCTGCCCTCCCTTCGAAAGCAAATTTATCTACCGGTAAAGGTGAATTTATAAAGGCTGAAAAAGATTATTACCAGATCTGTTTTCACTTTGTCCAGGTGCCAGCGATAGTCTCCAATGGCATTGTGGAATTTCCTGTGGTCATTAATTTGCTGCTCAATAGCTGCTGCTTCAAAACCCCATTTCACTAACTCCATGTCAGCCTAAAGAAAAAAAAGGGGGGAGGGGGAGAACCACATGTCTCTTAATTTGCAACAAGGCACCTATTATCTAAAACAAAACATCAGGGAAGCACATATACAGGGAAGTCTGACTCTAGTATATCTTACCTCTTAGACAACTGAGCAAAGAAAAGAGAGAACAGAAGTTACATTTTTTCCTAAAGGTGAGACTCAGTTACACCAGCTAACAGGCTCCTAACTTAGCGGTTGAACAACCGTCACTCAAATCACTGAAATTGAACAAAATAAGGAATGTCATAGCTAACGTGTCTGAGCTAAACTAATTGATATCACACAAGCTGCTTTCTCTTTCTAAAGACATCAATCTGGCTTTATGAGATTCATGCAGTTTGTGAAAACACACAGAGCCAAATTCTACTGTTGGTACCACATTATATTTACATCAAACTGAAGCCCCATTTTGAAAAAAAGTAACTGAGGGTGTGTCTAGACTACATCCCTTTTTCGAGAAACGGATGTTTATTAGGCATGTCGATATTGCAAATGAAGGCAGGATTTGAATTTCCCGTACTTGATTTGCATAATGGCGGCCGCCACTTTTTTTCAAAATGGGGCTGTTGAAAAACCCCCAGCAGTTTAGATGCAGCTCTTTCAAAAATAAAACCCTTTTTCGAAAGATCCTGTACTCCCCAACAAATGAGGTTTACAGGATCTTTCGAAAAAGGGTTTTATTTTCGAAAGATCCGCGTCTAAACTGCCGGGGTTTTTTTTGAAAAAGCCCTGTTTTGGAAAAAAGTGGCAGCCGCCCTTATGCAAATGAAGCACGGGAAATTCAAATCCCGCCTTCATTTGCAATTTCGAAGTGCCTAATGAACATCCCACTGTCGAAAGAGGGATTTAGTCTAGACGTACCCAGACAGACTTCAATAGGCGGTAGGGATGTTAGTGAGTAGTGGACTAGACAACAAGCATAAGCTTATCAGGTAGTTGAGTGGAGTACTCGATTACTCGCTTCTCCCCACCCCAACCTTGCTGCCTCTGTACGAGAGGCAGCAAGGGGAGGAAAACAGGTGCTGGGGGGGGAGCCAGCTTAAAAGCAGGTTAACCCCAGCACTTTCTCGCCCCTCCCCCCACTGCCTCTATCAGAGGCCGGGGGGAGGGGTGAGATAAGAGATGCTGCTGTGAAGCACAGGGGGGATAAGGTGCCAGAGCAGCCTCTGTTCACAGTGGACAGGGCTGGCTGCTGTCCCGAATTGCACTGGTCTGGGACTCCACGCTTACTACATTTAAAATGCAGAGCTGCAGCGTGGGTGGCTCCTGAAGCAGGCATAAGTCAGGATTGCTCAGTCCCAGCTCAAGCCAGCTCCTGGGGCTACCCCTGCTGCAGCTCAGCAGAGCAGCCCTTACTGACTAATTGTGTAGTCAATACAAATTGTGTCGACTACACGATTAGCCAGATACCCTCCATTTAACATCCTTAATGGGAGGCAGAACAAGTAGATCTAAGAGCAGAATTTGGATTGAATGATTTAGACTGGAATAGCTCTGTAACACACACTGCATATAGCAATACGCCAGACAGACTAACCCATGTTGGTCCCAGGATATATGAGAGACAAGATGGGTGAGGCAATATCTTTTATTGAACTAACTTCTGCTGGTGAGAGGGACAAGCTTTTGAGCCACACAAGAGGCTGGTAAAGGGACTCCGTGGATCACAGAAAAACATGAAGAGGAACAGATTGTTTAGCATAAGTAGTTTGGAATGGTCCCTTACCATATGTGCTGATACAAAAGTTACCAATAGGCCACTCTATTGAGAGGCTTGGAATGCCAAGGGAAAATCTCTAGGAACATTCTTTGAAAAAGTGACAATGAATCCAGACATAGCTAACAGCAGAGATCACAAATACTTATTTTAATATTTTCAAATACCAAAGTGCATTAAATCCATTATTAGAATAATCAAAATCCTCATGCTGCCAACTGTAAAAACATGGCCAAATCACTTTTCTGCTATTTGGCTTTTTCTATATGATGTTTGATTCCATGCTTAGAATTATCAGATATTACCTCAGCCTGAGCGCGATTATATATATGGCATCTGTGCACTTATACACACACCCATATCACGCCAGGTAACTATTAACCTGGAATCAAATCTGAATGACTCAGTATTGCACCAGTACTAGAACACCTGCTACCACACCCATGGTTAGACAGAGCCGGAAAGAGTCCAGCAAAGCAAGCCATTTTGTACAGTTGGCCATCTATAAGTCACACAGGACTTTGACCATTCTCATTGCAGCTAAAAGCCAAAGTGTTTGAAACTGCAGCAACTTTGGATAATTGCCCATGTGTGAATAAGGTGTGGCTGGAATCCAGGTAACTGTCCCTCTATACACCATGGAAATACAGTAGGGATATTTAGTATCGGATTTCTCCTATCAGCAAACCTTTATGCAAGAAAAATAAAGCAGAGACAAAAAGCAGCAGCTTGTGTGAATGATTTCCCAGGTATGTTTTTCCCATTACCTTGGTCCTGTAACTGGGCTCTGCATAATGGATCTTAGACTCCAGGGGAGTGAAATACAATATGAATTGTAGAATACAGGGGGCAGGGAAGAGAGCTCAAAACAAATGTGAACTGTCTAACAAAAAAAGTGTTAAGGGAACAAATTATGCCCCCCCACCCACCCACCTCCAAGTGATCTAAGGGAACTAGTATGGGAAGTGAACCCTTTTCGGCCAGAAAGCTGAGTGCTCTGTGTACAGGAAGGCCTGCTTGAATGAGGTGTCCCAAGTTAAAGTACGATGGCTGGTGTGTGATCTTCACACTGACTTGTACCTGGAAGCCCCCTTGTGCAAGCCACATCATTTCCCAAAATGTAACAAGGGCTAGCAGTGAGTGTGCTCCTCCCGCAGCATGTCTGGAGGAATCATACCTATTCTTGGCCTCTGCGAGCATAATGCTAGTGCATCTCCACTTCCCACCCACTCCTACAACATGCATCTGTGTATTAAAGCTATTACAGAACCCACAGCGCTGGAGAACAACTGGCATTCACACAGATATGAAGGAGTGAAGAGAGTGTGCAAGGAGCTATCTTTCCTCATAAGGTTTGCAAAGAAGCCAGTGTCTGTTACACACTGAAAACAGAAAGTAGGAAGATGGAGCTTTAGATGTGTGTTATAAAAACAAATTAAATAGTTCTTGGTTGTGGAAAAGTACTAATGTTAGAAATCCAATCTTCAAGGCTGGATTGCAACAATCATAAATTCTAATTGCAGCCACTTTCTCCCACACTTCCTACCAGCCAGATAACGAGGGCAAAAAGACATATCAAATCATAAACATGGGGTTCCTTCCTCATCAGCACAGAACCAGACTCCTGGGTTGCAACAGATGTCCTCAGTAACTTGTGTACACTGCCCCCTGGTGTGTACAGACTAATGTGAATTTTGCACATGAGGCTGTTGCTCAAGAACATTTAGCACATTTGAAATGTTGCTATTTAGGAAACCATTTTTGAAAGCTTAGTCCTCTAACTAGCAATGCTACTTTCCTATTCTAGCTGGGGTATAGGTAAATGAGTAGGGTACTAGCTGTAGTGTACTAGCTATAGTGCCAAAAGGATAAAACCATGGCAGATAGTCTTACCTGGGAAACAGATAAATATAAATAAGAGACACAGAGGGTACATGTGAAGGCAAAAAGGCAGGTAAGATGAGTGCAAATGCTGAGCACTAATCTGAAATAAATGGGTCATTATTTCTTTTTGTCACAATCTTTGTAATATCATGTGGCATCCACCTTTTCTCCCTGATACATAGAGTTCTGGATCCTGTTCTTTATTTCAGTGAAAATACATTACATGCATAACGAACTGCAATTAAAAAAGAAAAAGAAAGGAAGGACAACACAGTGTTGTGTGTCAACCTGTTTTTTTTCAAGGTTCTGATGGTTCCCACAACACCACCAAGTGAGAAGTGAGATTCAAAGCTGTCCCATTTTTGACTCCCCTATTTGTGCTTCAGAGAGATTTACCTTCTGCTGCCTCATCCAGCCCACACATTCACCGGTGGTGCGTTTGGTATATTCATCCCAGCCTGAGCCACTTTGAGAGGAATAGCCACCACCCTTAGAGCTGGCCCTTCGGACGCGAGGACCACTGATGGCTTTATAAAGGGCACGCATTTGTTCTTGAAGCTGAAGCAGCCTGAATAGGGAAAGGAAATAATTAGCACAGATGAGGAAAATACATAGAGGAGATATAAATAAAGCAATTCACTTGTACTGAACCAGTAAGTGTGCAAGAAAACTCCCAAGTGATCTGATTGTGGAACAGAACCTTGACAAAAAACTCATGTTAGCAACTGACACATGAGACTTCATGAGGAGGATAATGCTGCCAGGCCAACTGAGTGGCATTGTCCTGCACTAGCATGAAGGGAACTGGAGCCAACTTCTGACCTCTTGCTTTTCTGCCAATAGGAACTGCAAACATTTCAGAGGCAGCAAATGAGTGTCTGGTGGGAAAGCAAATTCCTGATGTCTCTTTATTCATTCCCCTGACTGAACGGGGAGTGAGAAGACAGGTTGAGAAGGAAATCCTGCCAATCCTAAAATGAAGGATCATTGCTGTAGGTCAGACAGACAGCTATATCCTGTTTGCTAATGCTTAATACGAGCCCCACTCCCCCACTTTGGGTGGTTTCCACATGCAGCAGTCTCATATGCTTGCACAGAGAGTAATTACTTCTGCTAGCCTTTGCTGCAGAAATGCCTGTGTACGCAGCACACACATCTCATGACAGCTATCTTTTCCAACAGCAGAGGTGGCTTAATTTTCCCACAGCTTTATATGTACAAGGTGTGACGATTCAATTATAGGGAGGAATAAAATGGTAGGCACTTCCATATGTGCCAAAGATTCTGTACGGACAGCATATGCTGGATCAAATTCTCATCACACCAACATAAAAGCAATGTCATCGACTACAGTGGAGTCACTCCAGATTTACACGTGTGTAAACAAGATCAGAAGCATTTGTTCCTTGGTTGGTTGATTTATTTGTTTTTTAAATCTCTGAAAGCATAATGAGAAGGCTGTTTTGTTTACACTGGGATGAGAGCACAGTCTTCTTGTAATCTACCAATGGCAGTACCTTTTCTGATACAAATCACAGGGCTGGCCCATTTGCCTCATCTCTCTGATCAGTCCGTCGAGGATATCCATTTGGTCATTAGTCTGCGCAAAGCATTCTTCAAGTTCTCTGTTCCTGCTTATCTGAATGCCATCCCCATATTTCAATTCCTAAACAAAACAGAAGAAAAATTATAAAATTATATAAATCCCAGCTCAGTAATTTATTTAGAGAGAGACAATGCTTTGATCTGTTATCAGGAGCAATTACATTTAAAAGGCATGACAACTTGGAGACAATTGAAACTAGTTTTGCTTTCAGTTCAGTCAACAATTAAAGAAGAAATTAATATAACACATTATTTGACAGGTGACTATTTCAGAATTATGAACCTCTTCTTCTGTGGTTATATTTTAAAATAATATTGTCTCTGCCTTTGTTTTATTTCCTACCACACCAAAATGTCAGCACTGTAGATACAAATCAAATCCTTAAAAAAAACAAAACAAAACAAAACAAAAAGAACCACCCACCACCATACAAGGTTCCTTAGTACACAAAGTTTGGGTTTCCTTGAATCCAGCATGGGGAACAGCATATTAATCCTCAAAATGAAAAATGTCTCCTACCGTGTCCACAATACTCTCACTTCCCATGTTGTTGTGGTAAGAACTGCCCCTAAATCTGTTGACAATTTCAGTGCAAAGACTTGAATGCGTCTTTATAAACACAGGGGATGAAATCATAGCTCCATGGAAGTCAATGGCAAAACTCCCATTTGCTTAAATGGAGCCAATATTTCACCCCAGGAATCAAATCCCAATGACTTTATGAAGGGACATCTTGTGCTTTCAACCAAGTGCTAAGTAAGTGCTATGCCCCAATGGGAATTGCGAAACACGGTGTCTTCTGAGAATCACAGAATGCACTCACCCTGCATGGGGCCAGCTGTATTCACTTGCGATGGACCAGAGGCAGGCTATGGCCAGTCTCTCACATCCTTCCCTACCAGCTTGTGGAGGCTGGCCCTAATGTTAGTGCTACCTCAGTCACAAACCAGAATGTGCACAGCCGTTGCACAAGAGGTAAAGGATCCCTGACCAGTCTCCTTACTTGTGACTAGTCCCATATAGGTGCACAATCAAATATGCATTTTTTCTTCCCCTTTTAAACAGGCAAAATTCTTATGGACTTCACTCTTTAGCTCCAAAAGAATAAAAATGAAACAGTGGCACAGAGCCAGAAAAAAACATTTCTTTGTTTTAACTGCACTGGAATAATATTTGGTTTCATACACTGAAAGAGAGACAGTATTTGCATTGGCACCAACATTTCTAAAAGCATGGACACACAGGCAATAACTCAGAAAAGGAAACAAAGCTCCGAACCAGAGAGCTCATCCCTGGAAGAGACCACAGGGCTGTGGAGGGCCCTAAAATGCAAATGTATTTACATCCTCTGCAGGATGAGAAATCATGGACTTAATTCATTCTCAGTCACCTTGATCCCATCATATGCTCAGCAGCCTGAAATCCCTTTCAAATGGGAATTCAGGGTGCTCACTGCCTGGCAGGCTAAACCCAGTTACTCCAGTGGAAATTCAGAACCACTCCACTGCACACCATTGCCCAACTCTGCATGTACACCGGGGGGGGGGGGGGGGGGGGAGCAGAGAGCAGAACACGAATGGATCCATTTAAGGAGAGATAGCTAAGGAGACCTCCTCCTAGTTTAACCTTCGTGGGGTACCTTGCTGGTTGCTATGCTGGGCAGTGGGTTGTGAGTGACCTCCACTGGCTGCTGGTTGCAGCACGGCCCAGCAGGGCAGGGGTGAGTCATTATGCAAGGGGGCCTCGAACCTGTCTGACCAATTATCTCCCAGGGAGCGGAACAATGAGAAGGGGAGTAGAGCCCTGGTTGGGGGCAGGGCTGGAAGTGAGTTAGTTAGGTTTCTGGCTGGTATCATGGAGGAAGCAGCCTCGGCAATGGGCTGGGATTTAGGAGCCCAGACTCCCCCATCTCAAGGGGGGCTGAGGCATCCTAGGCCTGCCCTGTAACCAGATTACTGTATCCTGGAGAAGCAATAAACTCCCTCTATTCTACTGGCTGGTGGAGTCTGTCCTTGCCATTATGGGGGTGCAGGAGACAGGAAAACCCCAACGTGCTATCACACCTTCCTTACCAGTCAGGACACAGCAGCTTTGTCTAGGGCTGGTTCACTTTCAAAGAAACTGCAGCTCAGAACACTCTGCTGAATAAATACAGCCAAGTTTGGGGCTGTATATAAGTGGCCGTGGCATTTACGGGGAGGGTTTGCACAGACAGTGGTTTCAGTCAAACATTCCAAATTAGAGCTAGTGTGATTCATGGGCCATGACAATTTTCACAGAAAATCTGTTCCTTTTTCTTAATCAGAAATTAATTATTGGAATTAATTTTTTTCTAAACCAGCTCTATCCAAAAGTCAATCAGAAGTGAAAGGTACAGGTTTCTAGTGTGAGATCTGGAAAGGATGCGTACTGTTTCAGGCCAACAGACAAAAGGCATGCTTTCCTCAGCAGGACATCTGAAAAGGTCAGCAAAAAGAGGAAAAGTGGGATTTCAACTTTGAACTGAAGTACATTGTGTGAGAGTTATGACGTACCATTACTTACACAGTATTAATAATAATTTATGACAAACAAAATAAAGGGGACTTACCGGCTGCACTATAAGTTCAGCACGCATCAGGCAATCCGCACAATTCTGCAAAAGTTCTTGAATGGTATTCTGACGTCTTGACATGGTACAGGTGCCATTTTGACTAGGAGGGAGAAAATAACATGGTAGAATGAAATGCAGTACGATTTAGATTTTCATGTAAATACTTTTTTTAAAGAAGTAGGAAATTCATATTCCTAACAATTAAGGAGAGAAACAGGAAAAATAAATCTAGTCAGGCTTCACACAGATCAGTACAGGGCATCTGCCCCTCCTATTTTATCCTGCAGTGAAGTTATGATGTTACAGAGTCATCATTCCAACAATCTGTATGGGAACAGGCTGCAATTCTAGAAGCATAGGCTTATGACGACTTCATGCAGAAGTTGGTACTTGGTAAGGGAGAAAGATCTTATTTTAGCAGAGATCTAGGACTGCAGCGGGGGGACACACTCATCATATAAGAGTAACAATAAATTGCTTAAATTCTTCAAAGACTATTATATACCAAATAGTTGCTTATAATCTATATACATTTTGAACTTGATCCTGAACTTCGGAGTGTGCAAGGAATGCAGAGATGGATTGGGCCTTCAATACCCATAGTGTTCAACCAGTTCAACCACTATGGGGGCTACTGCTATAGCAAACTAGCCACACTCAACAAACCATATAGCCACATGTGGCTAGCGGCTAGCATACTAGACACCCCATGCTATTTTATGGATGAGCATACATTAGAACTAGAAAGATATAGGTCACTACTGCCCAAGTGAAATATTATGGAATGGAATGGAATAGTAAGTTCAGGAATAGCAAGTACCCTTGTATCAGAGGAAATACTTGAAACTATCACAATGTCTAAAAGTCATTACAATAAGGGAACCATATGGGCACCTGTTTTACCAAATAAACAATAATAATAAATAATAATAATAAAAAATTTCAGGCATCTAAGCACAAAAACCTGCTACTGGATTTATCTGATGTGTTAAGCATGAATGCCCAAGTTATGTAGATGCGTCAGAGTGGGAATTCTTTTTGGTGTGATGATCTACTGTATATTCATCTCCAGATCCTGGGACTAAACAGTGCCTGTGTACAAGTTTGTTTTGCCAGTATTTGCCCATCCTGGGATTCAGCCACCAAAGCAAAACAGTGCAAGCTGAATATAGGTGAGGTGCTTCAAACTGGGAATCATCCCTTGCAAATGTAATCAGAACTCCAAGAGAAGCTCAAACTGTTCCCAGATTCATGTTCCCAACATATACTGCTACCAAAAAAAAAAAAGAAACCACTGTCAGGAGACAGTAAGAAACATATATTTCCTGCACTAACCCAGCTCTCCGTATATAGCATTTTCCCATTACAAATTGCTAAAAACTCACATCTCCATCCCACGTAATCCCACTGACATCTAATGAATGAGCACATACTCTGAAGTCAAGATCCTCTGAATCTTTCCACTGACTTCAGAGGACTCTGGATCAAGCCCTATAATAACAGATTTGCAAAACTGTGTCTTATGATACGCTCTAAAATTTACACACCTGGACTCTCCCCTGCTTTGTGCCAGCAGCACAGAGGCACTAGATTCTGTGGTGTAGTGGACCACAGGAGGTTCACGCTAGTCGAGGAAAAGCAGTGGCAGCAAGCAAATCTAAGCAGTTGGTGAAATATATACACACCACCATTTACAATACCAAAGATTAAATACCACTCTGACTTTCCATCAACATGTTGCAATCTCTCATATTAATACACTATATTTTTTTCACTCTCTAGAACTATACTTTATAAGCAACAGAGGGTTGTAGTTTCAAAAACCAGAGTTAGGAAAATGCTTCATTATTTTGAAAATCCCATCCATGCTGCCTAGCAATCATACAGCCAGTCTTGTGATGGAGGCAATAGCCAAGATGAGAAGAGAAGCTTGGGCCAGAGAAACCAGGGCAAAATCCTACTCTTGTGGGATCTGATATGGATGCATGGAAGACAAAACCTAGTTTTTTTAACATCTCATCCAAATGACTGACATACCCCGCACACAGATCCATTTATGCCCTCATAAGGTTGTATGTAATAGGATCGAATTAATGCTGATGTGATCCAGACCAACTAAAGTGCTACAGAAGCTTGATATTGACATGCACATCTTCTGAGATTGTTTAAAATAAAACAGACTTATAGAAATGAAAGGATTTGTTGTTATTTTGTACTGAGATAATGCACAGACTCCCCAGTTAGGGATCAAGGTCCTGTTACCCAAGGCTCTGTGCACGCATACAATACAGTTAGATGATGGTCCCTATCACATATAGAGTCATTCTTCCATTTAGTATAGAAGAATCTATGACTCATACTGTCAACATCCAACAGCCTGTGTTTTTCAATAGAAGGAAAAAAATCAGAGATCAGGTCTTCTGACAAGACTTTCAAAACAAGAATACACTGACTTTGTAAAAAAATTTGCATGTAGGGCCTAATTCACCATTAAATTACTCTACTTTTTTATTTGTGTTAGTGAATGAAAAGTCATGGAATTACAGGCACATAAAACCAGAGTCAGGAAATAGTGAATCAGACCTGGAATGATTTATCAATTCATATTTTTAATTACCTCTCAAAGCCTTAAACAAGAATATTTATTCTGACTTTAAAAACATGTCTTTCAAAGGCATGTTATTAAAATAGCCTCAAATAGCAAAGGAGCATTTTATGCTTATGTAAAAATATGCATCCCTATCAAAATGATCTGATTTAGGGGAGGAAACGCAGTTTTTAAACACCAAGCAGGGTAATGTATGTTGTAAAAAGTCTGACATGTACCACTCCAGGAACACCAGGAGGAGTTCTGCAGAATCTCTCCACGTTCTATTTCTTGTTCATTCAAAGCATGACCTTTGCTCGTTCATGAAGATGGAAGTTGCTCCTGTCCACTGCTACATTAGTCCATGGTTCTCTATGTGGGAGCAAAGAGGTAGCTCCCTCCCCAGGGATTGCTGCTCTGAACAGTCTTTGTGAAGGAGAAGGAGATTTCATGAGTAGTTCCCTGTGCCTACTGAAGGGCTGGTCTCAATCTGGCCATTATTCTTAGATTTAAAACCATGTTTTTACCTCTGCGTGTACAGCACCTCACACACCCAATCCAATAAGCTGTTACTAACCACAAGCCTCACATCTTCTAGGGGAGGAAAACAAGAAAGGATTACTGTCTTCACTTTTCAAATGAGACAGAGATACTTTCCCAAGGCCACACAATGAGTCAGCAATAGAGCTGAAGCAAGCAAAAACTTATTTACAGTTCTGTGCCTGTTCTTCAGCTCCCAGTGTCTCTCATTACAACTATTATTAGAAACATCTGAATAGCCTAAAGATTTCTTACATTACGTGTTTTGAAAATAATTGATTTCTCCTTTGTAAACACGTAAGCCTTCAGCCTTAAGTCCAGGTGAGCTGGTCTCGCTACACAATGACCAACATGGGGAGGGGCACTTTTGCAGTCCTCTCAGGCCCAGGACCTCCTGAAGACCAGTACAGTCCCAGTACAACCCCACAGGGCTGATTTAACTTCTGCCAACTGGACACTGACTGGAGTGTAGCAGCACTCCCACACACAGTGAAGAGAGGTGAGGTGGAGCAGCTGCACAGGCAGATACTATTTGTAGATCTAGTGGGTATCTTCAAGAAACCTTAGGACAACTTTACAGCCCCTTTACACCTGGAGAGCAGCGCTGAAGGGAAGCACAAGGGCCAAAACTCTGGCTTGTGTGTAAGACAACACACACCAAAGGGGCAACACCATGTAAATAAGTTAAACGGTTGTCCCCTCCCTCCTAGAAGTCATGTTTCCTGTTAAAATTAAAACAAATTTTTAAAGTGATCTTTATGATCACACTCAAAGATTCAAGCAATTGTCATATGCAACGAGCCAACACTTAAGAAAAAAATGGTGGGTTTTGTTTTTTTTTTTCAGTCCTTCAAACTTGTCTGAACAAGCAACAGATTCATCAAGGCATTATTTGATATGCTCACTCAACAGCAATTAATAAGAACCCGAACTGGAATATAAATTCCAAGATCAGTCACTGTATGAATCGTTGTTTAAACAACCGAAACAACCTTATATTTGCTGCTTGCTCGCAACAGGTGTTCCTGAACTTGGACACAGATGTACTCCATCAAATAGTAACAAAAGGTGTGACCTGCTATAAATTGTATATGCTCACATACAACAGAAATATTTTGAAGAGGAGCATGTAAAAATCAATAGATCTAGACACAGTATTAACATAGATGTAACCAAATATCAAAATACTGTGAAACAAGGTTGTTGTTTTTTCCACCCCCAAGGTGAATGGGGGGTGGGGGGGAAGATCAGGAATGTTATAACAGCATTTTCAACATAACATATATTTGTTGCACATGCTACTGTTTGCAAGGACAAGCCTCACCAAAGAGACTCTGATCTTGCAAGGTGCTGAACACCTTCTGACAGATTGTGAACATCCTCCAGTCAACAGGACATGAGAGAGCACAACTCAGGAGGCTCAGCACCTAACAAGATCAGACCCTCAGTGCTGTCCTAGAGAAAAATTGGGTGGAATCCTGGTTCCAGTGAAGTCAATAGAAAAATTCCCACCAACTTCAATAGAGCCAGGATATCACCCATCTTGGAGAGCTTACCCATGCAAAACACCCATTGACTTCAGTGGCAGTCTTCAGGATTGAAACATAGATGATTAAGCCTTAGGAACAACATCTTCTTAAATACACTATTTGCTATATTATACTTCACTAACATTTACCAACACAACTCTGTCTTTCCCATTCTTAAGTCTCAAAGGGCATGGAATTGAGCCCAAAGCTCAAGCTTCAGCTCTGTTTACACTTAAAGGTTTAAAGTGCAACCCCAACAGCCCTTTAAACTGAAAGGCTATGTCTACACTACCCCCATTTTGTGCAAAAATATGCAAATGAAGCAAAGCATGGAACATCGCCGTGCCTCATTTGCATAATGAATGAGGCTCCATTTTTGCACAAAACCCCCCCTCTTGTGCAAAAGCCGTTCTTCCACAGTTTTTCAGAAAGAATGGCTCTTGCGCAAAAGCCTATTGCGCAAACAGAGCCTCATTAATTATGCAAATGAGGTGCAGCGATAGTCCATGCTTCACCTCATTTGCATATTTTTTGTGCAAAACAGGGGCAGGGTAGACATAGCCAAAGCCTGGCCACAGGCTGAGCGCAGGGAAAGGGCTCTCCCAGTGCTCTATGTAAGTCACCTCCACAGAGGGAACAGCCAACAGCACTGTAGCCAGGTTCCCACTGGAGTTTCACAGTAGGGATGTGAATGACTAGTTGACTATCCGTACACGAATACTTATCAGATAGTCAACACACTAGTCGACTAGTAGCTTCCCCCCATCCCCTTGTGTCTCTACCAGAAAGAGGTAGCAAAGCAGGGGGAGGGGAAGAAGGGGGTGCTTCACAGCGGCAGTGTCACGTGGAGCCCAAGTGCAGCTAGGCAATTCCTAGCTGACCCTGGGCTCCATGGGTTGCTTACACTTTGAAATACTGTGGGGAGCACGGGGCCAGCAGGGGATTGCTTGAGCACGTGGGGAGGGGGAAGCACGGGGCCAGACTGCTACAACTCTTCAAAGGCAGAGGCATCCTTATCGACTAATCGAATTGCATTGACTATTCAATTAGCTAATTAATCTAAATTTAATATCCCTACTTTATAGTGCTGTAACTTGCTGCCCCGGGAGAGGAGGAGGGGGAGGGGGGGAAAGGGTGTCACACGCCTCATGTGAAGACCCAGGAAATATACGGTACTTCCTGCAGCAGAAGCGTCATTTTAAAGAGACTGATAGGGCTACAACTAGAATATATACATCACCTGAAGGAGGCTTTTTTTCCCCCTAGGAAGACAGCTTGTAGGGAAGTGGTCTCACCCACTCTCCTACTATGAAAGGGACAACCTGTTTTTACTCATTTCCCAAACAACTCCCAATTGACCACCCCATTCCTTGTTGCAGTTTTCTTCTTTTGTTGACATACAGACAGTAATTAGCTTTTTATTTGATATGTGCTTGGTAAATTGATCCTGGATACCTTCTATCCTGATCTTTTCTTTTAGTTACAGCTGGGGCCCTCCCTCTTCACTCACAACTGGAGTCTGAAGGGGTAGCTATCTTATCAGTGGAGAGGATTCATATTGGCCAAAGCCCTGTAAACCACAAAAAGCTTGATAGGCAGGAAGTAAGGAAACTCCAGACTTTTCTGCTGAGTTTACTGTTTGTTATTCTGCCAGACCCTGCAAGCTACTTCAAGGTTGGAATGTGGATTTCTCACTCCCTTGCAACTTGCTGGGTGTGTGCTACAGTACATTTCAAAATAGCTCATGTATTTAAAGTGAATTTGGATTTGCAGCCAACTATAATGTGCTTCATAATTAGCTACAGAGTGAATTTTTTTCTGATCTTCAAAATGACAAGTGAAATTGCAGAATTTGCTACTGTCTTTTATCCCTAAATAGCAAAGGGTTAAATAGACAATTGTCTGATAAACTGGCCACTAGCCAGATAAATTGTCAGACAGTATCTACGTTCAGGACTCAAGCTCATCCCATGTTCCCAAGACAGCAGAAGCTGGGAATGCTGCAAAAAAAACCACACTCAGCCCTAAGGGTAGGGAGTGCCTATAGCATTTCTCTGTGAGTAAGATGTTACTCAATGCAAATAAGGTATGGGGAGGGGTGTAAGCCCCAAAGCAGCAGGATTGGGCCCCAAAATGTAATCCTATTGATTTTAAGACTAAGGCACAGTAGCTTTTGAATTTTAAAAAAGAAAATCTGGTATTGGTAGTTTAACATCTCCACTGAAATTTGGCTACAAACTGCCAGCCTGAAAACTGACTGAAGAGATTATGGTCCTGATCCTGCAGATTTGCTACAAGCAGAACTCTGAGTTTGAATGAGGAAACTGCAAACAGCACAGTTTTAGGATAAATTGCTAATTATTTTCTAGCTATACAGTAACAAAAACATCCTTGTATTTTCTGGACACACACCAGCTAAACACCTTGCTGATTTTAAAAACACCAACCTTTGCAAAAAAATATTCCTCAGATTGGAGTAAAGATATTCAATGTTTTGAAGAGAAACATTTCAAACATTTTGGACAAATGCATTTCATCTTTTTCTTAACATTAATTTCCGATTCACACATAGGTGCTAGAAGTAGAGGTTCTACCACATCCCCTGGTTTGAAGCAATTTCCATTATATACAGAGTTTACAGTTTGGTTCAATAGTCTCAGAGGGGTAGCCGTGTTAAGTCTCTAAAGTACTGCAGGACCATTTATTGTTTACATTTTTTCAGTTACAAACTAACAAAAAATACAGTTAGTATCATGAGCTTTTGTGGGCACAACCCAGTTCTTCAGATAACAAATATACAGAAAGAAGCACAGAGGGTCAAATATAAAGCAGAAAAAGAGGGGAGAAGGGGATGAGGAAAAAAAGTGTCAATTAAAGTGACTGCTAAAGTTTGGTTCGATGGCTCTTAGCACCACACTATCAAAATTATTCCAGCATGCCTGTATTCACATGAAGTTTAGACATGGCATCTCATAAAAATGGGACCAAAACAGCAGGACTAGGATTCTATGGTGACTCCACTGGGAGATCTCAAGAGTATTTTTAATCTGAACTCCTTGCAGGATTGTGGTCTTGTCCATAAAGAGATATGAAAACCAAGGATATGATGTTAAGAAGAAATGAAAGGATGTGGATGCTTAGACCATCAACAATAGCACTCTCAATCAAGTCCAAATTAAAATAAATTATGCCTATACACTTTATGAAATTATGAAAATATAAAGAAATTAAATGAATATAAGTGTAAACCAAAAACCTCTCATTATTCTGGTTCAAATCACGAGAAACTTAGGAATAACTCTCACATGGGATAAAACCCATGAAGGATGGACTAGAGTAAAGGAGTGTATTCTTCTACTAATTTGCAACTATATCTTATTAAATGTTATTAAATTAATTTGTTTTGATCTCTTGATGGCAGAAGAAAGCATTAAGAATTTAACACTGCCTGTGTATCTCAGAGTTGAAGTATAGCAGATTCCAAAAGGAATCGAAAGGATTCTACAACTGAATAATGTTATACACCACTGGTAAAATGTTGCATTATTACAGTTGTATATCAATTGAAAAATTCAAACAATAGGTATTATATTATTGCAATATGTGCAATAAAAATATTGGTTTGTAACAACAATTAATTATGTTTAATTTTGACATAAGGGCACATAAAAAAAAGAACAAAAATTAATAAAATGAACAAACTAAGAACTGGAATATTGGATACATAATTCACAATAAATAACATTGGTTATCTCAGGGGAAAGGATAGCTCAGGGGTATGAGCATTGGCCTGCTAAATCCAGGGTTGTGAGTTCAATCCTTGCAGAGGCCATTTAGGGATCTGGGGCAAAAATTTGTCAGGGATGATACTTGGTCCTGCTATGAAGGCAGGGGACTGGACATAATGACCTTTGGTCCCTTCCAATTCTTGGAGATAGATAATCTGTTTATTTATTATAGTGGATAACATATGTATCTAAGAAGAGTTGCAAATGGCGAGTTGAGTAGTCTTACTTCAAAATGCCTTTTATGGAGGTACTTGATTGAATACAGTTTGTTTATTCTTATTTGTTTGTTTATACCTGTTTAGTTCCTTTAGCATGTTACTGGGAAGGAATGAGAATGTGCTTCTAACAAAATGAGCAGATCAAATTCTACTCTGTTTCACCATAAAATAGCAAAAGCAACTCAGATGAAGTCAATGACATCATTAAATCAATGATAAATTTATAGAATTACTCCAGATCTGTTCAAGTGTAATTAAGGCCAGGTCTACCGTAGGGGATAAATTTGAATTAAGATACACAACTCCAGCTATGTTAATTGCGTAGCTGGAGTCAACACACCTTATTCAAACTTTGGTGCCATCCTGACAGTGGGAGGTCAACAGGAGAAGTGCTCTCCTCAACTTCCCTTACTCCTCAAGAGGAATAGGAGCACCAGCACCAACAGGGGCACTCAGCATTCTATTTAACAGGTCCTTAGTAGACCCACTAAATCAAACACCAGAAGATCAACCTCCGGAGTGTTGATTCAGGGGTAAATATAGACATGGTCTAAGAATAGGATTTTATTTCAGACAGGCAATAGCAATATATGATTGAAGTATAAAATATGCATGTTACTTTTCAGCCATGTGAATCACTAACCAAAAGGATTAACTGAAAAGCTCTTTTCTACATACATTTTGACCAGTCTAATAGTATTTGGTAGGGCCAAATTCCAACCCATAGTGAATCTAAGTTTTCAGAAAAGCAGAATTTGATAACTAGAACCGAGGCTAATAATCAGAACTGTGTTAAGAAATCCTTCTTGGGAATACAGGGGTCTAATCTGATAGAATCCGTTACAAACTTGAGGCCTTAAATTATAGTGGCTGGCAGAAGTTAGTAACAGATGTATGGTCTGATCTACATGTAAAAAAAGTTGTACAGGCACAACATTGTCTGTAAGAGCTGTAATTTTTCACTTTCATAGTTATGGTAGTAAAAGCCCTAGCATATCATATACAGTGCTTTGTATCGGCATAGTTAATTTCACTTCAACAAACAGGAACAGAATATACAGGTATATGCTCTTTTGTACCAGATTAATTGCATCTACCCTAAGGAAATTTTCCTGCTCTAACTATGCCATTTTGTAATGGTTCTACCTACTACCTAAGTCCTCCAGACACAGCTTCCATATGAAATACAAAAGTGATCCAAGTAATAATTAAAATTAGTCTTCACTTGCTCTCAAAGGACTCACAAAAATTACTCAGGAAAAAAAAAGATAGCAAGCTCTGATCAAATAAACTGTAAATAGTACGAACTGGTGAATTGACTTTAAACCTAGTTCACAGCATTTACAATAAGCCAGAAGCGTTTATGAAAATATTGTATTAGGGTACCTCTACACAGTAGCATTATTGCGAAATAACTTATTCTGCATCTACACCGCAGGCAGTTATTTCGAAATAATGTCAAAATACTGTCAAGATGGAGGACTTCTTACTCTGACTCCTGTAACCCCCATTGTACCAGAAGTAAGGGAAGTCGGAGGAAGAGTGCTTTCTTTCGAAATAAGTGCTGTGTAGACACTCCCAATTTCAAAATAAGCTATTTTGAAATAAACTGTGCAATTGACTAGCTCAATTTGTGTAGCTTATTTTGAGTTAAGCCCTGCTGTGTAGACACACCCTTTCTGAACTACCTCCACTCAACCCAAAGGTCAACTAAGAGTGATTTATTTTTAAAGGATAAACTTAAAAAACAACAAATGGTCTGGTAGCACTTTATAGACTAACAAAACAAAAGGGTTTTCTTCAGAGAAATTTCAGAAGAGAATATGAAGAATGGGGAAAGGAGATTAAAATGTTCTGAATTACACAGCATGCAAACAGTTTTCAAAACTGCTTTATTACAAGTTGAACACAAAAAAGGGGACCCAGGTTTTGAAAAGTAAAAATTAACTCTAAACTAGCTGTTTAATTTTTGTCCACCTAGACAATCCACTTGTACTTGCTTTTCCTAACTGTTGAAAGCATCTGACAGAATGCTAAGAGCAACTCAATAAGCAGACCAAGGGCATTACAGGAGTCTTTATACTGTTGAAAGTGGAAACTTCAACACAAGCTGTCAACCCCGCCACTTCCCTGTTCTGGATACATACTGAGCCAGAACCCCACTACCTCAAGCCTGACTTTCTTACAGAAACAGACTAAAGGGCGTTTGGTAAATTTATAAATTCTGAACAATGCATCCAAACTTCAAACACAATAAGGCTACTTGATCCCCTTCCCAGAGTCGCAGAAACAAAGCAAGAGAAAATCACCCCCCTCCTCCCACACACAAACACATTATAGGCATTGCACAGTTATGCAAAAGTGGATTTTTGTATTCCATTTTAGGATTACTAGAGAATGAACCTTCTCTTTGTATTATAGTTAACTTGGCTTTGCCCATAAACAACAAAATAGTGGGGGCATGGAAAAATTGCTAAGGGCTTTATCTGGCTTCTGAAGAGGCCTAGATGTCCACTCCAGAGGAAAGTAAAATGCAAGCCTGCAGAGTTAGAGATGATAACCACCATAAATGTTCTTGCATTTCACATAAAGCAATCAAAAAACACTAGTAAGGTGAAGGTTTCATATATTAACAGGTAAACGTCTAGGCCAAAAAAAAAAAATCTTGTCTGCACATGGAATAAGTTACTTATTAACAACTCCCTCTTCCTGCAGGGAGCTTTTATTCTCCTTTCTCCCCGCCCAAACATAGCAATCAAACAAACAACAAGAACTACTAAGGCGAAATGAAAACCAACAGGTAAAAAAGTAGCAGCAAGTTCCAAACTTCAAAGTTCATTTGCATTGGGAAGGGGTTTGGTGCATCCACAGTGCCTGAAGGGGAACAGGGGGAGGCATTTATGGCAACTGCAGAGCTCGGTCTTTTCTCGGACTGAGCTGCTATCCCACCCTGCCCCCCTGTGCGCTCAACCTAGCAGCGAGGTGCTTGCTCAGCCCGCGCTCGGCTGCACCTACCAGTATCCATCGGAGCTGAGGTCCTGGCCGTAGTTTTTCTGGACGTAGTACATTTTGTGGGTGGTGTGGCCGCTGGTGCCGCCGCCGCCCCCCACCATATGGGAGTTCGCCTCGAAGCGCATATCCGGCCCGGACTCGGCTCTGACCATCCGGCCCAAGGTGTTGATCCGCGGGTGGGACCCTCCGTTCATGCTCATGGCGGCGGGCAGGGGCGCTGTGAGCGCACCGGGAAGGACGAAGCGCGCAGAGCAGAATCCTTCACGGCCAGGCCGGCTCCCGGCGGTCGGGGCTGCGGCGCCACCTGCGAGCAGCGGGCCCGGAGACAGGGGGCGCCAGGGGGGCCGGCGGCCCTAGCGGGAGGGTCTGCCCGGGAGGCGGACAGAGGCGCGGGGTGCAAATGGGCAGGTGCGCAGAGGGGGGCGGCTGCCTGCAGCGGGAGGGGAGGCCGAGGGCCTGCCAAGCAGAGGTAGCGAGGGGAGCAGAAGAAACGGGCGCGGGGACGCAACTGAGCGGAGAGGGTAAAGTAGCCCCTGCCCGGCGCGGGAGTCTGTCTCCGCGGTGCCCAGGTCGGAGCCGCTGGGGTAGCAGTGGCAGGGAGCCGGGCTGCGGCGGGTGGTGGTGAAGGAGGCGCGGTCCGGTGCCCTCCCCGCTGGCGCAGGACAGGCGCGGCCACACCTTGTGGGTGCTTTTTTAAACAACAAGCCTGGGCGTGGAGCCGCCGCTGTTCCCTCTCCCTCCCCCTGCTTTGCTCCTCAGCGTCTGGCTCGGGTTTACACCGCGTCTCGCTCCCACCTGAGCCCAGCCCTGCCCGGCAGCCTGCTCTCAGCGCCCCGGGCCAACGCGCGCGCGCACACAAGCTCCGCTGGGTTCTCCCTTTGCGGGGAGGGAGCAGCGGCCCCAGCTCCGCCCAACCCCCGGGAGGCAGGGAGAGGATCAGAGGCCGCGCAGGGGAGCGAAGCGCCCGTCTGACCGACTCCCCGCCGAGCCCCTTCTCCCCGCCAGCCGCCTGCTTTTGCAAGCACGTGCCTGTTTCTGTTCGCAGCTGGGAGCCACGGCTGCCCCCTGAGAGTTCTTTGGATGGGTTCTGTCGGGCGGTCCGCATGGCTTGTCCCCACCCCGGGCAGCAGCAGCTGGCCACTCGGGGGTGTATTCCGCGCTCACACCGGGCGCAGCGCTGTAGTAAACACAGCGGAGACCTGCGCTCCCAGGGGTTTCCGCTCCGGGGGCAGATTGTAGGGAGCTAGCTCCACAACCGTGCGCAAAGAGTGTGTGTAAGTCTCTCTCTCACACCTGCTTGAAAAGACTAGTAGCTTTTCTTGGGGAAATGGAGCAGGAGGGCTGAGGTATGGTCATAGCCCTTTCTAAGGTAGCTGGAGCAAATATAGGCAGAGAGAGAAGGCCAAATTGCACACGTATTGTTCCTCCCTGAGGGTGATTTTCCTGGTGGTCCCACTAAGGAGCTGGCATCAGTGTCTAATACAGGCATGTCCAAAGTCCGGCCTGCGGGCCAATTGCGGCCCGTGTTCCGGTTTAATACGGCCCCACAGGTAATTTGGCAATATCTATCTTTTATGGCCCCCAACGAATCCATAGGTATTGAGATGAATACATTGTAAAATCTCAGTTAGTGTCAGTTGGTCTAAATCAGTTATAAATATATTTGGACACAAGATGTATACTTGGTGTTATGTTCCTGTTCATATTTTTTTAACTTAAAAGTTGACAGACAACCTTTATTACCAATAATATGTAATGTACTTTACAATGTTCCTGACATATATTTTAGCTTCCTGGATTTTTTTTTCATCTGGCCTTCAGATATGAAAGGCAGAGTGATTTAACACCTGTTTAGATTTGTCATCCATGTGACGAAATGAAAAGTATGCCGTTTGCAATAAACTTTGCATAAAATAGTTAATTTGCATTTAATTTTAATGGTTCAAAGAATGTCAGGCAAAATGGTCAGCCCTCACGCTTGTTCACTTCATCAAATCTGGCCCTCTTTGAAAAAAGTTTGGGCACCCCTGGCCTAATAGGTACAAACTGTTCTAAGTAGCAGAACCAGTGGGGGGACACAGAGACAAAACTATCTGCATTAATCCAGCCACTGCAGGGATTAATTTGGCCTACCATTTATTTATTTAAAATATTTTTACCCTGCTTCTCTATTTAAAATATTTGAGATGGCTTAATTTTTTTTAAAGATTTACACACACACACACCCCTCTCTCCAAAGGGTGGGGCAGAAAAATCTGTTAAAACACCTAAACACCAATACAAGCATTGGTTAAAAAGGTGGCTTTGGCCTGGTGCAGAAACAGTGCCAATTCCATACCCTAAGGGCAAAGGCTGATTCCATGCCTACCCCAGAACATTTGGTTTATCAACGGTTTGCATTGTGCATTAGTAAATCAAACTAAATCACCATCTCATCACCATTGCCAATAAAGGTATGATTCTGGGAATGTTTCTCTGTTAATTGGAAAAGCTTTCCATGGTCCCAAATTTATTTCTGAAGTAGCACTGCATTTCAAAAGAAATGTTTGAGTTGAGGAGTTTGTGGACTCTGTGAGTGTGTTTCTCTCTGTTATATAGGGAGCTGGAGTGTGTGTCTGTGTGACTCTTGTATGGGGGAGCAGGGGTAACTTTAGCAGGAACGGGAGGGGGGAGGGATGTCTAACTGGGATGATTCACTGATTTCTAGTTTTTCCTGGTGGCTGCCATCGTCTGCTCCAGAAACTAAGATTTGTTTATATAAAAAAATTAACATCTGTATTCTAGGGCTGGTCTGAGCTGTACCATAAAATTTGTAGTTGACAAAGGTATTATAAGATGCTTCATGCCCCTCAGGCCAGTCTTGAAGATCAGTTTAGAACAATCTCAGGGTCATAAATTGGGCTAAACTCAGCACCTTCCACAGAGCCATTCTAGTTCCTAGAAATATTGGACATAGGAAGAGCATATTGGAGGCATGCCTGGAGAAAAGAGGAACAGATGGAGCACCTACATGGCCTGATTTTTAGAGATGTCAGATACCCATTTATCTCACAGAAGTCAATGGAGTTACTCTGGGAATACACCAGTATAAATTAACTCACAATGCAGCCCTAAGTACACAAGACATTGTAGTGTAAGAGAATTGTTCCTAACATAAGTTTCTTCTCTCAGTACTTAGTCTAAAGGCTATATACAATGTAAACGATGTAAATGCTACATACATAGACTGCTTATTGACTTAGTGAACAGTTGGAGTTCTCAGTGTTGTTGGGTTATTTCAGTGGTTCTTAAACTTTTTGGCCCATGGACCACCTGGCTCAATATAAACCTCCCTGCAGACTACCAGTTGCTAATGGAAACTCATAGTTAATTACATAATTACACCCTAGCCATTTTGCTAGTGCTGCAACTAGAGAGACCGGTTTAATTTAAATTATTAAACAGATTAAGCACTTAAATTAATATTTTATTTTATTTAAAATGAAGTTTTGATTAACTTTCTCATGTTAGTTTATGTCCAACACAAAAGGTTTCAAAGTTTATTTATGGCAGATGTGGGGAACTTTTTTGTGTCGGACCACTGACCCACAGAAAAATCAGTTGGGGACCACACAAGTGAGAAGCAAAAAAAAAAAAAAAAAAAAATCCTCCAAACCCCTCCTTCAACCCTCACTGATGTGGCCCCAACTGACACCCCTAATGCTTCTGGAACTCCAGCCCCATGGGGCAAGGCAAAGGGAATGGACAGGGAGGACTGAGGTTCAGGGCTTCTCATAGGCCAGAATTACTTATCTGGGATTCTGAAGTTAGTGGATTTTATGCCCCCCCCCTTAGGCTCTGGGGTGGGGACAAAAATGAGGGGTTTAGTGTGTGGGACAAGACTGCCAGTGAGTGGGATAGGGATGGGGTGCATGATCTGGGAGGGAGGTGGGGTACAGAAGGGGATGAGGGTGTGAGGTCTCGGTGGGAAGTAGGGTGCAGAAGCAGGCTGGGAGTAGGGTGTCTGGCCAGGAGTGAGGGTGCCAGAGCAGCCTGGGGGTAGGGTGTCTGGCTAGGGGCAGGGAGAGCCTGGGACTAGAGCTGGGGGGCTGAGGGGGTTCAGGGAGATGGGGGCAGCATGCCCCTGGGAATAGGGCTGGGGTCAAGGTGGCTAGGTGGGAAAAGGAGGGGCAGAGAGGCTAGGCGTGGCACAGCAAGGTTGGGGTGGGCGGGTAGGTGTCCAGCCCTGCAGGTGCAAAGCCTGAAGGGTCCCGATCCCCCACCTGCCTCCTGCGTGTGCAGGGTCCTGAGTCCCAGCGTCGCCTCCTCTCACCACTGCCAGACGTGGTGCAGCCCAACCTGCAACTGGAGAAGAGAGGGGCACCGGCCACTCACGTGCCACGAGGGCCCACCCAGCCGGGTCAAGCCCTGTGCAGCCTAACCTGCTGCCTGCCCCACAGGACCAACTGAGTGACATGCTGCTCTACCATGGCAGCAGCACTCCCCCACGTGTAGCTCCATGACCCGCGTGAGGTGGGGTGATTTTGCTTTCTTCACTTCCCTGCCTGCTGGCCAGAGCTGATGCTGCAGCCTTGCGGCTGTGTGCAAACTGCTTGGGGGTGGTGAGCTCCTGCTGCAGACCACTTGGGAGGTGACCATCGATCACTAGTGGTCCACAGACCACACTTTGAGAACCACTGGATTAAGAAAGGGTGTGACAGAGTTTGATGCACATGACTTGGTTGCAGTGTTCCTTGGAAGCTGTGTGCTCTCAGGAGAGATTCCAATGCCACGCAGCCGATTAGCAGTGCGCACACAGCTAGATTCTTTGTTTCTATTCGTGGTGCACATTCACACATGCCTCAGTGCACATACAACGTATTCTGCACATGGATGGAAAAGATTACAGGGAACATTGCTTGGGTGTTTTTTTGCAGTGCAGAAAAATGTCCAAGGTGAATGAATAAGAACAAGTGATCACTTTGACTTGATGTTTCCTCAAAGTTAAGACAGTGGAAAGCAATATGGAAGGAAATAAGGGTAGAGATGTAGGCAGGAGCCAAGTTAAGGACACCTGGTAGAAGGATGAGGAGATGCTTGAGTTTCATGCCTCGAACCCTGAAACCTGATAAAAGGATTTATTTAAATGTAGATTACTGAATTATTAGCACAATTCCGCCTAGCATCAAAATTTTTCAAACATAGGTTCATAAAGTTAGTCACCTACCATCTGTAGTTAGGCATTTAAACAAGAAGCCTAACACTGATGTCAGGGGGCTCTCTCTCCTATTAACATGAGCAGTTTAGCCCACTGTGCCAACTGCTTTCTTAACACAGCATTAGGAACCTGGGTTACAATCTTAATCTATACTATTATAAAAGGAGATGTGTCCATCGCACCATCTGTCACAGAAAACATTTGAGAATACACTGGAAGCCTTGAGAAGTTTCTAGAAAATGCCAGAATGCATGAGAAATGAGTTGAGGGGAACCCCACTCTGTGGTGGGAGCAGGCGCAGTGACAGGTGGCCCGATGGACCTTCCCTTGGGTTGCCATTGGTGGGGGCTCAAGGCGGGGCTTGCTGCCTCCCCAGCAAGTGGCAAGCAGCGGCAGTGGGGAGCTGGCAGCGGCAGTGGTACAATGCAGAGCTGTGCCCACTGGAGCGAGCGGCTCATGGGCCAGGGTCCCACGCTGCTCCAGTGCCCTGGGAGTGGCCTGTCTGGCAGGTGGGGGCTGCGGGAGCAGCAAAGTGTGGCACCTCGCGGTCCATCTAGCAGCTGCTGCTGTGGCACAATGACTACTCCAAGTGGCACATGGGATCTGGGGACAAAAAAAGTGAGAGATGCTGCAAGTGGAGGAACTGGCGGTAAGCCCCCTGCGCGCTGCACTCCACCCATCCCTCCCTCAGTCCTCCAAGCCAGTGCCCTGGGTCTTCCTGCACCTGGCCCTCCCCCACGCCTGTGCCACCCACTCACCTGCCTGGGCCCCCCCGTGCTGCTGCACCCTCCTGTCTCTGCCACCCCCAGCCTGCTGCACCACAGCCGTGAAGTGGGACTCAACTAGTTGATATAAATCAGCATAATTTTATTGGCTTCACTGAAGTATTGCCAGTTACACCAGCTGAAGATGTGGTCCCGGCATTTTTATAAACATTTAAATCTGAGCAACTGAGTTAACATACCTCAAAGTGTTTTTGTTTTGTTTTAAAATAAGCTTTATCCTGCCCCACCTTGCAGCTCACACTGGCTTCCAGCTTAGTGAGACATTCCATTATTTTTAATGGACCTGCAGCATGTTTGTGATAGGTCCCAAAGGCTATATGAGTCATTTTTTCCTGGACATGTATATTTACAGCAGGATTTCACTTGTCCTAGTCTGCAGATAGCCCCATTGAAATCAACAGGATTGAGTAAAGTGAGTAGGATTTGAGCTGTAAAATGATTAATTCTCCATATTTGATTGTAATTTATAGAATATAAATATTTTACCCCCAAAACCAAACTTTGTTTTGAATATTTCATTTGGTAGAACAGAGAGTGTTAGATAGACCGAGACAACAACAACAAGTCATGGCAGGTTTAGCTTAAAATTCCATTTACCAATGGAAAGTGTCAATGTCCAAATTAGAATCAGGAAAACATTGCTTTGATCTCTCTTTATGGCTAGTTTAGGTCCTAATCCTGTTGTCCTTAACACTCTTTGGCATCAAAGAGTAAAATTTGAGGGTGTTAGTCTCCCCTTCACAAAGAAGAGAATAAAATCCACTTCAACTCAATCTAATTTCAACACGTGAAGTTTCTTACTTGTTGCACTGCCGGGAACATGTTTTGGTCCCCCGGGAATGAAGCCGAGGGCTCCATCCTATTAATCCATAGGGCCCCAAGAACCACAAAAATCTTCAAAGAATCCTCATCCACTCAATGTACAGCATCAGTCAAAAAACCCAACAGAATATTGGGAATCATTAAGAAAGGGATAGATAATATGGCTGAAAATATCATATTGCCTCTATATAAACCCATGGAATGCTCACATCTTGAATACTGCATGTAAATGTAGTCACCCCATCTCAACAAAGATGTATTGGAATTGTAAAAGGTTCAAAAAAGAGCAACAAAATGATTAGGGGTATGTAACAGCTTCCATATGAGAAGAGATTAATAAGACTGGGACTTTTCAGCCTGGAAAAGAGACAGCTACTGGGGATAGGGTCCAGGTCTATAAACTTATCAAACTATATAGGGAAGTGTTATTTACTCCATATTAGGGATGTAAGCGACTAGTTGACTATCTGATAAGGATAAGCTTATCGGATAGTCGAGTAGTGACTTGACTAGTCGCTTCTGCCTCTTGCACTTGCTGGCTGTACAGAGAGAGGCAGCAAATGGGGGGAGCAGAAGCCGGTACTGGGGGAGCTGGCTCCCCCCAGCACAGTCTTAATGGGGGGAGAGCTGGGGTGCAGCAGGTACCAAAGCAGTCCCCGCTTGCACTGGTTCCCACTTTGGCCGCTTCAGCCTTTGAAATGCCCTGGCTGCCACGAACAGGGGCTGCTTGGCGGCAGCAGCCCCTGTCCACAGGGTGGTCCAGTTCCCTGCTGGAACCCCTGCAGACAGGGGCTGCTTCACATCAACATCCTCTATTTCCTCCCAGCTGCTTCTGATAGATGCAGCAGGGGGGAGCAGGAGGCACCCTCGAGATGGTGCTGGGGGGAACTGGCTTTTAAGCTGGCTCCATCTAGCACTGGCTCCTGTCCGCCCGCCCCTCCCCTCCCCCCCCCCCCCGCTGCCTCTTATAGAGGCAGCAAGGTGGGGGCACCACAGCGGGGAATCAAGCAGTCCCCCGTTTGCACCAGTTCCCACTACGGCCGCTTCAGTCTTTGAAAATGTACAGCAAATTGTATTGACAATACGATTAGCCTGATAACCGCATTTTAACATCCTTACTCATAACACAGGTGGAGGGGTCACCAAATGAAATCAATGGGCAGCAGGTTTAAAACAAAAGGAAGTATTTTTTCACACAACATATAGCCTGTGAAATTCCTTGCTGGAGGATGTTGTGAAGTTCAAGACTGTAATAAGATTTAATAAATAATTAGATAAGTGAATGGAGGATAGGTCCATCAGTACCTATTAGAGACAAGGGTGGTGATGATTACCTGTTCATTCCCTCTGGAGCACCTGGCATTGGCCACTGTTGGAAGACCGGATACTGAGCTAGATGGACCTTTGGTCTGACCCACCCATCAGATGTGGGTATAACATTCCTGTCTCCTACACATCAAATCAGTTGGGCAGGCCAATGTAGAGTAGGGCTGAAACAGGGCCCTCCCTTCCTTTCTACCCATCTCCATCCTTTTGGAGATGGCTTGTACCAAGAGGACACTAATAAGGAGTAATATGTGAATTTGTGCTTGAACTCTATGCAGAGAAGAGGGAGGCTCCTTTGTGCCTACCCCTTGTGTAAAGCATAATCTATCCTATGAGTTTTGCAAACCTGTTTCCTCCCATTTCTCAAAAAAAAAAAAATCCAAAGTGGCTGAATTATGGGCTTGAACTACTGGTCAGCATCCTTTTCATTAGAAGATTTACCCAGCATTTCTTGGGTCCTTAACTCAATTAATATTTATTTTTCTTCATTTAAATAATTGCTCTGGGGTGGGGCTGGGGATGAAGGGTTCAGTAGGCAGGCTGCTCTGGAGAGAGAGGACAACCCCAGCTCTCTGTCATTGGAGCAGCTTGTGACCAGATGAAAAACACCTCTCCGTGGCTGCCGTAGAGCCAGCGCACATAGCGGAGAGAAGGGTGCATGTTTCCCAGCTGGGGCAGCTACAAGTTCATCTGCCAACTGTGTTCTCCAGCCAGAGTAAGGAACACATCAAACTGCACTTTTCCCTCCCTCCCTGACAAAGGGGAACAGCCAGCAATGTTCCTGTAGGAATGGGGGGTGGGGCATCAACCTCCTTCCCCATTCTCCTTGAAGTGCAGCTGGGGGGTGGGCGGCTCAGGTCTGGGGCAGTCCTAGATGAGCAGAGGGGTGTATCCTTAGCCAGTTCCTTTCACCAGCCTGGTGATAGTCTCTTTTCTGAATGGTTTTATGAGAAGCAATCCCATTCCAGGCACATCCCATTTTCCTGATACAACCAAACCCTGACCTTGCTTTAAGTTATGATAAGAGGAAGCTGCCTACCAAATTTGGTGACCCTAGCTCTTACCACTTAGGAGGAATTATTGAACAGACAGACAACACACAGACAGACAGATGCACAGACAGAAATTCAAATATTTAGTAGATTATGTGAGTATGGCAATCTGGATTTGTCTCTCTCTCAGCTGGGTGCCTATATTTTGTCATACAAAATAAAAGTAATGTAGTTGATCCCCTGCCAAGATGCAGGATTTGTCAAGTCTAACCAACCAAGACAGATGGCTGTCCAGCCTCTTTTGGAAACCTCTGTTATCCTACTTTTCTTACAGATAGGAAGATTTAATCTCAATCTGCCATGCTGCAGTTTTCACCCATTGTTTCTTCTCTTACTTTCTGTGGCAAGAGAGAACATTTTTTTCCATCTTTCATATGGCAGTCTTTCAAGTTTATGCTGAAATCCTTGTTAATTACCAGCTATCTTCCCAACCTAGCAAGTTTTGTTCATGTACAATCACCTGAGTATATCTAAGGACACTCCCTTTTGACATCTCTGTGGAGAAGAAACAAGCTAATAATCTAAAATATCTGATAAGAGGCCTTATTATTGACTTTCATTAGTGTTCGTTATAAAAAGTCAATATTATTACTTCAAATGTCATTTGAATTGTAAATAAATTTTGAATTTGACTTCTGTTTATCAGATTTCCTCGGCTATGGATGCCAAGTCTACAAAGGTAAGCAATTAACATAAATAGGGATGTGAATGGTTAACTAGTGGTGGCTGGAGCCTGCCATATATAGGAGCTGCTCTGGATGCCCAGAGCAGCCCCTGCTTGCAGTGGTGGGCCACTCCAGCCCAAACACGGGGGAAGGAGGCAGCTGGGCTAGAACAGCCTCCCTTAATTGATTAACTGGTTAAATGTGAAGTAAACGTCACATTTAATTGGTTAACCAATTACATGGGATTTTACATCCCTTAATGTAACTGCTAGTATATGAATGTTCTGCATCTGCATTCTTACATATTGGTCTCCCTGCCTTTAGCTAAATACAATTCAGTGATTTCTAGGCAGTAAATATGAACCTAGAAATTTCTACTCCTTGTTCTACTTCTCAGGCTTTTCACACCTTCTCTGTGTTATGTAAAAAGGTATCACAATCTACACAGGGTCACATCTGGTCAGTTCATGACAGAGTCTGTAGTCATGGGAGGTCATATAATCAGTTGTGTAAATCAGTGTTGCTCCATTGATTTCTGTAAAACAACTCTGTAGCTATAAACTTTACAGCATCTCAGAAAGTGACCTAGAATTTCATTAGTATCAGAATCATAGGGCTCAGACAACCTCTCTGCATGGATAAACAATGCTCTTTCATGGTGGACTGACCTATGCCAGTCTTACTTATGTAGTTTCTAATTATTTTTGGCCAACTGTATAACCCCTTGGAGTCCAATCCACTTTAAAGCTTATATGTGCCCCCAGACTGTGCTTTAATAAAAAGAAAAACAGCCTGATTCTTCTAGTGACTCAAGTGATCTCCACAGAGCTCTCACTCAGTAAAAGTCAGCTTCTCTTTGTGCTAACAAGCACAGGGACAGAAGATGTATAGCTCTCACTGCCTTTGGGGGGCTGCCATTCGGAGAGCACCGTGCACTGCCTGTAGATTTTCTACACTGCAATGTTTATAATGTTTTTCGACACTGCAATGTTATACATAATAAATGGAATAACAAATAGTTCTATACATTCAAGAAAAAAGTCATAGTGGGACTGTATGAATGTTTTAATTAAATACAGAAATGGAACTTGCAAAGAAGGATATGGTGAAAGGTGTGTCGGTTGCATCAAACCTGACCAACTGCTCAGATGAAAAGCTTCAGATGGAGAAAGTCATTGCTACTAACATCCTTCTCCCTGTCTGAGCTTCTGCTTCAGCTTCTGCTACCTGCTATTGGTGCTGGGTTCTTCTAGTCCCAGGGTGGTGGGGCATCGCCAGCCACTACTCTGCCAGTGTATAAAGTTTTGGGGGGAATGCCCACTTAGTACCCTCCAAACTCCACCCGTAGAGGACCACCAGGACTGTATCACAGTTCATCTTTGGGCCATTGCCCACAGTTCGGGAGCCCTTTCAATAAAATATATTGTCTCACCCACCTTCTCTCTCTCAATAACTGATTAGAAGCAGTGAGGTACTTAAAGACTGAAATCAATAAATGAGTGTCATTTATAGGGAACAAGGAGGAAACAGAATTATTTCATTCTGATACCTGGCTATTTGAAGTTCCAAGGAGCCATTCCAACAGCTGGCGGTCTCCTCCTGATTTTACTTCCACCAAGTCCTGGGGCTGGAAAATTGCCCAACAAAGAATGACTTTGCAGAGTACAAATTCATTTTTGTATAACAATGTCTCAGTGTGTGCATCTGGCTGAACTGTACTGGAGCATAGTAAAATAAAATTGCAGAGAGCAATTGTAGACTAGAAGATCTATTGCTAAAATGGGCTAGCCAACAAGAAGACTGATTAACACAGTGGATGCATAACTTGTTTGTTAGGGCAACTTCCATCCCTTTTAAAGGCAATTCACATTCCTCCTCTTATACGTACCTCTGCCTCCCAAAACACACAATGGTTTCTGAAAGTCAGAATATCAGATACATGTAATCTTCTTGGGCTCGTCTACACTGGCCCCTTTTCCGGAAGGGGCATGTAAATTTCATGAGTCGTCGTAGGGAAATCCGCGGGGGATTTAAATATCCCCCGCAGCATTTAAATAAAAATGTCCGCCGCTTTTTTCCGGCTTTTAAAAAAGCCGGAAAAGAGCGTCTACACTGGCCCCGATCCTCCGGAAAAAGCGCCCTTTTCCGGAGGCTCTTATTCCTTATTCAAAGTAGGAATAAGAGCCTCCGGAAAAGGGCGCTTTTTCCGGAGGATCGGGGCCAGTGTAGACGCTCTTTTCCGGCTTTTTTAAAAGCTAGAAAAAAGCGGCGGACATTTTTATTTAAATGCCGCGGGGGATATTTAAATCCCCCGCGGATTTCCCTACGACAACTCATGAAATTTACATGCCCCTTCCGGAAAAGGGGCCAGTGTAGACGTAGCCCTTCAGTTTCAAAGTTAATTTAATCATTCAGAATGTCTGTCAATCCATTTATCTATCTTTTATACCACATTCACCACCATAGTTTTTGTATTTGGTATATCATATCTGATATAGAATATATTCTTATAAATTCTGCCAGCGTTTGAGCCCAGACAACTTCCACTGGTTTTAATGGGAGATTTCCATGTCCAATTAAGGGCAAAATTTATCCCTCTGTTATTGCTATATATGTGTTATTTTGTATAGTGTGTGTGTGTGTGTGTATATGTGTGTGAGAGAGGAAAAGCAGTCAGCAACAATGATAATAATACTAATAATTTACCTACAGTACTGTAGTGTAAACAGTGTTTTAAAGACATTTAAGAAGCCAGAGGTCTTCCCTGAGGAGTACAGGCAGTCCCCGGGTTACGTACAAGATAGGGACTGTAAGTTTGTTCTTAAGTTGAATCTGTATGTAAGTCGGAACTGGCGTCAGCCGCTGCTGAAACTGGTCAGTTTCAACCGCGGCTGAATCTGGATGCCAGTTCTGACTTACATACAGATTCAACTTAAGAAACCCAGGCGTCCCCAAGTCAGCTGCTGCTGAAACTGATCAGCGGCTGATTCCAGGAAGCCTGGGGCAGAGCAACTCTGCCTCGGGCTTCCTGTAGTCAGCTGCTGGTCAGTTTCAGCAGACCAGGGAGACCGGGAGAAGCTTTTCTCGCCCCGGAGGACACAGGTGGCGACCCGCCGCCCGTGAGCTCCAGGGCGAGAAAAGCCCCGTTCGTAAGTGCGGATCCGATGTAAGTCGGATCCGCGTAAGTCGGGGACTGCCTGCATACACTCTAAACTCTTGAGCAAGATATGGAGCAGGATAAAATTAAGGTGTAGGCACTATATGTGTATGCATATGGCCTTTTTTTTTTTTTTGACCAATATTTCATCAGAATCTCAGCTTTAACTTTTCATGCCTATGCTGAGGAGGTGATATCAGGAACTCCAATTCATAGGCTGTATGGGCTGACAAAACCCTCTTTTGGGATAACCAACTTGAAGACAGGGAACAGTGATTGGGGGAAGAACAGGCAGCTCATATGGGTAGCCCCTCTCATTGCCACCCAAAGAAGGCCATAGCTACAACATATATTCCCAGAGAGTAATAATCAGTGGTTCAGTGGAAGGGCATATCAAGTGGGGACCCTGGGTCCAGTTCTGTTCAGTAGCTTCATCCGTGATTTAGTTAATGGATTAGAGAGTAAACTTACAAAGTTTGCAGACAATACCAAGTTGAAAAGGGTTGCAAGTAGTAATGGTCTAAAGTACATTGGATGGAATTCAAAAAGGACAAATCTAAATATTCCACTTTGAAAGGAACACTTAAGTTGCACACATGCAGAATGGGAAATGCTAGGAAGGAGTATTGCAGAAACAGATCTAGGGGTGATAGTGAACCACAAGCTAAACATGAGTCAACAGTAGAACACTGTTGCAAAAAAAAGGGGGGGGGAAGGGGGTCAAACATGACTAGGATGTATTAGCAGGTGTTTTGTAAGCACACAAGAAATAATCCTTTCACTCTAGTCCACTCTGATTAGGCCTCAGCTGGAGTGGACCCACATTTCAGGAAAGATGTGGACAAATTGGAGAAAATGCAGAGAAGAGCAACAAAAATGATAAAAGGTCTAGAAACATGATTTATGAAGGAAGAATGAGAAATGACATGATGATAATTGCCAAGTATGTGAAAGGTTGTTACAAAAAGAAGGGATATAAATTGTTCTGGTTAACCTCTGAGGATAGGACAATAAACAAATTATCTTAAATTGCAACAAGGGCAGTTTAGACTGGAAATTAGGAAAAACTTCCTACCTGTCAGTATGGTTAAGCATTGGACTAAATTGCCTAGAGAGATTGTGAAATCTCCATCATTGGAGATGTTTAAGAGCAGATTAGACAAACACCTGGACTCCTGTCTATCGGAATACTGATTGCTCCTCAAACAACTGGGCTTTTTTTTTTCCAGCTCAACCTCATGCAGTCTGTTCTAATATGTGTCAGAGGTGCCCTTTTGACACAAAGTTGTGTGCATGTGGACTGAGGACAGTTTATATTTTTATGAAAGGCACTGGAACCAACTGCCCCCACTCAATACCCCATTTATTCTGAGCACTCATTAACAGAACAAATTATACACTGGCATAAGTGGGTGCAACTTCACTTCCTTGACTTCAATGGAAATTTCACCCACACCTTCCAGGGCTGAATTTGGTCTAGTCTGCTGGATGTAATATGAGTGTAAATTAAAACTAGGCTAAATCATGATATTGCTGGTTATATGGAAAATAACTCTCAAAACGTACAGTGTTGTTTTCATTGAAACACATATACCTCCACAAAATCAAATCTAATGAAAATTAGGATGATTTCCTGATTCTAGTGGAATCAACCCCTTCTCTGGACATTATAAATTATCCCTGAGATGTGTAAAACACTTGTGAGGTACAATTTTTCTGCCTTTTGGAATAAACCAGATTACATCAAATAGAAAGTATTTAAAAAACAAAAACAAACAAAACCAACAGAAACAAGGAAGTAGTTCCATAGACCAAAGAGTTTACAATCTGACACACAAAGAGCCTGGGCCAAATTTCAGACCTGGCTGTCTAATGGTAGATTCACAAATCCATAGCTAGGGCTCTAAATACAAGTATCCTGATTTTCAGAAGTGCTCAGTCCCCACAACTCCTACTGGGAGCTGCTGAGCACTTTGACAATTAGGCCAAGACGCCTGACTCTTTTCACACCAACACCTGTTAAATGGTAACTACATTGGGACTTGTCACCATGAGCCAAACCACCATCTAGAAAACTTCAATGCTTGTTACATAACATATCTCCAGTCTCCTACCTCACTCTTCCTCTATGTTGTTATTTAGTGATTCTGTTGCATAAAATGAGCCACATTCTGTCCTCATTTTCATTGAAACCATCTCTGTAAAATTAATGAGGTTGCAGTAGCGTGAGGCCAGAATTTGGCCCCTAGCAGTGAGCTGGAATTGTATCATAATCTATATTTATATTACTTATGTTTAGCAAGCTCTTGTTTCACTGTGTCTTGCAGAGAGGAATGGAGATGCACTGTGGCGACTTATTAGCTCTTGGGAAGAACCTAGAAGACACAATTGGACGATAGCTCCTCCAGTCAAAAGGTTTGTTCCTGTGGAGTTCTTCAGGGCTCCATTTTGTCCTCTCTCTTGTTCAGTCTCTACGTGTAGCTATTAAGAAGGTTGATGAGGAAGCTCACATACTGACTAGGACAGGAACATGATCTGGGTAGGAAGAGAAAGAAACTCATAGCTGAGTGCCATCAGCTATGAGTTTCTTTCTCTTCCTACCCAGATCATGTTCCTGTCCTAGTCAGTATGTGAGCTTCGGACATAGATGAGGCCAAGAGAGGTGGGATCTGTAGGCTGCAGAAAGCAATCAAAAAATGCGGCAAAAATTCAATCTGTCCCTCTTCCTATGAGAGTGTCTCTGCCATGTGCCACTTATGTTGACAACGTAGGAGTCTGGTTAGGTTCCTGATCATTGTAAGATGGCAGCCAAGGCAGGTTTTTTTTCATTTGTGTCATTCTGGGGGGTTGTGACCATTTCCTTCAAGTCTGGACCCCACCATTGTGAGGTATGCTTTTGTCCCCTCCAGACTGAACTATTGTAATGTGCTCTATTTGATGTAGCACCTTACAGCCATTCAGAAAGTAAGTTAGAGACTCTGTACTTTCTTCAGGTTCTTCCATGACCCTTGTCACCACAGTATCTTAGCACAAACCCACTTGTTCAGTACAGCATCACACTGGAAACAAATTAAATCAGTGCTTTGTGAAATCGCTGCCTGTGGGTTTCTGCAGTGATCTATCAAGCATGGCCAGGAACCTCCCTACTTAAGAGAATGCATCTGTATCCAGGTCATACTGCTGCAGCTGAGTTGCACAGAGCTGGACTGTCCCACCCTGCAAGTGAGAGGGGTGGACTATCGGCAGAGTTTTTCCAGCCATGGTAGAGCAGTATCTGAAATAGTACAAATCTGGTCTTCAGGACACCCTTACCTCAAAATAAGCCACGCAATTTGTACTATGCAAATTGCATCACTTATTTTAAGGTAATTTCAAAACAAAGCCCTATTCCGACAAGTCCCTTAATCCTTGTGGAATGAGGGTTACAGGGATGCCAGAATAGTGTGCCCATTATTTCAAACTATATTTTGAAATAACAGGAGTGTTTAAAGATGCGGAATTGCTATTTTGGGATACTTCCGGTATCCTAAAATAGCTCCACTGTCGAGATGTAGCCTAAGAGAGCAGTTGAGCAGGAAAAGGCTGGTTTGAGGATGACAACAGGGTATTATTTTCATCTGCACTGTTCACTTTGTTAGTTTATTTCTTGTTTTTATACTTTGTGGGGGAGCCGCTTTTATTTATGGTGATTGAAGCTGAGGATTTTCCAAGCAGTCGAGGTAATTTGGATACATTTGCTATTAAAATCACTAGACACAAGATGGGTGAGGTAACATGTTTTAGAGACAAGCTCTCTCACCAAGAGAAATTGGTCCAGGAAGAGATACTGCCTCACTCACCTTGGGTCTCTAATATCCTGGAAATCACACAGCTATAACAATACTGCATATTACAATCACTAGCAAGTACGTGTTTCAGTGCCCTTGACTACTTTGACAATCTCCACTCGTACTTTTAACAAATCATCAAGGAGGTTGGTCTATGGCAGGGACAGGGATTTTTTTTTTTTTTTGGTCAGGGCCAGAAAAATCAGTTGGGAGGCATACACAATCAAAAAACCACATACCTCAATACTTACCTGCTTCTAAGTGAGAAGCAAAACAAAACCAAAAACCCTCGTCACTCACTTGCTTCCAAGGCGGGAAGCAAAAAACTCCATGCCTCTTTGGCACTTAATTCAGCTCTCCCTTGCAGTTGAAGGGGGGCTTCTAGCCAGTGGTACAGAAACTTACCATAGGCTGGATCAAATCCTTTCCCTATGGCATCAGAGAGGCTCTTTGTGGTTTTACATATCTAAACTTAGGCTGTCAAGTGATTAGGAAAATGAATAGTGATTAATCCTGTGATTAATCACACTGCAAAACGATAATAAAATACTGTTTGTTTAAATATTTGTAGATATTTTTACATTTTCAAATATATTGATTTTAGAATACAAAATGTACAGTGCTAATTTTATATTTTTATTACAAACATTTGCACTGTAAAAAACAAAAGGAATTTGTAAGTATTTTTCAATTCACCTCATACAAGTACCGGAGTGCAATCTCTTTGTCATGAAAGATAAACTTACAACTGTAGAATTAGGTACAAAAAATAACTGCATTCAAAAATAAAACAATGTAAAACCTTAGAGCCTACAAGTCCACTCAACAGGAGCATAACCGTGGGTGGGCCTGAGTGGTCTGCAGCCAATCTACTTTGCATCCAGGTACACACAGCAGCCCTCCATGGCTCTACTCATGCCTAGTGCTTGTCCTGCTCTGCCAGTTCACCTGGCAAGCCAGAGGGGGAGCAGGGTCAGAGTGCTGCTAGGGCTTCCCCCAATCCATCCAACACTGCAGCCAGGTAGTGGGATCCGGGCACCAGGCTTTAATTCCTGCCCGCCCTCACTGCCTCTTTCCCAAAGTTGTGGCCCACCCAAGTGGGCCCTTATGGCTATGCCACTGCCACTCAGTCCTACTTCTTCTTCAGCCAATTGCTCAGGCAAGTTTCTTTACATTTGCAGGAAATAATGCTGCCCGCTTCTTGTTTACAATGGCATCAGAAAGTGAGAACAGGCATTCACATGACACTTTTTGTTGCTGGCATTGCAAAATATTTACATACTAGATATGTTAAACATTTGTATGTCTCTTCATGCTTTGGCCACTAGTCCAGAGGATATGCTTCCATGCTGATAACACTTCTTAAAATTGAACTCCTTGGGGGAGAATTGTACATTTTTTACCCACTTTCTGCCATATACTTCATGTTATAGTAGTCTTGGATGATGACCGAGCATATATTGTTCATTTTTAAGAACACTTTCACTGCAGATTTGACGGAACACAAAGAGGCTACCAATGTGAAATTTCTTAAAATAGCTACAGCACTCAACCCGAGGTTTAAGAATTTGAAGTGATTTCCAAAATCTGAGAGGGATGCAGTATGGAGCATGCTTTTCGAAATCTTAAAATAACAACACTTGGACATAGAAACTACAGAACCTGAATCACACAAAAAAAATCAATTGTCTGCTGGTGGCTTTATGACACAGATGAAAAAGAACATGTTTTGGCTCGCTATCGAGCAGAACCAGTCTTTGAAATGGAGACACATCCTCACAAATGGTGGTTGAAGCATGGAAGGACATATGCATCTTTAGCACATCTGGCATGTACATATCTTGCAATGCACGTGGGGAATGCGGACCCCAAAGGGCCGCTTGCTGCCGCTTGCTCCCTTGCCAGGGCCCAGCAGGAGCGCCGCTCAGCTGGGAGCGCTGCAGCGCGCCACGCAGGGAGGGGAAGGGGGCAGGGCTGGCCAGAAGGGGAATGGAAAGCAGAGCTGGGGGGGTTTGGGGGCTGGAGGGGAGGATGGGGGGGCCCAGAGGAAGGGGAGAGGGAAGCAGTGCGGGCGGGGGGGGGGGTGTCCGGGGGGCCGTGGGGCTGGCCGAACCACCACGGAGGGAGGGGAAGGGGGGTGGGGTGCCACACAGGAAGGGGAAGGGGACAGGACTGTCCAGAAGGGGGGTGGGAAGCAGAGCTGGGGGGGGGGATCGGGGACTGTAGGAGAGGATGGGGGGCCCGGAGGAAGGGGGGAGGGAAGCAGTGCTAGCGGGGAGTGACCGGGGGGTCTTGGGGCTGGCCAGCAGGAAGAGGGGGTGGGAAGCAGAGCTGGGAGGGGATCGAGGGCCGTGGGACTGGATGGGAGGAGGAGGGCAGGAAGCAGACCTGGCAAGGGGGGGATATGCAACTGCTTGCTGCCGCTTGCTCCCCCGCCAGGGCCCAGCTGAGCGCTGCTCAGGTGGGCCCGGTGGGACAGGAAGGGGGGTGGGGAAGTGATGTACACAGCCAGGGGGTGGGGCCGTGTACGTCACCGCCCCCCCTTCCTCCTCCTGCCATGGCACTGAGTGGTGCGCCCCTCAGCTGGGCCGCCGCGGGAGAGGGGAAGGGGGGGGTGATGACGTAGACAGCCCTTCCCCCTGGCCATGTACATCCCTACCCCGCCCCTCCTCCCCCGCGGCAGCCCGGCTGAGCGAGAAAGGGGCGGGGCGGGGCAGGGTGGGGCTGTGACGTACACAGCCAGGGGGCGGGACTGTGTACATCACCGCCCCCCTTCCCCTTCCGCTGTGGCACTCAGCTGAGTGCTGCGCCCCTCAGCTGGGCCGCCGGGGGAGCCAGAAGCACAAGGGGCTGTTTGGGCTCCCCCGGGATGGGAGGGGCTGAGAGGAGCGGGGAGGTGATGTACACGGCCCCGGCTCCACCCCCCTCCCTTGCGGCAGCCCAGCTGAGCAGGCAGCACTCAGCCAAGCGCCACGGCGGGAGGGAAGGGGAAGAGGAAGGGGGGGCGGAGAGAGACGGAGGGGAGAGAGAGGCAGGGGGAGGAGGAGAAGGGAAAGGAGAGTGAGAGGCAGGAGGGGGAGAAGAGAAAGAAAGAGACAGAGAGAGAGGCAGGAGGTGGAGTAGAGCTGAGGGGGGGGGAGGCAGTAGGAAGAAAGAGAGAGAGCTCAGGAGAGAAGACCTGAAAATCCCGTCTTATGACGGGCTAATTGGCTAGTAAAAAATAAATGTCAAATGAGCATTGTACACTTTTATTCTGAATTTTGATTGAAATCAATACACTTGAAAATGTAGAAAAACATCCCATAATATTTAAATAAATTTCAATCTGTCTTCTATTGTTTAACAGTGTGATTAAAACACCCCAATTCTTTTTTAGTTAGTTGCATGCAGGCCTGCTGCTGCGGGGTGGGGGAGGAGAGGGGAATTGTCCTAGGGCCCAGTAATTCAAAGGGGCCCGTGGCTGGGTCACTGCTGCTATAGTAGAAGCAGCAGCAGCTGGAGCCCCAGGCCCTTTAAATCCCCATCAGAGCACTGTGCTAGAGCACCAGGCAGTGCTAAGGATCTGGTTGTCCATGGCCCCACCCCTTCTGCCCTCAGCCCTGCCCTTTCTGAGAGCACAGAACTGTCCTCGCTCCCCCCCCCCCCACACACACACCTTGCCCAGGGGCCTGCAGAGGCTCTTAGCTCTGCTGATCACGAGCTAATTGTGATTAATCAACAGCCCTAATCTAAACATACAACATGAATGAGATTCTCCCCTCTTGTACCTCTGCAAACTTATTGACTTTAATAAGGGATGCAAGGCTCTGACTGAGGCCACCTGCACAGAGTATCCACCCCTCATTATATACCATTCTCTTCACCATTGTACATGAGAGCTCAGAGCAAGTGCACCATTCCACTCACAGGCTTCCACTCACTTCCCAACGTGATTCTCTAACAGAAGATTTCATCTGGCTGGGATCCATGTGCTGTCATTCTAATGGCAAGGAGTGCTCTCTATGCCCCTTCCTTGGCCTTACCCCTGACCACAGTAACTGTGTGCCTTTTCCCAGCTCTGCCACTAGTCTACCATGCCCCCGTCGGCTGCCGTGTTGTTCCTCCACTGCCTCATTTGAAAAAGCAATACTCACGTCGCAGGAGGTGTTGTGCAATTCAATATCTGTACATTCATTAAGGTTTGTAACTCATTCAACAATCTTCAGATGAAAGGTGCACTAGAAATATAAATGATTAGTACTATCATTGTTATAAGCTTGGGAGTGGGCAGATTCAACTTGCCTCAACGGGCTCTTCAGTCTCATTCACACAAAAGAGCATCCTGACTTGTGCTGAAGCAACCCTACCAACACTGGCTGTTCTGAACGAAGGAAGTCACACCTCCGTGTGTGATGGGCTCGCTATGTCTTCTGCTCAGCACCAAATGTGCATTGACAAAATATTAGAAAGAGCTTGGTTGGCCCGCTGAGTAAAAAGGTTTTCTAAGTCCACACAAGCAATATAACCCCCACTCCAGTGTGGACGCAATTGTACTGGGACAGTTTATTCTTCACAGCCTCGCCACTATCTTTGTCTCTAATGATGGGTGCATCAGATGTGATGTGGGTAGCTCATCTGGGGGAACTTGGGACTCAAGGGCTGTGTCTAGACTGGCAAGTTTTTCCGCAAAAGCAACTGCTTTTGCGGAAAAACTTGCCAGCTGTCTACACTGACCACTTGAATTTCCGCAAGAACACTGACTTCCTACTGTCTGAAATCAGTGCTTCTTGCGGAAATACTATGCTGCTCCCGTTCGGGCAAAAGTCGTTTTGCGCAAAGCTTTTGCGCAAAAGGGTCAGTGTAGACAGCTCAGATTTGTTTTGCGCAAAAAAGCCCCGATCGTGAAAATGGCGATTGGGGCTTTTTTGCGGAAAAGCACATCTAGATTGGCACGGACGCTTTTCCGCAAAAAGTGCTTTTGCGGAAAAGCGTCCGTGCCAAACTAGACACTCTTTTCCGCAAATGCTTTTAACGGAAAACTTTTCCATTAAAAGCATTTGCAGAAAATCATGCCAGTCTAGATGTAGCCAAGGCATCTAGTCTGAGACTGACCCTGACCCTGACCCTCCCCATCAACATCAGAGAACTCGGGGTGGTGCGCCTGGCATGCCAAGCCTTCTGGACACACCTCACAGTGCACTGTGCATCAGTCACAACGAACAATAAAACAGCAATGCTTATATCAAAAAATGGAGGTGCATGCTCCTTTCCCCTGTGCCAAGAAACCCTCGTGCTGTGGAATTTCTATGTAGAACATTCTATAGACCTGCAAGCCTCGTACCTCCCCAGGGTACAGAATGAGCTGGCGGACCACCTCAGCAAGTCATTTCATGGCTACAAGTGATCCCTTCACCCAGATGTCACAAATTCAGTCTTGTAGACCAGTTCACCATGTGACACAACTGGAAGTGCCAGCAGTTCTGCTTCTTCCACAACCATAGATCAGCCTCCTGCACAGAAGCATTTCTCCTCCCATGGGGAGGTCATCTTATATATGCCTGCCCACCCATACCATTCATTCGTGGAATGAGCACAGGTCATATTAATAGCACCAGCCTGGCTCTGTCAACATTGGTGCACATCCCTTCTGGACATGTCAGGGGAGGCCTAGTCACCTAACCATTCTTCCCAGACCTTCTGATCCAAGACCATGATTGTCTCTGACACCCGAACCTCAAGTCACTGTACCTCACAGAATGGAAGCTCTTTGACTGAACATGATGGAGCTCATATGCTCAGAATGAGGCAGGCACATTCTCCTAGGCCAGGCATGTCCAAAGTCCGGCCCGCGGGCCAAATGCGGCCCGCGGTCGGATTTAATATGGCCCCCCACTTCTCCTGGCTCCCCGGTGCTTTTTCTAACTGGCGCGCTCAGCGCGCCGCTTCGGGCCGCCGCCGCCGCCGCTGCCACGGTCCCAAACCCTGCCCCTGCACTCCGCTTTGGGGCTGAGAGTGCAGGGACAGCCCCCGCTTCCTCCCCCTCTCCTGGCTCCCCGGCACTCCTCTGACTGACGCCGCTTCCGGCCGCTCTGCCGCCGTCCATGGCGGCCGCTGCGGTCCTAAAGTCCACCATGTAGGGCACGTCCACAGCCCTGCTCCCCCGCTTGGCTACGGGTTCGCCCTGCCCCCGGGCCGCCGTGAGGCCAGTGTGCCCTGCGCTCTCCACCCGCCTCTGACCCTGCAAGCCCTCTACCTTGGGGCTGAGAGTGCAGGGACGGACTCCGCAGCTGCTGAGATCAGGGACGGACTCCGCAGCTGCTCAAGCTCAGTATCTGCGATTGGCCCTGCGCACTGTCAGCTTCCTGGCGGGCTCAGGCACGTGGAGCTCATCATTAGAGACTTCGCCACAAACAGCCACAAAGGCAAGAGAATTCTTGTTGGGCAGTGTATTAGTGCAGTGTATTACTTGGGCAGTGTATTAAACCTCTGGCACTGCGCTCACATGATCCCTTCCCCTTCTGGTCAATTTTAAAAAATGGCGACTGTAAATAAGAGAAGGAAAGTTGACAGTGAGGGCCGCCGCTTCCAGGACAGGTGGAAAGTGGAATATTTCTTCACTGAAATAGAGAATCACTGTGTTTGTCTGATATGCCAAGAGACTGTGGCTGTTTATAAGGAATTTAATGTCAAGAGACACTACCAGTCGAGACATAGCACATACGATAAGCTTACAGGGCACGACCGCAGTGAAAAGTTGAAGCAACTTGAAGCTGTTTTAATGTCACAACAGAAATTTTTCATAAGAGCCCGTGAGTCAAATGAAAATGCCACAAGGGCGAGCTATGAGGTGGCAACGTTAATTGCTAAAAATTGCAAATCTTTTGCTGAGGGTGACTTTATCAAAGAATGCGTTATGAAAATGGTTGAGAATATCTGTCCCGAGAAGAAGCAAGAGTTTGCCAACATTTGCCTGGCTCGTAACACTGTAGCACGGAGAATTGAGGAGATTTCATCAGATATTAAGAGACAGTTGACATCGAAAGGAGTGGATTTTGACTTCTTTTCAATAGCCTGTGATGAAAGCACGGACCTATCTGACACAGCTCAGTTGCTGATTTTTATGAGAGGGGTGGACGATGAAATGAATGTGACTGAAGAGCTACTTGACCTCCAGAGCCTTACGGACCAAACAAGAGGAAAAGATTTATTTGTTTCTGTTAGTTCCGCCATAGATGACATGAAACTGCCTTGGAACAAAGTTACTGGGATTATTACTGATGGGGCACCTGCCATGGTTGGTGAACGAAGTGGATTATCAACCCTAATCTGTAACAAGGTGATCGAAGAAGGAGGCAAAGCTATTAAACTCCATTGTATCATTCATCAGCAAGTTCTCTGTGCTAAACATCTCAAATATGATCATGTTATGAAACCGGTGCTAAAGACTATTAATTTTATTCGCTCTAAAGCCCTGTGCCACCGCCAGTTTAAACAGTTTCTACTGGACATCCAGGCTGAATACGAAGATGTTTTATATCACAACGATGTAAGATGGCTCAGTCGGGGGTCTGCACTGCAGCGTTTCTACTCTCTCAGAAAGGAAATCGGAGAATTCTTGGAAACAAAGGGACAACCAATGCGAGAACTATCTGATCCTATTTGGCTGGCTGATTTGGGGTTTCTAGTTGACATAACAAAGCATCTGAATGTACTGAACACGAGTCTTCAGGGGAAAGATGCAGCGGTGAACCAGCTTTATTCACACCTCAAAGCCTTTGGGACAAAGCTGCAACTTTTCATAAGGCAGTTGTCACAAACACAGCCCAATACCATACATTTTTCAGCGTTGCAGGAAATAATGAACAGTTTTCCACAGGACAATATCAGTGCGCAAACGAGCAGGTATGCAGCAGACATTGCATCTCTGGCTGGGGAGTTTAAACGGCGCTTTCAGGACTTTGCAGCTATTGAAAAGGAGATCAGCCTTTTCTCCTCTCCATTCTCTGTTGACCCCGATGATGCTCCAGATCAGCTGCAGCTCGAGCTCATTGAGCTGCATTGTGACAGCGAGTTACGCAGTCGTCACCAACAGCTCTCTCTTGTGAACTTTTACCGCCAACTGGATAAGAGCCGGTTTCAAGAGATTCGAACATTGGCTAAGAAAATGCTGAGCTTGTTTGGCTCAACATATATGTGTGAGAAGACATTCTCTGCTATGAACTGTAACAAGAACCGCGTGAGGACAAGACTAAGTGACTCTCATCTGCGTGACATTTTGCGCATCAAAACCACTGCCTTTGAACCAGACCTAGCCTATGTACTGCAGTCCAGATCTCAGTTTCACCCTTCACATTAGTGTAGGCAAGTTTTTTTTTCAATTGAGATGAATACATTGTAAAATCTCAGTTAATGTCAGTTGGTCTAAATCAGTTATAAATATATTTGGACACAACATGTATAGTTGGTGTTATGTCGTTTGCCGTTTGCAATAAACTTTGCATAAAATAGTTAATTTGCATTTAATTTTAATGGTTCAAAGAATGTCAGGCAAAATGGTCGGCCCTCACGCATGTTTACTTCATCAAATCTGGCCCTCTTTGAAAAAAGTTTGGACACCCCTGTCCTAGGCAGTAGGAAACCCTCAACAACAAGAGCCACCTACCTAGCTAAGTGGAAGACATTTTAAATCTGGTCGGTGCAACACATTTCCCTGACACTCACCTCAGTGCTGCTTATATTGGATTACCTCATTCATGTAAAGCAGCAAGGGCTGTCAGTCTCGTCAATACAGGGTCATTTAGCTACTATATCGGCAATTCACCCAGGCACACAGGGCTGCTCAGTGTTTGCAAAACCCATGGTCAGCCAATTCTTAAATGACTTTACCCTCATGTCTGCCAACCTGACCCTGCTTACAACCTCAATCTAGTCCTGTCTAGGCTAATGGGACTGATATGTGAACACTGGCTACATGTTCCCTGCTCTAGCTCTTTTACTAACTGTCATTCCTGCTCGCAATAACATCTGAGCTCAGGGCCCTAACATGGGAGCCTCCCTATATAATATTTTCTATAAAGAAAAGGTACAGCGCCAGCCCCACCCTTCTTTCCTCCCAAAGGTGATGTCGCAGTTCCATACTGACCAGGACATTTTCTGCCCAGTATCCCATCCCAAGCTGCCCTCAAGAAGCTGGGAACAGAGACTGCATTCCCTAGATGTTTGCAGAGTGCTGGCCTTTTATAGTGAAAGAACGAAACCAGACAGAAGGTCGATCCAGCTATTTGTGGCCGTGAAGAACAGAAAAAAAGGCCAGCCTGTTTCATCCCTGTGTGGCTTATCCTGGACAGTGTCCAGCATTTGGAATGCTGCAAGGTTGCAGGAGTGCTTGAGCCCTCACTCACTGCACACTCCACCAGAACGCAGGCCTCATCTATAGCATTCGTGGCTCAGATCTTTACTCAGGAAATATGTAGAATGGTGACTAGTCCTCCAGCCACGCTTTTGCTGTGCACTAAGCAATCGCCCATCAGGCTTGAGATGATACAGCATTTGAACAAGCAGTGCTCCAGTCAGTGCAAGACTCTGACCTCATCACTTGAACTTTGGCTTGTGATCACCTGACTGTAGTGTTCACCAACAAACACTCATAGAAGAAAAAACAGTTACTTGTCTTTTTGTAATGCTTGTTCTCTGAGATGTGTTGTTCATGTCCATTCCAATACCTACCCTCTGACCCCCCAGCAGAGTAACTGGTAAGAAGGCCCTGAGGAGAGGGAGGGTCAGCAGGGCTCTATATTGGGTGTCACGAAGGCGTGACACCAAGGGAGGGCCCCCAGACCATCCTTATGGATAGCTACTAGGGAAAAATCTTCTGGCATGTGCACATACCTTATTGGAATGCTCATGAACAACACACCTTGAAAAACAAGTTACAAGAAGGTGAATAATCATTTTTTCCCTTGTACACCAGTGGATAATATGGCCTTCTCATTCTTATTTACTCATGCATTTCAAGGACATGAGATGAAAATTAGTGGTGATAAATCACAGCAGGCTTCCAGGGTCAGATATGAACATATTCGTCAATGTGGGCTAGTCTGAGGCTAAGCTTATTGGGTAATCAAGTCGAGTACTCAACTACTTGCTTCCTTTTGTATAAGGCAGCAGCCCTGAGGTGGTTCACAGGGGTCCCAGTGGGGAGTTAGGCCCCTCAGCGAACAGGGGCTGCTGCCACGAAGCAGCCCCTGTTCTTAGTGGCCTGGGCTGGCCATGGGCCGGGGCTGTTCCGGCATCAGCCCTTGTCCGCGGCCAGCACAAGCCGCCAAGAACAGGGGCTACTGGACCCAATGCAAGCCAGGACTGAGCAATCCCAACTTGCGCCAGTCTGGGACAGCTGCACCTCTGCATTTTAAATGTAGTAAGAGCTACTACATTTAAAATGCAGAGCATCAGCGCAGGTGGCTCCCAAAGCCAGCACAAGCCGGAGCTGAGCAGTCCTGGCTCGTGCCGGCTCAGAACCGCTGGGGCTCTGCATTTTAAATGTAGTAAGAGCCTGGTGGCTCTTTAACATCTTTAATGTGGACTTGGTGTTCTGGTACTTACTACTCTGATAGACCATAATTGTTTAACAATTTACTGTCACCTCTTAAGTATAAAGAGAACTTGGTCGAAATCTTTCTTCTTTCCTTGAGTAATGCCCCCAGTCAAGAGGTACTGGGTTTTGTCTGGGTCAGAGCCTGGCTTTTTAATTTTTGCCAGTTCCCACAAACCACAGTTAAATGAAAGAAATGTCTAGAGCTTTGCAATGGTATCTCAATTGTTGCTCTAAATAACAATTCTGTTCCTTGTCAGAAACTTGAGATAAGAGAGTTCTGTTTGTTCATTTGCTTATTAGGACACTTACGTTAGAAAAAGAAGTGTAATGATAAAATAGAGAGCATGAATTGTGCCCATGTTTATACTGAAACTTTGTGCTCTTGGTTACAGATTTCACATGCATTGGTTCTGTCAGCAATAGCGTAACCATGACTTAGGTCCTCTAAGAAAGGAAAGAGCAGAGATGCTTAAGCGTGACTCCATCTGCCCCTGCTAGGATCTGCAAAAGTGTAATCACTTCATGGTCACTGGGATCAAAGGCAGCCGACAGCTCTCAGGGCCTGTGGAAATCAGAGGCATTTGCTCTTCAGGAAGGCTACATCCCTTTGGGATTTGCTCTGATGACACTAAGGTCTCGGTCTCCCCATATCATTAAGCAACCTTCAGAAAAACACTTTTTTTTTTTTTTTAAAACAGAAACAGAGCAAGGTTGTCCTCGATGTGTTACATAGAACTAAGGAAAATTTCCAATGTTAAAATGAAGTAAGAAAGTGCATGCCAAGCTCCCAATGAGTGCACTGTACCACAACACTGCTGTTTATTTCTTGGGAAGGCACAGGGAGGTGATTAGGAAGACTGAAGTTGTACATGATCCGTTTGTATATTTGTGTAGGGTTGGTTTTTTAAAGGAAAAGAAGGTGCACAAGCCTGGTCTAAACTAAGGGTAGATTTGTACAAGCTATCCTGAGTGAGGGACAGTACATACTTGTATTGTCTTAGGAGTAGCCGAGAGTGCAGATTGAGAGTCACACATCCTTGGGAGCTCTGTGTTCATCAGATGGGGTGCTAACTCAGTGAAGGCAAGGAGACAAGGCTCTGTCTACCTGTCCATTAAAAGCTCTATGTAAGCAGCTTCCCTTCAAACAGAACAGAGGGCACCTTTCATCTCATTGGGGGAAGATGACCTAGCCCTGAAGCCCTGAAAATTTTAATGAAATGTCTCCCCCTTGTTCTAGCATCAGCACATCCCAACAGGTGCTAGCACTGATGTGAGCACTAGTGTAGATGGGTTTTTAGCCCTGGTGTGAGGTAACTGTGCTCTGAGCAGGATTCCACAGTGCTGTGGTACAAGCACTGCCTGCACTAGCACCCTCACCATTACTAATGTCACTGGGACTGCCTGGTGCTCAAGCAACAATGGGACATTTCCCTGAAATCCAGAGCACAGACCCTTCCATACAACCTAATTTTCAGTGAATCTGTGGGCTTGTTCTTGCATGCATGCAAGTGCTTCTCTGCATGACTCCTCTTCTGTCAGAGACTTGTGTAATGCACTTGGCTAGATCAGAAGTCTGTCTGATTTGTACAAATTAAAGATTTGTATGAGGAGATTCAGTAGTGCATGCACAAAAGATCACCTACAGACTTGCAGAAAATTAGACCAACAGCATCACTGTCACATCTATATTCTTAACTACTGTTAGTTGCACCCTGTTGTTCAGTGACTTGGAGAAGGTTTGCTTCATGTCTTTTACCAACTGAAAGATAATCTGCTTCACTGCAGGGATTTTTTGCTTGCATCCCCTTTCCTCCCCAAGTACATCCTCCTGTAAAAGCCAGTGCTCATGTTTCACTGACAAGAAGATTAAAACCAAAATGGATCTTCTTCTTTCTGTTGGGAATAGCCCTTTGAGAAGCTTGTTCCAACATGAACTACAGGGTTTTTGCACAGGCAAACATTTTTCTATCTGGCATGCAGAACTTATTCAAGAGGTGTGGCTTCTGCTGGGTAATATCGGCATCAGTGAGTCATACCTAGTTAGTACCGATGCGGTGCCCTACCCCAAGGAGTGTCTGTTTTTTTCTCCTCCCTGTCTCTCTTCTCAGACATTAATTGTTTTTAGTTAAGGTGCTTTGATAAATCCCTGGAACTCATCAGTGTTGTAACAGTTAGATATTCACCCATTGGAACAGCAGGGGCTTCACAACTGTGACAGTTATTCCTAGATCATAGGCCATCGCTGTGTTTGAAAGCTGTTTGTTTCAAGTTCATAGACATGCTGCACAAGAGTGATAATTCATTCTCAAATGCCAGCTTCAAGTCAGCATGGTTTTTTACAGCATTAGCTCTGCTTTAATTAGGGTTGGGGTGTGTCTTTTCACATTGATAAACATCACAACACTTAGGAACAAAGTTTGAAACAGTCATCCTGCCACACCTTGCATGCAGGGTCTTCTCTGTAGGACATTCAGTACATTTCAGTGCATGAGTTTCCTGAAGCACCATCACACCAAGAACAATTAGATGCTCTCCCCACGCGCACACACACATAACCTATTGAAAGCAATTCCAAAATGAGGAGGGGTGGATTCTGAACAGAGGTGTTCCCAAGCCATTTGAGAAGGCAAGAGGGAGAACTGGATGTGGCAACACTTTATTTATTCTAAGTGTGACAGGAGGGAACACCCTTAACAAAATTATTGATACCATTTGTAGATTACTTGATAAGTAAAATAATTGTACTTTGTAAGGCAGGGGAGGGCAATAATTTTCACAGGGGGCCACTTCATGTATTTTGCTATGTGGTTATGTGCCAGCTCCACCCCCCCAAAAGGGGCAGAGCCTGGGATGGAAGGGGTGTGGCGGAGGACTAGCCTCCCCCTGGAGTTGTCTGGGGCCAGAGGCTTTGAATTAAAAACACAGAAATGGGCTTGTCACTCCCAGCCCTGTCGCTACATCACTGCCTGGCAGCCAGCTGGTATTGCTGTGGCTATTTAAATGGCTCGCAGCTCTGGCCCTTTCCAGGGGAGTGCCACACTGTGAGCCATGAGCCTTTTCAATAGGATCCTGCTACCTGAGCTACTGCCTGGAATTTCAGTGCACGGGCAGCAGGATATAAATAAAAAGCAACCAGATGCAATCCGGGGGTCGGCTCAAAGTGTTAGGCGGGCCAGATCTGACCCCCCCCCCCCCAGCTGCATCTTGCCCAGCCCTGTTGTAAGGACTTGTCTACACAGGAGGGGAGCATATTTCACACTAACTTTAGTTGCATTAAAATGACCTGCATCCACACAATGCAGTTCTCATTAATGCATTACTGGCAAGGTAGTAACTTTTAAAAGTGGACTATAAATGTTGCATTAATTGCAAATTAACGTGCTTATAGAGACATGTCTCCTTCACACTAGCCTGGCACAACACTGGGACTGGTGAGTCTGTTTACCTGTTTGTTCTACTTTTGTGGTCAGCTGGACCAGATGCCATCTCCCCATTCAAATGTTAACATAAGACCAGCTTTATACCTTTGCTGTTGCACACTACTGGAACTGCAGATCTCAGAATAATTCCACTGTTATTTTAGTGGTGTTATACAATGTCTCATGGTGATGCCTGCTGCCTTGCAGAGGTCTTGGATCCCCATACCTTCCACAGAGGGGCAAAGTGCAGGCAGCCCTTACCAAAACAAAAAAAAGCAAAACCCTACTCCAATAAAGAGATTCATGAAGTCTCATTACTACTGGGGGCCTGTTCACCAAAAGCAAGGGGCTCAAGAGAGCTTGTGAGAAAGACAATGACAGTGCTCCTGCTACCAGTACCTACTAGGAGAAGCCAGACTGAAATCCTGGCTCAATTGAAGTCCCTGGCAAAACTCCTGTGGAGTTCAGTGGGACCTAAATTTGACCTCAGGATATTTGTTTAGGAGACTAACATTTAACGAGGACCAATATATGATAGAGTCAGCATAAAAGTTCAAGATAATTGTGATGTTTGGGGATCACCCGGGCCAGTAAGGGGTGCTGTCATCACCTGCCTTGTAACCATGCTATGCTGTTATGGCTCAGAGCTCTGACACCAGTTGCCAGCCTTAAAGCATAAAGGCCATACCCAGGCTTCCACCAGCCTACTTACTCTTTTCAGTGAGATCCCAAGAGTCTGTCTGGTCCCATGCTTCCCCAATTTCTGAACTATCAGATACTTGGTGTCTTCTCCTCTGGTTCATGAAATCTGCCCCTCGGTATCAGATCAGTTTTGCATACACACTCTCCACAGTCTGCACAACAGAGTCCTGCTCGGGGTAAAACAAACAAAAGGTGCGGTAGGAGAAAAAAAATCAAAGATAAAATATTAAGGAAAAAGGAAACTGATACAAGTTACGCAGAAAGAACCATAAAGACAGAATTTCAGGCTTTAAACGTCTATGTTAGTGAAAATGCCCTTCTCTAATACAAGTTACCATCTGCCACTGAACAGAGTATGGCCTCTGACCTAGAGGCAGAGCCGGCCCATCCATAGAATCATTTAGAGCGGCCACCACGGGCCCCTCAACTGGACAGGAACATTCCCCTATATAGATGTTAGTCAGCAGGGCCCCTGAGGGATCACCCCCCCCCCCTCCCCCGAACATGCACAGTCACTGTAGCTGTGGGAAGTGAAGCAACACAGCATCCCGCTCTGCCCCACCATCTTCCAGCCAGGTTGCTCCTCTTCACTGTGGCAGGAAGCTGAGTACCCCAACCCCAGCCTGCTCCACTCCCCTAAATGACATGGGCTCAAGGGAGTGGAGCGCAGTGGGCTGGGAGATGGCGGCAGAGTGGAGCAGGTTGTGAGTCGCTCTGCTTTCCACAGCTTCTGCCGCCACAGTGAGTGCAGTGGCCCAACACCTGTTGCTGCCGCCGTCCCACGCCAGGCCCCAGGGTAATCCCTTGGGTCGCATAGCTTGGGGGAGGGGATTTTGAGGAAGGGGTGCAGTGGGGGCAGAAGGAGGTGGGGTCTGGGTTGGAGGGATGCCCAAGACCTATACCACTCTAGGGATGGCTCTGCCTAGAGGCTATGTATGTTTCATAGACTGCACCCTGCTTAGATGCTAACCCTCACTCAGTTTCTGAACAGCCATCAACTTCAAGCCTTCTTCCTTTTAACAAAGTTTGCAGCTTTTTCTCCTTTCTTTCAGGCTGGGTAATCCATGTTTTCATGTGAACAGCTATAGAAAGTTCTCCCCCCCCCCCGCCTCCACTTGCTTGACTGCTTCCTCCACTGCATCATGGAAGTCCATGAAGAATAGAAAGGAGGCTAATAACAAGCAATCTTCGGAAGGGCCAAGGAGCCCGAGGAAGAAATGAAAGAAGAAAATGTAGGCACAGAGGAGTCACGTAGGGTGCTGGAGGCGAGGACAGAATATTTGGAAGAGCTCAATGTGGAAGGCGAGGGAAATCCAGTGAAGGGATTCATAAGCTGAAGCGAATGAATATGATCAAAGAGCAGAAAAGGAAGATGATTTGAGTAGAATCAATCTGGATAAACCGGAGCAAGGCTGAGATTAGATATGAGGAGGCTGAGAAGAAAAGAATTATTTCCCCCTGCAGCTGTAAATCCAGGTAGTTTCCATTTATTTTCACTAGTAGTGTTGCAGTAATGTCTACGAACCCCAGTCATGGGCCAAAACTCCATGGTGCTAGGCACTGAACACATAGGCTATGTCTACACTCGCGGCTTCTTGCGTGAGTAATATGCACAATGCCCTTCTTCCTGAAAAGAAATAGGTGTAACGGCATTGTGCAAGAGGGTTTTTCTTGTGCAAGAAGGGGCAGTATAGATGCTCCTTCTTGCGCAAGAGCCTCTTCTAAAAAAAAAAATGGTGGCTCATTAGGTATGCAAATGAGGCTCGGCAATATTCCATGCTTAGCCTCATTTGCATATTACTCGCGCAAGAAGCCGCAAGTGTAGACATAGCCCTAAAGTTTAAAATGGGTTTCTGTTTTATAAAAGATCAGAGGAGAAAGATATACAAAAGATCAGAAAGATCAAAAAGATCAGAGGAGAAAGTAACCCAGATAGTTACTCTCTTGTTTCTGAATAGAAAGGACCAGACACTGTCTCTGAGAGATTAGTGCAACACCCATCACTTTACATGAAAGTAACACTTACTGAGAGAGCATCTTGAACCTGTATTAATTAGGGTTAGAATTTAAACTCAAGAGTAGGTAGGATGCAGTGTGAGGCTGAGCCATGAGTTATCACTCTGAGAAGGCAATCTGCAATAGAATTCATACGTCAGTAGCTACATAATTTACATTTCTGCCTTTCAAATATGAGTATTTATTTGGTAAAGTTGTTCCATCAGGCCCATTATTATTTGTATTACAGTAGCACAGTTAAGCAGGTTACCTACTTCATGAGCACCTCTTCATGGGCAAGCATGGCTGTACAACACCTGTTTCTATTCCCCTTTTTCCAGGCTACTCAAACTCCACCTACTCCATATCATTTTAAAAAACATTCCTCTTCTGTGGGGGGGCTCCAATTGTTTAGTTTCTACAGGCATTACTGCCTCACACCCACTGAGCAGACCAGTGGTTCTACAACTCACAATCATTCTCTCTCCTTGAGTCCGGAGTCCTCTCCTTCACTCTCACTTTCTAAGAACCAGAAGATAATCCCTCTCACTCCTAGCCCTCCTCCCCAGAGCTGGGTTATAATGCAAACTCAAATTGCCATCACTTAGATCTACTTACCATGGAGTCCACACCACACTGGGCCAACTCCCCTTACTCTTCTCATTCTGGTGGAATATTGGAGTCAACAAGAGAGCAATCAGATGTTGATTTATCATGTCCATGCTAGAGCACTGAGTTGATCCCTGCTGGATTGATTACTACCTTGTCGATCCAGCCCATATGGAAGACAAGCCCTAGGTGGCCCCCTTTGTTAATGGACTGTGTTGCACTTCTAAGAGGGTCAAGTCTCAAACTCTAATAATTATAAACCACAAGTTAAAAATGAGTTTTGGGGCCTCAGTTTCTTGGAGACATTAGTTAGGTTACGTCTATACTGCAGCACTATTTTGGGATAAAACAGGTATCCCGAAATAGCTATTTCGTGTCTTTTGAGTGCACCCATTATTTTGAAATATAACAGGCTCACTATTCCAACGTCTCTGTAAACCTCATTCCACAAGGACTAAGGGATGTTTCAGAATAGCGATTTATTTCAAAATAAGTGCTGTGTAGATAATGCCAAATTTCAAATTTCAAAACTGACTCGAAATAAGCTATGCAATTTGCATAGCTCAAATTGCATAGATTATTGTGAGCTTCAGGTGCAGTGTAAATGCACCTTTAGAGTCACCAATCATAACACAATTTAGCACAATAGGCAGCCTCTGCTATTGTTAAACCCTGTGACTGATATTACCTGTTGAATCAGAATATGGCTAAAGTGGTTACAGTGCTTGTGATGGAGAGGAGGTAGTCTTTGCCACAATTAACATTCAGTACCTGGACAGTGAGAAAAACAGAAGCTATCCAAGAGGAACTGGGAAACTAAGGGCTAGATCCTCACAAAGAGATTTCATTGCACAGTTACAGGTGTGATTAAATAACTGTGTCAGGAGCAAAAGTCATATCCATGGTCTCATTTTGGATTAAATCAATAGCCTAACCTACACATCTCCCAGCCTAGGTAGATACAGTCCAGGACTGTTCAGCAATTCTGGGTAACTAGCACCAAGAATTTGCATCAGAAAACACTAAATAAAATCACAATGTAACATGAAAAAAACTATTAATTATTACTCAGTTTTAAAGGAAAAATCATAGCAATGGAGCAAAACTTATCACACTTCCTAAATCAAGTAAAACTATGTTGACATCTAGCTACATCAGGAATTACACAAGGAACTAACTTAAGATTACATTCATATAAATTAATGCATTTAAGCAGAAAATTCATTAATGTGTGTTGCTGCGGTCTCTTAACGTGCACCCATGGTGCTAGCTTTTAAATATAATTCTCAAAAATGTATTACTTGCAAACCATGTCCTTTCATCTCGCTGCAGGTAATGAACACAGGACCTGCAGGAAATGTGAGCAAGGGGGTTTCAGGTGTCTGACATGGGCTGCTTTATACTGAGGGCAATATAATGGTTGTCTCTGCATGACCATGTGCAAGGAGATTTCTTCCCCTCCCCTCCCAATGTTGTTTGCATGTACGTTGCAGCTGGCCAGGATTAGAAGGGGAAAGGAAGAAGGCTGCTTGCATAAAACTAGATCCTCCAGAAGTGCTTGCCAAGGAGGAGGGATGAGATGCAAGTGTGGCCAGGGAGGTAGCCAGAAATCCTGCTGGTGTTTCTACTGCAGTACGGAGCCTCTGCATTCCCAGTTGCAGAGCAAAGCATTAAAGACACAGCCCAGTCCATATTGTTTGGCAGTTGTGCAATGGTAGGCAGAAACTGTCACTGTTCAGCTTCTAAATGAGGTGTGGACACTTCATTGACTGAGCACAGTAATTCTCAGGTGTATCTGGGAGGGGAGGATTTGTTCACTTCGGAGCTCTGGTGTGAGGATTGCACAGATAAACATTTTTCTGAATTAAAGTTGGATTACGTCTTTCTCAAGCAGCCAAGTGCCAGCCCAATTTCCTGGTGCCTCGAAAGGTTTATCCTCCAGGTATTGTCGGGAGTCAGCTGGACAGTTAGACTTCATCCAGACAGTCTGAAATTTCATCATCTGTTGTGTCTCCGATGAAGGGAGAAGACTAGTGAACTGAGTGACTCCAAACAATTGGCGAACACTTATACTAAAGGCCAGTTGGTTCAGGAACTGATGACAGCTGAAGATTGTGTGGACAAGAGCAGCTAAACAGTAAGGACCAGATTGTGACCATCTCCTACACAGATGCACAAGGGAGAAAATTCCCTTCTTTCACAGGGAATGGCCACAACTGCAATACATGCCCAACCTCCTGAAGTGACGTTAGCCAACCAAAAGGAGGTGACAGGGCTGGTCCGAGCCATTCGTGCATCCTGGGAGAGTGGCGCATGTGTAGCCTTGCCCCCAGGTGCGGGGCGCCTGCGTGGCTCCACCCTCGGACGCCTGGCGCATGTGTGGCCCCTTCCCGGGCACGCGGCGCATGTGTGGCCCCGCCTCTGGGTGCCCGGCGCATGCGTGGCACCGCCCCAGGTGCATGGAATATACCTGGTGCCACCCCCGTCTGGCCCGGTAGCCCCGCACAGTGCCCCCTACAATGGGGCGCCCCGGGCGGTAGCCCAGTCAGCCCGTAGCTTGGGCCAGCTCTGGGAGGAGAGGGTTAGGCCCTAGGCTCCCTGCACACAGCACGCAGCAGAGCTGGTTGGTCAGACAAGAGAGCACATACTGTGTCCCCCCTCTCACACATGATGGGTACATAAGCAGGCAGATTTTTCCTTTATGGCTGGGAATTCCAGGAGGTACTGCACCTCTGAGTCATATGCCTCCCGAAGCTCTGCCTGGGGTGAGGCACATGTGCACGACCCTCTGTACAGAACTCTGGCTTGTAGTTATCAGAGGGTATGTCTACACTACCCTCCTAGTTCGAACTAGCGGGGTAGTGTAGACATACCCAGAGACTCTATACCTCCCAGAGCTGATCAGAAAAAGAGTGTTTAACTTCTGGGCCAAATTCATTCCTTGTGTGACTCCAGTGAAATCAAGGGGAACTACACCATGGTGGATTGCTCCCTTTTGCCTTGAATCAGTATTCATAGGTGCTGTGCATTTGTTATTGCTTTCATTCAAAGCTTGTCGTATATGTATGTATTTCTGTACTCTGGGCTCAATGCATCTTTCTTGTTTATACGTTTTGGAAGTGATGCTACTTTGGCGCAATCCAGCACTTGTGAGAAACAGTTGTTACTGGCCCAGCGAAGAATACAGAAGAGAAAAGGCTAAAATGCAAAGAGGAGAAAGAGGGGCATGGTGATTAGATCTAGCATTCAGAGGAACGTAGGAAGTGCCATCCTGCCTTAGATAGACTATCTGTTCTTCTAGACCAGTGTCCTGAACCATGGGCTTCAGAACACAGTTCACTACAGAATTAAATATAATTTCTGTTTCAAGAAGAAAAAAGAACAGTTGTCCCCCCCACACACACACTTTTTATTTGCTACTTTGAAACTACCTGAAATAGAACAACAATAACAACAAAAGGTCGCCAGCCCAGCAATCCAGAGAAGCCTGAATCCTTGTCTGGATCCCGTGCCTGGGTGGCTCTAGTGAACCACACAGTACACTAAAAACAGATTGCTGCAACTGCAAGTCTGTTTGCGCTGAGGCTATCACATTGAAACTGAGCTCTTCCCAAGCTATTTCACTGTGAAGTTTGGGCCTGAAGCCCTTTCCGGATTGCCAAGTGCGCAGTCAGCAGTCAACACTCTCAAGATTAAACGTAGCTGTCCTAAGAGCTCTGATAATTCACGATAAGCCATACCAATGTGTAAGTGAAATACCTTCCGGGCAAGCCAGCTCCCTTGTGTTCTTTTTAAAGTTACAGTGGAGCAGAGCCTTTAAAGGGACACGCCTTTATCCTGGGGGGATGAGCAACAAGTTCCCTTCTAGTCTTTTGCACAGCTTCCAGCCCCAACACAGTTTACTTTCTCACCAGTTAGTGCTGGGCGTAGAAGGCAGGCAGCTTCCACCCTTCCTTAGCCCTGCCCTAAATAAAAAGAAAATCCTATACTTGCTAGTGCAGGTAGCAGCATGCACTGTGCATGGCTGCCTACTTTTGTTCTAGAAGTGATACATGTAAGGTAATTAGTAGTTAGCCAAATAGAAAACATGAGGTAATATTTTATAAGCTGTGAGTATATAAAAGACCATGATGAAGACTGAAAATAATCCAGGATGCAAGTTGCTAGGAGAAAACAGAGCTTCCCTCAGCTAGGAGTAAAACTGCCTCCATGCCAAACTACAGGAATTACATTCCCTCTTTCTCATCCCATGACAGAGTAGCAGCCCCACCACTCTACTGTGGAAGAGTGATCTCCATGAGTGAACACCTATGATCTCCTCCCATGTAGTCACTGCCTCTGGAAACTGTTCCAGAGGGGTAACCGAGTTAGTATGTAACAGGACAAACTTAAACAATTAGTTTAGCAGCACTTTAAAGATTAACGAAACATGTAGATGGTATCGTGAGCTTTTGTGTGCACAACCCACTTCTTCAGATGACCAGAGTGTTGGAAGTCCAGATCCAAGAATAAATAAGGGAAGGAGAAAGGGGGAGAGGAGGAAAAAAATGTAAGGGGAGAAAGAAAAAAAGACAGTGAGTAGATAAACTTCAGAGGGATAGCCAAGTGAGTCTGTAACAGGAAAAACTTAAAAAACAAAAATTAGTCTAGTAGCATCTTAAAGGCTAAATAGATACAAGAGACTGATAAGAACCATTAGTTTGCACTTGGAAAGGAAGATGGCCAACACCAGATTCTACACAGACATCAAGAACAATTAGCACCTTAATTGTTTGGTTGGTTGATAATGTGCGAGCCATCCACTATCCCAATTCAAACTATTAGCTTAAGAATTAAACTAGTGAATGAAGCTCCAGTCCTTCTCTGTGTATTTGGCTTGTGGAATTGGTCTGAAACAAAACAGCGACTTGGAGATCCATTCATGAGTGTCCAGGAAGATTAAAGTGTTCTCCAACAGGTTTTTGTGTGTTGCCTTTTCAGCTGATATGTGTCCATTAATTCTTTCTCATAGAGACTGGCCAATTTGGCCAATATACATTGCAGTGGAGCATTGCTGGCATTTGATGGCATAGATAACATTAGTGTATGTGCAGTTAAATGAGCCTCTGATTCGGTTGGGTCCAGGCTGTTGTGGTTGGGTCCAGTGATGAAAACGCTTGTGTAGATATGTGGGCAGAGTTGGCACCGGGGCTGATTGCAGGGGTTGGTTCCTGGATGAATTTTCATCACTGGACCCAACCACATCAGCCACCAAATCAGAGTCTCATTTAACTGCACATACACTAATGTGATCTATGTACCAAATAATGCAAACAGTCAGCCACCAGAGGTGGTGCTGATAGCAAGACTCCATTGTACTGTGCTTTAGAAGCCAAAAACCAGGCTTTTGTGGGTTCACGGTGCATTCTGACTTTTAAGGGAATGATTTCACTCAGAGAAACTCAGACAAATGGAAACTCTATCTCCTGTAAGACTGACTGCTATACTGAAGTAAGTAGATCATAATGGACTACCTGTAATAATGATTAAGAGACAGTGAGTCCCCACCACCTCCTGCATGCATTCAGATAGAAGAGGTGTGCCAGGGAGGTGGTGCACTACCACACCAGAAGGCACAAGGCCAGAACAGAAAGAAAAGGAAAGAACATATGAACATAAGAATGGCTATACAGGCAGTCCCCGGGTTACATGGATCCGACTTACATCGGATCCCTACTTACAAACGGGGTGAGGCAACCCCGCACTAGCTGCTTCCCCCCAGCAGACCAGGGAGACGGGAAGCTAGCGCCCCCTCCATCCCAGCAGACCAGGGAGACACGGAGCGGCTTTTCTCAGCAGACACCTCAGCTTGAGAATAAAGGACTGAGGGAAGTGAGGTGTGGGAGAATAAAACTGAGGTCTAGAGAAATGTTTGGCTAGAGTTTCCCCTACAATATGTACCAGTTCCGACTTACATACAAATTCAACTGAAGAACAAACCTACAGTCCCTATCTTGTACGTAACCGGGGGACTGCCTGTACTGGGTCTGACCAAAGGTCCATCTAGCCCAGCGTCCTGTCTTCTGATAGTGGTCAATGCCAGGTGCCCCAGAGGGAAGGAACAGAACAGGTAACCATCAAGTGATCCCCCCAACCCCATGTCACCCATTCCCAGCTTTTGACAAACAGAGGGTATGGACACCATTCTTGCCTATCCTGGCTAATAGTCATTGATGGACCTATCCTCCATTAATGTTCCCTAGCTCTTTTTGAGCACTGTTATAATCTTGGACTTCTCAATATCCTGTGGCAAGGAGTTCCACAGGTTGACTGTGCCTTTTTAAGTACTTCCTTTTTTTGTTTTAAACCTGCTGCCTATTCATTGCATTTGGTGACCCCTAGTTCTTGTGTTATGAGGAGTAAATAACTCTTCTTTATTTAGTTTTTCCACACCCATAATTGTTTTATAAGCATATACTGGACTGAACAGAGTTGCCACAGGCAATCATCCTCTTGTGGTGTGTACTGGACCCAATGGTGAGCAAAGGAAAGCCTTCCTGCTTTCAGTTATGCATCACAGATTCACCCAGAGGTAAGCATGCTCACAGTGTCCAGAGAAGATTCAACAAATCAAGGGAGTCACAAGTTACTTACCTGGTGACAACTGATTTCTTAGTAAATAACAATGTGTGCCTGCATCAGGGGGGATATGGATAGCCAATGCTCTTTACAAACAAAGGGATCATTGTGTCCTGGAACCTTCTACACAGACAATTCTCAGTTTAAGCAGATGATGCCGTTGAGGGCAGAGGAAGCAAAGGAAAGATTTGCCGTGAGTGACCTGGGATATCCCCTGCCATCCAGTCTAGGAATATATTTCCAGCTGTCCATCTTATTTGTGCTCACTGTGCTCCTCAAGACCCCCCAATCCCACCCCATGTCATCAGCTGTCCTCATATCTTCATCACTGCCACTTCTCTCATATTTGTGTTTGTCCATCCCCAAATAGTGATGGATTTGTTCCCTTCTTCACTTGCCCCATGCAGCCACTTGTGGCAGTACTTTTTGTGCCATCTCCTGTAGCGTCCCACTCATCTTTTTTCTGCTAATCCAACGCCCCATTGATCTCCAGCTCTTAAAGGCAATTCCTTTCACTGAGTTGGATGATATTATTTCCCATCCTTAATCAAAGCATGTGTTTGAGTGCAGCTTTGGGTGCCTGTGTATATCTGTGTATTTGGGAGAGTTGGTGCCCCTCTGACTAGAGATCATGAATGAGGTAATAAGAATTAGGGATGTCAATGTGTAGTTGAATACACAATTAACCAATAAACCTAGGCTTATTGGTTAATCTTATTGACTATATGCATTTCCCCCTTTGCTGTCTCTGATACGGGGCAGCAAGGGAGGGGTTGGGAGCTGGTGTCTGTGGAGCACCAGATCCAGCTTAGCTGCCTGCCTCCTCTCACCCCTGTGCTGCTGCCTCTAATAGTGAGGCAGCAGTGCGAAGAATGATGGGGACAGGTGGGAGCCGCTGCACATGGGAAATCGGCTTTTAAGCTGGCTCTCCTCGTGTCGGCTCTGCGGAACCACCTTGCCCCTCCCTTGCTGCCTCCCACAGAGGCAGCAAGGGGAGCATGCAGGAGTCAGCACGAGGGGGGAGCTGCCTGCCCCCTCCCACAATGCTGCCTCTATCAGAGATAGCAGCATGGGGGGGCAAAATGGGCTGGTGCAAAACCGCTCTGTCTGTGTCGGGCCCATGCTTGCTGTGGACAGAGGCTGCTCTGTGGGATGCCAGTGCAGCCTCTGTGGGGAGCTCAGGCTCCCTGCAGACAGGGACTGCTGCCGCCCCATGCTGCTGCCCCTGAATCAGAGGCAGCAGTGTGGGGTGGCAGGCAGGAGCTGGTCTGCACGGGAAGCTAGTTTTTAAATCAGCTCCCTTTATGGACAGGCTCCCGCCTACCAACCCACACTGCTGCCTCTATATCAGATGCAGCAGTGCAGGATGGCAGGAGCTCCCTGGAAGTGGGGCTAGGAGCACACTGGCTGCCAGTCCCACCCCCGGGGACTATCGAATAGTTGTCTAACCGGCAAAATTTGACCCAGTTACATGACTATTACACACCAACTTCCCTAAAAGAAATTGTATTGTGCTCTGACTCAATGTGTGAACAAGACCAACAACGCTCTCTTTTCCCATGCCAGCTCTGTTGCCCCACTGCTTTACTATTACACTGTGATGCACGTGTAATAGTAAAGCGCCACACTTCCTTTTTTAAAGGCTTTACAAGCTAAATAAAGAAGAGAGATGTTGAGTGAAGGAAAGGAAGCATCACAATCTTCATTTTTACAGATAATGAGCCAAGGGAGAAAAAATATCTTTCCCAAGATCACATAGTCTGTGGTAGAGCCAGGACTTGACACTATACCTCCTGAATTCCAGCCCACTGCTGTAATCACAAAACCAGTCTTCCTTTCTCCAGCTCAGCACAAATACTTGATTTACATGAGCAAAAGGGGCTATTTGTGTACATAATCTTGATATGTGCATATGTGTGAACAATTGCATCCAACTAACTGTGAAAGCCTGGCCCATAATTCTCCCACTGTTCTATGCTGATGGCAGCTCAATATTCTCCTAGAATAGGATGCTAACATTATGATTTTGTTGGTTGCAGAAGGTGCTATCCACACTTGCCCACGAAAGCTCTGGTTATGGAGTTGCTAATGCAAATGTGTTTCACTTAATTCCAAAAAACAACTACAATGATTGTTACCGTTGTGGTAATGCTGCGTCCAACCTCAAATAATGAAGAGTCCTTCTGCCGCCTGCAAGCCAATTAATAATACTGTAATTATACCTGCCACTGAGTGCTACACAGAATTCATCGTTGGAGATTGTAGTTTAGCAATGTCTTGAGAAACTCTGGACCCTTCCAGCAATCAGTGGGAGCAGCTGCAATCCCAGTGAGTAATACTTCTGTCAGCTTACAAAGAAAACACTCCAGTGAAGCTTCCTTCGACTCACCCATAAACAAACCTGCTTTATCTCTCTTTCTCCAGTCTCAGCCACCTCCGAGCCCCGCTTCCCACGTAAACACAGAGAAGTCAGAGGAGGAGTTGAAAGAACTGCACATTCCATAATCCTGTCCAGCTTCTGAGTCAGGACACCATGCCCGGGAGGACAATCTGTGAAGTACACACAAGACACCAAAGTTTCAGTGGCAAATCCAGTTTTTCTCACTACAATAGCGCTGTCAGGACAGAGGGGAAATAACATTATCAGTAGTTTTGTAACCGCTTGATTTATCGATGTTTCAAGTCAGTGCTCATTTCGATATTCACCATTCTTGGTGATGCTGGGGTGTTGTTCCGTGATGTCACAGTGGACTGTCCTTTTCCCATGAAAGGCTATCTGCTAGGGGGAAAGAGAGTGATGTTTTCCACAGCGTGGGGTTGTATTTCGAGCTGCCTCACAATGACTTTGGGGCAGCAGCGCACACCCTAGTGCCCGTGAGTCTTAATTAGTGCACACTGGATTCCACTTATTAGCAATCTCTATTCCTAGAAAAAGGTGCCATTATCCAGAAATTACCAATAAGCAGGCTTGTAGGGCTGCAGTCAATTAAGGAAACAGGAGGATGTATGGATCCTGGCTGATACACCAGGCTGTGTCCTGCCCTGGTAATACTATGTAGCCCTAGTGCTTCCTTCACTGGCTGCAGCCCTGAAAATCCGACTGCAGTTGGAGGTTTTCTTTCCAAAAAAATGTGTCAGTAAAGCAACAGGTACGTTGCCAGTGTCCAGTCCCTTTAATAGTAAAGCCAGTGGGGTATGATTGGTTCCCAGAAAAGTGTTCTTATTAAGCAAAAGTAGTTAATACCGGGATGGCTAGTAAGTGGAATCCCCTTGAAGTGCTGAATAGGGTTGGTCAGTTTCTTACAGCTCATTAGAATGCTGCAGCAGAACTGCTCATTGATGATCTCATGTCCACCCCTCCATTCCTGATAGGGACAGATTGCAGCCATTGGCTTAAAACTAGCAGTCTGAGGCTTAGAAGACTTTTAGGTGGTTGCCCTGCCTGACCTTTGAGACCTGCTCTAGAAGCCTTGTGCTTACATACTGCCTGCTAGTTAGCATTTCCACCCATTGATGATTAAATGATTTCCAGTTAATCATGTCACTGCTGTAGCGAGTCTTGATACATGGAATTTGCTTCCCATAAAATCTAACTCATTTGATGCCTTTAGGTTTCCCCCCTGATGTCCCCTCCTAAAATCCATCTCATTTGATGCCTTCGTAAGACTTTTTATTGCAAAGGTGTTCATACAATGACACTCAGTCCTATATTTATGACCATCTTTTTCAGCATCTTTCCCTTTTTAAACTCAATAAGGAGCCCTCATTTGCTTCTACTACTATTAAGTCCAAACCTCAGCTGGAGACATCAGTGGATCTACACTAATTACACCAGCTGAGGACCAGGCTAATAAGTGTTTATTAAGTAGGTGGTATTTTATGGTGTTTTTATTTTATTGCATTTAGTTAATATTCTATTGTGTAGCTATTAATGTGTTTTGGCTACAAAGCACATGCTATAAAAAATAAAACGATTATTGCTCATTATCATCAATTGCAAGAACACGCAAAATGTGCTAGGCATTAGATAGAGACAATCCCTGCCCTGAAGCCATATAAAGACTAAGGCTATGTCTACACTACAGGATTTTTGCACAAAAACTCACAGAGAGTCTACACCTCAAGAAAATTTACAGTAAAACAGCAGAACAGAGGGCTTTTGGCAGTAGAGTTATTCCTCTCCCCAGAAGGAATAACTCCTGTTTGAACTATAGCTCTTATGCAAAAAAGTGTGTGTGGATGCTCCGCAGGGGTTTTTGCGCAAAAAGAGCCAATCAGAAAAAGCACAGGTGCTTTGATGGCCATTCTGTGAATGGCAATCAGAACTTTCTTGCACAAGAGTGTCCATGCAGCGTGGATGCTCTCTTGCGCAAAAGCACATCACTTTTGCAATTTCCCTTTTGAGGTGTGGACGTGCTTTTGTGCAAGTTTTTGCAGAAGATCTCTTCCACAAAAAGCTTCTTGTGCAAAAAGCCTGCAGTGTAGACATAGCCTAACAAACTACAAGCAAAACTAAGAGGGGAAACAACATAAAAACAAAGTGGTAAATATAATGTCTAGGTGAGTTTTGTTTGGTAGATACTCCAGGCTATATTTCAGTTGTAGTATTTCTGTTCTGAACATTTAGATTCTTGAATGGATATATTAATCTAATCATCATTTGTCCTAAACTATTATGTGGCTGGCTGTTCTGAATAAAAATGTGCACCATGTTCCACTCCAGAAATGGCTGCATTTAAACAGTTAATGAAAGATTTTGCCTCTTGGGAGTTACAGTGGAGATTCTATTTCATTTTACTAGGTCTAAATTCTATATAATATGTAGGAGGGATGGACAAACCATGGTAGACTTGGAAATTGATTTGGTCTCACCTACAAACAGATCAGGTTTAGGAGGGGTGGGAATCTTCTATTTTAAATATCAGAGAGGTAGCCGTGTTAGTCTGAATCTGCAAAAGTGGCAAGGAGTCCTGTGGCACCTTATAGACTAACCGAAGTGTTGGAGCATAAGCTTTCGTGGGCAAAGACCCACTTCGTCAGATTCTATTTTAAAAACACTTTTTCCACAGCAGGATACAAGTAAATCCAGCTGAGCTCCTCTTTCTGCCTTTCCTGACCACAGATGATCAACTACTAATTCTGAAAATGAATTATGTGATAGAAATAGAAACTGATCATCAACTGCAGCAGTCTTAGTAGAGACCATAAGATGCCACTTTCTTGGGGTCCAAAGCAGCAAAGAGCTGAATTCCAACTTTTCTTCTGATGGAGTTAAAAGGCAATCAACATCTCACAACAGATGTTCAGCATCTTGTATGGTTGGATCTTGTATAATTAATCCTAAATCACTTCATATAACTCCTTTTCTAGAAGCTTAATCCAGGAAGATGCTACATGCCTCCTATGAGGTGCATTGAACCTTCAATGTTCCTGGGACCCAGATGAATAGCTACACAATTGAATTCAGAATGTGTGTGTGTGTGTGTGTGTGAAAAGGTCTGTCCCCCTACCCTGGGGAGCCCCCTTCCTTCTCGGTCCCTGTCTCGGACCTCCTGACCGCGCTCCCTCAGTCAGCATGGCCGTGAACATTTTTTTCCGCGATCGCCCCACTTGCGGGTTGAGGGGGGCCTAGGCCCACCCTCTCTCCAGGCCCCAGCCCAGGGCCCTAAGGTGGGGGTGCTCCTTCAGTGCGCCACCCACCTGGCTGACGGGGCTAAGTTCTCTGTCCGCCTGCTCTGGGCTACTTCCTCACCCCCTGGCTTCTCCTTCAGCCTTCCGCTCTTTTGTCCTCGGTCCTTCCTCCACGATCCCTGCCTCCCGCCCTTTGTCCTCCTCGTCTTCCCTTCTTATGGCAGCTGCTCCCCACCTTGCACCTGCACCGGCGTCCAGGGCCCGTTTCCCTTCCCCGCCCCCAGTATCCTCGCCTGACCTGTGTCCCATTGCGCTGGCGTCGGCATTGCAGTGCCTGGCGTCCAAGGTGCCTGCGCAGCCCGGGGTCGGGCTGCCACTCGCCGGCTCTGCTCCTGCTGCCGGCTTTGCTCTCGCCGCGGCCGGGGGCAGGAGCAACTCACCCCGCTCTGTGCAGAGGTCTAGTGGCGGGGGTGTGTTTAGTTCTGCGACTCCATCACAGTGTGTGATGGGGATAATAATTCTTCTCTTCTCTGTTTAGATTGTAAGCACTTCAGAGCAGGGATCGTCTCTTACTTGTGTATGTACAGTGTGTAGCTGTGACAGTCTGTATCCCCATGTTCACCCTTTTTAAAAGACTGTGATAAATTTTGTATAAAATATGCCTTGTGAGATATCATTTGAAAACTCATAATTTGCTGATTATTATTGTCCTGGTAAAATACACATGACAATATTATAACTTTTCATATAATATTCTACTGAGAGTAAGGGATTACTGCATTACAGGGAGGAGGCTGTTCTAGATTTGATTTTGACAAATATGGAGGAACTGCTTGAGAATTTGAAAGTAGAAGCCATCTTAGGTGAAAGTGATTATTAAATTAAAAGAATTAATGATTCTAAGGAATGGTAGGATGTAATCAGCACAATAAAGATAATAGATTTCAAGAAAGCAGACTTTAGCAAACTTGGGGAATTGGTAGGTAACATCCAATGGGAAGCAAGTCTAAGGAGAAAAACAGTTCAAGAGAGTTGGCAGTGTTTCAAAGACACATTATTAAGGGCACAAGAGCAAACTATCCCACTGAGTAGGAAAGATAGGAAATATGGCAGGAGACAACCCTTACTTAACCAGACATTTAATGATCTGAAACTTAAAAAAAAATCCTATGCTAAGTGTAAACTAGGTCAAATTACAAAGGATGAATATAAACACAACAAGTACATAGGGACAAAATTAGGCCAAACCATATTAAACAGCTAGGTATATAAAGGGTAACAAGAAAACATTCTACAAGTACATTAGAAGCAAAAGGAAGACAAAAGATAGGGTATACCCATTGCTCAGTGAGCAAGAAAAACAACAACAGAAAATGTGAAAATGGCAGAAGTGGTAAATGACTTGACTTTTTTGTTTCATTTTTCACCAAAAGAGTTAGAAGTGATTACATGTCTAATATAGGGAGTGTCTGTGAAAATGAAGTGGGGATCAGAGGCAAGAATAGGGAAAGAACAAGTTAAAAATTACTTAGACAAATTAGATGTTCCCAAGTCACCAGAGCCTGATGAAATACATCCTGGCATACTCAAGGAGCTGACTGAGGAGATATTTGAGCCATTAACGATTATCTTCAAAAAGTCATGGAAGACGTGGGAAATTCAACAGGACTAGGAAAAGAGCAAATATAATGCCAATCTAAGGACAACTCAAAGAATTACAGACTAGTCTGCTTTTCTTAAATACTCAGAAAGATGATATCTAACATCCCGACAAGATAGAAAAGGTGTGAGAACCACAACGGAGGTGCCCACACTGAAAGGAGGCTGGTAGGTCCCCTTGGTTGTTTCATTTTTCAGAGACCTTAGGGAATTAATGAGAGGAAAGCCGTGCAGAATATTATGCCCCTCGTTCAAGTGAGATGCATATGTAAAGACTAGCCAAATGTCTTCCTCTCCTTGCACAAAATTATTGACACTTTTCATTGACACTGAGGATTAAGTTTGGATTTAGTACTGAAATCCACACAGTACAGCAACCTCGTGAGCTAGTCTGGTAAGATTTCAACCCAAAGTGGCCTTAAGGCGGTAATGGGGAGGGACAGAAAGGATCACATGCCCCTCCCCAAACGCTGAGGGAGGCAAAGGACCAGCAGCCAGAGCCAGACGGGAAGAGGTGGGGCCAGACCCTCTCCTCTTCTGGCCAAGTTGCTCAGTGCAGTGGCTGCACTCTCCTCACACAGGCAGCTTCCAGCCATGATGTCTGCCTGCATGGGCAGGCAGGCACTGAGGCTGTAGGCTCCCTGGGAGAGTGCATTAGTGGATCCCCATGCCAAGGAGACTGGAACCAGCACCACAGGAGGAAAGCGTGGCCTCCCTCACCCGCAAGGTACTATGGGATGGGGAGACAACAGGGAGAGCATGAGGACCCTAAGCTGGGGGCAGGACGGAGACAAGTAACTTAGGGGAGTGTCATGTGGAGGGGTTACATCCTTCTCTTTAGTTGGTGCCCCCTTTGTGTCCCTACTCCCTACTCACCACCTGACCTCGCAGAACTGCTGCCATTTTGAATGGGGTAAATCCCAGTTTATCTTGTGCCAAAATCTCATGAGAATTGTAGGGGGGTTTTGTGTGACTGCAGATGCATCCAAACTAACTGGAAAAGAGTTCACATCTACTTTTGGCACCTGTTAGTGTATGTGTACACTGCCAAAGGTGGGGCCATGAGACAAGCTTTAGGAAAACTATTTTCTTATTCTATAGCTCCTCTTTCAGCCTTAGAAGACAGTGATCCTTTCCGCGAGTTCCCTGCCATTCTCACTTGACAACAGTGGCACTAAAATAAAACCACTGAGCAGAATTTGGACTCAAATTGAGCATCAAGGGAGTGTGAATTTGAGGTTCTGGGTTTTGCCCATCTCAAAAAAAATATGAAAAACCACCACACGTAAATATATCAAGCTCTCCTCTGTCTCTCTGAATGGTGCCTGCTGGGTGTAGTCTTCATAAATCAGATGCCATACATGAAACATGTGCCGCTCAGTGCAGAGCACTTCATTTATAGCCACCTAAGTTAGGCAGGGCTGCCGCACCAGCTCATCAACCAAGGTACAGGACAATAATGCTCAGGAATCAGCTTCAGTTTCAGCAATTAATGTAGCTTGGGAGACGCCCGTGCCTGGAGCTCTTTTGTTACACTCTAAAAAGCTGCTGAGTGTGGCTGAATGGTGGATGACACACAAGGCTGTTGTATTATGTATTTTACACAGGAGGCATTTGATCCAGGCCTCAGTGGTGGACATGGGGATACTGTACTTCGTTCCTTAAAAACACACTGTGGATTTGATAAGGGCAGGTTAATTACAACGTTTGCTTACAAGCAGAGAAAATAGGGGCCTGATCTTGCCTTCCTTGGATACTCCCAACTCCCACTGACTTCATCAGTATTGTGGTACGACTCTGGGTTTTTAAGGGGGGAAATAGTTGGGCTGTTTCTACGTAAAGCCCCAGCACATATATGCCAATGTAGGTTTTGGTTAGCTCACTGCAGCAATTCCCACAGTTTCTGCAGCACAGGTGCACAGACTCAACATCGTAGGATAGGACACAACTTCTCTGAAACACAACGTCCCAAGTACCTTTACTCTCTTACTTCTACAGGACAAATATAATCAGACAGGCAGCACTTCGGAGACTGGAAGGTTTCTTTAAACCATATTTCATTGGGGAGAGCTTTATCTCATACTGCTCAACAGCAACCCCTCTGGCAGAGTAAGGAAGTGTTCCATAACTTCTGAAGCATTAAGGGCCCGACTACTTGTCAGGATCCTGAAGTTTGCTTAAAATATTTTCAATCAATGAAAAAAGCAGGTGGTTCTTTTTTTTTTTTTTTATCTGTGGAAGCCTTCAGAACATTTTACAAACCACAGAGGAGTGTCAGAACAGGAATTACTGGGAAGGCTGGCGCAACCTCTTTGAAGCTATCAAAATCTATGGTCAGTTCCATCAGAAGTGCAGGATACTGGAGGTTTCAGTCAAAGGGAGCGTTGAAGGTACAAGCAATTCAGGATTGGCTCCAACATCTTACACAGGGCCTGATCCAGTGTCTACTGGAGTCAGTAGAAAGACTTCCCTCCATCACCTCCTATTGACTTCAAAGGGCTTTGGAGGACAGAGGGGAAAAAAGTAGAGTTGAACTGATGTTAAATTGCTCCATGTGTTATGTGTTCAGCTGCTGCTGACACAGAATGGCAAGAGCAGGGGGGAAAATCACCTGCAATTCAACTAGATTACATACTTTGGGAGAAAAGGAAAACTACCACCTTCTGAAAAGGAAAACAAGCCTCCATTTGCAGGCCCATCCATGCAGGCTGAGGAGAGAGCGGACACAAGACGGGTTTCACTTTTCTAAAATTACTTTTTAACCAACTTGCTTGCACTTGTCAGGGATAAACTGACAGCTTGCTATAATCCCAGGGTTCCAGAGGGCAGTTCCTCCAGGAGCACCTCTCACACCCAGGTCTGGAGGAGTTAGTCTTAATAAATACGATGTAACCAAAGTCAGCCTAGAATGAAAGATCAAAAGCTTTACCCGTCATTCCGATCCATGGGAACGGGGAGTGCAGCTGTGCACATGAAAGGGTTACACCCAGAAATGAAATACACATGCCAGCCAAGATAAAAAAAATTGTTTATAATCGCAAATATTCATGCCTCCCTCATCCATGTTGAGATGCAGAAGTCCTTCCCTGATAACTCTTCCAAATTAATTTTTCACTGTGTCCAGAAGGTAATTTTTCATAGGATTGGTCCCTCACAAAGCAAAACTGAAAATTACAATTCTGCTGTCTCTGGATGATACGCCTGCCAGTCCAAACATGCTCTTGAAAAGATCTAATTCCTTTGATTCAGAGCCAACTTCCCTGCTCACCTCTCATAGGAAGAACGTGATGGCTTTCCAGTTTCTCACATATCAGGGACCCAATATATAAAATCTCAAGAGGTTTTCCTCAGAATTTTCATCACAAAGGAAATGTGTTTATAAGTAAAACAAGTTCATATTTCTTGCCCCTCCCAGTCTACAAGTGAACTTGTTATTATGCTCCCCAAGAACTTAACAAGGACAAAGAGATGGGACAGAGACATATATAAAATGGTATCTCTGATTTTGAGACAAACTCAGCACCCTCCAGTCCTCTTGGGAACACTCTATTGCCCTCACAGGATTGGACCCTTTGGAGGATAATGTTCATGATAGATCCAAGAAGAAATGAAGCAATAAACTACACTGTAAAGCTTCTAGTTAAATGCCTGAGGGAACACAAGGCTTTGTTAATAACAGAAGCCATTTGCTGAGAGTATACACAAACACCACAACAGTTCTTCGCAGCATATGATATTGAAAAATAAGACAACAAGCTACTGCACACACACAAAAAAGTTACTTTGCTTTCCTTGGGATAGGTTGGAAGTGTGCTGCTGTCTTTTAGACTTTCCAGTGATGTCAGTTTGGGGCATGACTTAGGAGACTAATTATTCAAGACTAAAAGATTATCTAATGCTTGCTGGGTGTGGCCTATGTGGAAAAGAAGTGCTATGAATGGATTCACACCAGAGCAGAGTAGGTTCTTAGTTATACCCGTGCACCTGTTGAAGTCACATATATAACACTGGATAACTCATCTCTTGTCTGTGCAGCAATCTACTTCAGTTATGCAAATAGCATAGCTGAAGTCAACATACTCGCCACGGCATCTAGCATGCAATAAAGTCAGCAGGGGCTGCTCTCCTGTAACTGCCGGCTACTCTTCTCATCTTGATGGAGTACTGGCATCGACAGGAGCATGCACAGAGATCAATTTATCACACCTACATGATAAATCTTCGGCCAGTGGACTGATTGCTGCAGTGTAGTGTAGACAAGGCCTTATTCACACTATTGACCAAGTGCCACTTTTAGTTACACCTGACTTCAGTGCTCTCCTGTCATAGTAATGCTTTTTCACCAACTGTGCAAAAACTTCAAGTACTGCTGTTACCTTGTTCTCCCCACTCCCATCCATTTGTTTGTTCCATCCAGGGCTTGTCTCTTGTCACTGACCAACACTGTAAGTTCTTTGCAAGAGGGACTGGCTTTTTAATATGTGTTAGTACAGCACCAAAGGCCAATGGTTCCTGATTGGGTCCCCCATGTGCTACTGTAATACAAATGATGAGAAATAATTAGCAGAGCTGAGTAAGAAAGACGGCACAGAGCCCGCTTTTCCAATTCCGTGCTAGCAGACTTTCATTTCATGAATCCTAAATTCACACATTTTTAAAAGCCAAACTAAACAAAAGTATTCACAGATTTGACATGGTGGCCCAGTGTCTTGTCAACATATAGGGTGCTAGAACTAAGCGTGTTGCTGCAGCCCCTGGCTTCAAGCGGCTTCCATCATATCCAGGGTTTGCAGTTTGGTTCAATGGCCCTCAGCACCTCAACTCTACAAAGAGTTCCAGCGCTCCTGTTTCAACATTTATTTTATGATGCATTATGCTGCTTCTGACTGCAGCCTGGACACGCCTAAGGCACATGTGGTACAACCAGCATCTTTTACAGTGCTCATTGTTTTGCAAATGTTAACTTGATGCAATAACTTGAGAGCCACACAATTTAAGATTTATATGTGAAGGCTGCTATAATTTGAACCATCTACCTATGGTTCCAGATAAACCTGAGCTAAGCATCCACTGCTGCCCAAGTGAAGCTCCAGAATACAGGTATTGCTATAGCAGCTCTGTGCCATTAATGGATCTCCTTCCTATGTAGGCGGATCCTCCTCTGAGGCATGTCTCACACACACACACACACACACACACACACACACACACACACACACACACACACACACACACACACACACACACACACACACACACACACACCAAAGTACAGAACCTAAGGAAGTTCTCACACCTGCACAGAAAAACTCTCTTCTGTTTACTTCAAGATTTTATTCAAATACGACCCACTTTAAATCACCCAGCAGCTGCACAGTCTGTTTCAATACCTTTTCAGTCTCTGAATTCGTAATGCCTCAGCTCACCCAGTCAGCCCAAATTGTTCCACCTCCTTACCCATTGTTCCAGAGCGGTACCCGTACTCCTTCAGCTGTCCACAAAATGTACTCAATGTTTGTAAAAAAAAAAAAAGGGGACAAAGTAAAAAGACCTTTAGCTAGAGCTACTCCTACAAACACAATGTTCTTGCAGTGATAAACAGTATAACATGCAGTGGATGCAGGGTATTTTAAGACAGCCATGGTCAAAGTGTAGTCCTCACAAAGAACTGGCTGATCACATAGTGCTGGCTTTTCCTCTTTTCTAGCTGCTAAATGGCATTGGAATGGCATTACTTTAATTATTATACAATTACTATATATTTTCCTTGTGTGCAACTGCTGTCATTACCACAGGGTTTTCTTGGGAGAGAACATGGTACAGGAGCCAATCTGTCCTTTAAGATCTGGTCCACATTCTGAAAAAGTTTGAAAACCTCCATGTTAATACAGGCCACCCTCGCCATAAGTCCAAGATACGTTCAAAAATACTTGGGACTTATAGTGAAACAACTTAAAGTGGGGATTTTTTTCCCCCTGCAGCTGACTTTCATTTGCGCAATTGGGGGGGGGGGGGGACTGTTGTGCGACTTAAGAGCAGGGAACTGGAAGTCTTATAACACATCAGTTCCTACAACGTTCTGCTTTAGTGTGGAATGGGTGTATACCGGGGTGACTTATAGTGGGGACGTCCTGTATCTGTAAAACGAACCTACTGAGTTCAATTGTTTTTGAATGATCTTTTAAAATAAATAAATTTTACATTGTGTACATTGTAATGGCAGGGCTGGGTTTGTTTTACTTTTGGGGAGTTAATGGTTAAATTGTTCCTCTACTTTTTAGTGACTTAGCACTGAGATCTCTGAAGGGTGATGGTGATGACAGGCATTGGGACTCATAACAGAAAAGGCTGTTAACAATATTAATAGAAATGTAGCCGTGTTAGTCTGGTGTAGCTGAAGCAAAATGCAGGACTATGTAGCACTTTAAAGACTAACAAGATGGTTTATTAGATTATAAGCTTTCGTGGGCCAGAAAGTGGGTCTGGCCCACGAAAGCTCATCATCTAATAAACCATCTTGTTAGTCTTTAAAGTGCTACATAGTCTTGCATTTTGTTAACAATATGACATTCTTCATCTTCTACGGTCCTTTTTAATCTCATTGTCAGGCAAGGTCCACTGAAGTCCAGAGAGAGAGAGAGAGAGAGAGAGAGAGAGACAGACAGACAGAGACAGCATAATTACCTCTCCATAACTGTTCCTTCTCTCAATGGAAGGTACAGCCACCTTCCACACTGAGGGAAGAAAACAGCCAACTGGGGCACAGTGTGCCATGCAACAATAGGATGACGGAAGGAAATGTTTGGCCGGGACAAACCTGTGCTCTAATAAAACACATGGGATCTATAATGCTCCACAGGATATTGCTTTTGAAGGGCTCATCTAAGACAACCACCCCCAGAGACTGCCTACAGCTTGACTTATACCTACTCTGTTTTTAAAAGCAATCTTTTTTCCCCCCTTTTTTTAAATTACTATTTTTGTTGAGAACAAAATAGGGAGCAGAAAATGAGTGCTGCAAAGAGCAGATAGCTGAATACTATAGGAAGTGTCACCTGTTCTCAAAATTGATGCTCTCAAAATGAACAAAAAAAATAGTAGCTGCTCCATGGCTAGTGATTACTATCAATACTATGCAATTACTGAAGCATGTGGCATGGAGACTACTTATTACTCAATTGCACAGAAAGCCAGTTTGCTTTGCATGAATGTAGCCAATCCTGGGACTGTCTTCTTTTGAATAACAAACTATACATTTTTCAGACATTCTCTTGGGAGTGATCTTTGTACACATGAAAAGATCGGTTCTCTTTGGATCTGTACTGAGAGCGAGAGAGAGAGGATGGAGAGAGAGAGAGAGTCCCATCATAATTTACCATTTTTTTATGCACAAGTAAAAACTATCACTTTTAATATATTAACAGAGATGGACCCAAACATACTGAAAACCCAAATGCTGGAGTGCTGAAATCCAAACCTGCACTCATCTCCACATTTTGCAAATAGCCCACACCTGTAAAATTGGCCAAACCAGCTGTACCAGATATGAACACAGTTTATGGCTTATTTGAAATGTAGATCAAAACAAGCTTATTCTCAACAATGGGTTTGAACCTGCAGTCTTCATACACATCAAAGACAGCTGGAATATAATAGGAGTTTGGTTTTCATAAAGGCTATAGGATCAAGCTCAGTATTTTCACAAACGAGTGCCATTAAGAATCCCTCCACATATTAACTCTCCTCGCCTTCTCCAAAAAAACCAAAAACAAACCCACAAGAGAGATGCCTTACTTGAGTTTCCCAAAAAATGTAAGTGATGTTCATTTTGTGCCCAGCATATACTGAGAATGAACTTTTGCAGAGAAAGTAGAAATGATCTCAAATAAAGTTAAATAAAACGGGGAGCAGGACAGTCAACAGACACTGGAACAGAGCTTGCTCTTTTTATCTAATGATGCTTTAAAAGAATAAAAGCCAAATGAATAAAGCTATCTGAGCTTTTAGAAAAAATGCAACACATTTATTAATTTTAACAAAGCAAAACAACCCCAAGAAGTTACCTGTACATGGATCCTTTACTTTTAAAATATATACAGAACTATTTATCAGGGTATCAATTTTCTTTTAATCAATTACCCCCCTCCCCTCAAATCTAAGTTCTTTTTAGCCCCCTCCTCACTATTACATCTAAGCAACTCAGGGCCAGATTGTTCATTCCTTCCTATTTCTGATTGGGAGAGGGGAGTGAGACAAGAGCTAGGGGTAGAAGATAGGAGTGTGGACTCCTAACAGGCCTCCCTTTTTCTCAGTTACTATTAAAACCTCTCTGCAGACGACCTTTAAGGGTCAGGATCTGCTGATCAGGAATGGCCAGGGAAGGGGATGTCAGCTGCACTGTGCACCGTATTTCACGTGCACTATCTTGCATCCACAATAAGATGTACAATTTTGAAAGTACAAAAGATTGAATTTCATTTCTGCTTCCAATGTATCTACAAATCAGGTAGTTAGAGGTCCACATCTCCCTTTTGCACATGTGTATGAATGCATTCTGTTGATTCTGGTTGAAAAATTACAATGGAGGCCAAATTGGAAAATTTGGGCTTTTACTTCTCAGAGACCGTATCTTGCAGTTTCCTAGGTGGAGCTCCTGAATGAGTGATGCCAAATGCAAGCACACAGCAATACAGCAGAGGCCTGTCAGAGCTAGTTTTGCATTCTTTAATCAAAATATTTCAGCACAGCAAAAATCTCTCTGTCGACACCTCCTTGTGTGCAAAACTGGATTTACTGGCTTCACTATGGACAAGTCATCTGCACATCTCCTCCCCCTCCCAAAGCTTCTGCGCAACAGTTACATAAAGAGAGTCTACATCTAATGTGTGAGAGAAGCAGCATGCAACATCTGGCCCAGTACTGTCTTTATAAATTAGCTGAATGTTGCCAGGTATGTAGTTTAGAATTGCAATATCAAAGGAACTGCCATAGTGCATCAGGCCATGTAAATCCAATATCCACCTCTCTCCAACAGTGGAGAGTGTTGGATGCCTACAAGTAAAGAATTTTTAAACTACAACTAATGTACAACTAATAAGCAACAACATGCCTCCAGAGGAAAGTTTTTTAAGTCCAAGTGGTTCGTGAGTGGCTTATCTCCTGAAGCATGGGGGGGTAAAGCATCCCTTCATTTTTATCCTAGCCAGTGTAACTGTGGATATTTATATTCTTCATCTTTAATCCTCTTGAATACTACCAAGCATTTTGGCCTTCTTTTCAGAAGTCACTCATGATTTTGAGAGGTCATGTGAGGTCCATTGAGGGGTCTGATTTTCAGAGGGTGGGTGCTCAACAATTTCTAAAAATCAGGCTTCTTTTACAGCATCTCAAGTTAAGTACCTAAGATCACTCGTGTCACTTGGATTCAGAGAAAGACCATCATTTTCTCGTGGGAATAGGAGCAGAGGGCTCCTCAAGCTCTGGATAGAAAAAAACCAGTTCTAAGACCTGATCGAATGTAACAGACATATTTAGAGGCATTTTCCCCCTCACGCCAAAACAATGTGACAATCATGATCTTATTCATACATACTGAAATGAGATGTGGCTGCTAGTTCATTTCAACTGTTAGCATTATTTACTGATTAAAATATGACATAGTACACTTGTTAGAACCAACCACTTATATCTGAGTTATTTCTTTAACCATTGGGGAGAGCAAAAGTGGCTTATAATTAAATAAACTTCGTACTCCAGCTTTATAGATTGATACAGTTTGCTAGAATCTGGATAAAACCCATTTTCGGAAGTATACCAGTCACAGAACATTATGCTTCTATTTTGAAATATATTTCAGACAATAAATATAGCACACTTCTGGTTGTATAAGCTGATGTAAAGGCATAGTGACAAAGAAGCTGCAGTCTTATGTGATGACCTCAGTACAGATGTTCTCATTCAAAATGGAAACATCTGCCAGTACTACTAAAACACCCAATGAGCCCTGAAACACAGAAACAGGCATGGAACTGACAAAGAACTATTAGAAGCCTAATGGTAATTACCATTTCTCAGCAGTCTGCAGCCAGTTGACATCAACCATATGAGAAGTATCTCAGATGGGGAAGAGTTTTATGGTGAAGCATTTGAACAGCTAAACCAACATTTTCAAAACTTGGGTACCTGAAGTCAGGTACTTAAACCCATATTTAGGCATCCAAGTGGCCTGCTTTTCAGAGGTGCTGATCGCCCACAGCTCCCATTGACTCCAGTGGGAAGTGTAGTCTTTTACATCTCTGAAAAATATCAAAGCACTCATGGTTCAATCCTACTTCCATTGTAGCCAATGACAGTTTTGCCACTGGTGTTCCATGAGAGCGAGTGCTTATATTTATGTGCCTAGATAAGGACTGGTGCACCTGTATTTCCCCTCCATGTGAAAACATGGTACCAATGTCCATGATAAAGTAGAACTAGATGGCCATGCTGCTATTGGGGTTTTCCTTTGGGGTTTACTCAATAAGGACGTGTATTCTATATTGGGCTAGAATCATAAAGACATTCCTTCTTCCTGGCAGTCCGAGAAGTGGGAGAACAGCCCCCACATGGAGGGCTAAAGGCTTTGCACATTTTTACAAAGGCCCACAAGCCAATCTTCTCTGCTGAAAAACCCACAGTATAGACTGTGTCCAGTCAAGCACCAGATTGTTAACAGTCCACCAGCCCAGTGAAATCTAGCTTTACATATATAGGACATTGTAATGAAAATGACCAATGGAGACCAGCAGGCAGCAACAGCTAACCCTGCCCCCAGGATCAAAGTCAAATTATTTGCCTTTCTTCATTTTTGCTGTCTTCTCTTTTCGCTTCTTCACGTGCTTTGGGATTTTGTTTTTTCTCTTCTCTCTTTGGGCTTCTTTAACCAGCTTTTTCCTTTCCTATGAAAAGGGAACAAACACTTCATGTACAGTAACGATCCTAAAGGATTGTGAGCAGGTTTATAACACGTGCTATGTTACTATTAGAAAAGGTGGAGTGGAGGAGAAGTTAAGCAATTCTGTCCCAGGCTTTCAAATGCTGTTTCAGGAAATGAAATGAACTCCACATTACTAGAGATGAGACTGCTCCACAAAATCCAAGTTCCAAATTTCAGAGGAGTTTGAAGCCAGGAACTTATGGTGGACTCAACCACTAAACATAGAAGTTTATAAAGGGAATGAGAACTCATACTATTTAATTTGTAAACTCCACTATTAGCGCAAATTGTAAAGAATTTGATGCATGGCTTTCTGATATCCAGGCTGGGCTACTCCAATGACCATCGAATGCCAGGCAAGACCAACCCATTGCCTGCAATGAGCTCAGAACACAGCAACCTAATCATCATCAGAGGTTAAAGGAGGGGATTCTATACCACCACAATATGCAACAATTTGAGTCAGGAGGTAAATGCTACTTTATCCAACCAAAACGGCAGGGGCAATTTAGGTAAACACGATATAATTCCAACTGGGATCTGACCAATACAATGAGATTAACTAACATCCCATTCTACAAAAACAGAACAAGGAACTTTTCATTTTACAGCACGTGGGAAAGACAAATCCTTCCCCCAGATTTTCACCATGGCACAGTCATTGTAGGTCAGATCTTTGCACTCAGTTTTAATTATCTTATCTTCTGTGACACTTCAATCCTTCTAAGTTGCATCAGGTTTTCCCTCCATGTAGATCCTGGAACGCCGTGCAAGGGTAGGGACACTCAGTGAAATCTTCTGAGGGCCTGAGGGAACTCTCCAACCTACTGGAGTGGATTCAGAAAGCCACAGAGTTGACACTCAGGAAGATTCAATGCCTTGCACTAATGCAGGCAGAGCTGGGCTTCAAATCAATTCTACATAAAACCCTGTGGATGAAGCCCCTAAAGATGGAAGACCCTCTTCCAGCCTGAAAGCTACACCAAAAGCTATAGAACTACCCAGATTAAGGTGTCCAGATTAAGGTGTTTCCCACACCACATGTGGAATTGCCAGAATACATAAACTTTGTGCAGACTTTGGGCATATCTTCACCTCAAACAAGATATTTTGGCCTTGGAAAGGGTTCAGAAAAGGGCAACTAAAATGATTAGGGGTTTGGAACGGGTCCCATATGAAGAGAAGCTAAAGCGACTGGGACTTTTCAGTTTAGAAAAGAGAAGACTAAGGGGGGATATGATAGAGGTATATAAAATCATGAGTAGTGTGGAGAGGGTGAATAAAAAAAAGTTATTTATTAGTTCCCATAATAGAAGAACTAGAGGACACCAAAATAAATTAATGGGTAGCAGGTTTAAAACTAATAAAAGAAAGTTCTTCTTCACACAGCATGTAATCAACCTGTGGAACTCCTTGGGTACGTCTAAACTACATGCCTCCGTCGATGGAGGCATGTAGATTAGCCAGATCGGCAGAGGGAAATGAAGCCGCGATTAAAATAATCGCGGCTCCATTTAAATTTCAATGGCTGCCCCGCTGTGCCGATCAGCTGTTTGTCGGCAGATCGGGGAAGTCTGGACGCGACGCGCCGACAAAGAAGCCTTTCTTGATCAGCACAGGTAAACCTGGTTTCACGAGGCATACCTGTGCTGATCAAGAAAGGCTTCTTTGTCGGCGCGGCGCGGCCAGACTGCCTCGATCTGCCGACAAACAGCTGATTGGCAGAGCGGGACAGCCATTTAAATTTAAATGAAGCCGCGATTATTTTAATCGCGGCTTCATTTCCCTCTGCCGATCTGTCTAATCTACATGCCTCCGTCGACGGAGGCATGTAGTCTAGACACACCCCTTGTCAGAGGAGGCTGTGAAGGCTAAGACTATAACAGAGTTTAAAGAGAAGCTAGATACTTTCATGGAGGTTAGGTCCATAAAAGGCTGTTAGAAAAGCATAAAAGGGGATAGAAATGGTGTCCCTGGCCTCTATTTGTCAGAGGCTGGAGACGGATGGTACAAGACAAATCGCTTGATCATTGTCTTCGGTCCGCCCCGTCTGGGGCACCTGGCACTGGCCAGTATCGGCAGACAGGCTACTGGGCTAGATGGGCCTATCGTCTGACCCAGTACGGCCATTCTTATGTTCTTATGGGTGCTCACATTTCCCTTAATTAAAATGGTTAACAGAATAAATTAAAAGCTTCTTCTTTGCTCTCACTGAGCAGCGCATGTATGTGCGCTCTCTCTCTCTCTCCTCTCCCTGGATCAGAGAGGGGCAAGTGTATGACTTCCTGAGCAACTGACCTTTTTGTCCATGCTGTCTTTAGCTGGTTGATCTTTGGGATGCTGTGACTCTTCCTGTTCTTTACAGACCGAGTCACAGTTATCAGAACTGCCCTCATCTTCTGAATCTGATGCCATCTCCTCTTCTTTTTTTTCCAGGAGTGCAGGGACCTGAAGGATACACAGAAGGATTTTGGCCTTAACCAGAAGACAGTGGAACATTTAAAAAATATATACATGTGCATTTAAATGGCAGAGCCTCCTGAAAAGAAAGCCTTCACCTAATGTGTGTTTAGCCACTTCTCCACAAGCATTGTGCCTCTAGACACTGGTATTAAAACTACAAAATAGAATAAAACAAAATTAATCCAAGTTAAAAACAAAGAGTATAGTAGACAATGCAAATACAGCTGTCTCAGGGGAGCTTATTACAAAACAGTTGCACCACTACCTCCCCACCAAATAGAGTTAAAGTATTGTTTGGTGGTATACACAGAGCCTTTAAAAAAAACAAACAAACAAAAAAAAAACAGAATTCTACCAAAGCCAGATTTAGGAGTAACTTCACATGGTCTTTAGCAGTAACATAGTCAGACGTCTACATTGCAAAACAGAGCTGTGCATTAATGATACAGGGGAACAAACATGTTATAATCTGGTCCCTTAATGTGGTTACATTTGCATTATAGACATGATCTGTCTAGTGCTGTTTGACTGAACATGGCTTCCAAAAAAGAAAAAAATCCTACGGTTGCAGGATATCTGCAGTCACTTACAGACTGATTAAATATAGCATTTTTTTTAGCCTATGTGTTTTAAAGGACTTTACTGCAACATTTCCATTAGTGAGTACATAAATACTCCATGTACAACCAGGAGTGGCCCTAGACAAGCTGCAGGCAACGGGCGCCCTAGGCAAAAAGCGCTATCGCGCCCCGGCCTCCAAAGCCCTCAACGGCAGTTTATCTTGGTGCCCTAGGTAACCGCTTAGTTGCCTGTATTGATGGGCCACCACTGTGTACAACAATCACAGCACAAGTCACACAAAACGTAACAGCACTTGTGATAATGTGGCATTCTATATCAAGTACGTTTTCTGCACTGGGAAATCCTTTTTCCCCCCATTCCTAAATGTAGACTTGGACATATGCTGTTTCCACCTACGGTGATCATCCAGTGGCTCCCTGAGCATTTTCATTCCTGAGTTACTCCAGCACTGGTAGAGTAATGCAAAGTAATTCCACCTACTGCAGCACATGGTATTCAGGTACACAGTGGTGTAAGGATGAAATCTTAGCTCCTGATACTGCAACTGCTTCTCTGCTAGAAAAAAACAGTCAGCCCTTCAGAAATCAGGGAGCTGCCTCCATTGAACCAAATGCAAGATCTGGCCTTATTTAATACTGCTCGGTAAAAGTCACTATAAAAGAAAAACTTAGCAGTCCTCTCACCTTCTGAACACCTGACAAGTCCTTCTTCAATCCCGTCACTGTCTGGTAGAGAATCTAGACACCAGGATAAATTAAAATCAATTATACAAAAAAAAAATCTAGCAGCAAAACTCTCATTTTGAACCTGACAACCAGAGAAAACAGGTTGATGATTATATTAGGTGTGCCTGTTTTCCAGTGCCATCCACAAAAATCTGAGCACAAGTAGTAGATTCTGCACATCAGGTTTTACAAACCAGAGATTCCATAGGCCTGACCCTCCGTTTTATGAGATCACACTGTGTTCCCTGTGAATCTTTTGTATGGAGAAAGTTCACAACTTTTTATACACAGAAGAGCTGAGAGAAACACAATTTAGGGCTTGTCTTACCAGCTCACTGGCATCATTATCATCTATGCAATATTCATGTACAAATATGTTACCCACTGTGCAAACTCACCCAATGACAGAACCCCACCCTACAGTTTCCAATCTAAAAGAACAAAACAGAAGATGAGTAGCTGTTATAGACAATGCTGGCTACATTTTGCAAGTAGTCTGGTGATTTAGCTTTTTTTGACACCTTCCAGAATTAGGGATGTAAAAGGTTAATGAGTTAACCACTAAGCATTAGGCTTATCAGAATGCTTACTGGGTAACCAGTTAATTGGACTGCCAGCTGTGTTAGGCTGGCTGGTGGCAAGCCAGCCGGGTTAGGGCAGCAGGCGGGGCTGTATAGCAGGCAGGTGGGACCCTGACTGTGCTGCAGTAGCCCCGGCAGGCAAAGGCGGAATTTCGGGAGGGGGGACAGCCGTCATGCACTTCAGGACACAGCTTGCTTTCCAACCCATTTCCAGGATGCTAAGGGAGTGAGGGGTAAGTGCTTGCATTCCGTGCATGCCTCTCACACCTGGATGGCGAAGAGAGTTCACCAGCCAGGTGTGAGAGGCATGCACGGAATGCAAGCACTTACCCCTCACTCCCTGATAGTCCGGGGAACGGGATGAAAAGCAAGTCAGATGAACAGCAAGTTGTGTCCCGGAGCACACCGCTGCTGCCCCTCCCCTCCCAGAATTCTGCCCTTGCAGGCAAGGACAGGCAGAACCCCAGCTGTGCCACATCAGCCCTAGGCAGGAGTAGGTGGGACCCCAGCCTTGATCGTACTGCAGAGACCCCAGCAGGACCCCAGACCCGGACCCTGGAGCAGGCAGGACCCTGGAGCAGGCAGGACCCCAGACCCAGACTCTGGAGCCTGCTGTGCCACAGCAGCCCAGCCATACCTACTCACAGGCCTGGTAGGACACCTCCCCCCGCACCCTGGATGCCCTGCACCTACCAACAGTTAACCCATTAAATGATGCAATTTTAATCATCTAACCAGTTAAGTGTTTTGATGAATGTTTATATCCCTTTCCAGAATGGGAAGATCATCTAGAAAAGGGACAAATAATACGGTTTCAATACATGTAGTACAGCCAATGTGCTGTAATGCACTGATGACACTTTTTTTAAAAACACATAAAGGGAAAATTGTGATGTCTTTACTTAAATCATCTTCGCAACTCACTTATTAGAATCTTCAGCTATACAGGTGTTTTTAATTACGTTCCTTTGTCACTCAAAAAATGGATCTCTTTTAAAAAGCCCTAATTTTCTGAGTTAAAATCTCTTACTGTGCGTAACACAGAGTTTGAGAACTCGGTCTCTACATTTTGTAACACCATAGCAAATTGACTTCACAGACCAGGAGCAAAGTCTACACTATTCATGGCATATCCGAGGTATCTAACAAGGGTCCGATGGTGAGTCTTGTCTATATAGATACCACAAAAGCTCTGTTACACAGCTCTATTGAAGTGAGGTTGATCAATGAACACCTGACTGTAGTACAGTTTTAGCTTTATTCTGGGAAATTGGAAAATATCTGAAGTTTCAACAGGACAATGAACAATGGAAAAAGTAAGTTCAATTATTCCTATTGCTAGATTCCAGCTTATGTATTTCCACATTATACTTCTAGTCAAACCACAAAAATTATACAAAATTAAATTTCAAAGGGATGTGGCTGCATTTTTATTTTGTAAAAACGAAAGTCAGAAGTAAGATCCTTGGACTGAGGTGTAACTAAGATCAATGAATTTACACCAGAGATGAATTTGGTCTTTCTTCCACCATATGTGAAGTTTATTCCATACATAGCTGAAACTGAATGCCAAGTTGATTTGACAGCTACCACAAATCCATTCAGAAAGAGGATGTGATTGTTTGCAGCTGATCCCTGACATTTTAGTGTGTCTTCTGAATGCATTCATTCTTGAAATTTTTCATTTATATAGTTACAAAACCAGGATTCACCGGGATTCACCAAGAGTTAAAACAAACCGCTGGCGATTCTTCCACAAGAAACCACAGCTAATGGTACTACCTTTGGTTACATTTCTCTGCCAGTTCAAGTTGTTTGTAATGGCTCAGGAAGTCTACTTACATTATCTTGCTGTACGTTTAATGCCATGTCCTCTTCCTTCAATTTCATCATAACATCTACATCCCTCTCATAGTTTTTAACTTCAGTCAGGGTTCGGGGGATATAAGCTTTCTTAAACACCTAACAGGGTAAAATGAAACAAGTAGATTTACTGACTTATATGTAGTTCTGATTACAGAACTTTTCCTTGGGAATCATCCTGATGAGTACCTGGGATCAGATGACACCCATAATTTACAGATCCTATCTCATCGTCTTTGGCCACCAGTACTCAGGGCTCTGGGATTCAGCCCCACGTGGAGTGCCTGAGGATCAGAGCTTCACCCCATGCCCCCCAGCTTCAACCCTGTGGGAGACAACGAGGGAGCAGGGGCACCAGGGATTGGGTCTTCATCCCCATGACAACCAGTTTCAGCTCCACAGGGGGTGCTTGAGATTGGTGCTTCAACCATGGGGCCCCATGGATCCCTTGAAAGGGCTCATGGACCCCTCCAGGGAGCAGTGGACTCCTGGCTGAGAGCTGCTGGTGGTCTAGGAAACCTCCTAATGACACAGGTGACACTGACCAGAGATTACAAAGAAGATTTCATGAGAAGAATTTAGATTAGGGGTCTCAAACTTCCAGCCCACAGGCCATCCCTGGCTGGAGCAATTGTACCATCTGGCCTGGAAGTCCCAGTGGGCCAGCAGACGGAGGGGATCCATTCCCATCTCCCAAACTCTGCCCCTTCCTGTCACTGCACCGCCCTCTCACCCCCATCTTACCCCATTCCCAGAGGACGCGGTTTCAGGGATTATCAAGGGGAGGCCTTGTGCAGCAGGGCAGCAGCAGATGGACCCCTCGCATTTCTCATGGTAGCAGAAGCCACCGGGAAGTGGAGTGAGTTTGCCTGCTGACTATGCTCCACCTTCTTGTGGCTCCCGCTGCCAATGGGAAATGTGGGGAGGTCAAACAGCTGCTGCCACGCTGCACCAGGCCTCCTGAGTGATTCCCAAAGGTACGTCATCAGGGTGTCATGGTGGGGGAGGGGGCAAGAGTGGGGTTATGGCAGGAAGGCATAAGGCCTGGTGGAACAGTAACGGACATTCCTCCCTCCCCCAGAATGCACAATTGCTCTATCTGAGAATGAGCCAGGAGTTTTGAGACCATTTGGTTTAGATCAAGGGATCTTAAACTTCACTGCACCATGACCCCCTTCTGACAACAAAATTGCTATATGACTTCAGGTGGGGGGTGGAGCCTGAGCTGCAGCAACCTGAGGTACGGGAAGGAAGGACATGTCTACACTGGGGAGTTATTTTGAAATAACAAGCAGAGCGTTCACACTAACAAGCCTGTTATTTCGAAAAAAGGGGCTGGTTATGTTGAAATAATAAGTCCTGCTTTCCCTGGGGAATAAGCTTATTTCCAAATAGTCGTTTCAGGAGTTATTAATCTCATAGAGTAGATATAGCCGATGAGCCCTGGGACTGGAGCAAGGGCTTCAGTTTCAGCCCTGGGTTCCGGCAAGTCTAGTGCTGGTGACCATATTAAAATCACCTTCCTGGGGATGAAGGAAGGATAAGGGGGTGCAGAATGTAGAGGTTGGGGGGTTCCTCCAGTGGCACAGTGGCTAAGGTACCCGCCTCCGGACCCAGAGGTCGAGGCCTCAACACCCATCAGGCCCCCCCCGCAGGGACAGCCAACCCTGGCACCCTTGGGACAAAGGAGAGATAAGGGAGCGCAGAAAGTCTAGTGCTGGTGATCATATTAAAATCGGTTCACAACCCACCTTGGAATCCCAACCCACAGTTTGAGAACCGCTGGTTTAGATATCATATAAAGAACCATTTAATATCTGAAAGCCTCTCCACTTGGTTCAGGACATATCAGTGTATTGAATGTAATATTCTGTGAATCAAGGAGAACATTACAAAGTCTTCAAAAGGGATAATGTAAAGCTTCCTCTCCTGGCAGAGGAAAAAAAATCCTCACCTCCTCATCCACATGATCTTGACTGGACCTTTCTTCCTCTGTTCTTTGGGCTGCTATTTCCATCGCCTACAGCAATATGAAGTGCAATACAAAATCATCACTCTTCATAATCCCGTCCCTCATGCTGGATGATAATTCACCCAGCAGCTCCTAACTGTGTTTCCTCACCTCCACTCAATTCACAGGGAAGCTGTTCTTTCCCACTCATGGAAAACACTCCAGCTTTTCATACAACAATGCCTTTAGTGACACCTACCGGTGCAGAACATTTCTGCAGGGCACAGCCACTTAAATCCCACTCCTGGCCACTGATGTGCTTACTAAGAGAGAGGGAAAACCCACTTTCCCTTCTTTCCTGCCAATCCAAACACAGAGCCATATTATGCCTGTACCTACACCAGTATGGGATAACAGGGAGTCTCTGCCTGCTGCTCATGTTCTCACACAGGAGGCTGCTTGCATTCCTCAAATGCAAAGAGTTCCTCCTATTGCTCTGGACACCCAGAAGAGTGAGATGGGAGTATTGTAGCCACAGTTCTCCTCCCTCCAGCCCAGTGCAACGGAGAGTTGCCAAAAGCTGTGTGCATCACACAAGTGTGTAGGGACTGCTTGGAAGCACTAGACCCCTACCCAGTGTTCCAAGTTGGGGCAGGAATAATGTCACCTGACCAGGGGCGGCCCAAGGTGGGCTGCTGGCAGCTGGTGCCCCAGGCGGAATGCGCGATCGGTGACCCCGCCTCCACAGCCCTCAATGGTGTGACATCATCATTGGGCGCCCGTTTAACGCAGTGCCCTAGGCGACAGCCTAGTCGGCCTATATGCATGGGCTGCCCCTGCTCCTGACACCCCGTTCCCAACATGGCGGAAGTCAGGATACGAGAGTCTTAATTTGATACTTCACCATCTTTGTTGCTTTGACTACCAGAGCTGGAATTTACTGCAACAGCTAACTGGTAAAGGAGACCAGAACATGGTTGCTGGGGCTGATGACATGACGAAGGGACTGCTAGAGCTAGGAGGCTGGAAAATAATCGTCTATTCAATAACATCCTATGGGGCAACAACCGAACCCCAGCTGAATTTAAACCCACGTCTGCTTGAGTCTCAACAAGACTAATGAGACAGAGGGAAGGGGAAAAGAGCAACAGTGAGTAACTGAGACCAGCCTGTAGCAGTCCCCTCCTCCTAGAATAAGTAAGTTCCTTTCACCAACTGGACCAATCAACATGTAGCTGGTGATACTGGTTTCTTCAGGGTGGGTGGAAGCTTTCTTCACTACACTCAAACTCATTTACCCCCAATTCTGCCTCTTTCATCCCACTCATACACCCCACTCACACAAACATGACGGAGAGGAGTGGATAAGTTCCCCTGAGTTACATATATTGATGTTAAAACACTTCTACTTTCTTTTAACTGCTGTCTCATTACACCGGGCATAATCTTTACTGCAGAAGCATCACTGTGGGATAAATGGAATAGATTAACTTGAACCATTTCTTATTTTACTCCTTAAATCAAGACTCAAGTCTGACCTTTGAGAGATAAGCATCCAAGTTGTCACTTGTGATAGAAGGATCTGTAATAAACTCAAAGAGCTCTCTCACAGTCATCACTGCAACACCGTACTTCCAGAAAAAGTCTGCCAGGAAGCAGGGGAAAAAACAAAGTTAGAATGATTCAAGTTCACTTCAAGTTTATACACCATCAAAGTGATATTAAAGTGACAGTATATTTCAAAAAATAGTTTTATACATTGGGGAAATGTCCTACAAGGTCTGCAGACTCCTACTGGGTGTGGTTATCAGTAAACTTTTGGTCACCCAAAATCCAAGTTACCCATCCTCCAGACACAGCAAATGAGAACGAAGCATGCAAATTTGAATCCCAATCCCTGTTCCCATTGAAGTGACTTCAATCCAAGGCAAATGGAACCAGGAAACAAGTGAAAAGCAGGAAGGTGGCAGGAAAGGCTTCATAAAGGATCAAGCAGATGCAGTAAGTTGGGATTAAACTTTGTAGATATCAAACAGTAAAATCTGAAGATCTAGAATTTCTAGAAATCAGAATCAAAGGTGTGCCCTAAGGTACAGTTAAGATCTATTTACATTTCATTCATAGGGGGACAATATAGCACACACCTTAGACTAAATGCCCATTCTTTGATATTCATACCCAGCTGGATTAAGATACCAACACTAACTAAATCTGAAAGTTGACAGAGCAAATAAGGTTTCATATCCAAGTAAAAACCAAAGGCGTTCCATGGGGTATTTAGCTGAATACTCTCTAACATGAAAGCTCTCTGTGGATAAATCAACATAGCATCCCTGAGAAATGAATTAGAAAGACAGCCTGGAAGCAGCTAAGGTGCTCTCACAGCTGGGACAGAACTCATAGCATCTAAGATCACTGTCATGCTCATGGAGAAATACTCTTGCAAGTTCTATAGTAAACAAAGTAAACATCAGTGTGGAAGTAATAAAGCAGAAAACTGGGGTGACAAAGAGCCTTCCAAAGTCACATGGCACTTAGAGAAAGCAAGCCGCACAATGTGGAGAAGAGAATAGATGGTGCAAATAGCAGAAGGAAATTTTCACAAACCCATGGAACACCAGAGGGATAAGACACTACTAGTTCATTGGCTCCAAAGCAATATGTGACAACAAAATTTGAGAAGTTCTGTTTTACAGATTTTTCTTTTTTCTTAAATAAAGATTTCAGACAGCAAGGAAGACAATGTTACAAAGTAACACCGATTGTTTTGACGATTTCAAAGCAAAATGCATACCAGGTGTTGTATGTTTGTACAATATGAAGATAATTTAAATATTTTTAAATAAAATACTGTTTGAGGGTGCTTACTACATCTTACTGAACTTGACATGAAATATTAGTATAGTTCTTTAACAACAGATCATCAAGGGCCCCAAACCTGTAACCTGTTCTACACAGTTGCAAGGACTAACACACAATCAAATCAAGACTAACATTTTGTTGACTAAAAAATTCTGTACTTGATTTGTAATCACTCAACAAAGCAGACCTTTAGTCTAGATGTAACTGCAGGTAGATATTTCCTTTGTTGTAATAAAAGAAATTGTGTGAACTCTGCTTTCCTTAGCCTAGCCTAAAACATAAGCTTACATGTAATTGAATTTGTGTAACTTACTGCAGATTGGTGAGCTGTACTTAGTTTAGTGTAGTGTGGTTTATTGGTTTTCTAATTAAACTTTTGCACATCCTAAGATAATGCACATTTTAATTAACTCCATCCTGTTCTATACACAGTCTGAAGAATACAAGGAAGTACATGGTTAACATTCCTAATGGAATGAGCTATCAGAAGAGGAGCTGACCTACTGCCCACTCACCATTGATATTGGCACAATCTTTCCGCAGGAATTCTAATGCATGTGGATGATCATGCTCCACCGACTGAGACACGTCAATGATATACACCTCTCCACTGTGGTATCTGAAGATGCAGCAAGGGAAAACCAGGGAGAAAATTACAAATATCCCACCATTTGAAAACAAAATGGTTCCTTATTTTGTGGGCCTAACGCTAACATTTTGCTGTAGGACACATTCTATATACCGCAGGGTGTTTCTTTCCCCAGTTATACTATTGAACATTACTTAAGGGAACAATCTTGGGGTGAACAGTAAAAAGCAATTTTAGAACAATGAATTAAAATGCCTTTACTTGTTTATTCTTCAGCCGATGAAAAGACTCACTGAATGACCTATTTAGAGAAGTATTTCGCAAGTTAAATTATCTGAGAGAAATCTGGGTTGAAATCTGCATAATAATCAGGTAAATTATAAAGCAGAGCTGAAAGGAGAATACCACTCTCCCACAGGAGTATATTAGTACTCCACACATCTACAAATTATGAGAGAAGCCATCAATGCCTACATTTCAAATGATAAAACACAGAAGAAGGTTTAAAAACATACAGCATATTAAATTCACTGAGATCTGCATGAACAAGCTTGGCATCCTGATACATTCTTCTCATGTACTGTATGACCTGTAGATACAACTCCCGGGCTTTTGAGTCAGATAACTGAGCATTTTTCAACAGAGGAGCAGGCCTTAGATTTAAAAACAAAAAAAACAAAAAACAGAATAAATTCTCCATTTCACACCAGCTGTATAGTCCCTTCACCACAATACTTAATGTATTTTAATTCAGTAAATGGAGAGACCTCAGTGATTTACTCAAACACTGGACACTCTTGGGCAGCTCTACAATTAATATAAATATTCATAGCTCCACAGCATAAAGTGGAACTACGTTTTACACCAGCTGAAGAATTAGACCACAACACTATTAAATATTTACACTAGAAAATGTTAATTAACACTTCTAATATGCATCACTAATGAATTTTCCAACTAAAGCATTAATACCTTGCAACCTGAGCTATGACATTTATTTTACATTCCTTTAACACAGAATCCTCAACATCCATGTTCTATGAAGTATGAAAAGTTCCATGTACATCTAGTTACTGCACTGGCACCTTAATTTCTAGCTAAGGCAGACTATTTGCTCACTGTTTGCATGGATTAGGCTTTGGAATCAGGCAGACCGTCTGCAATAGGAGCTAGTGGGGATTTAGATATTGTACATCTCATCTATATATAAAAGCAATATACTCAATTTATCACAAGCCTATCCCACAAAGTAAGCAAATTCAACAGACTTTTTTTTAAAATGACCTTTGTTCAAGCCTATTAATAAAGAAGTTCTCATTGATTTCTTGACGATACTTACATGTCATCCTTACCAATAAATCCCATGACAAGTACATGACTTCTTAGCATAATTGGCTCTGGACAAGGTATTTGTGCTGTATTCAACCTGTAAAATTACAGTAAACCACCCATAACTACTTATTAAAAACAAACGCAATCTATAGGATTTATAATTTGTATTATGATTGTACCAAGAGGCACCAATTAACTTTGGAGCCCCTGTGTGGTAGGTGCTCTACAGAGAAACAGACAGCCCTTTCTCAAAGGACTTACTTTCTAAATATACAAAGGGATGTATCATAACCCACATTTTACAGATGGGAAGTGGACACAGAGAGAGAAAGTCCAAGGTTGGACAAGAAGTTTGCAGCAAACCTCAAAAGTGAGCCCACACCTGCTCAGTCCCAGTCTTAACCACAAGACCATAAATCAGACCTGGCATTGTGAGACTTTAGTGTTTTGAACCCCACAAAGCACCTCGACCAGGTTGAAGGGCAGTTTGCCCTGTCCCTCTCTTCCAAAGGCCCCCAAACTGAGTTGTGCTGAGTCACGCTTAGTCGTTTGGAATGTGGCAAGCTATGCCGTAGTCCAGTGTTGATCTCACTGGCAATGGGCAGTATGGGCTTGGAGTTTTTGAAGATCGCTATTATATTGCTTACTAACTGGTCCATTAGTACTTAAAAAGTTATGCTGGTTAGCACTAAAAGTTCCATAGTGCGCTTTGAACATAGATACATTGAACACTTTTAGCTTTAGAAATCACAGCCCTGTTATGCACTCTGTAGATCTACGCTTTGTTATATATTTTTCGTTATACTAAACTGATCCATATACCTTCCATCCACTATCCAGTTGCATTAGCCAGTCTGCCCCTCTGTTGCTGACCAAGTGCTTCATCCTTACGCCACTCTGCCCTTTCCAGACAGACAAATGCCTGCACTACTAACAGCTGGTCACAAGTTAATGACATTGCTGTGATTTATTCTCCCCACAAATAGATGAAATAATAAGAGACTTCTTGAAATGGTGCCTGTGTAACGTATACACTGCAAAAAGAGAATGGTCTCCTTTGTCCCAGGAGTCCTTTGCAGCTCCACTCTCTTCTCTGATGGAAGGCAGGGGGCAAATGAAAGGTCTGTGCTGTGAGGGGACTGACTGTGTCCTGCAATAAAATGGCATTAACCCTGCCCATTGGTGGAAGGCAATGTGCCCGACAGTCAGTATTCCACTGTGGAGTATGATGGAGTTGAGTCAATACAGCTCATAGTGTTTCAACTTGGAATAAATAATACTTTGCACGTCTGGCTCCCCATCTACCTGGGGAAACTGACTGTCTTCTGACAGAATTTTCAGTGGTGAGTGTGGGACATAAGAGAATCTGTTCCCCTACACAGGATCTGGGCAGCAGCTGTTTGACAGAACAAGAAATAAGGAAAACTCCTGTATCTGGCTGAGAATACAGAGTGTATGGAATGGAATTTCAGAGCTGGAAGGTGGGCAGGAAGAGGGGAGGAGGAAGGACCCCAAGTGAACATACCAAGCAGGACAAGGAAGGAGGACTCCAAGACACCATGCCATGGAATCAAGCCAAGAAGGAAGCAGGGACTTCAAGAGGAAGAAGGATCTGCATATAGACAGAGCTTAAGATTATTTGTGTCTTGGCTGTCACCAGTTGAGAGCGGGGATAATAATGCTCCTTTTTGTGGGTAGTAGAGGGCTTTCTCCTGTGGGCTGTTCCCCAGTTCTGGGGGGTACTTTGGTGCAGTGGCTGGGATTCTCTGCTGCTCCATTTCTGAAACACACAGCACTATCTCCCTATCACGCCTTTGTGAGAGACAGTATGAATCATGGGGCAGATCAGGTTCCAGACATCTTGTTCCTCCATAAGGTAGGACAGGATCTGAGGCGGATTAATATCAGATCCCACCTTTTGTGCTTGGGTGGGGAGGGGCATCTGGGACAAGCTGGAGCTCAACAGAACATATACCGTCAAATGATCCACCCCCTGATGGTACCGGCTTATTGGATAGCTCTCTAGCTTGCCTCATTCCCTCCTCCCTGACACCTCAACTACTCACTCACAAAACCACTGATCCTAATTGAAAGAGGCTACAATGCTCTCTCTCTCTCTCTCTGCAAGTTTCAGCAGGTTTCACTCTGCAGTTATGTCCCTCATTGTCTTGGGTTTTCAAAAATGCAAGAGTTAGGAGAACAAGGCCTACTGAAAGTTAATGAGACTTGTACTCCTAAGTCATATAAACACTTTTGAAAATCCTACACTAAATCTAGTGGGAAAACACTGGGTCCATAAATGGAAGAGATGACCAATGCCTCCCCAATGAGGGCAGGGTGCCAGAATTACTTAGAAGAGTAAATGTTTGACCTTTGCAAGAAAATCAGACTTGACACTGATGATAGCTTCTATTATCACCTTCTCCCTCACCCTACTATTCTGGAGAATGTTTTAACCAAACAGCCCTAACAACTGTCTGTGCCAAAATTAAATATAAAAATCACCTTATTAAATTCCTCATCTCTTTTTCTGCCCATGTCTTCACCATTTTCCTCGGGTTTCCTTTACAGTATCCGTGACGAAATCTTAAAAACAAACACACCACAAAGACTTAAACATTATCATATTGTTCTATTTATAGAATATCTGTGACAAAAATTAAGAGCAATCTCCTGAAGATGTTTGTCGTCATTAAAGAACTCCAACTCACCTGAATTCCCCACTCACATATTTATCCCGATCTTTAAACATCAAAATAGAGGTTTTATAAATCTTTATTGCTCTGTTCTCTCCATTCACTGTACTGGCATGATAGACATTAGCCTATAAGGGTAAAGGTACAAGAAACAGCATTAATGTCCTGGGAACAATTGAAGTACTGAAAAGTTTGCTCAGGCATCAAATACTGTCAAGAACACAATTTTCTAGAAGAAAGATTAAACCTTTGGGCTTTGTCACAAGGTGGCTGCCCCTTTAAATGAAAATGGGTCTGAATCCCACCTGTGACATAGCCAACTCTCCTTCACAGAGGGGCCAATCAGGCCCCTGGTGTACATAAGGGAGAGATTTTAGGTGAGGAATAGATCTGAGCCTGATCAGCTGCAGAAAGCAAGAAGGCTTCTCCTGGAGAACCTGAGATAGCAGGGGAAGGTTGTTTGCCCACTTCTTGGTGGTAGGTCCTGACCTCCAAGCCAGGTAGGACAACGGCACTCTAGTGGAAATGCCCTGGAGGGAGGACTGTTAAGCTGATCTTGTTCTGAGTTACACTTGTTTTGACAGACTTTATTAAAAGTCGAGATAGAACTAAATGAGCATAACTGGGGTGGGAAGTCAGCTACAGGAAACTGTATGAGGACTTAATAAATTGGACCTCAAAAGGGGAATCTTGGTTTTGAATATCTAGTACTAGGAAGAATTTTTTAAGGAGAATTAAGAAGAGGGAAACTGAGGCACGGGGGATGCCAGGACACCCCAAGATGTAAGGGGAGTTCTGATGTTGGCAATGGTTTTACAGGCCTCAACCCCAGAGACCAATACATCCATCAGGGATCCCCAATGAATTCAACACGGTTTTACTCAGGCCCAGGGGTCCAACCACAGGGAATTGCTTATAAGATTGTGATCTAAAACCATACAAAGATGTTAGTGTGTGTAGAAAGCTCTAAAACATGTACGTGCAGTAGAACTTCACAATAATGGATGGGATGTCCATTACAGATAACTTGACAGGAGCCTGATCCAAAGAGATGCAAGCACCTTAGCTCTTGCTGATACTCTGCACTCCTGAGAGTGGTCAATGGAACTATCTGCATGAGTGAGGACTACACATATGATAAGCAGTGGTCTGTTTCCCCTGTAGTCAATAGAGTTTTGCCTGTTAAAACTAGGGATGTTAACTATCAGTTCACTGAACAGTCGAGTAACCTCATAAATTCTTATCGGTTAGCCGACTAGTCTATAGTCCACGGGGGCAGGGCGGGGTGCCAGGAGGGAGCTAGTCCCTGTGCTGCTGCCTCTGATAAAGAGGGGGAGGTCTGAGCCTGCCTCTGCCTCTGTCTTTGGGGGGGGGGAGGAGGTTCTGAGCTCCCGGACCCAGTGCAAACTGGAACTAAGCTGGACTTCCTGCCCACCTGACTCTTAATACACTTTAAATGCAGAGCCACAGCGGGGATAGGTTCCGGACCCAGCACGAGCCAGAACTGAGCTGGGCCGCTGGTCAGCCTGCTAAAAAAATGTACTGGGAGGGGGGGGAGGGAAATGCATGTAGTCTATAGCATTAACCTATAAGCTTTTCCTTATCAGTTAATCAACTATACTATTACATCCATAGTTAAAACTAGTCCCTGTACAGCATGTTAGCATGAGACCCGTGTATCATGCATATCCCTAAAATATGGTCTAAGTCAGCAGTTCTCAAACTTTTTGGGCTCCGCAGCCCTTTACATGCGTAAGAATTTATGCAGAGCCCCAGCGGTCCACTGATTGTATGTGTTGTACCTATCGATGTTTCAAGGTTGTCAACCTCGCGAAGCCCCTGGAGATGTCTCTTGGACCCTTGGGGCTCCCCGGAGCACAGTTTGAGAAACGCTGGTCTAAGTGGAATTTAAATAGTGCTTAATTTTTTGATTATTAAACAGAGCTTAATAGCTTCACTATTGGTATGTGATGAAATTCAAAATAGTAGATGCCACACTGTACAGTAAATAAATTAACTGCTTGACAAGCACAAGTTAATTGATTTAATGCCAGAGAAAATAAGCATTTTACTGTTTCCCTTTTATCACAGTAAACTTCAATTGCAAAAAAATAGATTGTAGCACGCCAGTTGGAACAAGACTCACTTCTTTTCCTGTGCTGATGCAGCCATTTATCTCTGATATGACTCCTCTAGTTAGCATCTTGAACAGAATCATTCGAGTTCTTGGATCTAATACCTCATCGGAAATTAAAAAAACAAAAATAAGCAAACTTACTTTATTCAGTTCATTGAAAATATTATTGAACTAATCCATCCTGAATTGAAGAAACAGAACCACAGAATCTTAGTGGATCAAGCCATTCCCAATTCTATCTGAATAGTATTTTTTTATATAATTTTGGAATTCTCTTTAAAAGATTATGGAAAATATGCTTATGACTTGTGTGCAACCATTAATCAGTGGTTTACAATATTTAACATGCATTCTTAGGTTAATGCTATTAAAGTAACTGAAGGATGATTTCCCATCCAAAATGCCAATAAAAAAAGTAAAACAACTACCCTAAAATGTGCCAGGCATTTACAATAGCACATGCTGGTCCTTTCGATATACAGGTATCATACTAGTTATAGAAACAAAAATGTGTGCATTAAAAAAAATGGCACTACTTCAACTTTTCCATGGATAATTCCACTTTTGAGTAAAGTTGAAATGAACTTCTATGCCTATCAACAAAATCCCAGTTGACTACAACAGCAAATCTTAATACTTAGCACCACAATCTTCTCCAAACCATCTGTGAAAGCAAACACTTTTCATAAAGTAGTCGTGTTCGGAAAGACAAGAAAAACATGGGGTGAAACCCTGACCCCACTTAAGTCAATGACTGTGCTAGGATTTTACCTCTGGTTATTGAAGTCAAATGAAAATAAGCCTTTTAACAAACAGTTTGATATATTTAACACTTACCTGTTCTACTGTTGCTCTGTCTGATTTATCTTTGACTCGATACCTAGTGGAAATGAAAATATAACAGCATGATATGATCTACTCAGGAAGAATAACCTTAACTCCACCAATAATTTTTCCAGAAAAACTGCCCAACAAGAAAATTAACCAAGGAAGGGAGAGAAAAAAGGAAGCATCATTACATGAAAATAGAATTCCTTAGCTGGCAAAGTGCCACCATGTTCTGCCTTACTGGCTAATCCCACAGCCACTGAAATGAATTAGATTTGCCACTGACTTCAAAGAATGCAGGATCAAGTCCTGGCAATGATTTAGTGAATGGTTCAGCAAATCATCCTATTTTATGGGGAAAATATTAATTCCAAAACAAAAACAGCACATAGAACATTTACATTTTCCAACTTCTAGTTTATTCAGCATTACAGAGCATGCTGCAAATCATAGCAAAAAACAATTTAAGAGTATAAGAGCTTTCAATAAATCAAAACAAATGCAGCCACCCAAAGTACTTACATATCTGCCTCCTTTTGTCTCGACTTTTCTGTGACTTTGTTTATTACAGAGTCAGCAAGATTTAACCTATCTGAAAAATACATTTAAAAAAAAGAAGTGAAGACCAAAGAGGTTTTCCACACACAAAACTGCAGCTGCAATCTGCTTCCAAGAGACATATCACACACATTCAAGGTACATAAAGAAATACCTGTAACAAGATGAACACATTTTCAAAGCATAAGCACTAGAGGCATAAATTAAATTAAGCTTTCTCCTTTATGGGTTTGAGATCCACTCCAGCATTATACAGGAGCAACAGGGGCTATTGCTTAGGTGATTAGACAGAGCCTAGAAATGCTGCCCTTTCAGATGAGATATTTAACAGGAATCCATTTGTTCCTCTCTCAAGAAATTTAAAAAATCCCATGCCATTTTTCCAGAGTAAGCAATAAACATCAGTGTCCAAACCAATCTTTTCAAAGTAACACTAATTCTGATGTTTAAGGTGGCATGTGACTTAACGCCAAGTGTACTGCTGCTGTTTGTGTCTATAAATTGCTGTCCTACTCATTTATCTAATCAGTTGGAATACTTTTGGTATGAAATCACTGTATCCTAGATAAATTTGCTATCACAAGATACCAGGGTATGTTACACAGCAACTTGACTGCACACTGAATATATAGAGAATTGCTGAACTAAAGAAGCTGAGATGCTTCAGTTTTGGGAATTATCAAATGAGGGTCTGACTGACATCTGAGTCCCTCCCTCCCAGCCAATTAGATTGTTTCTGGGGTCAAACTACAAAAGAGTTATTTTGTGTAGTCAGGAGGAGTCAGGAAAGGGAGATAGACAGTTCTCTGGGAAGGAGGAGGCTCCGGGAATGATCTCTACAAGACAAACGATGTCTGAAGAAGGCATCCAATATCGACCCTTCTAACTGTTTGGTAACAGCTGGCTAGCTATAATGCCTAAAAGACCCAGCTCGATGTAATTAGAATTAGTCACTGAATGTCACTAAACTGTACCTATTACCATAAAAGATGATGATAGGATTATACTTACCAAGATTAATTTTATGTTCAAATTTTCTTAGTGCCTTGTCTGTAGGAGTGGACATTTTTGCTGAATTGCAACTAGGGGTCTGTCTATTTGCCTGAAACAAAGGATTTGTTACATAATTTGCCTTCCCTAAGTAGCCTACATACACACAGTATCTTGGGAGGGGAAACCAACTTATTTAGTCTGATCTGCTCACGTATCTCAACACCTGTGTAATCTTATCAGCATTTAGAATATCTGAATGTGTCAGGGTATGGATACAGTTTAGAAATGAAAATTATTTCAGTTACGAGAAAACAAAACATATGTGGGTTCAAATCCTATTACCCAAGCACTCAAGGAGAAGGTGCTTGTTAATCACCTAATCAGGGGACTGGCTGTAACTCAGTCAGATTGGCATATTTTAGCTCCCAGAAGGGAACAAGAACACCAATGATGGGGCAAACAAGGAGAGAAAATACCAAGAGAAAGATGGGGAAACAGAGAAGGGAGTCAGAGCAAAAAAGAGAGAAGAAGGGACATGAATGGCTTGTCAAAGAGGCATCAGCTCCCATAGGCAATTTGATCTAGACCCACTCACTGTCGGCACCATTCAGCTGCCCATCAGAAGCCCTAAATGGCACACACCATTCACAAGCCCTTTCTTCCTAGATCTTCCAAAGCCTACATGGCAGAAACAGACAGCCCAGGGAATATGTTTTGTGCCAGTCACAACATTCTATAAGTGCTCCCCTTCAGTTTCCCAAAGATATTCTGATGTCTATCTATCAAAGAGAAAAGGAGAGATTTTCTATTTCTGTTGCCCAAGCTGAGAGCATTGTGAAAAGTAAATTAATTTTCAAACTAGGTGGGCTAGTTATTTGAACTAGTAATTCAGCCAAGATTTCAAACTTGGTAAGAGTCCCCCCTACATGCATTCACCTTTGGTGTTTTTCAGAGGCTAGCTTGCTTCCTTTACCAGACACAAAATGTGTGCTTGCCCTTACACACACACACACGCACACACACGCATGATGTCTCCCAAACGGGTGAAAAGCAAAGGATAGAAACACAGGAATATGTAGAGGGAGGGTACTGAAAGGAGGGCATAGTAGTGATCTCAGGGTGGAGAGAGAGGTTGAGATCCCAAAGGAATGGAAGAGGAGTTGCAGCCACAAGCAACACCATGCAATAAGAATTGAGGAAGAAAAACTACTGGGGGGTGGCATTCACTAGGATTTAATGGGTCTATGTGTTAGGGATGTAAAAGTACAACCATTTAAACAGATAGCCAATAAACCTGGGTTTAGTGGTTACCATTCATGGTTATACGCAGGCTCCCACCCTACTTCTGGGAAGCCTGCTGCCACCCCACATTGCTGGTGCTGTATCAAAGCATCAGTGCAACTGGCTCCCCAGGAGCAGGGCGGCAGGCAGGAGCCGGCTGCTACCCCACACTGTGGGTGCGTTTAACCGCTGAGATTTTTAGCCGTTACATGCTTACCCAATTGCCTGCTTTTTAACATCCCTAGTGTGCGTGCGTGCACGCTTGTGTGTGTGACAGACACTCGGCAAGGGGACATTCCTAAGCAGGGAGAAGTCCCAACTTGAATTTATGGTTGGGGTCACATTCACATATCATGTTGCCCCTGGTGCAGTCCTGTTTGCTATTAAGCACTCTGGAGCTGTCTGTAATGTACCTGTGTATTGCAGCCTCCAGCTGCAGTAGGACGCTTGGTGAGTCTTCCAACTGAATCATCCCAATCCCACTCTTCATCCTCATCGTCATCCTCTTCAAATTCATCAGTGTCCACTTCCTCAGATAAACACGATTGCTGCTTCTTAACAGTTACCTCCTCCTCCTCTTTCACTGTTTCAGTGACCTGGGTAGATTCACTTTTAAAAAGAAAAGATATAGGTAATTATTACCTATATTACCTAAATGATTATGAAATCAATGGACAGTCATCCAGAAGAATGAATTAGCAAGGGTACTTCTGTACTCAATATTTTATTATTTCACCTGTACTGAAATAGCAATGCACACCCTTCTGCATGGTGATTCAGTTTTACTGTGGTACTCTTAAGTATCTTCCTTTGCTTAAATGTTGTTTTATAATTTGATCAGTGAATCAAGATATTTGGCTCTCTCTGCAACTCCCACAAAACTTCTACACTAGAGAAGATCATTCTGTTCACTCTTCAGAGGCAAACAAACTCTACTGTCCTAACAAGGAGGCTAGGATAGGATAGGCTTCTAGCGGAGATGATCTCAAACTGGACCTTACTGATGATCTGCAGAAAGCTCAACATATATCCCTGTCTGAGAGATCAACAGATCCAGCTCGAAAACAGATGACCTAGAAAGAAGCATTTAGTTATTATGAGTGAATAAGAGCCACCCTAAGCCTGGTCTCTATGGGTATGTCTACACTGCATTTCTCTTTCGAGAGAGGAATGCAAATGCAGCTGAGCGAAATTGTAAATGAAGCGCAGATTTGAATTTCCCATGCTTCACTTGCATAATCGCGTCCAGGCACTATTTCGAAATACCTTATTTTGAAAAAAGAAACACTATCTAGACGCGGTTATTTTGAAAGAAAACCCTTCTTTCGAAATTACCCTTAAACCTCACTTTATAAGGAGTAAGGGTAATTTCGAAAGAAGGATTTTCTTTCAAAATAACCGTGTCTAGACAGCATTTCTTTTTTCAAAATAGGGTATTTCGAAATAGCGCCCAGATGCGATTATGCAAATGAAGCGCAGGAAATTCAAATCAGCGCTTCATTTGCAATTTCGTTCGTCTGCATTTGCATTCCTCTCTCAAAAGAGGAATGCAGTGTAGACATACCCTCAAGTCTGTTAGGTCTCTTCATATTCTTCCCATATATTTCTAATGTATCCTTATTTATCTGAGGGTATGTCTACACTGAAATAAAAGGCATGGATGCAATTGATCCAGGTCAGATGATTTGGGCTTCAGCTTCAGGCCTATAAAATTTAGGGATGTTAGATATCAATTAATTCAATAATCGTGTAACCGCACATAATCTCAGTAGTTTCACGATTATATGCTAGTCCCTGTGGGCGGGGCTGGCAGCCAGTGCATTCCCGGCCCCACTCCCAGAGACAGAGACGCAGCAGCATGGAAGTCGGGGGCACTGGCTCCACAAAGCCAGTGTTCATGGGAGGCAGCAAGGGGAGGCAGGCAGCTCTGCAGAGCTGGCATGCACGAAGAGCCAGCTTAAAAGCTCCTGCCTGCCCCTTCACCCTCCATGCTGCTGTCTGTCAGAGGCAGTAGCACCAAGGTGGGAGGGGGAGTGGCAGGCAGCTCCGTGGGATTGGGTGCTCGTGGGGAGCAGCTTAAAAGCCTGCTTCCCATGGGTACCAGCTCCTGCCTCCCCTGCTTTGCTGCCTCTGTATCAGAGGCAGCAAGTGGGGGGAGTACGTGTAATCGAAAGGATTAACTGACTACAGTAAAACTCCATTGGTCCAGCATCCAATTCTCCGGCACTCCTGATGGTCCGGCACCATCAGGAACCTGGAAGTGCTCTGGCTGCCGGACAATTGGAGCTGCTCTGCGCCCGGCTGGGCTCCAGGCTGAACCCAAATGCCTACTCTGCTATTTTTAGCTTCACAGCCAAGCCCTGTGAGCTCAAGTCAGCTGACCTGGACCAGTTACATCCATGTCCAACACTTGGTGCTGCAAGGTTTGTAATCACAATGTAAACATGATTTCGGATATTTGTAAGATTCCCTCCTATCTCAAAAATAAACGGAATATTACCTTAGCCTGAGACATACTAATTCTAGATTTCAGATCAGTTTATCATAAGCACACGCAATCCAAAAGATCTGTGAATCACGTACAATAGGAAAATGAGACCATATGCTATAGAGATGAAATTCCCTCCTCAGTACAAAACCTGAGGAAATGAGTTCTTGGAAGAAATTCAAGAATAATTTGGGGGATAGGTTTTACTTTCAACATCCAGGAAAGCCACAGATTTACCACAGCCCTTTCAAGCTTGCTATTCTAGCCTGTGACCTAGTATTGCCCCTCAGCTCCTCCGACTTTGGGGTTTTGGAAACACTACATCAACATTAATTCAAAGCTTCCATACGTGATAAGCAAAGGAGTTAGGAGGTGTCTGTGTATATCCACGGGGCTTTCCTATGCCATAGTTGTAGATCTGCGGAATTCAAGTAGGGCAGAATGCCCTGCTTGGGCCCAATGGGGAAGGAATTCCACCCTAAGATAATTTACCAACCTTTACCAGCTTTCTCCATTACACTACTCTGGTGTTTGAATATATTGAACAGTAGAGTTTTCAGCAATCTCAAATTCAAAATTGGGACCTCACCAGATTATAAGAACACAGGAATGGCCACAATGGGACAGACCAATAATCCATCTAGGGCAGTATCCTGCCTTCCATGAGTAGCCAGCGACTGATACTTCAGAAGCAGTGAACAGAAGGGAACAATCATTGAGAGATCCATCTGCTATCATCCAATCCCAGCATCTGGCACTTAAAGGTTTAGGGTCACTCAGAACATGAGGTTGCATTCCTGACCATCTTGGCTAAAATAGCCATTAATGGAACTATGTTCCATTAAACCCACTTATACTTTGGGCCCACCAAAATCCCCTAGCAACAAGTTTTACAGAGTGAGGGAATGTCAAATGTCAAAACAGTCTCATCCACGCTTTAAAACAATTCAGGAGAATCACAAAGATGAACTGCCTGAAAACTCCCTTTAAACAAGAGACTAGAGAGCACAAATAGTAAAATGTAAATAGACTTTACATATATTCTCACATCTAATTTTTAACCTGTCAGCACCTCTTTCAATTCATTCATATTTTGTGTGTTTAATGGATTTTTTTCCCTTTTGTAATGATCCAAAATGTCTCTAAGGTTGCAAACATTCCCAACCCAATGCCATATGCAGCAATGGTGTCTGAAATGTCTGGTCAGGAAAGTTGGCGATCCAAAACGTCTCTTTCTTTACAGCCCACCCTGTCCCTATTTGTTCTTGGACTTAACTTATAATATTAAATTAGGGATGTTAAATTTTGATTAATCAGCTAATCGAGTAGTCGGAATTTCCATTGGCTACTCGATTAGTCGATAAGGGGGGGCACTTGCTATTCCACTGTGCCTCTCTCTTTGAAATGTACAGGAGCCACCCATAGCCACCCCTGGTTCTTGTATATTTCTATCTCTCTTCGTTTGAAATGTACAAGACCTGCAGCAGCTCCTGTACATTTCAAAGGGAGAGCGGCAGCAGGAACCCAGGCCAGCAGGGAGCAAAGCAGTCCCAGCTGGCACAGGTTCCCCTCTGTGCCTCTTCCTTTTAAATGAGCAAGAGCTGCAGGTAGCTCTTGTACATTCCAAAGGAAGAGAAGCAGCAGTAGGACCAGTGCGACTGGGACTGTTTCAGTCCCCATTTCCCTGCTGCTCCCTGGCTCCCCTGCCCCCCGCAGAGATGGTGCTGGGGGGGAGACCAGCTTTTAAGCCAACTCCCCCTAGCACCTAGCCATGCTCCCCGCCCTTGCTGCATCTCTGGGCAGCAAGGATGTCGGGGGGAAGCTACTTGTCGAATTCCTACTCGACTACCAGATAAGCATTTCCTTATCAGGTAGTAGACTAGTCGCTTACATCCCTAATACTAATCGCTTAACACCAAAATGTATTTATTGCTTTGGTAATAAACTCTGGAGTAAATAACATGGGATTACAATGTCTCTGTAGGACCAAGAAGCAACAACCATGCTACAAAGATGTAAGAGCTGATGGGCAAGAAGTACCTTTAGTCATAAAGGTCCAATCCTGCAACACATATACAAAGAATTGTTCACGTAAGTACACCACTTACATCAGAAAGACTATCCCTAACGAGAAGTACTACACCTGTAAAGTGCAGTAGTTTTAGGGATAGAATAGAAGGGGAGGGGGGAAAAAAACTGTTTCTTTCAAAAAAATCTTGTTCCCCACCTTACCACCATCACCCCCACAACACTGCCCCCAAGTATTTGACACGCTCTTAAAAACACAAGTGGGGAGTGAGTTGGGGGGGAACGCACTCTGAGTTGTCACATGATCTGAAACCAATTTTGGCAGCCCATTTTCTCCTTACCTGTCTGAGGATTCTGCATCATCGAATTGCCCTGGAACTGTTCGCCTCATCATTTCCCTCCTGTAATTCATTGTTGCAGTAGGGCTCCACACCATGTACAGGGGACAGCAATCTGTGTCATACACACAGTGTGTTAGATAGATTCTATACTGGGTGTTTATGGGCAATATATGCGACAGCCCATTGGGCAGTTTCTTAGTCTACACTTTACCGTGAACCATCACTGCTGTGAGGGCAGGTGTGCTAGACGTGCGCGCGCGCACACACACACACACACACACACACACACAGTGTACGTTCGGTGCACTCCAGCGTGTGCTATAGTGTGCAGTGAATACACTACCCGTGCTGTGTTCTACAGCCACACCCTCCGGGGCGCGCCGTGTGCGGTACCCTGCGCACACGCGGTGCACGGGGGCGGCAGCGACGCGCTTGGCCCGGCTGTGACACGCACCGCGCTATGTAGACTCCGGGCGGGAGCCCAGGCGCTGCGCGCGCGCGGCGTCCCTTCGCTGGAGCGGCCCGACCTCCTCTGCCGAGCTCTCGCGCACGCGGCCCCTGCTGCCGGTAGCGCCGCTTGTCGCCTGCTGACCTAGCTCCGCCCCCCGCGGAACCAGCCTGTACGGCACAGCTAGAGGCTCAAAAAAGCCGGAGATGCGACCGCTCCGCACCCATGCTGAGGCAGCGCCCGTGCGTATGCACTGTAAACCGAGCTCGTATTCACAGCGGCATACTCCCCATGAGCCAAGTACGTGCACAAACAGCACACGTCTCCCACACAGAAGCACGGCAGACAGGGTACATAGGCACATCGAAACCACATGCATGCAGTGTCTACGTGTCCAATGTTTATATGCCTCCGTACATTTATCAATAAAGGCAATTGGTATAGCCTGTGCCTACAAATTAATGTGTGTGTGTACAGATACTATTTTGTGCACGTTGAAATCAGGCTTCTAGAACACGGTTAGGAGACGGCTGTCAAGAACTAGTAGCAAAATGCAGGACAATGTAGCACTTTAAAGACTAACAAGATAGTGATGAGCTTTCGTGGGCCAGACCCACTTCCTCAGATCAAAAAAGAACTAGTAGCATTTAGTGCTAGATAAGTTGGGGCGGATAATAAGCTGAGTCATTGGCCATGGGCAGAGGAGGTTACAAATCCCCAAATCCATTTCCGTTTACAAGTGCCATATGAGACCAAGTCGAACCTTTGGCTTTATCCCGCTCTTATAAAGCTTCGTCTACACTGCAGGGTTTTTGCGCAAGAAACCTTTTGCGGAAGAGATTTTTCCTCAAGGGTTTTTTTTGAAAGAACCACATCTAAACTGCTTGCTTTTTTAAAAAAAAAAAAGTCTTTCGAAAAAGCAATCGGAAGAAGATGTGCAAATTACCACTGAATTTGCATATCTTCTTTCGAAAGTGAAATAAGTCTAGAGGTACATTGCCTCTTCTCTCCACGCTGTTCAGGTAGGGAATTGGTTGTGGATCTATAATGTCATAGAGGGTCTTTGTGATGTCACCGGAATCCTAGCCAACTGGACTTCTAAGAACACCAGCCAATCGCCAAGACATCCCATATACAGCTGGTCCAGGAGGGAACGGGAAGCAGCGGGTGGAAAGTAAGAAGAATTTCAATGGATCCAAGATGTGAGCACATTCGAATTAAAAACCTAGAAAAAACTGAGCATGAGAAGTGAAGAGAGGTGTGATCCCAAATTTCTCCCTCCTTTATTAAAAAAGTACCAAATAGAACTATAAGCTTGGATTAAATACAGCTCATAAAATACAAAGGGAAGCAGGATATTATCATTATCACAACAGATATTTCCTTAAGAGATTTTTCTCCCTAGGAGAAGAAAGGCATCCCATGTTATATTAAGAACTGTTAACTTTAAGGAGATTAAATCAGTGAAATGCTCCAAAGTTCAGATTCTTTTCTGAAATATTTGAAATATTTTGGTTTGCAAAAATCAGGCCCTCTCACAAAAGTTCCAGCAAGTTTATTTTCAGTCTTTCTAGAAATACTGTGAAAATAGCCTTTTCTTATGTTATTTTTGCTTTTATGCCTTTGATACAACAAGGAGCAGCAAGTGTAAAAGATGAATGAAAATTGGGTCAGGGAGAGGTTTGGTCTAAAAATTAGGTAAAATACTGGCTCAATTGAAATCAATGGCAAAACTCCCATAGGCTACATCTACACTGCACTGGTAAATCAGAAAAAGATACGCAATTTGTGGTACGTAAATTGCGTATCTTTTTCCGATTTATTTTCGAACAAGGCTTTTCTGAAATTTGGCGCACACAGTGCCAAATTTCAGAAAAAAATGCTCTTTCGACACATTCCTTCTTTCTCATAGAACGAGGTTTGCAGGGATTGTGAAAGAGCACGTCTGATTTTTCAAAAAAAAAATTGGAAAAGCAGACGTGTACTTTGGACATAGCGTTGCTTTTCAGGGGTACCTCCAGTAGCCCGGAAAAGCACTACAGTCTAGAAGAAGCCATTGACTTCAGAGAGGCTAGGATTAAATCCCAGGTCTTTTTAATTCAAACCAGTTCATCCATCCCTAAAACTAAACTCTAGTGTAGTGATTAAAGCCATAATTATTGTGTTATAGATGATTCTAAATGGAAAGAATACTTTGTCGTGTCATGTCATGCTATCAAAATACTAGGGTATGTCTACACTGCATTCCTCTTTCATTGCAAATGAAGTTTAAAAAATGAGATTTAAGGGTTATTTTGAAAGAAGGGTTTTTTTTTTTTAAATAATCCTATCTAGACAGTAGGTTTTTTTGGTTTTTTTAAACAGGGTATTTCGAAAAAGTGCCCGGATGCCATTATGCAAATGAAGCACAAGATTTGTAAATTTGCGCTTCATTTGCAATTTCGCTCAGATGCATTTGCATTCCTCTCTCAAAAGAGGAATGCAATGTAGACATACTCTAGGACTTCCTCAGAGTAGGAGACTTGGGTCAATGGATTCTTTATGGTAAAAGAGTCTGACCCATACCACTGTGGTTCCAAATGTTCTTCTACTTGTTCCTTATTCTAAACTGATACCCCAATCACTGAGAAGACCTGTAATGAAAGATGGACAAGCAGGGGCCTTTTATTCTGGAGGTCATGGCAGGCCTGAATTACAGAATTCTTATATATAGGCACCTAAATCAGTAGCAGGATCACTCCCAGAAGTCCTTTAAACCTTACTAGGAATAACTACTTACTACTTTGAAGAGTTTACTCTACAATATATATAGAGAGAGTACTTCGTAGAATGAATATATATAGATATATATATTGGGTGCAGGAATTTCATAGACACCCATTGAAGTTTTTCTTGAGTAAAAATTGCTACTCTGTAAAGACAGATGTATATACACTTTCATACACTCATTATTTCATACCATAATGTGGATTGTGTGGTCTCTGTTATATATACTGGTATATATAATGTATAATAAAATCTTCTAATGAAATCTTATTCAAACAAAGCTCCAAGTGAACCTAATGGAGTTCCCAATTTTCAGTCACATTTCAGATCACATTTCTCTACATATGTCATAATAATCTCTTAATATTCAATACAAGAGACAAAGCGGGTGAGGTAATATCGGAGAAATTTCTGTTAATTAAAGAGACAAGCTTTCAAGCTTCACCAAGAAAAGTTGGCCCATTAAAAGATATTACCTTGCCCACTTTGTCTCTCTCATATCCTGAAACCAACATGGCTACCACAACACTGTTAAAAACTAATACATAACTGCTTGATGTTTGTTTGTTGGTGCATTAGAAAAATGAAGGTGGGAGGCCAGCCTTTTGCTAGCATTGTTAGTGGTTTAAGCTAAGTGAAATTAAAAGGGTTACAATCTTTTATTTGTAGATGTTTCCTCATCATCCAATAGGTAAAGATAAAGGTTATCAAAAGTCTTTAACTTTGTCAGTAATCAGTAAATCAAAGGTCAATGCTTTTACCCAGCAGCCTTTAAATACAATGAGTGAAGGAGATGCCATTTCCCTCTGCAATTCTTCTCTGAAGTTCACCCACCAAGATTCTCTTAATGTTGAAAGCAGCAATAGAGCTTCAGAGGTATGTATGTCATAGAGTAACTTTGGGATATCTCTATATTTCCCCATCCCCTCTGGGATCAGTTCACATGGAAATTAAATATCCCATGAATATTTACATACTGGGAATTACATGCTGGTATCCTGACCGATATGTTCCCCCAGTAAAGCAAGTTCTTGTGGCCATGGCTTTGTGTGAGCTGTTTTTCTGAGAGTGGTATGTCTGCTCCCTATGCAGCATTAGGAATATGAGGAAACCACACAGACACAGCTGGGTTACAAATAAGTGTAATTACAAAATATATGTGCAAAGCCATCTCTAGGGGGGGTACAGGGCCCAGGACAAACCAGCCTGTGTTTCTAATCTGCTGGGGGTGGGTTGCCTCTGGCTTGGCCCAGGCCCTGCCCCCATTCCAAACTCCTTCTCAAATGTCCCATGCTTGCCCTGCCTCTTCCCACCCCGTTCTACACCCTCCCACAAGCACACTACTCCCTCACCCCCCCCCATTTCCTCCTCACACCTCAAAATAGCTGATCCATAGTGTGTAGGGGGGGCACTGAGCTGCAAGGCCTGGTGGTCGGGAGGTGCTGTGGGGTGGGAGAGGTGTTGATAGGGGGATGCCTTGCACCCACCATTATTTTTCGGTGGGTGCTCCAGCTCTGGAGCACCTACAGAGTTGGCATCTATGGCTGCAGTTGCCAGATACTGAGCCTGAGCCCTGCACTACACACACACACTGAAGCATGGGGCCTCCCAAAGCACTGAGTCCGGAGCAGTCTACCTGATTCACCCTATCAAAGTAATAGCTCTGTAGGTATTTATACAAGTGTCAAGACTTAGCTTCATATATACACCACTGTCCTGCTGTCTTCAAAAACAGAAGAGAGGAATGTCCACTAGAGGGCTCCCAAACTATTTAAAACACTACTGCCCAGTAACTATACACTGTAGAGAGCGGCAACATTACTTCCAGCCTTAACATCTACCAGTTTCTGTCCCCTAGCCTACACAACCGCAGACCATCGATCTAAGTTACACACCTTCAGCTGAAGTTGACATACTTAGATCTATTTGCCACAGTATCTTCACACTGTAAGTCGATAGCTGATGCTATCCATTGCCTCCACCTCCATTTCTCATTCTGGTGGAGTGCTGGAGTCAACAGGGGTATGTCAACACTATGAGATAAGGTCAAATTTAACATGGTCAGTTTCTGGGCACAGTTTTGAGGAGGCAAAGGTCGGTGTCCTCAGTATGGGGAGGAATCGAATGTTGTCCAGAGTAGGGCGTCCCCAATAGGGAGCCTACTGTCAACTCAAAGAACGAGGCACCATGGGTAGTTTTGCAGTCGGGCCTGTGCTTACAGTGCCTCCTGGGTCCAAAATTCTGCCGTGAGTAGTTAGAGGGACTTATGTTGACTGCATCCCATAAGGTATTTCTCTAGTCCCTCCCCGCTCGCGTGAGATAAAGGGGACACGCAGTGTGCTCATGCCTTTTGGTGCCCTGATTTTCCGCAGGGACGTCAGAGCACTGAGAGCATGGAGCCCGGTGTGCTGGAAAGCATTGTCATACTCATGGGAGTCGTGATGCACCTCATGGTGCTGCACTGCATCTGCAAGCAGCTAGCAAACGTATCACGCCCTCAGGAGGACAATCGCATATTTAAAGTACTGTGCTGGGGCTCAGAAGATCAGTTTTTATTCCTGGCTCTGCCACAGACTTCCTGTGTGACTTGGCACCAATTACTCAGTATCTTTGTGACTCAGTTCCCTAGTTGTGAAATGGGGAAAACAACCCTTCCTTATCTCACAAGGGTACAGTTAGGATAAAAACACTCAGTGTGTTGATGGATAGCTCATCGATATCTAGACAGACTATGATAGCCAATGAAACAGGGGGGAAGCTGTAAATTATTGGACTGAGCTGAAGCCTGGAGTTCAAAAATCGGGATTCTAATTTCTGCTCTGCTATATTTTTGTGGTGTGACCTGACCTACATGGCTGTGCAGGAGTGAAAGACACCCTCCCACATGGCCACCACCTCTGTGGAGCTTCCCCATGTCTTGTTGGTCTCAGGCACAGGAGGGAGGAAGCAGGGGCTACATGCCCAGAGTGTTTTCTTCACCCCCACACAGGTCAGCTCGGAGTGGCCAGAGCAGGCTAACTGGCAGCTCCACCACCATTCAACATGCCAGTCAGCATAAGTGAGCTGGCATTGGGGGAACTTTCAGTCTGTATCAGCCTTTCCTAACCCCAGAAACAAGGAATTGCTCTTTTCTGTGAGTCATTATAACTACGCACTGCTCCATACAAAGGGTGGTGCCTAAAAGCTGCATCTAACCCTCAACCTCTCTGTGCCTCAGTTTAGTTACCTTAATGATGATGGTTGCTCACCTTTGGTTAGGAAAAGCAAATACACTGTAGTTCACCCTTATTGGAGAAAACAGAAAAATCGTCTGTGTGTAGTGACTCTTTTTGTGATGTGTGGGGGAGCCCTGCTACCTGCAGAAGAGCCAAGCGAGGTGGATTGTTAAGGCGTCCCCTTCTTGTGTTTGCAGGATGAAATACGGAATGTGAGGAGGAAAAGGGATCCTGGCTGCAGGCTCTACAAAGGAGACCATCTTTTTGAGCCAGGGTTGGAAAATCTGATTTACAGTATGTTCCACTTTGGCAGTGAATCATGAAATAGAAAGAACTTTAACAATCCTTTCATAGGGTACGTCTAGACTACATGCCTCTGGCGACAGGCATGTAGATTAGACTACCTGGCATAGGAAAATGAAGCGGCAATTTAAATAATCGCCGCTTCATTTAAATTTAAATGGCTACCTCACTGAGCTGATCAGCTGTTTGTCGGCTCAGCGCGGTAGTCTGCACGCTCCGTGGTCAACATCAAAGGTATTTGTCAACCTCCCAGGTATGCCTCATCATTATTTAAATCGCCACTTCATTTTCCTATGCCGAGTAGTCTAATCTACATGCCTCTGTTGGCAGAGGCATGTAGTCTAGACGTACCCATAGTCTCAGAGGGATAGCTATGTTAATCTGTATCTGGAAAAACTTAAAAAACAAAAAGTGCCCGGGCAAGTTAAAATGTTCCCCAACAAGTTTCTGTGTGTTACTATTTTGAATATCTGGTTTGTGTCCGTTAATTCTTTCTCAGAGACTGTCCAGTTTGGCCAGTATACATGGCAGGGGGGCATTGCTGACACTTGATGGCATAGATCACATTGGTGGATATGCAGTGGTATTAGCCTCTGATGTGGTGGTTAATGGGGTTGGGTCCTGTGATAATGTCACTTGTACAGACGTGTGGACAGAGCTGGCTCCAGAGTTTACTGCAGGGGTGGGTTTTAACTTGCTCAGGCACTCAGTAATGGATCTAAAAGTGACTATGTTATTACAAAGCAATTTAAAAAACTAGCTAGAGAGAGAAGCTGCAGAACTTACCTTCATTTAAAAATGTGACACCTGTAATCAAGGTTTGAATGAAGACCTGAACTGGATGGGCTGCTACATTCCACACCCTAGGACATCAAAAGCTACGTCCTGGGTATTTACAGAACATTCTATTAGCCTCATTTAGGAAAGATGCTCTAACTCAGTGTTTCTCAACCTTTTTTTATAAAGTACCCCTTTAAAAAAAATTGTAAATACCCCCAGTACCTACTGTTTTCAGACACACACAATTTTTTTCTACCACTGGAACACATTTGTTTAAACAACTTAATCATAGCTGGGCAGGCAATGGCATTTTTGGGTGTAAAAAGTACAAAAATAATAAAGCGCTGTAAAACTTAAAACAAAAATTCGGTTTTCTCCAAATTTCACTTGTGTTGATGTACTCCCCAGACTTCTCTCAAGTACCCCAAGGGTACTCGTGCCACTGATTGAGAAACACTGCTCTAACTGACAAGATTTTTTTCCTTCTCTTTCCCTCCCCATGCCCTCTCTTTCTCTGCTATTTATTTGTACCCTGGGCCCCTTACTTCATTCATCTGAAGAAGTGGGCTGTGCCTACGAAAGTTCATGATACTATCTACATGTTTTGTTGGTCTCTAAGGTGCATTCCTTCTGCAATGAGGTTTACCAGCTAATTCAAATTAGGGGCTTTAAATCGGATTCCCATTTCACTGCCATGTGTAGACGAGGGCAGTTACTTCGGGCTAGTGAATTTCTAAAATGGCGCCCGGCTGGGAACATGCAAATCAAGTGCAGGATATTTAAATCCCGGGCTTGATTTGCAACTTCAGTATGCTTCATTTGCCTCCCTACTTCAAAGTAGGGGGCAAGTGTAGACATACCCCTAGAGAAGAATGATGAGGTCCATAGTCAATTCTCCAACCCACAAATTTCACTTGTAAATTGCAGTGAATAATCAATTCCCTTCCTCTGTATTCACAGTGACACCAGAATGAGAGAATTTGGTCCTCACAGCTGTTCTGGACTTGTCAGACCTTCGGTCTGTGCAGGCTCACTGATGACTCAGAATAGGCTGCCACAACCTGCTGCTCCCAACTCCTGTGAACCGGAGCAGCATGCACACCCAACTAGCACTTGCTGTGGACAGCAGCATATGTGCTTAGCTCTCTGTGGGGGTTGCACACACCCACTGGCTGGCACACTATCCCTTCATGAGGCTGCTGGCCCAGATCCCCAGTTGATGAAAATCATCATAGCTTCACTAAAGTCAATGGAATTACATAGATGTACAGTATATCAGCTAAGGATCTGGCCCGTGGCATGCAAGTCAGCATTAGAGCATTTGAGCATTAGGATTGATTCTGCACTGCTACTTGCTCCAGTATAAAATACCAGCATAATGGAAGCCAGGATCCAGTCCAAAGCATGCTAATTCTTTTGCATCATCCATTCACTATTGTCCAACATTATAGGCTAAATTCTGCCCTCACATGCACATTGATTTCAGTGGATATTGCACACTTGTATCTGAGGGCTGAAATTGGAGTGTGCTAACCTAGTCCCTGGTGTGAGCATTCATGCAGATGCATCATGTTCAGGTTAGGTTATTTCTGATCAGAAAGTCATGTAAACTGAAAGAAAATCATATCCCTATTGTGCTAATCCCAAGCAGAACAGCATACCTCTTCTCAGTTGAAGCATGATATTTCCATTAATGTTCTATGAACCAGTTCCAATCTATTTATTCAATCCCATCCTGTGTGCAGATTCTGAAGACTCTTCACGGAAAGTTTGGCGACAGTCATGTGATACAAGAACATGCCTTAACACCAAGGAGTCTCTGCATGTAACAGACTGGAAGGAATCCTCCGATAATAAAAGAATATTCTTCCCCCGGGAGGAATCATTATCCAAAGGAGAATCAACACAACAAAGCAAAATGCTGGATGAGTCAAAGAGAAGCTCCATTATGGGGAAAAACTTGATTAAAGAAGCACCATGGGAAACTGAGAATGAGAAAGTTTTACTGGCAAAAGAATTGTTACCTCTGGAAGATTCATTTGTGATAATGGGGGAGTCATTGCTGGAGTGCATTGTTAAGGAATCCCCCATAAAAGAAGTGTCCTGTTTTCTCACCCAACCCACAGGCTCTTTAATTAAGAAAAATCCATGTTTTGTTACTGAAGAACTAGTTTTCAGAGAGGACAACTTCAACGTGGCTGGCAAAGCAGCCAGTCATGAAGGAAATATGGTAAGATATCAAACTCCTTCCCACAAGAAAGTGGAGACATTTTGATGAAAATGATGTTCCCTATTACAGCGAGTGGTGATATTTGAAATGCTGTGCATTCCTAGTAGTAGTCTCTGTGGGTTAGCTGTGTACCTGGTATATGATGTTATTAATAACAAAGCAGATGTAGATTAATAGCAAAGTAGATGTATTCTAAATCCCCCCTTGATACTACAGTAGAAATGCCTATTGAATTAACTGAGCTCTGAATATTATGAGAGTGTATATTTTCACTGATGTTCCTATTTAGTTTACAAACACTTGCCTTCTTTTGGCAGACAGCCACTGAACAATACATTGACTGTGCAGACAACTTGAAGGATATTTCTCCAGTCTCTTTGAATGAAAACATAGAATATATTCGAGCTCTGATGCAATCAAATAGGCTCCTCAAAGAAAATATCAAGAGCAACTTAATGCATGGTTGCAACAAAGAGGAAAGTGTTGGCAGCAGCCTTCTGCCTGAGTCTGTGAGATGCCTTTTATTTACAATTTTTCTATCTGTTTAGCCACAGATATGCAACAAGGAGAAGAGATTTTTAGTTTAAATAAGTTGAAAAGTGAAAATGTGTTGGTCAAATTCTGTTCCAGTTTAGTATTAGTTTTATTATTATAGTATCTGGGAACTCTAAATCAAGAATCAGGGCCTTCTCATGCTAGGCATAGCTGCTCTCTTCCACTGAAGTCAATGGGGTCACTCAAGGGAACAGACAGAAGAAATTGGCCCTTAATTTCTCTTTTGGTTGAGCTGCACCCATCATTGAGTGAAATCTCCCTTATGCAGTGCATACAAAAATTCAACACGTACATTGTTGAATGGATCAGTGAAAGTCACTTTTCATCTGTGTTCTTGTTTGCCTTTTTCTCTTAAATGTTTTCTGTCTCTACATTCATGCTAGCCAGTGCAATAGCTGTGACTGATGACTTGAGTTTTTAAGATGGGAGTTTTAAGATGAGAGCTCGTCACAGTTGAGGACCCAAACTTACAAGGACATCCCTTTGAGCCCCATTCATTTCCTTGGGGCTCTGCACAAACACAATGACCACGAGTTTTATTGCAGGACCAGGGCCCTAGAGAGATGCTGTTTTTTATTCATTGTCAGTCCAGGAAAATACCCAGCAACCTATTTCTCATTGGGAAAAAATCTGCTTCAATTTATAGCAATTTTAACTTTTTGCCATTAAAAATGAGTTGTTAATCATTTCAGAATAAAAAATACTATAAAAAGAGTATTAAAATTTTATATTTATTTATTAATCTTGTTTGTTTGCTTGTTCGCTTGCTTGCTTTGTAGTTCCTAGGTCAGATTGATTTGGTTCTCCCATAAGTAATACTTCCATTTAAGTTAATGCAAATGTAGTATGAGTAGGGAAAACCAACCAAAGATGGCAGGATGTGAACTCCTGTTTGGAATGGTAGAATGGCCACAATATTGGTTCTCTTACAGTAAATGGAACTCATTAAAATTATCCTAAGGTGAACTAGTCAAATAAGGCAGACAATCACAGCCAGTCAATTCAAGTGTATTTATTTTTCTAATAAGTTGACAAGAGATTGTGGTTGTCCCCAGGGAGCATGTATATCTGAGAAGGCTTTATTCCATCCTTCTGAGAAGTCACTCAATAGTCAAGAAGAATGCACACAAGGGGACACAGATAGTAAAGGAATTCTCCTATCTCATAATGCAAGCAACCACAGCCTCTGTCCATATGAAGCATCCTTCAATATGGACGAGACAAAAAACTCGGAGCCTGGCCCAGAGAAATGGCTGGTCCAGGTGGGAGATGTGGACTTGAATGTGGTCATCAAGGGATTAGAACAGGATCAGCAAACGCAGCAAACCCAAATCATGGATCTTCAGTATGATAATATTTTTTTGGAGAAAAAGATTAAAGAAATAGAGAAGCTGCTGCTTGAAGAGGAGGGTATGGACTTAGGTGAGGTCATGAAGAAGGTAGAACAGGCCCAGAAGAAACAGCAGACCCAAATCATGGATCTTTACTATGATAATATTTCTATGGAGACCAAGATTAAACAGCTAGAGATGGAAATTGTCCAGCAGCAGCATTTTATAGACACCATAAACAAGCTGAAGAAGAATATTGAAGATCTGATTGAAGCAAAGGACAAGATCACTGTGGAGAAATCTGAGACTGACAGCTGCCTGAAGAATGTGCAGGAGGCTTTATCTACTGCCAGGGAGCATCTTGAGGAAGCTGGGGTTGAAAGAAAAGTCCTGCTGCTGCAGTTGGAAAAACTCAAAACTGATTATAGTCTCCTTCAGGAAAAGCATGAGACAGAGATGGAGTTGAAGACCAAATCTATGACCCAGTGCTTACAGATGGATCAGATTCTACGCAGGAGAGAGAAAGAAATACAAGAACTTCAACATCTCAAACAAAAGCTGGAGCATGAGGTCAAAACTGCCACTTCTGCCTTGCACAGACTAAGAGAAGAAAAGGAGAACGCCGAAAAACAACTCCTGTCCCTTCAGGCAGAACTTCAGAGACAGAAGGACGACAGGCTGGCAGAAATGCAGAAGTTGGAGTCCAGTTATAACAAGCTGGTTGCTCAGATTAAAATCTTGCAAACAGAATCTGAAAATGAGCGGGCTGAGACAGAGAAAATGCAACAGCAGATTACTGCATTCAAAATAGAGAACCAAGAGCTTCAGCAACAGATAGTGAAAGACAGAGAGCAAAATCGTTTCCTCCAGCTTGAAACTGCCAAGTGGAAAGAGCAATATGACAAAGTCAGGGAGTCGCAAATAGTAAAGGTATTTGCATACACGTTGAATCCTTGACCTACTGTAGCACTGTAAAAAGTGTAAGAACCTAGGTAGTTCATACACTCAGGCTATGTCTACACTGCAGGGTGTAGACAGAGCCTCAGTGGCCACCACATGCTTTTCCTTAACTTTTTTAGACAGGGGTGAAATTCACCCCTCCACAGAATCTCAGTGCCCCCATTTAAGATCTAGTTTGCAGACCTCACTGATACACAGGCCTTGATTTGCTTCTGTATAAAGGTGAATTTAACCCAAATCGCACATAGCAAACACACACGACTGCTTGCATAAAATGAAAGTCACAGATAGGTGCTAAATGCAACTTACTTTTTACAGTCTGAATATTGTGGTTGTGAGTACTAATTATATATTTAAAATCCCTCGCTGAAATGAATATGGTGCTCAAAATGCATACCATATATACATGATCATAAGCCAAATTCCTTTGGTAAAAAGATCACACTGTAAAGAGTGGGAGTCAGCTTATAATCAGGTCATTGTGCATCATATTTTTTTTCTACTTGAGGGGGTTGGCAAACTTCAGTTTGCAGCATGGCAAACCGCTGACGTTCCCGGACATTTAATGTACTTGGAGTGTCTGTGGGCACCAAGGCTCTCAACTCTCAGTCGCTGCTGTTCACCTTTCTGGGTCAACAGGAGTGTCAGGAAGTGGCAGCCAGCATATTCTTGGCCAGCACTGCATTCCTTAGCTCCCATTGACTGGGAATGGCAAACAGCAGCCAATGGGAACTGAGAGGCTCCATAGCTGCAGCCAGCACATCCTTCAGCCCACGCTGCTTCCTCCGGCTCCCATTGACTGGGAACAGTGAACAGCAGCCAGTGGGAGCCGTGGGGTCATGCTGGCTGCCACTCCCTGCTCCTTCTGTTGGCCAGAAACAGCGAATCACAAACTCTGGGAGCCTGCAGATGCTTCAGGTAAACAAAACATCCTGACATGGTGGAAGCTTATGCTGATGAGCTAGGACCAAAAGTTTGTAGACTGCCGATATAGAATTGGCTTGTAAACGCGTAATTGACTTTTTAACTTTTTTTTTTCTGGAACTTGGGGTAGTGGATCTGCTTATGAACAAAAAGGTTTATGTTCGAGTATATATGGTATGTTCAGGGAGTGGGGAGAGTTATGGTCCCCTAACAAGTAGTATTGTTCTATCTTTTCTTTTCTTTTCTCAGTGAAAGGTAGGAGTATAGGTCTGAGTAAATGAGTCTTTGCATTGAGCAGAGATGTAAGCAGCATATGAGGATTTCTTCTTTAATTCTGCTGTCTTCATGCTAGGAGCAGATGCAATATCAAATGATCCAGACACTCCGACATAAAATTGGCATACAGAAGGAAGAACTAAGGAAGAAAGAAGAAGAAATAGAGTGGAAAATGCACATTCTGGGGAGATTTCTTCTGGTATGTTGGGACATGTGCCGTCCTTTCTAAGAAGAATGTTTTATCATAGCAATAGCATTTCTTTCTTTCATGTCATTTAATTTCAGTTATGCTTTCATGTATACAGATGATATTCCTTACTTATTCAAAACGCCAATTGATTCCGATGCGGATTCTGACTAAGAAGTACAAGAACAGGACTTAGTACTAAGACTTCTAGCTGAAAAAAGCATTTAAGCATGTGCTTATCTTTAAGTATATGGAACTATGCCAACAGTTCAAAGATAGGCCTATGTTTACATGGTTTGCTGGATTGGGATCTAAGCTGGGAAATATGTCTAATACAGTGGCTCTCACAAACATTTGAGTGAATAGAATTAAGATACATTTTACCATTTGTAATTTGGAGTGTACAGTAAATTAAAAGTGGGAAAATAAGTGTGTCCACATCCATCTCCCATCTCCACATGAAGCAGAAGAAAGAATGGAATGTGCACACCAAATATATTCCAACAAATTATGTCAGAAGGAGGGAGATTCAGCTACAGAAACCTGTGTACAGATTTTGGCATGACTAGGTCACCCTCCTCCTACCTTCTCCCACCCCTTGGGATTTCCCTGCAGTATCTCATGCAGATTCCAGCTCTGTGCTGTCAAACTCTCAGAGGTCCAGATCTAGGCACAAGTGGGGAGCTAACAGGAGCAGTTACTAGGTGAATCAGGGAGAAATAGGAATACTGAGGAACCTCTGGACTTTTGCATGAATGTTTCACCTTTCTGTTGCTGTGTGAATCCAGCAGAGTGGCCCTACAGATCTCCTGATGTATCTTGAGTAGGAGAGACACACTGCCTGTTCTGTGGAGACTGAAAGCTCCCTTTCCCTAAGGTTCCCCAACATATATAGTGTGCCAGGTATTTTCCAAATAAAGAAGGCACAGTCCCTTCCCTGGGAGGTATTTATGGTAAATAGGAATATGCTCCAAAAGGTCATATGGGAGATCTGTGTCAGAACCTGAAGTATTCAAAGCATTATTGTAAAATCTAAGAAGACGGAATCATGTACTCATGTTCAGCTCCCAGATTTCACTCTGAAGTTTATCTTATAAATGATAAGTACTGGTGAGAATCCTATGTTGCATGTAGCTTTTCTTTGATAACACTAGTTATGCATACTATTTGCATTTTCATATGGGAAGCAGCCTTTGTCCAGTAATCTGACAGACCCCAATGTGTCCATACAGGATATGAAGTCAATGCATTCTGATTTAACCCAGAAAAACCTCCATAGTGAAGAAGACCATTTCAGTTCTCCATATGTGCAGAGAGCATCTCAGCTTCTATCTAAAATTCGCAGCCTTCTGGCTCTTACAGAGGGACTTCTTACCTGCCAGGTAATACACAACAGCCCTATCTACACAGGTGTTAGGCACTGATTTCAGATCAATTCGGAGCTACTCATCTGGTATTCGCTCTTGCTGTATTTTTCCAATCATTTAAAATAAACAAATTTCAGATTTGTCTTGAAAACAAACAAAAACCCCTATTATTTTAACTCCACGCTACAACTATAATCAACCAGAGTTATGTGGCTAAGCTCTCATTCACCTGATAAGTTGGTAGTGCTAGCTTGGAAGTGATGCTAGGTTGATGGCTTCAAAACAATATTTTCTGTCCATGTATGGAAGGGCAAGAAAAAGAAGGAAAAAAGATGGAGATGTTCCTGAAATACAAGCATTGCTTACCTTGTCAAAATCTCACTCAGACTACTCCCTTCCACTGACAAACAGGAAATCCATCCAACATAGGTAGTGAGCAAAGTCAGCTACCATCTGTTGACTAGTCAGTGGCCTATATGAAATAATTTGGTGGTTTTAATCCAGTTCCAGTGGACAGGTATCTATCACAGAAACTACCTCAGCTCATTGGCACCCTTCATAGTAGTCTGAATGAGCATGGGGTTTGAATTACTGTCTCATTCCTAGAGGTGGTTTCTCCAGAGCATGTGTAGGGGATGCTGTCAGGATACATGCACTGCTGCTGCCTGTATTCTGCTTTATTTATACTGTACATACAGAGAAGTCATTGTTATTCAGGATGGTCAAGTCAGACACAGGCAAGCCAACAGACTCACAGGGCCCCTGGATCTTGTCCAAGGGGGTGGGGGTGGGTAGGCTTCACGCTCCAGGAAGAGGCAGGGTGTTGGGCAGGAGGGGCCGGGCAGGGCAGCCGGCCCTCAGAACCACCTGAAACGCACTGCCCACCCGGAACTCACTGCCCACCCCTCTGCGTGCCATCCAGAGTGTGCCAATGGAGGCTGTGCAGTATGCTGTGCAGTGCTCTGGAAGCAGGCGCCTGAGACTCTGGCCACTAACGTGTCTGCAGTAGCAGTGGTAGCAGCCAACAGCACCGTACCCTTTAAATGGCTGATCCTTGGGGCAGTTGCTCCCTTTGCCTCCCCTGCCAGCAGGCCGAGTCAGACAGCACTTTTCATGAGCATTAAATTCACATACACACTCACACTCACACACTCGCTAAAAGAAAAATAATTGTGACTGCGATGAATGAAAAAAATCTAATTATTGCCCTCTTCTTATCTGTAAGCCTCACGGTCATAACGACAATTGGGACGTTTTTGCTAACACTAGTTCAGTTCCACCAGCATAATGGTGCTGAGAGCCAGTGTGAGACTGGGCTCCACGCTGCTGCCAGCATTTTAAGCGCTGTGCCAGTTAGACCAAATGCATGTGTGTCTAAGATCTGCTGCTTAAGAAAGGCTGCTGGTGAGCATATATTAATACTTTCAGTGTTGCTAACACTGGTGGAGCTGAAATAGGGATAACAATAAGTTCAAATTTTTGAGCGATGTTCCTGGTGTATGCCATACCTACCTGCACAGTATTCTTGGTTTAGCCACACAAAAGTCATGCTTGCATGAGTAACAGGCATCAGATCAGGGAAGGATTATTTTCTGTTGTTACTTCTGGCTCCCTTAATTTAATTCCCAGTGTCCTCCACTTCTGGAACAGCTGGCTAGTTCCTGCCATTAAGAGTGGGGCTCTAGATATCCATGTGACTCCTCAGCAATTATAAGAATGTTGTTTCTTGATAGATATTTTCTACTGGAAATAGAAGAATGTGTCAGACATAACAGTGTGGGAAATGTAGGGCCAAATTCTCTAACCCTCTTCAGCCCACTTATGCCATGTGAGAACACTCAGAGGTCAAAAAGGGATCTCAGATGAAAATTCCTCCAGCTGGAGTAGAACTAGGATGACTGGCTGCTACTCTCCTCCATGGCTTGGCAGAGAAGGTGTATTGGAGGTGTGACCAAAGTTCTACTATGCTCTGGCTTGTCTTGGCTGGAAGTTGTTTACAAATGGTACATTTAAACAGCACTAAAAAAAAATGGCATCAAGTCTCAGAGCCTGGGTCAAAAGTTTGCAGTGTGTATAGACATTTGAGCTTGGGCTTAGGTTAAGTGAGGAGACTCACCCCCGCACAGGGTCTCAGAGTCAGGCTCCGGCCTGAGCCCAGACATCTACACTGCAGTTTTTAGTCAGCTGACCCGTGCCAACTGCAGACATACTCTTTGGGACAAACTGGCATTGTTAAGAGCAGTGTTTATCAACCGTTTTTATAAAGCACCCTTTTTAAAAAAATAATTATAAGTACCCCCGGTACCTACAGTTTTCAGACGCACAACATTTTTTCTACCATTGCAACACATTTGTTTAAACAACTTAATCGTAGCCAGGCGGGCAATGAAATATTTGGGTGTAAAAAGTACAAAAATAATAAAGCGCTGAAACTTAAAACAAAAATCAGTTTTCTCCAAATTTCAATTGTGTTGACGTCCCCCCAGACTTCTCTCGAGTACTCCTAAGGGTACTCGTATCACTGATTGAGAAACACTGGTTTACAACAGTGTTTTTCTGCCTTTTTTTGTGCTGATGGCTATCTTTGGATTTTTAAAAAAGTGACTCCCTCCCTTAATCTCAGGCTATAGCCCTAAACCTTAGGGCTTGGGCTTGGATTTGAGCTGTGGGCAGCAGAGCTCGGGCATATTACTTAACTTCACAGGGCTCCTTGTGGCATGGAGCTCTAGGCAGTCACCCTGCCTGCTTGCCCTAACACCAGCCCTGCATCTGCAAGCCTCCTAACCTGTCCCAGGACACACAGATTCCTAACACTTATCAGGATGCTGTAAACTACATCAGGGGCTAGGACTGGGACACAGCCAGACTGACCGTCAGGGAGCTGCAGATTGGCTCACTTACGTCATCCTTGCTGTACTTTGCATTGACCAGATGCAGCAGAGACACTGGTCTGTAGTACAGAAAATGCTGACTTCACTAAGGAATTGTGTAAAATTACACATACTGGCAGAATTTACAATAAATAACAAATGGACTTGTTGGAATGGGATGAAAATTCTCCACGGGGTCCAAGGATGGTTCTCTCTTGAATCCCTCGGAAAGGTGACTATTTCATTTTGCAAATAGAAATTTCTGAATATTGTTTTCTTTTGCCATTTTAACGGTTTATAGCTGTGGAAATGAGAAAAGGTCTTGCCAGTACACAAATGGATGTGGGAAGTTTCACAGCGTGCCAAGAACTGTGGTGAAACTTAGCCCCTTTGAAATCTCTCAGATTTCATCCCTCCTCTATAGACTGTGAAATAACAACACCTTTCAAATACTTGGATTCCTTCCCTAGATGCAATGGTGTAAAATAGCTTATTCCTTCCATTGTCCTTCCTAAGGCTCCAATCCTTCATTGAGCAACATGTGGGCAGAACCCACAGAGATCAAGGTGGGTGCAGGCATTCACCCATACAATTCACATTGCAAGAGCAGAACCTATGCGTGTAAAAGTGGGGCTTGCCTACATGGCTATTTAACGTGCAGAAAGTTAGAGTGTGATTCACATTGGCCTGCTGTGCATTAACTTGCTAAATGGACTCTGCTACCACACACTCCAAGTTTGTATGTTGACATACTCCATTTGAATCTTACTAGAGATAGCAGAAGTCTGTACGACATTCCTTGGGATAAACTTTTTAAGAACATAAGAACGGCCATACTGGGTCAGACTAATGATCCATCTAGCCTAATATCTTGTCTTCTGACAGTAGCCAATGCCAGATGCCCCAAAGGGAGTGAATAGAAACAGGCAATTATCAAGTGATCCCTCTCCTCTCATCCATTTCCAGCCCCTGACAAACAAAAGCTAGGGACACCATTCCTACCCATCCAGGTTAATAAGTACTGATGGACCTAATCTCCATGGATGTATCTAGTTCTTTTTTGAACCCTGTTAAAGTCCTGGTCTTCATAACATCCTCTGGCAAGGAGTTCCACAGGTTGACTGTATGCTGTATGAAGAAAAACTTCCTTTTGTTCGTTTTAAACCTGCTACCTATTAATTTCATTTGGTAATCTCTAGTTCTTATGTTATGGGAACAAGTAAATAACTTTTCCTTATTCACTTTCTCCATACCAGTCATGATTTATAGACCTCTATCATATCCCCCCTTAGACTCCTCTTTTCTAAACTGAAAAGTCCAAGTCTTTATAATCTCTCTAAAGATGGGACCCGCTCCAAACCCCTAATCATTTTTTTTACCCTTTTCTGAACCTTTTCCAATGCCAATATATCTTTTTTGAGATGAGGTTACCACATCGGTACACAGTATTCAAGATATGGGCATACCATGGAATTATATAGAGTCGTTTCAGTAATTTTCTTCTTTCAGTATCATAGGGAGAGTTTAGAAGTCTTGAGTCTTCCCTCTCATCCAGGACCTGACTCAGTGTCCATTTGAGTCAATGGGAAACAGGCTAATAATGATTAACAATACAGTATGTTGCATGTTCAGGAAATGGAGCACTAGCCTATTTTATCCAAACAATACTGAAGACTTTAAAGTTGTATGGCCTGCTTTCATGGCAGAAGAGCTACAAGCCCCATGGAAAAAGAGAAGAGAGAAAAATAGACAAATGGACAATTTAAAACTGATATTGAACTCACTTTATTTCAGTGTTTGAAAAAGAATAAATAACATGTGAAACCCAAGAGTCGATGGAATGATGAATTCTTCCTCAGTTGTATGGCTGCTTCATGATGTACAACAACATTACTAGCAATTCCTAGATGGGATATGTTTGTTATTTAATCATTTAATTTTTTAATAGGTCTATATTTTTTTTTTATATTTTGAGTTTTTATTTAAGCCCTTTTTTACAAATTCAGAGCAGAACAAAGGACAACTTTGAAAGTGGAGTCAAATCCTGCAAAACTGGACTGGGATTCAGGAGATCTATATGACATTGGTCAAGTCACTGAGTCCTGATCCTTCAACCAATTGCATGTAGTGGCAGTTGTGAGCTCATGTAGTACCTCCCTGAAGAGCCTGGCATTGGAATACTGCTGCAACCACACATAATGGCTACGTCTACACTGGCCCCTTTTCCGGAAGGGGCATGTAAATTTCATGAGTCGTAGTAGGGAAATGCGCGGGGGATTTAAATATCCCCCGCGGCATTTAAATAAAAATGTCCGCTGCTTTTTTCCGGCTTTTAAAAAAGCCGGAAAAGAGCATCTACACTGGCCCCGATCCTCCGGAAAAAAGTGCCCTTCAAAGTAGGAATAAGATCCTCCGGAAAAGGGCACTTTTTCCGGAGGATCGGGGCCAGTGTAGATGCTCTTTTCCGGCTTTTTTAAAAGCCGGAAAAAAGCGGCGGACATTTTTATTTAAATGCCGCGGAGGATATTTAAATCCCCCGCGCATTTCCCTACTACGACTCATGAAATTTACATGCCCCTTCCGGAAAAGGGGCCAGTGTAGACGAGCCCAATTAGTTGCAAGGCCAGGTCTTTACTCTCTGTATGCCTCAGTTCCCATCTATCAAATGGGAAAAGTATTCCATTTCCCCATCCCTTCGATTGTCTTGTGCAATTGGATGGAAAGCTTTTTCATAGAATTATAGAATACTAGAACTGGAAGTGACCTTGAGAGGTCACCAAGTCCAGTCCCCTGCCCTCTTGGCAGAACCAAGCACCATCTAGATCATCCCTGATAAATGTCTATTTAACTTGCTCTTCAATATCTCCAGACATGGAGATTCCATAACCTCCCTAGGCAATTTATTCCACTATTTAACCACCCTGACAGTTAGGAAGTTTTTCCTAATGTCCAACCTAAATCTCCCTTGCTGCAGTATGAGCCCATTGTTTCTTGTTCTAACATCAGAGGTAAAGGAGAACAATTTTTCTCCCTCCTTCTTGAAACACCCATTTAGGTATTTTAAAACTCCTATCATGCTATTTTTGAGACAGTGAATATGTCTTGCTAAGTATATGTACCTTGGCTTGCATGGTGGGCATGTAGTTATTATTGTAATAAAAATAAATAATGCACACATAAAATTTCAAAGGAGAATGACTCCCACTTTGACTTCAAGCCTACCCTTCAATTTTAATCACACCCAAATACTTGTGAAGTCTTTAGGAGGGAGAGAGAATTATTGTTGTTCCCCTTAATTCATTCTTTCCATCATTTATGTATTTCTTATTCCAACTGTCCACTAGGAATTTTTATAACAGATGAGGTAACACTGAAGTAATTATATATAATAAACTGAATCTCCCACCACTGGCATGGTTATGTTTTCCCATCACAGTAATCCTAACTAACCTCCTGCCTTTCAAGCCATGTTTCCCAAACAGGAAGAAAAAAAAGATGGTCCTTTATAGCATGCCTGGAACTTTCACAAGTTTGTGCTCTGATAAACCAAGGGAGAAAGTGAGTTTTGCAGTCACAGCTCCCTCATGGAACTCATGCAGTCAGCAGGCCCTTCCTGTTGAAGTCAGGGATCTCTAGCTACAAAAACTTCTGCTGATCATAGCTGAGGTTGTGCTTCAACAGGAGGGGGCTCGAAACCATTTTGGGTATTATAAGTTAAAACAGACACCTTACATTCCACCTGGAAACTAACGATCAGTCAGTGCAGATCACAAGATATTGCTGTTACATAGTTAAAACCATGGGTGGACTTCCAGCTAAGGACCTCTAGATGTGGTTCCCTCCAAAATCAATCAGAACTATCTCTGGATATGTCACTGAACAGCAATATTAATATTCCAGCACTATCTGACCTAGGGAACAAGTTCAGAAACTGATAGTTCTGAACAGACCTCAAGCAGACCTGGTAAATATCTTTAGTCTGACTCTTTAAACATTGTTAATTCTGTCCTATTGTTGCGCTTACTAGGACATGGATAGTCATTCTGCCATTGAATATTCCAAGAAGAATCAAACAATTACTGAGCTAAGAGAAAAAATGAAGAACATCACCCTTAAAAAGAACACATTGGAGAAAGAGGTAGATCTTTCCTAATTCTTGATGAAGGTAGAAGTGAGGCTCCTGGCCAATCCAGGCTGTCCCAAGAAGAAAGAGAGATTCCACAAAATAACAACACAGCATTAGGTGATGTCTTCTATGGGAATGACTATGAAAATTATTTCTGAGATTCAAACTGTCCTCATCAGGGTCTAAATCTCTGTTTGGTCCCTGATGAAAAAGGTGCTAATTTCAAAAGCTTATCCATTTAATTCTGAATTATTCCAATAAGAGGCATTACCTATAATGTCATATATAAATTAATGCAGATTGCCTATCTCCTAGAACTGGAAGGGACCTTGAAAGGTCATTGAGTCTAGTCCCCTGCCTTCACAGCAGAACCAAGTACCATTCCTGACAAATTTTTGCCCCAAATAGCCTCCACAAGGATAAAACTCACAGCCCTAGGTTTAGCAGGCCAATGCTCAAATCACTGAGCTATCCCTCCCCCCTCATTTTTTATAATTATAATTCCTGCTGAGATATGTTTCCAAATTTCTGGGGCACATTCAGTAAAATAATGCCCTCTGGCTGTAGGTCTGGGTATTATATCTCTCTGTTAATCACCTTTTAAATTAGTAAGAGGATTCTACTGGAAGGTATTTCAAAACTCCAATCAAAATATTTTATACAGTAGAATCCATTTTCTCAGCAACCTGACAAATGGTTGGCTACTGAAGACTGCCAAGAGCAACTCAAGCAATGCATTTCATTTACTCTAAAGAAAGGGGGCAAATGGCAAATTCCTTGCCCTATATTACTATGTGTACCAATACTGTGTGCAGTGTCCATATGTTCTGTATTGATCCACTAGGAGGAGCTAGAACCACGCCCTTTGTGGTGAAACATTCAAGGTCCATTGTCAGTAATGTGGATGGGGAACTGACAAATGATGCACTGATGCATTTACAAATCCTGCTATCCTACCTTGTGCTGCACAGTGGTGGAACTTACTCATATATGTTTCTAAATGGTATCATATTGCTCTGCCATTTAACCTTGAATGGGGTTGGCTAAACTGACTTATCTTGGGAACCTGGCTTCTGATTCCCCCATTTCATTCTGGATACCACCTTATAAATATTTTTTTTATCAAAATACTATTTTACAGACTGAAAATGCCCTTGTATTGATACCAACTATTGCTAGATGACAGTGCAGCAGGAACTCAATTTCTTTAAATGGAATGTCAGTTGCTGCGCTCTATTACTGCTATAAAACACCCATTAATGCACCCTGGTTTGGTGTTCTGTCTGAAGAAAAGAAAGGAAGATGGATATGAACATCAAAATAAATTTAAAAATTAAGGAAGAGCTCTCTAGCCAGCTCCAGAGGAGAGGTGGGTTCCAGAAGCATTCCCCACTTGTGCATCCTATGCAGAGGCTGAACAGAATTATAGTCCTTGAGCTCTTCTGATTGCTAGGACTGTTTCCTACTAGTGTCCCAATACGTAGTTGCTGCCTCCAAAAGGGGCAAAGATGGGGACTTAGGCATGCTTGATCCCTAAGGCCCATATCCTGCAATTGTCTCCATGCAGCTGCTCCCCAAGATAAGTGCATGGACTGGGGCATAAAATAGGAAGTGATAAAAACTGTTGAATGAAAACAAGGATGGGCATGATACAAAAATCTGAACAAAATAAATGGTATATATTTGATAGCTGTGCTTCCTTCTGTGGATACTAAAGTGATATAAATAATGTACTACACTCAGGCTCTGTGCATCATTTATAAGGCTGTATTTTGTTGTTGTTGTTGTTGTTGTTGTACAGAGTCTCTCCACTCAGAATTTGCTTGCATGATTGATAGTTTTTTCTAAGATGTTTGTGCTACAAATGAATGATACTTGAGTGGCAGAAGTTCTCTCTCACATATAATTTAATCACAGTAAATATTTAGTTACAGAAACACAGGGAAAGCATATCAGCCATGAGAGAGTTAATTATTAATGAGAAAGCTTCCCAAGATCAAGCAACTGAGGTGAGTGTGACCTGATCAATAATTACAGAAATTAGAGAGAGTACGTTGGATCTTTTTTGTCTGAATTAATATAATACACAGTGATATTAAACTAGAACATTATTTAGTTCCCTTGGAGCAAATTGTCTCACATTGTGGGTGTATCTAGAGAGCAATTGCCATTTAAGCTGTTGAATCCAAACTGGCTTTCATTTAACTGGCTCAGATCCCGTTGCAGTGAAGCTGCAAGTAGTACAGGCTGTATAAACCCACCAGGGATCCTGGATTATTACTTTAAGGGCTAGACTATGCTAAGCATGCACAGCTGCAGTTTTGCTACTCCAGGAGCCGAGCTAGCTAAATTAAAGTTAGCTCAAGAAAGACAGTATAAACTACACTTGCTGTGGTTGTACTTAGGCATACACTTTGTATGGAGCCTAACACAATAGGGTCTCAATCCTGATTAGGGTCCCGAATGCTAAACAGAATACACAATTACTAACAGCATAAAAAAAATCCAAGATGTTGCCAGCTATGCACCTCCTGCTGTGTCCCTGCTGAGGACTGATATGCAGGGAACTTCAGGAAAGAAGTTCCAGTGCATAGGTACAACTGTGCTTAGACGCACTGCGCTACATTCAAACTGTCTAATGAAGTCACACTGCTCTGTTGCAGGGCAAGACGGTGCTAGCAATGCTACCCCATTCATTAACACAGTGACTTATTTACCTAGTATAAAAAAAGTCCTCCTGTTTCACTCTCTCTCTCCCTTTCTAAGTTTCACGTCTTACCTGTCTAAGAGCTGTTATATTTTTATTGACTGTCAAGAAGACAAAATGTAAGTAGGTCCAGGTTCAGAATGGGATCTGTTTACTTCCCAGAACCCATACTCCATTGCCAAATGTGTCGCCTCTCCCAGATGGCTATGGTCCCATTGGGGATTTCCTGAAGGAGTCAAATTTTGGTCATTCGCTCTCCACTCCCAGTCCCAACATGTCCCAGGTAGCGGGGCCTACAGGAAAGGCAACCTAGAGCCCTGTCTGACATCTGTGTGCCACCTGGGGATAGCCGGTGCTTGGGAAATTCCTCTAATGGAAATTATAGTGAGCCTCAGCTTCCTTTACCCTACCTGAGAGTCACAAAAGGAGTGGAGTCAGGGAAAGAATCTATGCCATAATCTTTTTATATGTTACACTTCAAAGAATTATATCAGAATGAATAGAGAACAGTCATTTGTACCAAAAATTTCATAGTACGTGATGTAGTCCTTAGGAATATTTAAACATACCAAATAGAGGAGCTGAGTCATTATTGCATTACTCCAGCTTTAGGTAAATGTAACACTTCTAAAATCATAAGAATTACAACATTAAACCTAGATTAACAGGTAGAGAATCAGGCCCAGAGATTATATCCTCCTGATTTTAACAAGCAATTTTTTTAAAAAGAGTGTGTTGGAAACCTCAAAAACCAAACTAATCTTTGGTTGATTAAGTAATTTGGATAGTGTTATTTAAAATAGAGTAATTACATTATGGAACTTGACATCTATTATTATTCAGAAAGGAAACAAGTCTAATGACTAATATTGGATTTGACCCAATTTTCCTTAATGCCATATTTATCTATAGGATGCAGGTGCAAATCAAGAGGAAACTGGGAGTGGCACAAAACTTTTAGATTTGCTGAGAACAAAATTGGGTGAATACCATAAGCAAAGTGATGACCTCCATTTCCAGGTGAGGAAATAGGTATTTGACAGAATAAGGCCTTGGAAGTTATTTTTGTTGGAAATCAGTGTACAATACAGCTTTCTTTTTCCCTTCTTAATGTCTGGTGAACCTTACATATTCCTATGTATTTATGTACATTCACACACACAAACATGGATTCTGGTGGTGGTAAATTATGGCATTTTCATTTGTAGTGTTTGCCATACTTAAAATATACTAATGATTTATGCCTCACAATTCGCCTATGAAGTCCATATTTTACAGTTTGGGAACGGGGACAAATGACTAATAACTGTTTGTAAGACCCCTATCCTTTTTCAAGAAATCATGGCTCCCATCTATCCTCCACCCTTCCAATCTGAGTGACAGGTCTTTATTTCTGGTGTTTAGCAGGACATGTTTATGACAGCAGTTATTGGTGAAATATTTTTATTGTTTTTCTGAGATCACTAACCTGGAAAACTATCTAGTGCTAAAGGAAGAAGAATGCAAGAGGCTTACTGAAGAAAATGAGACGCTTCAAGGAGATTTGGGTAGCTTGACATGCAAGGTACAAGCATGATTGTACAGCAGAAACTCTTCATGTTAACCTGACACTTTCCAAATATTACTTAAATTGTATGTTTCCCCCCTCTACTAACCTGTTTTATATCAACTGTCTTAGACTTGTGAGCTCTCTGTCAGAGCTCATAAAGTAAGCAGAGTCAGGCCAGGTCAGTACTTGGATGGGAAACCTCTTTGACAGAAAAGCAAGCTATAGTCAAGCTTGAGTGAAATTTAGCATAAGAGCCAAGTCCTGTTTATTTTATTCACATAGTTAGTGGGATTATCTGCATGAGCAAGGCATGTAGGAAATAAATGTGGAATGCTCTGTAGGGCCAGTGGAAGTAACATACAAATGCAGGACTTACGGAGATGAGAATGTATTGCTTTGTGGAAATCTTATTTTGCTGTTATGGGTATTATACAGCAGCTAATCATTTGATGATTTTATTTTAAAAGGTAACATCATATGAGGAAATTATTGAATGTGCTGACCAAAGGCTTGAGATAGCCAGTTCTCAGATATCATAGTAGGTTGCCTGAACTAATTACTTGATTTCCTTTATTTTGCAGAGATGTGTGTGTGTGTTGTGTGAAAGAGAGAGACAGAGACAGAGAGAGAGATTTTCTCTTGCTTCTCTTATGCAAGGAGACAAAGAATAAATAATACTCCTTGATGTGACAGAAGGCTGCATTTTCATGAAATGTGCTAGAAACAATGTAAAACATAAGAAAAAGGATCGTTTTGTACCTTACATATCAACAAACAAAAAGGGTAGGCCTCAGTCCTCAGATGTGGCCATGAAGCATATGTTGAATCTCTGGAAGGGAATTGGAAAGTTGGTTTTATCTTGGGAAAGATGTGTCATTAAGCCTTCACCCAATGTAAGTTAGAGCAGCATAAATGGTCCATTTTACGCTAGCTGCAGTGGCCTAATTTACAAGTTACTGGCTTACATCTGTCCCAAAGAGTAGATATGATATCTGGGAAGTGTCAGTGTGCAAGATCACCTCCTCTGTTGGCTCTGGCCATTCTCTCTACAATGGCAATTGGAGAGGGACACAGGAGGTGTTTTGACTCTTTTATATCATCTGAGGAGCCATTAAAATGGGGGCCTTTCCCAGGCCTGGTTATGCATAATTTAGAATCACTTTGCACTATTCCAGTTGAGGACTGGGATAAGAGCTTTGTAATATACACAGCTTGGGGCTTGTATGTTGTTTATACCACTTGGGTATTGATCTTCTTAAAACTGCAGAAGGAACAAACCCACCAACATCAAATGGAAGTTAGGATTTTTTTACTGAACAGTTTGTTAAAACTGTAGTTACTAACTGCATCCTCAGTAGGCTATTTGGAGTGATTCAGCCATTGGGCTACACTTCCTAAGATAGTTGAAAGTCATGATCAGTCCTATTTTCCTCCTTAACAATGACAATAAAACTATCTGGATTACTTGATCTTTCAACAGCTATCCTTTGTTTCTATTTCTTCTGTCTCTGAGAAGTACATTGAAAGTGGCCATATTGCCAGCACATATTATCTCTCAATTCTTTTTATTTGTTTAATATTCAAACAGTTACCACTCTTCTTTAGACAGAATAGAAAATCTGGGTGTTTTTGAGAAAATTCTGCTTTAGTACAATAACGACAATTCAATTTTGGAAATTAAAACTCTACAGCTGTGATTTTCAAATTGAACACAAGGCAGTTAGAATGTTATGGAGTTGTGGAAGTCTAAATCTCTTAAAGTGCTTTTGAAAATCACAGCCTAAATGCTTAATTATAATCCCATTGAAGTCAATGCGAGTTTTGCCATTGGATTTCAGTAGGAGCAGGCACATTCTCCTAGAGCCTACTCCTCTAAGGTATCAGAGTTAGTCTGTAACAAGAAAAACTTAAAAAACAACAAATAGTCTAGTAGCACTTCTACATGTTTTGTTAGTCTTTAAAGTGCTACTAGACTATTTGTCGTTTTTCCTCTAAGGTAGTGAGTACTCTCTACTCCCATTGATTTTCAGGTATGAAGTTAGGTACCTTTTAATAAAGTAAATCAGAGCAGAGAGCACTTGGCACTTACAGATTCTGGCTCCACATGAGTAGAATATCAGTAGCAAACTTATTTTACTGTTCGAGGACAGGAAGTGATATGGTAACAATGATTAGGCCCAATTTTGCACTGTGCACAGTACTTATTACAGCAGCCAGTCTGCTAATGGTAATAAATCCCAAACTCTGTAAATAAGAGTATATCTAGACTGTGTTGCTCTTTTGGATACTGGAAGTATGCAGAACTAGCAATGCCGCATCTTTAAAAGCAGCTGCTATTTCAGGAAATAGCGGGCATGCTATTCCAGCGTCCCTGTAATGTTAAGGGATTTGTCAGAATAGTGCCTTATTTTGACATTTGGTGCTGTGTAGACAACACCAAATTTCAAAATAAGCTCTTTCAATTTAGACCCAGAATAAGCTACACAATTTAAGTAGCACAAATTGCATAGCTTATTCCAACAGAGGGGTGCTGTCTAGATGCACATTAAGTGTCTGCAGGACCAGTCACTAAAGCCCTGTTTCAGGGCAGCATTTCAGCACATGCTTAATTTTCAACATGTGCTGAAGTGCTGCTATAAATCCAAACGTATTTCCAAAGGTTGACATATATATCCCATACAGCTTGTATGTGACTAATAATATCAGTTATATGATGGAAATAGGTATTATGGACTACCTTTACTTGTCCAGAGTCAGAGAATTTCACAGAGGAATAAATATTAAAAGGGCAACTCAAAATATATTTTCCTAATAAAGTCTCCCTTTGTCTGGTTAGTAGAGACATTCAGTATTTATTTCTCAGCCTACTACAATTTTAAAACATTTTCCTGTTATTTTCTAATTCAAGAAACCCAACCCAAGATTGGGAAGAATAAAAAGCCTCAGTGTCTGTTGATTGACAGATTCTCATGATTTTTAAAAATTAGGCCCAAGGTATATCAATGTTGGTATCCAAAAATGTAGGCAACAAAAACAAAAGACCAATTTTGAAAACTTTGACCAAATTGTCTACTATTATGTGTAGTGAAGTAATAAATACTAAAAGTTTATATGTGTGCTCTGTAAAGTATATGCTTTTTCTTTTGGAAAAATCACATTGTAAGATTTTCCCAATAAAACCTATTATTAGTTATATTTATTATATACAATAGTCATTTACCTTTTAGAAAAAATTCTAGAGACATTTAATAAGATTGAAACTGACAGAATAGAAATAATATGGTTCTGTGGAACTGTTCTAGAAAACTATAGAATTTAAAAGAGAATTACAGTAGACTTCCGATAATCCGGCACCTTTGGGACCCAGGGGGTGCTGGATTATCGGATATGCCGGAGTATCAGGAGGTACTCCAGCAGGGGGGCTGTGACAGGTCTGCGTGTGGAGGGGTCGGCGGGGAACAGCGCAGCGTGGGGCAAACCCTCTGCCGTTTTGCAGGGAGGCGGGGGAAGCCGGCGACAGGTCAGCTGGAGCTGCAAGCAGCAGCGGCAACTTGGGGAAGCGGCGGGGCACAGCAGCTGGGGTGCTGCCGGGTTGGTCCCGCAGTGCTGCCCCTCACCTGAGCAGTGCTGCAGGACCAACCAGGCAGCAGTGCCACTCCTCACCTGGTGCTCTGCCCCACAGCTTCCCCAAGTCCACCGCTGGTCAGTTTCAGCAGCAGCAGCAGTGGACTTGAGGAAGCGGCACGGAGCAGGTCCAATTGTCCAGCTGGCCAGAGCACTTCGGGTTCCAGTTGGTGCCGGACTATCGGGAGTGCCGGACAACTGGAGTTTTACTGTATATGCCTATATTTTTATTATCTAGATCTCATTGTGATAAACACTGTGAATTTACACAATAAGAAAAAGTCTTAATCCCAAAGACTCAGGGGGTAGCTGTCTTTGTCTGTAACTTTAAAAACAACAATTATATATAAAAGCTTTCCTGGGCAAAACCCACTTTCTCAGATGAGCTTGAGTGGAGGAAAAAAAAGCAATCCCAAAGGGTATGTCTACACTACCCCGCTAGTTCGAACTAGCGGGGTAATGTATGCATACCGCACTTGCTAATGAAGCCCGGGATTTGAATTTCCCGGGCTTCATTAGCATAAGCGGGGAGCCGCCATTTTTAAATCCCCGCTGCTTCGAACCCCGTGTAGCGCGGCTACACGGGGCTCGAACTAGGTAGTTCGGACTAGGGTGCCTATTCCGAACTACCGGTACACCTCGTTTCACGAGGAGTAACGGTAGTTCGGAATAGGCACCCTAGTCCGAACTACCTAGTTCGAGCCCCGTGTAGCCGCGCTACACGGGGTTCGAAGCAGCGGGGATTTAAAAATGGCGGCTCCCCGCTTATGCTAATGAAGCCCGGGAAATTCAAATCCCGGGCTTCATTAGCAAGTGCGGTATGCATACATTACCCCGTAGTTCGAACTAGCGGGGTAGTGTAGACATACCCAAAGAGTTTAGATATTGGTCTTTAAAAGGTATTGAGACACCTGATTCGCATTGAAGTCTATGGGTGTTAGATCCATAAATATCTTTGAGGACCTGGGTGTTACAGTCTAAATAAATGACACAAGGGATGGGAGAATAAATTGAGGCACACAGAGGTAAAGTGATTTGCCCAAGTTCACACAACTGGTCAGTAAAACCCAGATGTCATAACTCCTTTTCCACTGTCCTATCCCATAGATTTTCTAGTCTAGTTAAAAATTCTATAGACATGTTATAATCAGTGTTTCCTCTACGATTTTCCATCCATGAGCAGAGTGAGTTTTGTCTTGTGCACCAATATTGAGGTCACGTGAGGTTGTTCGGACATGTGCCACTGTAGCACCCAAGTTATAAACCTCTCCCTTTTACCCTCTGCTGCCATGTCTCCCATCTTCCCCTTGTCCCATCCTCTTCCCTGGTGCCTACTGCTGCCCCCCACCCCCATCCTCCTCTGCTGTCCTGGCTCCTGCCCTTCTCACTCCCCTCCACCCTCCTGGGGCTTGTCACACCTCCCCATCCTCACTGACCCCTGTCCCTGCCCTTCCCATCCCCCCTGTGCCCACCCCTCATCTAGCTCCCATCCCCATCCCCTCTAACCACATACCTTGCTTCTCTCCTCTGCCTTCTGGTGCCCGTCCCTCTCCTCTACTCCCCTCCCCATGTTGACCCTTCTGCTTTACCCCCACAATCCCTCTGGCACCTGCATGTTCCCTTAACCTCCGCACCCTCCTAGTGCCTCCCCCTTCCCTCACTGCCCCTACCCCCCCCCAACACCTGCCCCCTTTGCCCTCTTTCTCCCTGGTGCCCACCCCCTCACCACCCTTTGCCCCAATTCTCCTCACACCCCTCTGCACCCTCACACATGACTTGCTCCCACCCCACTGTCCTCATGCCTACCCCTCCTTTCAACCCCCTTCTCCCGGCACCCACTCTTCCCCTCTTCCTTTCTCTTTCCCACATTGCCCCTCCCCTCTCCTCTCCACTTCCAGCATCTCCCTGTCCCCTCCCCTACCCCCCTCAACACCTTCCCATCCCCCCCACCTCCTCTCCTTTTGCTCTTTCCCCTCATTGTCTCCTCTTGTCCCCCTGGCATTTGTGTCTCCTCCACAATGGCCCTGGGTGCCTTCCCCTTTCTTCTCCTGCCCTGGCTCCCTCCTCTCCCCTCAGCACTAGCCCCTTCCCCTTAGTTATTCCCCTGTCCCTTTCCTTATCTTCTGCCATCCTGACACCTGCACCTGCTGGGCGGGGCACCATGGCGGGTGGCTGCCCTGCGTGCTGGGGCTGGAGCCAAGGCTTTGGTGCAATTTTTAGTACTGTGGCCCCAGCCCAGGGGCAGCTGCACTGTGGCCTGATTCCAGTCCCAGCACAGAAGGCAGCACATCCTGTGTGCAGGGACTTGAGCTGGGGCACTTCCAGCCCAGCAGCCACCACACAGCTGTGGCCGTAGCTGCTTGCAGGGGTTGGGCTACATGGTGAGCAGCTGCCCCATGTGCCGGGACTAGAGTCGGGCTTCTGTGCTATTTTTAGTGCCACGGCCCAGGCTTCAGCTCTGGCAGCCATCACTCAGGCTGCATGATGGCTGTCCAGATGCTCTTGGGGTGGGCAGTCACCCACGGGAACAGCTGGGGCCGCAGCTGCACAGCTCTGCTGAAGGAGTAGGCAGGAATGAAATTCTTGGTGTGTGCCCACCCAGGCGTGCACCTTATAGGGAACTCTGATTATAATTCTCTCAAATTCTGTAGGCCTTCTCTATAAAAGCTATAATTAATTAATAAAATACATCTAATTACAAAATCCAGGGGTGTGTATAACAATGTGTAAGAAAAGAAACCATTTATACTTTTAAAGGAAAAGATTTACCCCCAAAACAATTTAAATATCAATTCACCAATTGTTTACACTTGCACTTCCTGCACCATTTAACAGGCAACGTCTTAAAGGTCAACATACTGGGGTTCTCTTGGTTTACCAGAGGCAAGCATTTTCCTGAGCTAAGTGATATTCAATGAGAACAACCTGCAAACAGTACCACATATTTTACTCTAAGAACTAGTATCTGGAGTGTCTCATCTGATTTCACCTATTGAACTATGGAGGAAGTCCACCCTTATCAGAAGGCTTCCCCCCTCCCAGAGAGGGTTCAGCTGATTGCAGGGACAACAAACAATTAAGCAGGGACAGGATAAAGGGTCATAAGTTCAAAATCAAGGATCCAAAGTGGGACATAGAGCAGAGAACTCTGGACAGTGCCTACTGCACCTGAATGAGGGCTAGGGAGCCAGCAGACAGAGCCCAGAGGAACTCTATCCAGATGTGTGAAACAAGGGAGGAACGGAAGTAGGCCCCAAAGTCACAGAGCACCTCCTCCTCTAACATCCTCTCATGGCATCCTAGACAGCCATTTCAGCCAGTGTTAGGAGGAGGTTTCATTACTTCCTGGGGTCATGGACAGGGTATGCATATATGAAAAGATGTGGGGAAAAGTACAATCAGAACTTCAAAAGGAGGTTCTAGGGTAGTGTTTCTTAAATGTTTTAAGACTGAGGAACACCAAACAATATTTTCTTTTATGAGGAACACCAACGGGGAGAAAAAAAAAGGTCAGGGGAAAAAGGGTCCAGGGGGAAAGTTATTGAGGAAAAAAAGGGTTGGGGGAAAGTTACTGAGCAAAAAAAAAAAAGTCGCCTGCCCCTTTAAGGCATTTTGAATTCTGTTGTTCTGGCCAGTGTGCCACGGAACACAGTTTAAGAAACACTGTTCTAGAAGAGCTGGAAAATGGGCTGCAACTGGCACACTGCAGATGAACATGTGCCAGGGTCTTGCTCTCACCACAAAATGGATAGGCATCAGAGATTGTGCCAATTACATGTCTGTGCTGATGGCTCCATAACGAAGCTGCCAACTGATATCCCTAGCAAGCTGTGGGACTTGTCTGATTTCTGCTGCTGCTACCAAACATAAGAAGAAATGAAGTCTCAGTTACTCAGCCCAAACCTTGATTCAGCAAAGCACTTGAGCATGTTGTCATCTTTAACCATATTAGTAATCCCAGTGAAATCAATGGGTCTAGTCACATGTTTAAAATTAGAGCACATGTTTAAGTGCTTTGCTGCATCAGAACCTTAAATACCAAAGTTACCACTCTGAACTGAATCCAGAAGTGAATAGGAAACCAGTGCTGTTCCTGGAATATTGGTGGCTAACCCTGCTCAATAGCCAAGCAATCCAGCCTTAAAGTCTCAATGGTATGACTAGCCTCAGCAAGGTCCAGAGCTAAGAATAATAACTGCAGGTAGAATGCACTTTTAACCACCAAAGGCACCTCAGATTCTAGAAGCAACTGGGGACCTCTTGGATAAAAGGTGGGACACCTCTTCAACACTGATAACAAGAATCAACCCTGCTGTACTCCCAGGAATTCACTCTATTCCACAAGCATTACCTCCATTGTGTTTGGATTAAGCTTCAGCCATCTTGTTCTAATTCAAGTGCCAATCTAAAACAGGCAGTGGGACCATAAATAAACTGTACCATCCTGATTCAAAAAAAAAAATAGATGTAGATTTTAGTATTAGCTGATAACACTGATCCCCAAATTACTTTCACTACCATTTGAGCCCCCTAATCCTGTGACTTCACATACATTACATGCTGAAGAGGTAGTTTCATGATCTTAATTTCTTTACTGCACCTAACAAAAATATTAATATTGAAAAATAAGGATATATATATATAATATTATATTATTCATTATATAATTACATTGTCTCTTGCTGACAGCTTAGAGAAAAGAAACAAGCATCTGGAAGATTTAATGAAGAAGTACAAAGTAAAAGTCAGAAAGCTGAGGTAAACATCATATAGTTTGAATACCAGAACAAAGGGGTTAAATAATTTCAACCTTTTTTTATAATAGATAATATCAACTAAGGGCCATTTTTTCAGAAAAAAATCTATGCAACTGAGCACTGTCATGATCATCCCCGTCTAGCTGAAAATATAACTATTTTTAATACAAAGTAGCATTGCCAATTTTGGTCAGATGCATTTCTGGAAGTTTCATCAAATGACATCATAAACTTTAATTAAAGAATAATCTTTAATTCCTGGAGACTTCAGGACAAATTTGGGGATTTGGTAATCTTAATGCAAAAATGTTTTTCCATACCTCTTGGTACAACAATAAGATCTTCTAAGTGTGTTGACGGGGAATGCACAATGCTCCTGCTTAGATTCACAGAAATAGTATCAGAGGGGAATTGTATCTTATAATAAAGATGTGATAATAGTGACTACTGTTACTTTAGCACACAGCTGATTTATGCTAAAATATCCTACTATTAGTGTTTCTGTTTGTGTCTCCCTATTTGCTTGCTTGTTTCATACATGTTTTCTTTTAGACTGTAGGTCTTTGCTACAGGGTCTGTCATTTACTGTGTGTTTATACAGTGCCTAGCACAATAGGGTCCAAGTGCAATTGAGGTCTTCAAATGCTACAACACTATAAATAATAAATATGATCAACCTTTCCTCAAACACTCCTTTCACCACAGAATAAGTTGGAATACACCTTTAGCTATTTCAGTAAAGCAGCAGCACATGTTCACTCATGAATTGATGAGGGATAGGGATCAGTTAATTCAATTAGAAAATAATTTTCATTTTTGTTGCCCAGAAGATCTTAGGATGTCTTTCTAGGTTCTAGTACACCAAACAGAAAACTGCCCATGACACAGAAACAAGCTATTTTTGTAATTTCCACAGGAAAAGATGTTGGTCTGCTTTTCCAAATGCTATGACTGAGGTAAGTCAAAGAACGTTGCTAACCATTGTTCATAATCAGAAGTGACTTATTTTCAGGAAAGTTGGCATAAGATATCATTTTTTGGATATTATCTGCTAAGATATACTAGCCCCAATAGCCAGAATTTAGAGCCTTGTTCAGTTTCAGATTAGACTTCATTGTAAATCAATGCATAAGAGCATTTCAATACATTAAGAACAAGAAATAAAAAAAAACTAGAGAAAACTTCAGATTGTGATTTATGTTTTTTCCTATAATTTACAGGGTCAAGATGTTCAAAAATCCAATGAAAACAATGTAGATATTAAAGAACAGAAGATGAAATATTCACTCTATCATTGTCAAAGCAAACTGTATGTGTTCAAGTGATGAATTCAAGTTAGTGTAAAGCATGGACAAAATGCTATTCATTTTTCACCTTTTTTGTATACAGAGACTTAACAATGGAAGGAAACTAAAAGTTTGAGGTTGACTTTTGGATGCAGTGGATTCTTTCCTGAATGCTTTGCATACTGGCCTGAAAAAGGCTTTTCCAAGTTTCAAATCAATATATATTTTGCATTTTGAATAATAGTGAAAAAATAATCCTACCAGTTTGATGTTGAAGATCTTAGTACCTGAAAAGCCTGAGATTGTTTATGTGGAGAAGACATTACCATGGTGGGGAATTTAAAAACAAACTCCAACTTTAATCTGGGAGCATATGAAACACTGCAGATTATACAAATAAATCTGCATGGGATAATGTAATAAGCAGCTGGAGGTTTAAGGCTCCATTATGCACAGTGCCTCCTAGAACTCTCTGAAGCGCAGCTGCTTGCACTTCAAGATCTATCTTTAATTACATAAACAAATACAGTAGAATCTCAGAATTATGAACACCTTGGGAGTGGAGGTTTTTTGGAACTCTGAAATATTTGTAACTGAACAAAAAATTATGGTTGTTCTTTCAAAAGTGTACAACTAAATATTGACTTAATACAGCCTTGAAACTTTACTGTGCAAAAGAAAAATTTTTCTCCCCCCTCTTTTTTTAGTAGTTTGTTTAAGACAGTACTGTACTGTTTGCTTTTTTATTTTTTGTCTCAGCTGCTGCTTATTTGTGTACTTCCAGTTTTAAATAGATGTATGGTTGACTGATCAGTTCATAATCCTTAGGTTCTCCTGTACAATTTTTTCCAGAGCATGTCTGCCTCTTTCAGTGCACAGGTTGTATACCTGTTTTGGGACTGAATCAGGATTATGTAATGAAGAAAACTGATGTACGCAGGACTCCTACCTCATTTGTTGCTGAAGTTGGAACCATATACTGAATGAGGGAGGGGATTATAAAACAAGACAGGAAGGTCTCACGGTTAAGGCAGTTGAACACTGATCTGGGGAACTGAAATCCTCCCCGCCTCTGCCACAGAGATCCTATGTTGGGCAAGTCGTTGTATACCAAACTTCCTACAGGTGTCCAGTAATTGTTTCCCATCTATAATATGAGGATAATATTCCTTGATTATCTCACAAGAGTGTTATGAAAATAAATTAATATTTGTGAAACATTTGTTGTAGTAATAAACACGATAGAAAAATCCATAAGGAAATTAATAGCTCTGTCTTCAGTGCAGAATTAGTGTTCAGTAAGACCTGGGCCCATGCTCTGAACTATTAAGAGACAACAAAATGTTTAAGTGAGCACCATCTGTCCTGAGCACTGAATGAAGGCAAAAAATAACATGTCATGCAATTAAATACTGTACCACAATGAACATGTGTAAGGAGAACAAATTGAAGTTAAATTTTTAATTCTGAGTAGCTGACTTTGCAACATTTATAGTGTTCTTTTAACAGTTTGTTTAATTAAAGAATTCACTCAATATTATATTGAGAGTTAAATTTTTGACAACAATCTTCAGAGAAACTAGGAATTGTTTTGAAATACTAAATAGAATATTTGGTATCTTTGGTTCTTTTTGGCTTGCAGAAAATCAGACCCCATCGCTTTGCTAAATGGTTGCCTGTTTGAAATTATGGCACTTTTTTAATCAAGAGCTTTCGAACACATATGGGTCCTGACTCAATGCTGCTGACAGTTAATAGCTAGCTTTCCATTGACTTCAGAGGACACTGGATCAGGTTTGTAAACCCCAGTTCAAAAGTACACAGGCACCTTCTTAATTTTGATAATACAGTAGACTTCCGATAATCCGGCACCTTTGGGACCCAGGGGATGCCGGATTATCGGATATGCCGGAGTATCAGGAGGTACTCCGGCAGAGGGGCTGTGACGGGCCTGGGGGTGGAGGGGTCAGTGGGGAACAGCGCAGCATGGGGCAAACCCTCTGCCGTTTTTCAGGGAGGGGGGGGAAGCCCAGCACAGCTGCCAGCGACAGGCCAGCTGAAGTTGCATGTGGCAGTGGCACCTCTGGGAAGCGGCGGGGCACAGCAGCTGGGGTGCTGCGGGTTGGTCCCACAGTACCGCCCCTCACCTGAGCGGCACTGCAGGACCAACCAGGCAGCACCCCAGCTGCTCTGCCCCAAGGCTTCCCCAAGTCCGCTGCTGGTCACTTTCAGCAGCGGTAGCAGTGGACTTGGGGAAGTGGCGTGGAGCAGCTCCAATTGTCCGGCTGGCCGGAGCACTGCCGGGTTCCAGTTGGTGCCGGACTATTGAGCATGCCGGACCACTGGATGCCGGACAATTGGAGTTTTACTGTACTATGCATGTCTTTACTGGTTTGTGCCTGGCACAAGCGCACGCAACTGCCATTAATTCCCATGATTTAAGAAAGAAACCACCAAATACTAGAAAAGTGTCACAACATAATCATGAGTTAGCAACACAACAAAACCGCAATCTCAGCTTGTGGAGGTGTCAGGTCCTGGTGAACGATGCACGCTGGAAAGACCCCAGTGCCTGACATGTCCATTTCATCAGTACCCAACGCTGTGCCTGGCGCACGGACCCTTTGGGGACAAAGGAAGCTACCGGGGCAGTGACAGACAACAGCTCGCCGGGCCCCTACTACCACAGGCTGTGCCTGCTGCGCTCCAGCGGCCTGTCTCGGGGCCACCAACGGCAGGGCGCTGCTACAGCCTCTAACACCAGCTCCTCCGGCCCCGCCCTACGCATAAGCGGGGTGGGCCCACGATAGTTTTGACCCAAGCACAACTTCGCACATGCGCAAGGTGACGCCTTTGCCTGTGCGCGCTAGGGGCCTCGAAGACCAGAGCGTTCCTCGTCCTGCGCATGCGCCGGCAAGGCCCGCCGCCAGCGCGTACGTGTTGAAGTCACGTGATCCTCTCTCGCCTCCCCGGCGGAGCCACGTCCTCTGCGGTTGGGGGGCGGGGTCGCAGAGCGTGCGTGGCGTGAGGGCGCCAGGTTCCCGGATGGAGGCGATCGCCATTTGGGCAGGAGCAGCGGCGGCGGACGCTAGGTGGCTGTCACTATGAGATCCCTGACCCGACTGCTGCTGCTCGTGCTGCTGGCCTTCCCCGCCGCTCTGCTGCTCGGCGGCCGCGGCCCGGGTGAGAGCGCGCGCGCGACGGGGAGACGTTGGGATTTGAAGTTCGAACGGGAAACGTTAACCGCTTCCTGGAGCGCGCGAGGGGCTGGGCCTGAACTTCCCCGGGTGGCAGGAGAGACTCCGGCCTCCTGGCCATTGAGTGGCGGCCCGGGAGCCCTTGTCCAGGCTGGAGGCGGCCAGGTGCTTCGCACAGCTTCGCTGGGGCGGCCGGGGGGCGCGGGCAGTTCCCCTTAGGGCTGCGCTGCTCGCGGGGCTGACGTGTCACCGGTCTCCCCGCACGCCGCTACCCCTGACCAAAGGGCCCCGCGGCGGTAGCTTCCTCCCGGACACGTGCCGCGCACCCCGCTGCCTCCTGGCCGCAGGGCCGAGCTTGGGCTTTGGCCCCGCTCTGGTGGCCGAGTGTTTTTCCCCCGACGGGTCCGTTTGACGCCGCTGCCAGGCGTGACGACCCCCAGCGAGCCTAGGCGGCAGCAGCAGCCTCGGGGTCAGGGACTGGCTGGCTCTCGTGCTGGCTGGCTCGCCGGGGCTGCAGGTTGCGCTGCAGCTGTGTGAACAGTAACTTTCGAGCAGACCTCTCCTGTTCTTAGGGGGAGGGAGGAAGCATTAGGTCAAGCCCCAGTAGGAACGAAACTTGGCCGTGTGACTAAGCACAGAGGCTGCTAAACCTAATTGCAGCAGGGAGTGCTTGAGAGAGCTCCAAGGGTCATTTTCTGGAATCGCTGCACGAATTGAATGAACGCATGCTTTAATTTTACAAGAAAATGCATTGGCAGCCAGACTCTTCTTTTTCCTTGCCCCCACGTGTTCTTCAAGTAGTAAAACACTGGTGTCTGTTTACACTACAACTTTATCTGATTTATGCTTTGAAAATTGCTGATATTAAGTGCAAGAGGGTTGAAGGACAACGCTCCTTGCATGCTTTTCTGCCTGGGTACTGCCGAATATAGCATATGTTCTTCTTCCCACAAAAAAGGCTTTTTTTTTTAACTATTGCCACATCATCATTCCTTCTGAAATCCATTGAAGGGATCACAGATTAAAGTATTCTTTAGGAAGCGTATTTATGTAGTGAGATACAACAGCAGGCACTGGCTGTAGTTAATTTAGTATTCGCAAGCTTTTAACTTTCTGAAATTTTCAAGGGCTGAAATTTTAATTGTGGGTAAGAAGTACACTTGATAAGTTTCAGAAAGGTCCCTTGAGAGGCTCACTTTTCTGATCTGTAAAAACTAAGACTTTTTTTATTCATTTAAAATTTGAATTCCTCAAGCGTGCTAATTCTTTGAAGATTTGGGCCCAGATCCACAAAAGTTGTAGGACTTTTGACGCTGAGCCTTGTGACACCTAATTTTTAGATGCCTAGAAAATCACAGGAATTACACTTGAATTTAAGAACCCTGATTTAGGCACCTAAGCTCCTAGATCATAATCCACTTAGCCAGTCTAATAGGCAGGGAACTGCGTAAAACCAACCAGAAAGGTGGAAATAAGTAATCTGAGAGTCTACTTTAAATCCACATTTTTCTCTAGTCCAGAAGAGGAGGATTGATCCTGGTAATCCCATACATGGAGCAGTTTGGGATGCCTGCCCTGGGCCCTTCGGCACCCTCCCCAACTGTCCAATCGATGGGACAGTCCTCCATGGTGATGTGAGGCCTGAGAGGTTACCTGGGGGTCCCAGCATGGGGTGGCAGCAGGGGTCCCTTTCTGCATTCACTGTAGCACCATGGTCACCAACCAGTAGATCGTGAACTACCGGTAGATCTCAGGGGCTCTAAGAGTAGCTCTTGAGCCCCCTCTGAACTGTGCATCTGCGCAGTACATTTACATTAGATTTCCTCATTTGAGGAACAGCTACTCACTGAGCAACAACACAGGTGAGTAGCTGCGAGGAATGGTGGGAGCTGGGAGGTCGGGAGGGCTGAAACACCCCAGCAAGCGGATTGTGGCTTTCACAGCTGGAGCTAGGCACAGCCTCCCTGGGCTGAGCACAGGGCAGCCGGGCTGGAGCGAAGAAAAGCGGCTGCCTGGCCAGCTGGCCATGGTGCTCAGCCAGGGTGCCACCAAGCTCCACGTGGGCAGGTGCAGAGGAGAAGCTGCCTGGCCTGCTGGCTGTGGTGTTCAGCCCAGAGGAGGCTGAACTGCGCTCCAGCTGATTGGGCGGCTTCCCCTCTGCGCCTGCCCACGTGGAGCTTGGTGGCACCCTGGCTGAGCACCATTGCCAGCTGGCCAGGCAGCCGCTTTTCTTCGCTCCAGCCCGGCTGCCCTGCGGTCAGTCCGGAGGTAGTGCGGGTCGGAGGCTTCCCTCCGTTGCTGGTGTAGGGAACTCCCTGCCCCCAACCTTGTTCCCTCTCCTCTGCCCCAAACTTGTTCCCCGCCCTCCTGGCGCCCCCCCCCCGCAGAAACTTGTCCCCCAGAACCCTGCCCCCCCTGCAGAAACCAGTTCCTTCTGGCACCCTGTCTCCTACTACAGAAACCTGTCCCCCTGCTCCCCTCTGCAGAAACCTGTATCCCCCAGCACTCTGTCCCCTGCTGCAGAAACCTGTCCTGGCACCCTGCCCCCTCTCCCCTGCCCCCACTGGCACCCTGCTCCAGAACCCACTATCACTCCTCCCCAGTACTGTGTCCCCTGCTCCCAAATGACTTTTCTATGGGTCAGTGACCCCTGACTCAAGGCAGGTTCCCTGCCATTCTCATAAATAAAGACAATGCAGAAACTTTTTGTGTTTAACATAGTATTCTATTTAAAAATGAAGCCTGGCCAACAAACCCCCAATTGGGGCCAAGCCCCCAACCACTCCTGCACTCCCCCTTCCCCAGACCATAGATCTGAGCCTATAAAACACTAGAACCTCATGCCCTCAGCCCCTCACATACCCCTACCCAAATTCCTGCACCCTCACATCCGCAAGCCTGTGGCTTGCTTAGTTACCCAACACTGCCCAGCCTGGAGCCCCCTCCCAGAGCCAGTGTCCCCTTCTCCACCTCCTCCTGCATCCAGATTTCCTCCCAGAGCTCGCACCTCTCACCCCTTCCCACACCCAAATCCCTCATTCCCACCCCAGAGCCTACACATCCTGTCACAACACAGCAAGGGTCCAGCTAGACTGCAGGAGTTTTTCAGGATTCTGGAGATATCCCAGAAAAACTCTTCTGCATCCAGGGTTGCGTTTGTTCTTCCGCTTTTTTAGTGGAAGAGCAAACAGGCTCTTTTGGTCACCCCTATATTCCTCTTTCCACAAGGAATAAGGTGGCTTCTAAAAGAAGGGTTTTTTTCTGACATTTGGTCCAGTGTAGACAGGCCAAATGTTGGAAAAACCTCTTCCTACAGAAGAATAAAAAAAAAAAAAATAAGCAGCTGTATAAGGATTGGGGATAGCAAGTGATGGAGAGGAAGAGAATAGAGAGGGTGGGGCTTCAAGGAAGGGGTGGGGAGGTAGATCTTGGCTTGGTCTGTCATTTAAAAAGTGATCTTGGGTATAAAAAGGTTGGAGACCACTGCTGTAGCATCTGGAGTTATGGAAAGTGGAGTGACATAGCAGCGTGCTCTACTCTAGCATCTACCAGCCAGGTTGCTGTTTTTCCACTGCAGTTGTGGGAAGCAGAGCAACCCAGCCCATTGTACTCAGCTCCCTCGAGCAGCACAGGCCTTGGGGTAGCACAGCTGGCAGGGGCATTAAATTTCCCGACGCTGTGGTGAAGCAGAGTGACCTAGTTGGAAGATGGTGGCAGAGCAGAGCAGGCTGCGGGGATGTTCCACTTCTGGTGGTTTCTGCTACCACAGTGCAGGATGGGCCGATCCCTGCTGTCACCCTGCGCCAGGCCTCCCTCTCTCTGTAATCCCTCAGATTATGACTCTTGGGGGAAGGGGCTTTGAGCAAGGGATGCAATGGTGATGGACTGGAATAGGGAAGGGATGGAACGGTTGCCACAGGTCCCATACCCTGCTGTGGCTGGCCTGTAGAGACATCTCCCACCACCTGCCCTCTCACCCCACCTCTGCGTTAAGCGTGATAGGGTGATTCATTGCCCTCCATGCTCTGCAAAGCTGCTGGTTTTCTGTTTATCTAAAATGAATGGAATATCTCCAAGTAGTTTATATTCTCCTGAACCGTGTCAACAATTTTTGGGGGCTTTACAGTCCCATTATACTACATTAGCTGGAGTTACTCAGCATTGCTCGAGAAGCCGGAGGAACAAAATGTAGAGAAACAGTAGTCCATTATCTTTTTTTTTTTTTTTTTTTTTTTGGAATGGTAGAAAAGTTGCACTGATTTGTATAGGGCTTAAAATATAGGTCTGCGTCATTCCCGGGTGGAGGGGTGGTTACATGCGGGAGGGGCGCCCGGACTCGCGCCAGGGGCTGCAGGTGTGCGCGTGGGGGCCAGGGCACTGTGCTGGCGCGGGGGGAAGGGAGAGGAAGAGGATCACTTATGTAACCTCGCAGGAGCGGGCGAGTCCTGGATGGCACTGGGGGCCACAGGTGGCGGGCACAGGACGTAGGGTGGGCGGGGAGTCCCCTGAAGCACAGCGTGGTGGGTTACATTTTGATTTTTACAGCTTGAGCTCGGGCCCGATCGTATCCAAAAGTACCTTAAAACCTTCTCCTGGAGGAAAGGTTATCCCATGCAAAGTTTGGTTGTGGCAGCTCTTAGTGTGTCCAAGTTATTAGCGCACAAACTTACAAACATTCTCCTTTATATATTAGATTTTAAAACATTCTTTCCTACTTATTTCTCGGTAGGCTGATGACTCCAGGCCATGCTCAGGTTTTGGGCCCATGGGGGAAATAGTAAAATTGCACATGGATTGCTGTTGAGTGTATGAAGTAAATAGTAGGGATGTAAAACAATGTTAACTGAGTAAAGGGGGGCAAGTTTGAAGGTGGGGCTGGAGTGGCCTGCCTGCTGCTGAGCTGCAGTGTTCTCTTCCACCCGTGCACCCCACAACAGAGGCAGGAGCTATTTCAGCCCAGCCAGAGCAATCCCTGCCTGTGGCCTCCCCCGCCATAGGTGTTCAGTGAGAGCAGCCCCAGTTTGTGGAGCGCCCTGGCCTGCCATGGACAGAGGCTGCTCCGGCCAGGATGACAGCACTTCATGTGGATGGAGGCTGCTTCAACAGAGGTCCAGTGCACTGCAGGCAGGGGCTCCTTCAACCTTACCAGTTAACTGATTAAACCTTCACATCCCCATATAACTTTGCTGTATAGACATAGCCTAAGTAATTTCGAAATAACAGCCCTTATTTCGAAATAACTTTCCTACTGTCTAGACAGCCAAACTGCTATTTCAAATTTATTTCGAAATAGCGGAGCGCTTATTTCAAATTTGGTAAACCTCATTCTACAAGGAATAACACCAAATTCAAAATAGCTATTTTGAAATAAGTGCTGCATAGACACTTATTTCAAAATAGGGGGCCTTCAGCCTTCCCAGGGTGCCCTGGTGGCCACTTCAGTGTCAACTAAGAACACTTCTCTCCCTCCCTGGAGCCGTTAAAGTGGTAGACTTTGGCCACAGTGCCTGTGCCTGTTCCAAGCCTGCCAGGCCAGAGCCAGCAGTCACTGCCCCTGACCCAGTAGCCCCAACACATGAGCCAGCAAGCCACTGGCAGCCAGCCCTCCACCGCTCCCCAGGAGCAGTCTGCCAGCTCCCAGGAGCCTGCCAGGGCCCGGAGAAGGCGGGCGCCTTCCTTGTCCAGGGTGACGATCATGGACCTTATTCAGGTTTGGGGGGGATGCCCCCAACATCCATGATCTCCGTACTAGATGGAGAAACACGTCCGTCTATGGCAGGATAGCTGCAATTCCCCCCCCCCCCCCCCCAATTTTGTTAAATAAAGAGTGTGTGTTCATGAAAATAAATGTATTTTATTTGACATCAGGAAGGGGGGTTAGGGAGGGGTAAGTGGAAGGATGTGAGGGAGAATTGAGGCACAAGCCCCCAGTGGGGCAGACCAGGGAGGCTCTTAGTGCTCCTCAGAATGGAAGCTCTCTCGCAGGGCCTCCTGGATACTGACAGCACCCCGATGGACCCTCCCAGATGGCAGCCTGCAGACAGTGCAGCCAGGCTTACAGGAATGTGTCCAAGAGAAGCACCAGAGTGCCCAGGGGCAGCTCTGGCTCCATGTTGCAGAGTGCTGTGATGTCCCATGTGAGGGAAAACAGAGCACGCAGAGACACAAATGCTTTGCTGTCCCTCATGGAGGTAGACAAACAAGCAGGAAAACCTGGGAACCGGCTGTTTGGGGGGGTCCCTTTAAGCACAGACCTCAGCCTCAGGTAGCAGCCCCACACAAGAAGTCCTAACCTGGTGCCCTGCTGGAACTGGTTCTGGCCAGCCTTAAATGCAATTTAGAGTCCACTCAGTGTGGACGCACTATTTTGAAATAGCAGAATGGTATTTCGAACTGCATTTTGTGTGTAGACGCGTTATTTTGAAATAACACTGTAGTGTAGACATACCCTTAGAGAACACTTTCATATTAGTCACAGCAAATGTTATAATAGAACAATGAGACGTTCATGGTAAAATCAGGTGTCTATAAAGCAGTTTGGTTACTTTCTAGTATTGTAAAACAAACACCTTGACAAACCTTATATTAACTTTTTTCTCTACAGCTGTGTAGAGAGCTTTAATTTGTTTTGAAACTGCGAGTATGTAAATTAGTAGGTTTTAAAAACTTAATAGAAATTGAAGGCTCTGAACGATAGCGATTTCTACTTATCTAGACCAAAACTTTTTCATAATACAGTAGATTTCTGATAATCCAGAACCTATGGAATTTAGGTGGTGCCGGATTATCAGATATGCCGGACTATCAGGAGGTTCTATAAGCAGGTTATATATATATATATATATATATATATATATATATATATATATATATATATATATATATATATATATAAAATGTATACATTATATACTATATATAAAGTGTTAACTCTTTTTGTTGTACATACTGTATACAGTATACTGTAATGTTTTAGTTTTTTAAAGCCTTTTTTACCCTTTTTGCTCAGTTCAGCTGCTGCCGCTGTTACCTTGTGACTCTTTTTTTTGCCGAAGCTCGCTCACTAGGCTCCTGCCATTTTGATGCCAGACTATCAGGAATGCCGGACTATCGGATGCCGGACTATTGGACTTTTACTGTATTTTGGAATTAAAATGTCAAGCTATTTATCTCCTGCTAGTAAATGAAAGTCTTGGAAAACTCAAGTACACTTATGAAAAGTGACGTATGGTATTTCCTTCTTGTTTTTGTTACTAGGTTCAAGTTTACTAGTTGCAGCCCAAGATGCAACAGAGGATGAAGAAGCAGTGGAAGATACAGTAGTTGAAGATGAAGATGATGAAGCTGAAGTTGAAGAAGATGAACCCACAGACTTGGTAAATGTGCAGATTGTTTCAAAGCATTAAACAGTTTCTTTATGCTAGTGAGTAGATGACTAGAAATGAAGTGGCCAAAGAAAAATATAATCAAGGACCATAGAAATATTTTCAATTTGGACAACTAGGAAGGATATAAGTGGAACAACTAAATAGCAATTGGAGCACTGATATCTTAAAAAGAGAACAGTTAAGTGAAATTGCACAGTTCATACGTTTTCCTACTTCAACACACTTTTAAAAGATAATGGTATTTCTTCAGTGTAAATGTGGTTTGTTGTGTCTCTTTGAAAGTTCACTTAAGCTCTCCAATAATATTTAAAATCCAGTTTTGGGGCCTGTTTTTGCTTCTATTGATTTACATCTGTAATCTGAAATGAAATTATCTAGTACATTTGTCACACCACCAGAAATGTCACTTTCCTTTTGAGGCAACTATTTTGAAATTCTAAAGTGAGATGATTTATATAGTGTAATTAGTCACCTCTGGAAATTTTAACCTTCAGCTGTTTAATACCTCTTAGAGGCTAATCTCTTAGGCTACATCTACACTGCAGGCTTCTTGCGCAAGAACTGTTTTGAGCAAGAGTTCTTGCTCAAAAAGTTCTTGCACAAGCGTGCATCCACACTTCAATGTGCTTTTGCACAAGAGCATCCATGGCAGTGTGGACACTCTTGCGCAAGAAAGCTTTGATGGCCATTTTAGTCATAGGGGTTTTTTGCGCAAGAACCCAGTGTTACCCATCCACGCTGCCTTCTTGTGCAAGAGCTCTTGCACAAAACAGTTATTGCGCAAGAGGGCTTATTCCTCGTGGGGAGAGGAATAACTCTTGCACAAGAAACCGCCTTTTCCAACGCTTTACTGTAAATTTACTTGCGCAAGAACGCACGTGCAGTGTGAACACTTCAAGTTTTTGCGCAAGAACAATTGTTCTTTCGCAAAAAGCCTGCAGTATAGATGTAGACTTAGGGTATATCTACACTACAAAGCTATTTTGAAATGACTAGCACTATTCCAAAATAATTCAGTCTGTCTACACAGCAGGCAGCTATTTCAAAGTACTGTCAAGCTGGAGGACTTCTTACTCCGACTCCTGTAACCCTCATTGTATGAGCAGTAAGGGAAGTCAGAGGAAGAGTACTCTATTTCAAAGTAAGTGCTGTATAAACACTCCCTATTTTGAAATAAGATATGCAATTGACGTAGCTCAATTTGCGTAGCTTATTTCAAGTTAAGCCCTGTTGTTTAGATGTACCCTTAGTATCAACTGATGTACATTAATGCTAAGAAATTAAAATACAAATATGAGGTGTGTTTGGGGATAGGAAAACAAGGGAAAGTGGAAACAAGATGAGAAGGGTGTGTACATTTTTATATTTAATAAAAGCAAAGAATTACTTATTACAGTAGAGTCCCGATTATCTGACCTAAACGGGACCGACAGGTGGTCAGATTACTGAAAATGTCGGATGATAGGGACTCTACTGTAGCCGGCGCCGCTTGGTCCCCATCCCTGCCTGGCCCTGGCCCCTTCCCTCCCTGCAGCTCCCTTGCGCGGGCCGGGAGAATGGCCCCGTCGCTGTCCTGGAGCTGCTGATGCCGCTCCTGCTGGTGCCGCTTCGTGCCCCGGAGCTGCAGGCATAGCGGCTCCAGGAGCGCGATGGGGCAGCAAGTGGAGCCATTCTCCTGGCCCGCACTTTATCCGACCCCGCAGCTCCCGGGGACGAAGCGGCGCCGGCAGGAGCGGCATCAGCGGCTCCAGGACAACGATGGGGCAGTGAGCGGGGCCGTTCTCCCAGCCCGTGCCGTGGAGCTGCTGATGCCGCTCCTGCCAGCACCGCTTTGTCCCTGGGAGCTGCAGGGTCGGATAAAGCGGAATGTTGGATTACCAAAGGTCAGATAATCCAGACTCTACTGTACCGCTAGGTAAATATTTGCATTTTACAGGTTTTCATCAAATTTGATACCCTTTCATACTACAGGTTGAAACTCTCTAGTCCAGGACCTGATGGGTTCCGAATGAGAGAATTTTCTGGTCTGTGGGAGGTCAATATTGTCAAGCAGCATTACCAACATTTCCACTTCTTACGGGTCAGTTAGAGGACGTTTAGGGGTAAATTAGAGCTAAATAACAGCACAGAACACTGAGAGGTAGGATTGGTGGCTATAAACAAACTTTGAGACCATGGGAAACTTGGCCACACTTATGAAAAGAGGACATCTAGCTAACTAAAATCATTCTGGATGACAGATGTTTCTGGATTAGAGAGGTTCAACCTGTACATGACGAGTTTAACAGCAGTAAGATACTATTCAGCAGGAATTAAATATTGGTAGAACTAATGAAACTCATTCAGTGTACATCTTTATTTAACCACCCCTAGTAGTAAGTTGCATTAAAAACATAGAAAGTTGAAAACTGTTAAATATGGTGGTCAAACAAAATAGTATCACAAGATGTGGCTTTGTATTATAATATGAAAGATCTATCTTTCTGGTTAATGAGCTTAGTTTTCGGGTTAGTAAGAGAATAGAGGTAATTTTCTGGAAATCTTAGGGATAAAGTAGTGAATGCTCTAAAAAATGAAAATAGGTCACTTTAGTTTGCGTTTGATTTTTTTTTTTCAACTAATACTTGGTCCAAGAATAAACATAAGAATATAAGCTTAATTGAAGCCTAACCTTGACCAGCAAGTTGGCAACATTTGGTTAAAAGTAACTTTCACACATTTACAAAAACTCATAAATCACATAAAAGTTATTCAACTAGAAAACAGTATGACGAGGTGAGGTGTATCTCATTTCAAGGATTGTAGCATCGGTAATACTCTTACCAGACTAGAAACATCTTTATTATATAGAACTGCTGCCCTTAAGAGTTCCTAAATCAGTGAGGGGCAATCTAGGCTGTAAATGGGCCATGTGAAAGGCCATCCTTTATCTCTGAGTCCCGAGATTATCATAACCAAGACGGTCTACCAGGATAGGGTAGTTTTGCTAATTGCGCTTGCATACCTAGAATTTGCAGGTGTGCTGTTTGAACTGTAGTAGCACTTCGATTGGATCGAAGAGGGAGCACGTGGTTCTCAGTGTTGTGTGCAATCAGCATGCCCCTCGCTTCATGTCACTTTTATAAGACTGATTAAAAAAAACCTGTGCAAACAAAAACTGGCAGAATCTGGCCACCCTGTCCATGGGCAACAGTAAACAAAACGTCTCATGGGCCACAGAGCGTCTGAAAGGGCCACATGCAGCCCCAAGGCTGCAGGTTAACCACCATTCTCCTAGATGAGCTGTACCAGCATCCCCTACCCTACCTTGCCCCGTGGGTCTGCTGCAGAGGCGGAGTGGGCAGACAGCTCTATGTGAGCCAGTACATACGGAGAGCTGGCTTGAAAGCTGGCTTCCCATGAGATCCAATGCTTGTGGGGAGCCTGCTTAAAAGTAACTGATGCAGAGGTAGCAAGGAGGGGAGTTCATGATGTTAGGATTAACTGATAAACCCAGGTTTATCGGTTAACCGTTTACATGACTATATGCTAACATTCCTAAACACTACTTTGATTGGATCTAGAAGCCTGCTTGAAATCTTGAAGTTATTTTTAAACAGTGACTCTCCTGTTACTTTAATCATAAGTCTTATCTTTTAAGTAGAACTGAAAGATGTTTAAGACCTTGATTGAGATTGTCTTCTTTGTTACAGTTGACTACTTCTGACTCCTAAAATGGTGTCAGAGTACCACGCTGCTTAAATTATTTAGTTATGTCCTCAAATAATGCAGAGACAATACTAACTTTTACACCTCTCTTGGTTAGTAAACAGGGAGGTCTGGTTTTGGCCATTTTTAAGTAGTTACTTTAAATGTATTAAGGAGATTTTTAGCATAATCCTATACAGGCAGTACCCGGGTTACATCAGTCCGACTTAAGTCGGACCCCTAGTTACAAACGGGGGGTGGGGGGCGCAGCTAGTGTGGGGTGCCTCCCCCGCTGTCGCTGCCTCCAGCAGCGCGGGGGGTGCTTCCCCCCCAGCAGACCAGGGAGACGCGGAGCGGCTTTTCTCAACGCGGAGGACGCAGGCGGCGGGACCGCGGCGCGCCTAGGCGGGACTGCCGCCCGTGTCCTCCGCGGCAAGAAAAGCCGCTCCGCGTCTCCCTGGTCTGCTGGGGGGAGGGCGGGGGACGCAGCCATTGCACCACCCCCCTCCCCAGCAGACCAGGCTTTTCTCGCCAACGCCTGGGGTAGAGCAGCTGGGGGGCTGCCGGGTTGGTCCCACAGCGCCGAGGTGCGGCACTGCGGGGACCTACCCAGCAGCGCCCCAGCTGCTTTGTCCCAGGCGTCCAGATTCAGCCGCTGTTGAAACTGATCAGCGGCTGATTCCAGGAAGCCTGGGGCAGAGCAGCTCTGCCTCAGGCTTCCTGTAGTCAGCCGCTGGTCAGTTTCAGCAGTAGCTGACTTGGGAATACCTGGAGCAGAGCAGCTGGGGTGCTGCCAGGTTGGTCCCACCACGCCAAGGGTCGGCGCTACCAGACCAACCCAGCAGCACTCCAGCTGCTCTGCCCCAGGCGTGTCCGATTCAGCTGCTGCTGGTCAGTTTCAATAGCGGCTGAATCTGGATGCCAGTTCCGACTTACATACAAATTCAACTTAAGAACAAACCTACGGTCCCTATCTTGTACGTAACCCGAGGACTGCCTGTATTGCACAGACAGTTATTTACAAGAAGGATGACTTGTTCTAGGTTTTCATTTTATTATAAAGTAATTAGATGCTGAATGACAAAGCAGCCTTTGGCTTAAACCAAACTCTTTGCTCCTTTTAAAAACTAGAGTACAACCCCGTAATCAGGGAATACCGTACTCCATAATTTTAGATTACCACCTTCTACATAACTCTGGTATTACAGAGCCTATGAACTTGCTAATTATGCAGCATTTAACTTTCAATGGTGACTTACATGGCTGGAGAACCAGTAGCTCAGGGTCAAATTGAAGCAAACAGCCCGCACCATCAGAATGGTTCTGCAGCATCAGCAGCTGTAAATGTTGTGTGGCATCCTGTCACAAAATTAGTGGGACAAAATAAAATTACGCTTAACATAAGATTCTCATAAAATGTGCACAGTCTTTGCTTCACTGTTTGTTATAAGTTTTTCAAAAAATTCTCTTGTCTTAGACAGAAGAAAAAGAGGAAGAAGACTTATCAGGAGAACCTAAAGCTTCACCTAGTGCTGATACAACTATTTTGTTTGTGAAAGGCGAAGGTAAGATGTGCATGTGTCTGTAGCAATCTGTCAAACACTTGACTGTTGCTGAGTGTTTGCTAGTTTTAAATGCCATTACATGTGCATAAAACCATGTTGAAGCTGATAAAATGCTGTAGATTTTTTTTGGGTCTGAGCTTAAACTGGGATTCTTGTGCACTTTAACATTGATATGAAATATAAACTTTTCTAACCTTGAAATATTGTTATGTTCTAGACTTTCCAGCAAACAACATTGTAAAGTTCCTGGTAGGCTTCACCAACAAGGGCACAGAGGATTTTATTGTTGAATCTCTTGATGCCTCTTTTCGGTACCCTCAGGACTACCAGTTTTTCATTCAGAATTTCACAGCTCTGCCTCTGAACACAGTGATCCCACCACAAAGACAGGCCACATTTGAGTACTCATTCATCCCTGCGGAGCCTATGGGTGGTCGTCCCTTTGGACTAGTTATAAATCTGAACTACAAAGACTTAAGCGTAAGCCTGGTTTCAGCATTACTTTTACTTCAAATTTAAAGTGGAATTGGGGGCAGGAAGGGAAAAGCTAATCCAGTTGATAGTTTTTTAAAAGCATTTCATGTCTGCGTAGATACCATTAAATGCTTAGACCAACTTGTGTTTTTTCTGTAATGAATATGTATTAGATTGTCTGTCTAATGTTTTGTGTGCTATAAAATTACACTTGAACTTACATCAGCTAAGGACATTATGGCACTTAAGGATAATGAATGGTGCTCTGTCATTATAGAAAATGTTGACTTTTTGTTGATGTATTTCCTAAACTCACTGAACGAGATTTGTATAGTCCTATGAGTTTGAATGAGTGAGTAGTGTTGGCAAGTGTTGTCATTTTCTTTTTAGAGGAAGATTTATCATAGGCCATAATGGGAGTTAGGTGCATGGCTTCCACTGACTGTCAGAAAGAATTAAACATGTAATTGCTTCTTGCACCTTTGAAAGTTCCCTGCAGTGAACAGTTTAGTAAGAACCTCAGTGCTCAATAGAACTTCTCTGTCATACCAGAAAGGCATGAAATTGGTAATAGCCTTTGTGCTAAAGCCATGGATACTGTGCTAAAGCCATAGCACATGTTCTTATGGAAGTTTTTTATATAGTTACCAACAGTATTGCTTTGCAAGTCTTCAGCTAGCTCCAGTTTCAGAACCTCTTGCAGAATTTTCTCCCATAGCTATATTATTTGTCTTTTGTTGTGAGCTAGTCAGTTCCTCTGCTTTCCATATAATAGTTTATCCTCAGCAGAAATTAAACTGTTTTTCTCCTCCTTGGAGAGGTTAAACTGTTTTTAGAAATAATCATCATTATTGCAGGGCAATGTGTTCCAAGATGCTGTCTTCAATCAAACTGTTACAATTATTGAAAAAGAAGATGGATTGGATGGAGAAACGTAAGAGAAATTTGAATTTGGTTTTGTTGGCAGCAGTACCTTAATTGGTGATATTCTAGATGTGGTCACTTAAATGCTTTTTGTCCTCATTTCATGGGATGCTGAAAATCCCATAAGGCCTGATGATGGTAAAACATTTAGAGGAGGGGAGAGGAAATGTTATCTGAACACCTCAGAAATAAAGACTGTACATTCATGTTTAGTGTGAAATAAAAATGATTGGGTATGTAGTTCTCAGACTTCAGAAATTCTATACATAATTCATGTTTCAGAATATAGCAGTATTACTATTCCAGATAAGATAATTTTCACTACTTTTCACCTTGGAGATCCACATTCAGAGCATAAGTATGGGCTATTGCTAATTGCGTCAGTCTTAGGCTGTATTCCTAAGTAAGATTATTTGTATGGAGGAAGGACGACACAGAGGGTTCATAATATTGAGATGAGATTCACATTTTGAAGGTTGAAGAAACCGTGATATAACTTTATTTGAGGCACAGCTTTAAATTAGCCTAAAGTTCTTTTCAGGTGGTAACATATAAATTGAGTTAGTCTAATTCCTAGCTAACATGCGCTCATTAAAAGTTTGGGGAAATGCAAAGAGGTAAAGATAAATTCCTATGATAACAGAATTACTTGCCCCTGGAAGTAGCTTTCAGCTACTTTGTGCAGAAACTTACCTTTTCTGCTTGATCTGCAGATTAGAGAGATTCATTATAAGCATTTAACTAAATTGTTGGGTCTTTTAAAGATGACGTGGTGTTCACACTACTTGTTAAATATACATTAACATATTGAGTGAGATTTTCAAAATCATCTGTCACTTAACTGCTTTTGGAAATTCCATCTTTTCTAATAAGCTATTGAGCGTTTATAGATGTGTGTACTAGAATGTGCCTGCTTTTTGAAAACTTGGGGTTCATACATTCTCGGAATTGCTTGTCAGCTTCAGCTTCTGCGACAGGTTAGTTTAAGAGGGTGATTTACTGTTCATAAGAATAAGGGAACATAATCTCATAAAATAGAGATTTTAAACTACATAACTGGAATCTATGGAAAAAAGAATTCCACTATCGCCTTAGTCTAGGAAATATATAGGCTGTTTCAGAATTCAGTTGTAGAACACTCTTTCCATAAGTTCTAATTTATGTACCCATTTCCTAATTAGGAGGCTCTCTGTCACCAGTAGAGATTTGAGGGTATCCTTGCAACATGTACATTGATGTGGAGCAGTGTTTTTTATAAAGTACCCCTTTAAAAAAAAAAAAAAGTACTGCCCGTACCTACAGTTTTCAGACACACACATTTTTTTTTCTATCATTGAAACACATTTGTTTAAACAACGTAATTGTAGCCAGGCAGGCAATGAAATTTTTGGGTGTGTAAAGTACAAAAATAATAGTGCTGTAAAACTTAAACACAAATTCAGTTTTCTCCAACTTTCAGTTGTTGACGTACCCTACAGATTTCTCTCGAGTACCCCTAAGGTACCACTCGTATCACTGTTTGAGAAACACTGATGTGGAGAGTAAACTTATAGAAGTGATTCTCATAGCTTGTGAATCTGATTAGTAAAGTTAGCAGACATATTCTCTCACATGCACACAACATCTTAATGTGGCATGATACGTTAATTTTAGCAAATGTAAACTTAGAGAAATGTCAGTAGCTAAATACATATTTGTTGAAAGCTGCCAAATGGCACACTTTTGTTTAAAAAAAAAAAAAGCCATTTTTCCAGGTAAGTTGTGCTTACTGTAACTGATCAGAGTCAAACAACTCTAATTGGTTTACTCTTTCACAGAAATTTGTATTAAGGATCATTATTTCTCATCATCCATTCTTTCTCCTGAAAGAGACTGGAGAGAGATTTCATAAAATTAAAAAAAGGATGGGGGTGCATGTAAAATCAGTGTCTGCAGAGATTCTTCACCGACCTGATGAAATTTCAGCTGTTACTTTACATTCTTTGTGTTAAAAAACTGATTTGACTTCCAAGTGATGACCCTTTGCAATTCTTTTTCTCCCTCTTACGAAATAAGAATCTTCATGTACGTGTTCCTGGCTGGACTCGGCCTACTTGTCATTGTAGGTCTACATCAACTGCTAGAATCTAGGAAAGTAAGTAAACAATTGTGTATGTGCTTGTTTATCATATACAGTATTATGTTGATGCTGAACTATTAACTTCCAAGTTTTGTGCCATTGTGAAAATTTAACTCCAATAAATTCCATTGAAGGGACTTTAAACAGTAATGTCTTATGAGCTATTTTCTAACTTTAAAAAATATGCTGGATCAGCTGCTTCTCTACCATTATGCATTTGCTTAACTTCTTCCTCCATAACAATGTGTGAACCTTCTGGAGTAAAAGGCCCTGTTTTTCCAAAGGGCATACAGCTATGAAACTACATTTTTATTTATTGTTTACAATCTCATGGAAGGTTTGTATTTACAACCTCATGGAACCCCTTCTTCATTTTCTCCTGTTATTACATGATCAGCTGTTAATACCTTGTCTTAACTTACATTATTCCAGCCGGAAAGGTTAGAGTATATTGCTATATGTATGTAATTGAACTTTTTCGAAATGATATTAATTATACTGAACACAAGAATAGTGTGCTGTAGATTTGTGCTTTTTTTATACCCATCAGTGTTACAGTGCAGTGATCTGTATGGGAATCTAGATATAATTCCTGCCACGTGGAATGAGGATAATCAGAATTTAAAAAGCTTAAGATCTGACACCTTATGAGTTTTGACAAATTACTTGAGCGAACTTGAAATCTTAAATTAGGTCACAAAGAGGGTTTGACACTAACTGTTCACAAGATTAAACTGTATTATTTTATGTTTGCTTAATGACAGTTAGCTGTCAGTAAGTACAGTAATTCCTTAGTTAGGTTTAATACCGAATTAAGAGTTCCTTTAATTAGGTTTTAGAGCTTTCTTATGGAAAGCAGCTCAGTGCATATCTCTCCTTGTGAGATAAACATATTATTGTCTCAAACTCTTCCAGAGAAAGAGACCAGCACAGAAAGTAGAGATGGGTACATCAAATCAAAATGACGTTGACATGAGCTGGATTCCTCAAGAAACTTTAAATCAGATCCGTAAGTAATAAGCCTTTTGCATCTGGAATATTGTTCATTTGTTTTATCAAAATGCTAAAATTTTTTTACCAGATTCTTAAGCCAGCTGCTTCATGAAACAACTTCAATCTAGAAATGTCTTAAGCATATGCACTTGTTTGTCATAACTGTTTTACGTATTACACGGTAATTGGTTATTTAAAATGAGCTGTTTTTAAAGGTGCACTCTACCCACACTTTTATGGAGCTAACAGTGGCTGCACCACAAACGTTTTTTCCTGTCTGCTAGTAACTTTCATTAGATTCCATCTTACCAATTAGCTAGAAGTTAAGTCCACACTAGGTGTTACATGACAAGTGATCTCTAAAAGCTTTACAAAAAAAAAAAACCCCTTTTGTTACCTATGCTTTCATATATTGGCTTTAAGCACTGCTAACCCTCCAACCAAAGTTTGATCTAAAAAATCTTAAGGAGTCCTACTGAGAAGTCCATTTCCCAGTAATGAGGATTCAGTCTGTAGAATGAACCCATCTAAGTTATCAAATGAGCATCAAAGTGTGTAATCTTGTACTTATTAAATACAAAATATTAAGGTAAAGTGGTATAAGTGATATTCAGGACCCCATTACAACAACTTCTGTTAAGAATGCTAAACCCAAATTCAGTTTATGAATTTTTGTAGGCTGTTTGAATGCCTGTGGATATTTCTAACTTCTCTTTTGCTGTCTTTTTTCCTTTCCTGTGGCTTCAGGGCAGAGTAGAAAAGGTGAGGCACTTAAACTTTGATGGTGCTTTGTAGTAACTAGGGGCTTTTACTATGCATCTACTCTAACTGGGCTCTGGTAAAATCCTAATTCATCACTGAATGTGGGTGTCAGTAATAGCATAAAAGCACTGGTAAGATTACAAGTTTGATGGTTGCAGGTAAACAATGTATTAAAACATCTAACAGATATTGATCCTCCTTTAGTTTTCATATTCTTGTGACTCTGTTTTGGTAGTCTAGTTAAATGGTTAATTAGGTAACCATGTAACCACTGAAAATCTCAGCAATTACACACTAAAGCTTCTACCTCATACTGCAGAGCCCACAGCATTCTTGGGGAGCCTGCATGTAATGGTTAACCATTAAATGGTTATACTCTTACAAGTGTGTAGGTTTTTTCCCCTCGTAGTACTTCATAGATGAAGGCTGCAATTGAAGAAAGATTTTAGCGAAGAGAACAAAAATCATGCATATGGCACAACCAAAAAAGTCTGAAAATTCTTCTAATCGGTTTGCATAAAAAGCACCCCTAGAGCAAAAGACAGTTGTAGAACTGCCATAATCATTTTTGTAAACTACCAGGATTAAACATCAAATGATTATTTTGTAGTATTGTAGAGCTTGAATAGTTCCTAGAACCACAGGATTTAAAATCATCATGGCTAATATCTCTTTTGCCTCACTGAATTCTGATGTGGTTACCTCAAAACCTTGAATGAATACGTGATTCCAGCTGTCAGAGAGCAAAGCATTAATCTCTGGCAGTTATGCTAGAAAATAGTATGCAAATTCTGGAAAGTGTTTTTCACAGAAAGGTAGAAACTTTCTAAAGTGTATTGTTTTTGGCATAGCTTTAAGGGAACCAGCAGAGCATGTATTCTTTGTAGCTGGGTATAGATCAATGTTTTGAATGCAAAGTACCTTTCATTAGAGTATATTTAGCAATTTTATACAAATAACTAAATATATTTAGTCTTGTGAGGTATGTGTTAAAGAACATGAAGCTTATTTAACTTTAAATACTGTGCTAATAGCATGTTCAGAAACAAGCAAGGTTTTCTTTCATTTCAGATCTTCCTCCTATAAGGCAGTGTGCTGGAAAGCCAAATGGCAATTTCCATTCTATTCAGGAAAAGCATGAGAAAACAGATTACTTAATTTAAAAATGTGCTCTTTTAATCTAAACTACTTCAAATAGTATAACTTGTCTTCTCCTTTTCTTCAGATAAAGCTTCACCAAGACGGTTGCCCCGCAAAAGGGTACAGAAGAGATCAGTGGGATCTGATGAGTAAATGTTAAAACAGTTTAGCCTTTACTAATCTTTTCCCCTGCCCCCCCCCCTCCTTTTTCGGGATTGGAGTAGTGCACAGAAACCATATCAACATGAGGAAAATACTACTCGCTATTTGGACTGACAAGTTTATCTGACAATAACATTGCTGAAAATGTACTTCTCGTCCCTTTTTTAAGATAACAAAATTGCTTTTGGGGAAGTGGGAGGAGAAATAAGTTAACGATTAAGATTTGTGTGTATAAACAATTGATCTTTACAGAATCATTGTGGTACCTGAAATGTGCCTTTAGAGTCCTATATAATGCTGGCTTGTCATCTGCATACCTTTCTAAAGTTTTTTTTTTTTTTTTCAGAAATCAAATGTGTAGCTGCCTAATCTATTCTGATTGTATCATCCTGTTTGTATAAGAATCTTCATGCATTTTTATTATGTAGTATCAAAGCTATGAACTTCATTTTTTGCTGCCCACTTAGCTTAGCTACTTAAGATTTTTTGTTTCTGTTTCAGTGATGATCCACTGATTATATGAACTTTTAATGTAGCTAGTATTCTAAAGGCACAGCCAGGTGTAACTCCTTTTAGCAGTATAGAACATTTTTTTTTGCTGCTGTTTGATATAATGCGCACACTGTGAGACCTAAGAATCCAAATGTATTTGTATAAAAGTTAGAGGAATTTTTACAGCGGCAAAACTTGTGAAGCATGGAATGGTATGTAATCTATATAAAAGATTCTTTTTACAAAAAACCCCACCCTGTTACATTTGTTTAAATTGTTAACTTATTGACTTGTGCCAACAATTCTGATATTCTGAACCATAGAGGTGACTTCGGAATGCTTGCTCAAATAATTAATAGGTCCCAATTGGTGTTCAGTGACTTCCCCATGCTTACAAAAACCTAAAAATCAGATAGCAAAATGTATTGAGTTTCTGAAATTATATTTGATGCAAAAGATGACTGTCTTATAAAACTATTAGGCAGAGACTATTTAATGTACAGTAGAGACTTTTTGTAATCCAATTTTAATTTCAAATATAGCCTGCAGGTGTACAAAGCTGAGTTCTTAACTGGCAGTAAAAAGAAATTAACTTTGACCCTTTATTTTGTGGCATTGTGTGAAGTACTCAAATTTTGTTGTAAAAATACTTTTTTTTTTTTTTTTTTTTTTGTATTAAAGTAACTGAGTCAGTGAACTGACATATTGGCAATACCTAAATCTTACTCAGACTTTAAATTGGATTGGGCTTCATGCAAGTTTAGTTTGGCTTCCTTCTTCAGATTGATTCCAGTACATTCTCAGTTAAATACATGCTAGTTCAACATGCATGTATAGCTGCTTCGCATATTTTAAATAGAAAGGTAAGAAAATATTTTTAAATAAGGAAGGAAAGATACAAAGCTATGCATCCTCAAATAGAATTTGTTTTGTGGAAGACTCTAGTTCCATGATTACAATAGAGATCTGTCACTAAAAATGTATAGAAGTAATTTTAGTATAGACAGACAACTGGATTTTAGTCTTGCATTCTCTGAGACAGTAAAAGGAAGGAACATTCTTATATAGATAGGTGCTTCTGAAAATCCAGTTTACATACCTGTCTGAATCATTAGGTGCCTAAACACCTTTAAGGGGAAAAAAAGTCCATCTCTTTGCTCAGTTTGGGAAATGCAGTGAATTGGGACTTAACTATAAAACAGAACTTTTTCTTGGTGCTTATTTCCTGATCTGCTTTTGTTCTGCAGGGACTGAGCATCTGAGCCATATGACAGATGAACAATACCTGTAAATCACTTCCAAGCCCTGGGTCTGAAACAGGCCCTAAGGTCTGAAACTACCTGACTGACACTACTAAACTACAAACTTTCCTGTAAATGAAGTGTGAAGTATTTTGACACTTGTCTTGGTGTGGAAAGTAACTAGAAATATCTACTTCCCTTTAACAGTGTTTGACTTACAAACTTGACAGTATAGTTTGACAGTAAAGAACATTGAATTACCACATTTCAAGATCTAAAAGATTATTAATTCTTGTACAGGCTGATCATAGTAAATCAAATAGACAATCATTTGAAGGCTACCTTCAAAACAACAACTTTGTACCTCAGCTAATGCAACCAACCAGCCATTTCAGCTAAATGGAGGATGATTTATCAGGTCATTCATACTACTTATTCTGCAAAGCAATTAAGTCATTAGGGGAGAAATTGGCAGCACCCCTTGCTGCTTAATTTTGGGATTATGCCTGGTACTTAACTTCACTAAGAATTTTTCCAGCATGTAGTGATGAGCAATCATCATATTGACAGAAATGTTAAGTTTAAGTCTGGAAATAGTGTTCTCTAATGTTTGTTTCCTTGAGACTATGGAAACGAGGACAATTCTGAATGTGAGTAGTTGTGTAGGAGACAGTCTTCGCCCAGGAGGCAAACCCATGCACTGTACAAAAGCAAAAGGATCACAACACATTTAGGCTATGTCTACACTGGCCACAATTTCTGGAAAAGCCATGCAAATCAGGTAAGTCAGGATAGGGAAATCCGCGGGGGATTTAAATATCCCCCGCGGATTTAAATAAACATGTCCGCCGCTTTTTTTCCGGCTTGGGGAAAAGCCGGAAAAAACGTCTAGACTGGCGCGATCCTCCGGAATAAAGCCCTTTTCCGGAGGATCTCTTATTCATACTTCGAAGTATGAATAAGAGATCCTCCGGAAAAGGGCTTTATTCCGGAGGATCGCGCCAGTCTAGATGCTTTTTTTCCGGCTTCCCCAAGCCGGAAAAAAAGCGGCGGACATGTTTATTTAAATCTGCGGGGGATATTTAAATCCCCCGCGGATTTCCCTATCCTGACTTACCTGCTTTGCATGGCTTTTCCGGAAATTGTGGCCAGTGTAGACATAGCCTTACTCTTCTGGGGTAACATGGATATAATTTGGAATAACCAACTTCATTCACTTTACTGTAAATGAGAAAGAAGACTTCATTCCTTAAACTTCTAAAACCGTTAGATAAATGGTACAGCTTGAAGTTCCTGAGATTTAATAGGAGCAGCTCTTAGACTACACAGTGCTCAGGTGAGTGTAGATTTTAAAGTAGTGTTTAGAAATATCATAACAATGCTTTCATTGAAGTTGAACTGAATTTTTGATCTTTCCCAGTTGTGAAGCAACTTAATGTAAATCTAAGAACAATTGTCAGTGGAACAGCTTTCAAAAAGTTGTATAAATAAATTGTTTAACTTACTGGTATAATAAGTTGGCTTTTGAGAGCCAATTCTTTAATATCTCAAGGTCACACTTGGACCCCCAGCCAGTTGGAGGGGTAAAGAAGGTGGCTTTACATGGCACAAAAGGAAATGGGGCCAATCTTCAAATGTCTAAGTTTGTATGGGGTGTTGTGGTAGAGGCTGGGTATAATATAAAAGGAAAGCATATTAGTGGAGGTTAGTGTGCTAATTTTACTTAGCAACTTGAACTGCAGAGAATTTATTTTATAGTTAACTTCTTTTCAAGGCATTACTTCCAACACAAGCAGGAAATGTTTCTAGTACAATTCACCCTTGACTTAGGGGTGGGACCTAAACCGGAAGGGGCAGGGCCAGGATGCTTCTGGGCTTTCCCCCAGACCCTGGATGGCCTGGGAGTGGGGGAGCATGTGAAGCTTCTTCCTGCCCTGCCAGGGGCATAGGTGCCTCATGGGAAAGGGGGGGTAGTGGGACTCCCCCAGACCAATCATGGGGAAGCTAAGAAGTATCCTGGCCCTGCCCCTTCTGGGGCAGCCTGGAGCCATTTCAAATTTTTAAAGTGACACCCTGCCAAAAATTATTGCCCACTCTGGTCTATGTACTAGTCTCTAGCTATACGATTTGGTTGTATGGGATAACAGGCTACTTTACCTCTGCAATTGTACACCTGAGTTAAGTATTAGCTTTTTAAGGATTACCCATATTACTTAAAGGTCATAGTTGGCCTACTTATGAAATACTGGGCATGTTTATCAGGTCACTAATCAAAAAAGAGAAAGTTGTTAATCTTTGCCACAGGAAAACTTGCATTAAAATTAGTTTCACAACATCAGTGTTCATAATAGCATGCTATTCATGTGTGAGTATCAAACAGTTCATGTTATCAGTGCTCCTTTTTCCTTCATCCTATGCTCTTCAATTGCTCTATTACTGAATTTTTGACTTGATGGAGATAAGCACAGAAGTAAATCTGAGTGAACTGCTTTCCAGGCAATTCTGATACAGGAGTAAGTGCTTGAAGCCATACTTACAAATGGAATTTTGTATGCAATGCTATGAAGGACCATTGCTAAGTAGCTACAAGCACAGATGAAGAAATTAGATGGAGAATATTGTAGTGATGAGCCTTTTGCAGATTTAGTATGAATTTGGGAGACATTTAACAAGGCTGTACTTAGTGTTACAGATCTGTGAAAATGGAATAATACTTAGTCTTTATGCACTGTTTATAAAGGACTTTTGAAATCCTGAATGGTGTTCAGAACCTATAACTTACACTGAAGAGCACTGAATTAATGGCAGCTGGAGGGAAAGGTCAAATATGAGTCCCAATCTCATAAGTATCTGGGAGGGAGTTAATGTTGTAAAGTTCTTTTGAAGATGAAAAATGCTAACTTAATAGAAAAGCAGCTAATGTATACTTCTCACAAGTTTCAATATTGTGCTGCAAGACTTTGCCCTACGCTGATTTGCCCTTATTATTGTTCACTGCTCATATGGAATAAAGTACAGCAGCCATAGAAATCTGGATTTCTTTATATACATATACACCATATTTTAGCAAAATATATGAATAAAGAACCACAAGGAACTTTTACTATAATGAAGTGTAGGTTCAGAATCTGACTACACACTCTTTCCATTCTGGCTGCAGTCCTCTAATAATCTTAGTCACTTTTTCCATGTAAGCAATTTAGTAACCACAGCAATGTTATGATATTGAATGGGGGCAAGAACATGATCCTTACAGATACGGTTTACGGATCCACTTTGAGAACCAGTGAAGGGATGGCCATTCTGGACAACTGAGATTTCAGCTCACTGAAGTTGTACCACAACTAAAATACAAATTCAATTTACCTTACCTGCAAAAACAGTTTGAGAACAAAATCACTCTTGAAACAACATCTCCGATTTTTCTGGTGAAGCAAACTTGAAATTTTTAGCATTTTGTAGTTTGTTTTTGTTAAATAAAGTACTGGTATAGCACTAAAGTCTGATTAGTATTATGTAATTATTTTTGTGGGTGATGAAGTAATTTAACCATGAATACACGTTTAAGCAGACTTAAACTACTGTATTGAATTGTTGGACACAAACTAGCAGACTTAACTCTGTGGTAAAGAATAAAGTACTTGATTGAGATGGAGGGACCAGCAGCACCCACTGAGAATGTAACTGATATTCACTCTTTATCCGCCTTGAAACACTTCAATAAGACATTTAAATTTACAATTACCAGGAAACTTTCAATTACCTTCTGCCAGCTTGAAAGGGTTTACGGATTCCTAAATGATTGGCTGCAGCTAGGAGGCTGAAACAAAATACCTAAAGAGTAAATTCATGGTCTGTTGCCTATACTGTAATTCATAAAATCAAACTTTCAGAGAACATATGTACCCTCCCCACTCATGTTAAGCTTAAATTGCTACAATAAGGGGCAGCAGAAGTAGCAGTTTTCAATTTTCTAATGTTTGTTTTCGGCTACATCTAAACTACACCCCGCTGTTGACAGAGGGATGTAAATTAGACTTATTGAAAGTGCAAATGAAGCTGGGATTTAAATATCCTGTGCTTCATCTGCATAATGGCAGCCACCGCTTTTTTCGAAACGGGGCTTTTCGGGGAAAAAACAGCAGTTCAGAGGGCATTTTCAACAAATGCCCCATTTCAAAAAATGAGTACAGGATCTTTCAAAAATGCCCCATCTAAACTGCTGTTGTTTTTAAAAGCCCTGTTTTGAAAAAAGCAGCTGCTGTCACTATGCAAATGAAGCATGGGATATTTAAATCCCAGCTTCATTTGCACTTTAGATACGTCTTAATTTACATCCCCTAGTTGAGACATAGCCTTAACGACTGCAGCACCAGAAACCATTTTGACTAATACTCAGTGTTAGTCTTAGGTATCCATTCCTGGCACAAGTATTCACATAGGCTGTGTCTAGACTGGCAAGTATGATTTTGCGGAAAAACTTGCCAGCTGTCTACACTGGCTGTTCGAATTTCTGCAAGAACACTGACGATCTCGCGTAAGATCATCAGGGTTCTTGTGGAAATACTGTGCTGCTCCCATTCGGGCAAAAGCCCTCTTGTGCAAATCATTTGCGCAAGAGGGCCAGTGTAAACAGCACAGTACTGTTTTCCGCAAAAAAGCCCCGATCGCAAAAATGGCGATCAGGGCTTTTTTGCGGAAAACCGCGTCTAGATTGGCCACGGACGCTTTTCCCCAAAAAGTGCTTTTGCGAAAATGCTTTTAACAGAAAACTTTTCCGTTAAAAGCATTATCGGAAAATCATGCCAGTGTAGACGTAGCCATAATCTAATGCTGGAATACAAAACCACTAGACCAATGGTCACTAACCAGTGGATCTTGGAGCCTCAGGTGAGACTGATTTGGCCAAGATGTTATCAAGGGTAGCATTTCAGCTGTACCCTGCCCCCGCCTCAGACTGCTGTGCCGCTCCTGCCCTTTGCCTTAGAGTTGTCCCCTCAGGAGCCTCCCACTTGCTGTGCAGGGGAGAAGAGGGGCACTAATGTCAGGGTGCCCCCTCTCCACAGACGGGCGAGGGGGCAAACAGTACTTGGGATGGAGTTTGAGCTGCTTTTGGGAGTGGTGCAGGGCAGGGGTGAGCCTGCCTTAGCCTCACTTCACCACCACCCAGAAGCCACCTGAGGTAAGCAATGCATAGCTGGTACCCACATTCCAAAACACTGCCTCAGTTATGAACTCCCTCCTGCAATCCAAGTCTCGGCCCGAGCACCCCTGCATCCAGAGTCTACACCTTAGAACCGTGGTCCAACCAATCAATCATGATCAACTGGTCGATCGCCAGTGTCCAAAATATCAGGCAGATAAGGTTGGTCTAATCCCCTAAGGTTTGACACTTAAAAAATGGACACATTGAACTTGGTTTCTGTAACTATTTAACTTAATTCTGCTAGTGTTATATTGGCAAATGTTTACTAACCAACACAATCCTTTTTTACACTTGAATATAAAATACAGCATTAGAATTTGGTAGTTAATGGAATACATGTTGTAATAGTCAAGTTAGTGGCTGCTATTAAATTCAGTCTTTACTAACAGTTAATACTAAGTAGTCCCATTCCTCCGAGTCTAAAGCTAGGGCAAACAGTGTGGTAAAATAGCAGTTATGGAAGAGGTAATGACTTGGATCTTGCAGAGAAAAAGTTAATTACCAGCTAAATTATAAATTTTGGCTTCCGATTTGATAGTTTGTACAGTTAACATAGAAGTGCTATCTCACTGCATAATGAACACAACAAAACAGAGTGTGTATTGAAAAAAAGCCTTTCCCTTAAATGCTAATGAAACTGGCAATCCTTGGAAGTGAAGACACTATTCAGTCTTACAAAAACTTACAAAATGGTATGTGTAAAGTATAGAGAATATAGGAGGTAAGGTAAAGCAGGATCAAGACCAGATTGATCAGACAGGGAACATGTGACAAGGCAGGCTTAAAAGACAAGAAAAGCTAAGCCAATCATAATTATTTTCAATGGGTGCAGAAAAGCTCACATCTCTCTTACATTCATGAAGAAGCAAGGTTTAAGTCAGACAACAGGAACCACTATTGCAGTAGCAGAGAGGAATGTGGTATGGTCAAGTATGTTAAAAATTAACCTTGCTCAAAGTACACAATTGAAAATAAACAATATAAAGAAATTCCCCAAGTGACAGAACCTTAATGTTACACTACTTGCAAGTGAAAAGCTGCCCAGCTTTTAACCCAACATAGCCAGCCAAACAAGTCACAACAAACACTCCCAAGGCATTAATTACCCAGAAACTCTCAAAATAGAGCAAATGAATAACACAAATGATGTACAGATCCAAGAGCTGAGACTTACAACACTTCCACCACCATATGTGTGAAACAACATATTGGAAGAATACTTAGTTATCAGGTCTTCTGCACCTCTTCCGTTCTGGGTAGCTCTGTCCACAATACTAAACTCATGGTATAGGCAGCTAATAGGAAGTGGCTTCCACAATCAAAGTGAGAGTGCTGATCCCCTCATCATGAAAGGTACGTGTGGTCATGGTCCTCCAGTCCTCTCTCAGATGGACACTTTTGGAATTACCACCAGAAAAACCTTCCAGTTAAATACTTCTGCCTTAATAAGTCAAGTATTATTATTTCCCCACTAGCTACCCTAATAAATTAAATACTCTACCTGCCATCATCACTCCTTATATATTCACAGTCCTGTACTTCACTGGCATTGTAAAATATCATGTCAAAGCTTTAAACTCTAGGAGTTGTTTAAAAAGTGACAGGCAGACCATCTCCCTTTGTATAGTCATTCAAAACTGAATACATCTGTTTGCCTTGCTCTCTTACACATACCAGTCTGCTTTTTTACTCCTTGTATCTTGCAGAGCTAACACAGCTAAGAGGCAATTTGCTGTATTCCTCACTGTGACTGGGGAATGCCAGGGCAGACAAGTTGTGCACTTTGCTCTTGATCCCTGACAGGGACAGGAAAGGGGAAGAGCAATCACCCACCCACCCACACACACAGTCCCCCGGCCAGAGCCCCTTCGCACACCCCAACCCTGACTCCTGCACCCTCCCCACACATCCCCAGCTCTCTGCTCTGAACCCCTCTTTAAGGACCGGAGCAACACTGGGTAAATGTGCTAGTAAATATAAGTGGTTGTGACATACAGGCAGTCCCCGAGTTACGCGGATCCGACTTATGTCGGATCCGCACTTACGAACGGGGCTTTCTCGCCCGGGAGCTCGCAGGCAGCGGGACCGCCCAGAGCGCAGCGGTCCCGCCACCTCGACCTCCGGGGCGAGAAAAGCTGCTCCGGGTGCCCCTGGTCTGCTGGAGACGGTCCCCAGCAGACCAGGGACACCCAGAGCAAAGCCGGGGAGGCGGAGGGGTCCCACGCCTCTGAGGCTTTGCTCTGGCAAAGCCTCAGAGGCGCGGGACTCCGCCACCGCTGCGGCTTTGCTCCTGGTGTCCCTGGTCTGCTGGAGACGGTCCCCAGCAGACCAGAGGCACCGGGAGCAAAGCTGCAGCAGCGGCGGGGTCCTGTGCCTCTGAGGCTTTGCCATAGCAAAGCCTCAGAGGTGCAGGACCCCTCCGCCTCCCCGGCTTTGCTCCGGGTGTCCCTGGTCTGCTGGGGACCGTCTCCAGCAGACCAGGGGGTCAGGGAGCAAAGCCGGAGAGCACGCGGGCAGTGGACAGCCCAGACCAGGGAGACGCAGAGCAAAGCCGCGGAGGACCCGGGCGGTGGGACCGCGGTGGTGCGTCTCGGTCCCCCGCCTGCGTCTCCCTGGTCTGCTGGGGGGGGGGGGCACAGCTAGTACACCTCCCCCCAGCAGTCCAGGCTTTTCTCTGGATGCCTGTGGTAGAGCAGCTGGGGCGCTGCCTGTTGGTCCCGCAGCGCCGCTCCGGGTGCTACTGGACCAACCTGGCAGCACCCCAGCTGCTCTGAATCTGAATTCAGCAGCAGCTGAATCTGGACGCCAGTTCTGACTTTCATACAGATTCAACTTAAGAACAAACCTACAGTCCCTATCTTGTACGTAACCCGGGGACTGCCTGTATTCTAGTGTCGTGGGGGGTGGGGAGAGGAATCTTAACTCGTGGTCATGGGATAAAACGATCTGCAGCAATAGAGAAACAAGTCAGAAAGAGCCCTATTTTCATGTTAATATCTCATGCCACACCATGTGTTCAAAACATGAGCCTGGGATAATGGACCTCACCTCATATCCTAGTCTGTGCCACAAATGAGAATGAGAGGCTTTCTAGCTTTCATCCTAAGCAATCCAGGGCCTTCCTTTGGCACCTATCTGCAATTTGAAAGCATTATTTTTGGACAGTCAGGTGCTAAATAATGTTTGACCATGCTACACAGAATATGGAGGCAACTGGTTATACTCCCTCTTTTGGTGACCTGTATGGAAGAAATCTATGGTTCAGTGTAATCTCATACACAACAGCCCACCACACACAGCCAAACAACCACTTAGCAGCCTTCCTTGCCTGAACAAGTCATAGAAACAAGTGCCAGTAGACGAATCTGACACCATTCCCTACTAGTCAATCATTTAAAACTCTCTACTTAAAACCAAATACAAGAAGGGACGTAGGTTCTGATCCTCCATTTTCCTGCACCTTATGCAATCATTTACACCAGTGCAAAGTGAATAAAAAAATGCTACCATGGTGCTGTGGAAGTGTTTTTAACTAGTCCAAGTAACTTCACAATTTCTTTGCTCCCTAGTGACTTGATTGTCCATTCCAGATATGTAAATGATAACACAAGTGCAGGGCAAAGTGAATGTAAAATAATACCAGATCAGAATGATAGCTTTGCACAAGTATAAGTGACTGGACAAAGTCCAGGGATTCTAGAGAATGAGATCACAGTGGCTCCAGTTCTGGGAAGTTCATAAACAAATGCGTAAGTCTGTCTCTATTAAGGACTGCCCTTAAGTATATCCTTAACTATCTAACCTCTATGGAATTTACACATGTACTTCTGCACTCTCCCTCAATAGGGATTTTTTTAAAACTAGGAATATGTTTAATAAAAACATAAAAGGTCCATGTACTGCAGGAATCTGTATGCTTGCTGTGTACAGGTTTTAATAACTTAAAATAAGTCTGATTGCTGCCTCAACCTGCTTGGTACACATCCATTTGCCTTCAAAGGTTGTAAGAAAATCAGTGTAATCTGTCAAACCTGCCATCATTTTAAGTCTTGTCTGTCACAGAGATTTAAAAACAAGGAAATAATCCAGCAAATTCCAGGACTGTATGATACACATATGTTCCTACAAACTTCATTTACAGAAAAATGTGTATGGAAGTCAGAGAACAGACATATTTCTCATTCAACAACCAAGACTGCCAATGCACAAAAGAACAAAACCAAGTCTCATTTTCCTGAGTGGCAGTCAGCCCCACTTACTTCCCCAGAGATCAAGATTTTAAACATTTCAAGTAGACCATAAAACCACCAGTTAATCTGCACCACTTGGGTGAACTAGTTAAGCATTAATTAAACTCACAGTAAAAAAAAAAAAAAAAAAAAAAAAAAAAAAAAAAATCTTACCACACATATTACTAGTCTGAAGATTGTACAGGCAGTAGTACCACAAACAGCCAGATGGGGGATCTCCAAAAGCAAGTTACTGTTCATGTTAGTAAAAGGTAAATATAAAATTTCTTTCCACCACACTCTGTATAAAGCAGAATTAAATTGAATGAAAAGATTGCAGATTAAACTGACCAGGTTTTTAATCCTTTCCCAGCATCTGTAGTCACATTTTTTTTCTCATCTCCTGTTGCATATTTGTTGTATGGTCTGAAGCGATCATGTTTTGATTATAAAATAATCTCCTGAGTGTGACTTTACATTTGGACTTGGTCCTTATGCTAATGTTGCAGTAGTACCATGGAGGGTAACACTGCCATAATGTTAGAGAGGCTGGGCAAAATACAATAGGCAGCTACTTGGTAATACAACTAAGTAATTAAAAAAAAACCACACTCACCAACTTCAGTCTGGATTCCTTATTCTTTTTCTTGTGAGAAGGATTTGATGATTAACAAGAAGAAGTCTGCATTTTGCATATTTTGCCTGTGGACAATTTGTACCTGAAAGCAAAGTTGTACATAAAACACAAAATTTGGGTCCAGGGGCTACTGAATGCAAGTGCATGATGACAAACTGTATGTAAGTTTCACCCACATTGCAGTTCACCGTCAGTTCCAAACCTCATCAACTGTGCTCTGCAAGTCATGCCAAACTCTGCATGGTGGTTTTTGTTATTGGAGGAGGAGATCAACAACTTCCTTAGGGTACGTCTACACTACAACGTTAGTTCGAACTAACTTAGTTCGAATTAGTTAATTCGAACTAAGCTAATTCGAACTAACGGATCCAGACTAAAAAACTAGTTCGAATTAGCGTTTTGCTAATTCGAACTAGCAAGTCCACATTAAGTAGACCCTGAACAGGGCTTAAGGATGGCCGGAAGCAGTGCCGGCAGGGCATCAGAGGAGGACTTAGAGCGTGGAGCTGCTGTCTCAGGCTAGCCGAGGGCTGCGCTTAAAGGGACCCGACCCCCAACCCGGACAGACAGTTCTCAGGGGTGCCCCGCTAGCAAAGCAGTCCTGGCTTGGAGTTCCCGGAGTACCCACACTGGGCACATCACACCACTCGGCCATCAGCCCGGCTGCACTTGCCGCAGGCTGCCATCTGGGGAGAGGAGGCAATTGGGGGGCTGCAAGAGAGCTTCCACCCCCAGAAGCCCGCAGAGCCAGCCCAGTCCTCCCCATCGGGGGCTCGTACCCCATTCCTCCCTCACCTCCTTCCACTTACCCTTCCCTAGCCCCCCTTCCTGATGTACAAAATAAAGGACAATTGTGTTCAAAAATAGAATCTGTCTTTATTGAACAAAATTGGGGGAGACTGGGAAAAGGAGGTGGGAGAGGGGAAGAGAGAGAGTGGGAGAGGGGAGGGCAACTACAATGATCAGGGGTTGGGAACAGGTGCCATATGAAGAGAGGCTAAAGAGACTGGGACTTCTCAGCTTAGAAAAGAGGAGACGGAGGGGGGACAGGATAGAGGTCTCTAAAAGCAGGAGTTGGGTGGAGAGGGTGCATCCAGAAAAGTTCTTCATTAGTTCCCATAAAGAAGGACTAGAGGACACCAAAGGAAAGGAATGGGTAGCAGGCTTCAAACTAGTAACAGAAAGTTGTTCTTCACAAAGCAAAGAGTCAACCTGTGGAACTCCTTGCTGCAGGAGGCTGTGAAGGCTAGAACTAGAACAGAGTTGAAAGGGAAGTGAGATCAAGTCATGGAGGTTGGGTCCATGGAGTGGTATTAGCCATGGGGTAGGAGTGGTGTCCCTGCCCAAGATTTGTGGAAGGCTGGAGAGGGATGGCACGAGACAAATGGCTTGGTCACTGTCTTCGGTCCATCCCCTCCAGGGTCCCTAGGGTTGGCCGCTGTCGGCAGTAAGCTCAGGGTCGGGGGTCTCACTGGTCTCCCTTGATTTTCATGCACACCTGCTCCTAGGTGGCCAGGCTGGCAGCTCTCCTGCCCTAGACGGCCACCTTCCTGTGCCTAGTGCGGAGGTCGTGGACAAGGTCCACGATGTCCGCACTAGCCCAGGAGGGTGCCCGCCTCTTGCAGTCCCGGGCAAGCTCCCAGGAGCCGCCAGCCTGGTCCCGGGAAGAGGGGGAGGGCTGGGGGTTATCGGGTGGGTGGCTCGATCCATGCCAGGTGCAGGGTCTGCTGGCTGGGTGCTGGCAGGCTTGCACCTGGCCCGGGCACCGTAGCCAGCCTGTGCCCCTTTAAGGAACCCGGGGCCGGGAGGGGGGCAGACGAGTTTCCCTGGTGTTGGCCAGAGTGGCCACCAGGGAAAGCTGGGGAGGGCTAGCCTCCCACTAGTTCGAATTAAGGGTCTACACAGCCCTTAATTCGAACTAGTAAGTTCGAACTAGGCTTAATCCTCATGGAATGAGGATTACCTAGTTCGAACTAAGTGCTCCGTTAGTTCGAATTAAATTCGAACTAACGGAGCGCTAGTGTAGCGCCTATGAAAGTTAGTTCGAACTAACGTCCGTTAGTTCGAACTAACTTTGTAGTGTAGACATACCCTTAGAGACCTAAATCAGGATTTCAAACCCAGCCTCTAATGCTCCATGCCAGCTGGCTAGGTTATTAGCAATTCTTTAGAGGAGATTGGCCAAGTTGTGCCCTCATTTCTGTGGTTTTTGGTGAGGTCTAAATCTGAGAAGAATTTGACCCAATTAATCTACAAATTATTGTATATAACATGGTCATTCCAAGTGCAACTGACAAATAACCCATGCTGAGCAAAACACTTAATGCTGTCACCTCTTTATGGTGACCAGCAGAGGGATATCAGAATTCCCTGCAAGGAACTGTAAGACCTTTTAAGCCTGGTTAACACAATGTTTGTACAGGTGTATCTATTTTGGTTAATGGTAATTTTTAATACCAAAATACTTATGTCTGCATCCACGATAGGGGTTGTGCTGTTATATAGCCACTGAGGCTATGTCTGCACTACCTCTTATGTTGGTATGAGTGAGTAAGGCTATGTTTATACTGCACTTTTGTCAGTGGTAAAACTTTTGTCAGTCAGGGGTGTGAAACCCCACCCTCCACCCACCCGACAAAAGTTTTACCAATGAAAAGTGCTAGGATGGACTGCGCTTTGTTGGTGTGAGATGTTCTCCCACTGACAAAGTTACTGTGCTTTGTACAGTGGGAAAGCTCTCTCCTGCTGGCAAAGAGGGGCTAAAAGAGAAACCTTATGACTACACAGCTGTGCTACTTGTAAGGTACGCAGTGTAAATCACCCCTCTGAGCAACGCAAGTGACATTGACGCAGGTGCTGGTTTAGGTGTTGTTGCGTTGGTGGGAAAGCATCTGCTGACAAAGCTACTGCCACTCACGGGGGCTAGAGTAGTTAAGCTGAGGGGAGAGCTCTCCCCCATCAGCACAAAGTGGCTACATTAGAGAGCTTACAGAGGCACAGCTGCACCACTATAAACTCTCTCCTGTGGCCAAACAGAGGGAACCAACCGGAGGGCACCCCGCAGGGATACGGGCACTGTGTCCATTGCACTCCCAGGCTACGTCTACATTGGCATTATTTTACGCAAGAACTATCTGTGGAAGAGTTCTTGTGCAAAAACTCTTCCAGAAGAGAGCGTCTACACTGGCATGTGCCTTTGTGCAGATGTGCTTTTGCACAAGGGCATCCATGCCAGTGTAGACGCTCTCTTGCACAAGAAAGCTCTGATGGCCATTTTAACCATAGGACTTTCTTGCACAAGAAATTAATGTTGCCTGTCTACACTGGCCTCTTGCGCAAGAACAGTTGCACAAGAGGGCTTATTCCTCAGCGGGAGCATCATAGTTCTTGCGCAAGAAGCGCTGATTTCATACATTAGAATGTCAGTGTTCTTGCGCATGAACTCGCGGCCAGTGTAGACAGGCAGCAAGTTTTGGCGCAAAAGTGGCTGCTTTTGCGCAAGATTGTGCCAATGTAGACACAGTCCCAGCCTCCTCTCTTCACAGGCCTAAGTCCAGGCCCTAACTCTGGTTCTGCACATTGCATTCCCAGCACCAGCAGGCCAGCCTATGGCTCCGTCTCCACAAGTGCTGAGAAGGAAGTGTAACTGGTTTCTTTCTTGGAGGCTCACACCTAGTAAGAGGAGAACAAAGAGAAACCTCAATACTTGGCTGTTTAGAGACTCCCATCATATATATAGTAGCCCAGTGTCCATGAGTCTGTAACGCTGAAATGCTGGCTGTTCCCTCTGGGCGGCACTGTTGCTGAAATGCTGGCTGTTCCCTCTAGGTGGCCCATGCTGCATGGGGAGTGTGGGGCCCAATCGGCCGCTTGCTCCCTCATGGTGGCCTGGCTGAGCGGTGCAGAAGTCAGCCGAGCGCCACGGCGGGAGGGGAAGGGGACGGGGCGGTGATGTGCGGCATGACGGCAGAACCAGGCCCCGCCCCCTGGCCGTGAATGTCACCGCCCCACCCCCCTTCGCCTCCTGCCGTTGTGCTCTGCTGACTTCTGCGCCGCTCAATCAGGCCGTCACGTGGGAGCAAGCGGCGCAAGCGACCATTTGGGCTCCACAGTCTCCATGCAGCACAGAGAGTGTGGAGCCCAAAAGGTCATTTGGGCTCTATGGTCCCCCGAATGAGAGGCAGGAGAGGGAAGAGAAGAGAAAGAGAGACAGAGAGAGAGGCAGGAGGTGAAGGAGAGCTCAGAGAGAGAGAGGAGGCAGTAGGAGGAGCGAGAGACCGGCGGCTCAGGAGAGAAGACCGACATGGAGGAGAGACCTGAAAATCCCATCTTATGACGGGCTAATTGGCTAGTTAAAAAGAATACACTAGAGTTTAAGACAGCTCATCGTGCTGACTAGATGTTATGGAGAGGAGTGCCTCTCATGGGGTTCAACTCACTGCCACAGCCAGTGTTCCCTTTAAGATTTTCCATCTATGAGCAGAGTGCATTTTGTCTTGTGCACCAATATTGAGGTCACGTGCGCGTGTGTGGACGTGTGCCACCATAGCACCCAAGTTATAAACCTCTTCCTTTTCCCCCTCTGCTGCCATGTCTCCCATCCTCCCCTCACCCCATCCACTCCCCTGGTGCCTGCTGCTGCCTCCCACCCCTCATCCTCCTCTGCTGTCCTGGCTCCTGCCCTTCTCACTCCCCTCCGCCCTCCTGGGGCTTGTCACACCTCCCCATCCTCACTGACCCCTGCGCCTGCCCTTCCCATCCCCCCTGTGCCCACCCCTCATCTAGCTCCCATCCCCATCCCCTCTAACCACATACCTTGCTCCAACCCCACTGTCCTCATGCCTACCCCTCCTTTCAACCACTCTTCTTCCAGCACCCACTCCTTCCTCTTCCTTTCTCTTTCCCACATTGCCCCTCCCCTCTCCTCTCCACTTCTAGCATCACCCTGACCCCTCCCCTCCCCCCTCAACACCTTCCCATCCCCCCCACCTCCTCTCCTTTTGCTCTTTCCCCTCATTGTCTCCTCTTGTCCCCCTGGCATTTGTGTCTCCTCCACAATGGCCCTGGGTGCCTTCCCCTTTCTTCTCCTGCCCTGGCTCCCTCCTCTCCCCTCAGCACTAGCCCCTTCCCCTTAGTTATTCCCCTGCCCCTTTCCTTATCTTCTGCCATCCTGACACCTGCACCTGCTGGGTGGGGCACTATGGCAGGCAACGCCGTGCGTGCTGGGGCTGGAGCCAAGGCCTTGGTGCAATTTTTAGTACTGTGGCCTAGGCTCCAGCAGTTGCCACTGAGGCTGCGTGATGGCTGCTCAGCTATTCCTGGGGCAGGCAGTTACCCACCACACGGACCCACCCTCAGGAGCAGTAGGGGCCACAGCTACACAACTTGCTGAGGGGGCGAGCAGGAAGGAAATTCTTGGTGTGCGCCCCTTACAGGGAACCCTGGCCTCAACGCCTCCTGCCAGTCCTGCTGGGAATTCGCTCTATCAACCCCCCAGGCACCCTCTGCTAGCAGTGTCTCACCACCATCACTTCCATGCTGTTCCATGTCTGGACCCACCTTGGTCCTGATCCAGGGCATCCAGGGCAGAGCCCCATCGTATTGCCCCTCTCCTCTCCCAGGGGGAGCAGCAACCCACAGTCTTGTCACTCACCTCAGAGGACCCACTGCAGTCCACAGTGTGGCCTCTTACCCCAGAGGCAAACTGCAGTCTTCAGCCCTGGCAAGTGTAGTGGCCGGGGGAGAGAGGAGGGCGGGGGGAGGGAGAGGACCAGCCTCACCCACTATCCTGGACCTCAACCCAGGGACCCTTTAGTAGCAGCCTCTCATTATCCCTCCTCTAGTCCTAACATCACCTGCTTCTCTGGGTTCCTTCCCCACAGCCCCAGCACCTTTTGCACCTGCCCCAAGCTCTCTTCTACCAGAACCTTGAGCCTTTCAGACATAGCAAGGCCGTCCCTACTGCACAGCCCTCTGGGAAGGAAGGAAGGAAGCCAGCCAGCCTTCCCCCTCAGATTCCTTGCAGTAGGCTCCCTTTCCCTGGTCTGCAGCTACCCTTTTATCAGGGTCAAATGTGCCCAACTTATCTGCAGATGCACCTGTGGCTGCCTGACCCTTAGCCTCTTTAGACTGTTTTTAACACTTGTAGAGCCAACATGAGGCAGATATCCTGTTATAGTGCCATAGAAATAATTTAGATTACATAAATGTGTCTGTAAATTTCCTAAGAACTCATGCATACACAGAAATGTCCTTTGGTCTCCCTAGACTCATTTATTTATATTTTAAAATTTATAAAAGCTTCCCTGACTCTTATTCAATTACTATGAGAGCTACAGAAGACAAAAGTGATTGTGTGCTAAGTGTGCTAAGTGATTCCCTGGGCTCATTGATCAGCAACTATCTCTATCACATTAGATAGCTTGGAACTACCTGTCAATATTTCACGTGGGCAGGGTGCAGGTACTTCTACCTGTGAAGCTGGCATTTTGCTGACACTTCATCAGACGGGATCCACCTGCTGAAAAGTAGAGTGATGAATAGAAAATGCATCTCCCAGTTAGACAGCATAGGAAAGACAATGTCTTTCTAGCAGATGGTTTAGAGCAGGGGTGTCCAAACTTTTTTCAAAGAGGGCCAGATTTGATGAAGTGAACATGCGTGAGGGCCGACCATTTTGCCTGACATTCTTTGAACCATTAAAATTAAATGCAAATTAACTATTTTATGCAAAGTTTATTGCAAACGGCATACTTTTCATTTCGTCACATGGATGACAAATCTAAACAGGTGTTAAATCACTCTGCCTTTCATATCTGAAGGCCAGATGAAAAAAAAATCCAGGAAGCTGAAATATATGTCAGGAACATTGTAAAGTACATGACATATTATTGGTAATAAAGGTTGTCTGTCAACTTTTAAGTTCTAAAAATATGAACAGGAACATAACACCAAGTATACATGTTGTGTCCAAATATATTTATAACTGATTTAGACCAACTGACATTAACTGAGATTTTACAATGTATTCATCTCAATACATATGGATTCGTTGGGGCCATAAAAGATAGATATTGCCAAATTACCTGTGGGGCCGTATTAAACCGGAACACGGGCCGCAATTGGCCCGCGGGCCAGACTTTGGACATGCCTGGTTTAGAGTAAATCCTTTTCTATTTACATTTCTGGTTTTATGTTTACCCAAGCTGGGAAGTTTCTATTCTAATGCATTTCTAGTTTCCTAGCTTACCTCCTTAGGCTTGTCCCAGTGGCAGTTGCCTATTTTATTAACAGTGTCTTGTTTTTAAGGCATGTGTATTTGATAAGAAATGAACAGAATTAATTTAAGGGCCAAACATTCTGCCATCAGTTACACTGGTGTAAATGCAGGACAGCTCCTTTGACTTCAGTACCCTGATGTTACACCAGCACAGCAGGGGAGAATCTGACCCTAAAGACTCAATCCTGCAAGGTTCAAAGCTCCATCTATTCTTCCTGAGGGCACTTCACAGGACTGGACCTGTAGTAGCTGACTCATTTCTATAGTGCAGTGTAGTAGTTAGAATCTCTCTTCTACTACCTGGCAGTTTTCCTTACAATGACACTTTGGAAGTTCCTCCCCCTCTTTATTACTCTTTCATCAGTTCTGCCGAATCCTAGTCAGACTCTGATGTCTAGGAGATTTGTGGTGGTAGCAATAAAACAGGCTGCTAACAAGGAACTGTTAGCAAATCTCATAGCATCCCGCTGCTGCAATAGTTCATTGAAACACTGCCACAAGGAGCCTTTCTAAGCAAACTGTAAGTGGGAGCAAGGGAATTGCTGCCATCTCTTTTAATTAAACAGGATATTGGTTAAACTGAGTACCTTCATCATCCAGGCAATGGCTTTTGCCAGGCAGGGGCTGAAAAAAATGTATAGTAAGGAGTCCAAGAAAGCCAGGAAGACATTGAAAGATGACAGGCACCACCCTGGGTACCATTGCCAAATCCACAAGTGATGACATAAACCAATAGCCAAAGCAGGGGGTATGTCTACACCAGTGTTTCTTAAACTGTGTTCCGTGGCACACCAGTGTGCCGCAAGGCAGTCAGAGGTGTGCCGCGGAGAACAACACAGTTCAAAATGGCCACCCTTAAAGGGGCAGGCAACTTTTTTTCCTCAATAACTTTCCCCCCCAAACTCCTTTTTTTTTTTTTTTTGCTCAACAAAAACATTGTTGGTGTTCCTCATAAAAAAAATTATTGTTTGATGTTCCTCGGTCTTAAAAAGTTTAAGAAACACTGGTCTACACTGAAGAGTTTTTCCCGGAAAAATGGCTGTTTTTCCGGATAGACTACACTTATGTCTACAAGGCTATTGCGTTCTTTCGACAGAAAGTCAAAAGAATGGAGGGGTTTTTCTGACAGCCGTAAACCTCTTTCTCCGAGGAAGAAGCCTTTCTCCGAAAAAGCTTTTTTGGAAAAAAACAAATATGGACACGGAAGAGTGTTTTTTCGAAAGAAGAGGCTTCAAGAAAAAAGCACAGGTGCCCTGGTGGCTACTCCATCCACAGTAATCACAAATGAAATGCAAGTGTCCAATCAATGTAGATGCCATCTTTCGAAAAAGCACATTGCACATCATCACACTTTTGCTGTGTGGACGCTTTCTTTTGAAAAAATTTTGTCCAGAAGATCTTTTCCAGAGAAGCTTCTTCCGAAAGAAGCTTGCAATCTAGATGTAGCCAGGGAGGGCATTCAGTGCCAAAACCTACCCCCCGGCCCTCTAGTCACCATATGGATCCATTTAAAAATGCATTTCTTCCCCTCTCATATGATCCTGGAAGGGCACTCTAGCATTGGTAGGCCCAGGTCTGGGACACGGCCACATTAGCAGACCTCATGGGCTATGTCTACACTGCGATACAAAATCTGTGGCAGAGAGCCTCAGACCCTGGGTCAACAGACTTATGCTCACAGGGCTTGTTGTACAGGGCTAAAAACAGCAGTAGACCCTCCCTCCTGACTGGGTTTCGGAGCTTGGTTTCAAGACCAAATTTCCACAAGCCCATTTGCATCCTCAACAACTTCAAGAGAATGTTCATGGCCTCTCTACCATTGACTATTACATGAGCAAGGGAAAGTGAAAGAGAAGGTAGCTCTGAAACCCACTAGCCCAGGCAGGATGGAGCGCATTTGGGGTTTGTCCACATTAGGGATTTTTGCACTGATGTTGCTATACCAATGTATTACTGAAGTCTCCCCAGCGTAGAGGTGTAGTGCTTGTCTAAGGGGAGGCATCCATGTGATGAGTAACTGTAGCAATGCCAGTGCAAAGTTTTCTAAAGTTCATGGCAGACAGCAATATTTTAGCGCAGGAAGTGAAAAATGTAGTTTTCAATTCAAATGGTATGTGAGGTAGCAAGAAAGATACTGCTTTTCTCTCAACTTGGATAAGGAAAATAGTCATTAATGTCACATGTATTTGTTTACAGTTGATTTCTGATCCTTTCCACTTAGAGTCCCATGTCAATCCCCCTAGTGCAATGTTTGGGTTGCAAATGCCACATGAAAATGTTTGTTAGTGAATACAAATAATCCAAACTCACTATTAGAACAACAACAAAACCCATCCAAAACATTTTTAGGTTGTAGGTTAAAGACCTGGGGCATTTTTATTGAAATTTGTGGCCACATTTGAACTGATGGCAGCCCTTCCTTCATATGCAGATCTTTTACTCTTGAGCTAATGAGAGGAAAGGTGAGCAGACAGCTGCGGATATATATCCAGAGTAGGACAGAAGACAGTTTTAGAGTGTTACCTAGCTCAGTCTAACACGTGTGCTGTAACTTGAGGCAAGATGAGCCTCTAATCTGTGCTACTGTACAACTTACCTTGTCTACGTTACAGTTATATGACATGTATGTTAGAACAAGGTAACACATTCTAACCTTGCCCATACTCTGAATCCTACTCTACATGAACCGGTTCTAGAAAGGCACATTCACCTGAAGGAATATCAGTGGTGTAAATTGGAAGCTCTTTGGCATTGTCTTTTTGTTCTCTGTTTGTACAATGCTTATCACAATCAGTTCCTGGTCTATGACTGGCATTCTTAGGCACTACCACAATACAGGTAACATACAACAACAACAAAGCGGTACTAATCACCTGAGAGCCTTTTGCACAGTCCAGACCTGATCCTCTGAAGTGCTGAGCACCACTCACAGAGTACTTAATGCCTTCACTTTAATTGACTTCATAAAGGCTTAAGAGCACTCAAGCTTCTCCAATGTTTGGGTGGTTAGCAAGGTCTTCCTGAATAAGCCTGATAAATTCTGTTTACCTGAACTTCCTGAGCCTGTTTTTCTGCCCATCTCTAGACCCAGAAGAGAAGCTATAAATGCTGAACATACTTGAACAGTTCTCTATGTTCATGCTGCTGACAAAAGCATTTTTGACCGCTTGCTTAGCTCTACTGCTCAGATCATGTATCATTAATGAGACTAGTATCAGAGGGGTAGCCGTGTTAGTCTGAATCTGCAAAAGCGGCGAGGAGTCCTGTGGCACCTTATAGACTAACTGAAGTGTTGGAGCATAAGCTTTTGTGGGCAAAGACCCATCCAAACATTTTTAGGTTGTAGGTTAAAGACCTACAACCTAAAAAGGTTGCTTCGTCAGATGCAACCTTGCATCTGACGAAGTGGGTCTTTACCCATGAAAGCTTATGCTCCAACACTTCGGTTAGTCTATAAGGTGCCACAGGACTCCTCGCCACTTTTATTAATAAGACTGTCTCTCAAGGTTCAGAGTGAGGGTATGTCTACACTACCACCCTAGTTCGAACTAGGGTGGTTAATGTAGTCATACGAACTTGCAAATGAAGCCCGGGATTTGAATTTCCCGGGCTTCATTTGCATGTTGCCAGACGACGCCACTTTTAAATGTCCGCTAGTGCGGACTCCGTGCCCGCAGCTACACGCGGCACGAACTAGATAGTTCGGAATAGGAAGCCTAGTCCGAACTATCTGTACTCCTCGTGGAACAAGTTCGTATGACTACATTAACCACCCTAGTTCGAACTAGGGTGGTAGTGTAGACATACCCTGACATTTTATATTAGCCAGGACACACTTATAAGTGACCTGGCTATGTTCCATATTCTACCGTGGGCTGTCTGCATAAGAATAGTACTGCCTGAAAAACAGCCCAGGGCAAATTATTTTGCACTTATCATATTAATTTTCCATTATAATATTATGGATATAATCAGACCTTTCATATTGAAAGGGCAAATTCTTCTTCTCAAACTGTATTGCTTATCTGTTATCTATTGGATTGTCCATTGTTTTACCACCATCTGATGGTAGGCACTAGAGAAGGCCAAATATGGTTATTATCCAAATGGCAGATCTCTTCATGGCATATTCTTCACTCCTGCATATAGAACTTCCCTTTGGGTGAGTGGCGGGGCTCCGATTAGAACAAGTGACAAACATGGTGTGGAGCTAAGTGGACTGCCTTAGAGATCGGAGTAAAGGGAGTTTTCTCTTCACGTTTTCCTGTTGAGAAGATCCTACTTTCAAGTAGGAATAAGGGATCTTCCGGAAAAGGGCTTATTTTCCGCAAGATCCCATCTAGACTGGCGCTTTTCTCCGGCAAAACCCTGAGCCGGAAAAAAGCGGCAGCCATGTTCATGCAAATGCCACGGGGGACATTTAAATCCCCTGCGGAATTTGCAATTCCAAAGTGTCTCATTAGCATCCCTTTTACGGAAAAGGGTGCCAATGTAGACACAGCCTTATAGTTTCCACTGCTCTGATTTTTTAACCAGTTGTGGAGATTGTCCTGGTCCACACTACTGAATTACTTCAACACAATACAAGTACGTTACTCAGAGGTGTGAATAATTCATACCCCTGAGTGATGAAGTCATACTGGCCTAAGCACAGGTTTAGACTGCACTATGGTGGCAGAAGAAGCTCTCCTGCTGACATAGCTACTACCTGTAACAGAAGTGGATTAGCTAAGCCAATGGGAGAGGCTAACACTGAAGTCTTGGTGCACCTCCAGGCTGAAGCAAGCAAAACCTATGACTGTGGCTTCTTGAAGAGGATCCTTCAGGAATACAATGATACCTCAGCATCAGAGGAGAACACAGCCATAGCAATCCACAAGGCACTGCATAAAGATGGGGCAGTAGTACCCTTTCTGGTTAGTGTTCTTGCTTGCTTTCTGTGGTGGCCATTCATGTGGTGGCCACACATGAATCCTGTAAATTGCATTGGTGCAGCTCAAGAACTCCATCTGTGCAAATCCCACAAATATTTCAGGGATATTTCCAATCATTACAATCCTGGAGGCCAGCACAGTACTAACAGCCTTGCAAACTTGCATATCTACTGTGCCACCTGTGGCTTTACCAACCTTGCTCTGACTGACATCCACAGACTGTTACAAATCTGCTGGTGGCCTTCACGGAGCAAAGGCCACACACTTGTCCTTCTTCCACCCCTTTGACCCATTATCTGCAAGCATTGTCATGCAAGAATAGGCCATCTTCATCTGTCCATGGTGTTTACCATCTTCTTGGATGCAATCCATCCATCGCTTCCTCAGCTTTCTTAGATGCTCTTTCCTACCATCCTCGCCTGCCAAGTTATCTTCATGTGTTCATTCATCCACTGTCTGAACCAGCAAAGTCATGCTTCCTAGATTTTGCCAGACACCTCATAAACTCTGACTTCCACCCTAATGCTTTCATTTTGAAATCTGTCACTTCATGCAACTCCTCCTATGGTACAAAGAAATCACAAACACCTAGTGGGCTTGAACCTGCCATCTTTTTACCCCTTCCATAAAGCATTGTGAGGTGCACTGTTGCACTTTACATTTGGGCTTTTAGTCTCACTGGCATACAGTTGTTATATATAATACCTGAGATGTTATTGCACATTCTTCCAGCACTCCCTGGTGTGGACTGTAACTCACATTCATGATCACCATCTTCTGCCACCCAGCAACATAACTGAATTGGGGTCAGTCTGGTTTAATCTCTATGCCATGTTCCTTTTCAACCCATGACAGCTTAGCTGGTCATATCACTGATTTACTATTTCCTCTATGGGGTTGTTTTTTTTTAGGCTGTCCTTATCACTATGCTATCTGCATAAAGCAGCTTCTCACCTTTTTCCATCAGGATCTTCCTATTCACACCGTCCAGCAATGTGATAAAAATAAGCAGACTGAATGCCAACCCTGGTGCAGTTCAACTTTCACTTCAAAAGGGACTTGTCATTCCAAAATATGTTTTGATCACTGTTTAGTGGCACCAGCTGGGGGGCTGGGACTGGCCACTCAAGCCAATATATAGCACACAGCTGCTAAAGTGCCATAACATTTGGCTCAATTTGGTGCCCCAAATTTCATGGTGTCCTATTCAGCTGCCTGGTTTGCATATTGGTAGGGACAGCTTTGCTGCTAGGTGTTCCTGGGGCAAACTATTGGAAAGTCCTAACGTCTTCAGGTACAAGAGATGGTTTAACAACAGGGATATCTGCTGCTTCTGTGGCTAACTGCTTTTGTGGCATCCAAACTAGAGAAACGCCTCTGTTTGGCCCGACTTACATTTTCTGGTGGAATCTTTCCTACTTTGAATGAGAACAGATTGAACAGCCTTCGTACATGAATAATTGGGTCAGATGATCAGTCATATACCAGGGTGTGAGGTACAGAGAGTTTGGGTTGGGAGGTTTGATCTTGCCATTCTTCCGGGTTAATAGATCTAAGAAGGGATGGATGCTGTTGAAAGGGCTGGCATTCCTAAGCAGACCAGAAATCAGAATTATTTGAACCAGCTGGGTATGAGAATGACTCCAGCTTTATTGTGACCAATCTTTCAGAGAATCTGCAGGAACATGTTTGGATTGTTTTCTGCTTTTCTAGGTCCAAACACTTTGTGCTCCGAAACCACACCAAAATTGTAAGTCACAAAGAGGGAAGCTTTGACTCTGGCAACTGACGAGATACTCAGAGACTTGTGCAAATATGACTCTACCCTCTGTAGTAGGGCAGTGGTCACCTCCCCTCCTCTGAGTCAGGGTGTATCTAGACTACAGAGTTTTGTTGACAAAAGTGGACTTTTGTTGACAAAACTATACCTGCGTCTACACTACTGCTGAGTTCTGTTGACATAATGTCGACAGAACTCAGCAGTTTTGTCGACGCTGGTAAACCTCATTTTACGAGGCATAACGCCTTCTGTCGACAGAGTTTCTGTCGACAGAAGGTGTTATTGCATGTAAACTGTCCTTTGCGTCTACCTACCATGTCGACAAAGCAGTTTGCTTTGTCGACAGAACTGAATGTAGTGTAGACGCTCTTTGTCGACAGAAGTTTTGTCGACAGTATCTGTCGACAAAACTTCTCTCTGAGGGTACGTCTAGACTACAGGCTTTTGTCGACAGAAGCCACACCACCTCACTACGTCATTAGCATCGCTGTCTAGTATCAACGGACTTGGTGAATCAGGTGCTTGTGCCCTCACCATCTTGGTGATCTGGAGCACCAGTCTATAAGTGCAAGTGCTCACAGCCAATGAGTTTATATGTTCTGGCTCTGAGGCAGGGCTGCACTAACAAGCAGTCTCTAGGCCCACACCCTCAGGACCTAGACTGTGCAGCACAGCACTCAGCCTGTCTTCCTAGCTCTGGCAGATGACAAACGTTTCAGCCTACGGGAGGGAGGCTGCTGTCCCGGAGTTGGGGTTGGCAGAAGGGCAAGAAGGGTACGTGGACCCACCCTACCTCACCAGGTCCCAGCCCAAGGCCCTAACAGTGGTGGAATGTGGGTCAGCAGGAATTCGCCCACAACATGTTGACATGGATTCAGGCCACAACCCAACCAGACAATAATCTAGAGTCTAGTGTCTCTAGGCAACAGTACCCCATCTACTTTACATTTAACCGGTTAACTAATTAAACTGGATTTGACATACCTAATGATACTAGTTTTGCAAATCACTCTGAGATCTCTGGAGGGTGAAGTACTTTATCCAGCCCTAGCAGGCAAGGCTGTAATACTAAGGATTAAGACCTTCTTTTAACATTTGGCCTCTAAAGGCAATCAAGCTATGGAGAATTCAAGTCCCTCACCCCTTTCATTAGGCAATGAGATGTGCCCTTTTGTTATCTCTTGCTTTTCTTTATGCCATTTCCTTGAATATTAACACAGATCATCAGTCTAAGGGTGCTGCCTCAAGCTCATACAACATTTACACCTACTAGGTGGGTACAGGGCCAGTTCCAGGAATGTCAGGCGGCAGCTGGATTTTCAGTTTTATTCAGATAGTTGTAGCTGCAACAATCAAAGTCCCTTGAAGTCTACACCAGTGACTTGTTTTTCTTAGCAAGTTTCCCTACAGTTCTGAATCCCAAGCATCAATCTCCACAAATGCAAGCACATTAATCAGAGTGGCAGGTTTTCGGGAAGTCAGAAGGCTGGTTCTTCCTGTCTTTTGCTCCGGTTGACTCTGAACAGAGTGTATGGAAGGATTTCAATTCATCATGGGGATAAGAAATACAACTTTAAGGAACAGAATGGGTCACATGAATCTGTCCCAGTCTCTACTCATTTCCTATTCTTTCTCCACTCCTTGCAAATATTGCGGGTGTGCCTCCCCACTACTGCTATTACCTAAGAAGATAATGGCAAATACAAATATTTTTATTCTTTACCAGAGATTTCTTTGCTGAGTTTCTGTCTTCTCTTATCAACATTTCATATTGCTGGGAATTCATTCATTTAGCTCTGGGAGCAAATATTGGGCTTTTACCTACCTCCTACATTTTGAGAATCGCCTCCCATTCCCTCACCCCTTTTGGATGCCAACTTTATGCTTGACACCACTCAGGAAGGTAGGGATCTGGTTCCCTTCCCAGCAGAGATGCCCTTAATTCTCAGCAATGGTTCCCTGCAGTGCTCTGTGAAGGAGCAAATTCAGTCTTTTCCCCATGCCTGATGGTTGGAAAAACCATGCATATAGTTGGCACTCAAAAAAACAAGTTGAAACCTTCCATACTTATAATTCCAAAACAGGATAGTTCTGTTGCCCACTCTGTGGGAGTTTTGCTTTAAAACATCTTATGCCAATAGAATCAAAATAATCTATGCAAAGCTTAAGGTTTAACTCACATGTGAAAGAACAAACAGGTAGCATTTTTGGCATATAAAGGTAACACCGATAGCCCCAAATTTCTTGGCACTTTCCTGACACCTCTGCCAACTAGCTGTCAGCCCTACAAATGGTCTTCAGAAACAAGTGCCACTACGGCAATGTGAAGACTAGCAGGAGCAAAGTAAGGCAGGTAGCTGCATTGCCCGGTAGTATTATTTGGTTTCTTTCCTAAACTGTTGCAGAACCAGTTCAGGAAAAAAGAAATCATGGCAATCACTGGGCCAAATTCAAATGGAATGGAAGATAGTGTAAGTTACATGTCAGCAAATGGATTTCTGGGGAGCTTAATTTGGTGTGATTTAAATATAAGAGGCTAACGAAGGGTGTAAAGTATAGCACCACAGACTCCCTTACACGTCACTTCACAGTGTTAGAAGGCAGGAACAATCATCCAGAGGGAGGGAATTTTTAAAAAGAAGCAGATTCTGAAACTCCCTATTTTTCCATGGGCATCTTGAGCCTGACCCAGATGGTCATCACTATCCCGTGAAAGGCATTCTGTGTGGAGGTAGACACAGCACAAGCTGGAAGGCCACATTTATCTGGCAAGCTAAAATAAAGCAATATTCCCAGGTACTAGCACACAGCTGTCTACTACATCCTAAAGATACCACAGCTATACAACATTTGGAAAATGCAGCCATGATGGTAGCCATCACTAAACACCTATTTCATGTATAAAGAATACTATTTGTACAAGTATAGTACAAACTCCTAAGAAAGCCATTCACTTACATCAGGGGTGGCCAACCCATTCTGGGCAAAGAGCCAAGATATCAGTGGATCAAGCGTGAAGAGCCGGGGCAAAGTTGGGGTGAGGGGTTGCCCCTTTAAGAAAACACGTTTAGTGGCTTTTTGGCCACAGCAAGCTCCCGCTGGCTGACGCCATCTTTACCAGCAGACACCATCTTTAATGGCCACGCCAGACGGCTCCCCTGCCTAGGTCAGCACAGGGAGCCAGGAGGAGAGGGCTGTTTTTGAGGTTGCAGGGGTGGCTTTACGAGCCATGGGTGGGGGGGAGGCTTCGCGAGCTGCACCCTGGTGGGAGGAAGTGCCACATATGGCTCACGAGCCGTGGGTTGGCCACGGCTGACTTACATGATCATGAAGCTGCAGTTTAAAGGTGGAAACAGGCTAACGTTGAACATCTGAAAACTGTCATCATCAAAATTTTGCCTCAAACTTTAGTTTAAATTTTGACCAAACCCTCCCCTCTAATCTCCCCCACCCCCAGATTTTCAAAAGTTGTGATTTGCCCCAAGCTGGTTGGAATACTAAGTGACAAAAATGTTCAAAAATCTTTTGACCATCTCTAGTTCAAACACAGCCCAACAATAAGGGAGAAAGTAAGACCACCCCTACACATAAATTAACTCTGGTTTATGTGTAACCCTTCACAGATAGGCTTAAGAGCAAATTAAAACAAACCCAACAAGAAGAGTCGTGTCCATTTTGCAACCTATAATTTTTAAATATAACATTTTATTGCTTAGATGGTTTGATACAGAACAGCTTTACTTTCAATTTGAATTTGGAAGTACTGTACAACTGAATAAAGAGAGGAATAAAAGTACCAAAACAAATGTGTGATTCTCTGTTCATGTGGCATAAACCAGTCTTGTACACAACTCGTAGCAGCAGTTTAAGTTCCCTTTAGAAAAAAATATGAATTCTACACATTTATTATTGTTTCCTGCATGGGCTGAAATCACTAAGATTAAATTTCCTTCTTGAACAGAAAGGAGAGAGAGACACACACGCACACACAGAAGGGGAAAGAAGATTATGAATCATTCTGAAAATGGAATCAGACTGTCACACGGCTCCAAAAAGCCATTTGAGGATAGTCACAAAACATAAGTTTTCTCTTTTTGCGCTTTCACAGTCAAGTGCTTAATGTAGTGATTGAATTATTTCAACGCTAAGTCCATTGCAGCTCTGACAAAAGAATTTCAGAAGATCCATTTTTTTTGTAAAAGCCCTGAGAAAGGAAAAATAAAAGGATTCAAACAAAAAAAAATAGAGAGAGAGCGCGACAAATTAGCTGAACATGCAAACTAAGCCTAAGATTCACCCATAGTTTAAACATGTTATAAACTTCACAGTTTAATATTGGGGAAAAAACAACAACAGAAGTTTTCTCAGTCAAATTCAACTAATGAAAATGTCAATAAAATGTGGCAAGACCTTATAATCTACTAGGATATAGATAAAGGCTAAATAAAGCTTTAAATCAATAGTGATTATTGCTAGCAGATGTCCCGGCAGACTGCTGGGAATTGATTACTTGCTACATTGTTCTGCAGCATATAGTTTAGTAATGGCTTCTCCCCCACAATATTGCGCGGTTTAGTGTGGAGAGCTGCAAAAAAAATCCCAAGAATTAAAAATAAACAACAAACAAAAAAACCAAAAATACCCAAAATAATATAATTATTATAATAGTAATAAAAAATTAAAGGATGTGTGAACCTGTTTAAACTAAGTAGAAAACACCAGGTAAAGTTTTAAAGGAATCATTGGTTCTGATATTTATTAATCTGAAGTAACTTATTTCAAAACTGGTTCATACATCCCTAATAAAAAAAAAAATCACATATACCTCAACCATTTTTTCTTATTTTAATATAAGAGAATATCACTTGAGAACATTTTTCTTCCTTTGAATTCTGTGGAGTTGGATTTCAGTCTCCAGAAATGTGTTGATATCTCTCTTCTTCCAAGTCTAAGGAAAGCAGGACATGCAGGCCCGCTGACGGGGGGAGCAAATGGAGCAATTGCCCTGGGACCTGGGGCTCCTGGCCGCTGCTACTGCATCAGCAGCTGGAACCCCAGGCTCTTTAAATCACTGTGGGAGTACAGCTCCGTGCAGCCCTGAGGATGGGGGTAAGGCTCAGTGCCATAGTCCAGGCAGCGCTGAGGGCTGTCTGTCCTATCCCCATCCCTTCTGACTAAGGGCCTTCCAGGGCATGGAGCTGCCCCCCCACCCCACCTTGCCCAGGAGCCTGTGGCAGCCCCTGAGGACATGTGATTTTGCAGGGGAAGGGAAGGGAGGATCACGGTGTGGGTGTGGGGGCTAGGTGGTACAGAACGGCACAGTGAGACTCCGGCAATACTATGGCTCTGTCTGTCCGAGAGATCATGACCGAAGGACAACAACAGAATGCTGAGCATACCTAAAAATGCACAGCTACAGTAGGATACATTTTGCTTAATTTAGTAAATGAGGGTGGTTGGAATATCTCCTGTTGTAGGCAACAGGAGGCCTGTGGAAAAACCCCAACTCCCAGCATTAAAGTAGTTAAACTATCAATATGCAATTTCGGAACACACACTAGTCTTCAAGCATCAACCCCAAAACCTCAGGAAGAAATGGTTGTTTTGTTTTAATTTATTTTATTTATTTTAACATAACATGTTTTATATTTGTAGTTTTATTACCAGTAGTATTTTCTTGCTTTAGAAAAAACGGTAGCAAGATCACGGTAAGGCTCGCATTTCTTTCTTGCTTTCTTTCAGCTGGAAGACTGAATAACTTGCTCATTAGTAACAAATGTCATCACTGCTGTGATCGGAACCAAACTACTATAGCATTTGCAGTGCCTTCCTCACGCACTTGGGGAAAAGGGAGGAGGGGAGACGATCCTTTCACGACCCTCTCCACACACGGCCATGCAGGCACGCTATCACTAGTGAGATGTTCCCCTGTACATTTGTGAGGATTACTTGCTGGCCTCCATTTGATTCTCCAGTCAGAGGAAGGCTTCCATTTAGGTACAGTAGAAGAGCTGCAACATGAGAGGGGAATTGGTGAAAGCTTAAACAGAGGATCCAAGCTGCACTGTAGATCTCCGAGGGCAAATATTGCCCATTCGTTTCTGCTGACTGCAGAGACTAGCAAACTGATGAATTTATAAAATAATAATAAAATAATAATAATAATATATTGAAGCAAATCAAACATATATAACAGCGGGTGCATAATTTCCATAGGTTAAATTGCTATGTAACTCTTCTCTGTGTACTCAGTCCACAATGGCCAGAAAGAATGTCTTAAAATGGTAACTACACCACCATTTCTAATGCTGAAAAGTGGAAACAAGTTATGAGGTTGAAAACTCTTTGTCTTTCCTGGTTTTGGCTTTAACCAACTTTGAATACCTTCAATGACCATGTCATTAATACCTGTAACTGGATTAATGCTCCATCATATGGCAAAATGCAAGAACACACATACTGAGAAAAATCAGCATCTCATCTGTATTTCCTCTGGCTATCTCACTTGAAATTCATGTAATTTTCTTCCAGTTATTGGCTGTGGTATCCAAGGGCTTTCCCCACCCCACTGCCCCCATTTCCAGCTCAGAGAACAAACACAGCGACTATCACAGATATACAAGAACAAGCTCACACACACTCACACACACACACACACACACACAAACAAACACACCAATACAAAAGGTAACATTAATGCTTAAATGAAAAAGGTCCTCTTCAAATAATTCATTAAAATATTACAAAAAAATCAATTTTTTGGGAAAAAAAATCTATGATACCAAAAGACCTAATAAAGTAGTAAGGCACTCAGATCAGTATATACTGTTGTCTCTTGCATTATTATACTGAAAGGCATATGGCACTGAATCCAGTCTGCCATACTATCCCACAGATGAAGGTTACTCTTACAAAATATACTCCAAAACCTTGCTCTGCTGGCTTTTGTTTGTGTGCTGGGATAGGTCCAATTTCATAGCAAGAAATTCACTCAACTCCCAAAAGCTGTGGTGCATTATCTGCAGAGGCAAGAATGTGATTCATGGGAGATTTTTTGTTGTGCATCTCCAGCAAGTCCTGAATGAAACCTGACGGACTCTCGTGATCACAGTTACCCCGAGATTCCTGATCTTTTGTGATCTGTTTCTGTGCATTCTTGCTGGACTCCGCAAGGCAAGTACTGGATATTTGTCCAGGGGTTTTCTCCTCTTTGCAAAGGGAATCCTTTGCTACATTGGCCAGACTTTCTTTTCGGTTTCTAGAGACAGATGAATGGTTACCAAGGCCTGCAACTGAGTCACACTCGTTTTCCGAGATGGGGTTAGTGCCACTGTGGACCGACTCATTTTCACTGTCTTCTTCACACCTAGACTGAGTTTCCTCTTTATCACTCTCCTTTTCATGGTTCCTAGCATTCTTGACTTTCTGGTGTATGCGCTGATGACGAACCAGGCTGTGTTTCAGAGTGAAGGTCCGTTCACAGGTCTGACATTTGTATGGTCTTTCTCCTAGGATAGAATTAAGATAAAAACATAATGGTCAGATTATAAATACATTTCCCTCTCTTTTCAGGACAGTACAACATACAAAACTGCTCTAGAAAGACACTGAACAGCCACATCAGACTTAACTGTCTTATTTACAGTGTGGGGGGAAAGGTAGGTGGTTTGATTTCAGTTATAATTTAAAACGGCTAATTATGTACTGTAGATAAACAGATATTGCTGGGACATAGATGGGGAAGATGTATAAATAAGCGGCTTAGGGTTTGCAGATACTTGGTTTAGTCTTGTATTAAGAGAAAAGTTTGTATTATAATAAAGTGCATATAGTAATTAACTGGGGCACAGTATATACATTAGGGATGTTAAATAACGGCTATTACTGTAACCATATAGCTGCTAAAAATTTTAGTGGTTACACGGTTACATGCTGGCTCACTGGGAGTAGGGCTGGCAGCCAGTGCAGTCCCGGCTGCTGGTCCCACTCCCGGGAAGCCACCTGCTCTCTGTGCTGCAGAATCTCATACAGGGCTGGCGTTTAACTGTTTGGGTTACTGGTTAAACCATTACAGTCTTATATCCTTAGCATAAATAACATTGCGATTTCCATTTTCAGCTGTCTCTGAGGGGCTAGATTTGTTTTCTGTGGATATTTTAGGTGAGGGACTAAGTTACATGTTCTTTTTTAGCTGTTGGAAGGAGTGGATCTGCCAAAGACCATCAGTCCTCAAACTGACCCTGGGATTGTCTGATTTTTTCCCCCACATCTTGTATTTAGTGTAGTCCCAATGTGCACTGTAGGATTCCCTTTTATGTCACCTGCTACTTGGATATCAAGGCCAACAGCTAGGTTACTAAATAAAAGCCCTGATTCAGAAAAGTACTGAGCTTCTGCTTGGGAGTTGCACATAAGCAGCACCTTTGAAAATGAGGCTGCTTTTTTTTTTTAGGTGTGTCAATTTTAGGCACCAACATTTGTAGGTACTGGCTTTATTGAAATCCTATACTAAAAAAAATGCTTGACTTGCGACTTCAGTAGCAACTGATATTTACAACTCTATCTAAAAGCTATGTAACCATATGGTTTCAAAATCTGTCTGTAAAATGAATTTTTATGAATTTACCTCCAACTACCCTACAGAAAACACAAGACAATGATTTTACAGAATTCTTCATTCTTGCCCATGGCCAGCAGGATCAGGTAGAGAGAGCGCACATCCAGCTCATATGGTTATTTTTTGTTAAATCTTTAGCCATCATATAAACCTCATAGGATTCTAAAGGCATCTGCTATAACATGTATTTTTAAAGGGACAATGCTGTAATTTGGGTTGATGGGTTAGTAATCTGACACACTGTATTCAGCAGCTATAATAATCCATCATGTCTGTTAAAAGTCTATGCCCTTAAATGAGCAACTGTTCTCCCAGAAGTGAAGAAAAGTCTTGTGAAACTCAAAGATGTTTGTGAAACTGAGCCAATGGCATTGATGCAACAGGTTTTTTTACAGGATTAATCAACTGCTCCACTTTCTCTTCCCCGCATCCCCCAGAAAGAATGGAAATTACCACAAAACACTAAAGATTAGCCCTGGGTACAAGTGGGGAGGAAGGGACGCAAAGATTGAATGAGGCTGATGGGCCCAGTTTTACTGGGCAGCCAATATTTTAAAAAGTCAGGCAGCATGTGCGAAAACATTTCTTCCTCAAACACAAGTGGAAGGATGAACATTTTACCCACAAATTATTAAACTAACAAGCATGGAACTTGCTTACAAATGAGTCTACATATAGCAAAACTCCATAGAATCATAGAATACTAGGACTGGAAGGGACCTCAAGCGGTTATCAAGCCCAGTCCCCTGCCCTCATGGCAGGACCCAGCACTGTCTAGATCAGTGTTTCTTAAACTTTTTGAGACCATGGAACACCAAACAATAATATTTTTTTTATGCTGAACACCTATGAAGATTTTCTCCCCCCCCCCCCCCCAAAAAAAAAATTGTTGTCAGACAAAAAAAAGACAAAAACAAAGAAGAGGTCGCAGCACATCTGCGAGTTGTTCACAGAACACCAGTGTTCCGTGGAACAGTTTAAGAAACACTGGTCTAGATTAACCCTGATAGATGTCTGTCTCACTTGCTCTTAAATATCTCCAGAGATGGAGATTCTACAACCTCCCTAGGCAACTTATTCCAGTATTTAACCACTCTGACAGGAAGTTTTTCCTAATGTCCAACCTAAACTTCCCTTGCTGCAGTTTAAGCCCATTGCTTCTTGTCCTATCCTCAGAGGCCAAGGAGAACAATTTTTCTTCCTCCTCCTTGTGACACCCTTTTAGATACTTGAAAATTGCTATAATGTCCCCCCCTGTCAGTCTTCTCTTCTCTAAACTAACCAAGACTAATTCTTTCCATCTTCCCTCACAGAGCATATTTTCTAGGCCTTTAATTAATCCATCTCTTATTAAGTAAAATGAGAGTCCAATAGCGATTCAATGTGTAAATGCTGAGCAAGCTTCAAAGCATGTAAATTTATCAGAGGTTCCTGAGTCAGAGATTAACTTTACTCTCAGAAGGGTCTGGTTAGAACCAGGAAAAAAAAATTTCTTTTTGGCAAAAATATGTTCACACAAAACTGGCAAAGTACTGCAAAGGAACCCTACTGTAACTCAGAATCTGGCCCTGTTTAATGCTGCACAAGCTCTTTCGTGCACTACACATCCTGCCTCCATGGTCAACAGAAAGGAAAACAAATTATGCTAGTCTGGTATGATTCCACTAATATGATGGCTTTTAGATCTTTTTAAAAATGTGAGTGCAATTCAGTATTCATAAATGTGAAGAGACCACAGCAATGGATTGGCCCATTCTTAGTAAAATTAATAAGAAATAATCTCATCCTGCCTTGGAGGAGAAATGCACTAGAGAGGGGTTCATGGCTCTTCCATATCTTATTTTATTCTTCCAACAAAGCATTGTACAAATTTTCCCCACACAACCCTGCCACTGCACCTTAGTCTTAACCCAAAATATTCTTACCATGCTGACCCTAGCCTTCTTTTTTGTTTGATTAATAGGTCTTTTTAAAAAAAGAAAACCTTTCAAGAAAGAGAAAGCATCTCATAGATTTTTGCCACAAATAAATTTGAATAAACAAGGGGAAAAAAGTCAATGTAAATAACTGAAAGAGTCCCCAGTTGGAGGGAGAGGGGGAGGAAAGAGAGGGGGAGGACATCACAAAGACAATATTATAGAAACAACAAGCCATGCAGCTAGTTAAATGTATTACATTTGGGGGGAAAAATCACGCATTATTTTTCAAGACTATTACAGAAAAAGTTAAACCGATTAAAATATATTTGAAGTTACGCAAAGAAAGTGGGAGAGTAGGAGAAAGCGAAAGAATCCAGTAATAAGTCCAACAAGCCTTCAGGAACAATGAAAATATTCAAAGTATCTGACGTGTGGATTTTTGAGGAGCTAGTCCTCAGAAAGCACAAAAACACTATTTGGGTCATCAGAAAGTGCTATGTTAGACTTCAGAATCCTTCCCCCCAAGGCTTTCTTGAACACAGGTGTATCTTACGATATAGTGATTTTGTAATGGACACAAATAAAAACAAAAATGAGACCAAACTAGTTTTTCCTTGTGGCACCACTAATCATGTTAAATTGCGGTTAATTGACTAGTCAAGTAGTTGATGGAATTTCTATCGACTACTTGACTAATCGATAGGCACTTCCACATTCGTCCTTTGAGCACGCTGGGGCTCTTGTACATTTCAAAGGAGGAATGTGGAACTCTGCCTGCAGCCCAGGGCCAGAGGGAAGTCCCTCAGGCGTGCCTGCTTTGAAATGTACAAGAGTCCCCAGTGGGGGCTTTTGTGCATTTCAAAGCCACAGAGTCCTCATGGAGCCGGGGTCAGTGGGGGACTCAGTGTTCCCCGCTGACCCCAGGTTCCATACTGCACTGCATGCTCCAGGGTCAGGTGCGGACTCCCTAGCAGACCTCAGGTTCAGTGCGGCATTTCAGTGGAACCCGAGATCAGCTGAGGACTCCCCAGCTAACCCAGGGATCCGCACAGCATTTCCTCAGAACCTGTGGTCAGCTGAGGACTCCCCAGCTGATCCCTGTTCAGCTGAAATGCCGCACAGAGCCTGGAATCAGCTGGGGTGTCCTCAGCTGATCCTGGGGTCCATGGCGCTGCCTCTTTGAAACACTGAGGCTGACCCCAGGTTCTGGGGAAATGCTGCATGGAACATGGGGTCAGCTGGGGAGTCAATGCTTCTGCGTTTCAAAGTGGCAGCACCGCATAGCTGATTCCCAGCTCAGCTGTGCAGCACTGCCGCTTTGAAATACCCCTTCTTCTGCCCTCTTTGCTGCCTCATTTGATAGAGGCAGCAAGGAGGGGGGCAATTGACTAGTCGACTGACTATCTGATAAGCATTTGCTTATCGGATAGTCAACTAGTCCTTAAACACCACCACTTATTTAGCCATGAAAACTAAATTCACTGCAACGCTTATCCTTCAGGCTTGGAGCCCAATTTTCAAAAGTCATTTTCATTGACATCAAGAGGATCTGTGGATGCTGAGCACTTTGGAAAAGTCACACTAGTGAAGATTTGGTATGGTTTTTTTTAAAGACTTCAATCAGAAATTGGTTTTACATCTGAGAAATTAATACGTTAAGTGTCTTAGTGTGGGTTACTTAAGTGAAGCTTCACCTCTGATTAAAATTTAAATATGAAGTACCCACATTTAACTGGAAAATATGCATCAATGAAAAGTTATGCCAAAAAACAGCACACAAAGGAAGTCCCTTTTCCTGATGTCATTCCAGCTTATTGGTAAGTGAAATTAAGTATGCTAAAATTCTACACATTTGGAACAGTGCGAATGATTCCCACCACTTTGGGCTCAAACTTGTCGCACACTGCAATGTTGAACAATATGTTATTGCATAAGCAGAACCCCATTTATTCCAGGACAATGGCACAATGAAATCACCAGAGGGCATTGTACAAAATTTATTCAACCTGTTATGCTCACGTTCACAGAAAGAGCAACGGCTGATCAGAGTGTTGCCTCTCTCTGAGAGACAGCGAGGAGTGTGAGCAAACTTATCCACCATGGCAGGGAAATGCTGGGTCTGTGGAATCATATGATAAACGGATCCCATTCCTCCAATGTATTCCATTTATAGTGTCATTACACTCCAATGTGCAACACAATATAAGAGAAGTGCAGACACACAGAAGGGGAGAAGCAGCTGGATATAAAATCTGTTCAATAATCTCCCCGCTCTCTCTTGAACTCCAAATTCCACAGCACGATAAGTGGAAAAATAACCCTTTAAAAATGTATGCTAAATACTACCCCCCCCCCAACACACACACAGATAAATATATAATTAACAATGTATTCCCACTGAGTTTTCAGAAGATGTACAGGATTTTGAATGTTTACCCTTCTCTCCCCCATTCCTCTCCTATACATTTTATGTTGCCACAGAAACTTAAACTCGTCTCATAACATAGTTTGGTGTAGGGATGTAAAATTCCATTTAATTAGTTAGCTGGTTAACTGATTAAATCAGGGCAGGAGCACCATGGACGAGGGCCTGCTCCACTCTGGCTGCTTCTGACCCTGTGCTGGGCTGCCGGCTGGGAGCCAGCATCCTGCCTGTGGTGGGCCGTGGGGCTGCTTCTGGGTAATGGTTAACTGTAACCCAGTAAGCATCACCCATTAAGATTAACCAATCACCTGTGAGTTAACCATTTACTCACTCACATCACTATTTGGTTATGCAGCAATTAGAAATCCTGGTACTACTGAGCTCCATCAGGCTGAAGAGCTCAGACAGGATGCTGACCAAAAGCAGCAATCTCCTCCCTGCAGTTGTGTTCCATGTTCTCCCCTTACCTGTATGGGATCTCATGTGTCGTGTCAAGTCCTGTAGAGACCAAAACCGCTTGTTGCACACAGTACAGACTTTCTTCCTCTTGTCTGCTTTTGCGGTACTCTTAGTCCCATTAGTCTTTGGCTTTTTGTCGTCATCACTCTTCTCAAAGGATTTTCTCTCTGTGCTCTCTCCCTCAGAGATGCTTTCACTCTCTTCATTCTCCTTTCCTGTGGTGTCACAGTCCACAGAAGATTCTAGCACCTTTAAGTTCATTGGGGGCTCTTCCTGATCAAGAGAGGAGTCCTGCTTTGGGGGAGCTCCAGCTCCACACTGAACACTTTTGCTTTCATCCTCACTGCTCTTTTCATCCTTTCTGTCCTCACGAGCATGGGCCTTTTTGTGCCGGCCAAGAGTGCCAGCAAATTTGAAGGTTTTTCCACAAACATCACAAGCATGTTTCTTTTCCATCTGAGAGCTGTTACCTGAACTCTGGTCACTCTCTGCCAGCTTAAAGTCCATCAGCTTGCTGGCAAAATTGAGGTCAAGGCTTTTGTTACTTACAGAGTCTTCTTCCGGTCCCTCTTCATACTCATCTGCTTTTTCTTGTGCAGCCTCTTCTCCTTGGGGTGAGTCAGCCTTTTGCTCTTTTTTGGGACTGCAGTTGTTTTCCGGTAGCTCCGTTTCTTCCTCTGGGCGCTCTCTCTCACAAGAGGTCAAATCTAGCACCGCACCTAGAGTCTCCAGATCTGACTGACTGTCTGTAAGCAAAGAGAAGGAAATTTTTATCAGTCAGTGATCCTCCACCAGAATTAACTACATGTTCTGTGAAGGCATTACAGACTTACTAGCATCACTTCTAATTCATTCAAATTATCTACTAGCCATGGCTAGTAAATGTACAGCTAAGAAGAACACAACAACAGACACCCAAAATGAGGCCATTAGGAGTTTGCAACTACATACTTTCTTCTCCAACATAGAGCTACTGGGTTCTTGGATCTCAGTTTCATTGAGCCATAGCATAGTAACTCTCACTACAGAGAACAGATGGTAATGCTCAGATACCAAACAAGGGAGGTAAATGCAGTACAGGCAGTCCCCGGGTTACATGGATCCAACTTACATTGGATCCCTACTTACAAATGGGGTGAGGCAACCCCGCACTAGCTGCTTCCCCCCAGCAGACCAGGGAGACGCGAAGCTAGCGCCCCCCCCCAGCAGACTAGGGAGACGCGGAGCGGCTTTTCTCAGCAGACACCTCAGCTTGAGAATAAAGGACTGAGGGAAGTGAGGTGTGGGAGAATAAAACTGAGCTCTGGAGAAATGTTTGGCTAGAGTTTCCCCTACAATATGTAACAGTTCCGACTTACATACAAATTCAACTTAAGAACAAACCTACAGTCCCTATCTTGTACGTAACCTGGGGACTGCCTGTACTATTATAAATGCATTCCAAAGATTTGCCATTATTTATTTATAGAACAGGAAAGCTTTATGCATTCTAAGAGACTACTTAGTCTATTTAAGATGCAGTTTCTACATAATGGAGCCCCTCTGCAAAATAAAAAAGTGCAATTAATTAATGTAATTAAGTGTTAAAGATTATTATATTCCAAATTTGGGTAGACAAGAGATACAGGTCTTATAGCGACATACATCTGACATACAGAGATCACCACGGAAGTTTGTGCCAGTAAAGGATTCAGTTCTCTATAGTGAACATATTTATAAAAATGATACCACAGGCTAAACCTCTCTAGTCTGGCACTCTCTGGTCCAGCAACATCTGTGGTCTGGCATGATTTTAGTTAGCCAAATGTCCATTTATTGTGCAATGTGGTCAAGTTTCCTCAGTGCCATACAGTTTGTTTACAGCCACCAGCAATCAGTGTTCTGTGCTGCTATTTATCTCTACTTTACCCCTAAATGTCTTCTAAGAGCCCAGTAAGCAGTGGAAGTGTTGGTAATGCTGCTGGACTAGAGAGGTTCAACCTGTACTAGGGATATAAAATCCTGATTAATGAATTAACTGCTTAAAAATTAGGACTGGCTGTCATAGCTGGCTCCTGGCCCTAGCCGTGCAGAGCTGCCTGTTGGCTGGCTGCCTCACATGGGGGTCTGGTTACCCATTCACATCCCTAATCTGTATAATAAACTAAGGCAAAACCAGCAATGAGCGACATCACCCACTGATTTGTAATCCCTGCAACAACCAGAGTGAGTTAACTGCAGCAAGGGAAGTTTAGGTTGGACATTAGGAAAAACTTCCTAACTGTCAGGGTGGTGAAACACTGGAATAAGTTGCCTATGGAGGTTGTGGAATCTCCATCTCTGGAGATATTTAAGAGTAGGTTAGATAAATGTCTATCAGGGATGGTCTAGGCAGTACTGGGTCCTGCCACAAGGGCAGGGGACTGGACTTGATGACCTCTAAAGGTCGCTTCCAGTTCCAGTGTTCTATGATTCTATCAACCTCAACTACTGTGAGACTCCCTGCTTTTATCAACTTGTGTCATATTCTTAATATTGCTTAAAACACCGCTTGAGTTAAATTCCTTCTTTTCTTTAAAGAAAAATGGAGGCAGAAACAGAGAGCTTATAAATGCTATACAAAGTGTGTTTATGTAAATGGAATATAATCCAGATTTGGATGGCAAAATTGAGAATGATGTACGGAATGTAATTGTAATTATTGTGCCTCTTCTCAGTTAAGATTACAGGACACAAGCAAATCAGGTTACCAAAAGCCATGACTCTCCTTGCTTTAGTCAATTGTTTGCAACGTTAATATAAACCTAGACGTTAGTATTCATCAAGTGAACAGTATTACCTTTTATTGTTTATCACAGATCTAATATTTTGAAATGTGCTCTATGTACTCGCAACCAAAATGTTGAACAAAATAACTGTGGATTTAGTGTTTACCTTCAAGTCAAATAGCTGCTTAGTAACTATACAGATTTTAAATTCTTTTCTCGCTGACACATACTCAGCATGTGGATTTTGTCTCAGAATTGCCTAGATTTCTTATGGACCTCAAAATGTCAATCCAGTCCATTGCACTGAGGCAGAACTAAAGCATTATCTACACCATCCCTGATCTGTCAGCAAGATGCAATCTCATTTGTTAAATCAGAATAGATTAGTTTACAAAGGTCGTTAAATGTACCAAGGACCATTGAAGTTTTTAGTAGGACTCATATTCCAACCCGTGAAAACATAGGACTCAACCATAAATTGACACACAAGAGATTTTAAGAAAAGAGAAGACTCTTCACAACAAAGATCACCTGGAAGTTCTTCATAAATGTTTGTGTTCATATGTTGCCCTTTTGGGTAATATTAGCACACAGTTTATATATAGTGGATTTTCAAGTTGGAAATTACAAGAAAGACTTGTGAACAAAAGAGAGGGCCATCTACTGTCATTTGAGAAATTGAACTGAAAATGCTATGGCATAACTCTAAAATTAGCACTGCTAACAGAATATTTATTATATAGCAGAAGTGGTATTTATAGAAAATGCTTCTAGATATTGTGATATTTAAAGTTATCTACCTACTGGTTTTATGGTGGCATTTCAGGCAGGGAAGCAGAACTCCACTGCCTTCTCAAGAGAAAAGCCTCAACTACAGTGATGACCCCCTTATTACATGACAGGCAGAGGTCAAAACAAAAGGGAGGCACATGACAGGTTCTTGAACTACAGGCACTAGTAAATCATCATCATCACTAACCAATCTATGTAGAATATGAGTGAGAGGGGCAAAGAAAACCTGCATCCACCCCAAAGACCTGTACTAGCCCGGGGAAGTAAGGGCAGGTCACAATGATCTTGAAATATTGCAAACCATCCTAAAATGGCTGCCATGTTCTATTACTGTCAATGGGACTGAAGCCATGGGTTGACCCTTAGCAAGACAGGTGCTATCTCCCATTGTTACCAATGGTTTGAAGCCAGGGTGGTCTCAGTGAAGATGTTAAAAAATAACAAATAGTCCTGCAGCACCTTAGAGGCGAACAAAATATGTAGATGGTGTCATGAGCTTTCGTGGGTACAACCCACTTCTTCAGTGAAGATGGCGGCCCTTTAGTCACTACGGGTATGTCTACACTACCCCGCTAGTTCGAACTAGCGGGGTAATGTATGCATACCGCACTTGCTAATGAAGCCCGGGATTTGAATTTCCCGGGCTTCATTAGCATAAGCGGGGAGCCGCCATTTTTAAATCCCCGCTGCTTCGAACCCCGTGCAGCGCGGCTACACGGGGCTCGAACCAGGATGGGCAGCAGGGCCATGGAGACCCGAGTTAGGAGAGTAAGCAGGGTCTCTCATCCCTGTCCCAAGGCCGCAACTGAGTCCAATTGATGAACCCACTGCACTTGAACTAACTGTCAACTTCTTGCTTATTTGGAGCTCCAAATGTTGGCATGTGTGTTTAACAGAAGGGCAACAGCCTTCCTAATTTTGGATTTGGAGCTGCCTTTGACCAGCCAATCATCGAGATAGGGATAGCCTGGACCCCTCAGGTAAGCCGTTACCATTGATATGCATTTCTTTCTCCCAGCCTCGGGGCCATGCCAACCCAAAGGGGAGGTCAGTAAACTGGTTATGGTTCAAACCTACTGTTAACCTAAGAAAACACCTGTGGCCATCAAAGATCATGATATGAAATACGAGTCTTTGAGGTTGAGGGTGGCATTCAAATTTCCCAGATCCAATTTGGCGATAGGGATAATCGAAGCCAAGGAAACCATGAAAAACTTGAGCTTTACCAGATAGCAGTTCAGGTTTTGCAGGTCCAGGATAGGATGAAGGCCTTTTTTGGTTTTCAGAATTAAAAAGTAATGAGAGTAGAAGCCACGGCCTCTGTTCTGGGGCAGTACCTCCTCCACCGCTCCCAAATAGAACAACTTTCCTACCTCCTGTTTAAGAAGTTTCTCATGAGAAGGATCCCTGAAGAGGAAAGGGGAGGGTGGGTGGAAGAGAGGTTAGAAGAAAGCTGGAGGGTACAGTCATGCTGCACTTGGCTAAGACTCAATAGTCCGATGTAATAGCTCTCCAGTCTGTGAAGAAGGACTGGAGATTGGCCAAAAACATTTGAGAAGGATCCGATATGAAAGATATGTCGCCCCCAGGTTCATCCTCAAAAGAGGTGTTTGCCAGAGGGCGTGGCATGGCTGGAAGAGATGAAATGATCTACAGGTCTGATGCTTCCCAGAGATATGGGTTTCTCGGAGAGAAGAAAGAATCTGTGTGGGGGGGTCACTAAGGGTACGTCTAAACTACATAGCTCCGTTGACGGAGCCATGTAGATTTGTTTGTTTGGCAAAGGGAAATGAAGACGCGATTTAAATAATTGCAGTTTCATTTGAATTTAAATGGCTGCCCCGCTCAGCCGATCAGCTTTTTGTCGGCAGATCGGGGCAGTCTGGACGCTCCCCTGCCGACATGAAAGCCCTTTATCGACCTCCCCGGTAAACCTCATTCTACGAGGCATAACGGGGAGGTCGATAAAGGGCTTTCGGGTCGGCATGGGAGCGTCCAGACTAGCGCACTGAGCCGACAAACAGCTGATCAGCTGTTTGTCGGCTCAGTGAGGCAGCCATTTAAATTTAAATGAAGCCGCGATTATTTAAATCGCGGCTTCATTTCCCTTTGCCGATCAGCCTAATCTACATAGCTCCATCGATGGAGCCATGTAGTTTAGACACACCCTAACTGACACAGGCCTGTTGCACCTAGCACATGCTTTAAAGCCAGGGGAGCAGGGATGCCCATCCCCAGGTGCGTGTGTGGGGGGGAGACTAGCTAACCATTAAGTACAACTACTTACAAGTAATTATCAACTGGAATGAAACTAGTTACAACTTAATAGACTACTAAAGCTACAGCCGAAGCTGGAGCATGCAGTTCAAAGCACCATCATCACTGGCAGCAAGAAGGAACTGAGGGAAGTGGGAGCTCAGTAGCACCCTATAAAGGATAGCATGTGCATGCCACTGCAGGTGGTGTTGGAGCAGGGCCCCTATGGATACTGCTGAGGGAAAATCTTCTAGCACCAGTGCATGTGGCAAACACAGACGCCTAAGTCAAATGGACATAAGGAAGCACTTGAAGAACTGAGGGTTATATAATGAAAAAAATGTTTTATACTCATATTAATATGAGTAGTTACTATCAGAAAATGGCTTTATAGTTTCCAAGGAAGTTACAGAAACCCCATTCCCTAACCCTAACTGCAACCCCATCCCATAAGGACATTTATAAACTGGAGTAAACAAAACCAAGGAACACTGCCTCTCGTAGGTGTAAGATGACACATTTTTCGTTATCATCTGAACAGCTTCCACTAGGTGGAACCATTTAGCAAGTTGTGGGTTTTTTAAAACACATATGGTACACTTTTTCTTAGCTCCATCCCTGAAGTGAACACTTTGAATCCCAAGGGTTTATGATACCTAAACTCTAGAGTTATTTTTTCCTTCATCATATTCACTCAAAATATAGATTACTATTATCTCCCCTATTAAATCTAGTCACCTTTAATGAGAATAGTACACCGTAAATACAGCTAGTTTGAGGATTTCAGTCAGATTCCTAAAACCCTTCCAACTAAAGAGAACATTAAAAGCATAAAAGGACAAGTGCAATTTATTTAAAATAAATAAATCCCATTAACTTGTAATAAATGAGTGTGTGCATACTTAAATATAGTAACTGGTAAAAAACCAAGATGCTACAGGTTCTGCTCCTACAAAACCTTCAAGTGTATAGTCATTATTCATGTGAACAGTGCTACTGACTAACATGAGGGAAAATGTTAAAGCCTAAATCCATGTTTTTATGTCCCAGAAGTAGAAATCACTATTTGAATACATCAGAAAGTCTAGAGAATTTCCCAGCTGTTTTAAGGCGACTTCCATTATTTAAGCAGGAAAGTGTTTTTATGCTCTATTGATTTAATGCAAATGGGTCTTCTATATAAGATTCTCTACTAAATAACAACACTTGCCTTAAGACAACTTAATGGCTCTAATGCTAAGCAGCTCTTCCTCCTTTCTCACAAACTATGATCCTGAACCTGCAAAATTGCTATGCATGGTAGTTTTGTAGACCAGAGAGACTGTAATGTCAAGCCCTCTGTCCTGCTAGAAACTAACAATGATCTTTTTAACATGTACTGGAGGCTGCAACACTCATCACAACATCAACATTCTCTAATGCAGACAGGGCTTGAGAGATGTAAGGACAAATCAAGAAATGGAGATTTCTAAGCAATGGTAGATTCTGCTAAACACAATAACTATACTTACCGTAGTAAATACTTGTTCAAAAACCAACTTTTTTTGGAAAAAAAATTCCACTTTGAAGAGCGGAGGTTGGCTTATGAATGGATTCTAAAAGGCAGAGCGACAGTGGGAGATCCAGTGTGAGCCAGGACATATCAGTCCTGGCTCATGCCGGGTCCCTGACGCTGCGGCTCTGCTTTTTAAATGTAGATTCTTACTACATTTAAAAGGCAGAGTGGCAGCAGCGGACCCAGCATGAGCCAGGATACAGCAGTCCCAGCTGCCACCGGGTCTCAGATGCTGCGGCTCTTCCTATATTTAAAAGGCAGAGCCACGGCATCTGGGACCCAGTGTGAACTGAGACTGCTGTGTCCTGGCTCACGTCAGGTCCCTCGCTGCGGCTCTACCTTTTAAATGCAGTAAGAACCTTAGGTGTCTGGGACCGAGCCCCCCCCAAACTTACAGAGAAAAAAATGGCAAAAAAATCACTGGCCTGCTTATAAGGTCCCAGACTGCTGTACTCTGGGGTTGGCTTATAAACAGGTCAGTGACTTTTTACCATTTTTTCTCTGAAAATGCAGGGGGCCGGCTTAAAATAAACAGGCTTATGTTTGAGTATATACAGTAGAGTTTGTAAATGTTTGCCTGGCAGTGGTTCTCAACTTTCTCATACACTGTGGACCTTTTCTGAAATATATCTGTTTCTCTTTCTGTACCACAGAATAAAGAGGCCCTCTCTTAGCTAACCCCCAGTGCCAATTCCATACCTTCACTGCATCATTTAGAGCGGGGCTATTCAACATACAGCCCGCGATGTGGTTTGGGTTTACGTGGGGCTCAGCATGCGGGCGGGATCCTTTGCACATAGCCTCCACTGGGAACATTCTCCACAATGGCGAGTCAATGTAATGGTCTTCTGTTGATATGCATTTTAGTAGTTAAATTCCTGGACTGTCATTGCTCATTAAAAGTGCTGTCATATGGGTGGAAATCAGATAAATATTGCATTTTATTAATATCAGCAGAACTGTTTTAAATGGGGCCTGCGTGTTGTGTAGTCTTCCTTTAATCTTTGTATTCATGCCTGTCAGTGTGAAAGAAGCTATTTGCATATATATTTTCATGTATATGCAACCACACTTAAGTTGTGGCATGTGCTGAGAGTATCATTGTGGCCACTACGGCTTCCAAAGTAGAGTAGCCCTGATTTAGAGCATAGCATTTAGTCACAACAACAAAACAAAGTCACTTTCCTATGTTAGATATGGATATTTTATTATGCCTTCACACACACACACTCTCTCTCTCTATCTCTCTCTCTCTCTCTGTGTAGGTCTTCACATTTATTTCTACCAATTTTTTTCCCTCAGGCCTGAAATCTGACTTTGTCTCTTCTGTATTGTTATACTTTTCTTTGTTTATTCTTTATGGTTTCTCTCTCACCTAGGAAGTAGGAACATACTAGGGCTGCCAGATGGTCTACCAAAAAATACCGGTCACCCTCTTCTGGGTACATCTACACTGTAGGCTTCTGGAAGAGATCTTCCAAAAAAACTTCTGAAAGAGAGCGTCCACACTGCCAAAGCACATCGAAAAAGCAATCTGCTTTTTCGAAAGATAGCATCCATTCAGTATGGACGCTATCTCACATTTAAGCTGTGATTACTATGGACGGAGTGGCCACCAGGGCACCTGTGCTTTTTCCTCTTTCCTCTTCTTCTGAAAAAACTCCTTCTTCCATGTCCACATATACCTTTTTCTGAAAGAGGTCTTTCGGAAAAGGCATTCTTCCTTGTAGAATGAGGATTACCAATGTCAGAAACCCCTGGCGTTCTTTCAATTTTCTTTTGAAAGAACGCAATAGCAGTGTGGATGTAAGTGAAGTTTTTTCGGAAAAATGGCCATTTTTCCGAAAACCTCCCTGTAGTCTAGATGTACCCTCTATTGGAAGATAGAGGTCTCTCCTGTGTAGTCAATACAGAAAAAACTACTGAATAATTACAATTACCCTTGTTCCTATCAGCTTGCCCTTTCTGAACAAACACCACTCCACCCTGAGAAAGCTAACTAAAGCCTTGTGTCATGCAGCAATGAATTTGCTTTGCTTGTCTTCAGTCTCCAAACAAATTAATACAACTTGTCTTGTTATTCTGAACAACCTGGAAGAACTACCTGTGCTATCATGAGATCCAGCATCACTTTCTTTAGACTGGGGGATAAGCCCATTTCTTCTCAGAGAGCAGTTGGCAACTCCATGTTTGCGCAAGAGGTGGCGTTCACAGTTAGATTTGGTAGAAAAGAAGACATCACATTTTTGACAGGGGAAGGGCTTCTGACCTGAAGTGGGAGAAAAAAATATTTATCTATCTTTCTAATGTGTAATAAGAGCCTCTCTCATTTCTTGCTGGTTTGAGACCACGTGTGGTTAATGTAGAGGAAAAATAATCGTCACAACTAAAATTCCATCCTTTTATGCTTGTGTGGATGAAGTTCCCTCTCACCTCCATAGTGTCCCTGGAAAACTACTACAATACACTAAGCTGTAAGCTCCTCAGTGGAGCTCCTCACTGAAGGATCTTTTCTTTGTACGCGTTGTGTCACTGAGCGGATGCAACTTCCCTCTGAAATCACCGGGAAGGCTTTTCCAATGACTTCAACAGAAGCTACATCAGGCCCTGAGTGAACAGCAATGATCATCTCCCTGCAGGAATATGGTCTGCATGTTTGGGATAAGAATTACAAGAGGAGTAGAATATGTAAAAGCTAGAAAAGCAAAACAGAACTGGGTACAGAAAGCTTTAAAAAAGCTAAAGCAAAAACAAATGCCATGCAGTGGAATCAGAACGAACAGAAACAGGCCTAAAAGATACCCCTCTGAAGAAGGAAGAGGTGGCGAAGAAGGCTATGTATAAAAGGAAATCAGATGCTGCAAGAAACCAAATGGTAGCCTCACCACCTTCACACAATGCAGAGAATATGGTCACTTTCCTTACTTTAATCTTCCATGAGTTAGGTTCTGAGCTAATTAGCATCTGAATCTGTATTAGGGACTAATGTGTCACTTAATCCTGTATCTCACCACTGAACTGTGGTAGTAAGATGGCGCTCTTTGTTGTACTGTGTTTCTTTTCTTTCTTGATTTTCTCAGTGTGGATTCAGCGTTCTGCAAGTGGCATGTTATCACTGTCTACAGGCTGATAAAGTGTTCACTTATTAGCTGGCCAGCTAATTATGTTGGCTGTAAAATTAAGACTTGAAATATTTATACCATCTTTGTCTCCACTTGTACTTGGCTCCTTTCCATAATCCAAATATAAAACAGAACTTCAAAGTGGAGGCCCTTATGCAGTTTGCTGCACGTTCGCTCTGTGCAGTTCCATGTTTCTCTGCATATATGCAGTAGTATGGTTGGTTTGAAATGATTTATAACTCAGAATCAGCTTCTCAGATTAGAATCTTCTGACTATTTCTAACATGGAAAGATTTCACACAACCATCTTTGTATAAAACAGTCTCATATATTTATAGCAGTTACAACCTGAATCATTTGTTCTTCTGACCTTAGCACAAACACACACATTAGGCTGAGGTCTTGAGTCCGAACTACAAATCCTGCTTGTTGCGCAAAATGTACTTCCCACACATCCCTAATAGGGATGTAAGCGACTAGTTGTCTAATGATTTGACTAGCCGCTTTCCCTCCTCTTGCTGCCTGTATCAGAGAAGAGCAGTAAGAGAGGGGTGTGTGTGTGTGTGTGTGTGTGTGTGTGTGTGTGTGTGTGTGTGTGTGTGTGTGAGTGAGTGAGAGAGAGAGAGAGAGAGAGAGAGAGAGAGAGAGAGAGAGAGAGAGAGTGTGTGTGTGTGTGTGTGTGTGTGTGTGTGTGTGTGTGTGTGAGAGCTGGTGCTGGCTGACTTACAAGCCAGTCCCCCCCAGCACCTTCTCTGCAAGGGGAACAGGGGAGGCAGAGGGACTGGGCATGAGCCGGGAATCAGCTGATTCCTGACTCATGACCAGTCCCCTGCACTGCACTTCAGCCTTTTAAATATATTAAGAGCTGCCAGATGGCTCTTAACACATTTAAAAGGCAGAGCCCCAGCGGGGTTAGCTCCCAGAGACAGAAGCTAACCCCACTGCAGCTCAGCAGTTCTCTCCCCCTTATCAACTAGTCAATGGAAATTCTATCCGCTAGCTGATTAGCTGGTTAAATGCCATTGAACAGCCCTAATCCCTAAATATTTTGCGAACATCAATTTAAACTTCAATAGATTAAAGAAACACTGTTAGGCCTCAGAATGGCCAGAGACTTTGGAGTCTTTAAAATAAGAACGTCAAAACTGGACCATTCACTCTCCCTCTTTTTTTAATTAAAAAAAAGTTTTACATAAGAAAATGCAGAAAACCCTGGGCAATACTTTTAATAGTAATGAGGATTTTTTCCCCCCTCATTGAACTGAAACACTTTCTCAAAAGTACTAGTTCAAATAGACTCAGGATGTGGCACTAATTCTCAGAAGTTTGTCCAAACTTCCACAATTTTTAAATCAGGTAGCAAATTACATGAAGAGACAATGTTTTGGCCTGCAGGCTTTTTCCCTGGCTTTAAATAACAATTGTTCTTGTGAGAGGATACCTCCTGGAAATAGATGCTTCAGCTTTTTAAAAACTGATTAGGAATGAGTTTGTAGTTTTAATTATTTAGTTTTTCCATAAAGACAATCCTTGCTTGGCCTGAAGCTTGCACATTTGATGTAAGAAGACTTATTGTGGAACTCAGTAAGCAATGCAAAAGAACTACTGTCAGGGTCAGGCAACTTTCAGAGAATCAACCTTCAACTGCATCTATTTAATACACAAAGTTATGAAACAATTATAGCATAATGTAAGAGTTTTTTTAACTTTCTTAGAATCAGCTTATGGTATTTTCAAAATTCATATATATTTTTCTACTGTTCCCATAAGGGGAAAAAATTACTGAGACAAAGTGTTAAAGAGAATACATCAATTCAAAATTAGTTTGCTTCAGATTTGGTTATTAAAATAAATACTTTTTAAAACCTCATTATTAGTTACTTTTCTTATTGGTGCCATTTTATATTTCTCAGTATGGTCAACAAAACAGACTTGTCAGTCTCATTTTATTTATACAGGCTGTCCTCGCTATAAGACCAAGATATGTTCTAAAAAACTTGGACTTACAGCAAAACCACTTTAAGAGGGGAATTTTTTTCCAAATGCTGACTTCCATTTGCACAAATTGTTCTTGGTTTTTTCTGCACGATTTAAGAGTGGAGAATAGGAGGACTTATAACGCATCAGTTCCTACAAGCGTCAATGACTTTAGTGAGGAACGGATGTATACCGGGGCGACTTATAGCAGGGAGGGCCTGTAATTGATTTCATTTCAGGGTCTACTGGTTACTTTGCAAGGTTTTTAAGTCAGTGTTTATTTGTTTAAGAAAGTGCTTCCACCAGTAAGTCTGAGCTACATCTCAATGTTAAAATGTTAATGTCAAAAGCTCATTTTTAAAACTTAAACCATGGGCCAAATTTGATCTGACAGCATCCATTAAAAGAATTATTCAGAAAGGTTTTTAATGAGCATGCCACTGATTTAAAATACATACGATTAACCTTCTGTAGACTCAGGGATCTAAATACACCAACCTTTTTTTCCTACACCATGCACATGCAAGGAACAAAGTGAAATTAACCATCTCCAAGGCACCTTCTTGTTTATTTCACTTTACTTTTGGAACACAGAGGAGGAAGAAGGGAAGAGAAGCAGCAGGGATGTGAGGATGGGAAAAGTAAAGTGAAAGGAAAGGAAAAGGAGCAAATGCAGTCAAACAAAGAAAAATGAAGACAAATATATTAAAAGGACAAAGGTTCAGGTACTCTCAGACATAGTGGTACTGATACCACTTCTATGCTCTTCCAAATAAGAGTATACCTGACCCATTGATACCCAACTGCGAGGTGTGCATCACAAACCAAACCAATGGTATTTCATTTACAAAACAAATTCTTCCATAGAATATTTCCTGCGGTCGCAGAGATGTACGGAGGTGAAGATGGGGAAGTGGCGGAAAACTATATATGAGTAGACCGTGCAAGGGATGAAGCAAGAAATGTGGAGAAGACAGATGGGGAACTTAATGATGGTGCAAGACACCAGAAATGAGGAGGGTGCAATGGTGCTCTCGCAGCATGAAAGAGGAAGAGGTCAGCATGCCAGGGAGTAGTAACAAGCATAAAATAGATACATTTTAAACTTTCTGAATATTTGTATAAACACACTTGTTTAATGTTTGTATGTGAACCCTAATTTAATGGTTGAAATGGTGGAGCTTTTCCTCAGTAGAGTGCTGATTTGCTACGCTAACTGGATAATTTAAATACTTGAGCTTGGGACCAATTGCAGATAAATAACAGATGGGGAAAGATTATTCACCACTTCCCCTACAAAAATCAATCTCTTTTATTTATTTCATAACTGCTTACTACAGAAATATAGGAGAATGTGGGGATACAGACAAGTGGCAAAAGCCAGGACTGTAGGCCTGGCTAGTGAGAATACAGTATCAAGATTTCCCCCTAACTCCTTCAGATCTGTTGAGGCTAGGGATATTAAAAGTTGTTTAAAATAGTAACTGAGGCTATGTCTACACTACGGGGTTTTTCCGGGATACCGTATCCCGGAAAAACTCCACTGCGTCCAGAGAACACGTCTGTTCTTCCACTTTTTTTTTTTGCAAAAGAGCAGATGCACACTTTTGGAAGCCCTGTCTTCCTCCTCCAACAAGCTCTTTCGAAAGAGGAGGCTTTTCTGAAATTTGGCCCAGTGCAGACAGGCCAAATTTTGGAAAAGCCTCTTCCCTAAAAACTATCGGAAAAAGGTACGCAAATTGTGCTTTGCAATTTGCATACCTTTTTCTGATAGATCATTGTAGTGTAGACATAGCCTGTGTAACTGCTGAAAATCATAACAGTTGCAAATGCTGCAGGCTCTGCAATCTATAGCTTAAATAATCTTTATAATGCAAAGTCCACAGTGAAGCCTCCCTAGGAGTGAGGAAGAATTTAACCCATAACATTAATAAGTAAGCATTGTCTTAGCGGTTAATTAAACTCTCACATCCTTAGTTGAGGCCAAAAGCTTCCAGTATTTCCACATTAGGGAATGTATAGCAAACTGAATAAAATAGTCATAGTTTTGATTACAAGATTATAAGATTACATAGTTTTGATTACAAGAAGGCTAAATTGTTTGAATGTTTTCTGACTTGCTTTGAAGTCCAACTAGCGCTACACAATACAATCTGCAAGAGAGGTGTGGGGAAACGGTTTGTTCCCATATCTTCTCCTAGCCTGAAGCTGTCCTCCCTCAAAAATTCCTACTGCATAGCTTTTACTGTCACACTTATCTCTCATCAATATTGTATCTACTATACCTGGTTCCCCACAATTTTTTCTATATTGTCACACATGTGACAAAAGGCCCCATTAATGTTTCAAAATATTTACATATTGTTTTGGTTATTCACAGTTGCCTTTCTGACCAGTGCTTTGTGGGCCTTCCTATCTCACTACTCCAGGGTCAGCCTGTTTAGTCTCTGAGGCATTGTCTACACTAAGTTTTTTGTTGCACTGGTATTCTAGTGTTACCCACGCTAAACTGCATGAATGCAAGTCATAGTTTATATCAGCAAACCACATCAACACTAGGAACATATGCCAGTACAGTTATACCGGTATCACTACACTGATGGCTAAAAATCTCAGTGTAGACAAAGCCAGAATGTATCAGGCTGAATCTGAACTAATTGTAACAATCACTGTGAGTGGTGCCATGAGCAGAGCGGCTGGTCAGAAAGAAGGAGGAGACTCAGCTAGACAGACCACTGGTCTGACCCAGTCCGGCTGTTTTTATTTTTTGTATCTGCCTCACTTAATGCTATCAGGGTATGTCTACACTTGTACCCTATTTCGAAATAGGGATGCAAATGTAGGCATTCGAAATAGTACATGAAGCCGGGATTTAAATATCCCATGCTTCATCGGCATAATTGTGTCCGGGTGCTCCTTCGAAATCGTGCTATTTCAAAATAAAACGCCCTGTGTAACTGTGTTATTTTGAGAGAAAACCCTTCTCTCGAAATAACTGGTAAACCTCATTGTATGAGGAATAACAGTTATTTCGAGAGAAGGGTTTTCTCTCGAAATAACGTGGTTACACCGGCATTTTATTTAAAAACAGCACGATTTCGAAATAGTGCTCGGATGCGATTATGCTAATGAAGCGTGGGATATTTAAATCCCAGCTTCATTTACTATTTCGAATGCCTACATTTGCATCCCTATTTCGAAATAGGGTGCAAGTGTAGACATACCCTCAGGCTGTGTCCAGACTCCATGCCTCCGTCGACGGAGGCATGTAGATTAGCCAGATCGGAAGAGGGAAATGAAGCCGCGATTAAAATAATCGCGGCTTCATTTAAATTTAAATGGCTGCCCCGATCTGCCGATCAGCTGTTTGTCGGCAGATCGGGAGAGTCTGGACGCGATGCCCCGACAAAGAAGCCTTTCTTCATCGACACAGGTAAGCCTCGTGAAACCAGGTTTACCTGTGTCGATGAAGAAAGGCTTCTTTGTCGGCGCATCGCGTCCAGACTCTCCCGATCTGCCGACAAACAGCTGATCGGCAGATCGGGGCAGCCATTTAAATTTAAATGAAGCCGCGATTATTTTAATCGCGGCTTCATTTCCCTCTTCCGATCTGGCTAATCTACATGCCTCCGTCGACGGAGGCATGGAGTCTGGACACAGCCTTAGTGGCCAGCCATCAACGTAGCTGTAATGGTGCAAGTCCCTAGGGTAGAGAAGCAAAGCTGCTATATGAACTACTGGAGCTTAGAGATAAGGTAAATTCCACTAGTGCATGTCATGACTTATTGTGGTTTCCTCTGTCTACACTAGGTGTTTCACTGGGGCATGAACTTTGACGGCTAGTCACTGATGGCTGAAAGCCAGTGCAAACCCCAAGTGTAGACACATCCTAAATCTAATGTTCTGCCTCACACACTGGATGCTGCTTTTTATCCTCTTTGAAGGGGGGTGATTTAGAAGATAATTAAGAGAGACCTCAAACACCCTTTACCTCTGAAAACAAGCTGTGTATTTAACAAGACAGAACAATCTGTTCTGTGCAAGGCAGAAGATAATAGTTTTACTGTTCTGCAAATTACATGCTCATGTCACCCAAAGTGTACTGTAACAGGGATTGCTCTATGGGTCAGAGTGCATTTAAATCTCTTACAAGCAGTAAACTCCTTTGTGAATTGACACTACCTGGTTAATGTACAGAATTTCCATGGGAGAGAGGCTTGCTTACAAATGCCTGTTATTCTTCTTCTGGATGTCAGGATTTGACATTCATTAACACAAAAGCAAATGCTAAGACTTAAACTGCTATTTCTCCTCTTTAAATACAAGAAAAGACAGACTAGGGGTCCAAGACTGCGGCTTTGCTTCTCTTTGTACCGGGATGAGAGTCTACTCCTTGCTTGCTGCAATGCTAGTAGAAAAGGGGAAGTAAAAAGCAATGCAGTATTCACCGCAACATTCACCTCCTCAAAATGCCCTTGCAATATAAAAAGTCAAATTTGGTTTACACAGCAACACAATATTAAGAAAAAGTTCAGAGGAATATATAGTTAAATCTCCTTGCTTCAGGGCATACACCTACCTTCTAAGGCTATGTCTGCACTACCATAATAACTCCCAAAATAACTACTTTGAAATAAGTTTATTCCTCTTTACTAGAAGGAGTTATTATTTTGAAATAACAAGCCTGTTATTTTTAAACAACAGGTTTGGTGGTGTGGATACTCACCGTATTATTTTAAATAAGGAGAGTTATTTAGAAATAACTCCCCAACGTAGACACACCACTAATGTCTGGGGGTAGGAAGAAACATCCCCTATGATGCAAGTTATTATGTAGCTGTTCATTTTGATACTTCTTGCACCTTCCTTCCAAGCTGCGTGTTCCCTGTAAGCTGCAAGGCAGCCCAGCTTCACAGGTGATTAATCAGCCCCGCCCAGTCAGAGGCTCAGGGCTCCTAGCACAAAGCTGACTGACTGGGCCAGGCTGATTACCTGTGAAGCTGGGCTGCTACACAGCTTAGAGGGAACACTGCTAGCCACTATGAGCAACCAGTACCAAACTAGAGACACCATTTGTTTGATTCAGCATAGCACACTACTCGCCTAGGCTATGTCTAGACTGCAGGCTTCTTTCGAAAGAGGCTCTTTCAAAAGATCGCGTCTAGACTGCAGGCGGATCTTTCGAAAGAGAAATCCGCTTTTTCGAAAGAGAGCACCCAGCGAGTCTGGATGCTCTCTTTCGAAGACGGCCTCTTTACATTGAAGAACGCCTTCTTTCGAAAGAGGAACTTTCGAAAGAAGGCGTTCTTCCTCGTGAAATGAGGTTTACCGCCATTGAAAGAAAAGCCGCGTTCTTTCGAAATAATTTCGAAAGAACGCGGCTTGAGTCTGGACGCAGGGGAAGTTTTTTCGGGAAAAGGCTACTTTTCCCGAAAAAAACCCTGAGTCTGGACACGGCCCCAGTTGACTACTCTACAGGCACTTCCACATTCCTCCTTTGAAATGTACAAGAGCTCCCACTGGAGTTCTTGCACATTTCAAAGGAGGAATGCAGAACTCCACATGCAGCCCAGGACCAGCGGGAAGTCCCACTGACTCCAGGTTATATGTGGGTGCCAGCTTTGAAATGTACAGGAGTCCCCAGCGGAGGCTCTTGTGCATTTCAAAGCCACAGCGCCCTCATGGAGCCCGTGCTCCATGCTGTGCTACTGCTTTGAAATGCCACACAGAGCCCGGGTGAGCTGGGGACTCCCCAGCTGACCCGGGGACTCCCCAGCTGACCCTGGGCTCCATGTAAATGTCACGTCGACATTTCAAAGCAGTGCCACAAGGAAATTCCCCCTTGAAGTACCCCCTCTTTCTCTTATCTTATAGAGGCGGCAAAGGGGGGAGGGGAAATCGACTAGTCAGCTAGTCCTCAACATCCTTAATTCTGCTACAGAGTTTTATATTTATTTGTTCTAAGTTTTACATTTCCTTCTATACTTACTGAAGCTGGCATGCTGCTCATGAAGAAAGGCAGCCAAACAATCAACATACTACTATGTACTACATAAGCTCATTTTCAGAATAAAGTTAAAATTAATTGAAAACTAAGGGACAAATTTTCTTCCTACACATAATAAAGGAACTTCACTGAAATCAAGTGAGGCTACAACTACACTATGAACTCAGACTATGATTCTCTTGTTGCATACACATATTTGCACTTACACTCATTGAGCGAGCATGAATATAAATAGCAGCAGCAGAGGGAAGACTGAACAGTGCCAAGTACAAACTGCCTGGATATGTACGTGGCTCAGCTGTTCCACTGCTGCTGCTGCTACTATGACTATACTGTTATTTATACTTGAGCTAATGTGAGTATGTGTACACAAACAGGGGGAATCAGACCTCTAGCCCATAGTGTAGACATAACTTACCCCTTTGATAGTCTTGGCTACAGAAACAAGGAGGGATATATTACTGAGAAACACCATAGCATAGAGGTGCATTATTATACTCCTAAATAATGGAAATGATTGAGAAGTCACAAAACAAAGAGCAAAACTGTTCAGACTACACAACAGGGGAAAAGAATGAACGAACGACACCCTTCCCTTCCTTTCCCTCCCCTTCCTCCTGCTACCCTGGTGTGCCAAGTCTCGTCAGAGAGCCTTTTTCAGGGGGAAATAAGCACAGTAACTATACTCTAAGCATGACAGCATGAGGCTCTCTTACCTGTGTGAGTGAGCATGTGGCGCTGCAGGGAACTCGCCCATGGAAAGACCCGGGGACAATAAGGACAGGTGATTTTTTGCAGGCAGTTTGAGTAAGCATTCCTCTTTCCTCTCAGCAGCTTATCATCAGCAGTTTCTCTCTCATCATCACTTGTTCCATTCCTATCAGCTTCCTCTTTGAAATCATCAGTGGACTGCAGAAATGGACTAAATTTATTAGTGTCTGTGGTAGCCAACATCTTCTCTATGCTAGCAAACTCCCCGCTTGACTCCAGGTCCACACCGCTGCTCGCTTTAGGCTTGTTTTTCGTTCCTTTCTTCCTACCTCTTTTCTTAGCCAATCCAGCATCAGCCACAGCAGACGTTTCTGGAACATTTGGATTATACACCTGCAGAGTAAGGTCACTGGGAAGACTGGAATCTTTCTGGACAGCCATCGTGATTGTCACTTTGGGTTTGGAGTTCCCTGATTTATCAGAACCAGCAGAGCTACTCACTGCCTTGGGACTGGAGTCTGCAGCCTCTGTTTTCAGCAACGCAGGAGCAGAAGACACAGATGAAATGATCTGGGCAATGGAAGCCAGAGGTGGCAGCTCTTTAGTTACTAGAGGCTTTGGCAAAAGAGGTGGCGGCTTAGGCCTCAAGGGTCGCAGCAAGCCAGGGTTGCCAAGAAGAGCTGGGGAAATGATTGGGACGGTCAAATGCAAGGGACCCTTCAGTGGCTGGGAATGTTTGAGGGCTTCATTCTTCTCCATGCTGCCGTTGGCACTGAAGGCCAGAGGGCACTGCTGACCGTTATAGAGCTTGTCATTGTTCCCAAAAACTTGGTCTTGTTTCTTGGCTTCACTCTGGGCATCATCTTTCTCCTTCTTGAGGGCTTTGGGAATCGACAAGTCTATGGGCTCCATGGAACAGTCATAGTGAGACAGAGGAGAGGCGCCAAACAGGTTCTCCTGCTTCACCTGCACTGAGCTTAAGTTTTTGTTCTTTTGTGAGAAGTCTAAGGGCTCATCAAAGTCCATCGGGAAATTACTTGCAGGTTCAAGTTTGATCGGGACATGAGAAGGTGCCCCCCGCAAAAAGCCATTCTGCGGTTCCAGGAAAGGCGTGATGGACTTGCGGTCCATGTAAGTGCTGTCCTCCAGTAGCGGAGGATCTGGCTGGTTCTCTTGAGGACTGCAGTCCACTGCCAGGATGTAGTTCTCTATCTCCCTCTCTTGCACATGTAAGTGTTGCTTGAGGATATGGTGAATGCAGTTTCGCTTGGCTGAGAAGGCAGTGCCGCACTCTTTGCACTCAAATGGCTTCTTCTTCTGGCAGCCGCTGTGAGTCCTCATGTGGATACGCAGAGCGCGATAGTGCTTGAGGTCTTCCCCGCAGATTTTGCACACTGTGTCGGGGGAGCAGAAAGCATCCACCATCTCCGCTGCATTGCTGGTGACATACTCAATGTTCTTTTCTATGTCCTTCCTTGTCACTTTGAGGTGCTTTTTGCGCAGGTGCCTTTCACAGTTGGCTTTCACTGTGAAAGGGTAGTGGCAAATTTTACAGATGTATGGCCTCTCTCCACTGTGCGTCCGCAGGTGCCGAATTAGCGCTGCTTTGTCAGCTGCAATGTATTCACAGATATTGCACTGGTAAGGGGAGATGCCCAAGTGAGAGCGAATGTGAGCCCTCAAGACGCCAGAGAAAGCAAACACCTGGTCGCAGAAGCGACAAGGGTACAAGACTTTCCTCATGGTTGGTGCTTTCTTGTTTGCTGCCCCTGCAATGATGGCCTTGAGGTCCCCTTCTGTGACTTCTTGCTTGATCTTGGCTTCCATACTCAAAGGCAACAGGGCTTCTATGATACTATCTTGTTCCAGCTGGGTTTTCATTTCATGCTGACTCAGAGGATCTGTCTGGAGCTGAGGGAATAATTGTGAAGGACTGGATTTGTTTCCTGATTTGGACAGCATAAGGTGAGTACTGGAAGTGGAGTCCACAGAATTTTTGATCAGCCTCAGTGGCGGCGGGGGAAGGCTTGGACTGATGCATCCAGGTGACGCTTGCTGTGCACTGATCAGCGGCGGTGGTGTAGAGGTTGCTACGACTGTTCGAGGAGCCACCAAGGGCTTTGGTTTCAGTGGTGGCATATGTTTGAAAATAGATTGCACGGGGACAGCAGGAGCCTTAGAAAGTGGCGGAAGACTTATCTGAGGAGGCGCTGAAGAAGCCATCTTCAAGATCTGCTGAATGTCGGCCAGTTCAATGGCAGACTCGTTGGAGATTGGTTTTACCACAATACTGCTGTCGGGCTGAATGATAAAGCCCTTCTGGAAAGGCTGCAGTGACAGGAGCTTCATGTTCTCTTTTGTAGGAGGAAAGACTGAAAAAGAACCTCCCCTGGAAGCAGCTTCCAGAGAAGATATATTCAGCAGGCTAGTGCTGCCAGGTTCCTGAGGTAGGTTACTCTTCAGTGTTCTAAGCTGCATTTCCTGGACCTCATCTTGCATAACCTCCTCCTGTTTGACAGGCTTGATGTCTTTGGTGTGCTGTAGGCCCAAGGATGCCATGTAGACTTTCTGGTCTGGGTTCTCACCTGCTGGGGTCTTCACCTGCGGTTTGTGCTTTTCTTTTCCCTGATCAACCATATGGGTTTGTGTGTGCAGTTTGAGTGCCGAATGCATGGGGAATGCCTTGTTACATGTCTCACAAATAAATCGATGAAATTCACTGATGCATCTTCGCAGATTCGTTTCACACCAGACCTACAAGATAGCCACAAAATAATGTAACTGACCTACTGTTTGAATGAGAAAGCCTAAATATCAAACAAGCCTTATGTTTCTGCAGCAAAAGGAAACACTTTCAATTCTCCTCTCTCAAGAGGCTGCAAACTTTATGGGAAACTTTTTCCAGTGTAAACTAACCTTTTTCAGAAAAAGAAGATTAGGGTGTTTTTTTTTTTTTTAAACAAAACAGCCTTTTATATAATCAATCAACAGAAACAAATCATAGCATAAGTTAACAAGTAATCTGATTAACAAAAGAGAAAACAATTGGGGGGGGAGACACAAAAAAGACGAGAGAGGTTTACAGCAAATGAAATTTATGCAGATTTATTGTTAAATATCTCATAGGGGAACATATCTAAAATTCATGCTTTCTTTTACTAGGGTATGTGTGAATAAATGCAACCCTTGGGCTCCTCGTATGTTGCTATTATTGCTCATGTGGGGGCCAACTTTTTCTACCATTGTTTTATACATGCCATGCTTATTCCAGGACATCACTTCCAAACAGCACAGGGAAGCACTATGTATACAAAATCTAAATTTTGATTTATTCTGGAATCCTCTACGGTTTGAAACTGAGACAAGGAAGAACAACAAAATGATGTGTCTAAGATGGAGGCGGGGAACCTTTTATGTATTGGGGCCGCTGACCCACAGAAAAATCAGTCAGGGGCCGGATAAAAGTAAAAAGCAAGGAAAAACCCCTCATTGACGTGACCCCCAACTAAGAAGCAGAAAGACACTCCCCACATTTCCCCTTGCACGCCAGAGCCTACGGGGGCCTAGACTAGTAGATTTTGTGGGGTCTCCCATACACTCTGGCGTGGGGCTAAAAATGAGGTTTTCAATGTGTGGGAGGGAGCTTCTGGGAAGTGTGCTTGGGATGTGGGGTCTGGGCGGGAGGAACGGTGCAGGAGAAGGTTAGGATTAGTGGGTGCAGGAGTAGGGTATGGGGTCTAGTGATGAGGGGGCACTTACCTGGATCTAGGCAAGATAGATCCAGCCCTCAGGCTATAGGTTCCCCACCCTTGGTCTAAGAAGACATGTTTATGGCCTAAAATTCATCTCCCTTTAAAGAAAGTTAACTCTTGTGTAGAATCCATGGAGAATGCTTAGATTATATTTTTATATACACTATGCATATCTCAATTGTGCATGTACAAATAAAATATGTGTACAAATAAAATAAAAACGTGGGGATGATAATTACGTGATAAATTGCATGAATATGGACCTATTTATCCAGCTTTTTTAAGACTAATTCTGACTTTTCAAACTCCTGAGGAATTTTAATAATAAAAATAATAAAAGAAATCAATCTGCCAAAAATGTTCCCTTGTTTTTTGAATGTGGAATTCCTTCATAAAAAGCATATCAATATGAGATACAGATTGGGATTGTTATAGACAGTCCTGCACCAGTGACAGAATTTAGGTCTAGTATCTTGCTACTTGCCAGAACTAGAAATCAGAAATTATTCCCACTGGGAAGTACAGATTGCTATCTTCCTAATGGGGCAGCCACTGGACCTGGGTGGTCCTGAAGTATTGGACTTTTAAATCCAGGCCCTTCAATATACAAAAGTCTATTCCAGGATGTGGGCTGTTATTGTAGGATTGTGGAGCTTTTTTTGTTTTTGTTTGGTTTTTTTGAGAGGCACGGCAAACGTATTAATTTTCATTTTCTTCTTCTGATGAACTTTTTTCTTTTGAACGCATAACTAAGCCAGATTGGCTCTATAAACAGAGGGATATAAACAAAATTTCCAGTGCAAAATTTTACAACTCAAAAATATTTACAAAAGTCTATAGCACATTCAAAATTTATGCAGGTGTGAGGTTATAGATGTTACAGGCACAAGTTTGGGGGAACTTTCTAATGTCACCCAAAATGTTGCCATGCAGAAGTAATACGAATTTCCCAAACTTTATGCTTATAAAGCCTCTATACCACACCAACATGTACATATAAAGAGCTGAGCAAAGCCCATCATTTATGTCCAACTATATCACATGTCTTGTATAAGTATTTTAAAAGTGGGACAAAAGTAATTCTTTGTTTGGAGGGCTGGAAGAGTTCAGATGGTCTTCAGCAGCCTAAAAAGCTTTCCTTACAAATATTATAAAAGCTCGTGAGAAACTAACCTAAAAGGCATCCTCCAAGATCCTGCTTGAGATCTAACATTTTTCAGGAGGAGAACTGTGGAATCGATAAAGGTTGAATATGTTCTACAGCATTCCACAAAACATTCTACACCTACTCCCTGCATGACCTAATACAAAATCCTTCAATTAATGCATTGGATGAACACAGCTGTGATTCTCAGAGCTAGGGATATATATTACCTGAGAAATGCGAGGGAATTTCCTGCAGGAAAAGTCGGTGAATCCCAAATCGTGGAAGCCTGCTGGAATTGAAGGATTGTTCTGAATGAAAGGCTTTCCCAATGGGTCTCTTGGAAGCTGCTTGTGAATAACTGCATTATGACGCAGCAAACCCCGATGAGTGCGAAAGGTAATACAACAAGTGTCACACCTTGAAAGAAAAGAAACACAGTAAAAGATTACAGAGTGATTTTACATTGGACAGTATTTTTTCTGTCATACTAATAACTGGCTAACAGTAAATAAAGTCATGGCCCATAAAATGCTTAGTAGAACAATTATGACGGTTTGTAAGTCATGTTCACTTTCTATCAGATTCTGGCTAGTACAGGAAGTTCAGAGGAAGTTCAAAGAATGCAACACATGTCACCTGAATGTTACATATTAACGGACAATGAAACATCTGATGAGAGACGGGGACCACAGCGTTCTGACACTGTTCCCATTCTCCTAAATAATCTACTTTGATAGATTTATCTTGCTTAGTTTAAATACAAATTCTGGTACTTAAATGCTGAAAACATCATAATATCGTAGTAGTGGTGAAGTGATGAGAAGTCTAACTGAAGTCAACAAGCATCAGAAATCATATACTCATAGTCTTTTTAATTATTATTCACTGTACTACAGAATTTCTATTGACCCTATAAACAAATGTCTATGTATGAAATAGCAGAAACTGTTTTATGCTCCACTTTACTGTCATATTTTCATTGGTTTCTCTAAAGTAACACTACTTCACACCTCCTTTTAAATTAGAGTATAACCTAATTGGAAAAAGCATCTGAAGCAGATTCAAAAGTTCTCTCATCATATGCACACACCTTTCGCTGTCAATGTATTCCAAATACTGGATGTAGGTGTGAACACATTTTGATACCCACCCCTTAGCTATGATTTCTTGTTTGTCTGAAAGATCCGTCTTAAATCAGATTAATCTGAGAACCAAACAACAGCAATATTTACACAAAGCTGACTTGAATTGTAAATGCTACATTTACAATGCAAGGTTCTCAGAATCCAGCCATACAAATGCAAAGCCAGGCTGCTTTGCAGTGCTCCTGTTCAGCAACATGTAGACCAAGTGCCAAGAACAAGTGTAAACAACTTTATTAAATATCTGGTATCTTAGATTTATACCATGACGAACTCAAATGTCAACACTGTAAATCTTAAGCAAAACATCTCCACTGAATTCAAACAATTCAGAGGTACCTTGCAGCTATACTGTCAATTTTGCATTAAGATGTCCCTTTCACAGAAGTAAATACCAATGAATAACAGTAATTTAAACTCTGTCAGCAGAAATTTTATTTGCAGTATTTTTACATTAAACCCTATTTCTTGCATATCTGCTACGCTGTGCCCAAGAATGAGATTTTCTGCAATTTTCAACTCATTTGTCCCTTCAACGGCTCAGAAGAAGAAGAGAATTGCAGAATCCCATTAATAAAGAAGTTAAAAAAAAACACTAGCTGGTGTTCTGATCTGACTCTTCTGCTCTGCCGTACCTAAATCCATGGTAGTTTTACTGAAAGCACTGTAACTGCCTTCGAAGTAAGAAAACATCCTGCAATTGGAAAGAGCTTCTCTGACTGTTCTGAAGCAGTTTCCTTCTGTTCTGACCACTAAATCACTTCCACTGCTGCTCTTGAACCACATTGCAAATATTCATTGAACTTCTTTTTAAAAAATTTCTTCTCTAAAAATAAAGAGATAACCAAGTCACTCACAAAGTAGCTGACCTCATAGTATCCAAGTGCTGACAGAAACCAGTGTGAAGTATATATAATACTGCTTTTGTCATGCTGCGTAGAAGGACAGCACATGAATATTATGCTCTTGAGCGGTAGTCTGCTTTATCTCCACTATCAGTTCACTTGCATGTTACCTTTATAACTACTGACAGTATACTGTCTGCATGCAATTAAATATGGAATCATAGACATTTACAAAACTTCAAGGGCTCTGCTAAAAGTAATGACAACCTTTGGATAGGCTAGACTCTTAAAAACCAATGCATGAGAGTTCTTAATATCACAATTTGCAACTGCTCTGTTATAGGTACACTGACAATATATCCTGGAAAATCTGGGACAGACACTATTTTAAATCTCCTATCCCGGTGTCCCTAGTATTGAAATGTCCCAGAAAACAGTGGGTGGGGGAGAAAGCCCCACGGTTCCCCACGGATACGACTTGCACATGCTGCCTTTTCTCTGTCCCCGGCTGGGACAGCCTTGCAGCACTTCCTGGAGGCTTTCCTCTTTGCTCCCATTGGTCAGAATCTGACAGTAGGATTTGTCCTGAGCCAGGCTGGGGCAACCGCTAAGCAGCTGATTAGTGGATCTGCTCTGTACATGGTAAACTGAACTCTCAACACATTACAGTAAACTTCCGATAATCCGGCACCTTTAGGACCAAGAGGGTGCCGGATTATCAGATATGCTGGACTATCGGAAGGGGGGGACTATGAGGGGTCTGGGGTGGAGTGGGGGGGTATGCGCCCCTCAGTGCTGTGGGACCAACCCGGCAGCACCCCAGCTGCTCTGCCCCAGACTTCCTAAGTCAGCCGCTGCTGAAACTGGCCAGCGGCTGACTCCGGGAAGTCGGGGGCAGAGCAGCTCCAATTGTCCGGCTGCCTGGAGCACTTCTGGGTTCCAGATGGTGCCGGACCATCAGGAGTGCTGGACCATTGGATTCCGAACCACTGGAGTTTTACTGTATTACCACTGGGACTAGGAACAACAGACTGTCCAGTTAGCGGCTTCACCCAAATCAGTAATGAAATTTGCATACATAAGTGGATTTGAAGCTTTTTTCCTACTCAAATCATTAGACTAATTAGGCAGAAACCAAAACGGATTTTGGTTAAAAAGCAATAAAATGTAATTTCATTCCTAGGGCCACGTAACTACTAGCTCTAGCTATTGTGTATGTACAGCAAACAGAGATATTTTAAGAACTTGATACATGCTTTACATGGGAAACCATTTGCCAGAGTGCAAGGTGGGAGTAGCTATGAGAAATTAACAAAATCGATATTAAACTTCAGTCATAATGTCAGCTGTTTTCCCATAATATTTCTATTAATTTGAAATCCATTGCTAATCTTGAGGGAGGTAAACTCTTGGTATTCCTGATTCCTGGAATCTGAAATCACAGTTACAATGTATATGAAAAAATACAATTTAAATAGAATGATTAATAGGCAAGGGTGCATCAGCAGTGACAAAAAGGAGGAGGGGAAAAGCTCGCCACAAAGTGACGTGGATAGGTGTCTCTCTCACCTGGCCCCAAGTGCTTTAGAGCAGGGGTTCCCAAACTTTTTGACACGGGGACCAGTAAATCCAGTCACGAGTTTCTGGAGGACCGGTAACATTCATTTGCATAATTGCGTATTCATTAAGAAAATGATGAATATTCAACTAAGTTGTTTCTGGTCCTCCCAAAGCTCCCAGTGCCAGCGTTAGCAAAGCTTTAGATACAGTCTCTGACAATATTCTTGCCAGAAAGTTAAGGGAATATGGATTGGATACATGGACTGTAAGATGGATAGAAAGCTGGCTAGATCAGGGTTTCCCAAACTTTCTACTTTAGTTGGAACCCATTTTTTTTCAGTACTCTTTTTTGCAGCCCAAAAATATAAACATGTATAAAAAAAGAATGAAAAATGAATACATTTTCAGTGTTTCACCCGGCTGCATCCTCCGCCCAGCCTGGGCCAGGACTTGGGGGACCCGGCGCCGCATGAGCACTCCAGGAGGCGGGAGCAGGAGCAGATTGGGGTAAAATATCTGGCTAGGAGGGAGAGTGCAAGGAGGGGCAGGGTTGCCAGGTGTCCGGTTTTGTACCAGACAGTCCGGTATTTGAGGGTTTTGTCCGGGAAACAAATTGAGAAATTACCAGACATATAAAATGTCTGGTACTTTCTAATTAGGTACATTTTATTATAATTAGGTGCATCAATCCTTAGCTGGGAACTTCCTGGCTGGTAGATGTGCTCACGATGCGTGAGTGTGTCTACCAGCCAGGCAGTTTGCAACTACTCGAGGGGCCGTGTGTGTGGGCGGGGGGGGAGGGGAAGGGCAAAATGGAATCCCTGGCCAGATTCACTCGTCTGCCAGGGTCTGCATGTGGCCAGGTCAGTCCCACTCCCCCCCCTTCTCCTCCCGATCTCCCCAGTCCAGCCCTGCTGCCCCCGTCCAGCCCTGCTTCCGGTGTCCGGTTCCCCCCGCTCTCCACCAATCTCCCCTGGTCGGCCCTGCTCCCCCGAAAGCCCCCCCACCAGCTCTGCTGCCCCCATCCAGCCCTGCTTCTAGCATCTGGTTCTCCCGTCCTCCTCCTCCTGATCTCCCCCGGCCAGCCCCCCCCTCCAGGGCTGGCTTGAGGCATTCCTGCACCCCGGGCAGTGGGCGCGCAACTCATGTGCGGCTCCGCCCCCGGGCACACAGCACATGTGCAGCCCCACCTCCCAGCAAGCTGCGCACCTTACAGCTGCGATCAGGTGTGTGGTGCCCAATTGCAGTTCTAAGGGGCGCCGCGCGGCACCCCTTACAGCTGCCATCAGGCGCCCCCCATAGGTTGGCGCCCGGGCAGCTGCCTGGCTAGCCCTCCCCTTAATCCAGCCCTGCCCCCCTCCCCCCAGGCTCCTGTCCAGCCCTGGTTCCGCGGCCTGCCCTCTCCGATCTCCGCCGGACAGCCCCGCTACCCCCAACCCAGCTTCTGCCACCCGCCCGCCCCCCACCCCATCTCAGCGGGACAGCCCCACTACCTCCAACCCTGCTTCCATTGGCCGCCCGCCCGGATATCCGCAGGACAGCCCCACTGCCCCTAGCCCTGCTTTTGCCACCCTCCCGCCTGGATCTCTGCGGGACAGCCCCACTGCCCCCAGCCCTGCTTCCCAGCGATCGGTTTCCCCCCGACCTCCTCCCAGCCCGCCCCGCTCTGCTCCCCTCCCGGCAGCCATGCTGAGGCCTGGTATTTTTTTCCCACAGCCCGCTATCGGGCCGCAGCCCATAGTTTGGGAAATGCTGCTTTAAAGCATCAGGAGCTTGGCCCCCTCCTCGGCTTTGCATTGCTCAGCTCCTGCCCGTGGCCACCTGCTGGGAGCTGCTGCCAGCCCAAGTGCGTGAGCAGGGCCTTCTGCTCCAAGCTGCTGGCACTAGTCCAATTCATAGGGCACATATACCCCAGCTGCCAGGAGCCAGCACCAGCTCCCCACAACAGCCCTTTGCCCCTACACACAGTGCTACCAGCGCCAGCACATACTGTGCCCCTGCGCACAGCACCACACACACACTGTCCCTGCCCACAGCACCACACACACACACACTGTCCCTGCACACAGTACCACCACACACACCTCTTTGCCCCTGCTCACAGTGCTACACCCAGTCCTCCCCACACCCTATTGTGCCACCAGAGCCTACTCACACACGCTGCCTCCCTCTACAAACTTCACCATCTCCACACACCCTCTCTCGACACAGTGCCACAAGCATCTCCACACACATGCACGCACGCACAGCACTATCATATGAACCTTGCCCCTACACACACACAACACATCACCGTCACACAGCACAGCAGTACCTCCTTCAGGGCCCAAACCTATACCGATTGGTAAAGGGTGGTGGGAGGAGTTCTTAGAGGGGTAACATGACCCACTTCTAGACCAGTCATCTGCCCCAGAACTCCCCTTGATTGGTCAAATCTGCTCTCAGGGCGGTTCTATGGGGCTCAAACCCATTCCTATTGGCAGAGGACAGTGGGAGGAGTTCTCAAAGGGTTATAATACCCTTAAAGGGTCACGATGCCCTTTATTTTTGGTCACATGTCCATCTTAACCCTAGAAGTACTGCTTCCAGGAGTGGGACTCTGTGTGACCGATGGGCAGGGCCTAAGGAATCGGGGGGGGGGGGGGGGGAGGGGGCGGGTGTGGCTAATGAGGCTGAGGGTGTGGTTAATGTGTCCCTATTTTCAGTTCAGAAAATATGGTCACCATAGTTATAAGGATGTAAAATCCCATTCAATTGGTTAAACATATTATTTATCCGATTAAAGGCAGGGTTGGTGGGGGGAGCTGCTCCAGCTGGGCTGGAGTGCCTCTCCCCTCCCTCCTGCTCACTGCTGGGCTGAAGCAGCCTTCTTCCCCACCCTTGGGCCCACTGCAGAGACTATTCCAACCAAGGACACTGGAGCAGCCCCTGCCTGCAGGGTGCCTGGGCCCACTGCATGCAGGGGCTACTCCATCTCAGCTGGAGCAGCCCCTGTTCATGGTGGCCCTCCCATTGGTGCTAGAACAGCCCCTTGCCTGTGGCAGGCGGAGAGCTGCTCCAGCCCCTACCAGTTAATCTTAATCGGTAAGCCTCATCCATTAAGGGTTAACCAGTTAAACAGTCACATCCCTATTCAGTTACTAGGCCTGTGGTACCTGTTATTCCTTTCTTTAAAAAACAAAACCTACAACAACCCCCACATGTGACACCACATGGGAAGGATGGCAGCAAGGGTTAAATAACTACCAAAAAAACTGGAAAAAACATACAGGCACAAACTCTTAGAAAGGATGAAATATCAAACATGAAAGCAAATGGTGTCATAAGTAACTTTCCATGGTGCCTGAATAGAGGAACAAACTTTCAAGTACTGCATGTATTATAGCATATGGTTCCAGGGTATGAAATACAACCTAGGGTATGTCTACACTTGCAGCCTATTTCGGAATAGGGCTTCAAATGTAGGCATTCGGAATTGCAAATCAAGCCCGGGATTTAAATATCCCGGGCTTGATTTACATCTTCTCAGCCGGGCGCCATTTTTTGAAATTTACAAGTCCGGAATAACTGCTCACATCTACACGTGGCAGTGAAACGGGCATTCGAAATAAAGCCCTATTTCGAACTACCTGTTAAACCTCATTGTAGGAGGAATAATAGGTAGTTTGAAATAGGGCTTTATTTCAAACGCCCGTTTCACTGCCGCAGTTATTCAGGGCTTGTAAATTTCAAAAAATGGCGACCGGCTGGGAAGATGCAAATCAAGCACGGGATATTTAAATCCTGGGCTTGATTTGCAATTCCGAATGCCTACATTTGCAGCCCTATTCCGAAATAGGCTGCAAGTGCAGACATGCCCCTAGTTACTTTGTAATTCATGTTAGTCCAATCAGAAAGTTTATTTGGCCATGCCGTCTTATTATTTATTTGTACTATGGTAATGCCAATAGACCCCAATCATAGATCAGAGCCACAAACACATGAGTTTGATAGAAGTACATTTTGGTTTATGTACATCCTAACCTTTCAGGTACAGCATATCCTCAAGCAGATAAAGAGATGAGTTAAATACAGGTAAGAAATGTGCCTCGATGCAAACATGGCAGCTGTTACGCACTCTGCAATAGGTCTGAGACAGCTCTGGGCATTAAAATCTGTTTTAGTGAGAGGCAAGAAACAGAGAGCTTAGAGTTCCCTTTTAGTATTTTCAAATAATGCCATAATTTCTTTAATTGCCACCTGAGCGGTAAAAGTAAATAGGAATACAAGGGTCTTATCTTGTCTCCATTTACGTTATCAGAAAGACAGCACAGCTAATGGAGTAACTGAACACAGAGTTCTACAGGGAGAGTTAACAGTCAATCCAGGCTGACACCTCACCCCTATGATCTTATGCCCACTCTGTGTGTGATCTATACAGGAGGCCCCCAACTTGCAAAGTGATTGGTTCTGGGGAAAGCGTCGCAAGTCGGGGGTGTCGTAATGTGAACCTACATTTACGTTAGGCACTGTGCACCGTCATAAATGCAGGCCAAGGACCTACATCGGGGGGTTTCGGCCCCTTCCGCACTTACAAAAATGGCTATAAGTGCAGGGAGTCGGAACTTGGGTGGTAGCAAGTTGGGGGCCTCCTGTACTGGCTGCATTTACTCTGTCCTGGGTAGGCTAGAGCTCTGGTGTCCAACATGCTAGCCACTAGCCACATGAGGCTATTTGGCTGGTTGAGTGTGGTTAGTTAGCTATAGCAGTAGCCGCGCTCTAGTGGCTACTACTTCAGAACTGGTTGGACACCACGGGGTTAGAGCTCTGTCAGAAACCATACACAAGATTCTTTCTTTGAGCAGAGTCCTTGACAGCTGTTTGTGCTCTTATGCCACCTACAGTCCAAGGGTCTGTTAGTCTTGACTCGGGGTTGGCAAGAGCCCTCTTTGAAAACTGGCAAATGTTTTCCATTAAATATTCAAAATAGAAATATGTAGGAAAAAATGGATTTTCACAACTGAATTTTTACTTGTTCGTTCCCTTCCTCCTACCCCCGGCTGGATGAGGCAAGAAAGAAGAAAGAAGAAAGAAAAAGGTCAACTGATTTTTTATTTGGTCAGAAAACCCTTTTTGTTCATTAAACATTTGACAAAAAAGTCATGACCAGCTCTAATTGGCAGGTAATATTGCCTTTCTATGTTGGTCCCTAAGGTATATAATCACTGTCCCTTGATGGAGCACCTTAAAGCAGTATTCAAGCTATGTGAGACAGTCAATAGGGAGGAGAGAAAGTATGTGCTGCTCTCCTCTCTCAGGGTATGTCTACACTTCATTCTTTTCTCTCTCTCTCTCTAGGAATGCAAATGCAGACACCCGAAATTGCAAATGAAGCGGGGATTTAAATATTTTCTGTCGAAATAACCCAGTTTTTTCTCTCGAAATAGCGCTATTCTGCAATAGCGCCATAAGGCAATTATGCAAATGTAGTGCGGGATATTTAAATCACTGTTTCATTTGCAATTTCGGATGTCTGCATTTGCATTCCCTCTCTCTCAAGAGAGGAATGAAGTGTAGACATACCGTCAGATGCAACACACAGATTCTCTTGCAGTTCACACTCCTCCATCTCACAGACAGAAACAAAGGGTCGGGCAGTGAGTCAGAGAGGAAGGATCTCTGGATTTAAATCACATAGTGTAGGGAATAGAAATCGTGTCTCACACTCACCACCTGTTGACATGGCTTCAGCTGAGAACACTGAAATAAAACCAGCATGAAAAGACATCACCCAGAAACTTTTGGAACGGCCTCTATCAGCCAGAGACACTTAACTCCAACAGGCCACTCCTAATGTTTCCCAGCTAACTCTTGGCACCTCCTTTCTAAAATCCTCTCCAAGGACAATGGAGGTCATTGTAAATCCACCCTGATGCTGAGGGATGCACAGAGAGTGGCAGGCTCTTAAGGTCTCACAGGATTTGCAAATCTCACTCGGGTTTGTCACTCTTCATTACAGATTCAATGTATAGCCATTTTGCCCAGAATTGTGCATGACAGTTTTTTCATTAAGTACCAAAGACCTCTGAGCTCTTTGTGTGCCATTAATTTAGCTTTCAATGCAATGGCACTACAGCTATATAAGTGCATGCCAATTCTACGACAAAGACATACGGATATTGGTATATTTTATATGGTAACTGGTAAGGGAAGTTTCACATTATACTAGTCAACAACACGCTAAAAATCTTAGTATTATTTCATTTTGAAGTAAGTCGTCATGCTTCACAATACATCACTTTGTAAACTTGTTTATTTTTTTACATATTCAATTAAGATGTAGGAAGCCAGGCCTTAATCCTTTTGCTTTATGCACAGCATTATCTTTCAACTTTTAAATGAAAAACCACATACAAATACAATCTTTCTATGTGGAAAGCATATTCCTAAGCAGCAAAGAAAACAGCTGTTCATCTGTACTTAATGGCTTTGCAAAGAGGACTATTTAAAATGTGAAAAGTCTGACATGTCAAATAAAGAAAGTATTTGAAACATATGGCAATACTTCAGTCACAATGAATAAGAAACCCCTTACCATCTAACAAATATGTCCCAAGCCCACTGCCAAGTCAAATAAAGATGGGATGATTACCTAAAACACAGAAGTCCACAAAGGATTTTAGCAGTGACACCTGAACATCTGAAGGGGGTAAAGGCACTGTGCTTGCAAAGAGGTTTCCAGCTGTACTTGATGTAGGCTGCAACTGTTTTAGAATGTTCTAACCTTTGCTGTAGTTTTCTATAAATGTGAATGCAAAGTGAGCTTTATCTCAGCATATGCAACTAAACCAACAGCTTTCTCCAACTAGAGGCAATGAGGGGGAAAAAGAAGTTGCAGTGAATTTGAGATGGTTTCTCAATCACCTTGCACCTCGTACTGGCATTCAGATCTATGCAAACCAGGTATAAAACACTAACAATCTGTTCTGGTAGTGTTTTATACTTACTTTACATTGGTGCAAAATTCAAGGAAGGGGAGAAACAGGCTCCAGAAGTTACCAGTGCCAACCTATAATGTTAGGGTTCCCAGATGGTTTAACCAAAAATACCGAACCTCCCCCCCCAAAAAAAACCCCCAAAACAAAACACCAGAGAAAAAATTCTGTTGAGGAAAAAAAAGGGGGAGACCAAAGCTGTTGAGAAAAAAAAAAGGGACCCAGAGAGTTAAGTAAAAAACAAAAAACAAAAACAACCCCCCCCTCAAAACAATGTGGTCCCTTTAAGAAACGCTTTTGAGGCTTTTTGGCCCTAACAGGTTGCCGGTGGCTGACTGCCATCTTGCCTCCCTGCACTGGGTCAGACAGCTCCCCTGTGGAACCACTAAGCACCCGGGATTTTCACCTCCTGGCCAGGAAAAAAAAAAATCATAAAATACTGGACTGTCCAGTTCAATACTGGACACTTGGTAACCCTATCTAATGTAGATGTGAAACAACAATGTAAAGTGGTCCACCTTGTTGCCAATGCAGCACGTCTACATTAGTATAGTAAGGGTTTGCAAGAGTAATCACACCCATACAAATTATGTTAATGTATACAAGCCCTAAATTTACAAAGGAATAAAATATATAATTTAAAAAGGAATGCTGGCATGGAAATAACAATTAACATAAAAACATTTTAATGTCCTCTTGAAAAACTGTTAACTATGTAGTTTACTCAAGAGGCAAGCCAAGATGTGCAGCACTTATGACAAAAGCAGATATGCAAGAGAGGTTTACATTAGCAGGACCTACTCATTATCTTATTCTCTGGGCCAATCCTAATTTGTCAGCAATGTAAATAACTTAAAAAAAAAACCTGAACAGCTTTCCTTAAAAGGAGATGCAGAATCACTTGTACAAGTAGTTCACATTGTTAAGAAGTGACAATACAGACATATAGCAAAGACTCTTAATTTGATCTCTCATCATTTTAGATTTCAGAAGTCATTGTCTTTCAAATTCTAAATTATTATACCTCTACTGTTCTGTTACGAGAAATTAAAAATAAACATTAGCTTCCGTTTTATACAAGACCCAGATAAAAGCAATGGTTAAATGTCTTAGGTGTTTAAGCTTCTGGATCTATAGCCGAAGATGACTAAAATGTAAAAAATTCTCAGAGCTGTGTGGATCATGACAATGCTATTCTGCAAGTATGGAATTAAGCAAACAAAAGCTACATTAAATTTCCAGTCCCCATTTAAAAAGGATTTTTAAAAAATGCATGAAATTTTTCCATACCGACTTTGTCCTTTTCTAACCAATATTTTAAGTGACTGTCACAAACAAAATTTCAGTATATACATACATTACACCGTATACACAGTATATGACAGAATCATTTAACAGAAAACTATACAAATAAAGCATTCAGCTCCTCACACTTGAATCCCAAATGCGTCAATATTATTAAGGTAGAATTTATATGGAACTCCTTTTAAAGGGCCAATGCAATGTGCTGGCATTTTACATGGAAAATGGAACAAGGTAGGGAGGTTATGGTGGGGGGGGGGGGAGGAGATAAATTATGCCTTCTCATCTAATTTTTTACTCCAAATGCATAGGTGGGAGAAAAGGACTGCAGTGGAAACACAATTCTATCACTGGCTGTTTCAACTGTGGAGAAGGCTGTAATAATCCCCTCCCTCTCCCCCCCAGAAATAACTTTTTTTAAGGTTAAAATTTTCCATTTTACTTGTAAAGTTCTTATCAAGCGACAGACCGATTGCTTCTTGAAAGTATTTCACGGTTCACATTTTACTTATCTTGCCTCCTATTCTAGGAAGAGATGGGACCGAAGGAGAGCAAATTGGTTTATGTTCCTATTTAGCTCCACCCAGTTCCAGACATTCAACTCCTTTCTGGACAACCCCTTTCCCTCCCCTGCCTCTGCACCCACAGCTCTGACAAATGATGTCGAACAGCTGCTCTAATCTCTTCCAGTTGCTGGTAGACAGAGTGATGGAAGAGTGGCAGCTCTCTCATCCCGGCTGCTGTCTTCCAAAGATCCCAGAGAATCCACTCAGCTACAGTCACAGATGTCTAATACATGCCCTCTCCCATTTGCTACCCTTCCAACAAGCCAACTCCATTTTTTCCAACTCTGACTCAATGCAGTGTGAAACACAGCAAGAGTCTGACAAGTTTTCTTATGTAAGGGTTAGTACAAAAGCTGCACATTACAATACTACACTGTGCAAAATCTGCACAAAGCACAAGGCTGAAGAGAGACTTCCCTTGTAAAGTATAGGAGGTTTCTGACATAGCAGACTAAGCCTCTGACGCAAGCAGTTTTAATTAAGTCAACAAACGTGGGGCTTTTATTTTAACTTTTCCCTCACCCTCCATGGCCTCTTCTGATTTGCTTTTACTTTGTTCTCCCTTCAACCTACTTTTCTCTCTCTGCCCTCAAGACAATAAAACAAAACAAAAACAAAAAACAAAACAGAAGAAGGCTGGAACCATTTAATCAGGCATTCTATTTATAGGATGATGCTTAGCAAGGACACAATGCTACGTACATTCCAAATGCTGCATATTGCCCTTGTAGTCTGGACCAACATGTAAAAGCTTGTGCAGCTCTGAGATAAACCACAGTGACGTTTCAAAGACAGCATTTTAGAACCTGTTGGTATGCTGCAGAGTCAGTTTCAGCATGACTATATTGTGACTCCTATACTCAAAGTAATCCAGGTGAACCTGACCATCACCAGATAAAATCACAAGTTACTTTCTGAACAGATTTCTCAGTTAGGTCTTAACTTTCTTCCCTACCCTTTTTTGGTAGCAACTTAATGAATTCTGTTTGCTTACAAAGGACTGATTTTTCTACTGTCAAGGCAGATTCTGACATCTTTCCTCATGCAGAATTGGACCTCGGTCTGTGAGCAGACTCACTGACTTCAATGGAATTATTTATGGAGTTAGGTATTGTTTAGCATGAGTAAGAGGAGCCAGAATATGGACCATAGTTATCTGTATAACAAAAAATTCAGCCCACTTTCTTATAGCTTAGTTAATAACTTTGACTCTAAAAGATAAACATTAAGAAAGCTACTTGACAGAATCACAGAGCTAGAGGCTACACATGACCAGAACCAATTTTGATCCATTTTTTAAAAGACTATTACAAATGTACCATAGGGGCATGGGGGGAGGAGGGGGCATGTATAGTTCAGCATCAAATGGCTACAAAAAACTCCATATACACAACACACATGCTATGTATAGACTACATCTCTCTGTCGACAGAGGGATACAAATCAAGCACGTCGAAACTGCTAATGAAGCAGGGATTTAAATATCCTGTGCTTCATTAGCATAAACATGGACGCCACTTTTTTCCAAAATCGAGCTTCTTTTTCGGGGGGGGGGGGGGGGGGGGAGGGGGGAGAGAAACAAAAAAAAACCCCAGCAGTCTAGACATAGCTGGGAAAAAGTAAACCCTTTTTCAACAGATCCTGTAAACCTCATTTTTTAAGGAATACGAGATCTGTCAAAAAGGGTTTATTTTCAACAGATCCGCATCTAGACTGCCTTTTTTTTCCGAAAAAGCTCCATTTCGGAAAAAAGTGGTGGCCATGTTTATGCTAATGAAGCACGGGATATTTAAATCCCTGCTTCATTAGCAATTTCAACGTGCCTAATCTACATCTCTCTGTCGACAGAGAGGTATAGTCTAGACACAGCCACAGATAGGTTAATGTACAGATGTATCTCTGAGCCCACAAATGCAATTTTACCACTTGGACCCCCATTTGAAAATTCAGTCCCTCATGTATCACAATTTTCCTTTCAAATATAAAATAGATGCATGTTTCAACAAGCTTTCACATAAATTCATAAAAAATATCTGCTACAGAAGAGAGCCCCAATGACTGTTCTCTCTCACTACACTAAGGGAAAAAGCACATCTCTCTCCAAGAGCTTGTCTCTACACTAGAACAGTTCTCTCTTGATGATAATAGGTGTTAGCTGAACCTGTACTGATCATGTGGCTTGCCCAGGTCTTGCAGCTCAACCATGCTCAACAGGTGTTCAGCTGCATTTTGTCCCCAGTTGATGCTGTCACTAGACCTACCTAGTTTTTTTAGTGCCACAACCCCTGGGAGATGAGATGGACAAGCACACGAAGGACCTCCTGTATCAGCTTCAATCCCTTTCCCCTTCATGAAGCTCCATGCTGTAGTACACTCAGCACATCATCCTGTTTCCAAACTAGATATTCAACACCCTGCAACATCCTACACAGCTTCACATAGGGGATGTCCTCTCTGCAGCCACTCACTATCTGATATCCTATCCAGGAGTTTCAGATTCCCACAGTCACAGCACAATGCGGTCCCTGTATCGGCCAGGCTGTCTCCACGTCTGACCAGGATTCAAGTGCTCTGTTCAATTTCCTTGTTCTCTTTTAAATAAAAACATGAGCGTGCACTCTAGCTAAAATCCTAGTCTGTTCTGACAAACCAGCACAAGGACAGATACTTTCATAAACCTCTCCCTGTATTATTTCTCAGTTTCATTTTATTTAGTCAGTGAATAAAGCATTCTCCAGCTTGGCTGCATGTTTTTGTTTTTGTTTTTTTGCAGAGGGAGGGGGAGAAGAAGGGATTGGTTTTGTTTCCTGGAGACCATTAGGATTACTTTCTGCCAAAGTTTATTGTTTGCTTACAGGACTTTTTGGTTTGAAGCCAATCTCTGATCTCGATCACATGGGCGACTCAAATCAGCTCACTGGAGTTACTCTGGATTTAAATTATTCTAAATGACAACAGAGTCTGGTTCCTTGTTTCTATCAGCAGAGCACTGTTTAAACTCTTCAAGCAAGTAGCTCTTGTGACAGAACAGAATGCCAGTGAATTGAACTGACAACTACGTGCAACTGACCCCTTTGGCTTACTGTTTTTAGCTCCACCCTGTCTAGTAGCAGTGACTAGAGTAGGTTGGGTGAATAATCCACACTACTACAATTTAAAATCACTGTAATTAGAAAGGCGGAATAGCAGGATTTTTAACTTGCCAGAACCAGAAATAAGGAGTCTGGGGGTTCATCTATTCTGGAATATTTTGTACCTGTCCTATGGCATTTGCTATTGGTAGTGGTTTAAATTCTTGTGTATACTGGGCTCAGGATTATTCAGCACAGTACTATGAGAGCGATGTTCAGATTTACGACGTGCTGAAAAAGCTTGGACCTGATTTATGCTGACACTGGTACTAGAGAACAGGTATGCAATTTTATAATGTTACAAAGAGCACACACCTTTGGCATTGAAGGCTGTTTCAGGTGGCAGTGTCATCACGTATGCAGATAAACATAGAACTTTGGGTCTTGGTAAACAAGTAAATTAGTTTCATCGGCATTTTGTTTTCAAATATATTCACTGTGTCATTTTTATGTCTACAGGTATATCCTAGAAAAATATAAACTATTTGTGATTTTAAATGAATCTTTTTTTGTTGGTGTTTAAAATTTTTTTCGTGTACTTTAAGAGAATTCTACAATTCAGTCTCCTGACTAATTTCTCTATTGATTGTTGATTAAAGGAACCATCATAACAAAGTGCAGAAATATACTGCTGCATGTGAGAAATATTCCAGATACTTTTTAAAAGTTTCATTACTTATCAAATATAATTTTGAATATAAGAAGAAAGGCCCTTTCATCTTGGCTGGACTTTGAAAGTTAAATACTTCCGCAAATTTTTGCAGGATTGAGGCCTAATGTTGCACCTCTGTCCAGTATCCTGCAACCTACGACAGGTATTGCCAGGAAGTGTACCAAACCCAGTCTGACCTGAACTGCAAGTAGGAAACCATCTCTCGGATATAGGAACTGATCTCTTCCACCTATGTGATGTCATATACCACCAGGATTCCATGGTTTGAATATAAAAGTTCAAGTAATTTTTCTGCTTAGACAATGCTGGCAACACCTCTTCAAGTTAGTACTTTCCATTTTAGGCAAATCTAAGACACAATTTTCAGTTGCTTCTAACTTTGCCACACTTTGATTGTTAGGTCTGAAATTTTCCATGCCTGGTATCTGCCTCTGACTGTTGTTTCCCCCTTTTTTGTTGGGTAAAAGTTTTAGCAAAATAGATCTGCTGAGTCTGAAAGTAAAGTATGACAAAATGTCAATTTCCCCTCCTTCCTTAATAAGTATTTGCCACTGTTTTGTTGAGAGGCTCTAGCACCCTCCCCAGCATTTGAAATTTGGCATGGGGAGTGTTGCCAAAATGTGCCTTCACTATTTTTGTGAAAATCTACTCAAATTTGTTTGAGTTATATGCCTAATAAAAACAATTAAAAAAAAATAAAAATCATTACCTGGACATGCTCAACATAAATTCGTAAGATTTCATCTTACTGAATCTACAGAGAAGAGCCTTCTACAGTTACCAGTTACCCCAGCGGTAAATGTCATTACAATGGATCTAAAGTTCCCAATCCTGCTGATAATCCATGGAGGCTGGTAGTGGGGGGGAACACAATACGTTCCAGATAATGGAATTTCTATTCTGTCAGTTTGCTGGGGTCCTGCAAAGTAGTTAAGAGTTAATGAATCTGCATTTAAAGATGCTGTCTTGAATGGCCCAAAAGAATGCATTTTTCAGCCAGCTCAGTTAACCTAGTTTTTAACACTATAAGAAAATTTCTTTTATGGCTCATTAAGATGCAGGCCAACACACGTGAAGCCATATGAGCTCACCTTGCCATTGCAATTAAATAAAAACATGCATTTTAAAATGTGTCTAGCTAGCCTCCAAAATGAATAGCTCCTCCCTAATCTCTTTTCTGCTGGGACAGAAGAATGAGTGTTAGGGATAGGGAAAATAGTCACTGGGTCCCCCTAAAGCTGTGCAAATAAAAGGTAATCTTTGGGTAGAATAAAACCACCAAGTAAGTGAAAAGATTTTTGGTGTGTATGTACATTTTTTAAAACACCAGGTTTTACTTTAAGCCTGTTCCGTTGTACTTGCCAAAGGAAAGAAGAGAAACCTCACACGCTGCCTCTAGAGGTTTCTCCTTGGGAAATCCTTACGTTTCATACTTCTTGAGTTTTGCTGGTGCTGCTGATGCAGTTGTGAGTTGTCTATCAGGTGACATTTACAGGCATGTTCCCATGTTTGACAGCAACTGGGAGCCACAAAAGATTCCAGAGAAGCAAGCCTCTCTGTGTGGGATTTCTCGTGTTCCCTGTTGGCTGCGTAGCAGTTTCCCAGCTCTGCTAATTATATCAATGCTCTGATATAAACTTGCCAAAATAGCTGGAGCCCTGCTGCTGCCCAGGCTGCAGAGAAATCACTGGCTTCTTTAAATAATCCAAGCAGGGGAGGAAGAGGATAAAAACAGCACTGTTGTGCCACCTCCCACTGATAATGGTCACTGCAAGAGAGTGAGACAATGTTGCTCTATCCAACTAATGATGCTAATTAGGGTGTGGCATCCAGAGATTTCAATGGGATGAGAGGCTACCCAGAGAGGTTAATTCCATAAAAGAATGGCCAATTATTACCATAATAAAGGGCCGAGCAGTTCTTACCATAATTATCAGACAAAGATGCGTGACTTTAATCAAAAGGTGCTCTCTCAGAAGGAGCTCTGCTCACATAATCAATGGATTAAGTATTGTTTATTTTGCTGTAAGTAAATAATGGGATGCTCACAGCTCTGAGGCTTTGCATAAGCAATCTGCACTCAGGAAGACAATGTCCTGTGTCTTTTCCTTTCACTTTGAACAGCTAACCCTGTCTTTTAAAGTTGTTCATTTGACAACACTGGGAAGGGTAAATGGCCCAGAGGCTACAAGCCACTGGGCAACACTCTCTTTCCTAATTTTTACAAGCAAAAGGTGTGAGAGAGACCCTGTTTACACAAAAGACTTTCTGAAAAATAAAGGGCTAACACCAGTGCAGCGCTAAATCTACATGATATGGTGATTTAAACCACCAGCAACATTTTTTCCTGTACTGTGTTTATGTCTCTGCATCCACTGGGAAAGCTACACTGGTGACCTAGATGGTGCGAGGAGACTAAAAACAAAATAGCCTTTACAATATTTAAACACAGACTCTGAAAAAGATCAACGTGGGAAATTTAATCAACAAAACACTGTCTACCACCGGGAGATTTCCCCAATTCTAATAATCGACAGCCAGTCACTGATGCAGCAGTTCCATACAAACCCCATGTATAGACAAAGAAGCCACGGTTTACACTGATAAAGTATCACTGGGTTTCAGTCAGGGTACACCATACTTGCTCTTGTCCAGACTACAAGTATGAGGAACACCGACAGCTGTACATGGGACAAACTCCAAGTGCAGGCAAGGCCTAACACAAAGGTTTTTCCTTTTAAATCAAGACCAATAAAAAAAAAATCTTTTGCTTGCCTGCACCACAGTGACAGTACAACCAGTTGGCACGGATGTCACATCAGTGTGCTTTCCCCTTGTTTTTTTTTTAAATTAAAAATCTCTAAATTGATTAACACCTAATACTTAATATTTTACCTCCTAACTAGAAGTTTTACCACAAATCCCACTTGACCTTGTATTTTAGCACAATGCTTCCCTCCCTCTCTTGCAGTTAATCTCCCAAGACAAATCCTTCTCTGGAGTCTAACTTCAGGGATGAATATGACCTATCATGGATCAGTGTACTTTCTTTGATAGACTGTTGTGCAGCTGTCCTGGATAGTCACATGGTCTCTCACTGCTCCTGGTTCCTTTGGCCCCTAACTCCTACCTGGCCATGCACTTCCTGACTGCCACTCCTTTGGAGTGAGGGTCCCATCATGGGGGGTGGGGGAGCAGAAGCACTAGTCTGCACATCTCACATGCTATATTGGGCCAGCCCAGGCCAAACAAAGCTCTGAGGCCTGTCTAGAGCAGGATGAAAGGTGTGTTTTAAAAATATGTTAGCATTATTTAAGAAATCATTAAAAAGTTTTACAAATCCTCTTTATATCCCAATGCCAAAAAGCACACAAAGCACAGCCTCACTCTAGTGCAGTGGTTCCCAACCTCTTTTATACCACAGACCGGCAAACTCATCCATAAACTGTTGGCAGACTGGCACTAAAATATTTGCATCTTCATTATAGTAATTAATTTATTTGCATATTTGAGTATTTATTATGGTAATTTTATCCCATGGTATATCAGGCAAATCAAAGGAGGAGGGATATGATGGTTAACAAGAATTTGAAAAACTGCTGCACACACATTTAAAAAAAAAACCAATAAAATAGTTACTAATACTTGTTAAAGACAGACCAAACCTTTGGCCTCAATTGCACCAGAATTAAAGAGGCAGCAGTTAACAGACCTGACCGTGCTGACACATTCTGCACTTTCATCTTTTCCTATGCACTTAATAATGCATAGTAATAATGTGTGTGCTTGCTGATGGGAGCAGCTGGAGGCCAGAGGGAGGCTCCCAGCAAGTGGGGAAGGAGGAGAACAGGGTAGCAGGGGAAGCCGCTCTCCATGCTGTGCTTGGCCTCGTCAGCCAGGGCAGTCAATCTCCACATGGTCACCGGTGTTGGAACTGGGGCCATGGTGAGGCTGTCTCTACTGGGTCCTGGCTGCCTGCTGCCCCACTCACCCTGCTTCTGAATGGAGAAATGGGTAGAAAGGGAGTTCCCTGGACAGGTGGGGCTAAATAAAAGTTGGGGGTGTGGCCTGGCAACATGACGCAGCCCGGCAGACAGGAGTTCGCAGACCAGCAATTGAGAACTGCTGCTCTAGTGCACCCCCTCCCTGCCCACACAGCTTGATCTCTCCCTGGCTTGTAGCTATGGAAAGATTTCAGTCCTTCCCAGGAAGCACAACTGTGCTACCATGAGGAGACATGTAAATCGGACCAGCCTGAGTCATTACCACCAGGCTACAGGGAGAGCCTATCCCCACATGACAGCAGCAGGGTTAGCCCTGCTGCTACCACCTTTCCATTCTGTGGAGCAACAGAATCCATCTAGCTCAGCTTCACTATGTATATGCTTGGGAAGACATCACGTCCTCTTCATAAACGCTCTAGAACGGAGATGCTGACATGCTTATTTTACTGACCTTCACAGTTGTCAGCTCAATAAGTGCATTTATGGAGAGACTATCTTCATGGGTAACTGGACCCTGTGGGGGAGGGAGTGAAGGGAGGACCACCCATAGGGACGGAAAGAGGGCATGTGGAGGAAACCCCACTTAGCAAATTTTTGGTGGGGACATGGGGGAGGAGAGGTAGTAGACCTCATGAGTGCTACCATGATTATCTCAGTCTTCCTTATGCAGGAGGAGGAGAGGAATATACAGAATACTGGCATAGAGACATCACTTGGTATTTTCTATTCCGCCTAATTAATATTTACTGGACTTCCTCCCTCTCCCCTACAAATGCTTGTGATTCCTTTTAAGCATCTTTTATATATTTTGATGGAGTGATAGTATAATTCTGGACACTATCTGATGTGGTTTTAAATTTACATGCAATACGATCTATTTGATCTAACAAATAAAATTTCACTCAGACCCTGCTCTGAACCAGCCAATAGAAAAACAATTCTTCAGAAATAGATTTTTTTTTTCAGAAGGGTAAAGAGTCAACAAAGGTGTCCAAATACTCGGAATATGAGATGCTTTATAAAAATCAACTTACAATGAAGCTAATGCTCATAGTTTGATTAACTGCTGTTCTTACATGGAAGATTTTTAATTTAGAAGCATTTAAACCAGACTTGAAATCTGTGTTATTTATGTGCTCATGCACCTGGATTTACCTTTTTCTGTTATAAAAACAGGAAATGTCACAGCAGTCATTCTGATAAAAAAAATAAAATCTTCTTAACCTAATGAGATGACATCTAAAAAACTGTCTAACTGAAGATTGTTCTTTAACAATTGTTTGACATTTTACATTTCAAAAGGTAAAGCAAACAAGTGTACATTCTTATATGGTTACTAATTATATATGGGAAATCTTCTGCCCTTATTCAATCTAATGTAAAACAAAAATTATTTCTGCATGATCAGTTACTGTAATCATCCTCTCCATCCATTCCTTCTTCTCCCACCCTCCAACCCAAAGAGGGAAGGCAGTTAATAATTAAAACTAGGGATGTCAATGTGTAGTCAACTATATGATTAACTGATAAGCCTGGTCTTATTGGTTAATCCTGTTGACTACATCCCTCCCCCCCACTGCCTCTGTATCAGAGGCAGCATCATGGGGTGTTAGGGCGCTCCATGGGAGTGGGGCCGGGAATGTGCTGGCTGCCAGCCCCACTCCCAGGAGTATTGAATAGCTGTGTAACTTGATGCAGTTACATAATTATTCAAGTACACAGTATTTAACATCCCTAATGAAAAATTATAACATACTTTTCATCTTCAAAGAACTCTGTACATAGAGCAGGTTACAATTTTACAAATTTCATATTAGATCAAATTTTTCATTTTTGCCAGCTTTTCCAGCCATATCTGCAAACAGCACGGAAGCATCACAGTGCCCCTGTGAGACAATCTGTATTGCTCCTCATCCTCAGAAGAAGTGTCTGGGGCAGAGAGGTTAAACATTCAAAACCACAAACGGAGACTGTTAACAGTGTAAAGGGTGGAACGAGCCTCTCACACAACCCTCTGGTAACAGGGAGAAAGTCCAGGCCTATTTCTTACCTCAGTGAGTTATCAGGATGGGTTTCCATGTGGGTCTCCAGCCCATACTTGCATACAAATTCTTTAAAACACACGGGACAATGATAAACTTCCTCCTCAGCCTTCTTCTCCACGTCACTGGACTGAGCCTCCTCGACAACCTTCAGGCAGATGGAAACGCAGGTCAGAAGGACTAGACTCAAGCAGGGAGGCAAACATGCACTCCAGAGCCTGTCACAATGTAACAGCCCATGACTTTGCTACAGGCTACTGAAAATGACTCTCACTTCACAGACTGACAGGGCGCTGCAGGATCAATAAGAGACAAGAGCTAAATGTTGACTAGTTCTTTAGAAGGTGCAGCCCCATCGCCTCAGATCATCATCTCTTATGAGAGCTAAACAATTTATAAACTACTTAAATAGGAAAAATGTGAGTGTGATGTTCACTAACAACATTACTCCTCCCCTCCCCACTTCACAAACCAGGCTGTCAGCCTAGGTTATTTATGCCAATGAATCACTGCCAGTCTCTAACTCGAGCGGACCAGAGAAGAGCAGTAAAATTGTTCATTTCTACTGACATATTCTAATTACAGGAAATAAAGAAGGAACAGAAACAAGAGATGTCTACATTGAGTTGTTGCTAGCCTAAAGAGCATAAAGGTTCACTGTCAAATTTAATTTGGCATTGAGTTTATATTCTGTATAAGCAAGCTGCTATGAAGCTTAAGTACATTAGAAATATTTTATTTTAAAAATGCTAATGGCAACTTATTTTTTTCAAATGAATACATGTTTTTTGCAATGTCTGAAAAATAAACATTGCAGCAATATGCTAGTATGGGAGAATCAATGTAAAATGAACTACAAACTGACTATAAATTTTCCAGAGAAAAAATTTAAACTATTGTCAAGATTGAAAGTAAATATTAGTGACTTGAGTGATAAAGGCTTTCCAAGACTGTTAAGGTTATCAAAAAAATAACTCAATCCTCCATATATCATGCTGAGTTTCAACCTAAATGAGGGAATTTATTCTCCCTCTCCCCCATCTAATTTTTTTTCTCCAAATTGAAATGCAAAAAGGAAAAACAACTTAAAAAGTGAAATGTAAACGAGACATTTATGCATTGGTATTTTTAAAATATTTATGATTTTATCCTGACATTGTTTTCTGTGTAGGTTCTTTTATGCACAATTAGGTAAATGTACAAGGCAAGAGACTTAGAAATCAAAATGGGGGCAAAAGGCGGTCAGAAAAAGATTTTGCAACATGCATTGTAAAGAACCTTTTTTGCTGGGGTTCGCTCCTCTCTGTCTGTCTCAGGCTCATGACTAAGTTTCCTCTTACAGGATAATCGTCTGCGCTTCAGAGGAGATGGGGGAGTTGTACTTGCAGTGCTGTTTGGATCCTTCTCGTGAATCTTCATGTGTCTAAGTAGAAGAAAGAGGAAGACACTCTTTCAGCACCCAGGTCAGGATTCTGAAATTCAGCATAATTTTAATCCAAAATATGTTCACAATATTTGACTTTAAGCAATAAACACAGCTCCCATAAACTGGATTGTGCCTTTCAAGCAACACATAATGTAGAGCCTGATCCTACACATGCTACTACTGAGTGCATATTGTGAGTACTCCTGTTACAGTGTTTGCAAGATGAGGCCCTTAAAATTCACTCATGCAGCATGTTGCCCTTCTTTCCTATGCCAGAATCTGCATCAGCTGAAAAATGGCATCACAGTGTCGAAGGAAGCATCACAAAACTTGTAAACATATCCCATACATGAATGAAAATATTACGCCCACAGTTTGATTTTTTTTTTATAGCTTAAAACTTATAAAACAAGGTCAGTCTTATTCTGTTGTATGTATCTTCCAACTCTGCTAACAGTACCCCAAGCATGTTTGTAAACTCCCACATCACTATTTAAAAAAAAAAAAAATTTCACCCAAAACAGCAAGAGTAGCTTGTATTTTACTGAAAAGGAGTAGTTTATAAAAAGCACAGATGCATGTTAAAGTTAAGACCAATCATGTAGTTACAGACACTAATTTATCAAATGCAGAACTGGGTTCCCCTAGTGAAAGTTAGCTTGACTTTGCAAGTTAACCAAAGCCTTTACTATAGAACACGCATCACTGGATGGCAACCCAGGCCATTAGCTCGTGTCATTGTGGCCAAATCACTTGAGCAATTTGTGCCTCTGTTTCCCCATATGTAAGATGGAAATCATACTCATCCATCTTTGCAACATGCTAAGAGACCCTTGAATGAGAAAGACGAAACATCATATCATAAAGGACATTATAAACAAGTAAAAGATGCACTGAATACATACAGCTATATTCAGTATAGGAAATGTACCATTTATAAAAGCAATTCTTACATTTTACCTAACTTTTTACTTCCGTACGAGCTTCTGGGAAAAAAATTCAAAAAAACCCACTCAGCTTAGGTGCTTATGCCTCATGGGAAGTTCATTGTAACTTGGGCTCCTAAATCACTAGGGTATATTTGGAAATTTTACATCTATTGGTTTAGTCATTGTTTGCTGACAAACCAAAAGGCAGTTTTGTCCAGGTCTATAGTGGTCACAAAGACTGGGATTTTCCAATGAAACTATGGATGGGAGGTGGCACAGCAACTCCAAACACATTTCTAATGGGATTTTGGCACCTTGCTCCATGAGCTGAGATCAACATTGCACCATTTAACTTAATTGTGCACAACTGTATTTGATTGTAATAAAGTTTACAATTTAGATAAACCTAGTATGTTCCTGCAACAGGCTGGATGCTGTGACATAATCTTTAAAACACAATCAGTTATTCTGAAGACTGGCTATATGTAAGTCACCCAAAATTCAAAGGTTAATGTTCGTTGTAGATGCCAGGTGCATGATATGCGAAGATAACATAATGAATCAAACTGACCCGTTGCGACTCCATTAAAGCCAGTGGGATGAATCGGAGCCAATATGTTTTACATATGCGTATTTCCTTTTCACAACATCTGAACCCCCACCTCACATACAGCCACACAAAGAGTTAGGGCCTTGACAATACTGTAAAATCAGGAGTAACTCCACGTTTAGTCAATAGAATTATGTTAATTTAAAACAGGTGCAAGATCCAAAATAATCTCACAAGGCGCCAAATGAAATCAGAGACACTACACTCTTCACAAGGTTTGGCCTCCCTAGAGAAAGATTGCGGCTTCCCCTTTGCATCCACACAGCAGTTCTCCTTTGCTTTGTCTCCCTCCATCAGCTACAGCATAGGCAAGAAGTGAGGGAAAACAGCTACACAACAGAACATGGAATGGGCAGAGCCTGGACTCTGCACAGCTCCTCCCTCACAAACTATGCTGACCAGGGTTCAGGGGAAGGAATCTGTACAAGGTAAGATAAGACTCCAATGGAGCACAGCAAAATAAACCCAAGAACCCAAACTGTACCTCAGACAGCAAAGTAAAGTGTTGCCCCTTCTTTAGGATGTGCAATTACTCCAAACTGAGCAGATAAGTTCCTCGCTCATACATATGGCAAATATTCAAAACAGCTTCTCCAGATTTGTACAGTCTAGTAAATTCACTCATTCTCTTCATTATTTTAGAACAGCTTGGGTTTTTTGGTTTTTTTTAATGAGACAACAATAAAGTCTACAGGCAGGATGCCTAAGTGCACTGAAGCCAGTCACATTTCCCCAGCCAGGTTTATTTTCTTTTGGCATTGCTCTAGTTTCCTGATCTAGCCAATCCCAGATCTTTCTACAGTTAATACATCTCTACAGGATAAAGAACAGTCATTTATGTTCATATAGAAACACAGAAGAAGAACTGAACAATTTATTCACTATTTTATGCAATAACTGAAGGGAAGCTTGAAAAAACAACTGGGGGAAAAGAGTGAATACTTTAGAATTCAATTCACTGGCAAGGTATAAGCTGGAAGAGGTGAGGGATCTTACTTTTTCTAAGGTAGTTTTCCAGTTAATAGGCAAGCTTGAAAGGGAGTTACAGATATCCGTGTTGCCTACACACCTATATTAGGCCAGCATATTTAACTTTTTGGCAGTATGACTGACACATAGCTAACATTATCTGACCAGTGTCTTTTCAGAGAGTCAGTACAAGCAAGAAATTAAACACACACATACAATACAAACCTCCCCAGAAAAACTGTGTACTTTAAAAGAAAATATGAAAAAACCCATCTTAAAGATTCTATTATATCCCTGATAAGTGTGCATAGTTCCTATTCATAGCCACAAGTGTAAAATATTCCTTAGGGCCATATTATCTTCTCACACTATTACTACACCCAGTTAGTTTCAATAGTTTACATGAATGCAAGTGAGAGGAAAATCAGTCCCAATAGCACAATGTTATAATTTTGTTCAGATTTTAATTTTGTATTGTTGAAAGGAAACAGTCCCAAACTTCTGAGTCAAACAGGAAGACCCCGTGACTTTTTAGTGCACTGGTCAAACATCACAGACTCTGCCAGCTTTCTGTGTGGAATCATTTAAAAAACAAAAGCAGCAGATTCCAAGTTCTCAAATAAATTCACAATCTGCCCCTAGAATACAAGGAACAGAGTTATTCTTTAACAGGTTATACAGGTTGCACTGCATTGAATGGCTGGTGCAGAGAAATAAGATTGCTAGAATAACAACCTAAGATAAGGAAGCAGCAAGATAAAGCAGACCAGTACAAAGGACAGACCATCATCATCTCTTTTGCTTTGCAGCAGGGACATCACAGTTCAGTATGCCTTCAGTAAACACCATCATCTGACTTGTGCTGAACTGTAACAGATTCACAAACTTTTTAAAAAAAAATATGGTCCCTTCATTAAGCCACATCTACAGTTTGGGAATTATGGTGGCATAGCTACCTGGAGAGTAGACATGGACTACAGTGATAGAGGGAGGTTTTCCATTGCTGTAGAAACATTACATCCCTAAGCAAGGATACTTAGCTCAATGGAAGGTTTCTTCTGTCAACTCTAGCTGTGTCCACACCAGGAATTAAATTGGCACTCACTGGGGTGGACTTTTCAAAACACCTAAGCCTTGAGCGCCTAAGTTATATTGACTTAAGTTTAAGTGTAGATTAAGCCATTTAAAATTTCTTAACTGTGTAGTTTGTTGCCTTGTTCTCCTTTAGAAATGCTTTCTTTGATTAGACATTTTATGTGTAGCATTCAAAATGCTCGGCCTCACACGTTAGCTAGCCAAGATGCACAGGGAACAGACATGAAGCTGGGCTGAAGCAGGGTACTTTTCCCACTGTGATTATATCAACGTATTTTGGTGTGACAACACTGGCATACTTTGACTCTGAAAGCTGTGACTGTAAGTCAGTGTGATCTTCAGAAATACGTGCAAGTTAAATGAGGCTTTTTAATTCTAAAGCTCAATAGGACATTTCAAAAGATAACACAAAAATAATACAGAAAAGCAGATATTCAAACAGACAACTGTACAGGAAGTCCCCGACTTATGTCGGATCTGCACTTACAAACAGGGCTTTTCTCGCCCCGGAGCTCATGGGCGGCGAGTCGCCACCCGTGTCCTCCAGGGCGAGAAAAGCTTCTCCCGGTCTCCCTGGTCTGCTGGGGGGGTCCAGTAAAGCCGCTGGACCCCCCCCCAGCAGACCAGGGACACCCGAGCAAAGCCGCCGCCTGGTCTGCAGGGAGACAGGGAGCAAAGCCTTGGAGCACGCCCGCAGCGGGACAGCCCAGGCGCGTTTGGGCTGTCCCGCTGCGGGCATGCTCTGCGGCTTTGCTCCCCATCTCCCTGGTCTGACCAGCAGACCAGGGAGATGGGGAGCAAAGCCTCGGAGCACGCCAGCAGTGAGACAGCCGCGGCATGCCTGGACTGTCCCACTGCCCGCGTGCTCTGTGGCTTTGCTCCGCGTCTCCCAGGTCAGCAGACCAGGGAGACGGAGCAAAGCCGTGGAGGACTTGGGCGGTCCCGCCACCCCCATCTCCCTTGTCTGCTGGGGGGGGGGGGTGCAGCTAGTGCCCTCTTCCCGCCCTCCCCCCCAGCAGACCAGGCTTTTCTTGCCTACCAGGACGCCCGGGGTAGAGCAGCTGGGGGCTGCCGGGTTGGTCCCGCAGCGCCGCTCCAGACCAACCCGGCAGCACCCCAGCTGCTCTGCCCCAGGCGTCCTGATTCAGCCGCTGCTGAAACTGACCAGCAGAGGCTGAATCAGGACGCCTGGGGCAGAGCAGCTGGGGTGCTGCTGGGTTGCTCCAGTAGCGCCAAGGAGCCACGCTACTGGATCAACCAAGCAGCACCCCAGCTGCTCTGCCCCAGGCGTCCCAAGTCAGCCGCTGCTGAAACTGACCAGCAGCTGACTACAGGAAGCCCGAGGCAGAGTTGCTCTGCCCCAGGCTTCCTGGAATCAGCCACTGATCAGTTTCAGCAGCAGCTGACTTGGGGACGCCTGGGTTTCTTAAGTTGAATCTGTATGTAAGTCAGAACTGGCATCCAGATTCAGCCGCGGTTGAAACTGATCAGTTTCAGCAGCGGCTGATGCCAGTTCCGACTTACATACAGATTCAACTTAAGAACAAACCTACAGTCTCTATTTCGTACGTAACCCGGGGACTGCCTGTATTTCAAACCACTAATTTAGGATACAACGTAGTGTACCAAGGTGCTCTAAATTGGCCTCTTTTAGGGGTAGGTATTGAAGCGAAAATGGAGGGCCAGTCAAATTCTCAGCTGGGACATTTCTTTATTGACATCAATGGAGCTAAGTGAATTTACACTAAGGCTTTGTCTACACTGCAGGGTTTTTAACCAAAAAGCCTTTTGTGGAAGAGTTCTTCCGCAAAAACTTCTTGCGCAAAAGCACGTCCAGACCTCAAAACACATCGCAAAAGCGATGTGCTTTTGCACAAGAGAGTGTCTACACTTCATGGACACTCTTGCGCAAGAAAGCTCTGATGGCCATTCACAGAATGGCCATCAGAGCACCTGTGCTTTTGCCGAAAGGGGTTTCTTGCACAAAAACCCATCCAGAGTGTTCACAGCTACCTTTTTGCACAAGAGCTTTAGCACAAAAAAGAGTTATTCCTCATGGAGAGAGGAATAACCCTACCGGCAAAAGCCCTCTGTTCTGTCGATTTTCTTGTGCAAAAGCGCGCTTGAGGTGTGGATGCTCCACCAGTTTTTGCGTAAACCTTGTAGAGTAGACATAGCCTAACTGTGGATCTGACCCAAACACACATGAGAAATATGGTACTTCACACAGGCACTCTCAAAACTATGCTTTAGGTAGGCAGCCAGAGCATGTGCATGCCCACACATACACAGGCTGGAACATGAGGGTGGAACTAGGACTAATGGGATTAAATTAGGGAAATGAAAATGTAAATGGACCACTGAGAGTTATCAGTCTCTGAAATAATCTACCATGGGATGAATCAGAAGCCTGATTACTTGGAATTTTTAAAATTCGACCAGAAAAGAAAACATCAGAAAAGGCATTTGCAGGAAATAATCCTGCAAGGGAAGGGGAATGGACCTGATTATCTTAAAAGGTCTGTTCCATCTCCAACATCTAAGCTTTTAAAAATGCTATGCAAAAAATGCAGATATCTTTCTCCACCAAGTTTTTGAAGCAAGTTTCTGTGCAAGAACATCCCTGCCTTATTCCCTCCCAAAATTCCACAAGTGAGTCAAGATTATCTGATAATGCCACAATCTTATGAGTCAATCCCCTAGCAAGATAGGTATTTTTCAACTGTTTTAGTGCTTTTTATTTACCTCGCCCTCTATCAGTGTCATCTTCCTTTTCTCCCCCCAGGGCCAGTCCCCTGGACCTCCATCCCCCATCCCCAGGCAACTGCATACTAAGGATCATATTTAGACAGATGCTGCAGCTCAAAAAACTGCTTTTCCTTCTCTATCTTCAGCCCTACTTTGATCCCCAATATATGGTTTCAGGATAGTAACACATGAGTAATCCAGCGCTGCTGCCGTTGAAGAAAGAGTGAAAAAAGTGAATCTTTAGTTTTGTTATTCTGAGGGTGTTTGGGATTGTTTTGCTCTGTTGGGATGACACTGGGTGAATACTTCATAGAGCAGGGGTGGGGAACCTACAGCCCATGGGCTGGATCCGTCCCCATGCTTGCTTTGATCTGGCCCACAGCCAGAGTCAAATTAAGAAAGGGGCTTTAGTGGCTGCGGCCCTGGGGTCTAGGCTAAGGGGAGTCCCCTTAGCCCGGGGCATAAGGCTGCAGCCACTAAAGCCCGTGTTTCAAGCTAGCCCTCCCTGGTGTGTGAGGGGAGGTGGCTGTGTGCCCTGCTGTTCCTCCAACACACCCCTTCTCCCCCTGCCGGAGCTGGACCTGCGCTTTCCTTGCTTTCAGGTATCACCTCTAGCAGCTCCCAATGGCCAGGAATTACAGCCACCTGTCTCTGCCCCACCAAACGGGATCTGCCCCATGTAAGTGCCTCACACTCCAATTCCCTGCCCCAGCCCGAAGCCCCCTCGTGCACTCTAAATCCTTCCCAAACCTGAACTCCAACTGCCTGTCCCAGTCCTGAGTCCCCTTTAAGTCCCTAACTCCCTCCCAGACCCTGCACCCCTAACTTAGAGCCCACTCCAGCACCCTAGATCTCTCCTAGATCCCACCTCCCCAGCCCTGAGTCCCTCTTGCACCATAACTCCCTCCCAGACCTGCACCCCAATCTCCTGCCCTGAGACCACTCACCTTGGCCCCAGCCTGTATCCCCCTCCTAAACCCCAAATGCCTCAATCCCAGCTCCACTGCAGAACCCAGAGACCTCACCCCCTCCTGAACCCACCCCCTCCTACCTCCACCCACATCTCCCTCCCAAATACTGAACCCATCATTTTTGGCCCCACCCTGGAGTCTAAGGATGGGGCCAAAAATCTAATAAACCCAAAGCCCCCAGAAGAGTTAATCTGGCCCTGCCCACTGCAAGGCTCAGGGCTTCTATGCACAGTGGGGCAAGCCAGCGCCTGCGTTCCAGTCCTGTGGCAAGTCTCAGTCTCGGTGCTCCCCCCATCTCCAGACTGGAGTTGAGCAGAGCCCTGGCATGCCTGTGAGCGAGATGAGTCTCTTCTTCTCACTTGGGGGCCAGGCTAGTGAGCTTTTGGTTTGGGTTTTTTTGCTTCTCACTTGTGTGCGGCCCCCAACCGAAAAAAGGTTCTTTGCTATAGAAATAACACCTCAAAAAGGCCTGCACCAGTGGTTCCTATTTCTCCTGATCTGACCTCTAGAAAGGATGCTGCCTAAAGTTTCAGGGGGAAGTGCAGAAAATGCAGAGTGTGTCAGTTTGAAAGGAAAGCTTAAGACTGAAATTCTCTCATGGCAGGAGGACTATCCTTCAAAGATGACTGAGGGTGTAGCAGGATAAAAGGGTGATGACTGTGGCCTTTGACCAACAGCCGCGGTTGGAGTCCTTCTCTTACTTCTGCAGCACAAGTGAGACTGCTTGCCAGTTGGGATAGGCTGGTCTGACCAAAAGAAGGAGAGGTTATTTACCTGGTACAAGAACTGGAGTTTTTCCTGATGGGTGCCCTTCTGGGTGCTCCAGGTCAGGAGAGCCTGTGACCTCTTAATTGGCAATTTTTGTCAGCAGTGTCTGCAGGTTTGTACCAGGGCCCCACAGACTATCGCACTCCAGCACGAGTATATAGAGGGAGGAGGCAGACCCACTATCACGCCAAGGTTCTTCTCAACCCCCAAAGTCTAACAAGAGACTCCAAGGCAAAGGGGGAGGAGGGTGAACGTGCGCGCACCCCCCCCCCGTGAGTGCTCTACATCAGGTGACTCAGAGCAGTACCTCCCTCGAAGCTCTCAGGGAAGCCGAGAACTTGGATTTAGTACAGATTGTAGAACACCAACATCACCTACAGCAGTTCCAAAGGGGGGGACTGATCCACAGCTGAACTGAAGGGGTAATCTAGAAAAAAAAAAAAAAAAAACCACCAACAGGATCTCTCTCTCTCAGGTAATGATGAGCTCCCAGGGAGGAAGACAATGGAAGAGATGATCCCTATAAACGAGGCAGAAGGTGAGGTGTAGCATAAAATCTGGAGTGGGAGGTTGCTCATGACCCTTGACTATTGGGTCAAAAGGGATGTTTTTGAGGATATCGCTGACTGGGAGATTGCCAAGGAGGAGGGCCAAGCTAGTTTTGTGGGCTGGGAGTGAACAAGGCAAGGTCACTCAGTTGTCTATGACCTGCCGTATTTTTGTTGTAGATTCATTGATACTCAGAGATTGTAGGGTGGCTTTAGTTTCTTTGAGAGAATGAAGGGACCCATCCCTTGGTGTCACCAAATAATTTGGGACCCTGAAAGGAAGCACCTCTGCAGTATTTTGCACCTCCCAAGGAAGACTGGAACGGTGACTAGGAAGTTCAGCAGGACTACTGCTGCATTCACAGAATGTGCAGCTGTATTGAGAGCACTGAGTGAGCCCAGGAGAGTTGCTTCGGCAACTGTGTGGCCTTCTGTAACAAGAGCCTGAAATTGTCCCCTCTGATCCTAAGACAGATGTTCAACAAAGGCTGAGAATTTAGAATTGTTTGCAAAGTCTCAGTACGCCATTAGGGCTTGGGAATTGGCTACTCTGAACTGCAAAGATGCAGAGGAGTAGCTCTTGTGACCCAGAAGGTCCAGTCACTTCAGCCCTTTGTCTGATGATGTTGAATGGCACTGGTGTTGTCTGTTTCTTGGTTTTTAGCAGCCTCAACCACCAGAGTTGGGTGTAGAGGGGAAAAAAAATCCCTAAACCTCTACATGGAATAGAATACTTCTCGTCAAGCCCTGTGCACATAAGCAGGACAGCTGCTGAAATTTGCCACAGCATGTGTGTTGGCGCCAAGAGAGCATAGTTACTGGAAACAGCAATCTTGTCTTGGGGAAATGTATGGAGGACGTTTGACAAGGAATGTTGGGGTTCCTGTATCTCCACCAATGGAATCTGTATATTGTCTGATACCCGTTTCATGTTGAATCATCATGGTAAGATGTGCAAAAGGCATGGCAGCCTCATTTGGTGAAAAAGGACTTGGCTGCTCTGTGAGATGTGCCTGAGGAACAAGGCTTCAAGTGCCCTCAAAATGGGGCCCTGTGGAACAGGTTGCTGTGAGGAACCAGGGGTTCCAATATGCCCACTGAGGTGCCTAGGGCACAGCTATGGACTCGTTGACCCATGTGACAAAAATCACCTGTCAAGAATGCACAGGTGCACACACCTCCTCATGAAGAACACCCGTAGGGACACTGCTTAAAGAAAAACAGCAAATCCATAGGAAATCCAAGAGGCGCTCTCAGTGAGATATGGTTGAGAAAGTCCCAGGCTCAAAAATCCCGATTAACTGCTAAGCACAGCGTGGCGAGTGTATAGGCAAAATACACTTCCCCTCACTGCTCTGGAAACACAGAGGAGGAAAGTAAATCTGGCCATCACCAATCCAGACTGACTGTTTGCCAGTACAGCCACTCTCCGAGTTACGAACAAGTTACGGACCAACACTTGGTCCATAACTCGAACTGTTCGTAACTCGGACCCCATTGAGTTACACGCGACCGCGCTGTTCGTAAGTGCGGGTCGCGTTCGTAACTCAGGCACCGCTTTTACGACCACTCCATGGGAGCTTTGGTCATAAGTGCGAATGGTCGTAACTCGACCGTTCGCAACTTGAGGAGCGGCTGTATCACATTCTGGTTTCACAGTCTACACATTATTCCATACCACTTCTCCACAGCTTTCTTCATTTTACCCCTCTATATGCCATACATCCCACTGAACTACAAGAGGCCTTTTCTCTCCTCATTCAATTTCTAAATGCCATCCCACAACCTGATCTCAAAATCAAATGGATGGTGCCACATATCTGACATCGATCTGAAAACAAGAGTAACACCTTCTTGTATTACTACAGCATATATAACTATCTAAATATTCCAGTAAACAGTTAAGAGTGAGGAATGAAATCAGACATGCTCAAAATGGCTTCTTTCACGAGTTACCACTTCTGTCACAGAAACTATTCCTCAGAGCAAAAACACTCCAACATCTACTAACTGACAAAGCTCATCATTCTGTGGAGATGTAAACTGGTCAGATGTGAAGCAGGTCCAGCTGCCCTGACTATAATGTAGCTGAAAAATTACTGTAAGTATGATTTGCTGCTTATTCTGATACCTCTTTTCTCTGCTTACCTTCACTGTACTCTTAGTTTATGTTAATAAATTTACCAAAACAAAATCAAAATCACCTACTTTCAATAATCTACAAGAGGAAATATTTACAACTCAAAATACAAATTATATAAAAAGGGGCCTGTTTCAAGACTTTACATCCACATTAAATTCAAATGAAGTGCTAAGGATTTAAGACAGGCCAGATTTTGGACCATTACACTTTTTTTTGTCCTTCCACAGGATGGAAAGTGGCTCAAAAGCAGCAGAGTGCCAACTTTAATTCCATTCATATCAAAACCAGGACCCATTCTGACACATTTCCAGCTGAAAACATCTGTGCAATTATCATCATTTCACTCTGCTTGGCAGTTCTAACTTTATCCAAGTGGCCTAAAAACTATAAAAAAGACAAAACACATTTCACTGTACAGATTCATTTCAGTCATTTGAAGCAAGAGGGGGGAAAGCCCAAACAAATACAAAATAGGTTTGGGCAGCAGTGTTTTCAGGAGTCATCAATCAATACAAAGAAACTGTCAGCCCTCCCCCAGAGTCTTGTGAAGATGACGGGAGCTTAACTCCAAAGTACAGTAACACTATATCCTGGAGTTAAACCTGCAGTAGTTTGTTTGTCAGAACACAGAGTCATCAGTCTGTATTAACAATATATGTTCACTCCTAATAATTACAAGCAGTCACTACTTAAGAGAGTCTAATTCATTCAACACTGTCAGCTATAGTTACTGGGATCAGAAAGATGCAGCTAATTCTGAAATGAAACATGACTGGTATTTGGAAGGGCTTTTGTTTTGTTTTTCCTAACAGTTTATCAGTAACAACAGTCACTATTCTTATCCTTCCAAAACACTTCTTCAAAAACCGAGAGAAATTCTGATGCCAAAACTCCAACCACTCTGTAAAAACTCTACTAACACCGATGAGAGATTTCAATGCTGAGATTTTGCTTTTATTTCAAGTATGCATGTGGTGCTGAATGATTAATGGCTTGGACAGGCAAGGAGCAACTCACAGTGACAGAAAATGTGTGTGGCTATAGCAAAGCTAATAAGAAACCTAACACAATACAAAGGAGCAAAGTGACCTCAGCAGAAAAGATGGGTGTGGCAAACAGGCCAGGGAAGAGTTATGTTAGAAGCATTTGCTTGCTCTAACTTCAGAGCAGTTAACCATGGCTATAAACATGTAGGGTATTTCGTGTGAGAGAACGAACACACTGGGCTGTAGGTTTACTTTGAAGTGTCTGGCACTTTCTAGTACAGCAATATCTGTGGCCCGGCATGATTTTAGTTAGCCGGATGACCACTTGTCATGCAGTGTGGCCACAGTCCCATGAAGTTTGTTTACAGCCACCAGTCCTGGCTCTCTGTGTTCTGTGCTGTGATATAATTCTAATTTACCCCTAAATGCCTTCTAAGAATCCAGTAAGCAGTGGAAGTGTTGGTAATGCAGCTAGATAATATTAACCTCCTGTGGTTTGATAAAATCTCTGGTTCAGCACCCATCAGGCCTTGAGGGTGCTGGACTAGAGAGGTCCAACCTGTACAACGATTTGACTGATCCTGCACTGAGCTCCATGCATAGTGAAGCCCTTTATCCACATGGAGCATTCTGAATTTCTCCAGCACAGACCTCATTGCAGGATCAGGGCCTAACAGGCTAGGGAAAACCTTAGATTAATATCCCTTCAAAACACTAGCAAGGCTGCCAGGCCAAAAAATGCTCATCCGGAAGACTAGTTCCAGATTCTTCAAATGGTTGAAAGGTCACTTCCTGAAAGAGTCCTATGCAAGGCGGAGGTAAACCTTAGGTTAAAGTCTATTCTTGGATGTCTCTTTGTTCTGTGTTTGTACAGTACCTACCACAATGGAGTCCTTGTTCATCACTAGGACTCCTGGGGCAGTACAATAATACAGATAATCTAAAATTGACTAGTATCTACTCTATATAGATTCTTATACTGCTCTCATCACTGTAGGACTTGAATGACTTCCAAAGCGTATAAAATAGTATAACTAACATCTGCCAAGGGTTTGTTCTTTCATCATGGGCATCTGGTGGTTTAGGTGGGAAAAGTCTCTGCCTTCCCAAACTGCCAGCCTGGCCCCATGCATACTCTGCCCCCAGAATGCCTGATGTAGGTATACTGGGGGGTGGAGTGATGCTACCCTGTAGCGCCCACCCTCCCTGTGCTCCAGGGTGGCTTGGGCCATGTAGCTGCCTCCCTCCCTGGTGCTCTGGGAGGCTTGGGTCAGCTTGGGCCATGTGGCCACCTCTCTTCCTGCTGCTCCCAGGGGCGGGGAGGCACCAGCCATGAGGTGCCTCCCTCCCTGCTCCAGGGATTCTGGGGCATGCACACTCTTCCCCTCTCCATGGTGGGGGCAGAGCCTCAGCAGAAGAAAGGCTATAGGCCTGCCTCCCCCAGCCCCAGCTGCACCAACTGCCCACGTCTCTCATCCTCTTCCCAGGGGGAGAAATGCGTGTTTTATTTTGAATTGCATGTACATGCAAACACACACAGTGTTATCTGTGTATTAGAAAAGGCAGGGTCAAAGAAATGTGCTTTACACTTAAAGCAGAAGGTGGTGAGGTTTGTGATGGTCCTTAGTTCCTGGGGGAGTGCATTTCATAGCCACCCCCCAAGAGAACTCTATATCCTGCCCAGATAAGCTTTAATAGAGCAAAACAAAGACCAAGATACCCTAACAACAACGATTTCAGATATCATCATCATGATCACAATCATAACTGTTTAGAACTATCAAGTCAATCTGAAAGCTTGCAGTTTGCAAAAGCTGCTCATGATTAATTTCAGATTCTGGTTAATAAATTCCTTGATGGAGATACCAGTGAAGCCTGTGAATTGTAGTCAATCCCAACATAAAGCTTTCTGAAGTATGCCAATGCATGCTATAGCTATGAGTGTAAGACACGCACATACATACTTATGTTTTAGTAATTTTATCCAAGAGAATATTTTGTTTTGCCAAGAATAAAAAATAGCAGAAATTTGTGCCTGTGTGAGAGAGATCTACAAAAAGGAGAAAGAACTATTTCCGTAAAGCAGATCTCTGTATATGTTGCATTAGCAAGTATCTAAACAACTAACTTGCTATACCAAAGGCAACAAGTTCAAACAGGTTTAGATGGCTACAAATGCATTCCCATCTTTGCTTGACATTATCCCTTCTCTCCACCAAAAGTGTTGTCATAACACCTCAGGGGGAAAAAAAGGAAAGAAGAAAAGAGGCAACTATTCCAAAACCACATGCCTGATGCTGCTGTAAAAGTGAAGTGATTCACTAGTGGGAGCCTAGTTTTCCCAAAGGGGAAGAGAGGTTCATTTGCAATTGTAATCACATACTGCACAAGCAGAGTTTGAGAGAGAGAGAGAGAGAGAGAGAGAGAGGGTGGAAATGCAGGGTGAACTTCCCAATGCTGCTCCACCCAAATATCTTAGAGGCACCTGGCAGGAACGGGCTGTGCAACATTAACAATGTCAAATGGCATACATACGGTGACTCTGCACATAAAAGAAGCTCTGCTCACTGAGGGATAGAGTTTAAACACATTCATTTCACTTTTCCAATGGCCCTGATTCTGCAAGCTATGTAAGAAATCCCTATTTGTGCTATACCACAGATGCATATAATATAAGCCTACCTACTGACCCTCATATTTGGATGTTTGCATTCAATACAGTATCATAAGATATTCCCATTAAAAATAACTTAAGAAGAAAGCAGGTTTAATTCCAGCACAAATACAGTGCACTGCAAAGAAAATAAAAAGTATTACCCTTCTTTAAAAAAAAAAAAAAAGGTGAAGAAATTTCAGGTAAACTTTTATTCATTAAAAACAAACAAACATGAGGAGCAACATGTGTCCAGATTCAGACTCAGCCTAATCCATTTGCCAGTGAACACTGCTAATGGCAAACAGCACTGATCAACTTGTTATATTATGTGGCATAGAAAAGAAAACAATAGTACACAGAAACGCTGAAGGTGCTTTACAAAGGGAATACATGTTTAAAAAATCTCAAAGAAAATGCTCTATATTACAAAAACACATTCTAGACAAAACAAGATCTCTGCACTATCATGTCAGCCTTATAAATCAGTGGTACTGATTGCTGGGGGAAAGAGGGCAGGAAATGCAGACCACATCATAAGAGAGGAATGTCTTGTGAACCACCTTCCCTCCCAGTCCTGATTCTGTGGCCCACCTATTTCACCCATTTCCATTTGTGATCACATAGCATCCTTGCGGTAAACACAATTGCCTATGTGGGAGAGTAACGTTAAGAAAATATTTAATGAGTTTCTTAGCTGTTTTTTAGTAAAACTTAGCAGCTAGAAACAGGAGTCTCAGCTCCACAGAATTAGTCTCCTCTCTATGGGTCATCAGACATTGCACTGTGGAATACTGACCACAGTTTAGGAACTTCTGCTCTAGAGCTATGAACTGGGATGAAGATTTGGACTGCTGATACATCTCATCATCACTTTCAGCTATGTTTGCCACTGAAGAGGTGTCGCCTGCCAAAATAATACAGGTGCCTCTATTTTAAAACAGCAGGGAGGGTTTCTCTCCCTGAACAGAGAGTTGCCTCTTCCTCTTCCCAGGACAGCTTTCTCTATGATATACTAGAGAATTTGTTCAGAGGAGTTATTGGACATAGACCTGATCATGAGTGTCCAATAGCCTAGGCAGGGGAAGGCTCTGCCTTCCCAAACCGCCAGGCATGGCTTTGCCCATACTCTGTCCCTAGAACGCCTGGCCTAGACATTCTGGGGGAGAAGTGTTACTGCCCCCACCGCCTGCCCTCCCCATGCTCTGGGATGGGGAGGCTAAAGCTGCATGGCCTCATCTCTCCCCAGTGCTCTGTCATTGGGGCTACGCCGCGTGTCTTCCACGTTCCCTAGTGCTCCGGGGCCGCACTGCATGCCCTCCTCCAGCGCTCTGGGAGGCTGGGGTTGTGCTGCATGCCCTCTTCCCTCCTCCGGTGCTGGGGAGGCTGGGGTTGTGCTGCATGCCTTCTTCCCTCCTCTGGTGCTGGGGAGGCTGGGGCAAGCGTACGCTCACCCGCTCACTTTCCATCCCCATGGCTGGGGGAGGGGCTCAGCAGAGTGGGGGCGGAGCTGGAGGCTTTCCTCCCTCAGCCCTACCTTCGCCTACCACCCATGGACCTGATCATGGACCTCACTGAGGTCAGAGAGAGTCTTCATTGGGCTTTGGGTAAGGCCCTATGAGAACATAACTCTCTCAGCTTGGATTGGCAAGAACACCAATGTATCCTGCAATGGAAGACAAAAAGATATCTGTTTAGCAAGCACAACCCACCTATTTAATATATAATGGCACCATCAGTTTACATAAGCAGGTATCTTCCCCATAGTGAAAACCCACCACCTATGTATTAGGTGTAACATGCAGACAAGTAGCACAGAGGGGAAATGAGCATGCCAGGGTTCTATTGCAGCTATTTCACTAATCCAAATGCTGAGGGAATTCTGTCTCTAGTCCTCTTCTGTTTCCAAGAGACCATTTATTGCTAATGAATGCCATTTTTTAAAAAAGGAGAAACTGACAATAAGTGCATATATTCTGAAGTCTGCTAGTTTCAGCATGCTAAACCTGAACAGGTTGGGCAGCTTACATACGGGGGGCTGGGGAGGTTAAAGCTAGATGTGTTAAGGTGGAACTACAGCCAGCACAAACACAATTTAAGACACAGAAAAAAGTTTTCTTCCTCATTCTCTTACCGTCTGTCTATCTACACTTACAAGGCTGCAGCTGCACTGCTGTAGCGTTTAGCTGAGACATTAAACATGCTGATGGAGACCATCTCCCATTGGTGTGTACACTCTACTTTCCAGAAAGGCAGTAGCTATGTCAACGGGAGAAGCCCTTCACATTACATACTATTGCACACATACTCCCCGACCCACAGGATGTAAGGGAATATTCCAACATGCAGAGCACATTTCTTATAAAACCTCCCAACCATTCACATTTTAAGTGCTTCCTATATTAATCTATTATTTCCTCACCTGTTCCACCTTGTTCAAACTCAGCAATAAGGCATATTGACAGATATTCTTAAAATGTTAAAAATCCTATAATGAGGGATTGAAGCAAAAAACAAACAGCTACCAAGGCCCAAAGATATTCCTAAATCGCTAGTGCTTGCTCACCTGGAATTCTCTTGCGTCTTGCAGCCTTATGTTAAAGATGGAGAGTGTAGGCAACTTTCCTGAGCAGACAGAATACTAAACCCTAAAGCAGGTGTTGCTCCTGGGCAGGTACTTATGAAGATAAAGGTCTAAAATAGCCTAGTGATCAGTGACTAGAATCTGCTGTGGCATGTTCTCATTTGAACTGTGACATGGGAAACAAAGAAGCACTCAGCTGTGCTGAATACATGCTTTTATATGGAGAGTTATGTTATTGCCTTTGATAAAATTGGCATTACCTCTGTATTCCAGATCATATTCCTCCTTACACACACATCCAAACCAGAAAAATCAAACCTATTGTCAGCAGAGCACTAAAGTGTCAGACAGTTTTAAAATAAGCAAGATCTGATTTACGTAGATTAAGAGGGTCTGAGACCACACACACACACACACACACACACTCTCTGTCTCTGTCTCCTTGACTCACTTATCTTCAGGGACAGAAGAGGCCTGAACTTCCTTGCTCTTCTGGATTCTAATCAAACTTCAAAATTAGGCCTTGTGTCAACTTTCTTCATGGCTCTTTAATAGAAATTGAGGAGGAAGGTGATATTGTCAATTGTCAGAGGTGCAATTTAATCCACACCACATTAAGCAAGCAAAAAAAAATTCACATCTTCTGAATCTTTATGAGAAGTGGAAATTTCTTTCTTGTGCAGGGAGATAACCACCAAATCTTTCTGTTTGGGACTCTCTCTCTGTGTACTTTTAAAGTATAAGCTCAGTTTTTATTGATCCTTGACCAGCAAGATTGATGGGTATGTATTGAGACCTAGTGGCATTAGCACTTTCTGCTTTACTGGTGTTCACAACACTGCCAGTTTTCCTCTCCTTCACTTTGAATCTTAATAGGTGCCCAGATACCCAGAACATATCTGCTGGTAGTGTTCGTTTCCACCCAGTCTGTGCTTTCACTATATTTACACAGTCTAATACTGAAAAGAAAAACACATTTTTAAATTAAAAAGAAAATCAAATGTGTGGGGTGTCAGTTTTCTGCTGCAACTATAATTAAAATCATCTGTTACTTCAGAAACAATTAATTCTAACAGTGCAGTGCTCAAGAATTAGGGCTTCTGCAAGTACTGAACAAAAACTATCTTCTCTCATGTGCTAATGTCATAGCACTGTGATATTGGCCAATTATCCTACATTCATCATAAGACTGAGTTCAAGACCAGTTCAGTTTAAGGAATACTGTCCAGTTTTATTTTCATGCAAACCAAACATTCTCAGGAGCTAAGCAAGGACTCATCCTAGTGTGAGTGGATCTAAAATTAAATAAAAAGTAGAATCTAATGCATTGCAGTGTCTATTTTAAATTAAAAAAGGTCAGCTAATTCATTATGTTCATACAGAAAATATAATTTGACTATATTACACAGTAATAATGTCAAAATATAGTATTTTGTATGACGCTAATTTTAATACCTTCATTTGTTTGTCCAAAATATCTGAATCGTGGATGATGTGAGAAAATCTGATGTTATATATTACATACTTATTTTTAAGGCATATAGGCTGAACTTTTCAAAACTGCCTAACAGTTTTCAATGTCAAATTCCTATGCTACATTCATTCTATTCTTGCACTGCATTTTCCCTTTCCAAAAAACAGAAACCTTGTCACTGTTTAACTATATAGAGCCAAAAAGCCTCTCTCAACATGCTGTCTAAAAAACAAACAAATACAAGACAGCATGTGTAATTGGATTGTACACATTCTATTCAGACTTTGCATGCTCTGAAGTTGTATGCTATTTAGTGTACTGTATCTACCTCTCACATAAAATATATCAGAAGTGATTCAGCTCCATAATTAGCAGAGGAGGAATTCCTGGGTGGGTTGCAGGGAAAGGAGGCTTTGGCAGGGTCATAAGGAGTGTTTGTTGAATCAAAAGTTGCGTGCAAATACCTAAGGTATATGCACACACGCACATCTGCACCTGATGCATGTAACTATGTTTTTAAAAAGTAAAGGAAATGTGGTTTATTCTCAGGGACAGTATGTGGCTCTCACTCATTTTTAAACCAAAGTTTTGCAAACCTCACAAAAGTGTACTCATTGACTAATGAAAAATGTATACACTCAAATCTTAAATGTAAGCTGCTTTCAAGTGCTCATAACATACAAAAGTGGGGAGGGATGGATTCTGAAAAATATCTTAATTAGGAGCCAGAACTGTACCATTCCCAAAACAAAAACAGCAAGAGTAATGACACTGCATGCTTACTTTATCCTTTTCAAAAAAGTATGGGAAATTGTTTGCCACTGGGAAAAAAAAGCCTATGAGGATGAAGTGCCTACTGAACTAAAAAAAATAAATAAAAAGAAAAATACTTTATTTGACCAAGAATCTTTGTAACAGTTTGCTCCTGTAATTCTGCTCTTCTACTTAAGTTTCAAAATGTTTCCATGCATGAACTGTATGGGAGAAATATTTTGGTTGAAATACCTAGGTCGTCCACCATTCTTTTCTAAACATGCTATAGAATCTTTAACAGCATCCAGAAACTGTCAAGAAAGGAGCCAGTATGTATCAAACCTATCTTCTGGTATTTACATTTTATTAAAACTTCAAGTTTTATAGAAGGTATGTTTTTAACAGATAAAAAAACCATTTAAAATAGGTACAGGCCATCCTACTCATAACATTAGAAGAGGATCCAGGTAAGAATGACCCTTCATCCTGAAAAAACTATTTTGGGGAAGCGCTAGGGATATTTTCATCTTCTACACTGAGTCCTTAACAAGTTTTGCTTCAGCAAAACCTGACCACAGAATTAAGTCAGGCAAGCCGTTTTAGACAATCCAAGTTCCTTTAATAAAGCATCAAAATTACATTAACAGAGCAATTCATTTGTTTTGTGTGTTTTTTAAGATTTCAATTTACTGTCAGAGCCGAGAGACTTTCCTAAGGGTTTAATCTGCTAATTATTGGACACCAATAATATACAGATAGAGCAAAAGCATGGATTAAAATACTCTCCTAACATTTATCTACTCCAACACTTATTTCAGACTTCTTCAGAAAGAATTTCAGCTTTCAGGAAAGCCCTCTTTACAACATTTAAAATATGAAAGCATAGACCCAATTCACTATGAATGAGAGTACAACCCTGCCTGCACTCATTCTAGCACAAATGTGTGTGGATCTGCATGCTCTAAACAGCAGTGATTCTGCGCACTCCTCTCAACTCTGCCAATAAAAGAGTTTGCATTTTCAGGTTTATGACTCAACCAATTTTGAAATATAGTTCTTTAGTTCTTTTCAAGAAAAAGTTTTACAACAAACTCCTCCACAAGGTTGTGGACATTATAAGACATAAGAAACAATGAACCCACTCTTTTCAGTGTTCTGCAGATACCCATATTGGAATAGGCACTCTTCTGTGCTGATAGCAACCTTTCCTTTCTCTCAAGGAATTCTACTCCCTGACAGAATAGGAGGAATGCCCCCCCTCCCCCCCACACACACACGTCAACAACCCTCTCCCATCAAGTGTAGTGTAGCAGTTCAGCTGAGTCAGTGCCTCATTCAGAGAAATAAGAAAAGTAAAATAAATTAACTTCCTTTCAGTGTCTATCACTCACTGCTGTTCCTTGAACTGAACTGCTCTTCCAAATGAAGGCTCCATGCCAGCCCAGTGCTTCTGGCTGTAGAGTGTACCTTCCAGTATGGAACTCCAAAGTGGCAGGACATTTTGAGCAGACTGGTAGCTGTGACAGAGACCTTTCAAAGATACCCTCACTCAATCTGCCGAGTGAACAGTTACTGCTCCCCCCATAGAATGCTGGGCCAAAGGCATCCAGTTCAGCTGTCACTTCAGCTTCAGAACTGATGCTGAAACAGTGCTACCCTTGTAGCACTGGTTTGACTGTCCTCATGCAGAGAGGACGTAGGGTCAAGGAAGATGACAGAATAAGAACTGTAATAAATCAGAGGCTGTGACTCCTTCACAAAAGAAATAGAAGATTTATTTCGAAGGTTGAGAATGATAGCTTCTACACCAGTGGTCACCTACCAGTAGATCTTGCAGCCTCTGACAGGTTATCCTGACTGGTTTGGCTGGAAAGCTATCAAGTGCTGGTACTTCAGTTGACCCACTGTCATGCTGCTCCTGCCCTCTGCCTTAGAGTTTCCCCCCTAAGAGCCTCCTGATTGCTGTGCAGGACATGGGAGGGAGGAAATGGAGGACACTGATATCAGGGTATCCTTCCTCCCCTCCACTTCCACAGAGAGAAGGGGGTGGCGGGAGCTTGGCAATATGAATCTCTTTCACTCTGCCATTCTCACAAACACACACTGTTCTTCACTCTCGGGTTGTTACTACTTTTACTGCTTGCAAAGTGCGTTACTTTTGGTTCTGTGGCTGGTCTGTACATTTCATAATTTTCATTTCTTTCTTACGCTTACATTTAATTCTTTGAGTACTGAGTTCTAAAATGCCTAACCTGTCGTGGCTGGAGTAGTTATCCCTGTGGTAATTGCTACTCCTGGAAGTGGCTGGCATGTCTCTGCAGCCCCTGAGAAAGGCAGAGCAGGGGGTCTCCACATGCTGTCCTTGCCTGCAGACACCGCTCCTGCAGCTCCCATTGGTCAATAATAGGAACTGTGGCCAGTAGAAGCTGTGGGCTCAGTGCCTGTAGATGAGGGGCAGCACATGGAGCCATTGCTGTACATGCCAGCTGCTTTCAAGAGTGGTGCAGGGCCAGGGCACGAGTAAACCTGCCTGAAGCCCGCTGCTCCACCACCCAGAAGGTATCTCAGTTAAATGGTACCCAACCAGAGCCTGCTTCCTGAACCCATGTTCCAGCCCTGAACCTCCTCCTATACCAAGAAGTTAGTCCCCCTGCACCCAAACTCCTTCCCAGAGCTTGCACCCATAAACTCCACCTGGACCCCAATCTCCCACCCTAGGCTAAATCCAGAGCCCCTCCCACACTCCCAATCCCTTGGCCCAAGACCAACTCCTGTGCCCCAACCCCCTACCCCAGCCTGGTGAGAGTGAGTGAGGATGGGGGAGGAAAGGAGATGGAGTGCACAGGGTGAGGCCTCAGAGAACAGGTGGAGCAGGGGCAGGTCCTCAGAGAAGAGGCCGGAAGGAAGAAGGGCAAGGGTATTTGGGTTTGAGGTAGATCTTACATTGCACTTAAATTAAAAAAGTGATCTTGTGGTTAAAAATGCTGGGAGACCACTGCTCTACACATCAGGTTAAAAATGTAAAAGCAGCCAGACAGGCGATGAGGGAGGCTAGGATAACTTCAGGTTAGTATAAAAAACAGACAGCTATGAAAGGCCAATTAAAGGGCTGGAAATTAATTAATTTAGAAAAGAAACAAAAAACATTGTATATACACATGCAGCATTCACATGTCTGTGGATTTCCCCCTCCCCCTGTTCAATGGCTTTTAGGTAAATACAGTACAGTACTGGAAAGACCTCCAATGCAGACCAAGGGACATTCAAAATTACCTTTTTTTTCCTTCTACAGCAGGTCCACAAATCACTGATCTATTAAGTATCACTAGCTGCTCCCACTCTGTGCGATACCCCAGCATGATCTCTGCTCCGGCCACCACCTATGAACAACTGGAGTCTGCCAAGAAGGGTAAACAGTCTCTCTCCTCTCCACTTGGCATAGTTTTATTATCTTTTAAAATATTATTGTTATGTAATATTAAAAAGAAAACCAGAAAAATTGTGCAATCCTAGGAAATGGGGACTTGCCTGACCCTTCACAGACAAAACATAGTTACAGGTGATGCTGAACTGCAGGCATGGTAACATCTGAAGAGTGCCTGGAAAAACTTTGTGCCAAGAGGTAAATAGAAGTCATTTTTTAATCAAATGCTCGTGTATGGCTTGTTGGACTTGATGTGTTTGAAATACATATAACAGAAATTGCTTTGGACTGCCTTTAACTAGAAATATTTGCTTGAGACAGATGTACCCAATGTGCAAAATAAACCTTTTGATACTGAGTGCATTATAGTGCCACACAGTAATTTCTCTTGACATTTATCATCTGCTTGCTCCTCTAACACAGGGGTTTGAGTTTTTGTGGACTTTTAAAATTAACTATCACAAAACAGAATGTCTTTAAACATTCAGGTTGTAATTCTGCCCTCAGTGAAATCAATGGCAAAACTTACATTTGCTGCAATAGGGGCAGAATTTCATTCTGTAGGTAGTCTGAGATCATCTTCTGCAATGACAGACTACACTACTACAGCGTGAGATTTCTGCAACTTTCTTTGAGCTGCTGCAGTCTGAAATTGTGCACTGAAATAAAAGCCTTCGAAAGGTTTCTTAGTTTTTAAGGTAAAATGTCTTGACCCCACACTCAGATAGCTGGACAAACACTTGGCAGTGGAAATGACATTTCCAGGGTGTCTATTCCTGGAAACTGGATAGACCCATCTTAATGCGCTAATAGCTGCTGCATGCATGCCTTTTGCCTTAAAAGAAAAACCTCACAAAATTCCAAGCAGTAGTATTGTTTTGATACATTTATTCTCTTTAGAAATGTCATATCTTTTGTCAACCATGGCCTGCATTCTGGCTGATCTACCCCTCGAGGATCAGGTTTGTATCTGACTTGATCTGTGTAACACATGATCTTGCAAAATGATGACAAGAGATGCTCCCACCATGAATCACAGCAATGAGCTAAGCAGGAGGGCTCGGAATCCAAACTACCGTCTGACTCCTGTTTGGCAATCCTTCCGGCTCAGCACCAACAGGCATTAACTGAGCCATGCTGGAAAGCAAGCGCCTCTGTGGGCAGCTGGCACGGTTAGCTCAAGGATCATCAGGTCTGTCAATCCATCACCTTTCATGGGCACTAAAACTAGTAATTACAGCACAAAAGGAAAGAGGATTATGTATTCCAATACATGTACATTTATTAGTAACATGTTTCTGTCCTACTGTTCCCTGATTTTTTACTGTTTGGAAATCACTTGAGAGAAATTGTAGGCAACTTTTCAATTAGCATTTCCCCATTCGGACTGGCCAGGCAATCTGTAACTTAGAAGACAGAGCTACTATTTGGAAAGCAGAGACTTAGGGTATGTCTACACGGCAAAGTTATTTCGAAATAACAGCTGTTATTTCGAAATAACTTTACCAGCATCTACACAGCTAAACCGCTATTTCGAAATTAAATCGAAATAGCGAAGAGCTTATTTCAAAATTGGTAAACCTCATTCCACGAGGAATAGCACCAATTTCGAAACTGCTATTTCAAAATAAGCGCTGTCTAGACGCTTTTTTCAAAATAGGGGGCCTCCAGCCCTTCCCAGGGTGCCCTGGTGGCCACTCTGTGCACATTCAATAAAACTCCTCTCCCTCCCCTCTCTCCGGAGCCCTTAAAGGGGTACACTCTGGCCACAGTGCCTGTGCCAGCTCCAAGCCTGCCAGCCCAGAGCCAGCAGTTCTGCACCTGACCCAGTGGCCCCAGCATGAGCCAGGCAACCAGTGCCAGCCAGCCCTCCACTGCTCCCCAGGACCAGTCTGCCAGCTCCCAGGAGCCTGCCAAGGGCCGGAAAAGGCAGGTGCCTGCCTGGTCCAGTGTGGAGATCAGGGACCTAATTCAGATTTGGGGGGATGCCTCCAACGTCCATGATCTCTGCACTAGACAGAGGAACGCAACCGTCTACAGGCGGGTGGCTGCCAGCCTGGCCACCAAAAGCCACATGCAAACCCAGGAGCAGATTCGCATGAAAATAAAGGAGCTGCGGCAGGCGTATGCCAGGGCTACAGAGGGCAGCTCCTAACCAGGGGCAGACGCAGACCCCTCCCCTATTTTGATACCGTGGACAATATCCTGGGGGGCAGAACGGTCCGTGCCCCCCAGATGGTCATCAACCCTGGGGCAGCCCCTGCTGCCTCCCCAGCTACTGCTCCTCCTCCCACTCCTTCTCCCTCTCCCACTTCTTCCTCCCCACATCGCCAGGGACACCAAGGCCCCCACACCCGCAGTGCTGGGAGACAGCTGGGCCAGCAAAACCCCCAGCCCTTCTCCCCCTTGCCTCCCCCTGCCAGCTCCCTCCTCCCAGGTTTCCCACTCTCCTCTCCCACCTTCCCTCCTGCCCTCTTCCACCTTCTTTCCCCAGTCTCACCTCAGTTTCACCCCCCCCCACACACACACACCCTAGTTGTGTTCAATAAAGAGGCTTTGTTGTAATGAACACGTGTCTTTTATTGTACAGCAGGAAGGGGGGTTAGGGAGGGGTAAGTGGAAGGACATGAGGGAGGAATGAGGCACAAGCCCCCAGTGGGGCACACCAGGGAGACTGTTACTGCTCGCAGAACGTGCTGCCAGGCTCGCAGCAACACGTCCAGGAGAAGCACCAGAGTACCCAGGATGGCTCCAGCTCCATGCTGCAGAGTGCTGTGCTGTCCTGAGTGAAGGCAACCAGAGCACGCAGAGAAAAAAATGCTTTGCTGTCCCTCAGCGAGGTAGGCAAGCAGGGAAACCTTAGAACCGGCTGTCCGGGCGGGAGCAGGGGGGAAAGGAGGGTCCCTTTAAGCACAGGTCTCAGATATCTTGTGTGGCTGCTGCCTGAGACTAACTCCTGACCTGATGCCCTGCCAGAACCGGTTCCGGCCAGCCTTAAATGCGATTCAGCGTCCTATCAGTGTGGACGTGCAGTTTTGAAATATCAAAACGCTCTTTCGAAATGCATTTTGTGTCTAGACGCGTTATTTCGAAATAAGCTATTTCGAAACAAGATATTTCGTAATAACGCTGTAGTGTAGACATACCCTCAATTCTTAGTGACACCAATGAACCTCATGTTCCTACTCACTGGAGTAAATGATGAGACACACAGAACACAAGGCTAAAAAGATGGCAAAGCCTTAGCATTTCACCCCCGGTTTGGGAAATAGTTATAAACAAAGCATAGAATGCTGAAACATTGGAGTTCTCATCCTCCGCTGCTGCCAGTCACATCATCTTGGGCTCAAAACAAACAATCCTGCCCTTGCCACTGCAGGGAGTACTATGTCAGATGCACAATATGTGAGAGATGTGAAAAAAGTCAACATGCTAGAAAGGGTTGATCTATCATAAAATGAAATTAATAACCTGAGAGCTCCCACTCTGTCCAACTTAAAAGATAGTTCCTTCCTCTATTGGCATTATATGCAACAGAAAGAGAAAATGTCATCCTGCAAATATGCACACAGTTTTAAGTTGTATGCCAGGTAAGTGTGTTTAGTATTATAGCAGGGGCCCGATTTTTATCTTGCATTTTGGCAGCCAAATACACATTTTAGGTGCCTTATTGCCAGGTGATTCAAGTTTGAAAGTGTAGTTCCTTCCATATTTAAATGAGAGACTTTCAGCAGTGTTTTTATAACTCCACTACTTCAGCACAAGATGAATCCCTTAGAGCACAAAAACTATCATGAGGGCAACTTTGAAAAGCAGCTGAGACCAGTGTTTCACTCAGCTGAGACCAGTGTTTCTCTCTTCATACCCACCCCCTCTAATCAGTAAATTATACAAGTAGGCAGATCCAGAGGAAAACAGATTTTCATTTTACAGTATGTTTTCAATACACATCATGCAAAGAGGATAAAACAGCATGAAAAAAAGGCAAAGGAACACTGGCAAAATAGTCATCTATGCTCTACCCCTGCTTAACTGAAATCACTCCTTTAAAACCCATTTTTGCAGCACCACCTACACACCAACTGAAGTTACTTACACTTGAATGAAAGAAAAACAGACAAGACCATAGTCCTAAAGCCCTACAGAGAACTAGCAAGATGTGAATGTGCTACCACTCAGGACACTTCTTTCCCCTTACCTGTCTTTTTGTTGAGTTGTTTGGTACATTGTAAGCTCTTTGATACATGGAATTAATCTTCTTATGAATTTGAAAAATGTTTGGCATATTTTAGATATTACAGCAATACAAATGAATGAAGTAATTGTGTGGGACAAAATTGTGGGTGTGATTAAGTGTTTTGCTTCCTCAGTCAACAACAGTATGTATTATTATATATAAGACAAACTACATTAACTTTCAACTTTGACAACCCATTACAGATCCAGGAAATTCTTTGTAAAGAAATAAGCTAACTAGAGTATGAAAGTATGTTAAAAAAAAAAAAAGACAAGTCAGAGAAGAAGCCCCTAACTGTGGTTGTTTAGATACTTAACTACTCAATGCACCCACAAATCATGCAGATGTCTACATGAAACTTCTTGCATCTGCCAACCTGCAGCTGCAAAGTAAGTCTGGTACTTGCACCTTTAAAATTTGACCCTATGTCATGTAAGTGACTTTCAAGGAATGAAAATCTAACCTCTGTGGCACCTGAACAAATAAAGTAATGCTTCCAGACCCATTATTTGTACCCACAGTTGACTGTGCATGAAGACCTAAAAATCCATCTCCAATTCTTACATCCTTCTAAAATCTGGCATTCTGGGGGATTATTGTGACACAGAATATATCATACACACCTCCTTTGTTTCTCTCTGCAATAGTACACTCTACATAATCCACACGTCCCTGCCCATGTAAGAGTCTTTTCCTTACTCGACAGTCATGCTGAGAAAACACAATGCTCCCACATACCACAATCCTTTCCATGCTCCTGTGTCATGATCAGCACTCACCTGTGCATGTTCCCATTGGTGGTGAAGGATTGTCCACATACTGAGCATTTATAAGGCCTTTCACCTGAGTGCACCAGCATGTGGCGATCAAGGGAGCTTGCTGAGCTCAGAGACTTTCCACAGATGCTGCAGGAATGGTCTGTCCCTCCAGTGTCAGTGTTATGCTAAAGAAAGCAATGATTTTCATTGAATTCCTCCTCCTACTGCCCACAATACAACAGAGAACTGTAACAGCTTCAACGCAGCAGTTGTGTTTTGTTTTTTTTAAAGAGCTACTTAGCAGGGAACTCTCTCTCTAAAGCAGGGGTGGCCAACCCATTAAACCAGTGGTTCCCAACCTTTTCCAGATGGGGGCCCATTTTGACAATTCAGGAAGACTTGGTGACCCCGGGCAATTCAAAAAATGTGTGAATGGCTCCTTAAGAGCTACCTGGAGAGACACCTGGCAGCCCTTTTGAAATATAATGGCGACCCACATTTGGGTCCTGACCCATAGGTTGGGAAACCCTGCATTAAGCTAAGAGAGCCAAAAGAGTGGCGGAAAAAATGCGAAGAGCCACACCAGAATTGTTGAGAAAAAAAAACCAACAACAAAAAAACAAAACCACCACAGGATTAGCTTTTTGGCCACATCAGGCTTCCACTGGCCAACGCCATCTTGCCGCACCGGACGGCACCCCTGTACCCAAGGGCCGTTTGTAGAGGCGCATGGGGTGGCTTCACAAGCCGTGGGGGAGGCTTCGCAAGCTGCACTTTCGGGGTGAAAAGCCGCATGTGGCTCGCAAGCCACAGGTTGGCCGCCCCTGCTCTAAAGGGTAAGCCTTCCATGCTTTTCTTTTCATTAACTCTTACGCTGCCACAAACACACACATCAGGAATGTCTGGGTGATGTAGGCTTATTGTGAGGTGCAGCATATCCAGTGCAGAGTGTAGTGAAGGAGAATGGAAAGGGATCCAGACAAATGGTTAAAGGGGGGGGAAGGGAAGGTGTTTTTTAAACTAGGCATGTAAGCGAGTAGTCAACTAACCAATAAGCCTAGGCACCTTCAGCACTGTCTCTGTCAGAGGCAGAGACAACAGTGTCGGGGGTGAGGGGAGGCTACTGCAAAGCAGCCTCTGTCTGTTGTAGGCCCAGGCTCCCCACTGGAAACCCTCCCTCACTCCACCCCCACATGGAGAGAGGCTGCTGCTGCTGCGAAGCAGCCCTTGTTCGCAGTGGCCTGACTGGGTACAGCCCAGAGCAGCATCTACCTGTGGCTAGCCCAGGCCACCGTAGACAGGGGCTGTTCCAGCTGGGCAGGCAGCCTGGCGCCAGGTCTGGGACCTACCCTCCTGCAGCTCTGCAATTTAAATATAGCAGAAGCCTGGCTGCCTGCTCTCCCAGCGCTTACTACATTTAAACTGCAGAGCCACGATTAGTGAATTACCTGCCTCTTAACATAATTAATTTAAATTTGAAAGATCATTTAAAAATATTTATGCTTTTTTTGCCATGAAAGAGTCAATTTTCATTTGTTTAAAGGGAGTAGGCGACAAAATGCAGAGCAATAGTTTGCCTTTGGATAGACACCAGATTTTTATGGGTATGTATGTGCCTTTGAGGCTAGAATCTGGCCCTGAATTATCAAAACCACTTGAGGATCTTTAGACAGACTAAAATCAGTATGATGTGTAGACGATGATGTTAACTAAAACTATAGGTTTTAAGGGAAAACTGAAATACACATTTACCCAATGGACACCAGAAAGTGAACTACAACCTCAGTGTCCAGAACAGATCTTTATTTGTTCCTTCTTATGAAAAAAAAAGACAAAATCTCCTTTACAAAACTACCTATGTTAAGAGAGAGAGAGAGAGAGAGAGAAGCAGAAGGACACAGTAAGCTTTTGGCAAAAAAGGTGCTGTGTGCAAAGTCACTTCTTTTGTCTAGCTTCCCAAAGTTGCTGCACTCTGCGTAAGATACAAGTGCTTCCATGCTGGCCTGATTTAATAGCTCCCATGTTTGTGGTCCTTAATTTGCATGGCTGTTCAAGGTGAAACAGACAATAAAAGCAGGACAGGTCTTGCTACTGGAAATGTTTTTCTGAATCCTCAAATTACTTTAAACCTCCTTCAAGAGGAAACATTTCATTGTTTGGGAATAGGCTGGGGTAGAGGGCAAAAAACCATACGTTTGTGTATTCCAATTTTTTTTAAAAAATAGGAAGGCACAAAAATGTATGTGACAAGCAAACCATATTCAGAACGAAGGACTTCTGGGTTTGGACAAGGAATAATTTTTGTTACTGAAATATGGGTCTCTAAGTCACTGCACTCTAATAGAAGAGAACTATTAGGACATGTAGTCTGCATACCTGACGAATGTGCATAGTTAGCTGGTGCTGTGTAGTGCAAATCTTCTCACACAGAGGACAGGTATAGGAAGACTTTTCTTCTTTTGTTTCCTGTAAAAAAAAAAAACCACACACAAACACACATAAAAGTAGAGAAACCCAAAAGCTAATATCTCAACTGCTGATGGGGACTGAAAATAAGCAAGAAACATAATAACATCTCTCAAAGAACAGTATGATAACTTGTATTTACACAAATCATCACTCTGAAAGATCCTTAAGAGAAGCTCTAGAAACTTTATAATTTACAAACATGAGTCACTTTACCCACTACAGAAATGCAGCAGCATTTTACAGCTCACAGCAACCCTGCAACAGCAGTTTGGTACAGGAAACGAAGGCAACCATTGTGACCACCTGAAACTATCAGCAGGAATTTAGGTGAGCAAAGTGCGATTACCTAAATGGGAAGTGGGCCAGGACATGAGGGTTAACACCACTAGTCTTCCAATAAGGACCAATGAGATATTTAAGCAAATCATAGGGGTCCACATTTTATATCTCGTGACAGTGCAGGAATGTGGTATCTTTAACATAACACAGGGAATGACTGCATCTATTGAATCACCAACACTACTTTTTTAGAGCATCTTGGGTTTTCCCTGGAAATATCCCACCCACATATGGGCTAGATCCAACCCTCCTGAAGGTTGCAAAATGTGATGAAATGGCAGTTTTCAAGAGGCAGTAATGCAGGAGTGTATGTGACAGACATAAAATGGATCTTATTTTTCTTTCACCCAGGTGAGAAGAAGAAGAAAACTATGGTCAAACCAGAGTAAGAGCAATGAGAGCTTTAAATTAGTAAGTACACCCTTGAGACACTGAATCAGCCACCAAAGCAAGGATACAGTGGGATTCAAAGTGGAAACAAATTAATTTAACTCAATTGCTCAGGACTCCTGGTAAGTGATAAAAGGCACATCCTTAGAAGTACAGTGATATGTTATTACTCAAGACTCCAAACAAAAGGTGTCAAAACTAAATGAGGTTCTTCTACAGCAGCAGTTCCCAACCGCCGGTCTGAAGACCAGTGCTGGGTCGCAGTGGCTGCAGGAGGTGGCTCAGTGACTGTTTGTGGTGGCTCAGGGGGCCGGGGTGTACCCCAACCCTGACCCCCAAGCCACTGCAAACAGCTGGCTTCAGCTCTGGCAGCCACCTGCCACGTGGTGACTACCAGAGCTGAAGCCGGCTACTGTGTGGCAGCTCTGGGTGCTGGGGCACATATTTTGACAGACAGAGAATATTTTATTTGCATATCTACAAATTTGTTATTTGCGTAATGAACAGGGCTCAACAATTAGTGTAATCTACTCACCCGTGGCGAGTAGATTACAAGCCAGCACAGCCGCGCAGCACGGTAAGTGCATGCACAGCGCGGTCTGCGCACGTGCAGCGTGCCGAATCGTGCAGCTGGTGAGCAGGGCTCGTTGCCGCTTGGCAAGTCCTCGTAATGACTATGCAAATAAAATGTTGCCGGTCCACCAAAAGTTTGTGAATGGGTTTGCTGGACTGTGATATAGAAAGGTTGGGAACCACTGTTCTACAGAAGAGTGCAGATCTCCACCAACCAGGAAGACCCTATGTTTGTTATTGAAACTTCTGGTATCTCAAGAATGCACAAAAATCAGTATTGTGGCTGGCAAGTATGATGTTTACACTAAAAGGGTATGATCTATTTGAACTTTCTTGTCTGCTTTTTTTTTTTTAAGTATTCTTGGTGCACTAATGAAAAAAAAAGACAAATAGCTCCTCCAAGAGAGATACTGCATATGTATTGGTGCCCATCTGTTTCCTCTTTCTAAACAAGCTCCCTGAAAATGTCAAATAAAAAGAACTTTTTCCAGAATGTGCAACATACACAGGAATGGAAGCAATGGCTAAACATCTCTTATGGTTAAGTACTACTAACTATGGTTAAGAATTTAAAAGTAGGGATGTTAAAAACGAATAATCAGCTAATCGTGCAGTCGATAGAATTTAAACTGCAGAGCTGCAGCAGGGGTAGCGCGAGCCGGGCTGGTTCAATCCCAGCTTGCACCGGGTCCAGCAGCCCCTGTTCACAGCCAGCACCAAGGGCAGCGAAACACAACGGGCAAGCCCAGCAAGGGGCAGCCCATGGGTAGGCTTCATTTAGGACGTGGCTTCCCAGCGCATCTCATTTAACCCTCCCTTTCAGGCTCTGGCAGCTGGGGGACGGGAGTGGGGACTGCAGCACGTGCTGCCTGCCACGCACATCCCACAGCTCGGGGGAGGCGAGAGCCGTGGCAGCCCTGGGTGGGCTCCAGGAAGGCAGCGCTGGGTCGGCGAGGGACGCTTGACCAGCCTATTCGTGCCTCCAACCCCGCGGAGCAAACTGCAGAAGCCATTTCAGGGCAGTGGCACCCAGGCACCCCGAGGGCCAGAAAGAGCACAGCCAGGAATCACAGGACCAGGGTGGGCAGAGTACAGGAGGCTGGGCTACCCAAGTGCTGCCCGCACCTCTTAGGGCTCCACTCGGCCATTTGCCCTGCTCTGTCCATTCAGGCTGCGGTGCCCCCGAGCCGAACCACACAGCGCTCGCCCACCCGGGACAAAGCCCCAGCAACAGGTTAGCTCTGGACCCTCCCCCGAGCCCAGCGGGTTGCTGCTGCGGGTGTGCAGTGCTCAGCCTGGGCTCGCTCCAGTCGAGCAGCAAGCCTAGCTTGCCAGAGCCTTCTCCCAGGTGCCCTCAGGGTGCAGCCGGTCTCGCTGAACACCCAGCCCAGTGCTCCGCACAGCACCGGCAGTGGCACTGGCCCGGCTCGCCACAGGAGACCAGCCCACGGACCGCCGCCAGCCCAGCTAGTGAGGTGAGACTGCATCTCCCCAAGCCCAGCCTGGGAGTGCCGAGCTTGCCTGGCTGCTATACTCTGCCGGGCATGAGCTGGGCTCTGGGAGAACAGGGCCAGCCCAATGCGTGGGACAGGCAGAGAGCAGATCCATGGCTGAGCTGTCTCCAAAGCACCTGGCTCCTCCCGGGTCCTTGGGGGGCAGGGAGGAAATGCAAGTAGAGTAGTTGAGTACTTGACCGAGTATCCAATAAGCCTAGGCTTATCGGGTAGTTGAGTACACGACTACTCTCTTACATCCTTATTTAAAAGGGGATGATGCCAATCACATGCTAGGGAAATTATTCTGAAGTCCTACAGAATGGAATAAAGCAATAACCTTGCTATGGTTTTTATGGTTTGTGTTTGTTGGGGGTTGTTATTTTGGGTGGTGACATGTAACCCCATAGATAGAAAAATAATTCTCTACTAAATTCTATAGAATTGTTCAAAAAGGATGGTTATTCTCTATTAATCACTAATAGAACTTTCCTGTGTGAATAAATGGCTATTTTTTCTGCATCTTTTCAACCCAAACAAACAGAATAAGCAATAACACTGATTTCAAATCCCAGAAGCATGAGATTTGTGATCTAATTTACAATGATTAGCCTTTCTTGACTTCTCTCATACACAGAAAAATCCTCTCACAGTTAACACAGCTACTGCACAACTCTTTACTGTAGGTCTTACTGTAGCTCCTGAACATGGGTCAAACCCTCATATGTTTATCATTCACAACACACTAAAAGCCAAAAATATTAAAAGAGAAGTAGGAAAAAAAGTCAAGAGATCTGTATGTGCCCAAGAAAGCTGATCAAATCTGTGCAGTAGTACATATCACATATGGAATATATATGGAATTAAAATACACGTAGTCCCCTCCACAGATGTAACTAGATTGCACACAAAAAGTTTGTGTAGTAACTGTTCAGCTCCAGTTATACTGCAGCCGCCCTGTTAAAGTTGGCTCAGGGCTCAGAGAACAAACACACTGTGCTGTGAGGAAAATCCCTGCAGCTGCGCTGACAGTTTAGATGGTGTTTAATCCCCAGAGTATATCTGTGAAATTATCAGCCTACTACTTTTTCCTTTTTTAGCTAAGAATACAGTTCTACATGATGCAATTAATTGTTTCGAAGGTTGCTTTCTAGACGTCTGCTCTTTGAATCAGCAAATGAACAAAAGATAGAGTTCACCTTGAAGCAAAAATCAGGCACACACTACAGAGCTCAGCCAGAGCTGATTACTATTGACTCTAGGGTTTATTATTAACTAAAACCCAAACTTTCTCCATCGCTCACATAGTACAAACTGAATGCCATGATACAGGTCAACCAATTCAAGGGTGGCTAAAGACAGAATTCTGGTGACCAACTCAATGCAAACAAAGTTTAGCATCACTTCTGCAAAAACAGTATCTCTGAAGAATTAAAAATGCAAAATTAATCTGAGTTGTTGCAGTTGTGCTGGTGAAAGAACACTTCCTGAACTGAAAGATAAAATTAGCAGCTCATTTGTTGAGTATACTTTCTTATAAATAAAGCAATTTTGCACTGCCTTTCTGCACCAAATTGATGGCAAATCTCTTTAGGAGTTTCACATTGGATTGATCTGTTTTCTCGTTTTTCTCTGATCTTTTCTCTTAAAAGTGGCCTGAACCTCTTTTCTTCAGGAAAATTATGAGTGAGTGTGTGTGGGTTGTGTGTGCGTGTGTGTGTACACATACTAGAGCCAAGATAAAGGCGTCAACATAAAAAGAACCATAAACGTGGGACAAAGATCTAAAGAAGAATTCTTCAGAGACACAGAAAACCAGATAAATTATGTTACCCTTCTATTTTAACTTGGGTAAGAGGGGCGCAGTTTTCACCAGAATTTAGATCCTTATCTGAAGTTCACTGTCACAATTCATCACTTTGAATGTGCTTTGCTGTAAATAGAAATTTGCTTCATCGAGATTTGCTAGAGGTAGGATACAAAACAGATTGATACAAACTTTATAGTGTGCTGAAATCCTAACAGTTCTTCTTTTCTTGTGATACAAATATGTACTTCACTGGTGTTAACCTATCTCCCCCTAAAAGCATATTGGCTATCTTATTAATTTTAATTTATTTTTACACTGTAAGAATCCCTCTTAATCCTGTCACATTTACTCCTTGAGTGTCCCTTGATCAGATGCCCGCTGAAATATCAGGTGGACTAAACGTCAGCAACTCTAACAAACTCTCCTGAAGCCAAATCACATGGTGCCCTTACAGCAGGCACCTGTTTAGTAGCCCTGCAACAGACCCCATACTTAATGCAACTTTGGACTGTGAACGAACGTTAGCGAGCAAATCTTTCCTGCCAGCTGCTAGACAGTATTCGCCTCGGATCACACTTGTCTGTCTTTGTGTCACCCTGACATATTTTTCTTTTCAATTAACCTATTTTAGCCTAGAACAGTGATTCCCAATTGGTGCTCTGTGGAACCCCAGGGTTCCACAAAGCGAAAGTAAGGGTTCCGTGAGAACTCAGCACTCCCCTGCGCCCTCTTAAAGAGACAGAGCCTTTTTGCGGCAGGAGTCAGTGGGTCTTTTCCACACACCCCCCGCCCAACAAATTTTACCCTGGCAACCCTAGGGGTTCCTTGAAATTCTTTCAAGCTGAAACGGGTTCCGTGGCCAAATAAAATTGGGAAACACTGGCCTAGAGGAAATAAAATCTAAGCCAAATCAGAAATCCTATATCTCAAAGACTAGTTTGCAGGCTACTAATAATTTGCTTCAGGAACATCATATAAACAACACTGCTTTGCCTGATGGAATTCTTTTCTTTATGTTGGTATTGATATAGTGCCATCAGCGGGCAAATGTGATAAATTTGATCAATCCTTATGCATTTACACAGTAAGTCTATGTACTTATTTAAAAAAAATAAGTGAAGGAGACACCTCATGGAACAAAAGTGTACTGGTAGAGGAATGGAACAAGGCCTTGACTGAGCAAAGCATATAAGCAAGAGTAATTCAGTCCTTGTCTTCACTTAACAGGAGAATGATGTGGTGGAGATCGATCTCTCAGGAGTCAATTTAGTGGGTCTTGTAAGGACGCACTAAATCGACTGCTGACTGTACTCTCATTTATTTCAGCACTCTATCAGATGGGAGTAAGGGGAGTCAACGGGAAAATTTCTCCTGAGGACCCCCAGCAGTGGGGATGCCTCAGTAAGTTGAACTAAGGTGCATCAACTCCAGTTATGCTATTCATGTAGCTGGAGTTGTGTACCTGAGTTCAACTTTGCCCCCTAGCGTAAACCAGGCCTCAGTGGGAATACTTACATGTTTAGAGTTAAACACATGTTTAAGTGCTTTGCTAGGTCAGTGTGCAAATAACAAGGTCTTTCTATGGTTATTCTGTGTAAAATCCCAACTACACGTGGATTTGCCATGCATTTCAGCTAATTCTCCATGTACTAACTGAAAAGCAAAATGATTATGAAAATTAGCTCTTTTCCTCCACTTTGCATCTCCCTCACCCACTGCCGTGTTTGGGATATATACCTGGTTCCTCCTGCCAATCCGATTTGGTGCAGGAGACTTCGACGGGGACTTGATGTTTTGAGAGTTCCCGCCATTTTCAGCCATCTTCCCCACACTCATTACTGCTGACATCATGGCATCAATGGAGGACAAGTCAGCACCTTCCAAACTGTTTGGTAAAGTTGATGTCTTGTAACTGTTTAAGCTTTTGAGCTGCTTCTCTGAAATTGTAAACAAAAAATTTTTTGCTGAGATTATCTGCTGGAGAGCAAATGGTGTGTTCAACAGCATGCAACTGATGGAAGAGACATGGTCCATGCCTCAGAGAATTCACAACCTGTGTGATCTGAAAAAGTAAAAAAAAAACAACCCATAGTTCATAAGAGCATGGGGTCCTTTATTAATGGGAAAGCTACTCAAGTTTTAGAAAGCATAAGCCAAACTGCAACTTTTTCTTTACTTTTGTTCACATAAATTTAGTTTTCAAATCCCCAATACAGTACAGTAGAACCTCAGTGTTGCAAACACCTTGGGAAAGGAAGCTGTTTGTAACTTTGAAATGTTCGTAAAAGCAGGGCCAGCCCGAGGTATTCTGATGCCCTGGGCACACGGCACCGCCCCCGGGCACATGGCGCATGCGTGGCCCGGCTACTGCCGCGTAGCCCAGGGCCTGCCCCTAAGGCGCATGGCGCAAGCGCGGCCCAGTCTGGCCCGGTTGTTGCTGCTGGCGCGTGCGCCAGGCCGTGTAGAGCCCCGCAGCCGTGGGGGAAAGGGCGTTGCTGGCTGGCGCTGCAGGGATGCAGGCAGGCCGGCGCTGCGGGAGCCGGGCGTACGGCGCCTGATGGTAGCTGTAAAGGATGCTGTGCACCCCTTACAGCTGCTAGTAGGTGCCTCCCATCATTTGGTGCCCTGGGCAGCTGCCCGGCTCACCCATGCCTCTGTCCGGCCCTGCGTAAAAGAAAACATTATGGTTGCTCTTTCAAAAAGTTGACAACTGAACATTGACTTAATACAGCTTTGAAACTTTACTATGCAGAAGAAAAACGTTGCTTTTAACTGTCTGACTTTAAACAAAACAAGCACAGAGGCCGTTTCCTTACCTTGTCACATCTTTTTTTAAAACTTTCCCTTTATTTGTTTAGTAGTTTGTTTAACACTGTACTGTATTAGCTTTTTGTTTGTTGGTGCTGCCTAATTGTGTACTTCTGGTTCCCAACGAGGTGTGTGTTGACTAGTCAGATTATAACTCTAATGTTTGTAACACCAAGATTCTACTTACAATCAGTAATCCTGGGTTTAATTCAGATTTACCTTAATTATGTTGTCATAATGCAGCATCTTGTGTGGTGTCCTTTGACCACAGTGAAAGACTGGAGCACTAATCATGAGCAGTTGCACTTGCAAACACATTGCCATGGGGTTTGTAGGTGTTCTGGATAGTTTTACATCAAGATTCTTCTTGTATAATATAGAACAGGGGTGGGCAAAAGGGCCTCCGCGGGCCGGATCCTGCCCGCCAAGTGGTTTGATCCGGCCAGTGGAAGCCCTGTTGCTCCCCCGCCCCTAGGCCAATTAGGGCCTGGCGGCAGAGGAGTGACCGAAGCCTTCACCGCTCTGCCCCCGCGCTGCTCGCAGTTAGCGTTGCCAGATGATTTCAACAAAAATACCTGACACACTTGACATTACATCACAATCTACAGTACATCTTATTTAGAAAATACCGGACATTTATATTTTCTCAATTTGTTTCCCGAACAGAAAACTCAAATACTGGACTGTCCGGTTCAAAACCGGACACCTGGCAACCCTATTCGCAGGGTGGGGGCAGAGCGGAGAAGGTTTTGCACGCACTCCCCCACCCCCAAGTCTTAATTGGCCTGGGGGCAGGAGAGCACAAAAAGCCTCCTCCTGCCTTGCCAGGAGCACGTAGCGCTTCAAAGCGCCACGCGCTGCTCGCAGGCTGGGGGAAGAGCGGAGAAGGCTACATGCACTCCTCGCCCCCAGGCCAATCACCCCTGAATGGCCTGGGGGTGGAGGGAGTGTGCTACTAGTGAGTGCTAGTGGGAAGGGGGGCAAAGGGGCTCCGCCCTTTCCCATTTAGGCACCGCCTCTTCAAAATTTTTGAAGTGGCCCCCGGGGAAAAATTATTGCCCACCCCAATGTAGAATATACACAGAATATTTATTTTATATCACATTTATATGTAGGAAGGATATTCTTGTTTCAGATACTGTACTTAAATAGTTGGGGCAATCGGTATGTGGTGTTCCAATTTATGGACATATTATGTAAATGTTAACATACCAGTAAGTCTTTCATATTCTGCTTCAGAAACATATAACCAACATGCTCTAAAACCCCAGCAAATTTATCAGTCAAGATGAACAGTTGAGAATCTAAGGGTATGTCTACACTAGCTCATTAATTCGAGCTAGATAGGCAAATCAGGCAACCAGAGTTGCAAATGAAGCCCGGAATTTAAATATCCCGGGCTTTATTTGCATGTTCCTGTCCAGCTGCCATCTTTAAATCCCCCTTAGTTCGAACTAACTGCCCACGGCTACATACGGCAGTTTAAAGTTAATCCTAACTAAGTCCTTAGTTCGGATAACTGTTACACCTCATTCCACGAGGAGTGGAAAGTACATACTATACGGAGAAAGCCACTAGAGACATGACGTGCAGGAGATATAAAAGGGGACATGTATTCTCGATCCCCTGTATAATACATTTTGGGAAAAGAGATGCATGAGCATTATAAACAGGTGTTTCATAAGAGTAAGCAATGCTGGGCCAAGTTACTTTGAGCCAAAAAAGAGAGTCTTCATTTGGAAGCCTTGGAGTGGGAAGTGAATCAGGCCAGGTCTACACTAGATCCAGCGGCTCAGCTTAAGGTACACAATGTAGAATACTTAGCTGGAATCAGCTTACCTCAAGCCAAACCTGGTGACCTCCGCACAGCAGGAAGCCAATGGAAGGAAATGCTCCCATTGGCTTCCCTTACTCCTCTCAAAAGCAGGAGTACTGGCTGCTGGTGGGAGCACCCTGTTAGTTTGATTTAGTGAGTCTTAACTAGACTCACTAAATCAAACTTCAGAAGATCGATCGTAGCAGCAGTGATCTTCCATTAAGTGTAGACAAGACCTAAGTAATTAGGTATCTGCTCTCTATATATGTAACGAACAGGGATGGGGGAAAACTCTTAAAAGTCTTGCTGATCCTTTAAATTAATGAAGCAATTCTAGTTAAATAAGTTACCTTCATTTTCCTCTCTTAAATGCTGAATAACGAGGTTTTCTTCTTGCTTGCTCGTCTCCCCACTTAGTGTATTAGGCTTAGTAGAGTCTAGAATCTCTATATCACTCTCTAGTACTGTAAGAACGAAGGGAGGGGGAGAGAGAAAGAGTACATTAACTATGAGGTGGTTTTAACAGAGAAAGACTTCATCCCCCTAGTTTATCTTCCAGATTCAACTAGCAAAAAAGGTGGTAGAGCACATCACAGACACTTCTGACATCTGGCTGAGAATTTCAAGTATATTCTGAAGCAGCAGAATTCAAGTAATTCAAGTTCTTACATTCTGAACTTTCCTTTTAGAAGAGTTACAGATTATTCTAACAGATGAATTCATGATGACCCTTTGTTTAACACTAACAATGGAAAGGATTACTGAAATTGCGGGGACCATTCAGCACATGACATTTTTCATTGCTCATACTGACCCAGTTTATTAGGATACTTTTTGAAAATATTCATAAACAATATTTGCTGATGGAATTTTTTTCCTCCCCCTTCTCTTTTTTTTGGAAGCTACACATGCACTTATCAAGCTATTGTCAACAACTCTAGTTCTGCGATAAGGACACCTCTCTAGGTCAAATATGCCAGAAGAGAGTTTTTTAAAATCTTTTTAGAGTACAGAGCAGTGGCAGACATTCCAGGAACACAACAAAATGTAGCAAACAAAAAGTGATTCCTGGGGGGAAGATTTTTCCTCAGCAAGTAACATGCAAAACACCATTATAGTTTTAAAAGAGAGTCGCACTATGATAACAGTGAAGAAAAATAGTTCTGTTACTTCACAATTGAAAGTGAACATCAGCCTTTGGCAGTTTTAACATCTCAAATTTCAAAATGATGTCTATCAGCAGGCCTTTAAACGGTATTATGAGTTTTTACTTCCCTATACACAAAGTCATTAGCACATCTTACAGTAATTATCTCATTTAAGGGCTAAGGTATCACTGAGCATACACAGTATGTTTGCACTTCTGTAGCACTTTTCCTCAGTGGATCCCAAACCACAGTGCAAACATTAATTAAATATTATAACATTCCCGTGATGCCCACCTTTACAGACAGAGAAACAAAGGCATGGAGTTATGAAGGGCCTAATTCTTCCATGTTAGCTCATTCTCTCAGTTCCTCATTAAGGAAAGGTCCTTAAGCAGATGGGTAAAAGCTAAGCGAGTAGTCCCTGAGAGCTTGATTCTGCCAGCCTTCCTCACACTGAGAGAAAATATGTGTAACATAAGGAACTACTCAGCGTGAGGTTGGATTAAAACCTAGGAATCTTGACTCTAATCCCGCGGTCCACACACTAAACAATTCAGCCTTCTCTCTAAACCCGACTTCTCAAAATTATGTCTTATACTAGTGGTAGGCAAAAGGGCCTCCTGGGGCCAGATCTGGCCTGCCAAGCAGGTTGATCCAGCCTGTGGAGGTCCTGCCGGACCCCTGCTCCCAGGTCAATCAGAGCCTAGGGACGGGGGAGTGTGCAGCGCTTAGAGTCAACTGACAGGCGGTAGACTCTAAGCGCCGCATGCTGGAGGGCAGGGAGCGAGAGACTTCACGCTCCCACGATCCCCACGCCAATCAGGGCATGCGGGCGGAGGGCAGCGCGCAAAGTCTCCTCCTGTCCTGACCCTGTCCTGCAAGGAGTGCACAGCACTTAGAAGTGTCACACGCTCCTTGCAGGATGGGGGCAGGGCGGAAGGAGACTTTGCATGTTCCCCTCATCCCCAAGCCCTGACTGGTCCAGGGGCAGAAGGCAAGTGTGCGAATTTTCCTCCCATTCTGCAAGGGGCTGGGCACTTAAGAGTCATCTGCCAGCTGCTGCTCAGTTGGCAGGTGACCCTAAGCGTGGTGCTCCCTTGAAGGGCGGAGGCAGACTTCACATGCTTCCCCCCACCCCCAGGACCTGATTGACCAGGGGCCAGGGAGCGTGTAAAGTCTCCTTTCACCACCAGGGTTGTGGGTGCCTACAGGGAACCACCAGCTGTTCAGAACAGCTGGCGTTTTTTTGGGGAAGAGGGAGAGAAAGACTTCACATGGTCTTCCACCCCCAGACCAATCAGGGTCTGTGCCTAGGGAAGTGTCCGGGCCTCGTCCCTTCTGCCTGAGGCCCCGCCCCTTCTGGGGCAGCCCGGGGCCACTTCCGAAATTTCTGAAGTGGCCCTCAGTCAAAAATTATTACCCACTCCGTATTATTCGCTCCTGGATGGCGCTCTCTCTCTCTCTCTTTCCCAATTTTAATACCTTTCCACTCAATAAGCACTGATTTTTCCTTCTGATGTGGCTCTGATCCTAGGAAGGGCTGAGTATACAATAGCCAAGGGTTGCAGGTGACCTGCACGTAATTATCAGGCACTCTGTTTTTAGTAGAATTCAAATTAATTTCATTGTTTATTTTCCTCATTTTTGCACAGTTCTTAGACCAGGGATTTTGTTAGTTGCAATGTCCGCTTACTTTATTTTGGTCCATAAAAGTGATAGCTTTTTACTTTTTTAATCTTAGCAATGGAAGGGTCATGCAGGAGTCAATTTATTTTAAAAACAACTATAAAAGTAAAAGTTACAATATTTCCCAAAAATTTTAAAATTGTTGACAGTGGCCCAAACTTAATCTTGCTTAACAGCATCCCTTTAGTTAATAATACATTGGAAAAACTAGAAAAAATATTAAACCATTTTTCTGTTTAAACAAAAAAAGCAAACTTAGTTCACCCATCTCTCTACCTGAGGACATCAATATCTATTCTTGAATTTTTCACCCAATTACAAATATTCTCTCAATCCTTAATTTTTAGGTACTTCCTAAAACAGTTAAAAAAAAACCTATTAAAATCACTGGTAAAATAGAGTGTGGTTCAAGGTAGTTTAAAATTCTGAAAAGGGCCTTTTCAGACAAATGAATTCTAAATTCCTAGAATTGTTTTTAGTAAGTATTAGTATTTATTCAAACTGACCATCAGAAAGAAATAAAAGGGCAGATGTGCAAACATCAGCCTGAATCTCACCTTCAGTTCTGCAATGTCTGTGCAAGTATGCATTATGTACATATTTCAGAAAGGGCACAATACAGTAAAATTGCAGCTCATTTCAGCTTCTGTGTACAAATAGTTATTTTATGTCTGAAACAAAAATATAACTTTCTGCCAACTCAAACAAGATGTTTGGATACTGATCTTGTTTTTAAAACAGGAGACCAATTTTTTCTGTACATTAAAAGCTTCCTAGTTTGCAAATCGTTTAAAGAATGAAATTTAATTTCTGCAAAAGCAAGTATTATTGGAGTAGACTAAATATATTCCAGCGCTGTTGTGGAAGGGAAAAAATATATCACTGAAACAAAAAGACAACAGCATGCATTGATTCTGGAAGCAGAGCCTTCTATTTGCAATGGCATATAGCAACAATAAGAATACTAGGCCAAATCACTTCTTCCTGTGGGAAAACCCATGGCAGGGAGGGGCCCTGGGGCAGGAAAATTCAGTGAGGTTTCTTTTGCAAAATGTATTGCGCATCTGTGTGTGTGTGGGGGGGGGGGGGGTACATTCCTCCTGCCTGCGAGTAGAAAGGAGAGGATTTGGCCCATTGAATCTATATCAGGGAATTTACTGGGGAGACAGAACCAACAGTATGAAAGTTCTATAACTGCACAGCTACAGGATCGTCTGTCTCCTGAAGCTCTCAGGGATTCCTCTGCTTATTGCTGTCCTGTGCATTTATCTCCTGCCCAAAGAAGGAAATAGGAAGGTCCACAGTGAAGTGGGAGCTTAGCTTGGAAGCAAGTACAACTTCAGGCTATAGTCATCTAACTTAATTCCCTACGGGCTAACAATTCCCATCCCCACTCAAAAATCTGTCTCCCTCCTCTCCGCTTCACACACACACACAAATTCAGAGACAGACATGTGACTGCCGATTCCCTAGCAAGAATCTATCCCTTCCCTCTGATCCTGGCTGCTCAAATTGTGCTGTGGCATCTGTAAATGGATGAGGCCATATAGGACCACAGAAAGCTAAGGGCTACAAATTACTGTTTGTGATAAACGAGAGATCTGAATCAATTGACAATCAGCTTTGATGGGGCGGTAAAGCCGAGGCCTGAACAAAAATCATGCAAAACGTGTTGCTTTCCATTCAGTCTGAACAGGAAGGCATTTGCTAGATCTATTTCCTCCTTTGGGATAAAATGAGACTCCACAGTATGCAGACGCTTCACCCATCGTCAACATTTACTCCCTCCTTCCCTCTTCCCTCCCCCACCTCCGGCTTTATCTGAAAAGAAAATAGTTCTTGATGGTTACAGCATCTTCTCCTTTCATTTTAAAAGCACTATTGAGAGAGCAGCAGGAGAACCTTGGTTACAAGCTTTAATTGGGGGCTTGAGGGTGGGAAGAGGGAAGGAAGAGCTGAGGCTTCTCCGTAGTCACTCGGCTCACCACAGAGAAGCAGCTAGAGAAGCAAAAAGTGTGCCCCGACCCTTTGGAGCTATTACAAGTTTTTACTACAGTTTGTTCTACTGTCTTGCACATGAGCGCTCCCTTTGGAATAGATAGGAAGAAGCACACAATACACTCAGTATGAGCAAGGAGAGGGAAACCCTGATGTATAGCACAAAGCAGCTTATTGTTCTGCTAAAAAAATAAAATAAAAACCCATATTAATGTTTAAGTATAAGCCGAAAATTAATTGGGCCATAGAAAATTTAATACTTTCAGCCGAACACATTCTTGGTTTCATTAAACACATTATGTTCTATGTGATGGATAATCTTTTCTTTTGGGGATGAGAGGATTCCCATCTTAAAAAACACACACTACATGCATTTCATGTTCCTTTCTGGGCCTAAAAAGCATCACTACTCCTACTTACCATCCCCCTAAAATGACCTACTTTTTCCAATGAGAAGTGGAACAAAAGATGGACCCCTCACAAGTTGCAATTCACTTCCATTTAGAAGTCCAGTACCTAACCTATTCACCATTAAAGTTGCACTTGGGTCTTCAAATTAGGACTTGAGTGAGACTTTAGTAGTACATAGGTCTCATGCTGAGTCTTTGCACAGGAACAAATTTCACTCCTAGTGCAATGGGAATCTGTTTCTCCCCACTCATTCTCCCATGTTACATCAAAAGCAGGACTGTAGTTTTAGCAAAATTTTGCATCAAAGCTTCCAGAATTACTGGAAGATAAGGAAGAAACAAGCTGGGTGGGAAGAAGAAAGAGTGATGCTATTCAATACCACTGCCTCAAGCAAAGGAAAACCAAAGAAAGTTTTCCAACTGACCTTTTTTAATACCAAGTCTGCCCTGGCTACTGAAGTATTGGTGCTGGCGAGGCCCCAACGGCAGAGAAGTTTACTGGTAGCGTCACCTCACTGTCACCACTGCTGGAGCAACAGTACAGAGCAGCCTAAATGAAAAGAAAAGCAAAAAGAATAAGACAGCGGAACAGGACTTTATGGTGATAGTTCTTTCTGCTCATTAGCATTCAGTCAAAACAGGCACAAAGACTATTTCCCAAAATATCTGACTACACAAACGCAAAGGTAGAATTTTACTTGGAGAAAAATGTCACTTTAAATGCACGAAAACCAGAGCAGCACATCTTTAAGGATACCCTAAGTGAAGGTATACTTTGTTATGAGATTCTGATGTTGTTATTCATATTAGGGTTTGTTAGCAATGTTTGGTGTATTTATATAACTATGTCTATGTAAGTGTAATGATTCATACTTTTGCTTTGTTGAAAAAAATTACCAAGCCTTCACTCTCAAAGACCCTTCAATAATCCACATGCTCAGGGCTTGACAAGCGGCGGCGAACCCCACTCGCCAGCCATGTGGTTTGGCACGCTGCGCATGTGCTGATTGCGCTGCAGTGCTGTGCCGGGCTAAAATCTACTCGCCATGGGCGAGTAGATTGCCCTAATTGTCGAGCCCTGCACATGCTTATTTTTCCTCTATGAGAGCTTAGATAACAAAATACATACCTACTAGGGATATTAAATATCAGTTAATTGAATAACCTCATGAATTCTTATCGGTTACTCAACTATTCTCTAGTCCACAGGGGGTGGGGCTGGCAGCCAGTGTGCTCCAGCCCCACGCCTGAGGAGCCCCCTGCCACGCTGCACTGCTGCCTCTGTATCAGAGGAGGCAGTGTGGGGTGCCAGCTGAGAGCCAGTTTAAAAACCAGCTCCCCTTGCAGGCCAGCTGCCCGTCAACTCATGGTGCTGCCTCTGATACAGAGGCAGCAGTGTGGAGTGCCAGCAGCCCGTCTAGAGGGGAGTCTGAGCTCCTGGTCCCGGCATGAGCTGTAACTGAGCCACGCTGCCTGCCTACCTGGCTCCTAATACACTTTAAATGCAGAGCCTCAGCGGGGGAAGGTCACAGACTTGGCGCAAGCTGGGACTGAGCCAGGCTGCTGGTCAGCCTGCTAAAAAATGTACTGGCAAGGGAGGCGGGAAGGAATGTGTGTAGTCTAAAGCATGAACCTATAAGCTTTAGCTTAGCAGTTAATCGACTACACTATTACATCCCTAATACCTACCCTAAAAGTATGTAGGATTGGTCACATGGGCAAGTTAATGAGGTTGAAGAAAATACAGCTCTCTGATTCACAATTGTGTTATTCCAAGTGGATAATGTAACTATACTGAAACCAATGCCGTTATAGTGGTGCACAACTAACATGATGCACTGGTGAACCTGTCCCCTGACATTTCTTAGATATATTCACCAGTACACTCTAGCCACCCTATGCCACTTCTGACACACAAAGCAGCCCTAGTGTAACTATGTATTTGATGCCTGTCTTGTCTTTTGTGCTTGATTTCTTAACTTTAAGGTTGCATCAATGTTTCTGTATTGTACAGTTATTTACAACTGTGCACAGTAGGTGTGAAACATTCCCACTCTGATTGGGTAGCATTTTGCACAAGTGTCAGTGATTACACAAGGTGTGAGGCACTAGAGAATCAGATGATAGATGATGATCACTACTAATACACCCATACTAAGGTCAGGAAGTTGCTGAAGAGTGTAAACACCCTTCCCAAACTGGCAGCAATTGCACTCATGAACAGAGTATAAAACTGCTAGTTCGTGACACCAAAATCTAGAAGAAGAAACTCCTTACATCCTCACTGCTCATTCTGTTTCTCGGTTTAGCTCATTTAACAACCAAGTCCCAGGAAATAGGGTTCTACCTGTTTCAGTATCTTCAAGAACTTGCTCAAGTGAAGAGGAGATCAGGACTCGAAAGAATCTGGATAATGTTGTTTGCAACCTTAAAATTATCAGCTACACAAGCCAGGGCAAACAAGCAAGCAACAAACTGAAGGCTCACAAAGATCAGAAAGGAGTTTTTCATCCATCTTCTCTCTGACCCCTCATGCTATAGCATGTCATGACTGGAAATGAGGAAGCAGCTGCCTTCCTTCTAAGCAGGAGGAAATGACAACCATCAGGGAACGAACACTGGATTAGATGGACCTTTGGTGTAATCCGGTATGTCTATTCCTATATTCCCTCTGCTTGTTAACGAGAGACACAAAAGCATTACTGTGTCTGCCATAAGAACTGCTTTGCATGTGTTCTGAAAGCTAAGACAGCTGTGTGAATGACTTAGCGTTCCAGGAAGTAGATGTGTTTCTTGGCTTTAAGTCTGGTTTATTTGCTTTAGACGGAGTGGCAAGCCATGCAAGTTCCCTTCCTCCCAGAGTGGCACTGGCTGCAAGGAATACTGAGCTGCTTGAGACTTCACATAGCATCTTTCAGTAAACAGAGGAGTATTTCCCAGTTCTGGACATTATTCTGGTCTTTGGACAATCTTGAATCAAACAATACTAGAACTGGAAGGGACCTTGAGTCCAGCCCCCTGCCCTCATGGCAGGACCCAGTATTGTCTAGACCAGGGGTGGTCAACCCATTTAACACAGAGAACCGAAACAGCGGCGGACAAAATGTGAAGAGCCGCACCAGAATTGTTGGGGGGGGGGGGAGGAGTGCCCCCCCCGAACAGAATTGTCAAGCAAAAACAAAAACAAAACATTTAAAAAGGAGGCTGCCCCTTTAAGATGGCTGCCATCTTGGGTGCCATTTCGAAAACTCCGCAGCTCCAACCTGGTAAGCACAGGAGAGCCGGGGATAAGCGGAGGCCGGGGAGGCTTCGTGAGCTGCACTTTTGGGGGGCAAGAGCCACATGCAGGTTGGCCACGGCCGGTCTAGACCATCCCTGATAGGTGTCTGTCTAACCTGCTCTTCAATATCCCCCGAGATGGGGATTCCTCAACCTCCCTGGGCAACTTATTCCAGTGTTTCGCCACCCTGACCCTAATGTCCAACCTAAACCTCCCTTGCTGCAGTTTAAGCAGTTTATTGCTTCTTGTCCTATCCTCAGAGGCCAAGGAGAACAATTTTTCTCCCTCCTCCTTGTGACACCCTTTTAGATACCTGAAAGCCGCTATCATGCCCCCTCTCATTTCACTGGGTAAAATGTCTTTTCTGGAGAAAGACTGACAAGAACATGGCAGTGTGAGACAATACTGGTGAGAGCAGCACCAGGGACTGGTCCTCAAGTATCGAACCTTGGGGCAGAGTCCGGGGGAGAAGTATTCTATTCAGTTCTGTATGGGTTCTTACATAGCACTCATCATTGTAATAGCTGAGCTCCTGCTAGCGCTCTGTATCTCTTGGGGATGCCTTAGCAGGAGCCTCATGTCTACATTGGGGTGAAGATACAAATCACGCCCCCAAGGAGAATAGCCTTATATATAGCCAGGAACTGTTTCTGCAGGGATGCCCTGAAGAAACTGAGGAAATGCCTTCCCTGTAGTGGCTCCTGGATCCCCTTTCCCTCACTATGCAGCAGTGAGAAACCACAGTTGCCCTTTGTCCTTGGGGAGGTAAAGGGGTACATGTTAGAGCCATCTAGTGGTGTGTTCTGATGAGTAGTGCCTCAGCTATCAAAGCAGCACTTGGCACTCACACTGGCTCAACCAGGAAATCTCTTTTACTGAATCAACTTCTGTTGCTGAGAGAGAGAGGGAGAGAAATTTTCGAGCTTGCACAGAGCCCTTCTTTAAGCCTGGGAATGGTACTCAGGAGTGTGACAGCTAACTACAAGATGGAACAGATTGTCTACTTATGCTAAACAATCTGTCCCATCTTATAGTTAGCTGTCACATTCTGAGTACCTTTCCCAGCACTGAAGAAGAGCTCTGTGTAAGCTCGAAAGTTTCTCTCTCTCTCACCAGCAGAAGTGGATCCAATAAAAGATATTACCTCGCCCCACCTCGTCTCTCTAGTATCCTGGGACTGACTGGGGTACAACACTGCTTTCGATCAGGAGAGACAGGTTGGGACTATAAAATAAGGAAACATGATCTAAAATGCAGCAGGCAGAGAGGCTTATCATTGGCTCTTCTTGTTTGCTAACAAAACTAAAATGAAACAAATGCAGGTGAACCATAATATAGCCAGATCATTAATGCGAACACACTTTGGAAAGGCTGTGTATGCCGAGATGTCGGCTACTGCTTTAAAAGGAAAGGATGGCCAGGCACTGTATTCCAACTTATGCAAGGGATTTCTCATCCAGGAGCCTCTACCATAGAACAGATGGATTAAATCTGGAAGAACCAGGTGGAAAGCCTGTGGTGAAAAGCAAGAAACAAACAAAATTTAGAACCCAAGACAAAGTGCTCCTGGAATTGAAAAATGTCTGTGGGGGCTACTTGCAGGCAGAGCTGGACAATGGTGACAGAGAGGCTGAAATCCCACACAGTAAGCCAGTCCGAGCCACGGGATTCCTGCTGTAAAATGAACAGGACGGGAGAGAGAACCTGAGGAGAGGCATGATGCTGCAGCTTTGCCCTTTAAAGGCAGGCCAAGAGCAGGCATCTGTGTTTCGTGCAGTGCAGCCAGAGCCTGCAATCAATTGTTTCTGAGGGAAACTACAAACCAGGACTTCTGTGTCTTATCAATTGGTCATGCAGATGCATAGGCATCCACTGAAATGACTCAGTAGGGGACAATTGGTCTGGCTGTTCTTATTACAGCATGGTGAAAACAGCAGTCGTAGTAATGCAAAGACGAAGGAAAGCCACAAACTGGCAATGTCGAATTGCTCACTGGCAATCAGTCTTTGCACCTGTTGGTTGAGGAGGGGCGGCCTGTCAGTCCCAACTGGTGGATCAGATGAGCAGAAGTGTATCAGACATCACTCTTCAGTTTAAAACCCTGCCCTAAAGCTGTTCAGGGCGTCTTTCCTCATGGATTTAAGATGAGAGGGTTTGAAACTCAGATGTGCGTGTCAGGCACTAGTTTGTGCAGCACTTCATGTCCTAACCTTGCACTCTTTGCCATGTGGCTGGAGTTGTGTTGGCTGCAACAGGAACAGGCTGAGGAAGGATCAGAGGAAGGCTGGATCATCAGTGTGAAGCATGCACAGGAAGCAACAGCAGATCTCCTGATAATGCTTTTGCATGGGGGAGAGGAGGGGAGCCCTGGTCTGGTCACGATTTTTTACCCCCTTAGAGGGATTTTTTTTTTTAAGAGACTCACTAAAGGCTTGGCTATATGGGAACTTTTAGCAATATTGTCACTCTGGAAGCATCATAGCTGAACTGCAAAAATACACTCTTATCCCAGAATAAGCGTCGACATGGGGAGTCTATACCAACACAACTATACTGATATAACTATGCCAGTCAGTTTCCCTTTGTAGGCAAGCCCTAAGTGGACAGTATAAGCATAGTTTGCCAAGGATCCTTGAAGAAACCCTGAAATTCTGCTGCTGGTGCAATGCCTCTGCCACGACCCATCTCCTTTTATTGCAAATTCCAGTTTCCTCTCTCACCCCACTCTCATTTGGAAACACCTTACATAGTGCACACCAAAACACTTTCCACTTAACGAGATAATTTAGTAAAACGGTGCCTGTCACTACAAACTAGGGGAATAAAAATATCTGGGATCCCACTTATGATTTTATCATGTCGTGTCTATAACCTGATGGAGCCATGTCATAATGAGCATCACAACTTTTGTTAAAACAAAAAGTGTCGTATGTATGTTTCTAGCCCTCAAAGTTGTGAAGCAAAGCTGGAAAGCATGAAACCTACAGGTAAAAAACAAAAAAACCCTAGAAATTTATTTTTAAAAGTCTTACGCCCTCAATCGTGTGTGTGTGCGCGCGCTCATGCAGGAAAAAAGTTTATCGGATCAAATTGTTTTAAGAATGTGCAGCTCTTCTCACTGCTCTTTTCCAGGGAGTGTGCTTTGCTGACAGGATTAACTACTGCCAGACTCACAAAGCTGGGAGACAGCTGCCACATGGCAGCCATTTATTACAAAGCACCACTCCTTTAAAGTCAGGAAAGAGACAGACCCTCTAAATTTTCCATTGTGTTATCAGCAGGGTTCCCCTGCTGCACAGGCTTTAGCCACTAAGGTTTTTCTAACCACACACTTCCTTTTCTCCCCATCATCATAGTCCTGTTGTCTTCTCTTCCATGAACATAGGAGCTTTCCTCTCTACTGTGTATTCCAGACCAAAAAACAGAACAACCCCCACCCAACCTCTTAAAACGGTTACAAGATCAGAATTTCTGTATAACTCACATACACACTAACTCACTCCTCCACCTGACAATAATTTTTAATTAGAACGATTTAATTTAACACCAAGGTACTATAATAAAAATTCTGACCCCACATATATGATTTCTTACCCATGCTGAAAGCATGCTTCTTTACACCTGCCCTTTAATTTAAAACATTGACTATGGATCACAGAACCCTATCGTAGGCTGCTCTCTAAACCACTGCCTAGTGCCATTGACCTCCTCCTAGCCCACATGACCACGACCGACCGGGCAGACACACATTTCTTTCCTTCTTGGAACAGCCTAAAACCTGACCCACTTACAAGCCACTATCCAGCACTCTTGCATCTTGTTCTCTAAATAAGTTTGCAGATAACATCATTCCACTCTGAGCCAGACACGCCAAGGTATCACACCCATTATTTCCATTTAGATTAGATACTCAATTGTATGTTAGTCATTCCCTCTCCTTCTGTGATTTCCATCCCACATCCGAGATGCAAGCCAACTATGTAAACTTAACTTTGTTCATTCTACATACACTTGCTACATATGAGAGAGAGCAACAGGTCACTCAAACTGAAGCTCAGGACTCTCTCTTTCCCCCTCTCCCTCCCCTCCGGCAAGGAAGAGAGAAAAGAACTATTCCAGAATAAAATGTATTATTTTCATTGACAAGGTGAAATTTTTCTAAAGCAGTTGTATTACATGTGGGCACATCCATGCACTCATTTAGGTGGGCAGGACTACGGTTCTCTGTAGAAGCTTACATTTTGAAATAAACAGTTTAATATGGTTTTCTATTCAAACGAGATACATTTAATTATGAGAAACTAGCACACCCAGCCCACATTGCTCAGGTCATTAAGGAAGGGCTCAGGGAAGTGGACTTGGGGTGTGCGATGTAGGTGCAGGAGTCAAGGCAGGTGCTTAGGGGTGTGAAGGGCTCAGTACAGGGAGCTGGGGGTGTGAAGGTGTGGAGGGGGGTGCAAGACTCACAACAGGGATTTAGGGAACAATTATATTCCAGGGTAGAGGTGTGGGTGGGTTTGGGGGATGCAAGACTCAGGGTTGGGGATAAGGAGAGGCTCAGGGCAGAGGGCTAGGGGTGCAGGAGTCAGGGAGGCATCTGAGGGCTCAAGGTAGGAAGTGGGAGGGGGGGAGTGCAGGAGGCCAGCCAATCCCTGGGGCTGGTCGGAGCAGCAGGGGCCATGTCGGCTCACCAGCATGTGAACTTACACACATACAGTGGCCAGCAACGTTCAGAGCCCCACCTGCAGCTGGCTATTCTCTTATGGGTGCGCCCACTCCCTTGTGGTCCTTTTGCAATATAAAGGTGCCTGCTAGCAGACTCTTCCCATTGTGTTTTAGGAGAAACAATTGTATTCCAGGCACATCCCATTGTCCTGGCACAACCAAACCCTTGCATTGCTTTAAGCTGTAAGAGGAAGCTGTATACCGAATTTGGTGGTCCTAGCTCTTATCATTTAGAAAAAGTTCTTGAACAAAACAGACTCACAGAGGGACAGACAGACAAACTCTCTCAACTATGTAGCAGATGAAGTGGACTGGCAGCTATGCCTTCTGAAGTATGCTGAGATGCAAAATAATATTGCTGTTTCTTAACGCTGTGCTCCAAGAATTGTCTTGGAAAAACTATTTTTAAAAAGGACAACAAACTGTATGTTTTCATGAATATAAGAAAATGAAGCAAGAATGTTTAAATTAATTCGGAGCAGCTGAGCAATACACTTTCCTCCAGGATCAGCAGGGCTTCCACAGAACATCAGCGAGGGCTTCTTTTCATATCCAATGACGCAAAATGGGCAGAGACTGGAAGCTCATTGGGGAAAAGGCTTTCTTTTTATTCTGTTTGCATAGTGCCTAATAATAGTGACCATGACTAGAACTCCTTGGTACAACAACAGTACGTGAACTTGATACCTTATTAATTATTATTATAATAGCAATTTCTCTTGGAATTCTACAGTTTGCCGGCTTTCTCAGAGGAGCTTGGGAAGAATTCTCAAAAAAGGTTCTTTTGAATTTGGCTTACAGGATGGCAGGACACAGAACATCTCCACCTCCACTCCCATCCCCAGTTGTATCCACTGATCTTCTAAATTCCTTGTAGTATTGCTTTTGGTCCAATGGACTTTATACAAAATCCACAGGCACTGCAAAAGGATTTTACGAAGTACACATGCCTCGCCTCACAAGACCTACAAGGACTCCAAAGAGGTCAGCACAGAGCTCAGAGAGCTCTGTAAGTTCCGTGGTGCTAAGCGAGAGAATGCCAGAAATCAGCTGAGGAGGCCTGATAACCACTTGAGGGACAGGCTGCTCCTGTAATGCTGTAAGTTCTGTGATCCATACCTGCTGAAACTCTGTAGCAGGAATAGTTTTAAGTTCACGGAACAAAAGTCATTTGGCTCAAAGAGCTAATATCTTTGCTATACGGAGGGTGCAAACAAAACTGAAGTCAACAGACTTGTGACCACCTGTGTCAGCAGTGAGTTTGTCCCTATGAGCGTAAATCCTCTGATGAATGTACCAGTAAAGCTTTTCGTGATCATTAAGCCATAGCCCTGGTGGTGTGCAAGGATCCTAGGAAAATACACAAGATTCCAGTGAATGACACAGCCATACAGGAAATAAGACATTATTGGAATTTGGGAAGCATAGTTACAGAGAATGGCAGATTGGAAACTGAAGTTAGAACCAGAATAGCAAGAGTGAAATAAATGTTCTGGAAGAATAATCATCTGATGAGACTGGACATCTCTCTCCATATGTATACAATTTTTTTTCCTGCGGGACGACAGAGCGAAATCATCATGTCACTCTGCATCTCCAGGAGCCCTGACCACATGTCCACTCTATAAAATAGGGTATATATGTGGCTCCATCCCCGTGTGCTCCCTGGAGCAGCTTCCGCCTGCCTTTGGGCCCCACTCCCAGACTGCCTGACCCATGCACCTGCCATGCAGCTTTGTTCTATGCGTCCTGGCCAGTGCTTGGGGACCACGCTGCAGGTGTCCCCCGCGAGCAAGTGGCTCTGGCATGTGCCATTGACCCTGGCCCAGTGTGCTCTCCCAGGATCTCTGTCTCTGTGCGCCCCCTGGAGCAGCGTCCGCTCCCAGCCTGCCTGGCCCTGCTGTGTGACTTGGCTCTGTGTGGCTCAGGTGCGCTCTCCCAGCAGCCCCAGGGAGCGGGAGAGGGGCAGGCTGGGACTGCCACACCTTGGCCCAGCCCTCCCTGGCAGCTGGGGAGAGAGCCAGAGCTGCTTATGCTGGTGAACATAGTGAGCAGAAACACCACCCCTTTCTAAAGCTAAAGATTCAATTCTGACTTAAAAAAAATCTACATTTGGTCAGTATTCAACTACAGCTATGAATCACAGACATTCAAATGATGAACAAATAACAGACCTTCCAATTTTGATGCTACAGGAGAATTCTGAAAGATGCAATTTTCAGGGTACATTTTAAGAGGTTCAGAGGTTGAAGCATGTTTACAGGCCTGGGAGGGAAAGATGAAGGTAGAAGATGATGAGGCAGAAAAAGGAAGTTCATAGATGGACAATGTGGGATGCTGGGTGGATCAAAAGGACTATTCATCAACAGAGAGACTAGCAAAGGACCATACAGAAAGGGCTACTGTAAAGCTGCACTACTGTAGTGCTTCTAATGAAGACACTCTAAGCCAATGGGAGAGTTGTTGGCTTAGTAACTCCTGCCTCTGTGAGCAGCAGTGTTACATTGGCCGGAGAAGCTCTCCCGCTGGCTGCCTGCACCGCCACTTAGATTGCTATAATTTACATCACTCACAGGTCTGTATTAGTGTCACCCCGAGTGGCGTAAGTTATACCGAAGTAACCTGTAGGGAGACGAGGACTCAATTATGGAGCTACATAAGAGGAAGAACAATCACAGCAGTCTATCTTTCTACTCATCCTCACTGTAAATACTCAATATGAAGAGATTGTAATTCCTAGCATATGATGTTCTACTTGTTTGTAGAGCCCTGCAAATCCACCAATATTCGCTTTATATCTATGTGTAGATGTGGATATCCATAGTTCATTTTTGTAGATAAGGACATGGATACAAATTTTATATCTACACAGGGCTCTACTTGTTTGGACCAAAATAGCACCCTGTGAGCTGTTCTTTCCACCAGCCTTACAGCTATTAGGAAACATCAGGACAGTTGCAATGTGCCTCATTCTAGACAGACACTCCTATATTTCCTGGCAAGCTGGTTGAGTGTTTGTTGCTGGTCCTAAACCATCCTGGACTCTTCCCCTACAGAAAGAAGGAATTCTACTGCTCAGACATTATATCTACAGATGATAAAGACAACTCTTTGAACAATCCATTTATGAAAAAGGTAACTTTCTTCCTTCTCCCTTTGAGGTACGTATTGAATTCCTAAATATAGCTTGTTTCAGGCCTAACAGCCACAATTACACTTATGACTGAATCTAGAGACATAAACACAAGGTAATCATATAAAATATCATATGAAAAGAAAAAAGCAAAGTCCTCTGGCAGGATGGTGTTAGTTTGTTACTGAAACTAAATTAATCAGTTTTCAAATTACATATATACACTCTGTACATCAACAGTTAATGTTAATTCACATAATGGTCCTGCCATTCAAAGGCACTAGGATGAGCATTGTGTGTGAGAAACACCCTCCCCCCCGACACACACACACACACCGGTTCCAATTCTAAGATTAAGTTGTTTATAATTCCTGACGACATGGGTTGGTTCTGCATGCACTTATACCAGTTTTGAGCTGGTTTATGTTGTAAAGTGTAATTTCATTGAGTTGAGTGCTGCCACTCATAACTTGCACCAAGGAAAGAGGAAAAAATCAGGCCAAGAATATTTAAGATGAAAGAAAGCAAAGGTTTACAGAATGCTTGACTGAAAGGCCAGTTGGACAGAAAGATGACATTATCATTCAGAAAACACACACACACACACACACACACACACCCCCACTTGAATTTGTACTTTTCTGTAGAGACACAAACATAGCAAATAATGAAATGATGGAAGCAAATGCTCCAAAATTAGTCTCCTTCCAGTTTAGACATCATCCCCTCGTAGTATAATGTTTCAGTGAGATCCTAATAGAACAGAGCTAATTAGGGCAAGGGAGATCGCCTAGTATAACTGAAGAGGTTGAATCTCTGGATGAAGTAGTAAGTATATATTTGAATTAGTTAAAACGAGAAACCTGCAGGGGAAAGTAATACCACCAGTTCTGAATCAATGTTATCAGTATGATGTGGCAGCAATCTGGTTAACTAACCTGCTAATTTCATATACGGTGATGTGGTTCAATTTATCTACTAAGAACTGGGCTGAGGCCACTAGACTCATTTCACTTGTTCCCTAATTCAGACTTCAAACGAAGTTTCAGAAAGCAAGAGAAGGTAACATCATCACTTGTCACTTAACCCCAAGTCAAAACAGCATCTAGGGTACATCTTAGGAACGTTAAATTGCAAGTAATTTACTAACTGAACAGTCGATAGGACACCTCCCTAGGGCTGTTGCTATACTTCAAAGGCAAAAGCACCACATGGAGCCTGGGGTTAGCGGGGGGGGGGGGGACGACTTCCCCACTGACCCCGAGCTCCATGCGGTGCTGCCACTTTGACGTATCTCCATCTCTACACACACCCCTTTGCTGCCTCTTTCTGATAGAGGCAGCAAGGGATGGGGGAAGCGACTAGTTGACTCGACTATCTGATAAGCATTTGCTTATCGGATAGCTGACTAGTCCTTCACATCCCTAGTACATCTACACTGCAATTAGGTACTCACACTATCCTATGCCAGCTGTCTTGGGCTTGTGGTGCTTTTTAACTGCAGTGTAAGCACTGAAACTTGGGCTGGAATCTGGGCCCTATGATCCTGCAAGGTGGGAGGCTCCAAGAGATCTTGGCAGCAAAAGCTCAAACATCCAATTAAACTGCCTCTGTGCCCAAGCATCACAAACCCAAGTCAGCTGGGAATGGCCAGCCATGGATACCTAATTGCAAGATAGATATACTTAAATAGGTTCTTCCATATGTAATTACTATGATCCTGTACTATTTACTATATATTAGAGAGTGTGCATCTGTCTGTGTGTCTATCCATGAGTCTGTTCATTCAAGATTTCCTCCTAAATGGAAAGACCTAGGGCCTCCAAATTTAGTTTGCAGCTTCCTCTTATCATAACTTAAAGCAAGGTCAGGGTTTGGTTGTGCTGGAACAATGGGATATGCTTGGAATTCGATTGTTTCTCATAAAATGGAAAGACGGGTCTGATAGAAGGTAGAGTTATACTGTAGAATGACCACAGGGTGGGGACAACAAGGGACTAGAGATGGGGACCAGGACTGCTATAACCCCATTGGGCCAGCAGGAAGGTGGGGTGGAGACAGGGACATCTATTTACTAGGGATGTCAATAGTTAACTGGTTAACCAGTGGGGCAAGGAGCTGCTCCAGCCTTGTTGGAAGGGGGCTCCAGGCTGGCCATGATGGGGCTGCTGCAGCCTAATCCAGCTGGAGCGCCCCCCTCCCCGGCCCAGTTTAAGCGGTTAACCAGTTAAACTTAATATTTAACTAATTAAACAGCATTTTACATCCCTACTATCTACTATATATTTTAGAGAGTGTCTGTTTGTATGTCTGTCTGTCTGTCCCCCCCATCCAGGGGACATGCATCTCTCCCCCACTGTGTCCGCAGCAACAGCAGCGACCATGGAGAGGCACTTCTAACCCGGTCCCAACCTGCTGCAGCGACAGAGGGCTGGGGTTCTCCTCTTTCCCCGAGACAGCCTGCATACTGAACCCCTGTTTCCCAGCCCCACCCCAGAGCAATGATTTAAATGCAGGGAAAAAAAAACCTTATTTGAGTTAAGGACCTGAGCAACGCTGGGTAAATCTTCTAATATAATTTATAAAGGTAAATAAAACACACACAATAAACCAGGGCGGGAGGGGGAACACGATTTACAGGATGAACTTTGTTACAAACACAAAACACTACAAAAAAATAGGAACTTCAAACATATCCCATAAAATTCTGTGCGTGTCATCATAGTCAAAACTACAGATGCCAAAAAGTCTGTGGATTCCCCACCAAATCCTCTTATAGCCAGAAAATATCACAAACAAAGTTATTTCTGAAATAACAGAGGACTTTAAAATAGCAGCAAGACAGCTCCTAGAAAGGTGTGTGTATTGGGGGGGGAGGTAATTGTGAGGATTAGCACATCTGTGAGGGAAGTCAGAAGTTCTATCTTGGCTGTGTTTCATACCTCACTAAACCCAAGGGAGTGATCAGTTCATAATTGTGCTCCCTAGGGTGCCTAATTGCTTAGCTGCCTTACCAAAACAAAATGACTATGCCAGCGTAACTCACACTAAATAACAGAAACACTATCCAAAGAATAGCAAAACCATGTTTGTTCTTTTATACTAGAACCAGCAAAGATTACATTTTGGTCGCATATGGCACACACGGAACTCAGAAGACCTAAATTTGAGCACGTCCTTGCTACTAAATTGGTAACAAATGCTCTAAGCACTCTTTCCCAAGACACCAATACTGTCATAGCAGGGAAAAGAGAGAGGAAAAATTCAGTAAATAGAGATCAGATGACTTGAAATAATCATTCCATTCATTTAAACTCTTCTCCTAATTACTGAAGGCCCTACAATCAGGAAGGAGCTTCAGATATAAAAGTTGAGAAGAAAATAGCTGATTGGATTCTAGAGGCATTTGAAAATAAAAGCCCCTGTCAGTAGCAGACATGATTGCTTAAAAGCTTGAGAAGGCCACTGCTGGCTGTAAAGTAGCTATGTATATAGTCAAGGAAGCCTTGTTTAAATAGTTGTTTGTGATGAAACAAAGAGTCCAACTCTCCTCTCACATACTGGTTTTATAGCAGCACAATTTCACCACGCTCAGTGGAGATGCTCAAGATTTACACCAATGTAAGCGAGAATAGAATGAGGCCCAACATCTTTCAAAGCACTTGAATAGCGTAAATAAGAAAGAACCCTTCTCAGCAAGAAGACCCCAGTTCTTCCCTGTCTCTTTATCTTTTCTTAACAGTTTACCATGCAGTAATAGGAGGCAACCCCAGCTGCAACAACCTACACTTTTATCTTCTGCTGACCAGGCAACGACACAAAGCTGAGTGCTGGATTTCCTGCTGGTTGCCGAAAGGGGCTGTTCGGCTTGTTTAAATATTGCTTGCCTTGAGAGCTTTGGAGTTGTGCCCAAGCAATGTACTGTATCTTCCCAGCATCCATTTCAGCATGTACTTTAAAGGTCTCTAAGTTCGGTGTACTATGCCCTGCCTCGCTGCGGGAGGGGCCTGATGCCTTTAGAAAAGTCATCTTGGTTTTTTTTCAAATCTATTCACGTGCCATGTTCTGGTGCAGAGCTAACAAAGGGTCCCCACCCCCACACTGAAAAAACACCTCACATTTAATTCAACAAAGGAAAATTTTCAAGCCATTTAAATCCGAGTAAAGTATGTTCTGGTATGAAGTGTTATTGCGAGGAAGAAAACAAATGTCATGTATTGTCTATGAACGGTTATCAATGCTCAGGGCACAAATAGCCTGAGATAAAGCAGAACCAGCAGCAGTGCATTATTTTCAATCACAGAGATGACCTACAGCAGCGGTTTCCAGCCACCAGTCCGCAGATGGGTGGCAGGCCACGAATACCTGCCTGACAGGCCGTGGCACTCTGCCAGGGCACGCCCCCAGCTGCTAAAAAGCCCCGCCCACTGGGGGAGCTCCATTTTCTATAAGGTGAACGCCTGTGCGTGTACTAAAAATTCTCCTCCCACTCTCCCTCCCATGGTGAGCGGTGCTGCAGACTGCCCCGCGTGCCACAGCTGGAGCCGGCCCGCAGTGAGGCTGTCCCTACTGTGGCAGCCTCTCCTGCCCCGTGGCAGCCATGTGGTCCGGTTGGCGGGGCTGCTTGGCGGGCGGCTACCCTATGTCCTTTCTCTTGCAAGCAGCGTGTTCAGCACCAGGGAGTGGAGCTTTCGCAGCCATGAGCATCCCAGCCTTTATCGATACTGAGGAGGATCAGGTTAGAGGCCTCGGGGAGCCATGCTGGGTGTCTGCAATTACCTCCCCAACTCCAGCAGGGCCTGGCTTCCCCCGTGGAATCTCCCCTGCCAGCTCCGGCCTGCACCACGTCTGGCTGCTTCCCAATGTTCTGGGGTGCAACAGCTGGCAGGACCAGTAGGAATTGTGCAGGGGGAGCTGGGCTTCCCAACACAAACCAGCAGGAGTCAGGGGGGCGTTACTACTGTCCGGCTGTCAGGTAGGTGCCGTGGGCCCCAGACACGCATGGGCCAAGTGACCCTGCAGCTCTGGGTCCTGACTGTCAATGGCCTGGGGAGGAACTCTGGAGCCTCCAGAAACATGTGCCCACCCCTGTCATCTGTGTCGCAGACACCGCCGATCCCAGGCACGTGTCGGGGGCTGGGCTGTTGCCAAGCCTGGCAGGGCAGGGGTAGGGTCTCCTCTCGGACGTGGAAGACCAGTTCGCTGCACGGCGAGAGGACCATGCGGAGCCTGGCATTACAGACTTAGAGCAGCAACAACCCGGGCAGCAGCACTCGGCTGGTGGCTGGGAGGCAGACAGGGCTAGGTGAGGGGGGCAGGGCAGGCACTGGGGGCTCTAGGGCGGGACTAGTGCTGGAGGACTCTGGGGGCAGAGAGCTCTAAGAGGCAGAGGGCTGTTACTGGGGGGCTCTGGGGATGGGACTAATATTGAGGACTGGGGGCAGGCTCTGAAGCAGTTGGGTGCAGTGGAACTCTGGATATAGGAGGCTGGCACTGGGGGCTCTGTTGGGGGTCTTTAAGGAGCAGGGGCTGGCACGGAGGCATTTGGGATGAGGGCTGGCACGGGGGGGGGTTGGATACAGGGGACTCTGGGGTCAGTGGCTGGTACTGGGGGTAGAGGAAGGGTGGGGGGCTCTAGGGGTTAGGGCTGGTACTGGGGGACTCTGGAGGCCGGGGCTTTTGGCAGATGGGTAACACTGTATTTGCATATTCCTTATGCATATGCAAACATGCCAAAAGTTTGTGAATGGATTTGCCAGTCCCTGGTATCAAAAAGGTTAGGAACCACTGGAGCTACAGTACAATGACTCCAAGTTACACTTGGTTTAAAAAGTCTCCAGATTTTCTTTTAAGCCACACAACTATTTGTTCGGGACAGTGAAATCCTGAGCCCATACGACATGACTACTAATCAATCTACAAATGTGGCCTGGTGAGTGCATGTCCATGTGAAGATTACACAAACATCAGTGATCACAGGCCAAACATAAGCCTTTAAATTTGCAAGGACACACCTCAGGAACAGCAAGGCCAGACAGACTGAGAAGAGCTGATTCATACTTCCTGAGGCGGTCTGATTCTGTCAGCATGATCCTGGGTTGGAGGGCGAGGAGGGAGCGGGGGAGGAGTCTGCTGAAATGGCATTGTAGTGGCACAGCATGATCACAGTGCCTCTTCACTAAGGATAAAAGTCAGATAGCCAGTTCAAGCCTAAGAAGTGGGAAGTGCTGGCTGGAGAGCTAGAGAGGAGCTGTGACCGTGATGACTCGCATCACTTGAGCAGGAGGGTCTTTGTGGGCTGAAATTTGGGAACCCTGTTTGCAGACAAGCAAACTTATGAATTAGCACCACATAAATAAGTCAATGTTCTGCAAGCTGTCTGTACGTCCCCTAATTAAACAAATAACTAATATACGAAACACAAATGGGGCAAGAATTAATGCAGCTAACACTCCTCTACAAAATCTTGGTAAGCAGAGATTAATATGAAATCTAGCCTCAGAATAACAAAAATGTAAATAGAACATCTCCTTTGCTTCTTCTACCAACTGAGGTCTATTTTAAATTATGTTTCTATGAATTTATGTGTAGTAGGCTCCCCTCACCACTTCTCTCTCAAAATTCAAATTTAATAACTTTTCTATACACATGCCTCCTTCTCTCAAAAGGAAAATCATCCAGCACAAGCCATTTCAAAATGTTCCGTTTACAAAATTATCATGTAGCCATGAGTCAACCTTGATAGCAAGGTCAATGAGGAAATAACATTGGCTAATAGCATCAGTCCACATTGGCCCAAATGCAACAAAACACGGCAAACCCATTCAGCACCCTAAAAGACACAGTCCTTATCACCCCAGAGCAGGTTAACAGCTGATATGGACACAGAAGAGATAAAAATCCAGATTTAAAACTTTCTTGTGAAACTTCTGAATAGAAGATTCTTGGAAGGAAAAGCAATGGTGTACATCTCATAAAGAACTTTCAATGAGGTGCTACTTAACATGCTTTGCTGAGGATGAAAGTATAAAAATATACATACACCCACAAATACAAATATGTTTAAGACTACTATTGCAAGGAAATTCAAATCTAGAAGTGAAAACTTATCATTAACGCATTCTGCGATGGCTCAGTATTGAAGCTGGGGTGAGAAATCTGTGCTTGAATGTTGCATGCTATTCTGTTTCTGTGCTCTAAAAGCTATAGGTTCAATGAGGCAAGTTAAAGATGAAGCATCAGCAAGTTGAGAACAAACATGTGGTCCAGTTCTATTTTCATGCCACCCATTTTTTGGAACTTTTTTTTGCATTCCTTGTGCTGCCAAGGCCTCTTTTCATTTAGGAAAATCCACTGGAAATTCATTTCTTCAACAAAGCTTTTTGACAATAGTCCTCCTAAACAAGAAATATATAATACTAAAGCAATAATCTCCACCCTGCAGGCTCATGCAGCATAGTATTCCTCTGAATAGGGGAAAAGTAGAGAGCGAGTACCTGTTACAAACTGCTTGGTCTTCTACTTATTTAACCTGGGCTTCCAGTCATTCATTCTTTGCTCAAGCATGATAAGATCCAGTTAAATGGAGTCTGAGGTGTGAAAAAATTCCCAGGATTATAAACTTTAGAGAGTTATGGTGTCCAACCAGTTCTGAAGTTGTAGCCACTATACTGGCTACTGCCATAGCCAACTAGCCACACTCAACCGGCCACATAGCCACATACTGCTAGTAGCTAGCGCAGAGGTTGGCAATAATTTTTGCCCGGGGGCCACTTCAAAAATGTTTAAAGTAGTCCCGGGCCATCCCGGAAGGGGTGGAGCCTAAACAGGAAGGTGGGGGTGGGGGAGCCCCTTTGGCCCCCTTCCCACTAGGCACCAATGCCCCGGAAGAGGCTTGGCACGGTTCCTCCCCCCCCCCCCCCCCCGGGCGAAGCCTTCTCTGCTCTGTCCCTGTCCTGCAAGCTGCACACGGTGCTTTGAAGTGTCATATGCTATTCACAGGGCGGGGGCAGGGTGGAGAAGGCTTCAGGCACTCCGCCATCCCCAGGCCCTAATTGGCCTGGGGACAGGGAAGCAGCAGGGTCTCCATAAGCTGGATCTACCCCCTTGGCGGGCCAAATCTGGCCCGCGGAGGCCCTTTTGCCCACCCTTGGGCTAGCATGTTGGACTCCATGGTTATAGAGTGAAGGCTCGTTGGGTTCAGGGGTAGGGATGATAGATATCATGTATTTTAGTAATAATATAGCCGCAACAATTTTTAGTGGTTACACGGCTACCAAAATGCTCCCTGGGGGCAGGGCCAGAAGTATCAGAGGCAGAAGCGTAGGGTGGCAGGTGGAGCCGGTTTGTGAGGGGAGCTGGTTTTAAAAGGGGCTCCCCGCACAGACTAGCTCCTGCCTGCTGCCCCATGCCCCTGCCCCTGATACAGAAGCAGCAGCACGGGGCAGCAGTGGGCCCATGCTCCCCGCAGACAGAGGCTGCTCTGGCATCCAGGACCCCAACCCCATGCTGCTACCTCTGATAGAGAGGCAGCAGCCTGAGAGGATGCGGGGGAGAAAGACAGGCAGCTCCACGGTAGCCGATACATGCAGGGAGCTGGCTTGATAGCCAGCTTCTTGCATGTACTGGCTCCTGTCTGCCCACTTCACCATCCGCACTGCTGCCTCTCAATCAGGGGCAGCAGCAGGGCCGGCCCAACAACATTTTGGCACCTGAGGCGGGGAGCTCAAATGATGCCCCCATGCTCCCTCACTACACCAGCAGCAGACACAATTTTTCTACACTTTGGGTCCTAGCGGCACCCCTCCCCACAGTCTGGCACTTGAGGCGGCCGCCTCAGTTTGCCTCATGGTAAGGCCAGTCCTGGGCAGCAGCGTGGTGGACATGCAGGGGGAGAGGCTGCTCTGAGGGATCTGGCTCCCCTTAAGGACCAGTTCCTGTCTACCCCCCATGCTGCTTCCTCTGTGGGAGGCAGCAGGGGTAGGAGGAGGAGGTGGCTTTGTGGGAACCGGTACCTGTGGAAAGCCAGCTTAAAAGATGGCTCCCCATGAGCACCAGCTCCCGCCTCCTCCTTCCCCTTCTTCACCCATCCCTTGCAGCCTCTGGCGATGTGGGTGTAGTCATTTGCATTAACTAATAAACCCAGGTTAATCATTTAAACGACTATACGCTAACATCCCTACCTTACACAGAAGCAACATTCTACGGTCTGATTCTCTATCCGCAGAACCTGGAAGTTTCACTCATAGTGGTCACAGTTTAGCAGTGGATAGGAAACCAAAACGTAGAATTTAGGGAGCAAGGCATAAATAACGTTCAGAGCAGGATAACGTTCAGCGCTCACCCGCTGATTTTGCATTTGAATTACTATGCTCTGTTACAGCGAGACTATTTGCCGACTACACTGCTGCCTCATTTCACTCCACAGGGATACAGACTTTGGTGCAGGAGAAGGAAGGGAAGCACCACTTACAGCAGCCAACCAGTAACCATTTTTCCATCGGCCTACAACAATGGTTTTCAGCCTCTGGTCCGCAGGCCCCGTGGGGGTCTACAGATCATGTCTACTGGAGGGTAGGCAAAATATGGCCTGCAGGCTGGATATGGTCAGCCAAACATTTTCCTCTAGCCTGCCATGACCTTCTAGGCAGGGGCCGCTAAAAGTCCTGCTGCCCAAAAGAGCACTCAGGCAAGCTTGCCTGCCTACCTGCCACAGCCGCAACCACGCTGCTCTCGGAAGTGCCACACCTGGATGTTGGTAGGAAGCATGTCTCTGTGTGAGCACCCCTTGGGGGAAAACCAGCTAATGGGAGCCATGGGAGCAGTGCTTGCAGGCACAGGCAGCGCACAAAGACCCGCTGTCCTCTGCCCCCAAGGGGTGTGTAGAGACAAGCTAGCCAGCAGCAGCCAGCCGCTTTGAGCAGCATATGGAGCCATGGCAGGCAGTTTGTTTGCCTGTGTGCCCTGTTGTGCCACCAACTGGGAGCGCCTCCAAACCAGAACTAGCATCTCTCACCCCCTCATGCACTGCCACACACATTGCACCACCTCCTGCACCTAAACCCCATCCTGTACCTAAACTCCTTCCCAGAGCCTGCACCCCTAACCCTTGCCCAGAGCTCCCTCCTGCACCCAAATTCCATCCTATACCTCACACTCTTTCCATTAATATAACAGAAAAGTGTGGCGTGCCCTCCCACTCTGCCCCTGGTCTAACGGGTGCATGAAAGATTGTTGTTGCCATAACAGTGGTTTTCAACCTAGGGTCTGCAGAGTAATACATGTAAGATTTCCAAGGGGGTCTGCATGTCCATTTGAAAGTTTTTTTGGGTCCACAAGTGAAAAAAAGGTTGGAAACCACAGGCCTAAAATATTATCCCTCCCACTCTCCCCATGTCTCAGGAAAGACTGACTGGGAGGCACTATTTTGTTTTAATCGAATGAGCAAACAAGGCAGAGTTAAGTAAGCAGATTAACAGGGTAGAGTCACTAACTCTTCCCCTCCCTTCTGACAATAGAAGCAAGCTTCATAACAAGAAGCACCACTCACCTTCACAGCAGCAGCAACAGAAGCCCTTCTGAATCACTGCCCTTTGCAATTCAAAGCTATCTTTTTGGCCTTTTTCTTTCAGGCCATTGCTGTTCACATTCATTCCTTCTATTGGTCATGTTGAAAACTTCTGCCACTAATAAAAAAGTTATTGCCAAAATCATCATTTCCTCATATTCCCATATCCTTGAGAGACTTAATTAATTAGCAGACTGACCCAATGAAATGCTGAGCCCCAAGAGTCCAAGCAAATGGTTTCTTTCAGATCTTCCTCCATTTTATTTCTGGGCTAAAAATGTATTAAGTACAAGTGTAAGACCCTGAAAGTAAGTTTTGCATATTGAGTTAAAAATGAAAACATCTTCACTGGTCTGGGATTAAGGAAACACTTAAAATGTAAACAATTTGAACATCTCTGGAATGAAATGTTAAGTTCAGTGATAAGCAAAGCTTAACAGCTGTTCAAAACCAACAAGAAAATAGAAAAATATCTGATGCTACCTTAATTTCTCAACCTCTGACCTAGAAGAAGAGCTAGTACTGTCAAGGGCACACTACTTGCTAGGTAATAGTCCTAGTTCTAGTTTCGCAAATCATGAAGAAAAGGAGATGAAAAACTGCTTTGACTTTGGTTGAACTAAATTTTATATACATTAAAAGGCAAACAAAACTTTGATGAACTAAAATGTTTTGAAATGTTTATCTTTATGACACCATGAACACTAGTCCAAAGGAAAAGTTCAGAAGGTTATTTCTATGTCAAACTACCTGCAAATCTGCTTTGTTATCTAGAACTTTCTGTTTAACATAATAAGGATGGATAAATGGATAGATAGATTCAGTAGAGGTTACTTGCAGAAAAAAGATACACATTCAAACTAAAATCCTTCCCATCAATCCAGTGTTGTTGTTTTCACATGGAAACATTAAGTGTTATCAGGAAGAAAGCAGAAAAGGAAAGTAACTGGTGTGAACCAACACTTGTGTCCTAGAAAAGCACAATGGTGGCTAACAGGGCAGAACTTCTGTTTGCACAACTACAACACTCACCTCCTAAGAAACTACTTCCCATCTTGCTCTTTTGCTATCTGCTCCTCAATGGTGTTCTATTTACTGAAGTTTAAAATAAGTGGAGGCAACTGATCTCTAACCATGCAGCAGAAGAGTTGGCTAATACCACGCCAGGACCCTACCACATGTACAAACCACTAACGAATAAAGCTGGTAGTGAATTGCAAATTTTTGCCTAAATGAAGTGCTAAAGAGGGCTCTCTCAGTGACATGCATAGGTTGCAGACCTACAAATCCACTCTACACAGTCAGATTTACAAATATATAGATGCTCTACGCATTTGCTTCCACCTGGTGGATTACTGAAGGTAGAAACTTCAGTATTTTTAAAACAACCATGTACAACTCCCCCTAAAATTAGTCTCCTGCGTAATCTATGGGCAATTATACCACACTGCTATAGTGGGGGGAGGGGAGGAGCCTCACTAACCATACATTGACTTTTTTCATTTCAGTAGTGCATTTTCTGGGGAGAGTCTCTGGAGTAAGGAAAAAAAGTTTTAACTTGTATTGTACATTCTCTCGTAGCAGGGAACTACCCACTGCAGTATCACACTACATAGAAATTAGCAATGTGTTTAATAAACTAAAACATCTTTGAAGCTACCGGAATTATAGAGCATACAAATATCAAACAAACAGATAATCAGTGAGAGCATTTGAACTAACCCCCCGCACCACAGACACACGCAAAAACTCCTTCTTAGACCTTACTCCTTAAAAACCAACTTGAATGAGCAACTTGCTTGTCCTTGCTAAACTAACTGCAGTTGTAGTATAATCAGTATACCATAACCCCTTTTGGATTATTTGTTAAAGTGCCAGCCTTCTTCTGTCTCAACATAAAGCATCAGTGGATTCTGTGTATTTGAAATGAAGAAGAAAAACATCTTAGGACTGTGAGGTGTGTCACATTCCACTGCTTTGTGCACACCTGCTGTGTGGAAGGAAAGGTAAATATTGCTGTAGTGTATCTTTCTCCCACAGACACAGGGAGCAGCTCAAAACAATATTGGAATCAGCAGGGCACCAGTACAAGCGAAGGCTCTAATTCTGCAAGTGGATCTACACTAGGGATTTTAAATTTAATCAACTGGTTGATGGATTTTCCATCGACTAGTCAATAAGCGGGGGAGCTGAAGCTGGGCTTAGTTCCCGGGCCAGGACCTAATGCTACTGCGGCTCTGCCTTTTGGCTCTTAATACAGGCAGTCCCCGGGTTACGTACAAGATAGGGACTGTAGGTTTGTTCTTAAGTTGAATTTGTATGCAAGTCAGAACTGGTACATATTGTAGGGGAAACTCTAGCCAAACATTTCTCCAGAGCTCAGTTTTATTCTCCCACACGTCACTTCCCTCAGTCCTTTATTCTCAAGCTGAGGTGTCTGCTGAGAAAAGCTGCTCTGCGTCTCCCTGGTCTGCTGGGGGGGGCGCTAGCTTCGCATCTCCCTGGTCTGCTGGGGGGAAGCAGCTAGTGCGGGGTTCCCTCACCCCGTTTGTAAGTAGGGATCCGATGTAAGTCGGATCCATGTAACCCGGGGACTGCCTGTACATTTTAAAGGCTAAAGCGTAGCAGGAGGGACCCTGTGCAAGCCAGGAATCAGCTGTCCTGGTTCACGCCGGGTCCCCCCGTGCTTCTTATTTTTAAATGTATTAAGAGCAGAGGCGCAGCATCTGAGACTGGGCGTAAGCTGGGAATCAGCTGATCAGGGCTCTGGCCCCCAGCTACATGTGGTGCTGCTGCTTTGAAGCACCCCCTCTTCCCCTAGAGGCAGCAAGAGGGGGGAGGAAGCAACTAGTCAACTAGTCCTTCACATCCCTAGAAGGTGGCACAGCAAGGAGTTCTGGCCCCAGCTGCCAGGCAGTAGCAGGGGCTGGCAGTGGCTGCAGAGGTCCAGCAGCCACAGAGCCCTGGCCTCAGCAACCATGGAGCTCCAGCCCGGGGAGCCATGGCTGGACAGGCAGCCGCGGGGCTTGGCTAGAGTCCTAGGCGGAGGAAGCACAGGCCATGTTGGGAAGGACCTCCTCTCATTCAGCAAATCCCCTTGTTCGAGACCAGTCAGGTCTTGAGTGTGCTGGACAAGGGAGGTCCAACCTGTATTGTGTACAAGGTATATTAGAGATAGGCAAAGTCAAGATCCAGAATTGTAATAAATTCCAAACTTCTTCAGTTTCCAGACTGAGGGTTTAGGACAACAAATTCCAATCTGGTCTTATTTTTAGTTTATATATGTGTACATACAGCTTTCTCTGTTTACAAGAAACTTTAAGAACCTATGATTATTTCCAAGAACTACTCTTTCACTTTGTTGTAGCCATGAATACTTCCCCTTATCTAACCAATACATTTTATAAACTGTATGCCATATACCAACAATGTTAATAAAATATTCCTTCTTGTCTTCCATGTGTACCAAACTATACCCAGACCTTACAAAGGGATTTTATATTGTATTTGAATAAAGATCAGGTTAAATAATGCATGTTTACATAATCCAAAGAGAGCTTTATTGATAGACAGACATTCTATGTACATGCACACACCGAACATCATTAAATAAAAGAACATTACTAAGATTGTAAAAAGTCAAACAGTCAAACGTTTAGAAATGCCAGATTTAAGGTTGCCTATGCAACATCAATTTGACCCCTTTGATCCTAAGCAACAGAGTAATAAAGCTTGAAACATTCTGGTGACTTTTTCTTTGACAAGAGGCACCAAACAACGTGCTTTTTCAAAGAACATTTCTTGAACATGGCTAAACCATTTTGGCTGAAATTTCCTCCCTCCTCCCCTCCACCACCGCCTGAGGCATACACTCACCATGTAAAATTTCAGTCCAAATGGTTAAAGTTTGGTAAATTCATATAATAGGGCCCTACCAAATTCATGACTCATTTTGGTATATTTCATGGTCACAGGTTATTGAAAAAATCTGAAATGTCATGGTTTCAGATATTTAAATCTGAAATTTCAAAGTGTTTTAACTGTGGAGGTCTCAGCCCAAAAAAGGGTTGTAGGATGGGGTTTGCAGAGCTTTGTAGAGGGTCACAGCATTGCCTCCCTTACTTGTGAGCTTCTCTTGCTGCTGGTGCTGCCTTCAGAGCTGGGTGGCCAAACAGTGGCAGCTGCTCCCTGAGAGGCCCCCGTCAGAAGGCAGTGTCGCTGCCAGCAGCAGCACAAAGGGTGGCATAGGTTGGTACTGGCAACCTTACTTCTATGCCCCTGGCCAGAAGAGGTGGATCTGGCTGACCTGGCCCCTGGAACAACTCATGCAGGGAAAATAGTCCCATCCCTTTGCACCCAGCTAGGTCTAGCAGCTGGAGCGCAGCACCTGTAAGAGTCTGACTGGGGTGTACCCAACCTTGCCTCTTCCCACCACTCAGAGGTTAAAGGGGCTTTGAGCTGTGTGTGTGCGCGCATGTGTGTGTGTGTGGGGGGGGGGGGGATGACCACAGCACTCCTCACTTGACCATGGTGCCTCAGGAGCTTGCTCATAACACCCACGTGTAAGGCCAGCTGTGCCTCCCCCACCAAAGCAATGACCCTTCCATATCATGTTATCTTGGATTTTGCACAGCTGCTGCGTTCGCACCGTCTTCAGAGCTGGATGCCCAGCCAACAGCCACCACTCTGACCTCCCAGCGCTGAAGGCAGCACAGAAGTAATGGTGACAATACCACGACCTCCTGCAATAGTCAGATTTCATGGGAGAGACCAGATTTCACGATCCATGATCGTTTTTTTTCATGGCCCTGAAATTGGTAGGGACCTAATTGTAAACAACTTTCAAACAGTCTTATAAATGGGAAATGTCAGGCAATCTCAATGGATGGCACTACCAGCCCTGTCCATAATTCCACACGGAGGCATCTGGTCAGACTTCTCTTTCCCACTAACTTGCTATCTTCTGAATACACCAAAAAATGAATAGCTAAGAGCAGTGTTTCCTGATTTTATTTGGCCACGGAACCCTTTTCAGCTTAAAATAATTTCAAGGAACCCCTGGGGTTCCCAGAGTAAAATTTGGCAAGCAAAAAAAAAAAAAAAAAAAGCCCCACCAGAGGGGGCGGGGCAATGCTGCGTTCTTGCGGAACCCTTACTTTCGCTTTGCGGAACCCTGGGGTTCCACGGAGCACCAATTGGGAAACACTGGCTAAGAGAATACTGAATCAGTTCATCCTGTAATGTAGGACTCTAATTCAAAATTATTGGAAGTGGCTAATTTGGCTTCTTTGATTATTTTCCTTGTTTTCCATATTAAAATAATTGGTTGCATTTTGTATTTAAAGTAAGTTATGGCGGCATCTAGAAGTACTACGTTTTATGAACACTGATACATCACTTTTCACGCTCACGTTTAATATGTTTTGTCAGTAAGGTCCCGCATACACATCTATTCACTTGGCATCATTTTTTTTAAGTTGCTTTGTTCTCCAAGCCCAGTGTTGCTTGAGTTCATCTCATCTTAACATTCTTCAGAGATGCTAATGTTTTCAGAGAAACATGACTGTTTCCTGGACTTCACTAGCTAAGAGCGGCAACCCCTTACCCAATACATAGGGTTGTTCCTTTTAGGCACTTCTGACTTACTCAGATAAACCTAGAGGAAATTTGTATTCAACATACATGCTACGTGCAACTTGTGTACACTACTGCACACACAGCTTCTTATTTCCTTCTAAGAATGCCACAGGGGAATGCACTGGTTCAAGTTTTTCCTTTTCCGATAGTTCTCAAAGCACAGGCACGCCTTACTTTTCCTAATTACTGAGAAAGGTTAAAGTTCACTGATTTTATGATACCTGTAAGTCTTTTGATGAAGCAACAGGGGCTAGCAACTTAGGAATTAAAAAAAAAATAGAGTACAACTCTCAGATCCAGATGCAAATTCTCTGTGGATTTAAGAACACAAACTCAACCAGAGCTACAATAAGAGCAAACTGTTGGTCACTTTCAGAATATATCAATTATAACTGCAACACAGATCTATGATTAAATGAATCCTTTCATATGCACAGCATATTTCCCATTTTGGGAGTATTCATATATTTTGTTTTCATCACTTCCCCTTAATGCTTGCTGCTCAAGGACCAAATCCTCAATTCTCTTTTAAGTGCATCAGGTTTTTAAATGATGCACTTAAAACTACAAACACAATGGAATGGTCAAATTATTTTTTCTGCTACGAATGTAATATTTTGTTTTAAAAGCTTCTACTCCTTTGGGCTTTTTTAGTTGTATTTGTTGTTTTGACAATAGGGAACAAGTGGTTTCCTGTTGCAAAAAGTGTGATCTTTCAACTTCAAGATGTGATTTAATACAGGAACTGGAATCTGTGTACAGTTAACACGCATCACACCACAGTCACAAGGCACAAACATGGAGGATGTACCTGCAAGGTACAATGCAACACACTCATACAAATATACACACTATATACAACCACATCTTTTTCTGATAAAAAATTAGGGTCTTTTAAAGCAAGAGCATGTTTATAATATGTGCACCCAGATCTACTCAATATATTTGTAAGCACAGTTACTATTTTATAAAGCTACACATAGGCAATCGATGAAAGGGCTGTTGGGGGAGGTTAGTCCCCATCCGCTCCCTTCCCCATGCTCCCTTCCTTCCCCCACTCCTGCTGTAACCCAGAGTATTCCCACACCAGCTGCTGGTCCCAGACTTCCCTGAGCACCTCCAACCTTGGAGCACTGGGTGGGCAGCACAGCCACAGTGCCCCCAAAATCCAGAGCACCAGGTGGGCAGCTCATGGGTGATGCCATGCCAGGCTGTTTGAGGCTCAGCCTCCTCCAGCCTAGGATACCTGCTGCCCATGTTAAGAGATCCTTTAGTCTCTAAGGGTATGCCTACACTAGCTCATTAATTCGAGCTAGGTAGGCAAATGAGGCGACCGGAGTTGCAAATGAAGCCCAGGATTTAAATATCCTGGGCTTTATTTGCATGTTCCCGTCCGGTCGCCATTTTGAAATTTCACCAGCCCGAACTCACTGCTGCGCAGCTACACGTGGCAGTGAAACGTTAATTCGAACTTAGTCCTTAGTCGTGGAATGAGGAGTAACAGTTAATTCGAACTAAGGACTTAGTTCGAATTAACGTTTCACTGCTGTGTGTAGCCGCACGGCAGTGAGTTTGGGCTAGTGAAATTTCAAAATGGTGACCGGACAGGAACATGCAAATAAAGCCCGGGATATTTAAATCCCAGGCTTCATTTGCAACTCTCGCCTCATTTGCCTACCTAGCTCAAATTAACAAGCTAATGTAGACATACCCTAAAGGATTTCAAAAGTATTTCCAAACTAAATACAGGAATCAGGCAGCCACTTCTGGAACAGGATGACAGGGACCAGGATCACCGTTTGACAGTGCAAAGGTAAAGAGAGGAGAAAATGTTGCTCAAGAATTCTGGAGCAAAACCCTATTCACATAAAGTGCTGTGGGAGTTTCACTGTCTACTCAGAGCAGATTGGAACTAGGGGCCTGATTCTCCATGGCCTTGCATCTTGAACTGCAATTCAGACAGGCTGTGTCTACATTGGCCCCTATTCCGTAATAGGGATGCAAATGTAGCACTTTGGAATAGGCAAATCCGCAGGGGATTTAAATATCCCCCGCGGCATTTGCATTAACATGGCTGCCGCTTTTTTCCGGCTTGTAGATAAGCCGGAGAAAAGCGCCAATCTGGACGCGATCCTCCGGAAAATAAGCTCTTTTCCGGAGGATCTTGAAAGTAGGAATAAGAGAGCCTCCGGAAAAGAGCTTATTTTCTGGAGGATCACGTCCAGACTGGTGCTTTTCTCCGGCTTATCTACAAGCCGGAAAAAAGCGGCAGCCATGTTAATGCAAATGCCGCGGGGGATATTTAAATCCCCTGCGGATTTGCCTATTCCAAAGTGCTACATTTGCATCCCTATTACGGAATGGGGCCAATGTAGACACAGCCACAGTGTACAAAGAGAATATGTTCCAATCTGGTAGAGAGTGCTTGACCCATTTTCAACAAGTGCAGCTGAATACACAAAACATCAAACAGAAGAGAATCAGGCCCTGTGTTTCCAAAGTCTCAGCTGAAAAATTCCCACATGGTCAGATTATCTCTACACTTCAGACATGCTTATGGCACAGCTGCGGCGCTGCAGCTATGCTGTTACAGTATAGACACCTCAGCAATGGAAGGGTTCCCCTCCGTCTCTGCCCCCCCACTTAATGTAGTAAATCCACTCCCTCCAAAGGCAATGACTAAAGTCAAGGAAAGAATTCTTCACTGATCGAGCTTTAGCTGCACTGAGGCTTAGGCTGGCTTAACTATGTCTCCCAGGGGTGTGAATTTTTCATGGCATTAAGTAAGGTAGCTATGTCAATCTAAGTTTTAGGTGTAGACCAGGCCTCAACTGCATGAAACTCAATTTATCTGTCTCAAAAGGAAGAAGGGCTGGGTTGATCCTGATGCAATTTAAACCTGTAGTTCCAGGGGATGATTATGGTCTCTCTGAACACCAGTGTAAGTCAGAAGCAACACCACTGAAGTCAAAACTATAATCAATGTCACAGTGACCAGAACCAAGCCCTTAGGCTTATAAGCCATCTGCTACAGCATAGTATATTGCTTAAAAAAAAAATCGACTGTTTATAACAACTAATCTTAGTATAACATGATTCAAGCAGGATTGTTGTTACTTATATTCTGGTGCTACTCATCATTATGCTAGACATCATCCAGATTTACATGGAAGTCCTCCCTAACTAAAGAATTTGCAATCCATGGCCTGCATCCCGCACACTGCTCTTTATGGGCAGACCCCTGCTGTCCCAAACAATTCCTTATATTCAGCAGGACTCTACGTGGGATTTCAGCAGAGCAATGTGCAGCCCCAGGTCCGGGACAACAGACAACATATAAACAAAAATGCATGCACCTTTTACTCTATAATATCCTGGAACCAACATAGCTATGGCAACATTACATATATATATACACACACAGGGTCATTAAAAAAAAAAGACACCTGCTCTACTTAACTGAGTCTCTGCTTATCCTTTACTGTGGGAGTCACAGTAGAAGTGTTTCATCAAGAGGGATTTGCAGGAGAATGTTTAGACAAGTTGAAGAAATCAGAGGGCGTAATGAGTGTACAAAGTTAGAACTGGTAGAGACCAGAGTGCCTTTCTTGGTACAGTAAATAGGAAAGTGGCTATTCTGTTCTTCTGCAGTGTTAGTATCTTCTCAAACAAAGAAGCCTGATCGAGCCAGACAGAGAGGGGCTTATCAGCTTAAGAAATGGGAAGGATGGTCCAATTAACTGCCAAGCAGTCAGACATAATTCACCCTGATGAGGCCAATAAGAGCCGACAAGTCAGAGAAAATGCCTGGCCTGCCCACTTATGTAACAACCATGCTGCAAACCATCCTTCTCTCAAAACTTTCCCTAAATAAGGACCAGTCATCAGAGGAAAACAAACCGAAATCAAAGCTATGTGAATGTAATGATACCTGTTTGATGAACCAGTTCTTCTAGCTGCATGGGTGGCTGCTAAAGCTAGGATCCAAAAACCATGGGCAGTGGAAGCATCAGAGATACTGCACCTGGTATCTTGTGTCCAGTGCTCCTGGAGATATGAATGTCCCACACGGCTTTCCTCAGCCCCACATCCCTAAATTGTCTCTAGTCCCCAGCCATTTTTGCCAATATGTGGAGAATCAATAACTTCAGAGGAAGTCCCTTCATGGCATTCAAAATGGAAGTTAAGTCACTGCAACAACTGAGTGACTAAGCTGTGACTCAGGGAGAAAGAGGTAAAAGCGGGATTAAAGGGGGATATAGAATAGTTACAATAAGCTCTTTGCAGTCCACAGGTATAAGAGAGGCGTATAACAGATGCTTAAAAAAGTCAGCAAACAGAAGGATCATAAAGATATGAACTTCATCTGCTATTAAACTTACTGAGAGAGAACAAGATCTTTATTCTTACATGAATATAAATGCATGCATTGGAGCCAGTCCTTCTCATATGATAATACAACTTGTTTTGTATAATCGTCTTCATTTTTCATGGTGCCAGGCTTAGAATGTCATGATCAGAAACATGTGTTTCGCACACAATGAACTGGAGCGTAAAAACTGGAGTGTAAAAACGGTGGAATATTTATGTTACATATGGCAGCATCCTATTTGTCAGTCTGTTACCAGGAGCCCAGGCATCTGTGTGTTACTAGAGAAGCTGCTTTGCAATGGGTGTTATAGTGAGCATGAACCAGACTATATATGGTATGTTTATTGAATGTTTAGACATAAACATGCTTCCAAAGAAATGATGTGCAGTGTCATATAGTGGATCTGGGACTAGCTGCTGTAAGTCTCATTTAAATACTTATTCTTCCTATTATACTCAGATGCATCTGACTGTGGATGCCCGTGAAACCTCTAGAAAGCAGGTATAGTTTATACTGCACAGTAATTATTAACTATGCAGAATATCAGCCTTCCAGCTCCACCCTCCTACATTCCCTCTCTCTCTGCCTCCCCCGCTACTTTTCCTGCTCTGACTGTTCACAGTGCAACCCCATAGAGGGCATGAAAGTACACAGAAGAATGTTGCTGCAGAATGTTGCCTATTCTACAGGATGACGGGCACAGACAAGTGCACCATCAATTTCTTAAGAAACAGCTGGCAGGGAGAGTGCTCCAGGAGAGTGCTACAGCTATCTGCCCACCCCCTGTTCAAACCGAGTGTCTTCATGAGACTATTTCATAACCGAAAAAAAATCTTGATTGGGTGGAGGGAGGAGGGTGTACTGAAGATGCCTTAAAGCACGGAGAGAAACTTCATAACTGGCTTCAGAGTCTTGCCTAACCTGTTCTGTGGTATGTTCTGTTTAACTCTTTTTTGGCACCGAGATCTAGAGTGCAGCCCCTTTCTCCTGCCTGGCTCTATTTCACACTCTGTCACACAGTAGCCCCACCCAGACTCCAGGAAAACCACTAAAGAAAACTAAAGACTAAGTCCATCCAGAGATTTAAAGCAAACCAACATCATCTTTATTATATGGAATTGGATCTTCCTTATCAACTATTCAGGACTGCCAAATCTCAAGTGCCAGGCTTCCCACTTTCACAGCTGTTCTTTGCCACAGAAACTTCCATTCCCGAAATATAAAACTCTACCAAATCAAAGCAAAAATCAAACAAAGAAATAAAATTAGTAACCTAGGATTGTGATGGATTCTGTGCGTATTTTTTTTTTTTTTTTTAAACAGAGTACTTTCCCTGAAAATCTAGCACGGCCATCACAGTATGGTAAAGGAAACATTTTTGCACATTATGTGGGGCATTTACAGTGTTAATGGATAGCCTGCAGATCAGAAAATTTACCTGCTTAGCAACAAAAGCATCAACGCTAAACTATTCTGGTTCTCTTTAACTCAGGATAAGGCAGTTTCAAACTGTTGGGAAGAACTAGGTGATGGTTCAGAAGCCATTTTAAACAACAGACCTATTAATCATGGGAGTTCAGCAACACAGGAACTGTGGATAAAAGAAGGAAAGTCGAAAACAAGGACCTTTAAAAACTCAGCAACACACACCACGATTCAGTTGCAGCATCAACATACATAAAAACACATTTCAAGAAACAAATAATGTCATCTAAATAGAAAGATGACCTTCAGAATATATGATATCCCCCAGACCGCTCAGTATGAGACAAAATTATATTGCAAGGGTTTTCAACCAGGTTTTTACAGACTTTAGGAAAGACTTCTAAGTCCATTAGAATCCTCCTCTCCCCTACGTTCCCCCTCCCCTGCCAAAAAAAAAAAAAAAAAGAAAGAAACCCTGAAAAGACAAAACATTTGCAACACAAGGAAGACTGGAGCGTTGAAGATGAATGCTTGAACTAAACTTTTTTTAAAAAATCTACTAATGTATAGAACCTGTTGCAATGCAGAACCTCAGACATTTTTATAAGTCTGTTCCATCCTATCTTTTTTTGACACCAAAAGAAGAGAGACTCTTGGAAACCTGAACACATTTTTAAAGCTGTATTTACAAGATCTTTCTTATAAGCCTCTCTGGGAAAGGCTGCCTTTGAGTCTGTGTCCAAGATAATAAAAATGCATACCAAATAAATAATAATCATAGGGAAAGTGGATCTGCTTCTCTTTTTGGATTTGCCAGGATGCTGAGACATGCAGAGTATCTTGTAAGTTTTCCATTTAGTTACCAGAAATGATCCTTGATCAGTTTCTTGGTCACACTGGGGCCTGAAATTTGTTATAATTATTAACTGTGTTCCAGTCACATGAAAAGAACAAGCTCCCCCCTCCCATCTTCATCCCGTGGGTAATTTTATGTGGGTAGTGAGTGCAAGAAAAAACAGTAAAAAGGGAAACTCCTCAGAGAAAGAATGCACATTGCACTTCTATTGCTATTTGGAGGATTAATTAATGAGTTAGAATTGGCACTCTTCAATGTCTCGAATCATTTATGTACCCAAAGACAGATTGAAAAAATTCCTAATAGTACTTCTTTTTTTTTTTATTAAGGGAAGCTAAAAATGTTTGCAATTATATCTTTAAAAAGCTGAAAAAAAGGAATATAAATATATTTCACTACAATAGCACTTTTAGAAACTAATGATAGTTTTCATAAGTTCCCCTTTTTGTGGATGCGTGGAGAGGAGACAAGGGGTGGGAATCAGTTTTCTGATGGACAAATCCTTGCCAACTTTGGCATAGTTTAATAAAATTACAGGCTCTGATTAGCTGCTAGACTTCAAAGATGCAACTGAGAGCCCAAATCCACTTTCTCCTCAAACTGGCTGTACTTGTATATCCAAGTGAGAAATGGTCCTCTAGTTTATATCACTGTAATTTAAATGAAACACACACACACACACACACACACACACACACACACACACACACACACACAAAAATGTAAACTATGGAAATCTATACTGTGAAACATTATATTTACACTAGGACCAGAGCAATGCTGGACATTCAATGATAAATACAATCCCTTTCAGTTTCCCCCAAACCTAACTGGATACTGTGTAAACTAGGCACAATCCATCTTTACAGTTTCTACTTTAGGTACTGAACATTATGAACCTACAAGAATGGCCAGACTATAGAAGACAAGGGTTAGTGGAGAAATGAGTCATGCCTGACATCAAAGATGTCAAACACAGCTGATATTTTTGAGCCATAGGGCTTTTAGTTTTACGTTTTTTAAATTAATCTGTTACACAAAGAAGAATCCCAAACATATAGATATCTTTAAAAATACATCTAGGATTCTGGTTAAAAAAAAAAAAAAAAGGAAAGACGAAAAATATCAACAAATATTACTGTTATCTCCAAAACACAACATACATTTTCCTCTACAATTGCTAAGTGAATACCAGGATTACTTGATCTCTGTTGTATCATGTGTCTGTTTATAAAATATTTAAATATTAAATCTGTATCAAGTCTGCCCCATCCAAAGAAATTAAGAATACGTTTTCCTTTCATGAACAGAAATCCAGCAGACAGTATCAGGAACCAGTAAAATCAGGAAATAAGTCTGCATCTCCTTAAGATTAGAATCTATGCTAATTCAGTAGCTTTTATATGAATCTTTTTCAGTACATAAATATTCTTTACACAATTTGCATCTGAAAAATGTAAACCATTTCACAAAAAGGCAGACTACTGCTGTGGACAAAATGGTGCCATTTAATACAAAAATCCAGTTTATGCAAAGACCTGTTGTAGTGCATGCTGGTCCCAAGCAGAGTGGGATGCAGCCAGTTATATCCAACAGTTGTGCCCTCAGCAACAAATGGTGCATTCATAAAACTGGAAAAGCCTCTGTCTAGGGGCCCTAAGTCCTGCAAATGGAACAATCAGTTGCTGACGTTTTCTGAGGGAGAGTATGGCTAAAGGGGCTGAGCGAGAGCCATCTGAGCTATAGAAAAAAATATGTGCAAAAAAATATTAATAAAGAAATGAAAAAAACAGAAACCACCACTGAGTATCATCACACTCTTACTATATTATCTGGGGTCCAGCAAGCCAAGTATACAGCAAATGCCACTCAAAAGGGAGGGATACACAACAGCAAGCAAATCAAGGAAGGAGGCAGGAAGAGAATAACTTGTTTAATGAACTCGCATTTTTAAATAAAACTCAGGAGTATACAGGACCCACATTTGACCGACCAAATAAGCTTTGCACAATTTCATATTACTGCCTTATTAACTATGCCACCTCCAGATTGCTAACAAAAAGGGAACATCTGGTACTAGCTAAATGTCAGCTTACACAATCTCTTTCATAAATTTTTTAAAAGTTAGAGCTCTGCTGTGGCATCCATCAGAGCTGTTTGTTACAGCTGAGGGTCTGTCAGGGCTTACACTAGATGCACCCTGAAACTGTGACTGATGGGACTCAAGTTTTTGTTTACACTGGTCTGAAAGCCTTGAAGTCAGGTTCTAAAATCCAATTGTCTTTGGTGACTATACGTAAATAGAACATCTCAATGTCTACAGAATTTGACACTCACTATCCTCTAAAACAAAGAAGTGTATCAGCTTTGCAAGCCTTGAATCACTAAAGTCAAAACTTATTTACCTCTCAAGCTTAATGAAACACCAAAGTAGCTCAATACAAAGTATGACTAATAAGCATTCGGATTAATAATTATTAGTACAAAATTTCACTATATGATGCTTCTTCCATTTTGCCTGTTTCTACACAAAATCCAACTGTAATTCAGTGGAGAATCAATGCTCAAATTAGTCATGACAACACACATCATAATCATAAGATTAAAGTTTATGCTCACTTGCCTAGAAATTTTTTTTCCAGCTAAGACAGACCCTCAGATACTACAGTGGGTCTCCAGGTTGCTGGCAAGTCTGGGGGGTATAGCCACACTGGCTCAAGAACTGAGCCCTTTCTCCACAAAAATCTGTTAGATGAGACAACTCTGTAGTTGGAAAAATTATATGTCCTGTGTTACACAGGAAGTCAGATTAAAAACCAGAATGTTCCATTATAATCTTCTAAAAATCTACAGATCTATAACTGAAAAACGGACCTTGATATTGTAGGCACTGAGCAGGTGTAAAGCCTTACGTATAATATTAAAAAGTTCAATGTTCGTTTGAACATTCTACTACAGAGCATGCAATAAATACCATTTCCTGGGGTGAATTCCAGCACTGTTACACATCTGCACTAAGGAAAAGCCATAACAGCAGATCTCTCATTTGAAGAAAGGAAATTTTCAAATACATAGGATATATTTCCCTGTTCTTCTGCACTGACAAGTCCACAAATCCTCCAGTGGGTTGGGAGGATATCAGCTTACCAACAAGCACACATTGCCAATAAAGATACTATAAAGTCTTTATGCTGCCTTGTGGAGAATGGAAGGCAGAGAGAAAAGGCATAAAGTAGACTGATCAGCCAAGTTTAGGAAGTGCATGGATGCTGGGTACTCCCTGCTGCCTTCTTTTTGGGAGAAGAACTCCATCTTTAATGTAGCAGCATCGGAAGGCAAATATACCTAGTTCAACACTGCCAAACTTCTGCCTCGGTAGATAAAAGGTATCAATGCATAGGCACAACCTTGCCTGGTCTATTGTTTGGTGGCTAAGTCAATCCACCATGATGGTGATGTTCTTTCTGTAGATCTTATGAGCCTTGCCAGACAGGAAGCTCTTCCTAAGAGTAACAGGCAAGCTTCCCACTACAGAGAAGCAGATCTGATACCCTAGTGCAATATTATCTCTCATTACCTACATGTTCAAAAGCTTCAGAGGAGTATTACTACATGTGTTTGGTACTGACATAAACAGTGGGCTGAGGCCTCTGCTTATGTTTCTCTGTTCCCAAAGCTGGATGGTGTACTTATTTTCCTTTGTCAGCCATCTCCCTAGGCCAGTGGTCCCCAACCTTTTCAGGTTGTCGGGCGCCAGGGCGCGGGGACACTTGCCCGCCCGGGGGCGGCCCCCCCCAGCCGCATGCCTGGGGCCGGGGCCCCCCCCATAGCCACGCGCCCGGGGCCGGGGCCCCCCCCGTAAGCGCCACGCGCCCGGGGGCGGGGCCAAGGCTGGGGCCGGCGCCAGGGCACGCACGGCGCCCCCGGGGGCGGGGCCAAGGCCGGAGCCAGCAAGGGCACGCGCAGTGCCCCCGGGGGCGGGGCCAAGGCCGGGGCTGGCGCCGGGGCCAGGGCACGCGCGGCGCACCCGGGTTGGGGACCACAGCTCCGCGGGTGCATGTAAAGAGCCCGGCGGGCGCCATGGCGCCCGCGGGCACCGGGTTGGGGACCACGGCCCTAGGCTGTTCCTATGGAGGAATCTGTTTCCTTAGATCGATCCCAATCCAGCATAGTTCTGAGATTGGGAGTCTCTCAAGGAATCTGAATGTCTCCATCCACATGTGGAAAAAGGGGGGAAGAGTGAATCAAACTGGGAGAGAGTTGAACTTTGGAGGCCTGGTCATGGTGGCAGCAGTCTTAGTGGAAGCTCTAAAACAAAACCTTATTTGTCTCCCATTGGGGAACTAGATCCAGTAGGCTCGTGATCCTCTGCATTTCTTCCACTAAGTTTTTATTCAACTCTTCCATACGCTGTACAGAGTATTCTGATCTCTCTGCTGAGGAATTACTGTTTTGTGGAGATCAGATCTGTTATTGGGCAGGATCTCTCTGCCCTGTTTGTCCAGGAAACCATACTATTAGCAACTGAATTTGTTAGGAAAGCTCTAAACTTGCAAAATTTTATTTAAAAAGCCCCAACAAATTTTTGCTGAGAACTTTCAACGGGTTATAGTTAGAAGCCTACAGCTGAGCACTTTGTCCTTGGATAGAGCCTTTGTGAGGATATAATCTAGAAGTGGATTAATGTATATTCCCTTCTGACTTCGTGAAGTACTTCAATCTGTGGTTAGTGTAAAAGGACAAGGCAAATTTGAGAGTTAAAACCCTTGAGAGATGAGGGTTTGACTTTCACAGGTCAGTAACAGGCATGTCTATCCACACAAAAGTAGCTATAAAGGCAGACCAAAGTGGTGGGCTCTCTAGGAGAACTGGATAGTTTACCCCAAACTGCAAACAAGCTGGAAGATTTACAGAAGAATACCTGGGGCTACTGATGTGAAAGAACAGAAGTTGGTTACTGGATAAGGTTTCCAGAACTTGGTAAGCCATGTAGAGATTAAAAAGTAGTATTTGTCTTTTCTAAGTACTTATTTGATCAATACAATTTTATTGCCAAAAAGTTTGTATTGTATTTGCATAAATGATTACGATAATACCAATTGAAAAGTCATTTTATAAGCAGATTAAAAAAAAATCCTGCCTAGAACATGCAACTTTTTGCTGTATCTTATTTGTTTATGGTGATTTGTTAAATGCTGTTATTTAAGATCAAAATCACAATAAGTTCTTTGTATGTTTAGGTGAGATACTGCATCACTAAAAAGGTTGTAATTGCACAGTTGCCTTTAAAACCAATCTCTTCCTGCTCCCCCTTCAGCAGAGAGTTGCAGGCATGAAGATGCAGGCCAAAGTACAAGGAAAGAGCCTGGCCAACTGTAGCAACTGTAACTTCCCACCTCCCTTCCCTCATGTGGTGCTTCTGGACCAATCATTATGCTCCACCCAGCTGTTCTGCCCTGCTCTCACTCCACTGACTGACAGCAGTGCACTGTTACAGCAGAAGGTGTCATCCATCAGGGAGAGAGTGGAGAGAGAACTCTACAGTGTTCTCACAGTGTACCAGAAACTTTAGATATCACAATCCAGCCTGACACATCTGCAGTTCCCCTTCCCTCCCCCAAGGCAAAGTATGAAAAGCAAATAAAAAATTAAAGCTTGAACCTTCGTTTTATGTTACAACATATGAGTTTCAGTTAAAACAAGCTATATGTACTTGTAACTCATTTCAGCTACAATGCCTCTTCGTGACTGTTCTTCACACCCCTAAGCTGAAGGTAGAATAAAGTGGCCGATTCACCCCTTTCACACTGTTGTGACTCCACTGACTTTCATGGAGTCAATCCTGACTTATATTCTAATAAGTGAGAGGCAAATCTGACTCAAAACATGTTCAGCTGAGAGAAAACTGTTTCCTCTCTCTCCCCCCCCCAAAAAAAAACAACCCTCAGCTCAAGCAACCTGCTGAATGAGGCAGCTAATATTTCTATGTGAGATTCCTCTAATATCCTGCACTGAAACTATTTTCATCACCAAATTTAAAAAAAAAAAGATGTTAACTATACACATATGCTGCTTGTTTGAGAGCCATCTTTGTATGGCAGAGAGTGCCACAAATTTCACTATGTACAGTAGGTTTAAAATTTTTTTTTTGGAAGATTTAAGATAGGGACACAACTTTCTGCCTTGTCATAATCTTTAATTATGTTTCCTAGAAAATAAAAATAAAAATTAGCATTAAAATGATGTAACTAAAAATATTATTTTGTTAGAGATAGGTAATCACGTGTATTGATTAGCATAACAAAAAAAAAATAACAAAATACTAAGTACTTTGCCACTTGCACCTGATATTTCATAAGTTATTTTTATGGCAGGCCTTGCTCTGTGTTCTGATTACTGTTTCTTTGATACCTCACATAATTTAATAAATTGCAATAGAAATTTACTTAATTTTCCCTGCTCAACTGTTCAGTGTGTATGTTACTTTACAGAGAATTCAGTAGCATTGTATCACCTATACATTTTTTTAAAGCAATCCAAGAAAATCTTCATGTCATCTAAAAGGAGAAAAGGATCGTCTAAACTCAATTTCTAAAAAAAGATTATTTCCATCATTTCTTCATGGGAGCAAAGATCTCTTTTGCTCCTTGGACTCCACTTTGCACTGTTGAAATCAATGGGCATTTTGCCCTTGCTATATAGGAGCAGGCCCAATTTGGAACAAAGTCACTGAAAAGTTAGTTTGTCGTTCTCAGTAGTAGTGTGTTAGGGCAGAAAAATCAGAACAAATCCACATAACCAACACTCGCTGCAATGAAAAAGAAAAAAAATGTGTGTTCTTTTTTAAAAACACAAACTCGTCCTTTTCACAAACTAGTCATCTCTGTCGCCTGTTAAAAATAACGAAAAATCTACTATCCTTTTGACCTTGGACTTGTTCATTTCATCTGTCTCTCTCGGCACATGTTCTTTGCTAACCATTCAGCATGCTAGGAGCCCTGATAAAAGTGGTTAATGTTTACTGAAACCTGCGTATGAACTGTACTAAACCTGATGGGGGGGGAAGAGAGGAGAAGAGAGGCAAAGTTCTGCTAACAGCATCCATGACCAATCCAAAAAAAAAAAAAAAAAAAGCGCACACATTTACTTCTTAATCAAGTTGTTTCACGGCCCAAATCCACCCCTTTAATTATTTAACAGTCACTCATTCTGTGAGACTCATACTCAAAGTTGTGTTAAAAAAAAAAAGAATTAAATTTGCTTTCTGTAACACAAAAGAAAAATGAAAATCAAGTATTGGTTACTGTGAGATACACAATTTAACCCAAAGAATATGTTTTGAAAATATCAGCATGTGCAGAAAGGCTTAGCAGAATTATTGAATTCCTTCTTCCAGTTTTTTTGTTGGAAGTTTTATACATCAGTGCTTTAACAAAATTTTTAAAGCCTCTCCTTTAAAAAAAAAAGTCTATTTCATAGGGGGGAAACAATATTATTTTGGCTGTTCAAACAAATTACAATGTTTAACGTTTCATCAGCAACCTGAGCCAGTTAGTTAAGAAGTGAGGTAGGGCTTTCTCATAAAGTGCTTATCTTCAAACATTTTTAAAATGTGTATTTTAAAATACAGTTAATAGTAATTTCAGTATTTTGATGATCTTACCTTTCTAGTTTGGTTTTAATAAACATATTAAGTTCATGCCAAGAAATATACAGCACCACTCTTGGTTTTAAACTTACTGACATTTTTCTTCAAAATGCCCACATTTGTATCTTTTTTTACAGCCAATAGCACTACCAGAAAACAACTCACCACCTTGTCTCTTTCCTTCCCCCATTGTCTTTTTGTCAGAACAGGATGCTCTCAGGTGCTTAAAACCAACTTTTTTTTTTTTTTTTTTTGTACTAAAGGGCTGCAATAGAACCACAGTCACCTTGGAAACAAACATCACCCACTGTTTGCAGAGCAAACAATGGTACCTTTTCAGCCAGTATGAGGCAGGCAGGGCAAGGGGCAGCCAAGCAATTCTGGGACTTACAGGAGTGTTAACATATTGCATTCATTCAGTGCGTCAAAAAATAGTTCAGTACTAAAAGTAAGGCTCTCTCAAAGTGAGAGCCTTTGGCTGAAAACCACAGACAAGCTCATAAGGCTAAGAAGGTCAAACCAGTCTCCCAGTTCAGTGACAAACTCTCTTTTCTTTGATAATCTAACAATTATTTTTAATTGCCTTTCACATCACATGCACCAGGCAAACTATTTAACTGATCTTATTCAACAAAAAGTGTTCAACTTTAAAAAACACTCGCAGAAGTTTCATCAACATGTCAAAATATTTTAAAATAATTGCTTAACATGGCCTACATAGGCTTGTAGTATACTGAATGGAAAACTGATTTTCAAAAGAGTTTGCAGCAATATCGGGTGGAGCTATAGATTCTCCCTATTTCTGATAATCAGGCACTACAGCCAAGTGTACAAGTAGAGAAATGGGGTACTCCTGACTTCAACTTCTGAAGAATCATGGCCCATTTGACTACAATGGCTATTTTGTACACAAATAAGTGTGACTTGAGAGAACAATGATGTCTAAAACCAAGAGCAGTTTAACAACAGATTAATTTTGTTCCTCTGTAGATTTTCTTCTCCTTTTGTGATAAGTAGAAGCAAATATGGTATACTTAGGAATATCCAATAAAAATGTGAAGCCTAAGAAATGAGCTACATTTTTACTGATTTTAATTTATTTTATTTTAAATGCAGGGTAAATTATTTTAGCATTTAAAGGGAGTAGGGGATTGTGGAATAATTAAGATAGTAATTATGAATGTAAGTGCTACAATAATTAATGTATTTTATAGAATTTCTGCACCAACTGGCAAACACCTAATTAGTTTAGATCAACAGGGAACTAAAATCCAACTGCCAGAATGTCTTTCAGGTCTTTCAACATAGGAATGTAAAGTACTAAGAAATTATCATCGTGTAACTTGTGTGTGCAAACTAACATTCCTCTAAGCTATGAAGTAGAGCAGTGTTTCTCAAAGTGGGCCGCGGGTCCTCTTTGGCAAAGCCGCTAGTGGGCCCATACCGCTTTGTTTACCTAAAAAGTCTGTAGCCATTGAGCCTCACAACTCCCATTGACCCCGTTTCCAGCCAAGGGGAGCCATGGAAAGTGGTCACCCCACTTCCTGCTGCTCCCCTTGGCTAGAAATGGTGAACCGTAGCCAGTTGAAGCTGCAAGGCTCTGTGGCTACGGACCTTTTAGATAAACAAAGCAGCACGGGACCACTAAGTGGCTTTCCCAAAGTGGGCCCACAGCTCCCTTTGAGAAACACTGAAATTCACCAATTTTGAGAACTGTGCTGATGCGATGGAACGGGCAGGGTGTGACGGTGAAAAGAATGAAAAACCACGTGTCGATATACAGGTTTCCACATCACAACAGAAAAGTTTCTACAAACTTGACAGCTCTATGGGAACACATTCCTATTTCTTGATCCATGAGGAATTGCCTTTGGCAAATAAAAATTTTAAAAAAAGATTTAACATTCACAGCAGCAAATGATACCAACTGTAACAAGGGAACATCAGTGCTTTATTGCTAGCCAGCATTGGAGTGTTAGTTCCTCTGGTCTTGATTGGCAAAATGGGTGTGTACTTTTCAGTCATCCAGTTGGTTTAGGCTAAGGGACCAAAAAGCTCTCTTAACACTTCTTACTATGTGGAGACTAACACATTTGAAGCTGTGCATGGCAAGCTAAAATGGCTTCCAAGGTGTCAGCCTGAACTGAGTGCTTTTTCTATTGTGTTTAGTTAACTCGATTGAGTTCAGCTGAAACACTCCCCTTTTGCCTGTCAAGACAGAGACTCGCTCTCTGGCTCACTGCAGAGTCATAAGGAAGAGGAATTAACCAGTATAAAGTGATTCATATTCACCCATCCTTTTCTTACAGCTACAAAACAAAGAAAGCAAGCACATGACTGGTAGCAGAAACAACTCGAGGACCTCATTTCATACTTATGATATGCTTCCAACAGTCATCAGTATGAAAAATAGTGTTAGTTCTAGCAGAATGAAGAGATCATTAAATGCCTCTAGCAGTGCCACATCACAGCCTTAGAAAGACAAGGTGGGGTGAGGTAATATCTTTTATTGGACCAACTTCTGTTTGAGAGAGACAAGCTTACACAGAGCTCTTCACACAGACCAGAACTGAAGAATAGCTCTGCATAAGCTTGAAAGCCTGTCTCTCTCTCAGTAAGAGAAGTTGGTCCAATAAAAGATATTACCTCACTCCACTTCGCCTCTATAATGTCCTGGGACACATGGCTATAACACTGAATACATCATAGCCTTGATAGAGCACTATTTCTTCTTACAAATCCAAGGTTACTTTAGCATTAAGGAGTAGCTAGAACTGTTTCATTGCTTAAATAGGATGCTCGTATTTTACAATAAAGCTACGGCTTTGTCTACACTTAACTATTTAAAGTGCAGCCGTGGCAGTGCTTTAAACTAAAAGTGTGGCCATGGCACAGTTGGCTGTAGATAAACCACCTCTGTGAGGGTAGTAACTAAGCACTGTGAGTATGGCTCCCAATGCTGTGGGATTCACACTGGTGCTTTACAGCACTGTAACTAGCTGAGCTTGGATGGGGGGGATCTACACCCACGCCAGAAAATTATAGTGCTGTGAAGTGCCAGTGTAGCCTTGGGGTGTGTCTACACTGCACCGTTATTTCAAGATAACTAGCATTATTTCAAAATAACAATGCAAGCATCTATACAGCCATTCCGAAATCTGTAAACTTCATTCTATGAGAAATAACGCCTATTCTGAAAGAGATATTTTGAAATAAAGCATGTACAGACGCTCCACTGCTACTATTTCAAAATAGCCCCTCACCAGGGCCATTCTAAGTTATTCCTCTCTAGCGTCTCCTGGGGCTCTAAATCAAGATAGCACATGTACATTAGGGAAGCCTGCCTCGGACTCATTTTGAGGCTTCCCTGCAGTATAGGCATGCTATTTTGAAATAACTATTCTGGAATAGCTTATTTTGAAATAAGTGTGCAGTGTAGATGTACCCTTGGCCTCAGTCTACATTAGCATTTTTATCAGTAAAACTTCTGTTAGACCCTTAATCAATCTAAATTTCCTGACAAATGCACCCATGTGGACAGTGCTGTACCAACAGATGCTCCCCTGCCAACACAGCTACTGCTGCTCATTGGGGATGGTTTAATTATGCCTAGGAGAGAGCTCTCAGGTGACATTAGGGATTTTAAAATATGTGTAATTGGCTAACCCATGTAACCACTGAAAATTTTCAGAGGTTATATGTGGGATGACAGCCAGCTCTCCGGGAGCCAGTGCATGCCAGGAGTAGGGTTGTCTGATGGTTTCTGAAAAAATACCGGGGAAAAAAACCGTGGCCCCTTTAAGAAACGCTTTTGAGGCTTTTTGGCCCTAACAGGCTGTCGGCGGCTGCCCACCATCTTGCCTCCGTGCGCTGGGGCGGACAGTTCCCCTGCAGAACCCAGAAAGCACCCGGGATTTTCATCTCCTGGCTGGGAAAAAAAAACCATCAGAAAATACCGGACTGTCCGGTTCAATGCCTGACACCTGGCAACCTAGCCAGGAGTGGGTTTAAAAGCCGGCTCCCTGCGCATACCAGCACCCACCTGCCACCTCTCACTGTTGCTTCTGTATCAGAGGCAGCAGCATTGGACAGTAGGCGGCTCCCAGGAGCCAGACTGGGAGCCACATGAAGCTGTTTGGGTAACTGATAAGCTCATGCTTATTGGTTACCTGTTTAAACGGCTGCTATACTTTTACATCCCTAGCTGGCATATGTCAGTTACAAAGGAGATCTTACAGCAGAGGAGCTGCAGCTGTACAGTCTGTCCTATAGGCATAGCCCAAGATTGCCTTTCTGCAGTTTAGCTTGTGTTGCTTTGGAAGTCATTTAAGCTACCTCCCCTTCCACCACTAAACAATGCTACTCTTTTTCTGGAACAGAAATGGACGGATGGGGAGTTCTATCTTGTTTGTTTAAACCAAAATAACTGGGGGAGAAATCAATTGTGTAGACAAACTCTTGAGTTTCTTCTTGGAAAAGGCATTGCTAAAATGCTTAGCAACTAAAAACGGCAAACATGCATACACGCACAATATAAATGCTACAGAAATTCATTGCCATGAGTATTCTTCAGTGTTAAAAAACTTCTCTGAACTGCAAAGGAGCAGCAGAAGCAGCAGTTGCTGCTGAAGCACTACCAGCCCTTCCCCCCTGTAACCATCCCCACCCTCTAGGAGCTATCTCAAATCCTCAGGCTGTGCTGACTGCCAGCTGACAGAACTGTTTAGTCAGCAACTAGAGAGAGAGAGAGAGAGAAGCAGCCATTCTCTTCTCCATCACTCCCCTGCTGCCTTCCCTCATTACCTTTCTCTTCATAAACAGCCAGCAGAGGAAACATTCTGTGTTCCACAGCCCCTCCCTTCCAAACAATGTCCATTAGCAGTTTTGTCAGCAACTTATCTAACTTTGTGTGTGGCTGACTTTTTTTTTTTTTTTTTTTTTTTTTTTTTGCTTTGTGTTCGTAACTCTCCTTCCCTACCCCACCCCCTTAAACCAAGCAAGAAGAAATCCAGAATTACAGCTTCAACTGTAGCAACTTCCTCCATCTTCTGTGAGAGTATCAGGTCAAGGAGCTCAACATGTTTCACTTCCTTTCTGAAGCACAATAGCTAGGCCCCAGGTGCCAAGGTTAGCTTGTCCTTTTCCTTTCCTGAGCTGATTTCCAAGTTCTTTTCATACTAGCCTCTCCTCAGTTACAAAAGACTTGAAACCAGGCAGCATTACTAGTGCAATGAATAATTACTTTGCACTGTTAAAGTGCATTTCCTCTGATGCAAAGTGGAAATCCTTTATAAAGGATTACCCACATTTTACAGAGAGGGAAATTCAAGTCTTGTCTATGCAGAAAAGCTGCAGAATTTCAACTATGCTGGTATCATTAATAGAAGGGATGTGAAGGTGTAACCACATAAACAGTTAACTGACAAGCCTGAGCTCATCAGTTCATGTTCACAGTTACACGCAAGCTCCCGGTACACATGGGGAGCCAGCTTAAAAGCTGGCTCCCCGTGCACACCAGTTCTCAGGGAACCACTTGCTGCCCTGCATGTTACCACTGAAATTTTCAGAGATTACACACTTACATAATTACACACATTTTAACATCCCTAATTAATAGCTGTTCAATCACACTTGCGTGGAGGCAGATTTACAGAGATGAAAGTGCTTAGCTAATATAGCTTATTCCCATAGAAGAAGCAATGGGAGCTATAACCATATAGCTGCATCAACGGTAGAGGCTGTATAAGTATATAACCATAGCTATTCAAAAATAGATAGATATATCACACCTCTGACATAGTTCTACAAAACTGTGTGGAGATCAAGCCTCAGGCACAGAATTTAGGCAATTTGCCCAAGGCTACACTGCAAACGAACATCAAAACAACACAGGTTTCCAGACTCCCAGACCTTTGCTCTAACCCCTAGTGCATACAGTCTCCAAATGTGAAAATGTACATCTAAAACTGAGCATTCCATAGAAATGAACTGTAATTCTTGGGGAATATATGCTCTGCACATCAGGAAAAAAAGGCAAAAAGCATACACTAAAATAATGAATGCAGCTAATTAAGGAAAGAGTGGACTCAAAACAGCTATTCTTAAAAACTATTACTATCAAAAATGTCAGTTTTTAATATTTAAAAAATTGAACAGGAAAGTGAAAGGTATAATTGCTCTCACAGAGGGTGCTAAACAAATTTTGTCTTTACGTCTTTGTATTCTGGAATGCAAATTCAGGCCTCCTGATGTTGAACTGGTTTTAAGGAACTGGGTCTGTTTACTCACCTGGCAAAACAGTCTAATTCTCAACATTAGTGGAGGTGGGAAAAGAGAGAAACTACTGCCTATGCTTCATGAAACTACGCATGGCTTATATAAAAATAACATGACCCGAAAGAAAATACTGTCAATGTTAAGATGAACTAGCATTTAATTTTGCATCTATGAAGTAGGTTCTACTTCACAATCAAAAATCTGTTTTCACAGGGAAAGAACAAACAAAAAAATCTCTCATACATGAGTGATGAGCTGATCCTGGAATGGAGCTGTAGCTTAAACCTCTATTCAAAACGTTAACTATAGAAAAATCAATGTATTTTTTTAATTCTGTATGTCTATTCATCATTGCTTCTTGTATCATACATGTAAAAATTAGTAAAGCCAAAAAAAAAAGTCCGTCCCCACCCAACAACTGGCACAATAGTGATTCAACTTAAACTCTTTGCATGGCTTCTGTGAAACCTAGAACAGAACTCCTTCCTAACTCACTCCTTTGTACTAAAATCATTGCAGTCAGTACAGGGACTACACAAGACTGTCCAGAGTAGGGTTGCTAAAAATTAACCAGGTAACCATATGTCTTACCAGCATTCTTACTGGTTAACTGGAACCACTTTACCAACCACCACCACCACCACCAAGGCCCAGCTGGTAGGACCATGATGGGCCTAGAGCAGCCCCTGGGCTGTAGGTGGGGAAGGAGCAGTCCCCCTCCCCCCTCCCCCCGGGACAGCGGTTAATCAGTTAAATCGTTTAACTGGTTAACTATTCTGGGTGTTTTTACAACCCTAATCCAAAGCCTACAGGCAGACAACGGCAATATCTACATATGAAGGTGAATTTAAGATGGAAGTTTAGACCTCATTGTGAGTTTTCTAGCTTTTATACCCTTTTGCCCTAAGCAGTGATAAAATAACTTCCGAAATTTGAAAACAAATGAACATTTTTTAGTTTATTTTATATTGTGGATAGTATAGCTCAATAATATGAAGGCCTCAATACTTCTCCATACTCCTTGTTTTATTACTACACTTAATCTGCACTAACACAATCCAGGAAGCACATTGTCAAGAGAATTATTGCACTTTTATAGTCAGGTGTTCATTAGTACTTGGCTTTTAGCACACCTCAAGTCATGTAACTTATAAAATGACTTTAGATGTGCAACAGTTGCTCAAATATATGCTCCACCCTTACAAATTACTGTTAGAGATGGTTAAAATCAACTGTTTATACAGAGGACAAAATTCTGCTCTCTTGGTTACACAGATTTACTTGGATTAAATCTTGAACAAAGTTACTCCAGATATACACTGGTATAGCCAAAACAAAACTTGGACCACAATCTTTGGTAGACAAACAAAAAGAGATGTCCTTGTGGGGAAAAAAGGTCTTTTTACAACTTGTGTGCAATTTAAACTGATTGTCACATGGACACAAACTTAAAAGAAAAGACTACTTAAAAAGCAATTTATAGCAGCAATAAAACTTCTGTATTCCACCTGCTAGCAAAAGAGATTTGTATCCAAGAAGTGGGGAGTGGGATGAGGCAGGGCTCTCAGACTTATTCATACAACAGTCATACAGTGATGTCACAGGAACACTTGGCAGCCAAGGACACAATAGTGAGGTCATTAATTCATCATTATAGATTTCCCAGTTATCAAAATAGAGAAAGAAAGCTATTTTGTCCCTCCTTACAACTTAGTATGAAAGATAAGAAAAAGGCATCTTCAAGAACAAAACATAACTCTATCCATCCACCCAGAGAAATCCATTTAGAATTTTTCATTAGTATAAAAGTGCCTCTCTGTTTTGACTTATTTCACCAGCACTGCTTGTTGTCACATATCCTGTTGAGTATTCACTTCTGACTGATGAAGCTGTGTGAAATAGCAGCTTGGAAGACAAACATCACAGCTTCTCTCAAACAGAACAGAAGGACAGTTGAAGAAGTAGTGAACCCAGTATAAATGCCTTCTGCTAGTAAGTCTGCCTTTTTTTGGTGTGCTACTAGCATTAAATGGCATGAAAGCACCTACCAACTCGAGGAAGTCAAAGAGGAAATCTGCAATTAACTTTAATGGAGTTGCAAATCAAGAATACAGATGGTTTATATCAAAGGTTTAACAAAGCACCTTATAAAAAAGGGATACACTATACCTGCATGACATACCAAAGCCACCCTCCAAATCCATGGCTGCCAAGATCCATGCCTGAGAAGCAGAACAGATGCAGTTCTTTTGCACAGGTGATGACTTTGGGCACTCAACCCTGCACAGGGTGTACATGCATACACCACAAAGCACAATGTAACAGAATCTCCCTGCAGTTCAAGAAGACGCTATTGGGATGCACAGCTGTGTGGATTCCATGGCCCATCTCAAGCAGCAGAAGCAAGCTGGAAGGCTATGTTGATGAGCTGAAGTAACCTTGGTAGAGTGCCTCTGGGACTTGGGCAGTGGGAGACAATAAGGGGAAGGAGGAATCATCCTCCTTCTCCTACAGCTCCTCCACAAAGATATCCAATGTTCAGCCTGCTACTCAGGGGCAGGATGCCAGGGGATTTGGCCGCATAGGTATGTTCTTTTCTCTAGTTTGCAGCTGTTAGATAAACATAAAAACTTCCAGTTGTCCAAGTTACACACCTTGAAAATAATTCAATTAGCACAGAACCAGAGTCTGCTTTCACGTTTTTTACATCCTGGAACTCAACTGACTGTGAAGTCACTCCTGATTACACATGTGAAAGCAGAAGTCAAGCCCACAGTCCAAGTCCATGTCAGTATAGGGCTCAATTCATTGGCCCACGTGTGAGCTACACAACTCTCTGGACAGCACGTACACAGAGCACTGCCAGAGGCCTTAAGACCAAACTTGAACCCAAAAGTAAAGAAACTCATGGATCATACCCACAAACATGCTTGGCAAATTAATACCCCTAAAATGAAAACCTCATTAGCTGATCCCTCGCTTCATTTAATGGACATAGCCCAGCATCTACAGCCCATGCTATGAGAATGGTTCTACACAGAAAGGCAATGAAAATTCAGCATCCACTATAAAGCAATGCAATACCATAATTAGAGCTGGGACCTAATACTTGTACTTTTAAAGACATTCATAAACATTTTTAATACTAAGAAACTGAATGCAACCATTATACTCAACAAGCTGAATACAAGAGTAGAATCCAGGGTTAAAAAACAGAATTCTATTTTTAAAAGTTACTATTTTCTAACACCCAGTAAAGGGACCTTTACTACTCAAGAGACTCAGACACCAATACATTAAAATGTGCACTATTTACAGCTAAATGCAAAGCTGAAGCAAGACTGACTAAGCCTTTTCATCAATCCAAAACTCTGAGTATCATGCAGTATACAGGATACGGGTTACGATGAGACTTCAGAAGCCAAGGTTCCTCTAACATGAGCATTAAAGAGTGCAGGGCACTTTTCATAAAAGAAGGGTTTTCTTCCTCCTGACACGGCCAGTATGTCTCTTCTCCTACCACCTTCCGCTCCAGAGTAAGGATGTCATCATATAGATGAATACACAATTAACTGATCATCTCAGGCTTATTGGTTAATCTTGTCAACTACACATATCCCACGCCTTGCTGCCTCTGTATCACAGGCAGCAAGGGGGGGAGCAGGGGCTGGTTCCACCTGCCGCCCCGCTGCTGCCTCTATGGGAGGCAACAGCATGGGACAGGGAAGAGCAGGGGAAGCTGCCACGAAGCAGCCTCTGCCTGCGGCGGGCCCAAGCTCCCTGCATACAGAGGTTGCTCCACAGCCCATGGAGAAGACAGAGCTTGGACCTCCACAGACAGGGTCTGCTGCCACGCTGCACTGCTGCCTCTGTATCAGAGGCAGCACCGGGGGCAGGCGGGAATTCCCCAGGAGTGGGGCTGACAGTGCACTGGCTGCTGGCCCCACCCCCAGGGACTATCAAATAGTCGTGTAACCGCTAAGATTTCATTCAGTTACACAACTATTTAATGACACGATATGTAACGTCCCTAATCCAGAGGTGGCTGCACTCCGGTAGCACAAAAGTATTTATACAGTAGTAAAGCACTTTAGTATCTTTCAGTGGTTAAAGAGCTATAAAAATAAATGGGGTAAATTTGCATAATGAGAAAAGCAAAATCATTTTCTTTGGAAAATTTCTTTTAAGCTTACTTTTTTTTCCCAATCCAAAAGTGTGCTAATTCCTTTACAGCAGTGTTTCCCAAACGGTGTTCCGATGAACCGCGGGGTTCCGTAAAGTAAAAATAAGAGTTCCATGAGAAAATTCCATTACAATAACATTTTATTTTTAAAAAATTAATATTATGGTTTTTTAAATATGTGCAATTAAAATGTTGATCTCAGGACCTTGTTTAGCATTTGTTTATTATTATCCTTACTTATTTGTGGTCTACTTTTTCAGCTCCATATATTAGACTTTTGTTAGGGGTTCTGCAAAATTCTTTCAAGTTTAAAAGGGTTCCATGGCCAAATAAAATTGGGAAGCACTGCTTTACAGAACAGAGAGACAGGTCCCTGCCTTAAAGATGTGACATACAAATAGTTTGGGAAATTATAAACCTACGGTGATGGGAATAGAAGGGAGTAGAAAAGAGTTATAGCAATAAACCATTTTTAAAAGTAGGTCCTTGCAATTCCTATCCTGAATTGTTAGACCACAGTAGACTGGTGAATCCTCACTTCCTTCGCCTACAAACAGCCAAGCATTTCTAGGCTCGGATCAGTATTCTGACTTTGTGTAGCTATTATCGCATGAGTGTGGATGGTAACAACGACACCCCCTTGGCTGGACAGGACAAATGCTTTAATTGTGTCTGGCCAAGTTTCATTCAGAAAGGTTCTAGTTGTGCATGGAGAGCTTCCGGCTACCTCTGGGTAAGTGGGGAGTGGAATCAAGTGTGTGTGTGGAGGGGGGGGGGAGATACTGGACACACTGTTCTTGTAAATTAATGATATCTTTCAGAGGTAAGGCAGAGATCAGGAATCCCCTGAATTGTTAGGCCCTTGATCAGTTATCCATATCCTGATGTTAAAGGGCTGGCCACAAATTGCATAATGGATGAGGGAGTGGGTGGGTCCTTAATTCTGTATGTTTATCTTAAGTGTTACAAGGGGTAGGTGAGTCTTGAAAAAAAAATTCATTAAAAACATGTTATATAATTTGTGGACCGCTCACTCCTAATGATTGTGCTGTCTCTCCCTGTGGCCCATCTTTTCCTATTGGGCAAGTTTCTGAAGATGAATAGCGAACCCAAGCTGTAACCCTCAACATTCCTTCCGACAATGGATTTGTCTTAATTAAGAAAAAAAGTATATTCTTAACATTTATTAAAATCCCAGCACAGACAAGGCGAGCTGTATTTTAAACAGGTGTCAGCTATTCAAGGTAAACCCGTGACTTTAACTCTCCAGTTTAGTGGCTGTAAAAAGCAGCGTGTCTTGTCCACTCTGGACTGTTAAAAGTTTTAGTTAGAAAATTGGCTACCATGTTCTAGCAACACACATTTAAATGCTAGTTGGGACATGGCCAGAGATTACCTATCACTATCATCTGAGTTATTTTTCAGCTCTCCTGAAGGGTCCATCTTGCAGTGCTCTATTTTGTCACTCCTGACTTTTCAGTCTGTATCTGTAAATGCTTTGGACTGAGGGTGACACTTTAGTATGTGTCCTTATACCACCTAGGGTGCTCCAATCTTGACTGTAGGCTCTGGTTGATATTGTAATAGGTACTAAATAAAAATATTAAACAGCAGTGTCTGTCTCCTATAGTGGTTTCGGTGATGCAAATTGGGGTAACACACAGTCACTATGAGCACACACATCTATATATCTTTGTTCAGGCTTGATCACTGTGCTGACTCTCTTCTTGTGCTCTGAGCTACAGTGCCTTAAATCAACTGAAGCATTCTGAGTCAAGCCCTACATCTGAACATCAAAAGGAGCTATTGGCCTGGCTTTTCCAGCAGGGGTCCATTGATTCTGAAATTTCTTTCCTTCATAATCCAAGAGAGGTCAAAGTTTGTAAGATTTCAGATCATGGGCTGGTTTAAAGGTCCATTAATTTACTCAGGCTTTAGTGCAAGTGGTCACTGTTGTAAACCGGTCTACTTTCACAAGCACAAAAACGTACTTTTTAAATGCAAATAATTCATAATGTTCCACCATTCATCACTTGGAACCTAGATCCAATATATTAGCAATCATTAGATGTTGCAGTGCTATTACAGGTTGAACCTCTCTAGTCCATCACTCTTTGTTTTAGCAATATCCATGGTCTGGCATGATTTTATTTAGATGAATGTCCACTTATCATGGGGGTAGCTGAGTTTCCCATACTCCCCAAAAGTTTGTTTAGGGTCGCCAGTCCTGGTTCACAGTGTTTTGTGCTGTTATTTAGCTCTAATTTATTCCTAAATGTCTTCTAAGAGCCCAGTAAGCAGTGGAAGTGCTGGTAATGCTGCTAGACAATACTTCCAGAGCCTGACAGAGGTCCAGCAAATTCTCTGGTTCAGCACCGGTCAGGTTCCAAAGGTGCCAGACTACAGAGGTTCAAACTGTAGTACTTGTATGCCAGCTATTAAATTACGGTAATTTATGAACCTACAGTTTTTTTGCGTTTAGCTTCCTAGATAGGAAGCATAACCTATTGGTGCAGGCACAGGACTGAGAGCATCTCTGTGCCACTTTCCTAGTTGCAAAAGTGGGGATGCTTCTTATTCTACTACCTCATTGGGCTGTTGGGACAACTAATGTATTAAAAGTTCATGACAAACTTGCTAGCTTTCTAGGCAGATATTAGGGATGTTTATGGTTAACCAGTAGAGCTGGAGCAGTTCCCCACCCACTGGGGCAGGGAGCTGTTCCAGCCCCAGGGGGTCTGCTGTGGGTGGGGAGGTGCTCCAGCTGGCTAAAGCAGCCCCTATCCATGGGGGAAGTTGCAGCCTCTCTGCCCAGCCCTCCTTTAACCAGGTAATCAATTAAAGGGGGATTTTACATCCCTAGTGGCTATACAAAGTGCTATTCCTGAACATAACGTAACCAACACTTCAGCCTGACAGAGGACCATGACAAAATCCCAAAGAGTGTCTATGATATTTGTCATTCACAGTACGGTATACAGCATCGCAGCAAGATATTATTGTACTGAGCACTGCGCCAGTAGCACTTTACCCTGCTAATACAGCCGTCTTCTGAAAAGCGTGCGACAGAGGCAGGAGACTGAACAGATCCCACAGCAGAGCCTCCTCTGCCAACATGTCTCAGCCCTGAACTGGAAGAATTACTCCCAGGACAGATAAGATGATAAGTCACTTCTCACAGATATTCAATTCAGGACCACTCTACTGTGTGCCAATTATAGCGGGGAATTTTGCAATGTGGACCTTATCTCACAAAGGTCAGACAGCGAACTGGTGGCAAAGACTTTAATGCATTGCCCCCCTGAACTGGATTGGAAATGGCAGCCTACAAGGCATAAAGCTTCACCATATCTTTTTACTAATGCCCTGAGCCTTCTTGCCTTCCCTGATAGCAAGGAGAATAAAACAAAAGAAGGTTGCTTTATGCAAGGCAACCTCTGGTCTTCGCCTCTGTTTTCTTCACACATTTCTCACCCAATCATTCCCCCTCTTCCCCTCAGAATTTAAGGAGTGCTGGCTATGCTGACATCAGTGACTGGCTCCTGGGGCTAAAGGCAGCTGTTGCTGCTCCTGCTTGTGGCCAAGAGCCAAGTCTTTCTGCCTTTCTGGTGATGCTCCCCTTCTGCTCCCGCCTCTTCCCCTCCCTCCCAGATCCACATGTCTGCAGGTTGGGTTGAGATGGTCACCGGCAGCCTTTCCAAACAAACTGAAGCAGAAAGCTAACTTTCATTCCCAGCCGCAGATCAGATGCAATCAAAATGTCAATCCCAAGTTTTAGCTCTCCTAAGCGAAACAACCGTATTTTCTTGCTGCACATCTGAAAGCCCAGGTTATCCTTATGACAACTTTAAATGTCCTTACATGAAAATTGAATCCCAACTACCATATTGGATGGGTATCTTTTTTTGTCAACTATAAGGCAACAGAGGGGGCAGCTGCTTTGTACAGCTACACTGAGGTATTTGGTCCACAGAGCTGACTTAACCAGACCAGGGAAGGTCACATGAGTGTAAGGAAGATCCTCAGTGATGCAGAGACTTTGTAGGGATTCTAATTATATTCTTCCTTCACTTTACTAGCAGCACAGCAGAGACATAAGGGTGTGGCTAAAAGAGATGGAGACAAATCAAGGCTTAGCTGCATTTTTTTATTTCTGGTGACCAGAACACCAAGAAAAGAAGAGCTAACCATACACTGAACTGCATCATGATCCAGGGAGTGAAAAAATGACCTTTAAGGCATCTTTGTTTTTACATCTTCCAGCCTAAATGCTATGGCTCTGCAGCCAGACCCAGTATGCCATGTTAACAAATTTTGCATAAAATAAAAAAAATGTGTAAGCTATTGAAACACTACACAGTTTCTGTTTAGATTTTACAAACACTGTATTTGCGTTTACTTCAGATCTCTAATTTAATATAATTTTTAAAAGCTTAGCAACATTTACTCAAAGCCACCTCTCAATGGACTAAATTCTGCAGCCATTTCTCAAGCTGAGGAGTATTTATTTACTCAACAAGTCTCACTGGTTTCAATGTAATAAGTACAAAGCATACAGTGATGAGTATGGGTTGCAGATTCTGTCTAATCTCAAATAAAATTTTTTAAAAGTTTAATTGAATCAAATTTAATTTAACTTTGCCCACAGTTTGACTGACTTTAATGGAACACCTTTTATGAATGAAGTTATGCATATATTTAATATCTGTATGATTAGGGGATGGCATAAGCAAAAGATTATATTACCCACACAGATACACTAGATCCCTAACATGTTAATGAACAGTATTTGGGTTCTGAAAGAGCCTTTTCTGCACTGCTACAAGATGATAACTAACAGATTTAATATTCACTTACTTCATAGGCAGAGGTGTGGGTTTTTTTGAGAGAACTGCCAGGAGAATGGAAAAAGGATAAGAACAGGTTAGGCTCTTGGTGCTCAGTTTATCTGGGCTCAGAGGTGTGCCAGTAAAGCAACTACACAAGTGCTGCACATCACACACAACAACATGTCTAACACCTTGAGATGCCAGGAAGAGAGCCACCTATAAAATAATGTAATTTACAGTCAAGATTAAACACACAAAGCATTAAAATGGCTACTTGATACTTTTTTTTCCTTAAGGAAAGTACAGTAGTTTGCATCTCAAGAGTGTGTTATAGACATTCCCATTGCTCAGTCTCCTTCGCCAACCCCAGCCACAGAATGGAAAGGGACTGGTGCAAATTTAGGACAAAGTTTCAAGAACAAGCTAGTCAAATTTATTAAAGTCTTCATGAAGCTCAGCAGGGCAGAACCCATTCCTGTTTGCAGAGCTTATTACAGCAACATGACTAAACATGCTTAACAGTGCAATTTGACAGGATGCATCCATTTGCTAAAGAAAGATGCAGTTCTGTTAGATGCAGCACCAATGCTGTCACATCGTTTTTCAAACGATGTCCTGAAAAGAAACCTGCTGCAAGCATTCTTAACAAGTCATCTATCATATTACTGGCCTTTAAGCGTTTGACCGCTGCTTGCTGTGCATCTATGGGCAAACATCTGATATCAGCTTTTACCAGCTCTAGTAACTCTGAATTTCACTTGGTTGGGAGAAACCCATACATAGTAGAACCCTGGTGTTCTGCAACTCAACTAGTTAGTACTTAGGTCCACATATACTACCTTTAGTTTGGTTTAATTTAGGTAACCTCATTAAAATGGAGCCTTCCCTGGGAGGGGGTGTCTCTTTTAGCAATTTTCATTAATCAGTATGCTTTCATATTTTATAAACCAGGGCATATGATATACATCCTAGCTGGCATGCATTTATTTTTTTAAATCTTAAATGTGAATTATTTATGCTGAACCCTAAGGAATGAAAGTTAGATTAGGTTTTGAATGGAAAGGGTGAAAATTTTAGTAGAATTCTATACTGTACCAACAATGTGATTATTGAGAGAATGGTACAAGGCTCTGTTCCCAGTTTCTTCCTAGATTTTAATGCTTGACATGTTTACATCAGTGCCTAAAACAACACAAACAAGCCCAAACAGTAGATGAAGTGAAGTTTTAAAATATGCTCTGTGTTTTGAGACAAGCATATTCACTGAAAAACTGAAACAAAAACTAAACAACCAAGCTACATAATCATGTATATTTACTGTGTCACTGCACAAAGATTCAGCAAGTCTTTCCTGTGAAGAAAGTATTCATGAGAAGTGCCCAATTGGCAATCCTGCAACCAAAGTCCTCTGTTTATATGCCAAAGCCAGGATGGTGGTAGTACAGGTTGAAACTTTCTAGTCCAGCACACTCTGGTCCAGCAACATCCATGGTCTGGCATAATTTCAGTTAGCCGGATGTCCACTTATCATGGGGTGTGGCCAAGTTTCTCACAGTCCCATACGGTTTGTTTCCTGGCTCGCAGAGTGCTGTACTGTTATTTAGCTCAAATTTACCTCTAAAAGTCTTCTAAGAGCCCAGTAAGCAGTGGAAGTGTTGGTAATGCTGCTAAACACTGATGACCTCCCAAAGTCTCTGATTCAACACTGGTCAGGACCCAAAGATGCCAGACTAGAGAGGTTCAACCTGTACAAGCTCAAGGATCACCTCCAGGTGTAAGAGGGAAGTTAAAGTAGAGACAACCAAGTTGTGCTAGACACTGGACAAACATGGCAAGAGATGAGAATCTCTGCCCCCAAAATGTATAGGACTTAGGATAGAAAAGGTGGAGGAGACCAAACAAGTTGGCAGAAGTAAGGAAAAAAGGATGAATTAAACAAAAAAACCCAGGTTAAGCTATTTTAACAAGTAATTGTTCATATCTATGCCCTCCTTCAATTAATCCATTAAACTATTAACTCCTCACTTGTGTGGGCCAATAAGGAGACAGAATCAATTTTGGTGATTTTTTTTTGCTATGTCTACACCTACACACTGGGAAATAGTAGACCAAGTACTAAACCAACTCATTTCTGCAGCATTTTGTCTGTTATTGAGATACCATACATAACTACAAGTACTACACACTCATTTGCATTGGTCTTTATGACTATTCAGAACATTTGACTCTCTAAATAACCTATTAGTTAGCATTGAGAAAGGTGCCGTTGTATTCAAACTGCTTGCTAGGAACTGTCACTGAGCATGTGACAGGTACATGAGGTTGTGTTTTTCCCATCCAACACAAACTATTTTTGATCCAAAGACTTTTCACTGTACATTTTCAAAAGGAAGCACAAGGAGCAGACTTGGAAATAGTTACTCTAAGTTAAATGAGTCAGGCAAGTACATTCAAGAGAGCAGCTTCCAGAAAACTAAGTCAGATCAGGCACCAGCAGATACTTCCTCAAGCAGTCACTCAGCATTTTATATGGCCAAATATCTAAAGCCCAGCTGACTAAGAGAACTGTATGTGATATTATTAGTTTTCAATTGCATACAAACAGTGGATTCAGAACTCTCACACTGAAGGATTTGGTGTAAGAGCTACTTAATTCTGGGAATAAACTCTGACCCAATATGAATGCCTTAGATTGATACAGAGAGAATCCTCCATGTGTATCTCTCACTCTTTCTGCATAGAAAGCTGGACCTTGAGTTTCCCACAGGAAACTAGAAGATTAATACAGCCTCTGGGGTCACTACACTGTTAAGGACAGCTGTGAAGGGAGCACTACTGCCAGGGAACCAGAATGGGGATAGACAATTAGTCCAGGGTGGAATTCTGTATTTGTTACATTTAGAGCAGGATGAATAAAAATAGATTATTTAAAAAAACAAAACAGATTTTTAAAATTTAAGCTGTTTTTTTTAAAATTATCAATAAAATGCTAAATTTCTCATTTTAAAATGTTACAATTAAATCTTATCACCAACATCCTATTCCTACACTTACAGTCTCATAAAAATAAATTAATGACTCTAGTCTAGTCTAACAACCAGCTCTTGCCCCTTGAAAGTTCTGGGCTTTCAATTTCTGTTAGTCTGCTGAGAAACATGTGCAAAGCCAAACCTGGGATGGATAGGATTGCTTTTTTTCTGTGCTGATGTGGTGGTGAACGTGGGCCAAGCACTGCAGAGTTAGTTAAAACACTGTTTAAAGACAGAGAGACAATATATAGGCGAGGGCGGAGGCAGCATGGAAAGGAACATTAGAGAGGACTGTAAAGGAAAAGGGAAGACAGTACTCAGCACACACACAGCTTCCTATATTCCCCTACATTTTGCCTCACAGAATCTGTCATGGTTTCGGAGAGTAAAACAGACCCTATCTGGGAATATACTGAAGAAATATATTCCCTGGGTAAAAAAGGAGAATGAGTTAAGTGTAAGCAGAGCAAGAAGATGATACAAGGCCTATCTGCACAAATGGAACATCATAAGGAAAACTGCTTATTGGGAGAAAATGATGTAGATGTGTCAAAAGAACAGCGTGAATCAACTTTGCAATGCATCATTCCTCAAGACTCTCGCTATGCCTTTTAGAATAATCGATGTGCTGGAGGTTGCAAGAAAAAAAAAGTTTAGCTTAGCTAATCTTTATGGCTTGTTAAATTAGTTAACTAGGTTCAGACTATCACCCAAGTATACAGTACAGCGGCGTTTCTCAAACTGGGGTCCCCACCTCCTGGGTGGTTGCGAGTACCTTAGAGCGGGGTCGCGGTATCACAAAGTTTGAGAACCCCTGCAGTACAGAAAGCTGCAGTAAGAGAAATCGAGAATTGCTAGTTGTCATGTTATTTTCTTATTTTATAATACATAATGCATGCCTCTTATTTTGGAACATCATGGTCACAGACCATAATGGTGATGCCATAAGTCTATACCCTATTTTATTTCAGCATATTTGTTTTCAATGGGACTTACTCCAAAATACAGTGCACTCTAAGCACAATCAATCTTAGCTTTTTGGGTAACCTGGAATCCTGTCTCCATCAAAATGACAGTGGGAGTGGGGAAGATGAGAACTCGTAAAAGTTTTAAGGATACTATACATTTAGTGTTTTGAGGACTTCTCTGTTACAGTTAATAAAATTTGGAAGAAAAAGTTTAAGGACAGCTGTCAGCTGGTAACTCAGGAGACTGATTCAACAGCAAATGTGAAACATTTATGTAACATTTAAGATTTGTTTAATAAAATATAATTGCAGTTGTGTTTGAGTTTATGATTTAGTTCTTACCATTCCTAATGTACTGCTGCAGCATCTGCAGCTTGATAAAGGTAATGATTACAGGTTGGACCACCCTGGTGCTACGCTTCAAAGGCAAAAGTGCGGCGGAGAGTATGGGGCCAGCAGGGCAGTCCCCCAGTGGCCCCATGCTCCCCGCAACGTTTCAAAGTGGCAGCACCACATAGAGCATGGCCTGCTGCTTTGAAACACCATGTGCAGCCCAGGGCCAGCTAGGATGCTCCCAGTCTCCATGCGGCATTTCAAAGTGGCAGCTCTACGTGTTTCCCCAGCCAGGGCCACCACTGCTGGGGCTGCCCTGCTGATGCTGGGGATTCCGCGGGTTCCCCAGCCAGAGATGCCCACCTCCGCCAGCCCTGCTTCAGCTGGGGGTTCCCTGGTGGAGGCTGCCCAGTCACCTCAATTCCTGGATGGGGCCGCCCCGCAGCTGAGGGTTCCCTAGCTGGAGCCAGGGCTCCCCAGCCTCATTGCCACGCCAATGCTGGGGGTTCCCCGGGCGGGGCAGAAGTTGGCTCCCCGGGCCCTGGGGGTTACCCAGCCACCACCTGTCCTCATTGATGCTGTGGGCTCCAGGCCAGGCTGGGGGCTCCCCAGCCCCTGCATTGCTCCAGGACAATTTTGGTCCAGCAACATCCATAGCCCTGCCAGCCACGGATGTTGCCAGACCAGAGAGTCCCGGATTTGTTAGGTTCAACCTGTATTAAGTACTATTTCCTATATTAACAACAATCAAGTTATCTAAAAAAATTGCACAAAGTATACCCTCTTAGCTGTTGTAAAATTCTGTACTGAGCAGTAAATTAACAAGCTTTAGTGATCAGATTTGTACTATCGTATGAATAAATGTGAAAAAGCATCAATGGGACACTTGATTTAAATCAATGGGTTTTTGTTTTTTGGTGATTGAAATCAATCCATCCTCATTTGGCGCAATAGTACAACTGAAGGATTCCCCAAGGAATGCATTTTGAAGATAGCATAGAGGCAAATGGAACCCATGGCTTTCAGGGGGAGAGGTCTATGTGGGAATAAACAAAACAGGAATTAAAAAATAACATGTGTTCAGCATGGCCCACTTAATGTTCATGTGAGAACCTTAACTTTCATGTTCCGACTTTTGAGCATTTAAGAAGAGTCACCTTAGCTTTTTTTCCCTCAGGGTACAAAAAAAGAACCATGAAAAATCCAGAGCAAGTAGACTTAAAGAGCTTACAAATTCCACCAGCTTTGCAAGCAGAGCTTGAGAATTGTCTGAATTGCAGTTAATAGGGTTGCAGATACAGATTCTGTTGGTTCCCTCCTGCAGTGTTTAAAATGTGCATGGTTTCCTTATAAGCTACTAGGCGTCCACTCTGACTATGACATATGGCTCACTTCATCCTCAAATGTAGCTAATTAAGGACAGTGTGGCAGTAATTCTGTGCACAGCAAAGCTACCTAGCTGTTTGGTCTTTGTATAAATACAAAATAGCAATAATAAAATTGAGGAGGGAAAGAAAAAGTTTCTTCCATAAAACTGACAGGAGTTGAGAGTTTAGGGAGAAAGAATGGGGACAAATGCTGCAGATCTTAAATGGATCAGAGTTTCCAATGACTTGAACAAGATTTCTGTTCAATTATAAACTACAGAAATTGATGCACAGAATTACCTAAAATTTCAACAGGATAAGATTAGTGGATTTAACACTTTTACTGATTCAAATATCACTAACAGGAACCTAACAGGGTAGGAAAGTCACCCGTCTGCCATGAAAGTTATTGTGGGATTCATTACTAGAAACTGTCAAGGCCTTAACTTTAAGTTTCATTTGGAAGTCACACGAATGTACAAACTGAAACATATTTGGGCCAGCATATTAGGAAAAAACAAATGTTAGCTCAAAATGTCAAAAATTCTCTCGAGAAAGAGAGATAGATCATTAATTTCAGACAGTAAAAAGTGTATATTACATCTACACAGAAAAGCACTTATTACCTTCATTTTACTTATATCCCTTATCCCATAAGTATCTTGTATATGCAAGATGGAAGATGTTGTTAACCCATAAAGCCTTTTCAATCTTTAATCTCTATAGCATTCAATTATTCTTACTGTAATTTAGTATCTTCATTAAAACAAACAAAAACGGTGTATGAACTATAGTGAAACATTCAAGCTATAACATAAAAAGAACATAGGGGAACAATTGTTGGAGGGGGAAAAGCTGTAACAGCAGGTGACTTACACATGGCAGCCACATTAAAAAGTTCATCGCCATGTACTGCCCATTGTATGCATGCAGTTCCACTGACATCAGAGTGAGTTCTACACATGGATGCAGAACGGCATAGGGTCATTAGTATCTTGGCTGCGTCTCAAGTTTTCAAAACACTAAAAGCTATTAGGCATCATAATGACTTGTGTCAAGACAAGTATTTTTTCAATGATTAGAAAAACCCACCTGATTTTAGTAAATTCCTTCCTGCTTCCCCCAACCAAATCCGACAACTGTGAAAATTATTTCTAAATTGATTCCTCCCATCCTCTAAAGCAGGGGTGGAGAACCTCAGGCTGGAGGGTCCGATGCAGCCCCCAGCTTGCCTGGATCCAGCCCTAGGCTCAGGGCTACTTTCCCCCCTCCCTCAATACAGGGGAGCCTGTACCTACTGTAGGACTGGAGCACACACAGTCTACTAGCCTGGGTCCCACTAGGCTCTGGTGTGCGACAGGAATGTGGGGAGTGTCTTTCTGCTTCTCAGTCAGAGGCCACAGGGTTGTTTGGTTTTTTTTGGCTTCTCACTTGTGTGCATCCCCGGACTGATTTTTCTGTGGCTCAGCATCCCCCGACCCAAAAAAGGTTCCCCACCTCTCCTCTAAAGGAAACAGAAGACATCTTGTTTGCTAGACCTACCCAACGTAAATCTCTATGGGTGAGCTATAAAATAGAGAGTTAAAAAGGAAGCATAGAAACTATATACAGGGAGAACATTTACTGCTATAACATACATGAAAGTATTAATATGAATTGCTGTATGGTACAAAATAAGTTGTTAAATGGATCAACTATAAGTTTAACCAGTTAACCCCCACCGCGCCAGGGAAGAAAGGGGACTGGATGGAGCAGCCCCCCCATCCATGACATGTTGGGCCCGGCTGCTCCGGCCAGGCCAGGCGCCAGTTAACTGGGTACCCCGGTAAGCATGCTGGTAAGGCAATACTTAGCAGTTAAGTTAATAGTTAAACCTTTCCGTCCCTACTTCTGAATAATTACATCACATACAAGATGAAGAGATCCTAAACAATGTCCTCAAAAAAGCAAGCTAAGCAAATGATGAAAGAAATAAAGTCGACCTGCATTTTTAGAATTCAATGTTTTGTTTCCCTTATTGTTAACAAAGAATCAAATTAGGGATGTAAAAAACGCCCAAAATAGTTAACTGGTTAAATTATTTGTTTAACCAGTTAACCACCGGCTGCAGTTGGCAGGAGCTGCTCCTGCCCCACTAACCACTGCAGCTGGGGTCCTACTGGCCGGGCTGCTGGAGGGAGAGGGGGGAGAAGAGAGGGCAGGCGCCCTCCAGTTAACCAGTTAGCTGGAAAGCATGCTAGTAAGGCATATACTTACTGGTTAGCCTTTAACATCTCCGAATCAAATACCTACATAAACTCATTAAAAACTGGGCATCAAAGTTCATTCCTCTTCCAGCTTCATGAGATAAATTATGGCACCTATTCAATCTTTGCATAATATACAAGTTTATTTTTGCTTTCGCATAAGCTGAAGCAAAGTGTGTACAAAACCTGTTAGAAAATAACTACAAAAAGCAGACAGCTGTTTGCAGAACTGATCGCTATTAATCTTAACGAATTAAAACAAGAACTACAACTCATTAGAATAGCATAATATTTTTTGCATCATGATGGCAAGTCACTCATGCCCATCAGTGTGAGTACAGTTTTAAAAGATCCAGGATAAAATTTGCTAAAGTGCCTAAGGCTATGTCTACACTTCAGAATAACTGACATTATTTCGAAATAACAAAGTGTGCGACCACACAGCAAGCCGTTATTTCAAAATACCATCAAGATGGAGGACTTCTTACTCCGAATCCTACAACCCTCATTCCATGAGGAGTAAGGGAAGCCAAAGGAAGAGAGTTCTTCCTTCGACTTCCTGCTGTGTACACAGTGCCAAAAACTGAATTAAGCTATTTCAACTTCAGCTACGCAATTAACGTAGCTGAAGTTGCATATCTTCATTCAACTTTTCCTCTACAGTGTAGACGTGCATCTAAGGCATCTAAGTCCCATTTTCAAAGTTATTTGGAATTAGTGACTTAAGCCGTGTCTACACTAGAAGCACAACCTCAGTGATGCAGTTGCACTGCTGTATGATCACTGGTATAGCAGCGTTATGTCACCTGGATAAAGTTCTCCCCTTGACATAAATTAAGCCGTCCCCAATGAGCCAATGGTAACTATGTTGACATCAGACTCTCTCCCACCGACATAGCTTTGTCCATGCCAGTATTTCTGCTGGTGCAACTTATGTCATTCAGAATGTGCGGTTTTTCCACATCCGAGTGACATAAGTTATAACAACAACAAAAGTACTATGGTAGACATAAAAGCTTCTGAAAAATTTACCTTAAGCTTAAAAAAAGAATATTATTCTTGTTCCAAACATATTAGCTTTTTGTTTCTAATCTGAGAGAGATCAAGAGAAACTTGATCTGATTGACAGGTATTGTACCTCCGAGATCTTTCTCCAAAACTGATATGATGAAAAGACTCAAACAAAATCCAAGTAATCCACCAATGTTAGCTAAAAACTCTTTTGCGCTATGTTCATAGAATCATAGAATACTAGAACTGGAAGGAACCTCGAGAGATCATCAAGTCCAGTCTCCTGCCCTCACGGCAGGACCAATCACAGATCATCCCTGATAAATATCTGTCTAACCTGCTCTTAAATATCTCCAGAGATGGAGATTCCACAACCTCCCTAAGTAATTTATTCCAGGCTACGTCTACATTGGCCCCTTCTCCGGAAGAGGCATGTTAATTTCCAACTTCAGAGTAGGGAAATCCGCGGGGGATATTTAAATCCCCCGCGGGATTTAAATAAACATGGCCGCCACTTTTTTCCCGGCTTGGGGAAAAGCCGGAAAAAAGCGTCTAGACTGGCGCGATCCTCCGGAATAAAGCCCTTTTCCAGAGGATCTCTTATTCCTATTTCAAAGAAATCCCCCGCGGATTTCCCTATTCTGAAGTTGGAAATTAACATGCCTCTTCCGGAGAAGGGGCCAATGTAGACGTAGCTCCAGTGTTTAACCACCCTGATAGTTAGGAAGTTTTTCCTAATGTCCAACCTAAACCTCCCTTGCTGCAGTTTAAGCCAATTACTTCTTGTCCTATCATCAGAGGCCAAGGAGAACAATTTCCCCCCTCCGCCTAGTGACACCCTTTTACATACTTGAAAACCGCTATCATGTCCCCTTTCAGTCTTCTCTCTTTCAAACTAAACAAGCCCAATTCCTTCAGCCTTGCCTCATAGCTCATGATTTCTAGACCTTTAATTGTTTGTGTTGCTCTTTTCTGGACTTTCTCTAATTTCTCCATATCTTTCTTGAAATGTGGCACCCAGAACTGGACACAATACTCCAATTGAGGCCTAACTGGACCCTACACTAACATTTAAGTAGTGAGATCCTAACGCTACATTTAATATTATTTTTGAGAACAACGGATTGTAATGAAAACTGGGGGGAGGGTAATCAAAGCTGTTAAAACCTTTAATCTAACAACTCACAGCATGCCTATTTAGTATATAACTATATCTTGGGGAGGGAAGTTTCCAATAGCTTTTCTCAGCCCTGTTAGTCACATCCTGATGGAACTCAGAGCCTACAGGTGAATCCTAGTTAAGCTACTCAGCTGCTCTGTATCTATGACTTTACAAAGTCTTTCAAATAGTGGAAGCATTACCTGTTTGAATCACACTGAATAAACAGTCTCCACCCGTCACCTACTTCTTTTCTCTAAGCACCTATTCACAGGTAACTACTGTTCTTATTGATTGGTAGGCAGGCCAAATTGATAGCTGAAGTACCATTAAAAACAAGCTTCACTGGAATGTCTCAAGATTGCTAGAGGAAACAGAGGTCCTGATTCCCTTCTGTTACCTTAAGGTAATTCCAGAGTAACTCGACTGATCCAAAAGTGTTGTGCCAGGTTTACTCTAGTTTAACTCAGAGCAGAATCTGGACCACACTTCTCTTGTCCTTTCCAGGTTAGTTTGCACTGCACCATTCCCACTGCTATGGGACTGTGAAAATGAGAAAATCTTTTCAAATTGCCTGTTAACTAGACCTTTTATTTCGCAGGAAAGCAATACTATGCTTTGAAGCAGTTAAATATTCATGTAGGCACAAAAACAAAGAACAGGATGCTTTAGTTCTGCCTTAAGAGTTGGTTGTAGCCTCTCAAATCATGTATGTCCTACTTTAAAGTGTTCCTGTATGAAATAAATTGGTGGCCAGGGTGGGTCTGAAAGAACTTTTAAGGTGGGAAATGCCAATGACTGGTTTGCATACAAGATATACCATCCGCAGATTTCTGCTCTGGAACAACAAGGGAAGTCAAATCTCCCCCAACTCCTGTTCGGATGTGTCCCATAGCACTGTACTTCCCAGCCCATCTATTTTCATTAGTTATTAAGCGCTACTCACTGAACCTGACCCTGCAAAGCTAAGCAAATTTCTGTTATTTTCCAAGAAAAGTGGTATCAAACTTTTCAACACATCATAAAAAGCAATAAGTGGAGAGTTGGATTTCTACTCAGTCTGGATCCCCCCCAAAGAATATTTTTTTTATCCATAACATCTTTATATATGGTGAATGAAATATAACCATTGCAACTGCTGTTTTAACTAAGATATGAGAAATGGAAAGTACACCTCTTAAGAGTTCTCAGAAGAGGCTCAGAGGGGTAGTTGTGTTAGTCTGAATATGCACAAACAATGTGGAGTCCTGTGGCACCTTAGGGTATGTCTACACATCCAAATTATTTTGGGATATCAGAGATATCCCGAAATACCTACCCTGCATCTTTTGAATGCGTCCGCTATTCCAAAATATAACAGACATGCTATTTCACCATCTCATAAACTTTGTTGTTCAAGGAGTAAGGGATGGCTCGAAATAGCACTTTATTCCAAAATAAACTCGAAATAAGCTATGCAATTTGCATAGTACAAATTGTTTATCTTATTTCGAGTTTATGGTGCTATGTAGATGCACCCTTAGAGACTAACAGCTTTATTTGGGCACAAGCTTTTGTGGGTAAAACCTACTTCATCAGTTTATGCTTTAATAAATCTGTTCGCCTCTAAGGTGCCACAGGAGTCCTCAGAAGAGTCTGTTTTCGTTTTCATTTTCAACACCAGCCTCTAACAAATCAGATTTTCCAGCCAACAATAAGAAATTGGCTATTCCTATTGTTTTCCTTGAAGAGAACACTGTTCCTCCTCCTCCCAATTCTATATGTGATCTCACAAGACATTTCTTGGCAAGGTGGCAGTGTATATGAACACTTTGGTCATAATTAAAATTATATGAAGAGAACACAGTGCAAACTCTGCCTCTTTTCAAAGCTTCAGTTTGCTCTCCTGAAATGCATTCTAAAACTGTGAGGAGAAGCTTGGGGGAGGAGGGAGGAAGGAAGAACATTGGTGATAATGCAAACTACGAACCATTTTGCTTGAATTTAGAAAGGTGGTGAAAGAGTAACAGATGTGGAAGGCAGGCATCCTTACTACTTTCAGCAGAACTTAAAATAGTACTGCCAATCTCCTCTAAGAGAATGGAATGATTATCAGCTAGGAAAAAAAAAACCTTATTGTCACATTATCACGGAGACTCTGGCTCAAGACCTGTATTCATAATAATGGTCCAGGAATATATTTCTTTTCTATAAAAATCTTGCCAATATTTAACAAAATTTCATACGATTTCACATTTTAAACCTTTAAATCACTACAGGTGGTAATTTTAGTTATCAGTCATCAAAACTTAAAGAGGATTTTCTGCACAGAAAAAGAACTAAAACTTTACTAAACAAAGCAGAATGTACTTGTTTTCTGCTTGTTGCTGCAGAACTTTTGGTGCTGCTTTTTCCAAGACTGTCTGCACAAGCTGCTATCCAACATGCATCAGTTGCTCACAGTGCAATGAATAACAGATAACTCTTCAAGGACATTTGTAAAGGGCACAAATCAAGGGCCCAATTCTGCAAACACCAAAGCACATGAGTAAGTTTGCTCACTTGAGTAATCCCAACAGGCTATTTAAATGAGTAAATTTACTTATATGCCTAAATTTTTTTCCAAGATTTCAATCCAAGATGTTGGTTTTACACTTAAAGAACCACTGTAAGTAAACTGAAAATTTTATTAAACTTAAAAAAAAAAAAAAAGAATCCCTTACAAATAATACACTTGGGTTAATTTTAGCATCCTTCTGTTTAGCTGCTTAGCAACACTTATCCTATGACCTTCTAAGCACCACCTACTTTTACAAGGGATAATGAATATAACCAAAGGGATTTCTCTCCCTATTTTTATTATATATACAATGCAAGTACAAGATTATTTTTATTTCAAAAAGGCCAAACTATGTTTCTAATTAACAAAGAGTTTTCACTAACTAAAGGAAAGTAAACTCATTGTGCAGTTATGAACATATTATATTATTATTCCAAACAAGTGACAAAATCCTTAAAATAAAAAGCAAAAACTGAGAAATCTTTGTAGTATGTTATGTTCTCCTTGGGTATTGAAGAGTTTATTAATCTTACTATGGACACACAACATAGACATTCAGCTTTTTTCAACCCTGAAACTTCAGGAATCTCCTGACCCTCAAATCCAAAATAAAGACCATATGACCAAAAGGTCACTGAATGATGTAAACGGTTAAGAATGGATGCACCACCTGTACCATGAGTCAGACTGACACTATACTGAAATCTGCTAATAAATGAAACTTCAGTCTTGGAAGAAAAAAAGACAGCTAAACTTGAGAAACTAGGTTTAAGGCATGGGTTACATTGCTTTAATACTAAAAAACAAAAAAATTATATGAAATTATACCATGGGAGGACTGTTAAAGGATAAATTAATGTCTAAAGAAAATTGTTTAACAAACTGAAGAGATAACTTTAAAAAAATTATTTCCTATTAAAATAAACTTGTAGAAAGCATACTAAATCGTGTCTAAATGATGATTAAAAAAAAACAGCTACAAGATACCAGTCAAGTTCTAAATGTGAAAACCTAATCAAAGAGAGAGAAAGATCAGACCAAATTGCATTGTACCAAGTAAAGACAGTAGGTGTGTTCCCAAATGAATGTTGAAAAGAAATGTTGTGGTAACCTGACTGATTGGGTGATGGATCCATGCTGTTTCTGAGTTTCTAACACAAAGGGGAGTCTATTCTCCCATAGATGTACCTAACTCCCATTAATGCTAATGGGCATTATGCATGCACATCAATAGAATATACCCCTAAATCTTCAAAGGGAAAATGAAAACCTAAAACAAATATGACTGCTGGCCTGGTCATGAGTCACTGACTGCATCCCTCTCACACACACCCAAAAACTCTGTGGAAAAAGCAAATGTGGTAACTTTATGTACTTCAAAATAGTAGGTCTCAACACAGAACTTCAAGCTTATAATAGGTTTCCACTATAAACTTCAGAGATGGCAGGTCAAATTATGTCCAACAACTCCTACTGTAGTTGTTAAAAAGCAATTACTTGTTTTAAAAAGCACAGCAATTGAATGTAGGTTTGAATTAGAAGGGCTGGAGAAAATAAAAAAATGACTATGATTATTTTCCCTCTCCCACATTATTCCAAGTCACATCTGGATACTAGTCGAGTATGTAGTATAACAGAAGCAAATAACCACACTTGATCTTATCTAAATCATAAGACATGCAAAATAGAATGGTGAAAGTTAAGATCTACTTTGGTTTTTTTTTCCTTCCAGAAATCACTTCAGTAAGCTCCTTCCTAAGATTAAGGCATCTCTTTGCTCCTTTCAGCTATCACCCATCCCAGAAGAAAAAAAAAAAACAAGCCAATCCCACATTCTCCCCATCTTTTCCACTGATTTTCCTAAATGATGCAAAACATCCTAAAATATACTGCAGAGGAAGAGCTAATTAGGATATTTAAAATCACCAACTCAAACCAAACTGCACCTTGTTAAGAAAATAAAAGACTAACTTTCCATTACACCCATCTCCCCAAAAGAAACTGAGTTTGAGGGAGTATTGGTGCTGCTGCTGCTGGTGACTCTGAAGCCGTGTAGAATTTCGTAATGGAATGTGAACTGCTCATCCGGATCTGGGCTCGCGTTCTGTCTTCTACCCAGTAAGGAGCAGGGGAGGACAAATCTGCTGAGCAAGGAGAAATACTCTCCTCCTCTTTTATAACCCATCAAGGATGCATTGCAGAGCGCAGAAAGATAATGTATCTCAGAGGTTAAAAAAAAAGGGGGGGGTAGAAGGGGAGGTGGAAGAGAGAAGGAGCCAGAGGAAACTTATCAACGACATGCCAAAGTTCAATCCACCACTCCCCCTGCCTTCTCTAAAAAAGTGTAAGCATCTCCAACTAGTTTGCGTCTCCAGCTACCCTACTCTGCCCGACAACAAGATGCGTCCGTCCCGGGAGCACGATGTTGCACAACTAGAAAATTGAAGTTGAGTGCAGAACGCTGCAGCTTCTCCCTCCCAGGCACCCATATTACGGAGCGAAACAAGCCCAACTCTGGACATGGTGCCGAGCCCAGCTTATGCAAACTCAGTCTTGCTTACACCGAAGGGAGGAAAAGAGTGCGGGAGGAAGGGGGGGAAGAGAAAGGGGAATCAGGTTCTTGTAGTTGTGACTAGCAAGCCCAAAGGAGGAGGATCCGCATCCTCATTGCAACTCCCACTTAGCCACAGAGAGAGAGAAAATATGCTGATCCACAGAAGAGAAGAGAAGGGAAAACCTCTCCCCTGCTTCTTAGCAACGATTAAGGTCGCAGTTTCCTAAGAGACGAGTCTTGACTAGTCCACATCAACATGGGGGAGGGGGAGGAAACTTTCTTTGCAAAAAGAAGTCCTTATTCCAAGAGATCTTACAAGTTATTAACACATCCCCACACAAAATTGCAACACGAGTAAAGGATAAAAAGTTGGAGCGCAAAGAAGGAAAAACTATGCAAGATCTGGTCCAGCGAGGCGAAGGATTAGCCAATATACCCCGTTTTAACAGCACTGGCAAAAGTACATATGATCTGAACTATTTCCCCTATTTCGGATGCTGCCCAGGCTCCTTCCTGTACTCGTGACGATGTATGTGTTTCTTTCCTCCTACAATCCACATCACACACACACACACACACAGATGTGCCTCTGCCACAGCACAATGGCAGAGAAAAGAAAAGAGAAACACAGACAAGACACTCTAAGAGTGAAAAACTCTAGATACTTCTTTTAAAAGAAGCGGCTCTGCGAGAGTTTGTAACTTTACAACAACAAATAAAAGCCAGGAAGGGGAAAGGACAGGACACACATGATCATGCAAGGTCCCCACCTCCCTCCAAGGGCGGGGAGGGAGGTTAAGAAGAGAGAAAGAAAGGTATCAAAGTGCAAATTAAAGACACACTTGGATGCTTCGATTCACCAAAGAAACAAGGCGAAAAGTTAGCAAAGAGCTGTACAAAATAAAAAGTTTTCTACCTTAAAAGAGGAGCCTTCATCTCATTGTAATCCAACTCCCCCCCCCCCCCCGGGGGATAAAATGGGGGAAAAAGGTTACGGGGAAAGGGCGGTCTTATAGTTAGGATAAAGGGGTGAATTGGGTTAAAAGATGTTTCTTCCTCGCAGCCTCATCCAAATTGTGGTAGTTGCTGGTTAAAAATAAACTTTGCAGCAGGAGGGGAGATGATCTGGCCAGATTCCTGAGCTCAGACGGTTTAATATGGATGAGCATCAGGTCCTGCTGCAGGCAAAACGCTGCTGCTGGTTGGTAGAGAGTCTGCAACAGGCGGGGGGGGGGGGGGGAGAAGGAGCAAAGGAGAGAGGACAGGAGGGAGGAGCGGGGGGGTGGGGGTGGAAGGGAAGAGGGAGGCTGCACAAACTCATCATCTTCTCCACCACTGCCAGCCAAACTTTTTTTTTAAAGAGGAAACTAAAACAAAACAAAAAACCTTCTCACTTTAAAAAAGTTTACCAAGAAACAACTTTTCCCTTGAAAAGAAAATTACAGCTTCTTACACCCCTCTCTCTCCGCCTCCCCTTCCCCAACAAATATTTTCCCTTTAAAAAAAAAAAGAGAGACCCTTAGACTTCCCCCCTGCTGCTGCTTCTTTGTACGAGAGTGAAAAGTACAGGTAGAAAGGTCCGGCCGTACTTACGCTTGCTTTTGCCGGGGCTGGGCTGTTTGCGTCGAGACATGATGGGGGTGATGCCCTGATGATGGGTTCGCAGAGAGAGAGCTGGAGGGGGGGGGGGGGAGAGAAGAGACGCAAAGTTGTTCCGGAAAAAGGAATCAAAATGGCGTTTCTGTGGATGTGCAAAGTTCATCAACTCCACAGTAACTTCCCTTCCTCCTCTTCTCCCTGAAGGGGCGACGATGGGCGCAGTTAGGGACCCCTCCAGCTCTGCAGCGGTGCTCTGCGGGCGCCCCCTGCCCGGCGCCCCCTCCCCCGCTCCCCCCCGCACACGCGCGCACACACACACACACACACTCACTGCGCCTCGCTCCCTCTCACCCTGATAAGTAGACACATCACGTGTTGCTCCTGCTAGTCTCCTGGGGACGTGTTACTCAGGCTGCCGCTGCTACTAAAGCAGCCTGTTGAAAGGAGCAGCATCTCTATCTCTCCCCTCGGAGCGGGGAGGGGCTCCGCTAAGGAGAGAAGTGAGCAAAACTGCCCCCCCCCCCTCAGTTGCGTGGGGCCAGCTTCCTGCCTGCTAACTTTCGCGAGCTGGCAATTCCCAAATAGATAGCCCCGGTCCCATCTCCTCAGAGGTGATTCATAAGCAAGGGAGAACAAGCAACTTCTCGGCCCAAGAGGGAGGTGCGCGAAGAGGGTGGGGGGGAGCTGCCAGACTAGAAAGGCTCTCGCTAGCAATGTACCATCTGGCTGCTGCTCCCCTCCATTACAGAGATCCAGTGGCAAGGAGGAAACGCTGCTGCTGCACTGAGCAGTTGAGTGCTGGTGGCTGATAAAAGCGTCAGGGATGCAGACGGCGCAGTATCTTCACTGAAGGGCTCTGTGCGTGTGTGTCTAGCTGCTTAATCCTTTGTCAGCCAGGTGCCACGCATTCAGCCCGGCCGTCTAATCACTGGGAAAGGAAGCCCATGTTGCCCTTAAGCCTGCTGCTGATGGTGCAGCATTCCAAGCATTAGTACGCTTCCAAGCATAGGCACGATGTGCCCAAGGCTGCATGCAGCTGACTTGCATCCTCCAGACAGTTTGAAGCTTTGTAAAGTTTTCACATATGGATACAGTAGACATCAGTATTAAAAAAAAAAGAAACTAGGTGAGAGGTGAATCAACTTCTTTTCTTGTAAACAGCACAGTAGTGGGTTTTTTTTTCCTGCTTGTAGCTGTTTGAAAACACATTTTTTTAGAGAGAGTTTGACAGTCAGTACTTCAGGCTGTTCATTTGAGCAACTAAACTGGCCTGGTCTATCATTACTCTATTAAAAATTAATGTACATCCTATTTCTGATTTCTTTTCAAATAAAAAGTGGGATATACTATATTTCCTCTACCTAAGTAAGGTGAAATAACTCAGAACTCATCATCACATATACCAAAATTTTATCTAGTGCAAAGTTTATTATAAACTTTGAACACCTTGTTTCTTACTAGAATCAGTCATACTCTCTAACAAAATAAATTCAAGAGCAACAATGAGAAAAGCAACCACAAAACAGAGGACATGTTTGACCAAAGGTAAGATTCAGAAATTTGCATCACTTAAAAACAAGCCCATCAAACATTGAGAAGTGCTCTCACTGTATTTGGCATTATATGGCCATTTTCATTGTTTTAAAAACGAAAGTGTAACAGAGATTTTAGCAGATTAAAGGGTGATGTAGAAGGGTAATTCTAAACAAGTTTTATGAATTTCGCTGAAAACCCAGGAAAAGCAGGCAGTTATGGGACTAATCATATGAATAAATAAATAAAAACATGTGACAACTCTTAAACTGAAATCTTAACTGAAAAAAGGCAGTCCACAAAAAAAGAAAAAAATTAAGAATATTTCTGGAGTGTGCCACAAGGAGTAGATGAGGAACCAGTTCACTCTTTCAGGAAGTGGTTATTTATTACATTTCTTAAACTAAAACTAGTAAAATGATGTCTTTGAAGTATCATTTTAATTAAAAGAGCAAATATCACTTTTGTTAGAAATTGTTCATAGGACAAGCAATATTTGAAAAGGGATATCTAAGGTTTTTAGAATTCAAGAGTCAGACTAAAGACAAACTGCTCGCATCATTTTATTAAAGTTGGTGTCATATCTTCACAAAGAAAACATTTCAGTAGGATAGGTAAGCCAAAATTCATGTGTGTATATTTATGAAGTCAGTAATTAAATCTGTTGACAAGAGCCCATCACTTGTAAGATACCAGTAATATATAAAGCTTTTTATTGTGTCATTCTCTCTTGAGAAGTTTTTTAAACGCGTGACTCAAAAGTGAGTGTAAAGGAGTCTATTATATGTGCTTCAACAAAATTAAGTATATTTTACATAAGGAATAATGAATCCTTTCCCCAGACTTTAAAATAAAACCAGAGAAATTCTATGAAAAAGTTCTGGTAGCCTCATAAATGTACAAAAATGAAACCCAGTCATGTAATCAGAATCCCAAGATGACAATGAAATCTTTATATGTTACAGTTGGGACAGTGGTTTCTGTACACAACTGATATTTTAATCAGTTACATGTTGTGCAATGTCATGAAAATATAACAGTATATACATGGTAAGCATTATTGTTATTTCAGACTTTCTTAAAGCCAGGTTAAAAGTGCCTGCAAATCAGTAATTGAAATTCATAAACTCTTACAAATATATTAGTGTATGCTAAAAAACCAAAATTGTAATGTATGAGAATTCTAAAGGAGGGTTCATATTTTATCAAAACCAATACTGGAAATCATGGAAAAAACCACAGTGCCCTGAACTATTTAAGATTTGCATGATTAGCCCCACCATCACATTAATTGTTTAGTTATGGTAGAACACGTCTGTGATAAGAAAATGGTATTTTTCCAAGCTCAGCCCATAAAAACAAGCTCCACCTAACTGAGATGCCAAAATGAGATGACATGAACAGTGGGCTGTTCAAAACGCTGCATTGCATGATCTGCTTGGCTGGGTTCTACTTTAGGGGAGATCAGATGTCCTACTCATCTCCACTTGGTTTGATTATTGGAAACAGTAACAAGTACCATATATCTCTTGTTAGATGTGCTTTGATTAACAGTCAAATAGTTAACTGTAGACATGTAAATGATCACAATTTGGCATCTGAGTTATCACTCCATTGAGATGAATGGAAAGAGTTCACACATTTTAGAGCTATTGTTTCATGCTCTACAGTCTACAAATTGAAGTGGACACCAATTACCAGGATTGAGATTCCATTGAGGATGTCTTCACTGCACAGTTAACCCGAGTGTCAATCACTGTACATTTATAGATGGTCCTTGGCTCAAAGGGTTCATCTTCACACAGTCTTTCTGGGCTAGGCATTGCACTAATTTAGCTGTGTCAATTTATAAACTAAATATAATTGAAATGGTGTAATTCCTTAATTTGGATGAAGATATGCTGGTATAAAGGTATCTTACACATGTATAATTCATTTCTATATACTTACCAAAATATGCTCTCTACCAATATAAATTTTATACATATATAATTGCAACCACACTAAGGACTGCACTGATTTAAATCAGTTTATTGAAATACATTTAAAAATTGCACGCAGGGGAGGCCAAATATTTGTAGTAGAAGAGTTTATACACACATTTATACGAGTTTAGTTAAACTGGTTTATTTACAGCAACGCAAACCCTTTTGTGAAAATCTTATTGGTGCTGACAATATAACCTCTGTATAGCTCATCTGAGACCAATACTTCTAAGACAGTCACTTATGGAAACTTGTACCAGCTCTACAAAAACTATGAACCATTTTATTCAATTTTATAGACACTGTTGACACTGCTACCAATCCTAAAAGATGGAAGGTTTCTTGTGGACATAGACAAAACAGAATAATATATTTATAACCAAACAATAGTATCTAATTTAGCAAACTCAGAAATCTAGTACTGAATGGTGGATCAGATAGGGGTTTGGACTAAGGATGTAATAGTATAGTCGATTAACCGATAAGCAAAAGCTTATCGGTTAAGACTACATGCATTTCCCCCCACCTCTTGCCAATAAATTTTTTAGCAGGCTGGCCAGCAACCCAGCTCAGTCCCAGCTTGCACTGGGTTCTGGACCTACCCCAGCTGTGGCTCTGCATTTAAAGTGTACTAGGAGCCAGGCAGGCAAGCAGCCCAGCTCAGTTCCAGCTCCTGCCAGGTCCTGGAGCTGAGCCTCCCTTCTGCCCCCCCCCCCCCCCCAGACAGGGGCTGCCCTGACAGGGAACTATAGAATAGTCAATTAACCAATAAGAATTCATGAGGTTAATCGACTATTCAATTAACCAATATTTAATATCCCTAGTTTGGAGCATGCAGCTATTATAATGCTGTCATAGGAAAATTGAGAGGGTTTTAATGTCTATAGCAGCCCTATGCAAATAAAGTGAGTCAAAAATTCCTAGTTTAGAATTTTTTACAAAAAAGTAGTAGAAGGAACATATTTTCTGAAAAAGTTCATAAGCCAACAAAACCCAACATCTGTTTTCTATCATTTCCATATGCAGGTGTAATACCTGCATAGGCCAAAGCATACTAACTCCACAGTTTACACAAACCTTATCTAATAACTCCAGAAAACTAACAGTCACATTTCCAGAAATAGCCCAAAGTGCTTGATTTTATAAAAGCAAGAGATTAAAAGCCTGATTCTGAGTTGTCAAAAAGTGTGAAAAATTAAAATAATTTACTTTTCAAGCTTTCTTATTTTACCTCATGGTTTACAAACAAACAAACTCAACCCAACAACAAAAAAGCACCACCTCACAAAATGAAAACTTATCTGATTTTGGATAACACATGGGGACTATCAGGGAAATGGTTGAGTTGTGATGAAGAGATAGTACCTATCATTTCTGATGTATAAAAAAACTAGTCAAGCTCATGGAGAGATTATTGTCTCTCCAACAAAAGTATTACTAGAGATATCTTAAGAATACATACACTCCTTTAATTCTGTCTTTAGCTCCCATCTCCTATAAGTTTGTCCTCCTTCTCTGACTACCATTCATTTTGAAATGTTTGTTTTCCCAAAAGTGCTCACAATTAATGTCTACTTTCTAAAATCATATCAACACAGACTGGAAAATCTTCAGACGCAGATGGGAGGGAACCTACAGCTCAGGCCGGATTCTGTCCATGGCTTACTTTGATCCGGCCTGCGGCAAGTCTCTGTGCTGAAAGGTTGAGCCTAAGCATGCACACACACACACATACACATCCCCCCAACAGGGCTGGAGTGTGAGTGGAGCCTGGATGCTCTGAGCTGAGTGTGAGAGAGGTGAGGGTTTGGGATTTTTTTGCTGGGTCAGTGGCCCTGATCAAAAGAAAGGTTCCCCAGTCCTGTTTTACCCACAGTATATAATGGACCACACACATCCATGGTTCTACAAACAAATGTTATAAACAATGAACTATACCACTGACATATAAACCAACTATTTTATAAGTGTATTACAGGCTTTCTTGCATTATTAAATTGATTAAAAGCATCAGGGATATGTTGTTGATATGAGAATCAATTGTTCCCATCTTAGTGGAAAGACAACTTTGCCCCACCCTCAGTTTAAATATCAGAGACACTGATCCAAGTTATTCAGCAAGAGCAGAAAAACAGGATATGTAACTGTATAAAGGCCACAGTTAAATGATGCTATGATGTCTTGAAGCAAAGAGATTGAAGTGAGCATTTGCTCTGAGAAAAGATAAGGGTTATCTAGTAACTCAGAAATTTTATTCTGATTAGATATTATCAGTATTCTCTACTTAGGCCATAGAACATGGAAATCACCACATAAATATTAGTATTTTTCACCTTTACATACCATTATGAGTCATATCACTTCTTAATAAATCATTCCTCACACCAGCTTGAACTATTTTACTATAATACATGGAAAGTGGCAAGTCAAGTATGGTCTAAATTATTGGCCCTGACTTTACAATACAGTACCTTCAAGCTGCATTCTTATGTAGTGGATGGGGCAGCCACAGAGAGCCAATGATCCTTCGCCACCTGGCCTTAGGGTTCAGTGGAAGTTAGAGCAGGTGGGGCCCTACTTGAGCTTCTGCTAGTAGAGTTGATGCCAGCAGAGGACTTGGAGCACTAGGGCGAGGTTCTCTTTCCCACCACTCCGTCAACATGCAGGGGTCAGATTAGGGATGTGAATGGTTATCCTATTACAGTTAACTGGCAGGATGGAGCCGCTCCCCCACCCGCCGCAGGCAGAGGGCTGCCCCAGCCTGATGGGGCCTGTCATGGGCAGGAGGCAGAACGCCACAGGCAGGGGCCACCAGCCCAGCTGGAGCAGCCCTCTTAATACGTCATGGGCTGGGGCACTCTAGCCCATCTGGAGCAGCCCCTGTCAAGGGTGGGCCCGGCCTGACGTACCATAGGAAGGGGAGCTCCAGCCCAGCCGGTGCAGCCTCTGGCCGGACCAGAGCAGCCCCAACCTGTGGTGGAGGAGGAAGGGGCCGCTCCAGCCCTGTCACAATGTCCCGCCTGCCCCTGTTTAAATAGTTAACTGGTCAAGCATAATGGTTAAATGGTTAACTGATTAAACGGAATTTAACAACTCTAGGTCAGATGATATAGATGTATAGCGCAAAGCGAACTCAAAGACTCAGAGAATCCAGCCATTGGGGTTTGTAGAAAAAAGCTTTTATAAATTTAAAGACTTCCTAGAATTTCTATAAATTTAAATGCTTCCTAGAATTTCCTTTACATTTCAACCAAGTCTTTTTTTAAAACTCCAAAACAAATAAACATACACTCTGTTTTTTGTATAGCTGCAGTATTCTAGTGTAAATTACATTGACTAAAAGCAAAAGTAGAACTGACTAGCATGTGTTCATTGTCCAAGATGGGAACAATGGAAAAAGTAATCAGACAGCATACCTGGTGAAAAGTTAAATAAATATTTTGTTAAAAAAATTTAAATTAAACTTTATTAATTTCAGCAACAGAACAACAGAGTCATACAAACCATTTAAATTATAACATTTAGATCTTATCTAGAACTTTTCAAGACTCAAAGCTCTTTTCAAAGAAAGTATCATTATCCACATTTTACAGGCAGGGAATCGGAGGCACTTAGCCTCAATGTGACTTGCCCAAGGTAACTCAGCAAATCAATGGCAGACCTGGGTATAGAAATATAACCTTACAACCAACAATAGTGTCTTAAAACAGGATTATTACAGTTTTAATAGTTAATATCCTTACTCATAAAAAGTGAACCTGGAAATGTCCCTTCGAAGAAGGAATAAGAGATCCTCCGGAAAAGGGCTTTTTTCCGGAGGATCGGGGCCAGTGTAGACGCTCTTTTCCGGCTTTTCTAAAAGCCGGAAAAAAGCGGCGGACATTTTTATTTAAATGCCGCAGGGGATATTTAAATCCCCCGCGGATTTCCCTATTACGACCTGTAAAATTAGCATGCCCCTTTCGGAAAAGGGGCCAGTGTAGACGTAGCCTAGCTGTGTGTTTAGCCTGACCCTATTTTCCTAAGTGTGGTATTGATTTTGAAACCTAGCAAAGACAGTTTACATGTTGATATTAACTATTTCACTTCTAGTCATTTAAGGCCTGATCCAGTATAACTGAAGTGAACTGGAACATGACATTAAGCAGAAACATCCAGCTAATGAATCACCAGGTGCTTAGATATATATGATTAGAGAGACGAAAAAAGGTGGTATAATTTTATTTGTCCTCTGAGGCAGCAGCAATATTGTTCCTTGCAGTTGTGTGGACAACTTTATTTTATTTGAGTGGGGCTAGAACTAATAATAAAACTGTTGAATATGGCTTCCATGAGCAGTTTGGTTCCATAACTAAATGTGTCCATTTTAAATAAGGCAAGCTAAAAACTTCTGTCCCAAACTCAGTGTTTCTTTATTATTGCAATCCCTAACTTCTCCAGTGCTTTGTTCAGTTAAGTTTTAAATGGTCTCGATTATGGAGCTTCAGTCACTCCATTGGGGTATGTCTATACTACAGCGTTATTTCGAAATAAGTTATTGCAAAATAACGCATCTACACACAAAATGCATTTCGAAATAGCATTTGCGAAATAGCGCATCCACACAGAGTGGACTGTGAATCGCATTTAAGGCTGGCTAGAACCATTTCTGGCAGGGCACCAGGTCAGGACTTACCTTGTGTGGCTGCTGCCTGAGGCTAACTGAGGGCTGTGCTTAAAGGCCATCCCCTGCACAGCTGGTTCTCAGGTTTCCCTGCTTGCTTGTCTACCTCGATGAGGGACAGCAAAGCATTTGTGTCTCTGCGTGCTCTGGTTGCCCTCATTTGGGACATCACAGCACTCTGCAACATGGAGCCAGAGCTATCCCTGGGTGCTCTGGTGCTTCTCTTGGACATGTTGCTGTGAGCCTGGCTGCACTTGCTGCAGGCTGCCATCCGGGAGGTCCATCAGGGGGCTGTCAGTATCCAGGAGGCCCTGGGGGAGAGCTGCCACTCTAAGGAGCACTAACAGTCTCCCTGGTCTGCCCCACTGGGGGCTTGTGCCTGATTCCTCCCTCACATCCTTCCACTTACCCCCCATAACCCACCTTAGTTGATGTATAATAAAATACATGTTTTTTTTCATAAACACAAACTGTCTTTATTTAACAAAACTGGAGGGGGGGGGGGAATGAAACTCTGGTGAGACTGGGGAAAGGAGGCTAGAGAAGGGAGGAGAGAGAGTGGAAGAGGGGAGGGGGAAACCTGGGAGGAGGGAGCTGGAAGGGGGAAGCAAGGGGAAGAAGGGGGAGGGGAAGCTCAGGGCTCACTGGTGGGAGTCTCACCGGGCCAATTATCTCTCAGGACCACGGGTGCAGGGGCCTCGGCGCCCCCCGGGAGATGGGGAGGGGATGGAGAGTGGGGAGGGGATGGAGGGTGTGGAGGGAGAAGCGGAAGGGGGAGAAGGAGTGGGAGGAGCAGCGGTAGCTGGGGAGGCAGCAGGCGCTGGAGCAGCAGGAGACAGCAAGCTCTGTACCAGGGTCTGCAGGTGTTGGCAGATGGCACGGTCCTGGGCAAGCTGCTCCCGCCTGAGCTCCAGGTCTTCTTGCATCCAGTTCTGGAGGGTGCGGTGCAGGGCTCGCAGTGCCCCCAGGTGCTGCTGTCGGTACCCCTGCACTGCACAGGTGGTCCTGCGGAGCCCTCGGGTGGGGGGGAATGTCCCAGGAGGGGTGGTGCGCCCTGCACGTGCAGCTGGTGCGGCTATGGGGAAACAAGAGAAGTGGTCAGTTCTCCCTGGGGACACAGTGGGTGAAGCCCAGCCCCCCTCTGCAAGGTGAAGATGACCATTCCCTGCACTATCAGAGCCGATGTGCTTGCACAAAGGCCATGATCAGAATGTCCTGCTATCCCCGGGAGTGGGAGCTGCCCCGAGACCGCACCCATGCCCCCGTGCTGTGTATAATGTGGGTGAGGTGAGGGGGAGATGTCACCTGCCTCTGTGTAGAGTGGCCTTGTGGAGGGAGGGCGTCCTGCTGTGTCCCACCCCGGGGTCAGGAGCATGACATGTCTCTTCACACACACATGACTAACAGGCCAAGGCCCCTGTGTGGCAGCCAACTGGGGCCCCATGCCCAGGGTAGCATGGCAAGTGCTAACACATGCACAGGTTGCTGCGTGATCTGTGGTCAGCAAGGCCCACGCATGCGGTCCCTGGTCTCCCTCCCCGCCCCCCCAATAAGGGGACAGTGATGGCACTCACATGTTGTTGCCTCCCTAGATGACACTGGTGACGGGTCTGCTGGGATGGCGTGGGGGGTCCTGGCTGCATGGCACACTCCCTCTGGGCTTCTGGTGCTCCTCCTCCATGCCCTGGTCAGGGCCCTCTGCTCCAGGACCGATGACCCCCCAGGGTGGCATGGACCGTCCTGCCCTCCAGGATGCGGTCCAGGGCATCAAAATAGGGGCAGGTGTCTCCCCCTGTTTGGGAGCTGTCTCCTGTGGCTCTGGCATAGGTCTGCTGCAACTCCTTTATTTTCATGCGCACCTGCTCCTGGGTTTGCATGTGGCCTTTGGTGGCCAGGCTGGCAGCCACCCGCCTGTAAACGGCCGCATTCCTCCATTTACTGTGGAGATCGTGGACATTGGAGGTGTCCCCCCAAACCTTAATGAGGTCCACGATCTCTGCACTAGACCAGGAAGGCACCTGCCTTCTCTGGCCCCTGGCAGGCTCCTGGGAGCTGGGGGATTGGGCCTGGGAGTGGAGGGCTGGCTGGCACTGGCTGCCTGGCTCATGGTGGGGCCACTGGGTCAGGGGCAGCAACTGGAGGTGGCACAGGCACTGTGGCCAGACTCTACCCCTTTAAGGGCTCCGGGTTTGGGGGAGAGGAGAGGAAGTTTTCCTGGCTGTGCCCAGAGTAGCCACCAGGGCACCCTGGGAAGGGCTGGAGGCCCCCTATTTCGAAATAAGCATCTATACAGCACTTATTTCGAATTTGGCGTTATTCCTTGTAGAATGAGGTTCACCAAATTCGACATAAGTGTTCTGCTATTTCAATTTCATTTCGAAATAGCAGTTTGGCTGTGTAGATGCTAGGAAAGTTATTTCGAAATAAGGGCTGTTATTTCAAAATAACTCTGCTGTGTAGACATACCTTTGGAGACTGGTTCACACTCTTATAGATCTCACTGTTGCTTAAAGATTTAAGGATAAAATAATTCAAGATTAATATCTTTAAAAAATCTGAAAATCTCACACTTTAAAAAAAATCTTTTGGATCTTTTATGATCTGGTAAATAAACCTTTGTAACTCCACTAATTTGTGAAATCATCTCAAACAGCTGAGTTTGAATTAGATGACAAGTTACTAGAGAAAGTTTTTCACAAAAATTTTGTTGACAAACATACTCGGTTTATGTTGGTCATTTTGATTGTCATTTTCCCCCTTTCTCAACAAAGAGTGGACCCTTGAGATCTTGCCTAGTGATACTAATTGTGTTACTGTGTGTCATTTATCTGTCATGCATGATTGAAGATTAACCTTAGAATCTCTTTTAGTGACACAGTTGTCTCCACAGTTATCAGTGTAGTCTTCTGGAGTCATTATAAATAAAACGAAAGAGTCACTGAGAATTATGCCTATTATAATTATATACTCTGAAGGAAATGATAGAGAGGTGGCAATCTGGAACAATGGGGGAGGAGAAGGGGATTGTTAATCAATTTGATGACACTATGGATAAGCATTTTTACCTCTGGACTGTATGCAAAGGGTGAGGTAGAACACAAATGAAAATGAATTTGGTGAATTCATCCTAGTCCCTATTTGAGAGTTATTCACATATTAAAAAACACCTCCTATTGAAGGATGCTTACATCCTCCAAACCTAGAAAACAGAAACACTGAATACAGCATGAAAGTGCAGAGCAAGCAGCACCTAAAACTAACAAAGAGATGCAATGTAGCTTATTATTCCCCTGCCTATTCTTTTACTTTTCTTTTCACATTTAGTCTTGTTATGGTATTTATTCTGGTGATGCCATACATCATAGAAATATGTAATTCAGTTTTAGGTAGGGTATAGTTTGCTTAAGTGATATGAAATAAAAGTTGTGGCTTTTTCTGGAATTGCAATGGATTTACCTCAAAAGAGTCATGTAAACTCCAACTTACTGTTTTCAAAACATAGCTTGCTTCAGTAAAAAGTCTATTTACAAAATAAACCAATCCACAGATTCACTACCCATTTTGACACAATTCACCCTGATTTGCACTCTTTGTTTAGGGAAGTCTTGGGGCTGGATCTAGAAATGGTATAAACTGAGGATAACTGAAATAATTATACAGAGGGAGTTTACACGGTTCATACTTGCACTACCATAGCTTGACTAATACTGCTGTCATTAGTCTGAAATTATTATGAAAAAATTACTGATTCAAACTTAACACAATAACGCTGTGTCTACACTGGCCCCTTCTTCGGAATAGCCATGCTAATTTAGAACTTTGGAATAGGGAAATGCGCGGGGGATTTAAATATCCCCCGCGGGATTTAAATAAACATGGCCGCCGCTTTTTTTCCGGCTTGGGGAAAAGCCGGAAAAGAGCGTTCAGACTGGCGCGATCCTACTTGAAAGTAGGAATAAGAGATCCTCCGGAATAGGGCTTTATTCCGGAGGATCACGCCAGTCTGGACGCTCTTTTCCGGCTTTTCCCCAAGCCGGAAAAAAAGCGGCGGCCATGTTTATTTAAATCCCGCGGGGGATATTTAAATCCCCCGCGCATTTCCCTATTCCAGAGTTCTAAATTAGCATGGCTATTCCAAAGAAGGGGCCAGTGTAGACGTAGCCTAAGAGTATATTTCCAGTAACTATGAGGTAGGCAGGATTTTGTGTTAGCCTGTTGGTCCTATTGGGGTCCGGGAGGTGGGTGGGCATTAACCCGCCCATATCTAAAGGACACTCCGCAAGCCAGGATCCAAACAGACCTGGACACCAAGTGATTCTGGGGGTCAAAGAAAAAGAAAAAGACAACAGGGATGGTTGTGAGGGTCAAAGGGCTAAAACAAGAGAACCGGATGGGGACACCGAGCAGAGAACCCTGGAGAGTGCTCACTGCCCCTCAAAGATCTTGAGAGAGCCAGCGGACGCCGTCCAGTGGAATTCTGCCTGGATGTGTGAATGGATGCAGGAGCAGAAATAGGCCACACAGTCACAGGCCCCTCCCTCAGGCAACCTCTGCTCCCTGGTTTTATAAATTGCCATCTTGGCCATAGCCAGGAGGAGGTTGACCAGGACGGCCCACGACTCTGTGAGGCCACAGATGGGGTGTGCATAAATTAACAGGTGAGGGGAGAAGTGCAGCCAGAACCCCAACAGGAGGTTCTGGAGAAGCCGAAAGAGAGACTGTAACCTGGCGCACTCAAGGTAAATGTGCGCCAGGGTCTCCCTCTTGCCACAGAAGGGGCAAATGTCGGGGACAGGGGTGAACCGCACCAAGTACACGCCCATGCTCATAGCGCTGTGGAGGATTCTCTAGATGATGTCCCCAGCGGGCCATGGAACCAAGGTAGAACAGGGATTTGCCTACTGGGGCTCCCCACCCTCTACTGGTGGTAGGAGGTTCCACCCCTTAGTATCTGGGCGGGACACAAGGGTGGGGAAATGGAGAGTGTGAAGCACAAGCGTGTACATATGACTCTTTGGCACAGTTCGAAAGGGGACCAGCTGCAGTGTGTGCAGCCGGCTGTTATCCTGTTGGTAACCTAGTTAGGAACCAGGTTAGGAAAGATATGAAATATTTCAATGCATCTGAGCAAGCAATGTGACTCTGTGACTACCATTAAGCACAATTACTTGGCCAATTTTTAGGCTAGTGATGACAGCAAGAGGTAAGAAGGTGAAATAAAAGGAGAAAAGCAAAATTACTTGTACACAAATGACAAAAGCATATGCAGTAAGAGCTTGGCCTATACTTATAAATGAGATCAGCCTAGCTATGCCGCTCAGGACTGTGAAAAATGTAGAGGTCAGCCTAATCCTTGGTGCAGGTTATGGTTTAGGTGGTGAGTAGATTGATTCTTCTCTTAACCATCACTACAGCAATGGAAAAACTTCCATTGATATGTGATGTGCCTATACTCTGACGGCACAGCTTCAATGGCATAGTAGCTGTAACATGCACATGCTGAACTGGAGTTACCTACTTTCTAGATACCTACTTTCTAAAATACGTCCAGAGCTGGGAAATGATGGGGAATTTAATACACAAACATTAACTAAAGGTAACGGCTACAATTGGGTCTGAATTAGGGAACCGTCGGCTGGCTCCTTATGGTCTCTTCTCTGCACAGTATTCAAGCATAGTTTGGACTCAGTGGTAAATTGGGGCCAATATCTTTAATAACATAGTCATATATGATTTTTCAAACTAGAAATATCAAGCCTTTTTTCCTATAAACTTGGAGATGTGTAGCATCTTGTCCATTTTTAAAATTCTTGTTCATCATCATTATTATTTCAGACTAGAACTTCTGATCCTTGGAGAATATTATTATTCAGCTACTAACAGTGAGGACACAGTAACATCTATCTTTACAAAACTATCTTTGCATGTATATCTATGATGTCCAAAAGATTTAGGGTTGTCAGCCATCCTGGTTATCTCAGGACAGTTCCGTCTGACAGAACTTCACAAAATTAAGTAGTCCCACACATCTTTGTGGATCAGTACAGCTTGATATAATGCAACAATAAATGTCATTAATTGTGAATTGATAATTTTCTCTTCAAATGTAAAAGGTTACAACACTGACTTTTCTGGAATGCTAGGAAATAAACCAAGTATAAGTAAGGTGAATGACAGACAATGTAGAGTTTAAAAAACCATGGGTCTTAATCAAACTAATCAAATGGCATAATTTATTGGAGAAAGCACATATGGGATTTGTCATACAGGTATGAATAAGTGGTCCATCAAGTTAGATGACTCTGTACTTCTAGTAGTAGATAATATCTCTAATGCTTTAGGGGATGATAGAAAAGAAAAAAAGGAGGCCAAAATTTTCCAGTGTAGGTAGGTGCATAACTCCCTATTTGTTAAACACCTAAAACGTGGCCTGATTTACAGAGGTGTTCAATACTTGTATTCAGTGGGTGCCAAGTATTCCTGAAAATCAAGTCATTTATTTATACAATTAAATGAGAGCTAAATGCTCAACTACAGTAATCAAAACTTTAAAATTAAAGTCTTAAATACATAGGGCCAATTGCACAATCACTGGTAAATAAGGGAAGGAAAAATCCTTCCAGACCCCAAAAGCCATTAGCTGATGCCCTGAAGTGAGAGATTTGATTACTGCTATCTTAGACTGTATAATGACAAACGTTAATACTAAAATTACCTACTCTCTGTCTAACTCCAGGAAGGCTGACTTTGATTAAATGTGGTAACACCATAAGGAATTTTGTTTAGAATACTAGATAGTTTGTGAAATCTGCTGCAGAGAAGAGGGAAATATTTGAGAAACAATTACAAAGAAAACACGTTAAATTCTTCCCAGTTAAGCCTAAATGGTGGGGAAGGGTTATAGAGGCCAATGTGCTTAAGCCAGGATGTAAAAAGTAGGCTTTTAAAGATATAAGCAATCTGATGAGATGGCTTGAGCAACCCATAAAAGAAGAATGCTGCAAGTTTAAAGGATACATAGATAAACTTTTAAAAATATAATTTAAAAATATATATTTGATTTTTTTTCAATTATATTTCACAGGAGACAGAACTTGATTAGCTCACAATAGAGATTTGGAGATGGGGATAATGAAATGATCTGTGAAACAGGCTTTTTGCTCTTGCCTTTATGCAAAAAGAAGAGGATGGAATCATCAACGTATGACAGGAATCCTCTTTTTTGGTATGGTGAGCAGAAGTCAACTTGCACACAATGTTAAAAAGACTGGATAGAAAACATACCAGACAACACACATTCATGAGTTGTAAAGGTGACCTACAAATGGTTTAAAAAGAAATCCTACATTAGCAAAATGTTAGCTGATAGCTGCTGAATAACAGAAAAGTCTATAGATTATTAACTTAAAACTTACGGGGTCTGTTTTTTGTTCTAGAATCCCACTATGGAAATCTCCACTCTGAATGATGTAGGTGCACTATGTTAGTAACATCTCATCCATAGAGCCCCACTGGAGGCTAGAGAGAGCCAACACACAAAAAGGCAAGTGTTGTCTTCTTACAACAGTACGTGGTTAAGAGCATAAGCCTGGTCACACGATTGGTCCATCTAGTCCAGTATCCTGTTGTCCAATAACAGCTGATGTCAGATGCTGCAGAGGGAATGAACAGAACAGGGCAAGTATGAAGTGATCTCTCCCCTCTCGTCCAGTCCCAGTGTCTGGCAGTCAGAGGCTTTGGGAAACCCAGAGCATGAGGCTGCATCTGGGTCATCTTGACTAATAGCCATTGATAGACCTATCCAATGTTCCCTCTAATATTTTCCATCCAAGTGTGGATTTTTCATTCATGTGTGAAATAGTTTTATGTGCACCAAGGCATGTAGGAATGTGCATCACCAATAGAAACACAAAACATCTAATTGTGGGCACCCTCCTAATCAGCTGGGCGACATAAGAATCTCTCCTAAGCAGACACACAAGCGCACAGCTTACCGGCAATACTGGACCTATTCTCCTTGAACTTATCTAATTATTTTTTGAACCCAGATATACTTTTGATCTTCACAACTGCCCATTTATTCCTATTCTTTTTTTACCTTTTAACTAGTTGTTGACTCATGAGAGGATCTTCCCTCTTAACCAATGATTGCTTGCTTTGCTTAAAAGCCTTTGTCAAAGGCTTTCTGAAAGTCCCAGAACAGTATCCATTGGATCACCTTGTCCACCTTTATTGAACCTTCAAAGAATTCTGATAGGTCAATGAATCAGTGACCAGGGAGCTTTGCGAACAGGGAGTTTCGAGAGGGAGTTCTCCAGATAAAGGAGGAGCAAATACAGGACCCTTGAGGTAAGTGGCTGTGTGTAGTGTGTGTTTGCGTTTTGGGGTTACCTGCTGTGTGCTGAGCTTGTGTTTGTCTGTCTGTTTTTGTTTGAAGGACCGTGTGTGGTTAAGAGCATAAGAATGGTCACACCAATGGTCCATCTAGTCCAGTATCCTGTCGTCCAATAACGGCTGATGTCAGATGCTGCAGAGGAAATGAACAGAACAAGGCAATTATGAAGTCATCTCTCCCCTCTCGTCCAGTCCCAGTGTGTGGCAGTCAGAGGCTTTGGGATACCCAGAGCATGAGGCTGTATCCCTGGTCATCTTAACTAATAGCCATTGAGAGACCTATCCATTGTTCCCTCTAATATTTTCCATTCATGTGTGGATTTTTCATCCATCTCCTGCTGGGAACATCTGCAAACATCCCAGTTGGCACCTATCAGGAACTAATTTTCAGAGTTTGGCCCTATGTTTTTATAGTAAAGAAACCAATTATTAGTTTTCTCTCAGCTTGTATTTTCTTAAAATTCTTAATCTGCTGGAGAAGCAGGGAATTAAGAAAGATGAGGACAAAAAAGCAAGAAAATAAGGTGCATGAAAAAAAGACTGGGTCTGTTGAGCCAGTTCACCTTAATAAAATTTCTGATGGCCTCTTATTCATGGTCAAGTTTGCAATGCTTCCAGCTAAATTAGCACCCACTTCCTTATACCTGATGAGAAGCAACGATCTTCATTTTATTATTGAGGATCTGGTTTTCGGAAGTGCAGGGCACTCTCTTCTCCCAGGGTATGTCTAGACTACATGCCTCTGCTGACAGAGGCATGTAAATTAGACTACCTGACATAGTCAATGAAGCGGGGATTTAAATATCCCCCGCTTCAATAAAATAAAAATGGCCGCCGCACTGTGCTGGCTCAGCTGATTGTCGGCACAGTGCGGCAGTCAAGACGCGGATCGGTCGACAGGGAATGCCTTTGTCAACTGCTCCTGTAAACCTCGTTTCACGAGGCATAAGAGAGCGGTCGACAAAGGCGTTCTCTGTCAACCAATCCACGTCTTGATTGCCGTGCTGTGCCGACAATCAGCTGAGCCGGCACAGCATGGTGGCCATTTTTATTTTAGTGAAGCGGGGGATATTTAAATCCCTGCTTCATTGACTATGTCAGGTAGTCTAATTTACATCCCTCTGTCGGCAGAGGCATATAGTCTAGACATACCCCCAGTGACTTAAGCAGAGGTGGCCAAGAAGGGCATCAACATGGAAAGAAATCAGGGAGTTGGGAGGAAAGGGGTCTGGAATAAAAGGGGTCCAGCACAGTTTGAAAAGATCTGGTCCAGGCTCCTCCGCCCAAACCAGAACTGCAAAGCAAACATTGCCAGGTGGCTTTGGAAGGGTACTCTCAGAGTCCTTTTAAAGTGTGTAGATCTGACTGTAATTCTTTTCATTGCTCTCTGGGCTTGGGTGGGAGGGTTTGGAGAACAGCATAGCCTTGGGGGATGAAACCAGATTTCTCTTAGTGAGTTAGTTAACAGGAATTCAGAGAAAATAGGATTGTACTGTAGTGACTGTTTCTGATTAAATGAAAAAAAAACCCTACAAATCCAAGAGTCCAGTCATTGCGCAGCCTTTTATTTGAGTGTTGTCTAAAATATAAGGTAAGAGGAGCTAGGAGAGCCGTTTAGCTTTAGATCCCATTTTAAAAAGACTTGTAAAAGTCTTAAGTTTTGAAAAATTGTATAGCATGTAGAGGTTTTAAATACACCATGTTCTTACATGCAAATCCTTTGAGCACCTTATGAAGCATCTCTCTGGAAGAAGGGTTATTAAACACCTGACTTTTGTTTGAACACTAACAAAATCAGGGAAATGTGTTTTATGAACATTCTTCTTGTTCAAAGTGTTCAGTTTCAGTGTTCAGGTTCTGCACTGATATTGTTTCAAAACTGTTTTCTCAAGGCTCTCTAGCACATGGTGTTATGAAAAAGTTGTCAGACTGGTTTTAAGGCATCATTTCAGTACTGATAAGCAAAAAGTTCACTAAAGTAATTATAAATAAGATAAAGGCAGAATAATCCTGTAACTTTCTTAAAATCTTAATGTTGAATTCAAACTCAATACTTTAAAAAAAACCAGCTGTTGAATTAGTAAACTCAAGCACCCTTTTTTTTAAGTTTCTAGAAAACTACAGGGATGTTTCACCCACTGTTCTGTAGAAAGAGGGTATGTCACATCCTGTTAGAGTCTCTGCTTTTAAACCTGTTTTGTGAGTACTCTCTGAGTGAATCTACAAATGCAAGCAACTTTACAACTGCACTAAGTGCATGTCAAAAAGAAAATGGAACATTATTGTATTTTGGTTGCTAAAGGTGAGACACTCAACAAATAACATGGTTTTCTTAATCTAGCTAACGATTTAATCTTGAAACTACTCTGTTTAACAATGCCATCATTTAAATGGTAATAGGCTTTGAGGTCCCTATTCTCCGTGGTGGAGGATCATACCTTTGCTGCTATTGTTTCATCCTGTTTACAGAGAAGTTTCTGCAATTCAGTCTGGTAAGAACAAGGCACTGGGGATATAAAGCTTCAAAATGGGGTGTGGTTAAACCTTTAAACTTTTCTTAATACGGCCCTATTTATTCAACAGCCAACTGAAACTAAGCAGTGCACTTTGGTAGGGTGCATTATAATTTCCCAGGGGAGCACAAGCTGAGTTATAAACCATTTGGGGGGGTGAACTAAGTTGTAAATGATGGTCTTATAAGAGGCTGTCTACATTTGTGTTGAAACTATGTCAACAAGAGTGACTTTACAAAACCGTGCAGACCAATCTATTAGCACAGTTTGGCAAAGCAGTTTTTATAACACTTTTCATTTTTGTCCCCTGTGGCCAGGGAGATCAGGTTGGCACTCAGCTAGCAGGAACATGTTAAAACTGTTCTTTCCCACACTGCTTCAGTACAAAGTTAGACAGGGCCTAACACTACCTGACAGGTCCTCCCAAAACAATGAAAGCAAAACCACTCTGATTATCCACAGTCCTGATTTTTCCCAGGCAGATTCAGGTCTCAGAGCTGAAGCTATGACTGACTCACTCTATGTTCCCAGTTGGCCCACTGCTTCACTATCCAGCCACTCGCTGGCAGGCCAGCTCCACTTGGGAAAATTACACACGTTCCTCTGAGGTGTCACAGTCAAATATCAACCTTGCCATATAGACTGTGGGCCTAATTCTCTGTTATATAGCTAAACTGTGCTTGGTGCAGAAATGCTTTAAAACATCTTTGTGCCTCCTGATGTTACTGGCCCTGGTCCTAGGGATGTCAACATGTAGTCAACTACACAATTAACCAGTAAACCTGTGGTTATCGGTTAATCCTGTCAACTACACGTATTCCCCACCCCCACCTCCCTTGCTGCCTCTGTATCAGTTGCTGTCATTTCTCGAATCAGAGGCAGCAAGGAGGGGGAACTGATGTCCATGGGGAGTTGGCTTTTAAGCACTGGATCCCGTGGAGCCACCATCTCCCACCCCGCACTTATGCTGCTGCCTCTGATAGAGAGGCTGCAGCGTGGACGGTGGGGGAGAGGGGGGGTCAGGCAGGAGCTGGTGCACATTTGAAGCTGGCATTCAAGCTGGCTCCCCACATATATCAGTTCCTGTGGAGCTTCCTTCCCCCTCCTTGCTGCCTCCCACAGAGCTCAGGTCCTGCCCCCATGGACTAAGGATGTTAAATATCGATTAATTTACTAGTTGAGTAGTAGAAAGAATTTCCATCGACTCTTAGACTAGCTGATAGGCACTTCTGCATTCCTCCTTTGAAATGTACAAGAGACCCAGCAGTGGTTCTTGTGCATTTCAAAGTTGGAACTCCGCGTGCAGCGTGGGCCCAGCGGGCTCCATGTGGACGCTTCCCCTTTGAAATGCACAAGCACTCTGAAATGCCGCATGGAGCCCAGGGTCAGCTGGGAAATCCCTAGCTGATCTTGTGCTCCGCAAAGCATTTCAAAGAGGCTGCATTGCATGGAGCCTGGATCAGCTGGGGACTGACTCCCCAGCTGTCTCCGGGTTCTGCCACGGCATTTCAAAGGGGCAGCGCCACATGGAGCCTGGGATCAGCTGTGCGGCGCTGCCCATTTGAAATGACGCAGTGGTGTTTCAAAGCAGCAGCACCACACGGAGCCCATACCCCAGGCTCCGTGTGGCACTGCCACTTTGAAGTACCCACCTTTTCTCCTCCCCCTGCTGCCTCTATCTGATATGGGGGGGGGGGGGGAAGAGAAGCGACTAGTCGACTCAAGTATCCAATAAGCATTTGCTTATTGGATAGTTGACTAGTCCTTAACATCCTTACCATGGTCAGGGGTTGTTGCCATCCCACATGGCTGCCTCTGTATCAGAGAGCAGCACCGCGGGGTGGCAGGTGGGAGCCAAACTGACTCCCCTCGTGGACTGGCTCCCACCTGATACAGAGGCAGCAGCGTGAGGTGGCAGGGGGTTCCCTGGGACTGGGGCCGGAAAGCACAGGCTGCTGGCCCCACCCCCAGGACTATCAAATAGTCATGTAACCACTAAAATTTGATGCAGTTACATGATTACTCAATTCAACGCTACCTAAGGTCCCTAGTCACGGCCTGCCTATGCCTCAGCCTAGATTAGAGCAGCCTCAAGGTCATGGTAGACTGACTGTTCATGGCTGTAATGGGCTTTTAGAGGTCACTGAAGCAGACAAGAAGAGCTAGAGAGTGCTCTGGCCACGCCTCCCTCTCAGACGCCACCAGCATGTGCTTGACATTATGTGCGGCAATAGGCGATTCTATCATCACAGTATTTTCCCCAGCATAAAGGGATTCCCTGATGGCTAGTTGAACAAACTTGACATCCCTGTTGCTCTGCCAGAGAAACATACAGGGTACGTCTACACTGCACAGCTATTTTGAAAAAAGCTATTTCGGAATAGCTTATTTCAAAAAAGCACATCTACACTACAGGGAAGCCTCAAAATTAGTCCGAGGCAGACTTCCCTAATGTAGTTGTGCTATCTCAACTTAGAGCCCCAGGAGGCACTGGGAAGGAATAACTTAGAATGGCTCCGGTGAGGGGCTGTTTTGAAATAGCAGCAGTGGAGCCTCTACACACTTCTTACTTCAGAATAGCTATTTTGGAATAGGTGTTTTTCCTCGTAGAATGAGGTTTACAGATTTCACAATAAGCTGACCGTTATCTGGAAATTATTTCAAAATAATGGAATGGCTGTGTAGACATTCGCATTATTATTTCAAAATAACACTAATTATCTCAAAATAATGATGTAGTGTAGACACACCCACGGTGGTCCTAATGTAGCAGAAACTCAGACGCGGTGTGTCAATAACTATATTAACTAAAAAACAACAAATGGCCTGGTAGCACTTTATAGACTAACAAAACATGTAGATGGTATCATGAGCTTTCGAAAAAGAGCGTCTAGATTACAACCAGTACTTTCGAAAAAGCAAGCCGCTTTTTCGAAAGAGAGCACCCAGGCAGTCTGGATGCTCTCTTTCGAAAAAGCAGTTTGCATTACATAGCGCCTTTTTTCGAAAGAGCACTTTCAAAAAAAGGCGTTATTCCTCGTAAAACGAGGTTTTCCGCAGTCGAAAAAACTGCCGCATTCTTTCAATTTACTTTCGAAAGAACACGGCAGCAGTCTAGATGCAGGGGAAGTTTTTTCAAAAAAAGGTCAGTTTTTTTTAAAAAACCCTGTAGTTTAGACACACCCATAGTAGCTGAAGGTCTGCCACAGTGCTAGAAAAACAATAGACTGGAATCTTGGCATCTGGATTCGTGATTGTGAACCTCTGCAGGCACCCGCCAAAGTTAATGAGACTACATGGGTGCAGAGACTCACACTCATGGGTCCCATTGAAAGACTGACAGTTATGAACTTCTAAAGGACTGGTGGGAGATTCCACAAAACCAAATAACATTCACCAGCGTTTGTCCACAAAAATAAATATACAAAACTAAAACCAATTATTTATCTTAAAGCTATAGGGAAAGGCTAGCTACATCTTTTCTATTTGTCTTTCTGTTTAGAGAGACAATGGACTAAATTCATTCCTGATGTAACTGAGCATTTAAACGTGCACTTAGTTTGCAAAGAAAACAAGATTAGCATTAGAGTTTCTTTTATTTTACTATAGGTTACTTGTTTTATGTGATTATTTTTATTCTTAAATTTCATTTTAATAGCAACTGACTTCCTAAAATGTTCAAGCATATTTATCTCACACACAAAGTGAAACATTATGATTCATCATCTGTGTCCTTGAATCAAAGGGCATGACTGGGTTTAAAAACTGAGAAACTTAGACCAGCTTGCAGAGAAGAGAGAAGTGGGTTACAGCATTACCCATTGGATGCAATATCCAAAGGGGCCCCAATTTGAAGCAATGGGATTAGCTGCAAATTCTAGTCCATTCACTTTTGATCCTTAAAAAATATACACATCTTTCTATGTCCAGGTATGGGACATATCCGTGCTTTCTACATAGCAATCTTCAAATACTTGCATATTTCCAAGTGAATCAATGGGCCTGATAAAACTGGTTTACAATGAGAGTAGAATCAGGCCCCATGAGCAAGTAGTACACTGGACTTTTTCAAACATAATGTTTAAAAAGAAATCAGCAATAAAACCAAGAAACTGATCTAATGTCATATGTGCCTTCTCTGTTTTCTGCCTCTCAGCCCTTACTCTGAAAAGCAAAACCCTGCCCTGGTGAATAAAAGTCTGTTGCACTACAGGGAAAGATGGAAACCAGACAATATGAGCTGGAAGGAATAGGGAGGAATGCTCCATGATTGGGCCTAATGTTGAATATTTGTTGGTTGTTCTTTTGGCTTTGTCTTCAACTTCTAAATAAACAGCAGAGCTGTATGCAGCGTGTCTGGTAAGCTGAGGGCTATTTATTAGCAATGAACACTAGAAATGAATTAAAGCTTCCTACCAACACCAAAGCAATCAGCACGAATTACATTCTTCAAAAATCTGGAAAGGTTTCTTTTACACCTAACTTTTTAAATTAGCAGAAAATTTGCAAGGAGCCCTCTCCTGTAATGTTCTGAGTGACAACAGGGAGAATCAAATACTCAGCATCTCAGGGGTTAAAGCCTTAGCCAATCAAAAGGCAGATTATTTCCATACATATTTTATAATTAGCTTATGATATTCAGAGGATGGATACCATGGGTTTCAACAGAGCAGCAAATACAAATCATGCATTAAACCTTAACACATTCTGGGGTGTGGTGGAACATTTTACAAATGTTTCTTTATATACTTGCACTCTAACTGCCTCTACAGTTTCAGTTTCCTCATCCACCATTAGCAAGGTTCACCTATGATATTTACTGCATCATTGCATCCAAGCCAAACTTGGTTACTGAGGCAACTAAGTTTTTCTTCTCAAAGGGTCACAAGGAAACACATCCTTCAGGGTCCCCTGGTAACCGTCAGCCAGTATAACTGGGGAACATCAACAGCGAAATGCCTGCTTTCCATCGCTAAGGCAGCGCCGCCTATGTCTGCAAGGGGGGGCAGAGTCTAGTTACATTCCTGACCCACTTTCACATCCCCTCCCTCTTCCTCCTCCATCTCCTCCTCCCATAGCAGCAGCCAGTAAAGGCAGCAGGAACCTCCATTTAGCAAGATGCCGACCCCCTCAACTACCAGACAGTTTGCTGTCTCCTAGCAAGCAACAGAAGTACTGCAAGTTTCTTTTATTTGTAGCACCGGAGCGAGCGAAAAACCACTGCCACAAGTGAGCCTAGAAAAGGCATAATCTTCCCCTTCTTTCATTCCTTGCGCATACAGACCACTCTTTCTCTTCAGCCTTCCTCCCATATGTGGCTGTGCTGGCCCCTTTTTGCCTAGGCCCCACACTCTGGTGGATATACCTTCCTACTTCTGTTCTTAATGGGACTCCATCTTTTCCCATCACCCACATACCCTCTTGATGTGATTGGTAATGGTGCTGCATTTTTCTTGCCTTCCTACATTATATGGCTCCCCATGTCTAAAATACACTGTTTATGCATCTGCCCCCACCTCTTAATGTGGCTGCTCCTTCTCTCACCCACCCTTGTCTTTCTCAGGCTTACCCTCCTCTCATCCCTGGGGAAGCCAGACATTTCAACATCTCCTCCCACCTGTGGTACAGGGGAATTGAGAGGATTAAGAGGAGGGACCTGCATCCCCCGGGAAATGAATCCTCAGTGCTGTGGCCCTGCTTGCTTACTTTGCAAAATGCCTCCCCACTTCTTGCAGCCAGCAGCAAGGCATATAAACGCACCCAGCCAGGGGTAGAAGAGCAAGGACACTCGCGGGACACACTGCTAGCCCGTGTTTATCCCGACCCCGAGCATGCTGTTACCAGCCTTCGGGCCTTGCTCAGTGTGTGGGGCAGAGAGGCTGCTGCTGCAAGAGCCTAGTTTACGGTAATCAGCCCCAATCCCAGCTCCTGCACTTGCTGTGGGCAGAGAACCGGGCAGGCCAACGAAGAAAAGCAAAGCGGCTGCTACTACACAATAACGGGCAATAATTTCCTTGTCTGACTTTAAAGTCTGGGACAAGCCCCCCCCCCGTCTCCTCCCCTCCTGTGGCGCGTGGCGAGGCATTTTCTCGACGAAGAAAGTATTGCAAGTGCCCCCAGGTGCCCATCGGTGTCTGTGCCAATCTCCCTCACTTCTACGGGCCACGTGTGCAAACTCCCCTCCCCCGCGAGCCGTGTGTGCAATTCCTCCGACCCCCTGGCGGGTCATGTGCACCCCCGTGGGGCCACAGACGCATCCTCCCATCGCTGTGATGGGCTACGTGTCCTCTCCCTCCGGGGCCCTGTGTGCACCTCCCCCCGCCCGAGCCGTAGGCGTCCACCCACCCTGGGAGTCCCCACGGGCCAGCGCTGCACCGACTCCCGCTCCCGGCAGCGTCCTTGTCCCTGCCTCCGCTCCCCCGGCGCCAGCGCCACGGCTGGGTCCTCGCCCCTCCCCGGCGCCCCGCAGAGCCTGCGCGGAGCAGCCAGACCCGCCTGGTGCCTGAGCCGCGTGGCCCCGCAGCCGCTGTCGCTCGAACTGCTCGGCAGCGCGGCTCGTGCTTCCCCTCCCCGGGGAGTCCGGGCGGAGCAGCAGGAGGCTTTCCCAGCCCCTCGCCGCAGCGTGTGCTCCGACTGGGAGAGGGGCTTGCAGCCGGGCGCCGCTCAGCGAGAGGCGCTAGGAGGAGGCTAGGGCTAGAGCCGGCGCGCTGGTCCCTGCTCTGCCACCGACTCCCCGGGTGGCCTTGGTCGCGACACTCAGTAACCGCGCTCCCCTGCCTCCCCGCCTCCTCATCGCCAGGTTTCTATGTCGTTGTTTATGTTTGCACAGCAGTGTCGTTTTCCTACTGGAAATGTCGATAGGAATCCTTCCCCACACACACACTAAACCCCTTTCCAAACCGCTCTGCTTCCCACTTTTTTGTTTTATTCTCCTCAGTGGACACAAGCATCTCGCTGTCTGAGCTTAGTCAAAGCAATATCTGGGTTAAGCAAGTGCCCTTCCCATTAACTTTTCTCCAAGTTCAATGATTGTACTTTCAGATTCACCAGCCATTGCCTCTTTCCTCTGCTTTTTCAGTCACATTAGAGCATTCTCTGGGAAAGTAATGCTGAGTTCCTTACTGTGCTGGTTGTGTAACTCTGATTCTATAGTCCCTCACACTGAAGTTCCATTAATAAAAGTTTTACTCCCCAAAGTTTATTTGGTACTCTGGGTCCAATTCCCAGTGAACTGTTGGCCACATCACAACACCCTCAGTATGTGTTCTAGGCTGCAGTAAGGACATTCCCCTTTCTAAGAACTTTGCACAGAAATGCCCTTATGCATGTATATTATTAGCACTCTTAGGAGTTCAAATGCATTATGTCATCTAAGGCATGGTTAGATTTCATCCCCCACATTATTCACTTTAAAAAGGAAATCAAAACAAATAATAAGGAAAAACCTATCTTGTACATAAGCCATGGAATATTGGTACTTCAAAGAATATTGCTAGCTATACACTAATACATAGGTTGTGGAAACAGGACAGTAGTACTTAATTGCAGGCCTTGTACATTTTCTTAATCATATAGTTAAAGCTGAAAATAAACTTCCATACTGAAATGTGACATGCTTATTCTCTGATCACAGGTGGCATTTTTGTGTAAAGTGATATCATTTCAGAGTAAGGAAAATTGATGCTTTAATAAAAATGTTCTGATTAATTTTGCTCTTAGATCATTTAAAACCTATTTTGTTTTCAAATTTGAACTTCATAAATGCTTTATGTTCTTGTTAACACATGCATATTTGAAAAGTTATGCACTGTGCTTAAATCTTTGCAGGATTGGGGCCTTAGTCTTTAATGAGAGACATGAGCTTTTATTACCTGTGTAAGAGCAAATCAAATCCAGTTGTCCATATATATATGAATGTGTGTATAACATGGTTTCTACACATTGAAACGAACACACCCGTATTTTTAACAAATGAGACATTGAAATAAATGGGCCTGATTCTCATTGATACCAAGAACATTTTACACTCCTGTAGTATAAAAGGGTCTTAAAACATATGTAAATATAATTTATTTCAGCTTTACACTGCCAGAAGGATAAATCCTCTGTTGCTGTAAATTGCTCATTGAGTTCGCAAGCTGAGGATCGGGTCCTTCCCAATTATGGTGTAAAGTTGACTTTAATATAAATGGGTATGTCTACACTACAGCATTATTTCGAAATATCTTATTTTGAAATAGTTAATTCGAAATAAGTTATTTTGAAATAACGCATCCTTCCACAAAATGCATTTCAAAATAGCACGTCCACACTGAGTGGACTGTGAATCGCATTTAAGGCTGGCTGGAACCAGTTCTGGAAAGGCACCAGGTCAGGACTTACTGTGTGGAGCTGCTGCCTGAGGCTAACTGAGGTCTGTGCTTAAAGGGCCGCATTCCTCTCTCTAGTGCGGAGATCATGGACGTTGGACGCATCCCCCCAAACCTCAATCAGGTCCATGATCTACGCACTGGACCAGGAAGGCACCCGCCTTCTCCAACCCCTGGCAGGCTTCTGGGAGCTGGGGGACTGGTCCGGGGGAGTGGTGGAGAGCTGGCTGGCACTGACTGCGTGGCTCATGCTGGGGCCACTGGGTCAGGGGCAGCAAATGATGGTTCTGGGCTAGCAGGCCTGGAGCTGGCACAGGCACTGTGACCAGAGTCTACTCCTTTAAGGGGTCCGGGGTTGGGGGACAGGAGAGGAGTTTTCCTGGTTTGGCCCAGAGTGGCCACCAGGGCACCCTGGAAAGGGCTGGAGGCCCCCTATTTCGAAATAAGCATCTACACAGCATTTATTTCAAATTAGCTATTTCGAATTTGTCATTATTCCTCATAGAATGAGGTTTACCAAATTCGAAATAAGCGCTCCACTATTTCAAATTTATTTCGAAATAGCGGTTTGTCTGTGTAGACGCTAGGAAAGTTATTTCGAAATAAGGGCTGTTATTCGAAATAACTCTGCTGTGTAGACATACCCAATGAGAATTAGGTCCACATGTCTTTCTTTGACCTGATTCTGATCTTACACCAGTTTTCCACATGTATAAATTGATTTGTGAGATCAGAATCAGACCCTTAATGTATTTATATCAGTGTGAGATCACATCAGAAAATGTGTCTGTGCTTTTTATTTAAAAACAATTAAACACACATCAATATATAATAGACTATTTCAGATGTGCAACTGTTTGGAAATTCAGTATTTCCTATAGCAGCTGTGGCTCAGACCCACATGACCATTTTGTGTTACATACATGTAGTTAAATTATATGTATAATATGATCAAGTTATGGTTGCTTTGGGATCCATGACTTTGAATTTCTTACTTTTGTGCATTTACAGTTTCAGGAACCACGCTTTTGCAAAGACTTGTACTTACTTAACTTTATGCTCCAGGAATCATTGGCACTATTTACAATATGCAAAGATGAGCAAACTTGTGAGCTTTTGCATGATTGGGACCTAAACAAAGACTTGATTTTTCTCTTTCGTAGTCTGTTTGAAAAGTAGATGAATATATCAGATGTATTGTGACTATTGTGCAAGTTCATCTTTTTTCTGAATGGCATCAAGTGCAATGGTCACCTAGGGTGTGTCTAGACTACATGCCTCCTTCGACGGAGGCATGTAGATTAGCCAGATCGGAAGAGGGAAATGAAGCCGCGATTAAAATAATCGCGGCTTCATTTAAATTTAAATGGCTGCCCCGATCTGCCGATCAGCTGTTTGTCGGCAGATCGGGGGAGTCTGGACGCGATGCCCCGACAAAGAAGCCTTTCTTCATCGACACAGGTAAGCCTGGTTTCACGAGGCTTACCTGTGTCGATTAAGAAAGGCTTCTTTGTCGGGGCATCGCGTCCAGACTCCCCCGATCTGCCGACAAACAGCTGATCGGCAGATCGGGGCAGCCATTTAAATTTAAATGAAGCCGCGATTATTTTAATCGCGGCTTCATTTCCCTCTTCCGATCTGGCTAATCTACATGCCTCCGTCGAAGGAGGCATGTAGTCTAGACACACCCCTATAGAATGAAGTGGGAACAGGTACAAAAACTGAAATGGAAAGGGAGAGATACACACAGTTGAGAAATAAGTGTGGAAAGACTCAGGGTGCGTCTGTCGGAATAAGCTATGCAATTTGCACTGTGCAAATTGCATAGCTTATTCCGAGCCTAAGTCGAAAGACCTTATTTTGAAATTTGGTGCTGTCTACACAGCACCAAATTTCAAAATAAGGCACTATTCCAACAAATCCCTTAACCCTCGTGGAACGAGGATTACAGGGATGCTGGAATAACCCACTCACTATTTCGGGAAATAGCGGGTGCTTTTAAAGAGGCAGTGTTGCTATTTCGGGATACTTCCGGTATCTGGAAATAGCAACGCAGTCTAGATGTACCCTCGGTGATGGATGCAAACATTCACAAACTTCAATGTCTTAATATTTTTTACGGGAGTAACCATAATCTTTAGGTGGTTTATAAAAATATGCTTTCTAGTAGGGCATTAAATTACAGTGTTACAAATAATATTTAGATTTGTAAATGTATAAGAACATGATTGTGACAAACTATGAGTAAGTTACTTCAATGTATTGTTATTGATAAACAATATGTGCCTGCTTGTTTAATATAGGATCTTAAGTCTGCAATAAAATGCCATATGAATTAAGAAATAATGCACATTATTTTCAAGGGGAAGTGTAACGGAGCTGTCTGTTGCATGGATTCATTAGATAAAGGGTTACATTCCAGTACTCCAGGGTTAAGGTTTATAAATTAAACAGGTTATTGGAGGAGGTGGGGGGGAGAAAACCCTAACCAAGGGCTTGTCTATATTAGGAAGTTGTATCATTTTAAATAGATATAGTTAAACAGGACAATCTCCTGAGTATGGGCACGGTTATATGAAGTCATAAAGGTGCTTTATATCATCATAGCTATTTCTATACTGGAAGGGGCATAATATGTTCATGATAAATTTATTAATGAAGTTATAAGATGTGGTTGCTTACAGGAAACTAGATTGGATGATCTAGGAGGCCCTTCCAGTCCTATGCCTCTAACCAAATTAGTTACATCAATAAAACATTTAAATGTAGAATAGGTTCAAGGGTGCTAAAAATGGACTGATTTTCAGGCATGCTAAACAACCACTGCTCCCATTGACATCCATAGGCTTTGTGGACATACTGCACTTCTGAAAATCAGGCTATTAAAGTGCCTGGATTCGGTGACTAATCGACTAGTTGATGGATTTTAGGATTTTTAAGTATGAATTTAAACACTAAACTCCAGTCACCAAAATTTGACTTTCAAATATTTGGAAACAGGTTTTCTATCTTAATACATGTGGGCAGGGTAGAAAGGTTTTACAGAAATACCTACCAGCTCTCCATACCAGACTGGCTTGTTATTCTGACTTTTTTTAGGATAATTTATAAACGGTCATTGATGTAGACAGTGCTGTATGTTAAGTAAAATGAGCCAAACTAATAATTGAATCTGTATCTTCGGGAGTACACATTCTAAAAGCATAGTGGTTACATTCTGTTGTGTTTCAGATACAAATGCAGATTGCTAAACTACCATTAGTCAAAATAAGTCATAAACTAGATACCGAGGAAATTTTTGAAGGAGCAAAAGGAGGGAATTTGGTGGTGGCTAGAAGGCAGGTTGTTCTAGGACCTGGTGTATGAGGCAGCATGAAAGAAGGCATCAAGTCTGGAGTGCACAAAGGGTAGGCTTAGGAGAGAAGCATGAGACGGTTATCTAATATCTGCTTCATGGAGACCTATAGCAACAACAAGAACAAACAAGAAAAGGGAGTGGGGGTGAAACTCTCACACTGACTTTTTATCCTTTTATTGCAAAACAGGTAAATGGTGTCCTGTCTAAGGCCTTCTCTTCACTGATACAAGAGTGCGTTTGCTACCTTGGGGAGGGGTAACTCAAGCTGTCCTGAGGGTAAACACATATTTAGTGAAGACAAGAGACTGACTGGGTAAACTAGATGAGATCAGCAGTACACCCATGTCTGGGGCTGAGATCAGGTAATTCACCGTAACACTAAATTGCCTTTTCTTTACTGAGTTTTTAACTTACCATCGTTCATGTGTGCTAGTTACTTCCCCTCAGTAAAAACTACATCTTTTTTTAGCAGTGAAGATAAGGCCTTGCTGTGCCTCAAACATCTTCTGTAAGAGGAATTTCAACAAGTACCTGCCCCAAAGATTAATGCTGTGTTGCATTCCCAGGCATGCCACACCTCAAACACAGGTCTAGCTTCCTCCAGGCCCCAGTGTAGCAACAGAATCTTTTCCTGCCTGGTAAACCAAGGGATTTGTACTCTGATTTTAGGAGTGAATCTCCTAGAGCTGCAAACACAGTCTAGCAACAGATTATTAGACAGGAACCTATCACACTACAAGAACCTTGAGAGTCTTTCATGGCTGAAAAGAGGGTTTTCTTTCTTTCCCCTCCCTCAACATTTATAAAGTATGTTTACTTTATACGTTTATTTCTTATTCTTAATTGTAGAAGTAATACACTTAAACATATGTATTTTCTTCAGCACTGTGTCTATTTTGAATTGTATCATTCTCCCCCCCCCCCCCTGTAAATTCATAGGAGGCATTTCTGCACCTGGCAACTATGAGAATACCTGAAAGACAACACAGTTAATTATAAGGAATAAACACAACTGGGGCAATAACCAGTTTCTATATATGAGCTAATATTTTGCTATTTAGCTAAAACGATTATTTGCGATCAGGTGTCAGTCAGTAATGTCTCTGGTGCACATAATTGTAGACTTTACATGTTGCATGGCAGAGAGCCAAAGAATTATAGAATGGAAAGTATTGTATAATAGGTTGAGAGAAAAAATAATATTTTCTATGAATTTTCAACTTGTTCTGATTGCCAGCCTTTTATATTGGGATACCAAAGCCAGCAACCTGTTGTATGGTGAGAAAAGCAGCTCTTCCATCAACTTATGATGTATATGACAACAAATTAATACAGTGAATCACAAGATATTCCTTCCCTCTCATTTTGGGTGAAATTTACCTTTGTGTGAGTATCAACCAAAGACATGCACCACTGAAATCTGTGATGATGCATAAGGACTTAAGTGGTGCAGATACCTCATGCTGGCCTTCTGCCTGGGTGAATTTCACCCTTTATATACACTATATTTAGTTATTTATGACATTTGAGTTTGCAAGAGAGAAATTCCAAAACAAAACCTTTGTTGAGCTGGAGTTAGCATATCAAGTACATATCAATAAGTTAAAGGAGGGAACCTTTGATAGAATGCAGTATTTTTTTTTTTGAAAAGTGCATACCCATAAAAGTCTGAGCACCATAAAATTAAAAATTAAACAAACAAAAACCCATACACCATAAAATATGGGTAAATATTTACCTGCATGGGTAAATAGTTAAAGTACCCTGATAATGTTAAAACTGCCCATACTCATTCTACATCTGCAACCATGACATAACTTAACACCTATACAGGATACATCTATGATATTGACAATGACACATATCCACATTACATTATGCTATTCCCAGCACATTCAATGTGGGCCATCTATCCAGCCTTTCTGAACTGGTGAGTCATGAGCCCTGGGTTGGAGGATGCTACAAAAAAGCAATTGGTGCATCATGTGCATATTAAAAGAAAATTAAAGGTACAGAATAACTTTGGAGTAGCCACAACTTTGGTACAGAGGAATATGGGGGCAGGAGGGAGACTCTCAGGAGGTGCAGGAAGATACATTTGACAGGGACATTGTTATTATTTGGTACAATTTTTACTCTTAAATTCATAGTGTGTGTAATGGGGTGGCCAAAAATTTTGACTTTGAAAAGGTTGAGAAACGGAGGAAGTTCCAGTGCACCTGGACTGATTAATTACTGTCCAACTGGGCTAACACGGTGCTTGGGCCATGTAAAAGGGGAGACAGCTGCAGGCAGTTAGGTAGATGCCTGCAGATGCTGTAGGGAATAAGAAGGTATTGGAAAGGGGAAAGACTAAGCTCCAGGCAAGAATTGCTTGGGTAGCAGGAAGACAGACCCTCATGGAGGAATGGTAGTGAGTGAAAGGCATGAATTGTTAGAGAGAGGACAGGCTTCTGGGAGGAGAAACTGGACATAGGTGAAACTGAGATGAAGTCTTTAAAGGTTTGAGTTTTCTTGTAAAATTCCTTGTGCTGGTGAATCTTTTAATATCTGGCCTGTATGGATTCTTTAAGACAGGGGTCTCCAAACTACGGCCCGCGAGGCCCTCTCATCCGGCCCGTGGAGACATTTTTGTCTGGGCCCTTCTTGCCGCGGGGGGGGGGGCCCTGTCAGGGGTGTGCGGCGTGTACTCACGCCGCGCCGGGGCAGGAGAAGCGGGCCGCTCCACTGACAAGCTGCCGCGCGGCGGCAAACGGCGCAGGGGGCGGAGGTTAGCACGGGCGGCGTTCCCCCGCCCAGACTGACAGGGCAGCCGGCCAATCGGGGCAGGATGGGCGGTGGTGGTAACGCCCGCCCGGCGACGTGCGGGGGAACGTGAACCCCGGCGGGAACTTTAAAAAGGTGACCCCTTCCGCCCGGGGTGGGGGAAGGAGTGAACGGTGGCAAGCAGGAGGGGAGGACAGCGTGCAGAGGAAGGGGAGAGCAGGGGGAAAAGCCCCCCCCCCTTCCGGGAGAAACGGATTCGCAGGTCACTGTTGATGTTAGGGACAACAAATCTAAAGCCAGAAATGTCTGCTATTTTGGCATCCAGGAAACAATTTCACCATTCACACTAATACAGGTGTTCATGTGTAGTGTATCAATGTGTTATTAAATAATAACTGAATAAAATAATATTAAATAAATAATTAAAAACAACATCCATGTTTTGATTGTTTTTTATTTGGACCTCAAGTGTGTAGTCGGCCCCCGAACTGCTGTTTGATAGTTAATGCGGCCCTCGGGCTGAAAAGTTTGGAGACCCCTGCTTTAAGACAAACTGGGACAGGCCTCACTCGAGCCGTGCTCGGCCAGAAGGGGGTGCTATAGAATATGTGTGCCTAAGTGACAGTTCCTCAAACATGAATGAGCTATGTTGACAGAAAAGGCTACACTACTACTGTGTCTATACAAGGGCTTTTTCCTGAATAGCTATGTTGGGTATTGGTGTGATTTTCTCCCCACCCCCAGCCCCTGGCTGGCAGAGTTATGCCAATATTACTTTTAAGTGTAGACCAGTCTTGAGATGGTACTTAAGAAAACTGGAGACTTAGTTTTTCCCCCCGACTCTGAAAGGGTATGTCTACACAGCAAAGTTATTTTGAAATGTATTAGCATCTACACAAGCCAACCGCTATTTCAAAATTAAATCGAAATAGTGGAGGGCTTATTTCGAACTCGGTAAACCTCATTCCACGAGGAATAGCGCCTATTTGTAGCTCTTTGTAGACCTAGAATAGGGCCTATTTCGAAATAGGGGGCTTCCAGCCCTTCCCAGGGTGCCCTGCTGGCCACTCTGGCCCCAACCAGGAAAACTCCTCTCCTCCCCTCCTCCCCGGAGCCCTTAAAGGGGTAGACTCTGGCCACAGTGCCTGTGCCAGCTCCAAGCCTGCCAGCCCAGAGCCAGTACTCGCTGCCCCTGACCCAGTGGCCCCAGCATGAGCCAGGCAGTCTGTGCCAGCCAGCCCTCCACCGCTTCCCAGGACCAGTCTGCCAGATCCTAGGAACCTGCCTGGCTGGAGAAGGCGGGCGACTTCCTGGTCTAGTGTGGAGATCATGGACCTGATTGAGGTTTGGGGGGATGCCTCCAACGTCCATGATCTCCACACTGCCAGCCTGGCCGCCAAAGGCCACATCCGAACCCAGGAGCTGGTTCGGATGAAAATTAAGGAGCTGCGGCAGGCATATGCCAGGGCCACAGGGGGCTACTCCCAAACAGGGACAGACCCAGACCCCTGCCCCTATTTTGACACTCTGGACTGCATCCTGGGGCGCAGGACGGTCTGTGCCCTCAGGTGGTCATCGACCCTGGGGCAGAGGGCCCTGACCAGGGCATGGAGGAGGAAGAGGAGGAGAAGGGCCAAGAGCCGGAGGAGCCCGGAAGAAGTGTGCCGTGAAGCCAGGACTCCCGAGCCGTCCCAGCGGACCTGTCGCCGGTGTCATCTATGGAGGCATCAACATGTGAGTGCCATCACTGTCCCCTTATTGGGGGGGGAAGAGAGACCAGGGACCGTGCGCGTGGGCCTTGCTGACCACGGATCACGCAGCAACCTGTGCACGTGCGAGCATGTGCCAGGTCATCCCTAGGCACATAGCCCCAGCTGGTTGCCACACAGGGGCCTTGCCCTGTTAGCCACACGCATATGTGAAGAGACATGACATTCTCCTGACCCCGGGGTGGGACACAGCAGGACACCCTCCCTCCACAAGCCCCCTCTACACAGAGGCAGGCGACATCTCTCCCCCCCACACACACATACACACACTATACACAGCACAGGGGTATGGGTGCAGTCATGGGGCAGCTCCCACTCCCAGGGATAACAGGAAATCCCAAACATGGGTTCTGTGCAAGCACATCGGCTCTGATGGTGCAGAGACCTGTCATCCTCGCCTTGCAGTGGGGGGCTGGGCTTCACCCACTGTGTTCCCAGAGATAACTGACCACTTCTCTTGTTTCTTCACAGCTGCACCAGCTGTGAGTGCAGGGCGTACCACACCACCAGGGACATCTTCCTGCACCCGAGGACTCTGCAGGCCCACCCATACAGTGGAGGGGTACCAGCAGCAGCACCTGGGGGCACTGCGAGCTCTGCACTGCACCCTCGACCACTGGGTGCAGGAAGATCTGCAGCTCCAGCGGGACAGCTTGCCCAGCGCCATGCCATCTGTGAGCACCTGCAGACCCTGGGGCAGAGCTTGCTGCTTAGCGCCTGCTGCCTCCCCAGCTACTGCTCCTCCTCTCACTCCTTCTCCCCCTCCCACTTCTCCTCACTCCCCCCCCGGGGATGCCGAGGCCCCTACACCCGTGGTGCTGGGAGACAGTTGGGCCAACGAGACCCCCAACCCTGATCCCTGAGCTTCTTCTCCCCCTTCCTCCCCTGGCCTTCCCCTTCCAGCTCCCTCCTCCCAGGTTTCCCCCGCCCCTCTTCCATCCTCCCTCCTCCCCTCTCCCACCTTCTTTCCCCAGTCTCACCTCAGTTTCATTCCCACCCCCCTACCCCAGTTTTGTTCAATACAAAGACTTTGTTATAATGAACACATGTGTCTTTTATTGTTCAGCAGGAAGGGGGGTAGGGAGGGGTAAGTGGAAGGACGTGAGGAAGGAATGAGGCACAAGGCCCCAGTGGGGCACACCAGGGAGACTGTTACTGCCCACAGAACGTGCTGCCAGACTCACAGCAACACGTCCAGGAGAAGCATCAAAGTGAGGGGTGGCTCTGGCTCCATGCTGCAGAGTGCTGTGATGTCCTGAGTGAGGGCAACCAGAGCACGCAGAGAAAAAATGCTTTGCTGTCCCTCAGCAAGGTAGGTAAGCAAGCAGGGAAACCTGAGAACTGGCTGTCCGGGGCAAGAGGGTCTCTTTAAGCACAGGCCTCAGATAGCCTCAGGCAGCAGCAACAGAAGGTACCTCCTGACCTGATGCCCTGCCAGGACCGGTTCCGGCCAGCCTTAAATGTGATTCAGCGTCCTATCAGTGTGGATGTGCTATTTTGAAATAGCTAAACACTATTTTGAATTACATTTTGTGTCTAGATGCGTTATTTCAAAATAATATATTTCAAAATAACTATTTAGAAATAAGATATTTTGAAATAACGCTGTAGTGTAGACATACCCAAACTGACTTTCTGCCTAACATTAGGAACTTAGGTCCAAATTTTCAAAATTTAGATGCTCCACTTCAGACATCTAGGGCCTGTTTCAGATGTGCTAAGGACCTCCTATCACCAGATGAAGTCAACAGAAGCTACCTATGCTCCGTAGTACCTTTGAAAACAAGTCTCTGGGGGTATGTCTACACTACCCCGCTAGTTCGAACTAGAGGGGTAATGTAGGCATACCGCACTTGCAAATGAAGCCCGGGATTTGAATTTCCCGGGCTTCATTTGCATAAACTGGGCGCCGCCATTTTTAAATCCCTGCTCGTTTGAACCACGCGGCACGAACTAGGTAGTTCGGACTAGGCTTCCTAGTCCAAACTACCGTTACTCCTTGTGGAATGAGGAGTAACAGTAGTTCGGACTAGGAAGCCTAGTCCGAACTACCTAGTTCGTGCCGCATGTAGCCGCGCGGCATGGGGTTCGAACGAGCGGGGATTTAAAAATGGCGGTGCCCCACTTATGCAAATGAAGCCCAGGAAATTCAAATCCCGGGCTTCATTTGTAATTGCGGTATGCCTACATTACCCTCCTATTTCGAAATAGGAGGGTAGTGTAGACATACCCTGGGTGTCTGAAGTTATACACCCAAATTTAGGTGCCATATTAAAATTGAAGTTATTCTGTCACAATTTCTGGATCTGCTTAATGGTTATGATAACACATACTTGGAGTTCCAAAGCTGTGGTAATGAATGCTTTTGAAATGATGTTTGTAACTTTATATGTGCAAAGGCCTTTTATATATGTATGGGTATGTCTACCCGGGATTTAAATATCCTGGGCTTCATTTGCATGTTCCCGGGCACCGCCATTTTTAAATGCCCCGTAGTTCGAACTCCCTGCCCACGGCTACACAAGGCACGGACTAGGTAGTTCGAATTAAAGCTCCTAATTAGAACTACCGTTACTCCTCCTGCAATGAGGAGTAACAGTAGTTCAAATTAGGAGCTTTAATTTGAACTACCTAGTCCGTGCCGCATGTAGCCGCGGGCAGGGAGTTCGAACTATGGGGCATTTAAAAATGGTGACGCTCGGGAACATGCAAATGAAGCCCGGGATATTTAAATCCTGGGCTTCATTTGCAAGTTCGAATGCCTACATTAGCCACCCTAGTTCGAACTAGGGTGGCAGTGTAGACATACGCTATAAGAGAAGAGCTCTTTGGCTGTTTCTGATATCTAATTTGTCATTTCTATAGCTCTCAAAGAGGTATGGGGAAAATTACATTCATTGAACCTGCTAAGAAAGAAGATAATATGACTAAGAAGGTTGGGTTTTGGTGAGGAGGGTTCTGGTCTGAGGAAACTTTGATTCCTTTCACTAGTTTGCAAACATTTCCCTCACATATCACCACTGGTCTAAACAGTAGCGTTCTCCTTAACAGAAGGTTATGATGAGCAGAATTACCCTCTAAAGTTGTGTAACTGGACAGGATTTGGTTTGTCCAAACACAGGAAAAGCTTAGTCTGCCCTTCATGCTTTATAATTTATCCTTTTTTCTCTTGGGGGGTCCAGTTAACTATTTGACTGAGAGTGTCTGCATCACTAACTGTTCTTGTTCTGTGCTTTGGGTTTTGCGAAAATTAAAGAGAAGCATTGGTTCTCTTCTATTCATGTGAAGTTTTCCCAGTTCTTTCTCATTAGTCACTACCTCTTTCTCATCAACATCACCTCTGTGCTTAGTACAGTATGTATCAACAAGTTGTGGTACTTAACTGTAAGTGAGAAATGGGTCCTTTTTTGTGCGTCCAAACACCCAGTTTGTGCCTCTGTGCTGTATATAATCTTTTCAGGACTTTATTTTTTTATGATGTTGACAGATAATATAATTGTTACCGATCTACAATTTTCACAATTGTAGGAAATTAAGGGTGGGTCAGATAATTATGTAAAGACAGGAGATGTTCAGATTCAAAGAGTTAGAGCTTTTGAAGTGTTAAAAACAGAAATCGTGAACAGCACATCTCAAAATATACAAAGGAGATTTCCTTAACTCAAACTCTAGTAAGTTTTCAAGTAGAATTGTTTTACTTTACTTGTCTGTAAACTTTTAAAAATACTTGTCAATAATTTCTCAGTTTGTGTGTGTACAATTAAATCAATATTTACCAGTAACAATTTAATCCTCCTATGCCAGTGTTTGCTGCTAACGGGCCATGCTGGTTTGTTTATCTAATGGCTCCACAGGCACGGAGTCTCATGGCTCCCATTGGCTCCGGTTTGCCATTTCCAGCCAAGGGGACCTGAAAGGCTCTGTGGCTGCAGAGCCATTAGATAAACAAACCGGAGCAGCCTGTTCGCAGCTTTCTCAAAGTGGGCCCATGGCCCATTTTCAGAAACGTTGTTCTAAGTCTAGCTGCAATGATACTTTCACTCCTGGAGGAAACCAACTTAAATTTCTTACAGGTACTGTCCTATCTCAAGCCCCCTCTCCCCTCCTCCCGTGGTAGAGGAGTCAGGTCAGGGGCTTGGAAGGTGTGGCAGGACTCCAGGGCAGGGGGTAGGGAGTGTAGGAGTAAAGGTAGAAATGGAAGGGGGCTCAGGATAGGTATGTGGGGGGTGCAGGAGTCAGGGCAGAGGGGTGTAGGGGCACTGCCCAGTTGCTGGATCCCTGAGGCTGGTTGGGGACCATGCTGCCTGGCCATGTGAGTACTGGTGCTGGCCAAGGTGGCTGGGAACGTGCTGCCTAGCCAGCAGCATCCAAAACCCGGCCCCCCGCTGGCCTGTCTCTTCCTAGTGTGACACACTGATACTGTTTACTTTCACCTTTGCTTCCCTCCCTTTTTATTACTCAGTGAACTGAATGGAACTGTGCTGATTGACTGACACTAGGTGGTGATCTGGCTTCTTTAAAAACAAAGAAAAAAAATTCCAATCAGTTCACTGATATTTCTACATCCACATTCTCTCTCCACTCCCTCCAGACTCCTAACTGCTACTTTGATGTTGCTTAGCCTTGGCTTTCTCTACTGCTTAGAGCTCTTCTAAGGCTAAGACTCAGCTAGACTGGGAAGAGATATTTGTCCACAGCTGAGCAATCTGGGCACCAACAGGGCCCTATTTTTTAGAGAGGGCCAACATGCATGTGTATTCTCCTCCCTTCTTCCTCTTGTCAGTAGTCAGTTCATTAAGTAGGCTGTCATTGGCCACCAGGCTGAGATGTATACAGGAGCAGAGGGCTGGAACCAGCAGGGAAACGTCCTTCTCATAATTAGTGGTGGAGAATAGAAAGGATTCAAATGTAGTAAACAGACAGGGCATAAATTGTTTCAAACACATGCAGATGCTGTAGTTCCCCAGTGCACTCTTCCTCTCTCAGTCTGAAAATACAACTTGTGCTGTGTCCTGGGCTGCATTAAGCAATCACAGGATGGATTGCTGACTCCACTATGTTACCCACAGCCACTGACTCTGTGGAGGGAGGCCCTTAGTTTTAAAAACAATCCTGTAGCAGAAGGGTGAGCCACTGTCTCAGAAGGGCCTAGGTAGACACACAGAAGAAGTTTGGGGCTGTTGCAACCTTTAACTAATATTGGCAAGGAGGAAAATACAGTATGATTGTATCTCTCTAAGGTTCCCAAACTGGGGGGCACGCCCCGCCTGCGGGGAGTGAAGAAATTCCAGGGGGGGGCGAAATGTCTGGTATTTTCTGTTTTTACTGGCTTGGGCATCCGCCAGAACACACGCAGTTCGGGCTAGCTGGGGAGGGGGCAGGATGGTGTGTCCTGGGCAGACTTCAAAATGGCTACCTTAAAAGGGCAATGCCTGCTCAGCTCTCAAAAGAGCAATCTTTTGGGGTTTAGTTTTTTTTTTTGCTCAACAAGTTTTGCTGTTTTTGGGGGGGGGGGCATGAGGCTTTCTCAAAAATCAAAAAGGAGGCGTGATGCCGAAAAGTTTGGGAACCACTGCTCGAAGGCATGGAAAATAGGGAGAAGGCAGAGAGTGATTCTACTGGTGCAGAGCCAGGCCATGGGGCAGAAAGACATTGTCAATAGAAAATGTATATGGAATACCTGAGAATGGGAGGAGAGAGAAGAAGAGATGAAAGGTAAGAAGGACAGCAATAAAGAAGAGAGAGAAAGAAAGAGGGAGGGACAGTGAGAGATCTGGAGAACAAGGAAAGGAAAGAAATGGGGAGACACATATGAGAGAAAAAGTGTCAGAAAGAAAGAGAGATGCAGTGAACTAAATGAAGAAATATGGAGGAAAAATAAATTAAAAAATTAGAGATGGGTAAAAATGGAAAGACAGCAGGGAAAAAGCAGGATAATATATAGAGTGAATTTTATTTCATTCATGCTTAATCACAGTTTTTCCTCAATTTGCAGGAATTATTGGGTAAAATTGCATGGTCTGTGCTTTGCAGGAGGTCAGATTGGATGGTGATTGGGGTCCCTTCTCAATATACAATGATGTATGGATCTATGAATTGTGTTTCCTGGCTGAAAAGGAACCAGCTGTAAGCCCTGCAGAGGTGGGGATGGGAGGAATCTCTGGGAAAAGAAGAGGCATACCATCAACTGAATTACACTAGTCTTGTAAAACTAGTTTAGATGTGGTTGTAGGATCAGAGTCCTAATTAATCATTGTTTTAAAACTCTCCCCCTCCCACCCTGCAGCTAAGAACTGTTGCTCATCCATCACATCAGTATATCTATGACTGTCTCTTGCCTGTAACATTACCTTTGTTTTTAAAGATAGTTTAGAGCACTGACACCTTTTTGTAACTTTTGCTTTGCATTACAGTTTCATCAGAAGTACAAATTAACACATACACATCCCAAGGAAAAACTAAAGCCCCAATCCTGCTTTCATTATGTTTGTATTTGCACGTACATTCTACAAAAATCTTCTTTTGGGGATAAGCTATGATAACTTGCTGTGCACTAAATAAGAGGCTGGATTCTCATTTACACAAAGGTCACCTCACATATTTGTAGAAGTACCATGGGCCCTGGGGGGGGGGGGGTAATTATTTATTCCCACTTTAAGACTGGTTTACGCTGGCAGAGCCATACAAAGTGATATTTATGTAAATGAGAATCAGGCCAAAGATTTTGTTTTTAAAATGGCTTTCAAAGTAAACCAGTTCAGAGATGTGGCATGATTACTTTGTGCCACCAGAGGGTACTGTTCAGTACTGTGAACCCAGAAAGGAATGGGAATAGGGGAAAAGCACAAGAGAGTGGTGGAAGTCATAAAACAACAAAATGTTTTCCTGCATGTTAGGCCCCTAAATCCAAATCCTAGAGAGGCCTGGTAGCAGCCCATTCTCAGTCAGCAGTGTTATTCTCTGGATTATTTGGTGTGTTTGTTCTTAACACTAGTGATCTTTGCCTCTAGGATATCTCTCCATAGAGAAAGTGTGGACATATTGATCTACAAGGGACAAATAGGCCCAGTAGATAATGTGTTTGTGAGATCTGTAGGATATCTGGTTGAAACACAACATTTTCAAGCACTAACCTTTTATAAAAGTATCAGGCTATTATACCCAACTTTCCAGCAATGTAAGAAGGCATCATTTAGCAGAAAAGATTTAAGGAGAGCATTAGTATGTGAATCATCTCCCGGTACTAAGCTTCTGTGCTTATATTCAAGGTTTGGTGGCATGGCATTTTACCTTTCTTCTATTGCCCTTTCTTCCATCATCTGCTATTACTTCCTTTACACCAGGCATGTCCAAAGTCCGGCCCGCGGGCCAATCACTGGTTTAATACGGCCCCACAGGTAATTTGGCAATATCTATCTTTTAAGGCCCCCAACAAATCCATACGTATTGAGATGAATACATTGTAAAATCTCAGTTAATGTCAGTTGGTCTAAATCAGTTATAAATATATTTGGACACAACATGTATACTTGGTGTTATGTTCCTTTCATATTTTTTGAACTTAAAAGTTGACAGACAACCTTTATTACCAATAATATGTAATGTACTTTACAATGTTCCTGATATATATTTCAGCTTCCTGGATTTTTTTTTTCATCTGGCCTTCAGATATGAAAGGCAGAGTGATTTAACACCTGTTTAGATTTGTGATCCATGTGACGAAATAAAAGTATGCCGTTTGCAATAAACTGCATAAAATAGTTAATTTGCATTTAATTTTAATGGTTCAAAGAATGTCAGGCAAAATGGTCGGCCCTCACGCATGTTCACTTCATCAAATCTAGCCCTCTTTGAAAAAAGTTTGGACTCCCCTGCTTTACACTGAGATAAATAAACATGCATTTATATCTGATTTCCTATATGTGTGGCGGTGTCCTGCAGAACATTACTTATAAAGCCTTCTCATCACATACACACATTCCCTTGCAGTATGATTGTAGGAACAAATACCTGGGATTTTATCCTCCTTTGAACTAGAATATAGTTTCATAGCTTTACTGTATTATTCTTCATTTGGTTAAGGGTGGAGACTGTTTTCATCATTTGAATTGGGAGACAGAGCAACAGATTAGGAAAGTTAACAACATGGTGAGAGAGAGAGAGAGAGAGAGAGAGAGAGAGAGAGAGAGAGAAGCAGGATGGCTTGCTGACTCTTCAACTTGCTTCAGAAAAGAGGATGGTAAAACAGAAGAGCCGTTTGTTCACAAAGACGGCAGCTTAACAGCCACACCCTTGTCTGTGGTCATATTCTAACACCGTGGAATTTAGACTTGGTCAACGCTTCAAAGTTAGGTCAATATAGCTGTGTTGATCAGGAGTGTGGGTTTTTCACGCCCCTGACTGATACATAAATTTTATGCTGACCTAAGCCCTAACTACCAATGTAGACATAGCTATTTGCACATAAGAATATTTCTGTCAAAGAAGCTATCATTGTTTGGGGAGGCGGTGTTCTTACACTATTGGGAAAAACACAGCCAGTGTCAGCTGTGGCCTGGTCTGCACTAAAAAGTTAGTTTGACTCAGCTACATGACTCAGTGCTGTGAAAAATCCATATCTCTAAACAAAGTTAATCTGATCTAATTCCTAGTGTTGATAGCAATAGGTTGTGAGAAGAATTCTTCTATCTAACTACCAATTCTAGGGGCACATCTAGACTACAAGCGTCTTTCGAAAGAGGCTTTTTTGAAAGATACTTTGAAAAAGAGCATCCAGACTACAACTAGTACTTTCGAAAAAGCAAGCCGCTTTTTCGAAAGAGAGCACCCAGGCGGTCTGGACGCTCTCTTTCCAAAAAGCACAGTTTGCATTATATAGCGCCTTTTTTCGAAAGAGAACTTTCAAAAAAAGGCATTATTCCTCATAAAATGAGGTTTTCCGCAGTCAAAACACTGCTGCGTTCTTTCGATTTAATTTTGAAAGAACGCGGCAGCAGTCTAGAAGCAGGTGAAGTTTTTTTTGAAAAAAGGTCACTTTTTTTAAAAAAACCCTGTAGTCTAGACACACCCTAGGAGAGATAGTTTACCTACACAGATCCCTTCCTGTCTTGGTTGTGAGTGTCTACACAGAAACACTACAGCAGTACAGCTATAGCAGTTCAACTGGGTTGTGCTAGCATTTAAGTATGCATAAGCTCTGTCAGTACAGTGAAACCTTTTTTATCAGGCACTCTGTTAACCAGAAAATTTTGTTACCTGGCATTGCCCCCAGCCACAATATTGTCACATCTTCAGGCGCACAAGCCTGGCTTGGTTTACCATGATTGGCTTAACAATTTTTTATTTAAGAAGTACTAATCATCTTTAACTCAAAATAGAAATGTGAGACCAACTACAAAACTACCAATATTAAAAACTTCATTTCTATTATTATTGTCCATTGTTTTTTCCTAGGTTGATGGGACCCTCAGATAACTGGAATTTTTGGATAACCGGAATCCCCAAACGTGCCAGATAACACAGGTTTCACTGTACTATGGGATTATGCTGGTATAGCTATGTCAACATAGCTGTGTATCCCATTGCAGGATTTTTATTGAAACAGCATATATGCAAGCAGAACAGAAGATTTTAGGCCAGAAAAGCGCCCTTTTCATGTTCTGGCAGTTTTATCAAGCTGATTTTTTTCCCACTAAAATTTGTGTGAGTGTTGGTCCACTAAAATATGACATCGACTTTTGTGACAAATATTGACAATCATGTTCTAAAATGCTTTTCATTTTTCAAATGTTACCTTTTTAAAAAAGTGTTGTGCCATCTTCTATTCCATTGTTGTTACTGGAATTAATGAATTGGGTAGACTGTATAGCAGGGGTAGGAACCTAAGGCCTGGGGGCCGGATGCGGCCCCCACCTTGCCTGGATCTGGCCCCTGAGGCTCGGGGGGTCCCTCCCAGTATTGGGGAGCCTGTGCTGGTGCTCCATCCCCCTCCACTGTTTCCCCACAGGGCTATAGCACACAAAGTCTACTAGGCTGGACCCTCCCAGGCTCTGGTGTGCCAGGAGAATGTGGGCAGTATCTTCTCCGTCTCAGTCGGAGGCAGCCTCAGTGAGGGTTTTGTTTTGGTTTTTTTTCTTCACACTTGTGTGGAGCCCCAACTGATTTTTCTGTGGGTCAGCGGACCCTGGCCCAAAAAAGGTTTCTAACTCCTGCTGTATGGGGTACACCACCACCACAAATGGTTTTTCATTGGCTGAAAAAATCATATTCTAGCGGCTTACCTGCTTCTTCCTCATTCATTTACCCAAAAGGTCTGCAAAGATCAGACCAGGTGTTGATTTTTCATGGAAAAACGTTTGAAAATTTCACAGAAATTTCAAAAATTCAAAATAAATCTACCAGTCTTCACAAATGTTAACTTTCCTATCTCGAGAACTTAGGTGAAAGGCTTTGCATTACTGAAACCATCACCAGCTGGGTGTCAGAAATATTTATCTTTCTTAGTGATGATATTGGAAAATTAGGTGCATTATGAAGATATTACGCCTCTGAAGCATATGACTTTTTCCACTTTCAGAGACAGGTACAGTATTGGATTAGATGCACCGTTGATCTTTTTCAATATGGGAGTTCTGTGTTTCACGTAACTCTGCCAGTTATTTTAACAAAATAAGATGTTTTGCAGCTTGACAAGAGCAAGGAAATTCAAAAGTAAGGAGGAGGCACTTATCTTTAATTCACACCTATGATATTTACAAAAACAAAACCAGTCAGCCATAAATTTGAATTTGTGGCTTGTGTCACAATTGATACGGTATAAAAGCAATGGACTTTTAAAACTTTTTTAAAAAAAGAGGAATGAAAACTTTTCAGGTGAAGGCATCACAATGGATAATTGTTTTAAAAATTATCATTCTGTTCCTATGGGGTCTGATTCCACACCTCAGTATCAAAGTGCCTAATAAACAAATGACAGTGAACACAAAAATCTCTGGGATCTTCCTCTCTCCTTTCTTCTATAGAGAGGTTTTCTTTTTTTTTTTTAAAGTTAACATGGTTTTGGTGGGGTTAGGTCAAAGAAAGGAAGGTTAGGTAGAAAATGGGGAGTTTACATCTCATTCTGGAGGCTCTGGGGTCGGTAGTTTAAATAGTTTCATTCTGAAGGTGTTCAGGATGTGCTCTGGAAGTGATTTCTACAATTACAGACTGGTCATTGAGAAAACTTTCTGTCTAAAGCCTTCATCCCTTAGGTTGCTGTTTCCATTATTCCAATGGAATGCACCTGTCATGGGACAGTGTGTAAAGGGGTCCTTAGGTAATTTGGACTAAACCTTTGAAAATAAAGACAAAAAAACCTTGAATTGTATCTAGAATCCAACCGAGAGCCTGTGAAGATAGTGGAGTTCTGAGGTGATGTGCTCCTGCTAGCCTGTTGAGCGAATGGCCTAAAGTGCTTTGAACCAATCAGAGCTTTCTTAAGCATAGTGGCTTCATTTGGCACTGAGGGCTTCCAAATTTGGAAAGGGTGATTTTTGTACCTCTGGCTATTTTGTTTTCCTAAAGTAGTAATGAGTTAGCTCAGGTGAATGTTAAGGCTGCAGTTAGTTCTAACAGTCTGAGATTGGAGCATTTTACCATATTTTGGAGAAGTTTGGATTCGGATCCAAGCACAAAGTACAGGCTCCTCTCTAAATAAAAGTCGCAAGATGGGAAGATACTCTGGATTAGTGATTTAAAAGAAAATGTAGATTTTACATGTATTATTACTCTTATGGCATATGTTTGCATGCTGTATTCTCTGCAGCAGATACTCAGAAAGCACTTTCATTGTTGGAACAATCAGTTTCACACATGCACAATGGGAAGCGACTATCTAGGAAGGAGTACTGCAGAAAGGGGTTGAGGGGTCATAGTGGACCACAAGCTAAATATGAGTCAACAGTGTGACAATGTTGCAAAAAAGGCAAACATGATTCTGGGATGCTTTAACAGGAGTGTTGTGAACAAGAAAACGGTAAGTCATTCTTCCGCTCTACTCTGCATTGATAAGGCCTCAATTGGAGTAGTGTCCTGTTCTGGGCACCACAGTTCCAGAAAGATGTGGAGAAATTGGAGAAAGTCCAGAGAAGAGCAACAAGAATGACTAAAGGTCTAGAGAACATGAGCTATTAGGGAAGCCTGAAAGAACTGAGCTTCTTTAGTTTGGAAAAAAGTAGACTTGAGAGGGGACATGACAGCAGTTTTTAAGTATCTAAAAGGATGTCACAAGGAAGAGGGAGAAAAGTTGTTCTCCTTGGCCTCTAAGGATAGGACAAAAAGCAATGGGCTTAAACTGCAGCAAGGGAGGTTTAGGTTGGACATTAGGAAAAACTTCCTAACTGTCAAGGTGGTTAAACACTGGAATAAATTGCCTAGGGAGGTAATGGAATCTCTATCACTGGAGATATTTAAGAGCAAGTTAGACAGACATCTATCAGGGATGATCTAGAGGTAGTTGGTCCTGCCATGAGGGCAGAGGACTGGACTTCATGATCTCTCGAGGTCCTTTCCAGTTCTAATATTCTATGATTGTGACAGGGGATTCCTAATTGCCAAAATAAGAATGTGGCAACGAGTGTTCTGCAGAATAAACGCTGTTTGCACCCAGGATATTCTGCTTCTGCTGCTCTGGTTTCTGCTGATGCGGTTTGTGTCGTGATGAATAGTGTGCAATGTTAGTTCAAGATAAGAGCCTTCTGGAAAGACTCTTTTAAATACAAATCCCGGTGGTTCTGACTTTCTTTACTGGCAGCTGATTGACTAAATGGCTATGCCTGCTACCAGTTAGCGTGTTGCCAGAGCTGTTAATCACCCTCTCCTCCTCTCCCCCAACACTACTTAACTAAATGAATGTCTTTCTCCTTAGTCAAATAATCATTTGAATAATTATAATTTGATGAAGGCTCTGGAAGAATATACCCCGTTATCATAATGCTTGTGGGTTGAAAGGCAAAGGAGAAACTAATATTTTGGGACATTGGCGGTGTCAAGCAGCAAGAACTAAAGCATGTTCTGCATCAATATTTGTATTGCTATCTCCAGTATTATATTATCACTGCTAGCATTGGGGTCTGCAAATGGTGGGTGGGAAGGTTTCGTTGATGATTTCCATGGTTTAAAATACTTTGTATTCAAAAGCACTTTCTATCCTAGAGTCACCAAGCATCTTTACAAACTTTAGTGCATTAAACCTCTCAGCACCTCTGTATTATTATATCATTGCACAGATGTGGGAACTGATTTGCCTAGTGCAGTGGTCACCCACCAGTCAATCATGATCAACTGGTCAATTGTAGAGGCACTTCCGGTCAATCTTGATGCAGTGTTCCCAGTCACCCCATGCTTCCCCCACTGCAATGAGGGCTGGAGCTACAGCCTCCTGCCCCTTGCAAACTTGGGGCCAAAGCTGGCTTCCTGCAGCAGTTGGGGGGAGGGAGGGGGAGTCCCGCAGCTCTGCGCTAGATCCGGCTTCTCAGGAAGCATGCACTTGTGCTGCTCTTCCCTGCCCACAGCAATGCATGTACTTTCTTGCCTTGCCTTCCTTTCCCTGTGCACCATGGAGACAAGGTCTGTGGGGGGGGGAGGGGGTTAAGATGGGAGTAGAGGATCCGGAGCGGCTGGATTTCTTAAAAGAGCCACATGTGTGCTTCTTTCAGCGCTGCCTGCAGATCCTTCCCAAGAGATACTTGTCCCTGGAGACCTCCAGGTACTGGCCAAGCTGCCCCGACCCCTCTCTCCTGGCCAGACACCCACCAGCACATTGCCCCTGCCCCTTTTCCTCTGGCCAGACACCCACCAGCACCCTACCCCGCTCCCTGGCCAGACACCCACCAGCACCCAGCCCCTGCCCCCTCTCCCCTGGCCAGACACCCACCTGCCCCTTCCCCCATGGCCAGACACCCACCAGCACCCTGCTCTGCCCCCTTCCTCCTGTCCAGGCACCTACCCCCAGCTTGCTCCTGTACCCAGATTCTTTTCACCCAGATTCTGCACCCACTCACTGGCAGTCCTGTCCCTCACCCTGGATCCCTCGTTTTTGGCCCCACCTCAGAGATTAGAGAGATCCACAACATCCATTAATCCTGGAACCCAGAAGAGTTAATCTGGCATGGGGCCTTGAACCGCTGTCCTTCTTTTCCCCCCATTGGGCTGGAGTACCAGCAGAGTGAGGTGTCTCAGTTGGGGCCACATCAGTGAGGGTTGTTTTTTTTGTGTGGAGGGGTTGGTTTTTTTGCATTTCACTTGTGTGGTCCCCGACTGATTTTTCTGTGAGTCAGTGGCCTGCTGGCCCAAAAAAGATTCCCTGACCCTCCCATAAATAAAGACAATGCTGAAATGTTTTGTGTTGGACATAATGTTTTATTTAAAAATGAAGCCTGGCCAACAAGCCTCCAATTGGGATCAAGTCCCCATCTGGCTGCAGCATCATAACACTCCTGCACCACCCACAGATCCCAACCCTGAGCCCATCATACACCTGAACCTCCTGCTCTGAGCCCCTCACATCCCCAAACTCCTGCACCCCCATAATCCCAGTCTTGTGACACAACACTCCTGCACCACCCACACACCACAAACCTGTGCCCTCAGCCCATCATACACCCAACCCTCCTGGTCTGAGCCCCTCATACACCCCACACCAAACTCCTGCACCCCAATATCCACAAGTATGTAGCGTGCTCAGTATCCCAACCCTCTACCTGACCCCAACACTCTCCAGCCTAGAGCCCTCTCCCCGAGCTGGCATCTCTTTTTTCACCTCCTTCTGCACCCAGATTCCCTCCCAGGGCTTGTACTTCTCACCCCTTCCCACACCCAAATCCCTCATTCCCACACCAGAGCCCGCACCTCCTGTCTCAACCCAGTGAGAGTGAGTAAGTGCTGGGGACAGCAAGTGATGGAGAGGAGAATGGAGAGGGCAGGGCCTCGGGGAAGGGGTGAGGTCTTGGGGAAGGGAGGGAGTAGAACTTGGCTTGTCTTGACACTAAAAAGTGATCTGGGGTGTAAAAAGGTTGGAGACCACTGGCCTAGTGTCTCATAGAATGTTTGTGGCAGAACTAGGATTATGATCTACTTTAGATCTTCTGATTGATGTCTTTGTGTTTTAACCAAAAGACTGTCCTTCCTTTTAACGTAGGTGTTCCTTCTCACTGACACTATTCTGTACTGAGTGATATCTGATTTCTATGAGTTTTGTATTGAATCACGAAATCTAGAAATTTACATCCTGCGGTGCTAATTTTGCTGCAGTTCATTGAAGATATCTTGACACTCATCATAGGAGTCTAGGTGAGCTAAACTCTTTAAAGCAAGGAATGATCCTCCTTGGTGGTACCCACACAGCACAATGAGTAATAGTAAATCATAATTTCAGTATCCTGGCCAAAATTCAGTTTGTATAATAAGCATAATTATATCTAAATTTTTCCTGAGCTGCTGTTGAATACAGTATTCTTTACTTTCTGTCCTAAACTGCTGTGTAACATTTCTGTGCATAGATTTAAAGCTTCTGCCCCCTCCACAGTGGCTTCATTTCAGTGTTGGGGGAGTGATTCCTATAAAGCATCTGATCAGCACCTAAAGTTTTAGTGTTTTTCTTGGCTAGAAAGTGCTGCAGTTTATACCTAACATTTATTTTAACTGTACTGTACATTTTTTTAAATTGTAATATAATTTTATTGGGTTGAGACTAGTTGCCTTTTTCTCCTCTAAATATTTACAGTAACATGGGGAAATCCTACCCTCATTTACCCCTGTGAAGTTACTGGCATACATTGCAAAAGTGTAAATGAAGACAGAATTTATAGGACATAAATGTTATCACTTTGGAAAAAGGAGCACAATCTGGTGGATTGATTTTTAGGGTAGGTGTGTAGAGAGGATTCAAAAATTCCTGATTTCTGAAGGCCTGATGTGGACTCAGTTTTTGTACTTATATGTCTAATTTGGTCGGGGCAGGGGGAAAGATCATTTTCTTCTTTTATTACTTATATTGATATAAACCCTATTATGGATGCAATTGTGTAAGTATTAAGGTGCCTTATTAGCAGTACAGCACATTCTCCTTCCCATATCCAAATAAGGACTTGCCTACACAGGGAGATTTATTGGAAGAACTATACTGGGTATAATTATTAGGGCTGTGCAGACGCTGGACATGCCATTTCATGAAAAATGTCAAGATTTAGAAATTTGGCTTATTCCCAGTCAGAATTAAACCCTCAAATACAGAAAGTCTGCAAAGGAAAATGGCAACAAAGTCTATTAAAATGTTTCATTGGAACAAAATCAGAATGTTCCAGTTTTAACACTTATTTTGTATTATAATACAAAGTTTTAAAAATATAAACCCAAAAAATCTAAACCTTCCATTCTGAAAATTTGCAAATGGGCCATTTGATATTGTCAAAACTTTCCCCCCCATTTTTCTTTCAAACCGGTTTTCACAGAAAAATGTCTCGGTTTCACAGAGTACTTTGATTTTGACAGATCCGCATATTCTGATGGAGAGTATAATTCCATCAAAGTTTCTCCGGCAACTTTAATAAAGATACCACTAGAACTGCCCAAGTGGACACTCTCACTCTCCCGTCAGAGAGCCTTTTTGCAGTTCAGCTTGTCTTGCTTCCAAAGCAATGTGAGGAATTTCTTTATCTAAGGAATTACTCAAGAACGATACAAACCACTTCTTCCCTTCAGGACTGGGATTAATGAGAGCTGCTTCTGCAGCAATCATAACATCCAGATCCTGCTAGGTAAAGGAGCAGAGGGTTTAAAGCAGGGGGTCTCAAACTCAATTTACCTTAGGGCAGTGGTCACCGACCAGTAGACCAGGATCTGATCCTGACTGGTTTGGCTGGGAGGTTATCAAGTGCCAGCACTTCAGCTGCCCCTCCCCACACTGCCCTGCTGCTGCTCAGAGCTGTCCCCTGGGAGCCTCCTGCTTGTTGTGCATGGTGGGGGAGACAGAGGCAGAGGGGAGCTGATGTCACTCTGTCCGTCTCTCCAGTACCCCATCTTCACAAAGTGAGGAGGGCAAGGCCTCGGAGAAAGGGCAGGGCAGGGTATTTGGGTTTGAGGTAAGTCCTGGACCGACAAATTCAAAAAGTGATCTTGTGCTTAAAAAGGTCAGAGACCTCTGCCTTAGGGTCAGTGCCAGTCCTCAGATTCCCATAGTGGGCACCCCTCTCTGGCCTGGCTTGGGGGGGGGGGGTTGGCAATCTCTGCTCATTCTCCCCCTCCCCCATGTGTCTACTCTGGCCCTGCTTCCAGCTCACATGCTCCTCCCTTGCATGTCCCCCAGCCCTGCCTGCCACTCCCAGGAGATTTAATCCTCCCCGGCAGCACCACCAGAAGCACAGCAGGACTAGAGCAGCTTCGAGCTGCTAGCTCCTTGTCGCCGCCCAGAGGAGGTGTGTGGAAAGTGGTGAAACAGAGTGACCAGTGAGTGTTGGGTGGCCAACTCCTTGCTGCTGCCCCCTGCCAGGACTCTCCCCCGTAATCCCAGAGACGGTGTCCCTCAGGTGAGGGAACTAGTGGGAAGGCGTGCATTGAAGGAGTGAGGGTAGAGCAGGGGTGGGAAGAGGTGGGGATTGAGCTTGGGGAAGGGTACGGACACACTTCCCTGGGCCACAGGGGCTCATGTGCCAGCCGCTGTGTGGGGGCCAGATTGTGGAACTGCTTGGGTCGTAGGTGGCCCATGGGCCAAGAGTTTGAGACCCCCAAGGGTGCATCTAGACTGGCAAGATTTTATGCAAAAGCAATTGCTTTTGCGCAAAAACTTGCCAGCTGTCTACACTGGCAGCTTGAATTTGCGCAAGAACACTGACGTTCTAATGTAAGAATTCAGTGCTTCTTGCACAAATACTTTGACACTCCCACTCAGAGATAAGCCCTCTTGCGCAAGAATACTTGCGCAAGAGAGCCAGTGTAGACAGGCACCTTAATTATTTGTGCAAGAAAGCCCGATGGCTAAAATGGCCATTTGCAAATTTTCTTGTGCAAAAGCACGTCTATACTGGGCACGGATGCTTTTGCGCAAAAGCACTTTTTGCACAAAAGCATCCGTGCCAATCTAGACGCTCTTTTGAGGAAATACTTTTAACGGAAAAGCTTTTCCGTTAAAAGTATTTCTGCAAAATCATGCCAGTTTAGACGCAGCCCAAGTCTAAAGTCAGGTCATTATACCCTATGCCAGACTCAGTTTGCTAAATCTCAGGAGACTGATACTGGGGGCAGAGAACACCAAGGGCGGCAAACTGTGTTATGCAATAGACATGTACTACACCTCACATGATACATGAAAACTAACTCCTGGCGAGCTCAGTGTGTTGCCCCAGGCAACTGTACTCCTGGCTCTTACATGTTGCAGCAACCACCAGCCTGCTGCACTTCTTATTCCCTGTCATGGAGTGGCGGGGGGAGGGGGGGAAGGACATGAGGGGGGAAGAGAGGCAGCTCAGGACAACTCCTACCTGAAGTGAAATTGAGACAGACTGCATGTCTATTGGGAAAGAGATGGTGCTGTCTCTGAGCAGGCCAGCACTCTGAGGAGGCTGGAGCTGTTCTCATTTGCATTTCTCTTGGGGCATCAACCCTGCGAAGGTCTAACCAGAGAAATGGACCTTTGCTACTGGACGCAGGCCAATAATGACAATCTTGCTTGTCATTTTAACCTCTCTCTGGAATGTGCTGTGTGTGACTATTGCTAGCTGTAGGTTTATGCTTCCTTTCCTCAGCTGACATTCTGCTTCCCACCTTCCAGAGAGGAGTCTTTCCTCCTGCAGTCTAGGCAAATTTCTCTCAGGTATTCAAATGGACTGAATCCATTGCTTTTTTCCTCAGGGTGGTGAGCTAATATAGCTAAACGAGAGTGAGTGAAATGCTCAGCTGGTGCAAATGACTTTAGTGGAACTCTCACAATTAACACCAGCTGGAACTCTGCTCCCAGGCTTGTGTCTCACCAACTGAGCAATTTACAAAAGTTCCACTAGCTGCAGTTGTGCAAACCCTTTGATGGTCAGAGTATGCACAGGTGTCACCGAGGGCATACTTTAACCTGCAGAACCTTTCTTACAGGCAACCATGCATGAGATGGTAGAAAACCCACACGCTTCTCATCCCACTTTGAGTTTGCAGGGCAGACAATTACATTTTTATGGCTATAATTGGAAGGTGCTCAATAGCGATATGAATGGGTAATGCATTAACTGGTTATCCAATAAGCTGCACCCTTCCCAGGTAGGGATGTTAGCTTATAGTCATTTATATATGATTAACCAATAAGCCTGGGGTTAAAAGCCAGCTCGGCAGAGCTGCCTGTCCTCACAGAAACAGTAGTATGGAGGGGAAAGATAGGAACTTGTCCTTGGGGGGAACTGGCTTAAAAGCCAGCCCCCCACAAGCACTGGTGCCTACAAAGCCACCTGCCCCTGGCACCACTGCCTCTGACAGAGAGGCAGGAGGGTGGGAGTAGCAAGTGGGAGCCAGGAGCCAGTGCAACATGGGAAGCTGGCTTTCAAGCCAGCTCCTTGCACCTACAGGTCCCCATGGAGCTTTCTGCACATGCTGGCTCCTGTGGAGCCACAGCTCCTCCCACTACCTCCACAGAGGCAGCAGCATCGGAGGTAGGTAGGGGGGAGCCAGTCCTTGGGGGGGAAAGCAGCAGCATGGTGGTGGGATGGGGACAGAGAGGAGGAGGAGGAGGGCAGGTGTGAGCCAGCTGCCTGCCTCTGTATCTGCTCCCCTGCATGTAAAAGAAAAAATTCTGCCATTACATGTTTACAAAACGTTTGCTAACATCCCTAATGCAGGTGATGCTTACCAGGCAGTGTTTAATCGGCACCCTGGAGCAGCCTGCTGCAGGTGGAGAGATGCTCCTGCCCCATGCTGAGCTGACAGATCGCACAGGACTGGGTATGGCAGCACTGTAGGCTGGGGGTGTCTCCAGACAGGCTGGAGGAGTCCCTCACCCAGGATCCTGCTTAACCAGTTAAACTTAATGGCTGCGTCTAGACTGGCAAGTTTTTCCGCAAAAGCAGTTGCTTTTGCGGAAAAACTTGCCAGCTGTCTATACTGGCCGCTTGAATGTCCGCAAGAACACTGATGATCTCATGTAAGATTGTCACTGTTCTTGTGGAAATACTGTGCTGCTCCTGTTCGGGCAAAAGCCCTCTTGAGCAAATGCTTTTGCACAAGAAGGCCAATGTAGACAACGCAGTATTGTTTTGTGCAAAAAAGCCCTGATCGCGAAAATGGCGATCGGGGCTTTCTTGCGCAAAACTGTGTCTAGATTGGCACAGACGCTTTTCTGCAAAAAGTGCTTTTGCTCAAAAGTGTCTGTGCCAATCTAGACGCTCTTTTCTGCAAATGCTTTTAACGGAAAAACTTTTCCATTAAAAGCATTTGCAGAAAATCATGCCAGTCTAGACGTAGCCAATGGGTGCGTCTAGACTGGCAAGATTTTGCACAAAAACTTGCCAGCTGTCTACACTGGCTGCTTGAATTTGCGCAAGAGCACTGATTTTGTAATGTACAAAATCAGTGCTTCTTGAGCAAATACTTTCACGCTCCCGCTCAGGGATAAGCCCTCCTGCGCAAGAATACTTGCGCAAGAGGGCCAGTGTAGACAGGCACCTAAATTTTTGGCGCAAGAAAGCCTGATGGCTAAAATGGCCATCGGAGCTTTCTTGCGCAAAAGCGCATCTAGATTGGCACGGATGCTTTTGCACAAAAGCATCCTTGCCAGTCTAGATGCTCTTTTGCAGAAATACTTTTAACAGAAAAACTTTTCTGTTAAAAGTATTTCTGCAAAATCATGCCAGTCTAGACGTAGCCTATGTGTAACGGGTTAACTGATTAAATGGAATTTTTCATCTCTAGTATTAAACATGAAACCCCTTCTATGATAATATTTTTAGAGTCTTTTCTCAGCTCACAACAGCACTTAAAGGTATATTTCCAATCATAACCCTAGCATCCTGGTCAAGAACTTTGGTCTCATTCATCGTTACTCTCTGCATCTTTCATAGAGTACCAGTTAGGCTGCTGCAGAACAGCTGCAAGAGCCCTCAGGGAATACTTAGCCTTTCTACATTGTATCTGTACAGCTGCCCCAGGTGGCGGGAGTGTTTTATCTGGCCTGGAGATGGAGCAGAGGGAGGGCGTGTGTGGGTTGGATTAAGGATGTAACATTTTGATTATTTGCCTAACCGAATAGTTGATGCAATTTGCATCAACTAATCGATTAGTCAAGGAGGGTGTCTCCACCTTTCAAGTGTAGCTACAGCCCTGGGGCTGTTGCTACAATTCGAAGGTGAAAGCACTGCAGGGAGCATGAGGCCAGCGGGGGACTCAAGCAGTCCATGGCTGGCCCCGGGCTTCCTCACGGTGTTTCAAAGCGGCAGTGCCGCATGGAGCCCGGAGTCATCAGGGGAAGTCCCCGGCTCTTGTGCAAGAGGGCAAAAAGGAACTGTCTACACAGCTCCTTTTTGCGCAAAAGCCTCTTGTGCAAAAATGGCTCCTAACTAATTATGAAAATGCTAATTTGTGCTTCATTTGCATAGGCTTTTGTGCAAGAGAGGTGCAGTGTAGACATAGCTCCAGCTGACCTCGGGTTGCATGCGGCATTTCAAAGTGGCAACACAGTGTGGAGCCTGGGGTCTGGCCTCAGGCTCTGCGGAGCTGCTGGTTTAAAGCACCCCTTCCTCTTCTCTCCCCCCCGCCCCCGCACTGCCACTTTCTGACAGAGGCAGCAAGTGGGGAGAGGAAAGCAACTAGTTGACTAGCCTGTTGACTGTCTGATAAGCATTTGCTTATCAGATAGTTGACTAGTCATACATCCCTAGGTTGGATGCAGGAGGGTGCAAAAAGGGGGTATGGTCCAGGTGGACTTCCAGCCTGTTTATTCTGGGCCCTGCACAGCATCATAAGTTTATTAGTGTCATTATTTAGGACAATTTTGGGAGCATAAGGATAAGGAGGTTAAGCATCCAGGTTCTATTGGGATTCATTCAGCTTCCTTTTCTTGTGAGGTTCATTCTGCAGTCACTACAGAGTCTTCCTGAATTTCTATTTAATTTTTTTTTAAAAGGGTTAGAAAAAGAAATGTTTGACTTGAAGGGAAGAAGTCCACCTACTGAAGTAGAATACTGTGTATGTTGTATTTGAAAATAAAATCAATGGCTTGCAAGTATTACAATTTTGCAGTACAACGACAAAGAAAAATTATTAGAAACATGAAGAATAGTGATAGAAATGTAGCCGTGTTAGTCTGGGGTAGCTGAAGCAAAATGCAGGACAATGTAGCACTTTAAAGACTAACAAGATGGTTTATTAGATGATGAGCTTTCGTGGGACAGACCCACTTCCTCAGATCAAAAAAGTGGGTCTGGCTCACGAAAGCTCATCATCTAATAAACCATCTTGTTAGTCTTTAAAGTGCTACATTGTCCTGCATTTTGCTAGAAACATGAAGTGCTTTTGTTTTTTGGAATCCCAAGTGAGCTGCTGTAAAGGGGCCTAACCCAGTGTGACTATGTCTGCACTTTCTGACATATGGTCCCTGAAAAGTTCTTCAGATTGGATACAGGGGATTTCCCTGCTGTAAGTCGCCCAGGTATACATCCATTCTGCACTAAAGTCGTTGACGCCTGCAGGAACTGATGCATTATAAGTCCTCCCATTTCCCACTCTTAAGTTATGCAACTCCCCCCCCCCCCCTAATTTGCACAAATGTCAGTCAGCCATGGGAAAAAAATTCCCCTCTTTACGTTGTTTCGCTATAAGTCCAAGTTTTTTGGAATGTATTTTGGACTTATACTGAGGGCAGCCTATACCAGAAAACTCAGTTCTGTAAAATTATTCATGACTTCTGAAAATTGTATCCTATACTTCTTGTTTTATAAATACACAAAAATCCCTTTTTACTTTGTCATCAGTACAGGAAGAAACAAAACAGCTGCAGTTATCTGTCCATTAAGACATAAAATCAGGGTTGGAATTTGGAGGCTTTCTTCTTGCTTGCTGGAAAAGGTGCGGCTTGTCCTTTTGCATATACACCAGTAACAGAGTTCACAGAGAACAAGGTAACCCGTGATGCAGTTGACGTCCGAGAATGAGAAACAGGATATCTTCTGTGCACTATTGTTCTCCCCAGAGACTCAGCCTGAAGCAAGATGTTTAGTTACATGCACCAACTTGTATAGACAGTGCTGCTTGCTTGAATGATGTCACCTGACTCCGTGCATTAGGCCTACATAATCAAGAAGGGTGTGAACTATAAAACTAAATGTTCTTTCCCGGTGAAATTAATGTCAGTGGTGCTACTTGTACTCCTGGGTTTTTATTTTTGTGTGAGTAACTTGGGAACAGTTGAGACAGTGGCTCGATTATGAAATTGGAACATTTCTGAAATCCATCATGTACTGTGACATATTTCCGTCTTTGACCAAACTGTTGGGTTCTTGCTGACTTCACATTGGTAACTTTGGCATGAAGTATTAACAGCATGAATCAGAATTAGCTGGCACCTGTTCCAGTCAGTGTGGGCATGTTTGATCTTAATACCAACTGAGTTCAATCCTTTGGAGAAAAAAATACTAGGCCTGTTGTAATGCAGGGAGACAAGGCTAGATTTGCTGGGTGTGGAGCAGCATCAATTCATCCCTTTCAACCAGGAGGAGGTTTTTTACATGACAACATGGGCTGACACAGTATCTGGCATTATTTACTGGAGCCTATTATTACTGTCAGCCCTGCAACGTACTCCCACTGTACAAAACTCAAATAGTAAGAAAGCCCATGGTCTAGTGTGCTTATGATCTCATCCGAAGAGATTTATAAGGTTTGCAGATGGTACAAAGTTGGGAGGGGTGGCAAGTGCTTTGGAGGACAGGGTTAAAATAAAAAATGATCTGGACAAACTGGAGAAATGGAAGCTTCAGGCAGAAGCTGACTTAGTCTGTACAGGATAAACTTAAAAAACAACAAATAGTCTGGTAGCACTTTATAGACTAACAAAACATGTAGATGGACTGAGGTAAACAGGATGAAGTTCAACAAAGACACATGCAAAGTACTCTACATAGGGAGGAACACATACAGTTGCATACATACAGAATGGGAAATGACTATCTAGGAAGGTGTACTGAGGAATGGGATCTGGGATCATAATAGCAGTCCACAACCTACCTATCAGTCAATAGTGTGACGCTGTTGCAAAAAAAGCAAACATCATTTTGGGATGTATTAGCAGGAGTATTGAAAGTAAGATATGAGAAGTAATTTTTCCACTGATTAGGCCTCAGCTGGAGTCATGTGTCTTGTTATAGGTACCATATTTCAGGAACAATGTGGACAAATTGGAAAAAGTCCAGAGAAAAACAACACAAATGATTAAAGGTCTAGTAAACATGACCTGTGAGGAAAGATTAAAAAAATTGGGTTCATTTAGTCTGGAGAAGAGAAGACTGAAAAGAGACATGATAACTGCTTTCAAGTACATAAAAGATTGTAACAAAGAGGAGGGAGAAAAAAATGTTAACCTCTGAGGACAGGACAAGAAACAATAGGCTAAAATGGTAGCAAGGGAGGTTTAGGTTGGACATTAGGAAAAACTTGCTAACTGTCAGGGTGGTTAGACACTGGAATAAATTGCCCAGGAAGGCTGTGGAATTTCTATCACTGGAGATTTTTAAAAGCAGGTTAGACATGCGTCTGTGAGGGATGGTCTAGATCAGGGGTTTCAAACTACCCGCCTGCGGGCTAGTCCCAGCCAGAGAGAGTGTGCTCCTGCCCAGTGCGCAGCACTTCCCCTGCAGCTTCTGCAGTTACAAGGAGAACGGGAAGAAGGGCGCAAGTGCTGCTGCTACGCAGTTGTAGGCTCCTCCGGTGATCCCCAAGCATGTGGCTTTGGGGAATGGGGTGCCATGAGGGTGGGGGAAAGGGCAAGGTGATGGTGGGAAGGGGCAGAGTTTGGGGGTCGGTAACGGATGCCCTCCCATTCCCGGCCTGCTAGGAGACCTGGGCCAGTTTGCGCATTACTCCAGCCAGGACTGACTCACGGGTCAGGAGTTTGCAACCCTGATCTAGATACAAAAAAAGTCCAGCCATGAGTGCAAGGAATTGGATTAGATGCCTCTCGAAGTCTTTTCTAGTCCTATAATTCTAAAAAGCACCGAGAGACCCAGATTGTCTTTCAGAAAGGACCCTAGAACAGTTTTAGGGAATTTCTCACCTGCTTCTATATCAGTGCTACCAGGAATTTTAGGATTTAAATGGGAGCAGTCCTGCAACCTTCCTCTTTGTTTCTCCCTCTACCTACCATCTTATTATTTTGTTTCTCAGGTCTATGTTCTTTATAGGGGCTCAACTGGGGGGCACACAGGATATGCTGCACATGCAAGCCCACAGATTCACAAGTGAAACCTTCAGTGAAAATTATTCTGGTAATTAAAAGTAGCCATGCCCAACATAAAAGAAATGACAAGTAAAAATAACCTTGAGTCAGTATTTCAAATGCGGCTGTCACAGTCAGAGTGTTTTTAGCCATGTTGATTACGGTGACATCCACTGAAAGTTCGATCTGCAAGCAGAAACTGATAAAAGATTACCTTTGATCTACAATGGACCAAGAGCATTTAAGGAATCTGGCAGTTATTTCAATTGAGCACAAGCTTGCATGTTCCACCTCCTTCACAGAAGGCTTGGACACATGGGCCTGCATGAAAGCAAGACATGTGAGACTATCACAGTAAGTATTGTAAGGCTGCTGTTTACGGTACAATGTACGTCTCAACAAATCTCCACGTTGAATAATTAGCAGATTATTTTACGTGATAATAAGCAATGCAGGTGATTGTTCTCAAATTTAAATTACGGGACATTTGATTTTATTCGTAACTTGGAAAGTGTTGATTTTGGCTTCCATAATGTCACTGTTTTTATTTTTTAAATGAAATACTAGGTGCAATTAAAACTACACATTAGTTAATCACTCTTTAATACATTGAGAAGAGGAAGTAAAATAATTAACATTAGCTAAGCAGTAATGCTCAAGAGGTGAACTGTGAGAGGAGAGGGAGCCCCCAAAGTAATGTCTTGCATGTCCCCCACCTCTAGAACAGCTAGTTGTGTCCTGGTCCTCTCGTGCTACTCCTCAAGTGTCTGTTTTTCTGGAAGGCTGTTCTTCTAATTTAAATACTTCCCAACTCTCTCTCTCTCTGGCTTGGCTCTCCCCTGTATGTAATCCAGCTGAGTAGCAACAGGAGGGTCATGTTGGTACACACGCTCAGCAGCAGTGCACATGCACGAGTCAGATCAAATCAGCAGCTTGAGCCAGTCATTGATCACTCAGAATTCGTTTCGGCACCTCTGCTGTTTTACACTTAAGCTGCTACTTGGCCCCAAGTTTTATGTCACCTCCAGGGTTTGTTGCAGTCCAGCAAAACATTCTTTCACCGCCATCACCCTTCACCTTCTTTCAGGAAGCAAGATGCTGTTTTTATCTGTCTGAGACAGATGTGCCTATGATAAAACAAGAGACATTTCATAGCCATTGTTCATAGCACAGGGCTACATGGGAGGGAAGATGGAGAGACAAATGATGGAATTCTAGTCATGTTCCCCAGGCCTCATGGTTTTCCCTCTCTTTTCCTCTCTTCCATGATAGTTACAGCTCCCTGCGTGCCAGTCCCCTCCTCCACTGCCTTGGCCCTCCCTTTCCTTTTTACTCTGGGGAGTTTTTGCTTTTCTTTTTTTTGTACTTGCCAGTGTAGAAAGATCTAATCATTGTTTTAGCCTTGTTAGCAAATTGTTCTACAGCCCTTCAAAGTCCATGGCTGTCAGAGGATTAGGTAATACGGTTAAAACAGGGATCAGTTCTGTGCACACACAGGCAAGGACAAACTGTTTTAGAACACTGCTTTGTTGGAAACCGACTCCTAGTGGAATACGGTCTTGGGAACACAACTGTTTTTGCTAGCGTAGACAGGAGCAAAGTCAAAATGGAGAAAGATGGATTCAATCTGTGGTACAAAAGGGAAAAATCAGTGGAGCCATCTCTTATTAAGTATCTGATTCCTTGGAGCTTGCCCTCACTGGCCTTTTAAGGGCAAAAGCTCAGCCCTGAATGAGGGCTGAGAGTGAAGCCCCAGCTAGGAAAGTTCTTGCTAATGAGGGCCCAGCTGGGGGCTGTATAAAGAAGGACTCCTGGAGGGGGAAAGAGAACTGACTGCTGCTCTGGACAGAGAGCAGTAGGGCTCTGACTACCAGGGAAGCAGGAGGCTTCCAGGAGGTAGAGCAATGCTGGGGAAGGCTGGCCGGCAGGGCTGGGGAAGCTCTGGCCAAGCAAGCTCCCAGGCTGCAGGGCCTGAAGCAGCCAGAGGCAGCAGGTCCACACCCTTTTGCCAGTGATGAGTGGCCATTACAGAGGGCAGTTTGCCCCTGAGGCAGGGGCTAGATGAAGACTGCTGTGGGTCATTGAGGCAAGGTGGGTACAGGGGAACTGGATGTTCTCTGGGAGGAGAACATGGTGCCAAGGGGAATGGAGGACCCTGGAGTGCAAGCAGGATAAACACCAACCCCCGGAAGGGGGGCTCAGACACTGGAGTGGGCACTGTTGGAGGGCAGTATCCTGAAGAGGATGCCAAGGTCCATGAATGACACGGGTCTGGACTAGAGAGGATGGCGAGAACATGGGAGACACCAGCTAGAGGGAGGCATCCAGCAAGTCAACAAGCTAATTCCCAGAGCAACCTGCTGGAGGCACCATGGTGGTGGGCCTGCCCTGTGACAGAGCACCATCTATAAAGTGGACAGAAATGTCTTAATTTTTCTAGAATTGTAAAAATTGTTTATTTTTGTTAAGGACTTAGTATCTGTGTTTAAAAAAAAAGTGAAACAAGGCCAATTCTGGTCTGCTCTGGTATGAGTTCAGAATAACTGATAAAATCAGTGGACTGATTCTCAGTTTACAGGAGGGTAATTCAGAGCAGAATTTGGTTCACATTGTCTCAAATCCTGATTGTCTGCATCTCAGAGCTATGCGTTTCATAACATTCTTATAGAACACTAGAACTGGAAGGGACCTCGAGATGTCATTGAGTCCAGTCCCCTGCCCTCACCGCAAGACTAAACACCCTCTAGAGTCTAGACCATCCCTGATAGATGTCTGTCTAACCTGCTCTTAAATATCTCCACAGATGGAGATTCCACAGTTCCTGTAGGAAATTTATTCCAGTGTTTAACCACCCTGAGAGCTAGGAAGTTTTTCCTAATGTCCAACTTTATCTGGGTATTCTCATTAAACTAATATTTTAAGACTAAATTCTAACACTTTCAAAAGCATCACTATAAATAACTCATTACCAAAAGTAAGTCTTGGGGGACTTAATTTCTTTAGGTCAGTTGATCTCTAATATTTTTAGCCTCTGTGGTGGTGATAATATCTCCGTAAACTCTTTGTATGCTCATGCATTTCATTGTTTTTCTTTTGACCACACTCAAACCAAAACTCCTTGGATGCTAGGTATGGCGCTGAGTTGTAGACAATGCAGTAGATTTTCTCCTCCCAGATAAAAGGAGGGGCCAAAACAAAGATTCCCTCAAACTAAGTTTTATGATCTGTGTTCACACCATAGGAAGCATAGGTCTGAACAGACAAAATAGTGAAGTGACTACTTTGTCCTATTCTGTGCAGCTTCTTGACTTCTATTTTGGATCAACCAAAGTAGAAGCAGGCCAGGAAGTTCACACCCAAATTGTATACTTGGTGTGGGTGGACCAACTCCAGTCCTTGCTGGAGTGGAACTTTGACAACTTAGTACCTGATTCTGCTCTCATTAAAATCAGTGAGAATTTTTCAGTGATGTCAGTAGGAGAAGGATTTGGCCACTTCTTGTTGCTCTTTAGATATGCATGGAGAACCAGGTCCTGCAAAGTGTTAAATGCCAGTTGTCAATAGAAGTTGAGAACTTGCAGAAGGCACTCAGCTTTTTGAAGGATTAGGCCCACGAGGCAGACGCAAAATCTATAATACCTCATTATTGAGGCTCAGTGATTTGAGTTAAGAAGCTGCCAGCAACCAAGGACACATCAGTCTACTGCCATATATTCCAAGTGACTCATCACTCCTGGGCAAGTGCTCATACACTGCTATCTCCCAGCTAACCAGTCACCTTTGTCAAGAATCTAGCTTCTGCAAAATCCCCTTTCAAGGACTGCAGAAAGCTTAGCATCTTGGGAAATCTTCCTTCCTGCTTGAGTGTTAATCTCTGTGTTGACTGATTAATCTCTAGTTTGCTCCTCCATCAGCAGAATGGTCCTCTGCTGGCAAAGCTCTGCTTGGAACCCCCATTCTTGTGGAGCTGTGCTAGCTGACAGACCAGTCTCTGGAAGTGGGTGCTGCAGGCTGAAGATGTTTTCTGATCAGGGTGTGGCAGGGAGGGCACGAGTTAGTGCTATAAACCCTACAGCTATACAGCTTGTTACTGGGGAGTGACTTTGGCAGAGACCCACAATCACCTCCCATTGAAATCACTGCTTTTCTCATTCCTTCCTGAAAGTTAATACCCTCTCAGACCCTTTCACAGGTGCAAATAGTGAATCTCACTCTACAGTTGTTACACTTAGCTGAATGGAATATAAATGAGATATTATGCATTTGGTGATTGACTAGCCAGAATTTGACACTGCAAAATATAACAATGTGTTATTGGCAGTAAAGGAAACCTGTTCGCATTGTTGAGAACTTGTCATTGCAAGAATTGCTTTTTCCAAAGGCTCTAAAGTGGCATTACATTGATGTACTAGAAGTATAAAAATAATGTAAAGTTCATACACTATTTATTTTGTAACTTTTCCAGTAATTAGGCCTAGAGCATTCAACTTGCCATAAACATTCAGGATTTAGTTAAAGGCGAGCATCAGTAGAGATGAAGAAGCATGCCCTCATGTGGCAAAATCTTTTTCTTGTAATATCAGTTTGTCATTTTTCTTCTAAACAGAAATGATCTGCTTCACCAGTTAAAAGGGATGATACCATGTATTCAGTATCTGCAAAGAGAATGGGTGGTTGGCTACAGAGCTGGATTACACACAGGCTTGCTCAAAATTACTAAACAGGTTTTAATTCACATCCTCTTGTTATTTCTGTGCAAGTCTCTGTGGGTACGTCTACACAGCTGGGCAAAAGTCGAATTAAGATACGCAACTTCAGCTATGTCAATTGCATAGCTGAAGTCTAAATAGCTTAATTCAGCTTTAAGGTGTCTGAATAGCAGGAAGTCAAAGAAAGAACATTCCTCCTTCAACTTCCCTTACTCCTCGGCTACGTCTAGACTGGCATGATTTTCCGAAAATGCTTTTAACGGAAAACTTTTCCGTTAAAAGCATTTTCGGAAAAGCGCGTCTAGATTGGCAGGATGCTTTTCCGCAAAAGCACTTTTTGCGGAAAAGCGTCCGTGGCCAATCTAGACACAGTTTTCCGCAAAAAAGCCCCGATTGCCTTTTTCACAATCGGGGCTTTTTTGCGGAAAACAGTACTATGCTGCCTACACTGGCCCTTTTGCGCAAAAGGTGATTTTACATGAGATCGTCAGTGCTTTTCCAGAAATTCAAGCGGCCAGTGTAGACAGCTGGCAAGTTTTTCCTCAAAAGCAGATAATTTTGTGGAAAAACTTGCCAGTCTAGACACAGCCCTCATGAAATGAGGATTACAGGAGTCAGAGTAAGAAGTCCTCCATCTTGACACTATTTTGAAACAATGGCTTGCTGTGTAGACGCTCACTTTATTTTGAAATAACATCAGTTATCCAAAAATAATGCTTGCTGTATAGACATACTCTGTGTGAATACTTTTATTCTGAAATAAGAGTATCCACACATTTTATTATTTTGACTTGTCTCAAAATAATAAAATGTGTAAATTAAAATAAATCAAATTAGAGCCTGATCTTACTACCAGTGTGATTTTTTTTTTAAATTGACTTTGCTGAACAAGTGGAAACCCCGATGTAGGTACTTCTATTCCTGTTAAAACCCCTCCCTCTGCCATGCCTATGCCAGCTCCCCTCCCTTTGCCATGCCTATGCCAGCTCCCCTCCCCCTGCCATGCCTGACCCCACTCCAGCCTCCCCTCCTGCCTATCCCCCTGTTGTCTCTGTCCAGCCCCCCACCCCAAGGTTGCTGATGTCCCCAGACCTGAGACAGAACGTCCAGCTGTACCATGTGCCCCTCCCAACCCGGAGCCCCCCTTTTCCCCTCCCCCCATCCAGGTTCTGACCCCTCCCAGTTTCTTTTATTATAAAAACATACAAAGATTTTGGTTCAACACAAATTGTTGTATTTATTGACTGTACAGGGAAGGGAGAAGTTGTTGTGGAAAAGACATAGGGGGGCAAGGCACAGGCCACTGATGGGGAGGCCCTGGGGAGAGTTACTGGGGGTATGTCTACATTACCACTCTAGTTCGAACTAGACCCTGGGGTCCTTCTGAGAAACTCTCCCTCAGGGCCTCCCAGCTGTGCACCCCCACTTGATGGGCCTGGCAGATGGCAGCTGTGCGCCGCTGCTCGAAGGCCCTTCCCTCCGATCTCTGCCCCGCATCCCAGAAGGAAGGCCTTCCCCTTGTTCTCCACAATGTTGTAGAGAGTACAACAGTAGAGATCACCTGGGGAATGTTGTGCTCTCCAACATCCAGGTGGGTCAACTTCGTCTTCAAACATCTGAAGGCGCATTCGGCCTGGATGCGGGCCCTGCCCAGGAGGGCATTGAAATGGTCCCTGCGTGGGTTCAAGTGGCTAGTGTAGGTCTTCATGAGCCATGGCATGAGGGGGTAGGCCACTTCCCCCAAGATGCACAGTGGAAGCTCAACGTCCCCAACCATGATGTTGCGCTGAGGGAAGAATGTGGCAGCCTCCAGCAGAAGTTGGAATTCCTGAAAAAGCGGGTGTTGTGCATCCTCCCCAACCACCCAGCAAAAATATCTGTAAACTGTATGCTGTGGTCGACCAGGGCCCGCAGCACCATCAAAAAATAGCCCTTCCTGTTAATGTACTGGGTGGCTTGATGTTCTGGTGCTCGGACGGGGATGTGGGTTCCATCTATGGCTCCCCCGCAGTTGGGAAAGCCCAGGGCAACAAATCTGGTGACGATGGGGTCCAGGTCTCCCAGGCAGATGACCCTGTGCAGCAGGATGGAGTTGATGGCCCTCACCACCTGCAGAAGGAGAGAAAAACACACAAAACAGAGAATCAGAGGGGGTGCCTCAGCCCTTGGGAGGTCCCCAATTGCCTTCTTTCCCCCCCAAACACCGCAGGACTCCCCCCCCATGAGGTCACCCCTCCTGCAGGGCTGTGTGAGGGCAGGACTGCAGAACCCCCTGGGGATGGGGCTTCCCCCCAGCCCCCTTTCCTTTGGGTCCCCCTTTCCGGTACTCCCCCCACCATGGACTGTATCCCGAGAGAGCCTTACCTCTATAAGGAGGGCCCCGACGGTGGACTTTCCCACACCAAATGGATAGCTACCAGTCTGTGGGCAGTCTGGCATGGCAAGCTCCCAGACAGCGATGGTGACCTGCTTCTCCAAGGGGATGGCAGGTCGCATCTGGGTGTCCTGTCGACAGAGGGCAGGGGCGAGCCAGGCCCACAGCTCCATGAAGGTGGCCTTCCTCATTTGGAAGTTATGGAGACACTGCTGGTCGTCCCACTGCTCCATCACCAGCCGGTCCTACCAGTCGGAACTGGTGTCCAGCTTCCAGAACCATCTCTCTCCTCCACGGGGTGCGGTTGTAAGAGCCTTGCTCCCCACACACAGGCAGAGAGTCTCGATGATGAGCTTGGTGTCGAGTTCCTGCAGGATCATGAAGGCACCTGCAAAAGCTGCTGCAGAAACTTCAGCATGTTAGTGTGGGGCCAGCGCATGCCGAGAAGCAGCTCCAGCTCCTTGCCAACGAGTGTGCTGTAACTTCCAATAGCGGGGCAACCAAAGCACGCACTGCAAATGCTTTGCTGTCCCTCGGAGAGGTAGGCAAGCAAGCAGTAGAAACCGAGAAACGACTGTCTGGGGGCCCTTTTAAACATGCGTCTCAGATAGCCTTAGGCAACTGCGCCCAGAAGCAACTGATGACCTAATGCCCTGCCTGAATTGTTTCCGGGTGGCCTTAAATGTGAGAGAGTGTCCAATCAGCGTGGACGTTATATTTCGAAATAGGACATTGGTATTTCGTTGCGCTTTTTGCGTCTGGACGCTCTCTTTCGAAATGAGCTTTTCTGGAAGAACTCTTCTGGAAAAACTTATGCCGAAAGAAGCTTATGCAGGTAATCCACCTACAGGAAAACCCCATTCTGTAGAGGTAGAAAACATCTATACTGCGGCACTTCACCTGTGCCACTGTAGCCAGGTCTGGATTAAGGCATGGGCTAGCCAGGCAGCTGGCAGGGGCGCCAACCTATGGGGGGTGCCTGATGGCAGCTGTAAGAGGCGCACAGTGCCCCTTACAGCTACCATCAGGCACTACGCGCCCGGCTCCTGGACCGCAGGCTGCAGCAGCTCCCAGTGGCCACCCTAGCCCACCCTAGCTGTGTTAACCCCCGCAGTGCCAGCCAGCAGCACCCTTCTCCCCGTGGCTGCGGGGCCCTGTACGGCCAGGCTCGGCCTGCCCTGGGCAGTCCCAAGCTGCGTGCCAGCAGCAGTAGCCGGGCTGGGCCAGGCTAGGCACAAGCGTCTTGCTGCTGCCAGCTCCGCATGCCCTCCCCCACGTGCCAGGCGGGGGCATGGCTGCGCATACGCCCTCCCCCAACCCGGGGCGAAATTAAACTGTCTGCCCGGGACGCTGGAATGGCTCAGTCCGGCCCTGACTGTAGCTCCAGCAGTGTAGATGTACACTAAAACAGAAATAAGAGTCCACATAAGTGGGCTAAACTGGTTTAATTGAATCAGTTAAATTTTTTTCTAACATAGATATGGCTTTCATTATTTTCATTCAAGTCTGTGTATAGAAAAATCTCTAGAAATGTAGTTGCCTTTATTATAGATGTGTATGCTTGAAAGAGAGCGATTAAGTGTTATAACTTTGCTGACATTGTTCAGATCAATGTTTTCAAAATCAGTAAGTTCGTCTTTCCCAAAATAACACAATTGACTTTTTACTAATGATTATGATTTTTTTATTTCCAGTAAATGCGATTTATAGAAATTACTAGTGTGTAGTAAAATTATTAGAGCTTTTAAAACTATTTTTAAATGATGTAGGTGGCTTGATACATTTTATTTTAAGTATAATAAAGATGACAATGAAAGAGCATCATGTCATGTCTCTTTCTGGTGATCTGGAGTCTCAGATGTCAGATGAAATCCAAGTTAAAGACTTGAGATCAGAATCGTCCTCGTCAGGGGAAGTATCCATGTGGAGAATAGGAACTTTTGAGATCCCAGTCATGGAGTTTCCATGGGAACAATTCTTATTGTATTGCCCCTCCCCTCCAGGGAATGATTTGATGTTTCACCTCCCCCCACACTGATTCTATGGGTCTGAGGGTAGCTGGCAGAGAACAGGAAGCTCTAAGCCAGTCCTCAGTATCTTTGAAGCATTCCTGTCCCTCTGCTTTCTCCATGACAGCATGCCCCTGGTGGAGACATGCTATCAGGGGGCTGATCTTTTGGCTGTCTCCAGGACCACTGTCCTCCCCAAGGGGCTTTGCATATCACAGCAGGGAAAAGTGATTCAATTAATGTTGATTCCCTTGTCTTGACAAGGGGCCAGTTCTGTGGAGAACAACAGGGTCCCAACACTTACACCCACCTCTTCTTCTCCAAGTATTCTAAACTCCACAGAGGATTTTGGTACCAGCTGAGGAATATTCATGGGGGCAGGAAAAATGGGGAACAGTGGTGCTGGGTTCTTGCCCTCTCCCACAGAACTAGAAAGAAAATGCTGAGTTCCCTCTTGTGGCTGAGACAAAGCCTCTCCATCTTAAATCTCTTTGGACGCTAAAGTTAGTGTAGAAAATGGCAGCTTGCTAGTTGGTTGCTTTTAGAATTCACTTCCCCATTCCTTGGTGTGACATAACCCGAGTCTACTAACTTTCAGAGCTTCCTGCAAAGCTGAGATTTAAAAGGGAGCTTTAAAGGAGACAGATGTGTCAGTGGATGATTAGAGACGGAGGAGGATTTCTTTTATTTTCTGTTCTGTATAGTCATATTTTATACTGGTCTTCATAAATCTAAAAAAACAGTCTTGAAAGCTTGGATGATATTTGGTGTTTTTCTTGAAGCCCCAACTCCTGAAGTCAACTGATTTCTGTGAGCATCTGAGCTTTTACTGCAAAATGAAAGCCAAGTTTCTACCTCTTGTGGTTGAGGAGTAAAGCTGGAATGTGAACCCTTGAAGTCTCAAAAATCTGAAGGCAAATAAAAAGAACCCAACATTTATTATTATTATTTTTAAAAACCTCAAAATTTTAAAAGCCAGTCTCATGATTTCTGAGGCCTGACTCATGGTTTTAAATACTTAGTTGGCAGTACCAAAATAGCTACATGCTACAGTCAAGCTGCAGGAGTAGTGATGTTAGATATCCGGTAATTGAATGGTCCTGTAACCACTGAATTCTTAGCAGTTACACAACTATCCAATAGCCCCCAAGGGCAGGGGCAGGGGCGGCAGCTGGTGAGCTCCTGGCCCCACTTCTGGGGAGCTCCCTGTCACCCTGCGCTGCTGCCTCTGTATCAGAGGCAGCAGCATGGGGTGGTAGGAAGGAGCCAGTCTGTGAAGGGAGCCAGTTTAAAAAGCATCTTCTCACGCAGACCAGCTGTTTGTCATCCTGCACTGTTGCCTCTGATACAGAGGCAGAAGTGCGGGGTGGCAGCAGCTCCTGTTCGCAGGGGGTCCTAAGTTCCCTGTGGACAGAGGTGGGGGAATAGGGGAGGCTGCCGCCAAGCAGCTTCTGTCCACGGTGGCCTGGGCTGGCCACAGACAGAGGCTGGTGTGACAGCAGCCCCTTCTGCAGGGGTTCTGAGCTCCCCCAAACAGAGGCAGCCTCTGCCCGTGGGGAGCTCAGACCCCCGCGGACAAAGGCTGCTGCCAGAGACCAGCCTCTGTCTGCAGTGGGCCCAGGTTCGCCATGGACAGAAGCTGTTTGACGGCAGGCTTCGCTGCCCCCCCTTCTGGGCTGTCTCTAATAGCGGCCACTGTGTGTGTGTGTGTGTGTGTAGAGCCGGTGCTGGGGGGAAGCAGCTTTTAAGCCCGCTTCCCCCAGCACTGGCTCCTGCATCCAGCCCCCTTGCTGCCTCTGATACAGAGGCAGCCAAGGGGATGGAATGCATGTAGTCCATAAGATTAACGGATAAGCCTAGGCTTATCCGTTAATCGTATAGTCGACTATACATTGACATCCCTATGAAGGAGCCTTTAGAAGAGTTCAAACTACCACCCAACCCAGCAGAGAACAATTGGCTAATGGAAGAAAGAGAATCTGCTTACTTCATTGAAAAATGGAACAATTTATCTAGTTCTCAAAGACAATACTAGATGCAGAAGACCTCTCCATTCTGAGGCAGAATCACTGAAACTGGTGAAAGCCAATTTCCAGTTACATGTGGCATCTTGCTAACATCTTGGATGCCTTTCAATCAAGCAGCAAGATGGGGAAAAGCCAAGAGACAGCTTTTTAGCACTAAAAGACAAACTGCTTGTGGCAATGGATCCAGGCAGTATTTCCATACTCCTTGTATTGGATTTCTCTGTAGCTTTCAGTGCAGTAGATCTAATTGCAGATGAAGTAGATGGTACAATATTAAAATGGCTCCCATCATTCTGCAGCAAGCCCCAACAAATGCAGATGAGCAATTTCTACCCCACCCCAAAAACCTTCACCTGTGCAATCTTTGAGAGATTTATCCTGTCTCTGAGCCTCTTTAATGTCTCCATGAGACCATGTGGAGTGATGAGATGACACCTGCTGTGCTTCCAACAATAGACCAGTGACTCCCAGCTGCTTTTTCACGGATGCGATCAGCATCTGCATAAGGATGTCACAGCGCCAGCAAGAGAACAGCTGCTGGATGAAGAACAGCTGGCTTACATGACACCGAGGCAAGACCCAAGTGATGCTGGTAAGATGGGGGAAATGCTTCAAAAAGCTAGCTGTGTTATTTCATTGCCTTTCCATTGAAGACATCTATCCTGCTTGTCAAAGTGGTATGTAGCCTAAGCGATACATACATTGATACAGCATTAAAACCTAAGCAACCAGGTAGAGACTGTGGTTAAAATAGTCTCCTTCCACCTTCAGTTTGCTAGGAAATTACACCTTTACCTCCTGGATAATGATTTGGTCACAGTGACCCATGTGTTCATCAGCCTCAGAACAGAATTCTATAACTCATTGTACCTGGGGCTGAATGGGGTTGCAGTGCAGAGACTCCAGCCTGGGCTGAATTAGGGATGTCAACATTAAAACAAAACAAAAATGAAACCCACTAATCATGTAACTGATTGAATTTCAATTGGTAACATGGTTAAATGCTCTGCTGGCTGCCAGACCGGCAGATTCCCAGGGGCTGATGGATCTGTGGGCTCCTGGCGGCTGCTGGACTCGCAAGTTTTGCCAGCTGCTGCACCCGCTGGCTCCTGGTGGTGACCGGGAGCTTAACTGGTAAGGTTAACTGCTCAGCTAGTGCTTATTCATTAACCGTTTAATTGCTGAAACTCTAACATCTAGGCTGAATGTGGCTGGCTGACTATTTCCTTAAGGGAGTGGCCTCCAACCTTTTTACGCGTGAGATCACTTTTTGAAGTTAAGTGCAATCCAAGATCTACCTGAAACCTAAATAGCCTTGCCCCGCCTCCTTCCTGCCCCTTCTCTGAGGTCCTGCCCTTGCTCACTCCATCCCGCATCCTCCCTCACTTCACCAGGCTGGGGCAGAGGGTTGGGGTGCAGGCTCTGGCCTTGGATTAAGGGATCTGAAGTGTAAGAGGGGCTCTGAGCTGAGCTTGGGGCAAGTAGTTGGGTACAGGAGGGGTTCATGACTGGGGTAGGTTTTTGGGATGTGGGCTCCAACTGGGCACTGTTTACCTCAGGTAGCTCCTGGGTGGTGGTGCAGTGAGGCTAAGGCAGGCTCACCCCTGGCCCTGCACCACTCCCAAAAGTAGCCAGCAAACTCCCTTCATACCAAGTCCTGTTGTGCCCCCTCTCTGCACAGGGAGCACCTTGACATCAGCGCCCTCCTCTCCCTCTCCTGCCCTGCACAGCAAGCCAGAGGCTCTTGAGGGGACAGCTCCAAGGCAAAGGGCAGGAGATATGCAGCGGGAGGGGGAGGGCAGCTGAAGTGCCAGCACTTGTTAACAGTCTCTTGGACAAACCAGTGAGGATCACCTGTCAGAGGCTCCAAGATCTACCAGTAGATCCCGATCTACGGGTTGGTGATCACTGCCTTAAAGGGACAGGCCACTGTGAATGTATTCTCTTTCTCTCCCCATTGTTTTCCTCCAATGGCCTCTGTCCACTTCCAGTGATGGGGCTATAGAAAAGTACAAGACAAAACGATAATTTCCTCAGTTATTGTGGGTGTTATAAGAGCCTTTTGATGAAAGCCACCATGCAAATTGAAAGTTTTCTGTTATATGCTATCTGTGGTTTCATTTATGCTCTCTCAAGGGCAAGTTCTGTAATATGCAAAAAATGTTTCTCTTAAATTTGTTTTCCAAGAACTAGTTTGTGGGAGAACATTAGCTTCCTTATGCTACATCACATAATAACAATAAAAATAGCAAGAAAACAAAACCAAAGAGCTGACTCTTACACAGAGCTTCTAATCAGTAGTTCTCTAAGCAGTTTAGAAGGGAGGTAAGTGTTATTATTTATGTTTTTCTGGTGGGGAAAACTGAGGCATGGGGTAGTGAAGTGACAACCACAGGTCAGTGGCAAAGCCAGCAATGGAACCCAGCTCTCCTGAGTCCCAGTCTAGTGCTCTAGTTGCTAGACCACATGTGGTATAAAAATGTGCACATCAGTATTTTATCTGCTTTATTTATACAAACTTGTTTCCAAAGGAACACGTGGGGAAGGGAGACGTTCTAACTCAGTAACTGCTGCTGCTTCTTGCTAGCCTGTTCTTCAGTTCCTTTATGGCATTTTACATATCGTCACTTGATACTAGCAGCTGCTTTGTTGCATCACTGTCTGTCACATCCTTCCTTTTATTTTAAGTTTAACTTCCAAAACCTAAGCTAGCTTTTGTCAAGAGTCCCACAAAATTTTTTCTAAAAATAACCAGCTTCTCTCCCAAGCTCAGTTCTAAACCTGTTGCTCTAATGATACCTAAGCTGCAAAGTGGTTGATGAGCAAAACATGACTATCTTTGTTCTGTCCATATTAGTTTTCTCTGTCTGTAGAAACACTAGAGTCACCCAGGGAAAACTGTGTGTTGAACTTTGCTGCTGTACAGCTTTTACAGATCTGAAAAGCTCCCATTAATCTGCTCCACAGTTGAATGTTTCTGGATAAAGCTCAGTAGCCAGATCTCTCCCCCCTATCCCTTTTTTTATGCATATCAAGTGAAGCAGAAAAAGTCTCCAATTTAAATACACCAAGTGGATAACCAAATAGCAAGATTAATTTTTGCTTACTCCACATACACAAAGACTCAAATGGTCAATGTTTTATGTAGATTCCTGTCGGTAGTTCATTACCAGCAGAGTCTGTAATAAGTTAATGTAGAGATGCGATGAAAATTTGGGTTAATTATAAACAGGCAGATGTTGACCCATGCACAGCTTAAAACAAAATATCCAAAAGCCTTGTGGTTTTGATGTGGACTCAATTGACAAAGTCCACAACTTGTACAAGAATATTTAAAGATAGTTAACATAGTGTAAGATTATTTACAGCACAATCCAAGAAAATAAAGGGGAGAATGAAAGACAAGGGAACAGAAAAAAAACATGAGAGAGGTAATAAAACACTGGACTTTGGAGTAGGGCCAAGGCAAGCCATTTGGTGGGTTTGAAGTTTGGACTTATGCTTGGTTTGTATTGGTTTTCATTCACTATCCTAGAGGTTATAAGTAACAGGCAGAGAGAAGAGGTTGCATTTACTTTACCAACTCTTGACTGTTGGCAGGCACGCTATGCTGCTAGTATGCCTCAGTCATTAGGCTGACTGATACCAGCATGTGGTACTGCATGCTGCAGATTCAACTCTGAAGCTGAAACATAAAATCCTCCCTGATGCTGGATGGCACAGACCTACATCTCTCCCCCCCCCCCCCCCCCGATCACATCTGGTCTTAATATAAAATGTGTCTTTAGAAATGACTCCTTGAAATCCTCCTTATTTTTCTATTTTTAAAATGTTGATTACATTGGTTTAATAATGGTTCCAATACTGAAGAGTGAAAAATCTGAAACTTTTTCTGCATACTTAGTGCAAGTTATGGGTGTGATTCTGCCAGGCTTTGAGGTCCCTCAGCTCCTACTGATCCCGCCCCCCCCCCCCCAGGCTTGAATCTTAAAAGCTCCAATTCTTCTCTACAAACCATCTGCTACTTGTTTGTGGAGCTGTAGTCCAAAACAAACTAAAATTTCAGAAAAACTAAGTTTATTCTGTTGTGTCTCTCCTTGAAAACCTCTAAGCGCCTCTACAAAAATAACTCTTGTATCATAAGTGGGAAAATCCCATTTAAGATCAAAGGACCCCACATCTTACCATGGAAAGCATAATTCCCCATTTAAATATATAGGCAGTTTTTCTTGTGACCCAGTGAGAGTTAGGAAACCTCATGGGCTTTATCTTCTGGAATTTTCCACAATATTCTTTAGTTAGGAAGAAGAGCTGAAATTAATGGGTAGCAGGTTTAAAACTAATAAAAGAAAGTTCTTCATACAGTGTGTAGTCAACCTGTGGAACTCCTTGCCAGAGGAGGCTGTGAAGGCTAGGACTATAACAGAGTTTAAAGAGAAGCTAGATAATTTCATGGAGGTTAGGTTCATAAAAGGCTATTAGCCAGGGAATAGAAATGGTGTCCCTGGCCTCTGTTTGTCAGAGGCTGGAGAAGGATGGCAGGAGACAAATCGCTTGATCAGTGTCTTCGGTCCACTCCCTCTGGGGCACCTGGTGCTGGCCACTGTCGGCAGACAGGCTACTGGGCTAGATGGACCTTTGGTCTGACCCAGTATGGACGTTCTTATGTTCTTAGTTCATCTGTCTCTCCATGGAGAGGGTGGGAGGTCTGGTCATCTTAACTTGTGAATGCCAAAACATTTTCTGGGAAGTTCTGTGGATCTTGGGGAATCCCAAAGAACTAGGGAATATGAGTAGAGGTCCAAGTACTCCTCAAATTGCCTGTTCTTCATGATAACACAGCTCCCAAATGGACGGTGATGATTCAGGAACCACTGTGACCTATTTCCTGTCCCTCAGGCAGGCTTGCATTAAATAGTTAAAGTATTGTCAGTAAAGGTGACTGCAGCATTTATGTAGCAAACATGATGTATCATCACATGGGGGGAATCGTAGGACAAGGTCAGAGCAACAGGAGGGGAAGGGAAGGTTAATTTTGCTACAGCTTTTTGGATTGAGGCCTGGGAAGAGAAGACACATGGGTGAGGTCAGAAAAGAGAAGGCATGTATTCACTCTTCAGGTGATTGTTCATGCCTTGTAATCAGTACAATTATGACAGATAAGTGAAATTCTAATGTCCAGGCCTATTTTTTTCTTACCTTAAGTATCAGATGGCAGTTCAAACCATCTCCTGTGGTCTATGCTACAGTATATATCCAAAGCAAATCACTTGTACTGTGGGATGGTGTGATTACCAATGATGTGCAAGTTACAATGCAAATCATTCTTGATGCAGTGCTGTACTCCACAGTATGTCCTCTTGTGAACTTAAATCAGAGGAGATCATGCTTGTTATGGTTACAGATCACAAAGGCCAAGTAATCTGAGAGACTGTTTTGTGTTTCTCTTTGTTGTACCATCCACCTCTCTTATCTGGAGTGGAGCCTGACAAGACAAAATGTTTAGAAACTTCCTCAGTGCTGCATGTGCAGTGCTGTGAAGTTCAGATCTCCACCTACAAAACAAGAAGAACATAGGTCTCCTTTGGAATTTATGTTCCTGTTGTGGCATATGTAGCTATGAAACTATGGTGCCTTTTTGCTTAGTGTCTATGGCACCTTTTATGTTTCTAAGCATTCTGCTTGTGTGTACACTTCAACAGCCATTTTGTTCTCCAATGTCATTGTAGCCTGGCAGAGGTTAGACACTGTATGCACTCTCCTGGAAACGTCATGCTTGTCCTTGTTTGATAGCTCTAAGGATGGATGCCAACACACTGAATAGCACCTTGCCCACTGCGTGGTCTTATTAACTTCAGTTAAGCTAGTGACAAAGTGAAAGCAGGCTATGCTGGTGTGGCTTCTATATAAACATTCCACATAAGAACAATATAGTGAATGATTAAGACAACATATACATGTTTAAAAGGATAGAACTATAGATATTGTGAATACATGAAGCATTCTCCATCAGATATTTGTTACCAACTGAGGATCTAGTCCTATCAGCATAACTTAATTGAAGCCAATGGAGCCATGCCAGGTAACACCAGCTGAATACCTGATAAATTCCTAGAAATTGAAAATATGTAGAATATTATTACTTACATTGGGTGGAGAATAAACTTAACAATGTAAGACTGTTGCCTACAGCCTCTTTTCTAGTGTTTTGTCTAGTTCAGTTTAAAATGAATCAAAGTGGGCCTAATTTAACTTTTTAATTGCCTGATAATTTCCCTTTAAAATTATTTTTGTTAGCACTCAAATAAAAGCCTGTGTTAATATTTTATAATTTGTGTAATGCACCCCGAGGCTCTAACCATATTGTAATAAATTGACTGAAGTGTTTACACAACTCTTGGTTTTTGGCTTCATGCCTTGTAGCAACACTCTGGGTGTGAGTCTAGGAGCAACACTGAAAGTATAAATTATGATGTTAGTTTGACAGTTCTCACTGTCTTGTGCTGTACTGATTCATTCCCCCTCCCCTTTAAAGATCCTAAAATCTTCACTAAGAAATAACATGAATCTTAATTTTACCCTATAATATTGATACTTTTGTATTACATGTCATATTCTCTAGATTGGCCAGGCTGTGCTCCATGCAGACCTATGTATGGAATGGACAGGAAAGAGGGCATTAGGACACCTTTAGTCACTTAATCCCAGGGCTTTGGGGTCATTGACATAAAACACAGCAGCTTTCAGGCTGCCTATTTCATGTGGAGATGCCCATGGCAGTCATGCACTCCAGCCATGCCCACTTTTCTCCAAGTGCCAGGGACCAAGGGTGAGAGGGATTCTTCAAAAGGTCGATTTCAATTTCTGTAGGGACTCACGCAACTCTCCAATGTGTGGCCCTCCTGACTGGCAGCCCCGTTCATCAGTAGATTGTTTCATTATTTTTCCAGCTCTGGTAGGATCTAGGGCGGGGTGAGAAACCTAAGGCCCAGGGGCTAGATGTAGCCCCTGGCTTGCCTGGATCTGGCTCCTGAGGCTCAGGGCTGTCCTCCCAGAATTGGGGAGCCCACAGTAGCACTCCAGCCCCACCTCCTGCTATCCCTCCACAGGGCTTTTAAGTCACAGGACGGGCTGATGATGGTGTCCTAAAACCCCTTTCTATTGTCAAATGGGTAAAGATTGAGAGCCACTGATCTAGAACACAGGCCACATTGCAGGATGGCTGAACACTTTAGACCGGGAGTTCTCAAACTCATAGCATGGACCATATCTTGATTATTAGATAAGCCACCTCACCTTGCATTTGTAACTACAGCACCGCTCTGTGACAACTACAATTGCTGCTGTAGAAATGTAATAGGAAAGGACTCCATGTATCTTTGGTGCCCCAAGTGTTCAGTCCTTTTTTCTTTAAAAATAGTTACAGTGCTTTTACTTTTCATTTCATCTCCCCCTCCTGTTTGCTCTCTTTCCTGCACCAGGAAACCGAGAGCGCCAGCACCAGGTAATGAGCCAGCTCACTGCAGACCACCAGCCAGTGCTTTAGAGGTATCAGTTTTAGGTTTGCCAGATGGTTTCAACAAAAATACTGAACACACTTGACATTACATCACAATCTACATTACATCTTATTTAGAAAATACCGGACATTTATATTTTCTCAATTTGTTTCCCGAACAGAAAGCTCAAATACTGGACTGTCCGGTTCAAAACCGGACACCCAGCAATCCTAATCAATTTTACAGAGTTGCTTTGCCATCTTCTTCCAAGTACCAGTTTTGTTGCACCTGATCAGCACTATCATGGTGTATATTTAAAGGTATTTATTTCTACAGTGTCTGTTGCTATATGGACTTCAGTCTTGGATTACATTGCAAAACAAAATCAGAAACAGTTAATCAAATGCTAAATAAAATGAATGAGACTTGTGTGGTGCCCTGAAGATCACTAGATTCAAGACCTGACTGATTGCCAAGAGGAGCAAATTCCAAAGGCAGAGGCAGTCGTCCGAGAAATCCCTGCTGCTGGCAATGGTGGGTCAGACTTAGGTATTGAGAGCAAGTGCCTCCCAGCTGATTCTGACTGCCATGGAGTGAGAGTCTGCTCTCGGATAACCATGTTCTAAGACAATTCGGGTCTCTAAAGATAATCCGTAACACCATAGACGCATGCAGACGTGAACAAGAAGGCAGTGCTGAGACTTACCTATTGCCCACTTACCTATTCCCTCCGTTCTGCATCAGCTAGAGCTTCTCTGTGGAGTAGCCCTAAGTAGAGCCTGTGAGACTAGTCACGCTGGCTGGTAAGAAAGCTGTGGAGCACAGTAGCAAGGCTTGCAATTTGAGAGAAGTGACCACATTCTCCTAGCATGCTATGTGTGGTGAAAGGCTGTGTGGGCTGCTTGCATAACAGAGCCTGGGAGCAATCATGGAGTGAATAGGACCACCAGGCTGCAAACTGTTGTTAAAAGGCAGGTGTATCTTCAATAAGCAGTGCAGGCAGCATCTCTGTCTGTTGCATTTAAAGCTTCCTCAGTCCACAAGTGTTGCTTACCCAAGCGTTGCTTACCCAAGCCGTTCACTTTCAGCCAGGTTCCTGTTTCATGCCGAGGGAATAATAACTAAGGCCGTAGTGTCTGGGGCCAGTGAAGAGAGAATGCACAGGTGAGCCTCGTCAGTGCATCTCAAGGCCTCTGAGTCTCACTCTTCTGTTGGCAACAAATAAGCTTTGACTAGAAGAAGTGAGCAGATGAAACTTTGCGAGATTTCACAAGGGTGGGTCTGCAGGCAGAATGGATAAGAATCAGGATGCACACAGGTATCAATGTTCGTGAATTGCAGCTTGTTATAACCTTCAAATACATGTATAAGCCTGTCTCTCTAACCTACCTCATTGTTCACTGATTTTCTGCATAAAGTTTACTGGAAGAAAGTTAAAATGGGTCTAATTATGCATGGATTGCTACATAAATCAGATGGAGAAGTTGGCTAGATCAAGACTGACAGGAATGTTATCTTCACAGGAGAAGCTTGTATAGAGAAAGCTGATGTTGCAGATGTCCTCCATTCAGTCTGTTTTGAGGTTCCAAACTTGAAGACACACACAATTCAGTATCAGTTTCATGGGCACATTCTTCCTATTTTGGAGTTAGCACAGAAAGATCTTGAAAGCAGTAGCTACTGGCAGTAGCCCAATGCAGTATATCTTATAGGTCCTTTCCAATTGCAAAAGCTCTAAGTAAACATGCCCAAATGTAAGGATGGTTAGTGGATTCAAATATTAAGTTGAATTGTCAGAAAATAGTGAAGCAAACTATGTATCATTTGGGGGTTGACTTCTGGGGGGTTTGTATTATTTTTTAGTTTTCTGATTATTTTTCAAGGAATTTATCTCCGGAGTATCTTTCACCAGTTTAAACCTCACCAACAGCTCTTGCAACACTGAGGCAGAAAACAAATCTGTAATTCTAAATTGCAAATTCAATAGTTGTTATTTTATTAGGGTCTATAAAATGTGTAATACCGAATGGCTGTCAGAGGAGTACTAATCTTATATGTATACAGCCAGGTTCCAAGCTGATGTAAATCACCTGTATCTCCACTGAAGCCAATGTGGCTATTCAGCTGTACATCAGCAGAGAAGCTGAGCCTAGAGGTTGTAAAGCAGGGCTAGGCAAGATGTGGCCGCAGGCTGGGTCTGGTTCACCTAACACTTTGATCTGGCCCACAGACTGCATCTGGCCACTTTTTATTTATATCCTGCTGCCCATGCCACTGAATTTACAGGCAGTGGCTCAGGCAGCCGGATCCTATTTAAATGGATCCCAGCTCCCAGTCACAGTGCTACCCTAGCAGAGGCTAGAGCCATGAGCCATTTAAATAAGCACAGCAACCCCAGGCAGCTTCCTGGCAACATGGTAGTGGCAGACCCGTGAGCCCTTTGCTGTGTTTTTAATTCAAAGCCTCTGGCCCCAGACAACTCTGGGGCAGAGGTTAGTCCCCAGCTCCTGCCTCTGGCCCCGCCCCTCCTGGGGAGTGGAGCCAGCCCGTGACCCCATCCCAAAATTCATGAAGTGGCCCCTCTGCAAAAATTATTGCCCATCCCTGTTGTAAAGTGTCCTTACTTTACTTTACAAGAGTTCAATGGAGCTTTGCCAGTTTATAGTAGTTGAGGATCTAGTGCTTAATATGTTGGTGTGATATGGGTACATCACTGAAATATTGCTGCTTTACACCAGCTAAGGATTTGACTCATTTTATGTAACTAAGATTACATGTGTGCTTGCTGGTATATGAGTACATATGTAAATAGTGCATATAAATACAGATGTGTATACTATATATCGGGGTGCCTCTGTGTGTGCGCATGCGTTTGTGTGTATATATATAATGTGTATGTTTCATTTTGCTGTGTGTTGATGTGCAAGTTGATAGATATAAAATCTCAAATACGGTAGCTTGCTGGGCCAATGCGGTTTAAACAGAGGAGAAAAACTAACTGGGGAAAAAACCTTCATGGTTTGGGTTTAGTTAATATTTACAGAATCTCCCGCTTAACAGTAACAGTATCTGACGGGCTGACATTCATTTGCCAAACTCAAAATGCCATTTAGACTTTGCTTTTACATCAGGAACACGGCTAACAATTGTCTGGGTAGCACATTCATGCTTCTCTAGACAATGTTATTGTCAGTGCAGACTCCCTAGTGAAGGCTTGGTGGCGTCTCATGGTCCCATGTAGAGTGGGCCAAAACTTGGAATTTCTGTTTTGCAGGAAGTTTTGACATTTTGTAAATTATTTTGGTTTGGGATTGAAACATGACTGAATGTGACTGATTGAAACATTTTGTCTTCTCTAAAGCCAAGTGTATCCTTGTTGCAGGGGCGCTGGAACAATTTTTATAATGGGGGTGCTGAAAGACATTGAACCAAACTGTAAATGCTGTATATAATGGAAACACTTCAAACCAAAGAGCTACCCCACATTCCAGATCCTATGCTTTGCTGTGTTGTAATGAAATAGTTTGGACTATTAGTTGACACTTGGATCTAGAAAAAAAAGATAAGCACTCAGTATGCATATTAGGAACTGATCTTTACAATATCCTTGTGTTACCCTCGAAAAGTGATTCCAGGTAATTGTAAACAGCTGTTCCTCCTATGAATGCACAGATATTTCTGAAAGGAAATCTGTTTCAACAAAAATTTTCCAACCAACTCAACTCCTGTCTTCCTGTGGCTATGAAAGGAATTTGTTCTTTTAGACAAAATGAATTATGAACAGGCTATCTGACATCTTGACTCAGACACTGTATCTTATTTGCAAATGTGTTTTTGAAGAGTTTGTATTAAAAAAAAAAAAGATTTATTGCCTAAAATTCTTTGGGAGGTTTTCAGTCCTAGTGCCTGTTATGATCTATTCCATGTACACACCAAACTGCTGATGACACTGCAAGAAATATAAGCTATGGAGCGAACTTGCATCTGAAGTGAGTTTAACACAGTTCCCATGGGCTAGAGCAGTGGTTTCCAAACTTTTTGGCATCACACCCCCTTTTTGATTTTTGAGAAACCCTCACACCCCACCCCCAGCAAAACTTGTTGAGCAAAAAAAAAAAAAAAAAAAAAGGAACCGACTGGGGTGGAAAAACAAAAATAGCAGCAAAACTTGCCTCACGCCCCCCTGGAATTTCTTCACGCCCCCCCAGTTTGGGAACCCAGGGGCTAGAGCAAAGGGAGGCTCTGTTCTGGTTGTTTATGGATCATGAGAGTTCTAGGCCAAGGTAGTGATGTGCTCACAGCAAGTCAGCAATTGATAAGCCACTATTTCTCAAAGTTTGAGGTGTTTCTTCTGAAATGGCATGAAGGAGTAGATCGACAACCCAGAGAGACCTCTCTGTTATTTTCCAGAGTTACAACATTTTGTTTTTTAAAGTGAATCCATGGCTGTTATAGTTGCTGAGGGAACTTTAAAAATGGAAAGTATGTCTAACTGATGATGAGAAAGCCTCAAAACAATAGATTTGAGCTACAAACTGTTCCATTAATTTCAATAGGTGCTAATGATGATACTTTAGATATCAACATTGCTAACTAGTTTTCTGCTCATCAAAGCATGGAAGAATGGGGAAGATTATTATGGAGATTTACACCAATGATTACCAAAGTGTGCTTGGGTGCAGAACGTGAATGCATTAAGATATGTAGACCTTTAATGACACATGGTGGATTTGCTGGGAGGGGGGGAGAGGGGCGTATGATTGGTTACATTTCCCTGAAACAGGGCTCAGTTTTAAGAGTTTGAGAAACACTGCGATGGAGGATTCTGCTAACTGGGGAAGTCTGTTTTAGTGTTTGACAAGCAGCAGATGCCATGTCACTCTTGGTACTGAAGATAAAGGATTTAAGCCTGATTTATGGATTTTTTTTCCCCCCAATATAGCTGTGGTAGTTAGGGTTGTGATTTTTGTATTGAAATCCATATAGCTATATGAGACAGCCTCTAGTGCAAATGTGCCTTGTGTCAGTATAATTTATTCCCTTTCCAAAAAGGAAATAAACTACAGTATACGCTATAAACACATTTATACTGGCATAGCTGCATCTACACAGGCAGTGAGGGATTTGAGCTTTACTGCTCAATGATACCAGTATACTATATGAGCATAGTATACAACTTTTATGTGCAGACAAAGCTTTTACTTATGTTTATATTTAACAAAATTTTATTTTCATCATAGCTTATTATGTTGGTTTTGCTCTATGTAGGCAGCAATCTCAGGCATATTACATCTGAGTGAAGTAAAAAATCAAGAAGCCTGAAGGCTCAAGCCAGCTATCCACACAGCACTAAAGCAGATGCTCTTGAGACTGTATAAGCTTTTTACAAATTACTAATTTTTCTTTAACATTAAAGTAAACAGATTCCCATGGGCTTCAGTGGGCATTTGGTTGTGTCCCGTGTGAATTTAATGCTTTAGAAGCCAGGGAGACTCAAGTGCTGTTTTTAAACATAGACTAAATATGGAACAATTCACATATTTGGGGAGAGTCATCACTGATGAAGGATTCAAGGCATGCATTCTGGCAAGAAGTGTGCAAACAGTAGCAGTACTGGCAAAGCTAAAGCCAGATTGGAGGAACAAGGACATTTCCCTGGAATCCAAATGGAAATTGCTGCACATGCTGGTTATCTCCATTTTTCTGTATTTGTGTGAGACATAGACAGAACTTGATCAGAAATTACAGATAGAGATGAGATACTTCTGTAAAATCCTGGGCATCTTTGACATCAACTACATCCCTACTGAAGAGATCTTCAACATCATCACCCAATGAACTGGGTATATGAAGACCTCTTGGTGACCAAGAAGAAAGGCCGGCTGAAGTGGCATGCCCATGTAGCAAGGTCATGTGGCCTATCCAAGATCATCCTCCAAAGGACAGTACAAGGGAAGAGAAGAAGAGGCAAAGAGATGAACTAACAATGTAAAACAGTAGACAAAAATGGACTTTGTGGAGACTCAAGCACTGGCACACAACCATTGGAGGTTGAGACGGTTGATTTCTCTTTCCTGATGGTGTCCCAATGACCAATGCAATCACTTGTGTAGGAACCAAAGCAGAACATAGGTGGACTACTTAAGGAGCAGGTTGGAAGCCACAAGCCTGGAGAAGTTCTGCCCTAGTTTCCTTGCTTAGCAGGAGATATCTGCCATGATGTTACCTGCCTGTGGACAAATATGGCAAATTTAGGACTATGTTTATTCCTACAAAGGGAATTTTCTAGCCCCAGCTGCAACTTATGTTGCCTGCATGCACAGATTACACCACCCCATTCCCATCACTCACCGTGATTAAGGTGCTTGTTGAGACGTGTTCCTTGCAAGGATCAGCAGGACAGCGAGTGAACGTGGTGGGAAAGGGGTTTGTAAAAGTAAAAAGTTACAATGCAGGACTCATATTAGACTCCTTTTTGTGCTTTCTGTCCAATATCAGAGACCTTGGTGGTCCCGTTGCACACTGCCGTGGAGCGCGTGCTACAGATAAAGCGGTGCCCTTGCAGAAATAGGGAGGATTTGGTTTATGAAGTGCTAAATCAGTCATTGAATAAGGACAGACGTTGGGAACAGTGCTTGGAAAGAGAACTCAGGACCTGCAAGGACAGCCAGGCCTTTGCCAGGCAGGCCACAGAAGGCGTGATCAGAGTCATAGAGGAATAGATTGAGATCCTGAAGGGCTTGGTGAAGCAGCACAGTGAGTGAACACAGGTTGCGCCCCAACCCCATGGAAGATTCATAATTCCACGTATAGCAACCTCCCCCCTCTCCCCCACCCTATCACATTCTTTTTCCTTTTCTGGGAGTCCATATTTTCCCATGCACTCCATCCCATTCCCAACTGTGATTATGATGCCTGGACCTACACACAACGGTGAGCCTTTGCCAGCGCTTCCGTTACCATGTGGGTGGGAGAGGCATCATTGTGTTTCAGTGCACCGCTTTTTTACGAATAGAGGCACACTTTTTCAGAACAATTCAATGCGTTTATTTACTGCTTAATAGTATCACAGACCAGTCACTGAGTTCCTAGGTGCCGGCATTGAAGGCATGTTCCTGATTATGTGTTGCATTGAAGGTCTGAAGGGTTCACGGAAGCAGATACTACAGAAGTTTATTTCAGTGCCCCTCATTTTCACAGGGCACCCTCACAACCTCCCTGATGTTGACGGTAGCCCTTTGAGCTCCTCCGACAGCTCTAGTGTCTGGGTGCTCAAACTCTGCAGCCAAGTGCTGTGCCTCAGTGCTCCACCCTGCAGCAAACTGTTCCCCCTTAGATTCACACAAATTATGCAAAGTACAACTTTGCATTATAGCCATGGGAATATTGTCTTCAGTGAGGTCCAGCCTGCCAAAAAGACACCTCTATCTCACCTTCAATCTCCTACAGGTGCATTCAATCACTATATGGCACCTGCTCAGCCTGTTGTTAACCTGCCCCTTACTGCAATCCAGGTGCCCTGTGTATGGTTTCATGATCCAGGACTGAAAGTGTAAGCTGGATCTCCCGGGATCACAGTGGGCATTTCAGTCTTCAGCCACACCTGCATGACAATGCAATCCCACTGCTCGGTGCTGGTTTCCCTAGCCTAGAAGTGATGGTCTACCCTGCACAGTTGCACTTTGTCTGTCAAATGCAAGGATAGGTTGCCACTGCCCATCGTGTGCACATTGTCAAGCTCCTCCAAGTCTTCTTACTCTGTCAGTAACTTCAAAATGATCTCTGCTGCAGTGTGTGAGCGACAGTTAACAGAGTGTGCAAGGGAAATGCAGGATCCATTCTCTCTCACTGCACAGCAAGGAATGGCAGTTAGAAAAAAGATGTGAAAACCCTGGAACAAAGCAATGCCCGAGGGACATTTTGCATGGTCCCATAATGCTCCACGCTTTTTTCCAAGGTTCCACAATATCTAGCAACAAATTGTGTTGCCAGGCACTGTTGGTACATACCCACAGTGCATTACTCTGGCTGTCAACAGGGGAGCTAAAGACACGGACACAATTCGTTGAGAGAGGGAGCAAATGTAAACACACTTTGGCAATTTTCTTCATGTTGACATTAGTTTTCTTGACAAAACTCATTAGTGCAGACATAACCTTAGATTGTTGTTGTAAATTAGGCAAATGGCTTCAAGTAAAAGAAGTACAAAGTGACCCAAGCTATTCTTGAGATTTATAAAAGTTTTGAAAAACATTAGTTTTCATTTTTACCTGCTTCAGCACTTTCAGTTGTTCTAGTTCTAGTTGAAACCAGAAGTAAACGTGCTGTAATATAAGAACCACTGAGCTCTTTAGCAAAATCATGGTTTCACTGAATTTTTGTGGCCCAGAAACCTGGTGGTGGTGTGTGTTTGTTTCCCTTTTTCTTTCCTCATGTAAGTTTCTCTGATGTTTTGTGTAAATCTTGTCTTTCATTCTGAGATACTGGATTCTTCTCATTGGGAAATATTTTTCTTTAGGCAAGATTTGTCCTTAGGTGTGTAGACAGTAAAAATGTAACTTGCCAAATATGTATACATTGAAAATTCCTGGAAATCCATAAAGAATATATTGAATACCACGTACTTTGTTATATTGGAAGGCAGGAGGGTTTGTTTTTTAGGGAGTTCTTAAAAGGCCAGATGCTGTTTACTGTCCCTAAATGAAGAAGATGGTTTAGATCAGTGGTCCCCAACCTTTTGGGGCTGCCGGGTGCTTGGGGGCAGGGCCGCTCACACGCCGGGCACCTGGGGGCAGGGCCACACATGCGCCTGGGGGCAGGGCCACCCATATGCTGCGTGCCCAGAGCTGGCGCCACCCATGCGCTGTACTCCCGGGGCTAGCGCTGCAACTGTGCTGCATGCCCAGGAGTGGGGCCGCTCATACGCCGCACGCCTGGAGCTGGAACAGCCCATGTCCCGTGCGCCTGGGGGCGGGGACGCCACTGCCTATGCCCTGCGTGCCCGGAGCCGGCGCCTGTGCCACGTGCCCAGAAACCGGCAGCGCCCATGCGCCATGCGCCCGGGGGCAGGGCCGGCCCCGATCACTTGGTGGGCTCACAGAAATGGCCCCGCGGGTGCGTTGGGGACCACTGGTTTAGATCGTATACTTGACAAACTCGCACTTCCCCTGCTCTGTGGCTTGTGTCAGCCAGCAACTACCCACACTCCCATACCATTACAGCAGTACCTAGAGTAGGGATGTTAAGGACTAGTCGACTATCTGATAAGCAAATGCTTACCAGATAGTCAGTTGACTAGTGGATTTCCCTCCCGTCCCCCACACCTTGATGCCTCTATCAGATCGAGTCCCTGAGTCCCCCGCTGACCCTGGGCTCCATGCTGCACTGCCACTTTGAAATGCACAAGAGCCACTGCTGGGAACTCTTGTACATTTCAAAGCTGGCACGCTGCATGCAGCCTGGAGTCAGCAGGACTTCCTGCTGACCCTGAGCTGCAGGCAGAGTTCTGCATTCCTCCTTTGAAATGTACAAGAGCCCCAAGAGAAGTGCCTGTCGACTAGTCAGTTTCCTGCCTGTCAACAGGAATTTCCATTGACTACTCGACTAGTCAATTAACCATTAGTTAATGTCCTTAATCTAGAGTCTTCAACTAGGATTGAGCCCCATTATGCTAGATGCTGTAGAAATACATATTGTAAGAGCTTGTCTACACTTGAAACACTACAGTGGCAGAGTGCAGCTGCATTCCTGTGTAGACATTACTCCCTGTGATGATCAGAAAGGTTCCCCCATTGCTGTCATTAATTCTCCTCCACGGTAGCTAAACATGTGCAGTTGGTGAAGGCATTGCTGTGGGAGGCTAGCCCCCAGCTCCACTTCCAGCCATGCCCCTTCTGAGCCCTGCTGGGGCTCTTGTACATTTCAAAAGTGGAATGTGGAAGTGCCTATCGACTAGTCGATGGAAATTCCATTGACTACTTGACTAGTAAATTAATCGCTAGTTCACATCCTTACTGCACATCTGACTGCCTAAGGCTGGGGTCACCATCAGGTGAGGCTGGGGCTGCAGCACAGCAGCCTGATTTCCCCAGCCACTGGGGTGGGATGGGGCCCAGCAGCCTGGCTTCCCCCAGACGCCAGGGAGGGATGGGGCCACCGCCCAGCAGTTCAGCTTCCCCCAGTCACTGGGGAAGGCTGGGGCTGCGGCCTGACAGCCCGGCTCCCACTGGCCACCAGGGAGGGATGGGCCTCGGCATGGCAGCCTGGCTTCCCCTAGCTGCTGGAGAAGGATGGTACCAGGGCTGCTGGACGGCAGTTACGGTGGCTCTCCTCATGGCCAGGGAGGATCTGGTGGGGTGTGGGTGAGACTTGGCTCCAGGGGCAGAGCTTCAGGCGGAAGCAGCAGGGCTGGAGCTAGCCTTCCCCAGCTGGGCTTTCAGCTGCCGCCCATGCTCAGGGACGTGAATTATACATACCTCTGAGTGATGCAGTTAAATTGACTTAATCGCTGCTGTAGACAGGACTAGGTCAGTGGGAGAAGTCTCCTCTCGACCTAGCTACTGCCTCTCTAAGAGGTGGATTACCTGCATGGAACCCCTTCCCGTCAGCATAGGTAATGTCTACCTAGAAGTGCTACCGTGGCTCAACTACAGCCAGACTGCTATAGCATTTCAAGTGTAAACAAGCCCTAATAGGCGTCTTTGTCATCCTTTCAGTTAGAAAGCATTCGTCGGAAATCCTTGCGAGCTCATTGTCTGAATTGACCTATTATTCATAATCACAGGCCGTACAGTCTGGCAATTAAGTGTAGCAGTCTGCTGTGGCAGTTCTCATCTGAGATGTTAGCAAGCTGGTGTGCAGAGACTTGGGGTCTTTCCTTTGCAAAATGAGATGGTTTCAGGAAACGTGAGTGAAGGCTTCCAGACCCATGTGGAATTAACCAGGCACCTGGTTCTGCCAGTCACCTGGTGTTTTGAAAACTTGTAAACTGATTGTGATGGGTGTTGCTGAGAATACCCACCACACAGGCTCCTGCGCTGCTGATGCTTTGGCTGCAAAACTTCGTTTCAGGCCAAACATCGATTCAGTCATCTGTGGCCAGCATACCTGGAATAGCTTTACGCTCAGCAAACTGATCTAAGTGTGGACTGCTAGCGCATAGTCATTTTTAATTAGGGATGGGCCTTTGCCCAAACCTCAGATCCAACCCCCCCCCCCTCCAAACTCTGGGGGAGACAAGGTCCAGTTGTGTGTTTTTAACTAGCATAATTTAATTGCAGTCACCCATGCAGTGCCAAATCCTCCACTGGTGTAAATGGATGCAGCTCCTGTCACCTCAGTGGAGCTGCACTGCGTTATGTGGGCTGAGGAGCTGCAGCATTGTCATCCCCAACTCAAAGCGTTCCCAAACCATATGCCATGAGATTGGTTTAAGAATGTGGCCCTTTAAGAAAAACATCAATATTGTGAGATGCATAGGGGATGCGTCGGGGGCATGAGGAGGTACGTGCCCCAAACACTGTGGACTTGTGGAGAGGGGTGGGTCTGGTGCCAGCAGTAGTGGTCCGGCCCCGCCTTCCTTCGCCCCACTCACCGGCAGCAACAGGGCAAGCAAAGCAACGGCTCCAGCTTGCTGTGCTCCTCTGGCCATATCACTTGGGGGAGGGGCGGAACCATCCCCACACTCTGGCAGGAAGCAGAGCGATGCATCCAGGGGAGCAAAGCGCGGGGCTGTGTTGTTCCATTAGCCTTGCTGCTGGCAGCGATTGTGGGAAGGTGGAGGTAGGCCATCCTGCCAGTTCCCTGAGCTGCATCGCTGGGGAAGAGAGAAAAGGTGGGGAAGGGGCGGAGCAAGGGCAGAGAGGGGTGGGGTGGGAGTGGAGGGGGGGTTGTCCTGGTTCTTCCCCAGGCTGGTGGGTATAACATGGTCGGTGGCCCCCCTGCCTCCCTCCACCTCTGGTGAGAGGTATGATAGTATTCGAAGGGTTGGCAATACTATATCCAGCCTAGAATTTTCTGTATTATGCGAGCAGTGAATTCGTGTGTAGTGAATGTCCATCTAACACCTAGTGAAATGCAAGTCCTGTCTTGTTTCACAGTAATGCATGTTGCAAACTGCATTTCTGATTACATTTCTGTGTTTTATAGTGAAGTTATTCTGTGATGAAAGTGACTTCACTGGATTAGGATTTCAAGGCAAGAATGATAGTGTTGCACTAGCAATGCCATAGCTACTTCTGAGATTGTGAAGGCACTTTTATTATACAGTAAACAGTTATTTTCAGCACTCACTAGTTTGATACAAATTGACCTTTCTCTAGAGTCAAAGATGATTTAGAAAAAAAAAAGTTTGAGAAAGGAGGCAGACTTGTGTAAAGTTCCATTGAGGTCATAACATGGAAGGTTTTTTTTCGTCAGGCGTCAAGAAGTGCATGCTGATTTCTAGTAGTCAAGGATCGGGGACTCTATTTTTAGTAAGCTAATTTGGGTCAGAGAAACCAAATGATTATTAAACCTCTTCAAACTTGCTCTGGATACAGCAGTGCTAACTTCATCCAAATCTGGTTAACTTGCCTGGTTTGAGGTTTTGATGGAAACACACAGCTCAGAGAAGATGTAGAGGTGAATTTGTCTGGAGCTGTCTCACAACAGTCTCTACCTCACTTTTCTACAGGAAATCTCCTAAGGGGAATATGTGGTTTTTTGTTGTTTTGTCGCTCTTCCCCTCCCAGCCTGTCCTCCAGATTGGGAAACGTTGTCTTAAAGAGACCACCTACGTTTTAAAGAAATAGAGAACTCCGTGAAAAGTACAGGCCAGAGCTTATTTTTAAGGGTCAGCTCTCAACAATATTTATCTAGTTGTTTGAGCTGGTGTTAGGCATAATTTTAACCACAGAGAAGAATAAAGCATTCACATGTGAGGCCTGGGAAAGAAGGTTACCTCTGTAAAATCTAAAACAACTGAAAGAATTCCAGCAACAGGAAAGGAAAATGCCTGGGAGACCTATGAGGTATGGTAATGAACATGGCAGAGAGAGAAACCACTATATGTAGGGTGATGCTGGGATGGGGCTAAAGTGCTCTCAGACTTGTTTTATATATGGGTGGGGGCGAGGAGCTGCAAATAGCACCATTTCAGGAGATTTCATCATATTCCTAAAATGGAGAACTGAGATGATGGAAAATGGAACTCTGACAAGAAAATGATGTTTTCCCTTCAAACTACTCCAAGGTTCCTTAGGGTTGCTGCTCTTCTAATTTCACATGTGTGTGAAAAAAAAACAGAAAAAGAGGGAAGAAAAGATACCCAGTAATTTGGAGCAGAGGCCTCCTTTTCTCACTATTGTACTGAATTGGAACATAAATTATAGGCTATCTGTGTCAGGGCTCTTTCACTATGCTGCTGTCCCAAGAGTGCCAGTGTAAGATAATCCTCTTGAGTTCACAGGCAATGTGTTATTAACAAAAGCACAGAGGTTACATTTTACTGGTGTCTTGGGGACCTTTGTTCTAAATAGGTAATATCAGCTAGGGGCCACATAATCTCTCTCTGGAGCCTAATTTATATATTCATTATGCAGACACCAGATTATTCAACTACATTGAATTATTGATCTGATTTAAAGCCCACAAAAGCAAGGAAGATTAAAAGTTAAGGGTGAAAATTCAAGCAAACAATCTAGCTTTACGTAGCATCATTTAAAAACAATTGCGTGTTTTATGGTAAGAGCCAAATTCTGATCTAAATCCAGAGTTACTGCTGAATTACAGTGGAATTACTCTTGGTTTATATAAGTTTAACTGAAAGCAGAATTGGACACAGTTTGTGTCCACCTGGATATCAGTCCTTCAATCACATTTTCATTTGGCTCATGAGTTTTTTATTTAAAAATGTCTGTACGTATTTTTAAAACTCCACAGATACACTTTCTTGTTATGGAACATCAGGTAAATTCCTTCAGAATTGTTTTTTAAAATGTAATATGTACCAGACTTGGATTATAACTAAGGTAATAAATTACTTAATATAACCCATAAAGATTTTTCTGCTTCGAGTGCTTGCTCATGTCAATTCCAAGTAGGTATGTGCATTGCTTCTTGTTCTGTCATCTGCCACCACTGAGATTAGCCTAGATCCATCCTTTTTGGAACTCCTTTTCGTGTAACTGAAGGCTACTATCAAATTCCTCCTCCCCTTCTCTTCTGCAAACTAAATAAACCAGTTCCCTAAGCCTCTCCTCATAAGTCATATGCCCCAGCCCCACCATTTTTGTTGCCCCCTACTAGACTCTCCAATTTGTCCACATACTTTCTGCAGTAGGGTGCCCAAAACTGGACACAGTACTTCAGATGTGGCCTCACAAGTGCAAATGCTGGCAATGCTCCTACTAATGCACCTCAGTATGTCATTAGCCTTCTTGGCAACAAGGGCACATTGTTGACTCATATCTAGCTTCTCATCTATTCTAATTCCTAAGTCTTCTGCAGAACTGCCACTTATCCAGTCAGTCCCCTGCCTATAGCAGTGCATGGGCTTCTTCTCTCCTTAGTAGAGTGCACTTACCCTTTATTGAACCTCATCAGATTTCTTTTGGCCCAATCTGTCTAGGTTATTCTGGACCCTATCTCTGCCCTCCAGCATATCTACCTCTCCTCTCAGGATAGTGTCATCTACAGACTGGCTTTGGAGCACTCCGCTTGATACCGGCTGCCAACTAGACATTGAGATGTTGATCACTAACTATTGAATGTGACGATCTAGCCAGCTTTCTGTCCACCTTATAATCCAGTCATCCAATTCATACTACTTTAACTTGCTGGCAAAAATATGATGGAAAACCATATCAAAAGCTTTGCTAAAGTCAAAGTAAATCATGTCCACTGCTTTCCTGATATCCATATAATCAGTTATCTCATCATTGAAGGCAAATCAGGTTGGTCAGGCATGGCTTGCCCTTACTGAATCTATGTTGACTGTTCCTGATCACCTTCCTCTCCTTCAAGTTTTTCAAAATACATTCCTTGTAGATCTGCTCCATGATTTTCCCAGGGACTAAGGCAAGGCTGTATGGTCTTTTGTTCCCTGGAGTCTCCTTCTTCCCTTTGTTAAAGTTGGACACTGTATTTGCCTTTCTCCCCATTGTCTGGGATCTCACCCAATCACCACGTGTTTTGAAAGATAATGGCCAAAGAGTTGTGCCTTTATGGTGGTGTATATAGCTTCACTGTCTCTTCAGTTACCTTTTTACTGCCTATAATCATTGTTGGAGGTGTGTTCCTTCTCTCTCGCAGGGGTGGCAGATAGAAAAGGCAGGGGAAGTATACCTGCTGTAGGCATACTGGGGGCAGAGCATTGCTGCCTCCAAGCACGCTCCCTCCCTGTGCCCCAGGGCAGAGGAGGTTGGGGCTGTGCTCTGCCCACCATCCCTGTGCTCTGGGGCCAGTGCAGTGGCAAGTGCCAGTGCAGTGGACCTTCTGGACTCCATGGGCATCCCCCTAGAGGTCCTAGTCAGTGGCCTCAGAGGGACAGGCTACTCTACTACCCGGGGACTGTGAACCACCCAGTGGTACCAAGGTCAACACTGGGCTCAACACAGAGCTGACCCCAGCCTTGAGATGGAGGTTGCAGCACAGGGCAAACATGGCGAGCCAGAAGATCAGAAAGGCCCTGTTCTGCCAGAGGTGTCATCTCTATCCTCTCCGGATGAAGCAGTGACAGGGACTTCATTGGCTGTGGCCCCTTTGGTCAACAGAGCTCATCAGGAGATGTTGCAGAGGTTGGCCCAGCCTCTAGGATGCCAGGCAGAGGAAGTGAGGAAGTCAGTGGATCCCATGGTGGACATCTTGTCTCTCATAAAGACACCTGCTTCTGTTCCCCCCAATAGCTAGGGAGACTGAAAGTGCTTCATACCCTAAAAGGGACAGGGTCAAATGTCGGGAAAAAAACCCTCTTTCGCATTATTATAATCGAGGTTTACAGGGTCTTGCGAAAGAGGGTTTTCTTCTGACATTTGGCCCCATGTATATGGGGCCAAATAGCGGCAAAACCTCTTCCGCAAAAAGAATCGGAAGAAGATATGCAAATGAGAGTGCAATTTGCATATCTTCTTCTGGAAGAAAAAAGGCAGTGTAGCCATAGCCTGAGGGCTCAGGGCTGTTTCTGCAGCAGACTGATTCCAAGCTCTATAGCCTTAAAGATTTAAGGGCAACGCTGAAATCTTTGAGGCTTCATACACTAGTAGCTGCACAGAGAGAGCTCTTCAAACCCTTGTTGTCTCCTCCTCATTTTTACCCCACACAACAGAGGCAGAACTACTCTAGAAAGTGGTTCTTCAGAAGCAACACACAGAGGCCTTCCCAGGCCCATCTAACCACAGCCAGGGCTCAGCGAAGCAGTGCTCGCTCCAAACATGCCTTTTTGAAGGTGCTCTTCAGGGCGACTCACCAGTCCAGAGCCTGGATTCTTCTTTGTGCTTCCTCAACCATCTGTCCCACTTCAATCATGCATGGGCCCAGATAACCTCAGACCCCTACGTATTGCACACAGTGGCAGTAGGATATTCTCTCTAATTCTGTTCCTCCATGGCTCCAGATGAAGTCTAAGGGAATGGGATCTGCAGCTACTCAGCCCGACTGCAAAAACCAGGGTCAATGTGTCTGTCAAGGGGTATGCTTCCCTTGGGCGGGCTCCTTAGGTTAAAGTCCCCTCCCGGGTTCACTTATCAGTGTCCATATGCCCAATGGCTGGAGTTCGAGTCTCAGTTCCCACTCTGTGAGAGTAAATGTGGCTCAGCAGCCTGAGTCCTTATAGCGCTCCCCTCTATTGGGGTAAATACGGCCCTGAGGCCTAGTCCATAGACCTAAGGGAAACTACCTCTGCCTAGGAGTGCTGCAGAGGGGGGTAGGTCCCAGCCCAGGACCCTGTTGGCAGTGGCTTGGTCCATTGCAAGCTCAGCGGGGAATCCCACCGCAACACACTGAGCACTTGGGGGTCAATTCCCCACCCTGGGGCACTTCCTACCACTCTGCGTATCTCACCATCGCCCTAATTCCAGGCTGCCATCTGGGCTGTGGCTGTCACTGTGGCAGCAGCTGCTGTTGGGGATGTGGTGGATGCTGCGTTGGGTCAGGCTGCGCCTTCTCCTCTGACTGGAGCTCTCTCTCCAGGTCCTTCCCCTTCTGTGGTCAGCCTCGAGTGAGCTGCCTCAGGGCCTTTTATACTCAGGCCTGCCTGTGAGCATGCATTGCAGAGCCATGGGGGAGGGTTTTTTTCAGCCAGCTGGGCCCAGCCTGCAGTCTGTTCTACAGTGCGGGGCTGAGATGCCCCATCACAGTGTCTCAAAATCAATAAAAATTGGTGCAACTTACTTCAGCTTCTCTGTCGGGAAAATGTGGCTAATATTCTTCTGCTTTGCAGGGTTGTTGGGAGGCTAAGTTCATCAATGTTTATAAAGCACTTAGAGCTCGTTGGCTGGAAGAGGCTATGAAAGTGTGGAAGATCATTTTATGTAATTTTTATGAGAGATATGGGCTACTAATTTGTATTTACTATTTTCCTACATAGGTCTTGATTTTAAATTATATCTTGTGTTAGAATTTAAAGGATCCTGGATCAGTCTGAGAGATGAGGATACAGTGAAAGGAGAGCATACCAAATAGCATCCCGGACGAGGAGCATCTTCAGTAACCTCTTTCATTTGTTAAACTTGTGAATACCTTATTTTTATTGTCTTTGTAGCCCTTTTCAAATCTTGGTTGCACAATTTGTGTGCATGATTTATCCCTGTCATATAAGGAGATACATTTGCACACTGGGGCTATGTCTATACTGCACAGTTATTTCAGAATAAGCTATTCTGGAATAGTTATTCCTAAAGGCTGTGTCTACATTGGCACCCCTTTCCGGAAAAGGGATGCTAATGAGACCAGTCGGAATTGCAAATGCTGAGGGGATTTAAATACTTTCAAGTAGGAATAAGGGATCTTGCAGAAAAGGGCTTATTTTCCGCAAGATCCCGTCTAGACTGGCGCTTTTCTCCGGCAAAACCCCGAGCCGGAAAAAAGTGGCAGCCATGTTCATGCAAATGCCGTGGGGGATATTTAAATCCCCCACGGCATTTGCAATTCCGACTGGTCTCATTAGCATCCCTTTTCCGGAAAGGGGTGCCAATGTAGACACAGCCAAATAGCTTACTTCGAAATAGCACAGCTATGCTGCAGGGAAGGCTTCCCTAATGTAACATGCTATCTTGATTTAGAGCCCAGGAGGAATAATTTAGAATGGCCTTGGTGAGGGGTTATTTCAAAATAGCAGAAGTGGAGCGTCTATACTGCCCCTATTCTGAAATAAATATTTCGGAATAGGCATTATTCTTCGTAGAATGAGGTTTACAGAAGTCGGAATGAGCCATCCCTTATTTCAAAATCATTTAAAAATAAAGGAATTGCTGTGTAGACACTCACATAGTTATCTCGGAATAACGACCGTTATTCTGAAATAACTTTGCTGTGTAGACACACCCTAGGATCTGTTTCCCATTTACTTCAAGCATTCTGTTTTCCTTTTTTTCATTAACAACAAAAACAGCACTTTAAGGCTGGCACCCCCAGCTCACCTGCCTCTAAATATGCTGCCTAGTGGAAGGTGTAAAGATGGAAGGAAACTGTGAGGCAGAAAGGAAGCCACACAACAGCAACAACAAGAAAGAGCTGAAAAGTGGTGAGTTGAACCTCCACTCCCAGAACTAGCGAGAAGAGACTCAAATTCTAAATTCATGTAATGAGACTCAGTCCTGGTCTGTTTATTAACAGATAAAGGCCACATTGAGGATTGGCTACCCCAGTAGGGATGGTTGATAGTGATATTGGACATCCATCACTGGCCAATGACAGATGTGGCACTTCTGTCATTGACACCCTGTCTTACAGGCATGTCACATGGTTATCCTGAGAAGGGTGCAAAGGTAGATGGGCTCTGTTTTCCAAGGCTGAACATGGATTACTATTTCATTCTGAAAAAAAGATAGAACCTAAATGAAAGCAGAGTAGGAAATAAAGGACCTCCTGCATGCCTCTATCTGGCATACAGAGCAGCTATGGTCCAAGAGGTTTTCACTGAGCATGAATTGGAGCACAGTGAATTTATTCCTTTAATGTTTTTGAGAACCATCATATGTCTCCATATGCAGTACAGAAAATTCTTTCTGATTGTGCAATATGTTTTTTTAGTTCTCTGTGAAGTAGCTGGTTGAAAGGAGTTTCAGATACTATATGGTCATGAGACATGATTGTAGGCTTATGGTTAGAGCAGGGGACAGGGAGTCAGGACTGCTAGGTCCTGATTATTTCGTCAACCGTGTGCTTGCATTATGTACGTGTATATGGAACTCTTATGTAAATCAGCGGGAGTTGTGTGTGGGAGACCAAAGTGATATTTGGGCACCCAGAGTCTGTTCCAATTTGTGCTAGTAATTTGCTGTGTGACCCTCAATGCTTTTAAGATTCTGTGTGCTCATGGGTCCCATTGACTTGATTTCTCAGCAAGTCTGAGGGTTAGCTCTCCCTAAACTCTGTCTTGCTGATTACCTATCTGTGTAATGAATGTTACAATATTTAACTACCTAACACTTGAGATGTGTTGATGCTCACTTAATAAATCATTTCGGAAGTGCTTTAAGATCACATGATAAAGGTGTCTATTTAACTAGAAAGTATAACTGAGTTTAGTTCAGAGCTGTTTTCTCAATGGTGCGTCTGGCGTACAGAATGCTTCTTGAATCTGGAAAAGTTTTTCTTTATCAGCACAAGAACTGTCAGTTGCAGATATAACATCTCTGCATTCTGTATTCCATAGTTTGCAGTAATGTCTGTGTGATAGAAATTGCTGCACCAGGAAACACACTTTTATCTAGAGATCATCAAACGCAGCTCTCCGTTACCCTTTCAAGCCTACTGACTTCACAGATAGACCTGAGAACAGAATTTGCTTGTAGTCTTTTGGGGTAGAGTTTGATTTTTATCAAGATAGGCTCAAAGTGGGTTGGGCTTAAAGAAACCTCTTGCTTCATAGTCAGTCTTCTCCTACACAGGATTGGTAAATGGTGCAGAGGTGGACGTAGGAAAGTTAAAATTTTAATAGTAAAAATTACTTCTGCTCCTGAGAAATGAGTTTGGTAACTCTCTCTCCTCCTGAAAATGAAAGGTTGTCTGAGAGGCAGATGTAGCAAGAAAACTGTGGTTTCAAGACCAGGATGGCAGGGAGCATGAAGCTTTTTTTATACTTTGTGTTTTTTTTTGTCTTGAAGCTTCAGTCGTGGGTACTGTTTATATTGCAGGCCAACACATTCATAATGAGTCTTTAAGTCTGTTTTATCGGGCAGCACATGGTTTTACTCAGAATGTGGTCAGGCTTTGTAACAAGGTGTACTCAGACTTCCCACAGATCTTTGTTGCAAAATAGCAAGGGGATGGGAAGACATGGGAGCGTGTGTGTGTGCACGCATGTGGGTAATTTTTTTAACATGCTGCTACAGTTAGAGGCTAAGGACAAGATGTTTTTTAAATGGGTGCCTCAAATGAGGTTCCTAAATCTTTATTTAGGCCCAAATATAAATTTGTCTGACTCTCAGAATACTGAGTTGTCCTTACTGCCTGATGGCCCAATATTTTTTATATTTTAATTTATTTTTAGCTGACTTCAGTGAGAACTGTTGACTGTCATATGCCACTTATTTAGGTGCCCAACTATGCACGTAAGAGACTCATTTTAACCACTCGTGTTTGAAAATACTGGCCTTGGAAACTCTTGCTTAATCTGCACATGAAAGTTGCACCAATGTAACTTCATGGGTTTTATACCCTTTTAGTTAAAGTAGTGAAAAAGGCTATTTGGAACACTCTGTTCAGTTTAAAAATTACTTAGTCTGTAATCTCTTTGGGGCAGGGACTTTTTGCTCTGTGTTTGTGTAGCACCTATGGGCAACCAAGAATAGTGAGTGGGCCATATGAGTGTCCCTCCTTCATCTCAGTGGGTCACAGCACTGGGGTTTCACCCGTGGGCCACACACCCTCTGTTTTCCCCCTTTCCTCATGCATCTCTTGTGCACTGGGGCACCAGAGTTCTGAACTTCCTACTCCTGCCCTCCCTCCCAGCACTTTCAAGGTGCCACAAATCGCCTGACTAACTCTGTCCCTGCTCCTCCCCCTTCCTCCCAGAGCTTGAACAGCTGCGAACAGCTGATTTGTGGCATTCCAGCTCTGGGAGGGAGGGGGAGGAGTGGGGCCGGAGCACAAATCTGTAGATTTGTGGTGCTCTGAAAGCTCTGGAAAGGAGGGAGGGAGAGAAGTAGGAAGTGCGGGGCTCCAGTGCCCCCGCACATGAGAGGCATATGGGGGAGAGGAGTGGACAGGAGGTCCATGGGCTGCAGGAAGAACTACAGTGGACCTCATGCAGAGTGCAGGTTGCCCACCACTGGCCTATAACAATGGGGCTATGACTGAGGAGCATAGGTGCAACTAAATATTTTTGGTTCACGACTCAAACCATGATAAGAGTGGCCATATAACTTTTTGTACTACTTTAGCTAAATTACTGTAAAACAATACTTTAAATTATACTGCTAAAGCTCTGCAGGTTACAATGGGCTTGATCGAAGGTCTGCTGACTTCATTGGAAAGACTTCAATGGGCTGTGGACCAGGCCTTAAACACACAGTAGCAGACCAGCATTATAATTGCAGCACAGACTTGCAGCATCCTCTGGTGCTCTTTCACTTCACTTCACTTTTTAAAAACCAGTCAGAGGAACCAAAGCATAGATCTAGCCTGGTATAATTTTAGGATAGCTGACTGTTCCTGACTTGGTATCCTATTCTCACTGGATTGCCTCAGCCCAGCAGAGTAGTGGAAAGACAACCCTGAAAATGCTGGTATGTTTTCTGCCTGGAACATGTAGTCACTTGTGAGATTTCACACGTGTCCTCCATTTGATGGGCTAGGCAGATGAGTCACAAGCTGAACAGTAGTTGATTTTCTGCTCACTCTGTAAACACTAGAAATGTGTGCCACGAAGTTTTAACTCTTAAAACATATATAGGGAAAGCATAATATTGTTTCCAGGTGTAGAGAGAGGATCGTTCTCTATCTCCATTTTCTCGGTGAGTATCCTGTTTACATCTGTCACTGACCACATGTAATGGGTTATCTCTTTGATATCACTCTCACATGAGGCCCTGCAGATCACAAAGGAGACAATATTCTCAGTCAGATATGTTTTCATTTTCAGGCTTAATTGAGCCCTGCTGAAAACTGCATTATTTCAATGGCTCGGGCTGCGTATAGGGTGAATTCAAGACACGTACATTGATACTTGTGTCACGCTGTTTGTAAGCATGTGAAGTCTGACAACTGGTTTGAATAAAGTCACGTGGTGCTGAAGTGGAAAACATCCCTGGCTTGGTCCTCATCTGAGATCATCAGTGGAATGTGGGTTCATGCTCAATTAGGCTTAGGTACAGATTATCTCTAGGGTGGATGTTGTGTAGGACAGTACATTTTATGATGCTGCTGTACATCTATGTAGCAAACATTCATGCTGCCAATAATTCAGTAGCCTGGGATAAACTTGTGCAATGTATATTTGAGGGATTAGATGAACTCACTCACTCACAATACATTTTAAACTGACTCTGGTATAGGAAAGGGTCAGGTCAGGTGTACTTTGTTGGTGTACAAAATAAGAAAAATGCACTGAGGAATGGTGAGTCATAATATATGGAAAGAAATGAAAGAGCTGATAATCTAGAATGCTTTTTATTCATTCCTAAAAATCGAAATCTGTTCTCAGTGGTATAAATCTATAGCAACTCCACTGATTTCATTTGGCTTTACTCTTTTACTGAGAGCACAATTTAGCCCAATATCTCAGTATATATTTTTAAAACTTTGTGTGTCTGTCTGTCAGTGATTTCATTTGTTCAAGAAATCCTCCTAAATGGTAAGAGCTAGGGCCACCAAATTTGGTATAGAGTTTCCTCTGATCATAACTTAAAGCAAGGTCAGGGTTTGGTTGTGCCAGGAGAATGGGATTATTATCCATTACTCAGAAAGGGAGAGGTCTGATAGCAGGGACAGTTATGCTCCAGAATAATCACAGGGGGCAGCAAGTGCTGGGGACATTTATATTGGTGAGTCACCACAAAGGGGCAGCTGTACCTGTAACAGAGTGGCTGGTTGGGGAGAGGGGTGTTCTGTGTGTTGCTAGCCACCGACCATGGGTAAGTGGTCCCCTGCCCTAAAGCCAGATCCCAAAGCACTCCTCCCCCAGCTCTTGGGCCCAGCGCTGGAAACTACGGGGGAACCCCGCCAGCCAGTGGCCCCACTGCTGTGGCTTCCTAGACACATCCGCTGGCTGGGCAGTGCAGTCCCCATCACTGTGATCCCCATGGAGACCAGCTGGCAGCCCTGAACCCCCCACCCCACTCTGCCCAAGCTACTGCCCTGAGCCCCCACATCCTGGCCTGAGCCCCCCTTCACTTTCCAACCCCCTGCCCTCACTCCTGTACCCTCTTACTTGATGTCAACTTCTTCACACTCTGCCCTGACTGCCCCTATACCTCCCAAAACCCTGCCTGGACTCCTTCACCTCCCACATCCCCATGCACTGCTCTGAGCCCCCCACCCCCACACTTCCTAACCCCCTGCCCTGACTCCTGCATCCCCTCACCCCCTCCCTGAGCCCTCACAAGGACCCGAGCAACGGTGTGTAAATCCTTTAGTTTTATTAATATTTTAATTGACTTCCCTTCAATAAGATTAAAATCATTTTGACAAATATAAAGTAAAGGCTTTCAGGGACCAAAGAAGAAATTACTATTTAAATGTTCAGATTTTTAAAGGAAAGGGTCACACATACTGACCACCACTGATTCATGTGATACTTCTACCATGGTTTTTTATGAAGCACTTCCAACTGGAAACCAAATGTAGTAAATACTTCACAATCAGCGGGATTCATCAATATTGTCCATGTTCCATATACAAGGTTCTGAGAGGGGAAGGAAAAGGAGACAAGGACTGTTCTTTCCTGACATGGATTAACTGCAAAATGTATCAATCTGTGGTTATAAATCACTACTCTTAAAAGAATACTGTGCATCTGATACTCTTGGCAAGAAGAGTGTCTCACTCACATGCTTGCTAACTCTTTGACATTTATAAAAGCAATGCACAATCCCTTGATTGACAACAGAATTCCTGTCCTTTCCTGAGGCTAAATTCACCCTTGTGCAACTTCACTACAGTTCAGTGAAATTTTACCAAGGGTGTACTAGGTATGATCACTGCCATAACCTTTACTCACATGAATGGCCATTATGGGCCAGAGTGTGCTATCGTCCCTCAAGTCCTTATATTATGAGTATTACCACTGAAGCCAGTAAGATTGCTTGTGGAATAAAGTACTAGTCAATGACAGGAAAGGCAGTGAGAGTCGGGCTATGGGAGTTGTCTCAGTGATGGCAATGAGATGTCTCTTACTAGTTATTTGTGCAGTGCCTGGCATAAGGGGGCCCCAATCTCAGATGGAGTTTCATGCTGTTGTAATGTTACTAGTGGGTTCGTTACTATGGGGAGGTATTCCTGAATAGGTATTCCTAATTAACTCCAGGTGTGGACACTATCATTCTGGATTAATTTTAAATTAAGGATCAAGGATCAAGATAATTTTGAATAAAGCACTCTGTATCCATAGAATGAGCATCCACACATGGCATTAATCTGGGATAGTCAGTCTGCTTCAAATTCAAATCCTACTTCATTCCAGATTAACATTCATGTCCTAATATTCATAAGGGTGCATCGTTTATTACAACCCAGTCCTGCAGGGTGCTCAGTGCCCTCAGCTCCCAAAGCCAATAATAAAACTGAGAACATTGTGCAACTTTCAGATTCAGGCCCAGAGTTCTTATTTCATAATTCTTCATGTATTTGAATTTCTCCTTTCATTGTGTGCTGCTTTTACATTAGTCACCAGCATGGTGGTGGCTGGGAAGTGACAGCTTTGCAACAGACAGCTGTGTGCATGCATGCATCTTTGTGGTAATAGTAAGTACAGCAGGGTTATATGAATCCCTTTCAGTGCGTCCGTGTTACAATGCTTTAAAGTGCTACCATGTTTTATGGAATGCTGCGAGCAAAGCAAAATCACGGCTACTAATAACTTCTGTTAATTCCAGATGTGACAGCCCTTACTGGCCAAACAGAGCTGTTTATCACCATGCACTGCTCACTTGAATTAGCTACTGCTGCTAAAAGCTTACGTAAAAATCTCCCGCATGCTGCCGAATGGCTACATAATGGTGCTTAGTCCTTTTTGCAGGGAGGGAATGTAAAATATCTCCCAAAACAAAACATATTTTCTGAGTTCTTGGGCAAACCATGCAGGGCCCTCAAGAGTATTCTTTCTTTTTTTGGAGTTGGATATCATTCCTAAAGGGTAAGGAAAGATTAGGGCAGAGGGGAAGCGAGTAGTTTTAAAAATGGATGCGAGTTACAACAAAGCTCAGCTACATGTTTTCTCTCCCCTTTTTTATTTGTGTAAGTGGGAGAAGGAAAGAAGCTTAAGGTTGTGAAATGGGCAGAAGAGGAACAGCATTTATGCTGCGTTATGCTCTCTGCAAATCCCTATCTGCAGAAAGCCTATGAATTCTGTTCATAGCAGGCTAGCCCTCCCTGCTGCTCACATGGGAAACCCTTCCCCCACCTCTCTTGCCACCCCTCTTGAATGGACAGGCACTAGTTATTAGGGATTAGGTGGAACAGAAACATGTAAGATGTTTATAGCCTTTTCCAGATGCAAACTCTCTTTCCAGGCAGCTCAGAGGAAATAGGGTAATTATATGGAATCTCCGACACAGAGCAAGACAGATTGAGCCTATTACTACACCAAAAAGTCCCAGGCCCACCTCTTAAACTCTCCCCGCCTCCTTCTCTTTCCCTTGCCCTAGTGCTTCCTGTCATTTCAAAGATTTTTTTTTTTTTTTGGTGGAGGCAGCTGATGTCAACTAGTTGCTGCCAAACAGTCAGGCCTCTGCAGCTGAAATTACTTGTGATACTTTAGCAGGGCCATGAATCAACTGTGTCCTTTTAAAAAGCAACATCTCTTGGACTTGCTACAATGAGTGCCATGATGTTGTCATTTAAGGGTGCTGATTGGGAACGGTGGGTTACATGATGGTTCTTGGGGACAGATTTTTAAAATAGATTAAGGTGCCTAAAGATGGAGATAGGTACTTAGGCACTTAAAAAAAATCTCACTGGGCACCTATCTGCATTGTTATATGCTAAATGCCTTTAAAAATCCCTGTTGATTAGGAGCTAGCCTGACACCACATTTCACAGAGACAGATGATAACAATTTTCAGGCACTCCAGACCCATCTGAAGCAGTGGTTAAGAGATTCCTTGTAGCATTCATTACCAGCCTTTCCCTCAAGTTTTCTCCTTGACTATTTAACTTTTGTGTACAGTTTGTCTTGCTATTTATCATCAGGAGGACATACTCACTGCAATGTTTTATTTTAAAACCATGAAAAGTCCCACTCCTTTTAGAAATGCATCAAAGGCAGCATTCCCTTGTGGAAGAAATTTTCCAAATGACAGTTCAGTTCAGGAATAAACAAGCAGCAAAAAAGTTCACCAGAGGGCAGCCATCACAGCTGTAACTAAGCTGAACAGAACTAACCTCAGGCTGGAGAGAAGGCTGACTTTTCAAGCAAATGAACTCCCAATTACTGTGTATCCAAATTGATGTGTCTGCAGTTGCTCCTGATGTGCTGCACCAGTTTGCATATCATGGGTATAATCATCCAAGATTTACATATGTTGTTCTTATTAACCCCTTCACTTTTGCCATAAGCTATTATTAAGAGTTTCACTTTAAAGAGCCTTCTGAAATGGTTGGAAATTTTCCTACAGAACTCTTTCCTGTCAGACAATGCTGATTCATCAAAGTGAAATGTGTCAATTTTGGTGAAATGTTATTTCAAAAGAAAAAAAGAAAAGCATTTAGAGGTCAAAATGTTCAGCCTTTTTGGAACAGAACATTTCAGTTTTCTGTTTCATAAGGTTTATATCATATAACATAAGGTACAGTCAGAATCAGAATGAAAAATTTCTGTTTTATCAAAACAAAACATTTATCTTTTTATAATTATTTAATTGTGTAGGAAATTTTGAACTTTCTAATTTGGTTCCATTTTGGAATGAAAAAATGCAAAATTGCAGATTTTTTTCCATTCAGCTGGATGTAAAATTATGAAGTATCTAGGAATTTTTTGGAAGTCTGTCTTGAGAATGGTACCTGGCACATTGTGTTTTGCGCGCGCGCGCACACACACACACACACACACACACACACACACACAAGAACAAATAGCATTAGCCAGCAGAAAAATGATTCGGTTTTGGCTATTTCACAATAAACTTCTACCACAACAGAAGTCTACTACTAAATTAGTCATGCCTGAGTTCACAAATTCTCTCTTAAACTTTTCTGTAGTTCCCATACAAGGTGCTAGATAATTGATCATTCATGCAATTTTTTATTGCCCAAAAGTCTAAGGGCTGAGTTCTGACTAATTTTATGTGTAGTAATGCCAACTCCAAGTATTCAAAAATCACAATTGAGACTTCAAACATTTCTGCAACTGGTTTAGAAAGCATGAAATAGTTTACAAATAATAAATTGGGTCTTTTTATTTGCTCTCTGGCTCTTGAGCCTTTAAGGTTCGTGTTTTTCATCACTTCTCCACCCTATAAGGGCTAGGCAGTAATTTTTAAAGAATAGAAACTCAGATTCTCTTGAATCTGATGAAGTGGGTCTTCACCTACGAAAGCGTATGCTCCAATAAATCTGTTAGTCTATAAGGTGCCTCAGGTCTCCTTGTTGCTCTTGCAGATCCCTGGGATACTAGAGTCTCTTGTAATAACATTACTCCAGGAGCTGGGGCTTTAAGAAAAATATGAAATGGTGTGAGACCAGCAATAAAGCCATGTGAGATGGCCACACTGTGCTTGTCAGTGATGGGATGGAAAGAGGATGCAGAGAACCTCATGAGAGTGCACATATTTCATGTGCATCAATCAGTCACTGCTGGGCATTTTTTCCATCTGCCAGATAGAGGAGGTTGCAAAGTAAATAAACTGTTTCTTTTGTTTTATTGAGCTGAAGCACAAACCAAAGCAAAACAGTATTCTAGTGCAGTTTGTTTGAAAAAAAAAAAAGCCTCAACAGCTAGTAGTTGTTTAGGTCAAGCTCTATAACCTGGCATAATAAAAATTAAAAATACATGAGTTTGTCATATTGCCAAGTGGATTTCAATATAACCTGTAACGCCTAGATTGTCAGTGCCAAGTGACAATTTTGTCAAGATTAGACTAATCTATTTTATGATCATTGTCACCTTAGAATCTGAGCACCTGATATCTGACTGACCCCCATTGTCCTCATTTCCTATTTCGTTTCTGAAATGAAAGCCTGTTCAACCCTACCAAGGCAATGCACTTGGAAGCAGGAGCAAACCATACACTCAGAGGATCTTTTTCTCCATTCCTGCTCACCTCTTATGCAGTCATTCACACCAGGGGAACATGTGTCACATGCCACCCCCTCAGAATGGTTTGTCATCAATGAGACTTGATCACAGGCGTCAGCTCCTCACAGCTTCCCTTAGTGAATGGAACCAGCCTTATATCTGATTCTAAGTTAGTATTTCACCTTAGCGCTCAGTATCCATACACAATCAGGTGGGAGGCTATATGTTATTAGGGAAGCTACAGCATGCTCTAGCACAGTGGTCCCCAACCTTTTGGGGCTGCCGGGTGCCTGGGGGCAGGGCTGCTCACTTTTGCACGTACGGGGGCGGGGCCACTCACAGGCCACGTGACTGGGGGCGGGGCCAAGCATGCGCCACACGCCCGAGGCCGGCAGCGGCATGTGCAACGATCCCGGGCAGGGACTGCCCAGGTTCCACAGGGCCGGAGCCGGGGCCAGCAAGGGCACGCGCAGCGCACCCGGGGCCGGGGCCGGCCATGCACCCGGGGCTGGTACCTGCTGCATGCCCGGGGGCCAGCCCGGGTTGCTCTGAGGGCGCATATAAAGGGCCCGGCAGGCGCCATGGCGCCCGCAGGCACCGGGTTGGGGACCACGGCTCTAGCATATTATTGGTTTTGGGGTCACAGATAGGCGCCTATATCTTTAAGACATTCTTTATTTGTTCTCCACCCTATATCTGTGCAGTCTTCTGGAATAGGTTAATCTTTTTATTTTAAAGGAAATATTATTTCTAGGGTAACATGAATACCTACTTTAAGATTCAGGTAAATCCTGGGGTGGCAGAGAGATGCACTAGATGATCTCCAGTAGTAGGTCTTTTTCTGTCTGAGTTAGGATTGAGGATTATTGAGACATGAGGGATAATGTATTTTTAAATGATTAAAAGTCGATTTACAGCAAACTGATCTTCAGTATGCATAAAGTGAAATAATAATCATCTTGGAACACATTTTCTATTCCTACATTTTACCTGTCCATGCTGTTCCTGCTGTGGGGTTGAGCCTGTCCTTCGTTCTGCCAGCTATGCAAATATTGATTGCCTCTCTCACAAGCGCGTTGGCACTTTCATCCTCCTTAAAACTCCTCTCTGCCTTTTTCTCCTGCAGAATATTGCCCTCTGCAAATGGCTATTCAGGCAGTGAATTGTGATTGTTGCTACTGATGGGCTATGCAGGGTGCACATAGCTGGTCTATGCTCAAATATCCTGTTATGATTGTTACTCTATCAATCTGCCCATTTGTTTGGTTTTTAAAGTGTAAACTCTCTGAGGCGGGGGCTGTTTACCATATGTTAGTACAGTGCTTGGTACAGTGGGATAACCTGACCTGGCTGAGGTGTCCGAGTGCTGCTGCTCTAGCAGGGCAAAGTAATAACAACAACTTTTTCATACATTACTAAAGAAGGAACAAGCAGGTTTTGTTTATGCATTTATTAATTGATTAGTAAAGTGTTTCTGAGTATTACCTGCTCTTGAGCCAAATTCTGAGCCATCCTGAGCTCCTGTGAACACTTCCAGATGTTCAACCCTTGTTAATTATTGCTGGGAAGGTGGACTCTGAACACGGAGTTGCCCAAATAGTCTGAAAATTGTCCCTTTTCACCAAGTCAAATGATTCCAAATGGCATGCAGAAAAGCACGTGGTATTCCTGCTCTTTGGGAAGGCAAGCACCTACCAACCTGGGCTTAGAGGGTCGCGAGTGATTTCCAAATCCCAGGGATCCTTTCAGACAGTCAGTGGCTGAATTTAGACTCTGTCATTGACCTACCGTGTGTGACTCAGCTTTTTTTCAGACAGTCACGCAAACATCATTAAGCAGTGAATGGAGAAGAGGAAGAAGAATTTCGGTTCTCTTTTTCCTCTGCCTGTTCTCAGTTGTGATGCTGCTTTCCCTCCCCTACCCAGCTGCTTTGCATTGTGGCGGAATTATTTCTATTGCAATGTATGTGACTAATCTGGAAGAGTGCCTGTTGTTCAGGGACTAGGAAGACTTTTGTGTAATTTCACAAAAGTACAAAAAGACCATCAGAGAGCAGCCAGGACTGATGTCTGGGCAAAGATGAAAAGGGCCAAACTTTACATCTTTGTTAAGTGATGACTAAGCAGAGGACACGGAGGAGAGCACTAAGGGTATGTCTACACAGCAGTGTTATTTCGGAATAACTAACATTATTCCAAAATAACGTAGTCCATGTCTGCACACAAGCAGTTATTTTGACATAATGTTGAAATAATGTCGAGCTGGAGGACTGCTTACTCCAACTCCTGTAACCCTCTTTTTACAAGGAGTAAGGGAAGTTGGGAGAAGAGTGCTCTATCTTGAAATAACCTGTTTAGGCAGCTCCAAAAGTCTAAATTAGCTATTTTGACTTAAGCTACACAATTGACGTAGCTCAAGTTGTATAGCTTATTTTGATTTTAGCCTTGGTGTGTAGACGTGCCCTTAGGTACTAATAATGGGACAGATGCTTTATTCCTTTAGAGGCAGACTGGAGCAGTGACTATAGGTCTGGCACACTGTGTATCCTCGAGCCTCTGCCGAAGCCCGTGTGGGAGTGGGTAATATTTTGTTGGGGTATAAAGTGGCTGGTTGGTGAGGAGCAGTCACTGACTGTGTCTGACTTGGTCAGCTGGTAACTGCATGGAGGGTGTTTGTACTCTGTTGGCGTGGTCAGAGTTCCAGAAGGTTTGGGCTTGAATTTTCTGCAGATCCTCACCCCTTCACCTCCCCTGAGGTAATCTCCTACTTGAGCTCTCCATCCTGTGCAGTCCTGGTACTCTGACCTCAGTCCAGCAAAAGCAATCAAGCATGTGCTTAACTTAAAGCAAGTGGTCGCAATGACGGGTCTGGCTAAATTTCATTCTCACATCTATGAGTGCTTTGCTAAGGCAGAGCACCTTGCACACTTAAGCCCTAATAGAGGCAATAGTATGTCAGAGGACCAACTAAGCAAACATCCCTTCAGTGTTTTACATTACCACTGTTTTCATGTGAGGTAATGTAGCTCCCAAAAAAGAAATGAGCGTAAGACCATAGGCGGGGGAGGTTAATTGGTAGTAATTGGATGAATGAAAACTGGAAACACGTTGGCTAAATATCAGGCAAAACTTAAATTTTATTGTGATTATATTTGCATATCAAAATGTTTGCGGACTGAATATTATTTGTGGAAGGAATCCATAAATAATTCTCAAGGCAATTCCTATTTAGGAAAAAGGAACATTTGTTAGATAAAGTCATCATTGTGAATTTTTGGCTCAACTCTAGAAAACATGCACAAGGCTAGGGAATGCCACACTCCTTCATTAGCCACTTATGGCAGAGATGAACTGAAATCTCCAGAGGTGAAGGCTTAATGCATTCATTAACTCACAGTGCCACCTAGTTCCCTTTCTAAGACATGAGACATTTCTGAGTGGTTGCTTTTTTTGTTCTCATAATTTAAAAGCTGACTCATTTTGACTTTAGTCCACAGCTCAGATCATGTGCTTGTGGACATAGCTATATTGCAGAATATATATGTGTGCATTATTTTTATAGCTGTATGCAGTTTCAATTTGTCGCTGCTAAAATGATAGAATGGGAGACATCACATCTGGGTAAATCATATACATTTTACCATTATCATGGGTAGGGTGGGCAGCAATGCCATACTTATGGTTGCCTGGTACATTATAAGAGCCTATTTGCAGTTACTTGTTACTTTGCCAGACTTTAACTGTTTGGGCAGAAATTTTCCATGCTGAGTGTTTGCCTCAGGCCAACTATTTTGTTTGAGAATTCACTCAAAAATGGTCCTGCCGCTTCTGAGAATGAGACTAGGCTAAACATTTTATTTTACCATGCTAAAAGAATTCTCACAGCCATTTCTTGGAGGGGCTCTTGCCACAACATGTTTTGAAGCAGGGGAACTGCTCTGGGGTCAATAATGTTCCTGAAAAATGTTTCACTGTTCCTGAAAAAAACCTGCCTAAATCTGTCCAAGTGATAAGCCTTTAACAAATCTCAGCTTGCACTTGCTCAATAGAGACTTGTTAGAGTTTGGCAGCTAAATTATACAATTCAGTGTGCACTCAGTATGCTTCAGCCAAAAGCTTCAGGAACAGAACAGGATTTTCCTTTTGATCACTGCGCCCAGCTGCTGTGGAAAAAACTGGGACAGAGCATGGAGCTCGTCTCGCTTGTACTCTCAGGCTGTGTCTAGACTACATGCCTCTGTCGGCAGAGGCATGTAGATTAGACACATAGGCAAAGGCAAATGAAGCCGCGATTTAAATGATCGCAGCTTCATTTACATTTACATGGCTGCCGCGCTGAGCCGACAAACAGCTGATCAGCTGTTTGTCGGCTCGCGCGCTAGTCTGGACGCTCTCCTGCTGACATCAAAGACCTTTGTCGGCAGCCCCGTTATTCCTCGTGGAATGAGGTTTACCGGGGCTGCCAACAAAGGGCTTTGATGTCGACAAGGGGAACGTCCAGACTAGCGCACGAGCCGACAAACAGCTGATCAGCTGTTTGTCGGCTCAGCGCAGCAGCCATGTAAATGTAAATGAAGCCGCGATCATTTAAATCGCGGCTTCATTTGTCTTTGCCAAAACAACAAATCTACATGGCTCCGTCGACGGAGCCATGTAGTCTAGACGTACCCTCAGTGGAATAGCCTGGATGCAGAGGAGACAACAATTCAGCCTGGGGTGTGCGTGAAGGAGTAAATGGGGACAAGGAGCCTCTAGGACAATGAAGTAAATGATACTGAGAGATGGCCTGTGGGGTGAGAGAGTGAGAGGCTGGGTGGAGACTGGGACTGAGAGCACATCTACACTTCTGGGAAGATTAGGGCTCTGAAGTTCGCTCTTCCAGCATTTGATTTAGTGGGTCTGTTAAGGACCCACCAAATCAAATGCTGAGGGCACCCCTGGCAATCCCAAAACTGTCAGTTTCTCCCGTTGACCTCCTACTGAGGGGCCATCCTAGAAAATCAGTGCAAAGTATGTTGACTCCGGCTACACAATTCATGTAGCTGGAGTTGTGTCTCTTGCATTGATTTTCTCTGCCTGCGTAGGCCTGGCCTGGGAGAGATCCAATGAGAAGCTGTAGAGAGGGAGAGAGATAAGGACTAGTTGGGTAAAGAGAGTGGAACAAGAAGACTGTGATGAGAGAGAGAGAGAGAGAGAGACTGGGAGATGGGCTGTAGGCAAGACTGCTGAAGGCTGAGAGGGGGAGATTAGAACTGGCTGGGAAAGGAGACTGGGATGAGGAGCTGGAGTGGGGGAAGAAACAGGACTGAGATAAGAGCAGCCTGTAAGGAACAGGAGGAGAAGGGTTCAGACTTGGAGGTGGGGATTTGGGGCAGGAGGTTTCCAGAGCCTGGAATGGAACCCAGGATTCCTAAGTCTCACTATTTCCTGTCAGCAAATATTTGTGAAACCCACTGGCAGTGTGTGTCCCATCTCCTTCTAGTGCTGGTGCTCACAGAGCGCAGCCAGCTATTACTGCAGTCTGTTATGCAATTAGCTCAAGTGGCAAGGGTCTGGGCAATGAATCTAAAGGTTCACGTCCTGCTGATGAACCACCTGGGTTTCAAAATGATGCCACGTGGTCGACTTTCTGTTTTTTTAAATCTAGTCACCCTCTGCTCCTTGTCTCCCATACCTACATTAAAATAACATTAATCACTCTGAAGTTAGGAAAGGTCCGAAGTAAGGTGGCCTGTACAAAAATGGAAGAGCTCATGTGAAAATTAATAATTCCATATTCAGAGTATGTGTATTTAAAATGACTGAGTCTACTGGTGCATTCATCTGTCAACTCCCATACACTTTCTGAAAGAGTTTTGAAAATTAATTTAAAAAATAATGAAAGAAAAAAGTTTTCTGATCAAGTGTAACTGAATTGAAATCCAAAGTAGTTCACAATTAGTGTACTTAAGTACTGTATTTGGGAGAGTCTTTAAAATCCTGGACACCATGTGCCAGAATTATCTATACACTGGAGTTCAGCTCAGCTCAGGAGCTGAGTTGTCTATGTCTTTTCTTTGCTCCTGAAACTGGGGAAACTGGCGTCCACGTTGGACACCTGCTGCAGATTTTTTTCTTTTGACCTTCCCACCCTTAGTTTCCCCTTGAAACAACATGGATTCTTGTGAGCTATTCTTTGCCAGCAAAGAGGCCAGCATATGAAATAGGCACGTAGGGCTACTTTCACTGCATTATCACATCTGTTTACTCACAAACACACAGGATTCATCCCGAGTGACATGTTCAGATTTTTAGGGAAGAATGTGAAGTTTTATTGTTATGTATTTTTGTTTTGTGTTGGTACAGCACTTAGCACCAATGGCATTGTGGTCCATGACTGGAGATTTTAGATGCTACCACAATACAAATAATACATAAGAGTAATTGTTATCATTTGATTTAGCATAGTGCTTAGAGAGCCCAACTGGGATTGGGGCCGCTTTGTGCTAGGTGCTTTAGAGACATTTCGAGTAAGAGTTTACTCTCTTTTACAGACAAAGACTGAGAGGGAAACTGAAACACAAAGAGGTGAAGTGACTTGCTCAAGGTCACTGTGACGGGATGCGCCCGCTCGTCAGGGGGGAGAAACCCCTGCAAGCCCTGCTCAGCCGGCGACCGCGGGAAAGTCGGCGGTGTCCGGGCTGTTCAGCCGTGGCTCAGCTGGCATCGGTGGATGACGTCACGCCCTGTGTCTGCGGGAGGTGCTGGGGACACCCGGGTGGTTTCCGTGGCAGCGCGGTGCCGGGCTGACGCCGGGAGCGGGGCTTCCGGAGGACGGCCAGGGTCGCCAACCCAGCGCGGCTATAAGAAGGCGCTGGCACAGGAACAGAGGGGGAGGCAGGAGTAAGGAGCGGCCAGAAAACCCTCACCTGCCTGCGGGCGACCACTCGCCAGGACCCCGAACACGCAGTAAGTGGTGCGACACAATGCGGTGCACGGGGGATCACGTCGAGAGGGGCGAGGAAGGAAGTGGCCCAGGGTGGAGCTCGGAGTTGGATGGTGCGCTGGCGAGTTACGGTCTAGAACCCCGTCAGCCGGACCGGATCCCGTGAGATCCGAGTCTTTAGGGCCCTGGGCTGGTGCCCGTGAGAGGGGGCAGGCCCGGGCCCCCCTTCCTCGCCCTTCCCCTAGAAGGGCCGGAATAGGTGGAGAGAGAGTGTTCCGAGGGGAAAACTGTGGTGGCGTAGTCACGCCGGTACGGACGGCGCGCTTGGAGCATCACAGTCACACAGCAGGTCAGTGGCAGAATTAGAAACATAATCCACGTCCCCTGAATCTCAGTCCAGTGCCCTATTTATTAGATCAGTGTTCCCCAAACAGTGGATGTGCCCTGCTAGGGAGGAGCAGAGGAATGTGAGTGGGGGGTACGGTGGGACCTGGGCCAGCCCCGACATGGGGCTGGGTAGAAGCGCCACCCAGACCCACTCTGCCTTCATAGAATCATAGAATAATAGGACTGGAAGGGACCTCAACAGGTTATCGAGTCCAGCCCCCCGCCCTCAAGGCAGGACCAAGCTCCGTCTACACCATCCCTGACAGATGTCTATCCAACCTGTTCTTAAATATCTCCAGAGAGGGAGATTCCACCACCTCCCTTGGCAATTGATTCCAATATTTGACCACCCTGACAGTTAGGAATTTTTTCCTAATGTCCAATCTAAACCTCCCCTGCTGCACTTTAAGCCCATTACTCCTTGTCCTGTCCTCAGAAACCAAGAGGAACAAATTTTCTCCTTCCTCCTTGTGACACCCTTTTAGATATTTGAAAACCGCTATCATGTCCCCCCTTAATCTTCTTTTTTCCAAACTAAACAAGCCCAGTTCATGAAGCCTGGCTTCATAGGTCATGTTCTCTAGACCTTTAATCATTCTTGTCGCTCTTCTCTGTACCCTTTCCAATTTCTCCACATCTTTCTTGAAATGTGGCGCCCAGAACTGGACACAGTACTCCAGCTGAGGCCTAACTAGCGCAGAGTAGAGTGGCAGAATGACTTCACGAGTTTTGCTTACAACACACCTGTTGATACAACCTAGAATCATATTTGCTTTTTTTGCAACAGCATCACACTGTTGACTCATATTCAACTTGTAGTCCACTATGACCCCTAGATCTCTTTCCGCCATGCTCCTTCCTTCAGCTCTATTCCAGCTCCCTCTTCCAGTCACAGCCAGCACCCCAGCTCCACTCCTAGCCCCTGGCCCCCAGCGGCAGCCCTACTCCCAACTCTGGTTCAGTTCCCAGCCCTTGACCCCTGATCTTGGTCTTCAGCTTCGCCTCTGCCCCCAGCCCAGCTGCCACTCTGCTTCTGGCTGTGAAAGGGGTGGGCAGCGTGGACACATTCCATTGCTGATGAAGGGGGATGCGAGAGTGTAAGTTTGGGCTCCACTCCATGAATAGAACTGCCTCTTTAAGATTCAAGATGGGTCCACTATGCCAGTGTTTCTCAACCTTTTTTTATAAAGTACCTCTTAACAAAAAAAAGTACCCCCAGTACTTACAGTTTTCAGACACACACAATTTTTTTCTACCAGTGCAACACATTTGTTTAAACAACTTAATTGTAGCCAGGCAGGTGATGAAATTTTTGGGTGTAAATGGTACAAAAATAATAAAGTGCTGTAAAACTGAAAACAAAAATTCAGTTTTCTCCAAATTTCAGTTGTGTTGACGTATCCCCCGGACTTCTCTCGAGTACCCCTAAGGATACTTGTACCACTGGTAGAGAAACACTGCACCATGCTATGGTCTAAGTTTGTCCTTACAGAATCTGAAAAGATGCAGTAGTGTTGCACTCAAATGGAAGTTCAATTCCTTATTGAAATAATGCTTAGGCCATTGGGCAGCTCATATAGTTAAATTAGTGTGTGTGATGATTTAGTTCTCATGCAGGAGTGTGGGGACTGCAAAAATGCAAATACAAGAAGACTGGTAGAGCCGGTAACGTATACAAATAATTGTTACTGCAGAGGGAAGCACAACTAGCATGCTACCTTTGCATGCTTTACAATGCGTTTTTACTCATTGTCCTGTAAATTGCTTTCTCTGCCATGTTGCCATGTGACACGATAGTAATAGTGTTCAAAACCTGGCATGTGCTCTGTGTCTGGAAGGAGGTAGAGTGCAGTTACATCCTAAAACAGCTGATCCGTGTTGATATTGTGAACACACTATAGTCTTTCACTGTTGCACATGTGCTTTGGAATATCCAGGTGCACTGAAACTGCATTCCACTTAGTGCGTGCTCATAGGAATAACAAGCAGCAGTCTCAGAAATGTGGTCTGTCTGTTGGAGAGGTCACAACTGGCCTCAGTAACTTGAATCAAAATATATCGTGTCAATAATTCAACCATGTGGTTTTTTACATTAACAATTTGAGATTTTTGGCACTGAAATGTTTCCTTTACTCGTAGTGATTTAAAGTCCAGTTTACCATGTGGGTCCAAACTTCCTTAACATTTTATAGTGCTTGGATCTGGGCTAATAGTTCAGACTCCTGCACTGCAGTGCATTGACTCTTCCTCCTTTCTACGTTATAGCAGCAGGAAGCACATTCTCCGGCAACGCAGTCATTTCATATAAGCTAGTGAAACCTGTTCTCTGGATGAACAACTGACGTGTCATTTGCTGTGTAGCTCTTCACATGAATGTATTGTTTGTTGGGACTGCATGAACTCATTTCCAGTTTGCCATCCCTATTCCAACTACCCAGAATGTCAGCTTCTCAGCTATGAAAACATATGAATCCAGTTCCATCTTTTTTCCTTTGCTTCCTGTAATAGTTCAGTGACAGTCATACTTGCATTAGACCTTTGTTTCATTAGCTGTTTCAATTATTTATTGAATAGGTGTAGATGGTGCTTTAAATAAATACCTTTTAACAGACTATTCATTCTTTATCACAGTGCAGTGATTGGATAGTGTTAAGAGTGGAACATATTTGCCAATGCAGGTGGGAGATACCTAAAAGTGTGTCACCAACACTGAGAAAGGTATAGCAGTGCTGAAGATTTTCTTACTCAAACTGACCTACTCTATTCACTTGCTGCTACACAAGGTGTGTTTGGCAGGTTACATTAAGAAGTTTAAATGGCCGAATGGCTAAACTGCTGGAGGGTGCATATTGGTGCATTTGCGATTGTCACAGCTTCTGGTTTGGAGGAAGGCAGAAGGGGAAGCTGAGGAACAATCTGAAGAAAACTACAGTGCATTGAGTACACCATCGGTGGCCTGGTGTTGTAGGTAATGCAGTGGAATGAGACTCAGGTGAGATGGGTTGAAACCTACATCTACCACAGACTTCCTGTGTGGCCACGGACATTCCATTTAATCTCTGTGCCTCAATTCTCCATTCCCACAAATGGGTATAATAATAGACCTTTTCTCCTGTCCTTTGTCTTGTTTATGAGATTGTAAATTCTTTAGGGACTATCCTATTCTGTGAGTTTGTACACAGCTGGGCGCAACTGCTCCACAGTGCCTTTAGGATAGTGGTTTTCATCTGAGGCAGGACATGTCCTTTGTGGTCTCTTCTAATGATGTGATTCTATGTCAACTTCTATAGCAGGGCATGGCAAGTCTTACACTCCCTGATGAGGCTGCAACACTTGATGGAGACACAGCTGGCCAATGTGAGATGCCTCATGCTTGACGTCACAACACCCATTAAACCCACAGACTTTAAGGCCACCACAATGATCTTGTCTGAACTTCTGTGCATGGAGGCCACAGAACCTTGCCCATCTATTCCTATGGCAGGCCCAGACCTTGTGGCTGACTTTCTGAAAGATCTCACATCTTGATTTAAAGACTTAAAGTTACTCTGGTTCAAACCATCAAGTGACCTGTGTGCCCTGAGAAATTGAGAAATACTTCCCTGAAAACTGTTGATTTTACGGTATATGCCTATAAAAGGTTTCCTGCCTATGCACAGTTAGACATCAGTATCAAAGGGCTGATTTATATAAAGTAGAATCCTGTTTATTGGACTCAATGTATTAAATTTCTCACTTCCATCTAGATTACAATGGAAAGTGCTGTTTTGTCAGGAGGGCCCTCCCAGTTAAAAAATAATATTATGATGAGGCATGATTAAAGAAGACTGCGAATCCCTACTCTGGGAGCTATCATAATAATGGTGAAGTTGAGGATAGTAATAACAATTTTGGGAGAGGGGGGTTGTTCTTATCACTCCTTCCCTACCCATTACATGTATTGATTATATAAAATGTGGCAATTTCCTGCCACATCTTTGGAGACCTTACTGAATTAAGTTTAAGTATCTTTGGGGTCCATTTTATTAAATGAATGATGTATGTATTATTACTCGTTTGGGATTGTATGTAATCTCAGATGTGAAGACTCTGTTGAACAATGGGCCAAACAAGAATGGAATGTTGAAACAAGAAGTGTGAAGTGGTTTTCTGGGAATTATCTAGGGGCAAATGAATATTATGCAAAAACCTAGCCTTTTGAAGTTACACCCTGAAGAATGGGCCATTGTTTGCTGATCACTTGTTGCATGATGCCAGGATCAAAGGCCCAAGAAAAGGAAAGACTGTTCTGATTCTGAATCTGAGACAGTTGTGAACTTGTAACTGTAAGGAAAATCTGGTTGGTGTTTTTGAAGGACTGACACCCACCAGAGCCTGAGGTTGGAGTTAGGGGTGATCTCTGGTGAGCTTTTAGCATGTATGTAGGTTCTTTCATTGTTTTAAAGGTGTTTCTCTGTAATGCTTTCACCTTAAGAATAAATGTGCTTACTTATAAAGAGCTATGGGGTGACTTATAAGTGCTGGCAATTACACTGTTCATAACTGCTGGAGAGAAAGCTAAGTGAAGACACTTCCCTTTGAAACAAGTCTGGCTTGCTGGGGAATCTCAGTGTAGACAAGGAAAAATACCCAGTTCAGGTGGGGGAGAGATGCTGGTCTCTGCTCAAGAGAAGTGATGGCCGAGGAACTGGGAACCTAAAATGGGTACCCTTGAGAGATCACAGAGGGGGTATGGTATGGAGTCGCAGTTGCCCTGAACTATGACTCTGATGTCACCAGAAAACATCCAAGGCCAGTCTTTCCAAATGACATGAACCCAACTTCTATCACTGCATATCTACATTATGCCCCTAAATACCCCATATTTGTATGCAGTAGTGTATTGTCAGTTGTGCATCTTAGACATTTGTATGTGTAAGTTATACATGTGCAGATTTACATGTACGTTTGCTGTGCACACAGCTTTGAAAATCTGGCATGTCATAAATAACAAAGTTGCTCCCACTAGGTTGCCTTTCCCAAGCTGCAGCAGGAGACTGCTGGCCCTTGTTTGCAGCTTCTCCGGTTTCAGCTTGTATATGTCTTCCAGATTTTGTAACTCTAGTAGTTTGGACTGCGAAATAACAGCTGACAATCCAACAGTCCAGCAAGTGGCAGACGGGAGGCACAACTCAGGAAGGACTGGGATGTGCTGTCAACTCTGGGCATAATCCCTGCAAACACCACTGTACTTGGCAGATTAAGAAAGATATAACAAAATGTTCACATCTTTGCTGCTGTCATATGTCTTCAGTGTGGCATAAGGAGTACAGGAACTAATATATGGTTGAGCTTCTTCAGTGATACTGTGTGTCTCTCTGATTGCTTGGCACATTTGTTGTTACTTCTCTAGTTGTTTTACTGTATATGAAGATAGTCAATGGGTCTAGGTACTTAGAGGATGAAAGTAGCATAGATTTCTTAAAACGGATTTTCTGGGAATGGCCTGTAATGAACTTTCTGTAGATCAGCATCACAAAGTATGCTCACCTTATAGAAATATTATTCCAATGTTTGTACCCTAAAGCAACACACTGGAGAAATATTTGCATCACATGCTCTTTTAGTGGCTGGTCCAGCCTACTACTGTTACCAGCTAGTGGAGTTGCTCCTCCAGCTCAAGTGACAAAGGCTTGTGCTGCAGCTTGTGTAGATAATTCCAGATTCAGTCTGTGCTGACGACCATTATAGGGAAATTGTTCTGCTAGCAGGCATGGTTAGTGGATGCTATTCAACATAACTAAGACACAATGCATGGTAGAATTAATGTCTGTTGAAACTTTACTGCAAACGTAATAGCACACGGCTTCTTCCTGTCTCTAATGTAAAACTTAAGCTATTTTAACACGGCTCCCTCGTAGCTCTTTGAAATCATATTTAATGAATGTATTGTATTGCTCCTGGAGAATGTCAAATTGATCAGCCTGGAGATATGAAGTCACAGGCAGCAAGAGATTCCGCAGATTGCCTCACCATAATGGCTGATCCTCTATCTCCATTCAGTGCTTAGCCTCTCTGCTGAGCCGGTGAAATATATTCCTGCTATAACGATATTTAGCACTTTGATTAAAAGCCAATTCATGTAATTGGAAAGACTTCCATTGATTTTAATGGGTTTTGGATCCGGTCCCTATAGTGCTTTCATCTATTACAAACTGTAAAACCCATATTTTTATCCTTCTTTTTACAATAGAAACTCTGTTGACTTCAGGGAGGGCGTGAGGTGCACAGATAATACAGTACTAGGCTCTGTGTACATAATGTGCTACTGTAATACAGCCACCTCTGGTTGTCATCCAACATCCATAGTTCACAATAGCAAGGGGAAAAGAGTTTTTTTTTTAAAAAACAGTCTTTGTCATATTTTAAAATGTTTACTAATGTCACCATTCTATAGTCACAAAATGTGTTGCAAAATCCACCCTAACTCAAGTTCATGCTCCAGAATTTAAGCTTCATTGCAATACAAATATTATTTCTCACTCTTGTGGTTGTGCAGAAAACCTTAAAAACACAAACCAAGTATAAACTGATGCACTGTTGTCTTCCTGTGTCTGCAGACATCGGGGACAGTAGCTTGCAGAAGTGTGCAATAATTCATATAAGTTGGGATGTTAGCTCTAAAATTAAAACATGATGGGTCTGTCTCTCTTTAATACTAATGTCTGTATCACTCTAGTGTAAAGAGGTCTAAAAGGCATTTGGTCCTATTATACTGCTTGAATTGTGTAGATATAACCTTAATGTAAGTGAGAATCAGGCTCAGCAATTCAATGTCAGCACTGACTATCACATTGCTGCTAATTTTGTTAGACACATCCTGCTAAAATGCTTACCTTGCAATCTTCCCAGGCCTCCTCCAAGCTTTTCTGGTTGCAAAAAACCCAACTGTCTCCTCCCTGGATGCCAAATTTCCTGCTTTTCCCCTCCAGCTTCCAAAGGCCAGAGAAGCTGATGGAACAACTCCCATTGACTTCAGTAAGTTTTGTACCAGTACCTAATTTTTGATTCCATTAAAGTCCAAACCAAAAATTCTTTTGGAAGAGAGATTTAACTATACAAGAGCAGTATTTAAGATGGATAAATGTGATGAAATTATGCCAGCACTGAACCATAGAAGTTTGAGTAGCCCCAAATATCTTTCATGATAGGAGGCTATGTCTAGACTGCAAGCCTCTTTCGAAAGAGGCTCTTTCGAAAGATACTTTCGAAAGAGTCTCTTTCGAAAGAGAGCGTCTAGACTGCACGTTGAACTTTCGAAAAAGCGGCTTGCTTTTTCGAAAGAAAGCATCCAGTGAGTCTGGATGCTCTCTTTCGAAGAAGCCCTATTTACATTGACGAATGCCTTCTTTCGAAAGAGGAACTTTCAAAAGAAGGCGTTCTTCCTCGTGAAATGAGGTTTACCGCCATCGAAAGAAAAGCCACGTTCTTTTGATTTAATTTCGAAAGAACGCGGCTGCAGTCTAGACGCAGGTGAGGTTTTTTTGAAAAAAGGCTACTTTTTTCGAAAAAACCCCTGAGTCTGGACACAGCCGGAGGGTAATACTAAAGGAAAACACATCTTGTAGTTCTGCTGACAAATTCCAGCATAGCCACAGCTGCAGCTGTGTTCCTTTTTAATATTAGAACAGTCATAACTGTTATTTTTAATCAATAGTTTCAGTGTACATGCACACTTTTTGCAGAGGAGCTGTGCTCTCTTTTCTAGTTTCAGTGTTGATTCTGGCTGTATCTACCCTCAATTGATGAACCTCTGCCAGTCCCCCAAATGCTATAGCCCAATAGTTGCTACATATCTTCATGGCACCCAAATAATAAAATCATAGGACTGGAAGGGACCTTGAGTGGTCATCTAGTCCAGTCCCCTGCCCTCATGGCAGAACTAATTATGATTCCAGACCATCCTTGACAGTTGTTTGTCTAACCTGCTCTTAAAAATCTCCCGTTATGGAGATTACACAGCCTGACTAGGTTATTGGTTCCAGTGCTTAAACACTCCAGTGCATCATTGACAATCCACAACCTGTCCTGGAAAATGATCTCTTATTCTCACAGAGCTTGAGAGATAGGCCAGTCCTCACCTTCAGACAGCCCTCCAACCTGAAGCAAATACATACCCAGCATCCACACACCAAACCACAGAAACCCTAACCCAGGAACCTACCCCTTCAAAAAATCCCATTGCCAGCTCTGTCCATATATCCATAAAAGTGACACCAACACAGGACCTAACCACATAAACTACAACATCAGGGGCTCATCCACCTGCACATCTACTAATGTGATATATGCAGTGAAGTGCCAACAATGCCCCTCTGCTATGTATATTGGCTAAACAAGACAGTTTCTGCAGCAAAGGATAAATAGACACAACAGACATCAAGAAGGGTAAGGGTACGTCTACACTAGCTCATTAGTTCGAGCTAGGTAGGGTAATGAGGGCAAACGGAGTTGCAAATGAAGCCCGGGATTTAAATATCCCGGGCTTCATTTGCATGTTCCTGGGCGGCGCCATTTTAAAATCCCCCTTAGTCCGAACTCCGTGCTCACGTCTACACGCAGCACAGACTAGGTAGTTCGAATTAAAGATCCTAATTCGAACTACCGTTACTCCTCATTCCACGAGGAGTAATGGTAGTTCGAATTAGGATCTTTAATTCGAACTACCTAGTCCGTGCCGCGTGTAGCTGCGGGCATGGAGTTCGGAGTTCGAAGGGGGATTTAAAAATGGCGCTGCCCAGGAACATGCAAATGAAACCTGGGATATTTAAATCCCAGGCTTCATTTGCAACTCTGCTTGCCCTCATTACCCTACCTAGCTCGAACTAACGAGCTAGTATAGACGTACTCTGGCATGCAAAAACTGGTAGGATGCTCAGGAAGGGATTTAAAAGTAGCCATGAATCAACAAAAAAGAAAACAAAAGAAACTACAAGGAGAAACAGCAGAGCTGCAATTTATTTGCAAATTTAACACAATCAAATTAAGACTGAATAAGGATTTAGAATGGTTATCTCACTACAAAGGCAATTTTCCCTCTCTTGGTATTCACACCTTGCAGATACAGTCTAAATGAGACTTGTCTCTTTTAATTCTGACAGGACTGATACAATCTTTAAAGTACAGGTTGGATTTCTGTGATCCAGCACACTTAGGACCTGGGGAGGTCAATGGCCCTTCTGCTGATGGACTCCAGTGCTCTCCCAGGATCCATTGGCAGACACATCTGGGTTCCCCTTGGGGCTCCGTGCCCTAACTCAGCTTCAGTGATGGCTGGGCCACTGATTTGCTCCCACCCTGGCCACCGGCCCAGCTGCTGGGCTCCCTGTCCCCGAGCTGCTGGCCCCTGTGGGGCTGCACTGCCAGTCTGGCCACTGCTGCTGGACTCTGGTGGGGCTGATGCCTCAGATCCAGCACTGGCTGCTGGACTCCATGTTTCTAGCAGGACTGAAATTCTGGCTCTGGCTCCGGCCCCAGCTGTTGGGCTCCATGACCCTGGCGGGGCTGAAATGATGGGTCTTGCCTCGGGCTCAGCCACCAGCCTTTGTACCCCCAGAGGGGCTGTAATGCACCAGTGCCAGAGCCACCCGTCTGATTCCATGCTCCAGCGGGACTGATGCCAAGTCTGGCCTTGGCCCTGGCCACCATGCCCCAGGCTGGGCTGAGCAGCCAATTCAACCCTGGCTAAATGGACCATGCTGCTGTCCCTGCCCCTGGCTGCTGGGCTCCCTGCCCCTGGGCTGGATCCACTGCCAGACCTGATGCCTGTCTCTCAGCTCCTCTCCCGGCTGCTGGCCTCCTTGTCCCACTCCCAGCCAGGGACTCTCTGATCCAGGGGCTCTCTGGTCCAGTAGGACCACGGATGTTGCTGGACCAGAGTTCCAGACCAGAGAGGTTCAACTTGTGTTATTTTTATAAGGAAACCCAAGAGCAAGCCTAAAAATGCTAATGTTTGAGGGTTTGATCCAGTGTTCAATGAAGTCAATGGAAGTCTTTGCATTGGTTTTATTTACCATTAGAGTAGGCCTTCAAAGAGGATTTTTTTCTGGCTTCTTCTTTTAATATTACTGCTGGGAATCTTATCTTCCAGTTTCATTGGTTTGATTGCTACTTCTTTGGAGCAGAGACCTTGTCTTTGTATGTGTTTGTACAGCACCAGGAACAATGTATAGTGATCTCAACAGGGGTTTTTGGGTGCTACCAGAGTACACACAGAAAACAGAATTTAAATATACCAGGAATTGCCTACACTGCTGAATGAGGCAATATATTCTACATGCATAGGAAGGCGGAACTAGCAGGACTCACAAGTGACAGAATAATAATCACAATGATTACTGTTTGGCACATGATACTCAAACATTATCAGGCTAGGCAAGCAGTGTCTCCACTGTGGTCTCTGACTCATAATTTAAATATGCCAGAAGCACACGGGGAGGTTGGGTTTGTTCTTAAAGCAGTGAGGAAAAACAAGGTTTTAATTCATCACGGAATAAATGGGCATAGTTTGTGGCTGTTTTATTGTTCTGCTTTTCTTTGAGGGACTAGGACTCACCAGTACGCAGGAAACGGCATCACATTTAAATCATTTTTAAAAAGTCCAGCCCTGATTCTGATTTTAGCTAACAAAGGTTTAATAGTGGTGAAATTCTGTTAATTTCAATGACGTTATTTCTGATCTACACCCATAAAAGTGAGATCAGAATCAGGCACCTGAGGTTTATTCATGGCATCTACACCTTTAATTTATTAGCTTGAGCAGGATATAAAATGCCATGAGCTAATGATCCAGATTCACTGGTATGCTCTGCAACGCTTTGACACAAACCCCATTTTACCTGGTGGAATGCGTTTGCACATCTGACCAAATAAATGAAAATCCTTATCTACATAAGAGAGTTGTCCTACTTTACCAGTAAAACAGCATAAATCCCTTTTCCTCATTATGGATGCAATCCTACCAGTATAAAAGTGCTGATACTCGTATAGCTTATTCTCGTATGGGAGGTGGAATAACTATTGTGGTACCTTTTATAAATATAACACTAGGCATTGCACTGGTATGACTACGGCCATGTCTAAATTTAAAATGCTCCAGGGATGCCACTGTAGTGCTTCAATACAGAAACTTAAAACAGTTATAGGTGTGGTTTTCCTGTGTCTCTAAGGCCATGTCTATACTACAAACTTTGGCTGACGCAAGTTATATCAGCATAAAGCTGCTGCAGTTATTATCACTTGTGTGTATGCATGCTTGGCTCCTTGCATTGGTGCTCCTTGTACTCAGCAGGAGTGCTCGTGTTGTTAAACAGTGCGGTTCACCAAGGATAGATATTCCAATATGCACCTCTGCTATCCAGCACATCTTTTGGGAAGTTTTGGCAATGCATGATGGGGCAGAAATGAGTCACACAGATGTGACTGGGAGCAAGGAATCAACTTACCAGCATGCAGCTTTCTCCATCCAATAATGTCATCTAAAGCCCATACTTTTTTTAAAAAAAAAAATCTCATGAACCCACATTGTCCTTCTCACTGTCCGGCATTTCTGATAGACGCACAGAATCTTCACAGCTCTGCCTATTGTTGTTAAGTATTGCAAGTCCAGGATGCACATTCCTCTGGTATCTGCAGAGCTTTAAGAAGAATCAAATGAGTGGGAGACATGACAATTCTTTGGAGAACATATTGCTGTGGGATGTAGTGAGAACCAGTTGAAGGTTGGTGGTGGCGTTCACAGAGCAGCAGCAGATGATGGAGAAATGCTTCTGGGCCTGAGAAATGACACTGTGTTTTGGGATTGCATTGTAATGCAGGTTTGGGAGGATGAGCAGTAGTTGCAGTACTTTTGGATGTGCAAGGGGATGTTTTTGGAGCTGTATGCCGAGCTCACCCCACCCCACCTCTCCAGCAAGGGACACCGGAATGAAAGCATCACTGGCCATGGAGAAACAAGTGGCAGTTGCAATGTCAAAACATGCAACTTCAGATTGCTGCAAGGCAGTGGGAAATCATGTTGGAGTTGAGAACTCCTCTGCGGGGGCCAGTGTCATGCAAGTGTGCAGGGCTATTAATCGTCTCCTCAATATTGGTGTCATTTTCCACAGGCAGTGGGGATTTTAGCTATCTCCAGGCACAGAGAGAAGATGCTGGTGTCCTGAAGCCTTCCCAGCCTGTATGCTTACAGACTGCATACTGGGGTGATGCCTGCTGAAGTTATCACTGACTGGTGTGGGAAAGTGTCCTGCTGCAGACTAAGAAATAAGGGTATGTCTACACTACAGCACTAATTCGAACTAACTTAATTCGAATTAGTTAATTCGAACTAAGCTAATTTGAACTAGTGCATCTAGACCTAAAAACTAGTTCGAATTACCATTTTGCTAATTCGAACTAGCATGTCCACATTGAGTGGACCCTGAACCGAGGTTAAGGATGGCCGGAAGCAGTGCCGGCAGGGCATCAGATGAGGACTTAGAGCTTGGAGCTGCTGTCTCAGGCTAGCTGAGGGCTGTGCTTAAAGGGACCTGACCCCCACCCCGGACAGACAGTTCTCAGGGGTTCCCCGCTTGCAAAGCAGTCCTGGCTTGCAGTGCCCTGGGTGCCCACATTCGGCACACAGCACTCGGCCATCAGCCCGGCTGCACTTGCCACAGACTGCCATCCGTGGGGGTCAATCGGGGGGCTGCAGGAGAGTATCCACACTGAGGAGCCCGCAGAGCCACTCCAGTCCTCCTCATCGGGGGCTCGTACCCCATTCCTCCCTCACATCCTTCCACTTACCGATCCCTAGCCCCCCTTCCTGATGTACAAAATAAAGGACACGTGTGGTCAAAAATAGAAACTCTCTTGATTGAACAAAACTGGGGGAGACTGGGAAAAGGAGGTGGGAGAGGGGAAGAGAGAGGGTGGGAGAGGGGAGGGCAACTAAAATGATCAGGGGTTTGGAACAGGTCCCATATGAAGAGAGGCTAAAGAGACTGGGACTTTTCAGCTTAGAAAAGAGGAGACTGAGGGGGGATATGATAGAGGTATATAAAATCATGAGTGGTGTGGAGAGGGTGCATAAAGAAAAGTTCTTCATTAGTTCCCATACTAGAAGGACTAGAGGACACCAAATGAAAGGAATGGGTAGCAGGCTTCAAACTAATAACAGAAAGTTCTTCTTCACAAAGCAAATAGTCAACCTGTAGAACTTCTTGCTGCAGGAGGCTGTGAAGGCTAGAACTATAACAGAGTTTAAAGAGAAGTTAGATAAATTCATGGAGGCTGGGTCCATGGAGTGGAATTAGCCAGAGGATAGAAATGGTGTCCCTGGCCTCTGTTTGTGGAAGGCTGGAGATGGATGGCATGAGACGGATGGCTTGGTCATTGTCTTCGGTCCTTCCCCTCTGGGGTAGCTGGTGTTGGCCGCTGTCGGCAGACAGGCTACTGGGCTAGATGGACCTTTGGTCTGACCCAGTACGGCCGTTCTAAGCTTAGGGCTCAGAGTCGGGGGTCTCACTGGACCACCTTGATTTTCATGCCAACCTGCTCCTGGGTGGCCATGCTGGCAGCTATCCTGCCCTAGATGGCCACTTTCCTGTGCCTAGTGTGGAGGTCGTGGATGAGGTCCACGATGTCCACACTAGACCAGGCGGGCGCCTGCCTCTTGCAGCCCTGGGCAGGCTCCTGGGAGCTGCCAGCCTGGTCCCGGGAAGAGGCAAAGGGCTGGGTGGCAGCGGGTGGCTGGCTTGTGCTGTGCCAGGTGTAGGGTCTGCTGGCTGGGTGCTGGCAGGCTTGCACCTGGCATGGGCACCGTAGCCAGACCGTGCCCCTTTAAGGGCTCCGGGGCTGGGAGGGGGGCAGACGAGTTTCCCTGGTGTGGCCAGAGTGGCCACCAGGGCAAGCTGGGGAGGGCTAGCCTCCCACTAGTTCGAATTAAGAGGCTACACAGCCCTTAATTAGAAATACTTAATTCGAACTAGGCGTTAGTCCTCGTAGAATGAGGTTTACCTAGTTCGAATTAAGCCCTCTGCTAGTTTGAATTAAGTTCGAACTAGCGGTTTGCATGTGTAGTGCCTATCAAAGTTAATTCGAACTAGCGGCTGTTAGTCTGAATTAACTTTGTAGTGTAGACATACCCTAAGGCTGCCAGGCCTAGAATTCTTCAGGAAAGGATTGCAGGCTGATGGCATGAAAGTTTCATTGAGACTTCAGGAGGACTCCAGGGACATCCCTATGCACAGAAAGAAATTGTACCTCAGAACCCCCACACCTGCTACCTAATTCTCCAGAAGAATTAAAAGCAGATAACAACTCTACCTCTCTTTGTTGCACTGATGCCTCTTCTAATATGAGTAAATTATTGTCGATAGCTGTGTCCTGTTAAGTTAGGGGCGCCATCAGTACTGTAATGGGAAAATACAGTTGCACATTTACCAAAGGTTGTTTCCTCCTTGTCGGGTTCACCCTTGCTTGACTGCCAGGACTGACTAGACTCTATTGGCGTTTGTGGCATAGCTGAAGCTACCCGTTGAATGTCCCCCCTTCTTCTCCCCTTTCTTGTCCTTGTTGTTCATGCCTGGGGCCTGTGACTCAGGCTCCTTTGAGGTATCCTCTGTGCTGTACAGGGTGCTGGTGAAGTAGCTGTTGAGTGTGGCATGCAGTTCTTTATAAAAGAGACCAGCCTGCATCTCAGCAGTAGATTGATGGTTCACCTCCCTGACCCTCCCTTATGCCTGCCACCATTCCTTTGCTTTTATATGGCACTGCTGCTAATCCCTGTTGTCCTCTTCTCCTGCATTCCCCATGCAATTTGCTAACAGATGTCCCTGTTTCTGTAGATGGTCTATAGCTGTGTCTGCCCGGCCTCTTCTCCTCACAGGCCCCGGAGATCCAATGTCTCTGGCTTACTCCAACCCATCTGGAGCATGTAGCCATCATGGTTAATTGAGCAATTGCATACCACAAGGAAGAGCTGCTAGATGTGCTCCCAAACCAGACAATCAAGAAAAGCATGGGTGGCAGGTATCATAGGCTGGGGGAGCATGAACCTCCCCAAACAACCAGGTGTGGCCTTGCCCACACTCCACCCTTGGTCCCCCTCCTGCTTCCCGCTTTCTGAGCTAGTGCTGTCCCTCCCAGGACTTTGTGGCTCGGCTGGAGCCAGGCCTCCTGGTGCTCTGGGGCCAGAGGGACTGGGACTATGCTGCCTGACCTTCCAGGGCTACAGGCAGTGAGGGGAGGCTGGGACCAGGCTGCCCAGTCTCCCAGCATCCTGAGGGGGGAATAGGACTGGTAGCTCCACAGTGGCGTGGAAGGTTGGGGGCATGAGTCCGTGGCCAGCAGCCATAGTGAGGGCTGGGATCTGGCAGGCGCAGAAGGGATGGGGTTTCAGGTGGAATAGGTGGGGTTGGGAGATTAGCCTTCCCAAGCCAGTGGTTCACCCACCGCCCCTGAGAAAAGGCATTTCAAAAATTCATGGGAGGAAGTGTCTTCTGATCTCTGTGCCCCTGGGGCAGTGGTGTTCACAACTGTGTCAAGAGCTGTCAGTCTTGGGCAATGTGGGACAGCTGCTTGAGGAGTGTTAGGGTCAAGATACATGACAGAGTGTCTGCACTCATGCTGTGTTGGCTGGCTTTAGGGTTGGGCAGCCTGAGCCCTGGTTCAGGGCTCAGTAGGCAGGGCTTATCTCATGGAGCTTGGGCTTCTGCTTGCTGGCTATGGCTGGATTCTTCTCTTTTCGAACCTCCCTGCTCTGGGGCGGGTGCTTCTCTTTAACCCCATCATTTGACTAGGGAGATAATCGTTTGCAACCACTGTTCTATATTTGCAACAAACCTTGTTCAAAATGTGGCATGTAAGGTATCTATGAAAAGGTTATGATTTGCTGAATAAGATTATGCTATTTGTACCCATGAATCATTTTTGTATGGGAAATTACAGTTATTGGCTCTGTACCTGTATTTCAAATGTTTGCTTCTGGGGTAACGCCCACAAGATAGTTAGCCAGCACCTCTTGAAGGGACTATTAATTAAATGGCTCATCAAGGGATGCTTAACTCACAATGGATCATAGGAGATGCCCATCTGTGTTGAATTGACTTTCCTGTGGACATTCCATATGAAACCTTGGTAATGGCTCTGAGGTGATTTGGGCATACAGGAGGAGCTCAGGGTGCTAGCCTGGGACTTAAGAGAACAAGATTCAATTTCCTGCTTTGCTGAAGGCTGCCTGTGTGACCTTGGGCAAGTCACTTAGTCTTGCTTATCCCATCTGTAAAATTGAGATAAAATAGTGCTTTGCCACCTGACACAGGGTATAGTGAGGAAAAATACATGAAAAATTGTGAAGCGCTTAGATACAACTGTAATGGGGGTGTATAAGTACCCTGGGTATATGAGGAGCTTTCCTAGTAATTATTTTCGGTTGCATGCTTACTTGACATTTCTGTATTGGAAGATGATGGGTTTTGGCTCTACTGAAGAATAACTACTGAAGAATAACTGAATAATGGTTCTCTTTAGATTTTAAACTGAGCTTTTTGAAGCTTTTCTCCCCAGACATATATAGAATGCAAGAGTCTGGTAAGATCAAGATGTATTTTTATGCAGTGCATCATTTTGTAAACACTGTAAAATTCTAACTAAATGTAAAAACAAACTAAAAAAGACAGGCTCTTTAAGGCTGGCCTCTTTTAAAACTTGTTCAGAAAACAGTACTGGAAAAAAAAAGGTACAGACTGACCCTTAAAAAGTTGCACACTTCATTAGAGGTCTGTGTGTGTGTGTGTACGTTTGAACAAAAGGACTGCAACTCTGGAACCTCTGCTAACTTGCTAATACGTCTTATTCTGGCTAATTTGAAGTTTGTCACACTTCTGGGCAGCAAAAGTGCAAATAAGTGAGCAGATGTGATTAAGTGCCAAATATTATACACATTATGACAATCCAGGCCACCCACACTTTTATATAAATACAGCTTCTGCAGAGTCTCTTTAGTCTGGACTGAAGCACAGACAAGTAAGTCCCTTTAACATAATTCTTGGTCAAACAGTTCTATATAAATCTGCAGCCAAGATGAATATTTGGGGCCAAATTTAGGCCTCACTTACACTCATATTTTCCAGTGGATTTAGGTGTAACACGGGGCATAATTGTCTCTTGATCAGATTTTTGAAAGCTCAATAGAAACAACTGTGCATGTACATTTGAGCATGGAACATATCTGGATTCAATTAGTTCTCTCATCCTTGATAAAGGCTTTGACTGATCTTTCTTTTTCTCTTTTTCCGCTTTTATTCTCTGTGCATTTTAAAAACAGGTTTTCTGAAGGCCAGCAAAAGAAATACATAAGCAAGGATTATAGCCTTATAAAAGGTCAAAGGAAAACCCTTTCATTTTCCCGCCACAGAATGTTCACCTGCTGCAAAGCAAACTATTAAATCTGGGAGTCTCTTGGATTGCAAAACCACAGGAGCTGTCCAATCTTAGTTTGAGATATTTTGCAATTGAGGGATTTTTCTGATGTGGCCAAAAGATGATAATCTGTAACTAGTGTGCAAGGTGGCTTATTCTTTCCCCTTTGAAGGGCTGTGTGTGTTTATGATGACCTATTTGGGAATATGTGTGGTGGTGGTAGGGGAATAAATTGTTAAATGTGGTATTATTGACCCATACTCCTGCTGTTTCATCTTGGAAACCCTAACATATAACTCTGCTCCAGTTATTCAGATGTGGGTCATATACATACCATGCTGCCACATGCACTGATACATGCTAACTTCTGTATCTGGCAGGTTCCAGTACAAGCTGGGAAATAAATTTAGAGAATGGAAGAGCATCAGTGATGGCAGAAGGATTATTCATCCAGGGTTTACTCCCAAACTGGAAAGTCCACCTTGGGGAGGTTGAAGCTACACAGAGCAGCTATGCAGCTTCTTTTGCACCACTGGGCTACGTCTACACTGGCCCCTTTTCCGGAAGGGGCATGTAAATTTCATGAGTCGTCGTAGGGAAATCCGCGGGGGATTTAAATATCCCCCGCGGCATTTAAATAAAAATGTCCGCCGCTTTTTTCCGGCTTTTAAAAAAGCCGGAAAAGAGCGTCTAGACTGGCCCCGATCCTCCGGAAAAAGCGCCCTACTGGAATAAGAGCCTCCGGAAAAGGGCGCTTTTTCCGGAGGATCGGGGCCAGTCTAGACGCTCTTTTCCGGCTTTTTTAAAAGCCGGAAAAAAGCGGCGGACATTTTTATTTAAATGCCGCGGGGGATATTTAAATCCCCCGCGGATTTCCCTACGACGACTCATGAAATTTACATGCCCCTTCCGGAAAAGGGGCCAGTGTAGACGTAGCCATGGGGTTTGCAGGGAGCCAGGCCAGTTCCAAAAGAAGATGGTGATGACTAGAATTCAGGCTACTCAGGGATGTGCTAACATGGTGCTTCAGCAGCCTCTGTCTGCTGGACTATTGTGCAACATCTGTAATGTAAATGGGACTGAAACATTTTTAACTAGTATGATGGGAAAAAAGCAGAATTCTGATGTATAAGAATGCCGCAACTGCAACTTTCAATACCGCATTAGTGTTTTTTTAACCCCTTAAAAATAAAAACAGGTTAAACTAGCCAGGGTTTTGTGTAGTGAAGTTGGGCCTTTGAGCTTAGGTGAAGGATCAGTATTTTTTAATTTCAGCCCAGTAGGTTCATCCATCCTGCACTGGCTAACCAGGCAGGTTACATCATTAGGGGCTATGTCTAGACTACATCCCTTTTCTGGTAAAGGGATGTAAATTAGGCATGTTGATATTGCAAATGAAGCAGGGATTTGAATTTCCTCATTTGCATAATGGTGGCCACCGCTTTTTTTTTTTGAAACAGGGCTTTTTTGAAAAAACCCAGCAGTTTAGACGGGGCATTTTTGACAGAAATGACCCATTTTGAAAGATCCCGTATTCCTTATTTACATGCCTTATTTACATCCCTTTACTGAAAAAGGGATGAAGTCTAGACATCGCCCTAATTATGTCACATGCTTGATTAGCCAATGCAGGATGAATGAACCTACTGGGTTGAAATACAAAAATATTGATCCTTCACCTAAGCTCAAAGTCCCAACTTCATTTTTTGAGGAGTGCAGGATCTTTCGAAAAGGGGCATTTCTGTTGAAAATGCCCCCTCTAAACTGCTGGGTTTTTTTCGAAAAAGCCTCATTTTAAAAAAAAAGCAGTGGCCGCCATTATGCAAATGAAATGCGGGAAATTCAAATCCTGGCTTCATTTGCAATATTGACGTGCCTAATTTACATCCCTTTACTGAAAAAGGAATGTAGTCTAGACATGGCCTAGGGTGAACAACACCTATAGTCTGATTAACATGTTCCATGATACTCTATGTGCAGTCTTACTGAGAAGCTCTACTATTGCTGTAGTTAGCAGGGGGCCTTTGAAATTCAGTAGGGAGAATAATTTTAGGCTAGACAAGGGCCTTTTCTTTGTCCCATGACAGGTATCACAACCTTAACTCTGCTGTGTAGTGACACCCTGAAGTACCCTGAAGGGGTGTGTTTGGAGGGGGGGAACAGTATCAAAGAAAAATCTAATGCGTCTTTAATAATTAGCTGATCTAATTGAAGACAACAAACACTAACTGTGTTAAGCACAATAGTATGGTTGTGTGTCACTGCAGAGCAGATTGAAGGTGGTTTGAGGACCTTGACTGTGCATTTCTGTATCTCAAGGTATATAGGATTTAGTAGAGACAAAATGTCTTTTCCCCCAAAGAGTGTTTAATTTAAAAAGACAGTACAGACAAAAGGTGAAAGGGTTCAGTGTGCATACAAACAGAAAGATAACTAATAGAAGGCAAAGTTTATGACTGCTTCCTGAATTTATGGGTGTATGGGAAGGGGTATTTCCTTGTTATTTACACACACTTTCAATATGTACATATTTTAATTAAAATATAATTTACATATTTATTTGTCAGCGAGGAAAGTTTTGCAGAGTCATAGACCCAAATTTAGTTTTCTTAAGCAGTGTGAATGCAGTTGCTACAGTGAAATCAGTGGGCCATTGCAGATTTACACCAGTGCTGCGGATAACAGAGACGGATTACTCCTATTCAACAGTAGTGATTGGCTCCATACAGTTAGGCAGGGAGGGGATTAATTGCATGCAATGAACACCAGACACAAGGCCTGTCTAATCCCAGAGATGCTGCTGCTCAGTCCAAGAAAGAGTATTAATAGAAAGGGATGATGGGATAGGGAGCTCTCAGGAAGGAGCAGTGCACTGTCCATTTTTATGGCAAACAAAAATCACAGAGTTGGTTACGTCTAACACCGAACAAGGAACTTTATTAGAAGATGGAAAACAGTATTAGCTGTAGCTGCCGTGCCTTGGCTTCAGCCTTCCCCAGCTCCCTCTAGCCTGGCTTCTTGCATATTTAAAAATACAGTTCACATGCTCTCACACACACATTTTCTCTCTTTCTTTCCCACAATGTATGTCCTGCCCTGGGTAAAGTGAAGTTGTCTGTGTTTGGCAATTGATTCTCCCAGGGACTGATGAAAGCTCCACCCTCCTTTTTCTCTCTCACTGTTGGCCCAAGTAGAGCAGCTCTTTACAGACAGTTAGGTTGCATTAAAGCAGCAGGATGCCTTATTTTGATCTCACTTTGGCACTTGTTTTCCCTTTTTGTTTGGTGCAGACTACACCCTGCATCCCTTTTGTAAAGTCATGTAGAGTACATCTACACTGCGGCGCTATTTCGGGATGCTTCCGGTATCCTGAAATAGCTATTCCACGTTTTTGAAACAAGCCTGTGATTTTGAAACATGATGGGTTTGCTATTCCGACGTCCCTGTAAACCTCGTTCCACGAGGATTAAGGGACGTTTTGGAATAGAGGTTTATTTTGAAATTTGGCACTGGATAGACAGTGCCAAATTACAAAATAAGTTATTTTGAAATTAACTCGAAATAAGGTATGCAATTTGCATAGCTCAAATTGAGTAGCTTTTTATGAGCTAAGGGTGCAGTGTAGATTCATCTCCCTCCCCATTGCAGGATTGTTGCCTGCTTCATAATTAGGATCTGATCTAAACCCCAGAACTCAGTGGGGATGCATCTACACAGAACCCTAAATTTGAAAAAAGCTACTCAATTTGTGCTATTTAAATTGCATATCTTGTTTCGATTCTATTTCAAAATAGCTTATTTTGAAATTTGGTGCATCTCTGCAGACCCAAATTTTGAAATAGCACACTATTTTGAGACATCCCTTAACCCTCGTGGAATGAGGATTACAGGGATGCCAAAATAGTGCGCCCATTATTCAAAAAATATTTTGAAATAACAGATGGCTTGTTAAGACATGGGGTAGCTGCGCAGTGTTGATATACACAGGGAGAGATTCCATTGCTTTCCGTTGGCTTTGGATCAGGCCCTTCTCGTACTTGCAGTTTTATCCACTCCGGCTTATATGTGCCAAGTGATGAGGCTTCCAGGACTTTCCTTGGGAGATGATTTCAGATGCTAATACATCTCTGTCAGGAAGCTTTTCCTGTTCTTCTGCCTGAGTTTCCACTCATAAAATGTCATCCCTTAATTCGTACTTATTATTTACTTTATGTGGATTACTCTCTTTTTTGCATATGCTAAATAATCCTGTTCTCTCTTTATGTGTACGTCCTTCAAATATTTGTAGACTGTTGTGTCTTTCCTTCCTCTAGTAGTTGCTTAACCAAACTGGCATAGTATTTAATTGTTTTAATCTCACCCTGTAAACACCCATTAGCCATTTTTGTTGTTCATCTCTTTACTCCCTGCCATTGCTGTTGTGTGTTTTGGATGATTGTACTCAGAGATGTAAGTTTGCTTACTTTTCCAGATTGAGTCTTGTTTTATTTCTAGACCATTTTCTTCTGATTTTGCAAGATCCTATTTTAAAATTCTGTTATTTCTTCACCCTAACTGGTGATCAGTTCCTCACAATTAAGTGTCACTTTCAAACTTGGCTGTTTAGGAACTAAGAGTGATATCTGCTGTTCCTCAAGAATAGAGTGCAATTGACGCTGAAAGGAGTACGAGACGGCCTCACTGTGCTGTATTAAATATATGATTGGACTCCTTGCAGACCCTTGAGAACTGCAAAGTGTAATATGTGAAGACAAAGCAGCAAACATAAGCTTAACTTTTTGTCTGTTCTGAGCTCCTCAATCTGTCTGAGTTGTGGGCAGCGTTTTTACTTGCACTTTGATGTAGGAGATGCCCTCACCTGCCATAAAAAATCAAGACTGCAGCTAAATGCCAGCAGACAGATTCCCATGACAACTTTTGGATGAGAATGGATGACTTCCTGTAGCAGGTAGACCTGCTGAGTTTTGGGGTCTCTCTCTCATGGGAACTCAGAGACTGGCCATTTGGAGGAGGGGGCGGAATGATATTGGGAAACACACCAAAGAGACAATCCATGTTTCTTAGGTTCTTGTCTGCAGACCTGCAAGAGAAAAAGTGTTCTAGCATTAATAATTGCGCTAACTGTGATACTTCCTTTAAGGGGTGACTGGTGAAGGAGGAATATGGGGTGAGGGGGGGAGGGAGAGACAACCGGCTACGTGACACCCTTCCAGTCTGGGGAAGGGCTGGGACAGCCGCCTCCTTCTACCCCAGGCTCAGCCCATCCTCTGCCCTCTCCCTTCCTCTTCCCAGCCCTTGCTCTGCCCCCACCTGACCCTTTCTCCCACCCCCATCACAGGAGATGCAGCCTGGGGCGGGGGGAGGGGGAGAAGACTAGCTGGGCTAGGGGATCCAGCACCAGCAATGAGGGTCAACTCCCCCACTCTCTGGCAGTGGTGGGGGAATTTGAGCAAAATGCCCCAGTTCACTCTGCTTCCCCGGCTCTCACCTTCATTTCGCCGATTCCCACTGTGGGGATTAGGGGGCAGTGCTGCTCCCACCCCTGAGCAGCAGCCAGAAGAGCAGAGCAAGCTGGGGCCATGTTGTTCTGCTCCCCCCGACACTGCTGATGAGTTCGGGGGGTTGTATCCCTGCTGTGGGTGCTGCGCACTAGTTCTCTCTGCTGCTAGCCGGCCCCTTGCTCCTTCCACCCCTGGCGTTTGATGGGGCACATGGCTCTCCCGTGTCCCTGTGGATTTCCCGTGCTTCCTTTCCAAAGAGGAAATGAGAAGGGTGTCGATTTAGGTTACCATTTTAGACATAGTGGAACTAAAATAGAAGGCTGTAACCCATGCCACTGTCATGGTAACTGATTTTGTATTATATACTGTCAGTCCCTGTAATACACGAGGTTCGAAGGGATGCCGGAAAGGATGAGACCACAACTGGGAGTTTCAAAAAGCACAAACTGATTTTATTTTGATGGCGCCAGACAATCATCAGAACAAAAATTAAACAGATTGCCAGACAACACAAAACAATTCCCTGGGGTTATTCTAAATCACAATAATTCCCAATAACTGCCCAGGGGTTAGGAACAGTTGAATTAACACTGGTATTGTCCATAGGGCTGATTATTTACACAACTTTATACAAGGAAACAGTAAAAAACCTAAACCACAACTATTTATAAACTAACTTCGTAACTTTTTAGCCACTGTCACTTGACAAGCAATAAGGACAACTAAAAAATCAATTAGGATAGGGATGATGGCGGCGGGGGGGGGGGGGTGGGTTATACCAGTTCTGGAGACAGCAGGAACACAAGTACCGGTCACATGCTCATAAACTGTCTCCACTCGGGTCGACCAACTCGGAGTACACTCAGTAAGACTCGAGAGTGGGGGGTGCAAGGCGTCTGGGTGATCAGGCCAGGCGTTCACTCGATGCAAATCCCCAGTGAGAGAGGGGCTGCCTGCCTGTTTTATTGCCTGTGAACTTATCACCCCATAGGTTGGTTTTTGCTGCAGTGGGTGGAGTAACAGGCCTGAGCACAAGTCAGCCCATTGGCTGATCTTTCACTGCAATGGGTGGAGCGAGCAGGGGAAGATTATTAATTTACATGCCCTTATATGGAAAACACTCCACCTCACAGACAGAGCCTTAGAGGTATTACAGGCTATGGCTCCCTGCGACGGGCAGCCATTGTTGTAGTTCTGACCCGGACATATACAACTAACAAATAGTTTTGCCTTTAAATAATTCCACTGTGGAGAAGAGGTACTGAAATGGGCTCTAGGAGAAAACCAAGTAAAGAGGGAGGTGGCGATATTGAGGTTACCCATGCTTTAATACGGGGACTTTTCAAAGAGCGAGGCAGAACAGAGAGCGACTGCCAAGATTGACAGAATGTACTGGCAAACAGCTTCCTTAAACAAATATTGTCACTCTTGTGGATTGTGGGATGGACTTTCAAAATAACTCTGCTCCTATTTAGGCACCCAAGTTAAGTATATACACTTTCAAAAAAGCTCTGTAGATTGGGTGCGCTTAGATGTTAATGGTCTGTCCCAAGGAGTATGTCTACACAGGCATTAAACACCTGCATCTGGGTCTGTCCCAAGGGGTATGTCTACAAAGGCATTAAACACCTGCATCTGGTCCAGGACAGCTGACTTAAGTTTGTGGGGTTCGTGCAGGGACACTGTATAATTGTGGTGTGGAGGTTTGGGCTCCAGCTGACGCCTGAGCTCTGGAAACCTTTCCCCTCATGAGACTGAAGGTTTACACGACCATTCTACAGCCCTACAGCCCAAGCCATGCAAGCCTGAGTCAGGTGACCTGGGCCAGCTGTGGGTGTTTAATTGCTGTGTAGACATACCCAGTGTCTATAATGGGAGCTGCTTACATCAGAGCGCTTTTGAAAGTCTGGCTCTGTATGTTTCTACTACGAGCTACAGTACAAATTGTGATCCATGCTCTTTCAGTCAGGCCTGTGCAGGCATATCCTAGTCTGTGGTGCTTTGTGTGGGCTCTGGGGTCCACTGACATGGAGTTCATTGCAGGGTCAAGGCTAAAGAAGTTATGCTCCTTTATTGTCACACCAACAATAGAAAGTGAAATAAAAAATCATCCGTGCATATCTTCATGTCAGCGCCACAGGATCACATGAAAGAAGGACAAATTGACAGTGAGTAAAGTCTTCTGTATGCAGTAGTGTTTCTTAAACTTTTTAAGACTGAGGAACACCAAACAATTTAAAAAAAAAAAAAAGAAAAAAAAAGAAACTAAAAAGCTGCCTGCCCCTTTAATGGTGGCCATTTTGAACTCTGTTGTTCTCCATGGCACACCTCTGACTGCCTCGTGGCACACCGGTGTGCCACGAAACACAGTTTATGCCACTGGTATGGAGAGTGGTCTGGGTTGACACTCTGTCCCCCATGTTTAGCTTGCAGGTAGACTATGAAGGTAGCCAGTGAAAGCTCTGAGATTCTTAAAATAATTTTACTCTTCATTTCTGTGGGAGAACCTCTCTTCCCTTAGCTCACCAGCGAAGTGCATCTGTCCAGTGTGGTGGGAGTGGACTGGAGTTTCATCACCTTGGCATGCAACCGAGTTCTTTTTTAATGATATGCAAAACAAAAGAAATCCATGAATTAACACTGCCTGAGGCTATAATTTCATTAACACACCACCTGTGCCCCATGTGGTGTGTTAGCCCCACAACTGAAAATATTCATACTAACGGTATGCTACATGGGCCACCATTCCCTCTTCTCTTCTCTGTCCTGCTCGCCTCTTCTTCTGTTTCTTTCCCTTCAGGTTATTATACTGACTTGTCCTAGCCCACGCTAGCATCTGTGTACCCTGCCAAGTGCCACAGGAATGGCTGGAGCTGGCGTGGCCCTTTGAGCTGCCTGTGAAGGAGTAGGCTGTTCCGAAATGCCAGCTGTGGCAGCAAATGTAATCCACGGATGTAGTATGCCCGATGGTCTGTGATTTTTGCTTTAGACATGTATTCCAGTGACACCTATGTAATGTGAGGAACCAACATGTGAAGCAGGTTCAACTAGCTATCCACATATTACCATGAAAACAAGCTATTCATAACAAGAATTATAAGGAAAGAGATTTTGGGATGGTACCATTATTTTGGATAGGGTATGTTTCGTTATCCCTGTCATTATACCAGTACAACTCATAGGGTATGTCTACACTACAAAGTTAATTCGAACTAATAGCCATTAGTTCGAATTAACTTTAATAGTGGCTATACATACAAACTGCTAGTTCAAATTTAAATCGAACTAGCGGAGCGCTTAATTCGAACTAGGTAAACCTCATTCTACGAGGACTAACACCTAGTTCGAATTAAGTATTTCGAATTAAGGGCTGTGTAGCCACTTAATTCGAACTAGTTGGAGGCTAGCCCTTCCCAGGTTGCCCTGGTGGCCACTCTGGGCCAAACCAGGGAAACTCTTCTGCCCCCCTCCTGGCCCCGGAGCCCTTAAAGGGGCATGGTCTCGCTACAGTGCTTGTGCCAGTTGCAAGTCTGCCAGCACCCAGCCAGCAGACCCTGCACCTGGCACGGCATGAGCCAGCCACCCGCTGCTAACCAGCCCTTCACCTCTTCCCAGGACCAGGCTGGTGGCTCCCAGGAGCCTGCTTGGGGCTGCAAGAGGTGGGAGCCCGCTTGGTCTAGTGTGGAGATCATGGACCTCATCGAGGTTTGGGGGGAGGCCTCCAATGTCCACGATCTCCGCACTTGGCACAGGAATGCAGCCATCTAGGGCAGGATAGCTGCCAGCCTGGCCACCAAAGGCCACATGCGAACCCAGAAGCAGGTTTGCATGAAAATCAAGTTGGTTCAGTGAGACCCCCATAAGAACATAAGAATGGCCGTACTGGGTCATACCAAAGGTCCATCTAGCCCAGTAGCCTGTCTGCCGATAGCGGCCAGCACCAGGTACTCCGGAGGGGATGGACCGAAGACAATGACCAAGCCATTTGTCTCGTGCCATCCATCTCCAGCCTTCCACAAACACTGTTCCTACCCCATGGCTAATAGTACTCCATGGACCCAACCTCTATGAATGTATCTAACTTCCCTTTAAACTCTGTTATAGTTCTAGCCTTCACAGCCTCCTGTGGCAAGGAGTTCCACAGGTTGACTATGTGCTGTGTGAAGAAGAACTTTCGCTTATTAGTTTTAAACCTGCTGTCCATTCATTTCATTTGGTGTCCTCTAGTCCTTCTAGTATGGGAACTAATGAGGAACTTTTTTTTTATTCACCCTCTCCACACCATTCATGATTTTATATACCTCTACCATATCCCCCCTCAGTCTCCTCTTTTCTAAGCTGAAAAGTCCCAGTCTCTTTAGCCTCTCTTCATATGGGACCTGTTCCAAACCCCTGATCATTTTAGTTGCCCTCCCCTCTCCCACCCTCTCTCTTCCCCTCTCCCACCTCCTTTTCCCAGTCTCCACCAGTTTTGTTCAATCAAGAGAGTTTCTATTTTTGACCACACGTGTCCTTTATTTTGTACATCAGGAAGGGGGGCTAGCAATGGGTAAGTGGAAGGAGGTGAGGGAGGAATGGGGGACGAGCCCCCGATGAGGAGGACTGGAGTGGCTCTGCGGGCTCCTCAGTGTGGAAACTCTCCTGCAGCCCCCCCATTGACTCTCCTGGATGGCAGCCTGCAGCAAGTGCAGCCAGGCTGATGGCCGAGTGCTGTGATGTGCCAAGTGTGGGCACTCAGGGCACTCCAAGCCAGGACTGCTTTGCAAGCGGGGAACCCCTGAGAACTGTCTGTCCGGGGTGGGGGTCGGGTCCCTTTAAGCACAGCCCTCAGCTAGCCTGAGACCGCAGCTCCAAGCTCTAATTCCTCATCTGATGCCCTGCTGGCACTGCTTCCGGCCATCCTTAACCTCGGTTCAGGGTCCACTCAATGTGGACATGCTAGTTCGAATTAGCAAAATGGTAATTCGAAATAGTTTTTAGGTCTAGATGCACTAGTTCGAATTAGCTTAGTTCGAATTAACTAATTCGAATTAAGTTAGTTCGAATTAGTGCTGTAGTGTAGACATACCCTAAATGTGCCGCATTGGGAACATGGTGGCCACTTGGTACTTGGTCCCACTCAGCACAGCTGGAGAAATGTCATGCCTGATGCATGCATGAGCACCTGCCACAAAGTAGCTAACAATTCAATAGCAAGCATGTTGATTTATCCTTATGAAGATGCATCTTGTTTCAAAGCAGATTGTAAGCGCCTCAAGGCAGGGACTGTGTATTCTTGGGGTTTAATATCACACGTAGGACACTGAAACCTTGATCCCCCATTGCTTCTTTTGAGCACTACCCCTACACAAATAATAAATACAAATCTGCGGTAAAATTCATCATTGGCATAGTGCCATTGGCTGATCAGAGTTACATTGGATTTGGATTTGGTGCAGTATGTCTAAAAATTGGAATGATGAATGAAATGCGTTTAGCACATTAAAACATGCTCCACTCTGGCTTCTTCCCCATCTTGTTTTCCTTTATTTCTATCTACTATCTCATACCAAATTCATCTGGAAGCATTTCTTTAAATGCTTCCAGAATCCCAGGAGAGAGCTAAATTACTTTAGCATCCTTCTCATGCAGAGCATACCTGGTGGCCCTTGAGTGGATGAATAAACTCTGGTGCACTGTGAGCAATTAGCATTTGAATTAGTGACATGAGGATAACGGGCGATTATCCAATTTAACAGCTGTTGAGTGGTGTTAAAAGGACACAGTCAAGAAGTACAAGCAGAAATGTAGTTAATTTTTAAATTTTTTAATAAAGGGAGGTAGGTTCCATACCTCATGTGATATAAATGTTCCTGTCTAATGGTTTAAAAATTAAAACTGCAGTGGAAACATTGTATTATTTAAATGTGTTACAGCAGAGTTGGAAATCCAAACATAACTGTACTGTGCCAGTGCACAAGAGCCAAAAAGAGAAAGTGCCTCCAAACAGAAAGGGAAATAGACCAATCTGGTTTCACAGTTTAGACTGAGCCAAGTGTAAGCAGTAAATGAAGTAATTACCAATACATGCTCTTTATTTTAAAGAACTTTTGCCAGGAGGCAGCTGTACACTGCTGCATAATTGATATCAAAACAAGAGATGGGCCTGAATGTGTCCCATCAGTGCCAAAGGCAAATTATTTCAAGTGACAGGGAGGTTCTAGTATCAATGAAAGTATTAAAAGCAGCATAAAATGTCCATACAAAACCCCCTCACTAAGCACTTGTCTAGACAAGGAGGAAAGGTGTGTTTGTAAAACTTGTGAGCCAACACGGATTAAAACTAGGGATGTTAAAATTTGTTTATTTTTGTAAACATTTAACCATTGAATTTTTTCAGCGGTTACATGTTTACACATGGGAGTAGGCAGGGGGAGCTAGTGTTCACCTTCCCCCCCCCCCCCACTGTGCTGCTGCCTCTATTTGAGGCAGCAGCATGGGGGAGGAAGGGGAATCTCTGAAGGAGCCGGTGCACACAGGGAGCCGGCTCCCTGTGAGCACCTTCTCCCCTGCCTGCCCCCCACCTGTTCCCCAGTTTGCATTGCTGCCTCCATGGGAGATGGCATGGGAAGAGGCAAGTGGCTTCCCACATGAATCAGATCACACTTCTCCCTCCTGCTGCCTCTGGTTCAGAGGCAGCGGAGGTCTGGCCTTGCATGTAATCATGAGATTCAATTGATGAGCCCAGGCAGTGGATACACGTTCAAATCCCTAATTAAAACTCTAGTGTAGACAGGGCAAGATTAATACTTAGTAGTGTGTTTAGCATTTATTAATTGCTAAATAAATAATACTATTGTAGTTTACTACCACAGCACCTAGGAGCGTCAATTGTGCACCAGGATGCCACTGTGCTAGGTGCTGTATAAACATAGAACACAATGAAGTGCCCAAATACAATGTGCTCTGTCTACGCTAGGGTTTTAATTATGTTAGTTACTAATGTTTTAGCTAACGTATTTTAAAGATCCGCTTTTATCCTAATCCCAATGAGTCGTTAAGGTTTCATTTTCCAAGAGCTGAGTACATGTCAATTCTCATGGTGATACTTTTAGCCAGATTTTGAGCTTTTTTGAAAATCTGACTACTTATTTAGCCAGAGTTGCATTATAGACTTTCCTCAACTTAGCTATGTCAGTCAGGTGGGAGGAGGTGTGATCTTTGACCCACAAAGCTGTGCTGGCAAAACCCACTAACATAGATGCAGTTATACAGGTGAAACTGTGCTTTTACTGGTGTAGTTTAATCCACATGAGGAAGGAGGGGGCAAAGGTAAGGGCTGTAATAAGCTATACCAGCAAAACACTTACTATTTGTTGGCCTGCATTTAGGTGCCTCACTGGGTATGGAGCCTATTTGAAACTCTTTCACAAGCTGTTGGTGCTGAGTCATGTAGAAAAACTGGCCCTACTCATCATCCCATAGCAACCCCCCCCCCACAGAAAACAGAAATCAAACAGGAAATAAGGCATTCAGTCTCACCTGAAGGCAAGGAAACATCACGACCTGTGCAACATGTTCATAAATTCCTATTGTTGCATAATCTAGGAAAATAAGAATGACTATGCCAAATTAGACCAGTGACTCATGCAGTCCAGTAGCATGTCTGAGACTCTATTCACTATCACATGCTTCTGAACAAGGTGCAAAGAATCACACAATGAACAATTATGGATTAACCTGCCCATATAAGGACCTTTTTCTTAACCTCTATACGCTGTGGTGGGTGTATCCTTTAGGGGAGTCCCTAGCTGACCCTGGGCTCCGCGCATCTGCCCCTTTGAATAGAGCAGATGCGTGGTTCAAAGGGACAGCCGCCAAACAGCTGATCCATGGAAGCCGCTGTGGGGAGCCCAGGATCAACAGTGGAATTCCCAGCTGACACCGGGCTCCTAGCAGCATGCAGCAGTAGCATGGAGCCTGGGCTCAGCCTGGGACTCTGAGTCCCCTGCTGATCCTGGGCTCCATGGCTTTGAAATGCACTAGAGCTCCTGCTGGGAACTCTTGTGCATTTCAATGAAGGCACCCGCATGCAACCCAAAGTTAGCAGGACTTCCCGCTGGCCCTGGGCTGTACACAGAGTTCCACATTCTACATTCATTTCCGGTGGGGCTCTTGTACATTTTAAATGAGGAATTCGGAAGTGCCTGTCGACTAGTTGATGGAAATTCCATCGACTAGTCAATTAACCACATTTTAACATTCTTAATATGAATGACTAGTCAACTCTCTGATAAGCAAATGCTTACCAGAAAGAGGCAACAAGGGGGAGAGGAGGTGGTGCTTCAAAGCGGCAGTGCCACATGGAGCCCGGGAGCAGACCCAAGGCTAGGTCTATGTCACACCCCATAGGTGGCAGCACACAGTGTATGTGTAGCTACCTACTGCTGTGAATAGCAGGCTGGGTCTACACTGGGGTGTGCAGTGACACGTGTCAGGGAAAGGCTCTGGCAGTGCAGAGGCAAGAGGGACACTACACTGCTAAAACTAGCAGCATCACTGGGGAGGCCCTGCTTGGGCAAGCAGAGATCCCTGTAGTATATAGCTTAAGTACATAACCCTATCCTGCTGGGTGCGTTTACTTCAAGTCTAACCTCCATGTACTGCTGGTTTTATCTGTAAAAGGGAAACTATTTGTGTGCCTCCACCCTGTTGAAAGAAGGATGCATTCAGGGTCTTCCCTGGGGGGGGGAGGGGTGCAGGTCCCTAGAGGGGTGCAGAGAGACAACCCATCTCTGGCCCAGGCCACACCTCCACCCTGCCCCCATTCCTCTTCCCCAAGCCTCACCCCTGCTCTGCCCTCACCTGTTCCTGCCCTATTCTGCCCACTCTTGCCACATGGTATTCCTTCCCCCAAGAGCCTCCCCTGAGCATGTGACTGGGGGATTAGTGGAGGACCTGGCACTGAGAACAAGTGTTAGGGCCCCTCCGCACTTACCACAGTGCCGGGAAGTGGAGCGACTCTCCCCCGTCTTCTCCACTCCCCCATTGCCAGTCATGTTGCCTGGTGTGGTCTGGGGCTGGGTCGCTCTGCTTCCCACTGTCACAATGAAATGGAGTGACCCGGCTGAGAGGTGGCAGAGCAGAACAGGCAGGGGCTGGGTTGCTCCACTTCCTGGGGTTCCCACTGCTGCTGGTCAGTGCAGGGCTGGGCCCTACCCTGCAGCGAGCGTCAAGCACCGCTGTAGTTTCCCAGGCTGCATTGCGCTCTGGCAGCTGCAAAGCTGCCCCAAACTGCCTAATGGTTGGACTGGGTCTGGGTGCAGTGGCAACACACTGTGGGTAGTCCCACTGAAACGAGACATGTTTGCAGTACTCTGTTGACGTGAATGCATGTAACTGTGAGCTGGCTGCTGCTCCCTGTTCTCTCAAATGGACTCTGCGTAGTGGATTGAGGGGATGAGATATCTTGGCCTTCAGAACTGTCACCAATTCCTGGCCTGGTTATTTGGAGGTGGTTTTGATTAATACATTATTACTAAGGGATGTTGAAAAGATTTTTCCAACGCTTCTAAGTAAGTATGGCAAAATTCCCATTCTGATGTGGCTAAATCAAATTATGCATTTATTGTCTCTGTTCTGAAACCATTGCTCGACTTTTTCCATATTAGTTTGTACATTTCCATTAACGCTGACGTGCCTCATAATAGTGTACATGGATTGTGCAATTTTATTTAGACATGATTCCCATTGGCATAAAACAAATAGTGGGAAAAGTTGCCTGAGTAAAAACTCCAAGGTTCTACACTTGACATGATGCTTTGAAATCAGGATAGAGGAACAATCATTCATCACTGCAGTCTGGGTCCTCTTGGAGAGGAAAGAGCAAACTCATCTGCCCCTGCAAGACTGTGAGGAATTACCACAATCTCATGAACATTGGCATCAAAGGCAGATGATGTCTTAAAAGTGCCTCTTCAAATGCCTATAGGCGTCAATAGAAAGACGGCAGCTGATTTTAACGGGCTTTGGATTAGGCCCAAAAAGAATCAGCATGGATGTGGTCCTTTCCATCAACATAAGATCACTGCGACCAGTCCCATAATAGAGCTAAAACCAGACTGCCTGGGAGCCAGAGGATCTGAAGATTTGAAGTGTTGCTAAGGCTCTCTGGCCTCTTGGTTCAGCTGTGGTGGTGCTCATCCCTTTTCCTCTGAGCAGCAGCGCTGCCTTCTCCTCCTCTGGCAAGATCCCTTGTGGACCCTCTTTAATGTGTTCCCTCACATTTTCTCCTCAGTGTGATCCTATGTGGTCACTCCTTGGCACATTATGTCACAGTCCTTCCTCCTCCTCCTCCTCCTCAGTTCATTCTCCTCCTTGGTTCAATCACTTGCTGACTCTTACCCTCCTTGTTGTGATCCCTTGCATCATTTCTTTTTCACTTCCATTATGATTCTGTCTCTTTTGGACAGTGCCTCACAGTTTCTCCTCCATGCATTCTCTTCTCATCCCTTTTCCTCCTCCGTGGCAGTCACTTGTTTTCTCTTGGTGGCACGTCACCTCCCCCTTCCATGGTCAGTTCTTTCTCTCACTGCAGTCTCACCCAGGGCCGGCCCACAACATTTTGGCACCTGAGGCAGGGAGCTCAAATGACACCCCCATACCTCTTTGCTTGGGCCAAAACTTTGCAAGGTCTCAATTCTGCCTTCTTCCTGTTCTACTCCTCTCATGATATTGCTCTGCTGCCTACATATGCACCAGCAGCAGACACAATTTTCTACACTCTGGGTCCTAGTGGCGCCCCCCTCACACTGTCTGGCACTTGAGGCGGCCTCCTCAGTTTGCTTCATGGTAAGGCCAGCCCTGTTCTCACCTGTCTTTCTCCATAGCCCTGTCCTTTCAGACTTCAATGGGTTATTGAGTGAACCTGTATTGGCTTCCCCAGGCTCCCCTTTCTCTGCTGATTTGTGGACAGGAGTGGATAATATCCAGGCCCTGTGGCATCTTCTCCTTTGGTGAGGTTTAATCAGGGATGAGCAGCTGGTTTCATAGCATTGCTCGCATCAATTCATGTGACGAGGTATATGAGAGACAGCAGCGTCTGCACTAATTCTGATCTGCCCAGCCAGCCCCGTGTGGGATCCCATGTCCCTGCATAGATTGTTGGCTTCAGAACAAGGAGAGCAAGACTCAAGAGATGCAGTTTGTGCAGTGGTGACAGTAGGGATTGGGTTTTGGGACTCTTGCCTCAATCCCTGGCTCTGCACTGTGTAGCTTTGGATGAATCACTTCCTTCTCCATCGTTGGATTTTCCATCTGTAAAGTGGAGCTAGTAATAACATTCCCTCAGCTCCCCCTTAGTAAATTGCTCTGAGCTCCTGTGCTCAAACACATCAGACTGTCAGTAACAGGCCCAGCTCTCTTGGCTCCATGTGCTGATATCCCCGCCGCTTGCTTTCCCCCTCACACACACGTGGGGAACAGCATCTCCCCAGGCCGGAGTGGGACATGAGTCTCCCAGGAGCATCACCTTCATTCTGAACCCTGATGTTGAGGCACTTGCACAAATCTGGAAAGAGAAATGAGCCTTCGGATAGCAAGTCCTAGCTCCCTGCAGTTCACCCCAGTTTGCAGACATTGGCGGCTAACCCTGGTGTCCTGGCCAAGCCCCAGCTCTGGGATTCCGTGCCGTGTGTGTGTGTGTGTGTGTGTGTGAGAGACAGCTTGGACACCATTGTTAATGAACAATGCTGAGGTGTGTGCTTTGAAATCCTTGCCAAAAGGAGGGCTTGGGGCCCAGCTATGCTGGAAAATTCATCCGGCTTTGAACCCATTTTCCTTTTCAGTGAAAATCTGGGTGGGCTCGCTTAGCTGGGCCAGCTGCTGGAGAAGGAGAGGGGCATCCTTTAAATGGATTTTGGCAAACAGATGGTTCAGGATCCTTTTGTAGACCCTCGCTCTGTCCATCCACTGTGAGAGCCACTGTGGAGATCAGTTGCTGAAAATGATTTGAGAACGTGGTCACTTTCCCCATGTGGAGGAGGGCAAAGAATTATTTATTCCCCATCACAGTGCTGTCCCCTGCGCTAACCTCATTCCAACCCCATGACACTCTGTGACAGATCACTGATGGCCGCTCTGCCTTCCACTCAGGAGCAGTGTTAATGCTGTGAGAAGTCTGTCCCCACTGCACACATGCTGCTGCACTGGACAGCTGGGACAGAATCGAGTTCCTCACATACCACTTCAAGGCTAGTTTATTTTTCGTTTTGGGGGGGAAGGGAGCAGGAGTGGGCAGCTTGGAGCTTCAACATTTGTCCAGCAATAGTGTCACAGAGTGGCTGGGGCACCAAGACAGTGGGAGGGTAGGGGTTACAGATGCAGCTAGACTCCATCCTATCTTACCTACCTTTGTGCACGTTGTTGTGCAGGATTGGTGGCAGCTTGGGCACCTAATTAGGTATCTAGTCCTACAATTTGACATCATGTGGGAGGACTGTGGTTGACATTGCTTTCGGGGGGCTCCATGCAGATGTGGTGAATTGCAGGCCTGGGGTCTATAATTTTCGAAGCAATTAAAATACATACATTTTTGGTCATGCTGTTATCGCTATGTTTGCAAATGTGTTCATGCTGTTGTGTGTCTTCTTTTAAAAAGATGCCCTTCAATAAATACCCCCACCTCTGAACAGGAAGGGCTACATTTTTTACTGACACAACTCCACTAGAGTATCAGAGGGGTAGCCGTGTTAGTCTGAATCTGCAAAAGTGGCGAGGAGTCCTGTGGCACCTTATAGACTAACCGAAGTGTTGGAGCATAAGCTTTTGTGGGCAAAGACCCACTTCGTCAGATGCATTCGTGCCACAGAACTCCACTAGAGAGAACATTGGGGCCAGTACAATTTGCATCCATAAATGACATCATTTATAGCTGCAAATAGGTTTTGAGCATCTAGGTTCTGCTCTGCTGCCACAAACACCTGTGCCAACCAAACTGGGGTGCACATTTACAAGTCTTTATGGAAATGTGGTGCTGAAGTTGTTGGTTAATGTGCTACTCTAAAATGTTTTGCAGGCATCTGAGTGAGAAGGACTGTTGAAAATGTAGCTCTACAGCAGCAATACCAGAGCATCTCTCTGGCCACAGTGAAAGGAATGTGGCATCTCCTGGTGATTTAGACAGCTTGGGTAGTTTTACACATAGGAAACTTTTAAAAATGTGTTTCCTCCCAGAGCCTGGCCTTTTGTTTTTCAGCCATGCTTGATGCTGTAGTTGGAAAGCTGAACTCCCCTGAAGTGAACTTCCTCCCCTTCTATAAGCTGACCCCTTGTAGTTGCTATAGCAACTGCAAAGAGGATAATGAACTGTGTAAACACTCCCTCTCTCGGTTCCTGATATTGTGACTTGAGGGAGACTCTGAACCATGGCATGTGGCTTACGTGGAGAGTTGTGAAATGCAAACCCAACAACTTCTCTTCTTCCTCTCTACCTCCCCCAAAGGGAAACAAAAGCAGTAGGACGGCAACAGGCACAAACATGTCGGTTACTGAAGGGTTCGAGCACGCCATAAAGAGCCACAGAAATGAAGTCCAGATATTTACCTTCAGGATTTGAGTCTGAGATAGGGAAGGAAGTGTATGGCGAAAGCCACCAAATCAGATTCATGTGACATTTTTCACTTATTGTTGAGCTTCCATCAGTGCTGGGGAGCAGTTTGCTACCAACATGCCTGCAGCTCCTTCCATTTAATTAATCCAAGCAATTAACTAAGCGTGAAATCCATTCGTTTCTGGGTCCTTGGTTGCCTACTTTGATGTCGACTTTTTTTTTAAAGTGTATTTTATTATTGTCTGTGTCTGACTCTCTGGACTGGAGAATAGTCTCTGTGCTTTCCAAGTACTGACGCTGATGTTTGACTCCGGTTGCAAGGTGCTCCTATTCTTCTCATTAAGGGTATTAGGCAACAATGACCCATGCAGCATGCTGAAAATACATCACAGGGTTGCTACCAGGAAAATATTTCACAAGCACTGCATGGCTATTTGTACCTCAAGGCCAGTACAGATCTTCTCCTACAACTGCAGGTAGTTGTTAGCCATGTATCTGGGGCTACAGATTTTGAAATGATCTGTGGAAAGAGCCTTAGGGTGTCAGGTCACCAGTGGGTATTTGATCCAATCTGATCCCCAGGAGCACCAGTCCCCAATCATCCTCGCCATTAGAAGCCCGGCCCAAATCAGTCAGCTCCCCTCATCAATCATGCTTCCTCAAAGAGGAAAAGAAAATGTACCTTTCTCAGTTGCATGCAGCACTCCTTTGGTCCCAGACACGCCTCCAATTTGGCTGGATTGAGCAACTGTACTCTCCTTTTCCCTGTAACCCAGTTCTGATCTTATGCTGATAAGGCAGTAATTATTTACAGTTGCAGCTCTGGAATGTCCTTATGTGATTTTGAAGCAGCGATGTTAAAGTCTAGCTGGCTTTATGCCATTGTATTGCTCAGGCTTTAGTGTTGATAGATAAAACTTTTGGTGTAGGTACATGGGAGACTGATTTGATGTATTGTTGATATAAAAGAACAGCACAGTGGTTGTGCAAATCACAAAGAGCTTTCGTATGCAAGAAATGTCTTTTCTATAGACAGACATGATTGCAAGCCAGTTATTATTTAAAAAAGTTATTAGAGAGACAAAGTGGGATGATGTAATATCTTTTGTTGGACCAACTTCTGTTGGTAAGAGAGACAAGCTTTGAGTTACATAGAGCTCTTTCTCAGGTTTGATGTAAGAAGAGTTCCAAGTAAGCTCAAGAACTTATCTCACTCACCAACAGAAATAGGTCCAATAATATATTTTGTTGGACCAGCTTCTGGCAGTGAGAGGGACAAGTTTTCAAGCTTACGCAGAGCTCTTCTTCAGCTCTGGCCATTTTATTATTTTTCTTCCAGTGCATGGGAGCATGTGATGATTTCTTGTCTGAAGCGGTCCCTCTTCTGGAGTACGTGAGGTGCAGTAAGTGGTTTTTCTGAAGTCCTTCTGCAGAGTTGTTCACCGTATTGGGAGTAATACGTGGTGGTTAGAGGATTATAGATGGTGTGACCTCTGGGGATGTTTTGTTTCTTGCATTTGATCAGGAAGTAGATGTTGCTGTTAAGCTTTGCTTTTTTTTCCTTCATATTGCGGAGTTTCAAAATCAGATAACTTCCACTGTTGCATGCATGGTCCCAGAATATGAGAGAGACCAGGTGGGTGAAGTATTATCTTTTACTGCACCCATCTTGTTGCTCTAATATCCTGAGACCAACAGTGTGTACAAGTTAACTTGTGTATATTCCTAAGTGCAACAGGGATAGTGTCATAAAGACCTGTAAAGTACATCTTGGTTGGAGACTGGTGAGGGGGCACACTAAAAGTGCTTAAAGGCACATCTTTGACAGATCAGTCTTGGTGAACACAAGAATACATGAGCTGACAATATAGTTTGTTAATATTCAAAACTCCCAGCACTACCGAACCTGGAATTATGTTACAGCATCTTTGTGTGTATGGGGACCATTGACCAAACTGATCAGAGACTTTGATCAGACATTTGCATTTGGTTGTGGACTCTCTAGGGCCGTGTCCACACTCAGGGGTTCTTTCGAAAAAAGTAGCCTTTTTTCGAAAGAACTTCCCCTGCGTCCAGACTCAAGCCGCGTTCTTTCGAAATTAAATCGAAAGAACGCGGCTTTTCTTTCGACGGCGGTAAACCTCGTTTCACGAGGAAGAACGCCTTTTTCGAGGGAGATCCGTCGAAAGAACGTGAGTCTGGACGGGGGGAGCCCTTTCTTTCGAAATTATTGGCCTCCAGGAACAAGCCCTGGTGGACAATCTGGGCCATGGGTTGCACGTCTGTGGTTCCTGGCTGCAGCCATTCCTTAAAGGGACAGGCGCACCCTCACAGCCACTTGTTGCAGACAAGGAGCCAGAGCACACGGCGACCTTGCTGCAGCATGTCACAGCCCCAAGAGCGTCCTGGCCCTTCCTCCGAGCCTTCTGGGGACCCAGCCAAGGGCTCCAAGCGCCGGGCACCATCCTGGTCCGGCACAGAGATAAAGAGCCTGCTGGAGCTGTGGGGAGAGGAGGAGGCCTTACAGGCCCTCAAAAGCCGGCGGCGAAATGCCGACATTTATGGCCGCATGGCTGAAGCCCTGGCCCAGAAGGGCCACTACCCCCGCACCCAGGACCAGGTGCGCTCAAAGGTAAAAGAGCTGCGGCAGGGCTACGCCAAAGCCAGGGAGGAGAGCTCCCGTTCTGGGGCAGCCCCCCACTACTGCCCCTACTACCCCGAGCTGGACCAGATCCTGGGTGGCAGTGCAGAAGCACGCACACCACGGCGGTTCGTGCAGTCCGGACTGGCAGACCCGGTGGTGGATGCTCCAGAGCGGGAGCTACAGCAGTCTGGAGACGGGGACATGGGCCCAGAGGAGGAGGACACCGAGGAGACGGCGACCCTCACCCTGGAGCCAGTCACCCAGACCTCTGAGGCCTCCCAGGCGTCATCTGGCACGGGAGAGGAAGCAGCAGGTGAGTACAGTGAGTTTGTGTCACACCCGGGGGGGGGGGAGGGGAAGGTAGGTGGGTGGGTGCACAGTGGGCGATGCACAAGGGAAACCTGTCATGCTCATGCTGATGCCCAGGTCTCACACACACACACACACACACACACACACACACACACACACACACACAGTGTGACCTTCAGAATGTCTGCTTCCCCTGTCTCAAGGGAGAGGGCATGCCCTTTTGGACAGCTGTTGCACACAGGACTGATTGTGATAGTAATGTAGCCGTGTTACTCTGATCTGAGGAAGTGGGTCTGGCCCTGGAAAGCTCATCCCCTAATAAACCATCCTGTTAGTATTGTAAGTGCTACAGAGTCCAGTTTATAGGACTGATTGTGTCTTCTTCTTTTCCTCCACAGCCGGACCAGCCGTGGAAGAGGGCCGCAGCACCCCAGCCCCACCTCCATCTCCATCTCCACCTCGGAGACATGGGAGCCGCAGACACAGGCGTGTCTACGCCGACATCCTCCGGCAGCACGTCGAGGCTGTGCAGCAGCAGAACGCCATCCTGCTCCAGAGGGCGGAGGCAGAGGAGAGGTGGCGTGATCGGCTCATGAATGAGCTGGTCCTGCAGCGCACGGTGCTGTACGCCACCCTGAGGGAGGTCAGCGGCTTGCCTGCTGCTGTGCCTGGTCCTGCTCCTCCAGCACCCCATGACCCCACCCCACCAAACCCCCCTTCCACAACAGCAGCCCTTTCCCCCCTTGGACCTCCCTCTCCCCCAGCCCCCCCAGCTCCCCAGCCCCTCTCTCCCCCTGGCCCTCCTCTCCCCCAGGCTTCCACGTCCCAAGAGCCCCCCAGCAGCCAGCCAACCGACAGGTGCATCACCCGATCCCGTAGCCGGGGAGCACCCCAAACACGAGGCCCAGCCAGGAAAGGGAAATCTGCCAAGCCCCGTTCAACCTGATCCCCTTCCCCCCTCCAGGTTTCCAGGCCCCTTCCCCCCTCCAGGTTTCAATCACCCCCATCACCCCAGTTAAAGCACAAACAAAGGGTTAAAGGCACTGTTTGTTTATTGTATATAGTTTGGCAACAACAAAAATGAAGAAAATTTTTGTTATTTTGCCACATTGTTGGATTATATGTACAAAATTATAAATAAGTAAAGAGAACATTTTATTTTGAAACACACCCTGGTGTAAGTGATGTGTCCAAACTGGGTCAGGAGATGGGTTGTGCAGTGAAGCTTCTATTGGGGGCCAGGGCCCAGTCCCCAGGCAGAAGCCCCTCAGTGCACTCAGTGGCCTCCACTGGAGAATTGGTCCCGGAGGGCCTCCCGGATGCCAACTGCAGACCGGTGAGCCTGGCGGATGGCAGCTGTCCGGGGCTGGGCAAAGAGCCTCTCCTGGGCATCAGCAGCTCTCCCCCACCCTGGTAGGAAGGCCTCCCCTTTCCTCTCCACGAGGTTATGGAGGACGCAACACGCGGCCACCACCTCGGGGATGTTGGTCTCCCCCATGTCGAGGCGTGTGAGCAAGCACCGGAATCTGCCCTTTAAACGGCCAAACGCACATTCCACCTGGTTGCGAGCCCGGTTAAGGCGAGCATTAAACTGCTCCTTGCTCGCATCCACCTGGCTGGTGTAGGGCTTCATCAGCCATGGCATCAGGGGATAGGCGGCATCAGCCACTATGCACACCGGCATGTGCACATCCCCAACCGCAAACTGGAGATGGGGGAAAAAAGTTCCTGCCTGAAGCCTCCGGTACAGGTACGAGTTCCTGAAGATGCGGGCATCGTGTGCCCGCCCTGACCACCCAACACAAATGTCCGAAAACTGTCCACGATGGTCGACCAGGGCCTGGAGGACCATAGAAAAGTAGCCCTTTCTGTTTATGAATTGGGCTGCTCGATGGGGCGGTGCACGGATGGCAATGTGTGTCCCATCGAAAGCTCCTCCGCAATTGGGGAAGCCGAGGGCAGCAAAGCCGGCCATGACGCTGTCCAGATCCGGTAGACAGATGAGCCTGTTGAGCAGCTCCGAATTGATGGCCCTTACCACCTGCAGAACGAGACAGACAACAAAGTGTTAGAAGGGGTGCCTTATGTCTTAGGAGGAGAACCCACCGCCCACCTTCCCTCTCAAACAAACAGCCCGGGAATCCCCTCCTCAGAACCCCCCCCCCCGCCCCCCAATTCAGGGTGAGTGGAGGAGCTCCCTCCCACTCCCACTCCCACTCCACTTGGCCCTTCCTGACAGTCTCCCTTCCCCCCACCCCAAACTGTGACTGTCCCCAGACAATGACTTACCTCCATCAAGACGGCCCCGACAGTAGATCTCCCCACGCCAAATTGGTGTCCCACGGAGCGGTAGCTGTCGGGGGTTGCCAGCTTCCAGAGGGCAATGGCGACCCTCTTTTCCAGGGGGATGGCGGGCCGCAGGTGGGTGTCTTGCCGTTGCAGAGCAGGGGCGAGCCAGGTACAGAGCTCCTGGAAAGTGGTCTTTCTCATGCGGAAGTTCCGTAGCCAGTCTTGGTCATCCCAGATCTCCATCACGAGCCGGTCCCACCATTCAGAGCTGGTGTCAAACCTCCAAACACGCCTGTCCACGAAAAAGTTCGGAGGCAAGGGCAGTGTGGCTGCCGGACGGGGGAACCCCTCGTCCCTCTGGTCTGGGTCCAGCTCGGGAAGGAGCCTCATGATTGTCTCACGAAGATGCAGCAACAGCTGCAGTATGGTGGTGTGGGGCCCTCGCCTGCCCAGGGGCAGCTCTGGCTCCATGCCACAAATAAGGGTCTGCAAGCAGAAAAACCTCAAAAGAAAAAAGCTGCTGGGGTGTCCCAGGAAGCTGAGCACTCCAAAGCAGCACTGCAATGCCTTGCAAAATTCCTCAAGGGACAGCAAAGGCAGCTGCAGGAGCAGAGCAACGGGTGTTCAGGAGTGTCCCTCTCACCACGCGTCTCTGCAAAGGGCAGGCAGGCAGCACCCGGAAGGAAATGCTGCCCCCATGCCCTGGCAGAAGCAGTTCCGGGTGGCTTTCAATTTCGAAAGAGCGTCCGGCAGTCTGGACGCTCTTTTTCGAAATAGCGGATCGATCTTTCGATCCGCGCATTGTAGTCTAGACGCGCTCTTTCGAAAGAGCCTCTTTCGAAAGATGCTTTCGAAAGAGGCTCTTTCGAAAGAAGCCTGCAGTCTAGACACACCCTAGAAGTTCTACATTTCCTTCCCTTTTCTGCCCCACTCTGCACGGAGTATCCATGAGCAAAGGTAGTAGCAGAGCAGAGGTTCGGAGGGAGCAGGAGATTTCTGGGAGAGTGCTCGTCTGGAATCTTAGGCATGCTCCTATGGCCCAAAGATTGTGATTAGTAGCTGAGAGAAACAGAGGGTCTATGGAGCACACTAATTTGTCTCCATGAATCATTACATCTGGGGGATGGGGTGGGGGAGGATAGGGGTGGAGGGAATCCCTAAAACATCACCCTTGCCTGCTGTAAATGATGGCAAGGGGGTACTGTACTGAACAAAGTACAGTTATCCAAATGGATTTCTATTATGCTTAGTACAGAATACCCAGTCCCTATAATACATCAGCCGCTACAGATGGCAGGAACTGGATCTGATTAAACAGGCTCTCTGAGTCATTTAAATAGACAGTTGAGAGGGAGACAGTAGTGCTGGGATGCAGGGATACATTGATTTGCACCCCTCTGGCTTTCGTGTTGATACAGCATTTAAAAATAAATTAGCTGAATCACTTGGTGTGAGTACATGGTCTTTCCTGCCTTTGTTAAACAAGCTTCTGGACTCACCACTCCCAGCTCAGAAAACATTCCAGCATCAGACATTGCCATGAGCCTTGCTGTATTAATGCAGACAATTCAGTGAAACTAATTAATGTGATAATGACACGGATGCTGCTCTTTTCCCTGGAATTAATGACACATGAATAAACAGCCTGCAAATCTGACATTCTTTTAAAGGCTCAGAAAGTGTGACTTGGGCCAGATGCATTTGTGAATACCTCGGGACAGGACGACAGGGTGGAGAAGCGAGGGGGAGGGAAGTGGGAGAACATACAGTTCAGATTTGCTATGGCAACCTGGAGAGCGCCAAACTCTAGTAAACCACAGTTCTAGCAAAGTGAGTTTATCAGTTTTCTTTGCATGAAATCATAAGCCAGCTGGGTCATGACTAGGGATGGGGCAGCCTCAAAAGATTTAGAGTTCATGTTCAGTTTGGATAAGCAGTTAAAAGCAGGGATGCTTTACAGGCCATCCAGACTTCTTAAGTGTGCATAGCTGGCCTGTAAATCTCAGAAAAACAGGCTTCCTCATGAAACATGTGGTAATTCTGCTTACAGTGCCAAAGTCAGAGGTCTAGCCCATACTAGTCATTTAGGTTGATAGAACTTCAAAGAGTGTGAAAAATCCACATCCTTGATTGACGCAGTTAAACTGACCTACCCCCCCCCCCCCCCCAGTGTGGACAGTGATAGGTTGATGGGAGAATTATCCTGTTGCTCTAGCTACCACCTATAGGGGAGATGATTTCCTATGCTGACAGGAGAAGCCCTCCCTTAGGGCTTAGGTTAGGTATCATCTTCACTGACATGCTACCGTGTTCGAAGTGTAGATGATCCATGAGACTCCTTAATACTTTGACTGCCCTGGGCCTACTTCACCCACTTTGAGAATGCTTAAGGGATTCTAAGAGTTGTGGAATTGATATGCCAAAGAGTCATAAGTAGATGTAAATTAAAGTTATGCTTAAGTACAATGAGATTCAGTAGGTCTAAATTTGACTGTTTAATTTAAGTTAATTTAAGAGAGTCTTGTTGACACAACCCAGGCCTGCTGATGGGAGGGGGAGAAGGAAAGGCACAGTTGCCCCAGGAGACGATGATTCAAAGGGACCCAGGGCTCCCTGCTGCCACTGCTGCTACCACGGCATCAACAGTGGCTGAAGCCCCAGGCCCTATTAATCACCACCAGAGCGCCACTCTGCACATTCTGCATGGTTCTGAGAGGTGGGAGGGGGCCAGTGGCATGCTCTAGGAGGTGAGGCGAGCTTACTGCTCTGGCATTGGCCCCACCCCTTTCACTCAAGACCCTGCCCCTTCTGCCTGAGGCCCCGCCCCTTCTGGGGCTGCAGAGCTGACTGTCCTCCACACACTTTGCCAGGGGGTTGGAGAAGCTGTTGGTTCCCCTGACACCACCTGATGCACCACCTCTGAATTTGGCCAAGTCTCAATGGCGAACGATCCAAGAATGCCTTACCTGGTGTGTTTTGACACGTCAGTTTTTAGTTGTGGAGAGAAACTGGAAACTGGCAGGGAATTTAGTATAGTTGGGTTCTAAAAAACGGGTTAAGGTTCAGGATGAGGATGATCTGTTATGCTATCCAAGCCGGAACAGCCCCCCTACGGTAAATGTGATATTGTGGAGGAAAAAGCCTCTCTTGAGCTTTCTTATTCTCGGCATTTGGACAGCTTGCACTGCAGTCAGCTGTTGTTTTCTGTAAAAGCAGCAGTTCCTGTCATCATTTTCAAACGTAAGTTAGCAGCACAGCTCTGTGAAGGAGACGTGCAGAATGGCTCATTCAGACGCTGCACACTCACAGGTGATCTTTAGACCTGCACATTTTCCAGTGGAGCTGGCAGCTGCTCATGTTGTTCATGCTTGGGTGACTAGCCAAAGAAGGAACTAGGCGGGCATTTATCCAGTTGAGGCAGTTTCAAGCAGCTGAGGCAAGGAGGAAAATTACCAACTCTGACATCTGTTGCTCCCTACAGGTCTCTTTTATTATAGCCTGGCAAGTTGTCAAGGTGCACGGACATGACCCAGAACTGTTACACCCCTTGGCAGTCCCACCCCCTTGTCATAGGTAGCAGTTGCAGTTCCCATTTTTGACATACCAGGAAATCCTGGTTCTTGCTGTTCTGAAGTGGTTATGGCACAGTTATATAACCTGTATTTGCCACCAGTAGTACTTGTACAAAAAAGTGTACTCGGAATGTAATGGAGCAGAGCAGCGTATAATACGTGCCTTTATATACTCTAGTGAAACCTAGCTTAAGAGGTCAGCAAAAAATAGTTGTTTAGTAGATGTGCTATTTAATTAAAGGTTAAACAAGTTGCAATGGAAATCTTGGGTGCTCTTTAAAAGTGGTTGGTCAGTAGAGGGGAATGTCTCTTGGAAGTGGTCCTTATTGCAGGTTTTGCTGTATTTAGGTATACATGCTAGTTATTAATAACTATTATTTATATCACACTGTAGCTCTTTGTCCTCTCAGGACACTTGAGAAGCCAATTCTATGTTTAGCCCCCACCCGTGTAGGCCTCCTGCTCTCTGAGAAGCAACGAGGACCCAAGGTTCAGTGGCCTGCAATGTTTGTCAGTAGTTTGTGAGGGCAGAATTCTATTTATCTATTTCCGAGAACATTTGTCCCGCTCTAGCTTGCCAAAAAGAATACAGTGCAGTGTAGCAGCCATTCAGAGTGATGGTAAATATTTGTTCCGTGTGCAAATGCTTCTTGTATCCACATGAGATTCTGTTGATGCATTTTTTTCTGAAAGGGAAAGGATTTTGGTTGTGGTCTGTTATGTTCCACGATATCTCGTTTCAATGTAACTGAGCAGAGCGCGATGCTTGAGAGAGGTAGTTTCTTTGGGAGTATAATGTGTCAAATGAATTAACACCACTAGCATTCCCCTTCCTTCCCCTACCTGTGAGTAGTTTGAATTACAAGTACAATTTGCAAATTCTCTTTCTTGGGAAATCCCCACCACTCACGTTTATTTTGAGATTTTGTCATTTGTTTTTATAGTCTTTCTACTGGCTATACTTCCATCTCCTGGTATGTATCTCCACTAGACTTTAGTACTGTGCCTTTATCAGTCCCCCCACTCCCCAACCGCATTTATGTTTAAATCTCATACTAGATTTTGCTAGGGTTACATCTACTGGCTTCTCTGCTCCACTAAATCAGCTCAGCCACTGGGAGGACTAGAAGCATGTGTGGTTCCTGTGATCAGCTGGCAAGATGCAGACTTGCTGGCAGGGTCTAGTCACAACATACAGTTTGAGAGATGAAGGGACCAGAGGCATCACAGAAGTTTTAAAATTATTACAGTCTGCTAAAGATGGAGCTGATGAAGATGCGGGGAGACAGATGAGGAAAGGACATTGGAATGCAAAGGCAGATCAAAGAAGGGGAGGTAGGGAATGGGGAGAGAGGTGAGAGAGAATAGAAGGGACAGAGAGCACCAGGGCAAGTGATGAAAGCAAATGAGAGAACACACGGGGGAGAAGAAGATGAGATAAATATGGACATTAAAAGATAAGGGGGCGTTTATAAGGGCCTGGCTCACAGGAAAGTGGGTGAGATACTAGACTCTATTGTCTGGTCCCAGACTAAAAAACAAGGACTTTTTTTTTAGGGTTGTGAATCACTCAAGTGCTTGTGCTTTTGTTGTTCTCTGTCTAAAGCAGTGGAACAGATCAAAGCAAGGCTGAGTTTTGTCTCTCCCCCCTGTGCTTCTCTGTTCTGTGCCCTTCCAACTTGTAGTTCCGGTGAAGAGAGAAATGGGGGACAGAGGAGGACCATAAAGCTCTCCCTCTTCCTTCTCTGAGAGCCAGAAAAAGGGTTTTATGCTGACTAGACTGGTTCAGTGACTCAGTCCTTATGCAGTAAGGTCACCTGACAGTTTTGACAAGCATTGACTTTAAACAAAGGTTGGCATGAAACACAGGCTCACTATGTGAGGAGAGTGCAACAAGCTGTGAAACAAATCATTTTATCCCAGTGTAGCAATATATGTCTTGGGCAAACATTTTGTAGTTAAATACCTGGAAGGGAACATTCTGAAAGAGGGCATGAAAAAATGAAGCCATTTCAGCCATAAGTTCTCTAGGCAATGGGACATATTGAAAGCCCAGCTGCCCCCAGGTAAGGTTTCTTTACCCCAGTCATATAGCCTACGTCTACACTGGCCCCTTTTCCGAAAGGGGCATGTTAATTTCACAGGTCGTAATAGGGAAATCCGCGGGGGATTTAAATATCCCCCGCGGCATTTAAATAAAAATGTCCGCCGCTTTTTTCCGGCTTTTAGAAAAGCCGGAAAAGAGCGTCTACCCTGGCCCCGATCCTCCGGAAAAAGCGTCCTTTTCCGGAGGATCTTATTCCTACTTCAAAGTAGGAATAAGATCCTCCGGAAAAGGGCGCTTTTTCCGGAGGATCGGGGCCAGGGTAGACGCTCTTTTCCGGCTTTGAAGTAGGAATAAGATCCTCCGGAAAAGGGCGCTTTTTCCGGAGGATCAGGGCCAGGGTAGACGCTCTTTTCCGGCTTTTCTAAAAGCTGGAAAAAAGCGGCGGACATTTTTATTTAAATTCCGCGGGGGATATTTAAATCCCCCGTGGATTTCCCTATTACGACCTGTGAAATTAACATGCCCCTTTCGGAAAAGGGGCCAGTGTAGACGAGCCCATAATGTGTAGACAGTAGTGGCTACTGTTACATGGAAAAGGGATGCTACTTTTCTTACCCATCTTTCTGCCTTTTCCCATTCCTCCTTGTATTTCCGGTCTATCTTAGGGGTTTATACTCTCACCCATCACCACGGAATCTGAACACAGAATTTCCTTCCCAAATGTCACTTCACCAATTTACTCCTTGATGGCTTCAGAGAGATTTTAAAATGATGTCCCAGGACAGTCCCCTCTCTGGACATCACTTTTTCTTCAGAAGTGCACCTGACATGCCTATTTTCTCTGACACAAAGCTGATGAAGTTTTATTTGTAACCTATTGGAATTATTAATATAAGTGTGAGGGTCAGGTTGACATGAATGGAGGACTGTCAAGCAATATTTCCAGCTGTGCACTACTCTCGTGAAGTATGGGTACATCTAGACTACATGCTTCTTTTGAAAGAGATCATCTAGACAGCCACAACTTTTCAAAAAAGCGATCTGCTTTTTCGAAAGACAGCACCCAGGCAATCTGGAAGCTCTCTTTCGAATAAGTCCTGTTTGCAGTCAAGAATGCCTTTTTGAAAGAGCTCTTTTGAAAAAAGGCATTCTGCCTCGTAAAATGAGGTTTACCGCTGTTGAAAAAACTGCTGCGTTCTTTCAATTTAATTTTGAAAGAATGCAGTGGCAGTTTAGACGCAGGTGAAGTTTTTTTGCAAAAAAGGCCACTTTTTTTTAAAAAAAAAACCCTGAACTATGATAGCAGCAGTGGTTAAGATTCAGGCCAGTGCCTTCAAAGCAAAATGATCCTGATTCTTGTAAATATCAGATTTATTCAACTCCCTGTAGTTGCTGAGAGGAAGATAGCAAACAAAGAACAAAAATAGGAGTAGGGAGTGGTGTTTTTAACTGACAATGGAGAAGAGAGACCCTTTGCCACCTTAGGGTACATCTACACTGCAGAAAAAGATCAAAGCTGCTGCTGTCGATCTTCCACGGTTTGAATTAACGGTCGAGTTAAGATAGCTAATTCGAAGTGAGGGGGACAATCTGGTTGATGCCGGTAGTCCTGCTTCATAAGGAATAAGGGAAGTCGAAGGAAGAGTGTTCTCCCTTTGACTTCCTGCAGTGTGGACAGTGCCACAAGTCGAGTTAAGCTATTTCGACTTCAGCTAACTTGAGCAGTTAACATAGCTGAAGTTGTGTATCTTAATTTGACTTTGTCCTGTAGTATATCTACCCATAGATAGAAAATGGGGCTGGAAAAGATGCCCTACATTTTCTATTCTACCCTCTTGTATGAAGCAGGATTGTCCTTTGCACAAGCTCTTGAAGTTTTAAATAATCTATTCTTAAACATACAATGCCTCAATCTCCTCTCTGTAGTATGTAAGATCCTGGAAAAAATTTTGAAGGAGAAAGTAGTTAGAGACATTGAGGCTAATGGCAATTGGGACAAATTACAACATGGTTTTACAAAAGGTAGATCGTGCCAAACCAACCTGATCTCCTTTTTTGAGAAAGTAACAGATTTTTTAGATAAAGGAAATGCAGTGGATCTAATCTACCTCGACTTTAGTAAGGCATTTGATACAGTACCACATGGGAAATTATTGGTTAAATTGGAAAAGATAGGAATTAATATGAAAGTTGAGAGGTGGATAAGCAACTGGTTAAAGGGGAGACTACAGCGGGTCATACTGAAAGGTGAACTGTCAGGTTGGAGGAAGGTTACTAGCGGAGTTCCTCAGGGATCAGTTTTGGGGCCAATTTTATTTAATCTTTTTATTGCTGATCTTGGCACCAAAAGTGGAAGTGTCCTAATAAAATTTGCAGATGACACAAAGTTGGGAGCTATTGCCAATTCAGAAAAGGATCGGGATATCATACAGGAAGATCTGGATGATCTTGTAAATTGGAGTGATAGCAATAGAATGAAATTTAATAGCGAGAAGTGTAAGGTTATGCATTTAGGGATTAATAACAAGAATTTTAGTTATAAGCTGGGGACACATCAGTTGGAAGTAACGGAGGAGGAGAAGGACCTCGGAGTCCTGGTTGATTATAGAATGACTATGAGCCGTCATTGTGACATGGCCGTGAAAAAGGCTAATACGATCTTGGGATGTATTAGGCGAGGTATTTCCAGTAGGGATAAGGAGGTGTTAGTGCCATTATACAAGGCATTGGTGAGACCCCATTTGGAATACTGTGTGCAGTTCTGGTCTCCCATGTTTAAGAAGGATGAATTCAAACTGGAACAGGTACAAAGAAGGGCCACTAGGATGATCCGAGGAATGGAAAACCTGTCTTATGAAAGGAGACTCAAGGAGCTTGGCTTGTTTACTTTAACCAAAAGAAGGCTGAGGGGGGACATGATTGCACTTTTTAAATACATTAGAGGGATAAATACCAGGGAGGGAGAGGAATTATTTAAGTTTAATACCAATGTGGACACAAGAACAAATGGATATAAGCTGGCTAGTAGGAGGTTTAGACTTGAGATTAGACGAAGGTTTCTAACCATTAGAGGAGTGAAGTTCTGGAACGGCCTTCCAAGGGAAGTAGTGGGGGCAAAAGATCTATCTGGTTTCAAGATTAAACTAGATGGGTTTATGAAGGGGATGGTTTGATGTGATAACATGATCTTGGTAACTAATTGACCATTCATTATCAGTGGGAAATAGGTCAATGGAGGGATGATAGGAGTTACTATAGAGAACTTTCTGGGTGTCCGGCTGATGAGTCTTGCCCACATGCTCAGGGTTTAGCTGATCGCCATATTTGGGGTCGGGAAGGAATTTTCCTCCAGGGTAGATTGGCAGAGGCCCTGGAGGTTTTTCGCCTTCCTCTGTAGCATGGGGTATAGATCACAGCTAGAGGATTCTCCGCATCTTGAGGTCTTCAAAGTATTTGAAGGCTTCAATATGTGAGATATAGGTGAGAGGATTATTCTAGGAGGGGTGGGTGAGATTTTGTGGCCTGCACTGTGCAGGGGGTCAGACTAGATGATCATAATGGTCCCTTCTGACCTTAAAGTCTATGAGTCTATGAGTCTCTCAGAGGATAATTTCATTGACTATGGACCCAAATTTTTTGTATTTGTTTCTAATGTTCAGTGTATTATTCCTCTATTTTGATTCAGTCCTGTAATGTGTTCAGCGTCTCTCTTGAGGACCCTCAAATCCCTGAGGCATTAATAGGAGCTGAGAGTATTCAACATTTCTTCACTGATATACCACATAATGCAGTCATTTCAAGTTGTTAGCCCTTGATAGGGTATTCTCAAACACTGAACATTCTATTAGCTCTTTTTTTTCTAAACCCAGAAAAAAAGCCCCGCTAATTATTCATCGCTATGGCAACTTGCATTTGTATTAATAGATTCATAGATTTTTTTAAGGCCAGACAGGACCAAATTGAAAAGCTCTTCTGACCTCTTGACCATAGATTTTCACTCTATAATTATTCTTTTGTACTATGTAAGAGAATGCTATCAATAGAGCCCTGAAAATCAGATATCCGCTCTGGTATCCACATCCCCTGGCTCATTTTTGTGGATTCGGATGCAGACGCAGATACAAATTTTGTATCTGCGCAGGACTCTAACTATCAAGTCCCAAGCACTCATGATTGAACTAGAGCATATCTTTTAGAAAGCCATTCATACTTAATTTAGACTCCAAGTGATGATGAATTTACCAGGGCCCAATTAAGTGGTCCATAATCTTTATTGTTTACTTGTCTAATTTTTTATATGAATTTTTTTTTACTGTAATTTCCAGTCATTAGATCTTATTTTGCCTTTGTCACATTAGAATTGCACTACTATTTTAATGTCTTCTTCCTGGGTAAGTGCTTATTCACTGTGATAAAGTTGCCTAAATCCAAAGTTACTAGAAAGCTGTGCAGAGTATTCTAAATGAAAAGAAACGTGCAAATGTATTATCTACCAGCAGCTTCATGCTAGGCTTGAGTGATATATATTTCTCTTTCAGCAGTTTGAGGAGAAATGAAGAGCATGGGGCGTAGGAGTGTGATGGATCTAGCAGGGGCCTAACTTCTCACTGCTTCTTTTCAATAGTTTTGGACAGTAAACTTTCCGAGTGAGGGGAATTCACTTTGCATATCTTACCTAAAAGTTTGTCACCCACTCCTGTTGTAGCATCAGTAGAGGACACCTTGTCTGCTCAAAGGATTTGAACATAAAAGGGGATATTGATGATTGGTCATTATAGGGAAACAAACAGCCACCGCTCTGTATTGGAGGATTTGGGAGTATGTCTAGACTACATGGCTCTGTCGCCAGAGCCATGTAGATTCATTTACTAGACATAATCAAATGAAGCAGCAATTAAAATAATCGCCGCTTCATTTAAATTAAAATGGCTGCCGTGCTGAGCCGATCAGCTGTTTGTCGGCTCAGCACGCTAGTCTGGACGATCCGCAGTCCACATCAAAGGCATTTATCGACTGCCCCGTTATGCCTCGTGGGATGAGGGTTACCGGGGCGGTCGACAAATGCCTTTGATGTCGACCACGGAGCATCCAGACTAGCGCGCTGAGCCAACAAATAGTTGATCAGCACAGCGCGGCAGCCATTTTAATTTAAATGAAGTGGTGATTATTTAAATCACCGCTTCATTTGGGTATGTCTAGTAAACTAATCTACATGGCTCTGGCGACAAAACCATGTAGTCTAGACATACCCATGGTGTCCATCATGGGTACTTCTTTGGGTTTTTCAGAAATGTCTATTGATTTTAAAACAGTGATACAAAATTATTATTCTATATCAAACTCTGAATAAGCAAGAAAACACATTTTGCAAAACCATCTGGGACTGCTAAACTGCCTCTTTCCCTGCCCCTCAGCATACTGACTCTTTAGCAGTCTCATGTGACTATCATATGTATATCTGTGTTTCCTTTGGATCAGAGAGAGATACTTTCCCATACTCCAGGTTTGTCTTCAACCTGATGAATAAGGGTACGTCTAGACTACAGGGTTTTGTCAACAGAAGTTTTGTCGACAGATACTGTCGACAGAACTTCTGTCGACATAGAGCGTCTAGACTACATTCAGTTCTGTCGACAAAGCAAGCTGCTTTGTTGACAAAACCCTGTAGTCTAGACACAATCCTACATGCAATAACACCTTCTGTCGACAGAACTCTGTCGACAAAAGGCGTTATGCCTCGTAAAATGAGGTTTACCAGCGTCGACAAAACTGCTGAGTTCTGTCGACGTTATGTCGACAGAACTCAGCGGTAGTGTAGACGCAGGTATAGTTTTGTCGACAAAAGTCCACTTTTGTCGACAAAACTCTGTAGTCTAGACACACCCTAAGATATTCACGTGGAAACAAATTCTACCATGTCACTATATCAGTTTCTTATGTGTGGGAAACAAGAACATGATCAGTTTGAACAGATCAGTCTTAGAGTCTCCAGTCTCCTGAGTTTCTTGGCCTAACTCTGCTGCACGGCTAAGTATTGCTGTCCTATGAGGAAAACTTAAGTGGCGTTCAGGTTTTATACTGGATCACAGTTCACTTTGAATAGACTTGGCCTGAACTAACGTTCTGCTTGCAGACACCACTGAGCTTTGAGGAAATTGAAATCCAAACAGAGATCCAAACTTCGCCATGGGCTCCAGTGAAGTGGTGGCAGGGTCAGAGCACAATTGTGTTCCTCCAGCTAGTTTATGGATCCTTGGGGAGCATTACCAATTGGCATATGTTACGGAAGCTCCTAGGTTGTTCTAATGTAAGATGGGGTGAAGGCTAGTGCAGATATGCTGCCAGAACCAGGGCGCTCTCACTGGTTGCCTTATGGGTTCCCTCCTCTCCTGCACAGAGCAGCTCTCAGAAGGGAATCCAGACCACAAATCTGGGGGGGGGGGACAATTTTCTGAAATGAGAAAAGCATGTCATGTTGCTACATAGAATTCCTTCCCATTGTGACAATGTTAAACATAAATCAAAGGTAAGGAGGGGTGGACTCCACCCACTCTGTATTTATTAGTTTGTTTTTCTAATGCTACACCAAATGTGGCTACTTCTCCTCCCCCTGGGAGTGCTACAGTGTGGTCTGCAGATAGAGTCCATGCAGAGGACAGGTCACAGGATGTAAAGACAGTTAGGCCATTCAGCTGGAGAAGGAACATCGTCCTCTCTGGGATCTTTGCAGATCACACTTCCTCAATGTTGCAGTAGGTTCTATTCAATAGAAATTAAAAGAAGGAATCGGTCTTCTGCCTGGCAAACTGCCAATGCAGCTGTTGGCTCGACAAAGTCTGGATGCTCCTCCATTCTAGTGAGGATGGGAGTATTTTTGTTTCCAGTGCAGCGTGCGTTCACAGTGATGATCTAGAAAGAGTTTGGCTCCTGGTTGGGTGCTGGCACAAATACTTCATTTTGTCAGGGACCAGAACACTGGCAAGTTTTAAGGTTTTGTCATGTGGGAACAGTGGTGAAGAAAAGAAAAGTGAAACCAGATGTTTGTTTCTTACAGTTGCTTCATATTCATGTGAGAGAGGGGAGAAAGACCATAAAAATGTCATAACCTTTGATCCTTGAGACTCAGAGTTACACTCTGTGAAACCTAGTGCTATAAATTCCCGCCTCTCTGCAGTTACGGGTTCCGAAGAGACAGGACAGTTGTGACACTTCTGGCATTTGTGTGTGTGTGCATGTAACCTGGAGGAAAAAGTACTTTGAGAGTTAAAGCTAACATGCTATTTTTTTATCAGATCTGCTGCATGTAGAATTTCTCCGGGGATGTATCCATGGAGAGTGCTGAGAGTGCTTAGTATATTTGGAAATTTGGTCTGAAAGTGCCTTGGTCAGATGTCGTGAGTGACACAAGAGTAGTGTTGCCAGGAAAATTCTCTTTTCACTGCACAGCAGAGAGATGGCACATTATATTCTGAATTCAGAAACCAAAATAACTTTGAAGAATGTGAGACAACAGATGGGGGAAAGGGGGGTGTTGTGTGCGTGCCCCTGTGCGTGCGCATATCAAGCCAAACAGAGATTTAAACAGAAAACATGTAGGCGCAGGAAAACCTTTTCTGTAATGCACCATGACTACTATATGATTCACTCCACAAAGTTGTCTTTCTTGATCTTGTCTATCTTAGGGTATGTCTACACTACCCCGCTAGTGCGAACTAGCGGGGTAATGTATGCATACCGAACGTGCAAATGAAGCCCGGGATTTGAATTTCCCGGGCTTTATTTGCATAAGCCGGCCGGCGCCATTTTTAAATGCCAGCTTGTTCGAACCCCGTGCCGAGGTGTACAGATAGTTCGGAATGGCTTGCTAGTCCAAACTATCTAGCCCGTGCCGCGTGTAGCCGCGCGGCACGGGGTTCGAACAAGCCGGCATTTAAAAATGGCGCCGGCTGGCTTATGCAAATAAAGCCCGGGAAATTCAAATCCCGGGCTTCATTTGCACGTTCGGTATGCATACATTACCCCGCTAGTTCGCACTAGCGGGGTAGTGTAGACATACCCTTAGGGATCTAAGTGAATTGTCGATTACCTGATAAGCCCAGTCGCTTCCTGCCCCCTTGCTGCCTCTGTATCGGGGCGGCCTGAGGTGAGCTTTCCAGGGTGCAATGAGCGGTCGGCGCCCCCGCCTCCACAGCCCTCAATGGCGTGATGTCATCATTGGGCACTCGTTTAACGCGGTGCCCTAGGCAACGGCCTAGTCGGCCTATACGCATGGGCCGTCCCGAGTGGGGAGGAGGAGCCGGTGCTGGGGAGGCGCAGGCTTAAAAGCCAGTTCCCACCAGCACCGTTTCCGGGGGGGAAACAGGGGAAGCAGAGGCACAGCAGGGGAAACGGTGCAAGTGGGGACCGAAGCAATCCCCACTCACTCAGGGTCCTGACTGCTGCACCTCTCCCTTTGAAGGGTTCAGGAGCCCACAACTCTTGTACATTTCAAAGTGAGAGGTGCAGCAGTCGGGATGCCATGTTGGTGCGGACTGCTTCAGTCCCCACTTGCGCAGGTTCCCAGCTGCGCTTCTTCCTTTGAAATGTATAAGACCCACAGGCAGCTCTTGTACATTTCAAAGACAGAGGCGCAGTGGGATAGCGAGCAGCCACCCTTATCGACTAATTGAGTAGTCAATGGAAATTCCATTGACTACTCGATTAGCTGATTAATCAAAATTTAACAACCCTAATCTATCTTGCTCAGAAATATGTTTTGAATATGATGAGATATGTAGGAAGGGCAGTCCATCTGATCAGAATAATATCAATTCTTTGGTTGTCTTCTGTAACTGGAGATGGTCTGCGCCACCAGGTTTGGTCCTGGATCTTAATTCACCCCCAAGTTCAAGAGTAGACAGATCCATTTCCCTAGTTGTAATATGTCTGTGTTTTGACTTCTGACATACAAGCCTTTTAGGGCAGGCATGTTAGTATAAAGTACAGTGTATAGTTGCACTACAACTACCAGGAATCAGTACTTAGAAAAAATACAAGATGAGAATAAGGAAAAATAGTTTAATGGATACAGCTTTAGACTAGTGTTCAGGAGACCAAGGTACATTTCCTGGCTCAGCCATAAAACTTCACTGTGTGACCATGAGCAAGTCACTTAGGGTATGTCTAGACTGCACGCCTGTCGACAAAGCCTCTGTTGAAAAAGAGCGTCTAAACTACAACCAGTACTGTCGACAAAGCAAGCCGCTTTTTTGAAAGAGGGTTTAGACACTCTCTTTCGAAAAAGCACAGTTTGCATGCAATAGTGCCTTTTTTCAACAGAGTACCATCGAAAAAAGGTGTTATTCCTCGTAGAATGAGGTCTACCGCCATTGACAAAACTGCCGCATTCTGTCAACTTACTGTCGACAGAACGAGGTGGTAGTGTAGACGCAGGTATAGTTTTGTCGACAAAAGCCCACTATTGTCGACAAAACCCTGTAGTCTAGACACACTCTTAGGGTATGTCTACACTATCCACCTTAGTTCGAACTAGGGTGGCTAATGTAGTCATTCGAACTTGCAAATGAAGCCCAGGATTAAAATATCCCGGGCTTTATTTGCCTGTTCTGGGCACCGCCATTTTTAAATGCCCTGTAGTTCGGACTCCCTGCCCGCGGCTACACACGGTACGGGATGGGTAGTTCGAACTAAAGCCCCTAATTTGGACTACTGTTACTCCTCCTGCAATGAGGAGTAACGGTAGTCCGAATTATGGGCTTTAGTTCGAACTACCCAGCCCGTGCCACGTGTAGCCGCGGGCAGGGAGTCCGAACTATGGGGCATTTAAAAATGGCGGCACCCGGGAACATGCAAATAAAGCCCGGGATATTTTAATCCCGGGCTTCATTGGCAAGTTCGAATGACTACATTAGCCACCCTAGTTTGAACTAGGGTGGCTAGTGCAGACATATCCTTAGTCTCTCTGTCCTTCAATTTTCCATTTATGCGATGAGTATGATACCTCCCAATGTCATAGCGATGTCATGAAGAATGTTATTACAGTTATTACAGCGATGAAGGCAATGTAAGGCTATGTCTAGACTTCACAGCTTTTCCAGGATCCCAGAAAAGCAATGCCGCATCAAAGGAGCACATCCTCTTTTCGGAATTTTTTTTGAAAAAGTGGGCACTCTTTTTTGCCATCCCTGTAAACCTCATTTTACAAGGAATAAGGGATGTATTAAAAAGAGCACTTTCCCCTGAAATGTGGTGCCGTATAGATGCTCCAAATTTTGGAAAAGCCTCTTTTGACAGTAAAGTGGAAAAAGATATGCAATTTACGTACCGCAAATTGCGTTTCTTTTTCCATCTTACCTTTGCAGTGTAGACCTAGCCCAGGTATCTATTTGGACTTTGTACTGAAAGCTAGGTTTTGCATACAACCTAAATTATTAATATAACTGAAAATGGGCTTTCACTAACACTGAATATTTAAAAATGTACAATGAGACTTAGGGAAGGAGGATAGAAGGTGGAATTCTAGATAATGCTGAGAACTCAGGGAAAGAGGAATGGTGTAATAGAGCTGGGTTTTTCTTTTATATTGCTGCTCCTGCCTCTGTCTCTACTCCCGGAGAGTAGTTTGAAGTCATTAGTAAAGAATGGCCATTAGACTCTTACTAGTTTTCCTCCTGGGGTTTTGTTAAAGTCTTTTTCTCTCTTCTCTCCTTTTAGTGTTACTTTAGGACTGTGCAGTAGAACTCCTCCAGGATTAAAAAATAGTCATGCTGCAATGCAAGTGTTGGGAGATGAGAGAGTTTGCTGTGGCAACCTGATTAGCTGGGATGAAATGATGGTGGGAAAGAGAGCGAGGGAGCACAATGTTCTTTTCTTTTTATGGAAAGTGATATATTACTGTAGACCACAGTAATCCAAGGTCTGCTCTTTGCAACTTAGCGATTTGCAGACAGCCCCCATTTGTGCGGTACTGACCATGTGTGCAGCTGTGGTGGACAGAGGGGTGTCAATTAATCTTGATTTGTGCTATGGATTACATTATCCGAGAAGAAATTTATCATCATATTGAGTTGCAATATGTGTAGATGAACATCGTATTGTATGTGTGGGGAAAGCACAGAAATGTGCTGTTGCATACAATGCACTTGTTCTTACTGGAATTGTTGTGTTATAATTGCACGGACAAAGCCCCTTTCTTCTTGAGAGCCCTGGTCCAGGTTTGCAAACTTGTAATATCACTTCAGACAAAAATGTTCCTCTGCAAAATGTTTTGCAAATACAACATTGAACATTCCGTTCTCACAACAGCATTATGCCCATTTTAGAGGTGGGATAAATTAGGGCTTCTTTAATGAATTTTCTCTCTATATGTATTAAAAAAACTTTTCCTGTGGGACAACAGAGTGATGTAATCACATCACTCTGAGTCCCACAGCCCCCCTTCCCCTCCTCCCCGCAGCTAACCCTGCAGGGTTCAGCAACCTGTGGCTCCTGAGCAGCAGCACTGAAGGTAAGTTGCTGCTGCTGGACTTGTGGTTGGGAGAGGGAGGACCAGGATTGCATGGAAAGCTTGTGGGGGGAGCATCAGCATCAGCAAGGTCCATGGGCGGGGGGGGGGAGGCTCGGACTGGGGGTCAAGCTGCACTGGCAACAGAGCCCTCAGGAGAGGGGCAATGGAAAGGCCCGCAGTGTGGGGGGGTGGCGATGAGCACCGTGGAGGGGAGACAGGGGGTGCCAGTGGAGAAGCTGTGGCAGGGGGCTGGGTCCTGGGTGGAAACAGGGCAGCCTCCCTCCTCCTGGGGGGGGGCGGGAGCTGTGCACTCTCCCCTACCCCCTTCCCGCACCCCAGCCCCTCACACACCCTCTCCCCCCTCCTGGAGGTGTGTGCCCTCCCCCCTTCCCACACCCCAGTCCCCTCACACACTTCTTCTGCTGGGGAGAGAGCCAGGGATGGCCTGGCCCTGCCCACCAGCAGGGAGAGGACCTCAGCCCCGGGCCCTCCCCAGTGGCCAGAGAGACAAAATGCCAGGGCCAGCTGCAGGAGCAAAAAGCCAGGGCTGGCTGGGGGGGGCAAAGAGCTGAGGGAGGGGGCAGGGCTGAGGCTGGGGCGGCTTCAGGGCGAGAGGAGGGTTGATGAGCGCAGTGACCAGAGGGATCCGCCCCCTAGTATTTATTATTTTTATTATTGTTTATATTACAGCTGAAAACATGTTGGACACTGAACAAACCCAACGATGAACTAAGTCCCTGTCTCAAAGAGCTTTCAATCTGTATAGACAAGACAGACCAAGAATGGAGAAAGAAGAGATAAGTAAAATGGCGGAGAGGAAGGTAGGCACATCTTGTTTGGTTTGACTTTTTAATTCTTTCTTCAGCCCTTCCTCAATATGGTCAACCCCAAGCTTTCAAAAATCATGAGATTATCTTAAAATCATAGGATTTAAAAAATAATAAATTAGGGGATTATTTTTATTTGTCTTCTGATATTTATGGTTTATGGTTTCAAGCATTTCTATATAATCATTAGTGATAGAAACATCTTTTTATAAAAATTAAAACTAAGATTGTTGCATAACCATAAGACTACAGGATCGGAAATTTTTAAAAACCCAGCAAAGAGCACAGTACTCACAAGAGTTGGCAATGCTGCTTCCCTTCCACTTCTCTGTCTAAATCAACTTGCTCTTCCATTTATGCTCCAAGAGTCTGTCCTTCTCTCTGCTCTTTTTCATCTTGTGCACTCCACAGCATAGATTTAAGCTCTGTGTGAACCAGAGACAGTACAATCTTCCAGGTGACATCCAGGTTAAAGAAAGTGTCAGAAAATTGTCAGCAGGGGTTCTCTGGGGGTGGGGTCCTGCCTGGCCTCACTTGTCTGCCTGCATTCACTTGCAGCTTCAAAGATGCAACTCCTCTATCGAATCCCTTCTGAGGTAGGAAATGGGGGGGGGGGGGGGGGAAATGAGGAGAATCTACCCTCCATAGGGATTACTTGTGGGGAGAGCAAAGATCTGAACCTACCCCTGTCAGTTTGGGGAAAACATTCAAACTTAGGTGCCTAACACTCAGTATCTCCAGCTATATACAGCCACTTAAAATAAGTGGTTTTACTGAGCACCCATAATTCCCAAAGACTTCTATCCCAGTCCTTTCTGCTTCCCAGATCTCCGTGCAGGGCCTAAAGAGTAGGGGCCTCTTCTTTAGGGGCCTCTTCTATCTCCTCAAGCTTGGGTGTAGTCAGAGGCAGTAGAGGGCCAATTAATCTTCCTTGTTGTCAATGGACCAACTTCACCACAGATTTAGTAGGGCCAGCGGTAGTAGCAGCACATTTTTCTTCTCCGCTTCCCAGGTTACTGATCAACACAGGCTCTGCTCTCCTCTTCATCAGTTTTCCTTGTTGAACTGCACTGGCCAGAGGAGCAGCGGGTAGTAGGAGCAAAGATAGGGGAGGACAATGACAAGACACAGCTGCTAGTTGCTGCTTAGCAACTATGGAAGTGGCCCTAATGGCAGAGTTGGCTGGGTGTGGATAGGAGCACACTCTGGCTCCTTTCAGAGGGCCATGGAGCTGTTGATACTTGGGAGCCACCTTTTTATAAACAAACCAAACCTCTAGAATAGAGAAAATCAAAGGAAAATCTAGTCTGAGGCAACGTTAGAGATGAAATTTTAAAGTAATTGTTATCACTTATTTTAACACTGCCAGAAAAGCTCTAGGTGCCTCGCCATACAGTTAAAAGACAAGGACCCTGATTCTGGGGTTCCCTGAATCCCTTGTATAACAACGCTGTTGGCATGTACTGCCCGTAAAGCTGGTGTATGTCTTCTTCAGGTAATAGCCTACCAAAAGGAGGAGTCTGTAGTCTAAAGCTGATGGAACAGCCCTATGTCACCCACTGTTGTATCCCAAGTGTAGGAGCATGTGGTTTGGGGTCTAGGAAAAGTTGAGTTGGGGGAGGAATGAAGTTGTCTGGCTAAAGTGAACTATATTCTAGATGGTCTGAGATTGTGCTAGAGACCATAGGTGGCTACTGCTGATGAGCATAAATTAGAGCAGCCACTAGGACTGTTCTAAATTATGCTGGAAACTGTGCCCATTCCAGAATCTGGGAGGTATAGATATGGCCCATTCACCCCCTTTGAGAGTTCCAGGGCCCAACGGACTTAAAACCACAAATGCATAAGGAGTGAGGTGGGTGAATGGATAAAAAGGCAGGCGGGGAGGAGTAAAGGAGGAAGGAAAGTAGTAATGTTTGTAAGATTACACAGTTACTCACAAAGGCTACATGTGGCACAATGAAACAAAAATAACGTGTTTATTTTTCAGATCAATGGAGATGATGAGCAGGTTTATAATTGCCTACATTCTTGAATGGATGCTCTTAAATTCTTTCATCAATTTTTATAACACCCTGTTAAATTTGTATACAGCACTGTTGGTTTTCCTACTTAAATTTGATAGGATTTTTAAATAAGCATATGGTTGCTATGAAAACATTAACTTTCCTTACGCTTGAGCATTTAAAAATTGCAACCCTACTGTTGCACTAATTTTGCACATAAAATGCATTAGAATTTATGCTTCTAGGACCTGTCTTGTACACTTCCTTATCCCGTTGTTACCAAGTAACATGATTGTGGGCACTTGGTGGCAGTTTCTCTAGTTTATTCATAAGCTCTGCCATTGTGGCCTCTGGCAGGCAAGTCACCAAATAGTTCTTGTTTGTGGTCACCACATGATAAGCAACTGCTGTTTCTAATGATCAAATTGTTTATCACACATCTCCTGGCACAGGCAGCAGAGAAGGCAATAGATTCCTTCAGGAGATACTTAGCTTGCCATCTTTGTAAGGAACATGGCTACCCTGGGAACAGGCGCAGCAGAGGCAAAAAAAAAAAAAAAAAAAAAAAAAAAAAAATCCCCAACCCAACCCCCCCCAAAATAAAAAAAAAAACACCCTAATTTTAATATGGATTTTATAATCCCATTCATAAGATTAAATGATGGAGTTGCCCGTGCGAGCAGGGAACTGGTCTCAGTGAACCAGAAGGTCCCTTCTAGTCTTATCTCCTGTTGTTCCTATGGGTGTGTCTAGACTACTGAGTTTTGTCGACAAAAGTGGACTTTTGTCGACAAAACTATACCAGTGTCTACACTACCGCTGAGTTCTGTCGACATAACGTCGACAGAACTCAGCAGTTTTGTCGACACTGGTATACCTCATTTTACAAGGCATAACACCTTCTGTCGACAGAGTTCTGTCGACAGAAGGTGTTATTGCCTGTAGGGTTGCGTCTAGACTACAGGGTTCTGTCGACAAAGCAGCTTGCTTTGTCTACAGAACTCAGTGTGTCTGGATGCTCTTTGTCGACAGAAGTTTTGTCGACAGATACTGTCGACAAAACTTCTGTCGACAAAACCCGGTAGTCTAGACGTACCCTATGAGAAGAATGCATCTTCACAAGAGTTTAACCCATGGTGTCTCATTAAAAAATGTGTCTTACATGCAATAGGTCTAATTCTCATTTTATGCAAAAGGGAGTATAAAGTAGATATCCAGCATGAGTTTTCTCCAGATGCATGCACAATAATGGGCCTATGTTCAAGTCAGAAACGATGTGTCTGTATTGTATTTAGACACCTGCCACTGGCCTGTGCCAGCTGAATTGGGCTCGGAAGCCTGGGGCTGGCAGGCCTGTTTAATTGTGGTGTAGTTGTTTGGGCTCAGGCTGCATTTTAAGCTCTGGGGGCCTCCCACCTCACAGGGTCCCATAGTCCAGACCCAAGGCAAAACCCAAACTTCAAGCAAAGTTAGTTAAACAGCCGCTTAGCCTGAGCTCTGCAAGCTTGAGACACCTGGTATGGGCCAACCACAGGTTTTTAACAGCAGTGTAGACATGCCTTCCATGGCAAAAACCCACTGACCTATAGAGGGTAGAACAGGAACAGCTGAAGTTTAATTATTCCACCTTCCTGAGGCAGAGTTTGGTGATAGAACAAGCAGTAAGTCTGCCCAGCACGTTTGTGTGCTACAAGGGTAGAAGGGAGTTCATTTCCATTCTTCACTGGTCTCTCACCAAGCTGTGCCCTAACTTGGTAGGGGCCCTCTTCATTTGTTCTGTCATCTCACTTAGGTAGTTTTGCGGGGTAGGGAGGTAAAGTCATTTCTGGCAAACAGTGTAGTGTGCTGCTACAGTCTGTTTTGTAGTGACGCATTATCAGAATGAGGGATCTCTAGGACTATATCAAATCAGGGGTTTTGTTTGTAGAAGAAGCTACCCTGCGAGCTAGCCACACCTACTTTATTCTGGGTTGCACTCGCACTGTGTGGATGGAACCATGGTACTCATCTGGTATTGTACGGCTCACTACTGTCCAAGAACTTGATTGTAACAGCATGTGGTTCCTTGCCTGACATCCACCAATGTTCTTGTTATGTTGTGTGCACTTTGTTCTTGTCTCAGTGTGTGAGCAGCCTCTGGATTTAACCCTTACTCTAAAAGATTTTTCTGGGTGTCTCTGTCACTTGATATCATTTCTATCACATTATGCTGCAAATCTCTGACCTATGCTCCAAAAGTTCTTAAAAGTTGGTAATGTGGTTGGGCAAATACACTGTTTCTAGCAAGCTGAACAAAATCTTTACTACACTGTGTATCCTATCTATATAACATGAGATGCTTCACTTGTGGGATTGCATGTCAATGGATCAGAAGAGATGGAATAAAGGAAAACGTATCCCATTGACATTCAGAATCCTGTCTGCCATCAATAGTTTTATCCAACTCCAGCAACAGCAGCAGCACTAATCTTCGTCTGTTTTATGGGAAAATGCAGTTGCTTATTTATTTGGCAGCCTATTAATACAGTACTCAGAGTATGACACACCTCTTTAGCAGCCAAGCTGTCAGTATCAGAACTAGATTGCATAAAGCAATGAAGATTATATCCAGGAGGTGTGATCAGGTTTCATTGCTTCTTGTAAAACAAATAAAGTTGCCTGCCAGGGTATTTCTTTCTGTTTTCATTACCTAAGCCTAAGGGGGAGCTATGGAGTGACTGTTTCACTGAGGGCCTCCTTTCAGCCATTAAACCAGCAGCGGTGTTGGCCAGCAATCTAATTCCCCCTTATATCTCAAGGAGCTGGGGGCAGGGTAGTGGCTGGCTCATCTAAAGATAAGACATTACAGCATTTTTATTTCTAATACGCAGTGTTGCACGGCTGTAGTCTCTGAGTTTAGGTGCTTAACTAAGAATGGCTTTTCTGGTGTGAGATTTTTCTTTCCTTTTTTTTAGATTGTCTCAGCTCTTCCTCAGCCCTTATGTGTTTGCTGTTAATTCTGTTAATAGGTGTTCAAGGTGCATGCTGCCCTCTAATGGCCAGTTATGTCTATGAGACACATAACAATGTATTGCTGATATGCACAATGAAAAATACATCCAGCCTAGGATTTTCAGACCTTTTTATAGTGTGGACAAGTTTACAGAGTGAACTGAGGAATCCTCTCCCCTCCCATTTATGCTACTAAGTATCTCTTTCTTCCCCTCCTCACAACAGCACATACCTCCCCTCCAACTGACTATCACATAACATCCCTGTAGCCTCTACCATATGGTATTTGCTTATTTTTCCTATTAGGAAAATGTAATGTGTTTTAGCAGCCTTTGAATACAATTTAGAGGCTGGAAAAAAGGAGCCAAAACTGCACCTTGAGACTAATTAGTTCTCAGCAGATCACCAGAGATTCATGGACCATAGCCTGAGAATCACTGGGCTAGCCAATGTCCTAGAGAGAATTCATCTGACAGACCTATTTGTGAAACTCTTTACCCTGGTAACTAAATTCTGCTGATTTACTACCAGACATGTACTAAAGTCTGTTCTGTGCTCAGGAAGCTATCAGTGCCCTGTCTGACTTGTAGCTTTTAGGAGGATTACACTTCTCACCAAGTAGAAAAGTTCTTCTGTTATCTTGGAGTAAGGTACAGTGTGTTACACTCTTCAGAACACTTCCACAAACAAACAGCGCCTTTGGAAAGACTCACCAACATTTATAAAGTTCTTTCTATTTTCTCAACAAATAGGAAAAGCTTTTAAGACAGCATACATACCAGAGGCTTAACGCAAAAGAAAAATACCAGAAAGACATCTGCAGAGTTAATGATTGGTAGAATATGAAGAACAGTACTGGACTTAGTTCGCTCCTCTTCGATGAAGAATTCAGTATCCCTGTGTGGAACAAAGTTCACGACTGACAGAGAAAACAGAAGACTAATTCTGGTTAAGGAGACAAAAGGATTTTTCTGAAAGTTGCAGATTAGAGAGTGCTTTGAGTGGAGCAAAATTCTTTGGGTCTGATTCTAATTTAATTCACATCAGTCTAACTCCTTTAAATTAATGATGTCGCTTCTTTTTTTATCCCAGTATGAAATAAGAATCAATACCTGAATTGGATCCTATTCCTAGCTCTGCCAGAGAGGCCTGCTAGGTGACTTTGGGAAACTGGTGTCCCTTCTGTGTGCCTCAGTTTCTACATCAATAAGATGAAGATCCTGATACTGACTTTCTTTGTAAATCCCTTTGAATCTGCTGATAAAAAGCACTGTATAAGGCTAGGAGGTGGTTTCTTTTATTTATTTATTTTTGTCCATAGAACTGTATTAATAAAACCTGTGTTAGGCCCAGGTTTATACATTTTAGAAGATCGGGAGTGAAATCTTAGCCTCATTGAAAACAATGGGAGTTTTATTGTTGATTTCAATGACTCCAGGATTTCTGCCCTGGTGTTTTCTGACCAGATGGAGGAATTAGAAAGATTCCTGGAAAAAGGAATTTTGAATTGCAAAAGATGCTGTGTCTCTTTCAAACATTTGGGGCAAAATGATAGAAAAGTCCCAAGTAAACAGAACTAGCAAAGAAGCCCTATGTGTTGCTGGTATGTCTTTGGATGAGATTTTTGGATGAGATTTTTTTTCCACCTCTTTAATATAGCTTTAAATTGAGAATGACCTGTCAATGATACAAGGTTTCAACCATTCCAGTCTAAGGGCTTGTCTGCACTTAAAACACCCCAGCAGCACAAATTTAGCACTTCAGTGAAGACGTTACCTTTGCCAAAAGGAGCACTTCACCCATCAGCATAGGGGGTTGCCAGGTGTCCGGTATTGACCTGGACAGTCCGGTATTTTCGCCTCCTGTCCAGTAAAAAAATTCAGAAAATATCGGACACCTAAAATGTCCGATATTTTCTGTTTTTTTTCCCTGACAGGAGGCAAAAATACCGGACACCTGGCAACCCTCCATACATTCAGCAACCCCCCTCCCACTCCCCGAGCTCCCGGACCTCTGCCCTCGGACGCCCTGCTTACCTGGTTCCACAGGGAAGCTCCCTTCTGGCTCGACCAAGAAAACAAGATGGCCACTGGCAAAATGCCTAAAGACCTGAGCAAAGGGAAGCAATGCCGTCCCTGGGTCTTAGTGCTCAACCTCTCCCCTCTTCCTATCCCTATTCTGACTGCACGTACTTAAAGGGGCCATTCTGTTTTAATGCTGTTTTTATTTATTCATTTACTTAATAACTCTTGGGGCCCTTTTTTTGCCCCCCCCTTTTTTCCTCCTCAACAGAATTTTTTCCCCAGTGGTTTTTTTTTGGCAGGGGTTTTTGCTATTTTTGGTTAAACCATCTGGCAATCCTACTTAGGAAATGTACTTCTACAAGGGGCGGTAGCTAGGTTGACAGAAGAATGTTCCTGTCGGTGCTGTCAGGGCAGTGATTAAGTCGGTTTTAACTACATTGCTCAGCATCGAATTTCTTAGTGTAGACCAGGCCTTATTCGGACATGGAACCAGCTCTATTATAGTCACCTATAAGGAACTGTTGGGTAGCTTTTTACAACCAAATAATGGCCAGGTATAAGAGAACCAGAAATCTCAAAAAATATTAATCAGTGCTCCCATCTGTCTAATAACCCAGGTAGCAGCTGATACAAAAGCAGTCAACAGTAAGTAAGCAGAAATTATGGGACTCACTTGAATCAAGTCTGGGCATGTGCAGCAATTGAAAAATCTGCTAAGGGATGCTTTTAAAAAGATATTCTTACAGGTGGATGGCATCCATTGAAGTGAGAGCTAAGTAGAGTCTTTTTAGCTCAGATTTCATTAAGCATGCACTAGTGCATGTGGGGGCTCTCTTTCTAAATCCAGTGGTACTCACCAGCTTTCAGATTCCCCAAGCTATGCTTGCATATCAACTAGGCTGCACAGCTGATGGTTAATTTTGTATGCAGCATTCTGGAGTAAAAGCCAATATTTTGTATGTGTCTTAGAGTGATGACACCGACAAGAGAAGTTCAGATAATAAGGTCTTTTCTGCATACAGAGATTACGCCTATTTAAAACTGCTTGTATCATTTCAGCTCATGCCTGTACAATTTAGGGCTTGTGTACACCTGAAATGCTATAGCAGCACAGCTGCAACATTGCAAGTGCACAGCTGCAATGCTTCAGAGCAGGCACTGTCTATGCTGATGGGAGGGTTTCTGCTCTCCCATTGACATAGGTAGTCCTCCTCCCTGAGAGGTGGTAGCAGGACTGACAGAAGAATTCTTCCAGTCACCTAGTACTGCCTACCCTTGGGCTTAGGTTGGCTTAACAATAATGGTGAGGGGCATGGATTTTTCACACTCTGTAGCAACATAGGTGGATCAACCTAACTTTTTAATTTGGACTAGGGAAGTAAGGTAACCCCTACCATAAATCAAAACTAAATCAATAGGAGTGTCTACACAGAGTAGGGTTGCCAGGTGTCTGGGTTTAAATTGGACAGTCTAGTATTTGAGCTTTCTGTTTGGGAAACAAATTGAGAAAATATAAATGAGAAAGTATAAATGTCCGGTATTTTCTAAATAAGATGTAATGTAGATTGTGATGTAATGTCAAGTGTGTCCAGTATTTTCGTTGAAACCATCTGGCAACCCTAACACAGAGCTTTACAACACAATATCTGAATGAGTTTTAAAGCACATCTTTAGTTTAGGTCAGTGTGTTTAGACCAGGCCTAAGACTTCATCTGTATGAGAAAGTTGCACTGTTTTGAATAACAGGGTATTTAAAACTGATTTAGTTAAAACACTACAAACATACAAAATTGTGCTGCACTGCTTCTGTCCCCAGCAAAATAACTCAGGGTATGTCTACACTACAAAGTTAGTTCGAACTAACGGACGTTAGTTCGAACTAACTTTCATAGGCGCTACACTAGCGCTCCATTAGTTCGAATTTAATTCGAACTAATGGAGCGCTTAGTTCGAACTAGGTAAACCTCATTCCACGAGGATTAAGCCTAGTTCGAACTTGCTAGTTCGAATTAAGGGCTGTGTAGACCCTTAATTCGAACTAGTGGGAGGCTAGCCCTTCCCAGCTTGCCCTGGTGGCCACTCTGGCCAACACCAGGGAAACTCTACTGCCCCCCTCCCGGCCCCGGAGCCCTTAAACGGCCACGGGCTGGCTACAGTGTTTGTGCCAGTTGCAAGCCTGCCAGCACCCGTGCCAGAACACCCAGCAGCTGACACCCCATGAGCCAGCCACCCGATGACACCCAGCCCTCCCCCTCTTCCTGGGACCAGCCTGGCGGCTCCCAGAACCCTGCCCGGGGCTGCAAGAGGCGGGTGGCCGCGTGGTCTAGTGCGGAGATCGTGGACCTCATCGAGGTTTGGGGGGAAGCCTCCAATGTCCACGATCTCCACACTAGCCACAGGAACGCGGCAGTCTACGGCCACATGGCTGCCAGCCTGGCCGCCAGGGGCCACCAGCGTAGCCGGGAGCAGGTGCGCTGGAAAATCAAGGACCTGCGGCAGTCCTACTCCCGGGCCTGCCTGCCAGGGGCCGACCCGGAGGCCTGCCCCCACTTCCAGGCTCTGGACCGCCTCCTGGGGGCTTATGCCGTCCCTGCCCCCCGGGACGTGATAGACCCCGGGGCAGAGGAACCGCTCCCAGAGATGGAGGAGGAGGAGGAGGAGGAGGAGGAGGAGGAGGGCTCCGAGAGCCAGGAGCCTGCCGGCAGCCTTCCCAGGACCCGGGACCCCTGAGGCACCCCACAGAGCCGCTCGCCTGTGTCATCCGAGGCCGGGGAGGCGTCCACATGTGAGTACCATCATGCTCCCCTTAGGTGTACGGGGGGCTGGGGCGAGAGGGAGCCCAGGGACCGTGCGCCTGGGCCTTGCCCACCACGGAGCAGCAGCTGGGGATCCTGCAGGGGCCCTGGCCTTGCAGAGGGGAGCTGGGTTTCACACACCTGGGCCCCTGGGGTAATTGACCGCTGGTCTTGTTTCACCACAGCCGCAGCACCTGAGACTGCAGGGCGCACCACCCCGCCTCCAGCAGCTGCCCGCGCCCGGGCCAGCAGGAGAGCCAGGAACCAGGAGGAGTACCAGAGGTGGCATCTCCGGTTCCTGGAGCAACAGCTCCGCGTCCAGGAGGACCTGAAGCTGCGCCGGAGGAGCTTGGAGGCACTGGAGGAGCAGGGCCGTGCCCTGCGAGGCCACCTCCAGAGCCTGCTCGACCGCTTCCCAATTCCTCCTGCTCCTCCTGATCCCTGTGCTCCCGCTCCTGCTCCCGTTCCTGCTTCCTCCACACCCCCCGTCCCTCCTGCCCCACCCTCCACAACCATTCCCCACCGACGCCCCCGGACCCGCAGTGTTGTGAGACAGGAGAGGCAGCCAGACCCCCACCCCTGAGCTTTCCTTTCCCTTCCTCCCTTCCCTCCCCTTCCAGCTCCCTCGTCCCAGGTTTCCCCCTCCCCTCTCCCACCCTCCTTCCTCCCTCCCCCCACCCCAGTTATGTTAAATAAAAAGACGTTTTTGTTGGAAAAACAGGTGTCTTTATTTGACAGTAGGTAGGGAGGGGAAAGCGGAAGGGGTAGGGTGGAAGAAGGCCCCAGTGGGGCATGCAGGGAGAGGTCAGTCCTCCTCCTCCACCAGGAAGCTCTCCCGCAGGGCTTCCCGGATCCGGACAGCCCCCCGCTGGGCTTCCCGGATGGCGGCGGTGCAGGGCTGACCGTAGTGGCCAGCCATGCGGTCAGCCTCAGCCATCCAGGCTGGCAGGAAAGCCTCCCCCTTTCTCTCACATAAATTGTGGAGCACACAACATGCTGCCACCACGGGAGGGATGTTGTGCTCGGCCAGGTCCAGACGGGTGAGGAGGCATCAAAAGCGGGCTTTCAGTCGCCCGAAGGCCCCCTCCACCACGATGCGGGCCCTGGTCAGCCTGGCATTGAAGGCCTGGCGGGAGGGATTGAGGTGCCCCGTGTAGGGCTTCATCAGCCACAGCTGCAGTGGGTAGGCGGCAACCCCCACCAGGCACACGGGCATGTCCACGTCCCCGATCCTGATGTGGCGGTCGGGGAAGAAGGTCCCGTCCTGCAGCCGCTGGCACACGAAGGAGTTCCGGTACACCCGGGCGTCATGTGCTTTGCTGGACCAGCCCACATTAATGTCCGTGAACTGTCCCCGGTGGTCACACATGGCCTGCAGGATCACGGAGAAGTACCCCTTGCAGTTGACGTACCGGGAGGCCTGGTGTTCCGGGGCACGGTTAGGGATGTGCGTCCCATCGATGGCCCCCCCGCAGTTGGGGAAGCCGTGGGCGCCAAATCCCTGGATGACGACGTCCGGGTCGGCGAGGCAGACCACCCTGCGGAGCAGCACCCGGTTGATGGCCTTGACCACCTGCGGAGAGAGACACAGCAAAGCACCAATCAGTGGGGCGCCCGGGTGGCTGGGAGCATTCGTGCCCTGGCAGTGCCCCGCGCCCCACTCCCAGAAGCAACCTCCCTGGTGGCATGTAGTACGGCCGGGACAGACCGACCCCTCCAGTGCGGGGCGCTTTTGCCTCCTCCCTCCCCCCCCTTTGTCCCTGGGGCGGCCCATCCCCTCCTTGCAGCTCTCCTCCCCCCCCCCCTCCCGGCACAGTGGCCGATGAGTGCCATACCTGCATGAGCACCGCTCCGACGGTGGATCTCCCCATGCCAAACTGGTTCCCGACGGATCGGTAGCTGTCCTGCATGGAGAGCTTCCAGAGGGCGATGGCCACCAGCTTCTGGAGGGGGATGGCGGGCCTTATGCGAGTGTCCCTTCTGCGCAGAGCAGGGGCGAGCCACTCGCAGAGCTCCAGGAAGGTGTCCCTCCTCATCCTGAAGTTCTGGGTCCACTGTCGGTCTTCCCAGCGCTCCAGGACGATGCGGTCCCACCAGTCGCTGCTGGTGTCCAGACGCCAGATGCGGCGGGGCACGTCGGCATCCGGGCGCCTCCGCGGCTCCTCCATGGCCCCCAGGGCAGCCAGGCAGAGAGGCAGGGGGCTGACGTGCACCAGGAGGTGCCAGGCAGCCTCGAGCCATTGCTGGCAAGTCCAGAAAGTGCACCAGAAGGTGCAGGGCGAGCTCTGGCTCCATGTTGCCACCTGCGGCGGCGTCCCCAAAGGGAAGCACCGACACACACGGGCGCAGAGACCAACGCTTTTCTGTCCCTCGGCGAGGTTGGCAAGCAAGCAGGAAAAGCTGAGAACCGGGTGTCTGGGGGGGGTCCCTTTAAGCATGAGCCTCAGATAGCCTCAGACAGCAGCCACACAAAGCAACTACTGACCTGATGCCCTGCCAGAACCGGTTTCAGCCGCCCTTAAATGCGCCCCTGCGTCCAATCAGTGTGGACGCGCTAGTTCGAATTAGCAAAACGCTAATTCGAACTAGTTTTTAGTTCTAGATGCGTTCAAATTAGCTTAGTTCAAATTAACAAATTATGTTAGTTCGAATTAGCGCTGTAGTGTAGACGTACCCCCATTTCCTATTGGCCAATTGCTGACCAATAGGAACTAAGAGATTTTCCTGGGGGCAGGGCAGCATACTGGAGCCTCTACTTCCCCATTCCCTGCAGTGCAGAGAGCTGCAGGGAGCAGTTAGCTGCTTTGGTCAGCGCTGTTATCCACTGCAGAGACCAGCGTGGGCCAGATTAAAAGGCTTGGTGCGCCAGATCCAGCCTGTGGGTCATATCTTGTGGTACCATCATCTTACTTTAGGCCGGGTCATACACTTAAGATTATGTTGGTGTAGCTACAGCGTTCAAGGATGAAACTCTGGTGTAGACCAGCTAGCTGCTGTCACTTTGGGAGGTGAAGTTCCTATAGCGATGGAAAATCCCTTCTGTCACTGTAGGAATCGTTTACTCTACAGGAGCTACTGTAGCCTTGGTAGTGTGGATAATGGCCTGAGAGACACTGGGCTTGATTTCATGGATCTGACTCAGCCAATACACTGCACTGAAACCAATGGGAGTTTTGTCTGAGGGACGTCTATAGTGTTTGGCACATGGTGACTAAAAACTGAAATTGCAGGGGGGAGACTCTCTTTATTTTTCTTAAAGTAAATAAATAGATAAACACACAAATCGGGGCCTACGTGCCAAGCAAAACAGGCTTAGCTCAGTTAGGACACACCGGAGTGAAGTTTGTTCTATTGTGCCAAGATTCTCATGGCTGTAATTAGCTCCATACAAACAGGGTGTGAGACAACCCACTGGCCTTTTCTACTGTAGCTAGCATAGCTCTGCACTGAATGGAAGGGGTGGGGGAGATTTCTCTGCTGCTGTTCAGCTGTTGGCTAGAAGAGCTGTTTTCTACTGTGGGCTTGTGTTGGCTGAACAACCCCTCCTGCCTCTGTATCGAGTTACACGCTATTTATACAGCACTGTCCTGTGTTACAAACAATGGCAAAGGGAATCTAAATCATGTATTATAAAGACTATAATTAAGAGGAGAAAGTGCTTATTTTGCCCCACCACCAATTCAGATTAGCTGAACTAGCAAATCACTTGGCATATCCTTAAGGAGGAAAACACTTGAACTAGACTAAAGTTTGGCACACTCAGTGTTTGGCCGAAACAGCCTGGTGTGATTCGAAAGTTACTGTTGAACTCAGATCCCAGGCAATTGCTTTTTTGCAAGGCAAGGATACGATTTATACCTCAAATATTATAGGTGCACCCAAGGCAAAATCTCATCCAGAGTTCAGACACCCTCAAGTTCAAGGGTTTTCAGACCTGGGGTGCTGCTTCACACCCATCTCTAACAAATGGTAGGCTTGGTGGTGCTAAGAAGTAGGAAATGTTGCTGATTTTTCTCTGTTTTCTATCATTGCTGATGCTAACTCTGGGACTAGTGTGTGTAAGCATTAAAAGCTTCCCCATGCTTGGCTCCCTTTGGTTTCTTCTGTTGCAACTCCATGTGGTGTGGACTGTTGAATTTTGAACAAAGAAAGCTTTTCTCCCAATTGCTAGATATTTGAATTAGGGAGTTAAAAACCAAAAGGCCAGATATCCTTATATCACTTTTGCACTGATTCAATTCAGTAGCATTTATTCTGATTTATACCGTGGTATATGAAAAGAGAAACAGGTCCCAAAGAGTTTGAAATAATCTGAATAAAATCACTTCCTCTGTCTATTGCTGCCTGGCGTTTCTGTGGCGTCATATGCCTGTTAGCTCTCTAAGGGTATGTCTACACTACTGAGAAGACTGAAGCTGTCAATTTTTCAGGGTTCAAATGAGCAGGTCTAATTAAGACAGATAATTCAAAGTGAGAGGGGTGCTCCGGTCGATGCCGGTAACCCTGCTTTCATGAGGAGTAAGGAAAGTCGACAGAAGCATGTTCTTCCTTCAACTTCCTGCTGTGTGGACAGTGCCAAAAGTCAAGTTAAGGTACTTCTACTTCAGCTACACAGTTGACATAGCTGAAATTGAGTATCTTAACTCGACTTTGTTCTGTAGTGTAGACATACCCTAATTGTCTACAGAAACTTCCAGGAAAAACAAGACCTAACTTTTTAATACAAAATATGAGGAAAGTGAACCAGCGTCGAGTCTGTGGCCTAGCAGAATAGTAAATGCTGTCACTGCTCTGATGCTAATTGCCCCACTTTTCTATTTTATCGTACATGCTCCTGCTTTTCCAGCTACACTCTTCTTCTTCTGAAGCATGCATGTTACACTCACTTTACACCCCCACTGAATGCCAAACTAGATACACTAGTTATATGGCCCCTGAACTCAGTCAAGCAGATCAGCTTTTTCAGAGTATAATGGAAAAAAAATTATGATAAAAAGGTATAAAACTTTCATATAACTTGGGTATAGCTGTAGACCTAAAGGTGAAAGTGTTCTTGTCCCAGTGCTGTCCCAATAATTCCTGTTAGCTGCCCTCACCCTCCACCACCCCCATGCAGCACCACCACACATATGCATAGCTATTACAACCACAGGTTTGCCTGTCTGACGGCTCAGGGCAGGAGAACTGGAATAGGAAGTAGTCATTGTTTTCTAATTGCTCTCTTTCTCCACATGCACTCGAACTCCTGGCAGTTAATTCTGCAGCTCTGTTATGCTGGGTTTTAACACTGGTGGAGTGGAGGACGTAGCTATAAATGTAACACAGCTGACTTGGATAGTATGCTCCCAGTCTTACACCCTGCATGACAGAGGACTAGTGGATTATTTACCTTTCAGCATTTTCTTGGTCTTGGTTGTGGCTTTGCTACAGACTCTGTATGTGGGGCAATGCATGGTTGTACTGTCCCAGCATCAGGTCAGGAAATACAGCTTTTAGGCATCTACGCTATAGCTTGTGCTGGCATAATCTATATGAATAACCCACCCCTCTGAGCAATATAAGTTAAACTGATGTAAGTGCATTGGCGGGAGAGCTGCTGCCATTCACGGAGGAGCTTTTATTAGGCCGACGGAAGAGCTCTGTCCCTTCAGTTTAGAGCACTTTCACTAGATACACTGTAGCAGCACAGCTGCGTTGGAATAGCTTCACCCCTGCACTACTGTACATCTAGACATGGCCTTAGACTCACGGTGTCATCATCTGGTCTGGGGTTCCTCCCTTGCTCTTGGAAAGATGTATGAGGCTTGCCAGCCTGACATGGATTACTCAGCTGCACTAGCTGGTATGTTGCAAGAGGATAAGTCAAAGGTCCATCCGCTCCCTGCCCATCTGCATGGGAGGGAAAGCAGAGACTCTGCAGAGGCTGCGTTTCCTCCCATGTCACTATTCATCACGAGGGAGACAAAGGGCACCTTAATCTCAATTCTTCCTCTGCTTTGGGGTGTGAGGGTAATGGCAAGGGTGCCATTTATGGGGCCATTAGGAGAGCTCCTGAGTTTGAACCTGCTAGATTTCATACTGGAGGTCTGCTTAAAGCTGCGTGCCCTGACTCCTGAAGCAGTTCTTAAATGCAACAGAGTTTGAGCTTCTTGCAGCTCTGCCTTTGGGACAGGGAGTTTGTTATAAAAAGAGGGAGGCAGGGTGATTAAGAATAACAAAAGGCCGGGCATTCCAGTAATTGAAGGATCATTAGATCATCATGAAAACATTTCTGGGTACTCCACTTACAAGATAAGGGGGAAAAGAGTAGAAACAAGTGTTGTACTGCTGGGATTTGCATTTGGATTACTGTGTTAAATTTACAAATGTTCTTGAAAAAGGAGTGAACAGCAATTAATCCAAAACTGACTGCAAAGAGCTACAAAGGGATTTCACAAAATTGGGCAACACAAGGGCATATTTTGCAGCTGATCTCTTTCCTTACTATTTCAACGGGCACTAAGAGGTTGAAATAGTAAGGAAAGAGATCAGCTGAAAAATATTTTGCAAGAATTATTGCTGTGCATCAGTTATTAACCATTATTATTTTATTTGTTTGTTTGTTTTGTGATAATGTCTTAGAGTGCTAGTCAGATAGCTAGTGGTCCAGAACCACGTTGTTGTGGGTATTGTATCAATATAGAACAAAAAGACGGCCTCTGCCCCAAAGAGCATATAATTAAGTTGTGCTTAATTAAAATTGGTTTAAACATTGACTTAATCAAACCAGAGGAAAATCTTCATGGCCACATTATGTCAGTTTACAAATAGTTGATTCAAGCTAAATTGCCATAAGCCAGTTGTGACCGCATCTGAGCCCAGTCACACAGGTTTGGGTTGGTTTAACTTAAAAGGATTTTAACTGAGTTGGTCAAAGGTTGATATTTTTGTACCACAATACATTTCAAAATTCAGAGAAAAAATGCATTGTGTTTCAGGAAGAAAAGTATCAGTTTCTATGTTTCCCATGGAAGGAAAAATCTGAAATACTTGAAATGTTTCATTTTGGAAATTATGAAACAAAATTGGGTTGGGAGCTCAACCTCCAAGGCTCCCTTCTGAGCCAGATTTCCAAGCTCTCTGAAGCTTTGGTGGCAGGGCTGCTGATGTGGGTGGTGGCAAAAGGGGCAGATGCCCAAGGCTCCAGACACTGATGCTACCATGCAGTGGCCAGAACTCTGGGCCCTTTAAATCACGGCCAGAGACCTGGGCAAAGTGTGTGTAAAATGTTGCCAAAATAGAACAGCACATTTTGGACCCAATTTGCACTAGTGTAAAAGATTAAGCCAGAGCAACCCCCTGGTTCAACTGAACTTTGTCTAGAACTGGGTTTAAAAATATGTTATTAGATCCTGTTAGCTGGCTGTATTGAGCTTTATCTGACACATTCTAAAGCTGTCATCAAGTGGGTTGTGCCACAAAAGCTCATGACACCCCGTTTTATTAGTCTCTAAGGTGCTGCAGGACTATTTGTTGTTTTATAAGTTTTGCCAGTTACAGACTAACAGGCTACCCCTCTGAAGCATCAAAACAAGGACAGGTCAGCACTAGAAGCACTACACTGGGGCAGCTCCAGTGTATCTGATGAAGTCAGCCGGGGTATGTCTACACTACAGAGTTTTGTCGGAAAAACAGCCGTTTTTCCTACAAAACTTGAAGAACGTCCACACTGCAATCTCATTTTTCCACAAGAAAATCGAAAGAACAGAGGGGTTTTTCCAGCACTGGTAATCCTCATTCTACAAGGAAGAAGCCTTTTTCCAAAAGAACTCTTTCACAAAAAGGCTGAGTGGAGGGGGAAGAGGGAGTTCTTTCGGAAGAAGAGGAAAAAGCACAGGTGCTCTGGTGGCCACTCTGTCCATAGCAATCACAGCTTACATGCGAGAGAGCATCCATTCAGTCTGGACGCTATCTTTTGAAAAAGCAGATCACTTTTTCGATGCACTTTTGCAGTGTGGACACTCTCTTTCAGAAGAAGTTTTTTGGAAGATCTCTTCTGAAAAAAGCTTCTTCCGAAAGAAGCCTTCAGTCTAGCTGTATCCCAGGAGAGCGCCTTCCACTGACATAGTGTGGATGTGGACAGTACTTAGGTCTCTGTATCATCCATTGCTCAGGTGTGTGTATGTCTTTTTCATACTCATGAGAGATGTCAAGTCAGATGGTTGTAAGCAATAGTGTAGACCTGCCCAAAACATATTTCCCCCCCATGACTTAGTTTGCCCAGCTAGCACATACTAAAGTACAAATTGCTTTATCTTGACTAGAATTTAGATGGTGTTAAATCAAACCAGCTAACATGACCTTACACCACCACTTTAATTCTAGACAAATCCTTGGTAATAGCCGAAGTCTCCAGTGTAGACAACTTTATGTTCCCATCAATAATGCAGATACTAATTCATGCCTCTCTCACAGGTCTGTGACTTTTAAAGCACATTGAGATGCTGAAATGGAAAATACAAAGTAGTATCACAATTCAGATAACTGCCAGGGAACTGTTTCAATGCAATTCCTTTCAATGATTGTGTACAATTGATAAAAGCCACACCTGTCTAATTACATGGCACACCTGGTACTGTTCAAGCAGCTATTGGGTAAGAAATTGGTATTTGCTGATGTAAATGTATGACTGTCCAGTCTTTGTTCACTTGGCCTCAATCGTGAGCAATCCTGCATACTCAGACAGAGAAGTGAGAGGGTGAGGAAAGAACAAAGGAGAATTTATCTGCATCACTGGATCCTGCACAGGTTGGGGAGAATAGTGGCTGCTAGGGTCCCTTGCCTCCACTAGAAGCCAACTGCACACCGGAGCCAGTGCAGAGGTAGATGCAATTTGCATCAGCAAAAGGGCTAGCACAATTAATTTCCCTTTCGAGCAAGGGGAAAAGAAGAACCAGATGGTGACTCTGCAAGTAGGTCTACACACTTAAAATGCTACAGCGGACAGCTGCAGCACTTCAGGCTATGTCTACACTACAAGTTTTCTCAGCAAGAAATATGCTAATGAGGGACTCATTTGCATGAGTTGTGATCTCATTTGCATATTTTCTGCCGATCCATTTTTGCGCTGGGGTTTTTGTGCAAAAACAAGCAGCGTGGATGTTTTCTTTTTGCGCAAAAACCCCTTTTTCTGCAAGATCGCTATACCTCCTTTATTGGGGCATACGGATCTTGCAGAAAAAGAGGGCAGCATATGGAGCTTCCTTGGTCTTCCTTTCATCTGCTTAGAGGACACAAGGCTATGTCTATGAGCTGGCATTCATGGCTTCAGCCTCTGCAGGATGGGTGGGAGGGTGGGCAGCGAGACTCATAGTTCTGGCCTGTTGGCAATGAAGCAGCAGGCCAGATCTAGCCTCTGGGCCGCAGGTTCCCCATCTCTGCTTTGCAGATCACCTTTAAACACAAACTTGACAACATTTAGGCTACTGGTTTGCTAAAACTGCTACCTACCATGCTGACCAGCATTGTTTCATGATTTCATTGACTCAGGATCACCCATCTTCTCTGACCTGTTGTTGCTTGCCTCACATTTACATAGACAGCTCTTTGGGGCAGGGAATGTTTTACTGTCCTGTTTGTACAGTGCCTAATATAGTGGGGTCCTGGTCCATGACTTATTGGCTCTGCACTAACACAAATAACTAAACAATATTAATTTAATTCTAATAACTATAACACAATTCAACTTTCTGAAAATATATATTAATGCTGGTCAAAATCCTGAGGTCTTTACTGCGTATTTAATTCAGCTTTTTATTTGGTTCTTACTCAGGGAGACTCATACTGTAGTCATTAGAAGTTTTATCTGAACTAGGCGCTTATAAACCTATTTTGAAGGAAAGTAATATTTTGGGATTAATCTACTGGATGTTTCTTTCACTTCCTCCCACTCCTCTATGGAAAGTAATGGGCATATGAGACTGTCTGATCCACTCCTGAAGTGCAATCATTGTAGGGTAGCACACCCAGCAGCTGTTAAACAGTGATCTGCAACACTAACTCGGCTGCCCCTCTGAAGCACTTATCACCAGGTTAGGCTAAGGACTCATGACGGGTACCCAGCTCTTAGTGAAGTCAGTAAGTTTTCTGTTGATGTCAATGAATGTTGGATCTAGCCCAGCCAGTATATTGAAATGAAACTGCATATAGTATTTTAAGTAAGCGAAGTATAATTTACCATCCCTGGCTTGGATTTTGGCCAAAACACCAGGGACAACCCCATATCTTTTATTAATGCAGCTTGAAAATGTCTTAGTGCTATGTACGTTGCTGAGATTTAAAGTAATTCATGCCTTAATAGTAAACATCTCCCGGCATATTATATTCCTACGAGTCTTCGATAGTCAGGATGATCACTTAATTAACACACTTCTGTTTTCATCAGGGACTGTGCTATACTGGTAAGCTACAGCATGTAGGTTGCAGACTGGTAGTTTCTGTTGCTGACTGTGGTAGGAAAGAGGATGTGGGGAAGGAAGAGGCCAGGTTTCAGGGAGAGTGACAGACTATGGGGACTTTTAAATAAATACAAGAAAATTTAGGCACTGCGATCTTTGCTGTGATTTGTACAATATCTGAATCACTGTGTGAAATGGATGGGCTGAAGTAATTGCTGAAATGTTTACAGCATTCCCACTTAGCTGAAAAGAAGTGACACATTAGTGTCATTTGTAGAGTTGTTCAAGCACTAGAAAACAGAATCAGTGTAGGCAGGGGACTCCCATTCTTTGATCTGGGCTATTGGTTGTTCACAGTCCATTTGCTGGTGCTCTCTTTGGAGAGCTAGTGAGTCACATGGTACTAGTGGCTTCCTCCCATTGTTTCTAGATATTGCACTGAACACACAAGAAGCTAAAAATACATTAAATACATCCCCAGTCTCACTACTTCATAGCAGCAGTAACTACAAGGATTCTTGTTATTTGCCAGTGGAGGTGGTCTATGCAATTGCACAAGGGGGGTGGTCCTGGAAATGGTGAGTGTGAGAGAAGGTGGAATGGGGCTGTTCCCCAGGATGGTGAATGGAATGTGTGTGTGTGGGGGGGAGGGGGAGGGTAGTCCCTGTGAAGCTCAGTGGAACCAGGAGAGGAGCACTCCCCATGATGGGGAGGGGGAGAGGAAGAGCTCCACAAGACTGTTTACTAAGGTTTCGACCACACTCTGAAAAAGTCTGACAAGGCCAGGTGATTTCAAAACCACTTTTGCTATTTTTTTCACAGCACTTTTTTAATGCACTGAGTTTGGGATACAGTGAAGTAAGAGACCTTTTGCTTGTGAAACCGGAAACTTGTGACTATGTCATGCTGTCATGGTACCTAACTGGTAATATAGGATGCTTCACTACATGGAACATGCAATCACCTTTTCACTATGCATCCACTTGAGATGAGAGGACCTTTTGTGTATTGTGTTTGGGTGCAGTGAGGATGTGGTTACAAACAGAACTGTGGGAAGGCTGGCTCTAGATATCGAAGGGTTAAAAACAAAACACAGATCTTAGAATCACTTGTGGGGAAAAATGAATACAACAACACATAACATCTAATGAAACATTTCTCATTTTCAATTAGGAAGAGCCAGAGGTTAACACGAAGGCCATGATAGAACTACTGTTCTATTAAGAACTTCCTATTTCCTTAATTGTACTTTTAAAATAGTAAATTACTTGCACAATCTCCAAGTCAGGTATCTAGGAAGAATCTCACAAAATTAAAAAAATATATAAATTTATAGTGACTCCTAGGTTAACACTGCCACCTACTGGAGTAGTGCAGTGTACAGGGTGTGGATGTTAGCAGACCGGAATACTGAATGTACATCATTCCATAGGACAATAGAGTGTAGAATCCCATAAACATCTTCCACTCCCAGATACTGGATATTGAATGCTGGAAAGAGGAAGAAAAGGTGTATAGCGTTAGAAGGCCAGTCAGAAAAAACCTTTAGGCTACGTCTACACTGGCCCCTTTTCCGGAAGGGGCATGTAAATTTCACTAGTCGTCGTAGGGAAATCCGCGGGGGATTTAAATATCCCCCGCGGCATTTAAATAAAAATGTCCGCCGCTTTTTTCCGGCTTTTAAAAAAGCCGGAAAAGAGCGTCTAGACTGGCCCCGATCCTCCGGAAAAAGTGCCCTTTTCTGGAGGCTCTTATTCCTACTTTGAAATCCCCCGCGGATTTCCCTACGACGACTAGTGAAATTTACATGCCCCTTCCGGAAAAGGGGCCAGTGTAGACGTAGCCTTAGTGTATTCAGTTGAGTAGAGCTTGACATGAACCAGATTTTCCATCTTGTTGGAAATTCCATGAGTGTGACATTTTTTTCGGTTCCTTAATGGAATGGTAACGACGAATGTGAAATTTCCCACAGAATTAAGTTCTGATTTTAGTTTTGGTCAAACATTTTGTTCTAGCTTCAGCATTTTAAATTTAAAAAATGTTAAATATAAAATAAATTTCAATTAAAAAATCATTTAGAAATGAAAAATTGAAACATTCCATTCTGAAAATGTCCAGACAGAATGGTTTGACATTATTAAAATGTTTCATGACATTTTTTTCTCAAATGTAAGTTCATCAAAAGCAACATTTGTTTCTGACAAACTTTTTGCTCTTGAATCAGCATTTTCCAATGGGGGAAAAAACCCACATTCTGCTAGAAATTTTGAGACCCGCTTTAGACATTAGGTTAGTTATGTGCTGGGAAGAGTCTGGAGTTCCCTTCTCTCATTATGAGCCCCTCCCTACTTAGAACAGACAGTTACAGTCGGCCACCCTCTCATCCCTTCCTGCACCTAGGGTCTACTGGATAGTGCGGAGACACTTGAGGGGACTGGAAGTCTGATGATTTGGACAATAGAGTGAAGAAAAAAAAAAGGATAGCAAGGCTCTCTCAGTGAGCAGGATGTGGGCCTCATTTTCTTGAGTGATGGCTGTAAGGGTAGGGCCTCATTACAGTTCAGAAGGAAAACTGCATTTCCTTCCTCAAAGGTTGGGGCTGGAAAGAGTTGTTTTGCTAGAGAGGGTACGACTAGAAAAGCATGGTTGGAATCCAGGGTAAGCTCCACTGATAGAAATAGTTGCCTTTCTTGCATGCACTTGGAGTTTACACAGTGCAGCAGCTGGCTCCTGGCCATTGAGTGCTGGAATCGACCATGTAGGCAAGACTGTATGGCTGATATGGATGAACAGGAAGATGTGACTCTTGGAGATAATGAGATGTTGATATTCCAGAGGAATCTGGTATGTAGGAAATGCTTTGGCATGCATCCCACCATTACTATACAAAAACTTTATTTAGGACTGGCAGCACAGTGGTACATATTTGCTCTTTGATGGTATTTCTTTTGTCCAGATCTGGGTTTATATCTATGTATATTAGATAATTAGAGATGGAAATGAACCACCTGTTTATGAGCCAGATCCAAACTTCCCTAAAGTTCAGGGAGGATTGTAGTTGACGATCCTTTCCTACTTATTAGAGAATAGCCCAAGCTGTGAGGAATAAATACAAGCATCATGTCAAGGATTTTTTTCCCTCATTTATAAAGTGAGTAATAAAACCTTGGAAGTAATTTATTTGTTCTTTGCAAAGCAATAGAAAATCTATGTTGTAACCAGGGAGCTACTGACATCCTCTTCATCTTTCTCTACATTCCCATTAATGGATAAATTGGTTCCACTTTGATTTTTAATTGGTTACAAACAATAGTGTCTCCAGCTAATGGATTCAAGCCTGAACTTTTTCTCCAACATTAACAGTTTGGATGTCTTCGTTTTTTAAAATCTTACTTTTTTGGTTTTGCTTTCTGGCTTTCAGAGTGGGGTTTAACGTCAAAACAGCGAGTTGAAAGAGTACATGGAATTTATGTCCATTGTTTCCCAGCCTGAAATAACAAGAACTGCAATATTCATTGCTGTTTCCATTGCAGGGATGGATAAAGGAATGAGGAGAGATAGGGAGGAAAGTTATTGGTGTCATACACTTGTGTTGTGGACAAAAGTCCGGATCCTGCATATATACACATGTTTAAGGAAATGTCTCAGAGGGGTAGCCGTCTTAGTCTGTATCTGCAAAAACAAATCCTGTGGTACCGTAATCTGTTAGGGTATGTCTACATTGCATGGCTATTTCGGGATACCGGAGGTATCCTGAAGTGGCTTCCCCATATCTTAACAAGAAGCCCGTTATTTCGAAATATTTTTTGAAATAACAGGCACGCTATTTTGGCATCCCAGTAACCCTTGTTCCATGAGGGTTATGGGATGTCTCGAAATAGTGAGTTATTTCAAAATTTGGTGCTGTGTAGACAGCGTAAAATTATGAAATAGTCTATTTTGAAATAGAATCGAAATAAGAGACACAATTTGCATAGCACAAATAGCGTATCTTATTTTGACTTTAGGGTGCCATGTAGATGCACCCTTTGTCTCCAAAGCTACATCTACACAGCAACATTATTCTAAAATAACTTAGTCTGCATCTACACAGCAGGCAGTTATTTCAAAATAATGTTGAAATACTGTCAAGCTGGAGGACTTCTTACTCCGACTCCTGTAACTCTCATTGTACGAGGAGTAAGGGAAGTCGGAGGAAGAGTGCTCTATTTCGAAATTAGTGCTGTGTAGATGCTCCCAATTTCAAAATAAGCCCTTTTGAAATAAGCTACACAATTGACGTAGCTCAATTTGCGTAGCTTATTTCGAGTTACGCCCAACTGTGTAGATGCACCCTAAGGTTCCACAGGACTCCTCATTGTATAAGGAAACGAATACTCCCATAAAAGGCAAAGTTAAGCACTTATGCTTTGCAGGACTGGGGTCTGGATTAGTACAGAATGGATAGAAGAATCCTTAATATGGGTCAGACAGAGCCAGCAGTATTTAGTATTGTGACTAAAGCATATCAAACATTAAATAATTAAACCCTATATATCAGTGGTTTTCAGACTTTTTTCATTTGTGGACACCTACATATGCACCACTTGAACATCTTGCTTCGGGCTTACTGCTCTGAGCATGGTCAAGTGACAATCTAGTCTTGGAAGGGACAGAGAACATTCAATATTACAATATAAATGTTTAAATACTAAGTAATCCTCAGCTTATTGAGAAACAATAGGCCTACCTTGTCACTCTACTAACTCCAGCTGTAAAATTTACCATCAGAAAGCTAATAAATGGGAGTCACACAGGCAAACAAAAGACACAGGGTTACTGGTAAATATTTGATTTGGCTTTCAGCAGCACTCTTCCAGTGATCAAAGTCAGGAAGTCAAGCCCCTTTTTTGGATGTTTCTGTCCTGTGGTTAGATTGATGGTGACAGAGCGGAGTGGGAAGAGGACAAAAAAAGAAAAGCCCATGGGAAGTTACACAGCTAGGAAGGTACGGACCAGTGGTAGCTGAATTTCTGAAGTCAGCCATTATCATCACCTCTAAAATAACTTCAAGCTTACTGTAGAACCAGCTAGTGCAGTGGTCCCCAACCTTTTGGGGCTGCTGGGCACCTGGGGGCGGGGCCACCCATACGCTGCGTGCCCAGTGCTAGTGCCACCCATGCGCTGCACTCCCGGGGCCGGCGCCGCTCCTGCGCTGTGTGCCCAGAGGCGGGGACGCCCATACACAGCGTGCCCAGGGCCGGCACAGCCCATGCACCGCGCGCCTGGGGGTGGAGCCACCCATGTGCTGTGCACCCGGGGCTGGCGCCACCCCCGTGCCATGTACCCAGGCCTAGCGCCATGCCTGTTCCACTTATCCAGGGGCCGGGGCCGGCGCCACCCATGCAACGCATTCCTGGGGCCGGCTCTATACTGTTGTTTCCTGGGGCCGGCGCCGCTCCTGTGCCGCACGCCCAGGAGCCAGCACCGCTGCATGCCTGGGGCTGGTGCCGCTCCTGTGCCATGTGCCCAGGGGCAGGGACGCTCATACGCCACGCGCCCGGGGCCAGCACAACCCATGTACCGCGTGCCCGGGGGCAGGGCTGCCCATGTGCCGCGTGCCCAGGGACAGGGCTGGCTCTGATAACTCGGCGGGTGCCATGGCACCTGGCACCACGTTGGGGACCACTGAGCTTGTGGATAATTTATGCCAATGCCAAAGGCTGTTTTACCATCTTGGGGTATGTCTACACTACAGCAGTAATGCAAACTAACTTAGTTCGAATTAGTAAATTCGAACTAAGCTAAGTTGAATTAGTGCATCTAGACCTTAAAACTAATTCGAATTAGCATTTTGCTATTTCGAACTAGCATGTCCACATTGAGTGGACCCTGAACCAAAGTTAAGGCTGGCCGGAACCAGGACTTAGAGTGTGGAGCTGCTGTCTCAGGCTAGCCGAGGGCTATGCTTAAAAGGACCCGACCCCCATCCCGGACAGACAGTTCTCAGGGTTCCCCGCTTGCTTGTCTAACTTGATGAGGGACAGCAAAGCAGTCCTGTCTTGGAGTGCCCTGAGTGCCCACACTCGGCACATCACAGCACTCGACCATCAGCCTGGCTTTACTTACTGCAGGCTGCCATCCAGGGGTGTTGATCGGGGGGTTGTCAGGATCCAGGAGGCCCTGCAGGACAGCTTCCACCCCAGAGCCACCCCAGTCTTCCCCATCGGGGGCTCATACCCCATTCCTCCATCACCTCCTTCCACTTACCCCTCCCTAGCCCCCCTTCCTGATGTAAAAAATAAAGGACACGTGTGTTCAAAAATAGAAACTCTGGGTATGTCTACACTACCCTCCTAGTTCGAACTAGGAGGGTAATGTAGGCATACCGCACTTGCAAATGAAGCCCGGGATTTGAATTTCCCGGGCTTCATTTGCATAAGCGGGGAGCCGCCATTTTTAAAACCCCGCTGGTTCGAACCCCGTGCAGCGCGGCTACACGGGGCTCGAACTAGGTAGTTCGAACTAGGATTCCTATTCCGAACTACCGGTACACCTCGTTCCTCGTTCCATGAGGTGTACCGGTAGTTCGGAATAGGTATCCTAGTTCGAACTACCTAGTTCGAGCCCCGTGTAGCCGCGTTGCACGGGGTTCGAACCAGCGGGGTTTTAAAAATGGCGGCTCCCCGCTTATGCAAATGAAGCCCGGGAAATTCAAATCCCGGGCTTCATTTGCAAGTGCGGTATGCCTACATTACCCCGCTAGTTCGAACTAGCGGGGTAGTGTAGACATACCCTCTGTTTATTTAACAAAACTGGGGAGACTGGGAAAAGGAGGTGGGAGAGGGGAAGAGAGAGAGTGGGAGAGAGGAGGGGGAAACCTGGGAGGAGGGAGCTGGAAGGGGGAAGCCAGGGGAAGAAGGAGGAGGGGAAGTATAAAACTATGGTACTCCATATCTTCAGTACTGTGTACAGATGTGGTCTCCTCACCTCAAAAAAGATATTTTGGCCTTGGAAAGGGTTCAGAAAAGGGCAACTAAAATGATTAAGGGTTTGGAACAGGTCCCATATGAAGAGAGGCTAAAGAGACTGGGACTTTTCAGTTTAGAAAAGAGGAGACTGAGGGGGGATATGATAGAGGTCTATAAAAGCATGAGTGGTGTAGAGAGGGTGAATAAAGAAAAGTTCTTCATTACTTCCCATAATAGAAGGACTAGAGGACACCAAATGAAATGAATGGACAGCAGGTTTAAAACTAATAAGCGAAAGTTCTTCTTCACGCAGCACATAGTCAACCTTTGGAACTCCTTACCACAGGTGGCTGTGAAGGCTAGAACTATAACAGAGTTTAAAGAGAAGTTAGATAAATTCATGGAGGTTGGGTCCCTGGAGTGCTATTAGCCAGGGGGTAGGAATAGTGTCCCTGGCCTCTGATTGTGGAAGACTGGAGATGGATGGCACGAGACCAATGGCTTGGTCATTGTCTTCGGTCCATCCCCTCCGGGGTACCTGGTGTTGGCTGCTGTCAGCAGACAGGCTACTGGGCTAGATGGACCTTTGGTCTGACCCAGTACGGCCATTCTTATGTTCGTATGTTCTAAGCTCAGTGTCACGTTACTGAATTTGAGGGAAGCAGCCAGATCACTGATGCACCCATAGGTGGGGGTGTTGGCCCCAAAAATGGCATAAAAGGGGACCATGTGGGGTGTTGAATAGAAGCTTACTGTCTGCTAATCCTATGTACGCTAGTCATGTGATTGTATAATGTCTGTGTTTGTAGTTAGTAATCTATAATCTGTATGGATACTGACTATTTCTCTGCATGTGGTTGAGCATTGGGCAGAGCCCGGCCTATGGACATGCTAATTAGCGAGGCCCTGTGGGACAATGGCACTCAATGGGTCAAGGGCACACCTAAAAAATGAGGGCTGACACCTAAGGGCTGCCAGCAAGGAACACAGGGATAGGCCGTTGGCCAGGTGACCTGCTGCAGCCAAGAAGAGACCAGGAAGGATGTATAAAGAGGCCATGTGGTGGACTCCATCTTTGTACTCAGCTCAGCACTTCATCCCAGAGACAGCAATGCAGGGATCGAAGAGTCGGAAAGAACTGTGGACCCATCCCGATCCTAGGATGTGCAACAAGGACGTTTAAGCCAGCAGCTGTAACATCTCTGCTAGAGCCTGCATCAAGAACTGGGAGATTCGATGCAGGTAATGTACTATCCTTTAACAACCTTACTCTCTTGCTTTCCTTTATTGTAGTAATAAACCTTTAGATGTTAGATGCTAAAGGACTGGCTCAGCGTGATTTGTGGGTAAGATCTAGAGCAGTGGTCCCCAACCTTTAGAGGCTCCCGGGCGCCCGGGAGGTGGGGCCACTCACGCGCCGGGCGCCAGGGAGGTGGGGGCCACTCACGCGCCGGGCGCCCGGGGGCGGGGCAGCGCGTCCAGGGGCACGCCAGGGGACTGGGATGCCCTTGCACCAGGCGCCGGCGTGTGCCCTAGGGCCGGGGCTGGGGCCGTCCGAGTGCCTTGTGCTGTGGGCCCGGGGCCGGTGCTGCCGCTCGAGCCACGCGCCTGGGGCCAGCACTGGCGCCGCTCGAGCACCGCGTGCCCGAGCGCCTGCATGTGCTCCGGGGCTGCAGCCGCCCGAGCGCCGCGCACCCAGCACCAGTGCATGTCGCACGCCTGGGGCTGGCGCTTCCCATGTGCCAGGGGCGGGGCCGGCCCCGGTTGTCGGCGGGTGCATACGAATGCCCCGGCGGGCGCCATGGCGCCCGCGGGCACCGCGTTGGGGACCACTGATCTAGAGGGTAAATTGACCAGGGATCTGTGGCTGGTTTCTTGGAACTAGACAGAACTTGTTCGGGGTAGTTGGGATTGGGTTCTAAGACACCCCCCCACCTGTGTATGAGGCCCGGGGCCATCTGGGGCACAGATATTGCTGGGGTGTCGGAGGGGTTTTGCTCGTGAGGCTTCAGGCAGGCTGCTGAAGCGCTCTGTGGGACTTGTTTGTGGCCTGTTTGGAGAGGTCACCAGTCAGGGGGACTGTAAGGAGCCCCGAATTTGAGCAATTCACCCTGAGCGGATGCCTTCAGCTGTGCCCAGACTCAGCCCGGTCCATCACACTCAGGGCTCAGGGTCGGGGGTCTCACTGGACCAACTTGATTTTCATGCAAACCTGCTTCTGGGTTCGCATGTGGCCTTTGGTGGCCAGGCTGGCAGCTATCCTGCCCTAGACGGCTGCTTTCCTGTGCCTAGTGCGGAGATCGTGGACATTGGAGGCCTCCCCCCAAACCTCGATGAGGTCCATGATCTCTGCACTAGACCCGGTGGGCACCCACCTCTTGTGGCCCCGGGCAGGCTCCTAGGAGCCGCCAGCCTGGTCCCGGGAAGAGGTGGAGGGCTGGCTGGCAGTGGGTGGCTGGTTCGTGCCGTGCCAGGTGCAGGGTCTGCTGGCTGGGTGCTGGCAGACTTGCAACTGGCACAAGCACGGTAGCCAGCCCGTGCCCCTTTAAGGACTCCGGGGGCTGGGAGGGGGGCAGAAAAGTTTCCCTGGTTTGGCCCAGAGTGGCCACCAGAGGAACCTGGGGAGGCTTAGCCTCCAACTAGTTCGAATTAAGTGGCTACACAGCCCTTAATTTGAACTACTTAATTCGAACTAGGCGTTAGTCCTCGTAGAATGAGGTTTACCTAGTTTGAATTAAGCGCTCCGCTAGTTCGAATTAAGTTCGAACTAGCGGTTTGTATGTGTAGCGCCTATGAAAGCTAATTCGAACTAACAGCTGTTAGTTCGAATTAACTTTGTAGTGTAGACATACCCTTGCATATTTCTGACGGGCTGACCAAAGAGCACCTAGGCTCGTTGCAGCAAAACACCTCCCTTGAAAGCACTGGTGGCATTAACCTCTTTGTAGCCCCCTGCAGAGCTCAGTTCTGGGGCCTCTACAGCCTGGTGTTGATACCCATCATGCTGGGTGAGCTTGCATAGCGCGGCAGCCATTTTTATGTAAATGAAGCGGCGATTATTTAAATCACCGCTTTATTTCCCTATGTCTAGAAACCTCATCTACATGGCTCCGTCGACAGAGCTATGTAGTCTAGACATACCCTAAAAGACTGGGCCTTAGGTGCTAGATGGATCCTTCACCCAGAATATGGGAGAGCTATTCTGTTGCAATTAGAGCTACTTTGTGTGGTGTATTGGACTAGGACAAAGATAATTTCATGTTTTAATTTGCCATTGACCTGAGTGGTGCAAAGTCAAAACTTGCTGATCCAGACTCTCTTGAGACCCCCACCACTGTGTCCCAGAGAACCAATGAAAGAATAACATGGAGAAGGCAGAGCCTTCCTTAGAGACACACTTGAGTCTAAACAGGACCCGTAAAAACATGTGCACTCATGTTAAGAAAAGAATAGTGCAGGGTGACCAACCTAAACCTGCGAAGGAGCCAGAATTTACCAGTGCACATTGCCAAAGAGCCACAGTTATATGTCAGCAGCCCTGATCAGATCCTCAGCACCCCTGACATCCCGCACATGGGCAGTCCCACCGGTTAGTGCCTCCTTCTCCTTTTCCTCCTGCCCTCTGTGATCAGCTCTTTCTCAGTGGGAGACACTGGAAGGGGGAAGCCTGGGTGTGACAGGCTCAGTGGAGAGGGTGGGAAGTGGCAGGATCCTGGGCAGTAAGGGCCTAGGGCAGAGCTGGGGATTGAACAGTGAGCACCCTCCAGCCCAGTGGAAAGTTGGCACCTGTAGCTCCAGCCCTGGATTTGGTACCTATGCAAGGAGCCGCATATTAACTTCTGAAGAGCTGGATGTGGCTCTAGAGCCACAGGTTGGCCACCCCCGGAATAGTGCCTTTGAAGATAACAGCCAGAAGACTTCATAATTCCCCAAATTTGATTCCAACCGGCACAGTTCCTCCAAGGAAGTTTTTGAGCACAGAATATAGCCATCAGTTTCATTTCAGCTTCTTCTTCCTCCTGGTGTCAATGAGAGCTGATTGGGAAGTTCACAGGTCCTTGTTTCTGTGAAAGCATCCTTCCTCCTCTCTAGAGCTGTGAATCACTGGAGGATGTGCTCTCTCACGAACTCAGCCCAGCTATAATCAGAACTTGTTTGTTGCTATGGGAGCTGTATTTAGCTTTTGAAAGCTATTTTGGAAAGAAAAATGCTGTAATTGCTAAATCTGTTCTAATTCAAGACGGTGTGGCTGTGCCCACACTTTCTTGGGACATGAAGAGGTTAATACGCTATACTGGGACCAGAGAAGACAAAAATCCCTCTCCTGCAGAAACTGTCCAAAATGTAATACTGGAGGGGCCCAGCTGAGGCTGATTATGAACAGGAAATAAAAGGAGAAGCCGGGTTAACAACGGAGATTTTCAGTATGAAGGGACTGAGCCACTTTTTAATCCAAAAGCAGATGAACGTATGGGTTGCTAAGATCTTGTACAGGACTGGTGAGGGAAGCCACTTGGCTGTTTGGTAGCAAATAACTGGGCAAAGGGTTTGAGTACACCCGCAGGAATAAAATGTGTTTTCAGTTTCATTGGGGGAGTAAGAACTAAGGTTTATATTTAGTTCTTTATCTAATTCTTTCTGACAGCAAGAGACAAGCAGTGTTTGGACTAGGAAACCAAAGGCCATTCTGCTGATAGCTAGGCGAGAGGTACCGGCTGTATGTGTGTGAGAGCACCTCTAGCAGCTGATCTGTCAATAGGCTAAGTGTATAAATACACAGCAGTTAAATACCCCCCAACTGGCCTGAGTTGGTGCTTAGGCAGAGGGGCTGTAAAACTAGGGTGTCAAAATTCAGCCTTGGGCTGAAACTCAAACTCTGGGGACTCTGCAAAGAGGAAGGTCCCACAGCCTAGACTCCCACCCAAGCCTGAACATCTCCACTGAATTTTTACAACTCCGCAGCCTGAGTTTCATGTGCACAAGTCAACTGAAATGGACCCGCCACACCCAGTGTTTTATTGCGGTGTAAACATACCCCAAGGGGCTACTTTAGCTAAGTCGAAATAAGTCTGGTTTCTCAAAGTGAGGTTTTGTTGCTCGTATGTGTCGTTTCTTGTATAACTGATTATCCACAGCAGATAGGTAGTATCACACCTTGAGTAAGAGATGGCCAGTTTATTCATTTCTCCAGTAATGGAGATTTGTGGAGGCATGTTCCTGGATTGAAGAACTTGGTAAGCCAGCCAGTGCCTAGGCCACAGGGGACACTAGTTTTAGTTGGAGGTGTTTCAACTAGGGAAGGCCCTTGGGATTGTTTGTTATCTGGGGTGGTTGGTTGGCTGATTGAAACAAGGGCGTCCAACACTCTTGTAATGGCAAGGTTTGTGCGGTTGCCACGGAAGTGAGCTGGACAGAGGGAATATTTCCATTTCCTACTAATACCTCTAGGTGCGATTTTGAGGGTTTCTTCTCCTTGTCAGTTTGTTCTGACTTTTGTAGCCCTGCCGGAGGGTTCAGACTCCGATGACCTGAGAACCTGCAGCAACAGGGGAGCTAGGTAGGTGCCAAGGGGGAGTTAGAAAATGGTCCAGGGGAGCTGACGACAGTCAGGCTGATTTCATTGTATTTTGGAGCATGTCAGCATGTTGCGGGCCAGAGCCCTGCTGACCCCAGTGGCAGCCAGAACTGCTGCTGCTAGGACCCTGGGCTGGGATGTGGTGGAGTGGCAGTCTCTCCCTCTCCTGCCAGTGGACTGCTGTTTGTTTGTCTGCCCTGCTGTGCACTAGGGCCCGGGCCAGCGGAGACTGTAGATTGCTGTTTGCTTACCTGCCAGCCCTACGCTACTCTGGGTGCACCTAAGGTCCAAGACAGTCTTTGATTGACTGCCCCATCCTGTACTCAGGACCTGGGTTTAAAGAGGACCACTGGGCACTTGTTTAGGGGCCCAGGACTGAGCCAGGTGGCTTAAAGTTCCATATAGCATCAGCAAATTATGTTTAAACTAGTACATTTCTCTGGTGTTGCTCAGGTCCTTAAGGACAGGCTCAGGGGGGGCTGAGTGCATGGGGGATGCAGGAATCAGGGTCAGAGGGGGTATGTCTACACTACAAAGTTAATTCGAACTAACAGACGTTAGTTCGAATTAACTTTGATAGGTGCTACACATGCAAACTGCTAGTTTGAACTTAATTCGAACTAGCGGAGCGCTTAATTCGAACTAGGTAAACCTCATTCCACGAGGACTAACGCCTAGTTCGAATTAACTAGTTTGAATTAAGGGGTGTGTAGCCCCTTAATTCGAACTAGTGGTAGGCTAGCCCTCCCCAGCTTGCCCTGGTGGCCACTCTGGGCACCACCATGGAAACTCTTCTGCCCCCCTCCCGGCCCCGGAGCCCTTAAAGGGTCACGGGCTGGCTACGGTGCCCGTGCCAGGTGCAAGCCTGTCAGCACCCAGCCAGCAGACCCTGCACCTGGCAAGGCTCGAGCCGGCCACCTGCTGCCCCCCAGCCCTCCACCTCTTCCCAGGACCAGGCTGGCGGCTCCCGAGAGCCTGCCCAGGTCCGCAGGAGGCGGGCGTCTGCCTGGTCTAGTGCAGACATCGTGGATCTCATCCACGACCTCCGCACTAGGCACAGGAAAGTGGCCATCTAGGGCAGGAGAGCTGCCTGCCTGGCCACCCAGGAGCAGGTTTGCATGAAAATCAATGGGGTCCACTGAGACCCCCGACCCTGAGCCCTGAGCTTAGCATGGCCGTACTGGGTCAGACCAAAGGTCCATCTAGCCCAGTAGCCTGTCTGTCAACAGCGGCCAGCGGTACCCTGGAGGGGATGGACCGAAGACAATGACCAAGCAATTTGTCTCGTGCCATCCATCTCCAGCCTTCCACAAACAGAGGCCAGGGACAACATTTCTACCCCCTGGCTAATAGCACTCCAGGGACCCAACCTCCATGACTTTATCTCACTTCTCTTTATACTCTGTTCTAGTTCTAGCCGTCACAGCCTCCTGCAGCAAGGAGTTCCACAGGTTGACTATTTGCTTTGTGAAGAACAACTTTCTGTTGTTAGTTTGAAGCCTGCTACCCATTCATTTCATCTGGTGTCCTCTAGTCCTTCTATTATGGGAACTAATGAAGAACTTTTCTTTATGCACCCTCTCCACACCACTCATGCTTTTATAGACCTCTATCATATCCCCCCTCAGTCTCCTCTTTTCTAAGCTGAAAAGTCCCAGTCTCTTTAGCCTCTCTTCATATGGGACCTGTTCCAGACCCCTGATCATTTTAGTGCCTTACCCTCTCTCACCCTCTCTCACCTCCTTTTCCCAGTCTCCCCGAGTTTTGTTCAATAAAGAGAGATTCTATTTTTGAACACACGTGTCCTTTATTTTGTACATCAGGAAGGGGGGCTAGGGAGGGGCAAGTGGAAGGAGTTGAGGGAGGAATGGGGTACGAGCCCCCGATGGGGAGGACTGGGCTGGCTCTGCGGGCTCTTCGGGGTGGAAGCTCTCCTGAAGCCACTTGATTGACCCCCCCTCCAGATGGCAGCCTGCAGCAAGTGCAGCCAGGCTGATGGCCGAATGCTGTGATGTGCCGAGTGTGGGCACTCAGGGCACTCTAAGCCAGGACTGCTTTGCAAGCGGGGAACCCCTGAGAACTGTCTGTTCGGGGTGAGGGTCGGGTCCCTTTAAGCACAGCCCTCGGCTAGCCTGAGACAGCAGCTCCACGCTCTAAGTCCTAATCTGATGCCCTGCCGGCACTGCTTCCGGCCATCCTTAACCTCAGTTCAGGGTCCACTCAGTGTGGACATGCTAGTTCAAATTAGCAAAACGCTAATTTGAACTAGTTTTTAAGCCTAAATGCGCTAATTCGAATTAGCTTAGTTTGAATTAACTAATTTGAACTAAGTTAGTTCGTATTAGTGCTGTAGTGTAGACATACCCAGGGTGAGTAAGGTCTTTAGCAGGGGACTGTGTATGTGTGCATGTAGCAGGGTGGGAAGGGAGGGCGGGGAGGAGGGATTGGAGCTCCTCCCCCTAAGATTTGTACCAGGGCAGCTTGCTTTTCCCCTTCCTGTCTCTGTCAGGGAGCAAGAGCAAAGTGCACAACTTGTCTGTCCCCTGTGCTCCCCAGCTGGAGTGAAGAATGCAGCAGACTGCACTTTCCCTTGCTCCCTGACAAGGAGAACAGCCAGCAATGTCCCCATAAGAATCTGAGGGGCAGAGGGAAGTACCTAAAGGGCTCTTGGCCGGGGGGAGGCTAAGGGCTGTAGCAGCCCTAAATGGGGTAGGTACTCCCAGCCAGCCCCTTTCACCTGCTTGGTGATTCTCTTTTCTGTATTGCTTTTATGAGAAGTCGTCCCATTTCAGGCACATCCCATTTTCCTGGCTCAACCAAACCCTGACCCTGCTTTAAATTATGATAAGAGGAAGCTGTATACAGGTAACCCACAACTTGTGACGTGAATGGTTCTTGGGGAAGCATCTCAAGTCGGAGGCATCGTAACTCGAATTCTCATTTACAATAGGCATCGTGTACCATCGTAAATGCAGGCTGAGGACGTAAGTCGCGGGTTTTGGCCCCTTCTGCACTTAAAAAAATGGTTGTAAGTGCAGTGGGTCACAACTTGGGAAGTCACAACTTGGGGGTTTCCTGTACCAAATTTGCATGAGTGGGAAATGGAGGACCATCTCAGAACACAGTGGTTATTTATAGGCGGGCACTGGTCAAAGATGCATTCCTTTGACCTCAGAGACAAAATACTGAAACAAACAAACAAAAAAGAAGGTACAGGACTCGTCTCATATGATTTTATCAAAAAGCAGATAGACATTATTATATATAAGCAGGAAGGTTCGCATGCCATTGGAAAGGACTTAAAAAACAAAAAAGCTAACCCAACCAATCAAAGAGTGGGAATTCTGTGACTCCAAAGAACCATGCACGAATCAATGTTGCTCAAGTAGCAGATGGAATACCTTGGTTCACATTCTTCGGTCTCTCTTTCACATGTATATTTAGAAAAAGTCTACACAGAAAAATGTGGGGATAGTTTATCATCATGGAGGGCCACTACAGAATGTTACAAATGTTAAGTGCGGCAACTACAGAATACTGAACACATGTTGAGAGTCTGGGGGGGGTGCCTTTCTGACCTTGGTATGGTAATAACCAAGGTAAGATACTGGAAAGCTTACTTTTATTAAAAAAATATGGCCCTGTGCTAGGTAAGGCATTCCCAAGGCATCAGTGCAGAAGACTAAGACTTATAGAGGAAGGCAATGGCACTATCCATGTAGTAACTTGAACTCTTCTCCTCTGGTATAATGTTGGCCTGCCTCTAATTTAGTAAAACTAAGACTGCTCCAAATCCTGTATCTTGCTAGACTGAGGAAAATTGAAATCGGAGGCTATTTAAGTCTGTTGGTGGATCTTGTGAGTGTAAAATGAGACTGATATTTGTTGACCCAGGTTCAGGTAAGAAAGGGTTCTATGGCTGGGAATCCCTGGCTAGCGTCAACCGCAAAAGCAATATCTCTAGAAGGCATGCATGTTGGGGAACCAGAGTACGACTACACTGTGTGGGGGGAGAGGGTGGGTTTTCGAAGAAGGTATGCTCTTCTGATTTTTTTTCCAGAAGATATGCAAATGTGAGCGCAATTTGCATATCTTCTTCAACCTCCCCCCCACAGTGTAGCCATACCCCCCCCAATGTACTAAGTCCCCTCCTGCCTCCACTAGCGCAGGAAAAAAGGACAGAGTTCAAGCACCAAGCTCTGATTTCTTCCTTCTTGGTCACTGAGCAATGCCTGTTTCATTCAGTGCTTTAATTACTGGACTTTTGAGAAGTTAAAAGTTTTGCTATTGAAAAGCCATATATTATAGAAACAAAGCCAAATGAAGTACAGAGACTGTCTTAGGATTAATTACCTCTTCGGTTCTAGTAACTCCCTAAAAGCAAAGGATTATAAACAAGAATTACACCTGATCCTCAGAGTGGAATTATTTCCTTCAATATCACTGTTGAATATAACTACCGTATTTTCCGGCGTATAAGACGACTTTTTATGCTAAAAAACATCCCCCAAAAATCGGGGTCGTCTTATACGCCGGGTATACAGGCAGTCCTCGACTTGCAGGTACGAACGGGGCTTTTCTCGCCCCAGAGGACACAGACTGCGGGACCTCGCGGTCCCGCCGCCCATGTACTCCGGGGCGAGAAAAGCTGCTCCGCGTCTCCCTGGTCTGCGGAGGGGCTCGGGCAGAGGGGCAGCCCAGGTGCGCCTGGGCTGCCCCGCTGCTGGCTTCCCTCGCGGCTTTGCAAAGCCTCAGGGGAAGCCGGCAGCGGGGCAGCGCAGACGCGCCGCGGCTGTCCCGCTGCCGGCATCCTCAGAGGCTTTGCTCCCGGTGTTCCTGGTCTGCTGGAGACGGTCCACAGCAGACCAGAGGCACCAGGAGCAAAGCCGAAGCGGTGACGGGGTGCCGCGCTTCTGGGGCTTTGCTCTGGCAAAGCCTCAGAGGCGCGGGACCCCGCCGCTGCTGGGGCTTTGCTCCCGGTGCCTCTGGTCTGCTGGGGACCGTCTCCAGCAGACCAGAGACACCGGGAGCAAAGCCGGGGAGGCAGAGGGGCGCTGGGGCGCTGCCGGTTGGCCTCTTAAGGGGGGGTAGTCTTATACGGCGAGTATAAGACGAAAACCTATCTTTTAACTAGAAAATTAGGGGGTCGTCTTATACGCTCAGTCGCCTTATACGCCGGAAAATACGGTAGCTTTCTTGACTACAAAGTTTGCAATGTTTTGGAGACCTACCACTTTAAATGAACAGTTTCTGCTCATTTATTTGATTTATGTGGAGGAAAACTATTTATGTGTTATGGTAAATTCAGCACAAGCAACAGTCAGATGATCTCCATTATTCAGCTTCACTGAAACTTTGAACACTCCCTGTGTGAAACAAAAGCAAAACATTAAATTAGCACAAAAACAGTACAGAACTGCCTCTCTTCCTAGGAGAGAGTCTCCTTTCCCCCCTATCAAAACAGTTAATGTTTTTCCTGAAAGCTCTTCCAGTCCAAATACATTTCAGTGGTGGTAAAAGGTGTGGCCCATTTTTCTTGCCAAATGCCCCTGTTCCTAGATGTGAAATGATAGCACAGCAAATTCAAAATTAAATAAAGGTGGAGAATGCTTCCCTAAGGAAACAAAAGTCTCTGATATTTGAAAATTGCTTTCAGATCCATGCAGCTTTTCTTGGTCTGTGGAAAAATTGCACCTTGGCTTTTATATTATTAAGGCTTTCTCTTTACTTTGCAACTGCTGTTTAATCAGAATAGGAGAAATGTTTTTGACTGGTATTCTTCCTCCTCTAATCTTATTGTTCAGACATTGCATTACGATAATATTTGTGAAAATTCATCTGAAGTTAACATATTAATTGCGTATTTTTAAAGAATCATCATCTGTAGAAGCTTGTGATACAGGTATCTAGAACTTGCTGTATTTTAGTTTCAACAAAACAGGTGGTAATCCTACCACTTTCTTCTGGGGGATAATTTCACATCAGCCCCTCTGTTCAGTGTAGATGAGAAAATATGCAAGGTCCAAATTTGTAGACCCAGGCTTAGGGGGCATCCTAATTTCAGAGATCAAAATATCTTTCCGCCTAGCAATAAGATAACTGGGGAAAGTTAGGTACCTAAGCTCACTCAGTAGATTGAGAGGAGGACTTGACATAGAAATCTGTTTTAATTCTGTATTTTTGAGCCACGTTTGGTCTTCACTGCAGAAACTGGGCAGGAAACCTACCAGTAGTGTCGAGACTTGTGGGAGCAGTGTGGCCCTAAGTGTCAACTCATAGAAACCACTCTGGGTGTTCAGTGATCTCTGGCTTTCGGGGGGGGGGGGGGGGGAGAGCGAGGGGCGGCATGTGCATCTAGTAGTAACTGATTGCTTTCCTGGGAATTCTCCCCTCTGTACAATGTGGATTTCTGCAGCAGTAACTGACCTCTTCCCCCTTGAAAGTCTTTTTGGGGACATTTCAACTATAGGGCCGCAGCTTATCGACTAATCATATACTCAATATAAATTGTATTGAATACATGATTAGTCAGTTACCTGCTTCTTTACATCCTTCATCTCTGCATCGTGCCCTGAGGCAACAGTTTACACAGTCAAAATCACTCATTGTTATCGTGCTTTCTGAACTTAGTCAAGTAACTCTTACAGTTCAGGACATTACCAGAGGGAACTTACTTTGGGGATTGCATGGATTCCCAATTTGACAGGTCCTTCATAGTAGATATGTTCTGAAAAACAAATGGATTATAATTACGCAATGCACAAAGGAAGCAGGCCGCTGATAGGATGCACTATTTTATAATAATACTTTGAAATTCTCCATGACAAGTGCTTTAGGATTTAGAAAAACTTTATGGGCAGCAGCTTGCTAAGGGCACATCTAGACAGCGGCACTATTTTGGGATACTTTAGGTATCCCGAAATAGTGTTTTTCACGTCTTGATAGCGCGCCCGTTCTTTTGAAATAGCTTTTGAAATAATGGGCATGCTATTCCGACGTCCTGTAAACCTCTTTCCACAGGGATTAAGGGATGTTTTGGAATAGCACTCTATTTTGAAATTTTGAAATGAACTATTTCAAAATTAACTGTAAATAAGCTACGCAATTTGCCTAGCTCAAATTGCATAGCTTATTTCAAGCAAAGGGTGCAATGTAGACACACCCCAAGAGAAGTATAAAGGTATGGGCCTTCTTCCTAGTGTAGGAGAATGTGCTAAGCTCTGAGGATGCCCTACGGGAATAGCACAGTTTCTGAGAGTGTAAGGTGAAGCAGTCACTAAGTGCTCATGCAGCTGAATGTTTTCCCTCCAGAGTTACTGAACTTCAGAGTGTTTACTGAACAGTATACTTGTGTACTGTTGAACATGTAGAGATGCTAGTGAAGGCAGATGCTGATTTTTCTGTTACACCATAAACCAAACTTTGGCCATCCCACCAGGGCTAGATTGAGGCAATCCTGGGCTGTAGATATATTTCCCCCTTTAGTGGACGCAGAGGTCCTGCCTGTAAATTGTAGTCATGACCTTCCTTGAGGTAGTAGTAGCGGGAGCTATTTCTAGAACAACTGTATGGAGTGCAGAAAGCACCATCACCAGTACTATTGTTTGGAGAGTCTGCGAGAGTCTATCTGGAATTTAGTCTGGGGCATCCCTCATTCCTAATCCATGTTCACCATACTGTGACCTTAATAAATGGCACCAAAACCCTTTTGTGAGCTGGGTGAATATAAATCCCATTTCACCGAAGGGGAAATGGTCTCTTCTCCCCTGCATCAGTAGGAGATGGGCCTCTGCTTTAGAATGAGAGAAACTTTAATCTTCAACTAATGGAGGCTCTCAGGTGATGTTCTACTGTTCTCAATAGGACTACTGGATTTTCTGACCAAATCCCTAGCTGACCAGGGCCACCTACGTTGGTGGCTGTATTGTTTAAACCAGACTCCTCAAACCCCTCTGATTCCCTCTCTGTGGACTTTACCCAGCTGGGGATATAGCAGAAAATACTGTCTCCCAAGTATGAATCAAACTGAATGCATGTCTTCTTTTGGGGATTCCAGGATTCTTCATACAGTACATCTGCCTAAACCCTTGCATTTCCCTGTCATAAGGGGGCAATTGTTACAGTAATTATAACTAAGACCAATACTTAGTTTTGTACATTGACTGCAAAGTGTTGCCTCTTTGGAACTTTCTAGAGTGTGAAAAATGTATAGGTTTTATGAGATTACTTTATAAATCATGGCAAACTTTGACGTGAAAAATAGTTCTCCCACCATCATGTGTGCAAAATACTAGATAAATCACAGCATCTATTTATGCAGAACAGCTAGTGTTCCTGGGACATTATCTTCATATGCAACCCTTCCTTTTAGGACTCATATGACTAAAGAAGTTTTCTGCAGAACATAATGAAAAAAGTCTTTAGCTGACTTAGGGCTTTCTTTTCTATTTTGTGGGATCTTTCCACTATTACATCTTAATAAGACTAATTTACTCCTCCTCCCTGTGATCAACTGGTCTCTAGCAATTTACAATTGGAAGTGGAGTGAGTAAGAACTTCCTGAGAATTACTTCAAGCTACTTGTTCTTGTGAAGCTGCCTCTCATTTCTGACAAAACACCTATAATTAAATTCTGACTCCTCTTTCTCAATTCTTTCCTAGGCTGAAAATCTTTGAACAATCTCACACATGTAGTACTATATAAAGGCCCAAGTACGTCTGCATCCACCTCTTCCTTTTCTGGGTTTTAAATCTTTATAGAATTTAATTTTTTGTGTATGAGTAATAATACAGTCAGATTTAGATCTTCTAGGGCTGGATCGTGCATTCATTCAACTCAATGACACAGCGGCCATGAATTCTATTGGTTTAGAATTTATCTGAATATTGTGCATCTATAAATATTGGAGCTGTCTGAGTATCATTAATTCACTTTACGGGTGGGAGAAAGTGAGGTGGAGAGGATGAGTTTCTTGCTCAAGGTCATGTGGCAGTTCAAACCAGACAGTCCCCAGCCTTGTGTTGTAGCTGCTGGCTGAGACTACCTATCCATTTCCTCACAATTGCACTCAAAAGAATGACCTAACTTCACATTTCATACTCTGCATGTGTAATACATTATACATACAAGCCATAACATGTATATGTTTATGTAACTAAGGTCCAAATTAAGGTTTTTTGGTTTAGTGTGATTTGGGTGTATGCTTTGAGTGTTCTATGTTAGATCTGAAAGAGCAAGTTTGTACAGCTGCAAAGTCTGTGAGTGTGTTTGAGCATTACCTGGTTAAGATCTCTGAGCTGTGGTGGCTGTCGATCCTAATGTTACCAGAATGGTTTGTTCTCCTAATTTTGTGTGTGTGTGTGTGTGACTGTGTTGGTAGGAAGTAGACTTGAGCAACCCTAACTTTTGTGTAACCATTTTCTTGTGTGGGATATGAACAATGATCACAAAAATTCATCCGTAGAAAAAGGAAGCCCATCTCTCAACTGAATACCACAAAGACTTTAGTAATGATTTTTTTTTCACTAAGAAAGTCCCCTCCTTACCTTCTTTGGAACAGAAAACAGTGTAATAGGTTTAGATCTTCAAGAAACAGACATAGGTTTTTCAGAATCATGTTTCAGAGTCCTTGTGAGCTTTGCTAGTTCGGTTGTGACTTATACAATTTGTTTAAATAAAAGTAAAAAGATAGGTAACAAATACTATAATTGAAACAGAGATGTTTGTAAAACAGCCAACAATGTTTTTTTCTGCGAAGACTATTCCAGTCGCCGGTTGCTGTTCTAGGATAATGTTATCTATTTGTCACCTTTGACTCCTCCTCAATTCCTTTCTACTACACTTTCCTCTCTCTTAGCATAGGATATTCCTGAATCTCTCAAAGAGCTGCAAGATTTATAGAAGGGCCAAACATAAAAAAAAGTGGCTTCTAGGGAAGGGGTGGGAGAAAGCTTTACAGTTGTTCTCATTACAATGGCCAAACCAAATTCTGCTTGGAACTATATTTAAAGTGTGGTACAATAAAATTTGTTTTACAAATGTTGCTCAAAATGCAGTGGGGTTCTAATTGAAAAAATCCAGCCTTAGCAAGAGAGTGCTCTGCAATCTTCACTCTTGCTTTACTCATGCTTGACAGCTCAAATTCTGGCTCTTTCTACACAGAGCAAAGATCAAGTTTAATGATAGTGCTAACTATATTGGGCCATGTCTACACTAGAGACCTTACAGCAGTACAGTACTGGGCCCAGTTGCTGAGTGTGTCGTAGGGTTGCCAGGTGTCTGGTATTTTCGCCTCCTGGCAGGGAAAAAAACCCAGAAAATACTGGACACCTGGCAACCCTAACCACATCTCCATTTTGGAGCTCCATCATCTAACAATGGAGCTCCATCATCTAATCCCGTGGGCAAATGCTGGCTACCCAGTGAAGGTGGCTGTTAAACAACATGGCTTCTATTAATAAGTGTGGTAAGGTTCTGTTATTAACTGAGGGCGGCTTCTAAATGAAGATGCATGGGATTATTTAAACAATCAAGTGTTCTTTAATATCATAATGCACTTTGATTAGTGGAAAACAATCTCCCTGCCAGGTAAGGTCAAGGACCTGCAAACCCCAGAAGGGTTGGACTATGTGGCTTAATGTGTAAACAGCAGCTTGTGTGGGGCTTAGGATCGACTCTAGTTGTCCTTCATACATTTTCTACAGGGTGTTATTAAGCACTTTGCCAGAATATGACACTGTTCCTTATGGTTGGTCTATGGGTGTCTCATTTTCTTTCGTTCAATAGGCAATTGAAAAAGCCTCTGAATTTAATTTTTCTATCTGGCCTGCAGAATTTACATAATTGGTTGCTTGTGCAGTATTTATCTGCTGTTCTTTTTGATATCTCTGTGCTGTGTGAAATGTCTTAGCAATTCCCCTGAGGCCATCTTTTCAACAGTGCAGTGCACGGTCACCAGACCCATAGCCCTACCGCAAATGAATTATCATAATGGTGATGGAGATGCAGGTGACTGGGAAAAGAGCCATCAAAAATAACTTACTAAACTGCCATTCTCTCAACTCTCTGGCAAATTGCCCTCCACCCACCTTTTCTTTTCAGATCAGCCTAATGAGATTAACATGATATCAGGAAGAGTAAGAATTTACAGTGAAAGCTTTGTTACCCCGGCACTCCTAGGGAATGGGGGTTGCCGGTTAATTGAATGTGCTGGATAACAAAGATTATTGCTCTGCCCCTGCCCCCCACTGGCAGTTCTGGCAACTCAAGACAGGCGGAGGGGGAAGGAGGTGCGTGCTGATCATTTCAGAAGCCCTGCAATGGCTGGCTGGACAAGAAGGAGTCAGGCATATGCCTGAAGACATGACAGTATTATGGTGGGCGACAATGCTTGTTAGCAGACTGCTGGATAACAAAACTTTCACTCTACTATTATTAGAGATCCAAACAAAATCCTTAGTCAGGTGCAACTGCTATGAAAGTCAAATTGAGTACTGGACTAGCAAATAGGAAACAGCTTATTTTTAAATAGGCATCACAGCACACCTCAAGTTATCATGTTCATTAACTCAGCCATTGCTTTTATGAAAACAGCAGTGGTCCTCAGACACACAGTTTCGCTGAAAGAAATGGGATGGCTATTAAACGTTAGAGGTGTGCAAATGGGCCCGTGCTACTTACTTACATTACATGCTGAGTTATAGATTATCCTTCTACATTCCCCTTCTGATGTATATAGCACCGAGGCCTCTGTGCAATTAAAATACTACAAGCTAGTGAGTGTGTTTTGCCAAGAGGAGACTTTAAAAGTAAAATGACTCTCTCCTACTGTGGTTCTGTCATCCAGTAGCATCCCGTTGAAGGAAACAATGTTAGGAAGTGCATTGTTAGGTGATACATTTGGCAGTGCATCAGAGATGTCCTGCTTAAAAGTGTTTAGTGTGCTAGGTAAAATTACCTCCCTTTTTCTTTCCACAGAAAAGAAACCTATGGCCATTCGGCTCACAAAGTTTCTTTGAGTAGCCGAGGACACTCTTCCCATTTAGCATGAGATTAACATTCAGGAACAATTCCGTGATGCTGTGTCCTGCGCAGAAAACAGAAGAAGAGTTCAGGAACAGAACTGTGGAAATTGAGCTATTGTTATTTATGTTATAATTAATTTATTAAATAATTTATTGTTTGGTTTAAAAAAATCCTACTCTTTTTTTGCTTATTTAAGCCCCAATTCCACTGGGAATTCCTGAATCCATAGAACATCATGTAGTATAGAACCTGCCCTGTAATAACCCTTGTGGTAGATAACAAGACATGTAGTGAATGAAGAGTAGCTTCCTTTTTGAGGCTACTGGATTCAAGCCCTGCAGTGTGAGGTTGTGAACAATCATGTGGAGTGATTGTAATGAAACCCTCAAACGTATTTCTCTTGTGACACTCCCCTCTCCCTCCCCCCGAAAACAGACATGCCCCTAGAAGTCTTAGTCCTGCACATGAGTAAGCGCAGGGCCAGCGTGGCCATAGCAGCTCAAGTATTCTTTCATAGTGTGACCGCCTTCCCTCTAGCTAAGCTAACTCTTAGGACACGTGATTGTCCTCTCAAGTTTACAATGTGAACAGGCTAACAAAGGATGGGAGGGGAAACAAAGGTACAGGGGGCTGAGGTGCATTACTCAATGTCACCCAGCAGGTCAGAGGCATGGCAGAGAAAAGCATCTATTCCTCCTGAGATCCAATCTGTACCTCCTGAGCCCCTGGACCTTCATGTGAGAACAGTAAACCCTCTTTTGTTTTGCCAAAAGCACTTAGTTGTTATTCCTCAGACTGTCTTTAACATGGGTACATGCACAATGAAGTATCTTATTTGTAATGCTCAAAAAACTGCACTTACTTAAGATCATTGCAGCTCTGATGTTAAAAGTATTCGTTAAGATATTGGCACACTGGTCGATGCTGAAAGCGAAATCTTGCAAGGGATCTGTCGAAAGGTAACAGGCAATTGGTTTTTTACTTTTCTTTCCAATACAAGAGAACTCTACTTCATAAAAATAATGGTAAAAGAACAGAACCCTTATGGAAATCAAGTCACACATATTTTCTTTGAAATTCTTCCAAGAATAATCCCCAAACTCCAACCTTGTGTGGCAAAAGGATTATACTGTTCTACTCTCTGTGGATATGTCTACACTACAAAGTTAGTTCGAACTAACGGACGTTAGTTCGAACTAACTTTCATAGGCGCTACACTAGCGCTCCGCTAGTTCGAATTTAATTCGAACTAGCGGAGCGCTTAGTTCGAACTAGGAAAACCTCATTTTACGAGGATTAAGCCTAGTTTGAACTAGCTAGTTCGAATTAAGGGCTGTGTAGATCCTTAATTCGAACTAGTGGGAGGCTAGCCCTCCCCAGGTTTCCCTGGTGGCCACTCTGGCCAACACCAGGGAAACTCTATGCCCCCCTCCCGGCCCCGGACCCCTTAAAGGGGCACGGGCTGGCTATGGTGCCCGTGCCAGGTGCAAGCCTGCTAGTACCCAGCCAGCAGACCCTGCAACTGGCAAGGATCGAGCCACCCACCCGATGCCCCCCAGCCCTTCCCCTCTTCCCGGGACCAGGCTGGCGGCTCCCGGGAGCTTGCCTGGGACCACAAGAGGCGGGCACCCGCCTCGGCTAGTGTGGACATCGTGGACCTCGTCCACGATCTCCGCACTAGACGCAGGAAAGTGGCCGGCTTGGGCAGGATAGCTGCCAGCCTGGCCACCCAGGAGCAGGTGTGCAAGAGAATTAAGGGGGTCCACTGAGACCCCCGACCCTGAGCCCTGAGCTTACAATGGCCATCCTGGGTCAGACCAAAGGTCCATCTAGCCCAGTAGCCTGTCTGCCGACAGCGGCCAACCCTAGGGAACCTGGAGGGGATGGACCGAAGACAGTGACCAAGCCATTTGTCTCGTGCCATCCCTCTCCAGCCTTCCGCAAACTTTGGGCAGGGACACCACTCCTGTCCCCTGGCTGATACCACTCCATGGACCCAACCTCCATGACTTGATCTCACTTCCCTTTAAACTCTGTTCCAGTTCTAGCCTTCACAGCCTCCTGCAGCAAGGAGTTCCACAGGTTGACTCTTTGCTTTGTGAAGAACAACTTTCTGTTACTACTTTGAAGCCTGCTACCCATTCCTTTCCTTTGGTGTCCTCTAGTCCTTCTTTATGGGAACTAATGAAGAACTTTTCTTTATGCACCCTCTCCACCCAACTCCTGCTTTTAGAGACCTCTATCCTGTCCCCCCCTCCGTCTCCTCTTTTCTAAGCTGAGAAGTCCCAGTCTCTTTAGCCTCTCTTCATATGGGACCTGTTCCCAACCCCTGATCATTGTAGTTGCCCTCCCCTCTCCCAGCCTCTCTCTTCCCCTCTCCCACCTCCTTTTCCCAGTCTCCCCCAGTTTTGTTCAATAAAGACAGATTCCATTTTTGAACACAATTGTCCTTTATTTTGTAGATCAAGAAGAGGGGCTAGGGAAGGGTAAGTGGAAGGAGGTGAGGGAGGAATGGGGTACGAGCCCCCGATGGGGAGGACTGGGCTGGCTCTGCGGGCTTCTGGGGGTGGAAGCTCTCCTGCAGGCCCCCAATTGCCCCCTCTCCCCAGATGGCAGCCTGCGGCAAGTGCAGCCGGGCTGATGGCCGAGTGCTGTGATGTGCCGAGTGTGGGCACTCAGGGCACTCCAAGCCAGGACTGCTTTGCAAGCGGGGCACACCTGAGAACTGTCTGTCCGGGGTGGGGTTCGGGACTCTTTAAGCACAGCTCTCGGCTAGCCTGAGACAGCATCTCCACGCTCTAAGTCCTCCTCTGATGCCCTGCCGGCACTGCTTCCGGCCATCCTTAACCCCGCTTCAGGGTCCACTTAATGTGGATGCGCTAGTTCGAATTAGCAAAACGCTAATTCGTACTAGTTTTTAGTTCTAGATGCGTTAGTTCGAATTAGCTTAGTTCGAATTAAGTAATTTGAACTAAGTTAGTTCGAACTAGCGCTGTAGTGTAGACATACCCTGTGCTTGTTTCACTGACATCATACTAATCCCACCCATGTTAGCTTCCAGCCTGAATGTGGCTGGGACTTGCTGTAGGGAGAGACAACTCAAAATGGGAATGCAGAGAAAAATTCGCTGAAGGGGATGGTCATCAGGACTCAGTTCAGACAAGAGTCCTAGCACAGCTGCACTTTTTAGTGTCCCTGATCTCTCATTCCTTCTGCCACAGTGTCCTGTGCCTAATAATTAAGATGAACTATTTCTTTTTCTATTTGTTTCAGTAACACCTAATGGAGCTGGCTGGCAAACCGAAAATACTGAAAAGTTTTGACTTCTTACACATGTTTTCATCCTGAATCAGGAGAAAAAGCCCAAACTAAATTTCCCCTCTAGAATTAAAATCTTACAGTGTTTTTTTTGTTTTGTCACCATAGAAACATCATGTTTCTGAAATGAAATAGGCTTCCTGGGATCCCCAGGCCCTGCTTGGGAGCAGGGGTTCCACAAGCCCTGTCTTGAAATTGTCATGATTCTTGTCACCTCTGCCTACCACTGAATAACAGCATGAAACTGACCAGATTCTTGCATATATGCAACTTCTCTCCCCCTCCCCGCTCCCTTTCACTTTCTCCTTGCCAGCCATTAGGTCCTGGCCAGCCTTAAAGTATTACATAATTTAAGGACTTTGTCAGTCTATCCTTTTCTGATTCTGGGTGTTGGCAACAACTGCAGATGAGCCAGTGCTGAACCTGATCTAACTGCAAGTAAACCAAACACACTTGTTCAGAACAGTTCAGAAACTATGGGTGACTTTAGGAGAAGCTGGCTGGTGACTGAAAACCTGGGAATTTAGGTTTTGGATTTAAGAGACTAATGTTAGGCTCCTATTTTTAAAATTTTTAACCCAGCCTTAGTAGGTAATGTATAGAACAGAAAATGGTGGGATAGTGAGTTTCATTTTCCTGCAGTTCTGGAGGTAGTCAAGATTGTCTTCTGTGAGGCTGGGTTGATGTGGCAGCAGTGCATTGTCTTTCAGTTTGAGTGCTGTCTTTATAATGGTCCTTTCCCCACCGGTTTAAACTGAAGGGCTGGGAACAGCAGGGATGAAGTGTGGAGGGAGCCTACAAGCAATGAAGTCCAGTGGCTCAAAGACAAGGTAAAGCAAGAGGAGATGAAGAAAAGAGGGGCAGATATCTTTAGAAAACAATCAGTCAACCCTAGACCCGGGAAAAATATAAGCTCTCCAAAGAGCCATCCTAAACTTATTTTCTGCTTTTAAAAATAACTGACTAAATATAGCTGTGAGATGAAAAAGATAATGGATATTTGCAAAGTTTCATTTCAGCGAGCTGCATTGTATTTTTTCTTTCAATGAATTTGTCCATTTAGTTGTGTGATGGGCTAGAAAAGGAAGGATGGCACCAAGGAAGCTGTTTAGCAGTTACACAAGAGTTGCAGTGACTTTATGGCTTGTCCCCCCATGCTGGTTGCTTCCTATTTTGCAACTTTGGTTTAAAAAGTGGCTGCAATGAGGTGAAAAGAGCCGTTTCTTGCTCTTGTGGGAAACATAGTTTCAGACTTCTCCTTTCTCTAAAGCATCTAGGGCTCCCTCCCCACTTTTCTCTGTCCCCTCTCAGGGGTTGGTTTCCTCTTTGCTTCTGCAAGAGAATCTCTCATTTCTGTATTTGGTGCAAAGAGTGATGATAAAAATTAAGAAGCACCTGATCAGATTCTAGACTAATCAGGAGTCTGTGGCTTAAATGTATAAACTAGTGATGCTCCAGTTGCAGCTATCATTGCTTTTTGTAATGGCTTGAACTTGAATAAGAGCTACAGATTGCTGAAAGGTTAAAAGATTTATCATTGTGGTTTTGAGAGGAGGTCACAGTTGCAAAATTATATTGCAACCAACACAGTTTGTTCTTGTTTTGGGATTGGTCTGTTTCAACCATCTAAGTGAATCATGGCACCAAGGCTGGTCAAAATTCTTTAGTCAAAACCTTTTCATTGTGACACTGGGTTTCTGACAAAATGAAGTTCTTTGTGAAAAGTGTCTGCTTTTTATGGAGAAGGTTCACAATTTTGCAACAAAATGAACTTATGAGAGTTTCAGTTCAGGAGCCTCATGCCCGTTCTCCTTTATGGGCTGTGCTTCCCAGCCAGACTACATCATCCAGGGTGCACTATGCCATGGGATACCCAAGAGACACCACAGCGGTTCAACAAGAGGCATCTCTGTGGCAATGTTCCCTCTAATTTTTTCCATCTGTGTGCAGAATAAATTTTGATATGTGCACCAACTCAAATCAGATGTGCACCACCAGTAGAAACAGATGCTGCCAGCTGTGTGCGCTCTGCTAATCAGGTGGGCATCACTTGAATGTCTCCTGGGTGGCCACCCAAGTGCTCAGCTTACACGGAACACTTGTCTGTGGTGCATCATGCAAGATGTAGTCTGTCCAAAGATCATGGCATAGAGGAGAATGGAAGTATGAAGCACATACGCTACAGCTCACATGACAATCTGCAGTGGAATTTCCATATAGAATTTTAATGGCTTTTGATTTTTTGCTGAAAAATCAAAACTTTCCCTTGTGGGTGGGGACACATATTTCTGACCATGTCTCTATGTGTATGTCTACACTGCCACCCTAGTTCGAACTAGGGCGGCTAATGTAGGCATTCGTACTTGCAAATGAAGCCCAGGATTTAAATATCCCGGGCTTTATTTGCGTGTTCCCGGACGCCACCATTTTTAAATGCCCCGCAGTTCGAACTCCCTGCCCATGGCTACACACGGCACGGACTAGATAGTTCGAATTAAAGCTCCTAATTTGAACTACCGTTACTCCTCATTGCAGGTGGAGTAACAGTAGTTCGAATTAGGAGCTTTAATTCGAACTACCTAGTCCATGCCGTGTGTAGCCGCGGGCAGGGAGTTCGAACTACGGGGCATTTAAAAATGGTGGCGCCTGGGAACACGCAAATAAAGCCCGGGATATTTAAATCCTGGGCTTCATTTACAAGTTCAAATGCCTATACTAGCCACCCTAGTTCAAACTAGGGTGGCAGTGTAGACATACCCTATGGTATATCAGTCTAGGACTTTACAATCCAACCTGGTCTGTAATGGGGATGGTACCCCCTAGTAGCAATTTTTCCTGATTAAGGAGAAAGTAGAATGAGTTGCAGTGCCAGTGAGATGTAGGCAAAGAGGGTGCAACTAAAGGAAATTAGAGAATACTAAGTCGACTTTTCTTATTGTTAATTGAAGAAGATGGCTGCTCATTTTATTGTGCTCTGAATAGGTATGTAGCTGAAAGGAGAGATCATTCTGATTTTTCTGTACTAGCTCTTTAAATGTGGAGGACTCTATCTCCCACAGGAGCAATTGAAGAAGTACAATATTCCAAGAGTGAATCAATGTTTGTGCCGCAAAGAGACTTTATACTTGTTCTTTCTTGCTTGCTTCAGTCAGAAATGATTCATCTAAACTAAAAAAAAACATGTTATGTCTTTCACCTACCCAAAGCAAAAACATTTACCTTTCTGACTATAAAATACATGATAATTCCTTTTCCTGCAATACTTCATAGTGCAAGAACTGCATGTTCCCAGATCCCTGTCTTTCCTCCGCCCACCCCTTCCATCTGTTAGCTCTTCCATAATTAAAGCCAGAAACTCTTCTGGTTTCAGACACCATCATTTGCTTTTCCAGTTCAGCTGCGCTATATTACCAACATTTGAAATGATTATTGAAATTTTGCAAAAAAGTTCAGCTTTTCTGCAAGTAAATGCTTAACAGAAAAATAGGCATTTTTATATCTTTATATTTGTTTGAGATGTATCTGAGGTCAAATGTTAGAACTTCCTCAAGACGTAGGGATGTCTAGCTTGGGGACCTCTAGTTCTGACTTCTTTCATGCAATTGCTTTTCAGATACAAGACCCTCAGGTCATCTGAATCATTGACTATAGCTGAAGTTCTGATCCCTTCTTTGAATATAATAGGAGCCAGGGATGGTACAGAGATTTCCATTGTATTCAACATTTGAGTTTGCAGCTTTCAGAAGGACCATCATCTGTGGTTACGCACTGCTCTTTTGGCGAGTTAGCAGGGAACCAACAGGGGTTCCAAATTCTAACTGCTGTTCATCAGCTGTCCCTTAGAACAATGCCCACTGATCTGACACACCCGATGTAATGCTAAGTCCCTCGTTTCACTACTTCCTGAAGGTTTTAGGGATATTTTTGCAGTCTGTATTTATATTTGGCACATTGCATGCAGTGGCCCATAATGCTAGATTTCAATCTCCTTTGACATTCCTTGTAACCTAGTGGGTGAATACTCTGGAAGGATGAGTAGACCATCTCAACACAGCATTGGTTAGGTGCTGGAACTACAGGTGCTGGGGATACTGTGCTGCTATTGCCCTTCCCCTCCCCCTGCTTGAAGTGGTTTCCATCATATACAGGCACTACAGTGGGGTTGAGGAACCTTTTTCGGATTAAGGGCCATTGACCCACAGAAAAATCAGACTGGAACCACAAGTGACAAGCAAAAGGGGGTGGAGGGACCCTCACTGATATGGCCCCTGTCTGAAAAGGAGAAAGATACTCTCCACATTCACCCTTACACACCAGAGTCTAGGGGAGCCTATCCTAGTAGATTTTGTTTGCTTCAGCCCAGCAGTGAGGCGGGCCTGAGGTTCCTTACCCCTGCTTTACTGTCTGGTGCAATGGCTCTCAGCATCCTCATTGTACAAATTGTTCTTGCAGCACTGCAGAAACTGGACTGCCACTGTAAAAACCGACTGCTCTCATAATTTTGATGGTCTGTTCTAGAATTGCGCCCCCCACCCCATTGACCTTGCACAGGATTCAGTTTTGCCTGGAAGTAATCTGATACTGCTCCAAGATACCACTGCTTCCAAGTCATTATAATAAATGAGTGCAGCAGCGTTAGATGCTGCAATCACATGAGCTTTGTGGTGCTTGTGTGACTGTGTTCATGTCTCTGCACATCACAGAGCATTACACAAGCTCTCCAGTATGTATTTTGGTACCTTTTGGCTCGTCAAAAACCACACTTTTGAGAGGTGATAAACAATGCAGTTGTATTGAATGGCTTTATTAGGGTCACACAAGGACAGTACAGTGCTGCAGGGTGCTGGAAATGAGCATGAGGGGAAAAATACTTGGCACTTGAACAGCACTTTTCACCTACAAAGCTCTTAACGAAACCAATCCTCACACATCCAAGTGAAGAAAGGAGATAGAGATTAACTCTTTTGGATGCCATAATTTAGGCATTCCCTTAATACTTCCTTTTAATGTCTATTGAATAAATTAACCTGAACAGTCCAGAGTGATTTGGAATTCAGAGGAAACTATGCACTGGGAGCTGAGGTGGAGGGACTCTGTTAAAACAGAATGATTGCACATGTGCAATCTATTTGATGACCCTCTATTTAAGACTTGTCATCACTCAAACTACACCGTGCTGGACACATGGTTGTGAAGAATTGAATTAGCTGACGCAGTGCTGATGGTGACTGAATTCAGTGTAGAGCAAAACAAATTGTATCATTCATGTCAGCTAATGGTGATTAAACCCTGGGTAGCTCTGTAGCTGAAACCATTTAATCATGATTAGGTGGCACCAGCCTGAGCACACTGTGTCCTGGTCTACACTGATCTGAGAATCATGATCAACACTGAGTTTGCTAACTTGAATCTTCAAGTGCAGATGGACATTTCACTCAGCTCAGGGATGTACCAGTGTAGAATTCCTGCTCGGTTTTGTCTTCCAAACCCCACAACACTTTTGGTCCTTTAGGCATCACGGAGATGGAGTGGGAGCACTCTCACATGTCAACCTCTTTGGGGCTGCAAAGGAACCATGCACCCCTACTGCAAATAGTGTTGCCAACTCCTGTGATATTTAGTGTATTACTTAAAGCCCCAGCTCGAAGTGAGGATGCGTGAATCTCAACTTCCGTTTCTGAACAGTAATTTTCTAGCCCTCATTCTGGTTGAAGAGAAACAGTTTGAAAATGTGCAACTGAAAGCCTCAAATCCAGGGCTAAATGTAATAATTTTTTAAAAGATATTTAAATTAATATCATGATTTTTTTTTCAGTCTGACTCACAAGTATCAAACATTTTGGGCTGGAAATACTGTAAGTAGGAATCATGTACACAAGAACTGGATTAAGTGTAGGCACTATAGGCTATGCCTACGGTCCAGGCTCCCATGGTCAAGTGATCATATCAGAATTGAAAAAGGATAAGTTTCTCACTGTTGCCAATGAGAGCTTGAAAAATTTAGGCTCAGATTTTGTCCAACTAGAAAGACGACAACAGCACAGCACTTACTACAGTGAAAGGAGAGAGAGAAAAAAGTCCCCATAGTAAATCCCCCTTTCTGATAGATGCTAGTTATGCTGATGGAAGGAGTCTTCTTTTGATCTAGTGCTGTCTACAGTGGAGCTTAAGCTGGCTTAATTCTTCACACCCCTCACTGATGTAGCTAGATCAGTGTCTGTTTCTAAAACATATTCACCCTAACTGATGCACTGTCTGCCTAACTCCAGATCTGCACCAAATTAGGTTGAGCCAACTACGTTGCTCAGGGGTGTGAAAACTCCACCCCCCTGAACACAACATGATTAAGCCACCCTAACTTCTGGTGTAGATAGTGCTAAGTCAATAAAAGTGTGGTGGGAGGAAGAGTGCATCAAATTCATCCCACCAACCCAACAGATGTATCAGAGCAACTGGTCTTGGAAATTAAGGCCTCTGCTGCCAGTCCTGGTAGGCAAAAGGAGGCTTATGCTGCTGCCGCCACTGCCTGTGGAATAGCATAGGGCTTGGGTATAGCGTGGAGGCTAGAGAGCAGCACAATAGCATGGGTGCAAGGTCAGACTGGGTGGGAGACTAGAGGGCAAAAGAAGGGCTGTGGAGAAGGCCTGGTCTGGGGGTGAGCCTAGGGTATGGATTGTGTGCCAAGGCCAGATTAAGGCATATATTTGTTTTGTGTTTCACCAGACTAGAAAAATCAACTCGTGCCTAATCTTTATTGCCGAAGGAATCATTTTCAACACCCTGTAGTTCTTGGATCATTTTCTTGCTGCCAGGGTGATGCTTTCTGAACCAAGCATTGGCCATGCTTCATGTTCAGGGACAGAGCTTAGCCTAGGCCAGGGGTTCTCAACCTTCGTTGCACCACCACTCTCTTCTGACAACAAAAATTACTATATAGCTCCAAGATGGGGGAATGAAATCTGAGCCCCTCCTTTTCGGGCAGGGGCTTAAAGTTGAAGCCCAAGGACTTTATCCCCAGGTTGATGGCTTACAATTTGAGCCCTTCCACCCAAGGCTGAAGCCCTTGGGCTTCTGCTTCAGCCCTGAGCCCCAGCAAATCTGTCAGCTCTGGCAATGCCATTTTAATGGGATCCTGACACATTTGGAGTCCCAAGCCACAAGTTTGAGGATCCTCCCTCCCCCAGCCTAGGTATATGATCGTTGAGAAGACATATCTGAAATGTAACAAAAAAGCAAACTCAGATCTGTGTCAGTTGGATTACAGCCATGCAACAGACTTGGACATGAGCCTGTAAAAATTAGGAAACTCCAGCTATTTCAGAAGGCTGTGGCATAACTCCTCAGCAACACAGACTGTGGCAAACACATCAGACATGTTCTCTGCGCTCTAAACTGGCTTCCTATAGAATTTTGAATGAAGGTCTTCAAGGACTCAGTCCCTATTTTCAAAGCTCTCTATGACCAGGGTCCAGGACGAAGAACTTGGTCATCAGCTTTGCTTCACTGGCACTATGGAACTCTCAGCAATACAAGTAAAAGCTCGTTGGTGCTGGAGATTGAATCTCCTCTGGGGGCAGTATGAGATGTGGATTGAACTCCCCAAGAACTAAGGACCATCACAAACCTCATCACCTACTGCTCAGAGTGCGAGGTCCACTCCTTTGACTTTGTCTTCTCTAACATAAACATTCAGTAAGAGGTGTAGTGATAGTAAACAAAAAGCCAAACCCAGCCTACCAAAACATGACCCTTCACTCAGGCCTGCTGACAGAGGGGAAAAAGGGAGCAATTGCCTCACGGCCCCAGTAATTCAAAGAGATCCGGGGCTCCTGCCACTGCCAAAGTAACAGTGGCAGCGGGTGCCCTGGGCCCTTTAAATCTCTGCTGGAGCATCATGCCATGCACTCCAGGCCGTGCTAAGGGCTGGGGGGATGAAGTGTTGGGGGAGCCAGCACCACACTCCAGGCAGGGCTGAGGGTCAGCTGCCCTCAGCCCCACCCCTCTCTAGAATTATCTGAAATCAGCTGCAGAAGTGGGGCAATAAGTTATAATTGGTGCAGGGAGACCCTTAAGGAAACAGCTATGACTTGCTGCTCTACCTGCCGTTGAACAGAAGCCTTTTATCGGCAGATGAAAAGCAGGCCAGCACTGAGTATGGAATTCGTTTTGTGCTGGTTCTTCAGATCTCTAATAAGAAGCTTTCTTGACTCCACAAGTAACATCCATGTTTAGTGCTTAACAGGGTCACTAAAATCTTCTCTTTAAGCAGCCTTGATTAGCCCTGTGTTACTCCAGTTTTATGCTGCTGAAACTCCCACAAGTCAGTGAAGTTACACCAGCGTGATACTGGAGTAGCACAGGAGTGGATCACATCCTTCTTCTGGATGAGAACACATCTAAATTGTACATCAGCCAGGGAACTCTGCCTCACACATAGAAATTCCTGCTCTTATTGTAATTGAAAGGGTCTCTTGCGGGTTGTGAGTTACTCTAAATTCTCTATGTGCGACATCTCTAAAGCTATGTCTAGACTGCAGGCTTCTTTCGGAAGAAGCTTTTCCGGAAGAGATCTTCCAGAAAAACTTCTTTCAAAAGAGGGCATCCACACAGCAAAAGCGCATTGAAAAAGCGATCTGCTTTTTCGAAAGATAGCGTCCACATTGATTGGATGCTATCTCACATTTCAATTGTGATTACTATGGATGGAGTGGCCACCAGGGCACCTGTGCTGTTTCCTGGAGGCCTCTTCTTTCAGAAAAAAACCCCTCTTCCCCATTCACATATGCCTTTTTCTGAAAGAGCTCTTTCGGAAAAAGTCTTCTTCCTCAAGGAAAGAGGTTTACTGCTGTTGGAACCTCTGTTAAAAGAACGCAATTGCAGTGTGGACGTACGTGTAGTTTTTCTGGGAAAATGGCCATTTTTCCAGAAAAACTCTGCAGTCTAGACATACCTCAAGAGAGGTCTAAATGGCAGATTCTAGAAGGTGTTCCTCGTGGCACATCTAAAGAGTAAATTTACCACAAGACTGCTCATGAACCACTATTATTCAGTTCTTGATCTTTAACAGTATTGTGGGGGTGTGTACTCTTTGATGACCTCCACTTTACACAACAAAAAGAGCTAATCTTAAGGTCTTGCTAGATATCTGACATATCTTTGGCTCACCTATTTAATACTGCCCCGTATTGAATATAGGGAAACATGGTCATCCTAGACATAGCAACTGGAAATAGAGAAGAAGGGCTGACACCATGTGATCAGTCATCCCTCTATGGATCATGGACCAGATGGACATTCAGACTGTCACACAAGCTATTTTTGATAGAGCAAATGAAAACATTTTCAAGGGGAACTCTAGCTCCTTGATTGCTGTCCATTAGGAATCTATTCAAGAAAACACCAGTGGGGAGCTGGTTTCTTGTGGCTTTGAATAATTCAGGTGCAAAGGCAATTGCAGGTTGGATCTCCCTGGTCCAGCAACCTCAGGACATGTCTGGTCCCAGATGAGGGATTTTGCTGGACCAGGGGAGTTCATTTTGGACCTCTGCCACCAGTTCTCCTGCTCCGGCTGCTGGCCTCCCGGCTGGCTCCCTACATCCTGCTGGCCTCTCTGCCCTGTCAACCCTGCTGGCAGCCATCACTGCTGTGGCTCTGGGACCCACCTGGCAGCCATGTGCACTGCCTTGGAGCTCCAGGACCTGCCAAGCAGCCGTGCATGCTGCTTTGGAGCTCCAGGACCTGCGGGACAGCCGCACGCTGTGGCTCCCAGTCAGGGCCGGACTAAGGGGTGGGCTAGCCAGGCAGCTGCCCAGGGTGCCAACCTACGGAGGGCACCCAGCTCCTGGTGGGCTGCAGCGGTTGCCTGGGGCGGGGGCCGTGTTAACCCCCACAGCACTGGACAGCAGCGCCCTTCCCCCCGCAGCCACAGGGCCCTGCACGGCCAGGCGCAGCCTGCCCTGGGCAGCCCTAGGCTGCGCACCATCAACAGTGGCTGGGCTGACTGGGAAGCACATGTGCCATGCGTCTGCCCACGCACTCTGGGGGCAGGGGCGGATCCCGGGGGTGGGTCCGCTCATGTGCCGTGTGCCCGGAGGCGGGGCCGTGTGCCCTGGGGGCAGCGCCGCGCACTTGAGGCCCGGGGCACCAAAATGGCTTGGGCCAGCCCTGCTCCCAGTCCCACCGGGCAGCCATGCGCTGGGTCAGCCAACACCACTGGGCAGTCCCACTGTCAACTCACTGTGGGCAGCCCACTGCCCTGCCAACTCCATGGGATCCTGGTTGCTGTCCTTCCACAGATGCTCTTTGATCCTGCAACATCCATGGTGGACCACGAATGTTGCTGGACCAGAGAATCCCAGTGAAGGGAGTTTCAATCTGTAAACAAATAAAAATGAAGCATCTGGCTCAATCTAGCTGTCATAAAACAATGAGTAATGGAGAGAGAGCCTTCTTTTATCCAGTGCATGATTTAACATTTACCTTGTAAAAGCAAGAAACAAGATTTCCCCTTCCCACTATCTCCCTAACCACTAATGCTCCCAGCATGCTTATTTCCTTTAACTGAAAAGAGAGTTCATGAACTGATAAAGTATACACCAAGGCAGAGAGACCAGCAATCCAAATTAACATGGGCTGATGGGAAAAGCAGAAACTGGAGTTATGTAAAATTAAAGTTGCTGCCAAAATCAATCAAGAAGACAATCTGTTAGCCCGGTACTAGTGAGCAATCAAAGCTGGTTATTCTGGGTTCATAAAATATGATCCCATGCTTTAGAGATCAGCTTCATATCTGACAGCTCATGTTGTTGCTTCCATTAAAAAAAAAAAAGTTGAGCTGTAGTCACAGTATATTTGGTCCCCAAGAAGCTTTTCAATTTACATGGCCAAGACTTTTGGGGTGGGTGGGAAGAGTCACTACAGTGCTGCAGCTGCACCTCTATGCTATAGATACTTCCTTGGCTTTGTCACTGTAGCAAAACTGCCGCTCTGCAAGATGGTGATAGCAAGGCTGATGGCACGTTTCTTATGTCGAACTAAGTCAGCTGCACTAAGCTTAGGTCGTCTTAACTACATCACACCCTTGAGCAGCTTAACTAAGTCGGCCTTATTTTCTAGTGTACACCAGTCCTGTGAGTGCAAGCTTAGTTCACTGCTCTGCCCTAAGAGGTTGCAGTTTTGTACCCTTTCAGATCAGAATCTGTCACAATCAGATTAATGGGGCAGTGTAATCAGAGAGGACATTTCCACTTGTGACTCAAATCTAGTGAGATCTGATAAAAACTGCAACCTCTTTGGGCAGAGCAGAGGCTAATTTTACTCTTGCAGAAATCTGGCTGCTTGAAGTTTGGCATGTTCCTATGAAAAGGGTTGAAGACCAATGTGGCATGACAGGGCTTACTTTGTCCCATGTAAGCATGGGCAGCAAGTTTGCTATGTGAAAATAGTGTCCAGAAGCCATGGCTAGCCTCCTTGCCAATATCTTCATGTCAAGTCCTCTGTAGTAGCTTAGATATCACGAAGAGGAGAGCAATGGGTTCACTTCCTAACTAGAGCTAATGGCTGTCCTTATTCCTAACTATGGAAGTGCTTTCATGGTATTCTACAGATAGTGTCCATTTGACTGTTTTGATTATTGAATATAAGATTATATAGATCTTTGTTTATCCTTCTCCTGAAACTTCAATTCATGAACAATGGGCCTGATTTGACTTGAAAAAAAAATTAAAGCTAGATATAAGGTGTGAAATCAGCTTCTTATTTAAACACTTTTTCTGCTAGCCAGAAAAATAAGTTGGGCCTGCTGGCCTTCTATAAGGTCTCCCTCAGAGTGGCAACCCAACTATTTCTATTTGGGTGGCTTCTTGAAGCATTTTCTGAAATTCCCTGTTTGTTGCTCCTACATATTGGAAGCAAAGTCTTCAAAAATTGATATACCCATTTCTTTATTTTTCAGAGTCACCAGATTCCAAGTCAGTGATGAGGTTTGTTAGAGACCTCTATCCAGTCCTCTAGAACAGGAATAGTCATTAGGTGGGCCATATCTGGATCAGCAGATGCTTTTATGAACCCTGGAATCTTTTAAATTACTTATTATAACTTATTTTTATTGTTGCTTTCTCTGGGGTCTGGGTCTTGATCTGGGTCTTGGATCAAGAAATGTAGATCTTGACAAAAATAGACCATCACCGCTCTAGACATTTTTCATATTTAGGGAGTAGAATCTGTGAGGCTTTTCCCCCAATCTAGCCTAGATACTTCATGAATTTGGTGAATAAGTTGAGGATGTATTTCTGGGCGGAGCTGTTCAATCAGCCAAAACTAGTTGTCTCCAGGTGTTGACACCAACACATGATGATCATAACACTGGCTGATCATAAAACTCTTCAAGATACTATGTTGTAAACACACCTGGAAAATACTTTACCGCCTCACTGAGGGCATGTCTACACTAGGACATTATTTCAAAATAACTTATTTCAAAATATTTACTCCCAAAATAACTATTTCAAAATAGTGTGTCCACACTACAGAGAATCCTCAAAATTAGTCTCCGGTACGCTCCCTTAATGTGGATGCACTACCTTGACTTAGAGCTCCAGGAAGCACTGAGGTGTAATTAGTTCGAATGATTCTGGGGAGTAGTTATTTTGAAATAGCAGCAGGGGAGCGTCCACACTACTGCTATTTCAAAATAACTATTTCGAAATAAGCATTAATCCTCATGGAAAGTAGGAGTTATTATTTTGAAATAAACAGCTCCTTATTTCAAAATAACAGGCTTGGTAGTGTGGGTGCTAAGATAGCTATAGCAGCAAGAGCCTGGTGTACTTTGTGAGGAGGGTGTCCTTGGAACACTTGAGAATGCTAATTAACATAAACTAATACAATTACAGTTATATAAACCCTCTATAAGCAGCTGTCAGTTACGCTCCATCAGCTTTGTTTGCATGCCCTTTCAAAGTAGGAGCATGACACTTGAATAGCACAGAAATCTGCTCAGGGCACTTAACTACATTACGTTCTCCTCCCTTCTCCCAGAGAATTAGCTTTTAAAATATACACTGAAGAGGTCAAGAGCATTATTATGGGAGAAGTCACTCTGAAGTACAAAGGGACAGGAGTCAAACTTTTGTGTTGGAGATTCCTTTCATATCTCCAGAAAAAAACTCTCCTATTATGCTTTCTCTCTTTCACTCAGCAACACTGTGTTAACAATGCAAGAGTCACTTGAAAACTGTTTGTCTACCAGGCAGTTTGATTCTTGGAAGCCCTCTCCTTTCTATATGTGATTCGTTTCATATCTGGGAATGTATGCGTAAAGGGCCAAGAATAAAAATGCAGTTAATCTTCCACTCACAAGGCAGGTACAAATAATAAAAACAGTACTATTGTAGCCACTACGCGATAGAGTAATGGATCAGGACTTCGCTGTGCTGGATGCTGTACAAACAGAATGGAGAGAGATCTCTGCCCAAAGAGAGCGTGTGAGTTATTTGGAGACTAGACCGACGTTACAGTCATTGTACTAAATTAATCCGAGTCCCCTGAAATAAGTGACATTTTCATCAGAGATGCCTTAATTCTGTCTCTTTGATGTGCCTGTCCTCATGGAATCCGAGAGAGAATTTGGCCTACTCTGTCCAACAAACCGCTTGATTACATGACTGAAGTTTTTAGTCACTTTGTCAAATTGCCACTTCACTCATGCACTTAGTCAAAGTGTTTCAAATATTATGTTGTTCCTAGTCTGATTTTCCTGAAAAGCTTTACAAAACAGGCACCAAGACAGATTACAAAGTAATAAACAAGTGATTAAAAATGGCAGTGAAGCTTTACATTTGATAACTTTGAGTTCTTCTTACATGTATCTTATATAATGAATGATACAAATTGTGGAAGGGATATTAAATTGCTATGTTTCAGGATTTATGCCAGTCTCAAACTACTGGAGAGTGGGATGAGATTTAATGTGGGGAACCAATCCCCCATCTGCCTCTTGCAGAATGTTTATGGCTTCTCCTGAAGCATCTGGTATGGGCCACTGTTAGAGACAGGATACAGCACTAAATGGACCTGGGAACTCGTCCATGTCTTAAGTTTCTGTAGAGACTGAATGTATATATCATATGATAGAAGTATTGGAGAATGTGAAAACATTTAATTTTTTCAGTATTCCAGTCTTATTTCATATGTTGCAAGTGAATGCCAAGTTACTTGAGATATATGAAAGCCATCCTTTTAGACTTAGGAAATCCTGCTGAACACAATCTGACATTGTTGCACTTTCTAATAAATGTAAAATCAACCTCTTTACACTCCTGGCACATCCATCGGTTAGACCTTAGTATTACTGTTGATTGCTTTTGGCATTGGAAGGATCTTCAGGAAGGTGAGTTGTGTTACTTCTGTCTTAATAACTCTACAAAGACTTCTGAGGTGGTTTGTGGTCATGGTAGATCTTCCTTCATTTTGATCACTTATTCCCTGGTGTGATGGGCCCATCGGGGCCCATACTGCCCCGGGGGAAACCTCACCCGCTCCCCTGGCAGACGGGCGGAGTGGGGCGGCGCCACGAGGAGTGACGGTGTTTGCCGCACCCGCCGTGGCTGTACCTGAGGGCAGCGAGACGCCATGCACCCCGCTAAGGAAGAAGCATGGCGGAATGGCGTCGGTGCACGCCGGCCAGCCACCACGTAACCCGGGGGCATGGGAAGGCCCTCGGGGCGGGGCTCTGGGCTTCTGGCCCAGCATCCCAGGGCGTGAGGATGCCCATGGGGCGTTGTGACGCACTGCCACAGCCTCACTCGGGCTGTTTGAAAAGTGGCTGGGCCAGAGGCAGCGGAGTGACTCGGGGAAGGAGCCACTCCCGGTCATTCCCTAAGGGAGAGGATGTTCCCCCGTGCTGGAGGATGCGGCAGGAGGGCGACAGGACGCCGCAGAGCCCGACTGGGCCCAAGGACGACAGCAGACGGGTAAGCCCCTGAGAGTCACTGGCAGGGATGGAAGCTGGGCGGGGGAATAGGATGCAGCCTGGGGCAGAGCGTTTCTGGTGCCCTTGGGCTGATGAGCTTCAGGGTGGAACCCCATCAGCTGGGTGAAGGGATTTGATTCCCCAACCCTTAGGGCCCCGGGCTGGGACCCTGTGGAGAGGGTGGGCCCGGGTTCCCCTAAACCCCTCCCAGCGCTCTGTCCTCATCTGCACGACACTAGGCACTGACTTTAGGTGAACCCGGGACTGCGGGTCGCTAGAACACAGACTCCGGGGAGGGGCAGGAAAAGGGGCTAGGGCCACCGTGACTGGACCAGAGACCAGACGGTGGGTCCATCGGGCCCCTCTCTCACGGCTGTGAGGGGGCGCTCGCTCTTGGTAAACCTGTCACCAACTCAGACCCCTAACCAGGATTAGACGGTGGGTCCGCTTGGCTCCCCTCTCGCGGTCGGGAAGGGGCGCTCACACCCAGTAAACCCGTCACACCTGCTGTACTATATTGTCTACTCTATAGGAAATCCTTAGCTATCCACAAGCTGTTAAGAGAACCAACCTATTTACTTCTCAGGACCACCACTTTCTCGGCCTAGGTTCCTCACTACAGAGTTATTGATCAGGATTTTTTCTTTTTGGTGCCTTTCTTCCATTCATAGCTCTTTGTAATTAATTGAGTTACTTTTTGCTTCGGCCTATCTTGTCTGTCTGGTCTTACTCTGCAGACAACATAGTAACATTTGACCTTATTTTGGCTTTAGTCAGTTTTTTTGTTGTCATCTTGGTGAACTACACTAGTGTACAGCACTGAGCAGAGAAATAAAATTGTGAATACATTAGTTAAAAATGTATTTTCCTGAAATCCTTTTTGTTCTTCCTTGAGCACTGTCAGTATCCCAAGCTGTAAAATCACAAATAGGCGGGGGGAAATCCTGGTCCCATGAAATCCATTTTTTCTATTGATTTCACTTGGCACAAGAAATCACCTGAGAACCCTTTTTATAACCCATATCCGATGTCGCGGAATGATGCATTCTGGGATATCTTCAGTGGAAGTATCCTATGCTCTCAGGCTGGCAGAGAATGAGGGAGAAGATTTTTACCGAGATTGGCTTACATTTATTTCTGGGCTGAATATTCCCAGCTGGATTTATGGGGTTAAAATGAATGTTCAGCTTTTGCTTTACAATTCACATGTAATGTTCTTCTGCCATTCAGCAGAACATGCCTGTCATGTACAGTGTTACTTATTATTATTCCCCCTCCACCAAAGTCTAGGATTTATGGGTTAGGCAGCAACTTGAGCTCTGATTCTGAACTCTGTGACCTCAGCCTGACACCATGAAAAGCTATCTTTCTGGCATAACAAGCAGCCCTGTGGTTGTTGGGAATTGCTACATTGGAAATATCTCATAAGTCTATGCCGTGTAACGGGCAATGTTGCCTGGCTTGGGAAAGAAGTTTATCAAAACAGACAAAATATGGCATTGTTATTTCCTCTTAGATGAGAATAGCTAAAGGGGCTTTTAGGAGACATAGTGGGAGTAGCTTGTGTGGCGGAGCCTTGCCAATCTATGCACTTTGTAAGCATCCATGCTCTGGCCACATTGGGAGATGGTTGATTAAGCGTGATCAGAATCAGTTAAGAGGGGATTCATCTCATCAGCTGGGATCTTTTAAATTGGAGATATGAATGGAGAGGGGAGGGCTGGAAGGAAGGGCAAAGAAATAAAAAATCTCAGGCTACGTCTAGACTGCATGGAATACTGGAAGTATCTCAAAAAAGCAATGCTGCGTCCAAGGAACGTGTCTGCTTTTTCACATTTTTTTTCGAAAGAACGGATGTGCTCTTTCGCCATCCCTGTAAACCTTGTTCTTCAAGGGATAAGGGATGGCTCGAAAGAGCACTTTTTTCCTAAATTTGGTGGCGTGTAGATTCACCAAATTTTGAAAAAGCCTCTTTGAAAATTAAATGGAAAAAAGATACGCAATGTGCATAGTGCAAATTGCGTATCTTTTTCCGATTTAAGAGTGCAGTCTAGATGTAGCCTCAAGACTGGTGAAAACTCTCATCCCAACCTTTCACCCTGTGAGAAGCATTGGGAAAAAACTTTATGGGGATGGGACATGAATCTGCGTAAGAGATTGTATATAAAAAAAAAAGTATGCTGTGGCAAGAGGGATGCTTACAAGGAAAACTGCAAAGTGAGGGAACACTCCCAGTGAGAGAGCAGCATGTAGAAAAGTGAGGTTGCATCTTGCACTATTGGCCGTATATTGCTGGAGTAGTGTAGGGTTGAAAACCCTTAAACTTTTGACTAGAATAAAAAAATCTTAGTCAAATCCATCTTTTGTCTAAAAATTTGTAAACATGTATATGTAATCAACTCTGGTCAGTGGAGACACAAGGCCCAGTTCTCCTTTCACCAAGACCAGTCTCTTATATTGGAATAACGTAATTACTTTCATTGGAGTTAGTCCTGGTTTGCCCCAGGGTCAGTGAGAGGAACATTGGGCCCATACATGTTGGATCTAACCTCAGGTACCTCTAAATTCAGAGCTGGCAATGTCAATTGCAGCACAAGGAGACACCCCTGTGTTTGCTCTGATTGGGTGAACTCACTAGAACAGAGTGGACCTGTGATAGTGCAAGGAGCGGAAGGGGCTAGCTGCTCTGAGTCAGCACCTGTCTGAGACCCTAGGTAAGGACTCAGGGTGGCTAGCTTCTCCTGCCATCCATGCCACTGCAGCTACGTTCTATTCGTTAGTGTGCTAACTCAACGGAGGCTAGTGTAGGTATGTTTCCTTGAACTATGAATTGTACCCTTAGCTCTCATGCTAATTTTACACCTGTGTACCTCCACTGCCTTCTAAAGCTGTGCCCTGATTCTCATGGCTGCGAGACCAGAATGGGGACCCGAATGATGTTCTTTCTTGCTTGCTGTTCTCAACGTCAGCAATTATTCTGGCTGAAAAGTATCTGTGCTTAGGGAAAACAGCAACGGAGGTGCATGCTTGTCTAAACTAAGGCATTTTGACTAATCAGCGGAGGTGGGTGGGTGGGGGAATTGTTGACTGACATAACGCCCAACAGGCAATTCTGGTCACGATTTAAAGCAACTCAAAATTTAGCCCACTGCCTCCATGATGCCTGCTACTTGTTAACAGAGATCTGTTAGCAGAGTGGGGAGAATTAATTCACACAAGGAATTATTGTTAAAATATAGGTAACGACAAAGCTTCCATTCAATATCTAATTAAATTTTTCCTAATACACTAGATCCATTTATAATATGTGAAGCCTGATTTTGTTCTCCCAGGAATGGGCTGGCTAAGGGTTTTATTACAAATATTTATTTACTCCTCTTGCCACTTGCTGGTTTTATGTTTAATGGATGTGCAAAGCTGCAGGGGAGAAAAAGCCTCATGGGGAACCCTTTGTGTCTGGATGAATCGGAAAAACAAACTCTAGGGTGCTCATTTGCCATGAATCTCTTTTCACATCACGTGTGTAATATGAATGAGGCGTCTGTGAATCTAATTCCCTTTGTTCCAGTAGTAAAGTAGATCAGTACGACAGAAGAGGCGTAGGGCCAGCAAAGCAACCTACTTGAAAAGGAAGCACTAGTCAGAGAATTCATTTTCAGAGCTGTTTGCTTCTTTTCTTTACAACAGATTTAGAGAACAAACTTACAGTCCACAGGAAATGACTGCAGCAGGCTTGCTTAACAGAGGCAAGCTAAGCATGTAGCAGCTTTCGACCACCTGAACTAAACCTTTCTTACTGTCACACTGGGTCTCTTGTCACTCTAAGTAGGAGAAGAGAAAACATGCATCCCCACAGCCAAACCTTACCTTAGGAAAACAGTAGATCAGTTCCATGACAGCCTCCTGCTTTTGTATCACAAGAGGGGTAAGAATGATGAAGATTAAAGGGTTTTGTCTAACTTCAGCATAAAAATCCCAGTGGCACAACCCTTGTGTGTTCATTACATCTATTTTTGGCAGCTATTTATTAATCTTTGGAGAATTTACCTGATTTGTTTCCTCTCCACATTATCTTTGATCTCAGCAGGAGGTTTTCGTGCAGCAAAAACCCCCCTGAACAACTAAGCTCTTTCCAACTAGAAAAATAGGGCTTGCCCAGAAACTTAACCCTTTCATTCATCATCTGGAATATAAACTTTCCCTGGTATGCAATAACCATTTTATTGTCCTTGTAAATATAAAATACAATTTTAAAGATCTCACCACAACTTTTGTAATATATTTCCAAATTGTTCTCCTTGCAGACTGTGTGCGTAGGCCATTCTGTGCTCAGGCGGAGATAAAACAGGACTAAAAGGAGTATGGGAGAATTAAACATCTTCACGATGGCGATGTGGTCTCTGATTATTTCTCTCTCTTGTCATCAGCACGAGGAGGGTAGTTTTTCACTTCCTCTCTCCAGTGACTGTGACAACTGTAAGAGGTTACTATATATTAACCGCCTGCAGAAGGATTAAATGATCCAATACAGGCTCACAGCTGGAAACAACGTAGTGTAAGCAAGAGACTAATCAGAATTCAGAGTGTGTTAGTTCCGTGTGTTCAGACTTCTGCTTTCTGTTTCATGTTAGTTTAAGCTAATGACGAATGAGCTAATAACACCTACTCAATGGAAAATCTCCACTTGGCGGTCTTAATTCTTTGTTGAACTAGATAGAAAACTATTTATCCTCCCCCCCCCCACACACACTCTGCTCCATTCTCATGTTGTAGTAAGGGCACATGGGGGGTCAGAGTATAAGACAAGCTTGGCATTTCAGGCTGCACAACCCTGTAGGCCAAATTCATAGAATCAGAGGACTGGAAGGGACCTTGAGAGGTCATCTAGAGCAGTCCCTTCACTTAAGGAAGGACTACGTATTATATTCTCCCACTCTTAATCTCAGTGAATAGTACCTTAGTATATGAGTAGCCAGTTTGCTTTCAATTAGGCTACTTGAAAAGGAAGGTACAACTCAAGGCGAGTAAGGATTACTGGCTTCATGTGACACTTGGAGGTAGAAAATGCCCTAACGTGGCATTCCTGTTCCCTGAGTATAAGTTCCACTTGGACATAAACTCAACTCTGTCCACTTGTCATTACTTTCATTTTATCAGTAAGTTGGTTGTGGGGTTTTGGGTTGTTTTTTTTTTTTTTTTGCTAAAGAGAACAGTTCAGTAGATGTGATTTTCCTGGAGCCTGAGACTTAGGAACACAGCTTCAGGAAGCCTTCTTTTACTTTTGGTAAACATTATTTCAGGTGTGCAATGATGACCCACCTTTCAAATCCCAATTTAATTATTCAGTGTAATGGTGTTACATTGATTAACGTTTCTCTGTTGCTTCTCTTTTAAGCCAGAGCTCTGGCTTTTTTTCTGCATATGTAGTGGCTGTATAAATGCACACCACTGAAGCTGTAAGTTTGTAACCCTAGCTAACTGTTTCATACAATGTGGCATATGTAAACTGGCAATTGCTGAAGACAATGAGGAAATACAGAGCAAAGAAGTAAGGGTATGTCTACACTACAAAGTTAATTCGAACTAACGGACATTAGTTCGAATTAACTTTGATAGGCGCTACACTAGCGCTCCGCTAGTTCGAACTTAATTCGAACTAGCGGAGCGCTTAGTTCAAACTAGGTAAACCTCATTTCACGAGGACTAATGCCTAGTTCGAACTAGTGGGAGGCTAGCCCTTCCCAGCTTGCCCTGCTGGCCACTCTGGGCACCACCAGGCAAACTCTACTGCCCCCCTCCCGGCCCCGGAGCCCTTAAAGGGGCACGGGATAGCTACAGTGTTTGTGCCAGTTGCAAGCCTGCCAGCACCGTGCCAGCAGACCCTGCACCTGACACCCCATGAGCCAGCCACCCGATGCCCCCCAGCGACCAGCCTGGCGGCTCCCAGGAGCCTGCCCGGGGCCGCAAGAGGAGGGCACCCGCGTGGTCTAGTGTGGAGATCGTGGACCTCATCCAGGTTTGGGGGGAAGCTTCCAATGTCCATGATCTCCGCACTAACCACAGGAAGTAGGAATAAGAGATCCTCTGGAATAGGGCTTTATTCCGGAGGATCGGGCCAGTCTAGACGCTTTTTTCCAGCTTTTCCCCAAGCCGGAAAAAAGCGGCGGGATATTTAAATTCCCCGCAGATTTCCCTATTCTGAAGTTTAAAATTAGCATGCCCCTTTCGGAAAAGGGGCCAGTGTAGACGTAGCCAAAGAGTTTTCCCATTCTCAGTAAAACTGGGATTAGAACCTTGATTTTTTTTTTAGCTGAAATTTCTGTTACCAAAGTTGGCCTGTAAGATCTACAAACTCTAGTGTTTTCCCACCCTTTGCCTGCCTAATTTTCGGGGGGAACTAATTCCAGCTTTTTTTCTTTAAAGGAAGTTTCCACCCTGTTTGCTGTGGACAGAATCTTTTAGAATGTATGTTAATGTAGTAGTGAGGGTGAAAGTTAGCTGGTACTGTCCTCAGGGGAACCATAACACATATGAGTTTAACATATAGCCCATGAAAGCCAAATCTGAATTATATGGGTTCACACCCATGTCTAGTTTTGTGCTTTCTTTAGGTACTAGTGTAATAGTAAAGGGTGTGCTTTGTGGCCAGGTTCAGAACCCATGCAACTTTGCTTAAGCCAGTCTCCTTGGTGCTTATGATTATACAGTTCATTGCAATAGAGGTATACCCAATACTTACTTTTGTTCATGGAAGTGCTGTAATGCAGTAGGTGCTTTTTTCAGACATGCAAGGATGAAAGGTCTGTTCACTGAGGCACTCACAGTCTACAGATCAATGGACTTGGGGGAAGCAGGACAACGAGCACAGATTTTGTTGGTACAAGCTATTCTGGTTCACTGAAAGCAGGATAATTAGTGGTTTCTCCAGAGACTTAAATGTGGTCAGGGGGCCTTGCAGATGAGCTCAGGGAACTTATACAGGTTGAACCTCTCTAGTCCGGCATACTCTGGTCCAGCAACATCTGTGGTGCAGCATGATTTGAGTGAGCTGGATGTTCACTTATCATGGGTGTGGCCAAATTTCCCACAGTCCCATAAAGTTTGTTTACAGCCACCAGTCCTGGCTCTCAGTGTTCAGTGCTGTTATTTAGCTCTAATTTACCCCACATTTCGTCTAAGAGCCCACTAAGCAGTGGAAGTGCTGCTAATGCTGCTAGATAATATTGACCTCCCATGGTTTGGCACTGGTCAGGTCCTGAGGGTGCCTGACTAATGATGATCAACCTGTACCATGCACAGGGGACCACATGGCAAGACAGTCCTTTTATTGTAGATAAAATAAAGTCACCCTTTTCTGGCACTGGTCTGGCACTGGCTCTGAAAGCTGCATTTAAACATAATTTGTAGGTTCCTTTGGAATGTGCCAGGTTGTACCAAATAAGTATTTGAAAGAAAGATATCCTGGGAAGAGACCCACTGACCCTCCCAGAAAGAATATTATTACCAATCCCCTCTACTCTGTGGACTAGAACTTCAAACACAAACAGCCCTCCCAGATCCGTGGGATGAGAAGATGTGTCTGCTCAAACAAGCAAGTATGCACCCAGGATTTATGTGGGCTGTGCAGATGGTGTTGAAGACAGCCTCACGGCATCATCATTTCTATTTTATAGTGAACTAGCTAGAGTCTGGAGCATGGGTACACTATAGCTAGCATGGGTACACAAGCTGTCATTCGCACCCCCAGGTGCAGTGTAGGGGTTTGTCTAGACTACATGGCTCCATCGATGGAGCCATGTAGATGAGGCAGGATGACAAAGGGAAAAGAAATGGCGATTTAAATAATCACCGCTTCATTCAAATCAAAATGGCCGCCGTGCTGTGCCGATCAGCTGTTTGTCGGCACAGCGCGGCAGTCTAGACGGGGATCTGCCGACCCCAGAACACTGTGTCGGCAGATCCTTTATGCCTCGTGAATCAAGTCCCAAACAGCATGGGACTTGTGCATGCAGGGTAGTGTGGTTGGTTTGGTTTTGGGTATGCTGCTGTGTGGTTAGATAAGAGAAGACGACAAAAGTGCATCTGGTACTTGGAGCCCCAGAGCAGCTGAGCAGTCACTCCACGGCCCAGCTGAGGAGGTAGGTGGGAGGCAAATTCTTGATGTGCACCCATGTAGTCGTGTACCTTAGAAGGAACCCTGGCCAGAATGAAATTTTGACCTTTGAGTCCTGCAGACTTTCACAATCCTCTGAAGAGGAAAGTCACGTCATACAGCCTGTGCTGCAAGTAGGAAAAAAACATTCTCCTGTTCTGAATTTTGTATCTCTGAGAGAAAGATTTCCCTGGCTTCTCTGGAGGACTCTTACCAACTAGAAGGATTCATGACAGTATTTGTCAGCTCCTCCACTGTGGCTGCATCGCCCCTTCCAACACTCAGTGGTTTGACTTGCTGCACATGTTGGCGGTAGTGATGTGGTGTGAAGTTATTCTGGTAAGCAATCTTTAATGAGCTAAGAATTGCCTCTAAGCTTACAATGCACTCCGTGGGCTTCATTATGTCAAGAGTCAGTTTCTTCTGCAAAGGCTTCATGATCGTGTGCTCATAAGCTAGAGCAACTAGTTAGCAATCCACGGTATTTAAACTGGTATTGGCATTAAAACCACACTGGATCAATGCCTTTGCTGAACCCATTCACCCTACCAGGTGGACTATATTTGTTTGCCAACACTGCAGCAGTGATGTGCAATTTTGGATCAATGGGAATCAGCACTGCTCAGACTGTAAGAAATGACTGCTTCCCCCAGCAGTGACAGTCGAACGAAAGCATGTTCTGTGTTTTTTGGTCTCCTGCTTCTCCAGGTAAAATCAATGGGAGTCTGGCTCCATTTTAACTAATTGATCTTCCTGTATGTTCTGGGGAAATGGCTGCTTCTATGGAGTAAATTCAGCACCACTCACTACCCAAGACCTGTTTGCGTCCATATGCATTTATCGCTAATTGTGCTGCCTGGTGCATTCTGACAGAGATGGAGCAGAGTCAATAGTACCCTAGGAGTTTTCTGATGTGAGGAATGTCAGTTCTGTGGTGGATCAAATTCTTTTTACAGCTGACTTAGAGAAAGAGGGACAGGTAATGGGGGAAAATCAGAGTTGTGTCCAAATAATCTAACTAAATTGGATATAGTAGCGGTCAAGCTGCTCAAGTAATTACCTAGGGTTCTGGAAGGGTTTATACAGTCCACACGGAATTCAGTGCAGCCACAGCTTCGCTGCTCCCAGGACTGGCACTGTCTACGTAAAAGCTAGCTCAGGGATGCTGCACTCATGCACCATGATAACAGAGTAGATATACCCTAAGCATAATCCTGTGATATTCTATCCAATCCGTCACAGAGTTATGGGACGGGACCCTGGCAAGGTTTGGGTTTGGCTTGGATAAGCATCCACCAGAAGGGAAAAAGGTCTAAAATAGCTGGGTCTTCAGAGCAAATGAGTTTTAGCCCTGATGTGGATAGTTCCATTCTTCCAGGGGTCATGCAGCTGCTCAAGGAGGTCATAATCACTCACAGTGAGGTGACCTTGTTGTGGCTTCAGAAGTGGTGATCTTTGAATTTGCCCAAGTCTTCACCGGGAAGGCAGTGAAGAGAATAGAACACGAGTGATTATGCTGCCCGAGGTTGGTGCTGTGATATGCTGAGAAAAGGGTTTCTTTAAGGCTAGCAATTTCCCACATCAGCTCAATGAATTACAACAATCAAGTTCAGTGATGCCATGAATGGGAGGACTACAGCGGCTAAATTTGAATGCAGTAGGTTGTCTCCTCACCAACCTCTGCTCAGTCTTATCAGGATTCAGAATCAGCCAGCTGTTCTTCTTCTAGGTGGTTATCTCAACCAGTCACGAATTTAGTTGGGAGTTGGTGCTCATTGCATCTGACATGAAGGTGGCAGAGAGAGAGATGTCATCCATGTGTTGTAGCTTGGATTAAATTGCCACCAATAAAGTCTCCTCCTGAAACACCATACCAATGTTAAACAGGATGAGAGGGAGAATGAATCTCTGTGGGATTTCATAGGTGAGGGCTGTGGAGGTGGAGAAGCCCAGCATGATTTCCTTAGTGATCCTAGAAGAAAGGACTGAAATCATCTTGGTGTGACTTTAGCCCTTTACCACGTCTCAGAGGCTGGACAGCAGCATGCCGTGGTCTGCTGTATCAAATGCTGCAAAGGTCCAGAAATAGAAGCATCTGTCTCTGATCCTTGTCCATACCTGGGAGATCATTAGTGTTTAGACAGTACTAAGTACTTAGGCATCTTTGTGTTCTGTGTTTGTACATCGCCTAGCACAGTGGGGATCCTACTCCATGAAAAAGGCTCCTAAGCACTACAGTAATGCAAATAATTAAAGCAGTGTTTCCAGTGCAATCTCTGTTCCAGGTCCTGGCTTGAAGATTGGTTGGGTGGGCTCTAAACCACCAGCAGTGCCTAGGTGGAACTGAGCTTTTCAGTTAGCATGCGCAGGAATGGGAAGCTTGGTTGGTTCTGCTGAGCAGTGGTTTCTTAGGTACTGTTCAAATAATGGTATTAATTGAGGAAGTCCATTGACTGGCTCCCTCAAAGGAGTTGCTGAGAATACATCTTGGGAGGGGTCCCAGCTAGTCTAAAACAGATTCTCATTTTACACTCTTTCACTCCTTGAGAAAGAGAGATCAGAGTCCCAGGCAAGTTTTCCTGCAGTACTTCTAGAACTTCCTATTCTACAAAAAGGGCTGAATGAGGAGACAGAGGGTATAATGTTATCGAGTCTCTGTCTGATGTATGGTCTGTTTTACCCAAGAAGCAGTCATGGATGTGGATACCTTTTTTTTTTTTTTTTAAAGAAGTAGGCTGATAAATTATCACAGTGGGAAGTGCTGGGTTCTGGAGCTGAGCAGAGGCTTTCTGTGTGAAAAAGACAACTTACACTCAAGGAGCATGATTTAGAAACTACCATAATGGACAACTGGGTTCTCGTTGCGGTTCCCTCAAAGCTTCATTGGAACCTGTCTGTGTTTCCTGCCATATACTTATTTTTCTTTCCTCCCATTTCAGTTATAAGCCATTAATGACCCAAAAGACCAGTGATGCCTATGAGGAGGATGCTGTGCAGCAGAGGTGGCGAAGACTGTGCAGTTGTAGTCATTCTGATGATGCTTGTTTGTAGAGGTCACTTCCTATTCCGTGTGTTTCTACTGGAAAGAATGAAGGGAGAAATGAGATTGCATAGCTCCCCACACAGCCTTTTAAACAGTCATAGAGCTTGTGAACTTGGTGCTGCAGTGCAAACTCAAAGAGTATGAATTTAGTTCACACTGTTGGCAGGAACTAACAGGTACCTAAGTTGCATTAACATTTTTAATGTGAACTAAGTACCTGTTAGTTCATGCCACCAGGGACTATACAGAGCAGTTAGGGTATCCTCACTGCTATATTCTTATTATTAGAGCATGGAATTACTATTTGTCTCGGCTTGAGAAAGCCCTGTTCAGGTTGATTTAGTTGGAATTGGTCCTGCCTAGAGCAGGGGGCTGGACTTGATGACCTTCTGAGGTCTCTTCCAGTTCTATGGTTCTATGATTCTATGATACTATCCATAGAGATTCTATAGAACATTGTGGTTCATTTAAAATTTTTACTTAATTTGACTCTATATTTTCTTTCACGTATAGTGCCACTCCCCCATCTGCACGTCCTGTTCTGTCCTTCGGACACATACTCTGGTATGACTTTGTCCCATTAATTGTCCTCATTCCACCAAGTTTCTGTGATGCCTATTGTATTGATATCCTTTTTTAATATGAGGCACTCTAGTTCAGCCCTCTTATTATTTAGACTTCTGGGATTTGTGTATAGCACTTTAAAAATGTGCCACTATTTATCTGGCTACCATTTCCTGATGTTTTAGACACTCTTTCACTTGATTGTTTCTCATCTGATCTTACCCATACTTTATCATCAAAGAGAGGCCTACTCTAACTAATTTGTAGCTTGGGTAGACATGTACATGCTAGCTTTGACCAAGCTAGCATGCTAAAAGTAGAAGTGTAGCCATTCCTATGGAGGGGCTAGCTGCCCCAGGTATGTGCCTAGTGGCTTGGGCAGGACTGTACTTAGGATGTCTAGTGCATCCTGCTGCCTGTGCCATTATGGCTGCACTTCTGTTATCAGAATGTTAGCTCACTCAAAGCTTGTGGTGGTATCTCTATGCAAGCTGGGAATTACATGCCCAGCTCTAAGTGTAGACATACCCTCAGTGATATTTCATGCAGAGTTTTTTCCCAAGAATACCCCAACTATGGGGCAATATGTTACAAAGCACAGAAGATTCAAAATGGCCTTTCCTCTAACACAACTCCAGTGTGCTCAATGACAATCTAGTTAAATACTTGATACCACAAGTAGGGAATGTAACGTCATCTTAGAATAATCGAATCCTAGAATCCTAGAACTAGAAGGGACCTCGCGAGGTCATTGAGTCCAGTCCCCTGCCCTCATGGCGGGACCAAGCACTGTCTAGATCATCTCTGACAGATTATCATCTTTCTTTTGAGTCTTCTCCTCTATGTGGAGAACTCAGTCATTATATTACTCTGAGCACATCTGGGAGGATTTTTAATAATTATAAAATACAGAGACTTAGAGCTGGTGCTGCTAACACAGTGGTAGGTGATCTGTGGGCCCATAGGCTGCATGTGGCCCATCAGGGTTCTATGTGTGGCCCGCGAGACATTTTATTTACCATTGCCCATGCACAGGGTTGCCAGATTCTACTAGTTTCCATCTCCATAGATTTTTTTCTCTACCAATATTAAAGTGACACCAAGTAAAACAAGGACATTTGAAGTGAGGTACATATTGATTGCACAGAATGTTGATTGAGAGAGCCATGTTCTCTGTCTGTATCCAATCAAAGCCTGGGCAATCTGCACACCCCACAAATTCTATGTATGCAAACTACCTTGTCCTGTTCTTGGTACAAAAATTGTCTGCTAGACTATGACGACTAGAAACACTTGGGCTTTTAACCTAACCCACACATTTTAAAAAGTCAGTATCTAGAGGTAGATTCCTAAACCAATACTTTGTATTTAAAGGCTGATGCTCAGGGGTGGAGTTATAGGTGCTTAATTCTTTGGAGGAACAAGTCACTTATGTTATCTAAATTCATATTTAGGCATCTAACTTCAGACATAGTTTATTTTGAAATAGCATGTCTATACTTCAGGGAAACCTCAAAATTAGTCCAAGGCAAGCTTCCCTAATGTAGACCTGCTATCTTGATTTAGAGATCCAGGAGGAATAACTTAGAATGGTCCTGGTGAGTGGCTATTTCAAATTAGCAGAAGTAGAGCATCTATACATGCCTTATTTCAAAATAGCTATTTTGGAATAGGTGTTATTCTTCATAGAATGAGGTTTGCAGAGGTTGGAATAAGCCGTCCGTTATTTTGAAATTATTTCAAAATAACGGAATTGCTGTGTAGATGCTCGTATAGTTATTTTGGAATAACGGCTGTTATTCCGAAATAATGCTATGTAGACACACCGTAAATGTCCTCTTTCAATCTTTCTAAAATCCAAGGGTTTTATAAGGAAACCCACTGCCATGTCTATATTGAATGCTTTTATGTGTCCTAGCAATGCTGGCATAACCCATAAGTCTAGATGTAGCCTAAAGTGATGGAAGGATGTTCCATTGCTGTAGGAACTCCACGTATGCAAGAGACAGTAGTGAGGCCAATGGAAGCAGTCTCTGTCAACCTAGTTTCATCAACACTGGAGATTATTTTGGCATAGCTACAATGCTAAGAGATCAGGATTTCTCCACACCTGTGAGCATTATAGCTAAATTTTAAGTGTAGATTAGGCCTAATATTAACAGGACAGGATTATCCCTTGGGACCAAGTGTAATTGTTCTGGACCAGCTCACCAACTAGATGAAATAGTCCACTACTGTGGGAGTAACTTTATAACTAGAGGTCACACAATACTTTGTGCTTCTTCATTGCCTTTCAATCAAGGATCTCAGTGCTTTACAAAGGATGATAAGTTATTGCCAGTCATTTCACAGTTGAGGCAGCAAAGTAGTGATGGAGTGAGGCTGGTATGCCAATGCAAAAGTGGCTCCTTTGGGAAGGTGGAGTGTTACACGAGAATTTGCTCTGACAGGGAGGTCAATCAGTTCACCTTGCCTGAGTCCCACTGCAATGTGTGGGTTTTCTCTTATTCTTGCCAGAGTCCACTGGTCCTGGTGTCCAGGGGGCTTGGAAACCCTCTCAGGGATTGTTGGTAGAAGAACTCAGGCCTACCTGCTCCATTGAGTTTCATCTCAAGGCCCTTACGCTAGCTAGGAAGAATTGAGACTCAACAGCTCTTGCTGTGCCCTGAGCTCCATCTTACCTGCTCTGGTTTCTGCAGGCTTTTTAGCCTGTTGGTATGGATGTCCCTTCTCAGCATGCTGTCTCTGAGCAGCTTCTCAGCATCTTACTGCCAGGAGTTCCTTTCTCCAGCCCACTTTTTCCTCTGGCATCTGCCCCACCTCTCTATTTCCCATCTCTTTTATTCTCCTCAGCTGCCATGAGTCTGCCATTCAACGTTGGCCAGCAGTACCTGCATTAGCCCTTTGCTTGCAGGGACAGGACAGTATATCCACCCCTTGGAACACTGCCAAGGTGGTCACAAAGCCAGGAATAGAACTCCCATGTTCCCACTTCCTTGCTCTATTGGACACTGCTGCCTCAGTATCTACTGTACATGCAGTCAAATGCATTGGAAACAGCTACCAATGGATCACAACTGCATTGTGGGAACAATCTGGTGTTCTGCAAACCAAAACTGTGAACATCAAGAGAAAGCACTGGGGAGTCTAAATGGAGTCCAGTCATTTCAGAGCCTATCCTTAGTCAAACAGCACCTAATTGTGCTGGTATGTGGTGTCCCCTTCTTTTTATACAGCCTTAAATAAACAGTGGATGATAAACTCCAGCAATGCCTCTTATGTTGTTAGAAACAAGTCAGTTTTTGAGGCTGCGGATTCTTAAATCCTAGATTACAAACACTCGTGTCAAGAGATTCAAATTGGGATTGCAATGCACAGTAACATTAAATATAAATATTTAAGGCTGCTAGTGTTTAAAAAAATTCTGAAGAAAAGCTATTTCTATCTCAACCGCCAGGTGGTACTGTTAGTTAAAATTCGGAATGATCATGTACAGTATATCTTGCTATAGTACAGATTTATTGACCTGAATGTAAATCTTCCCTAACACAACACATTTAATTAAAAAAAAATGTTTGTATGTTCAGTCGGTCTATAGACTTTGTAGGAAGGTGAGACACTAAGGCAAGCAACCAAAGGTTATTTAATGGTTCATTTTGAGAACCTACCTAGCAAAAGACAAGGGGGGAAGCAAAGCCCTGATGACTCTGTGTATTATGGAGCATTGAGACCACTTGGCAGGTTTTCCTAATTTATCTTGCATTCTCCTCACAATTTCCAATGTGGAGCTTTCCAGTTTGTGCACTGCCGCTAGTGATGCAGTGCAAAGCTGGAAACCTTGGAAATCTCACATCCTGAATACTAATGGGAACTTAAAGGGGAATAAAGGATCTCCATCCCCCTCCCTCCAACTTCCAAATGATCAGCATGAAGACAGCTGATGAAGAACAACGCTATTGTAAAATCCCCTTTCTCATAAATCACATCCCTAAGCACCCGCCAGAATCAATGTTCCTTCAGAGGTACCCAGTGCACGGACAGAGGGATGTAGGCAGATATCCATGTTACTTATGGATCTGATATGTTCAAGGAACCCGTAGAAAAAATGTTTTTATGAAACACTTCCAAAATGCAAAGAGAAAGGATGCAAACTATTGCTCTGATCCTGCAAAGAAGCTGAGCACAAACAAGGTGCTGAACCGTTCTGATTCCTGTTACCTTTGGTGGGAGCTGACTGCATTTGTCCTCTCACAAGATCACACCCTATATTGGGAAGTCACTGATCTGTGGTCTCTACAGACATGAGGTGTCACATGCTGGTGTTAATAAGATCAACCAATGAACTAGTAGAGAGGAGAACAGACTAAAGAATGCTCACTCCCTGCTGTGCTAATTTTCTGATGTTGAGAGAAGGCTGAAAATAAAACCTGAACACGACTGAACACTCTTAGTCCAGGTTACCACATTCATGTCTGCTGCCGGCAGCAATGCCAGTGAATCGCTTTGAAATAAACAGGCTCGCTCCTCATTTGTTTCTCTGTCAATATGATGATTCGAACTAGATTTCCTTCTGTTTGTGTTTGCTGCTTGTCCATGCTGACAAAACATGCGTAGTTTGTAGCTCCCTTGTTTCAGCTGGCTGCTATTCCATTTTAATGCAGGCGCTTCATCGGAGGTCATTTAGTCAGTATGTTGCTGAGCTATTTACAAATATGAGCTGATGAATATTTCATAGCTGTTCACCAGGAATTCTGTTGAAGCATAGCTTCATGGCAATATGTCAGTAAGCGATGCGTTCAACCTGAAGTTATTTCCTTGTTGCTTTTTTTTTATCAGGTGTACTAATTACAGAGGTTGGGAGAAAGGAATTAGTTTTTTTTTAAATATAGGAAATCCTTTCATTTTCACTTTCTCCTGGGCTTGGGGCTGGCTATCCCTTAAGTAAGCACCACTCAAAGGAGGAGTCTCTTTAAACAGGCTAGATAAAATGAGCAGTCATTCTCTTTTCTAAGGTCTAGTCTCTGTTCTGGGTTTGTTCCTACATCTCTGTGCACATTGGAAGGCGATAATGCTGGACTCTAAAATTAAGCCCTAGTCTATACCAAGGGTGACATTTCAGGAGACCAGGGTCTGAGGTGGAACTACAGTTGTGCGTACTATGAGGCTGCTCGCCTTTCTTCCCCTTCCCCTCATGATCAGGGAGTGATGGGAAGGGAAACAGCTTGCAGGCATTCCTCTGCCTCTTGGTTCATGAGGGAAGGGTACAGAGAAGTAAGCATTGCTCTTCTCTGGACCTTTTCCAATTTGTCCACATCTTTCCTGAAATGTGGCACCAGAACTAGCCACAGTACTCAATTGAGACATAATCAGCACAAAGTAGAGTGAAAGAACTACTTGTGTCTTGCTCACAACACTCCTGTTAATACAGCCTAGAATGATGTTTGCTTTTTTTTGCAACATTATCATATTCAGCTTGTAGTCCACTATGACTCCTAGATCCCTTTCTGCAGTATTCCTTCCTGGACAGTCACTTCCCCATTCTATATAAGTGAGACTGATTGTTGTTTCCTAAGTTTGCATTTGTCCGTACTGAACTTCATCCTATTTACCTCAGACCATTTCTCCAATTTGTCCAGATCACTTGGAATTTTAAACCTATCCTCCAAAGCATTTGCAACCTGTTCCAGCGTGCTATCATCTAAATTGTTGTTGAAGATATTGAACAGAACAGATCCCAAAACTGATCCCTGTGGAACCCCACTCATTATGCCCTTCCAGCATGGCTGAACCATTGATAACTACTCTTTGGGAATGGTTATCCAACCAGTTATGCACCCACCATATAGTAGCCCTATCTAGGTTGTATTTCACTAGTACAGCATTTCTCAAACTTTTGAGGCTCCGGAGCCCTTTACATGTGTAAAAATTTATGCGGAGCCCCAGCGGTTCACTGATTGTATGTGTTGCACCTATCGATGTTTCCAGTTTTTCAACCTCGTGGAGCACCTGGAGATGTCTCTTGGAGCCCTGGGGCTCCGCGGAGCACAATTTGAGAAACACTGCAGTAGTATATTAAGAAGGTAACGCAAGACTGTATCAAATGCTTTTCTAAAGTCTAGGTATACCACATCTACTGCTTCCCTCTTATCCACAATGCTTGTTATCCTATCAAAGCTATCTGGTTGGTTTGACATGATTTGTTCTTCACAGATCCATACTGTTACTTATCATCTTATTATCTCTATATGTTTGCAAGTGGATTTATTAATTATCTACTCCATTATCTTTCCCGGTACAGCAGTTAAGCTGATTGGTCTATATAATTCCCTAGTTGTCCTTATTCCTCTTTTTTATGGATAGCCACTATATTTGTCCTTTTCCAATCTTCTGGAATCTCCCTGTATTCTATGACTTTTAAAAGATAATAGCCGACCCCAACCCTGGACAGACAGTTCTCAGGGGTGCCCCGCTTGCAAAGCAGTCCTGGCTTGGAGTGCCCGGACTACCCACGCTGGGCACATCACAGCACTCGGCCATCAGCCCGGCTGCACTTGCCGCAGGCTGCCATCTGGGGAGAGGGGGCAATTGGGGGGCTGCAGGAGAGGTTCCACCCCTAGAAGCCCGCAGAGCCAGCCCAGTCCTCCCCATCGGGGGCACATACCCCATTCCTCCCTCACCTCCTTTCACTTACCCCTCCATAGCCCCCCTTTCTGATGTACAAAATAAAGGACAATTGTGTTCAAAAATAGAATCTCTCTTTATTGAACAAAACTGGGGGAGACTGGGAAAAGGAGGTGAGAGAGGGGAAGAGAGAGGGTGGGAGAGGGGAAGGCAACTACAATGATGAGGGGTTTGGAACAAGTCCCATATCAAGAGAGGGTAAAGAGACTGGGACTTTTCAGCTTAGAAAAGAGGAGATGGAGGGGGGATATGATAGAGGTCTATAAAAGCACGAGTGGGGTAGAGAGGGTGCATACAGAAAAGTTCTTCATTAGTTCCCATAATAGAAGGACTAGAGGACACCAAAGGAAAGGAATGGGTAGTAGGCTTCAAACTAACAACAGAAAGTTGTTCTTCACAAAGCAAATAGTCAACCTGTGGAACTCCTTGCTGCAGGAGGCTGTGAAGGATAGAACTAGAACAGAGTTTAAAGAGAAGTGAGATCAGTTCATGGAGGTTGGGTCCATGGAGTGGTATTAGCCAGGGGGTAGGAGTGGTGTCCCTGCCCGAAGTTTGTGGAAGCCTGGAGAGGGATGGCACGAGACAAATGGCTTGGTCACTGTCTTTGGTCCATCCCCTCCAGGGTCCCTAGGGTTGGCTGCTGTCGACAGACAGGCTACTGGGCTAGATGGACCTTTGGTCTGACCCAGTACGGCCATTCTAAGCTCAGGGCTCAGGGTCGGGGGTCTCAGTGGACCACCTTGATTTTCATGCAAACCTGCTCCTGGGTGACCAGGCTGGCAGCTCTCTTGCCCTAGACGGCCGCTTTCCTGTGCCTAGTGCGGAGGTCGTGGACGAGGTCCACGATGTCCACACTAGACCAGGCGGGTGCCTGCCTCTTGCGGTCCTGGGCAAGCTCCCGGGAGCCGTCAGCCTGGTCCCAGGAAGAGGGGGAGGTCTGGGGGGCATCGGGTGGCTGGCTCGAGCTGTGCCAGGTGCAGGGTCTGCTGGCTGGGTGCTGGCAGGCTTGCACCTGGCACGGGCACCGTAGCCAGCCCGTGCCCCTTTAATGGGTCCGGGGCTGGGAGTGGGGCAGAAGAGTTTCCCTGGTGGTGCCCAGAGTGACCACCAGGGAAAGCTGGGGAGGGCTAGCCTCCCACTAGTTCGAATTAAGGGGCTACACAGCCCTTAATTCGAACTAGTAAATTCGAACTAGGCTTAGTCCACGTACAATGAGGTTTACCTAGTTCAAACTAAGCGCTCCGCTAGTTCGAATTAAGTTCGAACTAGAGGAGCGCTAGTGTAGCGCCTATCAAAGTTAATTCGAACTAACGTCTGTTAGTTCGAATTAACTTTGTAGTGTAGACATACCCTCAGATATTTCCTCAGTCAGCTCCTTGAGTATTCTGCATTGAATTTCATCAGGCCCTGATGACTTGAAGACATCTAAATTGTCTAAGCAATTTTTATCTTTTCCTACATTAGCTTCTGAACCTATTCCATTTTCAATTGTATTCACTCTGTGAGCCGTCCAATCACCATCGGCCTTCTTGGTGAAAACTGAAACAAAAACATCATTAAGCACCCCCACTACTTCCACTTTTCCATTATTGTTTTCCCCCTCTTCATTGAGTAATGGGCCTACCATGTCCTTGGTCTTTTTTTTGTTTTGTTTCTAATATATTTGTAGAATGTTTTCTTGTTACCCTTTTCTCTAGCTAATTTGAGCTCATTTTGTGCCTTGGCCAGGGCGCTATTTCAGATTTTGATGGGGGATGGGAGGAACATGACCTGTGCTCAGTACAAGCCAAGCACCAAATGGGGGGAACCAACCCCATCTGCCCCCCCCCCCCCCCACACACACATCATCTCTATCCAGGGGCTACTAAGGCATTGGAAAACTCTACTTTTTTGGCAGACAGCTTAGCAATTAGCTGACAGGAGCACTGTATCTAATTCCAATATAAAAGAAAGAAAATTAAATAAATATTAGACCCACTCAGCTCTAACACTTACATATTCTGACATCTTGTGGCAAGTCACTTATGGGACACTGGTTAGCCTTAAAATTTTAATGTGTATTCTTACTTTGTTACTATCTCTATGGAGAGAGAGAGAGAGAGACCCATCAAGACTCCTGGTCTCTCTCTCAGCTCTGGAAGGTGAGTGGGGTGTAGTGGGTTACAGCAGTAGGCAGATACATTTCAACTGTATATTAAAACGTCAGAATGACCGTACTTAGTCAGATGAACAGTCCTCCTAGCCCTCCATTCTGTCTTCCAACAGTGGCCAATGCCAGGTGCTTCAGAAGGAATAAACAGACCAGGCAATCATCATGATCCATCCCCAGTCGCCTATTTTGTTTGTTTGAAATCTGCTGTGTATAAATTTAATTGGGTCATCTTCTTGTGTTATGTTGGCGAAGGACTGAATAACATTTCCTTATTCTATTTTACCGCACCATTCATGATTTTCTAGACATCTAACATATCCCCCCACCCTTTAGTCATTTCTTTTCCAAGCTGAAAAGTCCCAATCTTGTTAGTCTCTCCTCACATGGAAGCTGTTCCTTACCCCCTAATCATTTCTCTTACCCTTTCTGTATCTTTTCCAAGTCCAATACATCTTTTTTTTAGATAGGGTGACCAGATCTGCATTCAGTATTCAAGATGTGGGCATACAATGACCTTATGTAGCGGCAATATGGTATTTTGTGGTCTTATCTGTTCCTTTCCTAATGAGTCCCAATATTCTGTTTTTAGTTTTTAGACTACCACTGCACATTGAGCAGATGTTTTCAGGGAACTATTCACAAGATTCCAAGTTCTCTTTCTTGAGTGATAACAGATATTTTAGACCCCATCATTTTGTATCTATTGTTAGGATTATATTTTTCCATGTGCATTACTTTTCACTTAGCAACATTGAATTACATGTGCCCTTGTGTTGCCCAGTCACCCAGTTTCCTGAGAAGTTTATCAGCAGTGATCCAAATGGAGGTGAATGCCTGGCTGCGAGGATGGTGTCGCCAGGAGGGCTTTGGCGTCCTTGACCACAGGGTGCTCTTCCAGGAAGGACTGCTTGGCGGAGATGGAGTTCACCTTTCCAGGAGCGGGAAGGCCTTGTTTGGACACAGACTGGCTAACCTTGTGAGGAGGGCTTTAAACTAGGTTTGACGGGGACAGGTGAGCAAAGCCCACAGGTAAGTGCTGAATGTGCGGGACTGGGAGACGGGTTGGAAATGGGGGGGACTACGGCCTATAATGGCAAGGAGAAAGGAGGATCAGGGCACAACAGGGAGGCAAGATCAAATCAGTATCTTAGATGCCTATATACAAATGTGAGAAGTATGGGTAATAAGCAGGAAGAACTGGAATTGCTAACAAATAAATACAACTATGATATCATTGGTATTACAGAAACCTGGTGGGATGGGACGCATGATTGGAATGTTGGTATGGAAGGGTACGGCTTGCTCAGGAAGGACAGACAGGGAAAAAAGGGAGGAGGGGTTGCCTTGTATATTAAAAATGTACACACTTGGACTGAAGTGGAAATGAACGTAGGAGATAGCTGTGTAGAGAGTCTCTGGGTTAAGCTAAAAGGGGTAAAAAATGAGGGTGATGTCTACTACAGGCCACCTAGCCAGGTGGAAGAGGTGGATGAGGCCTTTTTTAAACAATTAACAAAACTATCCAAAGCCCAAGATTTGGTGGTGATGGGGGACTTCAACTACCCAGACATATGTTGGGAAACTAACACAGCGGGGCACAGGCTATCCAATAAGTTTCTGGACTGCATTGGAGACAACTTTCTGTTTCAGAAGTTTGAAAAAGCTACCAGAGGAGAAGCTGTTCTGGATTTGATTTTAACAAATAGGGAGGAACTAGTTGAGAACTTGAAAGTGGAAGATAGTATGGGGGACAGTGATCATGAAATAATAGAGTTCATGATCTTAAGGAAAGGTAGAAGGGAGACCAGCACAATTGAGGTAATGGATTTCAGGAAGGCAGATTTTGATAAGCTCAGAGAACTTGTAGGTAAGGTCCCATGGGAAGCAAGACTGAAGGGAAAAACAACTGAGGAGAGTTGGAAGTATTTCAAAGGGACGTTGTTAAGGGCCCAAAAGCAAACAATTCCGCTGTGTAGGAAAGATAGAAAATATGGCAAAAGACCAGCTTGGCTTAACAAGGAGATCTTGCATGAACTCAAAATAAAAAAGAAGTCCTATAAAAAATGGAAACTAGGACAAACAACAAAGGATGAATATAGGCAAGCAACATGGGAATGCAGGGGCAAGATTAGGCAAAGGCACAAAATGAGATCAAACTAGCTACAGGCATAAAGGGAAACAAGAAGACCTTTTATAAATACATTAGAAGCAAGAGGAAGACCAAGGACAGGGTAGGCCCACTGCTCAGTGAGGAGGGAGAAGCAGTAACAGGAAACTTGGAAATGGCGGAGCTGCTCAATGACTTCTTTGTTTCGGTCTTCACCGAGAATTCTGGAGGTGTGCCTAATGTAGTGAATACAAGCAGAGAGAGGGTAAGTTTAGAAGATAGGATACACAAAGAACAAGTTAAAAATCACTTAGGAAAGTTAGATGTCAGCAAGTCACCAGGTCCTGATGAAATGCATCCCAGGATACTCAAGGAGCTGATAGAGGAGGTATCTGAGCCTTTAGCTATGATCTTTGAAAAATCATGGAAGACAGGGGAGATTCCAGAAGACTGGAAAAGGGCAAATATTGTGCCCATCTATAAAAAGGGGAATAAGAACAACCCAGGAAACTACAGACCGGTCAGTTTAACGTCTGTCCCAGGGAAGATAATGGAGCAGGTAATTAAGGAAATCATATGCAAACACTTGGAAGGTAATAAAGTGATAGGGAATAGCCAGCATGGGTTTGTGAAGAACAAGTCATGCCAAACTAATCTGATAGCTTTCTTTGATAGGATAACGAGCCTTGTGGATAAGGAGAAGCGGTGGATGTCACATACCTAGACTTTAGTAAGGCATTTGATATGGTCTCGCATGATATTCTTATTGATAAACTAGGCAAATATAACTCAGATAGGGCCACGATAAGGTGGGTGCATAATTGGCTGGATAACCGTAGTCAGAGAGTTGTTGTTAATGGTGCTAAATCCTGCTGGAAAGGGATAACAAGTGGAGTTCTGCAAGGGTCTGTTTTGGGACCCGTACTGTTCAATATCTTCATCAATGATGTAGATATTGGGATAGAGAGTACGCTTATTAAGTTTGCAGATGATACCAAACTGGGTGGGGTTCCAACTTCTTTGGAGGATAGGGACATAATTCAAAATGACCTTAGCAAGTTAGAGAAATGGTCAGAGGTAAACAGGATGAAGTTTAATAAAGAGAAATGCAAAGTGCTCCACTTAGGAAGGAACAATCAGTTCCATACATACAAGATGGGAAGCGACTGTCTAGGAAGGAGCATGGCGGAAAGGGATCTAGGGGTCATAGTGGATCATAAGTTGAATATGAGTCAACAGTGTGATGCTGTTGCAAAAAAGCAAATATGATTCTAGGTTGTATCAACAGGTGTGTTGTAAGCAAAACTCATGAAATCATTCTGCCGCTCTACTCTGCACTAGTTAGGCCTCAGCTGGAGTACTGTGTCCAGTTCTGGGCGCCACATTTCAAGAAAGATGTGGAGAAATTGGAAAGGGTACAGAGAAGAGCGACAAGAATGATTAAAGGTCTAGAGAACATGACCTATGAAGCCAGTCTTCATGAACTGGGCTTGTTTAGTTTGGAAAAAAGAAGATTAAGGGGGGACATGATAGCGGTTTTCAAATATCTAAAAGGGTGTCACAAGGAGGAAGGAGAAAATTTGTTCCTCTTGGTTTCTGAGGACAGGACAAGGAGTAATGGGCTTAAAGTGCAGCAAGGGAGGTTTAGATTGGACATTAGGAAAAAATTCCTAACTGTCAGGGTGGTCAAATATTGGAATAAATTGCCAAGGGAGGTGGTGGAATCTCCCTCTCTGGAGATATTTAAGAACAGGTTAGATAGACATCTGTCAGGGATGGTGTAGACGGAGCTTGGTCCTGCCTTGAGGGTGGGGGGCTGGACTCGATGACCTCTCGAGGTCCCTTCCAGTCCTATGATTCTATGATTCTATGAAATGCAGATCCCTGCAGCACAACACTCATTCTTACTCTTCCCCTGCATCTTTTAAGTGGAGTACCCAGAAATGTTTACATGATGATCTAACGATCCTTGAGTCACCTGATTGACCAGACTTTTGTTGTTCTTAATCACCTTGTCTCCTTCTTTTTATGACAAATTTTCTGCCCCAAAGGCAAAGCTGCAAGCAGCTCAAACTCTGTTACATTTAAGACCTGCCTCTGGAATCAGGTCATGGGCATTAAGCAGACCTCAAGTATGAAATGCAGGGGGACGTACTGCCTCCTCCAGGCCCCCATAAATGGCACCTTTGGCCTTTCTAATTTTGCCCCTACATACTTTTGCTTGTATTCATTGTGTGTAACTTGACCTAGTTTCCACCTTTTGTAGGACCCTTTTTTGAATGAGAACAATCAAGATCTTCTGATTAAATCAAGGTGGTCTCTTGCCATACTTCCTATCTTTCCTACGCAGTGGAATAGTTTTCTCTTGCATCCTTAATAATGTCTCTTTGAAAAACTGGCAACTCTTTTCAATTGTTTTTCCTCTTAGACTTGCTTCCCATGGGATCTTACCTACCAACTCCCCGAGTTTGCAAAATTCTACCTTCTTGAAATGGAAGTTACTTATCTTGCTGTAAAATCCTAGTGGAGATAAAGTGCAGGTAGTTTTTACTCTGATGTAGCTAGGTGAGGTCTACAGCAGGTCATATGGTAGATGTAGTTTATTAACAGCTGCTTGAGTTTGCACAGAGCCTACAATAGATCTCAGAAGCATGAGCTGCACTGTTCATCTCCAAGGGTGTAAACTAGAATGCCTGATGATGATGATTTAAATGTCAACATTGTTGCTCAAATGGAAGAAGGGAAAGGGTGGGTGATACTATCAAGGGCTAGGAGCATTTCATTTTGACATTACAAGTGGATTGACTTGTCTAGACTTGAAATGCTACAGAGGCACATCCTGCAGCATTGCAGCAGTTCTGCACTTTAGTGCAGACATTACTTATGCTGACAGAGGGGGTTCGCCTGTTGCCACAGGTAATCCACCTCCTCAAGATGCAGTACTTAGGTCGAGGGAAGAATTTTCTGTTGGTTCAGATCTTGGAACCATGCTAATCTTGGAGTTAGCTATTCTGCTCATTGGTGTTGATTTTTCATACCCTTGAGAACATTTCTATCACTATTCTACATCCTTGAGAACATAGCTGGCTTGGCCTAACATTTTGGCGTAGAGCAGGATGTCACATTTCTCCAGTCAAAAAGAAGTCAAGCCAAAGGGATCCAGTTGGCCATCCTATGGCTGATCTACACTGAAAAGCTATGTGTCTCATTAGTTTGGATCTGGCTGGTCTACACTGTGGCGTTAGGTCAAAGTTATAATGTGTTTATCCATACTGCCAAGCTCTTTCCACCAACCTGAAAGGCTTGTAAAATTGATACCTGTGTTCCACTTCAGTGAGAAGCATAGCTCTAGAGTCAACCTTCCTGGGTTGAATTAGTGGTAGTGTAGACACACTGCTATTAATACAATGGGAATGGACCGCAGCAGGTGTCCACTGCACTTCAGCCAGGTACACAGGAAAAATCCTGGGAAGTTTTGAATTTCATATCCTTTTCGATCAGCACGGAGCGCTCACCAGCACAGCTGACAAACCATGCATGCCCAGGGCTGCAATTATGCCCCAGCAAGGAGCATTCAGGAGACACGAGATCTGGTGATCTGAACCAGTGGAAGAAATGCTGACAGAATCACACAGGACATGGGGGAGAAGGGACTACACCAAAGACACCCAATAATGCCACATGAAAATAAAGGTGCTCCAGTAATTGGTACTCCAAAGCTTTCCACTGATACCTCCCAGAAGCCTCAGACAGCCTCAGGCAACAATGAGAGGACATTGTGGAGGAGCAGTGGCAGATATAGGGCAGGGCGAGCAGGGCAGCTGTCCCGGGGCCCGTGCTTCAATAGGCCCCACGCATGTGCTACTACCTGGTTGTGGCTGTGGCACATGTGCAAAATTGTGCTGCCCTGGGCCCCACGCTTCAATAGGCTCCATATTCTGGGCCCCGCAAAACTCTCATCTGCCCCTGTTGAGGAGAATGAGGAGGAGAATACACAGCAGGCAAGTGAGGATCTATTCTTCCTGACAGACAGGACCTTATCTTAATTCCAGAGCCAATTTTTTCCCAGGGCCTATTGTTGCTGGACCATGATGGCATGAGTGCACCTCTGGTGAATGTACACTTGTAATTGCACTACAGTGGTTAAATTGTGATTAATGTTTCATCTGAGGTAATTAATCGGGATACAATGATGGCCAGTAAAGCTCCCTGGAAAAGCGTGTTTATATGCCTGGGGATGGATCTGGAATCCTCTCTGGATAGCTCTGATGCTCTCCTGGAGGTAATCCTTCTCAGAGAGATTCTGGGGAAGGGATGGCCTTATTCCATCCGCTGCAGCAGGACACTTTCCCACACCACACACCAGCATGATAGGTGCTTCTTTTAAAAGACAAAAATTTGACATCGTACCTAAAGGCAAGGTATTTATTGTTGTGAACTGTTTCATTCACTGCAAGAGTAAACTTTCTGTTTTCAGCAATGAATGTTCTGTATGGCTACCCTAATGGTTTCCCCTCTGGCAGCTGGAATTGTGTCTGTGGGGGCATCTCACATAGCTGCACAAAGGCTTTCCCACATTAGAAGGCAAAAAACGTGGACAAAGGAAGATGTGTTCTGTGATCTGATGTGATCCTCCAAGACTGACAGATGATGCCGTCCTTTTTCAGGCCATTTTGAAGAGGATGAAGTTTTGGCATTTATCTTGAGGCACCTGTTCAGAAAAATCAGTATTTAATTGTTTCTTCCCAACACATCCTTTCTTCCTGCCACTTGGCAACCTTGAATATTTTGCTTACGGCCATTTGAAGATGTGAAAATAGTAATGTAGTACACTGCAATACCACTACAAAGCCTAGAGATTCCATTTAAGGGTTTGACGTTATAGTAAATAATCACAGGTACACAAGTAACTCCCTTGTTAACAGTCCAAGTGCAGGAAATAAGGCTTTTCAAATGATCATAGAATCATAGAATACTAGGACTGGAAGGGACCTCGAGAGGTCATCGAGTCCAGTCTCCTGCCCTCATGGTAGGACCCAGTACTGCCTAGACCATCCCCGATAGACATTTATCTAACCTACTCTTAAATATCTCCAGAGATGGAGATTTCACAACCACCCTAGGCAATTTATTCCAGGCTGTGTCTAGATTGGCCAGTTTTTCCGGAAAATCAGCCGCTTTTCCAGAAAAACTTGCCAGCTGTCTACACTGGCCGCTTGAATTTCTACAAAAGCACTGACGATCTCATGTAAGAAATACTATGCTGCTCCCGTTCGGGCAAAAGTCCTTTTGAGCAAAACTTTTGCGCAAAAGGGCCAGTGTAGACAGCTCAGCTTTGTTTTCTGCAAAAAAGCCCCAATCACGAAAATGGTGATCGGGGCTTTTTTGCGGAAAAGCACGTCTAGTTTGGCACAGACGCTTTTCCGCAAAAAGTGTTTTTGCGGAAAAGCGTCCGTACCAATCTAGACGCTGTTCCGAAAATGCTTTTAACGGAAAACTTTTCTGTTAAAAGCATTTCTGGAAAATCATGCCAGTCTAGACGTAGCCCCAGTGTTTAACCACCCTGACAGTCAGGAACTTTTTCCTAATGTCCAACCTAAACCTCCCTTGCTGCAGTTTAAGCCCATTGCTTCTTGTTCTATCTTCAGAGGCCAGGAAGAACAAGTTTTCTCCCTCCTCCTTATGACACCCTTTTAGATACCTGAAAACCATTATCATGTCCCCTCTCAATCTTCTCTTTTCCAGACTAAACAAGCCCAATTCTTTCAGTCTTCCCTCATAGGTCATGTTCTCTAGACCTTTAAACGTTCTTGTTGCTCTTCTCTGGACCCTCCCCAATTTCTCCACATCTTATATTTAAATATGCTAAATATTTGGGTGCTTATGAATATCTCCATCAACCTGCTTGAATTATTAATTACAGTGAAATATCAATTTCCCCTGACTGTGAAACAGATTTTATTATACACATCTGTCTGTGTACTCTTTCTTAAACCATGAGATATTTATGCTAGAAAAACTCTCTTTCTTTGTTTGTATGTAAAGACTACATATAACTTTCTATTATTTGCCAAGCCACTGGAGGTCGATCTGGGTTGTTTTCAATTCTTTCTCGGTAATTACTAAATTCACTGTCCAATCTCTCTAGCTGTTTTAAAATGAAAACAAGCAAAGATTAAAGCTCAAGAGTAAAGTTTCATTTCTGAAGTTTCTTCATTATATCTTTTCTTATTTCTTCAGTAAAATATAGTTTTTGCTTGTTAGAATCATCTTATTGTCAGTCAATCCTTTGTCACTACCAAAATCTCTCCAAAATAATAAACACAATACATCTACCATCATCCCAAGTTAACATGCTATTGCCAGTTGTTTATGTAATGAAATAGCTTTTGCAGGATGATCTGTGGGTCAAGCTATACCCAGTGCCCCCAAGAGTTTGTGACTGATGTGTGCACATTACAGTGGGGAACTCCGGAGTGGCTGTTGTGTCCATCACCAAATAGTACCCTTCAATTAGTGAGCATAATTGCACATTCCTGAAGGGAGCTCCAGAACAGCAGCTCATCTGAGTAGCTCAAAAAGAGTATGAGGAGCACATTAAAATGCCCTTATATCATAAATGCATGCAGTGCTAATGCAAGTAAGACTGCCCTGTCTGACATTTTGGTCCCTTTCTGACCTCTTCAAGTAGTCAGCCAGCACTCCTCAGCCACTGGAAGACATTTATGTTGTGAATGACCATCATCCTTCCTTTCTGACTCCTGGTGACAGGTCCCCCCCATGCTTTATGAAATTGTCTTATGGATTCCAATATGCATAGCTCGAAGATGCTTTGGACAAAACTCCTCATGTAACCAGTTTTAGTGCCTCAATCTGCTGGATCTGTATATCATATTTTGGTGTGTGTGTCATTCTTGTATGTAAAGTTAGAAATATGGCATATGGAATAACTTGTGGTTTTAAATGTGCAAATGAAAGGCGTGAAGGATGCTTCCTTCAATATCTGGGTGATTACCTGTAAACAGCCTATTTTGTCTAAGCAGTGATTGGTCTTAGGAAAACATGACTATCTCTGCTGGTAGGGTCTGACCAGGTAATTTTCCACAGAAGGGGGAAGGTAGAAACAGAATTCCCACCCAAAAAGAAATCTATTTAAGATGCAACATTTTCAGGCTCTTTGTCTTTGGCTGGCATGTCACTCCCAAGAGAATAAATCAGAGACCCCAGGCAAAAAAAGATCTTCCCTGGCTTGAAGGTTTAGCCGAAATAAGAACAGTTTTAGGGTAAGTTGGGAATAAGCTTCAGTATGTTAGAACTAGCTATGCGTTTTCTGTTATTTTAAATTTGTAACTTACTTTGCTCTGCCTGTTTTCACTTGCAACCACTTAAATTCTACTGTTTGTACTCAATAAAATTACTTTTATTTACCATCAAGCCCAGTGTAAATAATTGCTACCATGGGGGAGCGATCAGTGTGTATATCCTTCTTTCATTGTTATGGGGGGCTGATGATTTATTTGGGGGTTCTGATCCCATTTGGGGAACAGGTTTCCTGGAAGCTGTGCTCGAGACTGCATTCTCCCCAGATCTGAAGAGATTCAGTGTCTGTATTGCTCTTTGGAGGGTGTGGAGGGTGTGATCTCAGTTCTGTGCCTTGGCTGGGGAAGACCACGAGATCTGGCCCAGCAGGACAGGGTGATGAGAATCCCACAGAGCAAAGTGGTGAGTGGCTTTTCCAGCACACCAGGAAGCAGCGCCAAGGGATCTTCTCTGCACCCAGTCATGCTCATCATCCCTGTGACTTAAAAATGACACTTGGTAGAATGGGAGCTCTGCACCTCTATTGTCACGGCAGCAGCAGTAGTCTTCAATGTGCATAATATAAGTGACCACTGTGCAGTGATCCAGTGCAGTGGGAGGAGAGTAGAGAGTGTTAGTTATTCCCTTTCCCCTTGCCCGTATTCATCTCCTTATTTCCTTCTACTGCATTACTATTACAGCTGACAGGCTTCATAGAGGAATAGCTCATCAAGGGACTTAGCTCCAATTCAATTAAAAATGAACAAAGACTGCAACAAGGTCATAGGCTAAGATCGACACAATATCATCTTGTTCATGGAAGGTTATCACATTCATATGACTGGCTACTTTTCAAGATCACAACATCCTGTACATAGTCACTTATGTTGGTTGGAAATATGGGCAGGAAATAAATTGTGATTCAGCCTAGGAAATGCAAGATTATATGGGAATATCTATCTGAAATGTACTGGGATAACAGTCTGTTGAGAAAAGCCTTATGTTAGTAGGTAATAGGTTAGATCCAGGGCCCATGATAAATTCAAATGTTGCCTAGGCAATTGCCTCCAAAATTCATTGCCTGGTAGATTTAATTGATTCCGAGGCCAGAATGGATCATTGGGATCATCTAGTCTGACATCCTGCGTAGTGGGCCACAGAACTTCCCCAAAAATAATTCCTTGAGCAGATCTCTTAGAAAGAATATCCAATCCTGGTTTAAAAATTGCCAGTGATGGTGAATCCACCATAACCCTGGGTAAATTGTTACAATGATTGATTTATTAATTAATTAACCCTCACTGTTAAACACTTACATCTTATTTACAATCTTAATTAGTCTAGCTTCAATTTCCAGGCATTGCATCTTGTTATACTTGCTTGCTATAATGTGCTAGATTGGAGAGTCCATTACAAAATATTTGTTTCCTATGTAGACACTTACCAGCTGTGATCAAGTCACTCAAACCTTCTCTGTTAATCTGAAAAGACTGAGCTCCTTGAATCTATCACTAGAAGGCATGATTTCTAATCCTTTAATAATTCTTATGGCTCTTTTCAGAACCATCTCCAATTTATCAACATCCTTTTTGAATTTTGTACACAAGAATTGGATACAGTATTCCAGTGGTAATGTAACCTATCTACTCATACTTGAGATTGCTCTTTTTATACAGCCGAGGATTACACTTGCCCCTTTGACCACAGTATTGTCCTGGGAACTCATGTTCATCTGGTAATCCACCATGGCCCCTGGTCCTTTTTCAGAGTCACTTATCCCCAGTATAGAGACCTCCATCCTATCAATATGGCCTGCCTTCTTGTTCCTAGCTATATGACTTTGGCTATATTAAAACACATATTGTTAAAGTTCTGATTTACATTTTTTATTGTAATTGTTCTGTAATGATTTTTCTCTTCGCACCCCATCCCAGCCAGCCATTTGATGATTGGTTATCTGTGCACTGAAACCCATGTCCCGTTTCACATTCCCATGTTGTCATTCGGTGTTTTATGCTGCAGAAATGTTGGGTTCTTCTTCGAATACTGGGTTTGGAGTTAGCAGCCAATTTCAGTTGATAAATGTACATGTTTCAAGGTGAGTTCAGTTGTATCCAACAATATTAATCAAACTGCACTATGACTCCCAATGACTGGACTGTGGGTAATGTAAATGAGAAAAGTGTCCATGCAGGGAGCTTGATACTGTAATAGCTCAAAGTCTAGTGTGATTTACAAATAAAAGACCTTACCTTGATTTTGTTTATGCCGGTATAAATTAGGAATAAAAATACTTAAACTGATGGGTTAGGTTTACACTACGAGTTTTCTCGGCAAAAAATATGCTAATGGGGGATTCATTTGCATGAGTCACATTCTCATTTGCATATTTTCTGCCGATCCGTTTTTGTGCTTGGGTTTTTGTGCAAAAATAAGCAGTGTGGACGTTTTCTTAGGATTTTTCAGGAAAAGGGGTTTTTGTGCAAAAAGAAAACGTCCACACTGCTTGCTTTTGAGCAAAAACCCCAGCGCAAAAATGGATCGGCAGAAAATATGCAAATGAGATCGTGACTCATGCAAATGAGTCTCCCATTAGCATATTTTTTTGCCAAGAAAACTCATAGTGTAGACATAGCCATGGAGTTTGTAATGTTTCTGGTTTTATATCTGATCTAAAGGCAGTAACTCAGATGCAGGGAGTTCCAAACCCCTCCTCCCTCCCGATCTTCACTACTTCTTATTCAGATCATTCTGCATGCCCTTCTCCTGGATCCAGCCGCTTTCACTTCCTAGGATGAACTGCTTCAGTTTTCCTAAAGTCACAGTCCACAGTGGAGTTGCAGCAGTGAAACCTGATGTGAGATGAAAATCAGGCTTGGAACATACCGAAGTATGAACTACTTTCTTTACTTTAAAAGCGGCAAGGAGTCCTGTGGCACCTTATAGACTAATTGAAGCGTTGGAGCATAAGCTCTCGTGGACAAAGACCCACTTGGTCAGATGCATGCTCCAACACTTCAGTTAGTCTATAAGGTGCCACAGGACTCCCCGCTGCTTTTGCAGATTCAGACTAACACGGCGACCCCTCTGATATCTTTACTTTGTAGCTGATTACCAAAAGAGTAGCTATCAGCAGCAGTGGCAATAGGCCAAAATTTTAGGTAGGTCACTGCAACTCACCTTAGCATCACGTGTGCTCGTTAACTAAAGCTTCATTAATTACGGGCATGTTGAAAGAACCCCTCAATGCCTTACGGTGGTTGCCAAGCTGTTCTGATCATAGAACCTCTCCTGCTGTTTTGGAACGATGCAGTCTGAGGGTAGAAAAGCAGCTGCTTCTGCACAGATCCTTCATTCAGTGATGTTTTGACAATATCTGATGAATGGACTTCTTCAATTTTCTCCTTTCCCCTCCCTGGTTAATATATGCACAATAAATGCTATTGCTTACAGAGAAGAGGGGGACCCTGGAGTCTAAATAATTTTCCCCCCAATTAAACAGAAGTGTTCGTTCACAAGTTTAACAAAGAAGAGAGGCCTAATCAGCACATAGTAGAGTGGAAGAATGACTTCTCCTGTCTTGCTCACAACACTCCTGTTAATGCAGCCCAGAATCATGTTTGCTTTTTTTGCTACAGCATCACACTGTTTAGCTTGTGGTTCACCATGACCCCTAGATCCCTTTCTGCGGTATTCCTTCCTAGAGAATTGCTTCCCATTCTGTATGTGTGAAACGGATTGTTCCTTCCTGAGTGGAGTACTTTGCATTTGTCCTTACTAAACTTCATCCTGTTGACCTGACACTATTTCTCCAGTTTGTCCAGATCATTTTGAATTATGACCCTATCCTTCAAAGCAGTTGCAACCCCTCCTAGCTTGGTATCATCTGCAGACTTAATAAGCGTATACTCTATGCCAATATCTAAATTGTTGATGAAGATATTGAACAGAACTGTTCCCAAAACACAGTACAGGCTTACAGGCGCTATTTCGAAATACCCTATTTCGAAAAAAGAATTGCTGTCTAGATATAGTTATTTTGAAAGAAAACCCTTCTTTTGAAATTACCTTTAAACCTCATTTTATAAGGAGTAAGGGTAATTTCGAAAGAAGGGTTTTCTTTTGAAATAACAGCATCTAGACAGCATTTCTTTTTTCAAAATAGGGTATTTTGAAATAGCGCTCGGACACAATTATGCAAATGAAGCACGGGAAATTCACATCAGTGCTTCATTTGCAATTTCGTTCCTCTGCATTTGCATTTCTCTCTCGAAAGAGGAATGCTGTGGAGACATACCCCGAGACTGTATCAAATGCTTTACCGAAGTCTAGTTATACCATGTCCACTGCTTTTCTCTTATCCACAAGACTTGTTATTCTATTAAAGAAAGCTGTGAGATTGGTTTGAAATGAATTGTTCTTTATAAATCCATGCTGGCGGTTATCTATCACCTTATTATCTTCCAGGTGTTTGCAGATGAATTCCTTAATTGCTTGCTCCATTATCTTTCCTGGCACAGATGTTAAACTGACTAGTCTGTAGTTACCTGGATTGTTCTTATTTCCCTTTTAATAGATGGACACTATCTTTGTCCTTTTCCAGTCTTCTGGAATTTCACCTGTCTTCCATGATTTTTCAAAGATGATAGCTAAAGGCTCGGATACCTCCTCTATCAGCTCCTTGAGTATTCTAAGATGCATTTCATCAAGCCCTGGTGACTTGTAGACATTTAATTTTTCTAATTTTTAACTTGTTCTTTTTTATTTTATCTTCTACACTTACTCCATTCCCACTAGTATTCACTATGTTAGGCATTCCTTCATCATCAGACTTCTTGGAGAAGATCAAAACAAAAAAAGTCATTAAGCACCTCTGCCATTTCCAGGTTTTCTGTTATTGTTTCTCCCTTATCACTGAGCAATGGGCCTAACCAGTCCTTGGTCTTCCTCTTGCTTCTAATATATTTATAGAAAGTCTTCTTGTTACCCTTTATGTCTGCAGCTAGTTGAGCTTGTTTTGTGCCTTTACCTTTATAATCTTGTCCCTACATACCTGTATCGTTTGCTTATGTTCATTTTTTGTAATTTGTCCTAGTTTCCATTGTTTTATATGACTCCTTTTTGATTTTTAGATCATGCAAGATCTCCTGATTAAGCTAAGGAGGTCTTTTGCTATACTTTCTATCTTCCCTATGCAGCGGAATAGCTTAGGCCCTTAATAATGTCCCTTTGAAAAACTGCCAACTCTCTTCAGTTGTTTTTCCTCTTAGTCTTGTTTCCCGTGGGACCTTACCTACCAGCTGCCTGATTTTACCAAAATCTGCCTTCCTGAAATCCATTGTCTCTATTTTGCTGTTCTCCCTTCTGCCATTGCGTAGAATCACGAACTCTATGATTTCATGATCACTTTCATCCAAGCTGCCTTCCACTTTCAAATTCTTAACCAGTTCCTCCCTATTTGTTAAAATCAAATCTAAACAGCTTCCCCCCAGTAGCTTTTTTAACCTTCTGAAATAAAAAATTGTCTCCAATGAAGTCCAAGAACTTACTGGATAGTCTGTGCCCTGCTATGTTAGTTTCCCAAGTGATGTCTGGATAGTTGAAGTCCCCCATCGCCACCAAATCCTGCGCTTTGGATGATTTTGTTAGCTGTTTAAAAAAAACCTCATTCACCTCTTCTACCCAGGTAGGAGGTCTGTAGTAAAGCCCGAGCATGACATCACCCTGGTTTTTATCTCTTTTAACTTAACCCAGAGACTCTCAGGCACAGTGGGGCTGAGGCGAAGGCCTTAACTAGCCAGCCAAGCATCAATAAAACAGTATCTTGAACTGTGTCTTTACTTCAGACATTGTGAAATCATAGCTCATTGCTTAGCTACATAAGCCAGCCAATCAGAGGTCCGAAAGAATGGCATGTGAGGCACTAGCAGTGCAACTCCGAATTGTGAATATTTGCGATGTGTGGACAATCAGCAGGAAAAGAATTGTTCTCGAAAGAAACTGACAGAGAATTTTGCAAACTATTCATGATCAGAGAAAGGCAAACATTTGTTGAGTAAATCTGCTTAGGCATTAGTATTTGGTGTTAGGAAAGAGAAAGGCTGGCCTTGTGCTTAAGCACTGCATCAGGACAAAAGGAGTATGGGTTAGTTCCTGCCTCTGTCATAGACTTCCTGTGCAACTAAGTGACTTAATCTCTCCGTGCCTCAGTTTACCACTTTAAAGGCAAACAGCAGTGCTTTCCTTCTTCTCAGGCATGCTGTGAAGATAAATACTTTGCATTTAGGAGGCCTTCAGATGCTTCAGTTATGAGGGAGCTATATAAGCATCTGGCTAGCTCTAAGATATTTGAGTAGAACTGTGAGCTGTAAAATGAAGCTTTAAGGAGAAAAGGTGTAGATGGGTACTGCAATTTAATATATGAGCATTAATTAGTGACTGTTACACTTAATTCCTCCCATGAACGGCCTTCAGTGCAGATACAGTAAGCAAAAAAAAGTACCTATGCAATAATATGTTCTTACTCAACTAGTCTGCTTGCCACGGTCCTGTTTCTGAACTGGCATGTACATCTCATTAGAGGGAGGTTTGGGGTTATCTCCTTAGGGGTCCCAGAGGCCTGTTTTCTAAGGAATACCTGTGCTTTACCACATAGAGTATTCTGGGGATTGGTTCTGAAGGCAGATCTGAGACACTGTGGAATTTCTGGCTGGAACTTCCCAAGGAATGTAGGGTAACAGCCATGTTGTGGCTCTTGTTCTTCTCCATGTTTCAGGGCAGGGAAGGAGATTCTATCCCTTCCCGTCCCATGCCAGTTCTGTTCATTTCAATTTGGTGCAGGTCAGGGGATCTGGCCCAGTGTATCTTGCTGTCAAATCTATTTAAGTTATTGTTAAAGAGTTCTTGCTTCAACTAGCCTAGCACACTTGGGATATGTTGTTTTGAAATAAGCTATTCCAGAATAGTTATTCCGAAACAGATTAGTTTGAAATAGTACGTCTACACTGCAGGGCTATGTCTAGACTGCAAGCCTCTTTCGAAAGAGGCTCTTTCGAAAGATACTTTCGAAAGAGCCTCTTTCGAAAGAGAGCGTCTAGATTGCATGTTGAACTTTTGAAAAAGCGGCTTGCTTTTTCGAAAGAAAGCATCCAGTGAGTCTGGATGCTCTCTTTTGAAGAAGCCCTATTTACATTGAAGAACACCTTCTTTCAAAAGAGGAACTTTCGAAAGAAGGCGTTCTTCCTCGTGAAATGAGGTTTACCGCCATCGAAAGAAAAGCTGCGTTCTTTCGATTTAATTTCGAAAGAACGCGGCTTGAGTCTGGACGCAGGGGAAGTTTTTCGGAAAAAGGCTACTTTTCCCGAAAAAACCCCTGAGTCTGGACACAGCCCAGGGAAGCCTCAAAATTAGTCTGAGGCAGGCTTCTCTAATGTATATGTGCTATCTCAATTTCAAGCCCCAGGAGGCACTGTGGAGGAATAACTTAGTATGGCACTCGTAAGGGGCTATTTTGAAATAGCAGCAGGGGAGGGTCTACAAAAGCCTAATTTTGAAATAGCTATTTCAGAATAGGCACTATTCCTCGTAGAATGAGGTTTACAGATTTTGGAATAAGTCGCCCATTATTTTGAAATCGCATTGTTATTTCAAAATAACGTTAGTCATCTCAAAATAATGGTGCAGTGAAAACGCACCCTAACACCACTATTAGTGAAGCCAGATTCTATTCTGGATTCCAACAGTACTGATAACTAAATTTCAATGGTAGACTCACCATTACTGGAGATTTAAGAGGAAAAAAGAGTCATAGTTTGACTTCTGAGTCCCAACTGGAGTTTTCTGGACTGGCAATTAAAAATAATTTTGTTGGACTTGTAAACAGCAAATTTGATATGGAGTCTTTAAGAGGAAAAAAAGCATAGCCCACCCCATCCATTTATTAGCCACTTTCCAGAGCGCTGTAGAACCACCTTTTTCTTTTTCTTGTTTCTCAGCTACTTTTGCTGTGCCTCTCTTTTCTCTGAGCTCCCTATCTTGAGCCGTATTTTAGTTCTTTAAGTCCTATTTTCTAATGCTTCCAATTTTAAGTAACAGGACAGTTGGGTGACAATTTACTAAACCAAAATCATTGAATCTGCTCCTCCTAAACTTCATAGCTGTAAAGATACCCATATGACTAAACTTTAATTCTCAGCAATGTACTGCAGATAAAATTGTATATTGAACTGTGCTCCCATACGACTCCTGATTCTGCTCAGTGCTTGGTTAGACTCATGCCATGGTGAAATTTACACAATTATACCAAGATACCTGCACAATTATACCAAGATGCAATTTATTTAAAGAGAAAGAGTACCTGCCCTCAAAATAAATGGTATTCATGAAGATTTATTAAGAGAGTATCATCCCAAATGTATCTCTCCAATTCTTCACAATAAAACACCAAGACTGTGTCTACACTGGCGGGTTCTTGTGCAAGAATGTCCGTTCTTGTGCAAGAATCCACAGAGCGTTCACACTGCCCACCCTCTCTTGCGAAAGAAGATTCATAGTATGGCGTGGTAAGAGAGGACTTCTTGCACAAGAGCTACACTCTTTTTAACAGGTGTAAGCCCTCTTGCACAGGGGCTCTTGCGCAAGAGGGCAGTGTGGACGCTCGACAGGGGTTTCTTGTGCAAGAAAGCCCTATGGCTAAAATGGCTATCGGCGCTGGTATTTGCCCACTCCTGGCTTAGGCCTTAATCTGGCTCTGCAATATGTGCTGTGCCAACTCTACAATATTTGCTATGAAACACTTGGGGAGATTTGATGATGAATCTGTAGCAGAAATGGCAGAGACTGCAGGGGCTAAGGTGTGTCATGGATTTCATTCTAACTTCATGACTGGGTTTTGACCTCACTCTTATGTTTTTCTAAAATGTTCACATTCCAGAATGACAAATTTCAGGCTTGATTTCTTCGTAGGGGTGAATGTATATTTGGGTTAGTTTGAGCGGGGATGGCTCAAGCATTTTTTAATGTGCATAGAGTGCAAAAAAGTTTGTAATTAAAATAAAATCTGGAATGGTTAATAGAAGAAAGAAGACATTTGGCATGAAAATAATCTTGGCAGGGAAGAGTCTTCAAATATTCCGGAGAAATACAGGGGTTTTGTTTGTTTGAGAGAAAGAAATCTGATCCTTTGCTAACTGTATGCACAGCACATATTGCAGAGCCAGATTAAGGCCTAAGCCAGGAGTGGGCAAATACCAGCCCACAGTCTAGATCTAGTTAGCACCTGGCAGGCTGCCACTGCTATCTTTATCTGCACCTCTACAGGTATGGCTGTTTGCAACTCCCATTGCTGTGGATTGTTATTCCTGGCCAATGGGAGCTGCAGGAAGCTCTGAGTTCACACCCCTTTCCACAGCTCCCATTAACCGGAAATGGTGATTCGCAGCCAAAGGGAGCTGCAATCACCTGTACCTATGGAGGTGTGGGTAAATATAGTGGTGGCGGCCCACCAGGGGCTAACACTGGTGAACTGCCTCTGTTTTATTGCCCAGCCCCAGCCTAACTACTTTGAACAAGTGTCTAAGGTCACCAGCTCCTGGCGTGATATTCTCAGAATCTTGCCTTTCTTTTGAAGAAAGAGGTAAGTTTTTAACCACCCTGGTTACAATACAAGTTGAAAACACAAACAAAGCGTAACTGCGGCAGAGACGTCTGCTCACAATCTGATGCAATAGCTCTGAGGCTATGTCTAGACTGCAGGCTTCTTTCGGAAGAAGCTTTTCCAGAAGATTGCCTCCAGAAAAACTTTTTTGAAAGAGAGCATCTGCAGAGCAAAAGTGCATCGAAAAAGCTATTTGCTTTTTCGAAAGATAGCGTCCACACTGAATGGACGCTATCTCGCATGTCAGCTGTGATTACTATGGATGGAGTGGCCACCAAGGCACCTCTGCTTTTTCCTCTTTCCTCTTCTTCTGAAAGAACTCTCTCTACCCCATCCACACACGCTTTTTTCGGAAAGAGCTCTTTCGGGAAAAGGCTTCTTCCTTGTAGAAAGAGGTTTACCAATGTCAGAAAAGCCCCTCTGTTCTTTCGCTTTGTTTTGGAAAGAATGTGATTGCAGTGTGGACGTAAGTAAAGTTTTTTCAGAAAAATGGCCATTTTTCAAAAAAAAACTCTGCAGTGTAGACATAGCCTGAGAAATGTCACCTGCCCAATGTACCTCAAGGGAGTGCTTACTCTGAGAACCAGTGATTCTGGGACCCCACATAACAGTCCATGCCTTTCTAGGAGAGAGGGGCCTCCTACTACCCTCCACCATTGCTATTTCAGGTGTGGAGCCCGAAATCCAAGTTGTACCTAACACCATGGTCTGCCTTAATCTGACTCTGACATTTTGCACTGGAGTTTTAGTGAAGCTAGTACAGTGCTCAGGAGAAACAGTGTCACCAACTCGCATGACTTTACCGGGAGTGATATTTGATGCTTTTCTTAAAGATGCTGGGGCCATGTTATTTCATGAGAATTTCAGCTTTTCCTTTAAAAAATGACTTTCAAGCCCTCTTGGTTATAAGGAAAAGCTTGAAAAACAGAACTACTGGCAAACAAAGGTCATGTTTATAGAAGGCAATTCAAAAAATCTTGCCACTTTTAAGCCAGTCTCATGATTTTTGAACACTTGGGCTACATCTACACAGCTTCCCTCTTCCGCAAAATCCTATGCAAATGAAGTGTGGATTAGTATATTGCTGCTCTTCAGTTGCATAATTAATTAGGAGCCGTTTTTGCGCAAGAGGTTTTTTGCGCAAAAAGGAGCCGTCTACACAGTGCCTTTTTGCACAAAACTCCTCTCTTGCACAAGAGCCATTCTTCCTCATTTTTTCAGGAAGAACAGCTCTTGTGCAAGAGGGGGGTTTTGTGCAAAAAGCTCTTGAAAAAAAGGCTCCTAATTAATTGTGCAAATGAAGTGCAGCAATATACTAATCCATGCTTCATTTGCACAGGGTTTTGTGGAAGAGGGAAGCTGTGGAGATGTAGCCTTGGAGTTGGCAATATTGAGTAAGAAAGGCTGCACATGCTTCATGATAGACTGAAGCACTTCAAAAGCTGAAGCAAAGTCTCTGCTGGGGTTAAAGAGGACAGTATCGCACTTAAATTTTTCTGTAGGGGAGCCCTGCTCTGATGCACTTTAGGAGCCTCACAGCTGTAAAATGTCTGGGAGACGGTGCTCCCATGGTATCTAACCAAACACTTCCCCATTCTGGAATCTGATCTGCAGGAATGAGACGACAGCAAAACCGGGAGGGAGGACCAAGGTGAAAAGATGTTAGTCTTGAATCTATATTAATGAAGACCTGGGATGGGGAAGTATCTCTTTCATTCTTGCCAGTAGTTCTGCCTGTACTAATCTATGGGTGTGTCTAAACTACACCCCTCTGCCGACAGAGGGATGTAGATCAGGTACATCACTATTGCAAATGAAGCGGGGATTTAAATATCCCGCGCTTCATTTGAATGGACATGGCTGCTGCTTTTTTGCCAACGCAGCACTTTGCCAGCAAAAAGCAGCAGTCTAGACGGGGATCGGTCGACAAGGAAAGCCTTTTCTGACCGATTCTGTAAACCTTGTTGCACGAGGCATAAGGGATCCCCTCTTCATTTGCAATAGCGATGTGCCTAATTTACATCCCTCTGTCGGCAGAGGGGTGTAGTTTAGACACACCCTGTGTGCCTATGAATCTATGGATTTGAGATGTTTGAGCACAGATTTTTTTGCTTTTTACAACTCCCCAGTGTTATTGCCAACCATTTTGCAAGCACATGCAGGATACGTCTAGACTGGCATATTTTCCGGAAATGCTTTTAACAGAAAAGTTTTCCGTTAAAAACATTTTCGGAAAAGAGCGTCTGGTTTGGCATGGACGCTTTCCCACAAAAGCACTTTTTGCGGAAAAGCGTCCGTGGCCAATCTAGACGCGCTTTTGCACAAAAAAGCCCTGATTGCCATTTTTGCGATTGGGGCTTTTTTGTGCAAAACAAATCTGAGCTGTCTACACTGGCCCTTTTGCGCAAAAGTTTTGCGCAAAAGGGACTTTTGCCCGAATGGGAGCAGCATAGTATTTCCGCAAGAAGCACTGATTTCTTACAGTAGGAAGTCAGTGCTTTTGTGGAAATTCAAGTCGCCAGTGTAGACAGCTGGCAAGTTTTTCTGCAAAAGCGGCTGATTTTCTGGAAAAACTGGCCAGTCGAGACACAGCCACAGTGTCAAAGGCTTATAAAGTGAAGCTGCTTCAGGTTTTTTCTTTTTTTCCCATATTTTTTCTCTAAACAAAATAAAAATAAAAAGCCCCTCTAGGCAATCCCATCCTATGAAGTCCTTGCATCATACAATTCATGACTTCCTTATGCATCCAGTAAGGAACTACGGAGAAGCATTTGATCAGATCAAAGTCTGGTTTTGAGCAATATTCATGCAAAAAATTCTACTGAGATACAAGTGATTTTTTTTTACTATTAGTAACTCTTCGTGGTGTGGTGATCATGCAGAAAACAATCATCTCTGAGTTTTCTATGGCATTTTTCTTTATGTCCTTGAAACACAGATATTGCACTTTTGGGTCTGGCCAAACCTGAGGGGGCATTGAGACTTCATGCACCAGGTTACACTACTCATTCAAATTTGGAAGGTGTAGACATAGGGGCTACTGGGCTGGGAAGGAACTGGTCACGGTCCGTGTTCCCTCCGATTTTTTTCCCCATCCAAATGCAGAATAAATGTTATGTGCACTAAGGCATGTGTGGATGTGCAACACTAAAAGAAACACATGTTGCTGGCTGTGTGTGCTTTGCTAATTAGCTGGGTGGCATTTGAATCTCTCCTGGGTGGCCACCCAAGCGCTCACCTTACTGTGAACACTGGTCAGGCTGCTGGTGGGAATGGTGTTCAAGAGGGGAAGAAGAGGGTCAGCAGTGGGGGGCAAATTTATGGCTCCTCCACTTTGCAGTTTCTGCCTTTAAATGGGAAGGTCATCCTATTCCATAAGCATGTTAGATTCTAAGAGAACTCATAGATTGCATGATTTTATTATTTTGTTACAATAGCATGTAGAGTCCCAGGCTGAGATATGACTCTCATTGTGCTGTAGATATGTACAGGCAGTCCCTGGGTTACGTACAAGATAGGGACTGTAGGTTTGTTCTTAAGTTGAATTTGTATGTAAGTCAGAACTGGCATCCAGATTCAGCTGCTGCTGAAACTGACCAGCGGCTGACTACAGGAAGCCCGAGGCAGAGTTGCTCTGCTCTGGGCTTCCTGGAATCAGCCGCTGATCAGTTTCAACAGCGGCTGAATTTGGACGCCTGGGACAGAGCATCTGGGGCTCTGCCGGGTAGGTCCCCGCAGCGCCGCACCTCAGCGCTGCGGGGACCAACTCGGCAGCACCCCAGCTGCTCTACCCCAGGTGTCCCCAAGTCAGCCGCTGCTGAAACTGATCAGCGGCTGATTCCAGGAAGCCGGGGCAGAGCTGCTCTGCCTCAGGCTTCCTGTAGTCAGCTGCTGGTCAGTTTCAGCAGCGACTGACTTGGGGATGCCTGGGGCAGAGCAGCTGGGGTGCTGCCGGGTTGGTCCAGTAGCGCCGAGGAGCGGCGCTGCGGGACCAACCCGGCAGCGCCCCAACTGCTCTACCCCAGGTGTCATCGGCAAGAAAAGCCTGGTCTGCTGGGGGTGGGGGGCACACTAGCTGCGCCCCCCCCCCCCAGGAGACCAGGGAGACGCGGAGCAAAGCCGCAAAGCATGCAGGCAGCGGGACAGCCCAGACGCACCGCGGCTGTCCCGGAACAGCCGCGGCGCGTCTGGGCTGTCCCGCTGCCCGCGTGCTCCGTGGCTTTGCTCCGCGTCTTCCTGGTCTGCTGGGCGGGGGGGATCCTCCCCCAGCAGACCAGGGAGACGCGGAGCAGCTTTTCTCGCCCCGGAGGACGCGGGCGGCGGGACCGCGGCGCATCTGGGCGTCCTGCCACTCCCGTCCTCTGGGGCGAGAAAAGCCCCGTTCGTAACTGCGGATCCTACATAAGTCGGATCTGCGTAACTCGGAGACTGCCTGTACTTTAAGACGCGGTCCCTGTCCCAAAGAGCTTTCATACTAAACAGACAAAATCCAACAGTGGTAGAACTCTCTTGTACTGGCATGTATGACAGTAAATCAGAGAGGAAACTTTGTGGGGTGTGTGTGTGTGTGTGTGTGTTTGGGAGGGGAACCTCAGGGAATAGCAGGGAAAACAGATTTGCCTTTCTGTAAAAGTTCCAAGACAGAATTTTGAGAACATAATATATGGGCTATGGCTACTCAGTTTATGCCTTGATTTAATAGGAATGTCATATGCATAGCATTGTGTTAGATGGACTGTTTAGTTCTCAACTACAATATAGCAGTAAATGTAACAGTAGCAGCAAGACCAACAAATCAGAACACATGGAAGCTAATTCAGCTAAATGTTTTATTCCACTGTTACCTCTGTAATCACCCATGGATCAACAGAGAAAAGGAGGCTGAAAGATTCCCACCTCTCCAACAAGTCAATGACATGTCTTCTTCATTAAAGTAAACATCAATAAAATGAAGCATTTCTGAACAAAGTTTAACTAGCTGGAGCCCGAGATTGGAAATTAATTTCCTTTGGAAGCTTTTTAATGTCATAGGAACATTACATTAAAAACATAAGAACATAATATTAAGACCATAATAGGACCTTCTCACCTACGTCATGGAAAATTATTCAGTCCTGTCACTTGGTGACAGAAGTTCATGTTGGAATTGCTGAAAACAGGGTCACATAGAGGATAAAACAGAGGCTGCTCCCCAGGGCAGCTCTTAGCTCTGGCCTCATGAGATGGTAGTTAATAATAAATGTCTCCAAGTTCCCATAACGGCTTGGTGCAATGTTGCAAAGCTCAGTTTTTGCTTATGAACGAGGGCGACCTTTGAAAAGTATGAAGTAGATATCTACAGGAAAGTCACAGATAAACTTCTCATTCAAGAACATATGGAGGAGGAGAGAAAAATTGTTCTTGTTCATCTCTGAGAATAGGACAAGAAGCAATGGGCTCAAATTGCAGCAAGGGCATATTAGGTTGGAAGTTTTTCCTAATTGTCAGGGTGGTTAAGCATGGGAATAAATTTCTTAGGCAGGTTGTGGAAGCTTCATCATAGGAGATTTTTAAGAGCAGGATAGACAGACACCCACCAGGGATGGTGTGGATAGTGCTTGGTCCTGCCATGAGTGCAGGGGTCTGGGCTAGAAAGCTGCCTTCCAGGCCTATGAGCTCTTTCTCAGCTATTACTATACTACTGTACTCTTGGCATGCCTGTAGCTGTGTGTCTGCACAATCAGTCTCCACTCATTCTGCTTTGCTGATACACACACTGACTCTCACCAACCTGTCAGTAGCACTGCACGTGGGAAGAGTTTGCAGCCCCTTTGCTCTTGGCCTTCTGCTCCAAGCAGTTATTCATGCAAGCGCTTCATTAAATTCTGAAAAATCATCAGCTGCTCAGAGGTAACTCGTGAACAGGGAAGCTAGAGTAAAGGATAGTCAAAATAGAGACCTTGGTTATGCAAGACAGCTAAAGAATCTCTGAATCAGATCCTTGCTCGCAGGGCAAAAGGATGGAGGTCTATCCAATGCCAGAGGCTCTGTGTCACCTGCTTCCCTCTACAAGTAGAGGGGACATTCCTTGGTGTATCAGGGGCCAAGTCTGAGATGGCAGAGCCAGAGGATGACGTGTTGGTGGGAAGTCCCTGTATGAAATACTAACCCTTTTAAGAAGTATCCCTCTTGCTGCAGTAGGAGCTTTTTCAGAAAGCAAAACTGTCAGCTGTGTAAAAAAAATTCTGTAAGAGCTACCTTGATTCCTAGCTCTAAGTTCATACTTCTTGTCCTCAAACTTGAGACAAGCTCAGTGTTGTGTAGCTCTCACTTTTTCTGTTCCCTCTGGAATTTTGCATTCCAAAATGGAGTTACCACTTATTTTTTTTGAAGAATGCTCATCTAGATTCGCTAGATTGTTCACTAACCAAAAATCCTCTGATCCCTATATTTTTTGATTGCCCTTTACTTCACCTACCAATGCCGGCTCTCTGTTGTGAGTGGTGGAGGGAGAAGAGCCATGAGCTTTGCAGGTCGGTCATGAAAGCCAGGGCTGGATCCTCACCACGGGCTCTGCCTGGTGGGCAGGCCCAGCCAAAGTGTTTGCGGAATAGGCTTCATTAGGAGTCTCTTTGTTATTTTAAATTCTCAGAATGGAAATCAGTGAGGGTAGGACTGTGTTTCTGCCTTGCCTGCTAAGAGCTAAAAAAATCACTGAGAGCTGAAATCACTTAAGAGGGGGCAGTATTTCTGCCCAGCCTGCAAAGAGCTGATGTGTAGAGGTCACAGCAGAGAGGCAGGTAGCAGCAGAAGACGACTGACAGTCAACTGGGGCACGAGTGGCTGATGGGGTAGAGAGGAGTAATGAGCGGCCAATAGGACAGCTGGTGGAGGAGTGTGGTGAAAGCAGTGAGCAGGTGGCTAGTGGGAGCAGTGAGCTGGTGTCCGACAGGAGCGGCCGGCAAGTGGCCAACACGGTGGCTGGGACAGGGAGTGGTGAGCGCTTGAGCAATGGAGCAACCAAGGTGCCCTTTTATCCCACGCTCTACCCAAGGCAGGAGACAGGATGAGTAGGGTGCAGAGGAGGCCTGGGCATGTGAAAGGACTTGTGGGTTGCTGGACTTAAGAACCTGAGGAGAAAAGGGCACTGCCCCACCTTCTCGGAGATGGGCTTTACTCTGGGTTTATGTATATGAGCCCTGTTTGTGGTGTGTTTCCAGATTAACTCTGAGTTATTTCCCTCCTTTTATGACAAGTTTCTTTTCTACATGCTTGCGAAGGGGAAGCATTGCTTCTCAGTGGTGCCCATATATGGTGTGTGGATTTCCCAGGGTATTGGATGGGGGTTTGAGCCGGTTCTATGTGAGATCGGTAGAAAGGAACCCCTTGATATTGAACCTGGTCCTGGTTGCTGCTGGCGCCACCTGGCAGAAGGGTTACCTAAATCTGAGCACAAGATGAAAAATCTGGACCCTGTCCCATGTTCAGTATTATGTTCAGGCAGCTTGCTGCTCACAACCTCTCAGTTTACCTGCCATGGAACACACAATAAGCATTTTAGCCTGTTCTGTGTGCAACAGCTCTGGTATGTTACATCCTATGGAATGGACAAATACTTTTCTGGAAAGTGATAGAAATTAAAACCATTTATAGTCTTCCCAAAAGTTTACAGATGTAAATGAGTAATCGCCATGACATTTCTCTGCTGTATGGTACAGATCCCTGCATCTTACCAGTAAGGCATTTGACTGAGAAACGAATTGTCTACATTCTTAGCCTGTGACTACACAGCTAAATTGGCATCGGAGGTGTGATCTAAACTCACGAGTTTGTTCAGATCATGAGACCAAAATCCCTCGTACATAATACACTGTAAACTTACTTGATCATGCATGCTTGTTTCTACAGTAAACTCTTGCTTCTACAGTGAAGTTATTCACAAATAGGTTGTTATATGATACTTTATATTTATAATATGTTTCTTCCATATCAATTAGTTCACATACATGTATTAATACAAAGCAGTTTGCACTAAATACCTTTTCACTTTTAAAAATACTAATATTACTACAGATACTCTGCATTTATTATAGAACTGGAAGGGACCTCAAGAGATCATCAAGTCCAATCCTGTGCATTCATGGCAGGACCAAGCACCATCTAGATCATCCCTGACAGATGTCTGTCTAACACGCTGTTAAATATCTCCAATGATGGAGATTCCACCACCTCCCTACGCAATTTATTGCAGTGCTTAACCACCCTGACAAGAAGCCTTTTTTCCCCTAATGTCCAACCTAAATCTCCCTTGCTACAATTTAAGCTCGTTGCTTCTTATCCTATCATCAGAGATTAAGGAGGATATTTTTTCTACCTCCTCATTGCAACAACCTTTTAGATACATAAAAGCTGTTATCATGTCCCCTCTCAGTCTTCTTTTTTCCAGACTACACAAACCCAGTTTTCAATCTTCCCTCATAAGCCATGTTTTCTAGACCTTTAATCATTTTTGTTGCTTGTCTTTGGACTTTTTCCAATTTGTCCACCTCTCTCCTGAATTGTGGGGCCCAGAACTGGATGCAATATTTCAGTTGAGGCTTAATAGCGTGGAGTAGAGTGGAAAAACTACTTCTCATGTCTTCCGTACACTTATTATCTTTCCAAAGATTTCAAAGTGCTCTCATGAGCCTACCTTCATACCTTCAGCTTCCGTCCTGGACACACCAGACAATCCATTGTCTACAGCCAAGCACTAAGGTACAACCGCATTTGCTCCAACCCCTCAGACAGAGACCAACACCTACACGATCTTCACCAAGCATTCTTGAAACTACGATATCCACATGAGGAAGTGAGGAAACAGATTAACAGAGCCAGACATGTATCCAGAAGCCTCCTACTACAAGACAAGCTCAAGAAAGAAACCAATAGAACACCACTGCCCATCACCTACAATCTTAGCTAAAACCTCTTTGACGCATCATCAGTGATCTACAACCCATCCTGGACAATGGTCCCTCACTTTCACAGGCCTTGGGAGGCAGGCTAGTCCTCGCCCACAGACAACACACCAGCCTGAAGCAAATTCTCACCAGTAACTATACACTGCACCACAGTAACTCTAACTCAGGAACCAATCCATGCAACAAACCTCGGTGCCAACTCTACCCACATATCTACACCAGCAGCACCATCACAGGACCTAACCAGATCAGTCACACCATCACTGGTTCATTCACCTGCACATCTACCAATGTAATATACGCCATCATGTGCCACCAATTCCCCTCTGCTATATACATCGGCCAAACTGGACAGCCTACGTAAAAGAATCAATGGACACAAATCAGATATTAGGAATGTCAATATACAAAAACCTGTAGGAAAACACTTCAGTCTCCCTGGACACACAATAGCAGATCTAAAAGTAGCCATCCTGCAGCAAAAAAACTTCAAGACCAGACTTCAAAGAGAAACTGCTGAGCTACAGTTCATCTGCATATTTGACACCATCACCTTAGGATTAAACAAAGACTGTGAATGGCTGGCCAACTACAAAAGCAGTTTCTCCTCTCTTGGTGTTCCCACCTCCAGATCAACTGCTAGAAGTGGGCCTCACCCTCCCTGACTGAATTAACCTCATTATCTCTAGCCTTATTCTGGCCTGCATATTTATACCTGCCTCTGGAAATTTCCACTACATGCATCTGATGAAGTGGGTCTTTGCCCGCAAAAGCTTATGCTCCAATACATCTGTTAGTCTATAAGGTGCCACAGGACTCCTTGTCGCTCATGAATTATTGTATCCATTTTACATATGGGGAAAGGGAGACACTCTAAGATATAGTATAAAGCCCCATTTTCAAATTTGAATGTCTGAGTAGGATTTTTGGCAGTCTCCTTTTGGAATTTTTTTTTTTTAAAGGACTGGTTGTCACAAGTGATGAACATCTGCATCTCTAGCTAAAGTTATTAAGAATGGTAGGTGCTCAGCTCCTGTGAAAATCTGACCACTGTTACTATGCATCTAACATAGGCTCCCTGTGACGGGGCAGCGTCCGAGCCCCGCACGGACCGAGCGCCGTCCCCGGCATGCTGGGGAGAAGTGGCGGTGCCGCGCCGGCTCCTGCCCTGCGTGGCTTCTTCTGCTGCGAGCGGGGCCGAGCGCGAGCCCACACGAGCGGCGTCTGGCTGCGCCGCCGCAGCCCCGGCCGGGCTGGAAGGACGGGACTCCGGTTCGGCCCCGCTGTGCCAGACGGCGCAAATGCCTGGCAGGACGACACCGCCCGGGGTAGGAGGCTGCCCCGCCCCACGGCAGGAGACGTCATCGGAGCGGGACGCTCAAAGGGAGCGCCACCGCTGGAGTAGAGGGGGAGTCGCTAGATGGAGGGCGGCCAGGTGGAGGCATCTCGGGCCCCGGCTCTGGACACTCGAGAGACCCAGCCGCCACAGCGACGCGACGAGGGAAGTAGGAAGCAACCCAGGGCAGGGTATCGGAACCCGGGGGGCTGGTGTGTTAAGGGAACCCTCTCCCCCACCAACCAGGACTGGGGGTAGCATCCCCCAGACCTTAGGGCCCTGGGTCGGGGCTCGGAGTGAGGGCGGGCCCGAGCCACCCTACCCTTCCTTGCCGGCGCAGACGCCAGTGAGTCAACCCAATTGTGGACTGATCCTGCCGGACTTGGGGCAGGGCACCAGGCTGTAGGGAGCACCAAGGACGGAGACCTCGGGTGAGGGACAACAGAGGGGCGGGACAGTGGCCCTGCGCGGCCCGGAGGGAGTCGCCCCAGCGCCACGCCCCTCCACTCTCCCAAGTTTGCAAGTTTTAGCTTAAGTGACTTGCCCTAGCTTATACAGAAAGGTAATGGCTAAACTAGAAATGAAACCAATATGGTCAAGTCTTTTTTTTCTTCCTCAAAAATCTTTCTCTTGTGTCTTCTAGTATCACGTTTTCTCCCCTCCTATATATTTGCATGTTTTTGTCTCCTTTTTTGGCTATCCTGCACAAGTTCCCTTGACTGATCTTTGGCCCATAACACTTTCCATGATGTTTTCCATCTTGTTCCTCACCTTCCTTTATCCAGCATTAATGTTACCTAGATTTTCATTGCTTATCTGCTTTCTTTCACTGACCTCATTATTTACATTGGAGAGTAGAGGGCAGAGGTCTGCAGAATGCCCTAACAATGCCACGTATATTTAGGGAAAGGTGGAGACAATTAGTCAACAATTCTGGAAAAGCGAGGGGGCTTTGCTCCTTAACTTTTGTGCAGTGCTACAGCAGAATCTGTTTACATATCTGGCTTTTCAGAGATCTTGCTTTTGTGATACGTTTTTCTACTCTGTGGTGCGTGATGTTAAAAAGAACACTGACTCACTGGTGATTTCTAGATACATTAAAAACATATGAGGCAATACACATGCAATTACTAAAATTAAATCATCTGGTGCTTTTCAAGGGTGCCCCTCCTTTCACCTCCCATCTATTTAAGTTTTAATAATAGTTAATTCCTGTGGAGAGCTAAAGACAATAACGTTTTTACACTGTGGCTCATTGTTTTTTGCATTCGCTTTAACCAGCAATGAGCTCTGAGGTTTATATGCTATCTAGTTTTGTGGGGAGTGCAACCATTTAGACATGAAAATGGTAGAAGGAAATGTCTTTCTCATGCAAAACATATGGCACACTCCGATTAAGCCTCTTCAGTTAATTATCCACCCTCTGGGTAGCGTGTTGTTGGATTTGGCGGCTCACTCTTTTTGTGGTGTAGTCTTCTGCTGGATGCTTTTTTTCTGACATAGACTCGTTTCTTGTACTTAGCCATGTGCATTCTGCAAAGAGCTGAACAGGTCAGCAGGGAGTTATCAACCTTGGATTTTAAAGGGTTATTGTCTCTTGAATCATATATGTTAACTTTGTCAGAAGGTGTGGTGGTGTATGACTTGGGGTAAAAGGTAAACTTTGCTGCCACTAACCTAATAGCAAACGCCCACGGAGTTCAGTGGGAGCAGGATCGGGCCCTACCAGAACTTAGACAGTTAGTGGAAAGTTACAAGTGTGGGGGCTACTGTGCTGTGGACTAGGCTGTGGGAAAGCAGAGGGATGTAGCAGGAGGAAAGGCTGTGTGCATCATCTGCCTCTCCAGAAGGAGCAAAGAGAGCTGCATCTGGGAGAACATCTGACAGGGAGGAAATGACATCCATACTTTCTGAAATGATGAATCAGTTTGCCACAGGGACTGGCTGGCTCGATCCCACCAAACAATGCCAAGTCATAACAACAAATTGTTTGAAGGGTGTGAATATCTTCCAGCAATGGAATAGAAGGACACTTTCTTGGCAGGGTGAGTATCTTGTTGATTTGGTACAGAGCATTACATTTCACCCAAGAATGCCAACAAAATCCAGACCTCCCATACTTTTACTGCTTAGAAAGGAAACAGAAAAAAGAAAGAGCTGTGACCGTATTTTGCAGATCTTAGTTCCCTGTTGGCTGGTACCCATTCATCAATAAAAGGGTGTACTGACGCTACCTGTGAATGGGCGCAACCTTCTCGCGAGGCTATCTGGGATATCAGATGTCATCATTTGGTTAAAGAGAAATGTTGTTTCAGTCCCTGCTCTGACCCGAAAAAACTTTCAGAACTAAGAGTATATGGGCGCTAGAACTGAATGGTAGAAATGTATGTGGAACTGAACTGAAATTTGCCATCAATTTTCCTTTTAGGAATGGCCCTAAAACTGATGACTTACTTTAACCAATGTAGAGCTGTAAAATGGTATACAGAACGCATTGCACGATTTTTTGGTATGTAGTAGAAATAAAAAAACTTTCATTAAATTAATATGAAACCATTTCCTTAAGAATATTATTTATTTTAAGCTTTATTTGCTAAATTGAGTGTTCGATCTTTTGGGAGTTAGATGCCCCGGGAGATCCCATTGCTGTCAGATGTCAAAAACAGGCTTTGCTGTTATAGGCTTATGTTCCCAAGGGGTCTGAGAAATGCTGAGCATTCTTAGCTGTGTCAATAGGAGTTGTAGATTCCCAGCATGTCTCAGGACAAGGCCCATTGTGAGGACATGGGCAGAATTACACTTTTGCTCAGACATCCCCTAGCCTGCCTCTATAGAAACCCTAAATGTGCCTTAAAAACCAGCTAAGGCTTTCCAGTGGGACTAGTGCCTGGGCCCTTGGGAGTTTTGGGCTGCTGCTGCTGCTGCTGCTTCTGCATCACCATTGCAGGCGTAGGCTGGGTTTCCACTCAAGAGCCATGTAAAAACACTGCAGGAAGTACTGCCAGCAGAGGCTGCATGGTACCCCCCTGCAGCCCACTGAGCGGCTCCTGCTGATATACATTCAGGAAGCCAGCATAGGGAACTGACTGATCAGTGCCGTAGGCCACCTGTTTGCTTCTGCTCCAACTCTTGCCTTGTGGAACCCAGATGCCAGCTCCTGACCCTTACCCTGGCCTGACCCTAACTCCACTTCTTGCTTGCTGGCTATCACCTGGTAGCTGACACTAACTCTCCTGACCTGACTGGACCCTGACCTCACTACTCATCTCCTGACTGTAGTTTGGTGACAAACCAGTGCACACAAGCTGCTTGAGGCCTGGCCCTGACAATTTCTCTTTCTGTTGGTATATGCTGGTAATCAACACATGGGGCTGGATCCAGTCAATATGATTCTGCCCGAAAGGAGTGGGTGGGACCAGTGAGAGCTGGTCAGATGGCAACATCCTGATTAAACTAAGTGAGAAAGTTTAATAATTGGAAAGTGAAAGTGAAAATTTCAATGGGAGTTTCTCCACCTACACCAGGATGAATTTGTCCCACAGTTCCTGCCTGAATTCCCTTTTAGTTCAATGTGGATTAAGTAATGTGTTGTGTTCACTCTGTGGTGGGTCATGAGGCATGGCGGTGTGTAATTTAGTTCTGTGCTGCCATGTTTCCTGAAGAAGGCTGCATAGTGAAGAAGTGACCTGTTACCTTTCTCTCTATGTATTTTAATGTGAATTTAATACTTGGTTTAGCCCTGGAATTGAAATCCACAGCTGAGGGATGGTGGGGACATTGAAGGTTCCATGATTTGCAGGCTCAGTCTGTCATATGGACAGTGAAATATCTGATTTGTGGATACAAAAGGGAGGCCAGTTTTAAACAGAATACCTCAAAATGTGCATAGAGCAATGATGGGCAATAAGCTGGGAGCAGTTCAACAGGGGTAGGCCCTGGCGGGTTGCCAAAGCTTTATGTACCTGCACGTCTGCAGGCACCTCCACTTGCAGCTCTCGTTGGCTGTGGATTGCCATTCCTGGCCAATGAATGCTGGGGGAAGCAGTGCGGACCAGGACACTACTTCCCACAGCTCCCATTGGCTGGGACTGGTGATCCACAGCCACAGCCAATGGGAGCTGCAAGCAACCATACCTGTGGACACACAGGTAAATAAAGCTATGTCTGGCCTGTGGGCCACTTACTGCCCACCCCTGAGGTAGAGTATGATCTTGCAGCCTGTACCTGAGTAGTTTTGCTATAGCATTTACTCTCACAAATGGGGGTTTCACCATATCTCACCAAAGTTTTTTTTGGTGCATTGCTGGATTTTTTAAAAATGAGACTTTTTTAAGATTTGCATTTATCAGCGTTTTAACTTGCAGTGCTGAGAGGTGCTGAGTGGCAACAATTGCTTTTTAAAGAGAAGGAGAGTTGCAGTGAATAGTACATTTCAAAACGAGGTCCATAACGCAGAGCACCCCACCTTCCTTTTTTCTGCATATGTTACATGACAATGTTACTTATATTAAATATTTATGGAGTGTCGAAATATTTTCCTCTTGGGTGGAGCCATGATTATACTATGGTAAGAATAATTTACACTGTTCCTCTTAAACCACTGACATATCTCATTGAGGGAACATCTGCCTGGGGGTGAGTAAAAAGAATGGTGCTAATCAGAAATAGGGTTTTCAGGCATTGCTTTATCTGGCCTGGCGTTAGCACAAAATTGGGAGGGTTATTCAGCAAGTAAGTGCTTTGAAGCTGGAGCGCAGAATTGCAAGATAAAAATAGAAACGCCATCAACGAGGCTGCGTCTAGACCACACAGTTCTTCTGGAAAAAGATACGCAAATTGTGAACCACACTTTGCATAGCTTTTTCCGCTTCTTTTTTTGGAAGAGGCTTTTCCAACATTTGACCCATCCACAGTGGGCCAAATGTTGGAAAAAAACCCTTTTCCAGAACATCCCTTCTTCTTCATAAAACGAGGTTTAAAGGGATTCTGAAAAAACACATCCGAAAAAAATTTCAGACGAGCAGATGTGTTCCTTGGTATCCTGGAAAAACTCTGCAGTCTAGATCTACCGTTAGAGAAATTATACTATCATCGAGAGTGTTCCAAACACAGAAAGTCAGTTTGGATCAGTTGTAGCAGAAGTGATTCTTGCCCAGTGCCAACATCTACCTCCTCTGCTTTCTGTTCATCTTTCCACTTCAGTGTGTTTGACGTTATCATTTACAGCTAGAGTGTGGAGACAGCTTCCTTGTGTTCCACATGAAGAACTAAATTAATCCCTGGTGGGACTCTATTGGAGCTGACCGATCGAACCATTATTTTTCTAAAATATAAACTGGCTTGTGTATGACTAGAACATTGATTGTTGGGGTTGGGTTTGTGCCTGTTTTGTGCCAAAGCAACTATTGTGCTGTAGTTAGCTATGAAAGGGTAATACCTTTTGCTTTTGTATTTTGTGTAGGACATGTCTGAATTTCCACCTATGTGCAAGATGCAACAACCATAATGGTCTTGGCAAAAGCTGATACAGAGGAGACTTGTACACTATGTTCTCTCTGGGAGACCTTATTTTTGCTTGTTCTTGTTTTGTTGTTCTGTCTAACTTTAGGTTAATTGAGACTGAAATTTAGCTGGTTGCTCTGTGTATATGGAGAAACAAAACATTATGCTTCTGTTGCTGTAAGGAAATGAATGTGACCCTGAACCACAAGCGCTGGGTCTAGAATCTCCCAGACTTCAGAAAGCTTGGTTCCAAATCCAAACGTTTGGGATCTGCCCCATTTCTACTAGTGGGTAGGTTGGACCTGGGCCTGGAGGACAGATATCTGAAGCTCAGCAGTGCTCTCAGATTCTGATTCCGGATTGTAAAACACTTATATCTCCTTTAGGAATTAGAGTCTAAGAGCAGCTTAAAAACCTGTTGTTCCCTTCCAGAAGTAATTTACTCATTTAAAACAAAAGATGTGGGCAACTTGCTCTTTGGCTGCCTTGCGCCATTTTGGGATAATTGCAATGGGGGAGTCCATTCCTAGATACAATTCCCCTGCATGAAGCAACCTGGGTTGAAAATTAGCCAGGTAGAAATGTTTGGCAAATCTAGGGATTTTACTGTCCTTGGTACTTTTTATGTCCAGATTTTTAAAGCATGTTGCCTGAAATATACAGGATGGGCCTGTTGTGTACGAAGCATTTAAGTGCATGTGCAAACATAATGGACGAGTACTTTGTTTTGTGTTTGCAGCAATGCCATGAGTCTATTTTTGTAGTCACAAAATTAGGTGCATTATAGCCTAGTTTTCCCTTGAGCACTGTGGAGCTCCCCTTGAAGCCAGTGCCTAGTGGAGGGTATTTCTACGCCCACAAGGCCTGACTCTCCATTCAGTTACACTAATTTTAGGCTGGTGCAAATTCCCTTGATGTCACTGGAGTGACACCTGTTTCTTTTTCGTGTGCAACAGTGGAGCATCAAGCCTGTAATGTTCATGGTTGGCATGGATCTACCTATTTTCTGTTAAAAAAAATTACTGTTAGGGATTGTGTATGAGCCAGAAGCAATTACCCAGCTCAGAAGAATCAAGTGTTCTCTGTCGTGTTAGGAATAGCTAAGAAATCTTTTTTTTCCCAGATAAACCTTACCAAGTTTTGTAACTAATTTGAAATTTCCCCTTCATTTGCCATTGTTCAAAGGCTAAGATAAAAAATAACGTGGATTTTTCGAAGGCTGTAAAAACTAGTCAAGCTACCCATTGTGTCAATACCTATTATAAAGCCCAGGGCTTGCCTTCTGACATTGATACTCCTTTCTTTGTGAGCACCGTTGCTCAGACAAACAAGAATGCACAGGTCAAGTGACTAGCTGGCTGTAGCATTTCACAAGTTCATTATTTTTTCAAGGATGCTGGTTAACCAAGTCTCAGTTGAATGCTTTCCCAAACTGTTAGTGTAGAGAATGTAGAACAATTTCATTTCTTTTCAATATATTTTTTCCTCTTGGATTTATCATCACTCAATAACCATGCAGCCAATTGAATGGTATTGAATTTTTTCCCTTTAGAATTGAAAATGCTGCCTGTAATTGATGGTTTGTTTTAAGACCACAAGAAACTACTTGTCACTATTCATTGGCAGGCACTTTTCTAGACATTTTTGCCATCTTGAGAAAAATAGACGATAAAGCAAAAAAAACAAAACAAAGAAAAAATTGGGGCCTCAACCCGAGAAACTGAAATATTGAATCAACTCTCCACCCACAACACCATTTTTAATACATATTATCAGAATTTTCTTCCAGCCTCATTAAACCTCCCAGAATAAAAAGTACACAAACCATGAATCAAATAAATTGTTTGCCCAATGGCTCAGTAGGGTAGCAGAGGGATTTAGAATGGACTGGGACTTCTGATGCAGAGATGATATGGTGGCCCTACAATGCTGGACACTGTTGATACACACAGTAAGAACTAGACTGTGTCTGGCAGAGCTTCTAATCTAAGAAACATTATTGCATTATTTTACTAAGCAGTGCTAGCTCCACAAGAGGGTTACCTTTCCAATCCTAAAACCAGTCCATTTCCCCCCAGTTTTCCTCCTCCACGTCAGAATATCAACATGTAGAGGAAACAGTTACGAGCAATGGTGGGAAACATGCAGCCCATGGGCTGCATGCGGCCCAGAAAAGTAATCTGCTGGTAAGACATTTTGTTAAATTGACTATCTGTAGGCATGTCCCCCGGCATTTCCCATTGGCCGTGGGTTGCTGGTTCTGACTGCTGGGAGTTGCAGGAGGCAGTGCCCGTGGACGGTCAGTGTTACCAAAATGTCTCGTGGCCCATGGGACCAGGTTTCCCACCACTGGTTTAGAGGGAACTAAAGTAGAGCTGATTGGGAGCTCTTTGTTGGAAAATGTATTCCCTCAGAAATTGCACTTATTGCACAATTGAAATTTTCAGAGGAAAAATTTAAATTTGACATCAACAAAATTGAAATGGCTGTGGTTACCCAATTGGAAGTCTCTGGCCAATTACACTTTCTGCCTTCAGGGAGGGAACAAAATGGGTACCAGACTTCCAGGAATCCAGCTGAGGAGCTACAACTGGGCTGTAGGTGGCTATGAGCGGGAGGTGAGGACACCAGCTGTCTGCTTCCCCTGTGGTTCTTGCCAGAGCTGGGCTGGAGAGGTGGAGAGCCTTTAGCAGCCTGCCTAGACCTTCTGCCTGCAGGAAGAGAGTGGAATGGACAAAAGCATTCCAGGAGGGGAGCCGGCAAGCTGAAAAACTCATTTTTGTTCACCTGAAATAGAATATGTCTGGAAATCTCTGCCCATGAAACATTTAGCATATTTGGAATGGATTTTTTTTAAAATGCAGCATTTTTGGCAGGTGAGGGCGGGAGGGGAGAGGATTTCCATTTTCTGCCAATTCTAAAACAAAGTTTAAATTTCACCCTCAATTAATTATGGTTTGCTACATATAAAAAATTGCAGAGCATCTGTGGTTCTTTTGTTCAGGAGTGTTCAATGGGTGAAATCCCCTTCCTCTGCATTACTTGTTGTCTGAAAACTTTGGTTCAGAATTCTTCCCATTAGATTTTTAAGGGCAAGTCTGTAAACTTACTTGTACCAAAACCTGTTTGATTTTGGCTATTCAAAGAAAAGTAGGTGTTAAAAGCATTGGTAGCATTTTACACTCATTTGGCCCTGGTGAAAATGGCTTCAAAAATATAGACTATTAACGATTTATACCCTCTGAGTAAAATGGTGATGGATCTTCTGTTTTTTCTCTATGTGTGTGGCTTCTGGTCAGTTCTTTTCGATTTTCACTATTTTTCTCTCTTCTTTCCATCTGTCTTTCTTCTAAATCATGTCTTTTCCCTCTGTTTACCTCTTCTTTCCCTCTGATTATTCTTGTTCCATCCATACTTTTCTCCCTTCATTTTCTTCTCTTGTGTCCTTCCTAACAGCCTCCCCTTTCTCTCTTTTGTCATTAAATTACAGGTCTCCATCACCATAATATCTAATGAAGTATCTCATGAAGTTAAGAAAATGAATTGACAAAATACTTCTCTACAAAATGATTGCTATTCCCATTTTATAGAAGAGAGAACTGAGGCACAAAGAAATCAGAAGAAAGATCCTCGGCTGATTTAAACTACCATAGGCCCATTGTAACTTCAATTTATTCCAGCTGAGCATCTTCCCCAGTGTGGAGGCAGGAAAAGGGAATAAGGGAATTTGTGTGCAGCCATCTTGGTCTTGTTAACAAGAGAGCAAGAGTCAGGCTAAGTCTGTGGCCTGACAATGTGAGATCTGTAATTAGACGCTGCCTTTGCCTCTCGCCTCCATACGGAGATAAGGATAGAATGCTGACTCTGGCAGGGACCTTGAGATAAGGAGCATCTGGGTGGAACTAAATAACTGTTAACCATTGGTGTTTGTAATGGGAAGGAGACTAATTGTTATTGTTATTATATCTAATAGACAGTATATAAACTGCTTCATAATTGCTTGTATTCAAAGATCTGCCTCGGAGGGGGGGGGGGGGTGTTCCCCCCCGTCTGAACCAGTTTTTCCCTTGCTGCAGCTCTTATTAAAACTGCCTCTGGCTACTTGTTGCTTAAAAACAACGCAGAGTGAAGGCTTGTTTTCTTCCACACCAGTGTCCCACAAGAAACCTGAGTCAGAGCTGAACCTAGGTTTTCTGAGTCCCAGCTGAGTGCCCTAACATCAATAAAACCTTTCTGTTCCCTTTGCTTCTTTTTCTTTCTTCCCCCTGCACACACCAACCTCCCTGATTTCACCAGTGCCTCTTACAAAAATGTGCAAAATGATAGTTTTCATTTTTGAGACAGCTCCTGAAAATTTGGCTCTGATGGTCATGCAAGCTAGCATACATCAAAGAAGAGTCAAGGCTGACAGGATGTCTTTCATTCACTGAAAGAAAGCAAATGAAGGGGAGAGTGTCAGCTTTGTTCCCAACTTTTCAATTTGAAGAGTAACCTGAAATATTTGTGCTGCTGGTTTATTCATGTCCATTTTTAAAAAGGGAAAATTTCTCATACTGAAACTTATGAAGTTAGATCATCTCCTTCTTGTCCAGAGGTCTTCTATTTATTTTTTAAAAGTGGGTTTAGTTTTATTTGGTGAGAACATTTTCAGAGTTTAATATATACCTAAATTCCAAGGAAACCATATCTGTCTATCAGACAACTAACATTGATTGATTGATTGAATGTACATGGGAGATATTTGGAAGTTTGATTTAAAAATGTATCTCTTTGAGAGAGCCTCATTTTCATGAGGTTCAAAGATAAAGCTTAATGAACCAAAACCCATGCCCATGAAACATTTCAGTGGTTCATTGGCATCCTGGATGCCTCACCCAGCAAAAATATACCAGAAGTTTGGATCTTAATCTGGGAGGACTATAACTGCACCCCCAAATGCAGATTAGAGAATGCAGCTGGAGTCTCCTGCCATAGATCTTGGTAGCCAGTACCCTAGAAGAACTGGAACCCTTGATCTTGCCTCTAGGGGACCAGGAATGGCCAGATACTTAAACAACCTTCTGTACACAGTTGGCTCCATCATTGCAATCTGCAATTCAGATGAAAGTATTATAAATAATCCATCTGTTGTAGCCTGGATTGTAAATGTTTTGGTGGATAAGTGCCTATTGTGCTGGGGTCTCAAAGCCTGATTAGGGATCTGTGGCAATAGTGTAATACAGATAATACCTATTTTCACATCTGTTAATTCTGCTTGGGATCTGTGAGCACTATGCCAAAATATTTCAGAGTTATATACATTCATGAAGGATAGCTCTATCTAGGGCAATTAGCCAAGGTGATCAGGGACACAACTTCATGCTCTCTGGGTGTTTCTAAATCACTGATTGCCTGAAATGGGGACTGAAAAATGGGATACACAATTTGGTAATTGCCCAGTTCCGTTTACTCCCCCTGAAGTGTGTAGCATTAGCCACCATCAGAGGACAGGATGCTGGGCTAGGTGGACCCCATGTCTGACCCAGTATAACCATTCTTATGTTCTAGAACCTTTCTAAGGAGTCTGTTCAGGTTGGCTCTGGAAATGGGTGGAGGCTTAGAAATTCTTGTATTTTTTTTCAGAAGTGATTCTCCAGTCAATAGGGGTAGGTTTACACTGCACTCTTCTTATGCTGGTGAGTAGAATACATTCATGGCAAGCTGAGGATGAGTATAAATAGCAGAGAGGATGTGAGGCACTGCTTAGATAAGCAGATCAAAGACATGCCCCCAAACGCTTAGACTATATACCCTACATGGCTCCCTATTCATCCAAGCAGAACACCCTCCTTCTACATTTCTATTTTTACCAGCAGAGTGTCCTGCTGCCACAGCCCTTTCCTGTTGCCTGTGCTCATTCCTATGACTTCCCCTTGCCAGAGCCTTTCACAGACATGTGTAGCAACACACTGCAGCATGTAACCATAACTTTTCTACATGCCACCTCCAATGGTGTGCAAGGGAGTTCTAGCTCATGTTGTTACACTGGAATGGATGGGACTGCTCACTGTAGCAGTATTAAGCATGTGTGTAGATGGTGGTGGTATCAAGGCACTAGAGTGTAGACTCTTCGAGGCAAGGATCATGTTTTAAAAATTTTTGTAAGCCCCCTCGAATATTTTAGATAGAGAGGTGGGGTAAAAATATGTTAAATAGATAAAAATAAATAATAAAAATGTCTTTGTGTTTGTACAGCACCCAACAAAATGAAGCCCTGATCTTGAGGGGTCTCTCTGGCTGTTACAGTAATTACAGCATGTATGGTCTCTTTTTCCACTGGTGCATAGAGAGCATAGATGGGTAAATCTCATTTAGTCTGAATATGATTTATGAACATATCTGACTGTACCCGTGCCCTAATGCCAAGTTAAACACCAGTAGGAGTTCAGCTAACATCTCTGAACATTGATTAAAGGGGAAAAAACCCTTAGTTCTATTTACAAAGGAAGTTATGGCAAAGTAATTTTTGGCAAATTTTCTAAGGCAAAGTGGAAAGTATCTACATAGCTCAAGATGTCATCAGCTATAATTGAAGGCTTTTCTGCTGTGAGGGTTCATTGTTTTGCTCATTCCCTCAGTAATCAAACCAGAGTGTCACACTTGACAAGTACACTCCACACAGAGGAAGAGACAGTAATTGCTTTTTGTGTGGGGAAAAATGGGCCCATCACTTGTAGATAACCTCGTTCTTTTTAAAATTGTGAAGATGCACTTTTTTATCTGTTTGCCACTCTGGGTAATGGATGTTTTTCTCTTTCTATAGCTATTTTTTTTGAAACACAAAGACCAATTTATTTTTTGTATGGAATAAATCCTTCTTATCTGCCTCCTAGTATATAAAAAGAGGGTGGATTTCCCCTCCCCCCCCTCACAAAAGCAATAATGGCTAAATTCTAACATGACTCCACGGCATGTTCTAAACAATAATACAGGAGTTGTTAAAATTATATGCAGCTCTACTGTCTTTGTGATACTGTTTACCGTTAGTTTGCAGAGCCCAGCATACCTCCTAAAATGAAGTCTCTGGTGTTGACATGGGCCTGAAGTGCAATTACTCCTGCTGGAATTCGGCACATCTGAGCAATGCAGAATTTGTACAGAATTAATGTTCTCCAAAATGTTTTATTTTTTTCACACAGAATTTGTGATTTCCATCAAAATGCTTCTTCCTCCTGGTTTTGTGTGTTTCCAGGGTACTAGTCATATATGCACATAACATCTTTGCACTCATATGACCCTTTTGGCACTGTCTTCCCTCTTTTTTTCCCTGCAAGCCTGAACCCACCTGTCTCTGTTCCCAACCATCACTCTCCTCTGGGCATGGAGAGGCATCTTTCTCCTCCACAGATGAAAGGCACTATTGTTCCAAAGTCTAAGAAATAAATGCTTTGCCCCAGGGCTCAGCGATTCAGAAGGGCTCAGGGCTCCTAGCTGCTGCTGCTGCTACTGATGCAGAAGTGGTGACTGAAGCCCTGGGCCCTTTAATGTTGCTCTGCTTAGCATGCTCCAGGCAGTGTTGGGGAGGAGAAGTGTGGTCTGGTCCCCAAGTCTCCACCCTTTCCAGGAGCGCTGAGCCGCCCCTGCCCCCTCCTTATCCAGGGGTTCAGCAGTTCTGTTGGCCCCTCTGCATACGACTTATAGCTATAGTCATGCTGATAGCTAGCAAAAGAAAATGGCTTCTGTTTTGATGTTCTAGTCCAGGAGTGGGGAACCATTTTTGGGCCGCAGACCAACAGAAAAATGAGTCAGAAGCTGCACACAAGTGAGAAGCAAAAAACAACAACAACAAAAACTTCACTGGGGCAGCCTCTAACTAAGGAGAAAGACACTTCTCACATTCCCATCCCAGTGGGGCCAGGGCTAGTAGATTTTGTATGCTCCAGCTGCAGGGGATCTGGAGCACCAGAGCAGGCTCCCCAGTGCTAGGGGCAGTCCAGGGCCTCGGGAGTCAGATCCAAGCAAGCCCTGGGCCTTAGGTTCCCCACCCCTGTTCTAGTCAAGCCTTTTCCCCATTTATCTATTTTGATTAGAGCATTAATCAAAACTGCTTTAATTTCTCTTACATGAATTCTATTTTACGGGTCAAATCCTGGTCACTGAAATAAAGAGGTGTTCTACTACTGATTTCAATGAATGCGCGTAGCTAAATGTTGGGGTCTACATTGCTAGAGGAAGATGTGATTGTAGCTTTAACCAGCATAGGCAGCACCGATAGGCTATGTCTACACTGCAATACTATTTCGGGATACTGGAGTATCCTGAAATAGCTATTCCGTGTCTTAACAGCAAGCCCCTTATTTTGCATTTGGTACTCCGATGTTCCTGTAAACCTAATTTCACGAGGAGTAAGAGACATTTTGGAATAGCTGGTTATTTTGAAATAAAATCGAAATAAGATACGTAATTTGCATAGCTCGTATTGTGTATCTTATTTCGAACTACAGCGAAGTGTAGACATAGTCATAATGTGGATAAGGCAGCCTGGGCTAGCAGTTAAGATACTCTGGTTGCAAACACATGCTGAAGTCCTTGCCATCACATCTACACCATTTAATGTTGCCAGTTCTAGCTAGATTAAAACTAGCATGGATATGCCACCATGGGCTACAAACATAGCTTCTCATGTGGTGCAGATGTACCCTGAAAAGCACTGTGTTCTGCTCTTCCCCAGGAAAATCACATCCCTGGATGTTGTATGAAACAGCATGTGAAATAGCAGTGCCTAACCTTCAAAAGGTGGTTTGGGAAAAATATGTGTAGTGTCACTAAGGCACATCTAGACTGCAGGCTTCTTTCGGAAGAAGATTTTCTGGAAGAGATCTTCTGAAAAAACTTTTGAAAGACTATGTCCAAACTGCCAAAGCACATCGAAAAAGCGATCTGCTTTTTCAAAAGATAGCGTCCACACTGAATGGATGCTATCTTGCACTTAAGCTGTGATTACCATAGATGGAGTAGCCACCCTGGCACCTGTGCTTTTTTCTTTTTCCTCTTCTTTCAAAAGAACTCCCTCTTCCCCATCCACACACACCATTTTCCAAGAGCTCTTTCGGAAAAAGGCTTCTTCCTCGTAGAAAGAGGTTTACCAATGTTGGAAAACCCCCTCTGTTCTTTCGATTTTCTTTTGGAAGAGCACAATTGCAGTGTGGACGTAAGTGAAGTTTTTTCGGAAAAACAGATGTTTTTCCAAAAAAACTCTGTCTTGTAGACATAGCCTAAAGGTCTGTCTACACCGGAGCTAGAGGTGCAGTTTCCAGCTTGGGTAGACATATGTGCCCTAGCTTGGACTGCACAACTGTGCTCAAAATAGTGTAGCCAGTGTAGCACATTAATTTCCTCATGGTTTCTAGTATCCTTATCTTCACTTCTTAGCTCTTTGAAGCCAACGATGAGTTTATCCTCACCATATGCCTGGGGAGTTCAGTGGCATTATCTTCATTTTACACAAAGGGACTTAACGGACATTGTGTCAACTGTTTTGGGTGCCCAATTTGAGACAGATAAGTACATCACATTTTCAGGGTATGTCGAAACTCCGGTTGGATGCCTACATCTGGCCTTTGCCTGCTGACTTAGCCCCTTCGCCTGAGCCCCGTGAACCTGTTTCGTTGTGATGCAGATATTTGGGCTTGGGCTGCCACCTGAATTCTGAGATCCTGCCACCTTGCAGGGTCCTACAGCCTAGGCTGCCGCCTATGCCTGAATATCTACACAGCGGCTAAACAGCCCATTAGTCTAAGCCCCCCGCAATCCTGATTCTGCGAGCAGGGGCCAGCAGCGGATCTGTAATTGCTGTCCAAAAATACCCTCAGTGTTCAAAGCACAGCTCCCTTTGTACATAGATATATAAAATGGTGGGCGGGAGGGAGAGCAGAGATAAACATCTGTCTGACGCATTTAACCAGTGCCCTGTGGAAAAAAATCCCTCCTTGGTCAATCAGTTACTGCATGTCCTCTTTGTTAACTCATTTGCTATGTAATAAACTCCAGTCCAATAATTACTTAGGGCCATACTGTGGTACCTTTACTACCCCAGGGCACGTCTACACAGCAGGGCTAAGCTACGCAACTTGAGCTACGCTAATTGTGCAGCTTAAGTCGAAATAGCTTATTTTGACTTTTGGTTCTGTCTACACAGCACTTATTTCAAGAGAGCACTCTTCCTCCAACTTCCCTTATTCCTTGTCCAATGAGGGTTATGGGAGTTAGAATAAGCAGTCCTCCAGTTCGACATTATTTTGACATTATGTTGAAATAACTGCTTGAGTGTAGATGCGGACTATGTTATTTTGGGATAATGTCAGTTATTCCAAAATAACGCTGCTGTGTAGACATAGCCTTAGTCTCACTGAATTCAATAGTATAGGAAATGGTAAAAATCTGGCCCAGTATAGGCAGGCTGGTTCTTATGGTTGCTTAGAAAAAACAATAACAAAATAGCCTGACTGAAGTCAGGAGGCAAACTTATCCCCATAGTATAAGGGAATGCACAATTATTTTCTGACATACAATTCTTTCATACGTTGCCAGCCAAGTTTATGCCTATTCATTGCAATCTACCCTGCATATTTAGCTTCCTGGTAGAGGCACTAAGATTCAGCAGTGAAATAACAGAGCATGTAAGCTGCTGGGAAGGGTAACTATGATTGCTTTGATTGTTTTTTGCTTATGATCATTGTAGAAAAGCAACTGCATGGATGCTATCTTGCACTTAAGCTGTGATTACCATAGATGGAGTAGCCACCCTGGCACCTGTGCTTTTTTCTTTTTCCTCTTCTTTCAAAAGAACTCCCTCTTCCCCATCCACACACACCTTTTTCCAAGAGCTCTTTCGGAAAAAGGCTTCTTCCTCGTAGAAAGAGGTTTACCAATGTTGGAAAACCCCCTCTGTTCTTTCGATTTTCTTTTGGAAGAGCACAATTGCAGTGTGGACGTAAGTGAAGTTTTTTCGGAAAAACAGATGTTTTTCCAAAAAAACTCTGTCTTGTAGACATAGCCTAAAGGTCTGTCTACACCGGAGCTAGAGGTGCAGTTTCCAGCTTGGGTAGACATATGTGCCCTAGCTTGGACTGCACAACTGTGCTCAAAATAGTGTAGCCAGTGTAGCACATTAATTTCCTCATGGTTTCTAGTATCCTTATCTTCACTTCTTAGCTCTTTGAAGCCAACGATGAGTTTATCCTCACCATACGCCTGGGGAGTTCAGTGGCATTATCTTCATTTTACACAAAGGGACTTAACGGACATTGTGTCAACTGTTTTGGGTGCCCAATTTGAGACAGATAAGTACATCACATTTTCAGGGTATGTCGAAACTCCGGTTGGATGCCTACATCTGGCCTTTGCCTGCTGACTTAGCCCCTTCGCCTGAGCCCCGTGAACCTGTTTCGCTGTGATGCAGATATTTGGGCTTGGGCTGCCACCTGAATTCTGAGATCCTGCCACCTTGCAGGGTCCTACAGCCTAGGCTGCCACCTAAGCCTGAATATCTACACAGCAGCTAAACAGCCCCTTAGTCTAAGCCCCCCACAATCCTGATTCTGCAAGCAGGAGCCAGCAGCGGATCTGTAATTGCTGTCCAAAAATACCCTCAGTGTTCAAAGCACAGCTCTCTTTGTACATAGATATATAAAATGGTGGGTGGGAGGGAGAGCAGAAACATCTGTCTGACTCATTTAACCAGTGCCCTGTGGGAAAAAAACCCTCCTTGGTCAATCAGTTACTGCATGTCCTCTTTGTTAACTCATTTGCTTTGTAATAAACTCCAGTCCAATAATTACTTAGGGCCATACTGTGGTTCCTTTACTACCCCAGGGCACATCTACACTGCAGGGCTAAGCTACGCAACTTGAGCTACGCTAATTGTGCAGCTTAAGTCGAAATAGCTTATTTTGACTTTTGGTTCTGTCTACACAGCACTTATTTCAAGAGAGCACTCTTCCTCCAACTTCCCTTACTCCTTGTCCAGTGAGGGTTATGGGAGTTGGAATAAGCAGTCCTCCAGCTCGACATTATTTCGACATTATGTTGAAATAACTGCTTGAGTGTAGATGCGGACTATGTTATTTTGGGATAATGTCAGTTATTCCAAAATAACGCTGCTGTGTAGACATAGCCTTAGTCTCACTGAATTCAATAGTATAGGAAATGGTAAAAATCTGGCCCAATATAGGCAGACTGGTTCTTATGGTTGCTTAGAAAAAACAATAACAAAATAGCCTGACTGAAGTCAGGAGGCAAACTTATCCCCATAGTATAGGGGAATGCACAATTATTTTCTGACATACAATTCTTTCATATGTTGCCAGCCAAGTTTATGCCTATTCATTGCAATCTACCCTGCATATTTAGCTTCATGGTAGAGGCACTAAGATTCAGCAGTGAAATAACAGAGCATGTAAGTTGCTGGGAAGGGTAACTATGATTGCTTTGATTATTTTTTGCTTATGATCATTGTAGAAAAGCAACTGCAGATTTCTAGGAATGAATCTGGCTTTTGGTTTCTTTTACTTTTGAGGACTTCTTCTTTGACATGGGTGAAGTTGGTCAGTAGATTTCTGCACAAATTTATTACCTCTCAGGGTCAGAGTTCAAAAATGCCTTTCACTCTGAGCCAATTAAATCAGTGTTCTTGTCTGATGCAAGTCCAAATTATCACCTCAAAAGGAGCGACACAGTTTTTGTCTATTTAGATATTCCCCATTGGACTGTCAAGGCTATTGTAGGCTAGAAATGCACTTCATCAACAGAACTATCTGAAGGTACATTGCTCGGTGCTTGCCTGCATTAGTACTGGCAGGTGACAGGAATATCGGTCACTTTCATTCATAAATTACTCAAGTATATAATTTTCACACAAGGACTTGTCACTTTTGATTTAGTGATGCCCTCTCAGCAGCAGAATATGTTGATTTTCTGATTAGCAGGAAGGGATCAAATTACTTAAAATACTCTGATCGATTTCAAGTGCCCTAAACATCAGGCTGATGATGGACAACACATGTAGTATGGGTTTTAATTTGTTTGTATATTCTCTCAGCCAAATTCTGGAGTAACCGACACCAGTGTAAATCAAAAGTGACTCCACTGAAGTAGAGAGAATTACTTCAGACTTATGCTACATCACAGTCTGCTTTGCAGGCTTTAAAGAGCAGCTAATGTGTATTACATCCTTCTCAACTGTTCTTCCTTATGAAATGATGAGATTCTTCTGTTGTAACTGCAACATCAGTGCAGTGTGCTATGGCTAAAGACTTTGAGCTTAACACATCACTTTCACATGCAATAACATTGGGTGTGTCTAGACTACATGGCTCCGTTGACAGAGCCATGTAGATGAGTTTACTAGACATAGGTAAATGAAGCGGCGATTTAAATAATCACTGCTTCATTTACATCAAAATGGCCGCCGGGATGTGCTGATCAGCTGATTGTCAGCCCAGCACGGTAGTCTAGATGGGGATCAGCCAACCTCAGCACCCTTTCTCGTCAGATCCTGTAAGCCTCGTTTCACAAGGCATAAAGGATCTGACGACAAAGGGTGCTGGGGTTGGCTGATCCCCGTCTAGACTACCGTGCTGTGCCGTCAATCAGCTGATCGGCACAGGGTGGTGGCCATTTTGATGTAAATGAAGTGGCGATTATTTAAATTGCCGCTTCATTTACCTATGTCTAGTAAACTCATCTACATGGCTCTGTCAACGGAGCCATGTAGTCTAGACACACCCCATGGTGACTTTAAAATTTCACAACACACATGCAGTTCAGTGTCCTTTTCTCTCTCTCTCTCTCTCTCTCTCTCTTTTTTTTTTTTTTTTTTTTTTTTGCCTGCAGATGAAGAGCTTGAGGGAGCAGAAGATGTCCTCATACCTCTGCTTCCAAGCAACAGTTACCATTCCTGCCTCCTATCCCAGCCTCAGATAGCTGATCCTGATTCTGGCTTGACCCCTGTCTCTGGCTGTCTTTGGTGCTGCCCCTTGGCTTCATTCCTGAGCCTGGATGCCCACTCGACCTGGCTCGTGCTCTGACTACTAGGCAAGATTGCCTATATCCCGATCTGTAACAGTGCTCTGCTTACAAGAAACAACAACCCATCACAATACCCCATTTTTCAAGTGTTCACTTCAATTCTGAGAGAGAGACTGTTTAGATTTGTGCAACTTAAATATTTCAGAGAAAACATGACCATTCTTCATGCATGATGCAAGAGGGTCTGTGACAGGATGTGTATACTCCACCCTGGGCCAGAAGGGCTTAATGCCTGGTGGGTGGAGGAAATCCCACTCCTCAGCCACACTGGGCATGTCCCAAGGGCTGGGGTAGCATAAAAAGGAACGGCTCAGCTCAGTCTGGGCTGGACGCTGGAGTGGGTGGACCTGCTGGAGGAGCTCCAGAAGTGGACCAGCCAGAAGCCCAGACAACGGGAGACAGATACCTGGGAGACTGAATGAGCCTCCAGACCTGGTGGAACTGCAGGAGGAGACTGGCATCATGAAGCCTGATGACACAGATTATATGGATCACCCCAATACCACAACTGATAGGAAGTGACTTGGGGAGGGTGCGCGAGTGGTATCTCCCATCCGAGTGAGCTCAGCATATTGCAGTAGGATTTCCCGTTGAGTGAGTGGCAGATCACTCCCCCACTGACCGGGGCCTGGTGGAGTAGAGTGAGGCTGGGACTCCCTACAAGAGCTGTTACCCCAAATCCCTGAGACTCCAGCCATTAGGCTGTGCTGCCCTGAACCATAGGGCTGTTTTATAAACTGTGGCCTTTGGGCTGCATTGCCTTGGGATGGGGCATACTTATGACATGACAAGGTCAAAATAAATTACCACAGAATATGCCATGTATAAGACAGATTTTAGGGTGTAACATCAGACAGTACCACACACTAGAGGGGGTTCTGCAGCATATCACTTTAATTTGGGACTTCTTGTTGACATGAAACTGTTCCAGTGATTTATTGCTTTGCTGAATCAGCACCACCGGAAGCAGCCGGTTCCCTGTCTTTACTAGCAGGAAGCCTTGCATTGTGAGGGCTGACTTAGCTTAGTCTGGCATGGCCCTGGTGGCTTGCAACTGCAGATGATGTTCCAACTAATTTTAAATTGTGCACTCTGTACACTATTTCAAATACCCAAATCTGGATGACGTTTTTTTCTTAGAACTCAGTTCATGGTTTAAGAACAAATCATTAGAAATAGATACATCCCCAAAAGTTGCAAATGTCATCTGTTCTCAAAGAAACAAATGGTGGAAAAGTTAGCCATGTGTGTGTTACAACTTTGTATGAAATTGACTTGCAGCGGTGGGGATTGTTTGGTTGGTTCGTTGGGGTTTTTTTTAGTCTGATTAATAGCAAAGTATTGTGTTGCCATGTTAAACAGAAAATACCAAAAACTAAGGATACGGCAACAGTGTGTGTGTGTGTGTGTGTGTGTGTATATATATTGCCTGAGATTGTCATATTGTTAGGCACAAATTGAAGAAAGAGGAAGTTCAAATGTGGGCTCTACAAACTCCAAAATCTAAAGCCCTAAGTTACAGTACTTCCTCAAAGCTAATCCTGGATCTCTCCAAAACAAAGTTCCAACAATACTAAACTCTGGGATGGCTGTCAATGTTCCCTCTAATCTTTTCCATCCACGTGCAGAATAAATTTTTCTATATGCATTGTGCCATGTACGAATGTGCACCACTAGTAAAAACAAATACCTAGTTGTGAGTGCTCTGCTAATCAGGTGGGTGGCATTGGAGTCTCTCAAGAGTGACTGCACAAGTGCACAGCATACAGGGAACAATGATGGCATTTGGATGCCCAGTTAGGATCGGGAGAAATTTACTAAGCTCATTTTCACTTACTGTCTAAACTGAAGCCTGAACTAGTGGACTAAAGCATAAACCCGCTGCATTATCTCACTTCTGCACCATTTTGTCATTCAGAGAGAAAGCTAGGTTCAGGAAAATATGTCAAAATCATTCTGATGGAAAATTCTGACCAGCTATATGTGTTGGAATTATTGTTTTGCAGGGTGGATTCCTTTGGAATAACACTGAGTTCCTGGTTTTTTTGGTTCCTGCAAGACAAGTACAATTTTTAGGCTCTACACTTGCCTGTGGATCAATTATATATATGCTTAAAGTTCTAAAAATCTAGTAATATTTTTAGAACAGCTTGTTTTTTGTCTCCTGGTTCTGACAGTTCTTGGCTATGACACAGTCCTGCTCGGCTGTGGTAGGAACTTAATATCTTTCTGAAGTGAGCCATTTTTATGTAAAAATCATATGTAAACAGAAGCTTTAGATCAAACTAATCTTTTTATCTGCTTTTCAATGGGACCTTGTTTTCTTTAAAGCATCCTCCTTAATGTAAGGAAAGAGTTTGTAATGTAAGGAACATTTGTGGAAAATGAACATGTGTAGTTGTGACGGGGCAGGCGCCGCATCCGCGCTTCCCCGCACTGAATCGGGAACCGTGGAGGGGGGGGCGAGGCAGGCGCCGTGCCCGCAACCCCCCGCACGGAGCCAGGGTCTGGGACAGAGCTCGGCCCGCTGGGGAGGCAGGCGGTTGGGGGAGGTCTGGCTGCGAGGGAGCCGGGAGACAGGGCAGAGAGAGAGAGGGCAAGCGGCCGTGAGGACGCTCCGGCGCGGCCAGATGACGTCATGAGAAGCGGCAAGCAGGACGCCCAGGAGGGCGGGACCACAGGCGCCGGGGGAAGGCCCGCCCTAACGCTCGGGCGGGGAATTCAAAAGGGCAAGGGACCCGGCCAGGAAAACGCCAGGGGCAGTGAGGCGGACAGACCCCCACAAGGAGAAGAGAGCAGAGGGGAACCCAGATGCACGGACCCTCGGCGGAGGCAGAGACCGGGGGTAAGCTTATTCCCCAGCTGGGGAATTCCCCAGGGCTAGGCCGGGAAGAAAAGACCCAGGGCGGGGCCGTGGTCCCCGCGAGTGGACGGTTTGGGGGGAACTCGTCCCCCTCCACTATCCAGGGACTGACGTCCCTGTCTTAGGGCCCTGGGTCGGGGCTCGGAGTGTGGGAGGGCCCGAGCCCCCTTCCCGGCCCCCTCAGGCCCATCGGAGCACGGTCCGGCAGCGCTTACTGATAGGACCGCGGACAGGCGGTTAGTCACAGGACGAGGAGGGCACCCAGACTTGGGGTGACCTCTGGGGACCGGGTAACAGTAGTATATTTACATAAATTTCTTTATCTTATGGCCAGCATATCCATTAGTGATAGACCTGAACTAAACTCCATGTCTACACCCCTTCTCCCCAATTTTGTGGAAGTTCATTTCCAGTCTGAAATTCAGCTCAGATCTGAACTTTGAGGTTCACCTGATCTTACATAATGGGTCAAACCAAAACTCTTGTTTCCAAATGCTCCTGAACATTTGGGTCAAAAGTGCATGACTTGGGTTCTATATGCATAATCTTTGTGGGTTATATCCAACACATAATCTCTTATGACTTCTGTCTCATTTTTGCTATTATCAAAACATGTTCATTCAACAAATTCATCTTTTAAAATAATCTAAATTTGTTAGGACCAAAATTTTAAAAAGTAGCTTTTAAGTGCCTAATTTTGACCTCATTGGGCCTGTTAAACAACTTGTGAGGCCATTGGATGATTGAGTTGCTAAAGGAGCACTCAAGAACAATAAGGTAATTGTGGAGAAACTACATGAATTCTTTGCATTGGTCTTCATGGCTGAGAATGATGGGGAGATTCCCAAACCTGAGCCAGGTTTTTTTTTATATGACAAATCTGAGGTGTCATTAGAGGAGATTTTGGAACAAATTGGTAAACTTAACAGTTTGGCTTATGTTATGATGTATATAACATTATTATTATTATTAATACATTTCCACGTTTTCTGCCATCGCCACAAGAGCTTGTCATGGAAATCCATCAAACTGAACTCTAAAGATAGCTCTGTCCAGAAACATGTCCTCTTGCATACGGAAAATGCATCTCATGGCCACTGAAGCCACATGGAACTACTGGAGTAAATGGGAATGGAAAAATGCCTCCTAATGAGGTGTAGGTGAAATTTCTCAGTAATAGGAGAAAGCACCTGTCATGATCATGAGAGATGGCCAGCAGCCTGGGGACTAAGGGGTTAACTATACGTAATAAACCATCTTCTTAGTCTTTAAAGTGCTGCATAGTCCTGTCTTTTGTTTCAGCAAGACCAGACTAACATGGCTACATCTCTATTACTATACCTAACCCAGGTAGAGTTGGCCAATAGGAATGTCAAACTGGGACCAAGGAATTTTTGGTTTTTCCCTCTCCTTTGTCCTGGGCAGTTTCTCTCCAGTGACTGAGGGAGTCTGACAGAATGTCTTCATCCAAGAATAGACTCTTCTCTCTTCTGTAAATAGGGTAAAGTTTAGATAAATCCAATTTAGGTTTTATTGTTGTATGGTTTGGGAAATGGGATCTGATGTCTGTGCATTTAAAATGGGTTTTTCTCTGTTTTGCAACTAAATTTGGGCCCATGGTGGAATTCCCCATGAGTATATTACTTTGTGACTTTACCATCTAGTCATTATGCTTGCAACAGGAATATTGTGGTGATAATAAAAGTTCTTTCTCCTTTCTTTTTCTTAACCTGGTATTGGTTAATTTTTGTGTCCTGGTTTGTACTTTAAGGGTGAGATTTCCCAAGTGATCTCTCCCCTGATTTTCTTATAATTAGTTGGGTGGTGGCAGTGGAGATTTTATCCCCAAAATTTAGGTTGTTAAGATTTTTGGGGGAAGTTTTATACCAAAGCCTGGAAAGATAAGGTTTTAGGGTCCTTTTGCGGGCCCCTACTTCTGCATTTATCATGCCAGAGTGGGGAAGGATCCATGACAGCACCGTCATGGCTATGCTTTCCCCAATCAACTACTGTTGTTTATTTCTATTACAGCAATTCCCTAAACATGGTTTTTGTGGAATTTTTTAAGTTGGTCAAAAAAATTGGATATCAAAAATGTTTCAGTAGAATTTTTCAGATTTTCAAAACCTTTTTTAAAATCAAACTTTTTGACATCTGAATCTTACAGTTTGGATATTTTTTGTAGGAAAGACAGATTTATGTTAGTAAAAAAATATCCTGAGGCTGGAGATGGTTTATTATTTGTCTGGCTTTTGTTGTTGTTGTTATAAGAAAAGGCATTTTGACCAGCTTTATTCTTTGATACCGTAGGAGGGGAAGATGTCTTTTTAATGGGAGGTATAACTGAAGAACTGGGCACTAGTTCAATAGCTGTTAAACATTCCATCGCACTAATCACAAGAATAGTGCTGCTAGGCTCAAATTTTTGGCAAAATTCTTGTCAGGAAATTACATTCTGCTTTTGCGAATACTTCCGTTGGCAAAAATCATTGCATAGTGCTGATGGCATAAAATGATATCCACTTAAAAAAAAAAAAAAGACAACCACCACCAAACCCTCAATTCAAGGATGAAGAAATGAGTCTGTAGAGTGAACTAGGAACCCTTGGGCTAAAAGATGGAGCTATCTACATTAATCTTAAAAAATCATAGAATACTAGAACTGAAAGGGGCTTCGAGAGGTCATCAAGACCAGTCCCCTACACCATCTAGACCATCCCTGATAGACATTTATCTAACCTACTCTTAAATATCTCCGGTGATGGAGACTCCACAACCTCCCTAGGCAATTTATTCCAGTGTGTAACCACCCTGACAGTTAGGAAGTTTTTCCTAATGTCCAACCTAAACCTCCCTTGGACATTGAAACCTCGTATAGTGTTGTAAATGTACACAGTACATTACAAATATAGGAAGACATATTTCCTGCTCCAGAGAGTTTAGCCCAGAGGTTCTCAACCTACTTACCATTGTGGGCTGTACATGCAGCCTTCTATGTTATGTGGGCTGCAACTATTCAATATATATACTTCTTGTATGGCCTTGAGGATGCTACATGTGCTGCAGCTGTGTGCCGATTGAACTGCAAGAGGCCTGTGGGCCGCAAGTTTAGAACCACTTTAGTCTAAGGCCTTGATATTGCAAAGAATTAAGGTTGTACTTAACTTTATGTCCTGTGAATCATCCCATTGAGTCAAACATGTGCATAGTCTTTTAATAGGACTGCTCACAGTGTGCCAGTCTTTGCAGGATTGGGGTCTAAGAATAATGCAATTATTTAATCTAATAATTTTAAATGGGCCTCTTCAAATATGGTGAGAAGGCCATAGCATTCCATTTTTATTTTCATGTATTCCATCTCCTATTTCATCCACCCATGTGTGAACCAGCTATCAGCAATTTTAAACTCAGAAGATTGACATTGCCTGTTGTAGATGAAATAGCTGCCACCATGCTACTTGCCATCCTCTGAGACTCTTCCACTTGTATCCATATTCCTTTTCCACTGTCTGTCATGGCAGCTACAGCACAAGCTCCATCTGGAAACCCGACAGGCAGTTTCCTCCAGAGTTACCAGTCACTCAGTGCTCTTCTGTGCTCTGTATTTTTCAGTTTTCAAATATAATGACCAAAGTTTCACTGGTCTTTACCATTTATGTGCGGAATGAGTTTGTTATGTGCACTGAGGCATGTGTAAATGTGCACCACCAGAAGAAACAAAAAACCTAGCTGTGGGTGCCCTGCTAATCAGCTGGGCAGCATTTGAATCTCTCCTAAGCGGTTGCACAAGCGCACAGCTTACAGGGAACACCGGTCATGATCCTGTGCAATGTCACCCCAACTAGAGCAAGACGGAAAGGTCTAGGTTGCGATTTTCAAAGCTATCTACTGGATGAGGCTGCATGACTTTCACTGATTAAATGGGATTTATGGGAATAAATCCCTCAGTTAACTTTTTTCACTGCCTTCATCTGGTGCCTGATCCAAATCCCTTTTCCTGTAGTTTAATGGACTTTAGCTGTGAGGATTCTGGATTGTATCAGATCCTGGAGTGTTTTGTAGTTTTTTAAAAAGTTAAAAAAAAAAACATTTTTGTGGAGCCTAAAAAAAACCAAAACAGCTTTCTGTTGGTTCCCAGAATGACACAGATACCATATGCTCCACTTAATACGGCTATGTTGAATAGGGATGGAGAGGCTACTAGAAATCCTAATGGTGGCGAATAGCAATGACTGTTGCTTAATCGGGACAAATTAGTATAAATTTTGCTTAATGAGCATACATCCAACTGGAGCCAAATCATTAAATGGTGCTTAAATTCATATTACATTATAACCTCTGGAAGTTGCTAAATAAGTATTAAATGAAGATGAAAGGCAGTGAATATAATTTTTATTCTTGAATTTTTAATTCTGTGCAATATTTTATGTCTTCTAAAATCTATTCAGGCTGGGGCTTTAATGCCTTTTCCTCTGTAATCAGGACAGCAACTTAATTGGGGTGATTGACTGTTCACCAAGGTGCCCCAATTCAGAGCATTCTAGTGTATCACTTAAAGTCATAGCTTGGGTACTAAAGTGATACTTATTTTTCAGAGTGCTGTGTCTTCTGAGTGTGGTTTTCTTTGTAGCCTTGCTGGGCCGCCATTTTAAATCTCTGTAGCACTAGCCACTGGAGTTGGTGGACACATATCTCTATTATCGGACAGGAATGTTGATCTTTTGAAACCTTGCTCTATGTCAAGTGTCTGGGGCCAGAAAATGTAACTCATCCTCTTTGAAGCATACCCATAAATCACACCTCTACTACCTGAGGTTAGTAGGAAACAAAACCTTTGCAGAAATGGCGAAAATGAAGCCACTGGAATCTCCTGGTCTGAGGGTATGTCTACACTACAAAGTTAATTCGAACTAACGTCTGTTAGTTCGAATTAACTTTGATAGGCACTACACTAGCGCTCCGCTAGTTCGAACTTAATTCAAACTAGAGGAGCGCTTAGTTCGAACTAGGTAAACCTCATTGTACGAGGACTAAGCCTAGTTCGAACTTACTAGTTCGAATTAAGGGCTGTGTAGCCCCTTATTTCGAACTAGTGGGAGGCTAGCCCTCCTCAGCTTTCCCTGGTGGCCACTCTGGCCAACACCAGGGAAACTCGTATGCCCCCCTCCCGGACCCGGAGCCCTTAAAGGGGCACGGGCTGGCTACGGTGCCCGTGCCAGGTGCAAGCCTGCCAGCACCCAGCCAGCAGACCCTGCACCTGGCACGGCTCGAGCCAGCCACCCGCTGACACCCAGCCCTCCCCCTCTTCCCGGGACCAGGCTGGCGGCTCTCGGGAGCCTGCCCAGGACCGCAAGAGGCGGGCACCCGCCTGGTTTAGTGCAGACATCGTGGACCTCATCCACGACCTCTGCACTAGGCACAGGAAAGTGGCTGTCTGGGGCAGGAGAGCTGCCAACCTGGCCACCCAGAAGCAGGTTTGCATGAAAATCAAGGTGGTCCACTGAGACCCCCGACCCTGAGCCCTGAGCTTAGAATGGCCGTACTGGGTCAGGCCAAAGGTCCATCTACTCCAGTAGCCTGTCTGCCGACAGCAGCCAACCCTAGGGACCCTGGAGGGGATGGACCAAAGACAGTGACCAAGCCATTTGTCTCGTGCCATCCCTCTCCAGCCTTCCACAAACTTTGGGCAGAGACACCATTCCTACCCCCTGGCTAATAGCACTCCATGGACCCAACCTCCATGAATTGATCTAACTTCTCTTTAAACTCTGTTCTAGTTCTAGCCTTCAAAGCCTCCTGCAGCAAGGAGTTCCACAGGTTGACTATTTGCTTTGTGAAGAATAACTTTCTATTACTAGTTTGAAGCCTGCTACCCATTCCTTTCCTTTGGTGTACTCTAGTCCTTCTATTATGGGAACTAATGGAGAACTTTTCTTTATGAACCCTCTCCACACCACTCATACTTTTAGAGACCTCTATCATATCCCCCCCTCTGTCTCCTCTTCTCTAAGCTGAAAAGTCCCAGTCTCTTTAGCCTCTCTTCATATGGGACCTGTTCCAAACCCCTCATCATTTTAGTTGCTCTCCCCTCTCCCAGCCTCTCTTTTCCCCTCTCCCACCTCCTTTTCCCAGTCTCCCCCAGTTTTGTTCAATAAAGACAGATTCTATTTTTAACACACGTGTCCTTTATTTTGTACATTAGAAAGGGGGGCTAGGGAGAGGTAAGTGGAAGGAGGTGAGGGAGGAATGGGGTATGAGCCCCCGATGGGGAGGACTGGGCTGGCTCTGCGGGCTGCTCAGGGTGGAAGTTCTCCTGCAGCCCCCCGATTGTCCCCTCCCCCCGGATGGCAGCCTGCGGCAAGTGCAGCCGGGCTGATGGCCGAGTGCTGTGATGTTCCGAGTGTGGGCACTCAGGGCACTCCAAGCCAGGACTGCTTTGCAAGCGGGGCACCTCTTAGAACTGTCTGTCCGGGGTGGGGGTCAAGACCCTTTAAGCACAGCCCTTGGCTAGCCTGAGACAGCAGCTCCACGCTTTAAGTCCTACTCTGATGCCCTGCCGGCACTGCTTCCTGCCATCCTTATCCTCTGTTCAGGGTCCACTCAATGTGGACATGCTAGTTCGAAATAGCAAAATGCCAATTCGAACTAGTTTTTAGGTCTAGATGCGCTAATTCGAATTAGCTTAGTTCGAATTAACTAATTCAAACTAAGTTAGTTCGAATTAGCGCTGTAGTGTAGACATACCCAGAGTGATTAAAAATGCCAAAAAATATTTGTTTCGCTTTGCAATGTCACCTGTAAAAAACACAAGACATTAGCTGTTGTGTGAGCCACTTACCATTAAGTTGCAGACCCACAGGATAACCTTAAATCATGTGCATTCTCCCAGTTCACAAATGGAAGGATGGGAGATACAAATATTTATAGCATAACTGATAACCAGATCAAAGAAAGAGAACTTCAAGAAAAGGACTATGTCAAACTCCCTTGTTGCCTGTGAAGAATGCTCCTTAAGGATCCAATAATGGTATGATTTCTGTTACAAATTCTACAAGTCTTGTTAGTCTATAAAGTGCTACCAGACCATTTGTTGTTTTTTAAATTTATCCTGTACAGACTAACTCAGCTATCCCCTGAAGCTAACTTCTTGTGGTTAGGGTTAGAGGACTTGATAGACAATAGAGTGTCTTATCTTTTATAAATTATGAACCAGATCCTAACCTGCTAAAAATCATTGGGTTTCTACTGAAGCCACGCCTCTGCAACTACCTCTGCTGCCACACTGTATCTCTCTTATCTGGTTCACCTTACTAAACTGAGTAGCTTTTACTGTGCTACAACTTACCTGGATCCACCATGATGGTTTGACAGATTGTAACACATGTAACCTTATTTCAGTGGGTAAGTATTGACCCAAAGGAGGAGATATGTGCCTTCTGCTCATCTTTCTGTCTGTGGCAGGCCATGTTCCTATTTTTATTTACTGTGAAAGCGTGCCAGCAACAACCATCATAAGCAAAGAGGGTAAGTGACTCTGCAAATGGCATGTTGTGGTTTGCCTGGGGATCAGTGCTGGGACTACGCTCCATTTCTTAGCAGGCAGGCGCAGTACATTTGAAACCATTTCCAAGCACTGCTGGAATGGGATATCTCAGCCTGCAAAGCTACATGCTTCTGCCCAGGTGTCAGATCTACATTGAATATTGGATGTTGTGTTTTGCTGAGAAATTGCAGCTGACTGCTGCACAAGTTACTAATAAGAGACTGACTGTGATGCAGCCAAAGAAGGCAACAATTAACCCAGACCCTACTCAGAATATATCAAGAGGTCAAGCTCTGCAGATGGACAGATTTGGACACTTGAGTCAAGCTGACAAAATCTGATCATTAGTCAGAATTAAAGTTTCATCTTTGCTAGGCCAAGGCTAGTTTCCTAGCTAACTACTACAGAACTTTAATTTGCCACCCTATAGACACTCACCTATTGTGCTCTATTTGTGACAAAGATGTCATGCTGGTTGGCTGAAGGTGAGACACAAAGTTAATAGCATTTTAAATGTACCTCCTGGAGGATTTGTGTTTATTAAAAGACAATAGACTGCTGGGAATAGAGTCAGGGAATCTTCCTTGCATAACTTCTGTGATGTAACCCACTGTTTAAAATAGGTGCCCCCTTTCCTCCATCTCTCCAGTATCCCAGAAAAGCTCTGCTGCGTCCAAGGAACGTGCCTACTTTTTTCAAAAGCAGTTGCATTTTTTCGGCATCCTTGTAAGAAAAGGGTTTTTTCCCGACATTTGGCCCCGTGTACATGAACCAAATGTCGGAAAAGCAGAAAAAGATATGCAAATTCCGGTTCTCAATTTCCGTATCTTTTTCCAACTTTTCTTTGTAGTGCAAAAACAGCCTCTCTTCTCAGTTGAAAATAACCCTGGGCAGCAGAGCACCCACACCACCTACACGTCAGTGGGCAAACTCATTTGATGAGTAGCCAAGATCTCCCAGCTTTCTTTTTAATATAGAACCATGGAATCATAGAACACTAGAACTGGAAGGGATTTTGTGAGGTCATCAAGTCCAGTCCCCTGTCCTCACTGTAGGACCAAGCACCATCCAGATCATCCCCAATAAATGTCTATCTAACTTGCTCTTAAATATCTCCAATGATACCCCCTAGGCAATTTATTCCAGTGTTTAACCACCCTGACAGTTAGGAAGTTTTTCCTAATGTACAACCTAAGCCTCCCTTGCTGCAATTTAAGCCCATTGCTTCTTGTCCTATACCTACACTGAGCTTCCCCATGTTCTCACAATCACAGGCACACACTCACTTTAAGATATTTCTATCATAAAAACTCAGAGATTGGTTTGGTTTTAAAATACGACCTTGGCTGGTTTTCTCTCTGAGTGAGAGCCTGTGTGTGTGTGTGTGAAGTTCAATCTTGACTCTGCCTTTGCAGTGGGATGATGCATCGGAGAGATTTCCTGTTATGAAATGTAGACCATTTTCTAATTCGCTCTCTCATGGCAGGCCTCCAGGCCTGTGTAAATCCCCTTTACAGTAGTCTGGCTTTCTTGTCAAAGGTGGCACAGTCTTGGAAGTCAATCAAGGAGAATAGTTTTATTGTATTTATAGCAGTGGTAGTTATTAACACTGTCATAATCTGATGGTTCATAGTTAATGGAACCAGTCCCTAAAGGCCTGACTAACACCCTCTCCTGGTAATACTTGCAGGAGGATATTGATGCCAGAAAACTCTTTGATTCTGTGGTGTTTCCTGCCAGTCTTCCCTGCTAGGGAGCATCAAGAAGAGAAACACATCTTAACCCTGTGGCCTCTGACAATCCTTCTAGAAATATGCAATCACACAGAGGCTCAGCGCCCCTCATTGGCTCTCCCACTCACAAGCACTTGGCCCTTCAGGACCCGCGCTAACATTTGTCTGCAACTTCTCCAACCCAGAGTGGGGTTCAGAACAAAGTTAATGCTACTTGTTTTGAATTAGCACTTAGTTGCAAGGGCCCAGTTGTGCCAGGTGCTGTACAAACAGAACAAAAAATGACTCCCTGCCACGAAGAATTCACAACCCAAGCACCAGAGTAGTCAACAGGTGGATTGCAACAGACAGACATAGGGAGTGCACCTTTGGTGCAATATCTCTGTGTGATCTTAGTTCTCACTCAGTGCTTCAGCTCTCTTCTATAAAATGAGAATTATGACACTTCCTTTCTCTGACCCTTTGCCATGTCTCTTTAGGTGCTTCTGTACTGCCCCCTTACCTTGAAATAAGCTTTGCAATTTAAACTGGTATCTTTAAAGACATGGAATAGCTATTTTGGGATACTTCCGGCATCCTGAAATAGCACCGTCGTCTAGACATAGACTTTTAGATTCTAAACAACTGTATCCAGGGACAGTCCCTGACTCTGTAATTTTACAGCAACCAGCATGTTAGCTGGAGCTTGTGGGTGCTACTGAAATGCTGCTAATAATATTTATAGCACTAGGAGAATATCATGAAGAACACCTCTGTTCTGCCTCCCGCAAACCTTGCAAAGCCCTGTCTCTGTGGAGAAAGGGGGTGGGAATTTCTAGGGGAAATGATCATCCAAGTTGCTGTTCCTGTCCAGTTTAGCTGCTCACTTGTTTTCAGTGCTGTGTCTGCCTTGGTTATCTCATTTAGGGGTCACTAGGCAAGATAAACATGAGAAACAGTATTAAAAAGCAAATAGGAAAATATCGTTAAAAGATAAGATAAAATAATGCACCTAGCTGTTCAAGAAAATTATAATCGTGGAGAATTGGAGGAGATGGAAAGTGGGAGAGGGTGGAGGTGGGAAAGGTAGAGTAGGGAATGGTAATAACTGGCTATGTCTAGACTGCATCCCTCTCAACAGAGGGATGCAGTCTAGACATAGCCAGTGATTCCATATTACAGGCAGTCCCTGGGTTACGTACAAGATAGGGACTGTAGGTTTGTTCTTAAGTTGAATTTGTATGTAAGTCGGAACTGGCATCCAGATTCAGCCGCTGTTGAAACTGACCAGCGGCTGACTACAGGAAGCCTGAGGCAGAGCTGCTCTGCCCCTGGCTTCCTGGAATCAGCCGCTGGTCAGTTTCAGCAGCGGCTGACTTGGGGACGCCTGGGGCAGAGCAGCTGGGGTGCTGCCGGGTTGGTCCTGTAGCGCCGAGGAGCGGCGCTGCGGGACCAACCCGGCAGCGCCCCAGCTGCTCTACCCCAGGAGTCATTGGCGAGAAAAGCCTGGTCTGCTGGGGGGGGGGGTCGCACTAGTTAGCTAGTGCACCCCTCCTCCCCCCAGCAGACCAGGCTTTTCTCGCCGCGGAGGAGGCGGGCGGTCCTTCCGCCCGCGTCCTCCGCGGCGAGAAAAGCCGCTCTGCGTCTCCCTGGGACCAGGGAGCAGACCAGGGAGACACGGACCGCCCACATTCTCCGCGGCGAGAAAATCCTGGTCTGCTGGGGGGGCGCACTAGATGCGCCCCCCCCAGCAGACCAGTTAGATGCAGGCAGCGGGACCGCCGAGACGCGCCGGTCCCGCCACCCACGTCCTCCGCAGCTTTACTCCGTGTCTCCCTGGTCTGCTGGGGTGCCCCCCCCAGCAGACTAGGGAGACACGGAGCAGCTTTTCTCGACACGGAGGACGCAGGCGGCGGGACCGCGGTGCGTCTGGGTGGTCCCACCGCCCCCGTCCTCCGCGGCGAGAAAAGCCCCATTCGTAAGTAGGGATCCGACATAAGTCGGATCCACGTAACTCGGGGACTGCCTGTATATCTAAGTCCCCTAAATCCTGACTATGGGGATGTCTTCAGTATAAAAACAAAGAGTGTGTTATTCACTGAGGTTAACTAACTGAGGATCACACAGCACTGAAGACACAGCAACTTGGATTAGCAGCTCAGGTGAAAGCTTATAGAGGAAACTGGGCTTGAATGCAAGCTGCTAGCCTATCCTGAAAGCTGAGTTACTGAGTCCTTGAACTGTCATTCATGCTTACATTTGACACTTTACAAATGGGGCTTAACAAAGATGCTAATTATCTCACCCATTACAAAGATAGCTTCCCCAATTATCACCTCTAATATCATTTCCTCATAGACATTAACCTCCCCCCTTCGTCCCACCTCTGTCCTAAAAATCTGATTTGTCTATTTCATATGTGTTCACTTTTTTTTGTTTGTATCCCTTTGGTATATATGGTCATGCCAATTTTCTTCCACAATTTGATCTGAGGAAGTGGGTCTGGCCCATGAAAGCTCATCACCTAATAAACCATCTTGTTAGTCTTTACAGTGCTACATAGTCCTGTCTTTTGTTTCAGCTAGACCAGACTAACACAGCTACATCTCTATTACCGAGTCCTTGCTAGTATTTTAACCTGAGGTATCTTGAGAATTTCCCTCTCCTCGCCCCCCAGCGAAGACTTACCATGTGCCTGCCCACTTCCCTGTCTGCAAAAGAAGTTCTTCAGCTTTCAAAGAGAAATCCAACCACCATCAGGCACTGAGAGTTGTGCACATTAAAGAGAGCAAGTAAAAACGAAAAAAATGGGTGTATAAAGACAAAATAGGAACTGTTTCCTTCAAAATACCAAGAGCTTTCCTAAAAGATTATTTCTCCCAAGATTCCTTAGTCCAAGGGAGATTTCTCTTCCCTTGGCTCTATATGGGTATGTCTACACTGCCACCCTAGTTCGAACTAGGGAGGCTAATGTAGGCATTCGAAGCTGCAAATGAAGCCCGGGATTTAAATATCCTGGGCTTCATTTGCATCTTTCCGGGTGCCGCCATTTTTAAATCCCCCTTAGTGCGGACTCCGTGCCTGCGGCTACACGCGACACAGAGGAGGTAGTTCGAATTAGCGGCATGGAGTAGGTAGTTCGAATTAGGCTCTCTAATTCAAACTACCATTACTCCTGGTAGTTATTTAGATCATTCTGAATTTTAGACCTGTCCTCTGAAGTGTTTGCAACCCCTCCCAACTTGGTGTTATCTCCATTCCATTATCCTAAGATTCCTTTCTTGAATCATAGAATCATAGAATACTAGAACTGGAAGGGACCTTGAGAGGTCATCGAGTCCAGTCCCCTGCCCTCATGGCAGGACCCAGTACTGCCTAGACCATCCCTGATAGATGTAAACCTCGCGTGCAAAGTACACTGGATTAGCAGTCCAGATTAGCAGAAGGTAATCACTAATGGATCCAATATTGTTTCAGTCAAGTTTTTAAATACCTTAGGGTGAATCTGATCAGTGCCCACTACTCACACAGTCCTTCTGCCTCTTGCAGGCACCCAGTGCCTACCTTATGCATCCTCTAAAGTACACACCTTCCCTGCAGCCTCCCAGGCACCCACTGTTTCCTGTTAGTGTTGCCAATTTATCTGTCTGGGCTATCCTTCTGCTGTTCCCTGTAATGTGGAGGAAGGGGTGTGTGTATGGGAAATGAATCTCTGAAGGTGGGAAGGGAGGGGAAACACAGTAAAAATATTATGTGAACCTCCGATTAAGAGGCAAGGCCAGAGTCATCCCTGGTGTAACTTCGTATAAGTCATAGTTACACTACGGCTACAATTCTCTTGTAATTGTAATGGATGAGAAGTACAATATAAAAATATGGAGTTTTAAAATCAGAAGTGCCAACTTAAAGTGAAAGAAACTATCAATGTTCTGAGAGGAGAGAAATTTAGAAACATTAAATCGTCAGACAACAGCATGACTGAATAAATCATGTATCAAAGAAATGTTGAAGTACATCCCATCTGATTCCCTCTCAGTGCCTTCAGGGTGCCAATCTAGCAAATCTTCTTACACGCCTGGTAAGTTAGAGCTTCAGGGGAAGTGCACCATGGGAAATTCTTAGTCTGATAAGAAACAGTAGCCCGAAGCCCCAACTCTAGTCATTCAAATGCTTCTTAGAACTACTCTGGAACATAACTGTTGAATAATAGCTAGCAGTAATAGGGCGAAAATCACTCTCATGCTCAAGCAAGCAAATACTTCTTTTTGGTTAGGCGAATTTAGACTTTTGTTCAGAACTCTCCGATAATTGCAGGTAAGAACAATAGTTACTGGATGCATTTCATCTCATCAGCTTTTAATCAGAGCCTCCAGATTATTCATTCTGGCACTCTCTGATAAGAGTGACTTTGGTTGATTATAGGCTATAATATTACAAAGCAATATTATTGCTGACTGGAAATTTGTTGTCTCACAGGACATTCTGGTTGTTGACCTTTCAATTATGGAAACATCAAGCTTCAATGGATAGGACAAAAATTCAACACTTGAACAAAGCATGAGAGACATTAGGAAACTTTGCTCAATATTATGACATTCTTTACTTGGAAAAAACGACTCAGATGATTCATTAGTAAATAAAAAACAACACTATCCCCACAAATTTCTGACTGATTCTGGTTCTTAAACTTTTAGATATGTAGGCAGAAAAGCTGCTTGTCACTGGAAGACCATGAACAGTGATCAAATTATTCAGTTGTTTAAAGGAAAGCAGGTGGCACAGAGAAGGGATTTTTTGAATGTTCTAGAAATACTTAGGTGTTGGTGTAATCTCTTGTGTCCCATACAACAGTTTGCTACCACCTCCTTGGGAAACAAGCTACTATGATCCTTATGATGTAAGTGAACAAAGACTCCTTTTGGTATACCTTATATTCTCCTGTGGGTACATTATAGATTTTGATATTTTGATTTTAACTAAAATTATAGACACACTGACTTCTCAGATGCATTTCTAGCTCCATAAAGTTTAAAAGGGGTTAATCATTAATAATGTTCTGGTAGCTGAAGGAGAATATGCAATACCTTTTTTCAGACCTCAGACTCTTGTATATAAAGTTTCCTCTTCACCTTCAAGGCCTTCCACATGTTTGTTTTCATAACCTTTTGCAATCCATTGTCTTTCTTTGCCCAATTTTCTCTCCTTTGTTTCCTTTGATCACTCCCAGCTTTGTGACAGATTTCATGCTACCCTGGACATCTGGAAGCCCCTCCAATCATGCTTGCTTGCTGCTGCATTTAAATAATTTAAAAAACCCACCTACGATGTCCCTTTCCCGATGTTTTCCCCAGGAACTGAAATTAGAGGAGTGCGTTAAAATTTACAGGGGATGTCAGGGGCAATGAGGGGTGAGGTGAGACTATGTGGGTAAAGGTGGGTTGTATGATACATGCAATACAGTGAGAATCAAAAAGCAATCTTAACTATACATACCAAATGATAGGGTCCAAATTAGCTATTACCACTCAAGAAGGATCTTGGAGTCATTGTGGAGAGTTCTCTGAAAACATCCATTTAATGTGCAGTGGCAATCAAAAAAGTTACTGGGGTGCTAAGAATCATTAGGAAAAGGCTACATAAGACTGAAAATATCATAATGCCACTTTATAAATCCATATTATGCTCACATGCTTGAACTGTGTGTGCAGTCTGGTCAGCCCATCTCCCCAAAATATATATTGGAATAGGAAAAGGTACAAAGAAGGGCTGTTAAAATGATTAGGAATATGAAAGAAGAGGAAAGATTAAAATGACTAGGACTTTTCAGCATGAGAAAATAACAACTAAGTGGGGATATGATAGAGGTCTATTAAAATCTTGACGGGGATGAAGAAAGAGAGTAAGAAAGTGTTATTTAATCCTTTACATAACACACAAGTTAGGGGGTCACCCAATGAAAAAACAGAAGGAAGTATTTCTTCATACAACAAACTGTCAACTTGTGGAACTCTTTGCCAGAGGATGTAATGAAGGCCAAAACTATAACAGTTCAAAAAAGAGGTAGATAAGTTCCTGGAGGATAGGTCCATCAGTTACTATTAGCCAGGATGAACAGGGTTTTAACTGCAACTCCAAGGCTATGTCTAGACTGCAGGCTTCTTTCGAAAGAGGCTCTTTCGAAAGATCGCGTCTAGACTGCAGGCGGATCTTTCGAAAGAGAAATCCGCTTTTTCGAAAGAGAGCACCCAGCGAGTCTGGATGCTCTCTTTCGAAGACGGCCTCTTTACATTGAAGAACGCCTTCTTTCAAAAGAGGAACTTTCGAAGGAAGGCGTTCTTCCTCGTGAAACGAGGTTTACCGCCATCAAAAGAAAAGCTGCGTTCTTTCGAAATAATTTCGAAAGAACGCGGCTTGAGTCTGGACGCAGGGGAAGTTTTTTCGGGAAAAGGCTACTTTCCCCGAAAAAACCCCTGAGTCTGGACACGGCCCAAGTGTCTCTAGCTTCTGTTTGTCAGAAGCTGAGATTGGATGACTGAGGATGGATCACTTGATGATTACCCTGTTCTCTTCCTTCCCTTTCCCTCTGAAGCACCTGACACTGACCACTGTAGGAAGCCAGCCACTAGGCTAGATGGACAAGTGGTCTGACAGTGTGACCATTCTTATGTAAAAATTATTATAATGAAAATGTTTAGAACAGAAACTCCCCAAGATAAGCAACTATGTGAGATAAAGACCTTAGCAAATAACACATTTTAAAAATCTTAGCTTACTTGGAAACATATATTTATATAGGTTTCCCACTCACAAATCTAGCATTTGTGAGCAGTCACTAAAACATAGTCCAACAAAGATAGTCGATAGCTCCTATAATGTGCCCCTCGTTTTCCCTTCCATCACACAACACTTACTATGGTCCCTGATTAGTGGAAACTCAGAATTTGGAGCTACTTTCACATGAGTCCACCTCCCAGGTGACGGAAGGGAGAGATGGCGGCTTATACTTACTCTTGCCACTATTGTTTGTTGTGCCACTGTTCATTCTACTGCTCTGTTACCAATGGCTCCGTGCCATCACCTTTTGCTGCCACTGCCACCTCTGCAAGTTGGTCTCTTGAGGTTCCAGCTCCCAGTTGGGAAACCTCACTGCTAGTGCAGGCTGAGCTCTCTCTTCCTCAGAAATACTACCCCATAACAGGTATAAGCACTTAGATCTGAGTATCTGTGATTTCAGCTCTACTGATCACTTAACAAAACAAAAGTCTCTCTATGAAGCCTAATAAGCTCTGTAACTAGTTACAATCCAATGATCCCTCCCTTGTCACCTATTCTCAGCCTCTGACAAACAGAGGCTAGGGACACTATTCCTGCCATCCTGAATAATAAGTGTTGATGGACCTAATCTCCATGAATATATCTAGTTCTTTTTTGAACCCTGTTAAAGTCCTGGTCTTCATTGCAGCCTGTGGCAAGGAGTTCCACGGGTTGACTGTGCACTGTGTGAAGAAATACCTCATTTTGTTTGTTTTAAATCTGCTACCTATTATTTTCATAGTTCTTTTGTTATGCCAATGTATTTCAATTGAAGGCAATTCCTTCAATTAGGTTAGGCTAAATACAGTTCTGCTGTCCTTTACTCATATAATAAGGATAACATTTCATTATTCCAGTATTCAAGTGATTTGTAACCCAATGCCAGACAAAATTGATCCCTTGGACAACAAAGCAATGTAACTTATTGACAATCAGGGGAGGGCAGGGTTGGGGAAATGTATAGGGGTGGGTGTAGCCCCCCGTTCGGGGTGCTTTAGGAAAATTCCTGTCTTTTGTGCTTGCTCTTATTTTCATTATATTACATTGTACTTCTGTGTTCAAATTGCTAGTTTTCTAAGTAGAGCTTTTAATTTGACACATCTCCTCCTGCTATGTACAGTGATGGTACTCTCTACACAGTCATATAAGTGATTCTGTATTCCAAATAATCAGTGTTGGGGAAAGCATCCGAGAGAGCAAAATTAAAATATTTCATCCTGATTCTGTGATACATGGGACTAATTTTTTTTTAAAGAGGGCAAATTCTGTGGTGTGTTTTTTTAAAATCCCTGCAGGCATTCACATCTCATTTATAGTTGTTCAAAGTTTCCATCATTTCCTATAAAAACGTTTTACAGGAAATGACCTTCTTCTATAAATGATATTTTATTCCTTTTGATATTTTTTGATGTTTGAAGAAAAAAGCAAAAAATCCACAATCAGTTTTTGGAAAAAAATTGTTTCCAACATCCCTCTTTTTTTTTCCTTTCTCCTCTTTCATTTTTCCATTTGCCACTGGGAAAGCAATGAAAAGTGAGAAAAGCCAATGACTTTTTTTGTTTCTTATCAGAGTAACATTGGTTGTTTACAACAAACTCTACAGGAGGAAGGAAAGAAGCTACTTTATAAAATCTTCTTCTCCTGTAATTAAGAAGTAAATGGTAAGAAAAGGGTGATCAGGAAGGCATTTCATCATTGTTCTTTCTTGATCTTTCTCCAGCTCATAGATTAGGTCATATAAATCAACACAAGCATTTTAAATAGTGAAGCCCCATTCTACTGTATCCTGCCTCAAAAAATCACCCAAGTATTTAGTGACCACAGTTTTGGACAGAATAAAATTGGAGATTTTCTGATGTTTTCATTTTGTAAATACCACTTGATAGTCCCAGGGACATAACTGGTATGAAACTGTTTATAGCAGCAGCTTCCATAATACTTGGTGCCATTCCTGATTTGGGTTCTCCAAAAGCAAATGCCATATTTGCAGGTGGAAGAAAAACCAAACCTATAGCATCACACACTGGTATGTGGGGATCTGATTGATTGCTGTCTCCACCTGCTTACAACTCTAAATACTGTTAATTAGATGAATACTTATAACTCTGACCTTGTCTACATTTTTTCATTTAGGGTATGTCTACAAAGCAACATTATTTTGAAATAATGTTGAAATATTGTCAAGCTGGAGGACTTCTTACTCCAATTCCTGTAACCTTCATTGTATGAGGAGCAAGGGAAGTTGGAGGAAGAGTGCTCTATTTCGAAGTAAGTGCTGTGTAGACAGCACCAAAACTCGAAATAAGCTATTTCAAAATAAGCTACGCAATTGATGTAGCTTAATTTGCATAGCTTATTTCAAGTTAAGCTCTTCTGTGAAGATACACCCATAGGGATTCTTAGACTCTGTAGCTACACTGCAATCTCATCTGCGTGTGACTGCAGCACATACAGAGGTGCCTGAGCTAGCTTTGATCTAGCTAGCTTGAATGGCAAATAGCAGAGGAGCATAGAGTGTGGGCTGTACAAGCCTGCCTGGACCCTGGGTTGTATGTGGTCTGCTAACCCACACTCCTGTGACTTCACCGCTATTGTTGTTTAAATAGCTAGGTCAAAGCTAACTTGGGTATGTCTACATGTGCTGCAGTCACACCTCTAATTACAATGCAGATGTACCTGAAGAGTCTAGTAATCTAGATGTATTAAACTCAAATAACTCTAGAACAGTAATCACAGTCGTATGATGACTTTTGAGGCTCAATGGAGAGAGAATGGGCTCACCTCAACTCTCTCTGTACACTGGGAGGAGTTTGTAATGATAGTATACAAAAATGTTGGTGTGTATTAATTGCCACGGTCTGGCAAAAGGGTACTGACAAGGGCAGTCTGAATCCTTATCGGCCAAAGCAGCTGTTACAGATCATGCTTCCATCTGGGAAGAAAAGTTCTTGAACCAGGCATACAGTAAGTTAAGGAGTCAGCTAAGTGAACTGAAAGAGAGCATGCTGATTAGTGGAGGAGGGGAGTCTAGTCCAGGGAGACAGACAAGTAACAGACAAGATAATTGGCAGGAATTTTGGTGTTGTGTTGTTCTATTTGGATCTGAGTTGGGTTCCACAAAACTAAATTATAAAACAGATGCTGACTTCAGAATGTGGTGCCATTAATTTAACCCTTCCCCCCCCAAATGAACCTCAATGCCCAAGAAGACTTTGCTTTGCTTTAGCCAAACCTGTTTGGGTATGTCTACACTACCCTCCTAGTTCGAACTAGGAGGGTAATGTAGGCATACCGCACTTGCAAATGAAGCCCGGTATTTGAATTTCCCGGGCTTCATTTGCATAAGCGGGGAGCCGCCATTTTTAAATCCCCGCTGCTTCGAACCCCGTGCAGCACGGCTACACGGGGCTCGAACTAGGTAGTTCGGACTAGGTTCCTATTCTGAACTACCGTTACTCCTCGTGAAATGAGGTGTACCGGTAGTTCGGAATAGGCACCCTAGTCCGAACTACCTAGTTCGAGCCCCGTGTAGCCGCGCTGCACGGGGTTCGAAGCAGCGGGGATTTAAAAATGGCGGCTCCCCGCTTATGCAAATGAAGCCCGGGAAATTCAAATCCCGGGCTTCATTTGCAAGTGCGATATGCCTACATTACCCCGCTAGTTCGAACTAGCGGGGTTGTGTAGACATACCCTGTGGAAGTATCTGTTGCACTGTCCTAATGTGAGTTTTGTGGACTCTTAAAGGTCATATTGGGAGGGAGATGAAAAGGAGACAGAAATAATCAAAAGTAAATGGGAGATGGAGCTTGGAATAACAATCGCCCAAGAGAGAGACAGTGAAATTACAGGAAACATATACACAGTCACATCCTCTCATCATCCTGAAGAGAATTTCAATGGCAAAGATGTGATATTTCAATGCTCCACTGATCAAACCTAAAAAGAGCACTCTAGTCTCTGAGAGAAGTGTGGGATGATAAGAACCGATTCATATTTTTTGGAATTGTCCCCCAAATTCAGTCCTTCCAATAAAAAGGGCTCAAATGGCCAAAGCTGTGAATGGGATATGATAAAAATAAAATGCACATTATATATTTATAGGCTAGTTTTACATGGGGGAAGTAGCTTAGCTAAAATCAGAGTTCTTTTCTGGCTCCAGAACCAGACCATAACTTCTGTGTGTTCCTGGAAGATACCTGTACATTCTTCTTGGAATTCCCCCCACTGGTTCATTATTGCTCTTATGTCTTATTTCACATAATACTAGCTCTGAAAGAAGACATTAACTTCCCCAAGATCAGAGTTCTCTTGCTGCATCACAGCCAAGGTCTGTGATCCCTTTCTGCTCTGGTGAACTAGTGAACTGATGCAAGCCCACACAAATAGGCTTGAAACCACTGAACCCAATCCTTGCTCACCAAGTCACACTGAAATTCAGGTATGGGGAAATTGGGTTAATTTGAGCTTCATAAACTGGAAATTCATGCAAATTGGTTCTGCAGAGTTTGAAATCACAATAGAACAACAATAATCTGCTGATCATTTTCATTTATTTTCCAACAGATATAGTTAGTAACTAGGTTTAAGAATAGAACTACAGATGTATTGATCACTTGATCCTGAGGCAACTGGCCCTTCTGTAGAAACCAGTATAAACCAGCTGAAGATTTGTATTGGAATTTTCACTTGGGAAATTCCTTTGAAACACAACCTCAGAAGGTGTGCAGAGAGATTTATGGCTTGATTTAGTAAGCTAGTGAGCACTGTCAGCTGCTGTTGACTTCCACAGCAGACGAAAGCCCTAAGCACTTTGCATGAGGAAGAGCCTGATCGTGTATCAGTGGACTTCAATAGACTTTGGATCAGGCCTATAGCCCCCAAGCAAAAACTAAATTCTGCCTCTCTTAGGCCTTAATTAATTATCCAAATGCAAGTATTTTATTTTATTTTATTTTATTGGTCCTATGATAGTGAAAGAAGCTCTTGTCCATCTACATAATATCAGCTTCTGCCAGCTCTGGGGATCAGATACAAGCTCAGAAGGAGAGCTCTGATTCCTGCATAGACTGAAGGAGTTTTCCCCCCACATTTTGGTTTCTAAAATGACCAAAGGAATATCTAAAAAGTGCTCTGAAATGTACTGCAAAGTGATGACTTTTTGATTCATTGTGATTATATTTTCTTTTCTGTATTTTGACATAGCATTTTGAAATACAATCAGTCTGAATAACAAAGTGCTTATTTTCAAATTATCAGTCAGAGGAAGGATCTTGATTTTTTTTTTAAATCTAATAGCCTTTAAATAACTAATATAGAGACAATCAGAGGGGATGTGATTGCTTATTGGATACATTTATCCCAATAATGGGAAGTTAATCAGGTTTGGACAGAATTTGCTGGAGCTTTTTTACCTTGGGAATACAGAAACAAGTCATTTTAAAGCACCTCTAACTGGAATTACAATTGATTTTCGTAAAAATTCAAACCATTTAAATTACTTTTGACTACAATATCCGTGTTCTCACATTTCTCTTTCCAATAGCAGTTCCTTCTGTTTGGGGATTTCATGGTTCTAGTCATCAAGAATTAAGACGAGCCAAACCCTGAAGGCCTTATTCAGTTCTGATTCAGGAAAAATTCCCAGTGAAATCACTTCCCATCAATGGGAGTTTTGCGCATGAAGGATTTGGTAAAAATTGAATGAATGGATGTGGCATGACTTAGTTTACTCACAGCTCAGACCTTTTATTCAACTACCACTTCCTCTTCTCTGGTCACACTGATACTCACATCACGGCTGCACCACCAGTTTTTCTAAATTTCTAATGCTGGACGTATCTTTTTCATCTACTATTTAGACCATGTCATCCATTGTCTTTGATTCCTTCACTGGCTGCCTGCTTACTTAAGTATCAAGTTGAGATTTCTTGTCCTCCCATTCAAAGCTCTGCACAGCTTTGCCCCAGCTGATATCTCTGACTTCATCTCTTGTTACATCCCCTGTGTTTACAGCACTTCTCTTACCCCTTCTCTGGGCATGTTTTGGGCCCCTCTGGGCAACTTATCTGTTGATGGGCCTTGAGACACTCCTAATATTTTGGAAGCCATCTATTAAAAGTCCAGAAAAGAATCCCATGGCTCCTGAGAACCTGCCACGAGAGCAAGCAAAACAGAAACCAGTAAACTGTGAAGTGATGGGGCACTCAACCAGTTAAGAGATAATGAGGTAGAACCTACCAGCTCTTTCTCTGCAAGTGCTCTGCATTTGTCCATGATGATTACATTTAAGCTGCACTAGGGTTTGGGTGTTTTTCTATGTGTTCCCTTGCCCAGAGACAGTCACATATAAAAAGTAGCCAAGCAAGGACACTGGTCATCACGACACCTCTCTTAGCTCAAATATGTGCATCTTCATCTATCCCTTTGCTTTTTGGAGGGACAATCCTCCCAGTGATTTCCCTAGGAGTTGCACTTCAGGCAACACTTTGCTAGGCATTCTACACATACACGAGTAATTTTCACATACTGCAACTCTTTTGATGTGCATGGCACTTGCATACACAATCTTTGAGGTATTCAAGAAATACATGATGTACAGAGTTTCATAGGCATGGGCATGAAATGTTGCATTACTCACAGATGGACAGTGGTAGAAAAAGTACCCAAAAAAGTTACTTGGGTAAAAATACTGCTACTTTGAAAAAAGTGTAATTAAGTAAAAGTCAAAGTACCCTTATGAAATACTACTTGAGTAAAAGTACAAAAGTATAGTGTCTGAATTGTACTCAAGTATCAAGAGAAGTAATAAGTAGCCATCCCGTGAAAATCTATGGTTAACCAACCGAGTTATCATAGGGAAGCATTATTTCTCTCTTTCTCTCTCTCTCACACACACATAATGTGTATGTATGTGTATATATGTGTGTGTGCATGTATATATATTATATACTATATGCACACATACACTAAACATTTATATTTCAAATCTGAAATTTAAATGTAGTCACAGATTTTATGTATAAAGCTAAAGAGTGACCAAATGTAAATACAGGAGTCAAATTACAGAAATGTATTTATTTTGTCCACATTCACAAGCATGTATTTTTAGATTTTAGCGTTGCAATGATTAATGACAAAAACGTTTGTTCAATCTTAGAAGTAGTTGATTTTCCAAATGATCAGTCAAGCCTTGCTCTCCTAGGACAAAATATGAGTCCAGCAACACTGAAGAGTCTCTCATAGGCAGCTAAGGCAGGCAGAGGTGTGTTAGGCCTGATGGACACCTCCCTGATTGTAGGAAAGGATCCAGCAGATCCATGGTGTCTGCTGAGCAGGTTAAATACCCATCAAGTTGCCTTGCTGTTTCATTTGTGCAAGAGGACTTCACTGAAGCAAAGAAGTCCTCATCATCAGAGGAGCCATTCTGCTGCTCAAATGGGTCCAGTAGGGGCTCCATCTGTTGTCTGATGGAGTCAAGACCTGTATTAGAAAATAAATGAATGAGAACTAATACAAAAACTGGGGTTAATTAGGAAACTAAATAACATTATAGAAAAATTATGCTGCCAACTAATGAGCTATCTGATATAGTTGGCTCTTTTAAATCAATCCAAGGATAAACCTGCTTTCCCTCATAACATTTCAGTGTAGAACTAAACAAGAGACAAATTAATTAAACATATGTGTTTTATTTTTAACATATAAATATTAGCTAGTAGGTTAAAAACATTCTCACTTAAAAACAACCAGTCAAACTGAAAGTTTTTTCTATCACCCTATTGCAGCTATATTGTCTGGGAGAGCCTGTATTGACAGGCTGTACTTCTTTAACACAGTCTCTTACCTTTTCTAATCACAGCATCATCCTTGGTCTAAGCAGTGTTAAACTTTGGCAGCAAGATGGCAGCTTTGATCAACTTTGGGTTCTGAAACCCAAATGCTTCTTAATGCCACACTGAAGCATAGCTACCAGTGGCCTACAGATCTTGGAGTACATCTGGAGCCTTTGCAGTTTTGAATCTAGCTGGCATAGTGTAGGAAGCAGACATACCATTTGTGCGCTGGTTTCTGTTGGAGAATATTTAGTGCCTTCGCATCTGGGCTCATGACTATGGCATATTCTGACAAGAAGGCCAGCTCTGCTGGATTCCGCCTGTAGAATAGTTAATAGACATTGTTAATTAATGTTAATCAAGTTTTTTTTTTAAAAGTAAAGTATAAAGAAGAGAACCACTATGTTCATGTTAATTTTCAGTGCTGCAAACACATTTCTGACGGCTCCTTCTCTTTGTTCATTCAGTATGCACAGAATTTTCTCCATAGCCATGAACGTAGCATTCCAACTTGTCTGGTTTGTCTGAATGGACTGTAGCTTGCATTCTACTTCTACCATTTCTACTCCAATAGCCGAGTGTCCAGTTTTATTCCAAAGTGCTTGGCATTTGGCAAAAGTGAACCTGGCCAGCTTTTTGTAGGTGTCCTTTGATTCAGCCTATACAACACCTACAGGTGAAACTAGGCTCAACAAGAAGTAGGCACAAGGGTGGTGTTTTGGCAGGTGATACTCAAGGCCGTTATCTGCGTCCAGGATGTCTGCAGTTTTGTAAAATACATTTTCTTCTTCTTCATCATCATCATCATCATCATCATCATCATCAGTTTCCTCCTCTGGCTCCAGACTGCCTTCTTCAGTATTCTGGTGGTTTTTGTTGCCAAACATTCTGATAGCTTTGAGGAAATATGGCTCATTGTCTGTTATTCTAACTATCTTCTCTCTTATTTGATATTCAGAGTGAATGTAATTTAGGGCACTGGCCAAAACATGATACAGGACTCCTCAGTTCGGGCTTGCGCCGGGTCCCCCGCTGTGCCTCTGTCTCCCCTGCCTCCCTGTGGAGATAGTGCTGGGGGGAGCCAGCTTTTAGGCTGGCTCGCCTCAGCACTGCCTCCTGCCCTCCCCTTGCTGCTTCTATATCAGAGGCAGCAAAGGGGAGGTGAAGTAACTAGTCAAGTAGTGACTCGACTACCCGATAAGCCTAGGCTTCTCAGATAGTCAACTACTCAACTAGTTGTTTACATCCTTAGTCTCAGGTTGGGGTAATTTTCTTTTTAACAGGTGGGTGGGGAAATCCCACAGTTAGAGGGAGAAGGAGAAAACACATTTGTGGCATCTATTCCCTCAAAAGCTACTGTTCAGAGTTGCTAATGGAGGTGGGAATATTAGAATAAATCCCAGGATGTGGATTGATAGGCAGAGTGCAGATGAAGCAGACAAAATTATATGATAAATGTATTTATTAAAAGGCTTTACAATATATCATATAGTTCCCAGTGTGCCAGATGGTTTTTATTACATATATGTGGAACTTATAAGAGAGAGAATGTCAGAATTGGGGGCAGAGGTGTTTGTAATCTGAAAAAAAGCCATGAAACCTATACATCTAGTATATATTGTCTCATTTCAGCTAGTCTGCTTACAAGTTGTGACCAATATACTGCTCCCTTCATATTAATTCACTCATGAAGAGAAAACAAAGTCCCTTTCTTCTATTAACATATTTAAATTAAGCTCCTTTTTAAATTAATTGAAATCAGAGAGGGTTTTTTTCTTATGAAAAGTAGATGAAGCAAAAGACTGTTTTAAATCTCAGCAGATTTCCATGTGTTTGCAGTGAGCTTTCTCTTGTTTTTAATTGACCTAACAGCTGTGTCTTGTGCAAAGGAAAGGTCCTATGGTTAATATTTTACATTCTGGAAAGGTTGGGATCAATACATTTTACTCTATCCTTTTTAAATTTAATTTCAACAGACTGCTCCTTTTCCAGTGATGGCAATTTCCTCTACAGCATTTCTGTCCATAGGAGCAGAGTGTTTGAAATTGATATGGATTTGTCTTTCTCAAAACTTAGTGCTTAATATTGACATAACAACTAGGAACGAGAGGCCCACAAGTGGGCATGGTGTGATGACAAGGCATTATTTGGTTGGTGGCCATCCCGGGGTAACGTTTTGTCAGTTTTCATAAATCTAAGGCAATTCAGGCCTGGTCTTTAGGTAGAAAGCTCTCCCCTGTTTGTCACACCATCAAAGAAAACTCAAGAGGTGGTGTTGGCGAATGAGGGGGAAATTTTTAAAGGCACAAATGGGAGCTAGATGCCCAAATTCCACTGAGTTCTATCTAACTGCTCTTAGTGCCTTTGAAGTTCTTTTCCTAAATCCTTGACATTTTTCCCACTGAGTCAACAGTGAACTAGTGTACCAGAACTGGGTCACTATAATTCCCGACTTTCAGATTACACCTACAATGGAGGTCTTGCTAGCTTATAATTAGAGCTGGTTGAAAATTTTCTCATTGAACAGTTTTCTGTCAGAAAAGTCGATTTGAATAAATTGAAATGTTGCATGGGAATGTGCTGATTCCTTCTGAATTTTTGTGGGAAATGATCAAAATATTTAATTTTGTTTATCAATTCAGTTATTTTATAATATATTAAAATATATTAGTTTAACAAACAAGTCAAATCTTATTTCAAACAAGTCAAATCTTATTGATACCTTATTTCAAATCATGCCATTTAGGCCAAAATGCTTTGGTTTGATAAAGGCATTATTGTTTTGAGTTTTGTGATGACAGTTGAAAAGGTTCAATAAAATTGTAGCAAATTACTTTTTGAATGTTTTGTTTTTTGAGAAATTCTCACATTTCAATGTTTCACCTCAATTTGGGTTAAAATCAGATTTTGAATCTCAAAATTTCCTCTCAGAAGGGAATTCTGAACATCAATCGACAGCACTTGTAATGACACAATCCCATGTCTCTTTTAAAACTAGCCAGATTCGATGCTGCTACTTTCAGCATCCAACAAGAAATTTCAGTTGCCTGTTACATTCTTCAGTCCATGCTCTGAACTTGATGTGTAGTGCATAGTTAGTGATGATAAAAAACAGCATTGTTTTGCCCTAGAATTAAATGTGTTTCAATGCCACGTGAAACAATCCACATATTCTATCTGTAGTTATAGATATACCTGAGCCCAGTATGTGGTGGTGATATCCATGTGATAAATTGTGGAGTCATGCAATAAAGTGGGTTTATCAACTGCTTAAGCTGCATTTTGCCTATTCAATGTATCTGCTCTGTAATTTAATCTCAAACTTGCCAGTTCTCTAAGAAAGATCATTTCTGCTTTTTAAAAAAATCAATCTGCTTGCAAAATGTTTCCTCCTCTTTCATAAATATAGCATGTCCCTACCCCCTGCCACAAAATTATGCTGCCCTGAAGTCCAGGATAGGCAGTAATGAGTTCTATAACACTGACTGATTTAAAGTACAGTACCCTGGACACCTAGGGTATGTCTAGACTACAGGGTTTTTTCGAAAAAAGTAGCCTTTTTTCGAAAAAACTTCACCTGCATCTAGACTGCAGCTGCGTTCTTTCAAAAGTAAATCGAAAGAACGTGGCAGTTTTTTTGATCACGGTAAACCTCATTTTACGAGGAATAACACCTTTTTTTCGAAAGTACTCTTTCGAAAAAAGACACAATTGAATGCAAACTGTGCTTTTTCAAAAGAGAGCATCTAGTCTCTCTTTCAAAAAAGTGGCTTGCTTTTTCAAAAAATCTGCTCGTAGTCTAGACATTCTCTTTCGAAAGAGGCTTTTTCAAAAGATTCTTTAGAAAAAGCTTCTTTTGAAGGAGGCTTGTAGTCTAGACATAGCCCAAGGGTAGGTCTAGACTACAGGGTTTTTTCGAAAAAAGTGGCCTTTTTCCAAAAAAACTTCACCTGCATCTAGATTGCTGCTGTGGTCTTTCAAAAGTAAACCAAAAGAACGTGGCAGTTTTTTCGACCACGGAAAACCTTGTTTTATGAGGAAGAACGCCTTTTTTCAAATGCGCTCTTTCGAAAAAAGGTGCTGTGTAATGCACACTGTGCTTTTTCAAAAGAGAGCATCCAAACTGCCTGGATGCTCTCTTTCAAAAAACGGCTGGCTTTTTTGAAAGTACTGGTTGTAGTCTAGACGCTCTTTTTTGAAAGAGGCTTTTTCAAAAATATCTTTCGAAAAAGCCTCTTTCGAAAGAGGCTTGTAGTCTAGATGTAGCCCTAGAAATAAAGGTTGCATACAAGTTGAAAGAGGAGATTTTCAGTTTTATAATGGTCCACACACCACTCGTGCCTAGCAATAGAAGATTTTGAGGTATTGGATTTTAAAGCTGGAATATATTTATATTTAGAAAACTATTTCAATTTACTTTTAGAGGGCTTTAAAATATTGTTTATCTCTTCTCATCTCCTTAAAGATCTATAGAGTTGTACACATTGTAAGTAAGGTAAATAGAGGGATACACAAAACAGTCCCAATTAAAAAAAAGCTACACTCTTCAAACTATTCCTCAAATAGTTCTTCTGTAACATATCTGGTACGTATGTAATACACAATGATGCCTAAAGGTTTTGTTGGCATGTTTTTGAGTTGTTCTGCCTAATGGCTTGCAAATGGCCTCACTACTACTGAATAATGATCATAAATCATAGTTGCCTGCCAATAAAATCTTTCAGGGGTTCTCAGGGAGGAGGGGCTGCAATCAGGCATCTGGTGCTTGTGACCATCCTGCTCTCCTCATATTGCTGAATGGGGTGGTCTCAGGGCTAGATTTCAGTTTGCTGGGAGGAGATAATTGGAGAGGATCCCAGTATGAAAATGATTGAGAACTGCTGTTTTGTACAAATTCACCACACAAGACCATGAATTCTATCTGGATAAATACATACGTTCCCAAGGAAGGTGACAGACTTGCTGGGTTCCTGGGCAAGGTGAGGGAGGGCAGCTCCATGCTCCCAGAAGGGTCAAGGCCTCAGCTGGAAGGAGCAGAGCTGGGGACAGCTAGCCCTCAGCAGTACCTGTAGAATGTATGCTCAGTGGTTCAGTAGCGATTCAAAGGGCCTCCAGATGCTGTCTCTCCTGTGGTGGTAGTGGTGGAGACCTGGAGATGCGTCGAATCGCTGGGCCATGAGGCAACTGCCTTCTTTGCCCCCTCTCCACATCGGTGAACCTGTATGTACCCACCCTGCATGAGCTCATGCATACATGCTCACACACATCTGTATCCATTAAAAAGTCTAAGGAGTTTTGAAACATCACAGGATGAAAGATACTGTGAGGATGTAGGGTCCTATTTCTTTTTTAAACCTTGATTCATACTGGAAATGAGTCTCACATCTTGTAGTGAACTAATAGCATAAGGAAGGAGGATTCTAAGTATACAACTGTCATTAGTTGGTCATTTTCCCCTGTGGTAAATCCCAGGTTGGATTTCAGTGCCTTTTCACTGTCTGAAACACACTCTAATTGCTCTACTGACAGATAAACCAATAGGTTACTGTTTCTCCCTTCTTGGTTCTGTTTCAGCAATATTAGATGACAATGATCTTTTGTGTAAAGGACATCGACTTGCTGCCATACAGTGTAACATCAGATGAGGGAAGCCTTTCAAATCACTTCTTCTGCACATTTCGTGCCTTGTTCTCCTCAGGTTTGTGAGACTCTGTTCAAAGCTACTTGTTAACTAGATGTGTGAGGCATTGTGAAAAGTTGTGAGGGATCTGGTCTCATGCTAACACTTCTTAATGAGCTGCCAGCTCCTCAAACTGGTTAACGGTTCAGGCTACAAGTTACGCAATAAGAACGTCTGCAGCAAAATCTATGCTAATCCCAGCAGTGCAGGGTCACTGATAAAGGCTTTATGGAACTGGATTTTGTTCTGATTTCAGTTGCTAAGTTTTGGCTAATAAAGGCCATCATCTAGGTGAAAACAATGCGGTGTGGAGGAAGGGCTTATTTATTTTTTATGTTTACTTGAAATAAGAATGTGAGGCATTCTCCCAAGGACTTTGTTAAAGGGAACTGAACATATATATTTTTTATCATACTAATTGATTAACTTTCCTTAGGGATGTATAAAATATTATATCAGGCCTTATCTTATCTATGCTCCTCCTGAGCTCACTGGGAGCATGACTGGCCCCTTGATCCTGCACAATGGACGCCATGGCTACATGAAGCTATTAGTTGTGTCCTCTTCCCCTTTTCTTTCCTCCATACTGGCTCATCAGTGGAGGCCAGTCTCCCACTCTAATTACCACCCGTGCCCTACCTCCACCAGACTTCCAAGAATCATGGCATAACCCCTCTCAATAGCCACTCTCTTATCCAAGCTCCATATTGGAGAAGTCCATTTTCAGCCTGCTCAACAGCTCTGATGAAGTAGAGCACCACTTATCAGTCAAGGAGAGGCTCATTCTGTTGTGGTAGAAAAAGCAGGCTATTCAATAGGCATTCTGAATAGAGCAGAGGCCAGAATGTTGAGTGGAATGGGCTGCCAAGTTATACCCTAGAGATGAGACTCAAGGCCGAATGGGGCTGGCAGGCAGCCAAATTTTATGCCACAGCTCAAAGGCAAGTGAGATGTTGGGGGATGTAATGGAATTGCCCCATCCTCTGCTGGAAACAAGGCAGTTTCCAGAACTTCACATGATCAACAATACTTCATTCTTCAGCTGAACTAAGATGCAGGGAAAGGTATTAGCTTCTGTGAAGTGAAGGTAAGCAAGAAGCAGTGACTTGGATATTATTCACCTTGCAAGTGGTGGTAGTGGAGTGGATTCTCTCGTGCTGGAAAAAATGATGTTTTGCAATTATTTTAATTAGAGTAATTCTGCTCTGAAAAGTGACCCTATTCCACATTTACTCTTTCTCAATTATTCCCATATGAATGGCCAGATTTTGCCCTCAGCTACACTTGTGCCAGTCTCTTGTCATCAGTGAGGTAACTGTGATCAGAATGGGACCCTGAAGATGCCCACTTCTCACGTCAAATGCTGTTTTTTTAGCTGCTGGCACAGAAAACTCAACCTGTAGTTTGGTACTTCAGTTCAATACAGGCAGTCCCCGGGTTACGTACAAGATAGGGACTATAGGTTTGTTCTTAAGTTGAATCTGTATGTAAGTTGGAACTGGCTCCAGATTCAGCTGCTGCCACTGAAACTGACCAAGGGCTGACTACAGGAAGCCGGAGGCAGAGTTGCTCTGCCCCCAGCTTCCTGGAATCAGCCTGATCAGTTTCAACAGCTGCTGAATCTGGAGCCTGGGACAGAACAGCTGGGGCGCTGCCGGTAGGTTCCCACAGGACCAACCCGGCAGCACCCCAGCTGCTCTACCCGAGGCGTCCCGCAACAAAAGCCTGGTCTGCTGGGGGGGGGGGCACACTAGCTGCGCCCCCTACCCCCCCCCCCAGCACATCAGGGAGACCCGAGCAAAGCCGCACAGGTGGAGGGACCCCGCCGCCCGTGTGGCTTTGCTCCTTTGCCCCCGAGCAAAGCCGCTCAGGCAGCAGGATGCTGCCTGTGCGGCTTTGCTCCTGTCTCCCTGGTCTGCTGGGGGGGTCCAGCAAAGCCGCTGGACCCCCCCCAGCAGACCAGGGACACCCGAGCAAAGCCAGGGAGACCCGAGCAAAGCCGCACAGGCGGAGGGACCCTGCCGCCCGTGTGGCTTTGCTCCTTTGCCCCCGAGCAAAGCCGCACAGGCGGCGGGATAATGCCTGTGCTGCTTTGCTCCTGTCTCCCTGGTCTGCTGGGGGGGGGGGGGGTCCAGCAAAGCCACTGGACCCCCTCAGCAGACCAGGGGGACAGCATCAAAGCCGCCCAGGCGGCGGGGGTCCCGCTGCCTGGGTGGCTTTGCTCCTGGGCAAACGAGCAAAGCCGCCCAGGCAGCGGCTTTGCTCGGGTGTCCCTGGTCTGCTTGGGGGGGGGGGGGTCCAGCGGCTTTGCTGGACTCCCCAGCAGACCCGGGAGACCGGGAGAAGCTTTTCTCGCGCCCGGAGGACACGGGCGGCGACTCGCCACCCGTGAGCTCCGGGGCGAGAAAAGCCCTGTTCGTAAGTGCGGATCCGACATAAGTCGGATCCGCGTAAGTCGGGGACTGCCTGTATTTTCTGGTTTTTTTTCCAGTTTGTGCATTTGACAGCACTTTGTGTATTGTCACTTTCACTCTTTTTCATGTTTAACCAGCTAGCTAGTCAACAGCTCTTCAGGTGTTTGGGTTTTTCACATAATGGTAGAGAGAAATTATGTGTTTTAGAAATACAGAACAAAATACAGTATCTGTAAAACCTCAAAACTTGCCAGGAGGGAATCTAGGTCAAGTGCTGTACTTGAAATTACATTTAATGCTTTCTGTTAATTGATTAGATTTCAAATTAATGGTGACTCCTTAATTAAAATGTGTAAAGCAAGATCCTTGGATGAAGAGACATCATTTCCTATCTGCAAGCATCATTTTTACTGATGAACAAGTTTGATCTCTAACTTGACTGTATTTTGCTGGGGTCATTCTTGGAAGGTCATGAGGGAAAAATGGATTTTTGGATGTCAGGCTAGAGGTCTTCAAGATTCTTGTCAGTGCACCAGGTATGAATGCCATAGGGCTTAATCTAAGGGTGCTTCTGACTTGAGAGAGAGGAGAAGTACCTGGCTAGAAGAAAAGAGAGCGATTCAAACATGTAGCAGTGAATCTAAGTTTGTTGACTTAGAAGGCACACTAGCTTTTCCACATGGGGTGGCTTGAATGAGGATGTCTCTTAATCTTCTTTGGTGGAAGCCTTTTGACGGTTGGGAACTCTTCCTGAGCTAGGGCTGACTATTAATCTAGACTTAAGCTTCAGAGGGGTAGCCAAATTAGTCTGTAACAGGAAAAACTTAAAAAACAACAAATAGTCTGGTAGCATCTTAAAAACTAACAAAATATGCAGATGGTATCATGAACTTTTGTGGGCAAAATGACCGGTCATCTGAAGAAGTGGGTTTTGCCCACCAAAGCTCATGATACAATCTACGTCTACATCTACACTGGCATGATTTTCCGAAAATGCTTTTAACGGAAAACACGTCTAGATTGGCAGGATGCTTTTCTGCCATTTTCGCGATCGGGGCTTTTTTGCGGAAAACAGTACTGTGCTGTCTACACTGGCCCTTTCGGAAAAAGACTTTTGCCCGAACAGGAGCAGCATAGTATTTCCGGAAAAGCACTGATGATCTTACATGAGATCGTCAGTGCTTTTCTGGAAATTCAAGCAGCCAGTGTAGACAGCTGGCAAGTTTTTCCACAAAAGCAGATGATTTTGCGGAAAAACTTGCCAGTCTAGACACAGCCTACATGTTTTGTTAGGTGCTACTAGACTATTTGTTATTTTTTAATCTAGGCTTAGATCTGGTTGTATGTCTACCTAGAGATTTTTAAATAATTGCGCTAGATTGGTGGGAAAAATTCTCATAAAAGGCTGCTTTGAGAACAGACAGTGCTTACTTTTCAAACTTAAAGGTTACTTCTTAGGGAGAGAGTCTCAATGAAGACAATACAGATCCCTGATCTGGGAGGAAACTGGAAGGGCATTTTTAACCCTTCTGCCAGGTAGTGCCAGCAGTCGTCAGGGCCAGGTTCAATATCTAGGGGTCCCTTTTCATCCATCTCACACAGAACCGGCTTGAGCCCCCACTCAGTAGCCTAGGAAATTCACACACCCCTGGGCACTTGAGAGGCAATGCTTTCCCACTCGCAAGCACAGAGTCTGAGTGTAGAAAAGAAACTTTTAATGAAAGAGGGAGAGAAGTTACATGGCATTAGCTTGGAAAAATACCACAAACATAGTTCCTAACCGTCCCAGATCAAATAGATTGATCGATGTCCTTTGCCACTCAGGCTCACTAGTCCAACAGTGAAAGGGTTCCATTCATTTACCCAAACTTTCTCCGTACCCCACTTCAAACGCCCCACTTACAGCTCTGTCTACTCAGAGCAGACCCTGACACATCACTCTGATGACTCCACTCATTGAGCCTGAGGCCATGCCACCTTTGTGCTGCTCCTGTGGTCTGCTGGCACCACCTGCTGCTGCTCTTGCCAGCCACCCATTGGTCGTTCCCACCAGCTGCTCTGCTGGCCGCCTGCTGCCGCTCCTGCCAGCCTGCTGCCGGTCATTCCCATTAGCAATCTTGCTGGCTGCAATGGGTCTGGCTCCAGGCCAAACCAGTAACTTCAGCTCTTAGGCTATCTCTACACTGGCGGCTTCCTGCGCAAGAACATCTTGCTCAAGAGTTCTTGTGAAAGAAGTCTTGCACAAGAAAATGTCCACACTGCCATGTGCAAGCTTTGCTTTTGCGCAAGAGCGCCCATGGCAGTGTGGACGCTCTCTTGCACAAAAAAGCTCTGATGGCCATTTTAGCCGTAGGGGTTTATTGTGCAAGAAATCCCTGCTGAGTGTCCACATTGCCCTCTTGCGCAGGAGCTCCTGAGTTAGAGGGCTTACACCTGATAAAAAAGAGCATAGCGCTTGCGCAAGAAGCCCTCTCTTACCATGCCATACTGTAAATTTCCTTGCGCAAGAGCGGGCAGGCAGTGTGGACTCTGCAGATTCTTGCACAGAATGGCCATACTTGCTCAAGAAGCCGTGAGTGTAGACATAGCCCTAGTAACTTCAACTAGACCTAAGCTGGCAAAAATTTCCAGCTGCCACTAGACTAGCAAAAAGACTCCTGATGGAGTCTGCTTTAGGTCTATCCTTAAAACAAGGGGTGGGGGGGAAAAGCAGGTTGAACCAGTCTTACAGCTCATGCCTAGCAGGCATGAAGCAGGCTGGCTCAAGCCCTTTCCCCCTGTAGCCTCAGTTCACTCAACTCTGGAAGGGGGAGGCTTGTTCATCTGAGACCTATTACAGTGATGGTGTCTCTCCTGAAAGCACTGGTGTCATATTTTACAGATCCCACTTTTAGGGGTAGCATGATTTGTGACCCCCCACAACAGCCCAAATTAGTTACAATACATCACATTCCATTCTAACAACTGATCCTCCATCAGCCCTGGCTGAATTGGATTTACATAACCACATCCCGGATTCCTTCCCCATCCCGGCATGAACTGTATTTACATATCAACAGTTAACAGTTCATTGTCTTGCAGAGCTAAACAATTTGAGTGAGCAAACCCACCCCCAGAGAAGCTCTCTCCTTTTAGTTGGCTGATAGCAAGCAGTAGTTCAGCCCCTGCTTACACATTGTAAATATAGGAAGGAAAGTTTACAAATTGGACATGTCATTGAGGAAAACAGGGTATGAGGTCAAGGGTATTGGAACAATTTGTACAGCGAGGGTGCTGAGAGCCATTTAAACAAGCTGTAAATTCTATATATAATGCAAACCACTTCAAGCCAGGGTGTGTGGCAGTATCCCCAGGATGCCTAAATCCAACACCTATATATGAAGGCTTAGGGGATAAAGCAGCAAGCTCTGAAATTCAGTGGGCAAAAATAATAACAAACAGGAAACAAAATTACTTTTTTGAATAAGTAGTTTGAAAGGAACTGTTTTCCGCCGGTCAAATGGAAGCTCATGTAATGCCTGGAGAACTAGTTCAATCTCCACACTGAAACACTAAGTCTGAAAAGAAGCTTTATTATCAAAAGAGTTTAAAAGAAATGTTCAGTGTGGGCAGGGGTTCTGATCTCTTGGGCAGTTCTAACTGTGAACAGGGGAAAAGCTGCAAGGAGCTAATGGCAAACCCATAAGTCTTGGAATACAACTAGAATGTTACAGTACAGACACCTTGGCAGACCTCAGGTGACACGAGGAATAAACATTTACCCAACACTTGCAGTGAAAATAGAAGTAAGAGGACATCCGAACCCCTAAGTGGGCTCAATTACTTCAGAATCTCTCTCCCTCTGAAGGGTTAAAATCTTCATCAGTTAAACCATCAAGATTGGGTTGGGAGGATAAACACAAGAAGGGAGCAATCTGTGAATATCGTAAATGCGGTTGCTTGTAACTGCTACTGTCGTTGTTATAAGGGACCCTCTGCAAGTAAATAAGAAACCTGCGGTAGAAGCAGTCTCCTTTCTGTGACGATCTGCAATAAATCTGCAAATCAAGGTATGCTAGGCAATCCAGAGGTCAAGAGAGCAAAGCCAATCCTCTGCTCAGGTCATTCGGTGACCTGTTGGAGGAGTGGGAGACCAGAGAATCATAGAATGAATGGCTTGGTGGTAGGGGTCCTTGAAGCAAAGTGTCAAGGGGTGCTTATTCTCTGAAGAAGCAAGAGATCCACGCTAGTGCAATCCCACATTGTAATTAGGGGCTCACAGAGAGAGACGAGTCTTCTGGGCAGATGCATGATTAGCCCAGTACTCTAGGGTATGAACAGACTGTCCATTTGCCTCCTGACTGACTGGGAATCCATTTCGGTCCCCTGCTTGACGTCTTTCTGGGATTCCACAGCCTTTTGTGACCTTCTCCCACTCGATGAATCAGAAATCCGATAAATATTCCTTCCTGTAACTGTCTAGGTCCAGAGCATCAGTTGCTGTAACTTATCACAGCGGCATTGAAGTGAATGGAGTTATGTAGTTCATATTAGCTGAGGATCTGACCCCCAGTCTCTGCTCCAAGAAAGGTGCTGTTGTTCATGGTGGGCCAGATATTCATCTGATGTCAAGTGGTGTAATTCCATCTCATTGTTCTTATTTACACCAGTTGAGGATCTGGCCCTGTGTCTATATTAACAAGTCCTTCTCAATGGTCAGTGATGCCTTGGGTATGGGGCGGTCTATTTAAATTACGTGGCCATGTAGGGCTCTGCGCTTCCAGGCAGGGTCCTAACACCACTAGAATACCCCAGTCCTGCGAGCGAGTGCACCATTTTTAATTCCCTGTCAGTACATATTTCAGGTTGTGTGGCGCTATGCTTACAATCTGCCCCCTTCCCCCGTGTCATTTATAGACAGCCCTTTGCATACCTTTCTGCAGAGGTGGAGAACCTCAGGACTGGGGGCCAGAGGCAGCCCTCAGCATGGCTGGATCCAGCCCCCGAGGCTCAGAGCCTCCCCTGGCATTGGAGAGCCCGTTCTGGTGCTCCAGCTTCTATGCTGCTCTTCTGGGGGCCAGAGTGAACAAACTCTACTAGGCTGGGCCCCCCTAGACTCTGGTGTGCACGGGAAATGTGGGAGTGTCTTTTCCTTCTCAGTCAGGGACCACAATGAGGGTTGTTTTTTTCCCACTTCTCACTTGTGTGGCCCTTGACTGATTTTTCTGTGGGTCACTGGGCCTCTAGTCCAAAAAAGGTTTCCCACCCCTGCCTTACTGCTTTGAAATATTAAAAAAAAAAAAAACCCATGTGCAATCTATGTGGAGACATCAACTATGCAAGGCTGATACATGTGGCAAACATTTTCAGTGTGTAATCCTGCTGCTCTGTAAAGCTTTGGCAAGGGAAGGAGGTCTCAGCATGGAGGAGCCATCAGATTGTAAAAAGGGATTGTTGCACCATAAATGGAAAGTGTATTGCTCTGCCACCGCCTATGAAAAAAGCAGTATAGATTTACTTTGCATTATCACTGTATTTACAATTTTCAGTTGTGGAAGATATGCAAAGCCCAAGGATTCCTGTGTTTGTTCTACATTTGTGTGATCCTTTTGGAATTCAAACAATGAACAAATGTGTCTATTTTTACAAGCTGTGGGAAGTATTTAGTCTTACAGTACTGAGTGGGGGATGGTTGGTAGCCTTTCAACGAACCAGACTTTCATAGAGTTGCAAGAGATAATGCTACATTGAGGCAGGATAGTTGCAGGTAACCAAATGAAGGGCTGGGATCTTTATTGGCCCACAGCTGGGCAGAAATTACAGTATTAGTACCTGTAAAAACTAGGGATGTAAGCAACTAGTCAACTAGTCCACTATCCAATAAGCAAATGCTTATCAAATAGTTGAGCAGTGATGTTTAAGTCTCGGCTTGAGAAAGCCCTGGCCGGGTTGATTGGAATTGGTCCTGCCTAGAGCAGTGGCTGGACTTGATGACCTTCTGAGGCCTCTTCCAGTTCTATGATTCTGTGATTCTATGATTAGTCACTCCCCTCCACCTTGCTGCCTCTATCAGAGAAAGGCAGCACAGGGGAGGGAGCCGGAGCCAGTGCGGGGGCAGGGGAGGCAGAGGCACAGTGGAGAAACGGTGTGAGCACTGCTTCAGTCCCAGTGCTGGTTCTTACTGCAGGCACTTCCGCTTTTGAAATGTACAGGAGCCCCTTATGGGGCTCCTGTACATTTCAAAAGCGGAAGTGCCTCAGGGGATACGGGGGTGAGCAGGGACTCAAGCAGTCCCCGCTTGCCCCGTGCTGTCTGCAGCACCTCCCCTTTTCTATCTCTATAAGAGGCAGCAAAGGTGGGGGACAGGAGCCAGTGCTGGGCGAAGCTGGCTTTAAAGCTGGTTCCCCCCAGCACCGTCTCCACAAAGCCACCTGCCTCCCCCTGCTGCCTCGATCAAAAGCAACTGGGGAGGAAATAGGGGACATTGCTGTGAAGCAGCCCCTCTCCACAGGGGCCCCCCAAGGGACAGGGGCTGTTGCCACCAAGCAACACTGTTCATGTCGGACAGAGCTGGCCACAGACTGGCTACTGCCTGAGCAACTCCTGCTCGTGGCCAGTCCTGGCTGCCGTGAACAAAGGCTGCTCCAGAACTAGCCCCTGTGCATGGCAGACAGGACTGTTCACTGTGAACAGGGGCTGCTGGACTCATCGTGAGTCAGGACCAAGCAGTCCCAGCTCACTCTGATCACTGCACCTCTGCATCGCTGCACTGCTGCACCGCAGCAGCTCTTACTACATTTAAAATGCAGAGCCGCAGCATGGGTGGCTCCGGAGCCGGCACAAGCCAGAACTGCTCAGTCTGGGCTTGAGTTGGCTCCTGGAGCAACCCCCAGCTGGCCCTGGAAGCACTTGCACTGCGCCGGACCAAAGCCCACTCGGAACATGCAGCAATTAAAGGGGCCGTGACCGCATTTCGGCCCCGACACTTTTTTTTTCTTTTTTGCTCAACTATTTTGCCCTAGTATTGGCACTTTTTTTGTTTGTTTGTTTACAAAAAAGCACAGGTTAACTGTAAGATAGTCCCCAACATTTTCATGGTTTCCTTAAAGGAGTCACATGTCTCAGAAATATGCTACTGTGGTGTTACATAATCTGCTTTTATTCCTCATTAATGTTTTGGAAGGGACAACATGGACTGACTGAAAGGTGTCTGACATTTTCTCTCTAATCAATCAATCAATCAATCAATCAATCAATCACTTCTTAGGTCAGCTCTTGTGGCTGTATGATTTTACAGATTCTGTTGACCCAGGTCACTCAGTTTCATGTTCTGTGTATTTTCTGCATAACTTGTTCAGTGAACACAACTGACCATAGTTCTTCCACATCAGCACAGGTATGCATATAGCTCTTGGTGAAACACCCAAAGTGCAGAGTCGTCTCAAGGTCCAAATACATGTCAGCTCTCTCCATAACTTTCCATGTGTCTTGTCTCATGCTAAAAGAGCCCCGCTCCCACAATCCTCCAGCAAATTCAAACTCTCCAAGTTTTACCACTCTTGTGCCAAACACAGTAATTCATAATTCAACAACATCCCAACACTAACTATTTGAGGAGGGAGACTGGATTGTGCATCCCTAGAAGTCTCACTGCATTTTGGCAAAAAGCATCTTGGAACGTCTAGTTGGCCAGCTGTTGTTTGAAACAAATGAAGGATAGGTGCTGCTACACCATGATCTGCAAAATGCACAGTGAAAAAGCAGATGAGGCTGGCGTGAGCCCTGTGGAGACCAGAATGCTAATGAAAAGCGCAATGTATTTGGCACCATTATAACCAAGGCGCCCTGAGGATTTCAAAGAATGTGTCCCTTTTTTTACTGCAGTAATAAATTTGTCAGTTATGTGAAGAAACATTGTGAAAAATGAATGCTTTTTACTGCATTCTGTGCAATTGCTCCAGATTCAGGCAGGATAATGGCTAATAAAAGTATGAGGTGGGAGGTTGAGTTGTGCATCTCTGAAACCCTCATTATGCGCACTTTTAGAAAACATACACATGTGCCAGAATGTCTCATTGTTCTTTTGATTTTTTTTTTATTATATTGGTATGAAATGGTTTTGGTTCAAGCTATGAAATGCAAATTTAGCTCATATTGATCCTGCTGTCTGCATAAAGGTTAAAAATACATATATAATACTGTCCCTGAAAGCTTTGGAGGATGCTATCAGCAATAGTTAGGTTTTATTGCTGCTGCACCAAACCAGACACTCTTCCAAGTCCAATGCATTTCAAGCCAAGCAAACAGCAGTTAATTTACTTTTCCTTTTTTGGTGGAGGGATATGATCAAGCAGTCCGGCACCAACAAAATCTCGGAAAGCAAAGACTGTGTCAAAAAAACAACCTGTTTCAGGTATTTCAAAGAGAATCCATTATATGCATTTACATCATATCTATGACTTCTGAGGGTATGCATACACTATAGAATAAATCCAATCCTATGGCAATGAATTGCAGAGCCCAGGTCAACTGACATGGCTCATGGGGTGCACACTATGTGAAGCTTAATATAGTAGTGCAGAAGTTCAAATGGCTCAGGCACCAGACAAACCTTAATGCCTACTGTGCTATCTTTAGTTCTGTAGTGCAAACCCGAGTCAGTTGACTAGGGCTTTGACACAGGTCTGTTTTTTGTGGTGTAGACGTACCAATTGTCCCCAGAATTACAACAGCTGTTGCCAAGAGTTACTATTTATATATCCACAACTGTTAGAGCCTTCCTCCTCATATAAGTAACAAGGGAGCAGCAAGTGTGATGTCATGGTTGGTGTCTACTATAGACCAGCAGGTCAGGTGGATGAGGTAGACGAGGCTTTTTTCAGACAACTAACAGCACAGATCACAGACCCTGCTTCTCATGAGGGACTTAAATCACCCTGACATCTATTGGGAGACCAATACAGCAGCACACAGACAATCCAGGAAGCTTTTCGAGAATGTTGGGGATAACTTCCTAACAAGTGCTGACGGAACCAACCAGGGCCATATGCAGCTTGACCTGCTGCTCACAAACAGGGAAGAATTAGTAGGGGAAGCAGATGTGGGTGAAAACCTGGGAAGCCGTGATCATGAGATGGTTGATTTCAGGATCCTGACAAAAGGAAGAAAAGAGAGAAGCAAAATACAGACCCTGGACATCACAAAAGCAGACTTTGACTCCCTCAGAGAACTGATGGGCAGGATCCCTGGGATGCTAACATGAAGGGGAAAGGAATCCAGGAGAGCTGGCTGTATTTTAAAGAAGCCTTATTGAAGGTGCATGAACAAACCATCTTGACATGCAGTAAGAAAAGCAAATGTGGAAGGCAACCAGATTGGCTTAACGGTGAAAATCCTTGGTGAGCATAAACACAAAAGGGAAGCGTACAAGAAGTGGAAACTTGGAGAGCTGGCCACAGACTGGCTACTGCCTGAGCAACTCCTGCTCGTGGCCAGTCCTGGCTGCTGTGAACAAAGGCTGCTCCAGCACTAGCCCTGTGTATGGCAGACAGGACTGTTCACCGCGAACAGGAGCTGCTGGACTCATCGTGAGTCAGGACCAAGCAGTCCCGGCTCACTCTGATCACTGCACCTCTGCATCGCTGCACTGCTGCACCCCAGCAGCTCTTACTACTTTTACAATGCAGAGCCGCAGCATGGGTGGCTCCAGACCCAGCACAAGCCAGAACTGCTCAGTCCTGGCTTGAGTCGGCTCCTGGAGCAACCCCCAGCCGGCCCTGGAAGCACTTGCACCGCGCCGGACCAAAGCCCACTCGGAACATGCAGCAATTAAAGGGGCCGTGCAGCAAAAGGAATGGGGATGCAGGATCTGGGCTGGAGGTGGGATGTAGGAGGGGCTGAGGGTTGAGGGTACAAGATCTGGGTGATAGTTAGGCTATAAGAGGGGGTGAAGAGGTGAGGTCTGGACGAGAGGAAGGGGGCTGAGAGACTGGGTTTAGGGTGTCTGGCCAGTGGGGGGGGGGGGGGTAAGAGCAAAGAAAGGTGCAGTGTGTGGCCAGGAGGGAGGGTGCAGGAGCAAGGGTGGATGCAGGAGTAGGCTGGGGTAGAGTGTCTGGCTGGGGGAAGGGTGCAGGAGGAAGGGAGGGTGCAGGAGTGGTCTGGGGATAGGGTGTCTGGGCAGGGGAGAGGGTGCAGAAGCAGGCTGGGGGATGTGGGTTCTGGGGGGGCACTTACTTGTCTTTGTGCTCTGTGCTGTTCTCAGGCACCACCTCCTGCCACTCCCATCGGCAGGATTCCAGCCAATGGGAGCAGTGGGGAAAGCCTTCTGGCAGCATGCCTGCGCATTGCTGTTCCCCCAGCTGGGGAACGATCATAAGCTGGATCGCGCAGCGAGGCTCGGGGCTTTCTCTCCCCACTCCAAGTGGGAAAGTTGGGGCTGTCACTCCAACCACGTTGGGGGTGAGAGGGCATGTTTGAAGCACCGTAGGCTCCCTACTGTGGGGTAAGGGGTGAGGCTCAGCTCAGTTTGAAAGCCAGTCATAGAGTATCATCTAGTTACTCCCTTTATGTGATTTGAAGACACCAAAAATGGAAACTCTACCATTTCCCATGGTAGTTTGTACCAATGGTTAATAGCCCTCCCCGTTAAGAACTTGTGCCTTATGGCTAATTAAATTTGTTTGGGTTTAACTTCTGGACATTGGTTCTCATTGTGTCTTTCCCCATTAAACTGAAGATCCTTTCTGTAACTGGTGTTTTCACCACATGAAGGTACTTAGATACTGTAACCAAGTCACCTCTAAAACTTCCTTTATATTGAGCTTTGTATGTCTCGGGGTAAGGCATTTTCTCCAACCCTCAAATTGTTTTCTGCATTCTGTTCAATTCTTCAGCATGCAGTGGAGTTTCTCCACTGCATGGGAAATCAGAATCTATGTCTATATCCTCTATACAATAACAGAAGATGTTTATCAGATCTTTTGGCACTGTACAGCAAATTGGCAATCCCAACCTTGTGAATTGTATCTGTTGTTGGGTTGTCTTACAGTTATGTGGCACTTTTCATCCAAAAAAGTCTAAAAGCGGCTGCTTTCAGATTATGCAGAAGGATTGCTTCATCTGACATTGCAACGCAGCTGCTCCAAGTTGGGATGTGAGCGTTGTTTTACAGCACAAAGCACCACCATGCTAGGAAGAATGTAATTACTCTGATTGGAATCTGGTGAGGAGATGAGGGTAAGCATGTGCAAAAAGTGTCATCGGATATTTAATGACAGCAAGAGGTCAGGACCTTGGTTTTATATCTTATCTAAAAAACTGAATTAAGAATTACTTAGCACAGCATAACAGTGTTTTAATGATCATGCCTGGGGTTTTATAGAAGAATATGAGAAATGCATATTAATATAATGTCATCAGTGTACATCTTCAGGGCCAAATTTTACTTTCAGTGAGACTGTGCCGTACTTGGGAGGGGACAGAGGTGCATAAGCTAAGGAAGCCATGCCGGAAGGCAGTATGTTGTCTTAGGTGCAGCTCTTTCTGGGAGCTGGAAGCAGAGCAAAGCAAGAAGCCTTTGCACACTAAGCATATTAAGAAGCGGGTAATTCATTAATCGTGTAGTCAATACAATTTGTATCGCGTACACAATTAATCAATAAGGGGCCCCGCTGTGGCTCTTAATTTTAAATATAATAGGAGCTGGACATGCAGGCAGCCCGGCTCCTACTACATTTAAAATGCAGAGCCACAGCAGGGATAGATCCCAGATCCAGTGTGAGCCAGGACTCAGTAGTTCTGGCTTGCACTGGTACCTCTGCCTTCCCTGCCTACCCCCCCGTACCACAGAGAAGGTGCTGGGGGAAACCGGCTTTTAAGCCGGCTCCCCCAGCACTGGCTCCTGCTCCCCCCTCTCCTTTCCTCCCCTTGGTGCCTCTGATATAGAGGTAGCAAAGTGGGGGAGAATGCGAGTAGTTGACTCAACTACCACATAAGTCTGGGCTTATCAAGTAGTCGACTAATTGACTACTCTTTAATATCCCTATTGCACACTTTTAAAAAAACTGTCCTGGCACATATGGGGGTGGTGGTGGTAAGTCCCTGACCCTGCCCACACCCTGCCCCACTTCTTTTACAGGGGTCAGTGAGCGTAGGATGCAGTGTTAGCCATTTTCCTCTCATGTGCACTGAAAGTCACATGGTGACTCTCTCCTGTATAGATGCCAAGGGCAAGAGAAGGAGGAGGACAAGGAAAAGTGTTCTCTCTACATTCTCCAATATCTATTGCTCCCAGGCAGGACAAAGCATAATTTAACCCTCTGTCTATGTTAGATCGATGTTGTCATGTGCTAGTCCGTGCTGATCGTGCGGTTGTTCTTTCTGTATCCATCTGCACCCTTTAAAAACCCCATTAAGCCCTCTGTGATTTTTTACTCAGTGTTCAGAGCAGAGTCTTCTGCTATCATCTCTTTGACGTCAATCATTGTAAGATAGGCACCTAAGTGAAATGTTTAGAATCAAACTTCTCTCTCTCACACCCATATTCAAGCAAGGTAGAAAAGTCTCTAAAGAGGCACAGTGTCACCCTTCTACTAGGCAAATATTTTCTGGAATCCAATGGTCAAATTTTGCTGGCAGTTATGCTGGTGTAAACCTGGTGTAAACCTAGAATAACTCCATTGGCTTTAATGTTGAATTGCCTTGATTAATAAAGGTAAAAGAGCGGAATTTGGTGCTTTTGCTGCATGAAGGATCAGTGGAAATTAGGGATGTCAATGTGTAGTCGACTGCACAATTAACCGATAAGCCTTTGCTTATTCGTTAATCTTGTTGACTACACGTGCTCCCTCCACCTTGCTGCCTGTGACGGGGCAAGCCTGTCCCCTCTCTCTGGCAAGAAGGCGCCGGCAGCCCTGTCGACCAGGGGTGAGCTGCGCGGCATCTTCCGGCGCTGCTGCACATGCTCCGGCGGCCCCATGGTTGCTTCAAAAGCTGGGCCAGCACAGTGGTTAAGGCAGGTGGAGCACGCCAAGGTGGTGGTGGCAGAGGGAGGTGTGGAGGAAAATGGAGAGCCCAAGGGAGGAGCTGCCTAGGTGGACAACCTCAGGGCCAGCTCCAAATCCTGCAGATCTGGGAGAGCAGACCCGGAAGGTGCAGAGGGGCAATCCCTCAGGAGAGGAGCCCAAGGCTGGCTGCAGAGTGGCAAGGTCCCACAGAGAAGCACCAGAGCCGATGACCCGACCACCGTTACCCCAGCAGATACAGCAGCAGCCGCGGTGGGTAAGCGACGGGACGGGGCAGGCGAGCAGTGGACACCGAAGGAGCCTGTAAGACTACGTAGGAAGTCGCCCAGGATGGGGAGTCATAATGGACAACGCCCCAAGAGGGGTGGTGAGTGGTCGACCTACACCTCACCATTCAGGTAGTGCCAAAGTGTCCTACCCTTTAGGGTCCTGGGCTGGAGCTCGGTTGAAGGGGAGGGCCTGAGTTCCCCTACCCTTCGAGAAACTGAACTGCACTATTTTGCAGGCCTAGCCCAGCTCGAGGGAGAGACTCAGAGGGCCAAGGCCTGACCAACCCGAAGGCAAGCCATGGCAACGGAAGGACTTTACTCCAGGCAAGCGCCGACGTCAGACTCTTGCCACGCCGAAGGCTGCAGAAGGACCCAGGGTAGTGGATCACAATGCCAAGGGCCTGGCCGTCTTCTGCAGGCACGTCCACACCCTGGTAGACAGGGGCTGAGAATAAACCTGGAACGGGGGCCCTGGTCTCTCATACGAGGGAGAACCCATCCCACATACCTGCGGGGAGGGGCCGGTGGGTGACACTGCCTCTGTATCAGAGGCAGCAAAGGGGTGAGGGGAGCATGAGACAGTACCCATGAGGAGCTGGCTTTAAGCAGGCTCCCCACGAGCACCAGATCTTCCTCCCCCTGCCACACACACTGCTGCCTCTGATAGAGAAACAGCAGTATGGAGGATGAGGGGGGCAGGCTGGAGTGGATATGTGCAGGAAGCCAGATTTCAAGCAGACTCCCCATATGTGCTGATTCTGCAGACTAGCCTTCCCCCACCTTACTGCCTCCTATAGAGGCAGTGAGGGAGGGGGAGGCAGCTTAAGAACCAGTTCCCCCCAGCACCAGTTTCGTGGTGCCACATCCCACATTCCCCCACACTGCTCCCCCTACCAGATGCAGCAGAATGGGGCAGGGGAGGCTGCTGAGAAGCAGCCTCGGTTTGCAGCGGCCCAGGCTTGCTGTGAACACAGGGTGGTCCACAGCAACAGACTCTGTGCACAGGGAGTCCGAACTCCTCTCGGACAGAGGCTTGCCTAGCATCCCACGGAGTAGCCTCTGTCCATAGGGAGCTCAGACCCCCATGGAGAGGGGCTGCTGCCACTGTGTGCTGCTGCCTCTGTATCAGAGACAGTAATACAGGGTGGCAGGCAGCCGGTATGCGTGGGGAGCTGGTTTTTAAACTGGCTCCCCTGCTGGACTGGCCCCCGTCTGATACACCCCGGGCAGCAGCATGGGGTGGCAGAGGGATCCCTGGGAGGGAGGCCGGGAGCGCACTGGCTGCCGACCCTACCCCCAGGAACTATAGAATAGTCATATAACCGCTAAGACTTCATGTGGTTACATGACTATTCAATTACACAATATCTAACGTCCCTAATGGAAATACAATGCTGTATCGAAAAGGACTAAGACAGTGGAAAAACTGAGACCAGACTCAAAGAACTGATTTATAATCCAGCTAGGAACTATGGCTTTGCAAGCAGGGATATAGTGGGCTGCCTACAATGTGACCAGCAGTTGCCGTAAGGTTTTTCATTGCTAATTTTGAACAGCAGAATTAAAAAAAAAATCACATTGGAAATGAAAATACTTTTTATCTGTCCAAGTGACTGAGTACAATAAATGCTCACACTGAAGTGTTTACTTTTAAGGGCATTCTGTGTCAAAAATACTAACATTCTGCACCACAAATTTAAAATTCTATGCACAATATTTTAAAATTCTGCAATTTTTTTCAAATTTTCAAATAAATATGGAGGCTGTAGCATGGCAGTGGGGAGCACGGGCCACTGGCTGCATATAGGTGGGAGATCTTTGGGCACTCCCCTTGGATCCTGAAGTCAATGGTGAAGCTGCACCCAACCCTGACACAATACAAGGACTAGGCCTGCCCCAGAAATACCCCAGGGCCCTGCTCCTCCATGTGAGCAGGCAGGCTCGGCAAGACAGAATCCAAGTATGGAGGAGATTAATATGGGGGCATCCAAGAGAGGGTTGAGAGGGTTCCATGTGGGGCAATCTGGGTGTGAATGGCCCAGTGGAGATCTAGGTGTGGGGGAATCTGGATGCACAGGGGCTTGCTGAGGGGTTCTGGATGCAATGGTAATGGGACTCTGCCGGGGGTCCATGTGAAGGTGGTTGAAGCTTGTGGGGGTATGGAGGGGGAGTCTGCATGTTAGGAGGCTAGATCTTAGCAAGAGGAGCTGAGTGTGCGGGCTTCAGTGGCAGGTTCAGATCCTGGGGGGAGTTGGTGTCAGTGGGGTTGGGGATCTAGGTGTAGGTGGCTTGTCAGGGTGCTCCAGGTGCAGGAGGAGAGGAGCTGCTTGGGAGGGGATTCTGAATGTGGGGATGTCAAGGCTGTTCCCCACTCTGGCACTCTGAGTGCAGAAGATGGGGGTTGCAAGAGACCTTAAACACCTTGCCTCTAAAGACTCTGCTTACAAAAACTCCTTAGAGTCACAGATTTACTCACTTTGGAGAGGTAGCTGCCACCACCAAGTGGAACAAAAGAAAACCCCCTTTTTTCTTGAACCCAGGAAGAAAGCACTTGGACTTCCTTCCCCGGGGCACCCCAACTTCCTTTGCCATAAGAGAGCTTGAAAAAAGAAACAAAAGAAAACAAACTATGTTTCTCATAGCTTACGTCTCTGGCTAGGCAGACATACACACAGACCTGCTGTTTCTACCACATTCTAGTCAGGAGAAGGATACTATGCATAGGGATAGTATGAATCCGGTCCAGTACCCACTGAAGTCAATGAAAAAGACTTCCATTGACTCTAATGCATTTTGAATCAGGACCCAAGTGGTTTTCTAATATGGCCAGTGGTGTGCTGGAAGAGGTGACTAGGGGTCCATGAGAAACCCTTGTTAAAATTCCACTAGCACAGCAAAGAAAAGCTTGAGATTATTTCCTTGTTTCTGATGGATTTGCACTGTTGCTAGACTGCTTAATTATCCCTACCAGAGATTACTTATCTATAGAGCTTGTTAAAATACTAAGGAGCAAATTGTTTGCCTTTGGAATCCAAAAAATTGAAGCAGGGGTCAGGAATTGTATATATTAAAACAATTAAATGTTCAGAAGAACAGAAACCTGGTTCCCCTTCAGGGAGACAATAGGTACATGTGCATATACATACCTAGACTGTGGTATATTATCAATATACTTAGCATATTTTTCAGGAACATAGTATAAAGATACCCAACTAGTACACTTCATGTATATTTGTCTGCCAAGTGGTTTACCTCCCTCCTTAGTTATAGTTCTGAGAGGGCATTTTTTAAAACAAGAAAACAAATGAGTAAATTATCTAGTCCCACACAACTCTTCTCTGCAGGCACAGAGCCCCATCACGAATGGAATTAATTACATTGCAGGGGAAACATTTTCTGAGATCTTGGTAAAAGCAGCAGGAACTCAAGTGTCTGAACTAAGTTCCTTGAAACTTGCCAAGCACGCTCACAATGAGGGCAATATTTTAAAAGCTTCCAAACAAGCCCTTATTTATTTGTTTGAATGCAAAACAAGCAACTCCTCCCTCAGAAATGTGAAAAATGTTATAACTGGTGATAAACATCCAAATGCCAAGTTGAAACAGAATTTTAACAAACTTTCCAGAATGATTGATCTTTGGGCTGAAACTAGACAAGTGAAGCTCCTTCTACATGGAATTGTTTTGGGGCAGTTATGGGTGAGTGAAAATAAGGTTTTGCCATGGACCAGATTTGCTAATGTTGAGTAGTACTTTATTCTCCATGTAATTATATGAGATTACTTAATGTCAATCAGGGTGCCTGATGATTCCCTTTGCAACTTTAAAAACACAGTCAGCACCATGACTGTCATTTAAAGGTGAGAATGTAAGAGTGACATGCTAGAATGTATCTCCTATCCATGTTAAATATAGGAGACTTTTGCCCTATGCCTTTTTCATTAGAGGGAAACCTTTCCTTTTGTTACTGTGCATGACAGTTTTCACTGCCAGCAACTTTATTGATCAAAGTGTAAATGAAGGTGGGGAGCTGACATCTGTTGCTCTTCCATAGAGAGAGAAACATTCGCTCTGCAACCTCAGACAAGTGTGATGCTACTCTTGTGTAGGACAGCCAGTGCCCTTTTTAAGTAAAAAAAAAAAAAAGTGTTATAGCACTTACAGGAGGACATTTTTAGCAACAAGCCTGAGAAACTATGCCTGAATCACGCATTACTGTTAGCACGATGTTGCACATCCATTCTAACTATGCATGCAGCAGGCTGAAAATCTAATCCTGGCTGGCTAAGAATCTGATTGTCCGTGTTTTGTTCAGGCAAAACTCCCACTACATCAGTGGGAGTCTTGAATTAATAAGGAGGGCCAGAAAACTCCCTCTTTGTGATACAAGGGCTATCCACATGTTTTTAACTGTACCTTTCCTTTTAAAATGATATATGTATTTCTAATCATTTTTGCCCATTGCAAAATGCTTATTTACAAATGTTTTAATATCATAGCTTAAAAAAATTACACATCTCAGATGCAGTTAATAAAAGTGATAACAAAAAATACAAAGGGATAAATCTATAGTCTAAACAGCAGCAAAGAACACCCTCCCCTAATTTTTCAATGCGTTAAAACCCCCACCATAAAATGTACTTTGAAATTTTGCCATTATGGAGATGTTTAGTTAAGCTATCAAAATGGAAGGAAAAGCCACTGTTCACATCTGTTCAATGGGTCAGTTTGCATACATGTGTATGTTTTAACTGAGCTATTAAATATGACATTTCAGAAGGAAGAACTCTGAAAACGGGTCAAAGAGGAAAATGTGTCTTGAGCACATGTTGTTTCCCTGCCCAGAGAATTATTGTTTGTCCAAAGAGAAGTGACTCATTTGAAAGTTATCAGAGGGAAAGGACAGTACAGGAAGAAATGTAGGTACATCTACACTTTATTTCAAAATAATATAGTGCACATCTACACCTTAAGCCTTTATTTTGAAATAATGTTGAGCTGGAGGACTTCTTACTCCAATTCATGGTAACCCTCATTTCACCAGGAGTAAGGGAAGTTGAAGGAAGAGTGTTCTTCCTTTGACTCCTTGCTGTGTAGACAGCGCCGAAAGCCAAAATAAGCTACTTCGACTTCAGCTTTGCAATTGATGTTGCTGAAGTTGCATAGCTTAATTCAACTTTAGCTCTGCCATGTAGATGTATCCTTAGTGAAAAGAAACTGCTCTAAGAATGTTACTGGTACTGCCATTTCAAATGCCTAAATAGATGGATAGGCTTGCAGGTGTTCAAATTCCTGTTTGACAGCCCTTGGAATTAGGAAGTGCACATTTGTTTAGTTATTCATTGGAATGGATAGGAAATCATGGATTATTTGCCAGTACATTGGGTTACCATCTTTATTCCTGGCTCAGCAAAACAACCAAAAATGACAGCTAGACTTATTTTTAGGTTCTCCATGCTCACAGTTTTTAAAGGAACAATGCGATGGGAATGAGCTAGATGAGTTAAGCAGCATCTGAGGGATTTAATAGCCCAGGGTCAACACAGACTGCTCTAGTTATTTCCAAATCTAGTAATGTCACTGTTGGAAAAATGTAGGGTTTGGAGCCACTGCTCTTTCTGCAGAGAATACCACGTTGCAATGCAGCCACTGTGAGTGAAAAGGCCATAAGGTATAGAGTTCTCTCACTGTGTCTGAGCCTTTCATGCCGCTGCTGCTATGCTTTCTGTCACCTTCACTCTAAAGTTGTTACATTGGCTACCTGTAATATTTTTGAGTCCATTAAAAAAGCCCTATGAATTCTTTTCAAAGAACGTTTGTGGACTAGCTTGGTTATCTTTTTTACCTCACTATCTGTCATCTTCCAGTATCCATACATTATCGCACTGGTGGCATGCTATTTTCCTGATGTATGCCACATCGCATGTGCTTTCGGATTGGTTTTGCATTCGTTCATGAACCATAGTTTCGATAGAAAAACAATAGCAGTTAAGAGTAATGTTTTCCACATCATCCTGAAAATGTGGCTGCATTTCTCCCTGCCTCCAGGAGTTTGACATGTGTCTTCCAATATTGCTGTAATAGTGTGGGTGGGTGAGTGGAGAAGCTGAAAGAACATTTGATTGTCCTGGTCCCTCTTTACTGAGGGCTAAATTTCCACTTAGATATTTGCTTCATGGACATTTTTGCATTTTAGTTCATGCAAGAAGCAAGCAAGCTTTTTTATAAAGGTCCACGTGTGCTGCTGGAGAAGGAAAGAGATGGGTAGTGTATATGGCTAGGCGAATCTAGAGGGGTTCTATTCTTGTGTGCTATACCTTTAAAAGTAAGGGGTTGCGCACGCTGTTGTCTGTGGGGAGAGGGGAGGGAAAGATTGTTGTGCATCAATGCAAGATGGCTCTAAGGCCTGGTCTACACTATACCAGGAAAGTTGGTTTAAGGTATGTAAGTCCAACTATGCAAAATGCGTAGCTGTTGGTGGTTTACCTTAAGCCAAGCCTTGGCAGCGCCCACATTGCAGGAGGCCGACGGGAGCAAATGCTCCCATTGGCTTCCCTTAGTCTTCGCAAAAGAAGGAATACCACATACCAGTGGGAGTTGCCCTCTGTGTTTAGGGATCTATACTAGACCCTCTAGATCAGTCTTCTGGCATTTGACCTCCGGAGCATAGATCTTCCAGTAAGTATACATGTACCCTTAGGCTATGTCTAGACGACGGGGAAGATTCGAAAGAGGATATGCAAATTCCATGGGAATTTGCATATCTTCCAATCTCACTTTCAAAAGTAGAGATTTCGAAAGTGAAAGTAGTTTAGATGAGGCTTTTTCAATGAACCTCCCCGCCCCCTTTGTCAAAAAGCCACGTAAACCTCATTTTTTGAGGAAAAGCGTCTTTTCAACAAAGGGAGCAGTTTGCCGAAAAAGCCACATCTAAACTACTTTCACTTTCGAAAGCTCGGCTTTTGAAATGAGATCAGAAGAAGATATGCAAATTCCCGTGGAATTTGCATATCCTCTTTCAAATCTTCCCTGTAGTCTAGACTAGCCCTTACAGCAGGGGTGTCCAAACTTTTTTGAAAGAGGGCCAGATTTGAAGAAGTGAACATGCGTGAGGGCCGGGTCGGAGGCGGGTGGAGAGCGCAGGGCACGCCGGCCTCACGGCGGCCCGGGGGCAAGGCGAACCCGCAGCGGAGCGGGGCTGCGGACGTGCCCTACAGGGCAGGCTCTAGGACCGCGGAGGCCATGGGCGGCGGCAGCGGCGTGGCCGGAAGCGGCGCGCTGGGCGCGCCAGTTCAAAAGAGCGCCGGGGAGCCAGGAGAGGGGGAGGAAGTGGGGGCCGTATTAAATCGGAACACGGGCCACAATTGGCCCGCGGGCCGGACTTTGGACATGCCTGCCTTACAGAGTAACATGCTGAGCTCTGTGATTTTTCTCTTTTTGTTGTATGAAAGATAGGATATCAAACAAATCATAGGGAAGTGACTACTTAACTCTTTATCTGTACCCTCTTGAGTTCTTTTAATTGCAATGGCTTAACTAAAGAAAATTACTTGACAATTGAAGTTAGTTTTATTAACTATCTTTAAAAACATTAGCTTTCTTCACTTTACCACTGAAACTAAAATAAAAATCAATATGAACACAACCTCTTTTTTTCTTAACAGGATTGTTTGTCAGGTAAACCCTGACTTTAAAGTTTACAATACTTTCTTTGCCAAATGCCACTTACAGTTGACTTTCATTTTATGCACATTCTAAGAATAATGTTAGACTCCATCAAGTTCCTGAAATAATTCTGTATCTGGCACATCATATAATATCAATATACCATATTAATTAAATTAATTAATTCAGAGTCAGGCAATAGGGAGGAGTCTCTGTAGTTGCACCAGAGGTACAAGCTTGTGAAAGTCTGTAGCTACTCTGAGTTCCCTCAAACTATTGAAGAAATCTAACTGATCTTGGGTTTGTATTAGCCCACTGTTCTATCTTTTTCTAAAAGGCCTTGATGCCAGGACCATTCTTAAATAGTAATAACTCATAATATTAGGGCCTTAGTTACCATACTGTTTTCCTTACTCTTCAATATGAATTAAGTGCTTTGCTCTAAATATAGGGAAAATAGAACAAGACATATGTTAAGTCTTTAGACAATATTTGCACTGATATGCCAGAGAAAACTTCAGCCCTTCAGAAACAGTGTATTGTTGCCTCCAAAGCTAGGACCAGGCACGACCTGTTTTATGGAACAAGGCCGTGCTGTTATTTATGTGGTTTTGGGGGCTGCTAATAATCCTATATGACATTTTTCTTCAAATTTCTTTCCTCAGAATTAGTTCAATGTCCATGACTATTTTGGTTTTATTACCCTCATTTGGAAAGTTAATTGGTTTAATGTTTTTTTTCCCCTTCAGATATTTAAATGTAGGATTCTGATGATGAGATACCAGCAGTGGTAAATAACTACTTGCTAGACATGCCTTATGTTCAGCAGTGTCTAAGTACATTTCTTCAAGCAAGGGGTGCATAATGAGAGAGAATGGTTTTGTGACTGAAGTAATGGACTTGGATTCAACATATTAGGGCTCATTTCCCAGCTTCCTTTGTTACCTTGCACAGGCCACTTAATCCCTCCATCTCTCCCTCTTTCTCTCTCTCTGTCTCAGGTGCACATCTGGAAACTAGAGATCATTATACTTCCTCTCTTCCTCCTATTGTCTACCTTCTCTGCTCAGATTACAAACTCCTTGGTGCATGGACTATCCCTTATTATGTGGGTATTCAGCACCTACCACAGCTGAGCCCCAGTCTTGGTTTGCATGTCTAGGCATTACAGTGGCACACACAAAATACATAATAAAAGACCTAAGCCAGCTATGATTGGTACAGGAAGCTGGAGCAGAGACAATGCTGGGTGGGATTCCAGGAGGAACTGTTATGGAAATGACCTTGCTCTGAGAGTCCTTTCCTCTCTGGACTCTCCCTCTAGGGCTGAAAGAGCGCTAGACAAAAGGGATGGCTAATGAACACACAGCTCCTGTTTATGGCCTGCTGCGGATCCTCATATCACAAAACCCACAGGGAGGGAAGAAGAGCAGAGATTTGTACTGGACAGACAATCCCTATGCCACCAACTTCCTTGCTTTCACAGCAAGATAACAGAGAATAGAATTTAGTCTGTTCTCTAAGATTCTCTCCCTCTCTGGTGTTTGTTTACCAACCATTGTTAACTAGGTTGAGCCTTTCCTGACTGCAAATATCTAACAGCAGCTCCCAGCTTCTTTCAGTCAACTCTTCCCGGGCTGTTGGAACTCAGAGTTTCTCATCTATGTTTATCAGCAGTGGGTTGGATGCCCTGGCTTCTGCCACACGTGCATTTTTTCATAAAATTCTGAGGGAGACCATACTGGGCTTTTAGCCCTTTGCTCTCCTGTCTAGTCACTGAGATGGCTCTTTGGGAATCTCACTATTAAAGTTGGTGGCTTAGCGAGGCCCAGTCAAAGAGTTTGCAGGGCCCAAGGTGGTTGGCTGCACTACGCAGCTTGGTGGCTCCTTACTAGGACAGCAAGCGAGTAGCCAGGTGGGTGAGCGCCAAGCAGCGCAGGGCCTTGAAGGTGCAGGGCCCAAGGCAACACCTTGCTCACCTTGCCTTAAGGCCAGGCCTGGGCATAGCATTTAGTAGCTCTAATACTGCACTCACACACATACGGGCTCTTTTTATGGGAATCTTTTATTCTGCCATATTGGGGGTTCTATTCTGCTATCTATCACACAATTTCTGTGCTCCTTTAATATACAATCAATAGCAGTTGCAAAGGCCCTAGTGGACTTCATGGAGTCTTGGGCACTGTTGACTTTGGGGGTCAAAACTGTGTTTGGCTTAAGATCTTTGGTGTTTTATATTTTAGATCTGATTAATGTACTTTCTTCTTTTTGGGGTAAGGGCTCATTCTGGGATAGAAAGGGTTAACCGTTGTGTGGGTGTCATCCTCATAGTGAAAGCCTTTTTCAAAGAGGAATGTTCTGCAATGTTCCCTAAAGATGGTAAGACTCTACCTTCACCTGATCTCCTTGGGGTCTTTCTTCCATAACCAGATCCCCTCAACAGAGAATACTTTGTGCTTTGACCTGGGGCTTTGTAATGTGCATTAACCCAGAAAAGGACAATTGCCATAGAGGTTCATCAGCTGTGCTTGATCTTTAATGTTGCTAGGGCTTGGTCCCTTATTTAATTTGTTCTTGGTAAAAATGAAAAGATAAAATTCTGTGAGCAAAAAGAGTTTGGTTTCGTTTGCTTTTAGTCTGGATGCAAGCTGTTTCGCAACAGTACAATTCAAGCATCTTTACTCATAGTGTTCTCTGGATGATACTTTACATTAAGATTCCCTCAGCTGCATTTCATTTTGATTTAATAGGACAGTTATTGTATTTTAAATAAATACCAGCTGCTAATTAAAAACATACTGTAGTATAACAGTGCACTAATATTTGATTACAGAGGTGTTAACTCATCAAAGAAATTTCTATTTAAATGACACATGCAGGTAATAACTCTCCAATGAAATACACATCTTCAGAATTAATAGTGTCTTTCCTGTCTGCTAAAATGCTCACTGAAATTAACAATACATTTTTATAACATAAATGATTTGTATTTCTTTCAATTAATCAAAAGCCTTTCTGAAACACTGTAGTAAGCCCTTTTTTATATGAATGTTTAATGTGGTTAGGAACCTTTAATGCATATAATACTTTACCTTTGCATAGGGCCAGATTTTCAAAGGTGTTAGTTGCCTAAAGATACAGATGAGTGCCTAGGTACTTCTGAAAATCCAAGTAGGTGCCTATCTGAATCTTTAAGGACCAACACACCTTTCAAAATCTGTCCACTTGTGCCTTTCATCCAGTGATCTCAGTGCTGTTTACAAAAGTTGCAAAGCAACTTAATTCACTTTTGACATGTAAAGGAATGGAGGCACCGAGAGATTAATTGATTCATCCAAAGTTATGTAAATTACTGGAAGATGTGAATAAAATCTATATTTCCTGACTCCCAGCTGTGAGCTCATTTCTCTAGGCTGCAGGATCTGTCCTCAAATGAGGCCTCTAGCATTAACCTATTAGCCTGTCCCTACTAACCCTGAGAAGAAGGACTAGCCCCGAGAAGAAGGATGGCCACTTGTGTTTTGTATGAGTGACCTTTCTTCTGCTAGCACCCTCTCCCACCCCGTACTTCCATGCCCACAGAAATCTCCATATTGCTTCTTCCTCCTCTCTGCTTTTAGATCCCAGACCAATGTGCCTTGCTTTTTGCTGGCTAACAAGATGATTAGGAGTTTGCCTTGTGGGCACAGAGGGATTATATTAGAAGGATTCATGGGGGAAGGAGATCCAAATTGGAGAGAGACAGGTGTACGGCATTAACTTTCTACCCTCCTCAATATCTAGAAACCTTACCTCTTTCCCCCAGTTCAGCTGCCCTCAGTGGCCCCAGAAAACCCTCTAACAGTAGTTCTTCCCTAAGTGGCATGCATTTGGAAATCAGCTAGTTTCTTAGGCTACATCCATACTACGTGCTTATTTTGGAATAAGCTATTCCAGAATAGTTATTTCAAAATAGCTTATTTCGAAATAGCACGTCTGCACTGCAGGGAAGCCACAAAATGAGTCTGAAGCAGGCTTCCTGTTATAAATTCCCCCCGTGGGGTTCAAGTCTCTCCACTCCCCAGAGTTGCAACGGTTTCTCTACGCCACCGTTCGCAGTTCTGTTTTCTCAGTTCTCTCCTTCCTGTTGCTACGTTGGGGTTTATAATATGGCCGTATAGCCGCACTTCCCAGGGACCACGCCCCTAGCACTACGGCCCTCCCTCTCTCTGAACCCCGGCCCAGGGCCCTAAGGCGGGGACCTTGGTCCCTGCTCAGTGGAGGGGGCTGTGGCCCCTAAACTCCCCCACTCACAGGGTCCACGACCCTGCCCTGTGCCACTTATTCCCTGGTCCCATACTTAATTCTGACCCACAGGGGCAGGGGTGGGACTCACCGTGGCCATCCCCTGTCCTGGGTCTTTGTGCAGCGCGTTTTGTGCGCTAGTCTCGCCTCCTCCCTTGCTGTTGCTTCCTCTCACCCTCTTCTCCTCCTCGCCTTCCTCCCCCCTCTCTCCGGCTTCCCCACGCCCTTTTAAACTTCCCGCCGTGGCATCCGGGGCCGGCCCTCCCCTGGCGTCACCATTCCCGCCCTCCATCATCCGCATGCGCCCATGGCGACAGGCAGACCGCGTTCCCTGCTTTGCCACCCGCACTCCCGACGGCCGTTCCCCAGCTGGGGTTTTCCTGCAGGCCTCTGTCCCGCTCAGCTCCGGGCTCTCTGGCTCGGAGTTCGGAGCAGCTCTCAGTGCGGGGCGGAGTCGCCCCATCACACTTCCCTAATGTAAATGTGCTATCTCAATTTAGAGCCCCAGGAGGTACTGAGGAGGAATAACTTAGAATGGCCCTGGTGAGGGGCTATTTCAAAATAGCAGCAGTAGAGTGTCTATACACGCCTTATTTCAAAATAGCTATTGTGGAATAGGCATTATTCCTCGTAGAGATTTCAGAATAAGCCGCCTGTTATTTTGAAATTATTTCAAAATAACAGAAATGGGCTACATCTACACTGGCATGATTTTCCGAAAATGCTTTTAACGGAAAAGTTTTCCGTTAAAAGCATTTTTGGAAAAGTACGTCTAGATTGGCAGGATGCTTTTCCGCAAAAGCACTTTTTGCGGAAAAGCGTCCATGGCCAATCTAGACACGGTTTTCCGCAAAAAAGCCCTGATGGCCATTTTCGCGATCAGGGCTTTTTTGCGGAAAACACTACTGTGCTGTTTACACTGGCCCTTTTGAGCAAAGTCTCTTACATGAGATCGTCAGTGCTTTTCCGGAAATTCAAGCGGCCAGTGTTGACAGCTGGCAAGGTTTTCCGCAAAATCAGATGATTTTGCGGAAAGACTTGCCAGTCTAGACACAGCCCTGCTGTGTAGATGCTCGCATTGTTACTTCAGAATAAAGCTAGTTATCTCAAAATAACGGTGCCATATAGAGGCACCCTTAGGCATTTATGAACAAGGCACATTGATCATTGTGCAATCTCCCTGCTATATTGAGTCAGCTGAGGCATACGTGTAATTAATATTTCTGTAAAAATACTCTTTGGAAAGGGCTGGATTACCATAGCACATCTGGATTATTCACAATGGAAAAAAATGGAATTATTTTTAATATTACCTATCTGGAGCCTTGCCTCCCTTTCCTTCACCACCCCCCACCTCCCCCGTACACAAGTCATTTCCATTGTCTTCAGTGAGAATGAGTAGTGTCTTTTGGAGCTTGGGGGAAATGAGGTGCTTCTTATCCCACAATTTCATTGAGCTCAACATATAGTGTGATATAAGGAAGAGACAAGGTCTGGATGATGAAGAAGAGGTGGCAAGCAGTCCATGCCACACTGTCTTGGAATCTAGTGCTAAAACTCTCCATACAATTAAAAAATGTATACTCAAAAATGATGGGGGGGCGGGTTAAGAGCAAGATTCAAAGGTGTAGAAAAGGTAAACAAATATTCCTTAAATGTTTGCACCGTTCTTTCAGTTGCCTATTCATCACTATCTAAAAGCCTCAACAAACACCTGAAGATTCAGCCTTTACAGGAAACGACCCCACAGTGTTTCTCAAAGGGGTCCGTGAAACCACTTTTAGAAACATGCTAACTAGCCATGTCAATTTGTTTACTTACCGGCGCTGTGGCCACAGAGCCTTCTAGCTTCCATCGGCTCCAGTTCACTGTTTGCAGCCAAGGATAGCTGTGGGAAGTGCATCCCGGCCCACACTGCTTCCTGCGGCTCCCCTTGGTGCAAACGGCGAACCAAAGCCAATAGGAGCCACGAGGCTCTGTGGTTACAACACCAGTAAGTAAACAAACTAGCATGTCCACTTAGCATGTTTCTCAAAGTGGTTTTTGCGGACCACTTTGAGAAACCCTGATTTACAGGTAAACTCTCTAAAAATGCATCAAAACAGCAATTTAATTCCAAGCTCAGAATAAATTTAAATAAATGGGACTACAGAAGCACAAAAATTCAAGACATTTCTACAACAGGTTCTTCTGAATTCCAATACCTTATTTTCCAAGTCTGTGTCTACACTGGGCCACTTATTCTGGAAAATCAGCCGCTTTTCCGGAATAAGCTGTGAGCTGTCTACACTGGCCCTTGCATTTCCGGAAAAGCAACGATGCTCTACTGTACAAAATCAGCCGCTATTCCGGAAAAGCTACGCTGCTCCCACTCGGGCATAAGTCCTTATTCCGGAACACTGTTCCAGAAAAGGGCCAGTGTAGACAGCCTAGTAGTCTTTTCCGGAAAAAAGCCCCGATCGCGAAAATGACGAAAAGGGCTTTTCCGGAAAAGCAGCCTGCCAATGTAGACGCTCTTTTTCCGGAAATACTTATAACGAAAACTATTCTGTTTTAAGCATTTCCAGAAATTCATGCCAGTGTAGACACAGCCCAACAGAATTCTCTTCCTCCTGGGCTGTGTCCAGACTCAGGGGTTTTTTCGAAAAAAGTAGCCTTTTTTCGAAAAAACCTCACCTGCGTCCAGACTCAAGCCACGTTCTTTCGAAATTAAATCGAAAGAACGCGGCTTTTCTTTCGATGGCGGTAAACCTCATTTCACGAGGAAGAATGCCTTCTTTCGAAAGTTCCTCTTTTGAAAGAAGGCGTTCTTCAATGTAAATAGGGCTTCTTCGAAAGAGAGCATCCAGACTCACTGGATGCTTTCTTTCGAAAAAGCAAGCCGCTTTTTCGAAAGTTCAACGTGCAGTCTAGACGCTCTCTTTCGAAAGAGGCTCTTTCGAAAGTATCTTTCGAAAGAGCCTCTTTCGAAAGAGGCTTGCAGTCTAGACATAGCCCTGGTGTAACACCCTTCAAACCACTATCCCCTAATCCAACAGACATGAACTGGGAACATAGCAAGACATGGTTTACTGAGTTTTCATTTGCAGAGATTTCTAATTACTGTGTGGTTTAGCCAAGCAGCAGAGTACAAGCTTATACTGTGACTCATATGCTGTGAAAGCAGTGCTAAGCGCTGTATATAATTAAGACAACATTGTAACAGTGAGATCACACATCTTTTTTTGGAATGTTTACAGTCCTGAAAATGTGTAATATTTTCAGAGCTCTCAGATGTGAAGATTTTAAAGATATCTCCATGACACTAGATGTAGCTGATCATTTTGATCATTCCAGATGTTTCCCCCACGCACACAGTTATGACATCTTCAAAAGAGATATGTTTTACTGAAAACAAACCAAAAAATGGCTCTTATAACCTTTCAAATGGTTTAATGTTTTCAATGCCCACAAAATGCTCATTTTTTGTAGTGTGGCCGTTTCTGAAAGAACTGCTTGGAACATTCGCATTAGAAGTAGCATGTGTGGCTAACTATTAATTTTTCAGTGCAGTAAAAAGAGCTTCAAAGCTTCTAGCTGTGTCTATACTGGGACTTTTGCACCATTTCAAACTGACAGTTCTTGCAGCTTCTGCCGAGAGAATCATGGATCCCAGCTTTCTCGCCTATCCTGAGTTCAAGGTGCTTAGGACACCACGCGCTGTAGCAGAGCTATTATTGAACTTTGTCTCAGAGGAAGAAGACTCAGAAGGAGACACCAGTGTGAATGACATGGACAGCAAACTTGGCATTGTATTTGGCTGTCACAGAGCAGCTGTGAATAGTCAAGCATTGCTTTTGGGCTAGGGCAGGGATGGCCAACTCATTCTGGGCAAAGAGCCAAGATAGCTGAGTGAAGAGCTGGGGCAAAATTGTCGAGCAAAGAAAAGGGACGTCCCCTTTTGCTCCTTTAAAAGGAGCCTCCGGTCGCATTTGGTCAAGGAGAAAAAAAACCCTGCCCCTTTTGGCCCTTTAAAAGGAGCCCCTGGTAGCGTTTGGTCAAGCAAAAAAAAAAAAACCCCAAAAAACCAAAAACAAAAAACCAACCTCTTCCCCTTTAAGAAAATGCATTTAAACGCGTTTTGAGGCTTTTGGGCCACAGCCTGCTCCTGCCGCCCGTTGCCATCTTTAATTCTGCATCATTCATGGCCACGCCGGACAGCTCCCCTGCCCAGGTCAGCACAGGGAGCCAGGAAGAGATGCTGTTTTTTGGGGCACGGGGGTGGCTAATGAGCCATGGGGAGGGGCGGGGCTTCATGAGCCACATCTGGGGGGGAAAGAGCCGCATGTGGTTCACGAGCCTCAGGTTGGCCATGGCTGTGCTAGGGAAACCAGCAGTGAGTGGTGAGATCACATTGTCGGGCAGGTGTGTGTTGAAGATCAGTGGTGACAGAACTTTCAGATTCATAAAGCAACCTTCCCAGGGCTGTCTGCTGAGCTGGCCCCTCAACTGCAGCACAAGGACACCCGGATGAGAGCTGCTGTCTCGGTAGAGATGTTTGTTGCCATCTCTTTGTGGAAGCTGGCAACTCATGATTGCAACCGTTCAGTTGCAGATCAGTTTAGAGGGGGGAAGCCTACTGTCGGGGCAGCACTTACACAAGTGTGCAGGGCAATAAATCGCATTTTGCTGCATAGGACTGTGACTCTGGGAAGCGCAGATGACATAGTGACTGGCTTTGCTACATGGGCGTTCCAAACGGTGGTGGGACGATCGATGGCACACACATTCTCAATGTAGGGCCATCCCACCTTGCCTCAAAGTACATCAATGAGAAGGGGTACTTCTCCCTTGGCTTCAAGCACTATCCCCATGGATAATGATGGGCATTTTGCAGACATAAAGGAGCCCATAAGGTGATGATCAATATCAGGGAGGCTCTGAGGGACCACTTAGACAATGAAGGGCACACAGGGTATGTCTACACTACCCCGCTAGTTCGAACTAGCGGGGTAATGTATGCATACCGCACTTGCTAATGAAGCCCGGGATTTGAATTTCCCGGGCTTCATTAGCATAAGCGGGGAGCCGCCATTTTTAAATCCCCGCTGCTTCGAACCCCGTGTAGCGCGGCTACACGGGGCTCGAACTAGGTAGTTCGGACTAGGGTCCTATTCCGAACTACCGTTACTCCTCGTGAAACGAGGAGTACCGGTAGTTCGGAGTAGGCACCCTAGTCCGAACTACCTAGTTCGAGCCCCGTGTAGCCGCGCTACACGGGGTTCGAAGCAGCAGGGATTTAAAAATGGCGGCTCCCCGCTTATGCTAATGAAGCCCGGGAAATTCAAATCCCGGGCTTCATTAGCAAGTGCGGTATGCATACATTACCCTCCTAGTTCGAACTAGGAGGGTAGTGTAGACATACCCTAACATTTCTGTTTTGGGGTTCCTTCCCTGCCTCATCTCACTACTTATCCTGAGCGAGGCATTCCCATGAAATGAAGAGATGTTACAGGCTTCCACAGGGGACAGAGCGATTGGTGTGGGTTGTGTCACGCAAAATAAACTCATGGAGACCTGTATCGGTTTTGTCTTTAATACCACTGTGAGGTTTTTCAATAACCCTTCCTCTCCTTTACCACCAAGCACTCACCTGCTGTGTGTGTCCATAATTGAAAGGGATCAATAATGTCCAGCTGTCAAAGTCACAGCTGCTGTGACAGGGAGTTGAGTGTGCTGGCAAAAGTACAACCAGTGAAAATGAGCATGTGGACATACAAGGAGGGTTACAGGACACAGAGTTTTGCATGTGTAGCCAGTGAGACTTCTGGGTGGGTATGGAGGGTTCCTAGGTAAAGAATTCTGCATTGCTGCCAGAAAGGCCTTTAGTTCTGTTTGCTCTTTATCTTCAGTATCTCAGTTTGATCTTCTATGAGCTTTAGCATGTGCTACTGGTTTCTCTTCTAGCTTTCATCTCCTTGGCCTGCCTTTCCTCCCTTTTCTCAATTTGGAGCACTGAACATTGCAAAACATCTTTCACTAGGTTCTCTCTGGTACTCGGAGGTTTTTTCCTACATTGACGGAGCCTGTCAGTGGGGGAGCATGTGTACCTTCTCAAGGTCTTCTCTGGAAAAGTAACCATTAACAATAGGGTGACTGTGCTGTTCCTGATAAAAATTGTAACATGTTACTAACATGCACAGTTCTGGCCACTTTTATTGTTATCCTAGAGGCAAACACAGATCTCTCCAGACACTCTGCTAATGGTGAGTTTTAAAGGGGATGGGGAGAAGGAAGGAAGGATGGTTGGGCATGTGGTCTCCGAGAAAGTACAGTCCACACTGGTGCAGTAGGTGTACATGGAAACAATTTGTAATAAACTTGCAGTTCTCCACAGGCTGTCATTGATAGGTTGACATATCCCTGCTGAAGGTTAACGGGTAAACCCGGGCTCTGCTTCTGGATGCTCCTTATACAGCCAAACTCTGTGCTCCGTTGATTCTGGTAGCCCAATATGAAGAATGGTTTGGGACACTGTCTTGGGGGTGGGGAAATGGCAGCCCTGCCAGGGAATCGCCACGAGAAAATTAATAAGAACATCAGGCAAAGCTGTGACACCATCTCCCAGCAAGATTCTACAGCTGTCTCTGTGTCCATCAGTGCTCCGCTTGGACATAACGCCTACCAAAGAAGGGCTTAGCCATCTCACAGAAATACAGCCCCGTGCTGCCTCCCCCCAAGCTGGAACAAAGTAATTTAGTGCCCCAGTCGCTGTCCCCTTTGCCCCGCTGTCATAGCGCTACTTACTAATCCGTGCCTCCCTCCCAATCTCCCATTGCTTCCATAGAGCAACTTACCCTGCCTCTCTTCCCTTGCTCCATTCTCTATGTCCAGTTGCTCATTCTTGACGTAAGCCTCTGAAACTTGAGAACAAGGGTTCTAGTAGTGAGAATTTTAAGTTACCTAGGGGTATGTCTACACTGCAGAGGGTTTTGGGTTTTTTTTTTTTCAGAAAAATGGCTGTTTTTCCAAAAAAAACCTTTACTTATGTCCACACTGCAATCACGTTCTTTCAAAAACAAATAAAAAAAAACAGAGGGGTTTTTCCGACACTGGTAAACCTCTTTCTATGAAGAAGAAGCCTTTTTGCGAAAGAGCTCTTTTGGAAAAAGGCGTGTGTGGACAGGGAAGAGGGAGTTCCTTTGAAAGAAGAGGAAAGAGGAAAAAGCGCAGGTGCCCTGGTGGCCACTCCATCCATAGTTATCACAGCTTAAAAGCGAGATAGTGTCCAATGAGTATGGACGCTCTCTTTCGAAAAAGCAGATCGCTTTTTCGATGCCCTTTAGCAGTGTGAATGCTCTCCTTCGGAAGAAGTTTTTCTGAAAGATCTCTTCTGGAAAAACTTCTTTTGAAAGAAGCCTGCAGTCTAGACATAGCCCAGGTTGCCTAAATCTTGGTGGTTCATTATACAGCAGAGTTGATAATACATTCTTTGGTTTGGTGGCCAAACGGAAAAAAATATGAAAAAAAATCATTGGTTGCAAATTAAAACAACTGGATTTTTTTGCTTCTTCCTACTGAAACAAAGAGAAAGTCTTTGTTTGGATTCAGCAAAACATTGTAATTGTCATTTCATATCCAAATTTTGGAACAAAATGTTGACTTGAAACTGTGACCAATTTAGTGCAACCTTATACCTCCAGCCGCAGAAAACTTGCAAATGCTGAGGGAATAGATGGGATGGGTACCTGAGTGCTCCAAGAAGCACTGCTAACAAAGATTCTGTCATGTCACCTGTGCTGGTTGGAGCTCCCTTGGCACTGGTCAACACGAGGGAGTTATTTCAAGATTCGACACTTTCCAAAAAGGACTCAACAAACACTTGAACTATCTCACCCATTACCAAGATAGTTTCCCCAATTATCACCTCTAATACCATTAACTCACAAACATCCCACTCTCCCTACCTCTAATATCATCAATTCACAGACACTTACCTTCCTTCCCCCCCCCCCTGCATCCCCCTCCTGTTCTGCAATGTGATTTGTCCTTTTCATAATTGTTCATTTTTTTAATTGTATCCTTTGGTATATATGGTTGTGACTACTTTCTTCCACTATTTGATCTGAGGAAGTAGGTCTGGCCCACGAAAGCTCATCATCTAATAAACCATCTTGTTAGTCTTTAAAGTGCTACATTGTCCTGCATTTTGCTTCAGCTACCCCAGACTAACACGGCTACATTTCTATCACTATTCTACATGCAAGGCACTACATTTAGCCGTTTGGAATGGAAATCCATCAACCATACGAAGAAACTCGCACAGATATAGACAGATATCATCTTTCTATCCAAGTGCAAGAAGATGGACATCGTACCCAAAGGACTGAAAGTGAACAATCCATTAAGATCAACATACTGCACTGACTACAGTGAAAGACTCTGCCTCACACTATCCAAGAAATTAAGAAATCACCTGATAAGTATTTTATACAAGAAACAGAAAACCATCAAGAATGACATTTCTAACTTAGATCGTCTCATCTCAAGACAAACATCCACACCAACTGACACCTTGCAAGACTTTTGTTCCACCAGACAAGAAATCTACTATACACACTTCTATTCCCTACAACAAAGAAAAGACAATAAATTTTCTAACCTGCTCCATACCACTGGCTACAACAGGAACTGCCTCAACCCACCGGATAATATTGTTAACCTCTCCAGCTACAAACTCAATCCAGCAGAAGAGTCTGTCTTGTCCCGGGGTCTCTCTTTCTGCCCCACGTCCCCCACAAACTGGATACAATTTTGTGGTGACCTTGAGGCTTTTTTTCGCCGCCTCCGTCTCCGAGAATAATTCCAAACCACCACTGAACATCAATCTGACCTACCAGATCCCCCCTATCAACACCAAAGGAAAAATAATTCTATATGGACTCCCCCTGACGGTCGGAATTACAATCTGGATTTCTATATACACAGCTTCCGCAACAACGCACAGACTGACATTATTCGCAAACGACAACAAGCGACACACAATCTTAGCCGCGCTGAACACCATGCCATCCAGAGTCTCAAAAACAACCTGGACATTGTAATCAAACCAGCTGACAAAGGGGGTGCTGTGGTCATTATGAATAAGGCCGACTATAACCAGGAGGCAACCAGACAACTCTCAAACACCACATTTTACAAACCTCTCCCCTCTGATCCCACCTTGGAATACCAAAAGAAACTACACTGTCTCCTTAAAAGCCTCCCCACAGCTACTCGGGAACAAATCCACACAGAATCACCTTCTGACCCCCGACCAGGATTGTTCTATCTACTTCCCAAGATCCATAAACCTGGGCACCCCGGACGTCCCATCATCTCTGGTATTGGCACGCTCACTACTGGTCTATCCAGCTATGTAGACACTCTTCTCAAACCCTTCGTAACCAATACCCCCAGCTATCTCCGAGACACTACTGACTTCCCAAGGAAACTACAAAACATCGATAACCTCCCCAATAATACCATCCTTGCCACCATGGATGTAGAAGCTCTATATACCAACATCCCACATGAAGACGGATTACAAGCAATTAGAAACACTATCCCAGAGGACACTACTGCCAACCTGATAGCAGACCTATGTAACTTTGTTCTCACCCACAATTATTTCCAGTTTGAGAACAACTTATACCTCCAGATCAGCGGCACAGCCATGGGTACACGCATGGCCCCACAGTATGCTAACATCTTTATGGCTGACCTAGAACAACGTTTCCTCAACTCCCGTCCCCTTTCACCCCTCCTCTACCTACGGTACATCGATGACATCTTTATGATCTGGACGCATGGCCAAGAAACACTGGAGATATTCCACAAAAAATCTGAAAAAAAAAAAGAGATTGGCTTCAAATTAAAACATTTGTTTTGCGTTTTCCTGCTGAAACAAGCAAAAGAGGTTTTGTTTGGGTTGAACAAAACATTTCAATCGTCATTTCAAGTAAAAATTTCAAAACAAAATGTTGATCTGAAACATTTTCTAAATGAAATGTTAATTCAGACTGAATAGGTGTGCCCAAATGCTGAAGACAGAAATCATAAACTATTGGCAAATGAATTTATTAGTATGCGTTGATTAAGTACAATCAGTGCTCATCTAGAGCAGTGTTTCTCAACCTTTTTTTTTTATAAAGTACCCCTTTTAAAAAAAATTATAAGTACCCCAGTACTTACAGTTTTCAGACACACAACATTTTTTTCTACCATTGAAAAACATTTGTTTAAACAACTTAATCGTAGCTGGGTGGGTGATGAAGTTTTTGGGTGTAAAAACTAAAGCACTGTAAAGCATTGTAAAACTTAAAACAAAAGTTCAATTTTCTCAAAATTTCAGTTGGGTTGACATACCCCCCAAACTGTTCTCAAGTACCCCCAAGGGTACTCGTACCACTGGTTGAGAAACATTGATCTAGAGTACACCATTAAATGGAAGTTTGCAGGAGACGTGTTGACTTAGCTATGGTACTACCAACCATCCTGACTCAAACCATCCATTCTCAGCTGTTTGTCGATCCTTCAAGAATGTGGTTTTGCTTTTTATTTTTCCTCAGCTGTGTTTAGCAGCATCTCTGGCATGATACCTCCTTTGAAGTATCACTGTAGCAAAGAGTAGTGGGAGGACATTTGAAATGCCATCTGCAGGTAATTCAGAGACAGGCCTTTTCCATGAAGAAATGATACAGACACAGAGCTAGGTGGGTGAGGAAAAGATGAGCAACTAAGGATAGGAAGAAAAATGCTTTCTTCTTTTATAATACCAACTTATACCAACCACAAGCATTGGCACAATAACAAATAGCACTGTGAAGAAATGAATTTCAGTTAATCAAACAACAGACTCATTGTAACAACCCAAGCATATAATGGTGATGTGGTTTGTATGCTACTGTGTATTTTGTCAATAAATGTGTGGAAGCAATGCAGCACTGTTGTGAGAAATAAGTACATGGGGAGAGTTTAGGATACATTTGTTAGATTTCCCGTCACAAACCACATCGCAGAGGGAGCAAGTAAAAACTGCTGATTGTGTAAAAATCAAAGCCTACCACTTGTACACATCCATCTACAATTATGAAATGACTGTTACAAATGTGGATAATGATTCAAAAGTTCATAGTTTTTATTTTAAAAAAAAACCCCAATGAAACAGCACATCCTTTCAATCCTTCATTATGTTCCAAAGCACAACAAACCAACTACCTGTGATAGCACACTTGGATATTTTCCCACTTACTCTTGCTCCTACTTCTTAAACAGCACCCTTCCTTAATTAATAAATTATTCAGCCCCTCTCTACAAAAATAGGGTCAGGACTAGGACAGAAAGATGGTCAACTCCCCCATTTTAGTAACCGTCTTCAGGAGAAGTCAAAGAAGTAATTTCACTAGAGACTCTTCCATAATATGGGTTGAAATCTGTGGAGTCAGCTACAGCAAAGGTTGCCTATGTGTTTCCCTTAAGGCACATCCATTTCAAGGCCCTGATTCAGCTAAGCATGTCAGTGGGACTCAAGGAGGTATTTAATGCTATGTCTACATTGCATTGCAGTGATCCTCAACCTTTTTATGCCCAAGATCACTTCCTGAATTTAAGGGCAACCCAAGAGCTTTCCTACCCCTTTCCCAAGGCCCCATCCCACTCGCTCCTTCCCTCCTTTCTCCACCATTCACTCTCCCCCATCCTCACTGCCTTCCTCTAGTCTGGGGCAGGTATTTGGGGTGTGGCAGGGTATTGGGGTGCACCTGAGAGGGGGTCAGAGTTGGAGCAGGAGGTTGAGATGCAGGAGAGGGTATGGATGCTGCCTCTGGGAGAGAGGTTTGGGACAGAGTTGGGGTGCAGGAGGAAGTGTGAGGTGCTGGCTCTAGGAGGAGGCTCACGGCAGGGATGGGATGCATGAAGGGATTTGGGGTGCAGCCTCCTGCTAGGTGGCTAAAGGAGCATGGGACACTATCAGCGTCCCATGCTGGCAGCTCCTCCTGGCCATGCAGTTGTACCACCCTTGTCCCTGCTTCCAGCAGGGCTGTATGACCCCAGACAGGAGATGTAGCTGGCAACGGGGAAGGGCTAGTACAGCCACTCAGCTGGGAGGAGCTTCTGGCACTGCCCCGTGAGCTCCCATTGGCCACTGTTTCCCATTCCCAGCCAATGGAAACTGGAGGGCAGTGCTTGCAGGCAAGAGCAGCATGCCAAGACTCCTACCTTCTCTCCCTATCTCCACACAAACTGGGCCACAGAGCCATGCTGGCTACTTCTGGGAATAGGTTGGCACAGAGGGGCCAGGGCAGGCAGGGAGCCTGCCAATCGAGATCAACTGGTTGGTGACCACTGTTGTGGTGTAAGTCCAGGGTTTGAACTCAGGCTCAAGCCCAATTCCTCTTCCATCAACACACAAATTATGTTAACCCAGGGCTCAGACCTGAACGCATGGGGGTGGATGGTCTGAGCCTGAGTTAAGTCAGGACCAGGGTACAAGCTCTGTAGCTTTGCAGTATAGATGCAGCCCTACTCGATTTGTGTTCTGAGAGTCCACCGGAGTATTCCACAATTCCACAGGCCAGCTGTCTGTGTCCCCTGGAAAGTCAAGTTTGGGAGACAGTCACATTTTCCCACACTACACTGTGAACAAAGGGCTAAAGCAGCCACATTTTAGGAGGGTGAAAGGAAGCGTAGATATGGGCCGTTGGATTTGGGCCTGCGTGATGTAGTGTAAATGCTGGAGCTTCCTGTTAGGACCCAACCTACAACCATGCCTACGCTAGGGTTACAAATGAGTGTAGACATCCAAACCCTATGTTAAAAAACTCACGGTCTGCTATCTTGAGTTCTAGTATCCTAGGCTTATATTGCATTGTAGACATGCTCTCAGTGGCTGGGGATTATTCACATGCTTAATTTTTTCTTCATTTTTAAAGTCATCTGTCTGTATGGAAAAACGTCACATTGACTTCACCTGGCTTTGGATCAGGCCTATGAACTTCCGCTGAGAAACTGCCATTGACTCACTGGTTTCCAACAGTTTACAGTGAAGTAGCAACTTCATAAAGAAGAGGGCTCTCTCCCCAGACTGTACAGTGCACCATTACTTACATTTAATGGCTCTACAGGAAAGCCAGGGCTCTGTGTTCTCCATTTACCCTCTTGCATCGCCCTTGACGTCAATAGATTTGAGCCATCCAGCTGCTGCTCGCAGGAAGGTAAATTAAGGTCAATACGTGCTGATAGTCAAGGGAGAGCATTTCCTGGGAAGTCACAGAAATGAGAAAACACTGGCCATCTGGAGCTGTCATAAGCATGAATTTGTATCACTCCTCCCAAAATAAATACATTGCAGTCTAGAGAACAAGACTCTCTCTGCATGCAAAGCCCCACTGCTGTTGCAAATGTTGTCTGTCTGCTTTCAGTGTCATTACCAGGCTCGTGAAGGCTCCCCAAAGGCCTCCTGAAAGATATGAATGGGCGCCGAGGGGTACTGCAACCACTGGGTGTTTAAGCACTATGGATTGAATATGATTGTGCCTCTCCATCCATTCGCTCGCCCTCTGTCTCTGTGACTGAAAGCTTTCCTCTCAGCTCTGACAGCCCCACAGCCACTGGGGGAAGCACATGACTTCCTCTGGAGACTGAATTTTTTATGTGTGTTGCAGGCCCCTGGCAGTCATGGCCTAGAAGCAATATTTATATCAGTTTTTGTTATGTCACTGAAGCAGCCACAACTCAGGGAATGGAAAGGCTGGAAGATGAGCTATGGGACACAGAAGTCATAGATTAGAAACAAACGCAACCATCCCCAGACAGCCCTCTGTTATGCGAAGGCTTTGGCAGCACATTCTGGTTCCCAGTACTATTAGGATGATGCCCATTATTCATGGCGCAAGAGAATAGGTATTCTTGCGCAATTCAGAATAAAATGAAAAGGCCCTGATGGTAACCTGTTTGCTCTTGTGTGGTCATGCGCCTCTGTGCAAAGTGGGCAGAAAGCTACCCCCAATCATGTAAGTCAGAATTCTAACTACACAGCATTTTATACCCACACTGCACGCAGGGTACATAATGACACAAACACCCCCCAAAACTCCAGGTGCAGGGCCCACGGCAACCCCACTGCTGCAGGCCAGGTCCCCAATAATCCCCTAGACCACCTTAGGACCCATCCACAGGATAGCTGAGGCAACTACCGTGGGGCCCCCCAAAGCATGGGGCCTGAGGTGGATGCCAATCCATCCTATAGACAGGACCGCTCTGACAAATGGTGCAAAGCAGGAAAAGGTTGGACCTCCCTTGTCCAGGACCCAGGCCACCTGAGCTGTACTGGACCAGGGGATTTGCCAGACCAGGAAAGGTCAGTGCTCCCTCTCTGGCTGCCCCGCTCCCAGGCTCCTCTTCTTGGGGCTCCCTGCCCTGCCACTGGCCCCCCTCATCAGAAGCGGCCCTAGACTAGCTGCCAGCAACTGGCACCCTAGGTGAACCATGCAATCGGCGCCCCCACCTCCAAATCCCTCAACGATATTGCACCATCATTTGGCGCCCCATTTAACTTGGCGCCCTAGGCAACTGCCTCGTTTGCCTATATGGATGGGCCACTCCTGTCCCTCACACTGGCCTGCCTATTGCCCCAGGGTGTCCTGGGGTTCCCGGCTGGGGCCATGCAGCTGCCACCAGCCCTGCTGCCTCCAGGGGGGCTCCCACTTCAGGGCACCCATCCGCCCCGACCCACTTCAGCCCTACTGCTGCTGGGGAGTCCAGCTGCCTGCCTCCACTAGCCCTGCTTCAGCTGAGGGTTCCCCAGCAGAGGTTGCCTTGTCACCCTCACCCCGCTGCCACCAGAGGGTTTGCTGGGATACCTGGCTGAGGCTGCTCAGCCTCCAACAGCTCCACTGTAACCAGGGGTTCCCCATCTGGGATGGGAGCTCCCCAGTCACCTGGCCCTGCTAATGCCGGGGGTTCTCTGGCCAGGATGCAGCTCCCCAGGTGCCACCTGGCTCAACTGGGACTCCCCAGCCCCTGTGTTGCTCCCACCTCCACAGCTCTTCGGCAACATCTGTGGCTCTGCTGGACCACGGATGCTGCCAGACCAGAGAGTCCAAGATTTGGGAGGTGCAACCTGTAGCTAGAAATGTCTATTTGCATCCAGGGAGTGGGGAATTCCCATTGCACTTAAACTGCAGCAAGGGAGGTTTAGGTTGGACATTAGGAAAAACTTCCTAACTGTCAGGGTGGTGAAACACTGGAATAAGTTGCCTAGGGAGGTGGTGGAATCTCCATCTCTGGAGATATTTAAGAGCAGGTTAGACAGACACCTATCAGGGATGGTCTAGCGACAGTACTAGGTCCTGCCATGGGGGCAGGGGACTGGAATTGATCTCTCGAGGTCCCTTCCAGTTCTATGATTCTATGATTTTCAGCTGAATACTCTGATGACATCAGTTCTTTACCATTAGATATTTAGCTATATTAAGATCAAGGGTAGGAATAAAGCCAAATTCTCTACTGTTGTATTTCATGGCATGACTTCAATGGAGATACGCCAGCAAAAGATTTGATCCTAAGTGTGCATTACTGGACTGATTACAATAGCTGTGTCTATTTTATGTCTACACTTGCATACTCTTTTGAGAAAGGGATGCAAATGCAGCTGAGTGAAATTACAAATTAAGCCAGACTGCAATGCAATGAGTGCTCTCATCACATACATTGGGCTATAAGTAAGGGGTGAGCTCCATCAGCTACTTCGTGCAAAAGTATTCATGTCTGCACATGCACATTATTGAGTCTGCTGCCAGTAAACAGTCACCAGCTGGATCCTTGACCTGATTCTCCTTTCATAGCTGTTTACTGCCATGTAACCCCTTGAGTTAATGAAGGTATCACTGACAAATCTGGCAATTGCTATCAGAATTAGGCCACCTGGGCTTAATCTTTAGCTGTGCCAAAGTAGCTCTCAGGGCAGCTGAGTGAGAGGTGGGACTAAGGATATAGCTGTGTCTAAGCTAACTTTCTTCTTCTTCTTCCATTGCTGCTGGGGTTAGACTTAGGGCTGTTCTGAATGCTGCTAACTTGACATGGCCTCAGAGGATCATTTTGTTGGTGAGGATCAGACCTTAGCATGTCCTAACAAGTAATTCAAGTTGCTCTTTAGCCGTTATATGATATATGAGGTTGTCTACACTGCCCCTTCTTGCGCAAGAAAAACCCTCTTGTGCAATGCCACTACGCTGATTATTTTCAGGAAGAACGGCATTGTGCAATAAGGGGCAGTGTAGACAGCTCCTTCTAGCGTAAGAACCACTTCTTCAAAGATGGTGGCTCATTAGGTATGCAAATGAGGATCAGCGATATTCCATGCTTAGCCTCATTTGCACTCTTCTGGTGCAACAACCTACCAGTATAGACATAGCCTAGCAGTGCAAAGGGGCAATACAGCAAGGCTACGTCTAGACTGGCATGATTTTTCCAGAAATGCTTTTAATGGAAAAGTTTTCCATTAAAAGCATTTTTGGAACAGAGCATCTAGATTGGCAGGACACTTTTCTGCAAAAGCACTTTTTGCGGAAAAGCGTCTGTGCCAATCTAGACGTGCTTTTCCACAAAAAAAGCCCCGATTGCCATTTTTGCGATCAGGGCTTTTTTGCGGAAAACAAATCTGGGCTGTCTACACTGGCCCTTTTGCGCAAAAGTTTTGAGCAAAAGGACTTTTGCCCAAACGGGAGCAGCATAGTATTTCCACAAGAACACTGACAATCTTACATGAGATCATCAGTGCTTTTGCGGAAATTCAAGCGGCCAATGTAGACAGCTGGCAAGTTTTTCTGGAAAAGCGGCTGATTTTCCGGAAAAACTGGCCAGTCTAGACACAGCCCAAGTGTAACTAGCAGACTGAAATTCCCTGGGCTATGTCTAGACTGCAGGCTTCTTTCGAAAGAGGCTCTTTCGAAAGCATCTTTCGAAAGAGCCTCTTTTGAAAGATCGCGTCTAGACTGCAGGCGGATCTTTCGAAAGAGCAATCCGCTTTTTCGAAAGAGAGCACCCAGCGAGTCTGGATGCTCTCTTTCGAGGAAGCCCTATTTACATTGAAGAACGCCTTCTTTCGAAAGAGGAACTTTCGAAAGAAGGCGTTCTTCCTCGTGAAACGAGGTTTACCGCCATCGAAAGAAAAGCCGCAGTCTTTCGAAATAATTTCGAAAGAACGCGGCTTGAGTCTGGACGCAGGGGAAGTTTTTTCGGGAAAAGGCTACTTTTCCCGAAAAAAACCCTGAGTCTGGACACAGCCCTGGTGTGGAAAGTGCAAGTGGCATAGAGCAAATGGCATAGGACAGGATCTGTGCGATTGTCTTTGCAGCCTCTGGCACAGGAACAATTCAGGGATATGATTAAGGGAAAAGGGCATGTCCCTTTATAATCTGTCAATTCCTAGATAGCGTAATAGCCCCTTGCAGGCTGGCCACCTGGAAGAACTCTGAGCAGCAATGAGAGGTGCCAGGGTTAGCCCTAAGAATGTAGAGTGCGGCTGAGCTCTGCTTTGCCACAGCTCAGGAGTTAGACCCCCTGATATGGAGCAGCATGGCAAAATTGTATATTGAAATCCTTCTGATGTGCATGTGGGGGTGGGGCAGAAGAGTGGGAGCCACCCAAGCCTCCAGCAGCTGTGGCTGCTGCCTGGAGTTGGTGTGGGGAGGGCTTGACAGGAAGGGAAGTCTCCCAGCTCTGCCCTATTGCAAGGGGAGGGGATATACTGCAGTTACTTAAGAGCCCCCAATTATTGCCAGATTTCGTTGCATTTGAGCAAGTCTCCGAGGAGCAGGAGAGAGAACGTTTGAAAAGAAGGTACACTGGCTAAACACTGACTCTAAAAGATTAATGCTGTTAAAATATTGCCATGTTTTGAAATGCTGCTTAAAGGGGGATTGAGAAGAAGCTGAGTTCTCAGCACTGAATTGTGTTTTTCTGAGCAGGCGACAGTGTCTCTCTCATTGCCACACACGTGCAAAATAGATATGAAATCAGTTTTATGCTACCTCGAAAGGAATTCTCTTCTCAGCCAATATTTACAATTTTCCTTTTATTGATTTACTCTAGAGAAGTAAGTGAAGAAAAAGTTTCTGTTCTCCTTTTCTTGAAACCTGAAGGTGTGAGCGGTGATTTTTATTGTCTGGTGTCTGTGGGGAAAACTCTTCAGATTTTTGTGTATGTAAAATAGCCCTATTGTGACACTGGTAGCAGTCATCTCAAACATTTTGTAGTGTTTTGGATTTACGTTTGCATTATAATTTGTGTGTATATTAAATCAGGGTTGAGAATTTATGAGATTCACTTGTCGGGGATGTTAATTCACCACTTACTCTGCAGTGATGCTTTTTCAGAGGATAATATATGTATGTATTTAATCCTAACCTGTGGCGTCTCCCAAATGTCTTGAAGTCTTGCTATTCCTAGGCAAACCCTTTTGTGTTTGGGTTTATTCTTCTCTTCTTCAAATGTTTTGAAAATCACAAAATACCTGCTAAACCCCTGGGGATTGTAATCCATTGTTAGCCTGATACTTTCTGCCTTTCTTTATGTGAGACTGAAAATGCACAGCTCATTGACACTGCATCCTGGTATTTGTTTCTCCCTCTTAGATGTGCAACTCTAACCCCCTATCCTGTCCTTTTGCTCTCCTTTTTCCCTTGTAGGGGATTGCAACACTGTTACAATGTCTGAACCAACCGGCATTGACAAAGAGAAAAAAAAACCAATTCCTCCTACCCTGAGTGGCCGTAGAGCCCTCCCCCAAAATGTCTCCAATGCTGAAGAAGATGAGGTCCCTGTCATGGAGATGACTGGTTTGGTACCCAGGGGAGTTAACTTGAGAGGTACCGTGTACTGCACATTTTAAGAACTGAACTCTTTCTATCTTTCAGTACCTATTTGTGTGTGTGTGTGTGTGTGTGTGTGTGGTTTTTTTTTTTTTTTTTTTTTTTGTCTAACAAAGCTAGGTAAATCTGTAGCCCCTGTCATTTGAGGACCTGAAAGCTCTTGAGAGAGCTTTAATGAATGAAACTTAATTTCCTCTCCCTATCTGACAGATGATGTAATCTCCAGGATCACCCTTGGGATTGATGGGGCCCTGTGCAGTACTATTCAAGTTGTGTCCCATCCCTGGTGACAGCCCAGGATGGGGGTGACAATTTTTTGGCCATGTGACTTTATAATCTTCAGCAACACAAATGAAATATTTTTAAGTAAATTTTAAACTCAGGCCCTATAGACAAAATTCAGAAACTGAGAGTATATACCTGGGGGCTCCTAGTGCCTGTTCAATGGCTTCATTACCACTTGAAAGCTCTTTCACGGGTTCAGTGTTCTGCTGATAGGTCTGGCCGGCTTTTTCACTCTTATGTTAATCGATCATCTCGAGAGGAAGCAGAGCCACAAACCGGGGATAGGAATTAAGACCCAGGTGTGTCCCAAATTTTCAGGTGCCCTACGCAGCTACATATTCTGTGCATGGGTAAAGACAGCCCTGGTTGTCTCTGTCTTGCAGGCAGAGAAGCTGATGCACAGAGAAATTAAGTGGGCTGCTCCAGATTCACCATGTAAAATAGTAGATGGAAGAGAAAGATTCAGGAATATTTTGACAACTGTAACACTGAGTTGAGGTCATTATAATCCCTACAAGTCACATTTTGTGTTTGTTCATAAGCATTCAGATGATTGCTGCCTATTGCTGAAAATGTTTGCAAAATCCTTTAAAATTACCAGAAATTGCTTGTCATGCTCTGGTTACAAAGTGTCAGTTTACCTATTAGGGATCAGAATTGATAACATGTGACTTGTATGGCTATGCAAAAAATACTGAATAACAATGTGAAATCTTTGGGACAAATAGGTCACATGCCAGCTGAAAATAATATGAAAATAATGCTTATAAATAACACACATTTAAAGAAATCAGGCTTGATGCTTGAATGATTCACTAACAAAAGAGGCTAAATTTATAATGCACATTATCTGGAATTAATAGCGGAGCTAGTTCTACAGAGCAACCAGGGCAGTATCTTAGAATCATAGAACACTAGAACTGGAAGGGAACTCGAGAGGTCATCAAGTCCAGGACCAAGTAGGATATGATATAATAATACATGAAAATTCTACAACAATTCTCAGTCATGGATCTCAAAGCACTCAATAAAACTGAGTAAGCAGTAATATCCCCATTTTACCAAAGAGCGGAGAGTTTTAGCGTATGTCTATACTGCACAGTTATTTCGGAATAAGCTATTCTGGAATAGTTATTCCAAAATAGCTTATCTACATTAGGGAAGACTGCTTCAGACTAATTTTGTGGCTTTCCTGCAGTATAGCTGTGTTATCTCGGTTTACAGCCCCAGGAGGAATAACTTAGAATGGCCCTAGTGAGGGCCAGTTTTGAAATAGCAGAAGCGAAATAGCTATTTCAGAATAGGCCTTTATTCTTCATAGAATGAGGTTTACAGAAGTTGGAATAAGGCATCTGTTGTTTTGAAATTATTTCGAAATAACAGAATTGCTGTATAGACGCTCGCACTGTTATTTCGGAATAACAGCTGTTAATCTGAAATAACTTTGCTGTGTAGACACACCCTTAGTGACCTGCTCAAAGTTGTACTTGTAGATTTTGTAGCCTTGATTTCTTTAACCTTAATCCTGCGTCTTAACCACAAAATCATCCACCCTTCCCATCCTAATATGTAAATGTTTCTTTAATTAATAAACATCGCTTTGAAAAACAGACAAGCAATGTCATGTTAAGCATGGAACCATGGATTATGCTTTTCAAAAATCCTTGCTGTTGTATGTTGGTTTGTGTTTTGATATCATCTAGTGTAATGCATCATGACATAGGAAGGTTCATCTGTGGTACTGGGGAGACACAGGATTTCAAAGGAAAAATATTAATAAAATCAGATATGCCTAAAATCTCTGGATGCCTGAGAGGAGGATTAGAAAAGTGGTGTTGTGGGCCTGAACCAAAGCCAGTTGAAGTTAGTAGAAAGACTCCCAAATACTTTTGACGAGCTTTAGGGGAGATTTTTATGCTTTTTTTTTTTTCTGCCTACAAAATTAAAACTTTCAGGGCAAGTAAAATGTGGTGAGAAGTCTGAAACATCCTCTTCCTGCCTCTCTGGCAAGCAGAGAGATTATTAACAAATAAGGAAGTTGACGACTTAGAACTCTCTAATCAGATAAACGTAGAGGTTCTTCTGTATCGTAATGTGCGGAAGGGGAGAATTTTCCTAGAAACTTTCTGAGGGGACTTGTTTGCTCTACATTATCTCTTAGTTCTGCAGGAATAACACTGCTGAGGAAAATGCAGCTGGCAAGCCAGGAAAATACACTTTGAGGATCCTTTGAGAAGGATCTGACTGGGGATGGGATTGCTGCTGTTCTCACCCCGTTTTCAGAAGTACCAGAAGGAATGAGCTGGCCTCTGGATATAGGAGTTGGCACTTGCTGCACAGAGCAGGTGTGTTGTGCAGACATGCACAAGGTAAAAATTTGCCAGCAGGAGAGGACATGCCAGGGATCTGAGCCCTGCATTGATGAGTGTACAGTTTAAGTTGCTTACATGCGCCTCTTACAATGCACAATCTCCAAATGTGTTTATCTTCACAACTTACCTCTATGATGTTGTAGGAAGTGCTGTTTATCCCCAAGAAGTCTGGGGCAGAAGAGGGGATTGAATTTGTAGTTCTCAGGTCAGTGACTTGACCACTGAGCCATCCTTCCTTTACTCTGTTTGCCAAATGATTCCAGCTTAGATCCCACAATTCTTCTAGTCCAAAGCCATTTCTATCTTGTTCTTGAGGAAATCACGAAGTTTTGAAGGCTATTTTTTGTGTTGACAAAGAAATTTTACTTGTGCTAATGTGTTGCCATGGAAGTTTAAAATTCTTCCTTTATAAATGTTTTACAAGTCATCAAACTGCTCCTTCTTGCTCATAAAGCCAGCTTGCCTGAATGTCTGCTCCAGTGCTGATGTCTGCCAATCAAGAAGATTTCACTTCAAAGCTGTCCCTCCGCTGCTTGCTATCTGTTTTGAACAAAAAGGTTCAGCTGTTCAAGAGGGTCTGTTGAAAGCTCTAAACATCCCAGTGCTTTTTATTGAATTCCTTTCCTATTTTTATTTTCTATAAACGCTGATGTCTAAAGCATTCAGTATCCAGGAGCCTTTCAGATATTTTGGCCATTGCAACTAACACAACAACTTTTGTTGCAAAGGCACAGGTCAGCTGCCTATGGTCAGTGTAGATCAGTTCATTTTAAACACTTTCCATGTCGAAACTGGAGAGCAAAAAGTTTCTGCAAGCATAGTAGGGCTGCACTTTGACATAAGCTTCATAAAGACCCTGAGAAGAAGCAAACCGACACTGAAGTTATAGGATGAATTTCCTTTTTAGTTTCTTAAAGATGCTTGATCTAAAAATAACAGAAGGGGTGACCTGGCCTCTTATTTCTGAAAGCAGGAGTAAAACTCCCCACTGAATTGTCCCAAATTTTGTCAGAGGGATCAAAAATATTGAGACAAAGGACTTGTCTACACGGCCACTTTACTGTGCTGTAACTTCCTCAGTCGGGGGGGGGGGGTGAAAAAGCATCCCCCTTAACGCAGCAAGTTACAAGTCTGTAAAGCACCAGTTAAAACAGGTTTCCAGCACTGATAGCTACTCCTCTCTAGGGGGTGGTTTACTTATAGCACTGAGCAAGCTCTCTCCTAGCGCTGGTGCCGTAGCCACACTGCCACAGCAATGCTACCCCAGCTGCACTTTAAACTTACAAGTGTAGACCAAGCCAAAAATGCATCCTCACATTCCCCACTTCCCCCAGATCCACAAAAGTCCCACATGTGATTTATGGCAATAGAGGGCACTACCACTTTTATGTGGTGTGTTCCTGCATTGGGAGGGAGTTGAGGCAGTGCCATGAAAGAGCAACTTGCGTAACATTCCACTGGGAAACTCATGAGATCTCCTGACTTAAGTTAATGATGATCTTGTCAGCCTTGTTATAAATGTGGTGTTGGTAAATCTGAAGAAGTGAGGTGAGCAGATGTCCCAGGCACAAGGAAAATGTTCTTTGGCACCGATAAAATATTGACGTATTCCTCTAAGGCTCTATTAGTTCTTCATTGGCTATTTGCCTCTGTGGCTATGTCTAGACTGCAAGCCTCTTTCGAAAGATACTTTCGAAAGAGAGCGTCTAGACTGCACGTTGAACTTTCGAAAAAGCGGCTTGCTTTTTCGAAAGAAAGCATCCAGTGAGTCTGGATGCTCTCTTTCGAAGAAGCCCTATTTACATTGAAGAACGTCTTCTTTTGAAAGAGGAACTTTCAAAAGAAGGCGTTCTTCCTCGTGAAATGAGGTTTACCGCCATCGAAAGAAAAGCCGCGTTCTTTCGATTTAATTTCGAAAGAACGCGGCTGCAGTCTAGACGCAGGTGAGGTTTTTTCGAAAAAAGGCTACTTTTTTCGAAAAAACCCCTGAGTCTGGACACAGCCTGTAAGAAAATGATCTAGAGCAAAGGAGCTCAGATCCCTGAATGGAAAAGTCCTGTAGAATTAAATAGAGAATAGTAACCTTCCTTTATAGCATTTATAAACCTGCTGTTCATTCTTATCTGGAATTTGTATCCTTTCTATGGATGGGGTTATGATAAACTTTCTTTACATGCAATTTTAAACCTCAGAGTTTGTCACAATCCCAGCCACAGAAAGGATACAACTTCCTATTGGATCGATCAGCAGTTTTAAAAACTTTACAGGAAGATTACTAGTCTCTGTTTAATTCTGCAGGCTTCTTGAAAAACTGCTACAAAAGTTTCATCCCTTTTTAAATCCACCTGGATTATTCCATAAGGATTACAGTAGTAAAAATGTTCAGAATATTTCTAACAGACATTTCCCTCTCTGGCTTATTCTAGATCCATTTTCCACAAGGCAGCACATAACTCATGATAAGGGGACATACTCTTGCAACACTTATGTGTATAAAAAAAATAGTACAAGTATGTAGGAACAAAATCAGAAAAGCGAAGGCAAAACATTAATTACATCTAGCAAGGGAAATACATTACAATAAGAAGAGGTTCTATAAGTAAAGTAGGAGCAAGAGAAATACAAATTAAAGGACAGTCCCTCTTCTTAGTGGGGGAACAAGCACTCATAACAGATAATACCAAGAAAGCTGAGGAGTTTAACACCTATGTTTTCTGCAGTCTTCACCAAAAAGGTCATTTGTGACCGGATATGTAGCACGATTAATATTAATGACAATGGAAATGGAATGACAGCCAAATATGGAAAGAAGTTTAAATGTACTTCTATAGGTTAGATGTATTCAAGTCCATAGGACCTGGTGAAATTCAATCCATGGTACTTAAGGAGATAGTTGAAGCAATCTTGGAATCATTATATTTGAGAACTCCTGGAGGACTGGTGAAATGTAATATCTTTCTTTAAAAAGGGGAACAAAGACAACTTGGGAAAGTATAGATCAGACAGCTGAACTCTGATATTTGGAAAGATACCGGAACAAATTATTATACATTTTTTTAAACATCTGGAGGATAATAGGATCATAAGGAATAGCCAGCATTGATTTGTCAAGGATAAATAACTCCAAACCAACCAATAGGCTGTATGTATCAAGTGGAATAGAATTCAGCTCATTCTTTCATGGATGCATTAATGCTTGCAGGAGTGTGCGTAAGGGGTGAAGGTTTTATCATAAAATTAGTTAATATAACTTACAAGTTCTCCCTCAGTATTCAGAGGAGTGAGATGGTGCAATTTTTGCATAGTCATTTATCTAACTGTAACCACAAGTATCTCTGGTATTTCTCAAACAGGCTGAGTCTCTATGACATTGCTGATCTCAGCAGGAAATGTCAGATGAGAATATTTCTTTAATTATCATTCTCAAAACTTTGTTTCTGTAGTTTAAAATAGAGCATTCAAGGAAGGGAATTCATCTTGCCAATTATTTCATGGAATGATAAGGAAACATTAGGGCAAAGATACTATGTGTGTTACTACATTAACATTAACCTATTTTCTAACTAAGGTTCAGTTCTGGTATTCCATATTCAAAAGCACCCACAGAAAGCTTAAGATAATTCTGGGTCAGATACCCAGATGGTGCAAATGTGGTGCACATTTTAGACGGTGCCTTTCATCCAAGCATCTCAAACCACTCAATGAAGGAGGGTGCTGTTAGCCCCATTTCTCAGAAGAGGAAACTCAGGCACAGAAGAGAATTAGTGGCACTCAGAAACAGAACACTCGTCTCCAGGCCCTTAGCCTGGTACTTTACGGAAGCATTGTTGACTAGGCAACAATGTCAGCTTGGAGGCTGGATTGGGGCCAGACACTACTGCGCCCATGCTGGGAGCCACCAGACAGCCAACACAGGGTAAGGGACCCTCTGAAGGTTGAGAGGATACTAGGGGAACTTTGACCTTGAGCTCCATCAATTGACAGGGCTTTCAGACTAGTCTGGCAAAAAGCAGGAGGGAACTATTGAATCATTGTCTGTTTATCCCAAGTCGCAAAACAGCACCAAGTAATGCCCCAATTTTTCTCTCTAGGTCAGGAGATGATCTAATAATGACAGTTGATTCCTTGTCATCTATCTGGGAAATCAAAATGTCACTCTGTTCTACCAATAAATGGCTACGCAGGCCATACTCTAGCTTATTTTAACACCGTATATTAAAAAAATGCCTGAGAGATAGCCTTGAGGGAGGCTAGGACATGAAAGGGGGAACCCAAAAGGATTTCAGAAGTGGTGGGTGTGGTTAAATTCTATTGGAGGCTCCAAAACAGAGGAAGCTACAGCAAGGATAAGCTTATCAGCACTTCCTCTAGCTGCCCTAGCTACACTCTGCCCTGACAAGCACATTTCACTTGCTGAGCTGGCCGTCTCCGCTTCCCTTCTAGGCTGCTACCACTTTCCACAGCTGAAATTTGCCCTTCCTGTCACACTTTCTGCTGCTGGAGTTCTGTGCCAAGACCAATGCCTGGAGCAGTCAGTGTAGGCACAGGACTGAATCTGCCCAAGTGTTTGCAAAGATCTTTCAGGGCACAGATGCCATCTTCTTCAAGGCACGTGGGGTGCTCCAAAACCCCATCCATCTCCACCTGATCTCTTTCCTGAACCTCCTGCCCCATCTTTTTCTGCCCTTTCACCTGAGTGTACCCCATCCCCACTCCTCCCTCACCCTCCCAGCACCTTCTGCATGCTGAGGAACAGCTAATTGTGAAGGGCAGGAGGTAGGGATGGGAAGGGGGAGCTGGTAGCTGGTGGATGCTAAGCACCCACTACCTTTTTTCATTGTCTATATTGCAGGGCACTAGCCATAAGAAAGGAAAATGCTGAGTGCATATACTTAGGGCATCCGCCTTCTCAGGAAAATGCAGAGGATTCTGCCAGCGGGAATGTTGAACACAAGCAAGCCATGGAAGGCAAATTGGACAGAAAAAATACTAGCTTTATGGGGGAAATAGGTGTTGATATGATACTTGTGTCATGGAGTCCTAGTAAGCTCCCTCTCACAGTTGTACTTCAGACAGAACAGAAAGAGCTCTTGAAAAGTTGACAGACAACTGGTGACAGAATGATGCAAGTTCAGATCACAGCATAACTGAATAGAAGTGCCCCATGGAGGATACATGGTGAAAATGAAAATGGGGAAACTGCTTGTGAGAGTTTCACTATAGGCTGTGTCCAGACTCAGGGTTTTTTTTGAAAAAAGTAGCCTTTTTTCGAAAAATCTTCACCTGCGTCTAGACTGCAGCTGCGTTCTTTCGAAACTAAATTGAAAGAATGCGGCTTTTCTTTCGACGGCGGTAAACCTAATTCCACGAGGAAGAACGCCTTTTTTCGAAAGTGCTCTTTCGAAAAAAGGCGTTCTTGAAAGCAAACAGGGCTTTTTAGAAAGAGAGCATCCAGACTCATTTGCTGCTTTCTTTCGAAAAAGCGGCTTGCTTTTTCGAAAGTTCCGTGTGCAGTCTAGACGCTCTCTTTCGAAAGAGGCTTTTTCGAAAGTATCTTTCGAAAAAGCCTCTTTCGAAAGAGGCTTGCAGTCTAGACATAGCCTATAACAGTAGGATTAACCTGCTGACTGTTCTCAGAATATATCACTCTGCGGCACTCAGAGATCTGCCTTAGAAAAGTGTTCCCATAATAGGCCAACTGGATAGCATCTGAGGCAATAATTCCTGCCCCCCACCCTGCACTGGGTAACCACAGTTCTCTGTGTTGCTGAATAAAATTTTAATTCAGAGACAATAGGATTGCAATGAGTATGCATTATGTATCTGCATCATTTATGAGACCTTAACTTCAGCAGTTGGGATTTCATCTAGGCATGGGACAATGTATTGTGACAAAAGGGTCACCACTCATATGAATTCTTATAATTACTGGGCTCACCAGTGTTCTGGGATAGGTACACCTGTATACGTGAGTGCTGCAGCTGTTCTAGCCCAAGGCTCATTTTAGGAGAAAACTTCTGCTATGAGCCAATTTGGGATAATAGCATAGAAGTTTCCTGCAAGGAGCTCAGGTATTATGGGTGATAGGTGTGATATAATAACTTGAGTAGAAAATTTAATTAAAGTTGCTTTGTTTTATACTCATTTCCCCCCCCCCTCAGGAACCAAGCATGTGGGTCAAAAGAAGCTAGGCCAAGATTTTCAGCTGTGGCCTCTGTTTCTGGATACATCAGTCTTTAGGATCCTCTTTAGGATCCTTAATTAGGGTCCACCTTTGGCCTGCTTTTCAGAAGTGCTGAGTACATGCCCAACACCCAGGCCTTCAGCTGGACCAAAGTTTGGCACCCAAAATCAGAGGCTATTTTGGAACTTGTTGGACCAAAATTAAGCAGAGGAAATGATTTCCTCCCTCCCCCGCCCCTCGCTGTGCCGAGAAAAACACTTTGCTCATTAGAGAATATGAGTGGTGAATGGCTCGGGTTGAAATCCTAATCCACTTGAACCATCCCTGTGCCAATTTGACAATGATGCGTATCTTTCAGCAAGTTCAGGCTTGGCAGCTTTGTTTTGTTGTGATGTGGTGTTGGAACATCTGCTCAGAAGAGCTCAGTATCCATTTGCTCTTACCTTGGCCATCTGGAGGAGTGGGTCGTCTTCCTCATGTAGCCAGCCTTTTCTTTTCACCCAGCCTCTGAAGAAAGGCTCTTCTGGGATGGTATTTTTTATGCTTCCCAGGGATACTCAGAAATGTGAGGCACCTTGTTACCACATGCCCATAATGTGAGGAAGCCTTTTTTGTACCTGCCATGGGTGAGCTCCCCAATTCCACCAGCCATGGGCAATACAAGAAATACCCGCTAGACCTCACAGGCTCAATGAGTTATCCTACAAACTAACAACTGGCACAACCCAAATACTCCAGCTCTGGCACTTGCACCACAGATCACCACTCTGCTTAGCACCATAGCAGACATATTTACAGTGAAGTCAAATGTAAGTTTATCTAACAAAGCCTAGAGACTCAAGTAATAGCAAGTAGTAATATTGGGAAAAATGGTTACATATAAACTCATATGTTTGAGAATCTAGACTTAATTAACAAGCTCCTCCCATGTCTTGTAGAATATTGCTCACCCGAAATCATTGCAGCACTTTACCACCATGTTGGTCATGACTTCCCTTTCATTAGACATGCATGATGCCATTTGACTTCCTATCTGAAGGATCCCATGTGTTTCCTTTCATCCCCAAATACCCCAGACCAGTCCTTCCTGTTGGTTCATACACAGGGCGCACACACACACACACACACACACACACACACACACACACACACACACAGAGGCTACATCTATATTGCAGGCTTGTTTCGCAAGAACTATTTTGCACAAGAGTTCTTGCACAAAAGGTCTTGCACAAGAGTGTGTCCACATTGCCATGTGCTTTTGCGCAAGAGCGTCCATGGCAGTGCAGATGATGTCTTGCGCAAGAAAGCCCTGATGGCCATTTTAGCCATAGGGATTTCTTACACAAAAAACCCCTATTGCCCATCCACACTGCCTTCTTGCACGAGAGCTCTTGCACAAGAGGGCTTATTCCTCATGGGGAGAGGAATAACTCTTGCACAAGAAGCCCTCTGTTCCAATGCTTTACTGTAAATTTACTTGTGCTAGAACGCACATGCAGTGTAGATGCTCCGCAAGTTTTTGCACAAGAACAATTGTTCTTGCGCAAAAAGCCTGCAGTGTAGATGTAGCTACAGAATCTGTTTATTTCTCTTATAGATTTTACAATCCTTACCTCCTCTCCTAGGCATACCCTATCCAAATAACACAACAAGGAAGATAAGAGGTAACAGATACCTACCTGAAAAGAACATGTCTAAGGCATGTCATCTTCTGATGATCTACCTTAACTCTGAGACCTTAAGGACCTAATTTTCAGTATAGATACATAGTTCCTTAAATATTATCCATAAGAACATTTCACAATGACCATGCCAACCAGTGGGCTACTGGCTGTCAGCAAAGACCTCACATGGCACGCTTCTGCAAACTATAATATACATATGTAGGACCCAGGATATCACTGTAAAAATCCTATTGTTGGGTAAAAAATTAGTCCCATTTTAATTTAGGCTTAAACTGTTTCTTTTAGCCTTTTATTTTGGCTGTTTGAGGACAGTGCTATCATCACCTATGAACTACATCTACACGCAAAAACAAATAAAGCAAGAATGATAATTATCTATGTTATCACTACATGACAACTTTCTCTGGTCTGTGCTATGTTCTTCCTCTGTCTTTTCCACTCTTAAAATCAGTCATCCTTTCATCGCATGTTGTGTAGCTTTACATAGGTTCAGTTTGCCAAGTTTCCTCAGCTATGTAGCTATTCTAACCCCCAACTAAAACATTCTCATGTGTAAATCACAATAACTAACCTATGCTAATATATTTTGCCACTCATTGGATCTATCCAGTTGTTCTCCTTAATGGTCTGATTTATGACGTTTGGTGTTTGCTTGTTAGATGCTCTTGTGAAGGGGTTGGGGAGGCATCAGGAGCTAATATTTCCCTCTTGACCCCCTGCTATTTGCATATACTAAGGTTTTTAAAAATAAGACCCAGAAACCAGGATTCATGGTTTATGCTAAGTTCTGAAACACTGCATCAGCAGAGAGACAGACACACAACATAACTAAAAACTTTTATGATTTTTATAATACTATATGTAATTTTTTAAACCTTGATTAGTATATATTTGACTACCATAATTCATTATACTGTGCATCCCCTATGGCCTCTGTCAATTGGCACCTAATAGTGCTTAGGTCAGCATTGTGCCTTAATTATATCACAGTGCAATTCTATAAACTTTATGGATGGGAACCCCAATTTAGACTGCTTTAAGGCCATCAAACTCAATAGATTTTGGGTATCTACCACCTCTGAACATCCTAGCTGGAATGACTAGAGGTAATTAAGCTTACTGTTGTCTAGTCATGGCCTATAAATAAATGGTTTACTTCTTCCTGCTCATATAGACATTGGATACATATCAGTGAAGGCTCAGCCATGGTTTTAATGTCAGGCAAACAGAAATAGTCATGAAAACAAGATGACACGGGGCATTTAGAATGCTCTCTGACAGGCTGACAAGCTAAGAGTCGTAATTGGCAAACTAAGCTTTTTAAAAATCAACTCCTACATATACACAAGTGTAAATGAAGACCTGATCCAAAGGCCATTGAGTCAATGGGAATGTTTCTAGTGATTTCCATGGATTAGTTCCTTTGAGAGCAAATGCCAAACTAGTGATGGATTTTTTAGTTTGTCTTTGCTCAGCGGTATGTTAATTATCCACAAAATCAGATTCCAAAGGCAGTCACTTACTTCATACTACCAACTTGCTGCATGCTCAGAGCAAGAGGGGAAAAATCACATTCTATGGGTAGATACCGTAACAAACAGAAATGATTCAAACAGGTAAAACAATGTATATTCTTGAAGATGGAATGGGTGATTTACATAAATAAAAATACTATATTCAGGGTGGCCAACAGACTTTGCCCTAGGCAAGATGGGTCAGGCCAGCTCTGGGAAGAGATAGGGCTTTGGGTGGAAATGGCAAGGCTCGAGCTAGGCTTCGCCAGCCAGCCATTCAGTGCTGCTTGACATGCACCACCCAGCAATCTAACAGTGATTTAAAGGGCCCAGGGCTCCATTTGCTGCCATTTTTGCTGTAGTGGCAGTAGTCACCAGGAGCCATGGACCCTTTTAAATCACCAGGCCCCTAAGCAGTTGTACCCTTTGCCCTCCCCTGTCAGTGGGTCTGACTATATTAAAAAAATGTTTAGGTTACAAAGTCAAGAACTCAAAAGTTAGGAAATACCAGAATGAAGGTTCCCTGTGTGAACTTAATTCATCCCCCTTTCTCATAATTCACAGACATGGTCTTGGATCACACACTATTTTTTCCCCACAAGACCTCTTTCTCACTCAGTGATTTGGTAGTTACTCAATAAGGTTTTAAAAAAATCTCATTTATCAAGACACAAGTATTCATTTCTTCATGGGCTTTTCTATGGCGCTCATCAATGTAGTAATTTAGTGCTTCGCAAAATCAGAGACTAGGGATTGTCATTCCCATTCTACAGATGGGGAAAACTCAGGTGCGGAGATGTTGAGGCCATACGTCAATAATTTCTGGGTACAACTTGACACAGCTTGGGCCTGATTTCAGAGTACTTAGCATTTTATAACACTTTGTGTTCAGTGCCCCACTCCAATTGACTTCAATTCAGTTGTGAATGCTCAACATTTCTGAAAATCTGTTCTCAGGTGTTTCATGTTGGACATCCAGAAAATGGGGAAGACACAGGAAGTAGCCACCTGTGAAAAGTTTGGTTTTAGTGACTTATCTAGCATCATACAAGACTGCTGTGTGAGAGGCAGGGACAGAATCCAATTCTCCAAGGTGATAGTCAACTATGAGACACCTCTCCCCCCAGCGCTTCTCATTCTGCAGTCCCCTGCCTCCTTCACTGTGTATCTTCCAGCATTTGCAACCAATGAGGCAGAAAACTTATGTAAACAATAGTCACACTCATTACACATCACTGATTTATTCTCAGAGCACTGGAATGTTATTTAACTTTCTTCACATAAGGGTCCTGATTCTCCTCTCTCCTGAAACATACAAAGACATTTACATTTGTGCCAATCAGATATAAAACCTAACCAGATCATCATCTTTTTTCTCTGATTCAGTGGGGCTATTAACCAGTAAGGTGTTACTCTGAGTAAATGGAATCAGAGAAGGTAAATGGCATGGTGCCTGTATGAAACAAAGACATTGATTATTTTTCCCCTTTTGTTTGTCTACATAGATTTTTTGGAAGTTAAGGAAGTTCACATGTTCAAAGATACCCAGGAAGTCAACAAGCAGGCGCATCATACTGACAAGTTCTACCACCCAAAGCTGATTGTACGGCGAGGACAGCCTTTCCATATCCAGATTGACTACAACCGTCCTTACAATCCTGAAAAAGACCAGTTCTGGGTGGAATACGTCATAGGTAAGTACTAAATGAGCTATGTAGTATTAGCAAAGTAAAGTTTGTAGACTATCTGTATCAATCCGAAATAATATACTAGCTAAGGGGCTGATCTTGCATTGTAGTCAGTGAGACTGTAGAACATAATTAAAGGTAAGCGTATGCATTATATATTTTGTTGAAGCAGGGTCTGATTCCAGCTAGCCTTACTAGTTCATTTAACTCAATGGGAAAAGTGAGCAGGGATTGTTCCTTTGTGTATTTTCAAAGGCTGTACTTTAATATATTGGATAGTCAATGTTATCACTGGTTTAGTGCTTCACAAATGATTGTGGTGGTGTTACTTGCAATTTTGGAGAATCTAGAGAAAAGAGCAAGAAATTGTAGCCAGGAGAAGTGGTAGAAATGAGAGTCCATATAATCTGCTATAGATTTTAGAGAGTTTGTCTGTTTGATCAAAAACTCCTCCAAAACAGAAAGAGTTAGGACCATCAAATTTGTTATACAGCTTCCTCTTATCATAACTTAAAGCAGTGTAAGGGTTTGGTTGAGCCAGGAAAACAGGATGTGCCTGGAATGCGATTGAAATCAAGCAGAAAAGAGACAGACTCACCAAATCAAATACAGTGCTCAAAACTGACATAACTGAGCAAATGTTGAAAGAGACTGAGCCAAGATAAGACAGAAAAATAGGATGAAACTGGAATAGGATTGCTTCTTAATAAACCTTCCAGAAAAGAGATAAAATGGAGTAAGAAATTTTGGAGTAGCACTCTGTTTAGGCAGAGCTAAATCAAAGCTTAAGATTTGAAAAGGAGAAGAAAATGTTATTGGAAACCAAATTGATTATGGTCCTTTTTGTTAAAACCATAGCAAATGATAAGAGTTTATAGGGATGAATAAAAAAATACACTTGATGGCATTCCCATTTTAAAAAAAATACTAAAAAAAACCCCTCAAAATGTAACAATCCCTTTTTAAAGAATTCTAAAATAAAAACTCATTTAATAAAAACACTCTATTTTATAAATATAATTCTTTAAATAAAACATGTATATTTTCAAAAAAAAGCGTGTTCCTCAATTGAATTAAGGATCCACGCAATGCTGGGTAAATCTGCTAGTAAAAAATAGTTCAATGCACAAGGGAAAAACCCTAGAGAGAACAGAACTGTGAGAGTTTCTATAATGTATACTTAGAGCTACATATATTTAAACTGGGAAATTCTTAGGAAACGAAAAAAGAAAGATTCACCTTGGAACCAGATTACAATCATCAAGATCAGTTCATGAGTCATACTGCACAGCTGCATAAGAATAAGAGGAGATATATGAAGCAAAATGCAGGACAATGTAGCACTTTAAAGACTAACAAGATGGTTTATTAGATGATGAGCTTTCGTGGGCCAGACCCACTTCCTCAGATCAAATAGTGGAAGAAAGTAGTCACAACCATATATACCAAAGGATACAATTTAAAAAAATGAACAAATATGAAAAGGACAAATCACATTGCAGAACAGAAGGGGGATGCGGGGGGGTGGGAAGGGGGAGGAAGGAAGGTAAGTGTCTGTGAATTGCTGATATTAAAGGTAGGGAGAGTGGGATGTTTGTGAGTTAATGGTATTACAGGTGATAATTGGGGAAACTGTCTTGGTAATGGGTGAGAAAGTTCAAATTCTTGTTAAGTCCTTGTTGGCAAGTGTCGAATTTTAACATGAATGACAGTTCAGAGGATTCCCTTTCAAGTGCAGATGTAAAAGGTCTTTGTAGCAGAATGCAGGTGGCTAAGTCATTTAGAGAGTGTCCTTTCTGGTTAAAGTGGCAAGAAACTGTTTTCTCTTTGTGATCTTGTCTGATATCTGTTTTGTGGGCATTAATCCTTTGGCGAAGTGTCTGAGATGTTTGTCCAATGTACATAGCAGACGGACACTTTCGGCACATGATAGCATAGATTATATTTCTGGATGCGCAGGAATATGTGTTCTTGATCTTATAACTCACTTGGTTAGGAGATATATGGTGACCACTTACACCAGATACCTGCTTTACAGGCAGAGGAAATGACATTCACCCCAATGAATGAGCCAGTTCAGGCAGGGGTTGGGCTTCAGGATGTGTCCCCCACAAAGAAGAGGGAAAGCCAGAAGGCAGACTGCAAGTCTGAGTCACAATCTGCTTCCTAATCTGTTCTTGGGTCAGTGCAGTTGTACCCTGCCCCATACCCAGGGCTTTTGGTAAAGTCACAATTTCACCCTGAGTTATTGCTGGATTTTTTTGTAAAGATATCTCTGTTACTTTTTGTTACAGACTATGTATAATTGCTTTGAACTGACATTTAATATGCCTTCCTGAGTTGAAACTTGTATTATTGATTTTTTTTCCTGCTCTTGAATTAGGATCATGATCACTTATTAGAGTTATTTTTTAAAGATAGACATACTGTATCTTTTAAACAAATACATAGTGAAGATGTTTTAGTAGGCAGTTCCCTCTACCTTCCCCCCCCCCCCCTTCTCATTTCAATTAGGTTTAGGAGGCATGTTGTGGTAGTATAATGAGCTGATCAGTTGAACATTTGTAAGTGCCTTAAAAATTTAATATGCACAAAGATTACTAGTCCTTTTGGGGATTTAATTAAAGCCAAGGCTTTTCCAATTCATCTTTATATCTTGAAAACAAATAGCGATAGTTAAAAGAAGTGGAAAATGGAAAGTTTGTTATTACATTGTATGATGAATAAAACAAATTTCAGAATTCTTTATGAAAGTGATATTTTTTTTAATATTTATGGTAGAATTCTGAAACCTTTTTTACCTTTATTGCATTGTCATGTATGGAAATGAATCTAAAATACTTTGGAGTTTGATGTGGGCTTAATTCTAGTCTGTGCTTTGGGTAATTCAGACACAGACATTACATTTCTCAATTTCCAAATGCTCAGCCCAGCCATTGGCCCCTCTCATCCTTGCCTTAATCAGTCCTTCCAGTACTATAGCTGGACTGGACAGAAAGAAGTCACCAGCAAATAGCTAAAGCTAACTTTTCATTAAACAGGAGCCCAATGGCAAATGGTAGTGACTTTGGACATTGAGAGGGATGAGCTAGTAGACAGAGTCATTTAGCTTAGGGGCAGCAGCACACTCTAGTGGTCCACCTAGTAGAGTGGAACGAAGCCCTACCAGTCAGAGCTTCATGTGTTTGGTGTGGCCCCACTGATGAGTGGCAAATTATTTCCACAAGTCTAAATAGCTATAGATAAATGTCTATCAGGGATGGTCTAGACAGCATTTGGTCCTGCCATGGGGCAGGGGACTGGACTCAATGACCTCTCGAGGTCCCTTCCAGTCCTAGTATTCTATGATTCTATGAAATCTATATTCAGCCATCCGGCTATTTCTTGCTCTTCAGGGGCCTGATTCTCCAATTTGCTGTAGTCCTTTGCAGTCTCATGCTTGTAGGTTCCAATGGGAACTGGAAACACTCTGCTGTAGCTAAGCAGGGGAACAAGAAACCAGTTTTTATGAAGAAAGACGTAGCTGCTTTTCCCCTAGTGCTTCAGAGTTGCCATTATTTCTGCCAATTGTCTTTCCCCAAGGAGGTGACAGAATTTCACAATATCCAGAGTACTGAGCATCCCTTGATTAGTGACATACTTGATGGCAGTACACTGCTTAATACTTGAGGCTGTTGGGCAGCAATCAGATCAGCAGCACATTTTCTGATCATGGTGCAGGACAATGAATAGCCAACACTGCTTAATACTCTGTGCACTGACAAATGATTCTCTACAAGCACATGGGAAAGGGAAAAGGTTTCTTTACAAGGAACAGAGACTGCTGAAAGATTCAGCATTTCGTTTGCCATGAGGACACTCACTCTGTCTGCATTTAGTATTATGTTTCTGGGAAGCAGGTGTCTGGCTTACCAAATGCAAGCCATACTTGCAGAGGACTTTGGCAGGCAGCAGCAGCAAAACACTGCAACCCAAGCCAGAGCTTTGGTAGATAAGAATGTAAAAAGTATAGCATGAAAATAAGTGGTTATTCAGAGGAATGTTGTAGATTTGAAAGTTTTTAAGTTGATTTGATATGAAGGTGATGCGTACCTCAGCTGCTGCCGATGTTCTCGGTTCCTGGTGAATTCAGTGGAGGTTGGGAATATTGAGCACCTTGCAGGAAGTTCTCTTTGCAGGATACCATCATAGTATGTATGTGTTTAATAAAGATTATTCTTTTAGTTGATAATGAATCGGGAATATATGGGGCAAACTCTCCTTGCTATCATCAGTAGGCTGAAATTTGTTCTCAAGAAACATTCCATGAATAACAAATTTGCAAAAACTCGGTTTGATTGCCAACAACTCACAGTGAAATTAACTGAATAAATTGTGCATTACAAATAGTTCCTGCTGCTCTGTTTCAAAATACATCCTTTCACAGCACTGTACCACACAGCTACCTAGTGAGTACAGTATTTTAGCAGAATGTTTCTATAAAGATTATCGATAGTGAAGTAATTTAAATGTCAATGGATTGGACAGTCATAATTGTGTTCCACTCTTAACACCTCATTGAATAGGTTGTCCAGGGGAAGAGCAACTTCCCTGTTCTTCTGGGAGCTCCAAGTTCTTCTAGGGCCTCCATTGAGCGCTTTGCAGGCTGAGGCTATAAAGTGGATGGACTGACTCCATGAATCCATCAGATGTTCTGGACTTATTTGATTCTGGTCAAGTTGGGGCTGGGTTGGCTTTCTGGCAGCTGCCTTCTGAAGGGGAGAATGCAGGTATTTTGTGCACAGTAAGTCCCAAAGCAGATTTGAAGGACCGTGTGGTGAATCTGTGTCTCTGTGCACAGTGCTGCAGGTAACCAGGCAGGCACCAGTGCTGTGAAAGTGGTGGTAAAAGTGCTTATTTAGAATTGGTAGTTCTAACAGCGATTCCTTCCAGGAATAATTGTATGATTAGGTCTGCTGATATGGGCCTTCACTCCTGGGGGGATTCTGCAGCACGTCCTGTAAGTGTGCAGGTATCTGGGCTAGGGGTGCCATGCAGCTGGGTTCTGAGGTGCAGGGGATGAGGCTGGGGGGCACCCATCTGGGCTGGGGGGCACCCAGTGGCTGGGGTCTGCAGGGGAGAGGGCAAAGGTGTCTGGGCTGGGGGGAGGGGCTGACTGTGTGGAAGTCTGGGGGTATGTCTACACTACCCCGCTAGTTCGAACTAGCGGGGTAATGTATGCATACCGCACTTGCTAATGAAGCCCGGGATTTGAATTTCCCGGGCTTCATTAGCATAAGCGGGGAGCCGCCATTTTTAAATCCCCGCTGCTTCGAACCCCGTGTAGCGCGGCTACACGGGGCTCGAACTAGGTAGTTCGGACTAGGGTGCCTATTCCGAACTACCGTTACTCCTCGTGAAACGAGGTGTACCGGTAGTTCGGAATAGGCACCCTAGTCCGAACTACCTAGTTCGAGCCCTGTGTAGCCGCGCTACACGGGGTTCGAAGCAGCGGGGATTTAAAAATGGTGGCTCCCCGCTTATGCTAATGAAGCCCGGGAAATTCAAATCCCGGGCTTCATTAGCAAGTGCGGTATGCATACATTACCCTCCTAGTTCGAACTAGGAGGGTAGTGTAGACATACCCTGGGTGCCTGAAACCCGCACAGAAGGGCTCTAGGAGTGTACAGGTGTGTGAGCTGAGGGAGGAGGCACCCCATGAAACCACTCTGAGGAGGAGAGATTGTGAATGCCTGAGATGGTAATGGCAGTCCCCCCCCCCCCCCTCCAAGATGTGCCCAATGGGCATGGGTGACACAAACTGAGGTGACCAACAAAAGTGTAACCAAAAAAGAGGAACCGAGTCATTGTAGGAGTTTCTTTAACTCCCTACTCCTGTGGGAATCGCCCTGTTGTCTGTATTGTTACAGACATACTTGCTGATTTGTAGTTCTGAAATAAATTTCCACGATAATTGAAACCGATGTGATGATACTGTGCTGTTTTGTCAGATAAAATATGCAGAATTTTTAATTTATTGACACAGAACTCCCCCAGGAGTGAACAGTTTCCTATACACTACCAAAGCTGTTGATGAGTTTATATGGTACATTCTTACTCTAATGAGAGATTTCCATGCATTGTTGTAAATCTTAGGACTAGTCAGACCTTCCTTAAATAGACCAATATCTATGGATTTATGAAGCTATCTATAAATATTATCATACATCTCTAATTTATCAATCCTCTTCCAAAATGCTCATAAATCCCAGAACTCTGGACTAATTTTCCTACCCCCACTTTCCATGCATCTATAAATCATGGAATATTTCTCTAAAACTAGAGCAGAAACTTCCTTCTCTTTTTTTTTTTCTGAAGCCCTAAGGGCGATGCTCCGAGGGATTGTTAGTCATATGAAATCAGTCAAGAGTAAAGAATTCTAAGGCCGGATCCTTTTATGCTTTATCCAGGCTGAACTGCCAAGAAAGTCAAGAGGACATTTGCCTGAGTAAAGACTTACAGGGTTGGGGGCACAGTCCAAAGTCCTCAGAAGCTAATGGGAGACTCTCCAGAGCCCAGATCCTTATTCTAATTTTAAAGAAAAATACCTCACTCTTAACTGACCAAGACTCTATTGAATGTTTAAAAAAAACCCATAAATCATTTCCTTTGAGAGATTAATGCTAACAATGGAGCCATTTTTACCCATTGGATTCAGATTGTTGCTTCGCCTATTTTCTCAAGGGCATGGTTAGTAAAACATGTCACTCCAGTCATTATGGCAATATGCAGAAACAGAGTGCCTTGGTCACTGTGACATTGTGGCAAAGCACATTGTCTGCCTGTTTAATTCAATGCCATGGTTTAATTGTGTAAATATTTTCCCTTTTAGAAAGAATGGGTTCTCATAAACCTACAGGAATTCAAGATGGGCTGAGCAAAGAGTTAGTGGCATGTCCCATCTTGTTTCCATTTTCTAAAAAAGTTCCTGTTCTTTGAAGCCAGAATTATTTATGACCATTGGAACACACTCCCTAAAATTGGTCAAGAACATAAAAACAACTGCATGCCAGCTGTTGGTTAAGAACAACAAATCTGTTAGTTTCCGTCATGATAATGCCAAAGGCATATATATATTTTCACTCTGGTGTTTACTAACAGCTAGACAGGCATATGGAAAGCTAGTCAAGACTCGCTAAATCAAACTCAGAGGGCGCCCCTGCCAGTGGCCAGTACCCCGGCTCTTGCCAGGAGTAAAGGAAGCCAAAGGGAACATTGTTTCCATTATTCTCCCGCTAAGGTGATGTTGCCAAGCTCGGCTTAAAGTAAGCTGACTCCCACAATGCATTTTATGTCACTGGAGTTGCGTACCTTAAGCTGAGCTGCTGGGTCTAATGTAGACTTTGCCTTATTGTCTGTAATTATCTGGGGTAGAGAAGTTAGGTGGTGGTTGTTGTTTTGACAGCTGGGTGTTTGTAAAGGTTATTCATGCATGTTAGCTAATCATGGTCCCAGTGCACCCAGCTACCATCCTAAGGCTGTTTGTTATAATAAGGCTTACCTCTGTTACATAGCTACTGTACTCTGGCTCTCTGCTCCAACTTATTTATCTTCCTGTCACAATTATTATACTTCCAGGACCTACTTGGAAATGGATTCTTTATACTCTGTGTGAAGGATCTTGCTGGGTAAAATGAATGAGTCAAACTGGAAAAATATTAACCTCACTGTGTATGTATATAATATATCTCCCCAAAGAAGACAAATCTCTTTTTAAAAATATCTTCTAATGAGGATGTGGCTGAAATGAATACTGTGAATTAGTGTGGGGCCTGCACATTTTGACGTATATCTTAAATTAAATGCAGTTGTGGGAGGGAATGTCCTCTGGAATCTAAACATATCTTCAAAAGAAAAATCCCATCACTCTGTCTTCCAAGAAAAGTATCCCCAAACAACAATGGCACTCATTTTGTGGGACTTATCTGAAAACATCTTTCTTTCTGCTGGCCTTGCAGCAGTTGGTAACTAATATGCAATACTGATCTCTCCACTCAAATCAGGTAGCTTCTTCCTCGGTGTAGTCTGGACCCAGACAGAATATCATCCTTCAGCAGACACACTCCCCATAATTGCCCTACCCTACCCCGTAGCAGCACTGAGCTACCATTGTAGGGAAAGTCCTGGCTGGAGCATGCCAGTGGATATAGAGTCTGCAGAGAATTAAGCTACTAAAATCTGAGAAATCTCTACTTAGTACAGTATGTGCTAAGTCTGACTTTTTTTTAAAGGCTTAAAACTTGCAGATTTGACAAAAGGCTTGTTCCTGGTAAACTTCACATCCCTGATCGAGTTTCACAAAGAAGAAGCTCACCAGACTGTTTTAGGATGGGCCGGGACGGGATGCACTTATTTCTCTCTGACCTCATTCTCAGAAACCATTGTGGGTGAAATTTTCCAAAACGCTGGCAGACAATCATCATGCAAAATTTCAGCCCTAATGGTTTAAAATTTGCAAAATGTATAAGCCTCTAGTAACAGGGTCTTATAATGGGAAGTGTCAGCTAATCTTAATAATAGGTGGAACTGCCAGCTCTGGCTATTGTAAAATATTTTTTCTGTTTAATATTTTTAAAAAGTCAATGTGAGGGTTTGTGAAAGGCCAGTCTGACCACATTGGAAGCTCAAATTGTTCATGTATAGCTCCATGTATAGCTGTACTACTAGCTCCATCATCACCCAGTCTAACCAACATGCCTCAGGGATCACCTCTGGTTGTGAGAGGCAAGAGGAGTTCAGTCTCCAGGTTTTTTTAGTCCCTGCCCTTTCTGTGGCTTGAGACTGACAACAGGCATGTCAGTGACAGTACTTTCTTTGATGTGAACATCTGCTTACTAGGGACTGATCTGAAACTATCAACACCTGTCACACTAGCCACTGATGGGATATCAGAGGGCAATAACTTTTGGTCAATATTCATTGGGTCTGAATTTAAATGAGACTTCTAAACATGAAAGTTACTGAAACACTGATCAGTTCTTACCTAGAACAGGGGCAGGCAAAACGCAGGCTGCATCTGGCCCACCAAGCCACTGGTTCCAGCCTGCAGAAGCATCAGCCGGGCTCCCTTCCTGCCAAGCCCCTACATGCTGCTCAGAATAGCTCTCTGAACGCTGCAAGCCCAGGAGAAGAGGGGAGAGGCTTTGCATGCTGCTCCCACCCTCAGCACAGTCTTGCAACTCCCATTGGCCTGTTTCCAGCCTATAGGAGCTGCCTGTTTGCAGGACAGGCAGCGTGCAAAGTATCCCTTAACCCTCTAGGCTCACAACAGTCACAGCTCCACATAGCCCATGTAGCTGGTGCAGGATCATGGTACGCAGGAAAACTGACTGAGAAACCTGCTGGGCTGCAGCCTGGGAGCCACCCAGAAAATGTCTCCCAGTCAAAGCCTGCCTCTGGCAACCTGGCCCCTCCCTCCCCCAACCCTCTGCCCCACTCCTGCACTGCTGCCTCTTCCTAGATCCTGTACCCCAATCCCCTGTCCCAGGTCATAACCCCCTCCGAGACCCTCCACGCCCTCCCACAACCCACCTCCAGGTCACAATCCCCTCCCAGACCTTCCACCCCAATGTTCTACCCCTGATCACAACCCAGATCCCTGCACCCACTCCTGCCCCAAGTCACAGCCACCTCCCAAACCCTGCACTCCCTCCTCCTGGTCAGAATCCTTTCCTGCATCCATATCCCTTCATGGATCTTGCACCCCAGTCTCCTGCCTCAGGTCACGATTCCCTCCCAGATCCCACACTCCTCTTGCATTCCAATCCCCTATCCCAAGCTCCCTTCTGCACCCAACCTCCATCCCAGACTCTGCACTTTCTTCATTAATATGGAAGAGTGCAGCCCTTGACCGCATACCAAAGTCTTGTAGTGGCTACTCTATCAAAAAAAAAAATTGCCTACCCTGACCTAGAACCATCCAATCCCCTCATAACAGTGTTATGATGAATGTTCATGGAGTAGTAACACATCATAATGCCCTAGAATAATCCCTCATTATGAGGCAATATCTCACTTTGAGGCCAGAGTTCTCTCACTTCACTTCACTTCACTAAAGCTTCCAGTCCTACCAATGGGGGTGTCAACATGATGACATTTTTGGGAGTAGAGTCTGGTTGCTAGTTTCTTTTTTTAAAAGCAAGAATTCATACACGCAATGTGCTATAAGAATATTAAGGTTACAAAGGCAAGCACCAAAAAGTTAAAATATGACATAACTAAAGGGCACATCTACACAGCAGGGCTTAACTCAAAATAAGCTATGCAAATTGAACTACGTCAATTATGTAGCTTCTTTCAAAATGGCTTATTTTGAGTTTTGGTGCTGTCTACACAGCACTTATTTCAAAATAGAGCACTCTTCCCCTGACTTCCCTTACTCCTCATAAAAGAGGATTACAGGAGTCAGATTTAGAAGTCCTCCAGCTTGACAGTATTTCGACATTGTTGAAATAACTGCCGGCTGTGTTGACGCAAACTATGTTATTTCAAAATAATGCGAGTTATTTCAAAATAACATTGCTGTGTAGACATAGCCTATGGTTGTCAATGCAACCTGAATTTGGTCGTCTTCTGCACATATACTATGATACAGAGTTTAGATATAATAGCATTCTCCTCTTCTTAGCCCTCCTTCCCATTTGTTTCAGAAGTTGGAAAGTGTGTAGTGAATGAGGCAGGGGACTGCAGGAAGAGAAAGGATGGTCTCGTCTTATGGTTAAGGCAATTGAATGCCGCCCTGGAAACTTGGATTCAATCCTCACTGCTGCTATGGCGTTTCTTTCTGGTTGTGGGCAAATTATTTAAATCAAGTTTTTCACAGATGGTAACCAATTAGGTATTTCTCATTTTCTGCATGCTGGAATTGAGTCTGTGTTGATGTGCTGAGTACAGGCAGTCCCCGGGTTACGTACAAGATAGGGACTGTAGGTTTGTTCTTAAGTTGAATTTGTATGTAAGTCGGAACTTGTACATATTGTACCCCAGGTGTCCCCGATTCAGCCGCTGCTGAAACTGACCAGCGGCTGACTACAGGAAGCCCGAGGCAGAGCTGCTTTGCCCCGAGCTTCCTGGAATCAGCCGCTAGATCAGTTTCAGCAGCAGCTGACTTGGGGACACCTGAGGTAGAGCAGCTGGGGTGCTGCCAGATTGGTCCCCGCAGCGCCGAGGTGCGGCGCTGCGGGGACCAAACCGGCAGCGCCCCAGCTGCTCTGTCCCAGGCGTCCAGATTCAGCCGCTGTTGAAACTGACCAGCAGTGGCTGAATCGGACACACCTGGGGCAGAACAGCTGGAGTGCTGCTGGGTTGGTCTGGTAGCGCCGACCCTTGGCGCAGCGGGACCAACCCAGCAGCACCCCAGCTGCTCTTGGGGACGCCTGGGGCAGAGCAGCTGGGGTGCTGCTGGGTTGGTCCCGCAGCGCCGCTCCTCGACGCTACTGGACCAACCCGGCAACTCCCCAGCTGCTCTGCCCAAGTGTCCCCAAGTCAGCCGCTGCTGAAACTGACCAGTGGCTGACTACAGGAAGCCTGAGGCAGAGTTGCTCTGCCCCGGGCTTCCTGGAATCAGCCGCTGATCAGTTTCAACAGCGGCTGAATCTGGACGCCTGGGACAGAGCAGCTGGAGCACTGCCGGGTAGGTCCCCGCAGCGCCGCACCTCAGCGCTGTGGGGACCAACCCGGCAGCACCCCAGCTGCTCTGCCCCAGGCGTCCTGATTCAGCCGCTGCTGAAACTGACCAGCGGCAAGAAAAGCCTGGTCTGCTGGGGGGGGAGCAGACTATCGGTTCTTCCCCCCCACCCCACCCCCCAGCAGACCAGCCTTTTCTTGCCACGGAGGATGGGGGCGGCGGGACCGCGGTGCGTCTTGGCGGTCCCGCTGCCCGCGTCCTCCGTGGCGAAAAAAGCCTGGTCTGCTGGGGGAAGGGATCGCACTAGCTGCGCGCCCCCCCAGCAGACCAGGGAGACGCGGAGCAGCTTTTCTCGCCGTGGAGGACGCAGACAGCGGGACCGCTGCGACAAGTCTCGGCGGTCTGCTGGGGGGGTCGCAGCACCCCGTTCTTAAGTAGGGATCCAACGTAAGTCAGATCCACGTAACCCGGGGACTGCCTGTACTCATAAAAGTCAATAGAAGGTGCGTATTGAATGTAAAAAATGCTATATAAGGAGTTCTCTGAAAAAGTAGCTCCCGTTTTGGGCACCCAAAATTAGTGGCTACTTTTGATTAATCTCTGTGCCTCAGTTCTCCCCCTGTAATATGGGGATAATAACCTCTCACCTCACTATGGTCTTGTGAACATTCATTAATGTTTGGGAAGCATTTGGATGCTATAGAACTGAGTGCCATAAAGAAGTGCATGAGGTAATTAATAGTTCTGTCTTCAAAGCAGGGTTTGAGTAGTGAGAAGTAAATAGGGCCTATGGCTGCACATTGAATAACGAGAAGTAAAATGCCATGAAGTGAGCATCATCCATCCTTGCACTGAATGAGGCCAAGGTCCTGTGGAAAAGAATAGTAGGTAAATGTGTACTGAGTTCTACAGTAGAATACATAATACACATTACATAATCCATCAGAATCACTCAGTCAATTCCCGCAAGCCCTTGTTGCAAAAGATGAAACAAGCCCAACTTTTCCACTCAAGACAGGCATCCTAACCACTCTCAGCTCCAGAATCTCCCTGGAATCTCTTGCTCGGAAATCACTGAGCCTCTGCTCCTTCTTTCTTCTTCTCTAGCAATTCTTGTCTGACTCCCAGCAATAGGGGTCTCCTTTATCGCACCTCTCCATACCGGTTCAGCTACCAAACCTTTCTGCTATCATTCTGGACTGCTCTTGCTCTAATCTCTCACACACGTATAACCCTTCCTCCTACCTGGTTGAACACATTCTAACACCTGCCCCTCCTCACACACATTTTTCCTTTTTGAACCTTCAAATTCATCCAGTTTCTCCACCTATTCGATCTCATTTTTAAGAGCTAAAATATTACTAACGGGGTAAAAGGATTATGAGGTGCTCAGATATTATCATGATAAAAGCCTGATAAGCACTTCAGATAGATTTGTTAGCAATATTTCAGGGGAATTCTTGCAGATGGCAGTGTTGTGCATTTAATAATGGAGTGGTAAGCATGCCCCCCAAAAAGGAGTGAGTGTGTGTGTGTAAAAAATCTGACCTAATGAGGAAGAATAACAAAAGGTCTTACAGTCTCCCTCCTTCCCCCCCCCCAAAAAAAAAATTGTCTTTGAATTCTGTATCCTGAACCTTTGTATTGCTGTATCAAATCACATTCAACATTAAGCCTTTATTTGGCTAAAGAAATCTTAAACTGTCATCACTTTTCCAATTTGCACAAGTTACTTTTTCCTCACATCATTCATTCATTCATTCATTCTCTTTTCTTTGTCTCTCTCTCTCACGTACACTCACGCTCACATATATGACGTAAGGGGAAGGGAGATTGGGAGCAAAAGCTTCTGCATAAACGCTGCTTAACTGTGATGCTAGTGAATAGGGTTGCCCTTTTCCTGGAGGCATTGCTGTTCTGAGGAGCTCTCTTCATTACGTGGAAGTGTAGATATCAAAGACATGCTTTACAACCAGATGGGACTACAGTTCATTTATTAGACTGGCAGACAGTGTTTGATGCCACTAAACACAACCTAAGATTAAAAACATGTAGTGCCAGAAAGGGCATAAAGTTGAGAACAAACCCTTCCGGAGAGAAAAGATAATGACAAAAGCTGTAATTTAAAAATTACCAGACGAAGGCAATGTTCACCAGGCAATTGTTTTTGCTATTTGTTTATGTTTAATTAAAGCAATATAGGCTATGTCGGAGATGGCTAAGGGCATGTCTGCATTGCAATTAAACACCCATGGCTGGCCTGGGCCAGCTGACTTGGGCTCATGGGGCTTGGGCTAAGTGTCGGTTTTAATTGCGGTGTGGATGTTTGGGCTCAGGCTGCATCACAAGCTCTGAGACACTTCCACCTCACCCTGCAGCCTGAGCCTGAGCATCTATAGTACAATTAAACAGTGCTCAGTTAGCACTGCAATTAGCTCAAGCTCCAGAGTTCTGAATCCATGGGCCATGGGCCAGCCATGGCTATTTAACTGCAGTCTAGCCATGCCCTTAAGTGTACTGGCAAAGGGATACAAATTAAAGCCAGTCTCATCAAGGTTGTTGACTTGAATCTGTTCAAGCCACTGGTCACTCAAATCTGTGACTGTCTGGTAGACACAAGGTGATTCATATGAAATGAATTTGCTGTCAATCCGGGTTCCAATGGGCAAATGTCCACATGATGGAAACCACTGTAATTAATAACTTTGATGGTAGGGAAACCAGGGAATTAATGGACACAACCGGTGACTGAGAACAATTCCCATGTGGTCAGGCAACTTCAGATAAACAGGCCTGCCTAGAACAATTCAGGGCCCCAGAGCAGGTTAATGACCCCCCCAACACACACACACACACACACACACACACACACACACACACACACACGCGCTGCACTGCTGAGCACACTCTTCTAGCATGACCAGGGCTTCCATATGCCAACTCTCTAAGGATATGTCTACACTACAGCGCTAATTCGAACTAACTTTTAGTTTGAATTAGTTACTTTGAACTAAGCTAATTCAAATTAGCACATCTAGACTTAAAAACTAGTTCGAATTAGTGTTTTGCTAATTCAAACTAGCATGTCCACATTGAGTGGACCCTGAACCGAGGTTAAGGATGGCCGGAAGCAGTGCCGGCAGGGCATCAGGTTAGGACTTAGAGCATGGAGCTGCTGTCTCAGGCTAGCCGAGGGCTGTGCTTAAAGGGACCCAACTCCCACCCCGGACAGACAGTTCTCAGGGGTTCCTCGCTTGCAAAGCAGTCCTGGCTTGCAGTGCCCTGAGTGCCCACACTCGGCACATTACAGCACTCGGCCATCAGCCCGGCTGCACTTGCCGCAGGCTGCCATTCGGGGGAGGTGAATCGGGGGGCTGCAGGAGAGCTTCCACCCCGAGGAGCCCGCAGAGCCACCCCAGTTCTCCCCATCGGGGGCTTGTACCCCATTCCTCCCTCACCCCCTTCCACTTACCCCTCCCTAGCCCCCCTTCCTGATGTACAAAATAAAGGACATGTGTGTTCAAAAATAGAAACTCTCTTTATTGAACAAAACTGGGGGAGACTGGGTAAAGGAGGTGGGAGAGGGGAAGAGAGAGGGTGTTAGAGGGGAGGGCAACTAAAATGATCAGGGGTTTGGAACAGGTCCTATATGAAGAGAGGCTAAAGAGACTGGGACTTTTCAGCTTAGAAAAGAGGAGACTGAGGGAGGGATATGATAGAGGTCTATAAAAGCATGAGTGGTGTGGAGAGGGTGCATAAAGAAAAGTTCTTCATTAGTTCCCATAATAGAAGGACTAGGGGTATGTCTACACTACCCCGCTAGTTCGAACTAGCAGGGTAATGTAGGCATACCGCACTTGCAAATGAAGCCCGGGATTTGAATTTCCCGGGCTTCATTTGCATAAACTGGGCGCCGCCATTTTTAAATCCCTGCTCGTTCGAACCCCGTGCTGCGCGGCTACACGCGGCACGAACTAGGTAGTTTGGACTAGGCTTCCTAGTCCGAACTACCGTTACTCCTCATTCCACGAAGAGTAACGGTAGTTCGGACTAGGAAGCCTAGTCCGAACTACCTAGTTCGTGCCGCGTGTAGCCGCGCGGCACGGGGTTCGAACGAGCAGGGATTTAAAAATGGCGGCGCCCAATTTATGCAAATGAAGCCCGGGAAATTCAAATCCCGGGCTTCATTTGCAAGTGCGGTATGCCTACATTACCCTCCTAGTTCGAACTAGGAGGGTAGTGTAGACATACCCTAGAGGACACCAAATGAAATGAATGGGTAGCAGGCTTCAAACTAATAACATAAAGTTGTTCTTCACAAAGCAAATTGTCAACCTGTGAAACTCCTTGCTGCAGGAGGCTGTGAAGGCAAGAACTAGAACAGAGTTTAAAGAGAAGTGAGATAAAGTCATGGAGGTTGGGTCCATGGAGTGCTATTAGCCAGGGGGTAGAAATGGTGTCCCTGGCCTCTGTTTGTGGAAGGCTGGAGATGGATGGCACGAGACAAATGGCTTGGTCATTGTTTCGGTCCATCCCCTCCAGGGTCCCTAGTGTTGGCCACTGTCGGTAGACAGGCTATTGGGCTAGATGGATCTTTGGTCTGACCCAGTACGACCGTTCTAAGCTCAGGGCTCAGGGTCGGGGGTCTCACTGGACCACCCTGATTTTCATGCACACCTGCTCCTGGGTGGCCAGGCTGGCAGCTCTCCTGCCCTAGCCGGCCACTTTACTGTGCCTAGTGCGGAGGTCGTGGATGAGGTCTACGATGTCTGCACTAGACCAGGCGGGCGCCCGCCTCTTGCGGACCCGGGCAGGCTCCCGGGAGCCGCCAACCTGGTCCTGGGAAGAGGCAGAGGGCTGGGTGGCAGCGGGTGGCTGGCTCGAGCCATGCCAGGTGCAGGGTCTGCTGGCTGGGTGCTGGCAGGCTTGCACCTGGCACGGGCACCGTAGCCAGACCGTACCCCTTTAAGGGCTCCGGGGCCGGGAGGGGGGCAGAAGAGTTTCCCTGGTGGTGCCCAGAGTGGCCACCAGGGAAAGCTGGGGAGGGCTAGCCTCCCACTAGTTCGAATTAAGTGGCTACACAGCCCTTAATTCAAACTAGTTAATTCGAATTAGGCTTTAGTCCTCGTGGAATGAGGTTTACCTAGTTCGAATTAAGCACTCCGCTAGTTTGAATTAAGTTCGAACTAGCTGTTTGCATGTGTAGCGCGTATCAAAGTTAATTCGAACTAACATCTGTTAGTTCGAATTAACTTTGTAGTGTAGACATACCCTAATTGTGTAAACCTTGCTCCTCCTCCTCACCCTTTCCCTGAAGCCAGGCCCCTGTGTCACCCCTTCTCCAAGGCATCGCTTCCTCTCAGTCCATCCTGCCTTCCTTCACTTCTGGCTCTCCCCCACCCTCACTCACTTTCACCAGACTGAGGCAGGTAGCTGGGGTGCAGCAGGCAGTGTGCAGTCAGGCTCTGGGAGGGAGATCGGGTGCTGGACAGGGTGAGGGCAGAGGGTTTGGGATGGAGTTTGAGTGTGGGAGTGGGTGAGGAGTCAGGCTCTGGGGTGGCATTTGGATGTGGGACCACATGCGGGTTCTGACCTGGGGTAGGTGGTTGGGGGTGAAGAGGGTATCAGGGTGGCAGCACTTACTTCGGGAGACTCTCAAAACAACCGGCATATGGCTTTTAGGCAGGAGGTCCAGGGGTCTCCGCTCACAACTGTCTGCAGGCATTGTCTCCACAGCTCCCATTGGCCACAGTTCCCAGCTAATGGGAGCTGCAGAGTTGGCCCTAGGGGCGAAACAGTGCACAGAGACATCCTCCAGGGGCCTTGCACTTCCAGGAGTGGCAGAGACCAGAAGCCTGCTTTAGCCCCACTGTGCTGATAGCCGAGTCTGGGGCTCCAGGTAATTGCTCCCTTTCCCACAAACTTCCCATTGGCGGGCCTGAAGCCAAATGAAATACATGACTAAGAAAAATGAAGACAAGACAGTGCAAGGGATTGTTGGAGGGGTATGGAGGATATCAGTGTTAGGTCACTGGTTTGAATTTGGACTGTGAACAAAGGCTTTACCATCTAATGCTTTAGTTCTCTATTTGTAGCCACAGATCAGTTTCAAGTGGATATATGCCCTGCTCATAAAAAATATCATCACCTAGTAGCACCCTTTTGGAAGGGACAGGGATCGTCTACTTCCATCTCTTGAGGAACTTTTAGATCAGTTGTTCTCAAACTTTTTGGCCTGTGGTCCACCCCGCTCAATGGAAACCTTTCCGCAAACTACCAGCAGTGTTCCCTCTAAACTGGGTGGCTGGATGTTCCCTCTAAGCTGAGTGGCAGCACAGCTTCACAGGTGATTAATCAGCCCAGGCCAATCAGACAGTTCCATGCAGGGAGCCTGAGCCTCTGACTGGGCGGGGCTAATAAATCACCTGTGAAGCTGTGCTGCCACCCATTTTAGAGGGAACACTGCTGGTAGTCTGTGGCACACTGACCATGCATGATAACAAAATGCCTTCCCTTATCTCTACCTTAAATATTAAATTATTCATATGAGGCCACTGAAGCATAAAAACATATGTACACAGCTATCACGTAAGGGGGCCTATGTAACTGGCAAGAAAGGAAATATTATTATTCAAAATCATTAAGCAGATTACATTCTTTAACTTTATCATGCTAGTTTTCCAAATTTTGTTTTAAATAAAGCAAAACATTAATTTATGTCCAAAACACAAGCTTTCCACATTGTCTTTCTTTGTGGCAGGGTTGGGGCACCTTTATTGGGTTGGGGACCACTGACCCACAGAAAAAATAATTCAGGGGCCACCCCAAAATTAGAAGCAAACACACGCAACAACCTCCCCCCAACCTTCTAGCCTTTATTGCTTTAACAATTAAAATCTTCATATCTGTAGTAGAGCGCCTGCTAAATTGCAGATCATAAGATTTCTCAGGATTTTTGATTGGGTCTCTTGTCACGCAATCAGTGAATTCCTATTAATCATCTGAATCTAAGTGCTGGAGCCTGTGCTGTACCTCATGAGACGTGTAGCCCAGGGAACAGAGGGCAAAGGTGTCATGCAAAGGCTGCATGCTGCTTTGTGCTGGTGGAATTCTCACCTACCTGATTGTGGATCCTATTCAGCTTCTACATGGTGCCACGTTGTGTATACAGGATGGCAGAATTGGTTCCTAAGTCTCATGCACACTAGAGTTTTAATACCAATCCACTGCACAGGTGTAAGAAAGGTATTTTCAAAAGCAATATGTGTGTGTTTCCAGTGTGTAGTTGGCTGGCTCTGCTGCGGATTGTTTACACAATTCCTGTACATAAAAAGTAGGAGCAAACTACCACTATAGTGGGAAGAAAGATCAAATCCAGCACCAGTTGAAAAGGAAATCCTACATTCAGATCCCAATTGTTAATAATCACAGAATGTCATCTCTATTCTCTCTCATCCCTCTACACCTTACTTTTTTAATGGCGTTTTTAAGATATTCTGCACTTCATCTTCCTAAGCTTGTTATTAATTTTTGCTTTTTCTTTCTCATTCCTTTTTCTTTTGCAGGTCCATTTCCTCTGTTCCATGTCCCAATAAACAGAACATGTAAGGTTTCTGGGCTACTGCGTCCCTGGACTTTAGGCCAAAATGTGCTATCTATGTGGTTCTGAACAATCCATCAAATGGAAAAATAGTGGACCCAAACTTGAAAAATGCAGACGGGCCATGTTCTAAAATTCACATCCAGATCTGGATTTGTACTATCCCAATATTTTGGGATGTTCCGATCTGGCACTATCTCTACATCAGCATTATAAAATGAACTGGGAAGGAAAATCAGTTACATGTCCTGCCTACTCCACTTCAAAGTACATAAAAGCTGTATCTTCAATCTATTAGACTTGTCGGTTCCATTCATCTATATAAGAGCTTACTGAGATCTGACTTACGATTTATTAGGGAAAGGAGCAATTGGAGTTCATGAGAAGTTTGATGCAATATCTAAAATATTCTGAGATGAGGTTTTATGTATTACTCATGTGGCAATAATACCTACAGGCCAAAGCCCCGCTGTGCTAAGGACTGTGCAAACATTTAACGAAAATAGTCCTAAATAAATTGGAGAGGAGAGAACTGGGCTTGCAACAAACACACTGGGGGGAAACAAGGAAGCAATGAGAGAGTTAAACTCAGGCATTTATAAAGCTTTTGACTATGTTCACAAAAGGATCCTCCTCTTTCCATTACTATAGGTCGTTATCCACAGCAAAACAAAGGCACATACATCCCAGTCCCTTTGGTTGAAGAATTGCAAAGCGGGACATGGGGAGCCAAGATTACTTGGAAGGAAGACAGTTCCATTAGGCTGTCCATCATGTCTGCTCCGACCTGCATTGTGGGGAAATTTCGCCTCTATGTCGCTATCCAGACTCCCTTTGGCATCCTTCGGACAAAGAGAAACCCCGAGACTGACACCTACATACTCTTTAATCCCTGGTGCCCAGGTAAAGGGAGTACAATATTCAGATGTTCATACTTCCCTACTTGTTTTCCCAGGCTTTTGGGGAGGCAGGGTATGATAAGTGTGTGGTTGGGGGGTTATTATCTGGGCTTGACTTATTGTTTTAACTTGTGGCTGGTTATTTTCTGGTTTGTGAGTGGGCAGTAGCTGGTGGCTTTACTTTTAATTTTTGGTAAAAGTACTAGAGACGTAAATAGCTGCTTGACCACTCTCTTTACGTGGCTGATTAAAAGAACAATGAAATCAGTGAGTCTTTCCACCGAGTTTTGTGGGCATTGGTTCAGGATTTATTTTATAATGTTTTTAAGTTACCAGGTTTATTTCCATCAAACCTGTCCCCTGAAAAGAATACAATAGTTTCAAGCAATCCCTTCTCCAACAACCTGGTGCAAAGGACACTGCATTCCATTTGTGCACATCCAAATCAGCATTTGTGCTCACAAATGTGCATTTTTCAGGGAATTCTAGGTGTGTGGCATTTTTTAAGTGAGTCCAAATGAGTTGCGAGTTCTGATCAGCACCTTTCCAAACAGTTTAGGAGCACTGTACTTCAACATGATAAAACTTGGAATATAGACAGCTCCAGAATCTAGAATGCCTTGAAACTAATGCTTTAATGCACTCCTGGAACTCTTCCTTCTTGGTAGATATATAAACATTATAGGGAACAGATTATAAGTTTCTTTAGTGCCAAATAATGAGCATCGTACTTTGTACTAAATGTGTGGCATTATTAATTGAGTACTGTGCAGCACTTTGTTTTGTACATGGTGTGATTTCTCCCAAGTTCTGGTCCAAGAGAACACAGGTAATGATTAGTTTATGTATTTGCTTAGGGAGATATATGATTAATCCTCAGTAAAATGACATTAAGTGGAATTAGCCCTAAAAAGTGTACAGTTGAGTTACTTAAAATTGCACAGTAAGATACTCTATGGAGAAACCAGGGGCATAGCAAGGAGAAAAGTGGGAGGAGTCACAGCCAGATGTAGGCATGCAAATATAACTCACCATTTTAACATCAGTGAATGTTAACAGATCCTCCTCTGTGCCTGCTTTGTAGCCGATGAGTCTGCTACAGCCCTAGCTAAGTGAGCTTTAGCTCAAGTTATAGCTGCTAATGCTTTTAGTTCTGGATGTCTCTGGTTCAATCTGGTTCTGGTTTATCTTTCAGGAGGTGTTAGCAGAGGGCACTTCCTATACTCGAGGGTACAGGGCATGCTATGGTTTCCCCAGTATTAGGGAGGCAAGTTGTGAGGGTCTTCCTGAGTCCTTCCTTTACTCTCACAAAGGAGCCAACCTACAGTAGGGCCATTTAACTGCATTATTTTATTCAGGCCAGGTGTATTTTACTAATTTTCATCCAGATAAAATACAGGCAGTTAACTGCTGTCTTGCTAGAATTTTATGTATTTCCATAGCAAAAGCTAATTAGTAGAATTCATGGAGTCCTGTTCATCAGAACTGAAGCTCCACTAGCACAGAATAATGTTGGAATTGTGCTGCCAGCAGATTGCTTAGAATCAAAGTAGCTCACAAATGTTTTGTGTTTTCTTCTAAACACTGCCAGTGGTATTGAAAGCTGTCAAAAATCAAAGCAATTGGTTTCAAGGGCTTATTTCCACTTTTCAGTGAAAGCTGAGCTTCTTTTTTCTCTCTCTCTTTCTTACTAAAAAATAAAATAAATACAAATATTGAAAACAAAAACAGAATGGCAAAGGATTTCATCTGAAGCTTGCAAAGACTGAATGTCTTTGCTTTTTGAAAATTGCACAGAATTGATACCCACAAGATTCAACAGGTATTTTTAATCTGTGAAAGGAAATACCTGCCATCATTAAATCATAGTCATTACCCATCTATTGAATGGGTAAATTATCAGTGTTGATGGAAGGAGATGCAATTTTCATTCCCTTTAATGTTCTCTCTCATCATCATCTTTACAAAGGTATTCTACTAAAATGCAAAGGTCAATGAGTAAATACGTACAGTAGCTCAATCTGAAATTTATGCAAATCAGCACCAATCAAATAGGCTGTAGAACCCTTATGATCTGGGAGGTATGCAACATTATTGGCAAAGCGCTAGGAGTAGTTCAGAACTAGGAACCAGAAATGGGGAAAATTCACTTGACACGCTACTTCCTTCATTTTATATAAATTGAGAATCTGACCTTAAGGAACTGTTTCAGTTTATGGCATCTGAAGATCTGCCTTGAACATTTCAATCTCTGTAGGAATTGGAAACCATGATTCTCTAGTATTACCTGCACTAAAAGTCCCAGCTCTGTTAGTGTATATTTATATACCAGTCAGAGGTGTGACTTGCAGGTCAGGTAGGCACAACTTGCTAGCTTTAATCTAGCTAGCATGCTAAAAATAGCAGTGAAGACATGGCTGGGTAGGCTTCAGTGTGGGCCATACAAGACCAACTGGTTCCCTGGGTATATACTCGGGTTGATAGGCTGTATGGAATATTATGCTGCCATAGCTTTGTGTCTAGTTTCAGTCATGCTCGCTAGATTAAAGGTAGCGTGGGTATGCCTATCTGAACACTTTCACATGCTGTGTAGACATAACCTCAGTTCATAGGGTATGAACCTGCTACTGGCTATCTGTGGGTAGCCCAGCCATTGGGGAATGGGGGCAGAGTGTCACACCATGTAACTTCCTGTTAGCAGCACACATGGTTAGGGAGGGGAGAGTGTCAAAACTTGCCACAGTGAGGAAAAAGAATAAAGGCTGCTTGCTGTTCTTCCTTTACTCTGAATCTGGTGTTGATTTGCAAGGCTCCTGATCCAAAGCCGCATGTGTTTGCATGAGTTTCAGTAGGAAGATTGCAGCCAAAAAATTTTACACAAAATGTCACAGAAGTGCAAATGTCAGCGAGTCTCCTGTTCCCTGCCTGTCCTACTTTGGGAGACAGGGTGAGTGAGGTAATATCTGTTGCTGGACCAACTGCTGTTGGTGGGAGACAAGCTCTCAAGTGACCCAGAGCTCTTCTTCAACTCCGTGAGCTTATTTGTAGGTCTCTAAACTTCCTGTGGATTCTTCCTAGCTGGTGACCTACATGGGAGTGGTGGCCTTGTAAAGCACTGAAATCGCAGCCACCCAGAAGGCTTACACACAATCATTGGCTTAAATAGAATTTACTGAGGTTGCCAGCTCAATCAGATGCACTGGGGGTTCTGCTGCACAGTACTACAAATCTGTTCCAGTCAGACTCCTGGTTAGAAGGGTGTTGAGGGAGATCAGGCAAAATCCGTGCAAAAAATATTATGCACTCTTGCAGCTCGGCAAAACTTCATATTTTTGTCACTTGAAAATATCATAGTAAGTAGTAGTTGTGATACCAACCGCACAGTACAGTGTGAATGAACCTATCTGATAAATCCAAAGTCACTTTTGAGTTTTGTAAGTGTAAACCAGAACCCCATCTCCTGTTTCACTCTGTGTATTTGTATGCCACGGCCATAGAGAATTAAGGAAAGCATTTTTTTTTCTTTGCAGTTTTTTATGTATGTTGAGCTGTGCCTAATGTAACCCACACACCTAGGGTGTGTCTAGACTACATGGCTCCGTTGACAGAGCCATGTAGATGAGGTAGGAAGACAAAGGAAAATGAAGCGGCAATTTAAATAATCGCCGCTTCATTTAAATCAAAATGGCCGCCGCGCTTACCTTTAAGAATGTGCGGTCCATTGACTTCAATGGGGTTGTTCGTGTATTTTCAACCTGTGAGAGAGTGTTGGCAGGCTCAGAGTCAATATTCTCTTGATTGAAATGAAATAAATTTAGAAAAAAATTCGTAAAAAATATTTTTACCAAGGACTCTTCAATTTATTTTCCTCTTGGAAAGGCAAGAGGATGGTCAATCATGCTAATAGGGCCAAACATATAACAACAGCCATATTTACAGGAAGAGAGTCCAAACTCCTTAGCTAATATCAGGGAAAAGTTTGGTTATCATTTTTAAGGCAATACTGACTTTTTTCTTTAAATCACTTGACACTGAACTAGTTTCCATTATCATTAGTAAGTTTGAAATTGTTGGTCTTTGATCTGTTTTGCAGATGCAGAAGTGCGTCATGGCACTCAGACTTTTAAATTAGTGATGCACAGTAATCATTAAATGGTTGATAAGATGTGACATTTTCATCATGCTTTACAGATCCTGCTAAAAACAGTGATGAATTGTCAGCATTTGGGGTCTTGCATATTTCTCAGTTGTGTGGCTTATTTCTAACTGTGATTATAATAATAATAATTATAACATTGTGTAGAAAGAAATAAACTTGTACCTGGTGAACAAAAGTCACTTTTCATTTAAGATGACTAGAATGCTTTAAAATATGTTCACTATACAAACAGAGTGGCTATATTAATGGTTATTGTGTATTGTTATGGTGCAGAGGATTCAGTGTTTCTGGATGACGAGAAGGAAAGGCAAGAGTATGTCCTGAATGACATTGGTGTTGTTTTCCATGGAGACATCAACAATATAAAATCCAGAAGCTGGAATTATGGTCAGGTGAGCCATTTAGAATTTCCCTGGCTGGCCCCAGTGCTCAGCAATTGGGTTTAATTGATACCCAGACTGTGGTGAGATTGTAGGCTCTCAGGTGCATTATCACAGTGGTCATAATTTTAATATTGCATAAAGTGGGTATATACCTAATCCAGAAAAATAATTTCATAATATCTAATATTCAAAGGGCTAGTTTTAGGGGCATGAGAAAGTAATCAGCTGTTATTTCTGAAATTCACCGATATTTCTTCTGCTGCATTCTCGCCTCTTCAGAATCGAGCCCGTTGGCTCAAGAGAAAAAGGAGACAATGATTTGTAAGCATTTATTTTTAACAAACAATTAAACAGCCCTCAAATATTGCATAATAGAATTCCAGGCATAGTTCTTACCTTTTTTCTTTTCTTCACATTAGTTCTAGTAGCTCAGTGGAAATAAGTGTCCTCTTCTCACATGTTATTATGATACAGGCTGAGAGAGTTCTTAGAACTTTTTCAGTGATAAGATTTTCTTGGATTTAAAATAATAATTTTGCATTATGGAACTTTCCTTAGACGAACATTGATTTCCCTGTGAAACATTGATTTTCCTTCTCTTTCCCCACCTATCTCTCTCCATGTTCACAGACATGTTGATTGTTCCATGGATCTGGTTCTTGTGCTTTCATTTTTTCATTTCAACACAACTTTTCCCATTATTATGTACCATTCACTGTCCTTTTCCTTTAGGGTACGTCTACACTGCAACACTATTGTGAAATAACTAGCGCTATTCCGAAATAACTTAGTCCACATCTACACATCAGGCAGTTATTTCTAAATAGTGTCAAAATACTGTCAAGCTGGAGGACTTCTTGCTCCAATTCCTGTAACCCTCATTGTACGAGGGGTAAGGGAAGTTGGAGGAAGACTGCTCTATTTTGTGCTGCATAGATGCTTCCTATTCCATTCTCCAATAATAGGAATATAGCAGTAGGGATATATTATCGACCACCTGATCAGGATAGTATCAGAGGGGTAGCCGTGTTAGTCTGAATCTGCAAAAGCGGTGAGGAGTCCTGTGGTACCTTATAGACTAACTGAAGTGTAGGAGCATAAGCTTTCGTGGGCAAAGACCCACTTCGTCAGATGCATGTAGTGGAAATTTCCAGAGGCAGGTATAAATATGCAGGCCAGAATCAGGCTGGAGATGACGAGGTGGATCCAATCAAGGAGGATGAGGCCCACTTCTAGTAGCTCATCTGGAGGTGTGAATTCCAAGAGCGCAGAAGCTGCTTTTGTAGTTAGCAAGCCATTCACAGTCTTTGTTTAATCCAGAGTTGATTGTGTCAAACTTGAAGATGAACTGTAGCCCAGCAGTTTCTCTTTGAAGTCTGGTCCTGAAGTTTTTTTGCTGCAGGATGGCTACCTTTAGATCTGCTATTGTGTGTCCAGGAAGACTGATGTGTTACCCTACAGGTTTTTGTATGTTGCCATTCCTAATATCAGATTTGTGTCCATTGATTCTTTTATGTAGGGACTGTCCAGTTTGGCCGATGTATATAGCAGTGGGGCATTGTTGGCACATGATGGCATATATAACGTTAGTAGATGTGCAGGAGAATGTACCAGTGACAGTATGGCTGATCTGGTTAGGTCCTGTGATGGTGTTGCTGGTGTATATATGTGGGCAGAGTTGGCACCGAGGTTTGTTGCAAGGATTGGTTCCCGAGTTCGAGTTATTATGGTGCAGTGTGTAGTTGCTGGTGAGAATATGCTTCAGGTTGGCGGGTTGTCTGTGGGCAAGGACTGGCCTACCTCCCAAGGCCTGTGAAAGCGAGGGATCATTGTCCAGGATGGGTTGAAGATCACTAATGATGCGTTGGAGAGGTTTTAGATGAGGACTGTAGGTGATGGCCAGTGGTGTTCTGTTGGTTTCTATATGCCATCATGTGCCAACAGTGCCCCACTGCTATATACATTGGCCAAACTGGACAGTCCCTACGTAAAAGAAATTCCCAAACCTGGGCCTTGTCTCAGATTGAGAGGAGGTTTTGGAACAAATTGAAAAACTTAACAGTACCAAGTCACTGGGATCAGATGGCATTCACCCAAGAGTTCTGAAAGAACTCATATGTGAAAATTGCGGAACTATTAATTGTGGTTCGTAACCTATCCTTTAAATCAGCTTCCGCACCTAATGGCTGGAAGATAGCTAACGTGACGCCAATATTTAAAAAGGGCTCTAGAGGTGATCCTAGCAATTACACACCAGTAAGTCTAACATCAGTAATGGGTAAATTAGTAATGAATACAATTGTCAGACACATAAATGAACATAATTTGTTGGAGAAAAGTCAACATGGTTTCTATAAAGGAAAATTATGCCTTACTAATCTGCTAGAGTTCTTTGAGGAGGTCAACAAACATGTAGACAAGGGGGATCCAATGGATATAGTATACTTAGATTTCCATAAAGCCTTTGACAAGGTCCCCCATCAAAGGCTCTTAAGTAAAGTAAGTTATCATGGGATAAGAAGGAAGGTCCTTTCATGGATTGATAACTGGTTAAAAGACAGGAAACGACAGTAGGGATGAATAGTAACTTTTCTGAGTGGAGAGAGGTAACTAGTGGTGTCCCCCAAAGTCTGTCCTGGGATCAGTCCTATTCACCTTATTTATAAATGATCTAGAAAAAAGGGATAAACAGTGAGGTGGCAAAATTTGAGATGATACCAAACTGCTCAAGATAGTTAAGACCAAAGCAGACTGTGAAGAGCTTCAAAAAGATCTCACCAAACTCAGAAACTGGGCAATAAATGGCAAATGAAATGTCATGTTGAGAAATGTAAAGTAATGCACATTGGAAAAAATAATCTCAACTATACATAAAATATGATGGGGGGGCTAATTTAGCTACAGCTACTTGAGAGAGATCTTGGTATAATTGTGGATAGTTCTCTGAAAACATCCACTCAGGCTATGTCTACACTATGGAGTTTTTCCGGGATACCTCTGATATCCTGGGAAAACTGCCACATCCAGGGAACGCATCTACTCTTCCGAATTTTTTTTTGGAAGAGCAGACGTGCTTTTTCGGAAGCCCCATATTCCTCATTTTATGAGGAATAAGGGCTCTTCTGAAAAAGGAGATTTTTCCCACATTTGACCCTGTGTAGATGGGCCAAATGTTGGAAAAGCCTCTTCTGAAAAAAGAATCGGGAAAAGGTACTCAAATTGTGGTTCGCAACTTGATTACCTTTTTCTGAAAAAAAACCAACAGTGTAGACATAGCTTCAGTGTGCAGCGGCAGTCATAAAAGCAAATAGAATGTTAAGAATGATTAGAAAAGGGATAAGAGAATAACACAGAAAATATATTATTGCCTCTAAATAAAACCATGGTACGCCCACATCTTGAATAGTGTGTACAGATGTGGGCGCCTCATCTCAAAAAAGATATATTGGCACTGGAAATGGTTCAGAAAAGGGCAACAAAAATGATTAAGGGTTTGGAACAGGTCCCATATGGAGAGAGATTAAAAACACTGGGACTTTTCAGCATAGAAAAGAGGAGACTAAGGGGGATATGATAGAGGTCTATAAAATCATGACTGGTGTGGAAAAAGTGAATAAGGAAAAGTTATTTACTTATTCCCACAATATAAGAACTAGGGATCACCAAAATAAATTAATAGGCAGCAGGTTTAAAATAAACAAAAGAAAGTTTTTCTTCACTCAATGCTCAGTCAACCTGTGGAACTCCTTGCCAGAGGATGTGGCGAAGGCTAGGACTTTAACAGGGTTCAAAAAAGAGCTAGATAGATACACGGAAGTTAGCTTCATCAATGGCTATTAGCCAGGATGGGTAGGAATGGTTTCCCTAGCCTCTGTTTGTCTGGAAATGGATGACAGGAGAGGGATCACATGAGGTTTACCTGTTACGTTCCCTCCCTCTGGGGCATCTGGTTTTGGCCACTGTCAGCAGAAAGGATACTGGTCTAGATGGACCATTGATCTGACCCAATAATGCCGTTCTTATGTTCTATTTCGAAATATGCTATTTCAAAATAAGATACGCAATTTGTATAGCTCAATTTGCATAGCTTATTTCAAATTAAGCCATGAAGTGTAAACGCGCCCTTAGTTAATCACAGGTGGAACTTAGTGAAAGCAATTTTGATCATTCAAGTTCTACTCAAGGCACTCAACAATGGAAAAGCATGCCTGAAAACTATGGATGGTCTAACTTTCAACCAAATGAAAAGAAATGTACAAGGTTCCTTAACTTACACAATTGCCTCTCATTTGGGTATTACCCGATGTTCAGTCGGTTTGAAAAATGTTCTGATTTAATTGAGGAATCATGGATGTTAGGAATGAAGAAAATAGGTGGGGATGAATTAAAGTTCAGACAGGCACCATGAATGGATAGGGCCCTACAGGGTTTAGGGCAGTAAATGAGGCTGTATTTGAAGTATTGGTAGCTTGATTTCCCTTTGTATATAGAGCATCGTGATATTTTATATCCTACAAGCATATTTCAAACACTGCTCACCTGGATGTTTTGCTCAAACTGAAGGTTTTAAAATGAGAGGTAAAGTTCCAAACAGCATCATTAAGTTAACACCCTGATTTTTGTGGCTGATATGACTATGTCAATAGCCTCTGAGATGGGGTAATGTTGCTCTATTGAATTCAGTTTTGCAGTCTTAGGTCATAACTGATTATATAATAATGAATTTCGGTTGAATGCCAAAGAAACCAAATTAGTGCAATTGTGGCTAGTAGAACCAATGAGTTGAATGATATCTTGGTTGATATTGCATTTGAGATGGCAACAATATATCAGTACTTTAGATAGTTGGTGATCAATTCAGTTTTTCTATATTAGATCAATTAGAAAACAAAAATCTTTATAGCATATTTGTTTCTTTAAGAAATACTGTGTATAGCACCTTCCCATTGATTGCATGGAATTAAACAAGTGAGAGAGACCTACAGTAGTTTGTACCTTTCAATGTATGTCACAGCCTGCAATAGAAATGTAACTTTGTGAATATAGAAGATGATCATTTTAGTAATGTGCATTTCTCTGTCCCCTATTCTCTTCCAGGGGACAGTGGCATTTTCTGCAGCTATCCAATTTCTCCTAAGCAAATTGAATTATACCAAAGGGCAAGTTATTTGATGATGGATTTTGGTCTATGTAGGCACCTCTGCCCTCTATTCATTCGTGTGCTTGTTATTACTGGATTTCAGTACTGGGAGTCTTTAGACTATGTTTTTTAAAAAAGACCACTTTAGGTCACTTGTGCTTTTCTTAGTCTAAACTACATAGGCCAGAACCAATCAATATAATGCACTGTACCTGATAACTAGTTAATTTGATACACAGGTACAAACCTATTATTTTTTAAAGTACAGAGACTTTGCCCTAACTTTGGTAAAGCATTTATTGTTCAGCTTTGGGCACTGAAGTAGCTATTTTAAAAGGTCCTGTGTAATCAACGGGTCCAAGATCTGTGAAGGACACGGAGTTCTCATTGAATAGATCAGCATTCTTGTTGTTGTTATTGTTATAATTTTGTATTATATTCGTGATAGCCATTTAAAATGCTATGTAATGTGGAAATGACTTTGTTGCCATAACCTTCAGCTACCTAGATCAGAACTGACTTGAAAGTAAGACTACATTTTCTCACATGAAACACTTCTTGGTAAATGTGAATAATTAGTGAATGAACAAGAAAACAAAAAAAGGATAACCTGTATATCTAAACACTGAACAAAAACATGACCTTGATCAATTTATTTTAGAGACAAAAAATATTAGCTTCCTCTTTGCTTTCCAGAATAAGAGTTGAAACAGCCTCTTTTCTTTTTTCTTTTTCCTTGTATTTAGTTTGAAGAGGGCATTCTGGATGCTTGCCTGTACTTGATGGATAGAGCAAAACTAGATCTCTCTGGGCGAGGAAACCCAGTCAAAATCGGTCGGGTTGGATCTGCAGTGGTATGCAATAAAGATAAACACTCAGCATGTTTTGGAAATGACATATTTGTATTTATTTAATTTTTAATTTCTGTTTTTAAAATGATTTTGAATGGCCAGTTTGAATAAGAGTAATCTCACTTCCCTGTCCCACTGTACTGCCTTGACTTACACTACCCACAGGCCTGCTAAGTTTAAGGTTGACAGTCCTCCAGCAACTAATCATCACGTCTTGTGCTTAAATCTCCAGGGAAATGTCCAACCAAAATTGGCATCCCTACTTGAGTTCTAGAGACCACCATGACTAATGTCTCACTCCGGGAGGGATGGTAGCTTAGTGTCCACCAGTCATCTTCATCCAAAACTAGGACCACAAGGATAAGTGCCACTTTTAGATGTGGCAGTTCTTGGCATGATGGCACTCCACATGACACCACACCAGTATCTATCAGGTCACATAATTGAGAGAGTCAATCTTCCCATTGCATGTAAGACGTCGTGGTGGTCAGAGCTCAGGTTGGGTGGTCAGGAGGCCAGGATGTTCCAATTCTAATTTAGATTTGGTGTTTGGACTCTAGAAAGTCACTTCACTGTGCCTCAGTTCATTCTTTTGTAAAATGAGGATGGTAATAATAATTTGTTGTAATTAGATGGATTGAGGTCAGAGCAGGGCTGCCAGTAATGCAAGGCAGCCCGAAGGATGAGACTCATGACCCTGGACTTCCTTCACCATCCACTAGACCTGAGCCTGTAGCTGGAGGAACATACACTGCTCTCTGACACAGGATGGAATAGCCCCTCTTAAGACATTCATGCCCAATGCCTCTCAGCTCAACTCTGCAGTGGCCTCTTTTCCTTTTCCATGCCCAGATGCTTAAGCTGCATCTTAATCTGCACAGTGCATACAGCCTTTCGGTGACTGGTTACAGCACAAATTAAAAATCAAAATACTCTACTGTCCTTGCAATGTGCCTCCTCCAGCATGTCTCCCAAGATAGATAGCTGGATGCCACCCCTCGCCCTTTGGTTTTGTCACTGAATCCTTCTCTTTGTCCATCCCGGGGTTTACAGGAAGTCTATTTTCTAATTAGAAACCAGTAGTTAAACAACCAAAAGCTTTCAAACGGCAATTGCAATTTATTTGGCAGGAGTGTAAGTACTGTGCATTAACATAATTAGAAGGTAGATGGTGAATGAGGTTTTTTGTACCATCTCAACTGATTTATTTCAGATTGCTGGTAGGAAATGAATTGCCCGTTAATGACTATCAATTCAGTCAGTAGTCAGCAAAATTCCATTTATAGTCTTACCTGGAGAAAACCTATGTCACACAATCTTTCTTGTTTTTATGTGTGTTAGATTGCATGCTATTAGATTCAGCTCTACAAATAACTGTGGATCTATTTCTTCTCTCTCACCAGTATAAGTCAGGAATAATTGTACTGAAGCCTATTTCTCAGTAGGATTCAGGATCACTTATTATTCTCTGTTCACAATCATATTTATTAATACTGAACCATTGAAAATTACCAGTGTGTATATATGTTGCATTTTGACTTGACTTCTCCTCCCCGCTCCCCATTTCTGGCCAAGAATAATGTGTCCTCAAAGAGATGAGGGGGAGGAATCAAGTTGGAGGATGGTACCTCCCCAGGTCCTACTTTGAGTGTGAGGCTTCCACAGAGTGTTAAATAACTAGAAAATACACCTTGTCAAAGAATATTCCATTACAAACAAATGACAGCTTATGGATATATTTGTAAAATCAATTCCACCAAATTAATTACTTGGTCACATGACTTTCAATCATTTGGTCAAATGCCCATTGGATTTTAGCATTTTACCAAGAGTGGGATTTTTTCAAAATACCCTAAACAGATTTGGCAACTAACTCCCATTAATTTCAGTGGCCCCTAAATGCCTTTGAAAAACTGGCCCCAAGTGACTAAGGCTATATCTAGCCTTAGTCACTTTTGAATCTTTTGAAAAAGCCTCTTTCGAAAGAGAGCATCTAGACTGCAACCACTTCATTCAAAAAAGCAAGCCGCTTTTTCGAAAGAGAGCACCCCACCCAGGCAGGCCAGATGCTCTCTTCAAAAAAGCCCTGTTTGCATTCAAGAACGCCTTTTTTCGAATGAGCATTTTTGAAAAATGTGTTATTCCTTGTAAAACGAGGTTTACCGTGGTCGACAAAACCGCTGCGTTCTTTTGATTTAATTTTGAAAGAATACAGCGGCAGTCTAGACGCAGGGGAAGGGTGGAGTTTTTTGTTGTTGTTGTTTTTTTTAAAGGCCACTTTTTCAAAAAAAAAATCCCTGCAGTCTAGACACACCCTAACAGATCTAGGTATTTAGCCAAATGGCTCATGGAGAGAACTAGAAACCCGGAGTTCTGAGTCTTAGTCCCAGCTGAGACTCTGATTTATTGTGTTGTCTTGAGCATGTCAGTTAGCCTTTCTGTTCATCTGAAGATGACAAAGCATTTTGAAATTCCTTGGGTGGTAAGAAAAGCACCCCATTCAAAGAAACAATATAATATGGGAAGGGGTACAACATTTCTAATGTATACAGCATTAAAAAACCCCAACCAAAGTATTAGTACAAAGATTGTATAGAAGAGACTATAAATTTTTTTACATGTAAATAACATTCTCTCTCTCAAATTATTTTATCCGTTGCCCTATGCCAAAAAGTCCTCCTAGCAGGTCACTATCAAAACTCAGTGATCTCCTCCTTAGAAAACAATGGGAAATGTTTTGGAAACAATTATATGCTATTCCTAAATCATAAGGGAAAGAGGATCTTTTAACCAACCATTGAATCTAGTTCTACCCATGTCAAATTTTTGATATGCTTATTGAATAGGGAGTTTTACTGTTTTTTTTCCCTATAGATCAATGCTAAAGATGATGAGGGAGTGGTTGCTGGCTCTTGGGACAATGTTTATGCTTATGGAGTAGCACCGTCAGCCTGGACAGGAAGTGTAGACATCCTTTTGGAATATCATAGCTCTGGTATGCCAGTGAGATATGGTCAGTGCTGGGTCTTTGCTGGAGTCTTCAATACATGTAAGTATAAAAATGTTTTTATACTATCCCTCCCCCCAATCAAGTCCGGGGTTCGGGGGAGTGTGCCAAGTCTCCTCTCCCTGCCAGGGGCGCATGGCACAAGAAGGAACCGCCAGCTGTTTTGAAAGACTTCACGTGCTCCCCTGTCCCTGCTCAAAGTCTCTCCCACTGCCAGGGGCATGCAGCACCTAGAGAGAACTGCAAACTGTTTTGAACAGATGGCGGTTCACTCTAGACTCCACGTGCCCCTTGCAGAGTGGGGGTGGAGGACAAAGATTTCACGTGCTCCACTGTCCCCAGACCCCGATTGGCCTGGGGATGGGGGGAGTGCGTGAAGTCTCCTCCTGTCACCAGGGGCACATGACACCTAGAGGAAATGGCCAGCTGTTCAAATATAGCTGGCCAGTGGCGTAGTGGGGGGGGGGGGCAGCTGCCCCAGGCGCCATGCTAGGGGGGCACCAATTTAGTCCCCCGCCACTCCCCCTGTCATCCCTCGGCTCACCTGCTCCTTCTCTGCCCGCCACTAGCAGCTGGAGCCTCCTCATCACCTCTCTGCCCCCCAGCCTGACCCTCCTCCATCTCCACCAGCGGGTTAGTGCATGCAGGGCCTTCCAGGGTTGGACTCAGCCATTCACCAGTGACGGGGAGGGGGAGGGACACAAATTTTGGTTTTGACCCCAGGCGCATAACACCCTCACTACACTTCTTCAACTGGCCGTTCTCTTTAGGTACTGGGGGAGGAGAACAAAGACTTCAGATGCTCCCTCACCCCCAGGCTAATCAGAGTATGTGGGTGGGGGAGCAGAGGGTCACTTCAGAAATGTATGACGTGTCCCCCTTCAGAAATTATTGCCCACTCCTGAGCTAATTGCTAAAAGATTTTTGAAAATATTTGTTGTCTTTGATTTTTGTAGTAGAAATTCATGTCCTGCCTAACATGGAAGACGGTACGACCTTGTCAACAGTCAGCTGTAGAGAAGATTGTGTGATCATAGCATGACTAGCCAATGAGAATTAAGCCCCTGAAACTGCAAGGGCTTCCACCCCTTTCACCAGCACTAAATTCACTATCCCCTCCCCCTGATTCCTCTGCTCACCTGCCAACCCTCCCCACTATGCCCTGCAGGACATCTAAAACCTGTTCCATTGTTGATGTACCATTATACAGAGTGGGCCAAATGTTGCCTTTTGAAGCATAGGTGTGCAACTCCCATTGGGATTGATTCATTTCAGTATTCCTCTAGCTATCCCCTATTTATAAACCTGAGGTAATGTGGTGTAGGTTCGGGACCATTTGTATTCATTAGGAGACATGCATTTTAGGGCAGAATCTGGCAAGGTAGGCCAACTAACATAGCTAGTGCAGTTAGCAATCTAGCATGCATTGCTGTTACAAAGCCAGATGACATGACAAAAATCAATGACTAGCAAGTTAAAATGCTAGGCATTGGCACATCTCACACATGGCTGCTTCCATGAAGAGGGGCCTTTGCAAATGAGTGACAAGAAGAAAATAGTGAAGGTGGGGAGTTGAATTCAGCTAGACCGATTGCTTTGAGTTATTTGAAGCTTGTAACACTTTATGATGGCACCTACACCCAGTCCAGTTTTCCAAGGTGGTCATACTGACTGAAGATAATCAGCTGCTTTAAAATGCTAAAACATTCTGGAGGCAAGTAAGCTAAGTCATTGATCTTGCAATTGTCGGATGAATTATTTTCAGTGAGCCCCGATGGCACTCATGTGCTAGAAGCCATTTGAATGAAATGTAATCCATTTGGGAGGGCATTTGAATGAAATGTAATCCATAGGTCTGTATGGCATCAGATGCATCCAGATAATTTGTCATCCCAGAATTCAAAACACGTGTGGTGTTGTTCCTTATTGAAAAACACAGAAGTGATGTTTGCCTACATAGGGCCATAGAGGGATGTCTAAAATTTCCCATTGAGACTGTTTTGTGACAGTAAATTCAATTTTTCAATTCTCTCCTCCCCTCCCCCTCCCCAAAGTAGTATCTGCTCTCTGGACACTTTAGGCTTTTCATCAAAAGGGAAAAAAGGCTCTTTGCCTGAAAACTGAAAATTTCTATTACAAATGCTGCTGCAGTATCTCATGGCAATTGTAGTTCAGATACCTCATGCCCCCATTTTTCTTTGTGGGTTATACATCACTGGCTGGACTCCATCTCCTATGCTATACACTTAAACTCTGTACTCTGGAGGTATGTCTAGACTACATGGCTCCGTCGACGGAGCCATGTAGATTTGTTTTTTTGGCAAAGGCAAATGAAGCCGGGATTTAAATGATCGCAGCTTCATTTAAATTTACATGGCTGCCGCGCTGAGCTGACAAACGCTGATCAGCTGTTTGTCGGCTCAGCGCGCTAGTCTGGACGCTCCCCTGCCGACATCAAAGGCCTATGTCGGCAACCCCGGTAAACCTCATCCCACGAGGAATAACGGGGTTGCCGACAAAGGGCTTTGATGTCGGCAGGGGAGCATCCAGACTAGCGCGCTGAGCAAACAAACAGATGACCAGCTGTTTGTCGGCTCAGCGCGGCAGCCATGTAAATTTAAATGAAGCCGCGATCATTTAAATCGCGGCTTCATTTGCCTTTGCCTACAACCCTCATCTACATGGCTCCATCGATGGAGCCATGTAGTCTAGACACAGCCCCAGTGTCCCTAATTCGGCAACCCCTGTGGTACAGAGGAGGAAGTGGCTTTGTGTGTTGCCACTCCCCCTGGGGCTTTTCCCCACCACTCCCATAGCAGCAGGGAGCCTAAAACCATGTGTGCCCCTGGTAACACAGCAGAATGTAAGCGCCCTGCCCAGATCCTGCAGCACCCTCCCTGGCTCGCCCAGCAAAATCTTTTTCCAGGGTTGCCAGATTAAAGAGATTCAGGTGTACCATAGGCACAGGGGCTCCCGTAATGCACCGTAGCAACTGAGCAAAATCCTTACCTGACTTTATCTTAGTTTTCCCATTCATAAAAATAGGGATAATTACTTGCATCATTGAGATGTTCTGGGACTTAATGCATTTTTTAAAGTGAGATTGCCTAATAAAAGGTGATTACAGAAGTGCAAAGTATTATTACTGAACAATTGGTACAAATGCTATAATATGCTTTGCTTAAACTCTCTGATCCTGACACTTGTAAATAATTCAGTTTTCTTTCTCAAAATCAGTTGATTTCTGTTGTTCTTTGTATTCTCTAGGTTCCTCCTGAGTACAAATGTACCATTAGAAAATTCTAGCTAAACTTAAAACCAAGAAACCTTCTAACAGTTGCCTTTCTAACACTCTTCCATTCACCTCAAAGCTTATTGCTGCTGTGTTTACCCTCTATTGTGTCTTGGGTTTTGGGGAACCCTGTTACTTTTTCCTCATGTGCTAAAGACTGTGTGTGTGTGGGAGCATACGTGTACATAGGAATGTTTTACAAATGGAAAATATTGAAAGAATAAAGACCTAGATGATCTTTCTATGCTCCCACTCTGCTTTCATATATTTAAAATCTTCTCCAATCTATCTTCCCATCCTATCTACTCCTCTTGTCTGTGTATTATCATATTGCCCTTTATCGTCCTTTTCATTTCCTTTCTCTTTCTTTTCCAGTTTTGAGGTGCATAGGAATACCTGGAAGAATTGTTACCAATTATTCCTCTGCGCATGATAACGATGCCAATTTACAACTGGATGTCTTTGTGGATGAAGAAGGGAAAGTGAACCCCAAACTCACAAAAGACTCAGTCTGGTAAGCTGTCCTAGCAAACCTCTTAATGAAGCAATCTCTGTGCATGTAAAAGGTGACAGATAAGCAAGGTTTAGCTTGTGTCTATATACCTTAAAGAGTACTGCTAGATTATAGAAAGACATAGTTGCAAATTGTGGAATAAAAGCTACCGGTAGTTAATACACAGACAATGAATATAAAATGCTCAATATGAGAAAAGGCATTTGTTCAAGAGCCAGCATTCAATATGTCACACATGTAAGCAACATGGAAGGAGAGGGCAAATAATTAGTTTTACTAGAGTTCAAAACATTTTTCACTTAACAGAGGGCCAATCTTCCTATATCTTGGGTGCCTCCAATTTTGCTGGGTTTTGGACGATTTTATAGCTTGGACTTAACGCCTGATCCAATGTCCATTGAAGTCAATGGGAGATTTTCTGTTGCTTTTGATCGTTTCCAAATTGTTCGTTTTATTTAAATGTGATACCTGTATCCAGAGTGGCAGAGGGGCAAACTTTAAAATAAATATAGTTTAACAACTAAGGACTTTAATACTTTGACTAGCTTCATAAAAATAAGAAACAAGATAGCTGATCAGTGAATTGTTTGACTCAAGACCATTTTAGGTTTGGAGAAGATAATTCTGCTGTTGTCTCACTCAAACTTTCCCATTCTGTCTGGAGTGAGAACAGCAACATGTAGTGGTTAAATGCAACATTAAGCTGCAATGATCTGTGGGTTACAATGCCACAACATCTCTTCTTCTGTGGAGCAATAACTCTGTCTTCTGTTCACATTCCTACGTTCAGTAGATTCTTATCCTGCTCGTTGTGTTAATATTCCTGATTTGTGCGAATGATTTATTTACTTCAGCCATAGAATAATAGTATTCATTCATCAGGATGCTTCATTAACAATCCAAGATCTGGATTCTTTATAATACAAAAATGAAAAGAAATCCAATATCCTGAAGACAAAAAGACAGTCTACTTATAATCGCATCCCTTCCCATGAGTTCCATTGTCAACAGGGAAGGATGCAGGTTTTGGAATCAATATGTAAGGAAAAATTCTTTTTCATGACATCAGGGCTTCTCATAGAATCACCCCAGTGCCATCCTATGTGAATTGCACAGAAAAATGAATAGTTCTGTATCTCGAGAGACAAAGTGGGTGAGGTAATATCCCGAGACTGGCACAGCTGTAACAAAACTACATGGTTCTGTGTCTGTAATTTGCCTAGATTGAAGCCTATACTTCCCAGGGTTCCAAAATTCAAATTTAGCATTTAATCTAATGATCAGAAGACAATGCAACATTTGTATAGGTATGATTCTCCTGCAACTTACACGGGTTATAAATTGAGAGTAATGGCATTGAAGAAACAGTGATGTACTGCTGATGTGAGGAGAATCATGCTGTGTGTATATAGCCACGTGTAATTGTGGTATGTTAGACACTCTACTTACCACTTCACTAGTCTCTCTTTCCCTCATGTACTCAAAGGCACATTTGTCTTACCCACTTCTGAATTTTTCCTTTTCTGCTCCCACCTTTTCATTTCCCTACCATTTTTCAGGATTTTTCACTTCATTCAATAATTGTTCTATTTTTCCTCTGAGTCTAGGGACGGATTCTCAGCTAGTGTAAATAGATGAAGCTCCACTGATGTCAAGGAGTCTGCGAGCTGAGGAATGGGCCCACAGTGTTGTACACCTCACATTTTATATGCCTCTTTCTTTGTCTTGATTACTTTGGGAACTTCTTTGTTCATGCCTTTCTCCTCATAATGTATTTATTGCTACATGGTGCACATAATCCCTTGGGCGCACATTAATTTATCTTACAGCATTTTCCATTTCTCCTCTGTGTCCTTTCTCTTCATTACTTTGTACCACTCTATAGTAGCTCTAACTTATACTTGTGTCTCGTCTTTGGCATTATTTCAGTGTAGGTTTTTTATTTTTAAGAGGACATTTTCCAAGATATTTATAAGAATTTTTTTTTAATATTGATCTTTCTCTCTTTCCCTCCCTCCCCTAGGTAACTGGCATTTAGATTCTTTTTCCTTTATGAAGGTTTATATCAGTTGACTTTTTCAACTACCCCACAGAATTCAGGGATTTCTGGATCCAGGATTTTTATTTAGACATCTCTCGATGTGGGGCTGCACTCAAGTGCCTGGTATCTGACAGGCCTTTACTTATTTCTAAGTAAATTCCAGGATGAAAACATGAATAGAGAATTACATAGATGTTGCCAAAAGTTATTTTTAAAAACGTGGTCAGCTGTGGGGCCATCATTACTGACTGCTTCTCCTTACTTCACTCCTTTCTTTTAATTATATACATGTACAGGATATACCTGGACGTGGATCCTACTATTATGCCTTGATCCTAGTATGAACTCCTGTCAGGCAGTGTTCTGTTAAAGTTTATGGGAGGGAGTCCATGTTGGTGTAGGGGCTTCTTTCATGCAAAGTTCAGTGTAGGATGAAGGACTTACTAGAGATCCCTTGTAAAGTTTTGAATTCCGATTCTTCCATGCTCCACCCTCTCTTCACTCTAAAATCAAATTCCTTGCGGTGTGAAAGAGAGGTCTTTAGTGCCATACTTGGTCCTAATGTCCTCTCTTCCAATATATCCCTAATCATCTGAGCCCTGCAAAGTACTCTTCTTAAATGGTCTGCCAGACACAAAACCCTCCTGATCATCTTTTATTAATTTTTCTATCACTTTGTTTGATCTATTAGTAATTATATTTGTAAATATTTTATGATCCCTGCATTGATCTGTAGAGTAATTCCATCATTCCTTAATGTCTCTGGCAGGGTTGAGTATAAAAGCTACAACTTCAGTTTAAAAAATTGGACATAAAAATAGAGAGGCCGGTCCTCAGCTGCCAATCAGGGGGCATAGCCCCACTGAAGTCAACAGAACAGTTCCTACTTGCACTAGCCAAGCATGTGGCCCACTGTGATTTGTAGCTGGAAGGAAGTTAGGCTACATTTTCGGGATTGAAAATCCCTCCAAAAGCTGGGCCAGCACAAGTGAATATCTATCTATCCCCACTCAGTGCCATCATGCTTATTTATCATTTGTATTGCAGAAACACATGTAAATTTCAATCCCATTGTGCCAAGCATTATACGAACCAGAACCAAAACCAAAAAGACAGTCCCTGACACAAAGAACTTACCATGAAGATATTACGTTGCAGTGTCTACTCATCGAATAAGATTAGTTTCATTCATGTTCCCTTTCCTGCTCTTGTTTACATTCTGGCCTTTTGTCATATAAAAAGCCAATAACATTTGAGTTTGATTCGAAGATGGATTTTAATTGCTTCATGGCAAAGATTGCTTCTTCTCACATGGCATTGTCGTAATTTTCAAAAACGTACCTCCCAAAGACTGGTTCACCAAAGGCACTGAGAGAATGACTCAGTACGCAGCACTCAGCAATATCAAAAATTCTAGTTGTGTGCGTCACTTTTCTTGAATAATTCTTTTTCTGTAGTCCTGCTTCATTAACTCTCCTAACTGACAAGTTTTTCCCTGATCCAAGCTTTTATTTCTACTTTGAAATGTCTTGTTAGACAAGCCTCAGATCCCACTGACTCCTCTTCCTTTCTGTTTTTTCACCTATTATTAATGAAATAGTCGGAGTTTAGCAATCCATTCTGGCTACAATTTTATTGCTAATATTGCAGGCATTAGGGAAATATCTGTGGCTACACAGAGATGCAATTTTATTCATATCTGCTGGCAGGATACACATAATTTGCAAAGCAAATTGGTACTTTCTCCTCCTCCATTTTGGCACTAATGGAATTCAAATACTTGGTTGACTCTTGAAGCTCTTGCGAGAAACTTGACTTGTTTTTTTTCCTTCCTTGTTTGTGCTCTCTCTCTGGAGCGCTAATAAAATCTCAGAAAGAAAGTTAAAAAAGCCATCTTTCTTTTTATGTCTCTTTATCTTTGAAAGATTCTGAACAGATTGTAAATGAGATGACATGGTGGTGTTTTTCTAGCCTCCAGCCAAAAGAGGGCATTTGATGTCTCAGTGCTGAGATTAACCACTTATGTGCCTTTGAACACATGGCTCATAAAACCCCTTGGCAGGGGTGCTACAACAAATTGTATAGTGGGGATGCTGAGAGCCATTGAACCAGACTGTAAAGCCTGTGTATATTGGAAACCACTTCAATCCAGGGGGTGCATACCTATGTCCCTATGGAGATCTGCTGTTTGCCTGTAGAGATATGAACTCTCACTTGGGCAGCTGCCTCACCTGAGGCTGTAAACTAATTAGAAACTAAGAGAGCTAGGACTAGTTTTAGCTTATAAAGTTAGACCTAATCACCGAATCAGAGAATTTGAAGACTGGAAGAGACCTTGAGAGGTCATCTAGTTAAGTACCCTGTGCTCACGGCTGGACTAAGCACCATTTAGACCATCCCTGACAAGTGTTTGTTTCACCTGCTTTAAAAAAAAACTCCAATGATAGAGATTCCACAGCCTCCCAAAACCATTTATTTCAGTGCTTAACCACCCTGAGAGGAAGTTTTTCCTAATGTCCAATCTAAACCTCCCTTATTGCAATGGGAGCCTATTGTTTCTTGTCCTAGCCTCATAGTTGAATGAGAACAATTTACCTTCCTCCTCCTTGCAACAACTTGGTATGTACTTGAAAACTATCATTATGTCCCCACTCAGGCTTATCTTCTCCAGACTAAACAAACACAGGTTTTTAGTCTTCCTTTATAGGTCATGTTTTCTAGATTTTTAATCATTTTGGCTGCTCTTCTCTGGATTTTCTCCTATTTCTCCACATCTTTTGAGTGGTGCACAGAAGTGGACATCATACTCCAGTCGAGGCCTAAACAGTGCGGAATAACATAGAACTATTTCTCATGACTTACTTATGACACTCCTGCTATTACATCCCAGATTGATGTTTGCTTTTTTTCTTTGCAACAGTGTTACAATGTTGACTCATATGCAGCTTGTGACTTCTTATAATTCCCAGTCCCGTTCTTCAGTACTCCCTCCCAGTCATTTCCCATATTCTGCAACTGATTTTTCCTTCCTTAGTGGTCTGCTTGAATTTTATTTTGTTTACTTCAGACCATTTCTCAAGGTTGTCCAGATCAATTTTCATAATGACCTTATCCTCAAAAACACTTGCAACTCCTCCCAGCTCCGCATCATCCTAATGCAACTAGTTTAATCTTTGGTCTGAGGCTTTCAGAAATCAGTCATAAGGAGTTAGGGAAATATTTTTATTGTATCCGGTGCAAGGTCAATTAATAAACCTGCAATTTTATATAGTAACCAGACAAGCTTGGGGTTTTTTAAACCATAAAAATGAACATAGTTGTGCATATTGCCAGTTGTACAGTCAGTCTGAAAACTCCATTTAAGATATACTGAGTCATCAGCCTAGCTAAGTGTGCTTTGTACCATTCAAGAGGTAGACAGCAGTATTAACACCAGCATAAATGCACAGTTAGGATACACAGCAAAGTTATTTCGAAATAACTTTACCAGCATCTAAACAGCCAAACCGCTATTTCAAAATTAAATTGAAATAGTGGGAGGGCTTATTTTGAAATTGGTAAACCTCATTCCACGAGGAATAGCGCCAATTTCGAAATTGCTATTTCAAAATAAGCGCTGTGTAGACACTTATTTCGAAATAGGGGGCTTCCAGCCCTTCCCAGGGTGCCCTGGTGGCCACTCTAGACACAACCAAGAAAACTCCTCTCCCTCCCCTCTCCCAGGAGCCCTTAAAGGGATAGACTCTGGCCACAGTGCCTGTGCCAGCTCCAAACCTGCCAGCCCAGAGCCAGCAGTTGCTGCACCTGACCCAGTGGCCCCAGCATGAGCCAGGCAGCCAGTGCCAGCCAGCCCTCCACCGCTCCCCAGGACCAGTCTGCCAGCTCCCAGGATCCTGCCAGGGGCCAGAAAAGGAGGGCTCCTGCCTGGTCCAGTGCGGAGATCAGGGACCTAATTCAGGTTTGGGGGGACGCCTCTAACGTCCATGATCTCCTCACTAAACAGAGGAATGCAACCGTCTACAAGCAGATGGCTGCCAGCTTGGCCACCAAAGGCCACATCCAAACACAGGTTTGCATGAAAATAAAGGAGCTGTGGCAGTCTTATCCCAGGGCCACACAGGGCAGCTCCCAACCAGGGGCAGATCCAGACCCCTACCCCTATTTTGATGCCGTGGACAATATCCTGGTGGGCAGGATGGTCCGTGCCTGCCACGTGGTCATGGACCCTGGGGCAGAGCTTGCTGCATCCTGCTGCTCCAGCCCCTGCTGCCTCCCCAGGTCCTCCTCCAACTCCTTCTTCCCCTCCCGCTTCTTCCTTCCCACCCTCCCCACACCCCCAAGGACGCCGAGGCCCCTGCACCCATGGCTTGGGAACCTGGCTGACAAAACCCCCCAGCCCTGAGCTTCTCCCCCCCTTCCTCCCTTTGCCTCCCCCTGCCGGCTCCCTCCTCCCAGGTTTCCCCCTCTCCTACCCTCCCTCCTACCCTCTCCCACCTTCTTTCCCCAGTCTCACCTCAGTTTCATTCCCCTCCCCACCCCAGCTTTGTTCAATAAAGAGGCTTTGTTGTAATGAACATGTGTGTCTTTTATTGTACATCAGGAAAGGGGGTTAGGGAGGGGTAAGTGGAAGGATGTGAGGGAGGAATGAGGCACAAGCCCCCAGTGGGGCACACCAGGGAGACTGTTACTGCCTGCAGAACATGCTACCGGGCTCGAAGCAACACAACCAGGAGAAGTACCACGGGGCCCAGGGATGGCTCCGGCTCCATGCTGCAGAGTGCTGTGGTGTCCTGAGTGAGGGAAACCAGAGCACGCAGAGAAAAAAATGCTTTGCTGTCCCTCAGCGAGGTAGGCAAGCAAGCAGGGAAACCTTAGAACCAGCTGTCCGGGGGAGGGGGGGTCCCTTTAAGCACAGGTCTCAGATACCTTGTGTGGCTGCTGCCTGAGGCTAACTCCTGACCTGATGCCCTTCCAGAACTGGTTCCGGCCAGCCTTAAATGTAATTCAGCATCCTATCAGTGTGGACACGCTATTTTGAAATAGCAAAACTCTATTTCAAAATGCATTTTGTGTCTAGATGTGTTATTTCAAAATAAGCTATTTTGAAATAAGATATTTCGAAATAACGCTGTAGTGTAGATATACCCTTAGGGATTTCTCTTGCATAGAGATACTCTTGTAGAGAGAATTAGCAGGCACCCTTCTCACAGATCCTATTCTTGGGAACATGGCTGACAAAAAAGAGTTATGGCAGGAGCATTCTTGTGCACTAACAATCCTCAGCTGCCAGAATCTCCTTCGAGGAGCCTGTGCATTAAGTGCAGTTTAGAGCCTCTCTGAAGCACCACTAATTAGCTTCTTGGCACTGGATTTGTGCCAGGGAGCTTGAGGATCAGGGAATTGCAAAGAAGGCTTACACCTACCTTTCAAACACTCCCCATCAAGCTTCATCAGGCACCTGAGGCACCTGTCCTCTGCAATGTGTAAACTGCTTAATCCAGAAAATTCTTATGCCGGTTTCCCTGTAACTGTGTGACATTCAGACACAGCGGGTATGTCTAAACTACCCCGCTAGTTCGAACTAGCGGGGTAGTGTAGACATACCCAGGCTTGTTTTGCTATTTATTTGTATGCTTCAGAGTTGAATGTTCTTGTCTGTTTTCCTATATAAGGAATTATCACGTCTGGAACGAGGCATGGATGGCCAGACCTGATCTTCCAGTTGGTTTTGGAGGATGGCAAGTCGTAGACAGTACTCCTCAAGAAAACAGTGATGGTAACCCTGCATGCAATTTTTGTGATCAATCTTCATTGCAGTCTTTTCCTTTTTTGATTACAAATGCCAGAGTACCAGAACAAGTCCTGTGGCAACATTTGGTTCAAAATAAGCACTTCTAGCCTCCATATAGGGTTTTTTCTAAGCCACTTTGAGCTGAAGACTAGAGTAGAATTGTGGGGAGTCCATTGCACAAGGATGGGACGTACAGTGTTCAGAGAACTTGCACAGGGGTCATGCATAGGAAGGGCAAGGTGTGGTGAGACTAGTGGATCTGTCTCCACACAAATCCACTAGTTTGAATGTCTGCATACAAGGCCCATGCAGCCTATTTTAGTCCTTAGACTGAGGTACGTGGCTATGGAGAGGACTTGGAGATGAGTTTCTCATTTCCCACAAGAAATATAAAAGAACCAGTTAACTCAGCAGGCATAGAATTTGGCCAATGGAAAACAAGACACTCTGTGCTACAATTCAGCCATTCTTGTTGGGTTAGGCACGGCAGTATGCACTTATATAGTATTATGTGTTAAAGATCCACATTCATATTCTGCAATACCAAAGGTTTTGACGTGCCCCATCTATAACCTTGGCTTCTGTTCTGTTAGGGCAGTGGTGCACAACCTTTTTCCTGGTGCAATCCATGGGTTGCACATTGCTGTGTTAGGGGGTGCTACTTATTGTTTCCTATTGAAAGCTGGCTCAAAGAAAAAATTCTGTGCAACTGAGAGGAAGGATAGGAATTTTTCAGTGGAAATTACTTAGAAAAATTGCAGATGAGGCATGAAGAACTTTGATAAAATCACAAACTTTATTTAATTAGATTTCGAAAGTGCCCTCCCCAATAGGTGTTGCTCATACTTTTGGATACTGATGGTTATAATCTGAGGGCACATCTAAATTACGGGGGGGGGGGGGGAGAGAGGAGAGAGGGTTCGAAAAAGGATCTTTCAAAAATGAAAGTAGTCTGGATGCATTTTTGGAGGGGGAAAAAACCCTTTTTCGAAAAAAACGCGTAAGCCTCCTTTTTTAAGGAAGAGCGGTTTTTTTTGGAAAAGGGTTTTTTTCCCGAAAAAAACACGTCCAGACTACTTCCACTTTCAAAAGATCCTGTGGAATTTCATATCCTCTTTCGAAAATTCTACGTAGTCTAGACATAGCCATACACTTATTTACCCCTCCTACAGTAAAGGAACAGCTCTCTCCCTTCAGCCTCAACAAGAAGGATCAGTGATAGTGACAAAGGTTGGGGGAGAGACTGTGGGTTTTTCCACAGCATGGCCATCTAGAAGTTAAAGTGGTCCCGGGGAAAAATGGAGAAGACATGGGATGCCTGACTTCCACAAACCCTGTGACCAGCTTGCAAGCTGACTGTGGCAGGAAAGGGCACCTACTCCAAAGATCACTGAAGCCAATCAATGGACTCTAGTTGCCTCCACTGGAGTTTGGATCCAGTTCAGGAGCATTACATGTATTTGTGATAACAGACATGCCCTATGGAAGAGGGAAAGGGGATGTATTGGTTTTAAACCATATATCTGGGGTGTATATAGCATATTGGCCATCATGCTAATTTCCCTCCTTAGACTGCATTCTCTAGATAGTAGAGAAAAAATGAAACCCCACCACTGTTACATTTCCTAATTTCCTCTTCACTCAGTTCAAACATTATCCTTAAGACAGCTGCAATCCGATGTTTCCTAGGTTCACACTCTGAGCTCCTCCGAGCTTGTCATTCAGTAAGAGTTGATTTGAGTTAAAGCTGACACTTCCAGCACTTGAGGCTTATGCTAAACAGTGAAGCAAAGCTTGTGTCAACTGTTAGATAGCTTCAGGCTTAGGACTGGACGGTTCACTGAGTTGGTAATAGAACATGGAGCCTTTAGCTTCCAGGTCAACTCTGGCGGTAAGTTATTACCAATAGGTGGCTCTTCGGTGGTCTACAGCGTGTGAAATGAGTTGATGCTGTCAGTCCAGTTCTTAGCAGACAAGCCTCCGTGTCTGGCATCGACAATCCCAGCAGAGAAGAAAGGAATGAATGACCTCTGAAGTAGTATGTAGGGCTAAGGATTGAGGCACAATATGGAAAACATGGAGCAACATGTCAGTGCTTTATCAGGGACTAAACAGTAGGCAAAGGGTCGGCTGAATCACTTAGTTACTCCAATTTTGCACAGGTGTAACTCCACTGGAATCATGCCAAATAGGGACTGAGTTCTGTCCATTCATCACCTTTCATTAACCTTCCCCAATCACTTTTAAAAGGTAGATGAAAATGTCAACCAGTTTCAACTAAGAGCCAGTGCCATGAGCTTACCTTAGTTGAATTTAGCACGTGCATGCACATGTATGCGCACATGTGAGCAAGCTAAGGTTAAAACATCAAAAAGTAGAGCAGGGAAATATTGGGGGGAGGGAGCAAAATATGGCTCGAGTCCCATTAATGGCACTGTAAAAGCTTTTTTAAAAAAAAGAAAAAACAGGTGCAGATACTGACAGCCTAATGATGATGCTCTTACCACCCAGAGTAATAGTTCACTCTTCAAATAGTCTTACTGCAGTCAGAGTTTGTAAGTGCAGAACCAGGCCTTGAAAGGAATGGAAGCAAAGTCTCCAGTTTCATCATTGATCAGTTTTGTTGCTACCTCATACACCTAGCACATAAATCAAAATGTACGTTCAGTGCTGTGCATGTATCAGGTGTAATATGCTATATTTGCAGTTCAGATACCATTGGAATATTATGCCGGCAGTTAAAGAGAGAGGTTCTACCTGATGCCATAAGCCCATCTTTCTATTTCTTGTATTATTTTAAGCTAATGGTTTGAGCTAGTTGGTTTTTCCCAATCTAGCACATTCCAGATATCAACTTTAACTAAAAATAAAGAGAACTAATTCAACCTTTTATTTCTCTTCCCCCTCTACTTTCTATTTAGGTATGTACAGATGTGGCCCTGCCTCAGTTCAAGCTGTTAAACATGGTCATGTCTGCTTCCCATTTGATGCTCCTTTTGTTTATGCAGAGGTATGTACCTGAAAAAAACAGATTTTAGGGTACATCTAAACTACGGGGGGGGGGAGCGGTTTCGAAGGAGGAATTTGCATATCTTCATCCAATCTCACTTTCAAAAGAGGATCTTTGGAAAGTGAAAGTGGTCTGGACATGGGTTTTTTGGGGGAAAAAAACCCTTTTTTGAAAAAAATGCGTAAACCTCATTTTTTAAGGAAGAGCGGTTTTTGAATATCCTCTTTCGAAAAGAGAACGTATTGTAGACATAGCCTTAGAGTGATTCAAATGGAACAGTAAGGGTGCATCTATGCTGCACCCGTGGCTCGAAATAAGCAACTCAATTTGAGCCATGCAAATTACATAGCTTATTTTAAGTTAATTTTAAAATAGAGGGCTATTCCAAAACGCCCCTTAGTCCTCGTGGTGTGAGGTTTACAGGGATGTCGGAATAGCAAGCCTATCATATTTCAAAATAACGGGCTTGCTCAAAAGATGCAGAATATACCAGAAATATCCCAAAATAGCTCCCCAGTGTAGACGTAGCCTGTCAGTCTCTAGGTATAATACATGAACTGCACTGTTATTTTCCATGTAAAATATTTACATCAGTAGGTTTGATATGGCACTTGTGAATTACAAAATTCACCAATCACTGCTAGCTGAAGTAGTAAGCAGAAGAAGCTTTTCCAATTGAAATGAAACCACAGTTACCAGAGCATCAGAGGATGTTACCCTCTGCTTTCCCTAACACTGTCTGCACTAGTCCCTGCCTCTCATTAAGGGCTGTAACAGCAGGCAGGCTCTGGAACAACTGTTGGTGGTGTTGTATGCTCTTTAGGTCAGGGCATGTGGCATATTGTGGAACTGTACTAGAATGCAAAGCAATTGTGGTACTGCTGGGATGATATGGCGCCCCTCAACTCAGGACAACATCTCTATAGGCATCATAGAGATCAGGCTTGCTGCCAGTATTTCTCACTCTTCTGAAATGTGTTATTAAACAGCTATTGACGATGAAAAAAAGATACAGTGGGCCAGATTCTTTGCAGGTGAAAATTGTTTCCAATTATATATGGCACTATGCTGATTTTCACCAGCTGATGGCTAATCTTAAGTATCGCTAAATTATCATTCACAAAAACCCTTTTTTTGGAAGTGTTTTGGGCCCCAGTTCAGCTGGGTGTTTTAAATATGTGCTTAATGTTAGACATGTATCTCGACCTATTGAAACCAGTAGGACTTGACGATTGTGCCATCCAGTCAAGGGGAATACACATTGGTTTTCAACCCAACAGATGACATAATGCTTTGTGGCTTAATTTTATAGGTGAACAGTGATATTGTTTACTCAAAAGCAATGAAAGATGGGACTAGAGTGATCGAACACATCGATAAGACCCACATTGGGAAATTAATCCTGACCAAGGAAATTGGCAGTGATGGGACCAAGGACATTACTGAACAGTACAAATTCCAGGAAGGTAATTTACTGCATATGGCAAAATAAAGTGTTGTAGACACTGATATAGATTTTTCTTAAATAGGTCTCCTGTCATTGCTATATAAATTGCTAGCAAGGCATGTTCTCATGCAGCTTTCCCCAAGTGTGGTGGAAAATTTTGTGCATCTTAATTCCACCTAAGAAACATTAAAAATCCTTTTGTAAGAACATCTGCCTGGACTCTCGCCCAAAGCCACCTTGGACAGGAGTTGTTATATCTGAAAACATAGGGTATCTATTGATGGACTTACTTAATTCAAAAGGAATTTGTGCTTTTAGTAAGGGTAAGTAATACTTTGTGCAAAACTGTGCATATTGGGTATTCACATGTCTTCAACATGAAGGCCAAACATTCAGCTAGAGTAAACTGGCCTGGCTCCACTAATGCCAACAGAGCTGCACTGATTTGTGCCACCTTGATCTGGCCTGGGTCATTAAGCCCAATACATTCAGAGAGTGTGAGGAGCTCTTTATACTGAACCCTACCATATGAAGTTTCACCATTCTGAGGTATGCACGTCAATTCAGTCATGCCAGAGCATGTCTGTACCACTTAAAAATTCCATACCTTTGTCCCATAAGTGACAAATATGTGGTGTTCCCAATAACAACATAGGTTCCTTAGTTATCCCTTACACTGAATACAACCCTCCCAGCTTGGGCCTAACATTATCTGAACCATTTAGGAGTGTGCTGAAAGATCAGACCAGTTCATAAAAATATTTGTTCCATGAAGAATTATAGTCACGTTTTCCAAAAATGCAATTAGCACTCTTACATCAGCTGAAAAGATTTGCTGCACTTTCTATCCTGCTTACTGTTATCAAGAGGTTAGCTTCTAAACAGGACTCTGGAATGGTAACATTTTGAGGAATGTCTTACTGTGGGAGAGGAGAAAGGCATCTTTCTTGCATGCCTGCTGTTCAGCTCTGATATGTTTTCTCCCTCTCCCCCCAGGTACTGCCATGTTCCTGTTAATTTATGACATGATACAAACTATATGAATGTGGTGTAAATTAGACATTAAATTGTTTAGGGTAGGGAGTGTCTCTTCTTGTGTGTTTTATAAAATGGCTATCACAGTGGAGGCCTGATTGGAACCTTTGGGCACTATTACAAGACAGATAACTACTAATGTCTCTTATAACAGATTACTAGCAAACCTACACATTCATGCTTCATGAATTATTGTGCAGATGACCTCATGATACCCAGCTGAACTCCTACACAATCCAAGTGCCAGACCCTTAGTCGGATTCCACTGTCTACAGTTAAAAATAAATTTAAAAAATACACCCCATGAATATGGACAATGTGTGTGTCTGGAAGAGGAGATTTTACAAGTTTTTCATCATCCACTCCAGAAGTGTGACAGTATGACTACTCCTTAAAAGTAGTGGTGTCAGCCTGCTCCAGTTCACATGGCGTAGCCCTTTAAAATTTTGGGAGGTGCTGAAGTATGCAAAGACCTAGGAAATAAGAAGTGTTGGTGGAGAGAAAGCAGTCCCACAAATAAGTAACATTTGGGAGAAAGTTAGTTACTGTTTCTTTAAGAGCCTGCAAACAGGAATTGTTCAAGAGTGGGCGAGGCAAGGTTCCCCTCTTACTCAACCAACTGTGGTGAGCTGGGAAAAGGGGATTAGCTAAATTTCCTCATCCGCTACAGAAGGTCTAACATAAATTGGATGACAGTAATTGCTTCTGGGCTTCCTCCATGCCAAATACAGTGTCTTGGTAATAACTTTTTTTTTTAAACCGAAAAGGGACAAGGATCCCATAGCCTTACCTTCCTCATACTAATGTTTCCACTGCTAAAAAATAACTCCTCAGCAGTGTGACACATATCTAACATCAGATATTCTCAAAAGCAGATAGTGTTCTTCCATCCTTCTACTAATTTACTTTAGTGACACTTTCCCATTCATTTGTAATATTAGGGAAGCAGAGAAGGAGCAAAGTAACATTTTAATCCCAAATAAGCTGTTTTGTCCTGTACTGCATGGTTTGGAGTACAGGGTTTTTGCTTTCTAAGTCCCACTGGCCAATTGAGTTTAGGTCGATAATGAACCATAGCAATTATCTGACTATTGCTTCAAGTATTCACTACTTATTCTTTCTAGTCACACAGTGGGATTGGTGACCAAGGTGACACGGTAGCATTTCAGCTCCATGACTGGATGATTCCCAAATCCACAAGATATCAGGATGGCTCAATGAACACTTCAGCCCAAATATTAAGCAAATCCATACGTGCATGATGGTTCAGAACATCCTGTCTTTCTGTGACAAAAAATTCACATACAACAAATAAGGCAAATATAATTAAACATTTGCAAGTGATTTTTTTCTTTGTTTTTGTTTGCTATATTTGCTAGTCTCTGACCGGTACTATAGTTGGAAGTCTCGGCAAAGGGTCCAAGAACAGAATGGATATGAACACTGACTCCCTGTTCCATATAAATATGGTCTTGTTACTACGGCTTTGAGGCACATTAGCTGGTCAGTTTGGTGAGGAAGCATGTACCACCCTGCCACTGTTCAAATTGTCCTCTACCTTCCTTCGAGTGTCCGGAAATTTAAGGGGCACATCGTTAAGCTAAAGAGGAGTCTCTTTATTCGCTAATGAGCATTAGATCTGGCCCATCAGCTGGTAACTTTCATAAGCACCATATTTAAAAAGAAAAATCATTTCAAAATATTAATAAGGGATTTTTTTTAGGTATTTGTTACAGCCATGTAGAAAACACCATTCTGGACCCTGGAACAGTGGCATCATTATGAACCTAGCAATTAGGCTCTGTTTCAGTTTTTTTAACAAAATTTCCATCTTGCCCTAGGCACAGAAGAAGAGAGACTGGCCCTTGAGACAGCTCTGATGTATGGCATTAAAAAGGAGGCTACCCCGGATACTGTGCTGCAGATAGGGACTGATGTCGACATGGACTTTCAAGTAGAAAATACAACACTTGGCAGTGACATCAAAGTCACTGTAACTTTCAGAAACAACAGCCACAACCGTTACACTGCAACCGCCTATCTATCTGGCAGTATTGTATTTTATACAGGTGTCTTGAAGAATGAATTCAAGAGCCATATTTTTGATGTGACACTGGAACCCAGGACATGTAAGATATGGAAAAAATTTTAAGTCTCAGCTTTTTGCTTGTTTTCTTATCTGTGTGTGTGCTACACCAGCAAAACTCTTTCCAGAGATGGGACCAAATTACATAGCCTTTGAGAGGGCCCTGGAATGAGAGTCAGAAAATCTGGAATCTATTCCTTTCTCTGCCCAGACGCATATGTGAAATGGGGATGATAATGCTTAGCTACATTCAGTGTGCTAAGAGCTTTACAGATTAAAAACGCTAAATTGTTTAATAAGTGATAAGGTTGGTGGTTGTTTAAGGAGAGAGAGACTGGGTCCGGGTGGTAAGCTGTAAAATGTCACTTTCACATCTTTGACCATCTTGTAGCTCTCCAGCTAGAGGTTACGATGACAAAATAAAAGCAAAAGATTGCCCATGTCCGGGAGAGCCCTACAAGACAGGAGAATAGAGTGGCATTGGGTGCACATTTCACACAAGAGTCATTCTGCAGTTATTATGTAGAATGTTTCGGGACAGGCTTCGGGAATACAGTGTTAAGTGCATATTTATGGCAATCTAAAAAGGAACAGAATACATCCCTGGCTAATGTGTGCTTCTGGCCATAGCATATGTGCCAGCTAGCTGAGGGCACATTCCCTATCTGAGATACCATGCACCCTATGGGGCATGCTATGCTTGTGGTACCCCATTATTGCCCTCTCTGGACTGCTAGGAAGAGATCTTGTCCTGTTTTTTGCATGGTATAAAAAGTTTCCTACCATCCATTCAGCACATCTTAGGGCAAGATTTTCCCCAATGACTGACTGAGTATAAATCTTCATATGGAGTTTGTAAATCCCCATAAACAAGTAGTCTAACTAGTGAAAAATTAGAGATGGACCCCAATGAAAACTTTAGCTCCAATCTCTCCAATCCAATGAGGAGCCAACAGCTGTTGGTTGGTTGGAACTCATCTGATTCATTTGTGGGTACTCAGTAACTGTTAAAGTACTTTCTCTCTGCTGCAGCGAGTTATTCCAACTGGTTTTAGTATAACATGCAATTTTTAAGTGCTTTGAATCAATTACTAAGTATCAGCTGTAAAATTATGTCAAAGTTTAAGAAAAAACATGGCTAACCATTAAAGTAAATCAATTTCAACTCTGGGCTAAATTCTCATTCACAATCCCATTGCACCCCTATATAGAATATGCAAATACCTCAACACTCCATCTGTTTTCCAAGCTAAACTCCATAGGTCAGATTCGGCCATGTACTGAGGTTCCATGCAAGACACTATGACTCCACTTAACAAAGTGTTTAAATGATGTGGTGGTGCTTGTTTGACTCCTCTGCACTAAGGTGCATTCACTAATATAAATAGACAGACCCAGTGCTCATTTTTGCTCAGCTGTGGACATGGTACATAAAGCTGCTATGAAATGTTTTAATAAATTCCAAATTCTAGTGACTCATAAATGAATATAGACTGGGCCTTTATCTAGAATAAGACCGCATACCAGAGGCAATCACTAGGGTTGCTAACAGTCCCTTATTATAATGAACATACCTTATGTTTCTATCTTTGAGCAACAAGAACAGAAGTTGCTGAGTGCTTCAAAAAGGCAGCAAGAAATAGTCCTGGCAAATATAGATGAATACTGCTGTTGATTATTACTACCACCACCAATGATTGTTATTATTATTATTGTTGTTATTATTATGTCAGGAGGAGGAGGGCTAAGGAAGGGGGTGCTAAGAAAACAGTCCCTTAGTTTGAAATACCATGTTGCTAACGCTTGCCATTGCCTTAACATATTTTGAATCTGAGCAGAATTTGTAGGTTTAGTGACATAGCAAGAAATAAGTGTGTGTGTGTGTGTGTGTGTGTGTGTGTGTGTGTGTGTGTGTGTGTGTGTGTGTGTGTATTTTGAAGGTAATAGAATATTACTACATGATCAAAATGCGTCAGAGGCATTCTTTCTAGATACATTGTTGAAAGGAACAAAATAAGTTTTCAAACCGAAACTGGGTGCGTGATTTTCATAATAAAGATTAAAGGAACTGAGTGGGTTGAAAACATCTTTGAGGATCTGAATAGCTTAAACCTGCCAGTGCCTTCAAAGGTGCTATAGCTTCCACTCAGTTATATTTAGCTTTCTCTATTTTTTTGAAAGCTGCTCTAGGCAGCTCAGTTTTGTGTCTCCCTTGGCTTTCCCAGGGACAGTATGTTGCATTGGCATCTTACCAGCGTATCCACTGCAGAAATGGGAATCTATTATTCTTTTTCCTCAGAGATTAAAATGTTTCTCTCTTTTTTACGTTGTAAAATAAATTTCATGTATAGTGCAACAAATAGTTTTTGCATCAATTAAATAACTCCTGGTCTTGGTTATAATTACAGATTTGAGATATGATGGGAAATTCCTTCACAGGAGATGGGACCACCTCCAATAAATTCAAGGTTGGCCTGGTAAATCTAGTTCAGGTGGTCATCATGGGAATAGCTTTGAAACCCAATTTTGAGATATGATGGGAAATTCCTTCACAGGAGATGGGACCACCTCCAATAAATTCAAGGTTGGCCTGGTAAATCTAGTTCAGGTGGTCATCATGGGAATAGCTTTGAAACCCATTTTGATGTAGGTGGATCAAGAGTGGAAAGATGGGACTGTGATTTACTCAGTTTGAGTTCAATTTCACAGCTGATTGTATAGGGCCAAACGCACAGAGGGCTGGCATGACTCTGAGTTTCCTACTTTTACTAATGTTGAAGAAACTAGACTGGTATTTGTCCAAGCAAGGAATCAAGCCACAGACTGTGACTGATCACCCAGGTGATCTATGTGAATTATAACACCGGTGTTGGACAAGTTGTTGTTCAATACAGTTACAATGAATGATTCCCTGCAGCTCGACATTCCATCCAAAGGAGTTGCTCCTTTTCAGTAATTCTCAGCCAGGACTAGAGTGAAAGCTTGCAAGGGAGAGGGGTAATGCTGAATGAATCCCTCTGTGTTTTGCTGCATGTAGTGTTGATTGTAGGTCAGCCACTGGAATCAGCAAACAGCCTTGCACTGAGGAACAGGAAACAGTGCCAGAAGCGCTGGCTGCATTCGCATCTCCATTTGGTGGCTGTTATCATCTGCATGGGTACCCCCTCCAAACCAACAAAAATATGTGGAAGGGGTATAAGAATGAAGGGGAGAAGTAAATCTTTGAGAGGGAGATTCTCCAGAGGCACTTCAGCCTCCCATTAAAAGCCTGTGGGAGTTATTTATTACTACTTGTTTATATTATGGTAATGCCTAGGAACTCTTGTCAAGGATCAGGGCGCCAGTAGGCTGAGCATTGGGCAGATACATAACAAAGAAGACAGTCCCTGCCCCAAATAACTCAGTCTTAAATGACATGTGGTGCACCAAATAGGGACAAAAACAGACAGAAGTGGGAAAGGAAGGTAATACACAATGACTGCTTCAGCAGAAAATGAGGGGTTGCAGCTTTTGTCTGACTACCTAACTCCCATTTGAGTCTTTGACAGTTTCTTCAGTGGGGGGTGAAGAGGGAATCTGTTCTGTGCCTGCAGGGCATCAGCAGGACTGAAAGTAATAACACATAACTACACCGTTTTCAAACTTCTGCTTTATTGTGTGTGGGTTTTTTTTGTTCTCCCATCAGCTAAAATTTCTGAGGTCTTAATCAAATCGAGGGAGTACATGAGTCAGCTGCTGGAACAGGCCTCTTTGCATTTCTTCGTCACAGCACGTCTCAATGAAACAAAAAAGATCCTGGCCAAGCAGAAGACCTCTGTGCTGCAAATCCCCAAGCTTCACATCAAGGTCAGTTTCAAGAATTCAGCAAAGGAAACGAGAAACTATCCTGAGTTCAAGATATGTTCTGCATCACTGTCACACTGATCTCTACAGGTTGGGCCAGCGCTTAGGTTGCTAATGTGGGGGGTCTTTTTTCAAACAAATCTAAAAGCTAATATGTTATAAAAAACTTAAAACAGAGTCATACAGACAGACAAAGTAGAGTTGATAGCATCACCTCTAATTCGGTTACCTCCTGCATCCCACTTGGACCCTGTTTTTAGTTGTGAGAACTTTGCCACATTTTAATGTTTTGTCTGGCTCCCCCCACCTTCAGTTCCTCATCGCTGCCAGTGATAGCCCTGGAACTGTGCTGCTGCAGCTAACGCTGCTGTTTTCACTCATTGGACTCTTTATATGTTCTATTGTAGATAGCTCCCCGTTAATTGTAGTTACCCTATGGCCTTGTCTACACTTAGCAAAACATTGGCTCGACAGAGATCGATCCCACAGGGGACGATTTAGTGGAACTAGTGAAGACCCTCTAAATCAAACATTGAGCATGCGCTCATCGTCTCTGGTACTCCACCAGATTAAGAAGCATAAGGGGAGTCACCGTGGTAAGTTGATCTATGATGCCTCAGCTCCAGTTATGCTATTCATGTAGCTGGAGTTGTGTACCTTAGTTCAACATTGCCCCCTAGTGCAGACCTGGCCCTAGTTAAATACTTGTTATGTTCTATTTGGGACTTTGCCTCAGGACAGGGCATGTCCGATTGCTAGCAGTATGCTCACTGTAAAAGGCCCAGGCCAATTAGCAAGCCACACATTTGTTGTTTACAGTGCTTGGGTGAAGGTTAGTGATAAGTAAACTATTTGCAGGTCCTTCAGGTCCAGGACAAAAAAAGAGCAGGAAATTCACTTAAAACCACTCCTTATAGAGTCTGCCCTTACACTGATGCTGGAGCAGTGCTCTGGTATGGCGGTGAACACTGTAATTTTGGTGCACAGCGCTCCACCTTTACCATCCACTAGCCAGCACCAGTTCCCTTCCATGGTACCACTAAAAACCTCGGGCAAAACCATCATGTCCAAAGGGTAGAGGCTCAAGACTTGGCTCATGGCAATGGGATTCAGGCCTGTAGAAGTACACAGCCCCAGCACGAGTACTACAAGCAATGCAGTGATTCCATATGGCCTCAGCATCACTCCAGGAATAGGTCAATGAGCTGTGGATACCATGCTCCCAATCAACAGCCATCGGTTTCCCCCCCCCCCCCACTCCCACAGGCCATCCTCCCATCATACCTATTGTACCTCCCCATCCCACTCTATCCCAGTGCTTGTCATTGAGCACCCCCGTCGGTCACTGACACCCTGTCCAGGCACTCCTCAAGCTCACCCATGTCCACTTCAGGAGCAGTCACCACCAGCAGGAGCAAAGCCAGTCCCCTCTGGGTCACACAGGAGCAACCACTCAGCGCAAAATCACTTACCTGCCAGTCAGGCTCCATCAGCGCTGGTGAAGCCTGCACCATCAGCACTGCAACCTGGCCCATGGCCTCAGACACAATGGCCAACACTATGGTACCCCTGGACATTCACGAGGGTTTACCCAGCCCCACTCATGTGGCCTGCTCAATGTCCAGGGCATCAGAGACACAGTCATACTCTCTCTCCTGCCCCCTCCATTTCTGGAGGCCTCATCAGTGGGTATTCCTCAGGGGCAGGAGGTAGTGGATAAGCAGGTCACCGCACCACCAAGTTCCGGCCCACTAGCTCTGGCATCCTCTTCGTTGTCTCTGGATAGTGATGGCTGCCCGCTTGAACCTCCAGGCAGAAGAGCTGGAGGAACCCACTGACTCCCTCTTTGATGTCCTTTGCTCAGTAGCCCAACCCTTGCATGATGGAGTCACAAAGTTCACAAATGCCCTCTAGCAACCTCCATCTTCTCTGCCTCCTATCTCGAAGAGGGTGGAGCACAAGTACTTCATCCTCTATAAGGGCATGAGTATCTGTAAACCCACCCTGCCCCTAATTCCCTGGTGGTAGAAACTACCGGGAATGACAGAGTCAACCAAGTGCTACCCCCAGAAAATAGAGACTTGAGGAGAGTCACTTGTTTGTGCGCCAGGTTTATTCATCCTCTAATTTGCAGTTACAGGTGACCAACCATCATATCCCCCAGGCCGCTATGATGTTAGTACATGGTAGGCCATCTCCAAGTTTGAGTCTGCCCTTCCTGAGTCTTTGAGGAAGTTGTTCCAAGCGATCTTGGATCAGAGTTCCACAGCGGACAGGGCAGCGTTCCAGTTGGTGTCGGATGCAGCAGATACTGCTGCCTCAATATTCTATATCAACAGGCAAGGAGAAGCTTGATCCTCCACTCTGTGCCAGGATGTGCTCCATCTCTGGGACTTCTGTATTGGCCATGGAACCTATCTTGAAGCAGGTCATCTCCCTGGGACCAAGAACACACTGGCAGATCATCTGAGTAGGGGCTTCTCCACTCACCGCCAGCAGTCGCTCCACCCAGAAGTGGCTGGTGCAATCCCCCCTAGTGGACCTGTTGGTGGGAAACTCCCCTAGTGGACCTGTTCACCACCATACATGACAGGAAGTACCATCAATTCTGTTCCGAGCAGGGCTGGGACAAGGGATGCCTTCTTTGTCTCATGGGTAGGAGACCTCATGTAGGCCTTCCCTTTGATCCCTCTCATCATCCGGATCCTTACAAAGATTAAGTAGAACAAAGCTCAGGTTATAAAGGACCACTCCAGTATAAGCTATTGGTTGGGTAGGATGAGCAGCGAACAAGGAAATGATGGGGGCACAAGCAAAATAGGTCTGTATAACTATCCTTCTGAAGGTGACTAGATATAGAACAATCTTCCTGAGCCTGTAGACACAGACTGAAGCAATAGCTATCAACTGCTCCGTGTCATCTCACAGACAGGTCAGATCTGAAACGTAATGGAGGTTGCTCTAATGGCAGCATTGTTTAAAACTCAGCAATCTTTAACTAAGCATTTAAAAATTCTGAGCTCCTAAAATGACAGTGATATCCGTGTGAAACAGCAGACAAGTTGCAAAAAAGGTGAGAAAGTAGAACAGATACTGTAGTTTCAAAACACTGTGAAGTTTGCAGAAAAACTCTCATTCAATATGAAAGTGCCACTATGGTCTAATTAGAGGATGTAAATGATTATCAATATTGTCTGCAGACAGGGTTCTGTTTTACAGAACATCTCAGAGAAAACCAACAAGTCAAATTAACTTCACTCATCTTCAGTAGACAAATTTAAAAATATAAACTACTGTATCTTCAGTATTCAGACACAGCATCCTATGCAAAATCACCATGTTAATCTCCAAAATAGCTTATCCACTCTTCCTCTGTTGCAATGAAAGAATAATTAATGTAAGCAATAGGTCTCTCTCCCCATCCCAAAACATCTATTCTATAAACAGCAAAAGCTTAGGTGATTGGCAAAGGGTAAAAAACTGGGTTTGGTGTCCTATTTGCTGCTTTGTGATGTCCAAAGGGGGTCTGTTATTTTTCAGTGCATATAAAAGAGGTGAGAGGGGACTCTGTTTAACTTTAATTTTAGAAATGTGAGAAATACAAGCCTCAACTTCCCAAACTTTCTTGGGAAACTTCAATATGTGAATTGGGTGACTACTCAGTACATAAGTAAGGAGAAGAGGGGAAAACCCTATGTCCTGTGTCTTCATATATGCATTTTGATCTTTCACTGTCTGGCTAAAAGGTCATTGGAATTAATCAATTAATGGGGAAAGAATATCTCTTTCAAATTTAGGTCACAATAATAAGTGTGCTAACTTGAAATTCTACTTTCAGTTCCATCTGTGTAAACCCAAAATAATTCCACTCTTCTAAAGTTAACTCCCATGATCAAAAGCACTTAAGTAAATTAGGGTACGTCTAGACTACAGGCTTTTGTCGACAGAAGTTTTGTCGACAGTATCTGTCGACAAAACTTCTGTCAACAAAGAGCGTCTAGACACATTCAGTTCTGTCGACAAAGCAAGCTGCTTTGTCGACAAAACTCTGTAGTCTAGACACAACCCTACATGCAATAACACCTTCTGTCGACAGAACTCTGTCGACAAAAGGTGTTATGCCTCGTAAAATGAGGTTTACCAGCGTCTACAAAACTGCTGAGTTCTGTCGTTATGTCAACAGAACTCAACGGTAGTGTAGACGCAGGTATAGTTTTGTCGACAAAACTCTGTAGTCTAGACACACCCTTAGATACCCTACTGATTTCAATAGGAGTTCAGTGCCCAACCTATTTAGGTACTTTTGAAAATCCTAGTAGGTCCTTGCCTGCAACTTCTGACATTTTGCCCTCCAAGTGCCTTGTCCTGTACCACTGAAGTCAGTGGGGGGGTCGTAACTTTTACTATTTCAGTGTGGGAGGTTGATAAAGCCCTGAGTGAGGATACTAGCAATTGGCCCATAGCAATCATTAAACTGGTCAAAGTAAACTGGTTAAAAACAAGGTACTACTGGTACTAGTAGAACTGATCAGAAAAGAGATTTTTATTCCTAGTGAAAAACAGAGTTTGTCACCCTGACCCCTCCACAATTTTTTATTTTGGGGGACGGAGGTTGGGCAGAGTTTTTACTTTAATGGCTATTGTTTTCTTCATTAAAAAAAAAAATTTGCAGAAGGGGAGGGGGAGGGCCAAAACTCCTGAAAACTTTTCAGTACCACTGACATCAGTATGAAAAGGTAAGAGGTTGTTTTTGACTGGATTGTCACAAATGTGGCTATTCATGCCATTGTTGCACATCAGCCACGTAATGTTAGAAAGGGCAGTTCTCATCAATGTAAAAGTTTTCCTCCTTACTGCCTCTGTGCCGCATCTATTTTCTGTTCCTGTACCTGGGGTGTTTGAGGACAACCAAATAGAAAGTTTAGAGAGGGAGAGAACAGGCAAGCTGGAATTTCCTCCAGAGCATTAAAGATAAGTTGAAAAGAAGGGAAGCTGTGCACAAGACCTCCGAGGATCCTGAGTGACACAAACCAGCACTTGTAATTCTATGGTATGGAACAGGGGGAAATATTGTAGTAGTGCATTCTGGAGTGTCTAATCACCAGAGTGAGAAAAGGGACTAGATAAACAGTACTAGGAGCCACCAAGGAGCCGTTTCTTCTCAGGGAGCACCTTCCTTCGCCTGAGAACACCTCCTACGCCAGGAGCTAGGGACAGAAAGAGAAAGTGGGCTTGGAGGAGCTCCATTTCCCCAACTCTACATTTATGGTGAATGCCTCAGGAAAATGCCAGCTTTGTTGCTCCTTTGTGCTGCTCAGACCCAAGAATTAAGGTCACCAACTTTCTACTTTCATGGTGCCGAATACCCTTGCCCTATCCCCTGCCCCACTCCTCCTCCAAGGCCCTAACCTCTGCTAACTCCATCTCCCCCACCGTCTGTCACTTGCATTCCCCACTCTCACTCACATTTTTCACTGGGCTGGCTCAGGGGCTAGGAGTTCAGGAGGGGGTGAGGGCTCCAGTGTGGAGTGTCAGGCTCTGGATGGGGCCAGAAATGAGGCATTCAGGGTATAGAAGGGGGCTATGGGCAGGGAGGATGAAGCTGAGACCTTGGGACAGGGCTCCAAGCTGATGCCAGGGGTGTGAGGGAGTATAGGCTTTGGGCTGGAGTGGTAGGCTCTGGGGTGAGGCAAGAAATGAGTGGTTTAGGGTGCAGGAGGGGATTTTGGCTGGGAGGGTGCAGATTTTGGCATGGAGCTAAGGATGAGAAGTTTGGGTGTAGAACGGTGCTTTGGGCTGAAACAGAACAGTTTCAGGGGTACAGTCTCCGGGTGACACTTATCTAAAGGAGCTCCCAGAAACAACAGCATGTTCCCCTTCTGATTCCTATTCAGAGGCACAACCATGCAGCTTTGCATGCTGCCCTGTGCACGTGCACCACCCCTGCAGATCCCATTGGCTGCAGTTCCCAGCCAATGGGAGCTACAGAGCTAAAACTTGCGGTGGGTGCAGCATACAGAGGCCCCCTGGCTGCCCCTATGTTCAGGAACTGGAGGAGGCACATGCTGATGCATCTGGGAGTTGCTCAGGTGGCAGGCAGGGAGACTGCCTTAATCCCGCTGCACCGCCAACTGGGGTTTTAATGGCACTGTTGACAGTGCTGAGTGGAGCCACCTGGGTCCCTTTCAATTGGGCATTCCAGTCGAAAACCAGACACATGGCATCTCTACCAAAACTGGGCCTAATGAATGTAAGCCCCCTTTTCTAGATCCAAGTTCCATCCTCCCCTTTACTAGCTGGTCTTGCAGCTACAAGTTTGCATATTCCTACAAAGCCTTCTACTCTTCCCTGCCCTCGGTCAAATTTTAAAAATGGAGGCCTTGTACCCATGCAAATCATGCTAGTGCTGTTACAAACAAGGGCATGTGCACTGCTTCAAGCATTGCCAGAAAAAACAGTTATATTGTTAAAAAACAAACAAGATCCCACTCTTCATTCTCTAGCATTCAAGAGCCCTAGGATTTGAGATGCTGAACACCCCCTCAAAGTGTTGTGCAGCCTCCCCTCTTACTGGAGTTAACGGAAAGTGGGGACACACTTTGTCACCCAAATATGATGTAATCAGCTATCCCCCTACCAGGGCAGAATTAAGTTGCTCCTCCGAAGTGACAAGGCAGAAAAGGCTGTTTCAGTCTGGAAGCCAGCAGGGACAGTGGTAGTGGGCATTGTGTCAGAAAAGCAATAGAATCAAATGAGCGCTTTGTGGTTTCTTTCTGCCCAGTAGCCTTAGTACAAAATCCTCTTTGTATTCCTAATATTCAAGGCCCCAACTTATCCATCATATATAAGAGAGTCTGTCTGTTATAGGGCTTTAATAGACCTGTATAGATTACTCCATTTTCACTGTACAGCAGATCCTTCTGTGGTTCTGTTATACTCACTGGCATGCATGTTATGAAATCTTCCCAGACAGATTGTGTGCAGAAATGAGGTGAAACTTCTCTCTCTCTCTCTCTCTCTCTTTGCCACAGCATGATTCTGTCTCCGAATACAGAACATTCACTGTGGGAAAATCCACATTTAAACCCATGGAAAAATTTCCTGGTGATTGTAGCCATTTCAATTTGGCTCCAAAAAAGAATGCATTGCTAGTTCCATACAGTGAATGGCCATGCCCTCCAGTTGCATCTAGGTATTTTAGTTAGCTTTGATTTGTAAGGACATGAGCACCAAGAAAAGAACCATGATTCCACAAGCAGTGGTTTGTTTGTTTGGTAGTTGTCTCTGTGCATGACCAAGTCCAAGAGACGAACACATCACTTCACTTGGCTTTTTTTCCACAAAAAGCCACCTGTGCAAACTCACACATTTTGTTAACTGAACATTTAATAATTGAGACTTTGCACTTTGATAATTTTCTGCTTCTGATCTACACCTTTGTCTTGTTTTTTAGGTTCCTGGAGAGAAGGTAGTTGGGAAGGAAATGTCTGTGATCACAGAATTCACCAACCCACTGAACCAAAAGCTTGAAAATGTCTGGGTACGTCTCGATGGACCTGGGCTACTGAAGGCAACCACAAAAATGTTCAGGTAGGGAAGAATGTGGAAATAATGGGATGTTCATTCACTTCTCCCATCTGAGATTTACATCAATAGGGATAGTTACTTTGTGCTATGTACTATAATTCAAGCACATGCTTCTGAGTCTGAGGATTTATAATGGCTGAAGGGGAAAGAACAGATGGAAGAGGTCAGGTTATCACTGTGCGGGTTACTAGAGGGTTTTTGGAGAAGTTGATGGTGTGGGCAATTGGCAATGCTATTCTTTTATTTGTATTAAGGAAATACCTAATGTGTCAAATTTTATCTCTGCTGCAACTGCTATTTGCCTACTACTCAAGGTTTGTGGTAAAATCGTAAATAAGACCCCCGTTTTTGAGGGGGCGGTCTGAAAAGGGATTCTAATCCCTGTTAACTCTGAGCAAGATTTTAAAAGATATTTAGAAACATAAAGATTCAGAGAGATGCTTTTGAAAATCCCTGTATGCATCTATGTGAATCTACTTTTTAAAATCTGTCTCTGTGGGTTAGATGCAGAAACAGCAGAGCAGCCTTGATGGGACCACTGTGTTTTGACTAGGAGAGTAAGTAACTGTGCCTCTACTGCATCCCTAAATAGGTCTGTTCTGAAATGCAGAAGCCTGATACAGAATGACCTCAAGTCTGAGAAACAGGAATGCAATGTGGTGTCGGCCAATTTTTTTATTTCATTACGGGTATGTCTACACTACAAAGTTAGTTCGAACTAACGGACGTTAGTTCGAACTAACTTTAATAGGTGCTACACTAGCGCTCCGCTAGTTCGAATTTGAATCGAACTAGCGGAGCGCTTAGTTCGAACTAGGTAAACCTCATTTTACGAGGACTAACGCCTAGTTCGAACTAGCTAGTTCGAACTAAGGGCTGTGTAGCCCTTTAGTTCGAACTAGTGGGAGGCTAGCCCTCCCCAGGTTTCCCTGGTGGCCACTCTGGCCAACACCAGGGAAACTCTATGCCCCCCTCCCGGCCCCGGACCCCTTAAAGGGGCACGGGCTGGCTACGGTGCCCGTGCCAGGTGCAAGCCTGCCAGCACCCAGCTAGCAGACCCTGCACCTGGCACGGCACAGAGCCACCCACCCGATGCCCCCCAGCCCACCCCCTCTTGCCGGGACCAGGCTGGCGGCTCCCGGGAGCTTGCCCTGGACCGCAAGAGGCGGGCACCTTCCTGGGCTAGTGCGGACATCGTGGACCTCGTCCACGATCTCCGCACTAGGCACAGGAAAGTGGCTGTCTAGGGCAGGAGAGCTGCCAGCCTGGCCACCCAGGACCAGGTGTGCATGAAAATCAAGGGGGTCCACTGAGACCCCCGACACTGAGCCCTGAGCTTACAATGGCCGTCCTGGGTCAGACCAAAGGTCCATCTAGCCCAGTAGCCTGTCTGCCGACAGCGGCCAACCCTAGGAACCCTGGAGGGGATGGACCGAAGACAGTGACCAAGCCATTTGTCTCGTGCCATCCCTCTCCAGCCTTCCACAAACTTTGGGCAGGGACACCACTCCTACCCTCTGGCTAATAGGACTCCATGGACCCAACCTCCATCACTTTATCTCACTTCCCTTTAAACTCTGTTCTAGTTGTAGCCTTCACAGCCTCCTGCAGCAAGGAGTTCCACAGGTTAACTATTTGCTTTGGGAAGAAGAACAACTTTCTCTTACTAGTTTCAAGCCTGCTACCCATTCCTTTCCTTTGGTGTCCTCTAGTCCTTCTTTATGGGAACTCAGGAAGAACTTTTCTGAATGCACCCTCTCCACCCAACCCCTGCTTTTAGAGACCTCTATCCTGTCCCCCCTCCATCTCCTCTTTTCTAAGCTGAACAGTCCCAGTCTCTGTAGCCTCTCTTCATCTGGGACCTGTTCCCAACCCCTGATCATGTTAGTTGCCCTCCCCTCTCCCAGCCTTTCTCTTCCCCTCTCCCACCTCCTTTTCCCAGTGTCCCCCAGTTTTTTTCAATAAAGACAGAGTCAATGTTGGAAGGAACGTTATCTTTATTTTGTACATCAATAAGAAGAGGGGCTAGGGAAGGGTAAGTGGAAGGAGGTGAGGGAGGAATGGGGTACGAGCCCCCGATGGGGAGGACTGGGCTGGCTCTGCGGGCTTCTGGGGGTGGAAGCTCTCCTGCAGCCCCCCAATTACTCCCTCTCCCCAGATGGCAGCCTGCGGCAAGTGCAGCCGGGCTGATGGCCGAGTGGTGTGATGTGCCCAGTGTGGGCACTCAGGGCACTCCAAGCCAGAACTTCTTTGCAAGCGGGGCACCCCTTAGAACTGTGTGTCCGGGGTGGGGGTCGGGACCCTTTAAGCGCAGCCCTCGGCTAGCCTGAGACAGCATCTCCATGCTCTAAGTCCTCCTTTTATGCCCTGCCGGCACTGCTTCCGGCCATCCTTAAGCCCTGTTCAGAGTCCACTCAATGTGGACTTACTAGTTCGAACTAGCAAAACGCTAGTTCGAACTAGTTTTTAGTTCTAGACGCGTTAGTTCGAACTAGCTTAGTTCGAATTAACTAATTCGAACTAAGTTAGTTCGAACTAGCGCTGTAGTGTAGACGTACCCTTAGAGAGAATCTCATCACTGGTGCAGCTGCTCCCAGACATTTTCCAGAGCTCACTTTACTTTTGAGAGTGATGTGCTATGTGTGCAAACAGTAGAACTGTGTGTGCATAAAAGATTTTTGAATGCATGTCTTATTTGCATGCAGAAGTTCTGTCTGCTGTTGGCATGAAGTGTTATGCACTCACATTTAGAAGCTGGATTGAGGCCCTGGCTCCTTTGAAAAATTGGCCCTAAATCAGCAGTAGCATAAATGTTAGCATATTTGCACATCAGGGGTCTGATTCTGCTCACACTTGGACCCATGTAAAAAAATGTTTGGAATAAGACCCTGGATTTGAATTGGGTAGAAATAGGTGTTAAAGGACATTGGACAATATGTAGCATGCACTAAAGTTAAGGTCGGTGGTGCTCAACCTTTTATTATTCACAACCCCCGGAGCTGGAAAAAATTTTTGTTGAGCAAAAAAAAAAAATAGCCAGGAACATTTGTTGTGGTCCCTTTAATTTAACGAGCTGGTCCACTCCCCTGCCACTCCCCTGCCGCTCCCACCACCACCACCCCATGTGTACGTTGGGCACTGAGCCAGGAAAATAATATGCCAGCTGGCCCAAATCAAAGCACTGTGACAACCCCCCCCCCCCCCATAAACATGGCCACGACTCTCTTGGGGGTCGCGACCCAGGGGTTGCATACCGCTGGTTTAGGACATGGCTGAATCTGATACTAGATCTTCCACATGTGCTATATCAGTTTTGAAAATGACCTTAATTATTAGGGAATCATGGCAGACCAGCCCTTGTTTTGCAGCCCTTTTTATTCTAAAAACTCTTGATTACTGCTGTCCCCTTCAAGAAAGTCAAAGCAGTCAGGTTCATCTAAAGAAAGGGAATTGCCAGGAAATAAGATCAATCCAGTGGAGACTTATGCTTTCTTCAAGCCACAGCTTCCCTCACCGCCCTCCCCCTCCCCTTTAAGATCATGTCTTAGGACTTATCTAAAAATGGGAAATGATTGGCGGTCTTTTGCAGATTTCATTTTAACTTTCCTCCAGTGGATAAAGTCTGCAGGTTGCACATACACTGGGGACAAGCCATGGATAGCTGTAGTTTATTTAAATAATAATCCCATTTACCTCTATGTATTCAAGGTGATGAATGGTGGCAGTGTGCTGATGGCTCAGCACATTATTTAGAATCATTCATCACCAAGTTTGCTCCCAAGCAAATATAATTAGGGCAGTTTGACTTCATTTGCCAAAACAAAAACAAAAATCGGTTTGTTTTCTGGGTGGTTTTTTTTTTGCATCTCTATCAATCACTGGACCATCTCACCTTGGAGGTGTTCCCGTTGGTCTCTTATAATTAGTTATTATTGTGGGGGAGAAGGAGGTTCTGAGGAGGAGAAGAATTTAGAAATGTCTATAAATGCTCTTTTATTTTATAGTACTGACATATCTATGGCTTGCAATGACAGGCAGTGTGGTCCAATGGATAAAGCATTGGGTCAGGAGTCAGGAGACAAGGCTGTTTTTCCTGCCCCTGTCCCTTTACTTAGACAAATCACATAGGGCTATAAATAGCAACGGACCTGAGTAGGGAAAGGAGCATGATTTGTGCAAAGGCCTTAGACAGCTACAGCCCCTGTAGCTGGGAGTATTGCCTTTGTACATCTCAAAGCAGACACACAATTAATTGCATTATTAAAATGATTTAGAACTATCCCATAGCCAGTCCCTTCTTCATGTCACTTTATCTTTTTCCAAAAGTCTGAGCTTGAATTACAGATGAGGGAAGCAACGAAGGATGATTTAATGCATAGGACAGTAGACTGGGACATGAGAGATGGGTATCCTATTCTTAATTTAGCTTCTTTGTGGTCCTTGGACCGGTAGTCATTGAACCTACCATGCTCCAGCTCCCCATCTGTACAATAGGGATAACAGCACTTCCCTACCTCACAGGGCTGTTGTGAGGATAAATACCACAAGACCTTCAATTGCAGTAGGGATGAAAGCCCCTCAAGAGAGTGACCATATCAGCCAGAGCCCTGACCCAAAGCCCATTTATTTCAATATGTTTTGAAGAGCTGATTTGGATAACCAGGGTATGATCAGACAGATATAGTGCATGTGGAATGGCAACTTTAGGGTACTAAAATCTAGAGATGATGTTTGTACGAGGCTTATACCTATGACCAGCATTGCAAAAGAAGGAAAGTTTATAATGTCAGTAACTGGACTAGAACCTCAGTTGGTATAACACTATTGACTTTATTAGAATTGAGAGTAATATTTTCAAAGGCTCTAATTGACACAGAAGCCAATAAAACGTAGGGACTTGAAACTTTAATCTTATGGCAATTTACGTCAGCTGAGGATCCAGTCCATGGTAGAAATGTTATAAAGGATCATGTAATGCCTTCAGTGATTCCCAGACTGGCGATTTTCCCCACACACTGGGAACTAATGGCATTTTAGCTGGCACCATTTTTTAAGGTAATGCACCATTCTGCCTTTGTAAATATGTATTTGGTGAAGAGTCAGTTGTAGAAGGACAGGTTGTGCGTGCTTCATTAGGAACAGAGAATATGAGCAGGAATTTGCACCAAACAGTTTTCACATGCTTTACAAAACTCTGCTTTGTTGTTTTTGTTGTTGTTGTTGTTGTTGTTGTTTTTTTGCTGGGTGCATGCATTGAAGCTGCTCTGAAGTATTTTTATGCTGAGCTTGGGACTTAAACAGTCCCCGTCACAACCGTGATTCTCCCCTGCCTTGAACCTAATGTAGTCAGTTACATCTGTGCAGTGTAAAATGTTACTAAATCTGACTTCTGTTCTTACACTCATGGCAGTCCACCTTGCACCCACTCTGTTTATGTTCACACCAAAGACAACGAGGCCCCACATAACTATAATCACAATCCAGAAGTATGCAGTCGATAATCCTCTTCCTTAATGTTAAAGAAGCAGTATTTGTTCTTATAAATACCTAGTTCACATCCTCTACTGGTTCCATTAAAGCAGACTGCATTCCCCTAAACCCAATCCATCAATATCATTTATCAAAAACTGCATACAGGACAGGACTGTGACACTGCTTAGAAAAGATTCAAACCTAGTACGTGTGGCTGTCTGTGTGACTTAAACCTTAGCATAAAACTGAAAATCAAGAACAGAACAGAGTGGGTTGTTGATGCTATAAGCAATGAGGAGCCATATGTAATGGAACAGTGCAACTGCCAACAGCAGGACTCATAAGAACATTTCAGCTTGTTCAGCTTTCATGGACACAAGGAAGTGATGTTTATAGTGGACAACGACAACATGCTCTCTGATCACTACAGTGTGACCTGGCAGAGTGTTTCAATTCCCCATGACCACTCCTCTTTCTGGGCATTTCTGAATAAGGAATTGTTTGAATGGCAAATGTGAATTTGCTTTCAGTGTACAAGCTGGAAACTACTGCTAGTCTTCAGGTTCTCCCAGGGCCAGAGGGGAAAGCAGAGAAACTGACTAGCTAAACAAAATCTGCTGAATACTATTTTATAGCAACATATCACAGATTAAGATCTTAAAATGAGCATATATTCCATGAGTCACATGTAGACTTGGGGCAATCCTAGCCCAGTTGAAGTGATAGCAAGACTTCTATTGATTTCAGTGGGGGCACGGGAAACTGAGCTAAAAGACTACATCTGTACTAAAGCTTTTCATGGACATACTGAATAATAGGTCAAATTCTCTGCTGCTGCAGGTATAGCCACCTGACTTCAATGGAGTTTTTCCCATTTACATCTGCATAGAATGTGATGCATTGAAGATGAGGGCCTCAAGTACCCAATGGGTATACAAAAGCTATGGATTTAAATTCAAAGGGGAGAAGTATAAATTGAACAGCTGGGAAAACTTCCTCCAGGACCGTCCTATTTGACTGAGAAATAGACCCCAAGAGATGTGTGAAACCCACCATTATTTTGGGAAAAATTGTAAATGGGATTGGAAAAAATCATAGAAAACATCTTGTAAAGAACAATTTTGCAGTGGCCTAGAGATGAAAGCAGATCTGTTGGGCACTCCTCTGCTATCGAGATGGGTATAGTTTAATCATTTCTGACTTCTCAGATTCTGTATCAGCCTGATAAATCTCACCCTGTCAAATTGTCAAATATTGATGTTTTGTTTTATAACTGCAGAGAAATTCCAAAGAATTCTACTTTGACCTGGGAAGAAAAATGCATTCCAAGACAAGCTGGAGTTCGAAAGCTAATTGCAAGCCTGAATTGTGATGCCCTACGACATGTCTATGGTGAGCTGGACCTAGAGGTTGAAAGGAAACCACTTGTGTAAACAAGATTTTTCTTAATTTGCCAGTGTTTATAGGGAAAAAATTGAAGAAGAAATATTTTCAGCTCTCATTGTCTTAGCTCTGAGTAAGTGCACATGTCAATAAAGTGAAGTAACAGAAGACACCAGGGGGGAGGGTTGGGAATGAATTTATCGGGTTATAAGTGTTCCAAATTAAGGCAATTTGAGGCCATATTACTCTTATAGTTCACATGAATGTATACCAGGGGTGGGCACGATATCTCTTGTGGCTAGACCTGGCCCATGGACAACCCTGCCAGGACCCTCAGGCATGCAGCAGCTGCTATAATAAGCACAGGGATCCTCCATGTGACTCTCCATTCTAATGGGAGGGGGCTTCGGGTGATCTACCTGCCCCCAGCCTAATCCTCAACTCCTATTGGCCAGAAACAACCAGCCAATAGGTGCTGAGATTGGCCTGGGAGCTGGGGGCAACACAAGCCTATCCCCCCTCTCAGAGCTGAGAGCCACATGGAGAGAGTAGCCTGCAGTTTCAAGTGTTCTGGGGCTGCAGCAAGCAAGGAGCCCACCCTGCCTTAGGGTGCTGCAGGGCTGCTGGCTGGGAGACACTTAGGTAAGCAAGCGCCTCTTAGCCAGAGCCTGCCTTTGGCACCCCTGCCCTCCTGCACCCCAACTCCCTCCCCCAGGTCACCATCCAAACCCTTTGCACCCCCTGCCCCAGCTCACAACTCCCTCCCAAACCCTGTACCCCCTCCTACACTCCTCCTCCCTGGACAGAATCCTCCCCTGCACCCAGACTCCCTCCCAGAGTCTGCCCCAGAACACAACCTCCTTCTTCACCCAAACTCCTCTCAGACCTCACACCCTCTCCTGCACCCCAGTCCCCTTATCCTGTGTGCCCTTCTGCACCCAACTGCCAACCTAGACCACATACCTCTTCCACAGAAAAGTGTGGCCCTTGTCCACTTTCCAAAATTTTGGTGTGTCCCTCCCCCCACCAACAATTATTGCCCACCCCGATGTATACCCTTTGCATTGATTCTGGCAGGGAGAAGTTTCCATTCCCCAATGTACTGTCAACTTTAGTTTTAATTAGAGCTTTACGTTTCACTGAACAAAAAAGTTACACGTTCTTAGGGTGAAACCCTTTTTTGTAACTTAAGTGCTGGCTTTATCTTGTGGCAGTAAAGTTTTCACATTCACAGAGCAACTCATTTTGTTGGAAGCATTTGGGTTTGGTACCTCAAAACTGCTTCCAGTTAGCTCTCTGCTGTGCCTTCCCATACATACACACGTCTTCTTGCTTTGTCTTTACCCCACTCTGTCTGCTGCTAGTGCACTGTCCCACTGTTCCTAGGCCACCATATCTCTCCCCTGGGATCACTGCCCCAAGCTCTCAGTTCATAAGCCATAAACCTTTCACCTCTGTTCCAAGATTTCTGTTGTGCCACACCTACCTTCTCCCCTTCCCCACACTTAGTAGGGGCTTTATTATTCCTTTCGCGTGTGAAGAAAACAGCTAGTGCATGCACCTTTGTGGAGTTCAGGCTCCACAGACCTGGAAAATAGGAATAGGATTGTGTGGGATGGGAGCAGGCTAGAAGTCACCGAGTTCTTGCCCTCCCACAAAGGAAGCAAGTGCTAATTAATACAGCCCCTCTGTGCTGTAGAACCTCCATTGGAGGAGCTTCTGGTACCTGGGTTCTTGCAGGATCAGCAATCTTCATTAGCTAATAGGAGCCAGTGGGGCTGGGCATGGCAGATGCCCCTTACGTTAGGCAATGAAGATCACTCAGTAATATGTGCTATTCCCAATGCAGTAGGGCGGAATCGGAACTTCTTCCAGGGGTCGGGTTCAGCCACATCCCTTGAGAGAAAAAGGGGGAGGTGTGTCTACCTCACAATCTGATTTCAGCGTCTGCTCTCCTTTTACAAGTTATTCCTGCGTAAGGCAGAACAGGTCCCCTGGCTTCTCTTTTCCAAGACTGACCCTTCTCTTGGCAGTTTGTGATCTTTCTATTGAGCCCATTCTTTCCATCTGCACTGTTCTTCTTGCACCATTGCTCCTCAGCCGAAAGGGAAGTATCACCTGGTGCAGTCTGTATGGCTCTCAGCGACGTTGATGTGACTTACTCACCAGAGCTTAGTGAGATGGTGCACGCATGGACCTGATGCTAAGCCATACTAAGTTTCAGTTAAATGTGGAACCTAGATTGGGGCAGGGCTCAATTTTACTCCTCCATACACATTTCCTGCCCATCCCCAAACATACCTTGTTTTCCTGTCTGTATCATGAATGCCTACTGAAATATTTCATAGCATTTATTCTTAATAAAGTGAGTATGTTGGGGGAGGGGAGAGAGGGAGGGAGAAAGAGTGGTCTCAAATTATTCTTCACCTGCAATAAAATCTTTTCTTACCAAGCTGTAGAGCTTTACTGTATGTAAAAGAACACAGCCCATGTTAACAAACTGCATGTGTGGGATACTTCATCATTTTAAAGGGAGATAAGAGAGGAAGCAGATGCAAACCTCACATCTATTAAACAGTACAGCTTTAGTATGCCGTTTATAGATGACATGTTATGCTCTGATCAATGAGAAAAAGATGCTTTGCCTTAACCACTGAAATCACATACTCCTTGGATTTCCACATGATCCCTCCTCTCTCCACTCCCACAGAACTTGTACCAAGGTAAAGGTAATAATATCTTTAGTACTCTCAGTGATAGAAAGCCACATAGGGGAGAGATGGTTTGCTTTTTTGTTAGTGTATATGGGACAGATTTTCATATACAGGCACTTAGAAAATTTGGATATATACCATATACTACAGTGATGGGTATGAGACAGAAAGATAAGTACTTGGTGCATGCCTAGTTCCAATTTCCTATGTGAACGTGCAACTGTGGTCAAAAACATCTGACCACTGCAATTTGCATTTCCTCATTTGAACATTTGCCCTTACTTGTCTAAAGGCTCTCAAGGAGTCCTCTGTGAGTGTTTAGCAGTTAAAATCATGCTGAAAATGAATGATGGCCAATTATGTTTACTGGTCGTATGTTCCTTGCTAAATTCTACATGATCTAATACAAAGTATCCACATTTTGCTGTTGTGTATAAATCTGCTTCCTTCTGTGCATTTTTAATAACTAGAATGTAATAGAAACTTAAAATAAAGCCAGTCTGATTATGCAATAGAGCTCACGGCCTGTGTTTTCTATCTTGAACTATCATATCTGCTATAATCCAGCAATATAGTACACGTCTTAGAGCTTCTGGTAATGGATAAAAAAGGCTGGGAACACTAAAAGCTGTTTAAGAAACATCAGTAAGAAATGCGCCTCTTATACCAGGAAGAAAGACCTTTCCTTATTTAAATTCCCCCCCAGGGTCACAGAGAATTATAGCCACTACTCTGCTCTGTGGTTTATCAACTAAGTTTCTAATGCATGTATCCAGCAAAAAAGTTAACATTTTCAAGGCAGATTACAGTGACAGCAGAAAGATTCCATGAACTTCCATGGTGTCAGAAAAAATGGCCAATATTCTTCTAAAGAATCCTCACAAACGTCCCAGATTCTAAAATACACACCTTTTTAGCGATGTATCTCAAAGCATTTTACAAACATTAAGCTACACAACAGCCCATCTTAAATATTAGCTCCCTGTTCACTACATGTAGAGGGAGTTATCCATCTAAACATAAGGACACACTCAATAAAAAAGTGAATAAGGACTCCAGAACTTGGACCACAGATTTCAATGTGTTTGACATAAGTCAGGGTCAGGGTTTGGTCTAATTTATATTTATATGATGCTATGTGGAGAATATACATCCATACACAGACACCCAAATTACATGAGTAAGGAAAAAAATGGTCTCAAAACAAAATCCTACCCCCACACCTCCAAACTTTGGGGAAGTCTGGATCAAAGTTTGAACTTGCCAGCTGAGGCTGTCTTTTCAATGGGTTGAACTAATGCCACACACAGTTCCAAACTTCATGGCTCAGGATGATTACTAGCAAAAATAAAAACATCAAGAAAACAAAATCCCAACCCATTGAACTCACATGCTAGAGGCTCAGAGGAGCACAGCACAAGTGCCAAGTAGCAAGCTTTGCTTGCAAAAGTTAGGGCTTCAGCAAGGTTTGAATGAGGTGAGAGTGGGGGTTTAGTTCAATAAAGGAGGAGGCATGAATGACATGACACAACAGGAACTGGATGCATAAAACAAATGAAGCAATTAGAAAAAGCTTGGGCTGAGTATATGAAGCAGTACAGTTTGTCAGAGAAATGGGGTCCAGGCTGTAGACGTGCTGAAGCGTTGCTGACTGTATTAAATGGAAAGGTGAGATAAATATAGTTGGGAAACCAGTGGTGAATGTAAGGAATCAGAGAAAAACACAGCCAGGATGAAGGAAAAAGATGAGCTTAACAGCAGTCTTTTGGACAGACTTAAGGAGAGAGGGAGGAGGTTACAATTGCTGAAACAGGGAATCAGCAGAGCATGTCAGAGAGCTTGCAATGGGAACAGAGAGGAGAGGACAGCACCTGAAGAGGATATAGAGGAAAAAGCAGCAGCCTTTAGCATTCCTGTGAAGCAGTGGGTGCTTCATTTTCCCCCCAGTGATGGCCCTTCTACCACAAAAGAGCAATTTAAGGCTTTCAATTTAAAACATAAATATGATCATTTTAAAAGCTGTAAAGTCACTACAGCTGTGATAAGTGACCATGGGAAGAGCCAGCTCTGGTCCCTGTATTCCTGTTCATAAGGTTTAATTTACCCATATTTCTGATTTTAGGAAAAATGTATTCAGGAACAAGGTTCAGATCATGTTTATATTATGCTTTAAGAAAGCCTCTGAAAGTGGGAAAGGATTTAATAGCAGGTACCCTCTATGTGCATGTTTAGACGAGTGTTTCTTAAACTTTTCAAGACCGAGGAACACCAAACAATATTTTTTTATGAGAAACACCCAAGGATTTTTTGTTGAGCAAAAAAAAAAGGGGGTTGGGGGGTCAGGGAGGAAGTTATTGGGGGAAAAAAAAGTCGCTTGCCCCTTTAAGTGTGGCCAGTTTGAACTCTGTTGTTTTCCGTGGCACACCTCCAACTGCCTTGCAGCACGCCGGTGTGCCGTGGAACACAGTTTAAGAAACACTGTTTTAGACCATCACTAGCTGTTGATTTAAGATTTGTTTATTGTCTTTGAAAAGAGAAAAGCATAGTTGAAAGTTTTCCCTGAAGCCCTAGTTTTCGAAAAGATTTGATTTTCCCTAAGACTTTTAGTAACTTTTGAAATTAGAATGTAGGTCCTTAAGTCATGGAGGCATATTTGAAAATGTTAGTTTACATTTCATGAACCGTCCGTGGGGCTTTGAAAATTAGTTTTGGGGTAACATTTTCAAAAGTGCCTAAATTTGCCTATTTGATATTGCTTATATGCATTTTACTATATAGTAATAATTATTATAACTAGTGATGACCTCAGGCTTGTTTACTCCATTTATTAAATTCATCTGTACAGGCACACAGAGGGAGAGAGTGTAGAATAGCAATATTAAAATAGTTATATGCAGATATTTTAGATAAACAACATTTTTATGGACTGCATGGTAACCCTGATGAACTGAGATTCCTTTTTGTATTTTGTAAACCTAGAGGTGGGCGAGACAGGGGCCCACTTCCCATTAAAAATCAATAGGTATTGTGTACATAAGGTCGAGTTGACACATTAAAGTTGACCTATACAGTTAAAGCAATGGACAGTCCTATTGTTGGGAAAGGGAATAAGCTATACATGTATCCAAATTAGGGGTGGGACCTAGAACAGGTTGGAGAATTTTCACTAGAACTATGTTCTGCTGGAATCTGCAGGGCCAATTGAAACTGACACGCTTCAGGAACTCAAGGTGCTTGCTTTGGAATTTCATTTTATTTCAAATAAAGCAAGCAACGTTCCAGCAAGATCAAAGGAACCCATTTTCAGATCACATATTTTCATTTTTAATTTTGAAACCATTTTAAATTTCTTTTTTTTTTCATTAAGGGTATGTCTAAATTACATCCCTCTGTCAAAAGAGGGCTGTAAATTAGGCAAATCGAAAGCACAAATAAAGCGGGGATTTAAATATCCTGTGCTTCATTTGCATAATTGCATCACAGCGGCCTTTCGAAAAAGGGTATTTATTTTGAAAGTGAAAGCGCCGCCTAGACATGGTTCTTTAACAAAAAAAATCTTTCAAAAGATCCCGTACTTCTCAAAAAATGAGGGTGGGTTTTTTTTCCAAAGACCCATGTCTAGACGGTGCTTTCGCTTTTGAAATATCCTTTTTCAAAAGACTGCTGTGACGTGATTATGCAAATGAAGCTTGGGATATTTAAATCCCCTCTTCATTTGCACTTTCCATTTGCCCAGTTTACATCCCTCTTTCGATAGAGGGATGTAGTTTAGACATACCCTTAGTGTTGTACTATAAAACAATGTATAGTGCCTTGTGCACAACATTTTTGTGCCTTTTCAAGGCATAAAAATCCAATATTTCAAATGACCAGAAACAGATTTTTTATGGTGGAGGAATTTGATTTCCTTGGAATTTTTGGATTGTGTGCCTATTTGGAGCAAATATTTTGCAAAACTTAACTTTCATCTTCCACACAGCTTTAGTTATACAGATATCCTTCTTTCCATTAAATTAATGAAATCACACACCAATACCTGAACAAGTCATAACAGTAAAAACCCATTCATAGAAATCAGGCCAAAGTTTCATTCTGACTGAAAATTTCCCCCATAGTTTTAACAAGTTTGCTGTGTTTAGTTGTCATTTTAAAGAAAATAATTTGAGCCATCTCTGAAATGGTTATAACATGATGTTGAAAAGTCCTCCCATAATCTAAACATTTGAAGTTACGTCATGATAATGTTTAGAGTAAGGAATTGTGCGTAACGCAGGAACTAGTTCTTTAAAAAAAAATCTGCCATTCCATCAATACAAGTAAGCAATGGTCTCAATTTGTGCACCCTAGAAACAATACTGTGTGCTTCATCCGCAAGCTCTGGAAGAGCTTTTAACTAATAAACCCTATTCCCAAAGCGGTGCTGACATCCTCAATGTTGCTAGAACACAAGGAAAAATGCTGTGACATTCTGAAAGGATGTATAATTTGAAAGTGTCATAACAAAACAGCTACATAAATATTATTTCCATTTCAACCATAGAGACTATCTGCCAAATGTAAAAGGCATTTTTGCACTGAGGATCGTGCAAATAAGGAAAAGTTTTAAAAGGAATTACTAAACCCTTTTATTAAGGTCAGTGTAAACTAGGCACTTTCAGCTAAATGGGAATATATTTCCAAGCATCTAACAAAATGCAGTTTGCCAGTCCCCCTGGAAGTCCAGTAGCCCATTAACCAGAGAAAAATGTGTCTTCAGTATCATTCCTATAATACCTGAGCACCTTACAAATGACAAGGAAAACATCCTGGCTCCCTCTCTGTTCATTACCCGGTAGTCTCCATGTGAGTGTGTGTGCATGCAGTTATTCTAGGACAGCCAGGATCTAGTCCTGTAATTTCTCTGAGTGCTGCCATTGTCAGCTATTTCAGAGGAAAGTGCAAAGCTACCCTGATACAACTAATGTGAGCTAGAACTTTAGCTGCCACAGAACACTAAAATGTACCTTGTCTCTGGGTATGTCTCCGCAGTAGCTGGGCAGTGTGGCTATGGCAGGACAGGCAGGCCTCAGGCTAGCCACTCAGGGCTGTGCAGGAGTGTCTTCTGGAAGTTAGCCTGAATTTCCAGTGGGTATTATATTTACTCAAGCTGGGAATCACTCCTAGCTGCTGTGCAGACTTACTTTCTAATCTAGGGGAAGGGAGAGGGGATCTTCCTGAACCCAGCTGATTGTCTTCTGCCAATTAGCCTAGGGATCAGTATTTGGCGATTTTATCCTAGTTCTGTAACTGTAGGTGAGATCCTTCAGGCCAGCATAATGGAGTTTATCCTGCCTATTCTGTGCTGCCCCCCACAATGCCATAGGCTATGCATTGCCACCTTTCTGACCCCCATGTAGATGGAATGCCGAGGGGGTGCCAGGGCGTAAGGCAGCGTGGCTAGGGGACTGACATACTCTGGCAGTCTCTAGCTGCAGAATGGGTCTGTAACCACTGGTCATAATTTAGACTAGCCCTAAATTACACTGGAGGCTGGAGCAGCCATCCACCTGCTCCTAGGGTTGGAGAAAAAGCAAAGTGACACCTCTCCCCCCAGGATTATAGACGAGAAGGGAAGGCAGGAAAATGGCACAATACTACTACATGCCCTTTTGCCAGGTGTGCTGAGCATTTCCCAGCTGCACCTGTGGTTTGAGCCCTCCATGGTGACCTCTTTTTTAACCCTTTCTAACCTGGGAGTCCATAGGCACCAGCAATTAGGATCTTGCTGAGTTAATGAACACCACATAGCAAATGTAGCTTGGCATGAAAGTGGGATGGCCAAGAGGCACACTTTTCCATGACAAAGCAAATGTTCTACTGCTACCCCTGCAAGAAGCTGAGCATTATTTACTCATCACTAGTTTCTACTGTTCTCTCACTTTCCTTCAAAGCAAAGTTCCTGCTGTTGCCCCGGCACGTCAACAATTCAATATTTAGCGTTCCAATAACGTCGCTCGCATTTTATGCTGCTCATTAACACAGACCATTCACTGCGTTCAATAGCTTTGGAATTAATTTTATTGAGTGCACCGTGCTGGGATGCTATATAGATCATTGCAATATTTGCCACTAAATATGAAACAATAAATAATACAATACACGTGCCTCGCCAGAGATGAAAAACATTGGAGGCGGATGGGAGGATGCAAAACCAGCCATTGACAAGTCAGTTACTTAGAGGGTTTTTTTTCCTTTTGCGTGCTCTATCAGAAACCACCTGCTGACTTCCATTGTCTTCATCCACTACAAACCCAGCTCAGGAGACTCAATCATGCCTGCCTGACCTATGCAGGGAAAAGACCTAGTCTCCACAGCCAAACTTCCCTTCCTCACAAGAAGTGGCTGAGCCCCTCCTGCTAAGTCCATCTCCTTCTTCTTGACCCTGTGGAAGGTGTTTTATGCAGCTGGCATCTGCCCAGGCCTGAAGGCAGGACTAAGTGGCAGAACTCTGGAGGTGGCTCAGAGCAGAATTGGTGAGAAGTGTGACAGCCTTGTGGCCGTTCCTGAGGAAGGTGATAGCCTGAGGCAGGCTTGCTTTTCATTCCTTCCCAAGGAGGATTTCCCTTAAGGGCATGTGTGGTGGGTTAGCAGAAGCCCCTCAACCGCTGGCCCAATGGGCGGCCATTCAGTCTCACTACATCTCTGAGGAACCAACCCCATCAGGGATTAGGGTTCAGGCCCTGAGGCAGGGTAGCGCAAATAACCATCAGTCTGACATCATGGCCCTGGACAACAGCAGACAAATACAGGCCTCGCCAGCTAAGGTGAAGAGCTGCCACCCCGGGGTGGGAGGGGGAGTTGGCAGCAATGGGTACAGGGCCCAGGCCCACTCTACTCCACCAAGTCCCAGCCCAGGACCTTGACAGTGGTAGGGGTTTGACACTGAGTCAGCCCAAAGCCTAATGCAACATGCTGACTGGGAGACAGGCAGCAACCCAACCAAACTATAGTCTAGTGTCCATGCCTTCGTTCTACTCCCGCACCATAATGTACAGGTGGCTCGGGGTTGGATCCCCTCTTTTCAGGGTATGCAGCAAGGGACAGTCTTGACAGCACTTCACCTGGGTCAGTCTCCTCTAGGGGTGGGGCAGGGCACACTGCCGTTTCATCCGTAGTGGCCTGGAGACATCTGCTTCCCTCCTTGGCTCAGACTCAACTGGGTTATGGGTTCTGTCTTTTCTACTTCTTGTCCCACCCCTTAGCTTCTGGTCTGGCAGAAAGGGCCAGGGTGGTCTCGCTCCACCCCCCAGGGATCAAGGAGTGGCTCCTCTCACTCTGGTTCAGTGGGAAACCATTTTGCCTCACTACCAGATGTCTACGAGGTGTAGCATTGCAATGTGCGCTATGGGGGGAAGGCGTGTGATTTCTAAAGTGCACTAACACGTTGAACGTTAACTGGGCCATGTGGTGCGGCTGGCACACACTAAAAAATTCCCTAGTTCGCACTTCCTAGAGCTCCTTCCACTAGGGCCAGATTAAGGCATACACAGACCAGGCAAATGTCTGTGGCCCAAATTCTTGGGGGTGCATGACCTGAACAGTGCTGCAACAACGTGCCAGGTTGCAATGCCAGTCACTCAGATTTGGCCCAGTCAGCTCTTCATCATGCCAGAGGGCTGTCCAAAGCTGAGTGGTCAGTGGGGCGGTCAGCACTGCTAAGGCCCCACAAAGTCGCAAGACCTCCACGCCAACCTCCTCCAGACCCTAGTAAAAGCTGCTATCTATATCACCAGGAGGATGCTGGACAAGGGGGTGCTCTGCAACTGTGAGGCCTATTTCCGCTTCATTGTAGTCTCACGCATCCGGGCAGAGTTCCTCTGGGCAGGATCCACTGGCTCCCTGGACAGCTTCAAGGAGCAGTGGACGCTGTCTGAGGTTCTCTGCTCAGTGTCCCCATCCGGTTCCCTTGTTTTAAACCTTTGACCTCATCCCTGATCCTGTTTTTCATCAGTTGTCCCCCAGAAACTGTTGAGTCCCGAGTCCAGTGGGCCCTCCCACAAGGCTGGGGGAGGAGCCTTTAGAAGTGGGCAGGCTTGCGCCCACCCACCTCCCATGATTCAAATAGTGCTTGGAAATTAGGTCCGCCTCCAGCCCAGCCTCTGTGGTCCCTCTGCTCTGGCTACAAGTCTGACGAGCTGCACTGCGTGCCTGGATAGGAGACCTGGCTAGAAGAGGAATGAAGGGCATTCAGGAGGTGCCAGTCATTGACTGGCCTGGATAGGAGAAAGTTAACATCCGCACAGCAGGAGCCAAATAGGTTTGCGTTAATAGAGCTCATAAACACTGACTAGGACAGAGTTAATATAATTACATCCCTATTGTGGGTGCCTCCAGTTTAGCTGGCCAGTGGAGGGGCCCAGATGTAGGCGTTTGTTGAGGGCCCAGCCATGGGTTCATCCAGGCCTTGTTTCCAGTATTATATTAAAATGCACAAGGGACCTTTGTTGCTTGCAGCAGAGCCTACATGAATCAATTAATACATAACACATGACTGCTTTTTAGAAAGCACACCCCATACTGCATCTTTTTGCATCATGTAAACATGCTCTCATATAGCACATCTCACCAGTTGACCTCAAGCTGCTTTAAGAAAGGCAGACACTATCATTATACCCATGTTACAGATCGGGAAACTGAAGCACCTATGTGAAGTAACTTGCCCAAGGTCACCCAGCCAGCCAGTGGCAGAGCCAGGAATGTAATCTCGGCTCAAGAGTCCCAGTCCCTTCTGTCTCTTTAATGGGGGCCCCATCAGCAGCTACAGGCTACAGCAGCCCTTGTAGCATAAATTAATGGGCATCAAATGTCTTGGGAAGACTGAGGAGCCAAGTAGGGCTCCAGAATAACTGATGTGGCATAGGGTCCTCATGTGGAAGGCACTCAGATCTGCCAGGTTTGGTTGTAGCCTCCTATTTAGCCCACCTATTCCAAACCTTTGGTTTCATTGACACGCAAAGGATTTGTTGTGATCAGAAATTCTGATCAGACTTCTAAGCAGCATAATTGTTCATTTGAAACAGCTGAAGAAATCCCGTTTCCCCCACTTCAGAAGATGTATCATTTGGTGTAAAGACTTTTAGCAACTGAATTAGTCTGCCCCCAAAAACCTGGCTCTGGGTTCTCAGAGAGACCATAGGCATGTTGCTTGCTTTTATTTCAGTTTACCTGGGCAGGTTTTCCCTTGCTGCTGAGCTGAAGACACCACTAATGACTATGTAGTAGGAATGCTGGGTAGAAGGCGCCCAAGTAATCCATCAGCAAGTGCCAATGCATTTGCTTCCCCTGCCTTTCAAACAGAGCAACTACAAACTCTAGTTGGCCAATGTTAGCTACAGCTTGAGCTCACCAGAATGTCAGACTAGCATCAGTCTGGGCTGTTTTCCCTATCGTGGCATCTATATTGCACAGAGGGAAGCAGGGGTAATAAACCTCAGAGAATGCTATAAGGAGAGACATCTTTTGCCTGCTAAAGCAGGGTTCATTTTCAATGATTAACAAGACACACAAGCACAGCAGCACCTAGATCAATGGATTTTGCTATATAGGTGGCCTCAAAGCCAGCTCCAAAAGAATGTATTTTCTTTGAAACTTTTACAGCAGCTAATTATCCAAAAGCTTTTTCTTGCCAATTGTTTTGTATCATCTTTCTCTAGCTGCTTGAGTTTAAATGAGACTGTACTGCAGAACAGCTCTATTGGATTACATTCATGTTGGTGTGCTCTGTTTTGCCAATAGCCCCTTAACAGCCCAATTCTACCCTCACTGCTCCCGCTGAGTAGCATATTACTGCATGAGTGATTCAATGCCCTTACTCACAGAATAAGAGGCTGCCAGATGTGAGCAAGGGTGGTAGAAATGTGTCCTAAATGATCATTAAAAAGTAATATTTATGAAGTTTTCATTACACGCATAATGGTGCATCACAGGAACACCTGCAAAGCCATTTTTTTTTTGCAGATCACATCTTTTAGTCTCTGCTACTGCGAATATTTGCAAGATGATTGTTCACATACCTATACCTCCTAAGCCCAAAGGATGTTGTGTGTGTGTGTGTGTGTGTGTGCACGTGTGCTCAGGAGTGGGCAATAATTTTTGATGGGGGGGGCACTCCCAAGATTTTGGAAAATGGTCGAGGGCCATACTCTTCCTTAGTATTAATGGAGGAGGTGCGAGGTCTGGGATGGAGGTTGGGTGCAGAAGGGAGTTTGGGATAAATGATTGGTGTTCAGGAGGGAGAATGAGGTCTGGGAGGGAGTGTGGGTGAAGGAGGTGGTTGTAACCTAGGGCAGGGAACTGGGGTGCAGCGTTTTGGGATGTGACCTAGGGTAGGAGGGGATTGTGATCTTGGGCAGGACATGGGGTGCCAGATCTGGGAGGGAGTATTGGTGTATGTGGAATAGCGGGGCAGGAATGGGGACAGAGGGTTGGGGAAGGGAGGGACTGAGGTGCCAAAGGCAGGTTCTCCCCAGGAGACTTACCAGTCTGCCTGCCTGCCTGCCTGCCTGCCTGCAGAGCTAAAGGTTTGCAAAGCTTAAAATATTTCTGTCTGCTCAGGCATGTGCTTGAGTGAATGAGCAGGAGGGTTGTGCTTTGTGGCTGCCTGTTATTCAAATAGACAGCTCCCATTGGCCAATGTCTGTCCAGAAACCAGCCAATGGGATTATTCTGGGGGCGGGAGTAGCATCTGAATCTACCCCCTCCCCTCCTGACTCAAAGAGAAAGCGCCCTGCAGCTGCATTTCTGAGCAGCATGCGAGGCTGCCGGGAAAGCAGGGGAGCCTGTCTGGGGCTTCCCACTGCCTCTGCGGTCCAGATCCCAGTGGGTTGGGGAGCCAGATCCAGTCGGCAGGCCGTATTTTGTCCAGACCTGTGCTATATATATGTATGTGTGTTGTGATTTACACACACAGTGTTAACATTATTCAGCCAGCTTATATATATTTATACTTTGAGACAAAAGGTAGTTTATAAATGTATATAACACACACAAAGATCACCTCATCATGTGCTTTGTACCATTTCTTATTAGCAGGGCTGAGACCATCACCTTATTATTAATGATGCCTGACTCTTCCTATTAGAAGATCTTGTTTTCAATGACTTATAACTTTGCCAAACTATTTGGGCTGACATATTGCATGCCAGGTGTCTGCCTCACGCTGAATTATTTTGGAAAATTTCAGACACAATGGTTTCTCCACTTCCAAGAGAGAGAGGCTAGGGAAAAATAGGTTGTTTTTGACTATGTTAAAAAAAATTATGTCAACCTTTTCTTTCAGGAGCTATAGTGGAGCAGGGCCTTGAAATCTGGCTGGGTAATGACTTCTGTGTAAAGGACATGCCTTTTGCTGTCCATTTAAATCTACATAATTTGGCCAAGTTGTAAGTCTTTGAACAATTGCAGCTTTTATAAACTCAGTAGAGACGTCAGAGATTTTTAGCAGCTAAACTCCCTGAAGATTCCATCCAAACAAAGGAAACAGGCAGAGCCTTGGGGTGAGGGCAGGAGCTTGGGGTAAGGGTGAGGAGAGGGAAACTGGGATTGGAAGCCGGGGTGGGGAGACAATGACTGACTGGCAAGAAGCCTGGAATTGAGATGGGGAAAAGGAGTCAAGACGCAAGAGGTGAGAGAGCTGATAGGAAGCCAGGGTGCATAGGAAGAAGTAGGATTGTCTCCGCAAAGAGACTGGAACAAGGTGCTGGGGGTGGGCAGAAGACACCGACAGGATGAAGAGCCCAAGAAAGGAGAGTAGGGTTGGGAGTCTGTGTGGATTGACATGGCGATAGGACAACTGAAGGTCAAGGTGGGGAAGAAAAACATCGATGGAGGACCCAGAAGAAAGGAAATTAGGACTGGTTTGGGAAAAGATTCAGCACTAGTGATTGCTGGTGAGACCTGAGACTGGCTGCATAAGAAGATTGGTATGAGGGGTGGAGGAGAAATTGGACAAGGACTCCAAGAGGGTTAAATACTATTTTAGATTACACAATCACATGCTATTCTTCCCCCATGGAATGGACCTGCTCAGAGACTGAATCAGGGTTGTGTCGTGAAAGAGACTGTTCATTTGTTGCTTGCAAAAACTGGCAGGTATGTGGCAGTGCTTGAGGCTGCAGGAGGGGACAAGGATGGTCTTACAGTTGAATGCTGCCCTGGAGAACTGGACTCCCATCCTTGCCTCTGCCACAGAGCTCCTATGTGATGATGAGCAAGTCACAGACAACAACTGTGTTTTCTTAACTTTTTGAATGCCTGCCTTGGGACCACAGGGTCAGATTTGCAGAAGTGCAACTTGAACAACTGAAGTCAATGGGAACTGTGCTTTGAGTACATCAAGTGCTACACAGATGCCAAATACTCTGGAAAAATCAGACTATAGGTATCTTAAAATGGGCATTCAAACTTAATGGATACTTTTGACCTTACTCTCTCTGAGCCTCAGTTACCCCTCTGTAAAATGGGGCTAATAATAGTCCCTTCATCTCATGGAGGAGAGGAGTTGTGAAGCTACATTCATTAATATTTGTGAATCATTCAAATAGTCGGGTGATGAGCACCAGAGAAGAAATTCAAAATTTTGTCTTTAAAGCAGAGTTTGAGTAATGTGCAGAAAATAAGGCTTGGGAGCACCCATTGAACAATAAGAAGAAAATATAATTTTGAAGAGCTATTCATTCAATGCACACTCTCTGTGCTGTGCTGAATAAGGTTGGAGACGTGGAAAAAGAATAACACATGATCATGTTATTAAAGACTGTAACCTAATGCATACACATAAGGAGGTTGAATTAAAATTGCACAGGCAAACTTAATTCTGGCATTTCCTGAGTTTGAGGGCTTGACATTGCAACTTTAATAATGTTCTTTTAATATAGCATTATCTGCAAATATCTAATTACACAGCAGAATAGATGATGGTGTGATATAATTATTTTCTCAGCATGAGTTTGGGGGAGTCCACATTATTCATGAGTGGCAAAGTCTTGAGCGGGTCATCCCAACCAAGCGTCAATAAAAGCATGGTAGCACACAACTTTATCATAGTTGACAGAATCCTAATTTATCATGTCCCTTTGCTTGTGGCTGTTGGCTCCTTTATAGCCCTGCACCTAAATTTACTGATCTCTGCCAAGTTCAGTACCTTGCAAGTAGAATTGGATCCTGTGAAGTACTGCATACATGTCTCCTATTTATTTCAATTCAGTGCAAACAGAAGACACTCAGGACCCCACAGGATCAAGTTCTGAGACCATAAGAAGCACCAGTTCCAGATTCAAGTACATTGGAAAGCATCAAGCATCACTGCTTCCTACTATAGTACCTATAACCCTGATGGAGTCTTGGTCAACCTTGGTCCTCCCTGGATGCACTTAGAGTATTTCTCAGTTCTCTTGCCACTGGATGGAACTAAAGAGTCTTTGACCACAAGATTGACTGACCCTGAACTTTAAATAAAATAGTGTCACATCACTAATATCTTCTATATTACAGTGCCACTGTCTATAAGGACAAGCAAACTGTTCTTACATCCACACAGGACTCAAGTGACACACAGGTAGGGATAAAAATCTGCTGTCATCTACATGGGTGTAAATTGGGCATATGCAGTCCCAAATTCAAATTACCTTTGATAAAAGTACCTTTGATAAAATCCAGTTTGTTACTCCAGCTGCACACTGGTGTAAATAACAGCAGAATCTGGCCCACCAGCCCACCACATCTGCTCAGCTCTTGCACTGTTATGCTCCCAGACATTATAGTGGCACTAAAATTTAAAAAACAACCCTGCTGACTACAATATCATGGGCTTAAGTCAGATATGTATCAAGCAACTGTAATCCCATTGAAGTCAGAGTTGATCTTGCTGACACCAAATCTGAATTTGGCCTTGTGCATTTTATTGACTAAGAGGTACCAGCCAAATGCCAGAAAATATATCTCCTTTTGATTAGCCCAAAATCAATACCCAGATGTCTAACTGTACCTTTGATACAATTAATTTGATTCCAGCAGTGGAAGTTCAACTTGGACACTATTGTGTTACCTTTGACTCAGAAATTTCACTTGAGAAGTACATCAATTTATCATCAAAATGTCTTAGAAGACTGAAAGACTGTTTCCATATTCCTGCCAGTGCTTACACTGCAGAAGATGAAAACTTTTGCTATGCTTCAGTCCCTAGAACAACTTTGACTTGTATTTTCACCACACATGTTTTATTCCCCTTACACTTCATGTAAACCTCTAAAACATATGCTGTACCCCAGAGTAACTTGTTTTATTGCAGTAAAGACATTTGCACTCAGGATAGAGCCCTGGTTCTGAGACCTTCCCCATCACTGGGTTTCAAAGTCCAGGCGCCAGCCTGAGTGGAAAGATCTTCACTGCTGTTTTTAGCCTTGCAATCCAAATCCCACAAGTCCAAGTCAATTGAAGTGGCTCTGAGACTTGGTGCTACTGGTTTTTCATGCCGTCTAAATGTCGTATGTGGCCTTTAGCAAGGCGTTTATTTAGATATTTTCAGGACTAATTAATTGATGTCATCCTGGTGCAGCAGACAAGGTACTACTCATGGACATAGGAGAGCTGTTCTCTGCTCTTCCACCACGCAGCTGGGTGACCTCAGGCAAGTCACTTCACCTCTCTGTGCCTCCTTTCCCCTAGTCTTGTCTATTTAGATTGCAATTTCTTTAGAGCTTGATGTTAGTTCAGTGCCTATCACAATGCAGGACCAGACTCATCTGAGGACTCCACGCACTGGAGTCAGATATACAATTACAGTTCTCATGAGTCAGTTTTTGGATGCCATCTTGAGATACCTGAAATGAGCCTCATTTTCTGAGAGTGCCATGTATTTGCTGTTTGAAGCTTAAGCCACTTTAAGGTGTCTCCATTTGGGGGCCACAAAACCTAAAGCACACAAAATCAGAGACCACTTTTGAAAATGTAGATCTTAACTGCCATCTGCCTCACTTCCCTTCCCTTCTCACTCTTCCCCCAGCCTTGTATTGTGGGAAGAGTAATACCCACTTACCTCACATAGGCGTTATGAGGGCTCACTGCAATTTTTTGTATTTGCCCTTTGAAAATGAAAAGTGGTACTGCTAAAAGTTCAGGCAAATCAATAGCTAGCTGTGGCCAAATGCAACACTGGTGTAAGCAAAACTATGCTGTTCCCACTTACAGCAGAGTCAAATTTGTTCCATTATCCCTAACACATATAGGAGACTTTGCACAGCCGTCTGCCTGCTTTCTTCAGAGTGCTACTACTGCTCATTGTCAATGCTTGATCTCAGTGCTCAGCTTCCATGGAACACTTGACTATTCCTTGTATGTGATTCATCTCATCACCTGGGACTTGGCCCTTTGGATTCTCTGCTCATTTGTTGAATTCCCTACTTTGTAGGTGCAATGTGGATGCCTGACTGAGTTTAAAGACCTGCTTACATCTCATGGAAAATTTAAAAATAACCAAAGCAAACTATTCACCCTTGTCATGTCTTCTCTATTTGCCTTCCCTGTGATATATTAATAATGGGTACTGGCATTTCTATTAAAAAAGGGCCATGCACATTAAGTGAGCCTCTGCTCTTGCTGTTATTCCCTACTTGAAGACAAAATCCTCTAAGCTGTCACAATTGATTTGTTGTGGGAACAGTAATGATGCTTAGCATTTAGGCGGCACTCTTGTAAACACAAAGAGTCAACATTTTCAAATGTGGCTGGTGATTTTGGATACACAACTTGAGATCCCTTTCAAAAAATCCTAATTTTCAGAAAGTGCTGGGAGCCTGCCCTTTGAAAATCAGATCCTTTTAATCAGATGCCCAAAAATCACTAGTCATTGAAGAAAAACTTGGTCTGACACAGACTTTGAACGGGGGATCTGCACAGCAGTCTGAATCCACCATCAAGGGTGAAGCTCTCCGGCACAGCTGCTCCTAGTGTTAATGGACAGTAAAATTAGCTACAGCATCAACCCTCTCTCACTTATACAAAGGACTTTGATCACTAAACTTTCAGGCAGTCATCTCAAGGTGTTTCACAAACATAGGTGTCTCACAGTACTCAGCAGGTGTACCGCCCCCCCCCCCACCTATGTGTCCTCGCCAAGATTTTAATTGCTAAATGGGGTGCCCCCCATACCTCCTTCCAGTTCCTCTGGGTGGTCTTCCATGCACTCTCTGCCCCTGCGGGTACCAGTCACCCTCTGCTTCACAAGCATATTGTAAGCCTCACAAATGAAGTGTTAATCTTCATGCCAAACAGGTATTACTGTCCACATTTGCAGAGGCACTGAAAAGTTATAAGTGGCTTAATCAAGGCCACATAACTGAATAGCAGAGCTGGGCTTTGAATCCAGACCTGATTTCCCTCTACCCTTTAACCCAGAAACTCAGACTTAAAAAAAAACAGCAAGTAACAAAGACAGTGAACGTATAGCACCAGATGTATTATGCTTTGTCACAAGCTGCTGGCTCTGCTATTGCTTGAACCTAGTTCTCTTGTATGCTAACTCATCAGGTGATCATTTTCTAGCTGGGGCAGTGTGACCCTCCCCTGGGGAGGGTGTAAAGGCTGTGACACTTTGGGGCACTACTGCAGCTTCAGGCTGTCACTTGTTTAGTGTCAGAATGCACAAACTAATATTCTTTGATAGGCCAGGGATACGCATGAACACGGTACATCAATTAAGCCTCAGAAGTGGGGTGAATTTTCTAACCCATGTGTGCCCTGCTGCACAGGGGTGAATTTTATCCTTGTGAATGGGAAGGAGAGACATGCTGTCCTCAGAGCAACAGTCGGTACAAACCCTCTCATGAGCACAGACCCACCTCCCAGTCAGTCAAAAAGACCTTCCCCACAAAGACAGCCCAGCACTGGAGACCCTAAAGTGAAGGCAGGCCAAGTGCAACAGAGGCAGCAGGCAGCCTTAGGCCCAACAGCTGTAGTGGGATTTGAGGATTGACTTGTTACAGAACCACTCAACAGGCAAGACACGAAAAGGAGTTCTCCAGTGCCACAGGTATGTTTGTCAAATTCCGGTACCATCAGAACACGAGAGCACATGCCTGTCTGTGCAGAGGAGTGCATCTGGATTGGTGTCTATTTAGGTCTGATGTCATATGGGAGAACCTTGTTCCCAAGTGATGTTCCCCTGGGCTGCTTTCATAAATAAACAGGACTATTCTAACTGCTATTTGCTTGTTATTATTTCAGCTAACTGCTAATTCCTGTACTATTTTGGCTCAGCCACCTGCTCAGTAAAGCTGAGTTTGTTGCTAAGTGTCACAATGCCCTAAATCACAGCCAGCATCTCAGCTAGCAACCGAGTGATGCATACACTAATGAATTTGCAACACGGTTTATTTGCATGCAGAAATCTCATCTACCACTACTATTGTAGCAGCTACTGTAGCAAGCAGTAGCCCCGGCAGAATACAGAAAAAGACGTATGAATATTCATTCAAATTGTTTAATGCATTTGCTTCAAATAGCTTTGCATCTCTTTTTCTTTCTATGAATATTCAGGTGAATGATCTTTGCCAGCATGAATAATCAACAAGGGCCTGATCCAAAGCCCATTGAAGTCAATTGAAAGTCTCCATGGACATGATGGGCTTTGGAGCCAGCCCCGAAGCCAATTATTAGCTAAACTATTCCTGGAAGGTGAATTGCAGATTGAAATACCAGCCAGCAACCATGCACACATTAAGCTTTACATGTTAGGCTGAAACGTGTGCTGTCGTTGGTGGGATACAGCAGCCAGCCAATCAGAGAACAGTCCTATCAGATGACTATCAGGCATGTCTACATTGGGAAATAATTTCAAAATAACTTATATTGAAATAATAACGCCTGAAATAATAATTTCAAAATAGCACGTCCACACTGATTGGAGCCAGCATCGTATGTAAAGCTCCCGTAAGCACTCTGGGGAGGGCACCAGGAGGGTGGACACTTTCTGTGGCTGCTTGCTGAGATGCATGCTTACAGGGGCTCCTCTCTACAGCCACGTCTCGCACACCTGCTCTACACTGCCTATCCCATCGCGGGACACCAAACTCGCACTGTGCGCTCTAGTTGTCACAGGCCTCGTGCTGCACCATGACTCCAGTCTCCTTAGTGGTAACTTGTCATGGGAAAGTGTCCTCCAGGCAGGCCTCTCCAGGAACATTGCAAGAAGGAGCAAGGGGTTCCTGTGTGAGAGCATCATGGAGCTGAGTGCTCCAGACTGGCACTCCATGTGCACAGGCTGTTGTGCAACCTCCAGGACGAGTAGGTTGAATGAGGAGCATGCTGCCCTGGCTGCCCGCTGTCAATTCACAGGGCCAAGGCCCAACAGGGTTGGAGATTCACTTCAACACAGAGCCGATTAGGGATAATGTACTTTATTAAGCTTGCTACTCCACTGCTACTACACTTCACAGGGTACACTCTAGCAAGAGAAAGCACTACAGGACCATGCTTAAAGGCTCTTTGGAATGCTTACGTCCCTTCAGGTCTGCAGGGAGTCCCGTTCCGGTTACCTTGCACCTGGCCACAGTGGATGTGGCTTCAGCATGGGAAAATCCCAGACAGCCCTCGAGGTTGGGGCCCCGGTTGAGACTCAGCTAGGGGTGGGACTTTCTACACTAATTATACTACAGTTGTTTACAGTGTGTGTGTGTGTACCTGGCTCAATGCCATTCTTATCTTTCTTATGGGCTGAGAATGAGATCAAACTTATTTACCACTTAGTAGTTTCCCAGCTCAAGGCATGGGTTAATGCTGATAGAGCCCACAACTGCTGTTTGGGCTTGTAGCGTCCCACACAATGCTAAGGTGGGTACAGCAGGTATGGAAACTTCCATCCTAGGCGTGCTAAGCTATAGAACCCACATATGACTTATGTGACACCCACCCCCACGTGCGTTCAGGGAAAGTTATGGACCTCATCTGAAATGCCTTCACCAGGATTGTCCAAAGCCTGAGAGACATCCTGGATTGGGAGGACTGGCTCCAGGGCGAGGAGCAGCTCCTGGCTGGTGGGCATGGAGTCCTGCCTGGCCTGCTCCTCCTCCTCACCCTTCACAACCCCACCCTCGGCTGGCCAGACTTATCAATGCGGGTGGGAGGTGACCAGTCCCCCTTCCAGGATGGCATCCAGCTGCTTGTAGTAGCAGCAGGTGTGAGGAGCTGCCCCAGAATGTCTCGTTTCCTCCTTGGCCTTGTTGTAGGCCTGCCAGAGCTCTTTTATTTTCATGCAGACCTGGCTGAGGATGTGTCCCTATCTGGCCAGGCTGGCAGCCATATGGCCATAGACATTTACATACCTCCTCCTGCTGCAGAGATCCTGGAGGTTGGTCTCCTGCCCGCAGACCTAATGAGGTCCAGGATCTCTGCAACTGTCCAGGCTGGTGCACTCTATCATCTCTGGCCAGGAGCAGCTGAGGGTCACTCATGGCTCCTGGGACGGGTGCTGTATGGCACAGGGCTGGCAAAGCTCTCCCCATGACACAAGCCCTTTTCCTTCTGCTAGCTGCTTTAAAAGCTCTGCAAGAGAAGGGGAACATTGGAGAAGCCAGGTGTGGCCAAAGCAGCCACAAGTGCAGCTGTGAGAGACCTCTGGAGGCCAATTATTTCAAAATAGCAGCAGATGAGTGTCTACACTCATGCTATGTCAAAATAAGCGTTACTCCTCATGGAAAGCAGGGGTTGTTATTTCAAAATAACCAGCCCACTATTTCAAAATAAGGGGCTTGGTAGAGTGGACGCTCTGCTTGTTATTTCGAAATAAGGGGGCAGAGAACCTGGGACAGTGCAGTCGTGTTTTGCGAGCTTTCTGAAAGGGGGGTGAATTTTATCCTTACTGCTTCATAATATTCACAGGATGCCATGAAGTTTGAGGACGGCCTTCTGTATTGGAAAGAACAGATTGTTAACTGAGGCGGGGGAATCACAAGGCTGGCAGCTCCAGGCCTGCTTCTCCTCCACTCTCTCTCCTCCTCGGCAGGAACCGAGCTGTCAGTGCTGCAAACTGGGCTGCGCCAGGGCTCCTGTCTAGCAAGTCAGATACCAGACTGAGCTGATGTTGCGAGTGCTAGAAACGAAGGGTCTGATCTTGGGAGCTCAGTGGGAACTGCTGGTGTTCGACTTCTCACAGGTCAGACCAAAAGGTAGAAAGTAACTCGTGTGACATTAATTAGAGGGATTGGCGATGGAGACTCATTCATGGCCCACAGAATGTAGTCCAGCCATTTAGCAAAGGGAAGGACTTAACACTGCATTATGCAGGACAGTGCTACACTAGTGTTTCTTAAACTGTGTTCTGTGGCACACTGGTGTTCCATAAGGCAATTGGAGGTGTGCCGCAGAGAACAACAGAGTTCAAAATTGGCATCCTTAAAGGGGCAGGTGGGGTTTTTTTTGTTTGTTTTTTGGTCAATAACTTCCCCCTAACCCTTCTTTTTTTATATATATATAACTTCCCTTCCTACCCCCCCCCCCTTTTTTTTTCCTCAACAAAAAATCCTTGGTGTTCCTCATTAAAATAAAATTCTTGTTTGGTGTTCCTCAGTCTTAAAAAGTTTAAGAAACACTGTGCTATACACTGATCATTATCCTCATCTAGATCCTGATTCAGCAAGGCACTTAAGCACCTGCTTAACTTTAGCTGGGAAGTAGTTCTGTACATTTCAGCAGGGTGAAGCACATTCTTAATGTTATGCCCATGCTCAAGGAAGGACCTTGCTGAATCAAGGTCTTAAATTCCCGGTACCGTGTTCAGGTGACAGCAGTATGCTTCCTGAGATGGAAGTTTGCTGCACACCCAATGGATCATAATAAAGCAGCGAGAAGTACAGTCTGAAATACATCTGTGGAAAGTATCAGAGGGGTAGCCGTGTTAGTCTGGATCTGCAAAAGTGACAAGGAGTCCTGTAGCACCTTATACACTAACAGATGTATTGGAGCATAAGCTTTCTTGGGCAAAGACCCACTTCGTCAGATGCATATAGTGGAAATATCCAGAGGCAGGTATAAATATGCAGGCCAGAATCAGGCTAGAGATAACAAGGTTAATTCAATCAGGGAGGATGAGGCCCACTTCTAGCAGCTGATCTGGAGGTGTCAATACCAAGAGTGGAGAAGCTGCTTTTGTAGTTGGCCATCCATTCACAGTCTTTGTTTAATCCTGAGTTGATGGTGTCAAACTTGCAGATGAACTGTAGCTCAGCAGTTTCTCTTTGGAGTCTGGTCTTGAAGTTTTTTTGCTGCAGGATGGCTACCTTTAGATCTGCTATTGTGTGTTCAGGGAGATTGAAGTGTTCTACAGGTTTTTGTATATTGACATTCCTAATATCTGATTTGTGTCCATTTATTCTTTTATGTAGGGATTGTCCAGTTTGGCTGATATATATAGCAGAGGGACATTGTTGACACAGGATGGCATATATTACATTGGTAGATGTGCAGGTGAATGAACCAGTGATGGCATGGCTCATCTCGTTAGGTCCTGTGATGGTGTTGCTGGTGTAGATACGTGGGCAGAGTTGGCACCGAGGTCTGTTGCAGGGATTGGTTCCTGAATTAGAGTTACTATGGTGCGGTGTATTGTTGCTGGTGAGAATATGCTTCAGGTTGGCAGGTTGTCTATGGGCAAGGACTGGCCTGCCTCCCAAGGCCTGTGAAAGTGAGGGATCATTGTCCAGGATAGGTTGTAGATCACTAATGATGCATTGGAGAGGTTTTAGCTGAGGACTATAGGTGATGGCCAGTGATATTCTGTTGGTCTGTGGAAGTTTTGCCAGAGTAATCAGGGTGAAATTCACCCCTGTGCAAAAAGGAAACACAAGGCATAGGCACTTGATTAAAGTTCAACTGACCTCAAGGCTTTAAGCCATGCTCTGGTTCTTTGCGGAGGGGGAGTTTCACCCAGGCGGAATTTAGAATTGGATCTTAAGAACTGCACTTGGGTTCCAGCCAAACTGGGTTAAACAGACACTTGATCAAGCAAATTACAGCCAATTAACCTGGAAAAAAAATTCTAGGCTGACCCTGCTGTATCTACAAGGAAAGCACCCATTTAGCACCCATTGGGGAACATTGGGGATTCTGGTCTCCCACACAGGGTGAAATCCTAGCCACACTGAAATCAATGGCAAAATTCCCATTGGCTTCAGCATGGCCAGGATTTCACCCTCCTTTTTCAAAATGGTGTCCAAGAGTTCAGTGTGTAACTCTAGTTAGCCAACAGCAGGATAAGAGCACTGAACTCCTGCTACACAGTAGGCTTTAAAATCTGAGTTATTTAGGACAGTAGTAGCGGAGATGAGTAAGGATTTGGCATGATGTTCAGAATGATCTCTGCAGAATATAACCAGTGACATGAAAAAATACAAATGCTGCCAGGCTTTCTAATCCATAAAAGGCCTTCCTGGAAGCACAGGCCGCTCTCCAAAATTAGTCTTTATTATTTTTTCCCCTGACACCAGGACATGTGTAATGGCATTTCAAAGCAGCAATAATTGTGTGTAATGTAGTTTGGGAAAGTCCAAAAGGGCATTATTACAATAATCAATATACAATATGATGGAACAAAAGCTTGCCTTAACACTGCAGCAGTGATTTAAGTCAAATGAAAGCCTGACTAAACCATAGTAATAGAGAGGTAGCTGTGTTAGTCTGATCTTGCTAAAACAAAAGGAAAAACTATGTAGCACTTTAAAAACTAACAAGATGGATAAATAGGCGATGAGCTTTCGTGGGCCAGACCCACTTCCTCAGATCATATTCTGGAAGAAAATTGGCATGACCATATATACCAAAGGGATACAATGAAAAAAGTTAACACATTATAGCTATTTGAGTCAATGAATGGCTAATCAGGGTTGATAAGTGGGAAGCAATCTTTGTAATGGTTAAGGTAATTAGCATCTTTGTTAAGGCCCATTCGTAAAGTGTCAAATTTAAGCATGAAAGAAAGTTCTGAAATTTCCCTCTGTAATCTGGTGTTAAAGTTTCTTTGAAGTAAGATGCATGTCGTAAGGTCGGCTGAAATGAAAAGCAACTGGTTTTTTCTTGACTCATATAGCTATTCCCTCTCCCTCACCCCACCTTCTGTATTAAATCTGATTTGTCAGTTTAATAATGTGTTCACTTTTTTCATTGTATTCCTTTGGTATATACGGTCATGCCAATTCTCTTCTAGAATATGATCTGAGGAAGTGGGTCTGGCCCACGAAAGCTCATCACCTATTAAACCATCTTGTTAGTTTTCCCTTTTGTTTTGACTAAACCATATTACTGAAACACAAGAATGTGTGCTTTATGAGGGTATGCCAGTAGGGGGCAAAGAGGTAGTAACCCCACTATTGCTGCTTTTCACATATATAAGTCCCAATCCTCTGCCAGGCTCACTATAGCAGGCCCAAGCAGGATCCCACGGAAATGCAGCTCCCGATGCAGGAATGGAACCTTCCTACTCCTAGCCTGAGAATACGCACTAAACTTCCTGAATTGAAACCAACAGAGCAGTATTCATTCATAACAAACAGAATCCTCTGCAGTGCCCACATCCATTAGACAGAGTTTGTAATATCAAATGGAAAAGCAGTTGCCAAAATTTTGTGAAGCAAAGAATGTGTACTCAAGACATGGTTGAGAAAGGAAGCTAATAGTCACTAGTGATTATGAATCATGGGTTTAAAGGGACATTGTCAGATTAATATAATTTTTTTTTAAATTCACTTTCTAGTATAACACTGGTGTGTTAGTATAACCCCACTGAAGCCAAATTCATCTCAGCTAAGAATCTGACTCTTTGACAATCTAATTTGTCAGTCAGTGTTCACTCATTTCACCATTTTAAATAAATATCTGCTTCACTTTTGTTCCTAAACAGTTTCTGATCATGTTCACATTATGATTCTCATGCACTAGTACAGCGATATGATCTTAGAGTGTTCATCCCCGAGGGGGAACATTTATATTTCAACAAAATCTTTTCATTTAGAACATGAATATTAAATGTTAACAATGTTACAGTTGATAAAACAAATAAATATTTATCCAAAGCTTAGATTTTTTACCTCTTTATGCATTTCTTTAATTAGACTGCACAGGGCTTTCATTGACTGTGCAATAGTCATTGGATCGGACTCATAATGCCAGACACAACAAATGCATTGTGATGGTGATTTTTATAAAATTCCTGGCTAAAAGTAGATTACTCACGTAGTGAAGTTTATATTAAAACAAGAGAAGACCATGAATTACAGATAATGGTAATAGTAGCTAAGAAGCTATGTAATCTGAGGATATAATTCCATTAAAGGGGTCTGGCTATCCAAAAACATGGGAGCAGAGCACAAATGAGCTGTCAGTGGAAATGCAAAAATCAGATTTATTTGTCTTACACTGTGGCTTGTTGATTTTATAATGTAATGTTAGAATGTTTCTATTGAAAACATTTTTAGTTTTATATCTGTCTGTAACATTCAGATACCAATGTGAGGTCATCATCACATCACGGCAACTTCACTAGCAACTTCTTCCACCACCAACATATGTTTACTATTCTGAGCACGAGACTTTGTATTATGCCAGTGTAAAGCAGGAATAATTTCAATTAAGTTCAAAGAGTTAAATGGTGGAAAGCTGATATAAATGAGACCAGAATCTGATGCCTTAGGCTGCGCATTTTTTGGTGATTATTTTATTGTTTTTTTAAGAAACAGGAGATAAACAGTACAAAGAGGAAAAAGATATCTTGTATATGTTTCCAGATACGTACTGTACATGTCATGGGCTCTCTTCACAGATAAACAAATATAAAACGTTAAGATGGGTGTTGCAATAATAAAATAGAAGATGTACATGAATAGGTCAAAGGAAAAGGAGTGGGGTCGTATTAAATCTATGCAACTGTATATAGAAATGCAGTGCAAATGTCTTCAAATGCATACAATTTATCTCCACAATTGTGCACACCACATAGCTGGCTGCTAATTCTGAATACCACTGTTCTAGTCTAGATATAAGCTTACTCTTCCATCTTTGTAAAATGCACTTCAGTGAATACTGGAGCTTCAAGATTACTACTATTCATTTTAACTCCACTCTTTGGGGAGGAGTTAAAGTGAATTTCACAGCTAAGTGTCCTAAAATAACATTTTCCGCAGAGGTTTGGCTGCAGAAGTCATGCACCATATTAACCCTCATGTCCACTTTTCTCCACAGCTGCTTACTGTTGGATAGTCCCATGACATATGCATCAGGGTCCTTTTTTTCCCTCTCTATTATGACACCAAACAGAATAGTGATAAAGATGTAGCCGTGTTAGTCTGGTGTAGCTGAAACAAAAGACAGAACTATGTAGCACTTTAAAGACTAACAAGATGGTTTATTAGATGATGAGCTTTCGTGGGCCAGACCCACTTCCTCAGATCAATATGTGGAAGAAAATAGGCACAACCATATATACCAAAGTGATACAATCAAAAAAATGAACGCATGTGAAATTGACAAATCAAATTTTAGAACAGAGTGGAGGTGAGGGGGGAAGGTTAGTTTCTGTGAGGTAATGACATTAGGGGCGATAATTGAGGAAGCTATCTTTGTAATGGGTGAGATAATTAGAGTCTTTGTTTAAACCCATACATAAAGTGTCAAATTTAAGCATGAATGACAATTCTGAAGCTTTTCGTTGAAGTCTGGAGTTAAAGTCTCTTTGAAGTAATATGCATGTTTTAAGGTCATTGAGGGAATGATCAGTCTGACTGAAATGGCAAGCAACAGCTTTCTCTCTGTGAGAGAGTCTTCGGTCTGTCTTGAAGTAGATGGTTTCTGGGTACTCATCTGGCTCTTTCAATTTGTTTTTTTATTTCTCCAGGTGGGTAATTGAGGTTTAAAAATGCTTGGTAGAGATCCTGAAGTTTCTGGTCTCTGTCAGTGGGATTAGAGCAAATGTGATTGTATCTAAGGGCTTAGCTATAGACGATGGATCATACAGTGTGTCCTGGATGGGAGCCGGAGGCATGTAGGTAACTGTAGGAGTCAGTGGGTTTTCTGTAGAGAGTGGTGTCTAATTTACCATTGGTGATTTGTACTGTGGTGTCCAGGAAATGGTTCTCTTGTGTAGAATGGTCCAGGCTGAGACTGATGGTAGGGTGTAGGCTGTTAAAGTCTCTGTGGAATGTATCCAGTGTTTCTTGGCCATGGGTCCAGATCATAAAGATGTCATCGATGTAGCGTAAGTAGAGAAGGGGTAAAAGGGGACGGGTTCTGAGGGAACATTGTTCTAAATACCAAGAAACCATCTACTTCAAGTCAGACCCAGGAAAACCAACAATAGAATACCACTTGTTATCACCTATAGCCCCCAACTTAAAACCGTCCAACGCATTATCAATAAACTACAGCCTATACTGGAACAGGATACTACACTCCGAGAGGCTCTGGGAGACAGACTCATAGTATCCTATAGACAATCACCTAACCTCAGGATGATTCTTACCAACAACCACAGGACACATCACATTGATACCAACCCTGGAACTTTCCCTTGCAACAAACCCCAGTGCCAGCTTTGTCCACATATTTACTCTGCTGACACCATTGTTGGACCTAACCATGCCAGTTACAAGATCAAGAACACATATTCCTGTTTACCCAGAAATATAATGCTATGTACATTGGACAAACGTCTCAGACACTTCGCCAAAGAATCAATGCACACAAAACAGACATAAGACTCTCTCACACAGAGAGAAAGCTGTTGCTTGCCATTTCAGCCAGACTGATCATTCCCTCATGACCTTAAAACATGCATATTGCTTCAAAGAGACTTTAACTCCAGACTTCAATGAAAAGCTTCAGAATTGTCATTCATGCTTAAATTTGATACTTTATGTATGGGTTTAAACAAAGACTCTAATTATCTCACCCATTACAAAGATAGCTTCCTCAATTATCGCCCCTAATGTCATTACCTCACAGAAACTAACCTTCCCCCCTCACCTCCACTCTGTTCTAAAATTTGATTTGTCAATTTCACATGCGTTCATTTTTTTGATTGTATCACTTTGGTATATATGGTTGTGCCGATTTTCTTCCACATATTGATCTGAGGAAGTGGGTCTGGCCCACGAAACCTCATCACCTAATAATCCATCTTGTTAGTCTTTAAAGTGCTACATAGTCCTGTTTTTTATGACACCAAACAGACATCTAAGGATTGGGCAGAAGCATTTTTCACATGATTCAATATACTCTGGCACTAGGATTCTGTTAAGGGCTGTGATCAGTCTCTTTCCCAAGCTTGTATAAAGAAATCCAAACTATTGGAGTTCCTCTTCATTAACAAAATGAACAGAGTGGGAATGGACCTGGGGAGTTGACAAACTCTTCCTAAAACTCCCAGAAGTTCTGGAATTTGCCTACATTTCAATCAGACACCTACAGCTGGTCACACCAGCAGACTCAAGTTCACAGGGCTCTGGCTAAGGGCTTGTTTATTTGTAGTATAGACTTCCAGGAGTGGCCTGGATCGTGGTCTCTAGGATCTTTGGGGAGAGCAGGTCCCAGGCTCCAGCCTTAGCCCAGAAGTCAACACTGCAGTTAAATAGCCTGGTAGCTTGAGCCCTGGAAGCCTGAGTCAGCTGGCGTGGGCCAGCCATGGGCTTTTAATTGCAGTGTAGACATACCCTTGGGTGTAAAAGTTGCAACTCTGCAATACATAAGATGAAGCCCTCACCACTGACTGTTTGGGAAATGCAAATGACACCTCTGCTCAACTAACCCTTCAAAATTGTACAGCTGTTCCCAATTTGTCTGACTGTGTTGCCCAAAATAAGTGTTTCTGCATGAAGGCTAGGATGAAATCAATGCCTCATAGCTAGGATAGTTAATAACAGTTGTGCAACCACTGCAAGTTGTAGCTACTTTCAGAAATGAGCATTATTATTTGTACATGACTTTACATACACATTTTTAAGGCTAAATTAAACTTGGCACCTTATAATTTCAGGTAAGCACCCTCCTGCTTCCTCCCACATGTTACAAACAACCTGTAAAAATCTGCAAAGCCACCTCATTTTTTTTTTCAAATCCCCCCTTAAAGCTCTCCACTACAACAATACCAACAAAAACCATGATTGTGCTTAGGCTGCTTGGCTGTGCTGAGACCCCAAACTACAGGTTAAACCTCTAAAATCTGGAACTCTCTGGTCTGGATACATCTGTGGTCCAGCTGGATATTACTGGATCAGAAAGCCCCGGCTGGCCAGGTTCAGGGACTGGGCCGGTGGTGGGGAGCACAGACCCTGCAGCAGCGAGCCGGCACGGTGGAGAGCATAGCTCCGGACGGGACTAGCGGTGGAGAGCACAGTCCCAGCTGGGCGGCAAGCAGCAGGAAGCGCAGCTGGAGACTGTGGTGCCTGGCACTCAGTGCAGTGGGGAGCACAGCCCTATCCCCAGGCGGAAGAGCAGCCCCGGAAGAGCTGGGGGCAGCCGAGGGAGCAGGGATAGGGTTGCCAGGTGTCCGGTATTGACCCAGTATGTCTGGTAAAAAAGAAATTCAGAAAATATCGGACACCTGAAATGTCCGGTATTTTCTGAATTTTTTCTCGGCCGGGGGTGAAAATACCGGACTGTCCGGGCCAATATTGGACCAGGCCCCAGCCCCCCCCGCTTACCTGGTTCTGCAGGGGAGCTGTCTGGCACGGAGCAGGAAGACAAAAGATGGCTGCCGGCTGATGGCAGCCTCTTAGGTACAAAAATCTTCTTAAAAGGGCATGCTGGTTTTTATTTATTTATTTGCTTAATAACTCTCGGGGTTCTTTTTTTTTTTTCTCCTCCTTTCCCCCCCTTCCCCAACAGAATTTTTCCCCGGTGTTTTTTTTTGGGGGGGGGGGAGGGTGTTCGGTATTTTTGGTTAAAACATCTGGCAACCCTAAGCAGGGCCAACAGCCAGCAGGGGAATCTTGACTTCCCCTGGTCCAGCAAACTCCGTCCGCTTAGGTCCAAAGGGTTCCGGACCAGGGAGGTCCCTCTGTGTCATGCTGACCACTGTCGTCTCATTTCCTTGTACTCCCCTGTCTGTCTGACTGCATCCACCTGCTGTCTCTTGCTTTATGCTTAGATTGTAAACTCTTGGGGAGCAGGAAAACATCTTTTTGTTCTCTGTACACCACACGGCACAATGAGGCTCTTGTCCATAACTGGGGCCTGAGGAGCTGAGGCAATAATCATCATTTATCATTTCACCTGTGCTGAAGGAGATTGCCTGTTCTGGGGGTGAAGTCTACGGAATACTACTCAATTATTTGGAAGAGAAAAACAAAAGATACTTCCCTTTCCTGTCAGGCAAGTGGTGTTTTAAGGGCAGAATGCTGAATGGATATAAATTGGAGTTGGGCAGGAGGGAGCAATTGGGAGATGTTAATAAATGGCATCTCCTCCTTTTTCCTGCTTCTCTCTAAAGAGCCAATACAAATTTTAATTGTAAAAAGAAAATTGACTGCCCCATAGAGGGGCCATACAATCCGCATTCAAAATCTGCAAGACATCAGCAGCTTATGGTGCCTGTCAGCAGGTCAGCACTGACATTTTTTAAAGGGGCTGACAAGGTTGCGCGGTCCTTTCTGAGCTAGCGGCACATCATCAGGTTTCTAATTCAGGACCTCTTGTTAACAACAATCCCTCTCTCTTGTGTTTATTTGTAGGCCTGACCGAGGGCACTATAAATCCAGAACTGAGCAATCCAAGGACTTGGGTTGGAATCCTCAGGTCAGAGTCACAGGAGAACAGATTGATAAGTATGTGCACATCCTGCGATTTTGCTGCTTTACTCTGACAGAGGGGCTGGTAAAATGAGCAAGTGATCTGAAGCACAAGAGAACTAGGTTAGGTACCGGTAACTGGTGTTCTTAGAATACATTCCCTCCAGGGAGCCACGCAATTGGAAACATGCAGCTGTAGTGCAGATCCTACCAGTTAAAAGGCACTTTGCCTCCCCAAAATAAATTGCTTTATTTATCTGATAGTGACGCTTGCCTGAGGTGAGTCACTGGCATAAGTCATTTCCCTCTGTTGAGTGAGAGTCGTGGACTGTTTTACATTCCTTCCATGTGGGCTGCTGAGCAGAGGAAAGGACACATTTTAGAGCTGAGATTTCACCCCTCTCCTCCCAAGGCCATCGCTATCAATATGCAAAATGCGCAGCGGCATAGGGTACCACAAAGTTTGGGGTGCCTAGGCAGCTGCGTATGTATATCTCAGCAACAGCTCCAGTCGCCAGCCCCATTTCTTAGGGGCTGTGCCCAGCAGGGTTGTCCCTAGGGGGATGTGAGGTCTGAAATAACCCCCCCTTCTCTGCTCCCACCCTGCCCCACCTCTGCTGTGCCCACACTCCTCCTCTTCTCCTAAGCCCCCACTACCTCTTCCTGTGCCCTCCCTGCCTCCATTCTACTCCCTCCCCCAAGCAACATGACCCAGGGGATTAGCAGGGGGCCTGACACCTACAGCACAGGTCAGACCCACTCCTGCACTCAGTGGTGGTGGGGGGGGGGGGGGAAGTGGAGCTACCTAGCCCCAGCCTGCTTCGCTTTGCCGACTCCCATCCACATCACTCCTCTTCCCACCACAGGTGAGCATGGGTGTGTGGGGGTGGGTTCTACTCCTTCCCACAAACCCACTCCCCTGAGCAATGTGTCTGGGAGTCAGGGGAGCAGAGCAGGCTGGGGCTGGGTCACTCCACTTCCCACCAGCACTGGTGAGTGCAGGCTGGGCCTGACTCCTGATGCCTTCTGCCTGGCTGCCCTGCTCCTGTCCCCTGCAGCTCTGGGCCTGCCCCCCACAGCCTTTGAACATGGACCCCCTGAGGAAGGGCCAGCCATCTTGTCTTCTCTCTCCTCCCGGGGGTGCCTATGTAGGACACCAGAACTGCTAGGGCAGCCCTGTCTCCTCAGTCCAAAGATCATCATTCAGTTTTATTAGATTCCCCCTGGTCAAGTGCCTGGCATTTGGAAATTAATAAAGGTGCTTAGTATTGGTGGCGAGCGTGTTAAAAGAAATTAATTTTTATAGAGTTGGTCAGGTTGGAGAAATGAAGGTTATCTGAAGTCACCAGTTTTGCTTATTGGGTTTTAGCCAAGAATTTTCCCACCAGCATGTTCCTTCGGTAGGAGATTACAAAAATGACAATAATTGAAGTGTTATTGTATGCTGCTATCTAACAGTCTGATCCAACTCCCACCAAAGTCCACAATTGCTTCCATTGACTTCAGTGGGAGCGGAATCAGGTGCTAAGAAGCACAATAACCACCTGTTCAGTTAGTAGGACAAGGCATAGCTCTATTGATTCCAATGGAGCTGCACCAGTTTACACCAGTTTACACCAGGTGAGAATCTGGCAATACAGTCGCTGCTGGGTAGTTGTAAACTACATTGCAGCATGTTCAATTGCAGATTGATATTAAAGTTTTTGGTGCCAATATGTCAGGATTAGAGCTGGTCAAGGGAAAATATTCTGATCTTAACAAATATTTTAGAAATATTTTCTTCAAAGACACATATTGGTTTTAGATTTTGTTTTAAAAAAATTAAAATTTTTAAATTTCAAAAATTACAACCCGCTCTAAGCAGCATAAGGAAAGTGTCCTCATGTCACACATAGTATAGGATTTCCCCAATTTTAGCAGGAAATATTATATATCCTACCAATGTTAATCTATACTATATCTATCTTTTCTACAGTTCTTTGAGGTTCAATCTTCTTATCAGATGTGGATTTTGCCAAGTGAATTTATGGCAGTCTCCTAAATGAAGTGCAGCACCCTCAGACCACCATTAATCCAGTCAGAGACCAGCAGTCAGTCATGTGTGACATTTGTCTTTGGCCCCAGATGTGAAGGGTGGTTGCGCGTTGATCCTGGCCCACTTGAAATCTGTTTAGAAGCCCCACGAACAAGTCAAAACGGGGTATACTCAAGGTCAGGCCTATTAAAAAGGACTGGTTTCTGGCATCAGCTGTAGAACATTCTTTTTGCACAGTGACATCACAAAGAAATTTGGGCACAGGAGGAGAACCCACAATGGTTGTCTTGACAACAAACATGTTCTAGGGTGGTCAAAGAGGTCCAGCGTAGGTCTAGTTTGCCCTAATCTTTTCAGCTATTCTAGCTATAATTGCCTAATGGCGTATGTGTGGAGGAATGATTTTGCTCAGTGAAACTGTTCTATTTCTCATACATAGAAAAGTTGCATTTAGGAGGCTGGACAGGTATTAAAAAGCAATGTATGGGTGGATGATTCAGATTTTCTGCACTGGTCAGAGGCTACTCTCTGATTAAATTAAGTCTAGCTAATTATCCAAATTCTTGTATAGCAGCTTACCAAATAATATCACAGCATTTAGAGGTGACGTTCACCTCAAATGAGTTAGAAACACCACCGGCACCGACAGTGATAGCCAAAGGGAGCGGTGCTGTCAACTTATAGGATTCTATATGGATAAAATTACAGTAAAGAAAAATTGTTTTGTAACCAACTATCAATGACAAACCCACACCCACACACAAAACAAATAAAATCAGTCAGTCATGGAACTCTTTGAGGGAAAAGAAATTTAGTCAGCCCTTCAGCATGATGTTAAGACTTCAGTTCTCTACCAGGCTGAATTTCACCCAGATTCAGTAATTAGACACGTTCTTTAAAAAGGCAAGATACTTAAAGCCTAAATGAATGGTTTTCCCAGTTTAGGCCTCTAAGTATTGAATATCAACATGTCTTCCTATCAGTTAATTACAGCTGCATCACGTAGGTAACTACTCAGAAGCCAAAGATTCTGCACACCAGTTTTAGCATTAAATAGAAGCCTTACGGCCAGATCCTGCCACTACTGCTCTCAATGAATAATAGTGCCTTGTCTCCCATGCAGCCCCATTGATTGTAATGGATTGCTTGCAAGCCAGGATATTACACATTGTGCATAAGGAAAAACTAGCTGTGGTCTGAAATTGAGGAGAAACTGTGTTAAGATCCCTATCTCGGTTCAGATTATGTTTTTCATTGGCAGTTTATTATAGTAAGCTAAGTTTATGAATGTTGTGGGAAAGGTTTGCTTTACTCCCTAAGGACTTTTGCTTTCTGTTAATATGACTAGTGTATGCTTAGCATCTGTGCTAGTTATGGCTGGGAAGGGGCTGAGAGCCAGCTCAGTGAAAATAAGGAGGTGTAATGCAACCAGAGCTGCAGCCTCTAAGTGGTTCCCAATGTACGGCTTTAAGTGGAATGGGAGACTGAAGGGTTAAGAGTACCGGCATGGGTTGTTCATCCAACCACAGCCTTCTGCTGGAAGTGTGTCACTTTCACACCCATCCAGGTGCAGGGGATCATAGCATCCTCTAGGCTACATCTAGACTACAAGCCTCTTTCGAAAGAGGCTTTTTCAAACGATACTTTCGAAAAAGCCTCTTTCAAAAAAGAGTGTCTATACTACAACCAGTACTTTGAAAAAAGCAAGCCACTTTTGGATGCTCTTTTTCGAAAAAGCACAGTTTGCATTACATAGCACCTTTTTTCAAAAGAGCACTTTCGAAAAAAGGCGTTATTCCTCGTAAAATGAGGTTTTCCGCGGTCGAAAAAACTGCTGCGTTCTGTTGATTTACTTCTGAAAGAACGCGGCAGCAGTCTAGATGCAGGGGAAGTTTTTTCTGTAGTCTAAACACACCCCTAATGTCTACAGAAGATATAAACCTTAAAAAGAGAAAGGGGGTAAAGAGAGAGATGAAGGGGAAGAGGTGAGAGAGGAAAAGGAGACGTGCTGGAGAATGAAAGGAAAAGAGGATAAAAGTGGTGGGGATAAAGACAAGCAGGATGCAGATGATGTATGACACAACCCCACCAACTCAGCTAGTGTGGGATCAATACTGGCAAAGAAAGAGTTAATTCTCCCAGCCCTTTCTAAATCAGGGTTTGTAAACTAGAGCAAGGGCAGTAATACAGAAGCAGTAAGATGCAGATGCAGGAGAGGGGGAAGGGCTCCCCGTAAAGAGAAAGCAGGACTTCCGTCAGCACACCCAGGAAATGACAGGGGAATAAGAGAAGCAGATGCCATCTTTTGGCAGCTAGAGTGAAGGGCAATGCTATAAAATTTCAGGAGGAAAAAAAATTGCCACAGTTTATGGTTTACAATTCCTCCACTAGTCTCTTCATTAGATTAAAAGTGCATTTGCACAGAAGAACAAAGAGCAAATTGATGCCATGCAGTTCTTTTCAGGAGTGCAGAGATGTAGCAGCCAAATGGAGGTGTCCTGAAGTACCCTGCATACAGGGAGCTTAAGAGAGGTATGTGCAGAAAGGTACAAAATGCTGTCCCACGGCACGACACAGGCAGCCACAATGGAGGCTGGACCTTGGATTTCAGAGCTCCACTAGGAATGCTAGCTGGTCCCAAATGTCAAGCTTCAGAGAGATCAAGGTGGTTTGCCTGGGGGCTGATCTTGTTTCAAAGCAATAAACTTCAATGTTACCTCAATGATTTCCCTAGAAGTGAGCATGAGAACAGACCAAAGTCCATCTAGCCAAGAATGCTGTCTTCTGAAATTGGCCAATGCCAGTGCTACAGAGGGAATGGACAGGACAGGTAATTATCAAGTGATCCATCTCCTAGCTCCCATTCCCAGCTTCCAGCAAACAGAGGTTAGGAACACCGTTCCTGCCAGTATTGGAATGACTAGATTGAATGTCTTGGCTGAGCAGTGATAGAATTCACAGCTTTTCAGCTGGACAGCACCAGTTCAAATCCAGCCTAGGACAGAAGTGACTGAAGGGGCTTGCTGCACTTCAAACACTACAGTGGCTCAGCTTCAGCACAGACACTATCAACACCAAGGGGAGGGAGTCTCCCATCCGCATCGGTGAGCCACCTCCACAAGAGGGGAGCAGATGGTTGAGGTGCATTGTGGGGCAAAGGGAGGAGAGACAATACTGGAAAGCTTGTGCTGTAGCTGCTTGAACCATTCCAACTGTGGAACAGAGCACTTCAGTCTCCCAAGTTCTCTGCCTGGTACTTCCCACATGCCTAAATTCAACTAAATTCACTTCCCAGTGAATGTGTAAACTTGATTTGCTTTACTGTCCAAAACAGGCCTGGAGGGAGGAGGCCCACAACTAGTGGGAAAGGAAAGACTGACAAGCTCAGCACCAATTAGATGGACCCCACAATTACGGAGCATCCACGGAGTCACATCTCAGAGCTAAACTGGTGCAACTTTGTGTTTAGACCAGACATAAAATACACATCTGGCTCATACTGGCTTGGGTGGGAGCACTGCACATGTGCACACTGTTGCGGAGAGGTCTGTCTGCTCCCTAAGCTGTCCAAGGTAGCAGAGGCTCAACTCAAGTCTGTTACATAAAATTGTTTATGACATCCAGCAACTCCTCATTTAACATCAGCCAGTGGTTAACACTGTTGCATTGTTACATCTCTGACCTATTCGAGAACTCACTCACTTACATGTTTGTTGATATCAGGGGTTTCAAATTCCCAGCCCACATGCCAATTATGGCCGGAACATTTTTGCAGTCCAGCCAGGAAGTCCCAGTGGCCCAAGGTGTGTGTGTGTGTGTATCCATAGCCATCCGCAAACCCCACCTTTTCCTGCCAACACCTTGCCCTCTCCTGCCCATTGCACCCCTTCCCCTGGAGGATGTGGCCTCAGGGAATACCAGGAAGGGGGCTGGTGCAGGGCAGAAGCCTCACTGTGGTGTCAGGAGCTGTGGGGAAGCAGAGTGCACTTAGTGAGCATACTCACTCCGCTTCCCTGCGGCTTCCACCACCATGGTGTGTGCTGGGGGTGGGGGGATAGGAGAAGACCCCTTCTGCTGCCCTGCCTCAGGCTCCCCAGTAATCCCTAAGGCTGCATCCCTCAGGAGAAGGGGTGCAATGGCGGGGTGGCAGGGCACTGGTGGGAAGAGGTGGGGTTTGGGGGACAGGTACAGACACACACACACACACCTCTGGACTGCCACGACTCCCGGGACAGGTTGAGAAAATACTCTGTCTGTAGATGGGCCATGGGCTATGAGTTTGAGACCCCTGCCTTATAATGTTGTTTGGCCGCCTGCTAACCAGTTGAAGCTACGAACCATCGTGGGTGGGCAGCCTACCATCAGCTCCCATGCATCCTCCACAGCACTTCCTGTCTGCCAGCCTGCCCCACTGATCAGTGACACCCCTTTTCCACCCCTCCCCTCAATCCCCCAACTCCTGCCTGCAGCAATGAGCTATTTGGCAGTGTTCAGGATGTTGGGGGGTGGGCAAGGAAACTGTATTGTTTCGGGTGAGTGGAGATAAGAGGTCTTCAAGACACCTGATGAAATCAGAGCTGAAAGATCTGAGAAACTGGAGGAAACATTTATAACTAACATCACCAAAGTGTGCTTTGGTGACATGATTAGTGTTCACAGGATGAGGCTGCCACCCTTCTTGGACACTGTTTATACGAAGGTCACTGCAACGGTTGGGATCCCCTGGAAAGAGCAAGTTTTACCATCATGACAGACATCTCCAAGGACTCTAAGATCCACCAAGATACCATCTGATCTTTTTCCAGATCCTGGAAGACATCCTAAAAAGGTTTGTAATGGTGGTTGTTACAATGGGAGCAAGCCAATGCTAGCTTGATGCAAAACACTGCACTATAGTCTTGTAATAATAAACTAATGTTTTTATTAACATCTCATCCTTTGTTGTCAACACGTGCATCAACAGGCAAAATTTAGCTGTTTAGGTGTATCTTTTTTTTTAATGACCGTGTATCACAGTGGTCCATTGGTGCTGACAAAGGATTCTTTACAAGGAACTCCTGTCTCAGACCTGACAAGTTCATTACCCCTAATACACCCTCTTCCATGGTGTTTATCCACGAAGGTAGCATATGAGCTCGCTACTGAAAGCTTGTAGCTTATCAGCACTCATAACCATAGTGAGATATGTGTGCAGGTAATGTTTTAGGAATAATGTAACTATAATGAATTACATCCTAAAGGTGTTGGAGTGAAAGTGAGTTACCAGGGAATCATATGTCTGAGTGATGGCCCATTCAAGTAGGAAGGAGTTGTCATCCATTCTTGGCTAGCCAATTACATAATGTATTGTTCAATTGTCCACTGTTGCAACAAACCAGAAAAGTCAATGGAAAACCACTAAAGATAAACTATAGACACTAAAAACACTTGGAAGTGTAAAGGAATAACCTAACAGACAGGGGATGACCCTGTCTAGGAATAAAGACAAAAGACAGATTCAATATATTATAGAGTAGAGACAGATGCTCTGTAGCCATTAACTGAGGAGACATCTTGTTGAGCCAGGGTGTCATGAAAGATTGGAGCCTGGATTCTGTGAAGTCAACCAGTTCTTCAACAGACTGCACTTTGGAGGGGGAGGGGACCTATTTTATCAGCGAGGAAACAGTAACTATTAATAACGTGTAGTCCTAGTTCACATTTTATTATTTAGTTTTGTGTTGTGACCGTTTGATCCCTTCATTCTCTTGTTTCTAATGGAACCTCTATTCTTTCTTAACTAAACTTTCTTTGGATGCGTTACAAGTGCTCCTGAGTGCTGGGTGTTATACTGGTGCAGTGATTTAAAATAAAACTGGTAAACTGGGGCACACTGCTCCTTTGGAAGCAAAGAATCTAGGTGTGACGTTATCGAATTTTAATATGAATATGCAGATCATTGTTGCACCCACTGTTGTGTGTTTGCCCCAAATTCTGTGCAAAGAGGGCCAAGTGAGGTGTCTAATGAAAGCTTATGCTTTACTTATTCTATTTGTGCTCCTTACCTGCCTGAAGGATTTTTATATATGAGGTTATGAGTATTGGCTCTATACTTATGTTTTAAATGCTTGTGTCTAGGAGACAGTGACAGATGTTGCCCAGGTATTGTGAGAGGTGGCAACTCAGTGAATAGCTATGCTTCATCAAAAATGGCCCTTGAGTATTACCAATTAAAACCTGAGGAACTTCTGACTGCAGAAAATAATTGAGCAGTTGCAGAGGAAAAGCAACTTCTTTTCAGAAAGTTAAAAAAATTGGGCTTAGAATAGAAAACTGGTTGCAAACCTTACTATGGAATCACTCAGGTCCCTTAAAATATTGGCCATTTTTATTTTTAAGCTCTCCATTTCACTTTATTTCATTTCAAGACTGTCAAACTGCTAGACTTGCACACACTACTTTGGTGCCATCACTGAGAGCTTCTTTGATAAACAGCAGAGTGGAAACTGTTAGCTCCTTTAGTTCTATTGTATCTGAAAACTGATCTGGCTTTAGAGAGATGTGGGATGGATCTCTCTCTTAATGCAATCAGTATGACCTGGCAGAAAATGTTGAACACATTACCAGTAGAACATATAATAGTTTCAATAAAAGTAAAGTCAGTTATGCAGGTAGGGGAGAGTTTCAAGTCACAAATGGGAATTCAAAACCCAGCTGCCATTGAAAGTCAATAGGAATTGGCCTTAGCTTCCATCTGTCTTTGAAAACCTCCCTTGGAGGGCCCAATCCACCTTCAGAGATGTCAACAAAGTGACTCCCACTGGGAGCCAAATCTATCACTACAGAATAAGAACGGCCATACTGGGTCGGAACAAAGGTCCATCTAGCCCAGTATCCTGTCTTCCAATAGCGACCAATGCCAGGTGCCCCAGAGGGAATGAACAGAAAATCAGCAAGTGATTCATCCCCTGTTGCTCATTCCCAGCTTCTGAAACATGAATGGCCAATACTCAGTGACATGACTGTGGCGACTGTAGTTAGGTGGATGATTTTACTCTCTGATATCTCAGCAATGCCAATAGCTTGTAGGAGAAATCAGAGGGATGCTACCCCTGTCATACAATGGGTCAGGAAATAACTGTCATTCGTTACATTTCTTGCCAGCACTGGTGTCACTGAGCATCCACAAAGCCAGGATTACAATTGCTTTGCATCCTCAGAGTGAGGCAAAGCAGTCAGTATATTCCTGTGAATGTAGCCTACCATGTAACTGAACACTACCGCATGCCTTGGATCTCAGCCTCAAAGCAGCTTTCTCCCTGGAACCAAGGGATCTGACTTGTAGGATATGGCCAGAGGACTACAAACAACAAAGATCTGCTGACCTTAATAAACCCTCCCAAACATGAGGCACACAAAGTATGGTGGCTGCTACTACACTGAATGATTGTCTGTTTTAGCCAATACCCAATACCCTGCACCTGAGTTCACAGTGTGAAATGCCAGTCCCGTTTACACCATGTTGGCAGAGCAGCCTATGCATTTGTGAATTTCATCATTAGGAAACTGAAATGTGCTTCTGGCAGTCATCACATTGGAACTTCAAATGCAGTTTTCAAATGTATTGTCATCACTAATTATATTTTCTCTTATTTGAATAGCAAAATGATTAAGCTTTCATAGTCAGGTAGGATCAATTATCAAGCAGCTCATTTTGACACTGATGGAAACTTATGGTAAACTGCAAGACCATGACCTTCAGATTTGATGTTTTTAAAATGTATTCCAAATGTGGACAGTTACCCGAAAAGTAATATAAATGGGTTACATAAAATGTTCAAGCCAGGGCTGTGTATTTTCAGAGAAATGCCGGCAATAGCAGTAATAATACCATTCCCTTGAATTTCAACTCCTTAAAGACAAGTCCACTAGCTGAAAGTCTATTTGAAATACAGCCAGAGGTAAAACTCACCATCCATTTTAAATAAGTCTCTAGAGCATTTTCCCCCCTCACAGAGTGTGTGCATCATAGAAACGTATAGTGTTACAGGAACAGATACTACTTACTATCTGTGTAGTGTCCATGAATTAGTTTTACAATAGATGAGTCAGATCCAACTCCCATTGAAGTCAATGACAAAACTTCTATTGCACCAGAAATTACTTGACTATGTGTCAGACTGCAAGAAAACCTAAACTGAAGGGAAAGTACATTTCCCACACTCCGCCTAAAAGGCCAAATCATGAGCCCCAGTCTCCCCACATTTTCTCTAAATTGTACCCAAATGCCCAGAGCTCCAGATGGTTATTTTGGCACCCAAGGATCAAGAGAGCATAGGGAACATTGACCACATTCATTTTTCACTGAGAACACTCTCTGTGCTAATAATGCTGGGAGCGAACTGCTGAGGAATTCTATGCCACCTGGACATTCCCTTTGTGTACAGGAGGGAAATATTCAGAAGATTGAGTAGATCAGCTTTATGGCCCCTGTACACTGAAAATTCTGCCCATAGTCACTGCTACAAGGATCTTACAATCTGCATTAAAAATTACCTGCAGCCTCTCAGTCAGCAATATTTCTTCAAGGAGTCTCCTTAAAAAGCAAGACAAACTGTGCTTTGCAGAGAACCTAGTACAGTGTTGGGGTTAGGAGTTTTGATTTTGTAAGGCAAAGGCTCCCTGGGATGGATTTACCAGAACATCCCAATGTTCCTCTTAAACTGTAATTTTAAAATCCCCACAAAGTTTCACTGGGGGAAGGGTTAAAAAACAGAAAGTAATGTTTGCTATATTGTTACAGATAACAGAAACAGCAGAATTATATTTTGTGTGTCTGATAAGTTAGATGGAAAATCACTAGCTGTTCAAATGTGCAATTATGTGTCACCATACCTTTCTAACAAAGCATAAAAAGGCAGTAATTCAGTTATCAAAGTATGGATTTTTTTTTCTTTTAGTTCCCAAAAGACTTGAGACAGTTTATGCACCTTTATCTATCTAGGTACAGAATGACCTTTAGGAGTCCCTCAGTCGTTTGGTAATTGGAACAGTCCACAACTTTCATCAAACAGGTAAACCTGAGAACCATTTCTCTTCATGACCAGAGCTCTGTAAAGTAAGCTAGGATTTCTCACATAACCCACTTCCTCGCTCTCCTGAAGCTGTTAGTATACAAGCAATGCATTTCCATACCAGCAACTCCAATCCCAGAGAATTTACGTTTTCGCCCATATCAAAGACTAATTGTAGCAACCCCTCCCAAAAAAAATCTCTTTTCTCCACCACTGTGGGATTCTGCTAGTTGGCATAAGCAGAGGGTTCTGAGCACTGTCGCTTTGAGCAGTGGGGAGAGTTGAAAAGGAAATCAATGGCATTTCTCATTCAATTAAGTTCATTGTGATGCAGAACCACCTCCTCACACTGCAGAGCCTGCAAGAGACCAGTGCTGCAATCACTACCTTTTAGCAGCTTGCCTCTTCCATCTGGACCTGCACAAACCACACTCTGGCAGGGGATGGCAGTTTGCTCTGACAAAGATTCCTTACAGGAACCAATGAAATGTGCTGTCATAAATCATTGGCCTTCAAGTGAGAGTGTCAGAGTGTGTGGGGGAACTTAGGGCAGCTTCCAAAATGAATCAGTTTATTTAGATGTCAAAATTACTGCTGTCTCTTTTGCCCTTTGGAAAAAAATCTCCCTCCTTGGTGTCTCGCTGAGACATACCTGCAATATACCTTAGTGGGGAGGAGGATTGACCCTTTGGTCTTAGCTGCTAGATGGCTTGATTCTCTGTGACTCCAGTCCGCTTTGGATCCGGTTCCAAAATGCCTAGGAAGGAAAGCTCCAAGGAGCAAAATGTCTGTGGCAACATTTATTTTCCACCTCTACCTGTTTGACTGGCTGGTTAGTCCTGGAAGGTGTGGAATGCTTCTCTGAGGTAACTAACACGGCTGCATTTCTATCTCTGAGGTAAGGCACACTCTCAGATCCATGGGGCAAGCAACACATTTCAGAGCAATACCCACAGGGCCTGTGATCACATCTCCCACTAATGGCTGACCCCCGCAACTACAAGATCCTTCTATTTTCTCAGAGCTAAAGGAAAGTGTATTAAGCTCAAGTGGTGAGGCTAATGTTTCACTGCTGCAGGTCCCAGCACTGAAACCCAAATGATGTATGTGATGATTAAAAGACTATGTGGCCACAGTTTATTACAAAATCAGAAGACAAGAGACTGATTGGTGGTCTCAAAGACACAAGCCGATCTCTTTTTTTTTTTTTTTTTTTTACCTGGGGAAAGATAATGGCCGCCCTTGGCAAAGGCAGTAATGGTTTGCATGTGTTCGTTAGCTCATAACAGCAATTAAATGCACAAAATGTAACAAAAATCTCACTGACCTCTGCCACCATAGGCAACTCGTGGTAGCACCCACCAGGTGCACTGCCCCCCAGTATTCCTGCCAAAATTTTGATTGCTAAATGAGGTGTTCACTCATACCCCTTCCTTGTTCCTCTGGGTGGCCCTTCCTACACCCCATCCCCTCGCAGGCACCAGGCACCTATGTCTGCCACCCATTTTATAGTCATCCTCTAATAACATTACCACACTAATTCATTCCATGGGCCAAGATTCTCAAGGCAAGTCCCCAAAGAGGATGTCTGACTAATTAGATCTCATAACTATCTAGGAAAGAGAAGGGCATAATCCCACAGACATGTTCTTACTATTTCCAATTGCAACCTGCTAAGCAGCTGCTGACATGTTTTGACTGTGATATTTCAGAACCTCAAAGCCAGAAATAAGGATAGAGAGATGTAGGAGAGGGAGAAAAGAGATTGATATGCACATGATTTGTAAATGTGTGCATGACTGACTCCATGGAATACTTATCTGAGAGAGAGAGAGAATACAAGGTGACGGTGATCAACAGCTAATCTGTCTTAGGCGATGTTGAGTCATGCACATTTAGTACTGCATCACTGAACAAGTAGAACAGTATGCCACTACTTTTTGCCTACACAAATGCATTCCCATCTAGTCTAGTCATTATTCCACATCATACAGGCTACATCTACACTGCCAGTTTTGCCGGCAGTGAGTATGCAAATGAGGCACAGATTAGCATATCGTCATGCATCATTTGCATAATTTATGCAAGCCGTTTTTTCAGGGGTGGGGAGAGTAGGGTGGATGTTTTCTTTTTGCACAAAAAACCCTTTTCCTGCCAAATCCTTATGCCCCAAAAAAGGAGGTTTACAGCGCTGGTAGGAAAAGGGGGTTTTGCACAAAAAGAAAACATCCACACTGCTTGTTTTTGCACAAAAACCCTAGCGAAAAAAACAGATCGGCAGAAAATATGCAAATGAGAACGTGACTCATGCAGATGAGCCCCTCATTATCATAGGTTTTGCCAAGAAAACGCATAGTGTAGACGTAACCACATAGAATAACTTACCCGAATACACTTTCTGAATAATGACCATTTTTGAAAGAGTAACGAAGGACTTTGTAACACTCTATACCTTGGGGGATCACCCTGTAATCCCCATATTCCTCATTTATATATATGATTATGATATTGCATATAAAGCATGCCTTGCAAGGGATCGTGGAAAAGGTTATGAACTGCTGAAACCCACAGCTCCATCTAAATATGTATCTCGTTAATGCATATGAAGTTATGAGATTGTGCTGCATGGTTTCTACTAAAATATGCTGTGGGTTTTGGAAGCACCCAGACACTAGCTCTCTAGGGACAATGACAGGAGAGGTAACCAATGCCTGGGTGAGTGCTGAACAGACATCCCCAGCAATGGCCCAGCAAAGGAATTACAATTCAATGACTCATTCTCAGGAGACACATGGAGGTTTTGCTTTACCTTGTGACTCAGCAATGCCCACCAGACATGCCTGGACTTGTGTTCCCCAAGCACAGGGACTAAGGGTATAAAAGAGAACACAGTGGTCCCATGCTTGGTCTTTTCTCCTGCAATTCCTTCCCCCGCCCCCCCCCCCCCCCCAGCTATGCTGCAACTAACAAGGACACTGCGAAGACTGAAGACTCCAGCAGAGGAGACTGGTCTTAGTTTCAAGGGTGAAACCTGTGTACTATGAACTGCAGTATTCAGTGAGGTGAGAAAAACTGCTTGATCCAGATGTTGGCCAGTCTACAAGGTGAAAGTGTAGTCTGCACGCTTACATTTTATTTTATTTTGGGAAGCACTTTCACTTTTTGCCTATCACTTAAAATCTGTCTTTAGTAATCTGATTTTACTGTTTATCTTTACTGCAGTTAGTTTGCCTGAAGTGCTGGGTAAATCTTCGTGGGTTTACAAAGGCTGGTGTATATCCATGTTCCACTGATGAAGTAATAAACCAATCAATAAACTTGAGCAGTGCACTGAGAGCTGGGAGGATTTAGCTGGTGTCTTTCTCTGTGTGATTCATGAGTGGCTCTCTGAGCCTTCATGCAATCTAGCTGAGTGCAGGGCTCCATATGTGGTTGAGCTGAGTAATAACAGGGCCTGGAGGGGTTTGCTGCTTGTCATTAGCAAAGCATTGTGAGACAGCCCAGACTGCAGAGTTAAGGGGGTACAGTGTTCTCACAGTACCAACCTGCACCCTAGGGAGCCTGTCATAGACCTTTGCCATTTGGAAGAAATGTCCATTTTTGCTCAAGCCACGCTCTCTGGGAACTTCATCCAACTCCTATTCAAGTCAATGAGAGGTTTTCCAATGACTTAATTGGGACCTAGATCCTCCTGTTTATTAGTTATACATCCCTAGGCATGTCTAAAGCCAATGGCGGCCACTACAAATCTCAATACCTCTGAAAATCAGATTATTAGTGTTCTTCCAGATCCATCACAGGATCCCAGAGTAGATAAATGCAAGCATCACATGCTGCAGACCATTTATTCATCTCTTTCAAGATGTGCATTAGTGCATCGTAGGGTAACATTTTACCTTATATATTTTCCTCCCTAAATTTAGCACTTTTCTGGTAATGATTATCTCATTTAAGTTCATTGAGATGCACATCTGTGAATCTAACTTGCCTGTGCTCTCCTCAAACTACACATAACTAATTAACACATGGATTTGTTTTTGCCAGCTTTGAAGTTCCTTTGTAACTTTGGGAAAGTTCCTAGGGGTTGATGAAGTGAAAAATTAACATTGAGAAAAGCATAAATATAGGTTTTCATGACAGCTGGCATCAGATAAAGCTGGTTATTTTAATGTGTTTCTAGAAGGAATCATATTGACTGTTGTAAAGAAAACTCAGAACGGAATTTCAGTTACTGAATTCCTATTTTAACTGAAGGCCAATAACAGCTCTGGAAACAGACATTCTTCAAATCAATAAGATAAATAAATGAAACAGAATACTAATCCACTAAGGGATCCCTGTTCACACTGCAGTCAATAGGAGTTTGGCCATTGACCTCAGTGGAAGCAGCAGCAAATCCTATGTGCAGTTATTATTGATACATAGTGCAGTTACAGACCTTGTGCAACTAGCTCCTATAATGGAAATGTCATTGTGAGCCAGATTCTGACCTCAGTCACTCTACCGTAAATCTGAAGTAACTCCAAACTATCTGAAATGGGTGTCAATGGAGTTACCCCAAAGTTACACTCAAGTGACTGAGATCTAAAGATGCCCCTCAGGATTGACTCAGACTGGCAGAAGGATGTCAAACTCAGGCAGGATGCATTCAACTCACCAAACTTCCATAGCTTATATCCTACCTGGATTTGGCTGGTAAATCAAGGTATACAGTTTAGAATGTTAGTTCTTTCCCAATCACACCCATGCCCTTCAGGTCTGTGATGAAAGCACTGGGTCACACCTCATCCATAAGATACTGTATATTCTCATCCACAATATATGTCCCTTGAAAGAAAGAGAGAGAGTGTTTTCCAACAGGACAGCTTTTTTTAAATCAGCCCACTCATAGTAATATCCATGGGCACCTTAAACAACATCTTGTGTGCCAAACATAATGGCAGTGGGTGTGTTCTCCATCTGAATGGGACACTGTGGGCTCACATTTCACTTCAGAGCTTGGTTGGGTTCATCATCAAACATGACTGGGCTGGTGAGAAGCAGCATCCTCCATATAACAAAATTAATACTCTCTGCTTGGAATTTTCTGTATCAATGAAGATTAATGGTTGGCTGTGAATGATCATATTTTTAAGATATTACTTTCTTTTCAACAATGAAGAGTAAAAAATATGATGGTCAGGTGAAATTTGATATGCCAAAATTTATTTTCAAAAGACATTTTTTAAAGTACAAATATACATATAGGCTGAGCTTTTTCAGAGAGCAAAATGGAGTTGGTGCTCGAGCCCTGTTCCTCAAAAATACAGAGGTGCCTAACTCTCATTGGAATAACTTATTTCAATAGAAATAAGGTGCCTAAAACATTTGTGAATTTTATCCTGCAGATCTTTATCCCTCTGAGCATCCTAGGCCTAGAAAAGAAAGATTTCATTATTTCCCTCAGCAAACTTAAATTAGATCATTGTTTATAAAAGTTAAGAATATTGGATAAGGTCTTTATATGCCAAATATTTTGCAAAAGAACAATCACAATACTCTAAATTCTACTCTTGGTCCTCTGTTCTCCACTACCTTCCCCAGCTTCGTATTTTAAATCCCCAAAACAGCTTACATTCATAAGAATATATTTTAGCCTGTGCTAAATAACAATGATTTGAATGTTTGTGGTTTATACACATGAACACATTAATTTCATATTGTAACACAACTTTAATATAGATTAGGGTCAAATTCTTTCCTCAGATACATGTCTCCCTGACTCCTATTCAATACAAATCACACACATTCAATGGTAAAACTAGACCTGTGGTTAACCAGGACATTCAATTAACTTTTAGGAGATTGGACAGTAATATAAATCCTAAAACATGTGAGCAGACAATTTCACTGCACCCTCAACATTGATGGTGTTTCTTAAACCCTGCGGCTGCGTCTAGACTGGCAAGTTTTTCCACAAAAGCAGCCGATTTTGCGGAAAAACTTGCCAGCTGTCTACACTGGCCGCTTGAATTTCCGCAAGAACACTGACTTCCTACTGTCTGAAATCAGTGCTTCTTGCAGAAATGCTATGCTACTCCCGTTCGGGCAAAAGCCCTCTTGGACAAATGCTTTTGCGCAAGAGGGCCAGTATAGACAACGCAAAAATGGCAATCAGGGCTTTCTTGCGCAAAACCATGTCTAGATTGGCACAGACGCTTTTCCACAAAAAGTGCTTTTGTGGAAAAGCGTCCATGCCAATCTAGACGCTCTTTTCCGCAAATGCTTTTAACGGAAAACTTTTCCGTTAAAAGCATTTGCAGAAAATCATGCCAGTCTAGATGTAGCCTGCCTGTCACATTTTAGTGTGTTCATGCTCCATTTCTACTTAAATAAAGTCTTCAGGATCTCACAATGGATTGAGGTAATTTCAATTGGGTATCAATATGTGTTTGCATTTTATGTCTCTGGCCACCTTCCTCTAACAACAGAACTAGCTGGAGGTTATGAACCTCACTATCTGTAGCTTGCTGTTAACAGATATGTCCTTTCTAGACTGTGGTAATCCAATACAGAATGCAATTAGTAGTACAGTAGTATTTCACTCCGTTAGCTATTGTCAATTTTTGCAACAGAGATAAAGATGGATTCCTGACCTGAGGAACTGTCAGTCTAAGAGCTAGATTGTGCCTCTGGCATATGTCAGAAACAGGGTTCCCCTCCATGAGAAACAATGGGAAATAGAATTCCTCCTTTACCTCCACAGCATGTATAGGAAATGTAAGCACTACTAACCCACCTTACAGGGTATCACTATGCCCCCTCAATGAGCATTGGTCTCACCCATGGGGCCATTTGTGTAAGGTGTCAGAATTATGGCACCCATTCCTGTTTGCTCTAGTCTTCATCGAGGGCCCAATTTTGATTGGTCCTACACTGGTGTCATGAAAACAGAGGGCAAAAGGAAATGTCCTCACCTCTTATGCAGATCATATCTGTGCCAGGATGCACTGAGCACAAGGACTGCTCCCCCTGTCCCAGGAGATGCCCCATAGGAGGTGGTCTCACAAGCATTTTAATCAGCACTGTGGTTATTACCTGACCCAGCATCTGAATGATACTGTCAGAGATTATGATTATTTACTTGTATTAACAATAGCGCTTCAAGTGAGATCAGGAACCCTTTGTATAGGCAATGTTAGGCAATCTCCACCCTGAAAGCTTTCAGTCTCAATAGACAGGACAGACAAAGGGTGGAAGGAGAAACAGATGAAGTGTATTGCCCATGTTTACACAGTTAGCCAATGGTGGAGCTGGGAATATGTCCTAGAGCGCCTGACTTCCAGGCCAGTTCCCAACCTGATGGGCCAAACTGCCTGTTCTGATAATAGTCACTGGTAGGTTTAGTCACAATAGTAAGCTTAAGGCTAACTGAGGAATACATTTACTTAACAGATTTACACCATTGGTAATGCTATCAAGCATGGATGGCGGGTATAAAAGACAGGGGAAGACAATGCCTTCCCAAAGTGCCTCACTAGCTCCGCCCACACACCCTCTCTTTCAGAATGGCTTGTCCAGTCTCCTGAAGCTGCCTTGGCTTCAGCCTCACTGAATCCGGGATTGTGCTGCCAGTCCTCATAAGGCCAGGGAGATTGGAGCTACACACCTCATGCCCTCCAAGTGCTCATGGGTCAGGGGAGACAGGGGTTGTGTGCTGCCTGCCCTCCCAGTGCTCCTGGAGTTGGGGAAGGCTGTAGCTTTGCGCCACCTACCATTTCAGTGCTGGGAAAGGCTGGACCACATGCCTCAAGCTGTGGAGAGGTGGCTTGCCCATACAGGGTGGGGAGAACTTGACTCCCACAGGCAGGTGCAGGGCCCAAGGCAACCCCCCACAGCACAGGCTGTACCCCCACTTCTGCCCTGCTCCCTGTCCCCCTCTCCTAAGCAACGTGGCCTAAGGAATTATGGGCAGCCTGCCATGGCAGCAGCAGGGATCACCCCCCTGCAATCATCGTGCAGGTGGCAGAAGCTGGAGTGGCCCAGCAGCCTGCTCCATCCTGCCATGTTGCCCTCCTGACCCACTGTGCTGGGGCTGGGCTGCTCTGCTTCCTGCCACCACAGAGAAGCTGACTGTAGCAGGCCGGGATGGTGGCCCGGCAGGGAGGAGCAGACTGCTGGGCCATTCCAGCTTCTGCCACCTGTGTGGTGAGTGAGGAGGGTGAGGGCGACTCCTGCCGCCCCCACACCAGGCTCCAAGTAATCCCCTGGGTCACTCCCATCAATGGGATTGTTGGGGCAACTGCTGCAGGGTCCCCCAAAAGTATGGGGCTTGGGCAGTCACCCTGATTTGTCCTTTGGATGGGGTGGCTCTGCTCATGGGAGCTCTGCAGCAGGGATGGGTTTGGGAGGTTGCCTTTCCTGAAGCCTTGGGTTCTCCCACTGCCCAGATTAACATGCTAAGCATCAGGCTACAGCAAAAATGGTCATTGCAATGGGCAGAAAGAAATGCTGAAGAGATCTTTACCCGAAGATACACAAGAAAAAATTGTTGAAAATGTCCTAAGGCAATGATTCTCACGGGGATGGGCATGAGTAGGTTTCAGGGGACCTGACAAAATAAACCAGAGAGCAGGGCTGGCATTAGACTCACTGGGGCCTAGGGCAGAAAGCTGACATGTGTGAAGCCCAAGCAAGTCAGTTTTGTGATGCCCGCTATGGTGTGGGACCCTGGACAATTGCTCCGCTTGCTACCCCCTAATGCCAGTCCTGGCTTTTAATCTACTGGATGTTGATTTAAGATAGAAGGTTCAGGAATGTGGCCAGTCCTGGGGGAGGGGGGTGCAGAAATAGACACGCTTTCACTGGATATCGTTTAAACTTTTATTGTAAGGCTTCCACATGTAACTTATTATTTTATCAATTTTTTACATACGTGGGCACCAAATAAGTACGAACATGAACAATAAGCAAAATGCAATACAGTAAAGAAAATTCCCTGAGGTCTTTCTAGATCCCAATAGTTGTCAACAAGGGACCAGGGATTATTAACAGTTACATTTACATCAGTCTTACGTATAAGACTAGTCGTTTATCTAAAACTATTAACACTGCTACTTAACAATACCTCTAAACAATTTCAGATAACAATACTTACATTTAACAGACACACAAACTACAATAGCAACAACAACATATTCGGTTTATGTTACGCTCTGGGAAATTCGTTTGATTCAGTGAGCAGGAAGGGGTCCTCAGGTGATCAGTCCTCGGACCTGGCTCGGATTCTACCTTCTGATTCTTTGTTTGGGAAGCTTCAGTTCTTGTGCGGGTGGGGGAGCCAATTTATAGATGAAGCTTTTGCGCGTTTTTTCTGTGATAAGTGGGCAGACCCCATCTGTGGTGACAGGGTTATGGGGGACGGGAAGGGGGTGAGATGGTTTCCTGTTTTCTTGTTCTGTCTTATCAGACATGGCCCAGCCAGGGCAAAAGTTAAATGTCTGGTTTCGGTTCTTGATTTCTAAATATCACAGCATGGGGGTTTTTCCATGGGGGGGTGAGGAGGGGCCTTTAGCTAGGAGGCTATGCGCACAAGACCTGGCCAGCAAAGAGCCTTCTTTTACACTGTATAACCAGAAAAATATTTGCTGTGGCACAGGTTGGACATGGAATTTTTCTAGCATGTTGAGGGGGGCCTCAGAAAGTCAAAAGTAAGTTCAAGACAAGACTCTTCATACTAGCTAAGTCCTAACCTGCAGCTAGACCTTGTTTTATTCTTAAGAAAAGATAGGAGATACAAGTATGTTGGGGGAGAGAGAGGGGTGGGAGAGAAACAACCACAAACCTTTATTAGCATGGCATGGGAGTGAAATGAAAAATCCTCCTGCTGCAGCTCTTTCAGTCCTTGTACCTGCTGCAACCTGACCAGCATGTACAATATTTCCATTCCTACACCTTGAGCCTAGAACCCATCCATCCCCTTTTGTTTGATGATAATGCACTATATCAAAGATACAAAAGAATTACTAGATCACCTAATTAATCTTTGCAGGGACCAATGGCAGAATTCTACCCTATATATCTCTCTGTTGACAATATTTCTGGAGCAGCCATCACCACAACATTTGAAAGGCAAATATTAGCATTTTTTCCTGAACTCCAGTCCAGATTCAAATATCCCTACTAGAATGAGTACTTACCACTTCTAAGACTATTTAACATCTTAAGAGTACACCTGTAAATGTTAGCATTGGAAGGAACCTCCAGAGGTCATCAAGTCCAGTCCCCCAGTACTTACAACAGGACCAAGCACCATCTAGACCGTCTCTGACAGATGTCTATCCAACTTGCTCTTAAATACCTCCAGTGATGGAGATTCCACAACCTCCTAGGCAATTTATTCCAGATAAAGGGATTTGAGCTTGCCCCAGCAATTTAAAGATCTGATTCTATCCTTAATTCTGCTAGGCAACCACTTTGGAACCACACAAAAGTCACTTCTCCCTACACTGTCCCAGTTTCTCTATCTGGAAAGTAGAGATAATGCTGCTTGTTCACCTCTGTTAATTAATCTGAAGGGTATGGCTTAAAAAGTGCTGTATAAGTATAATGAGTTAATTGCATTTGTTAGTATTATTGTATTAAAAGATCTCACCAGCAAGAGTATATGCATCTTACTCTTGATTTCATGTAATTGTTCCTAGATGTACTGACTCACCCCTAAATAATCCCTCTCTCTTCTAGATGACCTTTGTGGACTGTCATGTCTCCTACTCCCTTATTTCTAAGTGTACTGCTTAATCCTCTTCCATTCAGGCCATGAGGAAGTGAGAGGTGGTTCTTTTAAAATAATGCTTCTCAGGCATTGCTGGTAGAAGGAGCTGCACTATGCAGCACTCAGTGCTGCTAGAGTAAAACTCCTTAATTATTTAATTATTAGGAACATGGGAATTGAAAGTCAACAGCAGCCCTCACATTAGGCATATCAGCCAGCCTGCGACTGGCTGCTGAAATTGTGCTTGAAGGAGCTGATTTGGCAGTAGTAATTTTGTGGTGGGTGCACCTGACTGAGAGGTAGTAATTATGGTGGTGGATGAATGGTTATTTTGTGGGGAGAGGAGCTAAGCGGAGGGGTGTTTTGATGTTATGGGCAAGGGTTAGTGTAGCACTTGAGTGGGAGGGGCTGCTTTGTGGTGAGGAGAAGCTAGGTGGGAGCTGCTAATTACAAACATGTGAAACCCCTAGGGCCACTGGGTTCAGTGTGGCTCTACAGGGTACAAGGTAGAGCAGAAAAAGGCCCCTGAAGGGTAACAACAGCTGCAAATCTCCATTAGCTGCTATGTGTTTGCTCCCTCTGAGGCAAACACATAGCAGCTAATGGAGGCTTTCAGTTTACATTAGTCAGGGCCAGCACTAACTCCTTTGGCTCCCTACGGCTGTTGTTACCTGGTGATAGGGGAGGGTGGACCAGATTTAAAAGGAAAGCAGAGAAGCTGCTCCAGCAGCTGGGAAGGTGGTCAGGCAGAAGTTGCATCTAACAAGTGCCCTCAGCTGGTTCCTATGTAGCTTACCTCAGGGCTGGCAGCTGGTCCCCCCCCCCCCCATAGGGAAGACACCTATTTAAGCAACAGGATCAGTAGTGTGTACTATACATACCCCATTTAGGGCCCAGCCCATAGAGGGGCTTTTGAGGTCAAGCTGTAGATCCTGGAGCCCCTGGGTTTGGTCCCTAGTGTGTTAGCCAAGCTAGTAATGCAGACACACTCTCCTGAGCTGAGACAGAACTCAGCCCCTTGCAGGGGAGGGTGTTAACAGACTCCCACTGACTATGCCCATTCCCTCAGCCTCACACCCGGGTGGGGAGGGCGGGATAGTATAGGGAGCCCAGGAGAGGGTGGGGATGGGGAGGCAAGAATGGCACCAGAAGGGTGCTGGTTTGCCTGGACAGCTCCCTTGTCTGGCAGGGCCTCCCTCTCTGAGGGTGGAATAAGGAGCTGCTCAGAGCAGGACCCCCATCCACTTCTGTTTGTGCACCCCCCCTCCCCCTATCTCTGATCCGCCGGGGCCATTGCCCTCCTACAGCAGGAAAGAAAAAGACAGATTGGAAGGCAGGCCCTGATCTCCCTCAGGATTCAGGGCAGGCAGCCTGGCAAGGATTAACCAGCTCAGCAGCCCTCCCCATCTCGTCCAGGTGACGTGACTGGGAAGGAGGAGGGGGGGGGGGAGAGAGACTCCTGAATCCTCCGCCCACTCCTCACTGCAGGGGCCAACCCGGACAGACCCAGCCAAAGCCAGTCTGCTGCTGCAGAGAGGGGGAGGGAGGCGAGGGGGGTTTCTTCCGTGCTATCCCCACCCACGCAGGGAGAGAGGGCGGGAGAGGGGCTCTTCCACGGCAGCCGGTGCTTCTCCTTTTCTCCTCTCCCTTCTGTCTCCTGGAGCGCCGCAAGCCTCCCATTTGGGCGCCCTTCCTAGCCTCACCTGGGAAGACAGGAGGCCAGCTCTCTCCCTAGCCGCTCCTTAGGCTCTGCAGGGCAGCTGGCTCACCGTATGCAAACGCCTCCCCCGTGGGTTTGCAGCGCCTGGCTAAAAAAGCGGAAAGGCACGTCCTGCCCATCACCTGTCAGAACATCTCCGCGGCTTGGTGCCAGCAGCCTGCAACCCCAGAAAGCCCCCAACGGGCCTGGCTAGCGGCGAGATTTCATGTTGGCCTCTGACGTGCCCGATCGGTCTGCCAGATGCAGCCCCGTCCATTATGTAACAAAGCAGCAATGCAGCAGCCTCCACCCAGACAGCGCACGGGGCAGGTCGGTTCTAAGCCCGTTCAAAATAAAACCAAACCAGAGGGCAGGGAGAGCAGAGCGCTGCTGCCCAGGAGAGTTCAAATCATCCGGAGAGATTGTTCCATACTCAGGGAGGGGGAGACACACGCTCAGCCATTTGCAGCCTGCTCCTCAGCACTGCCCGAAGTACCCGCAATGTCACGGGCAAAGCGATGCAAAGGAGTCCGGGTTATTTAGATGCCGGAGGGGGGGGGTCTTTCTGGCTGTGGTTCAGCACCAAGGCCAAGGCTGAGCCCCCGCCGCGCTGCTGCCCGTGCGGCTGGAGGAGCAGTGGGCCGCGATCACATCCAGGGGTCTGCACGCGGGAGTGCGAGGCGGGAAGCGGGGCGCAGCTGTTGCGTGGGAGGGGGTGGGGGTGGGGGGTAGGCACCCCCCGGCCTTAGCAGACGCTGCTCTGCCTGTCAGGCGCTGGCTGCAGCGTGGGGACGTGTCCGTATGTCCGTACAGATGGCGGGAGCCCTTCCCAGGCCGGCTCCTCGGGTGGGGGGGAGGCTTTTCTTTGCTTTGGGGAGGGGGGGGGTGTCCTGCACGTGCGTGGAGAATCCGGCCTCCCCAAATCGTGCGGGGTCACCCCAGCCAGCAGCCCGGGGGAACGGCACCGAGGGGGGAGGTTGCGTGGCGATTAATGGCAGAGAGCGGGCGACATCCAGGCGGGGATGCCTCTAAATGGCGTTTCTCTTCCAAGGTGCACAGGAAAAAAAACCCGCCCGTGTCATTCCCCCACGTCAGGGCTGGTGGTGGGCGTGAGGCTGCACTTCCCCCGCCCCCTGCTAATGGAGTGAAGCCTTCCCAGCTCGCCCTTCTCTCTGTTTCTCCCTCTTCCTCTAGCTCTCCTGCGTCTCCAGCTGCCCCTCGGCTGCAAAGTCTCCGCGGCCGGGGACTTGTTGGCAATGCCTGGTTTTCCGCCGTCCCCCCCGTTTTCCAAAGTAACTATTTAAAGATCTGCAGTCGCAAATGGTTGTACTAAATGTAGGATGGGACTTCCGTTGAACGGCAGGTGTATTTCTCTGCTCCTGGCTGTACAGATCGGTAAGTGGACCGCCAAAATTATGTCTCGAGTGGTCTGCACCAAACCCCGTTTGATGCATGCAGAAACGGAGGGTCTTGACTAGCCCGAAAGTGTCGGCATGATTGGTCCTCGCTCGCTCTTTTAATGGCATTTTCGTGTTTAATCCGGATGCCCAAAAGCCACCGCTTTCCGCAGGACAGGGAATGAATTCGTATTCGCCTTGAACCGTTTTTGCTCCCCCCTATTCCAAAGCAGACGGCTGAAATGCTCTTTCATTGTTAGGTTGCTTCCCTTTGCCTTCCCTCCTCCCAATGAACGAGTACATGTATATTTCTTTCTAGGTGTATGCCACCGACCATTCAGGGGTTCCAATGCCAGCCAGGATGTTTATTTCTTCCCTAGAGGGGCAATGAGATGAGAAATGGAACAAAATGGCTAGAGAGAGAGCTAGCTGGAAAGTTTATTTGCAGGAAATCAGAGACGTGCAAAGGGGGTCGCACTGCTGTATTTTGGAATGTTAGGGGCTCTCCCAACTGCGGTGAATTTTTAAAGTGCGGTGGTGAAATAAAAACAAAATCTAAATCTTTTTGCCTGAGTATAAATTTTGTGTAAGCTAGGAGAACCGCTGTCACTAAAGCACAAGCGCAAACAAGCCTATCCGTTTTTGAGCGAGTTAGGTACATGAGCACAGGTTTCCCTCCATCCTAATTATGTGTGTGTGTTTCTTCTTGCTGTTATTTTAGGATTTGGTTGCTGCTGTTTTGTTTGTTTACTGGGTTAATTTTGCTCAATGTTGCCTATTACAATATTTTCACAGTTACAAATATTAAAACAGGTATAGAGTTCACAAATCCTTTGATTCCTCAAAAGGAACTAGTAACAAAAACAAAAACAAAACAAAAGAAATTCCCTAGCATGATCCAAAATTGAGATCTTGGATTAGAAAATAACTGAAACACACCCTTGTATCGATACATTGGCATATGACAAGATACATCCTTGAAAATATTTTCTGCAAAGGAATTCGGGCACGATGAAGAGGCTCCGTTTTGCTGGTTAAAAAATTATTTCGCTCTGTCGCTTTCCTCGCTAGCCGATCTCTGCAGCATTGGGGTGGGGGAGAGAGTGAAGAAAAAGCAGAACGCGATGAAAATAAATTTCGCATCGATGGGGGGAGGGAAACCCTACAGACGAAACATTGAACTTGGGGAATGTGGCTAGAATTTACAAACCTCAGAATTCATGTCAATATTTCAACCAATCAGAATAATTTCAAAGGACGCTGAATACTTCGCAAAGTCATTTCTAAGATGAATTGCCTTTTTTAAAACTACATTTTTATAGATGTATTATTTATTTGGAGGTGGTTGTGAAGATAAGAATTTTACCAAAAGAGGCATTTATTCACCGTGAATGTTGGATGTTTTGGCACTATAGACGCACTAGATTGTTCGAAAACGTGCAGAAATTTAAGTTCAGACAAACACAGTACTGCAGATCTCAGATATTATTAAAGTGCAGATATTTTGGGGGTAGTGATATGAACTTTCGGATTTTATAGGCAGTTTGATTTTATTTTACGCCGAAGCATTTATTACTATTTTGAAACAAGGTGCCATCTCTGCTTTGCTAAGAGAATAAACGCCGCATCGAGTGTAGAATTGTACTTCTCTCTGCTGGTGAATTACTAACGGTTTGGTATGAAATGGAAGTGTGTCGCATTAGCTTGGTGCCCCCCAGTGTCTTTTTGCCCCAATGCCTCGGTCCTTATGAATTTGTGGCTGGAAGCTGTCCGAAACCAGTGACATTTTGAGAAGAGAGGTGGCTGAGGAACGGAAGAGGAGATTGCGGGAAGGTGGTACAGAAAGACAGACGACTCGGGGACTAGGCGCAGCTAAAGCACCTGTTAAATACAGAGACTAAGAAGCCAACACAGGGAATGCAAAAATGACCCATTGTGGATGGAGCCTTTCGCCCTTATGCACTGCAGATAGGTTGCATTTTTTTTTTACTGGGAGGGGGGGCACAAAAGACCTAGCTCAAGCGAAATCCCGTTGTTGTTTCACTCGGGGGGAAAAACCCTGTCTCGTTTTTAAAAGCAGGGTTGCCCCCGAAGCCACAGCGACAGCGCGCTACCAGTGCAATTAGCTGCTCCTGGGTTTGGCCCGGGGAGGCCTCTCCTTCAGAGCCGGAAAGCAGCGCAATGGCACTTCGCGAAGCGCTGTGGTTGCCATCGCCTCTCGGCGCCCCCGGGGGAGTCGCTTCGCAGGGCAGATCGCTTGGGAGCCTGTGACTTGTAGCGTTTTGCCGCCTACCGCTCGGAAGTGGCGTTTCCGCCCTCCCGGTTAGCTCGCGCGGAGGGATGGCGAGGGCTTGGAGCGGTCTGAGTCTCCCTCTCTCTCGGGACGGTCCCAGCGCTGCCATTTGTGTGCATGTTTGGTACCGTGGCCAATGCCTGCGCGCACATACCCCCCCCCCCCGCGTGTTTTGACGGGCGGGCGGTGGTGCGGAGGGGTGTGGTTACTAAGTCAGGTTAATGCTGATTCAAGCGGGGTTTCGGTGTCGAAAGCGAGCCTGGTCATTGCAGGGCCTTACAAAGCAGCAGCCGCGCTGCCCAGGGGACTCTCTAGGGTAGTTTTGGCAGTTGCCGTCCCAGGCTCCCAACCCAGGGAATGCCCCAGCCATGGGGGGCAGACTGGGGGAAGCGGCGTGTGAGCATGACGGCGGCTGTAGGTGGCTAAAAGAGGCACTGCATGGGGGGCAGGAGCAGCTTGTGAGCACTGAGCTCTGTTGTTCGGGAGCAAGCCAGTGATCAATTAAACCAACAAGCCTCTAATTCCCTTTCATTTGCAGCAGGCTTGATAGGGATAAATAGCCCGTATGCTGGCGAATCCCAGGCAGGCGGCTAGAAAGTGTAGCTGGTGTTTTTTCAAGCAGACTAATCAATTGAGTGAGCCCTCAGCGTGCAGGCGAGCAGAGAGAGAGAGAGAGAGAGAACCACAGCGAGGCGATGGGCTGGGAGGGATTTTAGAGCGAATGTTCCTTGTAAAGGTTGTTACAAAAAGTCTTCAGCCTGGCTCCCCTTGCATGGGAATCCGCTAAACCCCTCCGCGCCGTGTGGATTTCATTGCCAGGGGAAGAGAGAGGGAGGGAGCCCCCTTCCTCCCAGCAGGGTCAGTTGAGTGCGAGGCTAGAGGTAGACAGACTAAGCTGTAGCTGGGACAGTTTTCAGAAACTCCCAGCCTTCTGGGCAGAGCGATGGAGAGACGAGCTGAGGTGAAGTGAGGTAAATGGTGCTCTTGTGTTTCGACGCCAAACCAGCGTGCTTCCCACGCGTCCATTAGGCTGGCTACAGACATGTCCAGAGACACAGAGTCTGACATGCAAACCAGGGAGGCGTCTGTCTCGCTCCCATCTGGCTGCAAAACTATGCCCTACCTGAGAAGTGGTTTCACACACTCCTAGCCTGTGATTTCGCGCTCAGGGCATCGGTGGATGGCACAGCAGGGCATTGTCTTTTCTTTTCTTTTCTTTTCTTTTCTTTTCTTTTCTTTTCTTTTCTTTTTTCTTTTTTTAAGTGAGAGGGTCTCAGTGTGCGCCAGTTAACAGCAAAATCCGAAAGGTGCCGCATGGGGGGATGTAATTGGGAACCGATTTGAAACGTAGAAAGAAATCATTTCTTTTACTAGCGATGGCAACCCAAAGATTTTTAATTTCCACCCCCACGCTATTGCCCCATCGGAGGGTGGACAATCCATGAGCCATTGCAGCTGGAGCCTTTTGTTTGTTCTGGGAATGATTTCCTCTTCCTCACGGAGTGATGTCTGATTACGCTGATAACGAAGCGCACTTTGGACGTGGCTGTCCGTGCTTGGGTGTCCGTTCAAAGCAGAATTTGCAACCAAATGAAACGCACCCCGGGAAAGGAAAGAATGACATTGAACATTGCTTTGAATAACCAAAGACATTGCACATTGCTTTGATAACCTGGCGGCAATCAGGACTCTCCTGGGCCACCCTGTAAGCTAGATTCAGACCCAGAAAGAATTGATGCTGCACACCTAAGCCAAAGGCACAAACCCCAGCTCCCTGAATGGATGTGAGTCAACCTGTTCTCAGCACACTGGTCCTCAACCTGTTCTCAGCACACGGGTCCTCATTCGAAATTAATCCCTTCTGATGGTGAAAACAGCCAAACAGGAAAGCTGGCTTTTTGTAGGGAGAAGGAAGCAAGGAGATGTGTAACCCGGTGCAGAGCTTCCTGGCACGACTTTGATCCCTCGCTTATGGTGGGGAGGTGGCGGGGGGGGGGGACGGAGGAGGGAGTTTACAATGTAGCTCAGAGATATGTGGGGGGCTGGGGGCTCTACCGCGTTACTGTGTTGAGATCTGTCCCGGCTGATGTGGTGCTGATCTGTTCCCCAGCGTACCTGGTGCAGGCGGTGAGAGCAGCGGGGAAGTGCGATGCGGTCTTTAGGGGCTTTTCGGACTGCTTGCTCAGGCTGGGCGATAACATGGCCAACTACCCGCAAGACCTGGACGACAAGAGAAACCTCCAAACGATCTGCTCGTAGGTCTCCCTATTTCCTTCTTATTCCTCGTTCCTGGGCTCGCGAGGGGCGGGCGTTAGTTGTGGTTACTGGAAAAGAAAGGCGCTGCCTTATTTCCCCTTGTCCCTGCCCTGAGTTGGCCTAACCGCCCTCCTAATTGCCCTGCCGTCTGAAACGCCACTCCGAGCCACACTGTACGGAGAGGAGGGGCTTAACTTGCGCCGGAGCGGAGCCATTCCGGTCCGCCTCCCCGCGGGTTAGTCTTCTGGCTTCTCTCCCCTTTCTCTCGCCCTCTGCATTTTTGCTTGTCACGCCTATGGTCCCTCCCCAGTGGATCTATGGAAGGCCCCAGGTGTGCCATGCAGCGTTAGCTGTCAGTGCCAACAGCCATGCACGGAGGGGGTGGGGAGTGTTAATAAAAAGGGAGGTCGGAAATCTAGCGGGAGCTGGTCCCGGCTATGCGGAAAGGCCGGTTTTGCTGCTAACGAATGGCCTAAGAAGGGAATCGCCGGCAGAATGCGGGGCTTTGCGAACCCACCTGCGCTGCGTTTCTTCTTCACTGACTCCCCCCGGCTTCTTTATTCGTTGTGGGTCACCTTCGGGTTTCCTCACTCGAGAAAGCCGCACGAGGAAAGGGATTAGAATAAACAATAAACAATACACAGTTAAGACAGCAACAATGCGATCGAATGTACAGAACAATAATGCTACCCGACACCTTAGCGCCTTATTAGAGAGACTTCTTCCTCCGCGCTAATTCCGAGCCGGTCAGGTCCATGTTTAAAGCGTTAATAGCAGGTCGCAACACCGTGGCTTTAAAAGGTGTGAATCGTCACTTGGGCTTGTAGAAGAAATACTCGAGAGACTGGCCCGGAAATAGTCACGGCAGGCGAAGACACACGGATGATTTCTCTGCTAAACTTTCAGTCCCTACGGAAGGACCCGGCGGGCAGCTCGTAAGCACAACTCTCCATTGAAGTCATTGCAGAGTTTTGCTTAAAAGCCTAGCGCCTGGGTATGGTCCCGGGCTTAAGGAAATGTGAGTCTGGATTTATTTCGTCCACATTTTCTTTTCTTTTTTTTTTTAAAGCGTCCTCTCAAATTCCTGACTCTTTCCTGGGGACATATGAAGGTTGTTGGTCAGAACAGGAGGAGAACAGCTAATGTCTTAATTCTAAGAACTAAGGAGCTCTTTAAATATAGTAACACTCCATTTGTAATAATAATACTAATGATACGAATACTAATATTATTAGTAATACTTAGAATAGTCATAAAATAGTAGTAATAATAATAATAATGATAATGATAATAATAAACTAGTGACAACAATAGCAACAATAGCAATAATGTAATTAAAAAATAAATCCCTTTACAGGATTTCCCTGACTGCTCGTTTCCTGCACAATCCTGGACTATTCGGCAAAATAATCATATTTAGAAGCCAATGAGGTATCACTGGAGTGCAAAGGCTTTCTTGAAACATAAAAATGAAGGAGTCAGAAAACAATGCCCATTAAACGGAAACATTTTTAACATGTTAACCCAAAAGACAATGTTGTGAACTCTCTGTGGCTTTTCTTTCTATGTATTTCCGATCGCCACGTAGGTTATTTGCAGCGTCTGCAATACCGGTAGGTGGCTTTAGCGGCCAGCTTTAATATACCTGCTGAGCTGCATGCAGAAAAAAATACATAAATAGGGACGCATCCTAAAGTAAAGCCTTTGTTCTAGCTAGACATTGTGCAGGAGTTAGCTTCTTGTCCAGTGCCACCCCCCGTGCCTGATTTCTTTAAAGGTTTCTCTCCCCTTTCTTTATACCAGTATGTGTATTGAAAGAAGATCAAGGAAGATTTAATTTTCCTTAGGGAGATGCAATTATAGCAGAAATACTGCAGGAGAGGCACACTCTCAGCCTTCTTGGCATCTCAATATCTCATTATTTATTACAAATGTAGCAAACACTGGAGTCTACAACCAGTGTAGAGTGCTCATAAATTAGAGGCTGCAGGACTGGTTAAAAAACACAAAATACCGAGAGCCCGCCTGAAAAAAACACAGACTAGAGAACATTCAGACTAGAGACCTGCCAGTCGCCTCTGAAATGCGACATAATCCCATGGATCAATCCTGCTTGGAGTTTAGATTTACCTTCGAAATCTGGGCTTGGTTTGAGTGAGAAAAACGGGAGAGCAATTTAGGACTAGAGAAATATTTTCCAAGGGGGTGAATAATTTCTTATTCTAAACACGGAGGGATCCTGGGCCTAATCCAGGGCCATTTTTAAATCGCTGGAGAGGCTTCGCCTTTGTCTCCAATGGGCTTTGGATCAGGTCATGGTTCTGCAATTACAGGAATATTGTCCTGCAATTTCAGAATCACTGACCGGGCCCTGTTCTGCAGAGAGGTGGCTGGTTTGCCAGCCCACTAGGACCCGATCCAAAACCCTCTGAAGTCGAAGGGTTGGTTGCCTATGTTGGATGACCGACCTGGCGGTGCTTCTCTGCGAAGTAACTTTGATGTAGGATCGTTCAACTTTAGCCGAGTCTATCGTTATGGAAGAGTAAAATCAAGGCTCTATCCCCCCACGACAATACAGTTTATAATCATAAACCAATACCACCCTGCTACAGCTATCATGCAACCTAATAAATACATGAAACCCGTAATAACAATTACAAATAAGAAACCCTCTCCTTAATAAAGCCCTTCCGTTACAGGAAGGCTAATAACAGGCACCTCACTTTTTGGGGGGTGGGGTATTCTCCCGATCTATTATGTGCATGGCTCCATGCGCTGGGTCCTGGCTGCTCTCCCTTGCAAGGTAGCTATTTCGATTCCCGACACTCCGCGCAGAAGCACACCGCAGCCGTACATGCAAAGGAAGCCAGCTGGGTTTAGCCTCCTGGTTCCTTTAGTTTAGGAGCCCGCGTAGGCGAGACTAGCTCCCGGGTTGGGGTGGGCAGGCATCGGTTTGTCTTGGGGAGGCCCTGAAACCGAGCTGTTGACTCAGCAGGCTTGGCCCTGCGCTCACTGACAGCAACACCCACCCACCCCTCCAGCTGGCTGAACTGGGACTAGGCGCAAAACCAGGCGCGTAAGGCTGCCTCCGCTAAGGCGCAGCTTCTGAAGCCCAGGGCCAAACGCGTCCCCAGCGCCTATTGGATTCAGGTGCCTGGATTTTGGAGCGCCCCAAGGGAGACCTCTTGAAGGGGCCTGATTTGCATAGGGCGAAGTGGGGAGGGGTATCTGAGTTTGGGCATCAAAAATGGGGCACGTCATCGCTGCACACGTTTGAAGCTCTTGGCTGAGGTGGGGGGAGGACAGACTCAGGAGGGGTCTAGGATGGGAGGAGGAGCGGGAGGGCAATGGGGCATGCAAGTAAAATGTTGTTGCACCGTCTTGTGCCTGCAGCGAGTGACCTGGCGCTTGTCCCCTGTGTTTGCTCCTTCCCTAGGTACTGGGATGATTTCCACTCCTGCACCCTCACAACCCTCACGGATTGCCCGGAAGGCTCGACAGATCTTTGGGAAAAACTGAAAAGGGAATCCAAAAACCTCAAATTCCAAGGCAGCTTATTTGAACTATGCGGAGGAAGCAACGGGTCCGCTCCTTCCCTACTCCTCCCTGCCTACCCCCTGCTCCTGCTGGCTCTCTCTGCAGCATTAGTGACCTGGTTCGCCTTCTAGGAGCGCTCTCCTGGTAGAACACACATCCCCATCCCCACACACTCTCCATATACTGGATTTATAGCGGAAGTGTCCATCCGTTTTTTGGGGGGACGTTGTGTTTATCTGTGATGATGATGAAACATCCATATAGGATTGTGGAAACGTTCTCTCTTTATTTTGTGTTTTATTTGCCAAATGTTACCAAACAATGAGCAACAAACAGCCAAAATCGGACCTCAGCTTTAGTATCTCTTCAGCTAAAAATAGAAAAACTGGAGCCCTTTGTGCAAAAGAATCTCAGGAACGGCTTTGGGCCACCTAATATTAATAATCGTAATAAATATTACTAATAATAACAACAACAACAACAACAACAAAAGATGGGCTCCTCTTATAATAGGAACGAAAACAATGAGTTGAGAAAAAAAAAGGCACTGGAAATGAATCCAAGAGAGATATCTACGTGTGAAGCATATGGTGAATAACTCACAATCTATCATCTTTCCTCCACAGTCGCTTGTTTTTGGTCATTCCACTGCAAAAATAAATTTCCCCGAGGGGGAAAAGAAAGAGAAAAAAAAGAAATGGACAATTTAAAAAAAAAGAAGGAAGGAAGGAGCTGTATCAAATGACTGAAGATTGAATGCTGCTAAGATTGTTGAGCGTTTAGCTTTACTTGGTGTTGTCAAGGCATCTTTCCGAGTTCACTGCCTTTAATTTTTCTCCTCTCTTGTTTTAGATGTTACACATACAGTAAAATACCTGAATATCCCACAATATAGATCACAAAAAGGGGCTTAAATGTAAACCTAAAAATACAGCATAACGATTTCGACAAACAGAGAACCTTGATTTTAAAAGAAAAGATGTAATTTAAAAAAAGAGTTTATTATAAAGCCAATTCAGCAAAAAAAGGAGATTTGCTACAAGTAGAGAAAGAAGTATAAAATAAAAATTATTGTTTGACATGAGGGTGTCGTTTTATTTGTAAAATATGCATGGTATATATCTATTTAACTGGACAGGCTTTTAATATAATGGCGGCCAAATGCAAAGCCGCTAAATTAATATTAACATCGTCATCTTGGTGCAAATAAATATAGAACTGCCAAACTAATTAACGTGGCCATTGGAAATAAAAATCGTGCTAGAAAACGCTCCCGAAGAGAGTGCCCAAAACTCCTTTTCTAAAATGTGTGACTCAGCGGAGACCAGCCCAAGCCAGCTAGCGTGCCAGATTCCAGTGGGAAACCGAGGCGGGGGAGAGGGGAGATCGGGGGGGGGGGGGGGGTTACCCAAGCCTGCAGGACGGTCTGCAAAAGTGGTAGCTCCTCTCCAGGTCTCCCCCCTTTATTCACCGGCGCGGGTTTGGTTGGAACAGCTATGGCTGGCGGCGTTTTAGGCAGACTATTTACAGCTGTCTTCTTTTACAGAGGTGTTTGGTGATTTAAAAAAAATCTCTTTTGCTGAAAAAAGGGGACAGTTTGTGGCTAGGGAGGGGGAGAGAAAGCAACCACCATTAAGATGCTGCAAAGGAGGGACAGAAAGCTGCTGCCTGGGCTCAGATGAGTCCTTTCATAATTAATAAGACAGCTCAGCTGAAATAGCCAGGAGACTGGGCCCTATTGATTTCGCAGCAGAAGCTGCTATAACCTCGCCTATTTATAGGATCTTGATGCCTTTGTGGAGAAGTAAACATCAAGGAGTAAACACAACCTTTCTACCTAGGAGATGAGAGTCCTGCGGAGAGGGAGGCAGCTGAGGGAGGCACGAGCTGGGGGAGGCGTCAAAGTTTAATTTGGATTCTGCAATTCTAGTCACACCTATTATTTATTCGGGGGGGAGGAAGGGGACTGCAATAATCCCCCCTTCTCCAGCATATCATGATTCTCCCCTCCCCCAAGGGCTGTAAAGGCTGCAATGTAATGTGTAAGCAATAGCCAGGGTAACAGTTCATAAATCAAACAGTGGGTTGCAATCCAATCTGCATTTCCCAAACGTATTGGAGCCCAGCAACAAATGGGCTCTGGAACTGGCGCCAGCCGCCTTGAGCACTGGAAGCGATGTTGATTTTTAATGATAAAATACATTATAGTGTATGTGTGTGGGGGAGGGGGGAGGAGGGATCAATCTAGGCAGCGCTCAGCCTCGCTTCCAAGGGCATGTTCCCACCCCTCTCCCTTCACTTCGTTCCACTCTGCACCTGGCAGGGGAACGTGGGGGGTTCTGCAAGGGGCTTTCCCCAAATGAGCCACGCGTAGCTCGCGATTGCAAACAAGCGCGACAGCAACCCACGGCACAAGCTGGCCCTGCAAGAGCAGGGAAAAGGAAACAGGAGAGCAAGGGCCGATCCTGCACCCGAGAGCGTTCCCGCTGGAGCGAACTGATTTCAGTAGGAGTTAGAAGCGGGTCCTTCTTCGGGCCAGATTCCCACGGAAAATCTGCCAGGATGTAAGGCGGATGGGTCTCCCCCCCCCCCCCCTTTACTATTAGTAGGTAAACCCATTTCAGTCAAGAGCTAGACTCACGGGCTTTCCGCATGGTCAAATCCTGTTAGTTGTAGAAATCCCTCTGACTTTTTATCCCGAGCAGGATGGAGTCCTGTGTGATCCGAGTCTAAACTCCTTAGTCCTATAGTTCTTACTCCGTAAAACTGGCACTGACATAGAGAGATTGGGTGGGAGAGAGTTTTGTCTGTATAAGGATTGCAGGATCAACTCCCTAAAGATGAGGAAGTGGGTCTGGCCCACGAAAGCTCATCATCTAATTAACCATCTTGTTAGTCTTTAAAGTGCTACATTGTCCTGCATTTTGCTTCCATTGTATTACAGACATAGGAATTACATCCGGACTAAAACGGCCTTTTAGTTTGAGGGATTTTTGTTTGTTTGGGGGTTTTGTGGTTGTTTGTTTGTTTGTTTGTTTGATTGGGTTTTTAAAGTTTGAGTTTCTTTTTTAAAAACAACAGTGGCTTAACTAGATAAAGAAATCGCAAACTCTTTGGTAAGGGGACTTGTTTCTGTCTCAATGCATTCAAGATATTTTCGAATTTGAATGAATGATAAATAATCTCGCTATATTTAGCAAATACTCAAAGTAGGTCTGCATGGTGACGAAACGGCAGACAGACAGGGCTGGGAAAATAATAAACATGCTTTTTTTAAGTCAGTGGCTGAGTCACTAAGGAACTAGGATGGTGGGTTATTTTATTTATTTGATTGTGGGTTTTTCCCCCTCCTGGGGCATTGCAGATTGTTTCGATTTAAATATAAATCTTCTTAGAGTTTAGAAGGGAAAGGATTTGTTCAATAGAAGCAAAATCTCACGGGAAATCTCCCATTCCTGTGTTATTCCAAATGCACCAGCATGCAGATGTGCCTTTCTAATTGACAAAAGCCTGTTTTCAGAAATCACTGTCTAATGACAGAGTAATTCCAGGCAATAAGATGAACAAGGATGCATATGTTATACATAAATCTACATTGCATTGCCTATATTTATTTTATATACAAAGTAAGCGGGTTATAAATAAAGACTTGCCCAGCTTTCTTTTCTATAAATGTATAAGCCACCTACACAACCTTCTGACAGAGAGAAGAAACAACAACCCAAGTCAGAGAGAGCGAGGCTGCAAAGTAAGCTAATAAAGAACCACCAAAGGAATAAACCAATTTGGCATGAAATAAGGAATGGGTTTTAGCCACCACATAAACATTGTTTCAAAATGGGATTTTCCCTCTGCTGAAACCCCTGGAAGTTTTGACACTGACTTCAATGGGAGCAAGATCAGCCTCTAATATCACATCCTGGATGGTTTCATTTGTTTCCCACTTAAAATTAAAGAAAAGGCCAAGTGCAAAATGAGGAACTCCCCTCTGACTTTCAAAGGATGTACCTGGGAATTACTATGCTCAAAGTAACTGATACCAGTTTAGATGTGTAAACAAGGAGGCAAAGAGTTGTAAATGAACTAGAACCAGGCTTTTTTTTTTGAGAGAGAGAGAGAGAGAGAGAGAGAAGTAGATAAGCTTCCATCTGTGTAACTGTCTTGAAGATTAGAGGAATAATAGCAGAAATGAATTTCAATCTCTTGATGGTTCTTATTGTGGCTATTTATTATTTGTATTGTAGCAGCACTTACATTTGCACTAGTCTTTTGCTCCACAAAGATTTTGTTAGTTTCCTATTAAACAAACAGAAGATTAGGAGGAAGGAACTGAATTTATCTGACACAGTAAAATATAAATATTTTACATAATGTGTTAGCAAATCATCTCTGGCTTCATTTAGTTACTAGCTGCTCATCAAAACATGTCTAGTGATACTCTTGCTCTGTGGGGCTTCAAATTATGGTGGCAGGGCTAAAGCCCTTTGAGTGTTTGTCATAACGAAAATGTGAAAGGTTGTGAATCTCCTGAATGTTACTCTTCTATTTCCTGTGTTTTGATTTTTAATCCAGAAATGACTATACTGACATGTGTTTCCAGAGTTTTACTCCTCAACTTGTTTCCAAATAGCACATGAAAATAACTGACCCAAACCTAGTGGAAAGAACTAAGCAAACTAGAGTTGTTTAATTTCATCTTTTTGTGTTCCCCAGCTTGGGAAGGCTTTATGTTTGTGACCATAGAAGTGATAAAAAGAGAAGACGGGAGAGCCCAACAAGAAGTAGGCCATGCTCTCTACTGCATTGGCCCCACTCTCCAAGAAGCAAGTTACTTTCAAAGTTGCAAGTATCCAGTACTCCAGAAACTCACACCAGTTTCCAGCCCCCATGCAGACAGGGGCTGGAAAATTTAAAGACCAAACAAAGGAGCTGAAATCTAATTCAAAACTAAAAGGGACAGCAATACCCCCAGCAAGTCCCCCCGCCCTCATCTCTGCAATATTGCAAAGGAAATGGCATTAGCAAAAGCTGGGGTGGCTATTTTCATTGTCAGAGCAGATCTGTGGGCCCTAATCCTCGTCCTCATTCAGGCTGTGAGCAACATCAGACCTGCAAGCTGCTGTCCCCCGAGGCTCACTGGAGCTTGTCTCCTTCCTTATGAATTCTGGATACGCTCATATTTAGTAACAGGCTGCTCTCAATGAATAATCCTCGCCAATCTCTGCCTTTTAACCAGCCACCTGAGCACTGGAGGTGAAGGCTGTATATTGCTTCCTAGTCAGATCTGCCGCAGCTCGCCTTTGAAAGATTGAGCCAGAGTTAAAAAATGCATCGTTTACCTCTCCTTCTGCTCCTCTTCAAATCCCGCACAGTGAAATGAGTATGATTTTGTTTTACGAGTAGGCAGCATAGCCTTGTTGCACAGTGCAGAGATAGAGAGAAAGATGGATGTGCAACACTACAAAGCCAATTGTCTAGCATGCGGGGAATGAATAGGTAAATAGGATAGATGGACACAACAGTGGAAATTGCTTATGTCCCTTACTCAGAATAAGAAGAGCCATACAGAGTCAGACCAAAAGTCCATCTGGCCCGGTATCCTGTCTTCTGACAGTGGCTAATGCCAGGCATTTCAGAGGGCATGAACAGAATCAGTAATCATCAACAATATCTGAATACAAGGCTTTCTGAGTGTAGGTACAATAAACGCTACATACACCTATTATGCATAATTAAGATCCAGATTCTGCCTTCTCTTACTTATCTTTACTTCCCATGTAGCCCTGTTTAAATCAGCGGGCTGTTCTCAAGTTCCGAGAGCAGCCCTAGTGAAATCAATGGCGCTAAAAGCAGAGGAAGGTACTAGGCAGTCTGAGTACGAGTGGCAAAATCAGGCATATAGTGATTAACCCATAATATTATTTGTATGCCAGTGGTGCCTACAGGTCCCCGCTGAAGGGACCTGTACATTTTAAGTAAAAGGGCTTGATTCACTACTGTGTTACTCCAGTTTTATGCTAATATAAGGTCACTAGTTTTAATGGATCTACAAAGATACAAGGCTAGAGTAACATAGTGAGGAGTCCTGTCCAGCTTTCTAAATATGCAACCTCCTTTTGCCTCTGGCTCTTCCTGTTCTCTCTTGTTATCTGCTGCTCTCCTGCTTTAGCTGCTGTTCCTATGTGCGGGAAGTGCTCAGTCTGTGCTGGGGCTTGTCAGTTCTGAAAGTAAAACAATTGCTTGAGCCCCAGTATCTCTTTCATTACAAATTAAGTGCTGCTTGTATGAGGCTGGGCAGAGACCCGTGTATGGGGGCAGGGGACACACTCTAGAGGTACTCTAGAGGGACACACTCTAGCATGAGGAGGCATCAAGCCTTCATCTTCCACAGAGTGAAAACACATTTTGATGGGGAAGAGGCGTCATTAGGGTTGGGCAACCCCATCTATTTTCATGGCATCCATCCAAAGCAATTTGAAGTGAAGAAATGAGCAACGTTTGGCCATCAAGGTCTGGTAAATAAATAAGCACCTAAGCTGGAGCCAGTGGCCACCATCACACCAGGCCCTGGGAGTGCTTTTCCTGCAAGCAGTGCTGATTTCTCTTAGGTCAGGTGTCCGTCTTCTGCTTAACAGGCAGTAAACCTCTGATGACAGAATATGATTGACATGTGTCTGCAGCGGGGGGGGGGGGGGAGGAGGCAACCAAGGGAAAGAAACCAGCAGTCATCATTATAGGTACAATTCCCTGCAATGGGACTTCAGTGTTGCATGGGTCTTGTGCTGCACCTCTGTACGGGGATGAATTCCAGCTTGTGGGGGTACAGCCCTACACTTGAAAACAGAGCATTTCAGTGACATGTCTTGTAAACCATGTGTAAGACACCAGATTTTGTAGCTGTGATATTACAACATGACTGAATAATAACCTGTAATGTCATGATTTGCACAGTGTTATCTGACCCAATAAAATTACAAGACAGAGTGTGTACATGCCTGTGTGTGTGTGAGAGAGAGAGAGAGAGAGCGACCGAGAGAGAGAGATACGGGTGGGGGCTAATGAACCTAAAGCCTGTTTACATCGTTGCTTAGAGACAAGCAGCACCAGAAGCAGACTCTTAACAATCCCCACACTAGGGCTACGTCTAGACTGCATCCTTCTGCCGAGAGAGGGATGCAAATCAAGCTCTAGGATGCTAAAGAACAACTACCAAAGCAGAGAGCAAGGGAATAAGTTGTGAACCATTTCTCTATTTACTTGTATTTTTTGCATTCACCACTTCAATGGATAGATTGCCTGTTTTCCACCTATTGAATACAGTGGAAATGTACCAGTTTTCACAAATTCTGATTCACAGGATTTAGAAAAGTGCACTGTTAATGTCTGAATCAATCAGTCTGGTGTTGTGTTACTATTATATGCCATTAGCATGTTGTCACCCAGATGATAAATTACTTTAATACCAGTTACCTGCATCATCACCTGAACATACCACTTATTGGACAGATTTTTAACGTGTGGGATGTTTCATACTTAATATTTTGTTTGGGAAATAGAAGACTTGTTTGCATAGGATGAGTGGATACAATGGACCACTCCAGATCATTTTAAGAGCCAGACAACTGGTGGAGAGAGTGAGGGAACCCCAAAGCATGGGGAACATGTCAGGAGAACCAAATGGAATACGTTTTAACTCTTGCACATTTATTGCTTTACTAAATAGAGTAGTCACCCTTTATTTCCCCAGAAGTCTAATAAAGAACAGATAGCTGGAGGTGTTTATTCTGAGCAACATTTACCTCAAGGTGAGCATGAAGAGGTTTACAAACCACTCAACCCAATTACATTCCATTGGGAGGTGCTAAGTGAGACATATGTGCTGCATAGGTATTTCACCCACTCTGCACAGGGATTAGTTTTTATCCACCAAAAGAAAAGATCCACATAAGGTCCCCATGCATCCTTATGAAGCATTAAATAACTGGTACACAGAGCCATTGGATGGGCTGGACATACAGGGATGAATTTCATATCCACTATGATACAGAGAATTTAGATTAAAAAAAGTGTTTTGTTTAAGTTACAAAAGCCCACGCCTCCCCCTGAGACAAAAGCAAGACAAGGGAAGTGATAGCCAAAAGCAATGGATGTCAATGTGAGACTATTACATTAAGAAGATTGCCTGCCTCCTGCACCAGACAATAGAAAATACTGGCCAAAAGTGCTATGTCTTGAGGCACAAAAGGATTCAGAACTGCTGCAGGGATTAGGGACCAATTTGGGTGTCTTTACCAGTGTTCCCTGTAAGATGCGCACTTGGGTGGCCACCCAGGAGAGAGTCAAATATTGCCCAGCTGATTAGCAAAGTGCCCACAGCTGGCAGCAAGTGTTTCTAGTGGTGATACACATCTACACATTAATTGATGCACAAAACAAAATTGATTCCACTCATAGGTTGAAAAAGTTGGGGGGAATATTGGTCCTTACCAAGCCTTTCCTCAGGCAAAGTGTCCCATGATGACAATGTGAGTTTTGCTTATGTAAGCATTCAGGGTTTGAAGTGTGGGAATTTTACCCAAAGACTCCAGGATCAGGAACCTCCAGATGCCATTCTCTAGAAAGAAAGAAAAACAAAACAAAACAAAAACACAAAAAACAACAATGGTAGTGGGTGCTTTCTACCTTTTCTATGGTATTTAACCTCTAGGATTTGATTGCCTAGTACGTTATGTTACTTCTCCATTAGATAACATGAAAAATGTGCAAAGAGGCATTTATTTATGTAAGGAAGGTTACATTTGTATTCATCAGGATGGCTTTCTTGCCATGAAATGAGAGACTCTGACGTAGAACCAGCACATCAGGGCAAGTGACAGTCCTTCAGCAATATCAACCGCAGAACATTTTGGAAATGTTGGATATGCAAGCTCACCATTCCGCCAGGCAGGGTAAAAAAACAAAAACCAAAGGCAGACACCAACCTTGGCAGTAATTGTTTCATTGTTGTTAACTGTCCTTGAACCATCTATTCAGAGTAGAATCCATCACCAGGATTTTCTTCAGCGTGTGGTAGGTAGAATTTCTATCCCCACCTTTTTTTTCTTTTTTCTTAAAAGGGCACTGTCAAATCACATATGTTTATAGTACAACACCTCTCCTCACCTGTGCTATTAGTAACCCCCAGAATTATTAAAAATGATAGAAATTTAAAAATAGAATTGACTTTTCTGTATTCATGTTCTTTTTGCACTTTATTCAAATTGATCACTGAAAAGAGTCTAATCCAGTGGTACTCAACAAGAGGTGCTCACCACGCACCTCTGGGGGTACACAGAGGTCTTCCAGGGAACACATCAACTCATCTAGCTATTTGCAACAACAGGCTACATTAAAAGGCTACATACAACAGGCTACATAAAAAGCACTAGCAAAGTCAGTATAAACTAAAATTTTATACAGATAGTTTCATATAGACAATGCTTTATGTAGTATGCACTGAAATGCAAGTACAATGTTTATATTCCAATTTATTTATTTTATAATTATATGGAAAAAATGAGGAAGTAAGCAATTTTTCAGTAATAGTGTACTGTGACACTTTTGATGTCTGCTTTTAAGTGAGTTTGGGGGGGTTTCCTAGATAAATCAGACTCCTGAAAGCGGTACAGTAATCTGGAAAGATTGAGAGTTACTGATTGAATACTGTTGCTATAGGTCAGCTTCATGTTTTACTTCATCTGCACTAGCTGCATTACCAAAAGATAATGTTTCAAGGAAAACAATAACAAATTGCCCCATTCCAACCCCCAACAAAGCTGCATTAGATTTTACTGAAAAAATATTTAGCTCTGAACATATTTCTATTAATCGCAAGTTTTGTAAAACTTTTGTTTCATTAACAAAACTTAATTTTACAGTCTAAGCTACCAGTGTCTCAGTACTTAAACATATGTGTTGCAAATTCTGCTCATGCTTTTGTAGTTATTTCCTCAGTTTCATTACCACATAGCAAGGCAATGATAGAAAGATGATTCTTAATCCACTTTTGACTCACGTTCATTTTCCCCATCTGTGAAATGGAGATAATGGTACTTATCTCTTTACTTAAAATGCTTTGAGATCGATAGATGAAAAGTTATATTTAAGAAGCTTGATATAATTACTGTTGTTAAGTTTGCTTCAGGATTTGAACTCCAGTTTCATTCTGGTGCTGAAGTGGCACCAAGAAACAAAAGATGAAGGATGCCTCTTCACATATATTTTTTTTAATCCTGTTTGGTACAAAACAGAAAACAATACAAGGCAATTGGGATGCTGTTCACCCCTGTGCAGAAGATCAGCAGAAAAATATTACTTATATCTCACCAAAGTCTTATTTTTAAACGAAGTGAGACACAGGTGTGGTGCTGGCCTTCAGTACGGGGTCAATTTCACCCTCTGTCATTGATTTGCTTGCAAGAGACATATTTGTGTTATCTTCTTACATAGATTCAATCCATCTGTAGACATTTCATTTCACTATTGGTGATCTCTTTATTTGGTTTTGAACCAAAGGTTATTTTATTTTTTAAAGTTCCAGTGATTGGGCTGCCACCAGCTAATTTGGTGACATGGAAAGGGGAACAGTGAAGAAAAGGACCAATATTACACAGTACAATAACATAACTGGGATGTCTGTTTGCTTTCTTCATTTCAGGTAGGGGTCTTTTTTTTTTTTTCAAACCTGGATGCCTCAAGCTAGGCACATAAAGTCACATTTAGACACCTGCTAGAGTGATCTAATTTTTGCATGTGCTAAGTATCCACAACTACCACTAACTTCAATAGGAATTGCAAGTGTTTAGAATTTCTAAAAATCCAGCCACTCATGTAGGGTATGCCTACACTACATGGCTCAGTCGACGGAGCCTGTAGATGAGCTTTGTAGACACAGCAAAATGAAGTGGCGATTTAAATAATCACCTCTTCATTTACATCAAAATGGCTGCTGTGCAGTGCTGATCAGCTGTTTGTCGGCTCAGTGTGGTAGTCTGGACACTCTACGGTCGACATCAAAAGCCTTTGTCGACTGCCCCAGTAAACCTCATCCCACGAGGCATAACGGAGCGGTCGACAAAGGCTTTTGATGTCAACCGTAGAGTGTCCAGACTACCGCGCTGAGCTGACAAACAGCTGATCAGCATAGCGCGGCAGCCATTTTGATGTAAATGAAGCGGCGATTATTTAAATCGCTGCTTCATTTTGCTACGCCTACAAAGCTCATCTGCATGGCTCCGTCGACGAAGCCATGTAGTGTAGACATACCCTAAGGCATCTAACAGAGATCTGGGAGCCTGACGTTACATATTTAAACACTGAGGCCTGGGTGCATTTTACAGTTTCACTGTAACTACCCCTGTATTCTTCCAGATACACCCCTGTGGTCCTCCAGAAATTCCCAATCAGGTCTCTAGCCAACACCTGTCTCTGGGCAGGAACCTTTGTTCAACTCCCCTTCTGATCTGGGTTTTGAAGGCTGCACAGCAATTAAGTCTGCCAGATGGCGAACACCTGCACTTCACTTTCTCTCGGAGGTTTCTGCTCAGTGTAGGACCAGCAATAACAAATGACTACCAGCTCTTTCTAAGCAAGCATGGTTATTCTTAAAGTAAAGGAATCAGAGAGAAAATATAAGAACCCAACAGGTGTCACCTACCAGCCTTACGGCACTTCAGTGAGCGTTGGCTCCCTTGGAAAGAAGGCCTTGTCCATTTTCTGGGTCAGTTCATATGCAGTCCTTTGTATTACCAAACACCTTTCCTTCTGTCTGTTGTTCTGTGAAAATCCAGCCTCAACCACTCCATGGAAAGTACCTCTCTGGTGGAGCTTAAAATCTAAGGGATTCGCCTTAATTAACCCCTGTTGGTTGTGCTTCCTGGGGAGCTGTGGCCACTTTGCCCTCTGGAAGTTGTGTATAATCTCTAGCTCACAGAACGAGATCAACTTACTATACTATGGATAGCAATCTCTCTCACACACATAACAGTTTTGCTACTTCTAGTGCTAAGAAGGAAGCCAGTGTAGGCAGCTGAAACATTCATTTTGTTCAGAAATTACAGCAAGAATAACCAAGGATCAGCCTATGTTTGTTTCTTGTCCACCCTGCAATTTACAATGGCATAAATACATGCTGACACATAGGGTATGTCTAGACTACATGCCTCTGCTGACAGAGGCACGTAAATTAGACTACCCAACATAGTCAGTGAAGTGGGGATTTAAATATCCACGGCTTCATTAAAATAAAAATGGCCATCACACTGTGCCAGCTTCCCCTGTCAACTGATCCGCGACTGCATGCAAATCTTGTACTTGCATGTACAAATGACCAGGTAGGCATCTAGCCATTGATAGACAGAGTGGACCCAATTCCCAAGTGGTATAAAATGAAGCAGTTCATTTGACTTCAGGGGAGTTAAGTCAGTTTAGACCAGCTGATGATGTGGCACAGTAACTGTGGGCAAAAATTAGGCACAAAATTGCACATAAGTGCTGTGACTAGAAGTAATGAGGTGCTGGCATACACCAGGGCTGTGTCCAGACTGGCCAGTTTTTCCGGAAAATCAGCTGCTTTTCCGGAAAAACTTGCCAGCTGTCTACACTGGCCGCTTGAATTTCCGCAAAAGCACTGACTTCCTACTGCTCCCGCTCAGGCAAAAGGCAAAACTCAAGCAAAAGCTCAGGCAAAACTTTTGCGCAAAAGGGCCAGTGTAGACAGCTCAGATTTGTTTTCTGCAAAAAAGCCCTGATCGCGAAAATGGCGATCGGGGCTTTTTTGCGGAAAAGCGTCCATGCCAATCTAGACGTGCTTTTCCAAAAATGCTTTTAACGGAAAACTTTTCCGTTAAAAGCATTTCCGGAAAATCATGCCAGTCTAGACACAGCCCTGGGTTTAAGTGGATTCCATTATATACAGGGGTCACAGTTTGGTTCAATGGCTCTCAGCACCTCCCTTCCTCATTGCACAAATTGTTCCAGTGCCCCTGTAATTGTATACTTTTTATTTTTTCAGATAGGGTCCAGTTCTTGATATATTGAAAATGTCTTTGTCATCACATGAACCTGTCTGGAGTGAATATCAATGAGTTAAGGGCTTCCCCAGAAATAATGTGGTGGAGGAAAAGCCCCCCTCTCCTCAAAAATAATCAAGAAAAAGAAAGATCCCTTCTCTGAGGAGTTAAAATAATTCTATCTTAATAAAATAAAAGTAACCTAGATTAAAATAGGTTACTACAGTTATTAATATTATCAAAATTATACTGGAGAACTCATCTTCCTGTGTAAAGACATAAGACCATCATGTGTAGGAATGAAGAAAGTAACTTATCTCTGACCCATGCTTACATTCCCCATAGCTGACATTCTATCCAAAAGTCCACACACAGATAAATTCCTAGTGAGGGATTTCCATGTGAGGTGAGATTGAAAAGTTTAGGACAATTCTTTTACATATAGAGGTGATGATTAATGGCAGATATGACAACTAGCTATAAAAGAATGAATGACATAAAGCAAGGTTGGGCAAATACTGGCCTGCTGGCCAGATCCAGTCCTCCAGGATTGGCTCCTAACAGGCCCCCACTGCTATATTTGCCTGAATGGCCGAAGGTACCAGCAATTGCAGCTCTCATTGGCCGCAGATCACTGTTCCTGGCCAATGGGAGCTGCAGGAAACTGTGTTGCAGTCCACGCCACTTCTTGCTACCTCCGTTGGCTGGGAACAGTGATCTATGGCCAATGGGACCTGCAATTGCCGGTACCTGTGGCTGTGCAGCAAATGTAGCAGGAGTGGCCCACCAAGGGCTAACCCTGGCAAACTGCCACTATGTTATTGCCCACCCCTGACATTAACCAGGCAATTCTTTTTCCTCTATTGAAATGTAAGAACAATATACAACTTTTCTTTTTCCTGTTGCTTTTACATAATATGTTTGTACTCACCACACCCTAGATGTTACATATCTGGCAAACTTTAATTGCCAGGACTAAATAAGAAGCAGAGCACCAAGTTAAAGATGGTAAAATTTTCTTCATAAGGAAAAGTGTATAGAAGCCAGTCAGGTCAGAATGACACAATGGGAAAGTAAGGAAGAAAGGTAACAGGTTTCAGGATAGGTCAATCATTTCAGTTAATGGGGCTGTTCAGGTTTTATTGTGAACTTTGAGTACTTTCATTCTCAAAAAAAACAAAAAAAAACAAAAAACAAAAACGTCCAGAACTTGCTTTCAGACTCCCACTTCAAAGCAGAAAGCAAATATTTTCCTCACAATTTGCTGAGGGTTCAGTCCTGCACTCCTTGCAGATTCAAAACTCCCTGGAGGACAACAATCATGTCAACAGGAGCTTTAATGTTCACAAGGAGAACATGATGAAGGCCGTGAATCAGAAATGGTTGTGGCATTTTCAAGTAAGCTTTCAAAATACTAGGAGTTATATTGTTAAGGTAGTTGCTTTCACAATCATTTCTAGGTTTCGTGATTAATTAACATGAGTTATTTGTATTGCAGTAGCAGCACCTAGGAGCAGCACCTGCTTCCATTGTCCCAAGCATTGTCTAAGAGCTGGGGCAGATAGAACGTGACACACCAGTGTGGCTATAGCCCCAGAACTATATATCAAATTTAACCAGATTTCTCCATCTCCTTAAGTAGAAGAAAAGGAGAATTATTGCTTATGATATAAATGTTCTCAAATTATTTGCCCATGGTGTTACTGGTATATGAACGGATAACAGAGTTTACATAAGTAAAATCACATATTCTTCGAACAATAGCAAATAGGTCCCTTGAGTGATCCATTCTTCAAACTGAAGGTTTGAGATAAATGTCTATATGCTACATGGTCAACAAAGAGTCAGCTGATTTTTATCATGGATAAGGGCAAAGACTTGTAGAAAGTAAATATGAACATGCCCCGTTATGAGGATGCTATAATTAGTTAGGGGACAGAGTAATGAAAAAAGTCACTAGGAATAGTATTCTGCCCATCATCCAGAGCACTGCTCACAAACTCAAGACAGCTGGATGTTTTAGCTGAAATGATCAGCACTGAAATAATGAACTATGTTGTCATGTAATTTGCCACTGTTAGACTACAGAGTTAACACCTCATTGAAATGAATGGGAGAAATTTACACTTCACAAACTTAGGGTATGTCTACACAGCAGGGTTAAACTTGAAATAAGCTACACAACTTGTGCTACACTAATTGCATAGCTTAATTTGAAATAGTTTATTTCGAACTTGGGCACATCTACACAGTGCTTATTTTGAAATAGAGCACTCTTCCTCCAACTTCCCTTACTCCTCATATAATAAGATTTACAGAAGTTGGAGTAAGAAGCCCATTATTTCACATTTATTTCAAACTAACAAGCTTGCTGTGTAGATGCGCAGTACATTATTTTGGAATAATGTCCGTATTCAGAAATAACGCTGCTGTGTAGACACAGCCTTATTGTGCTGAATTTTCAGCTGTGTCCAGTATGTCCTAGGCACAGCTAAGAGGCAGAGGTTGTGTGCCAAAACATTCAATCATGATCTCTGGTCGGCCTCTGGTGTAATTTAGAGCAGCATAAGATCTGTTCTGAACCACAATGTCTCGCTATGGCCCCAAGAGAAGATAATGCCATTTGCAGATTGCAAGAGCCGGGAGGCACACCATCCTTTTTCCTCTTGGACACACTTCTCACAGTAGGAGCCAAGAAGAAAGTGAAGCAGAGAGAAGGCATAACTTTGGTGACTTCTCTAGATCCAGTGACAACGACAGCTGCCTGGATCCACTAGCTTTTTGGTAAAGGAGCCCTATATCATAGGGGAGAATCAGACTCATTGTTCCTATCAACAGCCCAGCATTAAGGGCTGATTGCAAAGTTCATCATCTCAAGTGAGAGTTTAGAAACTTTGTTTTAAAAACTAAAACTTAAACTCTGCAGAAATGAGGGCAGCATTCGGCTCTTACTACATTTAAAAGGCAGAGCCACTGTGCCTCTGCATCCCCTGCTACCCCTCCCCATGCCATACCACAAGAGCACCAGCTCTTGCTTCTACCCCTTCTTGCTGCCTCTGATATAGAGGCAGCAAGAGTTGGGGGGATGCAAGTAGTTGACAACTACCCGACGAGCCTAGGTTTATCGGGTAGTTGACTAATCAACTACTCTTTTACATCCCTATCACACACGTTTGTTTTTAAGACATTTTTCAGTTGATTCTTAGATGCAAATGTAAAAATCCAGCACTTGGAGTCTTCCAGCAGCCTGACAATGCTTCCTGCAAGGCTTGGCTACCCAAGAAGAGATTAACAGATTATAGCGAGGAATAGCTATAGTATTTTATATATAATCTTAATCCTATATTTCTCAGATTACTTATACTAAGAGCTTCAGAAACTCATATGTGAGAGCAGGGCAATTATTTATACAGAATGTTCCCATCCAACACACAGTAAAGCTATCTAGAAGCATGCAGAGATCTGCCATAATTCCCAGTGTGAACAGGATTTGGTTTTCAATGTGGATTCAGTATCTCACCCACCAAAGCTGCAGGCAGAATTGATTAAGTAACGCTATACATAGGCCATTCTGAGAAAGTCCGTGAGGCCACTCTCTGTGGAACCCTGATATGTAACATCATTTATGTACGTAAGCACCTGGCAACTGTTGCTGCAGCACATTTCGGCTCCATAGCTATGATACTATCCCAAAATAGAATCAGTTTCAAGAGCCACCTGTTAAGGCAAGTAAAGTGAACAAAAGTATATAGGCTCATAAAAATACAACTGTATGTCAGGTTATATCCTCTGGAGGATCAATTTTTAGCAAAATATTGATGATAGTTGGAAAAATCATGTCCTGTCTATAAAGTACGCACGGCCATTTGAATGACCATTAGCAAGCTTCTGGTAGTAAGTGTTTTTTCATCCAAATGCAAAAGGTAGCTGTCAGGAACTTTACTTGGATTTGTGGCACTCCCTGGAGGATTTTGAGTCCCTGTGCACATGATTTTCAGATACCAAACACTTGCTCTTTTGCATTGCCTTCAGCTGTCCAAGAGTAGCTCAGAAGTTCAAGAGCAATGGAAGGATTCCAGGTATGGAGACACACAACAAACACAATGTTTTAGGGTTTTTCCGTTGTGCAGATAGGGATTAACTGCAAATTTTATACCCAGATCTCATAGACTTCAAGGTCAAAAGGGACCATCGTACTCACCTAGTCTGACCTCCTGCACATTTCAGGTCTTAGAACCTCACCCACTACTGATTTTTTTTCTTCAAAATATGGAGCTGTTTAAATTTGTGGAGGATTCATGGCTATTCTGAAGCAAAGTGAGTATAGTAGAGTTTAGAGACTGCACAGGAAAAAAAATCTCTGGGATATTATATTGGATATTTTAGGAAGAACTGTGCTTTAATGCTCTTTTCAAATGTGAAGATGAGTAAACACTGATACAGATTTCCCTTTTTTTATATGAAGAAATGCTTAATTATATCAAATATGATTTGATTTTTCAGGAAGCAGGTAGCTATATTCTATAAAACCTGTTGCTTTTCATCAGATATTGTTCTCGCCAAACTCTTGTTGGTAACTATCTCTCCTTTGCAACGTCAGTTCTCTCTCCTTTGCAACTGTAGGCAACTGCTTTGTAGACATAGGAGACTTGCTTGAAGTCTTTCATTAAGCTGGCTGATAGGATCCAGTGCAAAATAGTCACCACTAAACCTGGTGAGACATTTTTCTTGCAGTGTTTGAACAAAAAGATCAGAGACCTCTTTCTGCTCACTTCTTTCCTTGTTAGGTTAGCCATTATTTTTAACTGCTTTGGGATTTACCTAGAGCATGACAGTTATAGAAAAGCCAAATTCTATTCTTTTCTAAGAGTGCCACGCTCAAGTGCATCTGTGAAAGATATGTACTACCCTTTGATGCATTCTGAGTAGACAAAAGTCAAAGGAGGTGAACTTCTTTGCCAGTCAAGTGTGAGGCTATGAAATGTAAGACACTCCTGGGCGGATTGCTGAAAATGTGCATTCATCAGTGATAATTACAGAATAAGGGCATTTTATCCTGCATGTCATTTAACAAACCAAAACAAATAAGATGAGGATTTCTAACTTGGTAGGCATCCTTGTGTATCTATGTTGCCTAACAACTTGGAAAAACAGCCGTATAATTACCGGTCACATGCTATTATGGACAAGTCTGAACTAGCATTTTGCTTTCATCTTCTCATTTGCAGCAGGAGTGATATGTCAGATACATGTTAATTTGCTGACTTTCTCTCAAAACATACTGGGGTTTATTCTTAGATGCTATCCAGCACAGGTGTAATACAAATATATTTTTACCTACGTTTTGATCATTCTAACCATTACTTACATTTATCAGATAATGGTATAAATTCCAAAAAGAGAGGAAGTAAAGGGGAATAAATGGTCAGTTTTCAGACTAGAGAGAGGAAAATAGTGGTGTCCCCCCTCGAGGAATCTATACGAGAACTAGTACTATTCAACATATTCATAAATGATCTGGGAAAAGAGGGTCAACAGTGGCAAGGCAACATTCGCAGATGATATAAAACTACTCGAGACAGTTAAATCAAAAGCAGACTGCACAGAGATATCACAAAACCCGGTGACTGGGCGACAAATAGCAAATGAAATTCAATGTTGATAAATGCAAAGTAATGCACACTGGAAAACACAATCCCAACTATACACATAAAATGATGGTGTCTAAATTAGCTGTTGCCGCTCTTGGAGTCACTGTAGATAGCTCTCCGGAAACATCCACTCACTGTGCAGCGGCAGTCAAAAAAAGCAGAAAAAGAATGTTGGGAATTATTTAGAAAAGGAGAGATCATATGACTGAAAAAATATTGCTTCTATATAAATCTAGGGTGCCACCACATCTTGAGTACTGCACCCCATCTCAAAAAGGACATCTTGGCATTGGACAAGGGGAAAAATGATTAGGGGTATGGAACAGCTTCCATATGAGGAAAGATTAGAAAGGGACTTTTCAGCTTGGAAAAGAGACGACTAGCAGGGGACGGGATTGAGGTCTATAAAATCATGAATGGTGCAGAGGAAGTAAATAAGGAAGTTTTATTTACTCCTTCTCATAACACAAGATCTAGGCATCATTAAATGAAATTAACAGGCAGCTGGTTTAAAGCAAACCAAAGAAAATATTTCTTCAAATAATACACAGTCAGCCTGCAAACTTTTTTGCCAGAGGAAGTCGTGAAGGCCAAGACCATAACAGGGTTCAAAAAAGAACTAGAAAAGTTCATGAGGGATATGTCCATCAATGGCTATTAGCCAGTATGGGCAGAGATGGTGTCCCTAGCCTCTGTTTGCCAGAGTCTGGAGTGGGCAGTAGGGGATTGATCACTTGGTGATTACCTGTTCTGTCTTCCGACAGCTGGCATTGGCCACTGCTGCAGGACAGGATACTGAGCTAGATGGACCTTTGGTCTGATCAATATGGACATTCTTACATTCTTAACCTGTACATTTGTAACATATTATCATTATTTGCCTGAAGCTCTGCTATCGGCTTCTGCTGATGCACTAAAGATTTGTCTAGACACACAGTTGTTCCTGATTAACTCTGTGGCTATGTCTATACTGCACCCATTTGGAGCAAGAAATATGCAAATGAGGCAAAGTGTGGAATATCGCAGTGCCTCATTTGCATAATTAATTAGGCCCCTTTTTGTGCAATTGCCTCTTGCGCAAAAACGGAGCCTCATTAATTATGCAAATGAGGCCCAGCGATATTCCACACTTCACCTAATTTGCATATTTCTCGCACCAAACTGGCGCAGTGTAGACATAGCCCATATGTAGACACTCCTATCCAAAATAAGAGTGTCCATGCAGGGTGTGATTTAAGAATAACAATTGTGCTTTAAATTCACATCCTAACTTTTCATGTGTAGACAACCCCTGAGATAGAACACTAACTCACATATATGGTAGTGGCTCACTGTGGGAAACGATTTAAGGCACGAGGTGAGCAGTCCTCAGAGAGGAACCTTCCACACATTCTAAACAGGGAAGAAGGTTTGCACTGAATTAATTCATTATTTTATGAATGAAACCAAAGGAAAGGGACAAACTGGAATTGATAAACTGTGTTGATTAAGTTTGTGGAGCAGGCTAGGGAAAACTCTGTTGACACCATTGCCACCATTGTATCATGACAATACATGACCTATTGTAAACTCGACACCACTGGCATCAGTTTCTATAGAAACATGGTATTTTAAAGGAGGATAGATGAAGAGAGACCAAAAGAGACAAGTGAAGTGCCTCATGATATAAACAGTCCAGTGCTCTGTGTGTTTGTGTGACATGCAGAGATAGCTACAAATGCATACTTGTATGTCTACAGTAGATATCAGCCAGGTTGATGAATGAGAAAGAGCGAATACCAGGTTATAGATCCATCAGTGTGACCGAAGATGGTCTACCCACAAGTCATACATTAACTCTGGGTCCCATGTCCTTTCCTTCTACTTTCTGTCCCCCACAATCTCAAACCCGCACCTTACAGAGGAGCAAGTATCCAGAGAAAGCTTTGGGGGACCCCATTGGGAAGAGGAAAGGAGCCAAGTGGAAAACTTCCCCTTCCCTCTCCCTCACACAACCTTTCCCCTCTTCAAAATGTCTGTGTAGCTCAGACCACATGGAAGAAGTAGGCTGGCCTTGTGGCAAGATCTTCACTAAACATTCAGCACCCCTAAAAACCACACAGAAGTCACACAGTTAATGCTTCCACAGCATAAGTCCATGTTGTTCTCTCTCTGTCCTCCGCCCATAGTCACAGAACAGAGGCACTAACAGCAATGTGGCTACTGGTTCTGCAGTGGCTATAGGATGCTGCAGTAGAGAACTAACTCTGTGCAGTTGTGGGTATGAATACCCATAGTTTTTTGGCCTCCCCTGCCTTTTGTTGGGCCTTCCCCCAGTGAAGACCAGAGTAGGAAGAATGTGCCAATGCCAGTTTCAAGGAAGCAACATAGTTCTTTTCATTAATTTGTTCCCCTCTGCAACTTTTTGCTCACACATTCGGACTGTTGTATGCCTTCTTGACACTGTATAAATGTGAATTGCTACAGCTGATTTTTGAGAGATGAGTCATGTTTAAAAAAACCCCCACCCCTTTCCATTCGAAGTGTAATTCTGCATGGTACTTTCTGTGTTCCCAAGTAACTAACTTCCTTATGTACTTTCACTGTTTTCTCTTTCCAGAGGGGTATAGTGCTGCTGCATATTTCTCCTTCAACTATCTCTGTGCTTATTAGGTAGCCTGAATCCTTTAATGGACACCCACTGTTCCAGTCCACACACTCACTCTGAGATATTCAATGCCCCAATTATTTCACCAGGCACCACTTCTGCTTATTCAAGTCAGAATACCCAACCAGGGAACTGAAACTACACAATGTAACTTAGGGGACCATTCTTATAATTCAGTCACCAAATTCCAAATACTGAATATTTAAAAGAACACTCACTGCAAACCCTTCATGAACATGTGATAAGCCCATTTACATTGGTCAAGCCAAACAAGTTAGCTGATCAACTGAGAAGGAGGAAATAGGAACAAATCCAATTAATATGTTGTTCACAGTGAATTCTTCAATCAGTACTAGTCAATATTATACTTCTTAGCGGGTTTTCAATGCTGAGGAAATAGGAGCAAAGCATATTGATCACAAACAAACAAATGAGAATAGATAGATGATAAGTATATCAAGGCCCATATAGTGCCACTATTTTTTTAATTCTGTTTTTCTGTGAGTGGCTCTAATGAGGTTTGTTTTTTAATAATTCTGCTTAAAAACTGATGATATAATATAGTCTCTGGTCTTTAGAACTCTGCCATCTTCTCTCTTGGGTGGCTGGAAAGTAGAGGAAGCCAAAGCCACTTTATCCTTCCACTGTTTTTTTGTGGCATCGAATGTCAAGCAGATGAGTCTAGGTGCCATTTATAGTCCACTTCTGGATACTGTGTTAGTAGGACATTCAAGCACACATACAGTTTCTAAATATGCCCTTAACCAGCACAGAAATTCTGAGACACAAGGTGGGTGATGTCTTCTCTTTTGTTGAATCAGCTAATGTTGATGAAAGATCGAAGCTTTTGAGCTACCTAGAACTCTTCTTCAGCTCTGTGTTGTCTTGTCTCTTCATCAACATTAGTTGGTCAAATAAAAGGTACTACCTCATTCACCATGCTCTCCGGACTGACAGAGCTACAGCAAGAATGTAAACAGAAATTCTGGAAAGGTTTCTGTACCATTTACTGTTTCCCCCACTGCCGTAGAGCTGTTTCACTGCACTCATGTTACAGTGGTAGATTGAATAGCTACACTGGGAACTAGAAGCTTGTCTACAACATGAAGATCAGGGCAATTTGTGATGCCAGAAATAGCACTCCTAATCTTTTTAGTAAAATACCCTAGACCCACATATGACATCTTCAATGTAACAATGTCTAGCCTCCACCGCATGTTAAAATTTAGGTCAGCTCTGCTTATCTAGTTGGTGTAAAGTCAAATGAATTCTTGGTGTTTGAGAATGTGACAAAGCAATATTTGTATTACGACATACTAGACTTTTTGTCCCAGAGAGTAAAATCTGGATTTTAAATAGGAGCCACTGACCTTCAAAATCAGCCACCCAGGGCAGGCTTTAGAAAGTGCGGGGCCCAATTCAAACAATTTCGACAGGGCTCCGCAGCAGACAGCAATTTTGGCTGAACAAAAAGAAAAGGCACACAAAAAATTCCCAGCTACCTCCCCTGCCAAACCACGGAGGTAGCTAACACACACACACACACACACCCACACACACACACACACCACCCACACACACACCCCCGCGGCACAGGGAAACCCTGTGCTCAACTCACACCTCCTGTGGTGCAGGTAGCCGCTGTATTCCTCCTCCAGGGCTGACACCCCCTCCCGCAGCATGCCCGGCACACTTTCGGCTTCAGGGCACGGGGCCCCTTTAGGCGCAGGGCCCAATTCGGGGGAATCGGACGTATCAGCCTAAGGCCGGCCCTGCAGCCACAAGAGAAAGAAATGGGGCTAATAAGAAACAAACCTTGCAAGGGTCTTTGGGATCCTTCAGATGAAGTTCAGATGGCTGCACAGTGATGGAGGTCCCTCACAGCGCTACCCATGAAATGACTGCCAAGTGTTAGCCAACAGGCTCATACATACAGCATAATGTGGACTCACAACAGGTATATTTCTACAATGGAAAAAGCAGCATCAGCCAGAAGAAAGGGTGGCCAATATGAAGAAGGGGGAAGCAAGTGGAAATGGAGCTCAAGTGGGAAGTCTCAGAAATGGGAGAAGGAGATGGCATAGGGCCAGATCAGAGCTGTGAAGGAGCATAAGTGAGAGTAAGTCTCCACAACCCATATCCCTGCACGGCCACCTCCCTAAACCATGGGTCTAGGAGGTGGTGGAAAGTGATGGGGTGGACAGGTCTTGGCTCCAATTTACCAACATACCAGGTTTGGGGTTATCAGGGTGACATTTATGGGAATAATCTGTTACCATTAGCATATGACTGGCCACCCTCCCCCAAGAGCAGGAGAGGAGCAGGGAAGAAGGGTATTAACTTAGGAGCTGCTGAATTTCCATCAGGAAGCAAGTATGTCACACAAATATGTACGTTTAAAAAACTGAAGTGGCTATTAATACAAATACATTAATACATCTCATGTAGAAGCCAGAGAGGTCTCAGGCTGGGTTGCCAGCCAAGGCTGATGAGTGTTTTTGGCTGAGGTACTAATCATCAGGAAAAATTTACTCACAATCAGTTTGAAAACAAGAAAGAAAATCGACCATCAGTACATTTTTAGTAAAAAGGTTGAGGTGTTAGATCATTTTACATGACTGCATCAAGGTGTATCTACACAGCATGCACAGCGTAGGCTCTAGATCAGGTTTAAGCCCAAGTAACCCTTCTGTCCACATAGAAATTAGTCTAATCTATCCTAGGACCTCCTTTCTGCTCAGGCCAGCAGACCCTGTGAGGAGGGTGGTTCAGCGACTCACTGTGGGATGAGTCAGAGCACAGGCATATTGAAATGTGGATGCACCTTGAGTCCAGGTCGTCAGACTTGGATGTGGAGAATTCGCCAATACCATCCCATAATCCAGCTGGATTGCATATCTCAGCTCTTCCATTCCAAACCTTTAAACTTGTTTCCCAGGCACTAGAAGCAACCTCCTGATTCAAGAACCCTGGACATAAGTTTGCATGGACAAAAGGCAACATGACTCTTAAATCCAGAGTGTTAAATTGAAATATACAATCACAAATAGAAACAGCACAAATCCCAAATTGCCACAAAATAGTAACTGCCCACTTATATCAATTGGATTTATGTATTTATTGATGACTTTGAGTTTTCATCATTAAGAATTTAGGAATATCCGTATCTTGTTGGTGAATAGCAAAGGACATTGACTTCCTGGTGGCACAAATCCTGATAGCTGAAATCTATATAACTGCAAGAAATTGTAACATTACAGAACTCTAATAAAAAACAACATCCTTCTAACTTGCATAAAGAAGCTTTATTCAGGCTGAAAATGCTACCATTTAGTTTTAATTGAGCAACACTGCAACAAACTTTCACAAATATTCAAACAATTGTTTTTAAATGAATGTACTGATTGCCATTTTATCCTTATTGTGCTCACTTTCTGAATGAAATTCAGCTGTGTGTGAAAAGCCAGACAGGTCTATGATCCATTAAAATGAGGCTTACGAGGAATGTAAGTGCACAAGGAAGAATTTCACTGTCCATGTGCACTCTAGGGGATAAGTTTACTCCCAAGAGTGATTGCTGAAACAATTATTGTTAAATTAATATTTGTGATTATTTGCAGAAATTGAATTTTGAGTTAAATCAGTTTAAAACAAAAAAGAAAACTTACCATTAGTAAACTTTTAGTAAAAATGTGGAGGTGATAACTAACTCATTTTACAGTAATTGCGAGAATTCACACCAAAGAACTACTAATTGGTGCTACCCTAACTCAATCAAAGAACAAAGATATACTATGTAACCTGTGTTCAGTCAAAACAGCTCAAATTACAAATACAATTAATTGCTCACTACTCATAGTTCAAAAATTATTAACAGAAAAAAAAACCCAAACATCATATAACAAATGCCTGATAATGAAATATTCTCCCTGATCCAATCCAGGAGGTGTTTGTTTGCTTGTTTGTTTGTTTGTTTGTTTTGGTGGGGCTGGTTTGGGAATCTTTAAGAAAATGTAGCAAGAGGATTTTGAATTATGAGGCTGTAGAAAACCTTGGGTGTTTTTTGTTTTGTAAAAACTATTGTCTTCTTTTTCGTCTGCTCTCTCTCAACTCAAAACTAGCTTTCTTTTAAAAATTCAAACATGCCATACAGTTAATCCTCAGTGAGGACAAGTGCATATGACATAGATTTGAAAAGTGCTAGTTTAGGAATGAGCAATAAATAATGAATTTATTAATGATTAAATTCCCTAACTGCTTCATTGCATCAGCTCTATGAAGCTACATAATAAAATTCTTGTACCTGCTATTGCAGTAGCATTCAGTTATTTTGGAGAGATGAGCAGGGTAGGTAAAATGGTGATTTTGATAAAGTATTCTTGAAGGCCTCAGTGCACCTAGGCATTATTATAAGTAGGGCTGTCAATTAATCATAGTTATCTCACATGATTAAGTAAAAAAATTAGTCACAATTAAAAAAATAAGTGTGATTAATTGCAGTTTTAATTGCACTGTTAAACAATAGAACACCAATTGAAATGTATTAAATATTTTGAATGTTTTTCTACATTTTCAAATGTATTGATTTCAATTACAATGCAGAATATAAAGTACACACTGCTCACTTTTGTATTATTATTGATTACAAATATTTTCACTGTCAAAATAATAAACAAAAGTAGTATTTTTCAATTCACCTAATACAAGTTAGAACATGGCAACATTATTCGACTGAAACTATTTTAGGCAAAAAACAATACAGATTCGGCTACAGCAAACTTGTGAATTTGTATCAATTTCACCAGGTTGTTTTGTTTAAAACAATCTGAAAATATTATTTTTTTTAACCTTTTTCAAAATAAAACTTTTGGATATGAAATTTTTCATTTAGAAATTTCCTTTGAATGTATTTAATTTTTTAAAACTGCTCAAAATTAAAATGGAATGCACTGGGTCAGACAAAACATGGATAAAATGAAACATTTCATTCAACCCACAACAATTTTTTGTAAAACTATTGGATTCAACAAAACATTTGAAATAACTTCATTCTCGAGTTAACTCACATTTTTTAAATTGCTAAAACCCCAAATCTATTATTTATCCAGCTGTAATTACAATAGTCATTATTTACATGATCATACATAGTTTTTTTCCTACGGGACATCTGCCTTGTCCAGTGACAGGGAAGTGTCAAGCAATCTTTACTCTGGGCAATGTTACCAGTTCTGCCTATAATACACCATTTAAAGAGCTTGGACCTTTACTCATGTTAAGTTCAGCTTAGACACTCAGAGGTTCCCACAGAAATTAGGACATCTATTAGTTCAGGGTGCCAAACAACTAAGCTCATTTCAAAGAGAAAGGAACACAGACCGTTCTCCTCAATACAGTAGTTTCCACAAGTGACAACTCATACTATCGGTTTTTGTTTTGTTGTTTGTTTGTCACCTATACCACTTTTTCCCACACTGGAGATAGTCTTAAATTTAGAACAGAAAATTTCAACAACCGAGAAAAAAAGACGCGTTCACAGATGTTGCTTGTTTTTGGCCAGTTGTCAAGCCCCTTGACACTGTTAATATCAAAAAAGTGTTCAATAATCTTATCAGTTAAATAAATGGTTTACTGACATCTAAGTATTCAATACCTACTACTTTCCCTTTTCCCACTCATTTTATATTTGTGCCAAAAAAGCAATAGAGCTTTAATGATGCTGAGCACAAATGCATCTATCATCAATATTTCTCTCGGCCATCAGTTGCTTTTATACCTCCGAGAACTGTCGGAAGTTTAGCTATTGCCAAGGCCCTTTTGGTAATCACTTACAAGATCTCTAATGAGAAATCCACTTGAGCAACCAGAACATCCTTCAAGACACGTGTATGAAAGAATCAAAACTCCCTTGCACTTATTGTTAGCCAGGAAAGGAAGGCACAGAGCCATACAAAAATTCTATTTGCTGGGTGCTGTATCAGCTTCCATTGACTATTCCAAGAAATTGATGCAGTTTCTACAGCCAGGATTAGCAAACCTTTCTAGGGCCATCCTTCATAAAAGATAATCCCTCAACTGAATGAATCTTTGTCTCAGCAAATGAGGAATGCATTGCAGAGGTTTTGACTGGATAAAGTATTGTTCTTGTCCTATACTAAACTGTTGTGAGCTGTTAGGAATGTCTTTATGTCATCCTAGAGGTCATGAGTGAAAGGACTCTCATATACAGCTTGCATATTAGTTTGCTTTGGCTTTGAAGCATATGTGGCCTCTTGAGATGAAAGAGGTTGTATGATTCATATGGCTTCATGTAATTATTTACTTATACTTTTCTCCACTGACGTGGGCCTGCAGTCAAAATTACTGACAATAGGAGCAGCCCTGCTGCTTAGAAATAGTTTCAACTATCACCAGAGCTGAATGGAACTGCAAACTCAACTTCAGTCTGCAGTGTACAGGCAGATCCCTGCAACACATAGAAAAGTTCACATGATGTCAAGGGAAGCTAATATTTAGAGCAGTTAGAGTAGCAGTTCAATGAGTCTCCCATAAGTATCTTTCTCCAGGATTCAAAGGGCTAACTTTCCAATAAAGAGTTCTGAGATGTAGCTGCATGATTTCCATTAATTTTAATGGGAGCCATGTAGGTTAATCGCCATGTGATGTGAATTTGAATAACAGGGCTGTGACCCTATCAGAATCCCAATGCAAGAGGCCAAGGGCTTACTGGTGTCTGGTGGTGAGTTTCAGCTCATTATATCTCAACTCACAACAGTCATAACCAATATCTAAAAGGCATCAGGTAAGGTATTGATAGAAATCAGACAATATGCTGGTTATTAATATTATTGTGTGGGGTATGTTTGGAGGACAAATTCAAAATTACGGACATACTGGGAATTATATTCTTAAAGTGCAGGGGTGACGATAGACTATAGAACTGAAGTTAGACAAAGGAATGTGCTTCTGCCACTATACAGGTACTTCCAAGGTATATTAAGAGACAATGGGAATGCAAGTTACATAAAGGGAAAACAAAGCCATCAAGCCAACAAAGCATCTTGGTGGGAGTGGGGCAGGAGGAAGACTGCAGAAGCAGATCAACTTTCATTTTAGCAAAAACACCTGTGGGAAGTGTTAGAGAAGAAACAGGTGACCCAGGAGCCAATGGGGTAAACAGAACCGCTTTATTGCCCATGCACATTTACCTTGGACATTCAACACAGTGTCCGAGTGGCCACAAATTGGCAACAATTACACCCTTTTATCTATTGTAGTATGTTAATTCACACATCTATCACTACTTTCATTAAACCCTTATTTAGTAATGTTATCTCCTACACAATGAATATTAATAAGTAGGTGATAATACAATTTTACCCACCCCTTTTTGTTGTTTACTGGTTTTTAGTTGAATCAGCATTACATACTGTCTTAATCAGCATCTTATAGGGAGGGGGAAAGCACTTCACCCCGGAAAATGTTTTTACAGACAAGTGCAAAGACAAAACACGACACTGTTCAGTGCAACCATCTTCCAAGGCTGCCAGGACAAAGGGGGAAAACATGTTTAAAGGGCAATGGTAATGCCTATTCTGGCTAGACCCCTTACCTAGTGGTGTATAGTCATCCCAGACCCCTCTTAATTTTTCCATAGTGCAACAGGAGGAAACCAGCACAGCATTTCTTTCACCAACAGATTCCACCTTGCCTTCCTCACAGCTTGAATGAGCTTTACTCTGAGGAGCAGCTTTCAAAAGTATCCGTTTCAAAGGTTCACTGGAATATGAAAGAGGTGGGGTGAAGAACCCCAAGAAGCACATGAGAACGGCCATACTGGGTCAGACTAATGGTCCATCTAGCCTAGTATCCTGTCTGCTGACAGTGACCAATACCACATGCCCCAGAGGCTGTTTCACCTCAGCAGACAGAGGAACAAAGAACAAAGGGCTCTGTGGAGGAGCCTGACCAGAGGGGTAATCAATCCTCTTGCTGGAAGGAAGCGTGATCAGTATCTTACCTTGACCCAAGATTGTAATTTTGTAAAATGTTAGTTTCCAGAACTCATTTTTCACTTTTATTTGCTGATAACTGTTGCTAACTTTATCCTTTATACTTGAATTCATGTAAAATCCCATCTCCTTTGGTTGATAATCTTGTTTTACTTTCAATTTAAACCGAGCCAGCACTGTGTTTGAATGGAAGCGATAGGTTAAGCCAGCTAAAGTGATAAGCTGTGCAGGTTGTCTCTTGAGGCACACACAAATCTTCTTCCTCTGAGAGTTTGTCACCACAGCAGCGTTATTTCGGAAGACCAGACGTTAGTCCAAGATAAAGTACAGGCAGTCCCCGGGTTATGTACAAGATAGAGACTGTAGGTTTGTTCTTAAGTTGAATCTGTATGTAAGTCGGAACTGGCATCCAGATTCAGCCGCTGCTGAAACTGACCGCCAGTTCCAACTTACATACAGAATCAACTTAAGAACCCCAAGCGTCCCCAAGTCAGCTGCTGCTGAAACTGATCAGCAGCTGATTCCAGGAAGCCTGGGGCAGAGCAACTCTGCCTCGGGCTTCCTGTAGTCAACGCTGGTCAGTTTCAGCAGCGGCTAAATCAGGACGCCTGGGGCAGAGCAGCTGGGGTGCTGCTGGGTTGCTCCAGTAGCGCCACTCCTCGGCACTACTGGACCAACCCAGCTGCACCCCATCTGCTCTGCCCCAGGCGTCCTGATTCAGCCGCTGCTGAAACTGACCAGCAGCAGCTGAATCAGGACCAGAGCAGCTGGGGTGCTGCTGGGTTGGACCAGTAGCGCCCAGAGCGGCGCTGCGGGACCAACTGGCAGCACCCCAGCTGCTCTGCCACAGGCGTCCGGAGAAAAGCCTAGTCTGCTGGGGGGGGGGGGGGGCGTACTAGCTGCGCCCCCCCCCCCATCCCAGCAGACCAGGAAGACACGGGCAGCGGACCAAGACGCACCGCGATCCCGCCGCCTGGGTCCTCCGCGGCTTTGCTCCCAGTCTCCCTGGTCTGCTGGAGACCAGCAGACCAGGGAGACAGGGAGCAAAGCCTCTGAGGACGCCGACAGCGGGACAGCCGCAGGGCGTCTGGGATGTCCCGCTGCCGGTTTCCCCCTCAGCTTTGCAAAGCCTTGGGGAAGCCAGCAGCGGAGCAGTCCAGGCGCGCCTGGGCTGCCTCGCTGCCCGAGCCCCCCCGCAGCTTTGGAAAGCGGGGGGGGGGCTCGGGCAGTGAGGCAGCCCAGGCGCACCTGGACTGCTCCGCTGCCGGCTTCCCCACGGCTTTGCAAAGCCGCGCGGGGGGGGGGGGGGGCTCGGGCAGCATGGCTGCCCCGCTGCCCGAGCCCCTCCGCGGCTTTGCTCTGCATCTTCCTGGTCTGCAGACCAGGGAGACGCAGAGAAAGCCCCAGAGTACACGGGCGGCAGGACCACGAGGTCCCGCAGTCCATGTACTCTGGGGCAGCCCCGTTCGTAACTGCGGATCCGACATAAGTCGGATCCGCGTAAGTCGGGGACTGCCTGTAGTGTGCGGCAACACAGCGAGCCCATTATTTCGAAATAAATTTGAAACAACAAGCTTCTTACTCTGAATTCTGTAAACCTCATTGTACAAGGAGTATGGGAAGTCGGGGGAAGAGTGCTCTATTTCAAAAGAAGTGCTGTGCAGACATGCCCAAATTTGAAACAAGCTATTTCTACTTAAGCTATACAATTAGTGTAGCTCAAGTTGCGTAGCTTATTTCAAGTTTAGTCCTGCTGTGTAGACACACCCTGAGTGATTCAGGAAAGGGTTCGATGTTGCAAATTTTGGGAAAATTTGGAACTGGGGGGCATTTGGGTCATTTTACCAGGTGTATAACCAAATCTGATAGTAGACAGAGTGTGGGTGTGGTATGACAACCAGACTGCCAGAGTCAGAGCTGCAAGCCCAGGTTTGTGCATGTCATACAGACACTCTGTGCGGGCTTGTATGATGACTGGGAACATCTGGACAAGAAAGAAACAGCAGCAGTGTGATACCCTGGTGGGGTTACCGGGTAGATGATGACACAGCAGCTCGCTAGTCTGGGAGAACATGATGAAGGCAAATCTAGTGGAAGTTTTTTTTTAAAATGGTGGAGCTACTGCCAGGTTGTGTGTTTCACATACAAATCCAGCTTGCCTGATGGTGACATGCTGCATGACAACTCTGTGTGTACAAAAGAATTCAAGTGGGTTTAAGCCCCTGATTCTCTGTGTTCTGAGATCCTGTCCACAGTAGCAGCAGTGGTGGCTGAGAGCTCCAGGCCCCTTTGAAACATCAGCCCCCGGGGTAATTGACCCCCTTTCCCCTCCCCTGTCGTCAGACCTGCCATCTGCCACAGACTGAGTCTACAAATTAACCCTACATAAGCCAGCACAGAGCATGGTGATGGAGTACATCAGAGTGGAAGGCTTAAACAGATACAGTGACACCCAATACTCTAAGCAAGTGGTGTAGAAGAAATGTAGCCACTATTCCAGTCATCACAGGGCAGCTGCATTGTACCTCTGCACCCTGGAGCTGGGTTATCGGAGTGGATTTCGCTCTCCTCTTGTCCATTCTTCCCTTGTTAATTCCAGCCTTGTTAATTCTTTGGCTTCTATCTAGGGTGGTAAAAGGATCAGATACTTATGATCTTTTCCGACAGGTAATCTTCGCGGTCGACACTGAACTATCGCCCACAAGCTTAACTTTGCACCATACTAGAAGTTTCCCTTCTATTGACTGAAGGCAGCTTCTTAGCCTAATTGCAGCTCCTCAAAAAAACAATTGGAGTTTATTGTTTGGAGTTTTACCTTCTGCTGAAAAATCAAAATATTTTCAGCTGATGGAAGATAGCAACAAAAGTCCTGCCAACCCCTGTACATAGCAACACACATTATGGCACAGAGCAAAACATTCTGGGAGATTTACATTGCCGAGTTTGTCTTCCCCTCGGTGGCATGCCCATTCATTCTCTCACCTCCATAACAGAAAGCATTAAAGCCATCCACTGACTCTGAACACTTCATGGTAGTTGAAGAAGAGGCCTGGAAAAATAGTTTGCAAAGAGAAAGCTAAGATGATCCGTTAGTATCTTGCTGCCAAGGCTTTGTGTTCTGTAACAGGTTATATGAACAGTCGCACTGGCTGCATGTATGAAAATATACTCACACACAGTGTCTAACTGTATGTATAAATACATATGTACATAGGTATATCAGCTAGTGCATGCATGTAGGGGGTGCACATAATAAACATACACATACCCAATATTGGTAATCACACAGCCAATGGAACTACCTGTATTGAATAATACAGACAGCTATATGTAGGCATCTTCGTGTGCACGTGTATACCCACAAATATAAATAATTACACTGGATTTCTCAATTATGAAATGGCTAGAAGTTGAAATCATCAGTGTTCTACTCTTCTTGGAGAGAGAGTTGATGTGTTTTAATAGCTTCAATAGGAGCAGAAGCGGGCAGCTTGTCCCAGCAGTATACTGTGGTTTCCTAGGTAACTGTACTTGAAATAAGGTGATGTCTAGAACTGGGTTGTAGCAAATCAATTTGTTATAGGTGCACACATGGAAAAATGAAGCCACACAGAATCCCGCTGACTCTCAGCTCCTATACTATATCACCTATTTATTTCAGTTATTGAAGATTTCAGTGAGTTTTAATTATCAGAAATACTTTTTTCTTTTGTGGGGAGGGACACTGAAAATATGATTATGCGTAGTATGAATTATTGATACAGTGGCATAGCTCTGCATTACACTTGACAGGCAAATGAAAAATGGCAGATCCCTGCCCTGAGGACTCTACAGTGTAAGCCCTCCCAGAGGTGAAAGTAAATGGGTGTGCCCTGTGCAGCTCTGGCAAGAGCTGGCTGAGCTGCGGCAAAAGCCAGCAGGGAGCTATTTAAAAAGCTGGCAGGGACCCAGGTTGCAATAGGACAGTACCTGTAAGAAATTTTAAGTTATTTTCACCTCTGCCTAATCCTGCAAATTCACACCCATGTGCTTACATTTACACTCCTACTGCTATCAATGAGACTACATCATTGACTTCCATCTGACTACTCATGTCCATAAAATCAAGCACACGCATAAATGCTTGTGGAACTGGGGTCTATGCTTGCTCTTTTTTGGCAGTAGGCCCATTGATTCATTACTTATAGGGGTAAGGTGGAAAGCATTTGGTCCTAAAATTAGATATCACATAAGAAGAGATGAAAATAATCAAAGGATAGAGGTTAGCATTTATGGAACAGCCTAGTGCTTAAGGCATTAGACTAGAACTTGAGAGACATATGTTCAAGTTTATACTTTGCCACTGACTTCCTGTGTTGATCTTAGGTAATTTACTTAGCTCCCTGTGTCTCTGTTCCTATCTGTAAAATAGGGCTCCCAGTACTTCCTCACCGTGTAGGGGTGGTGTAAGGATGAATACATTAACTATTATGAGGTATTCAGCTAGTATGATGATGTTGGTCACATAAGTTTCTTATATACTAAAACAGTTCAAGATCATGACATGTGCTAATTCCACACACCCCTCAAGTTAATTCCATTTCATATTTACAATTAACTAAATACAATAAACACTGTTGAGAAAGAAAGCCATGACACAGATTGGTGCTCCAGATGAAACCTATTACCTCTTGTCCTACTTGCAATGGATATGGAAAATAGTAGACAATAGTCCTTTTTATAAAAGTTTTTAACATATTTGAAGACTGTTTCCCCATCATCTCCCCCCAATCTGTTTTCTTTGCACAACACTACACATACCCAGGTTTTTAAATCTTTCCTTATAGGTCAGCCTTTTAAAACCCTTTTTATCATTTTCTATTTCTCCTATGGGTTTCCATAGGATGTTTCACATCCAGTTTATCACTCTCTCATATTCAGATTAACAGACTGAGTTTCGTTTATGGGCACCCTTGGGAGGTAGAAAGGTATTGCTATCCCCAGTAGGTATATGTGAAAATAAGACACTGAGGCTATGTCTACTGTACAAAGAAAAGTCAGAAAAAGATACACAAATTGTGATTGCATATCTTCGTCTGCTTCTCTTCCAAAACAGACTTTTCCAACATTTTGCCCGTCTACACAGGGCCAAACTTCAGAAAAATACCCTCTTTCAGATCATCCCTTCTTCCTCATAGAACGAGGTTTACAGGAATGCCGAAAAATGCGTCTGCTTTTCCGAAATTTTTTTTGGAAAAGCAGACACGTTCCTTGGACACCGCAGAGCTTTTCCGGGATACCTTTGGTATCCTGGAAAAACTCTACAGTGTAAACGTAGCCGGAGAGATATTTACGTTCAAGAACAGAGCCTGTGGCAGAAACAGGATGTCTTAATTCCCGGATAAATGCTTTAACCACACAAGTTTCCATCTTGGCTGTTGTAGCTGTTTGAGTTACTGCACCTAACTCAATACTTCTCAGCCAAACCTGGAAAATGTGAGATAAAATTACCTAAAACACCACATGTACCACAACTTTTTTCACTATCAATAGGTCTGGTCAGAGTCCTTCCACCTATCTTTCTGTCCCTCCCAGGATGTAAGTCAGAGAGAGCCTGCCTCATCACCCACCCTACAAAATAAAGAAAACATGTGGTCAAAAATAGAATCTCTCTTTATTGAACAAAACTCGGGGAGACTGGGAAAAGGAAGTGGAAGAGGGGAAGAGAGAGGGTGGGAGAAGGGAGGGCAACTAAAATTATCAGAGGTTTGGAACAGGTCCCATATGAAGAGAGGCTAAAGAGACTGGGACTTTTCAGTTTAGAAAAGAGGAGACTGAGGGGGGATAGGATAGAGGTCTATAAAAGCATGGGGTGGAGAGGGTGCATAAAGAAAAGTTCTTCATTAGTTCCCATAATAGAAGGACTAGAGGACACCAAAGGAAAGGAATGGGTAGCAGGCTTTAAACTAGTAACAGAAAGTTGTTCTTCACAAAGCAAATAGTCAACCTGTGGAACTCCTTGCTGCAGAAGGCTGTGAAGGCTAGAACTAGAACAGAGTTTAAAGAGAAGTGAGATAAAGTCATGGAGGTTGGGTCCATGGAGTGGTATTAGCCAGGGGATAGGAGTGGTGTCCCTGCCCAAAGTTTGTGGAAGGCTGGAGAGGGATGGCACGAGACAAATGGCTTGGTCACTGTCTTCGGTCCATCCCCTCCAGGGTCCCTAGGGTTGGCCGCTGTCAGCAGACAGGCTACTGGGCTAGATGGACCTTTGGTCTGACCCAGGACGGCCATTGTAAGCTCAGGGCTCAGGGTCGGGGATCTCAGTGGACCACCTTGATTTTCATGCACACCTGCTCCTGGGTGGCCAGGCTGGCAGCTCTCCTGCCCTAAACAGCCGCTTTCCTGTGCCTAGTGCGGAGGTCGTGGACAAGGTCCACGATGTCCACACTAGACCAGGCGGGTGCCCGCCTATTGCGGTCCCGGTCAAGCTCCCGGGAGCCGCCAGACTGGTCCCGGGAAGAGGGGGAGGGCTGGGGAGCATCGGGTGGCTGGCTCAAGCCGTGCCAGGTGCAGGGTCTGCTGGCTGGGTGCTGGCAGGCTTGCACCTGGCACGGGCATCGTAGCCAGCCCGTGCCCCTTTAAGGGCTCCGGGGCCGAGAGGGGGGCAATAGAGTTTCCCTGGTGTTGGCCAGAGTGGCCACCAGGGAAAGCTGGGGAGGGCTAGTCTCCCACTAGTTCGAATTAAGGGGCTACACAGCCCTTAATTCGAACTAGTAAGTTTGAACTAGGCTTAGTCCTCGTTGAATGAGGTTTTCCTAGTTCGAACTAAGCGCTCCGCTAGTTCGAATTAAGTTCGAACTAGCGGAGCGCTAGTGTAGCACCTATGAAAGTTAATTCGAACGAACGTCCGTTAGTTCGAATTAACTTTGTAGTGTAGACATACCTCCAGAGAGCTAATACAGGTTCCAAAGCTATGTCTCTAGACCAAGCAGGGCCATGCACGAAAGGGATGGGAAGCAGGGGCAAGGCCCAAAAAATAATTGGCTTGGGGTCAGAACTCCTCCAGGCCTGGGACTTATGTGAGGAAAATGAGCTCAACTAGAGCTGCGAAAGGGAGCGTGAGCTTTTCTGGCCCATGAATCAGGGCAGAGACACAGAAAAAGCCCCTTCAAAAGGGGTCATATTTTTATTCCTGCACATGCTCCTACTACCAAACAAGGTGCAAATGGCTCTGCCAGCATGGCTCTAAATCCTTATGTCAGATGGCCCCAAGATTCTGTAGGAATCTACTGGGTTTGTGGGATAGACCCTTATCCTCTTCATGCAAGGGTGTATGAGTGGAGGGGGCATTACCTTTTATGGAGTAAAGACTCATAGGAGGTGAACCCACCATTTGCTTTCCCAAAAGTACACTGTGCTCTTAGGGTATGTTTACACTAGCTCATTCATTCGAGCTAGGTAGGCAAATAAGGTGTCCAGAGTTGCAACTAAAGCCTGGGATTTAAATATCCCAGGCTTTATTTGCATGTGCCCGTCCGGTCGCCATTTTGAAATTTCACTAGCCCGAATTCACTGCCGCGTGCCTACACGCGGCAGTGAAACGTTAATTCGAACTAAGTCCTTAGTATGAATTAACTGTTACTCCTCGTGGAATGAAGAGTAACAGTTAATTTTAATTAAGGACTTAGTTCGAATTAACATTTCATTGCCACGCGGCAGTGAGTTCAAACTAGTGAAATTTCAAAATGGTGACCGGACGGGAACATGCAAATAAAGCCCGGGATATTTAAATCCCAGGCTGCATTTGCAACTCCGGTTGCCTCTTTTGCCTACCTAGCTCGAATTAACGAGCTAGTGTAGACATACCCTTATATATCATGTTCATTTTGAGCAGTTTCATCAAATACCTTAGCAACATCTACAATGATGCTTCTGGAGAAAGGTTTCATGGTTGTAGACATGATCAATACCTTCCATATGGCCAGGTGATTTGCACTGAAGGATCTTCCAGTTTCTCCCCAGCTCTAACAGTGCCTCAGTTTCTCCATGAGCAGAAATGGTAATAACCATTATTATTCCTGGAGAAACATACTTTCTCATGCAGCCGTACTTATTCTAGTAAACATGCTACTGTGCTTGTCTCACTCACCTGGAAAACACATCAAGGCATTCAAAACTGACCATCAAATAAAGCGACATTTCATCTCTAAACAAAACTCATTTCCCCTCTAGAACGGGGCTCCTCAGCCTGGAGGGTCATGACACGTGGGAGTCCGACACACAGATGTCAGAAAGCAACATGTGACCGTTCTTCCCACCTAGTGGGAAGGGGGAGGGGGTGTTCCTTTACATTTTGAACTCCTCCTCTATCTCTTCATCAGTCCTTGAAAGTAGCCAGCTATTCATGTCCCATGGCTCCCCTCTCCACAAAGAGGTAGATAAACACACTAGTGAGATGATTCTGCAGACATAATCGCTAGTGAAAGAGATAGTGATAACACTAGGTTTTAGAATCAACCCTATTATGATAATCGGGTCACTTTACACATCTGTAGAGAGCTAGAGCCAATAGTGCCTGAAGCAGGTGTCAAAAGGCTCAGAGCAGCTGACATGCCCACATTGAGGGTATGTCTAGACTACATGCCTCTGCCGATAGAGGCATGTAAAATAGGCTACCCGACATAGTCAATGAAGCAGGGATTTAAATATCCCCGGTTTAATTAAAATAAAAATGGCCGCCACGCTGTGCCGGCTCAGCTGATCATCAGCACAGTGCGCGAGTCAATATGCGGATCAGTCGGCAAGGGAAGCCTTTGTCTACAGCTCCCTTATGCCTTGTGAAATGAGGTTTACAGGCGCGGTCAACAAAGGCGTTCCCTGTCGACCGATTTGCATCTTGATTCGCACACTGTGACAACGATCAGCTGAGCTGGCATGGCGTGGCGGCCATTTTTATTTTAATGAAGCCAAGGATATTTAAATCCCTGCTTCATTGACTATGTCGGCAGAGGCATGTAGTCTAGACATACCCTGAGAGTCTACTGGATGCTTTTTAAAAACCCTGAGTAAGGCATGGCAAGTGGGAGAGTCCCTGTGGCATCTTAATATAAACTTCCTAGACAATTTACCCAGTGTTGCTCAGGTCCTAACTCAATTATACTTTTGGAAAATAAAATGAAAATGTCCATGCTTCACTGAAATCATTGTTCTGGGGTGGGGATGAGGGACTCAGTGTGCAGACTCCCCTGGGGAGAGAGGACAGCCCCAGCCCTCTCTCACTGCAGCAGCTTGGGGCCAGGTGAGAAGCACCTCTCCATGACCACTGCAGCTTCAGTGGGCACAGCTGTGGGAGAGGTCAGGGTTCGTCTGCCCTCTGCATTTCCCAGCCAGAGTGAGAAATGCAGCAAAATGTGCACTTTCTCCTTGCTCCCTGCTGAAGGGGAACAGCCAGCAATGTTCCCATGTGAATGGGGGGAGCTGCAGCCCCCTTTGCCCTCCCTAAAGGGCACCTGGGGAGTGGGAGGCTCAAGGCTGGGACAGTTCCCAGCCAGCACCTTTCACCTGTCTGGTGAGTCTATTATTTTTCGGTATGGTTTTATGAGAAGCAATCCCATTCCAGACACATCCCATTTTCCTGACACAACCAAACCTGGACCTTGCTTTAAGTTATAATAAAAGGAAGCTGCTGTAGTAAGATGAAGGCCTAAAACAAAAGCCCATGTAGCACAGCCCTGGTTTGAGGCCTGAAGCCTAGCTAACAGTGGAAAATACTTGGCTAATATTAAGCAAAGTTTAGCTGGGAGCAAGAGGCAGGCCCCTGCTCACAGAATGTGGCACAAACAAGGCTGAGAGTGCAAAACACTAATTGGTAATAGTCCCAGGTGTAGAATAGTAATTGATACCAGGAACCGACTGTAAAACAGTAATTGGTACTGATCATAACTTGAAAGCACATGGCAACACCAGCTCATTAAAAAGACCTTGGTACCCACACTCCCCACAGATACAGGAAAGGGTCTAAAATGACAACATGATGAATAGAGATGATCTAATCAAACCACGAGGTACAGGGAGATGGGTGGTATCTAAGTAGCATCTGAGGGTGGTAACCTGACAACCTCAAAAGGTGGCAACCTGAGAAAGTCAGGAGAGAGGTGTGCCTTGTTTCTACCTGTATAAAAAGGGGTGTCTTGGGGGGGACAGTCTTTGTCCAGCAGGGGGGCAGTGGGAGTTTCCCACCGGTTGTGCTGAGGCCATTGTTATGAGTACATGTGCATAGTGATTCAGTGCTGACAACTATTACTATACTTTGTTTAACAATGAACCTGGCAGGGCACCTTTGATCCTTATGGGTATGTCTACACTACCCCGCTAGTTCGAACTAGGGTGGTAATGTAGGCATACCGCACTTGCAAATGAAGCCTGGGATTTGAATTTCCCGGGCTTCATTTGCATAAGCCGGCCGGCGCCATTTTTAAATGCCGGCTTGTTCGAACCCCGTGCCGCGTGTAGCCGCGCGGCACGGGGTTCGAACAAGCCGGCATTTAAAAATGGCGCTGGCCGGCTTATGCAAATGAAGCCTGGGAAATTCAAATCCTGGGCTTCATTTGCAAGTGCAGTATGCCTACATTACCACCCTAGTTCGAACTAGCGGGGTAGTGTAGACATACCCTATCTGATTTGTGATCTTTGGGGACTTTTTCAGGATCTGCTGTGGTGACTAAGTGCGTAAGTCAACACAGCAATACACCACTGAGCACACACGCACACAGCCTTCTGGTTATCGTCATCGATGGAGCCATAGACCTGCCAGGACACAATGGCAGTAAACTCTGATCCAACAACAGCTGTGTACCGAATTTGGTGATCCTACCTCTTACCAGTTAGGAGAAGTTCTTGATAAACAGACAAACACACTAATGCTGTGTCTAGACTACATACCTCTGTCGTCAGAGGCATGTAGATTAGACACATAGGCAAAGTCAAATGAAGCCACGATTTAAATGATCGCGGCTTCATTTAAATTTACATGGCTGCTGTGCTGTGCTGAGCCGACAAACAGCTGATCAGCTGTTTGTCCGCTCAGCGCGCTAGTCTGGACGCTCCCCTGCCGACATCAAAGCCCTTTGTCGGCAGCCCCGTTATTCCTCGTGGGATGAGGTTTACTGGGGCTGCTGACAAAGAGCTTTGATGTCGGCAGGGGAGCGTCCAGACTAGCGCGCTGAGCGGACAAATAGCTGATCAGCTGTTTGTAGGCTCAGCGCGGCAGCCATGTAAATTTAAATGAAGCCACGATCATTTAAATCGCGGCTTCATTTGACTTTGCCAAAACAACAAATCTACATGGCTCCGTCGACAGAGCCATGTAGTTTAGACGTACCCTAAGAGACAGACAAACAGTCGAACTCTCTCAAATATATAGCAGACTTCAATGACTATTTTGGGAAGCACAAGAAAATATGTCTGAATACATTCCTTTTAGGGTTTTTTGTGGGAGAGGGGAAATAAGGCATTCTCCATATTTGTTGTCTTTTAATACAAATTTGATAAAACTAAGTTCCTTTAACTCATACTTGGACTTTGTGGTCCTATCTTTCCCTATTAGGCCCCCTTCAGACACCACTTACCTAGCAGAGGATACAGATTTTCACACAGTGTGGACAATACTGGTGAGTGCCATTGGTCTGTGATAGTGTACTTGGTGCATATACAAGCAGAGTTGTGTATTCCAGAAGACAGGCAAGGAGCCAGCAGCAAAGAGGGAGAATGGCCAACAAAATCAAATTCAATGTGCTGTAGTCTTAAAAAATAAAAGAGAGAGAGAGAGAGAATGTCAAAGCAATAAGCTCACAACAAGTTGCTGTCCTGGGCAGCCCAGCTTATGGCTTCATTCCTATTCTTGACGCCTTCCTACTGTCTGTGTTGTCAAATATAATTTCCATAACCCATTTCAAAATACAATCAATGCAATGCAAAAATTATACTCCTTCTCCACATGATATTTTAAAACTTTGAATTCCTTCTGGACACAGGGGGACACTTTCTGGAGTCCCAGCATCTTACTATACACTAGCAGGTTTGACTGAATCCCATTCAGTTAGAAAAAAACAGACTAAAGGGACTCTTGACGTGAAGGTTAACAGCATTATTCTGGAGGTCAAAGAAGTGTTCTCTGAACTGTTCATTGATTTCTGCTTCCTATGGCATTGATTGGGAGGAGGTGGACAATAGATGGAATGAAGAATTTTAGCTCGACTGATTTCAAAATGGAGCTGCCATCTAGAGCAGTGTTTCCCAAATGGTGTTCCATGGAACCCTGGGGTTCCGCAAAGTAAAAATAAGGGTTCCGTGAAAAAATTCCATGACAATAACATTTTATGATTTAAAAAAAAAATAATTAATATGATGTGATTTTTGTTTTTAAATATGTGCAATTAAACTAAATATTGATCTCATGACCTTGTTTAGCATTTGTTTATTATGATCCTTATTTATTTGTGGTCTAGTTTTTCAGTTCCCCATATAAGACTGTTATTAGGGGTTCTGCAAAATTCTTTCGAGTTTAAAAGGGTTTTGTGGACAAATAAAATTGGGAAACACTGATCTAGAGAAAAATAAAGGGGGAGGAGGGTGTACCATAGCTTGCAAAATCAGGTCTTTACTCAGTCATTCATGCTTGAAACTTTAGGCCAACCTAGCATAGACCAGGCCAGACAGCTGCATATGTAGCCCACAATGGCCAATAGGCAGACCCAGCCAAAAGAGTTTGTGGGACCCAAGGCAGCATGATGACAGTGTGGCTGGGCAGCTCCCAGCCAGAGCAGTGAGCGAGTGCCGGGCAGCACAGGGCCCTGAAGGCGCAGGGCCCTGAAGGGGCGGTGCCCAAGTCAACACCTTGCTCACCTTGCTCTTAGGCCGGGCATGTGAATAGATTGAGGACCACAGAAGGAAGGCAGGCTCCACTTCAGGTGAATCAGGACAGCATAAAAAACTGTTTTCCATGCAGCCGGCCTTTGCAGGACATAGCTCTCTACTCCTCATCTACTCTAGTCAAAACATCACTTTCATGATTATAGCACTTTCAGCAATGGCACCGTCAAGACTCACAGCTGAGAATCTGAAGAGTTTTAGAGAAAATCCTGGAAATGAGACGTCCTCCTAAAGTTTCGGGTCTGAGTAACTGAGTGTAGACCTAATTCTGAAGCTATTGAGTGCCTCCTGGAGGCACTGAGAACTTTCAAAGCTCATTAACTTCAAAGAGAGTTGAGAACCCGCAGCATCTTGGATGATCTGGGCCAGAGTGAAGGACATTGGAAGAGTGACAGGGTGAGACATGAGAGCGAGGCCAGGCAGATATTCATGCCACCTGTCATCTCTGTGTCATGTATATGCAAGGCCACATCCAGGCAGTCAGATACCATGCAGAACTTTAATGCCACTTAGCAGGAGTCCCACAGACCTGAACAGCTGCCTTCCTGTCTTGCTGTGCCTACTGACGGGGAACCATTTAGCCCAGAATGCTGCATCACCACCTTCTGCTCTCCTGTGGCAAGCAAATGAGATGGCAACGAATAGCGAATGACTGACTGTGAGTGAATAACAGAGTGAATGAGAAGGAATTGGAATGAATAGAAGGAATAGAGCCGGGTGAAATTTTTTGACAGCAGCTTTTTTTCCCTCGGCAAAAATGCATTCTGTTAACTGAAATATTTAATTTATTTGTGTTGAATTCATATTATTGTTTTGATTAAAAAATAGAAAAAATCTGAGCATTTTGTTTTGCTACTCTCTAAATAAAACATTTCAATGTTTCCATTTCAAAGGACTTTGTTTCAAAATATATTTCAAATTAATTTAAAAAACAATAAATACATGGCATTTAAAAGCTTAAAAAAATGAAACAAATTTTTTCACTTTAGGTCTTACAAAGATTTTTTTTTCTTTTTTCCCTTTTATTTCTTTTTGTCTCCAAAAAGAACCGAAACACTTTTGTTTCAGGTTGACCCAAAATAATTTTTCTTTTCCATTTTCAAAACAGACAAATCAATTAATCACATAGCGTTAAACAAAAATAAGAACAGAAACGCATGAGAAAGAGAAAGGTGTACTTCACTCACAAGTATGAAGGGATGGCAGCATGGCCTTCATGGTAAGACACTGGACTGAGAGTCAGGCTTTGTGTACACTACATAGCTTCTAGCTGTTTCACTAAAAGTCTGGCAGTGTGAACCCCATTTGTCCGTGCTTTTGCTGACAAAATACTTCCACCTCCTACAAGCAGGGTTTGCGTTGTCAACAGGAGAGCATTCTTGCTGACAAGGAGCCATTTACACTGCCACTTTCCACTGCAAAAATTTTGTCTTTTGGGCAGGGGAAGGAGAGTGAGGAGAGTTAAAGCACCTGTGAATGACAAAAATTGTCAGTGTAGCATAGATAAAGCCTCAGAATACATGGATTCTAATTTGTTTCTTATTGTGTTAGAAAATAGAGATAACAACATCTACCTACCAATTTCACAGGGATGTTGTGAGTCTAACTTTATTAGTGTTTATTAAACTCTTTGGGTCACTATACAATAAAGATTTATGCTACAGTAGCACTTACAGCCATAGTGATTAAATGACTTGCCCAAGGTTCCACGGGAAGTCTGTGGAGAAGGTGTGTCCTTACACTGAATGATATTTATATCTTCAAAACAAACAGTGAAAGGTGGCAACCTCTGTTTCCAGTCCTCACATATGACAGCATACCCTGGGATCTTTCCTTCTGCACCAAGCCTATTATTAGTGAGAACAGTATGTGTGTATCAAGAGAATAACACAACTTTTTAGACACAATTATAGCCTTTCAAGACACTTGCTTTTGTTTTTACTGGCTAGATATGTTGTGTCCTTAAAGTAAATTTATAAGATTAGGCATACTTGAGTAGTGAGAGGGCACAAAGAAGGTTTGTTCCCCTCAGCACAACAGTGCAGGTATAAGTATTAGAGTCCCAGAATGAGTTAGCCTAACAATGTCACAACTGGGTCGTGGCCTTGAGACACCCTAATCACCATGATGGCTGTGCTTGGAAGGCAGCTAACTCCTTCTATTGTAGAAGTAATGCAGAGGGAGCCTTTCTCTGCCTTCTCTCTCAGCTCAACTCAGCCTTTCTAGAGCTACAACTGAGCCCCTCAACCCCCATTTTCCCCAGGGAGTGATAACAACACTGTAGATATTTTTCTCTAAAAAACAAACAAAAAACCCCACCACTTTCAGCTTGATCAGGATCCAAACTCTGAGTGATGGTGATAAATGTACTGCTGTCCTTTTCACTCGCCTTCCATTTTTCAGATTCAGGTCTAGATATTCCTGAATGGAGGTATCAATTTCCAGCACAACAACAATGGGTTTCAAGCTCCAATTATTTAATGGGGAATTATAAATAAATAGTACTTCTTCAGAGAAGGTCTATTCTAAATCTCTGTGGGAGCCTAAAGAACTATAGAATTAAAAAACCCACTGACTCTACAGTCCTTGGTAAACACAATTTAATAGCCAGACATTGTTCTGAAATAAAAATAATCACTAAAGCCACATGGCACAATGGTTTACCATATAGCATCAGCAGACATGGCTATGCCAAATTTAATTAAGGATTTTCATTTGCACCAATACAGTATCATCCAAGATATAATAAAAGTTACTCAATTGATTTGCATTCAGGTGCATTTAGGCATACAATCAGCAAGTGTATCCTATTACAAAGTAATTCAGCTAAGAAATCGGAGCACCCACCAACACAACTGAGTCTATTAACAATTGTCCATCACTAACTGGATAGAGCTCTGGACAGGACATTTTATCTGTGTCATATTACTCTCTCTCTCTCTGTCTCTCTCTCTCACACACACACATACACACAAATGTGTGTAACCATTTAGAAGAAATGATTGGTTGAATGCTACTGTAATGCTACTAATAATAAATGCAGTATTTCTTTTACAGACATCACCAAGGGTATCTTTAGTAAAGATGCAAAGAAAAAAAAGCCATAAAATCTTCTCTATTTTTTAAAGAGACCATGCAGGAGCAATTTCTTCATTAACCTAATGCTGGTTCCTTATACGTTCTCAGCAACAAGGGACCAAAAATATGGCACCCAAGTGGTCCTATTGCCAAACATCTTTTCCCGCTATTAAAATACCAGGCAATATGGGTATAACTTGCTACCATATTATCAGCTCTAATCAAACAAAAACTAACTTGTTGACTACAAAAAAGTCCATTTATGTATCACTGTCATAATTTCTGGGGGATAACCAGGGCAGTGAGGTACTTTGCTATCATCTTCCCTTAGTGTGAGGAAGTCTTGTCTGTGCTTACCAGGGTCAGCTCCAGTCCTCCACCAATGAGAGGCAACACAAGCGTTCCCCTCTAGGCTAAGTATGCCCCACTATCGCTCTTCGCCACTAGCCGTGGTCGCGCTCCAAACCATAATCAGTAATAATATGGGGCCTAATCCTGCAGATATTACACACTGAAATAATTTTACTCTGATAAGCAGTACTATTGAACTCAGAAGGGCTAACTGTGTAAGTAAAGGTATTAAAAGTGCTTCTGAGTGAAATACTGCCCTAGCTGAATGGCAAATCTCCCATTGACTTCATTAAGCAGCTACAGGATTACAGATGTACAAATATGCAATAAATAAGATAACTTCTCTTGCCTCTTCATTTTCATTATTTGTATTATTATCTGCATTATATTGGCTGCAACTGAGGACAGGCCCTACTGTGCTAGAACTGCACAACCATGTGGAATTTGAGCCAGTCCCTGTTCTGAAGAGCCTGCAATCTAGATCAGGGGTGGGCAATAATTTTTGATAGGGGGCCACTCCAAGAATTTGGAAAGTGGTCGAAGGCCGCACTCTTCCAGGATATTAATGGAGGTGGTGCGGGGTTTGGGATGGAGGTTGGGTGCAGAAGGGAGTTTGGGGCAAGGGAGGGAATTTGGGTGAAGGAGGCAGTTGTGACCTGGGACACTGGACTGGATTGCAGGGAGTTGGATTATGACCTAGGGCAGGGAATAAGGGTACAGGAGGGGGTACAGGGGGTTGGATTATGAGCTAGGGCAGGAGGGGACTGTGATCTGGGGAGGTGATTGGGGTGCTGGATCTGGGAGGGGGTATGGGTACAGAGGGGGTCAGAGGATTTGGGTATGTGGAGTAGGGGGGTAGGAGTGGGGGACAGAGGGTTGGGGAAGAGGTGCCAAAGGCAGGGTCTGGCCAGGAGACTTATCAGCCATCAGATCCTTCCTGAATTTGTCTCCCTGCCTGCCCCCCCCCCCCATAGTCTGCAGCCATGTGCTCTGTGAACAACTGTGAGCCTCTTGTGCTTCGTGGCAGCCTCTTATTGAAACAGGCAGCTCCCATTGGCCAGTTTCTGGCCAGAAGTTGGCCAATGGGATTGTGCTGGGGGGGTGGGAGCAGCTCCTAAAGCTTCCCCCCTCCCCTCTGGGCTTAGTTTTTAAAGTGAAACTGCCCCACAGTTGCGTTTCTGAGCAGCATGTGGGTGGAGTGAAGCAAGCAGGGAGCCTGCCTGGGGCTCCACGCAGTGTCTGTGGGCTGGATCTGGTGGCTTGGTGGGCCAAATCTGGTCTGCGGGCTGTATTTTGTGCAGGCCTGGTCTAAATAGACAAAGAAATCAAAAATTCGTAGAAAGGGATTCCCAAAGAAAGTCTGTGGTAGAGCTAGGATTAAAATACAGTCTATGTCTCTCAGCTTTCTAAACAGAAATAAAATGTATCCTTCTTAAAGCATTTGGTATGTTTACCATCCCTCCACCCGATTTTGCAAGTCAACATAAAACTGCAAAGGCACTCAAATATATTAAGCCTCACAGTAGCTCAGCCCGCTCTTGAAGTAGGCGGTTCCATCTTGTTAACTTCTTCTCAACTTTCACTAACAGTGCCAGTAGTCTGCAGCATAGACTAGTGCACAGGTTACAAAGTTGTGGGTGAAACAATAAGAGCTCTAGTCAAACTCTTTGCCACAATAGATAAAAATCTCTTGGCCATCTAAAATATATATACGTTGCAAAATTAATTAAAAAAGCCACCACAGTCAGTCTCAGACTCAGGCTATGTCTACACTATAAAGAAAAGTCAGAAAAAGATACACAAATTGCAAACTGCAATTCATGTATCTTTTCCTGCTTTTCTTCCAAAAGAGGGTTTTCCGACATTTGGCCTGTCCACATGGGGCCAAATGTCAGAAAAAAACCCTCTTTTGGAATATCCCTTCTTCCTCACAAAATGAGGTTTACAGGGATGCCGAAAAAACGTGTCTGCTTTTCCTTCAGTATCCCAGAAAAGCTCTGTACCCTAGACATACCCTCAGTCTCACACTTTGATGCTAAAAATTACAGTGTAAACATTCCTGCTTGTGCTGGAGCTCAGGGTGTCAGCCACATACACCTCACTGGGTTTCAGAGCCTAACCAGGACTGTTCACCCCACAAGCCAGAGTCTGTAGTCCCAGTTCTATAAGTTGTTGCTGTGGATTTTTTATTTGGGTTTTGGTTTTTATTTTTTGTAGTTTAGACATACCGAGATAAAACAGAAATCTAGTGTAATTGTTAGCTAGTGTAAGCAACATGTCTCACACATATATGTGTTTTTAAAAGGCCTTTTGTTCATAGAAGAGTATCAGCTAATGACAAAGGTATATTGAATATGTCATAAACACAATGCATTTTTTGCCATGAGCTTATAGGAAATCTACATGGTTTTAAATAACTTTGTTCAAATGTCCTAAAGTTATTAAAGGAGAATGAAAATGAGGAGGGTCACATATTAGTATTTTACTGACTTTAAGCCAAAAAGGTTGCTTTGGAAGCATTTTTAAATTTCTACCTAATCAGAGTTACCTTCCATTTGAGGAGGTAACTTCTATTGGCATCAACATACTGATGGATGAAAAGGAGAACACCTTCTTCTGCCCAAGGAAAGAGATGTGGGACCTTTGCATTTCCAAAATAATTAACAGAATGAAAGGGTTTGGTGATTTTATGAACCACAGCTTGTACTCGTGAGTTTGTATTTTCTGCATAAGTATAAAAAAGAAACAATTTTTGGTGGGGAGGATGTCTTTCAAACAGTCTCATGGAACTTTTCCAGTTTTCCAACAGATAAAAGGATGGTTTAAGAAGAAAAAAATTAAAATGTCCCATAATTTTTCCTAAAGGTAATTTGGATAAAAAAATATGTTGATCACATCCAGTTAACACATCAACTCCTGATAATAGTGTAGTTAGCAATGATCTCAAATGGTTAAGGCCTCTGTTTTAAGGCTCTCCCCTTATGCCATCCTAAAAACAGCCTCGTGCCACCTTACACCATGTTGTAAGGAACTTTTCTCTTACCTATTCTTTTCCGGAGAATCATGCTGCTATTCTCAAAAGATTTTTGTTACCATTGGTTTGCACATCTTCTTTCCTTTTAAACCATGCACCATGTAATTTACATCATATTGCTTAATTATGGGGAATTGTTTTGCTGAGGGGTCTGTGGAGAGTGAATAGAATCAATTGACTTTCTTACAAGACTAGAATCTCCATAAAAAACATTCGTTTCCCAGCTTATTTCTGCAGAAACAATAAAATGAATGCTGTTATACTACTTGGAAAATGTGATGTTGCAGTACATTTTAAATGCTTATGACAGGTATATTGTAAATGTTTATGACCTATAGGGCTCGTCTACATTGGCCCCTTTTCCGGAAGGGGCATGCTAATTTTTCAGATCGTAATAGGGAAATCTGCGGGGGATTTAAATATCCCCCGCGGCATTTAAATAAAAATGTCCGCCGCTTTTTTCTGGCTTTTAGAAAAGCCGGAAAAGAGCGTCTACACTGGCCCCGATCCTCCGGAAAAAAGCCCTTTTCCGGAGGATCTCTTATTCTTACTTTGAAGTAAGAATAAGAGATCTCTTATTCTTATTCTTTGATAAGAATAAGTGTATATTTTTCTCATTTCTCTGGTTAGAAAATGAAAGGGGTCTAACTTAATAAGTGTCAAGTGCTGGAATCTGGGGCTGAGGTACTAATAGGCAGCTGCCCGGTACCACCATTTTCATCACTCTCAGATTATTAAAGGTAAAAGGAGGCAGAGAAAAATTTGCCAGGCCATCACTTCTAGAGAGATTGTCATCAGTTTGCCCTCTCTCGCTCTTCCCCTCCCAGTTCAGGCACTGCTAATAGGATTGTGTGTGTGATTAAACAGAATAAAAAGATATCTTATACACAAAAGTATAAAGTAACTACAGTGTCTACTGCAGATCACCTCTCATACTGAAGAAACTGAACATAATTACAGGCAGTCCCCGACTTACGAATGGGTAAGGTTCCGAACACCTAGTCATAACCCGATTTGGTCATAAGTCAGACATACCCTTAAACATGCTGCCTGCGCTGTTCGAAAAACTTGACGTACATGGGTTCTCAACTCAAAAATATTATAATGGGATTAATGGGAGGTTGGTCATAAGTACGGATGGTCATAAGTCGGTGTGTTCGTAAGTCGAGGAGTGGCTGTAATTTAAACCACACCCACCTCATTTTATAATAAGTAATAAGCATAATAAGAAGACTCAGTAATAACAAGAATTTGTTATGGCTATCATCTTCAGTGGTGCTTAGTAGCTTGCTGGGTCAGCATAAAAATTGATAATTTACTGATGTAGGCTAGAGAATTAGGAACACAAACAAAGAAAGTGACAGAGCAGCAATTGTTGACACTTCTTATACCAGGACCTCCCACCAGGTAGTTAGGATCTCATTCAGACCACTTCCTTCCCATTTAGCAATATAGGAAGGGCAGGATGGTCACAGAATCCCTGATATCAGTGGTTTAAGAACTCCTGGACTAAAGTACTAAAATTAAGCCCTGTCTTGTTGGCTCCATGTTTTTATTATATTATCTACTTTATATGAAACAGATGTAGTTGTGCAAATTTCTGACCCACTATTCTCAAAACAAAGGAAGGTACATGATTGTAACGTGCAGCATAATTATGATTATGTGTATGTGTACTGCAGAAAGTTGACCTAAGATACGCAACTCTAGCTACAAGAATAACATAGTTGGAGCTGACGTACCTTAAGTCTAATTTCTGCAGTGTCCCCAGTGCCAGAGGTCAATGGAAGAAACTCTCGCATTTACTTCCCTTACTCCTCACGACCCAGTATAGTACTGGGCTGTGTCTACACTGGCCGCCTATTATGGAATAGGCATGCAAATGTAGCACTTTGGAAGAGGCAAATCCGCGGGGGATTTAAACATCCCCCGCGGCATTTGCATTTTCATGGCCGCCGCTTTTTTCCGGCTTGGAGATAAGCCGGAGAAAAGCGTCCAGACTGGCGCGATCCTCTGGAATAAAGCCCTATTCCAGAGGATCTCTTATTCCTACTTGCAATAGGGCTTTATTCCAGAGGATCGCGCCAGTCTGGACGCTTTTCTCCGGCTTATCTCCAAGCCGGAAAAAAGCGGCGGCCATGAAAATGCAAATGCCGCGGGGGATATTTAAATCTCCCGCGGATTTGCCTCTTCCAAAGTGCTACATTTGCATGCCTATTCCGTAATAGGCAGCCAGTGTAGACGTAGCCCTGGAGTTTATGGGGGCACTATCAGCAGTCGATTTAGGGGATCTTTATTAGATCCTCTAAATTGCACCCTGGGAAATCAATCTCTGGAGCGCCAATCTCAGAGTAAGTGAAGACAAGCCCTACAAGTGCTCATACCCATAACAGCAGCCTACACAGGGTTCTTCAAGCCTCCTCCTTATAATCACCATATGACCTCACATCATAGGTTTTATTTTCCTTAGTGTTTGCACTTACCCTGTAAAACTTTTCTCCCAGGCATGTAAGGGTTTTTTTTTCCTGGTTTCAAGAAATGTAATTCCAATGATAGACATTGTGATTAATGCCACAGAAAACAAGATTTGTATGGCCTAAAAAGGAGCAACTGTGATGGTTACTTGGTCTTCATGCTGAAGATAATAAAAACATAAAAAGGAAAGGTTGAGTGAGGCTTCAATACCCGCTAATATTTCACAGCAATTTTTTTCTTTGATAAATTAGCTCCAGACAAGTACTTGAATGTCAGCGTGGAATTTGATTTTGTAGCTTCTGTAGAGGAGAACTGCCTGATATCTCAACTCAGTGCTGTACACAGTACAAAGAACAGAATATATTGAACACAGATCCTTATGGATTAAACTGTGTTTGGTTTGCGTAGAGCAGATTCAAAGCAAATAATGACAGTTAATTTTTTAAAATCTTCAGGGCAAAGGGTAACATCTCGTGGGTTTATTGCTTAAAAAGAGTTGTCTCACACAGCTGACTCACAATAACTCCTCATAAAAAATGTTGCTAGGAAAAAGATAGGAAAGGGAGACAGAAAGACTGAATTAGTCCACCCAAAACAGCCTCCTATTACATCTCAAAGTCTGTTCTAAGATCATGATTAGCAAACGAGAACAAGGTAAAAACAGATATCAGTGAACCAAAATTGGAGTATTATAACTGGTAGATACTGGTAGACAAAATAATGAGCAGATGGGCTATTCCACCTATAACTCCCTTTTGGAGTCCTTAAAAAAAGGAACATTGGGAGAATACGTGTTTGCTGTCGCTAGCTTCACCATCATGGCTACTACCCCAACCATCTTCTGGGACTTCAGGCCGGTCTCTGTCATAAGTATCATGAGAGGTGCGCTAGCCAGGATGGGCCAGAAAGAGGGATTCAGATGACTGTTCCCAAGGGCTTTGGTGAAATTTTGAACACCCCCTGGGATGTGAGACTTGGTCCTCTCTCTGTGTGTCCTTTTCCTTCCCCATCTTATTTCGTCTCTTTCCTATCCCTCACCATTTCCTTTCTGTCTAATGAAAGTCTGGCTTAGCTCAATCCCTGGGCAATATGTGTGGGGGAATGTGTGTGGGGGGGACGTGTCTCGGCACTCCTAGAAAGAGCAGGGCAGCAGGGGTGGGGCTGAGGGCAGCTAGTCCTCGGCACTGGCTGACCCATGCCACAGCCCTCCCCACAAGCCAGCCCTTAGAGCTGTCCAGAACGTGCCACACACTGCTCTGGCTGTGATTTAAGGGGCTTGGAGCTCTGGCCACCACCACTGCTGGAGTAGCAATGTCAGAAGCTGGGAGCCCCAGGCCCTTTTGAATCACTGGGCCACGGGGCAATTGCTCCCTTTGCCTTCCCCCTCTCCCCTCCTTCCCCCGACAGCAGGCCTGGGCTTAGCCAGCCAAGGCTTTCTATTTTGCAATACTGCTGTGAGCCTGTGACCAGAATGAGATAATGAAAGACACTGCGCACAGGGGCTGCAGTTCACTGTTCCCGGTCAAGGGGAGCTGCGGGAAGTGGTGTGGGCTTGGCTACCACTTCCTGCAGCTTCCATTGACCAGGGACTGCAAACCATGGCCACGGGGAGCGGCGGGGGACCATGCCTGTGGACACCCAGGCAAACAAAGCATCTGACAGCCTGCCAATGAGTAACCCTAACGATCGGTGTGTGGCCGGCATGCCAGAGTTTCCCCACCCCTGATCTAAATTAATATAACAGGTCTCATAATCTTTGGTAAATCAGCCAATAGAGTTTGAAGTGATGCTGTAATGTCCAAAATTAGCACAGGTTGCGTACTCCCATGAAAAAAATATAGGGTGAGAAAAAGAGGAAGCAAGTCTTGCAAAAATAGATTGAATATTTATGCTCCCTTCTCCTGAACTGTTTTGAAGGATACAGTCCAGCTACATGGAACAGTGCATATTTTCTGTGTACATTTCTCTTCAATGTCTCTATTTCAGGAGTGCCAAGGAAATAATTTGAAATGGTTGTGTAAAGCAGGTAGGGGGCCTCCTGAGTGAAAGGCTGTATATAAATATAAAATATTATTAATAATTTTAATTATTTGATTTTCCATGTGTGTGAGATAAGACTTCAAATTCAGGAGTCTGTTGGAATTAGAGACAGGCCCAGACTGCAAATATTAGATCAAATCTGACCTTTTACCAAGTCTGGGCTTGTCTAGACCTGGGCTTTGGGCTTGGGTCCGGGTCCATCTTTGGCTGTAAAAGACTTTCTCCTGAAAGTCTGGAAATTCTGTAATGCACAGTACTCTCTTCCCTCTCTAAGCCTGCCAGGTGTAGCCTTATAAGATGTACAGGACAGCAAATGATCCTACCATAAATGAGTCTCTGCATTCTCGACAACTGTGTTCTGTCAGGTGGTGTGTGAATTCTGAAGAAAAGCAAACACATCGTCCGTGGGGAAATGTTAGGAGAGCTACTGTATGATATACTGAACTTTAAATCAGTCTTCTGAAATGCAGCACTGTACTGAATACAGTGGAAGAAAACCCCACACAATAACCTCTTAAATCTATGTACATTTTTCATGCTTCTTACTTTTTTTTTTGAGAGAGAGAGAGAGAGGCATGCATCTTTCTTTAGACAGCATAGAACTGGCCGCAGAAAAATATGAAGAATTGTAAACCATTTGAAATATTATAAAGAAGGATTTTATTACATCTTTAGATTGTCTGACCCAACATATTTTGCTGATTCAGACTCATTAGGTTTAAAATAATTTCCTACTGCTACTCTATCTGCTGGACTATTGTATTTTTAAACAGTTAATGGACCAGCAAATGCCTGGGAATAGGTCCCAAGACATTGAACTAAAACAGAACAATTTTTGCACAGGGTAAATCTGGTGCTGCAGCAAATTTATGGCAAAAGACTGTATACTTGAGAGATTAGGACCTGATCCTGCAAAGATTTAGGAGTGTGCTTAACTTCCCATTCAGTAAATATCCCATTACTCTGGCCCTTATTCTGTATTTAGCCCAGAATTTTTTCTCATTACACAATATTGCCCTGAGGAAGGGGGTGGTTATTTTTCATCCCTAAATTATTATAATGGATCTTGCACTGAGATTCTGTACTGCTGACCTGCCTCTTTAGTACCTCCTACAACTGGCCCTGGAAAGCAGTCCTCAGGCAATAGCTTGACAGGTTAAAGGATTAGACAACATGCTGAAGAGTGACAGATCTATTTAGCTTAACCAAGAGAAGGTTAAGGGGGTGACTTGATTACATTGTAAGTATCTATATAGGGAACAAATATTGGCTCCTCATCCTAGCAGAGAAAGGTTTGACATGATCCACTGACTGAAAGCTGAAGCTAGACAAATTCAGATTGGAAATAAGATGTACATTTTTAACAGTGATGATAATTAACCACTGGAACAGTTTATTCCAGGTGGTGGTGAATTCTCTGTCCCCGACAAGATTTAAATCGAGATTAGATTTTTTTTAAAGATCTGCACTAGGAATTATATTGGGGGAACGCCATTGCCTGTGTCATACAGGCAGGGGTGACGCATTGAGGTGGATGGGCACAAAGGGCCATGTGTTTCCCCTCAAATGTTGGGGGTGAGGATGAGCCAGCACCTGCCCAGCCGTTCCATCCATGGGATGGTTTGGGCAACTGCCCTGGACCCTGCGCATTGGGGGGCCCTGCAAGGCCCAGGGTGGCCAAGAGAACTAGCAAGGTCCTGGTGCTAGCAGTAGGGGTGGGAGTAGTCAGTGGTAGCAGGAAACAGAGCAATCCACCCCCAGCCTGCTCCGCTCCCCAGCCCCCAACTGCATCACTTGGGGGGTGGAAATGTCCCCCACACTCACTGGCAGCAGGAAGCAGAGAGACCTGGCCCCAACCTGTTTCACTCCCTCAGATCCCAGTCATGTCTCTGAGGGGAATGGGGGAGGGGAAGAGGTGGACCTGTCCCCACACTCACCAGTATGCTGTGTGACATGCCTGGGAGCCAGGGTAGCAGAAGGGGCTGCGACTGGGTCTCTCCGCTTTCTGTCTCCACCACTGGTGAGTGTGGGGAGAGGAGGTGTCAAACCAGCACTAGGTGCACCACTAATCCCCCTGGTCATGACGCTTGAGGGGGAGTTGCGGGGGAAGAGATGGAGTGGTGGGGGGCCAGAGGAGGTGTAGGAAGAGATGGGGATAGGCTGGAGCAGAGGCAGGATCTTGGGGGCAGGATTGGAGTGGGAGTGAGAAGGGGGTGGAATAGGGGTGGACATTTGGGGGAAGAGGTGGAGTGGGAGCAGGGTGGGGGCTGGAAGAGGTAGGGTGTGCGTTGGAGTGGGGGGTTGTCCTGAGCCCCATACTCTCTAGGGATAGCCCTCCCGTGGCCTAAGGGTGGTGTGGGGAAGGGGTCACGTGGGGACAGTCAGGCAGCCCGTGCCCCTTCTTGTGTCCCTCCCCAGCAGTCACCTATGCATACAGGAGGTCAGCCCACGGTGCTGTTTGGGTTTACACAGGGCTCAACACCTGGCCCGCGGGTGGGATCCTTTGAACATGGCCTCCCCTAGGAACATGCTCCACAATGGCGAGGCATCTCCCAGGAGGGGTGAGCACTGAGAGATGCAAGTGGACAGGCTGGCTGGAACAAATGGGTGCAGGGTGTTGGCGTCTCTACCCCCCAGGAAGGAGGTGCCGGGAGCGCTGGGGCATTGTGGGAAGTGCTGACTGCTTAGCCTTGTGGGCAGAGCCTGAGAGGTGCTGACTGGCTCACACTGGCCACATGTGGGTCCAGTGCTGCGGCTTAAGGCTTAATCTTTGTATTCATGCTTGTCAGTGTGAAAGAAGCTATTTTCATATATTTGCATATATATTTGCATGTATATGCAACCACACTTAAGTTGCGGCCCTCTACATGTGCTGTGAGTATCCCTGTGTCCCCCAGGGCTTCCAAAGTTGAGTATCCCTGGACCAGATGATCACAAAGGCCCCATCTTTGTCTTGGAATCTGGGAGTACCTGTATGCCAGGAAATCCTTCCTGCAGCAGTCATGCGGGGTTCCAAACCTCTTTCACATCCCTTTGGCCCTTTTACACCACATAGAGGAGCAGGAGGTGGGGTCTTATTCTTGGTGAATTAAGTAATGAGCACGATCATCCGTCCCAATCAGATGGGCAAAGCTTATTTTATGAGCTCTGTCTCAATGTAGGGGTTATGGGCTTGATGACTCGTGTTCTTTTCAGTCTAGAAAAGTCCAGAAGCGACAACATAGATATAGGTTCTCTTCTATAAGTACTGCAAGAGAAATACTTCTCCTGTTTTTAGCTCCTGTTGGTAATATTTATTTTCATGTTTTTTTCTGAGGTAAGACATTATTAGATAAATCCATGGAGAGTTCTTAAAGTGTTTTGGGTTTTGTTTGTTTGTTTTTATTTCTTTTTGTTCTTTTGTGATTTTTATTTCCTTTGTCAATGTTGCAGCTGAGAAGCTTAAAAAGGATCAGAAAACACCTCACTGTGTCCCAGATGGAGACACAGAAATATAGATCTGTCTCTTGCATCTTGTGTCCTGAATTGGTTTAAAAAGTGGCAATTGGTTTTAGGGAGCCACCAAGTTTTAAAGTGGCAGCAATGAAGGGAGCTGCTGTATTTAGACATCTGGTAACTATGAGTCAACAGGGACACAAGACACTACAGGGTTAAACAAAGAACCCTCAGCAGAGAGTTCTTTGAAAACTACACCACCAACCACTGGGGCAAAAGACAATTTAAAGTGGTACAATAAACTTATAGGGCAAAAATTAATTTAAAATTGAGGGCTTAAATTAGGCATCTGAATCCAAATCCAGACCCTGATTCTGGAGACACTTATGCATGAGAATAATGTTAAATAGGGGAGCAGTTCCACTGAACTCTTCAGGACTGTGGTGTCCAACACACTAGCCACATGTGGCTATTTGGCCTGTGGAGTGTGGCTAGTTCACTATAGCAGTACCCACTATAGTGGCTACTGCTTCAGAACTGGTTGGACACCATGGCTATAGGACTACTCACAAGCTTGTGGTTAATCACGTTTGCAGGGCTGGGACCTTAGCAGACGACTGATTGTTAAAGGTGTTGACTAGCCAGGCGTAGCTCTCACTGACATAGCTAGAAGCTGTGGCCACTCAGCACTTCTGAAAATTGGTGCACTCATTCCCCAGCCCTGCTCCCATAATCTTCAATAGTGCATGATGGGGCTTTGTTTTAAGTGCCTAATTCTCAGTTACAGGGCTAGCTTCACCTCCGTCCCCTATCTCGTATCCCTGTGTACATCCCCCCCGCCTCTTGCTCTTATCTTGTGATTCTTCCATTCTTAAGCCAGTATTCAGGTACAGTAATTGCTTGTCACCCCACAGGTCTTCCCGGCTTTCAGACACCTGCATTTCCTCCATTCTAGAACCTGTAGCCAAAGATACTGACCAGCAGCCTTTTTAAAACAAAGCATTTTTATTTAGCACTTGGAACAAAGCATTGGAGAAGAAAAGGATTTTAAAACATCAGACATTTTCCATGCATATGTAGTCTTGTCTAATCTTATGTTGTGCTACAAGCTAAGTTATATAGATTTTCAGCATAAGTTACAGAAACAGAATAGAACCTCCTTAAATTGGTAAGCAAAGCCCTGATCCGTCTGTGTGTCAGTGGGACTGTGGCACTCTGTACCTCAAAGCAAGAACCTGGAGCACCCACATTACTCCTGTCATGTAATTAAGACAAATTTCATACAATGCATGCCATGTAAGATATCATCTGGAAAGTCATGCTCTGCTGAAAATCATTGTTCTGTGCAAATATTTATATCATTAGTGTGTCTGAATGTATGAGATTTTGCTGTATGATTGTTACTGAAATATGTTGTAAGTTTGAGAGTTTCTACTGCTGGTTACCCAGTGACAGCAAGGGTGAGGATCCACGCTCATGAGAGTGGCCCTTAATCAGCAGAGGAGTTGTAAACAATGGATTTACATTTCAGTACATGTCTGGGCTACGGCCTTTTAGTCATATGAACTGAGGATATGAAATAGGGAACAGTGACATCATGCTTTTATCCTTCTCCTGCCCCACTACACTTGGAAGCAATACATTTTTAAAAAGACACAGACTTAAACTGGAGAGACTGGTCCCAAGCTTAAAGGGGAAACCTGTGTAATACTAATACTAGTGCAGTGAGAAAATTGCTTTATCTGAATACTGCCCAGTTTAATAAGATTTAAGATTTAAACTGCAAGATTTTATTTTCTCTGGTAACTCTCTCTGACCTTTTGTGCCTACCACTTATACTCACTTTAAAATCTGTCTTTCTATAGTTAATAAATGTGTTGTATATTTTACATAAAATGTATGTTTTGGTTGAACTACTTGGGAAATCTCAACTGAGTTTACAAAGGCTAGTCTGTATCCTTTCCACATGGAGAGAGAGGTGGACTGGGTAATAAACTTACACTGGTCAGGCTTGTGACTAGAACAAGATGGTATATTTTGGGGTGCAGGCTGAGACCTTGTGAGATTTGTTAGTGCCTTTCTCTGTAAGATTTGTGAGTGACTCAGGGAGCATTCACATAATTTAGCTGGGTGTGTAGTGCCACATGCTTTTGTACTGAGTGATAACAGGGTCTGGAGGGATTTGCTGCTTGACACTAAGGCTACACCTATACTGCACAGTTATTTTGGAATAAGTTATTCCAAAATAGCTTATTTTGAAATAGCACGACGTCTACACTGCAGGGAAGCCTCAAAATGAGTCCGAGGCAGGCTTCCCTAATGCACATATGCTACAGTGCTTTTTTTGTGACAGTACTGCCTGGTATGCAGTACCAGCACCTCCAGATGCAGTATAGGAACCTCCAGTCAGAGCTCAACAACTTTTCCCCTGGAGTACCAGCACCTTTATTTTTATTTATTTTTTTTACAAAAAAAGCTCTGATGTGCTATCTCGATTTAGAGCCACAGGAGGAATAACTTAGAATGTATTTAGGGGCTATTTTGAAATAGCAGAAGTGGAGTGTCTACACGCGTCTCATTTCAAAATATCTATTTTGGAATAGGCATTATTCCTCGTAGAATGAGGTTTACAGAAGTTGGAATAAGCTGTCTGTTATTTCAAAATTATTCCAAATTAACTGAATTGCTGTGTAGATGCTTGCATGGTTATTTTAGAATAATTGCCATTATTCCAAAATAACTTCACTGTGTAGACATACCCTAACAAAGCAATGTGAGCAACAACCCCGGATGGAAAGTTAGATAGGCACAGAAGTATCCCAATTCCAGGTAACACCCTGAGAACACCGTCACTGGGACTCAATAAAAAAAAGTGGATGCTGCAGCTCAGAGACAGCCTACTAACCCAGGACAGGTAGCCAGACACACTGGCTGTGTCTACACTGCACCCCTTTTCCGGAAAAGGGATGCAGATTAGACTTTGGAATAAGCAAATCCGCGGGGGATTTAAATATCCCCCGCGGTATTTGCATTAACATGGCTGCCGCTTTTTTCCGGCTTGGGGATAAGCCGGAGAAAAGCGCCAGTCTAGACGTGATTCTCCGGAAAATAAACCCTTTTCTGGAGGATCTTTTATTCCTACTTGAAAAGAGGAATAAAAGATCCTCCAGAAAAGGGTTTATTTTCTGGAGAAACACGTCTAGACTGGTGCTTTTCTCCGGCTTATCCCCAAGCCGGAAAAAAGCGGCAGCCATGTTAATGCAAATACCGCGGGGGATATTTAAATCCCCCGCGGATTTGCCTATTCCAAAGTGTCTAATCTGCATCCCTTTTCTGGAAAAGGGGTGCAGTGTAGACACAGCCACTAAGAATAGCAGTGTGGACACTGAGGCACTGTCAAAGATGTAGACTACCCACCTAATCTTGGACAGTCCTGTGAGTAAGTGTAAGGACTTTCTTGACTTTCAATGGGATTTGTGCTCCTTAGTAATTTTGGTGCTTTTGAAACGTCCCACCCCCGCCATCATATTTTTATTTTAATATTCAAACAGCCCATTTTCAATGGTCAACTTCTTTATTGTCAAAAGTACAATGCTGACTTAGAGAAAGTCAGACGTTTAATGAGCTGTCTTTAAAGTTTCTTTAAAAGCTATAGCATCCTTTTGTGGGTTTAGGCAAGTCACAAGGAAAAAAAAAGAGAAAGAAAGAAAGCTAAGCTTTCACTAACATCAATTAATCTTCACAAGGTCAAACTTTACATAATTTTAATTAACATCTATTGAATGTTGATGTTCACTTTCCAAATGGAAATATGTTCATTAAAATACTTATTAAATACCCCTGAGATAACATCACTCAAGAATGCTAAACAGCCAGGATTCGGAATCACTGTTCTGAATGTTCTTGTCAGTTGTGTATATGCCTAACTTTCTCAAGCATTTTCCATTTCTCTCAGCCTGGATAAATGTACCACAATGCATCTCCAAGGAGACACATTTCCTGGCTAGTGTTATAATTCTGCAAAGGGGAATTTTTATAAACTTTGAATTTACACCGTCTTGGGCAAAATGAAATTTAAAATTAAAAAGCCATATTAAAATAGCATTAGGGCCCCCTAGGGAATTTATTTATTTGGTCCATTAATACATTTCTGGCAGAGATGGAGCACCAGGCGAGGGGAAGGAAGCAGGGTTTCTATTAAGCAATATTGTGGCCCGGTGGGTTGCAGCAGTCTCAAACTGTGGATTAAGAGAACTCACCATGACACTGTCCCAGGGCACGTATGATTATAAGTCACCTTCTTACTTCCCTCCCCTACCTCAGCAAGAGAGAGACTTGCTAGTGCCAAACTGGGGGTCAGTTCCCTATTACTCATAAGAACATAAGAATGGCCGTACCGGGTCAGACCAAAGGTCCATCTAGCCCAGTAGCCTGTCTACTGACAGTGGCCAGCACCAGGTGCCCCAGAGAGGGTGGACTGAAGACAATGATCAAGCGATTTGTCTCCTGCCATCCTTCTCCAGCCTCTGAAAGACAGAGGCCAAGGACACCATTTTATCCCCTGGCTAATAGCCTTTTATGGACCTAACCACCAGGAAATTATCTAGCTTCTCTTTAAACTCTATTATAGTCCTAGCCTTCACAGCCTCTTCTGGCGAGGAGTTCCACAGGTTGACTACACTCTGTGTGAAGAAGAACTTTCTTTTATTAGTTTTAAACTTGCTCCCCATTAATTTCATTTGGTGTGCTCTAGTTCTTCTATTTAGGGAACTAATAAATAACTTTTCTTTATCAGCCCTCTCCACACCACTCATGATTTGATATACCTCTATCATATCCCCCCTCAGTCTCCTCTTTTCTAAACCGAAAAGTCCCAGTCGCTTTAACCTCTCCTCATATGGGACCCGTTCCAAACCCCTAATCATTTTAGTTGCCCTTTTCTGAACCATTTCCAAGGCCAAAATATCTTTTTTTAGGTGAGGAGACCACATCTGTACACAGTATTCAAGATGTGGGCGTACCATAGTTTTATACAGGGGCAGTAAGATATTCTGTGTCTTATTTTCTATCCCTTTCCTACTAATTCCTAGCATCCTATTTGCCTTTTTGACCGCCGCTGCACACTGTGTGGAAGTTTTCAGAGAACTGTCCACGATAACTCCAAGATCTCTTTCCTGATTTGTCGTAGCCAAATTAGCCCCCATCAGACTGTACGTATAGTTGGGGTTATTTTTCCCGATGTGCATTACTTTACACTTATCCACATTAAATTTCATTTGTCATTTTGTTGCCCAATCACTCAGTTTGGTGAGATTTTCTTGGAGTCCCTCACAGTCTGCTTCTGTCTTGACTATCCTAAACAGTTTGGTATCATCTGCAAACTTTACTACCTCACTGCTTACCCCTTTCTCCAGATCATTTATGAATAAGTTGAAAAGGATTGGTCCCAGGACTGACCCTTGGGATACATCACTAGTTACCCCTCTCCAATCTGAAAATTTACCATTTATTCCTACCCTTTGTTTCCTGTCTTTTAACCAGTTCTCAATCCAAGAAAGGACCTTCCCTTTTATCCCATGGCCACTCCACTCTTCTAGCCACTCAAACCATCTCCTCAAAAGCTCTGTCAGCCTTTCCTTTGCCTTGCAGGTTGACCCTACGTGCACCTCAATCACTGAGCCTCCTTGAAGCATGTTCCCCACAGCTAGGTTGACAAAATAATGCTTCCATCACACTAGTTACCATCACCCATGGAAGAGGAGTTCCTATAGAGATGGAAAATCCCTTCCATTGCTGCAGTCTGCATCTGTACTGCAGGGTTATAGCAGTGCCATAACTATGCCATATATAATGCCCATAGCATAGATATGGCCTGAGATGGACAAAAGCATGTAACATGCATTTATATTATACTAGAAGATTTACCCAGCATTGCTCAGGTCCTTAATTCGATTAATTTTTTGGCGTTTTTGTTTAATAAAATGAAAATATACATATTTATTTTAAATCATTGCTGTTGGGTGGGGCTGGGGATGAAGGGCTTAGTGCGCAGGCTGCCCTCAGGAGAAAGGACAACCCCAGCCCTCTCTCACTGCAGCATCTTGGGGCCAGGTGAGAAGTTTATCTCCATGACCGGGGCAGCTCCAGTGGGCACAGCTGGGGGAAGGGCTGCATATCCCCTGGTTGAGACAGGTTCAGATTCATCTGCCCCATGCTCTCCAGCCAGAGTGAGGAATGCAGCAAACTGTGCACTTTCCCCTTGCTTCCTGAAAAAGGGAAACAGTCAGCAATGTTCCTGTAGGAATTGGGGGGTGGGGGAGATCAGCCTCTCCAGCCTCCCTAAAGAGTGCGTTGGGGGTGGGAGACTCAAGACTGGGGCACTTCCAGACTTGGGGGGGGAGGGAGGAGCGCTCCCAGCCAGTCCCTTTCACCTGCCTGGTGACTCTGTCTCTTTTCTGTATGGTTTTATGAAAAGCAATCCCATTCCAGGTTTTCCTGTCACAACCAAACACTGACTTTGCTTTAAGTTATGGTAAGAGGAAGCTGTGTACGCAATGTGGTTGTCCTAGCTCTTGCTGTTTCTTGAACAGACAGACACTCACAAACTCTCTCAAATATAAAGCAGTATTTATATCGGATGAGAAATGCCTGACAGACCTGATGCCCAAAATCTACAGCAGTGGGCTCATTCCTCAGAAACCAAAAGTAGCAAGGAACAGGATTTAGCTGCTAAGCTACAAGGCAGATAACAAAGGGCCTTCCCATAGAACCATCCCCTGCTCCCTTTTAAGCACTGGGGAACAAATAGATTTCTGACATCAGAAATACCACTGAAATGCTACCTGATTTTCTGCTCGTGCCTGTTTAACTCCAACACTTAGCAGAAAGGCTTTTTTTATTAAGGTTCCCAGAGTTCTGTCCCTTCAAACAGTAGTGGCCGTGAAAGCCACTAGTTCACATCCAATTGTCATCCAACAAAACAAGACTTAATAATCCTGATATCTCTTAGGTAAAACATCAAGCAGAATAAAACATTCAAAAATGCACAGGGTTTTTAATATATCATAAACAAGTAAAAAAAGGGGCACTATTTTTCGCTTTCTGGGTCAAATATTAGAAGACTTGAATTTACTTGACTGTATATAGGTGTAGATACTTTAAAAGAATGAAAGAATGTATCTTTGATATAGCACACATTATTACACGTTAGCATTTGTGAGAGTGCTATCTACAGCTACTACAGATCTATTATTGGCAGTTATATCGATATGTATTTTGGTTATACTCATAATGTGGTCACCTATTTCTTATGCTGACTATATGCTGTCATGCTGGACAGCATTCATGCAGCAAAAGCTGGTTGGTAAGACATTCAGAAAAATTCTTCACTAGCTACCTTACTCCAAAGGAGAGTTCTAGATAAAGTATGGCTTAATTTTTGAAGGGATAGGTCCTGATACACAAATGTTTGCCAACTTCAGCATTTAAGACCTGAAAGCTCTGTGCTCTCCTAGAGTAAACATGCTGCTTATGGAAAAAGTTCTGTCATAATCCACCTTTTCTTTGTCTGGACTATCTTGCAGAACTGAATAGAAAATTATTACATCCCTGCTATGTAATTGTTCACGAATGGTTAAAAACAGAAACTATAAACAGGTTAGAATTTCTACATTTTCTTAAGAGAGATTTTTATTATACATTTCTGCAAAACCTTATAAAAGTAAGACCTGATCCTGGACTGTTGAAGTTAATGGGAATTTTGCCATTGTATTCAATGAGTTCTTAATTACTGTTACATTTTATAGAACTTTTCCATAACCACGAAGAAGTTAGTTAATCACTTTCTGGCTACTGTCTGCTTAATATTATTAATTAATTAATTGTCAGTCGTTAACTCCCAGTGAAATACATGGTGCTGTAGAAGACACTGTAAAGACAATCTCTGCCCGAAGAAACTTACAATTTCTTCTTTTCTCTATAAAATGTGACAAAAAATAATAGTATATTTCATTTACAGGGTGCCTTATAAAGACTTACTTGGTGTTGCTTGAGTCTTTCAGGGCAGGGGGCTGGGGGGGTGTGAGGTGCAGCAGTCAGGGCAAGGGCTTGGGGATGTGTAGGGCTCAGGGCAAGAGGCTGGGGCATGGAGGGTGCAGGAGTCAGGGCCAGACCTTTCAAAAGAAACCCATCTTGGTCCTGAGCAGTCATGAAACTCTGGCCACAGCTCCTTCTCCTCCCGTCATTGCCATTGCCCAGGCTGCAAATATTTCTCCTCACCTCCTTCTCCCTATCAGCCCAGTGAAGGAGTCAGGTTGGGAACTGAGGAGGAGCGTAAGGCAAAAATGGGAGTGGAAGGGTCAGATGGGGGCTCTTGGCAGGTGGGGGGGTACAAGAGTCAGGACAGAGAGTTGGGACTGGCCAGCAGCTGCTTCTTAGGGTTGGGCTAGAGTGATGGTGGCCATGTTCCCAGACAGAGGCCTCTCCCTGGGACTGGAGCACTTGCTGCCCCCAGCGGTCATTTAGGTGTATAACTGTTCTGCTATCACACCCCTGCTTTTCTGTTTAATGAGAAACAATCACATTCTATGCACATCCCATTGTCCTGGCAAAACTAAACCCTGAGCTTGCTTTGAGTTAGAAGAGGAAGCTGCAAACCAAATTTTGTGGTCCTAGTTCTTACAAGCTAAGCAAGTATTCTACATGTATGGCACTTCTGAGTCCCCAAGAATGGACACCCCAAAAGCCCCTGCAAAAATGGGTATCGTTTTTGTGCCTCAGGAACTAGCAATTAGCCCTGTTCCTTCAGACCTAGCAAGGTAAAATGGTATGCAGAATGATAGCAGCTCAGTGAAAACATGAGATCCAATACTCGCTAGAGACTGTTCAAACTATAACTTTCAATTTAATTTGTAAACCTACAGGCAGAAAGCAAAAAGAGCAGTTTCCAATATTCTCATAACCCAGGTACCCAGCTGTTGTTATGCCCTCTTGTTGGTCTTAACTGTTTTTTTCAGTGGCACTCAAGTGAATGCTGACAGCATCCACACCTTAAAAGCATCTATCTAATAACAGCCCGGCTCTTCTGCACAATTATGTATCAAAAGAACAACATCCTAGGCCTTGAGCTCTTTTATAGACTGTTGTATTGCTGCTTCCAGGTTCAATGCACCTGCAGAGCAAAGGCATTCTGCACAATGCATACAGATCAGCAGACAACATAATGTTTAAAAACAGCATTGTCCTAGTTACTGAGAGTGCCTAGACTCAAATATTTTCACTGGACAATCTTATTATATTCCTTATATCGTAACACAGCTGTTCATAACTTTCAAAATTCAATCTGCATTGATAACACCAGCCAAACATTCCAGCAATGTAATAGTTCCTTACTGCTGACTGGCTAGTTTCTGTACATCTTACCTTCCTGGATTCCACAGTAATTACACAAATATTGTGAGAGCACTTGGGTTAGCTAAAGTATTTTGAACCCCAACTACAGAATAATGTCATCCTTTTAAAATGATCGTTACCCTTGTCCCCAAACCTAATGATTCTCAGACTTTTGTGTATTATCAGCTTGCTCCCCACAACTGGAACTCCCTCCCAATTAGCCACATGAGAAGTGCAACTTCCTGACCTTTGTCCACATCCTCTTGTAAAGCCCAACCCCCAGTTTGACAACCTATGTGTATGGCAATGTGTCTATTTGTAATTATCCCTCACATTCAACCACATCTCCTCACCAGCTCTGTCTTCACTCCTGCATCAAGCATAAGCATAAGCTACTTGTTTTCACGTTCAAGGCCTTTCACCTCCTAATTCCCCCCTACTCCTAACCTTAACCCTAACTCTACTGAATCTCTCATTCAGTTCCAAAAGGTCAGCTCCTGCCTCCAACTGGCCCAGGAGCCAGCCACTCACCAAATTTTCAAACAAGCACTTTTGTGCTTTTTCGCCTGCCACCATTCATGCTTGGGAGGAGCTCCCCACAACATCCATAAAGCCACTTAACTGTTCTTCAAATTCCTCTTTAAAACTACTCTTTTCTGTGAGACCATCAAAAAACTTGACATTCATTAGGCTGCAGGTCAGCTGAGACCACTGCCTGTCATGCAGTGTGTAATTGTTCCTTGCACTCCCTCATCTGTCAATATTCCTGTGTTATTTCTTGTCTTATATTTAACATGTAAGATCTTTGGGGGGCAGGGATTGTCTTTCATTCTGTTTGAACATGACCTAGCACAATGAGGTCCTGGACCATAACTAGGGTTTCTAGGCCTTATGATAATACAAATAATAAATAATAATTGTTTGCAGAAAGAAAAACAACAGGAAGAAGACGGCTGGGAAAAGGAGAGAGGGGGAACCCCAAAGGGAGAAGGCAAAGATCTCCAGGAGATGTGGAGAAACCGGGTGTAGGAGGAGCTCACAGTCCATGTACACCGCTGATGATTATAAAGACTATGGGATCTGAAGTCTAGTTCCTTTTTATTGATTATAGCAATCAAGAAATAAAGTAAATCTATTTTCAAGGTTAGGGAACAGTCCTCTTTATTTGCAAGCTACAATCTCCACTGCTGCCAGATAATACAAGTGACACTGTGGCAGTCTTCAGTCACTTGTGAATGATTTTCTTTGTTGTCAAAGTCGACCACATTGTACAACTTCCTTGTGTATCAGCCTCCCTAGGAGTATGGGGTGCCACATTATAACAGTCAGCTTCCTGTTCATTCTGGTTCATTCTGGTTGAAGTCTCCTCATAACTGGTAGACAGCATATGAAGGAGTTTCCCCTGTAGGGCTTACATTGTTGCAGTCCTTAATACCCAGGGCTCGAAAAAACAAGCAATCTACTTGCCTGTGGCGAGTAGATTTTAGCCAAGCAGGGCCACGCAGCGTGGTCTGTGCATTCGCAGTGTGCACTTCCGTGCAGCTGGTGAGCAGAGCTCGCCGTCGCTTGACAAGCCCTGTTAATACCTATTTTTGTGCATTTAATACAAAGGCCAATAAAGCAAAAAATGTGTTGTATCATACAGGTTGAGAGTCAAGAGATGACTGTAATCCATAAGCCTGCCTCCTTAAAAGCCAGCCAATGATGTTATATGGTTAAAATACAACAACATAGATCAGAGCTACTCAACACGAGGCCCGTGGGCTGCATGTGGCCCGTGACTTGTTTGTTTGCAGCCCGCAGTATGGTTTGGGTTTCCACGGGGCTCAACAGGCAGTCCACAGGTGGGAGCCAAAACAAAGAAACGGTCAATATAATCAGGGTTCAACAAATCATTGAATCTACTTGCCTGTGGCGAGTAGATTTTAGCTGGTCGCCCCATTCACCGGAGGCACATGCATGCGCAATGCAGGTCTTGAGCATGTGCAGTGTGGGGCTGGTAAGCAGATTTCACCGCCGTTTGTCAAGCCTTGAAATAATGGTCTTCTGCTGATATGCATTTTAGTATTTAACTCCTGAACTGTCATTGCTCATTAAAAGTGCTGCCATATGGATGGATAAATATTGCATTTTATTAATATCAGCAGAACTGACTTAAATGGGGCCTGTGTGTCATGTAGTCTTGCATTAGTTTTTGTATTCATGCCCGTCAATGTGAAAGAAGCTATTTGCATATGTATTTGCAACCACACTTAAGTTGAGGCCTTCAGCATGTGCTATGAGTATTATTGTGGCCCCCGGGGCTTCCAAAGTTGAGTAGCCCTGATGTAGATCACTGTTGCTACATTGTTATATAACAGCAATAAATCTTGTACAAAGTATGTCATGTAAGCTGTCAATGGAAAAGTTCTGGTTTACTAAATATGATTATCCTCTTTGTATATATGTATCATTTGTTTATCTGAAAGTATGAATATTAGCTGTATACCTGTATTTCAAATGTATTTGCTCCTAGGTAACACACTCAAAAGGTATCTACATCCATTCTAGCCAATACATTGTCAAGGGAATATTTAAGTTGACCATCCATCAACAAACACAACGGGCCATGAAAAGAACCTTATTCATGTCTGATGGAGTTTCCTGAGGACGTTCTACTAGAATAAGGGTAATGGGCTCTTCTATAACTCATTGAAGCATGCTTGGGCATGTGACTAGAGCATGTGGTACTGAACTCCATCTTGCGTGCCTGTAATTTTCCACAAACTGAGCCTGAGAGCCTTCCATCCACATGGCAGAAGCTATAAAAGCCCTGGAACCATCTCCCTTTTGCATCTTTCCTGCTCTAACCTCTAGACTACAGACTTAAACTAATGGGAATATTCTAACCAAGGGACTGAGGATTGTCCAAATATTTGGAGGCATCCAGAGACTTAACAAGCCAGCAACTTATTCCATTTCCTCTCCAACCCTGATACAAGAACTTTGCAATTGTTGTATTTGATCTTTTAATCAAATTTTACTCTCACCTCTTTCTTTGATCTTATAAATAAACCTTTAAATACTAAGAAAACAAACCCCAAATAATCCTGTGGCACCTTAGAGACTAACAAAAATATAGATAGTATCATGAGCTTTTGTGGGCAAAACGCACTTCAGATGAGCTTCAGTGTAGAAAATTTTTTTACAGACTAACATGGCTACTCTTATGAGACTTTAAATACTAGATACTAAAAGACTAGCAACAGTGTGATTACTGGATAAAAGGTGAGTTATATATTGACTTGGATATGTGGCTGGTCCTTTTGGGTCAGAAGAGCTCTTTGGTTGATAAAATTGGTCTTCAATAACCATTCATCAGTAAGTGTCAGGGTGTTGAATCCAGAGCTGGCATACTTCAGGAAGCTGCATTTCTGATTTCTTGTTAGCCAGTGTGGTAAGAAGTTTACTTTTGTTGCTGGTTTGATATATCTTATAGAATAGACACTAGTTCTGGGACATGTCTGCCCTATTTCTCAGTAGTTTGTCCTGAATTTGGTATTCTCCATTCTGTCCCACAGAGGCAGGGGTGGCACAGTTCTGTTCAATTAACTTAATCTGTGCTATAATTAGATGCCCCTCAGCCTGACCAGGTGGGATTAAGAGGGTCAGGTGTTAAAATGATAAATGTCTGAGCCTCATAAAAAGGCTTAAAAAACACGGTGGGAAGAAGGAGCTGTGGTAGAGACTACAGACTTCTTCAGGGAAAAGGAACCCCAAGGAACAAATTAAAGTCCTCTTGGACATTATGAGGTAGGATCTGTAAGGAAAGCAAGTCCCAGGAGGAACTGTCCCAGGAGGAAGCTGCCCAAGTCAATGGGGAGAAGAGCTAGTGGGGAAATCTATTAAGGAAGAAAAGAACCTTCATGGGAAAGGCACCAAAGAATAATGCTGAAGGGCCTAGAGGAACAAAGAACAGAAAACTTTAGCACAGTCCAGGAGGGCCAGAAGAACAGTTTGTTTGGATGTTGATTTGGATTTTTAATTTGATGGTTCTTAGCTTGGAAAGGGATAGAGCCTAAAAAGCTGATCTGGCAAGAGAGCTGGACCACAAAAGATGCAGACTGCTGCACTGCCAGATAACCAGGGGTTGCTGGAATGGGAGAATCCTGTCATGCCATATTCTGTTTGGAGGGGGTTCTCCTGTGATGTGTATCCTTCTCCTCTCTCCCCCGCCCCCACAATCCCACTGCAGAAGTTTAAGACTTATTCTAGCCCACTCTACTGCTGTAAATATAGGGCTGTTAAAAAAATCCATTGCTGTCGACAATGTGAGCAAAGAGCAAATAACGGAAACCAGATGGCTGCTAAAGCTAGTAATTGAGAGGCTGAAAATGCTGCAGTTGACCCCTTACTGAAGAAGCCAAAGAGCTAATGGTTTACTTGTAAAAATCAACAAATGAAAGTTACAGCAGAGTATTTCCTGCATTCCAGAGCCAAACTCACCAGACTAAGCTGGCCCCCTTTGTACCATAATGAGACCCCAGTTAATATTTCTAACTATTATAAGAGATACATTTTAAAACTGCATAGCATCAGTAAAGCTAGTTCAAAGAACAAACAAAAAGAGGTTTTATGCTGTCAAGAACAGAACAAATGAACTTAGGTTGGAGAACATAATAGCCCCTGGGTTTTGGTCTGTTAACTTAAATGAAACACAGAGGAACATCTAATTTGGAAGGAAGAAATCTTGTGAGAGGAGATGAGGTTAGGAGAGTTTCCCCAGTCAAAACAATTAAAGGTGATTAAAGTCTGATACATCAGAAAATCAGTGGTACCAATAAAGAATCATAGAAAATGGCAAATTATCCTGTACTAAATGGCATCATGCCTTGCTAAGATACAATTAGTGCAGTCTCATTTTGTATAAGAACTGGTCATTTAGAACAAGTTATAATAGGGAGCAACAACAGGAATCAGGCTTTCATTGCCCACCATATTTACACAGCTGTTGTAATTAATAGGCAGCAGGTTTAATACAAAGAAATGAAGGTATTTCTTCGCAAAATGCACAGTGAACCTGTGGACCTCCTTGCCAGAGGATATTGTAAAGGTCAGGATTATAACAGAGTTCAGGAAAGAATTAAGTAAGAGCATAGGTCATCAGTGGTTATTAGACAGGATGGGCAGGGATGGTTTCCCTAATCTGTTTGCCCAAAGCTGGGAATTGGCAACAGGGAATGGATCACTTGATGGTTACCTGTTTTGTTCACTCCCTCTGAAGCACTTGGCATTGACCACTGTTGGAAGACAGGATACTAGGATAGATGGGATTTGGTTTGATCCAGTATGAACCTTCTTATGTTCTTAATTTCCTTCATGAACACTTATAGAATGGGTGTAAAATTAGAAAGGAGAGTAGGGGAAAGAGTAGATTTGTCTGTAAAGAAAATAACAGTATAATTAATATAACAAGAATGTTTGGCTACTACTGACAGACATAAATGATAATCATGCACCCACTTAAAGGAATGGATATATTAATGAACTTCAGTGGGTACAGGATCTGACTCATATAATGTTTTTCATCTGTAGGTCCCCAAAACCTTTACAACGATAATTAATCTTATAGGGTATGACTACACTACCCCCCTAGTTTGAACTAGGGGGGTTGTGTAGACATACCCCTAATCACCAAATTGCAGATAAGATATTTCTATCTCATTAACATTGCATACTACACAGATGTAACCATGGGGGCTTTGGCCTCCAAATTAGTGGCTTCTATATCAATTCACATACATTTTAAAGTGTCTTTAAAAGATTCTTTAATATTTGCACCATACCTGGATTATTTGAAGTTTACAAAAAAAATCAGCAGGCCACTTCAGGATCCTTCTAGTTAGTGCTCACTGATGTCATGCAAGAGGTTTTAGTCCCAGGTCAAATAACTTATTCCCTCAGGGTATGTCTACACAGCAAAGTTATTTCGAAAGAACTTTACTAGTGTCTACACAGCCAAACCGCTATTTTGAAATTAATTTGAAATAGTGGAGCACTTATTTCGAATTTGGTAAACCTCATTCTACAAGGAATAATACCAAATTCGAAATAGCTATTTCGAAATAAGTGTTGTGTAGACACTTATATCAAAATAGGGGGCTTCCAGCCTTCCCAGGGTGCCCTGGTGGACACTCCAGCCTCAACCAAGAATACATCTCTGCCTCCTCACTTCCTCACCAGAGCCCTTAAAGGGGTTGACTCCGGCCACAGTGCCTGTGCCAGCTCCAAGCCTGCCCGCCCAGAACCAGCAGTCACTGCCCCCAACCCAGGAGCCCCAAAACATGAGCCAGGAAGCAACTGGCAGTCAGGCCTCCACCACTCCCCAGGAGCAGTCTGCCAGCTCCCAGGAGCCTGCCAGGGCCTGGAGAAGGCGGGCGCCTTCCTGGGCCAGGGTGGAGATCATGGACCTTATTCAGGTTTGGGGGAGTTACCCCCAACGTCCATGATCTCCGCACTAAATGGAGGAACGCGGCCATCTATGGTAGGATAGCTGCCAGCTTGGCCACCAAAGGCCACATGCGAACCCAGAAGCAGGTTAGCATGAAAGTCAAGTTGGTCTGGCGAGACCCCCAACCTTGAACCTCCCCTCCCCCTTCTACGCCTTCCAGCTCCCTCCTTCCAGGTTTCCCCCTCCCCTCTCCCGCCTCCTTTCCCCAGTCTCACCAGAGTTTCATTCCCACCCCCCCAGTTTTGTTAAATAAAGAGAGTTTGTGTTCATGAAAATACATGTATTTTATTTGACATCAGGAAGAGGGGTTAGGGAGAGGTAAGTGGAAGGATGTGAGGGAAGAATGAGGCACAAGACCCCAGCAGACCAGGTAGGCTCTTAGTGCTCCTCAGGATGGAAGCTTTCCCACAGGGCCTCCTGGATAGTGACAGCCCCCCGATGGACCTCCCGGATGGCAGCCTGCAGAAAGTGCAGCCAGGCTCACAGCAACATGTCCAAGAGAAGCACCAGAGTGCCTAGGGACAGCTCTAGCTCCATGCCACAGAGTGCTGTGGTGTCCTGAGAGAGGGCAGCCAGAGCTTACAGAGACAAAATGCTTTGCTGTTCCTCATCGAGGTAGGCAAGCAAGCAGGGAAACCTGAGAACCAGCTGTCTGGGGGGGAAGAGAGGGTCCCTTTAAGCACAGGCCTCAGATAGCCTCAGGCAGCAGCCACACAAAGTAACTCCTGATCTGATGCCCTGCCGGACCTTGTTCTGACTGGCCTTAAATGTGATTCAGCGTCCACTCAGTGTGGACACGCTATTTCAAAATAGCAAAATGCTATTTTGAAATGCATTTTGTGTGTAGATGCGTTATTTCTAAATAACTTATTTTGAATTAACTATTTTGAAATAAGATATTTCGAAATAATGCTGTCATGTAGACATACCCTAAGTCAGTAGAGACCAGGAGCCTTGGGAAGGAAGCATGCTCATGTTATAATAATAACGAGGGGTCTGATTCTGACTGTACTTACACTAGTTTTACAGGGGAATGACTCCATTTGTTTTCAGTGGTTTTATTCCTGATTAAACTGGTGTCAGATCAGAATCAGAGGAAAACACTTCTCATTCAACACATTTCAGCATAAAAGATTCCAAAACATTTTACTCATTATGATCAATAAACATCAATATTCAGTATACTGCATGGGACTCGATTTATCTATCCCAGAAAGGTAATGTGTTTTGTTGACTCTGTCAGGTTTCCTATCAGTCATTCTAAGGAATTTAAATATCTTCAACTTGATTCTTAGGCCACTGTGCCATCCAACTGTGGCTGGGGGAAATGAGGCGTTTCAGGAGGATCTCCTGAGAGCAATGGCAAGCATCTGAGCAGGACGAAAAGGGTAGCTGGGTTTGGGAAGTCAGATGCTGATGGAGCTGATTGCTCCATAAACAAGAAATCAAGATTTTCTGCTTTTCATAACCAGCATTAAATAAATTGGGATGTTGGGAAGAAACAGGAAGCATCTGTAGCAGGTGGCCCCTCTTTGTTGACCCACGAATTCCCGCATTTGTCCAAACACAAAAGCTACGTCTGGCTACGACTGGCATTATTTTCTGGAAATGCTTTTAACGGAAAAGTTTTCCGTTAAAAGCATTTGCGGAAAAGAGCGTCTAGATTGGCACGGATGCTTTTCCGCAAAAGCACTTTTTGCGGAAAAGCGTCCGTGCCAATCTAGACGCGCTTTTGCGCAAAAAAGCTCCGATCAACATTTTCGCGATTGGGGCTTTTTTGCGCAAAACAAATCTCAGCTGTCTAAACTGGCCCTTTTGCGCAAAAATTTTGCACAAAAGGGACTTTTGCCTGAATGGGAGCAGCATAGTATTTCCGCAAAAAGCACTGATTTCTTACAGTAGGAAGTCAGTGCTTTTGCAGAAATTCAAGCGGCCAGTGTAGACAGCTGGCACGTTTTTCCAGAAAAGCGGTTGATTTTCCGGAAAAACTGGCCAGTCTAGACACAGCCAAGAAGAGGTGATGCAAGCTGCTAAAGATTCTTCCCAAATCAGTTTACCCCTCTCTGCTTTCTACATCTATGGGAATTTTCTACTCACACTCACTAATCTCATTTGGTAACTTTTCTCTACAAATCCAAGGCACATTTACCTCTGCAGCCTTTTATATGTCTTAGGCCTGGTTTACACTCAGAGTTTAGGTCAAACTTAGCCACATTAGATTATTTTCTAAATTATCAGTCTACATCACCAAGTCTGTTCTGCCATCTTTAAGGGCAGTTAAAGTCAATGTTTGTACTCCTCCTTGATGAGAGGAATAATGCTAAATTCAACCTTGCATAGTCAACTCTGGAGTAGTGCAGATGCAGTGCTGTAGCATCTACGTCACCTTCAGTCCCATGAGGAAATTCAGCTGTACACTTCATGGAAGTAATTATTTCATAATGGAATCAGACCTTACAACTGAAAGGGTGTCAGACCCCACTTAAGAGGTCCCATTTACAGACCCAAGCTTTAGCTGGAAGAAACAAAATAATTTGTGATAGATATGATGAATTCTAATGATTGGTGCATCACAGTGCTTAGATAGCTCCCAGATAACGACATCAATAACATTTCACCAACTACACTCAATCAACTCTGGTTTTTTTAAACACTTCTAATATATGGGGGGACACACAAATAATCATGAGGGTTTGGGATCTACATCTCTCACAACTTCTGGAAAACCTTCTGCTAATATCCAGCTGAGGGAAGCTGTTCTCACTGTCTTGCACCTCACATCCACCTGACACTGCTCAGTGACATTAAAACCAATTTTCAATTCCCTGCTCGCATGTGTCATCCACAGTGGAGAAAATAAAACCATGCTTCTTCCAGTGATGTCCATGACAACTGAGATGGCACCACCAAGAGGTCAATTTTGTGCAGTTACAAGGCTGCTGCCACCATCACTTCAACTACTCCTAGGTACCACTCAGATTTGCAGATAGAATGTGGACTTGACATGCTGGTATCACTGGACCTGCTTAAAACCTGTCCCATTCAGTAATGCACTTACCTCCATGCCTGACATCAAAATCACAATTACAGTTATACTTGACAGTACTTAAAACCAAAAGTGATGGGTCTCAGAGCTGTCACTCACACAGTTTATGTAGCATTGCACTGTGTGTTACTCTGTCAAGTCCCAGTTTATATAAATTCCCCTAACTATAGTGAGTTCAAAGGAGTTATGCTGATTACATCACTAACCTTCTAGAGTGTCCCTACCAGACTTTATGAAAATTGGCTTATGAATATGAATATGCACAACTCAAAGACACTTTATGCAAAACAGGTGATGTAACATGTCATTTTAAAAGTTGTCATCCGCTGAATCTATATAGCTTATTTTGTGCTTGTATCCTTCTTGTATGTGAACTTAGAAATGTTAAGTGTGAATCTGTTTTTAATTCTAAATATGATAATGAGGGCCATTAGGGATATTTTAGGAACTTAATGGCTCAGTGATCAAGGCAAAGAATCATAGAATCATAGAATAATAGGACTGGAAGGGACCTCAAGAGGTCATCGAGTCCAGCCCCCCGCCCTCAAGGCAGGACCAAGCTCCGTCTACATCATCCCTGACAGATGTCTATCTAACCTGTTCTTAAATATCTCCAGAGAGGGAGATTCCACCACCTCCCTTGGCAATTTATTCCAATATTTGACCACCCTGACAGTTAGGAATTTTTTCCTAATGTCCAATCTAAACCTCCCCTGCTGCACTTTAAGCCCATTACTCCTTGTCCTGTCCTCAGAAACCAAGAGGAACAAATTTTCTCCTTCCTCCTTGTGACACCCTTTTAGATATTTGAAAACTGCTATCATGTCCCCCCTTAATCTTCTTTTTTCCAAACTAAACAAGCCCAGTTCATGAAGCCTGGCTTCATAAGTCATGTTCTCTAATGGTTTTGATTTTCCTGTAACCTCAAACTGTGGTTGTTCCGACAAAGACATGTGGCCAGACCACATGATGCTGGAACCCCCTTTTTGGATCTGGTACTTTTCTACTCAAGGTGAAAAAAGTTTGAACTGAACACAAAGAATTCCCACCTTGGCAAAAGGGATATAAACCGGGAAAACCAAACAATAGGGAAATCACCAGGAGCCATCCCCCCACTTACTACCTAAGATGCCTGCTGGAAACATCTAAGACTGAGCAGGGGGAAGGACAGGGCCCAAGCTAAGAGGCTGCTTAACTTGTTAACGAGATTATTCGAGCAATTGTTCAGGGTAAGAATTTGCATGTAACAAGTTTCTTAATGTAGAGGTTGGACCTTCCTGGTCAGGTACCCTCGGGACCTGAGCTGTCCCAAACCAGGAAGTTTTCTGGACCAGGGGAGGTCTGTGCTCCCCTGCTGGCTGCCCCACTCCTAGCCTCTTATCCCTCAAGTTTCCTGCCCTGTTGTTGGCCTCGCTAATAGTGGCCTGGCACAGGCTTCCCACCCTGCTGCCTGCACACTGCCTCAGGATCCCCTAGGGTTCCCAGCCAGGATCCTTAGCTGCTCTCGGGTGTTCTCCGGGGTTTTCCAGCTGCCAGTGGTTGGCCACCCCACCCCGCTGCTACGGCCAGCCTTGCTGCCAGCTGGAGATTACCTAGGTTTGGCAGCCCTGTTTCAGCAGGGGTTTCCCTGCTGGCTCCTCTGACACTGAGGGTTTCCTGGAACTCCCCATTCCCCACATTCTCTCAGCTCTGCTACCTCAGCTCCGCTGCCACTGGGGGTCTCTGAGCCCCAGAGAACAGGAAGGCAGGCTCAGTGGCTTGATCAGCACAACTTGTCACATAGGGGGTAATTTTCCAAAAGCATCTAAGTGACTTAAGCCCTTACCCCATTTTTAAGAGTGATAAAATATCAATGGGACTTGGAATCCTAAATCACTTAGGCTACCCCTACACTTGGAGTGACAACTGTGATTCCCCACTCAAGTAGACTGGGAGCTGGGGTGGAATATACTAGTAAGAGCACTTCTGCATCCTCACTAGGTGTGCGTTGCCAGTATACTTATATTGGCCAAGAGCTTCTAGTTCAGAAATGGCCTTCACTGAGTTTCTCTTTTGTGCTCTGTGCATCCTTCAGCGTTTCTTTGGCACACATTATAACAGACCTGCATTGCACGTTAGCCTTGGAGGGCGGAGAGCTCAAATGGGCTCAATGCTGTAGAAAACTATTTCCGAGCAGGTGTGGAGGAACAATATCAACCTGGGTAGAAAAATAGGGTATAGTTAACCAGGCCCATAATAAGAAACACACACAAGCAAAATGTGAAGACATTAAAGTACAGTGGAACAAGAGAGCCCTTAAAAAATGGTGTCTGAAAATAAAATTTCCTGTTTCATCCTATCTTACACACACACACTCACGCAAGCAAATGAAAGAAAGAGAACAGTAAACCATGGAAATTTCTTCAAAGGAGTGTCAAGAAATGTACAAATATTAGGGTTAAAGGGCTGAAAACCAATGAAAGCATCATGCATGCATCAAGCTCCATAAATGGAGAAGGGGCAGAAAGACAAACAAAGACAAAATTTGAGATTGAACAGAGTAACAATTTTCAAGAATTCAACTCCCTCACCACCACCCACACACCCAATCATTGGTAATTCTGACCCAATTGGTAAAGAAGAGTGGGGCAAAAAAATCTACTACTTGTTGTCTGGCTTTTCACCCATTACTCGTTTCTTTCTCTCAGTTTGCCTATTTGTTTAAGGATACTAAGTTTCCTTTGTAAATTATGGGGCAGTCTAGGGTTAAGAGAAGTGCCGTGTCAAACATTAGTATTCTTCTTCATGCAGCAGTAGTATCTAAAATTAGGAACCCCCATTCTAAGTTAATTAGAGCCATCATCAGCAATTCCCTGATAATAGCCAATCATAAGTTCAAAGCTTCATGGAAAGATAAGACATACTTCATAGCTAACTAGTCTCTACACAAATCTCCTGGCACATGCATAAACCACAGTTTATCTGCAGGGAGGGGGAGGCCTATGCAGTCAAATACAGATGAAACAGAGTCCTCAAAAATAGAACTGATGTTAGCTTTTGAAAGCCAAGTGGAGCCTCTTTTCTTCCTCAAAAAGTACTTAGTCATTACCTAAGAACTCAGTTCAGCATTTGCATGCAGTAGGTATTCTTCCTCTCATCAGATCAAGTACTGGGACATATTTACCTCTGGTATAATTCTGTTATCACCAGTGGAATTACACCAGGGATTTGATCTTCTCCCTTCAGATACATAATGGAGTAGTCTGGCTTGTATAAGTCTGTCTGGTACACAATTCATAGTACACATGCAACATAACCAACTGTGCAGTCAGATTCTAGACTTTGTGCAAATCCTGTGGTAGACATACTAGACTGCACATTGGGCATGGTAGCAAACACTGGGAACAGACTGAAGCTAACGGCGATCATGGGGTATTTGGGCAGCTGCAAAAGGTGTAAGCTTATTTGTCATAGGAGAGGTGAAGTGCTTGTCACTGCAGGTGCAAAAGAGTTTCAAGAGCTGAGAACTGGAGCACTTGGAAACAGTGTAAGGACTTGCTTTGTCTCTTGGATTGAAGGAGGTTATATTTGTCATTGGGGTCTTGGGAGGGCATTGGAAGTCAGAATGTGGGAGAGATTTTTAGCTAGCTGGACTGAAATCATAAAAAATCACTTATCTTCCAGTAATTTGTTGTTCAAGATGTTCTGTGGATCATACATACAAAGTGCATGTGCAACAGATGTGGGATGCACATGGACAAAGACTCCAAGAACTTTGTATTTTTCTTGGCAGGAAGTAAGAGCTTGATTCTAGGAACTCAGACACCTGTCCAGCAATTAAACACTTCCACACTTCTGGCTAACAATGCTCAGTCGCTCATCTGAATATCTCCAATAATAAGACCAAACTATTAGAACTGCAGGACTGGGACTCGGGAAATCTTGGTTCAGTTTCCAGTTCTGACGCAAGCTTCTTCTGTGACCTTAGTCAATCTGTGTGTCTGTTTCCAGCCTGCGAAATAATGAGAATAACAGCCCTGCCCTACCTCACAGAGGTGCGGTGAGGATAAATGCATTAACGTGACTGTAAAGTGCTCAATTCCTAGTTGAAGGGGCCATATAAGTGCTCAGATACATGGACTTATGTAAAGTGGTCCTCGCACGACACTGACTTCAAACTATCCCACACCCTTCCATCAGTTTAATATTCACCAGTTGGCTCACAAACCCCTGCACTGACATCTTGGCTACTTATCTGTACCTGTCCTCTTCAGTTCTGCCGAGTAGGGATGTTAGTGTGTAATTGAACAGACATGTAACCACATCAAATGTTAGCAGTTACATGACTACTCAATAGTCCCCAGAGGCTGGGCCAGCAGTCAGTGCACTCCAGCCCCACTCCCGGGGAGCCCACTGCCACCCTGCACTGTTGCCTTTCTATCAGAGGCAACAGCACTGGGTGGCAGGTGGGAGCCAGCCTGCAAGGGGAGCCGGTCCCCATGGAGACCGGCTCCCAGTTGCCACCTCACCCTGCTGCCTTTGACAGAGAGACAGTAGTGTGGGGTGGCAGCAACTCCTGTCCACAGGGGGTCTGAGCTCCCTGCGAACAGAGGGTGCTTTGTGGCAGCCTCCACTGCTGTGCCCGCACCCTCTGCTGCCTCCAAAAAAGGCTCCTTCCGGGGCCCCCTGCCACCTCTGTAGGATGCAGCAAGGGCAGGGGAGCTGGCAGGTCCACAAAGCTGTCATGTGTAGAGAGCTGGCTTAAAAGCCTCTCTGCACATATCAGCTCCTACCTGCCCCCTCACCCTCTATGCTGCTGCCTCTCTATCAGAGGCAGCAGTACAGGGATGGGAGGACAGCAGTTCCCCCCCCTCCCCACTGCCTCTGATACAGAGGCAGCAAGGGGTGAAAATGCGTGTAGTCAACAGGATTAACCGATAAACCCAGGCTTATTGGTTAATCCTGCAGTCGTCTACATGTTGTCATCCCTACTGCAGACACCCCTTTGCCCTATTGCTGGTATGTGATGAGTACATAATGCAACAGCACAAACTAAACACTTTAAATTGTACAACTTCTGGTTAAAAACAATGCAAAGGACACACAGCATGGAGATATGAGGCTACATAGTATTAGTAGACTAGGAGAGATTTAAAGGAAATGAAAGACTGTCCCTATCACAGGCGAGGAGACCTGGTTTGCAGCTCACTGAATGAAGATAATAGAAAATAAGAGGATTTTAATGTGTTTTAGAAAGGGGTGGGGAGTTAGCAAGTTATTGTCTATGCGGAGGATTTGCCCCAGTTACAGCCATTAGCAGTCAGCTCCCACTTCCTGGCTACGTCTACACTGGCCCCTTTTCCGGAAGGGGCATGTAAATTTCACTAGTCGTCGTAGGGAAATCCGCGGGGGATTTAAATATCCCCCGCGGCATTTAAATAAAAATGTCCGCCGCTTTTTTCCGGCTTTTAAAAAAGCCGGAAAAGAGCGTCTAGACTGGCCCCGATCCTCCGGAAAAAGTGCCCTTTTCCGGAGGCTCTTATTCTTACTTCAAAGTAAGAATAAGAGCCTCCGGAAAAGGGCACTTTTTCCGGAGGATCGGGGCCAGTCTAGACGCTCTTTTCCGGCTTTTTTAAAAGCCGGAAAAAAGCGGCGGACATTTTTATTTAAATGCCGCGGGGGATATTTAAATCCCCCGCGGATTTCCCTACGACGACTGCTGAAATTTACATGCCCCTTCCGGAAAAGGGGCCAGTGTAGACGTAGCCCCTGAGTTTATCCTAGAAGTGTGAACTAGGATAGCTCCATTGATTGCTGATCATGGATAGGAGAAATCGCCAGTGTGGACAATACCTGAGCACAGTGTGGGGGCATGCTTTGTGGGATGGTTTGGGCAGCAGTGTTCAAGCATTAAGCCCTAACAAAGGCATGTGTATCAAACTCAGAGCCATAATACCTTGATCACCAGTTCTTTGTGATTTGGAACAGACATGATGGGAAAGTCCTCGTTCCAAATGAGACAGAATTAAAAGACAATGCCGGAGGTTAATGGAGGACAGGAAAGTGCATTAGAACACTTTAGCACAACAACTGTATTGACAAGCACCATGAGTCTCAGCTCCTAGTACTCAGTCTGGATAATGCTTCAGGGAATCTGAGGTGCAGTGGGACTCAGGAGGAAGTGAATGAGTTCCCAGTGAGGTCCTGCTGATTAGTGCATTGCAATGAATAGTTAATGACTGGGCACTTATGCTAAACTGAAATATTCATTTCATTGTAAGCGTTCCATTGCATCATGGACAGAATTTCATTGTTCTCCTCTGCAGTTTCAACAGCCAGAGAGCTTTACCTTTCCCTACTGAGATGTCACATGCTCAGCTAAAGGTGCTGTTGGAACATGGCATCTGTTTCAATAGTCACTTAGGCAATTGCACATGAAATATCTCATTTGCCCATTAAAAGCAGCAGGGCTGAAACCTCAGGTGGTTTTGCCTTTGCAATCTAAGAGCTAATTTTAACCTTGGAAGATTTGATTTTTTTTTCCTCCCCTAAAATCCAGACACTTACTCTTTATCTCAAGACACATAAATAGCTCTCTTTAGTTAATAAATAGCTCTTTATAGAAAATACTTAATGCTCAGTGTTTGCTCTCAAGAAAGAATCCTACAGCAGGAGGCAGAGATGATTATGCAACAACACCACCAAAACCCAGCGTATCTTGTAAAAAGAGATCAGGTGGCTAATCCTGTTAGCTCCCTAATAAATGTTCCATTAGGGAGAGGGGACTAGTGGAAGCAAGGACCAATATTCCAAAATTCTAGTCTCATCAATTAGTTATGTACAAGTTTTTCATTTTTAAGACAATGGTCTGAACCATAGCAGATTTCTATAGGATTACATTTTTCAAAAGTGGCTAAGCAGCAATTTTGGGTGAATTTGATACATCTGAAAGGGGCCTGACTTTCAGAGCACAAGTGCTCAGCACTTTCTGACTAGCAGGTTTAAGATGTCTTAAACGTGACACCTAAAAATTGAGGCATACCAAAATCACTGGTCACTTCTGAAAATCTTGACCTATACGATCCATTTTCCTTTCTGTCTGAACAGAGCAGGGCCCCCCACCATACATGCAGTCTGGATCCAAAGTCTGGGTGAATACAGTGCTGGGATTTTGCATTGGATCAACTTCTGGTATTGACACAATTTGGAGAGAATAAAGAATCACAAGGGACAAAGTGAGGTTTTAACCGGGGGTAATGAAATAAACAGGATTTTTGTTTTGTTTTGTTTTGTTTCTAATGTTGATTGTGCTTCTGTCGTCATGAATTTTTCTAATAAGGAAAGTTCCTCTGTCATTTCTTTTTATTTGTAATAGTAAATACATAACTAATTACAGACTCAGCTTTTCCCATTTGTAATTAGTTATGTACTTGCTATTACAAATAATAATAAGTGCCACTGAATAGCTTGGACGTGCAGTTAGAATGCTGCTCAGAGTCAAAGCTGAAGTAGCTGCCATGAAACTTTGAAGAATGACACCAGAGGGCTTTGTTAATGTCCCTGAATTATGGGATGTTTCTTGCCAATGAATTACAGGATAATAAAGGACACTGTTCTTAAATGACTGTATGACAATTTGTAGCTTCTCTCACTTAGTACTCTAAGCTTCAGGTATTCAGGATGCCTCATAAGTCACTCCAACAGAATTTTGCCAAATACACAACCAATAAACAGCCTGGGCATAATTTTTAATTAAGTTCACAGTGTTTTATAGCAGTATTAGTCCTCATTTTAATATTTACTTACAGATCCAGAAATCTTATTAAGCTTATTAAGCATATTTCTGTGTGCACACACATACACACACACACACCTACCTGCCTGATTAGTAGAAAGAAGTGGGCGAAAATGAAAACTTTAAGAAGCCAAGGATGAGCCAAGGGCAGAATATGCTGGCATCTCTTCAATCCCTGATAGTTACAATGACCTTACACGTGGTAGAACTTTTTGGCACGTGTATATAGTCTTCTCCAATACCTCATCTCGTGTTTTAGCTCATAAAGCCAAATCAGATCTTATGACTTGGCTCCAGCCTAGCTCTGCATTCAATGTTTGTGACTTTAAACCTGCTTCTGGAAATAGGATAAAAGTGAAGCTAAAAAAGCAGAACTGCAGTCTTAGCTTTATATCTCCTCCCACAGGAGTTTATGTAATTCTTGCAGCCAGGTTTGTTGAAAATAGTCCATAGACACAGAGGGCTTGGATGATTTGTATAAGGACATAGAAGTATAATGTTGCCATAGCACTACTTATTTGGAATTTGGGAATAGGAACTGGTTTAATGAATACCTTTGACTTCTTTTGCTCGTAGGGATCGACCCGCATCTTGATGGGAAAGAACCTGCATTAATGTTAATGGACCTTACTGATTTGCCTCCTGATGAGAATAAACTCCTCCCACCACAGCTAGCGAGGAACAATATTAAAACCTCAGGCAGAGGATTTCCAGATTTCATATATTAAAGTATTTTAATTGCACTTTGGGGGAATTCAGAAATGAATGTAAGAAACACTGCAGACAAAGGAAGCAGCCATTCAGAAAATATCTATAATTTTCAGGGATTCCTTTTATTGCTGATTGAATCCAAATATTTCTGCCCTTGACTAAGGTTCTTCAGTTCCCTTGTGCCTCCCAGTAATCTCTGCAGAGGCTGAACAGAATAGCACTAGAAAGAAGGAACAGCAGAAGCCTAGACATAAAACACCTCAGTTAACGAAGGAAGCTTCTTCTCTCACAGATTTAGTACAAACAGTGTTCCCTGTGTAGGATCGCACTATACTAGACGGGTGTGTGCACTGAACCAAGAAACCAAGGAGAATGGAAATAGAATCGCTAGCAAAGGACAGCACTATGTACAAAACCTCAGGTGAATGAGGTGAATTCCTTACCTATATTTTCTATTCTTTAAAATCCATGCAGTTCTATTATTGTTATTCATCATTATAGAGTGCTATCAGTGCACCAGGAGCTTTAGAAACCACATAGGGATAGAGCATGTGCAGCTACTGAGTGACTGTGCAAAAGGGTCAAGGTGCCAAAGAGGTTCTCCTCTTGTGAATCCCTGCATGACAATAAGTTATAACCATAGTCCCATATTCTCGTAAACTAAGTTACTGCTCCCTCCTAGGCTATGTCTACAGTGTGGGGTTTTCCAGGACACTGCTTGTCCTCCTTAAGTTTTCAACTAGACATTTTACTGACATGTCAGTGCTGCTCTCCAGTCACGGTCAGAATGGGTGGGGAAATGAAAAAGGAATTAGTTGCTTGTATGTAACAATAACATTTCAGAAGCACTAAAGAGCAACATTATTTTCCACAGGTAGTGGTGATTTGGTGTTGTCACTCCTGAGGGTAACATAGGCACAGACAGCACAGCTGCTGTGGGTGGTGTGCTGAAGAGGCCCAGGTCCATACATCATGAGCCTGTTTATTGTAATGGTACCGGCCACCGCCATCGCAAAAGTGGCGTGGAAAAGTGTCCTGCTGTGGAGGGAGGGAGGAATAAGGCTGCCATGGCTAGAAACCTTCAGGAGAGGATTGCAGAGTACCTGCAAGAAAGTTTCTGTCAGGAAGATTCAAGGGACATCGCTGTGTACATAAACAAACTGTTCCTCGTGCTCCCTCTCCCCTGCCTGTGGGGCACAAAAAGCAGACAACAGTGCTATGTCTGTTTGTTGTCCTGCTTCTAAAACAAGTAAATGAATGAAAAATCGATACCTGCGGCCTGCTAACTAGGGGTCGGGCACCGCCTGTATATTTAACATTGGAATGGAAAATCCATTCACACACTTACCTGAGGTTCCCTCCCTTTCATCATGCTCGCCCTGGCTCAGCTGCTGAGGCTGCCTGGCCTGAAGTAGAATCTCAAACAAGTCCTAGCTTGTGGCATAGTTGGATCCCCCAATTGCCTGTCCCCCAAACTCCTTGCTCTTCATTGCAAGGGTCTGTGTCTCAGGCTCCTCCAAGTATGGCATACAGCTCATTCTAAAGGCAACTGGTCTGTGGTTTGGAAGCAGGTCTGTTGCTGGCCTCCCTGGTCCTCATGTATGCCTGCTGAAATTCTTTCTGCTGCTAGTCCATTGTAGCCCTTCTCCTGCATTCCTCCTGCAATCTGTCTAACGTGTCTAAGACGGTGTGTCTGCACAGTGCCTTCTCCCCACAGGTCCAGGAGATCCAATATCTCCTGTCTGTCTAGGCAGGACCAGGTCTGGAGAGTGCAGCCGACACGGGAAGTTGCACGCAGCAAGGGAGAGCTGCTACATGTGCTCAACCGGCTGGGAAATCAGGAACATGCATTTCAACAATGCAAGGGGGGTTTTAAGGGCTGAAATTGGCTTTCCGTATCTGTGACCCATGGGCATTGGAGTTTTCAGTTATGAGCAGAGTGATGAGTGTCAGGCATGGTGGGACAGCTGCAGGACTGTTAGGGTCGACAGAGGTAACCCAGTCTACACTCATGCCACATTGACCTCAGCATATCCCCCACACCTCTATTCCACTCAGGGAGGTAGTGTGACTGTGTCACCCTAAAGAATCTCTTACATCAGTATAAGATTAAGTAAAGTCACATGCATAGATAGGTCAATGAAGGACTGCTTACGTAGCCCTAATTTTATAGTATAGACCAGTATCGACCATTATTAATAATATTCTGCTCTGTACATGAATCTTCCTAGAAAAGGGCACCTCTATTTCTATGTAGAGAAAAAGATGGTCTTAACAGTACTTGTTAAAGCCTTTCCCTATCCTTTAACCAATACTCCTACAATCTTAACCCAATTAACCAAATCCTTTCTTGTTGGTAATGCACAGCATTCAGAGGCTAGGCCAGACAAGCTCAACAATGAAAATCCTTGCCGAAAATAAATACAGTCAACTACAGTAAATTGGGAGCATCCCTTCCAAAATGGTGCAAAATGCATAGGGGACACTATTGCCATAGTAACCAGCATTACAGCTTGCTTCTGATAATTAATGGAGTGCTTTGCTATTACAGTATTCTTGAAATTTCACTTTCCCCTGTGCTCCACTGCAGAATGCAGTATCATTTCCCCATTCATAAATATTTCATTACCACAGTCGGCCATGTTTCATCATCATTGATAACACCCGGCCTAACCCACCCAGAGCTGAATTTGTATAGCTCTGTCACTCCAGCAACTTTCATCCTCTCCTGTTACTTCTCCAGTATTTGTTTTTCTTGCTCGATGTCCTTATGCTGCAGAGGTATTGTTTTGGACCAAGTTCAAGACCCACTCTTTTTTTTTTCAACTAAAAAGAATCAATACAAGGTTGTAAAAAATATCATATGTCTATAATATACAAACACACAAATATACACGGATAAAATGTGTTTGCAGCTATCTCTGTGTAACACAGTTTAGAGAGGTGCACCGCAGATGTACACTCTAATTCAAAGAAAGGACACTGGCTCCAATCCAGCAAAGGACGTGCATGTCTTTAAGCATGAGCTGTCCCACTGAGTTCAGTGTCACCCTAATGTCACTGTGATCAATGGGATGTGCTAAAGGACTTTGCTGGATCGGGGCCTTATTTTCCATGAATAATGAACTGATAGAGATTATCAAAAGCATGAGGGCACAAGAGATTAAAGTGATGCAAAAATAGCAGGGGAAGAAAAGGAATTGTTCCAATTCCTTTCTTTAATACCAAATCTTTTTGTTTAAAATGACTGCCATAGGGATCCTCCCACTGGTTCCTACTGACTTTACATAAGTAAGAGTATTTGAGCATCCTTGTTGTTTATAACTTGACATACTAATTTTTTGATCCTTTATGTTGTTTTATTATGATTACTTTGAAAATATCCAGGTAGCCAAAGGATTTACAGATCCCAACCTTCAGGTGGGTGATGATCTCCTTAATGCTAGATCTAGTGCTATCATTAGCTGTAATGTTTCATAAGCTGTCTCTAGGAGGAGATTTTTTTCAAGCAAAGGAAAAGAAACAATTGTGTGTAACCTATTGTGCAGCAGAATGCACATATCAGTTCATATATTTTCTCATATGCTTTGTATGTATTTCATAACATCTTTTTGTCTGTAGACAAATTCTGCTCTCAGATATATTTTGTATGGCTCATACTGACATCAGTGAATCCACATGCATGTATCTCAAAGCAAACCATAGCCCCCTCCATATAAATAAGATTAGATACATTCTCTCACCCACAAGGGAGAAATCTGCGTAATCTATTACACACGTGGTGGCAATATCCATGTGATAAACTGCAGAGCCATGCAATAAACACTATTTATTTGCTTATGCCATGCAATCTGTATGATCCCTGGCTATGATGCCATTTATACTGGAATCTGGCTTTAGCAGAGCTGTGTAAATCCATTTCCTAAAAGCACAATAAAAGCAAAGATTTTTCATACATCTTAAATCCACAAAATCACTAGCTTGTTGAAGCTAGGAGAGAAGGCTAGAAGGAAAGGGAAGGGAAGAATTCTTAGGCATTATTTTGCCTTTGGAAAAAAATCTACTAGTACAAATTCTATTTCTAACTACAATATTTTATCTTGCATGCAAGAATTTCCTGACTGCCAAGGCCAGGTACAAATATAAAAACAGAAGCAAATGATACTTTTTTTGTCAGTGTGACTGGGACAGGGATGTAACCAATCAACTTTATTTTGGAATCAAAACTGGTGGCCTTCTTCCTATAAAGATATTAGGATGGAGAATTCAGGTTACTGTACTGATCAGAAGACAGCAAAAATTAAGGAGTAGGCCTCAGTTCAGGGTTTCAGTGTGAAGCAAGTTGATTAAAATGCAGAGGTTTGGGCTCAGTTTTGCTTTGAGTTATGAGGTTCAATCAAACTGAGAGCAAGGGCATCCAAGGAGAAATTTTTGAAGATGGTCATTATGTTTCTGAGGCTATGTCTAGACTGCAGAGTTTTTCTGGGATACAGAAGGTATCCCAGAAAAACTCTGCCGCATCCAGGGAACGCGTCCACTTTTTCAGAACAGTTTCCGAAAAAAATGGCGCATTCTTTTGGCCTCCCTGTATTCCTCATTTTATGAGAAATACGAGATGTTCTGAAAGAGGAGGTTTTTCCGACATTTGGCCCTGTGTAGATGGGCCAAATATCAGAAAAGCCTCTTCTGAAAAAACAAGTGGAAAAAGGTACAATTTATGTATCTTTTTTTAAAAATGGCAATGTAGACCTCGCCTGATTCTTTCATTACGTGACAAACACTAATTTTGACTGTAGCATTACACCTTGAGAAATGCAGGTTACAATATTACAAGAGCAAAGCAACCATATCCAAAGAGCAATATCCAAATTGACTGATAGGATCATTTTGTTTTAGACCTAAGAAGTATTCCAACAATTAAAACAATCATAGGGTTCTGGTAACAGCATGAAGCCACACCACGTTACACTGCTGGCACATACTGCTGTTTGTTCAACCATTAGCCAGCCCAATAGACTACTAATTGCCCATCTCTGATGATTTAGTGCTAATAGATTATGACTTCTTAACATAATTGTTTTTTAGCTTTTAAAAAAGTGTCAATAAATTTTGTGCAAAACATTCATCCATGCTCAAGCTAAGTTACTAGCAAAATGGGAAGTGAAAATAGTGCTGAAATGTAAAAATTATGAAGATCTTTTCCCCACCATATTGCACTATTTGCATTCTACACATGTACACACATGTTTTTCTCAGCAGTTTAATTCTGTTTTTGTTGTCAACTTCTCTAGATTCTGCCCCTTTTGTTAAGATCCCTATCCATTTTGCTAGGGTTACCCAAGCCTTCTCCCATCTTCATCAGCAATCTGTGGTGCCTCAGACACTGTCCCCTCAATTATTTTTGTAAAACCTAAGGCTCTAGTCCTGTGACCAACACATCCATTTAGAGCCCCATTGAGTTTAATGGCAATCTGCCCATGCAAATCCTGGGGCCTAAATTTGGCATGCAGATTTCAAATTAGTTTTCACTCTAGAAAGCGAAATAGAAGAAATGGAGAGCTTGGCACTTCAGGGAGCAGGCACAAAATAGCCATTGTTTCTCCTTCAACCTCCACATTGCTCCCCTCCCACACAATAGCCTCCCCAGACTTCTTCTCCAACAGCAGCCATTATCACCTAAAGCATCCAACCTTAGGCACTGAGATTTTTTTCCACTGTGCCCCTCTAGGAGATGGCCAATCAGAATGTAGCACTGGACAATTATGGCATCCGCAGCAGGAGTCTTTTTTAACTCGAAAGAATAATCCCAGGATTGGTGATGCCTCCCTGTGAGCTCAGAGACTGTCTGAAATTGGCAAAGATTCAGCTGGAGAGACTAGGCTGATGTATAAAGCACTGACACACCTACTGTGGGAGACGTAAATTGGAGACACTGGGATGTCATTTTGTGACGTAGGGGATACAGGTAATATCTAGTTGTTGGGATCTGAAATCCTTTGACTGGCATCAACAGTCGTGTGGCATGGAAAGCACGTAGGCTTAAGACTTTATGTTTCTCATTTCTGTGCAGTCACAATATTCATCCTATTATGACTCAGCATGCTGTGTCATCGGGGCCTAGTTGAGAACGCACAGCTGAGACATTTGACACTCCACAGGCTACTTTTTCAAGAGCAAAAAATACTGGTGTGCTTTTAAATGAAAACAACAAGCTACCAAAGCCCAATACAAGAGGACACCTACTAGAAGGTGTCGCTCTGAATCCATTGCACAGTAGTTAAATTGCCTTTTGAACCCCTTTGAACTCCTGCCGCCAAGTTATCCAGCAGATATTCATAGTTTTTTTGATCAGTTTCAGAGTGAAGTTTCCTTGGTAACTGCTCTATGTTTGATCAGGCCTTCAGCGTTTGCTCTACCATTGTTTCTAGCCCTTCCTTTGTGTGGAGGCACCTGATTTGGGATCCTGCCTGCCCATGACAGCCTCTCTCTTTGATATGGGAAGCATTCCTCCTGTGTTAACATTTAATCTGAGATTTGCTTCTCTACAGAGCCAGACTGGACACTTTGTACCCTGAGCCACATCAGAAAGAATACAAAGTTGGATGGGATTTTGCCTCACAAAGCATATTTCCCCCGGTGCACATGGAGCCTCACCCAAAGCTCACTGGAGTCAATCAAAAGGCACTGACATCAATGGGCCTTGTGGGAGTATGCACACCACTTCATGCCTTAGGCTGCTGCAACATAGACTCTCTGTCAGACTAATTCTTCTGCCAGTGGAAGTTAGGAACTTAAATAACTTGGTGTCTCTGAGTCTAAGAAAATAATATGTCAGTAGACGGAATTCATCAGCTCTTAACATCTTAGCCTTTGGGGGGCACGGGTGGAGGAGGGAGACTTAAGAGAAGGGGAAGCTCCATCAACTCCCTCTTGTTTGTGGTTGCCACACAAGAACAAGCCCACCATATTTCCTGTTACCCGCTATGATGAACTTTTATCTTCTAGCAGATATTTGTTCATCTTAGGTGAGTTGAAGAAAAGAATGAAGCCAAGGAAAACAGAGAGTTCACCTACGTGATTAGGAACCCAGCAAGATATCAAAGGTATTTGAGAGTGCAGCCTGGCTACAAAAAGTTACCCCTTGCACAATATATTGCTCTTCTCTTTTCTTGCAGCATTCATCTATTCTGTCACCATAGCAACCAGCTGAATTCAGGTGCCTGTTTCCCAAATAACCCTTTTCACAGTATTGTACCAGATATGGCAATTTGCACCAGTATAACTGGGATGTGCTGTAATTTGACAATAATCACTGACTTGCCTCATTAATTGCATGGGAATAATTAACTCTTCGTTGGCAACTTCTCACCTGAACCTCTCCACATGCTTAACAAAGACAGGCAAGTATCCGTTCAACTGGGGAAGAGAAAAATAAAAGGCATGTGCCCAAGGTCACACAACAGGCCAGTGGTACCACTGGGAGCAGCACCTGTATCCTGGGACTTGCAGCCCAGAGCTCTAGCTCCACGAGACCACACTGCTTAGGCGGGTGCTTGGAGCACTTTTGCCAATAGGGACTTGCTGAACACCTAACAGCTGGACTTTGCAATCCCCTCCCTCCATTTCTCTAAACTGAACTAAGCCTTTAAGCTTTGACCTCTGTCTTTTGTATGCCAAATAGTCAAGGGTCCTCCCCTGTGGTTCCACTGCCAATTTCCTGCTGACAACTCCTCCCTTAACCCTCACATTAGTAGAATATTCCCAGAAAACACAGGTAAAGGATCCATATCGTAGGCCTTGTCTGCACTTGAAACACTGCAGTGGCACAGCTGCCATGCTTCCATGGAGATGCTACTTCCACCCATGGGAAGGCTCCTTCTGACAGAGTAGGGCCAAGCCTACACTACAAAATGATGTTGACCTAACTTACCTCAGCATATAGTAGTGATGGACAACCTAGGCTAGTGAGTAAACCACCTGAGTGGCCGCCTTCACCTCAGTGGGCTGCAAGATTGTCATAACCAAGGTGGTCTCCGGGCATAGGATAGTTTTGCTAACTCCACTTGCATACCTAGAATTTGCAAGGTGTGATGACTGAACAGTAGCAGCACTTTGGCTGCAGAGGGAGCACGTGGCTGTCACAGTCAATGCTGTGTGCAATCAGTACGCACCTAACTTCACGTGCCCTTGCTTTAAGTTAAATGAAGATTTCTTCCATCAACCTAGAGCTGGTCTACACCCGAGGCTAGGTTGTATAGCTGTGTCTTTCAGGGGAATGTGGATTTTTCTCACCTCAGATATGAAGCTATACTGAAGTAAATTCCTAGTGTAGCCCTGATCTTAATGTCAGAAAACATTTTTCTACCAAGCAAGGCAGATTTAGCCAGATTTTACTTCCTATTGAAGCACCTAAAAGACTTCGGAGCTTAAATCCTAATTTCAAAAGTAACTTAAGACATTTCCAGTCCTGAGTCCCATTGAAAGTAAAATGGTAACCTACAGCCTAAGTACTACAGCTGGTCAGAAATTTCATTTTCCTGTCAGAACTATTCTTGAAAATGTGTTAGTCTTGCCGAATCTTCTGAGAGAAATCAGGCAGATTTCTTCCAGGTTTCCTGCCTGCGTGCTCGCAAAGGGGAATGCCAGAGAGCTGTGATGCCAGGAGACGCATTTTGGGATTAGGTTATCAGTGCAGATTTTACATCATATCACCTACTCAAGGTTCACTCTCTGGTTCCAACAGGGTTTAATCATGAGCAGCTGACATGTTATCAATGATTGTCCTCTTCATGCTTGATGACACTTCTCTGATGATCTCAAAGTGCTAGGTTGTGTTCTAATATGACATAATTTCCTGATGAGGAGAAGCGTAAGACTGTTGAACCTCTGTGTCCTGGCCATTTCCCCAAAGTTTATATTTTTGCCAACCCCAAGCATTCAGAAATGAAGACTCAGGCTAAAATCAGAAGATTGGCTTTAAAATCATGCAATTTAAAACAATAACAAATTTCAGATTCTTTTAATGATCTTTTCTGTTTTTTTGAGCCTTTAAGATCCATATTTTCAAGCTCTCTTCTGCAACCAGGAGGACAAGAAACCAATCAAGCAAACAAACAAGAATCTCATGTAATCACATGGCTCCTGGAGCTTGGGCTTTAAGAAATATACAAAATATCACAAAGCTTGTAATCAAATCAGGTGTGGGCAGATTGACTATAACTGTCATCTCCAGTAATGAGGCATACAGCACAATATAAAGACAACAATTAAGTCATCATTTCTCAAACTAGGGCCAGTGGACTTCAGGGGGTCCATGGGCCCCATTGAGCAATTCCTCCCTTCTCCCCCTCCCTCGCAGTATCGCCTGGGGCCCATGGCTGGGGACAAAGGCAACCTTACCTTTCCTAGTTCCACATAGCTCCCAGAATCAGCCACCAGGTGCCTGCACTGCCCCTGCTCAAGTGCTGGTTCCTCAAATCCCATTGGTCGGAAACCAGGACCAATGGGAGCTGTGGGGGCAGAGCCTGTAGGGATGAGGGCAATGTGTGGTGTGACTCACTGGCTACTCATTCATATAGGGGATGCAGGGACCTGGTGGCCACTTCTTAGAAACCAAAGCATGTGCGGCTGGCACCCCAAAATCCTTTCTGCACACCAAACTCTGCATCCTGGGCCCTACCCAAGAACCCACACCCCTCATTGTCCCCCCCAGCATCCCAACTCTTTAGCCCAGCCCAGGGTCTTCTTTCACACCCAAACTTCCTCCTGGAGTCTGCACCCTGCACCCCCTACACCTCTCCAACCCTCTGGCACCACCCTGGATCCCCCATCCCAAACATCTTATCCTTGGTCCTACCCCAGAGCCTGCATTCCCAGCTGGAGCCCACCTCCTCACATATTCCAACCCCCTGCCCCAGTCCAGAATCCCCTTCCACATCCAAACTCCCTTCTGTAGCCTGTATCCCGCACCCCCCCCCCACACACACACACCTCTCTTCCCCAGCATGGAGTCCCCACTTGCACCCCAAAATCCTCATTCCTGACCCCACCCCAGAGCCTTCACTCCCAGCTACAACCCTCAAGCCCTTTTCGCGCCCCAGCCTGGCCCAGCTGGGTGAAAGTGAGTGAGGGTGGGGGAGAGTGATTGACGGAGGGAGAGTGATGGAGTGGTAGATGGGACCTCCACAAAGGGGCAGGTAAAGGCAGGGCCTCAGTGAAGTGGGTGACGTAGGGGGGTCCCCAAAAAATGTAAATCAAAATAGGGGTCCTGGGCAGTGTTCCCTCTAAGTTGAGTGCTTGGGCAGCCGCTCAGGAGAAATTCAAATGCCACCCAGCGGATTAGCAAAGCACCCACAGCTGGCAGAATGTGTTTCTACTGGTGGTGCACATCTGCGCATGCCTTGGGGACATCATAAAATCTACTCCACACTCAAATGGAAAAAATTAGAGGGAACACTGGTTCTTGGTTTGCTAATTTTTGAGAATCCTTGAACTCAACTAAAATTGGAGCCAACACCTCAGAAAAATCAGATGCTTCAATAAAAAAAGGAAAGTACTCAGAAGGAAGGATGCGAACAACGTAGGCCAGAGTAACCAAAGATGTATTGATCCAACTAGAATGACCTCATAGCAACCCTTGAAGACAGCCACAGCAGGAACTCGGGGGATTATATTTAGGATCATGTTGGTTCAGAAGAATCCTCTCTTTCCCATGCGCAGCCCTGAAGAATCTTAGGAGGGAACTCAGCAAGGCCAACTTCCAATTTTGTCAGCCTCATCTACTGCAGAAAGAATCTTGGGGAAAGAGAAGATGTTCAAGAAACTTCAAATCAGTCAACCTAAAAGAGTTCTCTCCTTGTTTCAAGTACATGAATTATTCTTCACTTCCCATCCTAAACACTGGTGTAGGGCTGCTATTGGCTGTTAAACGACAGCGTTTTAGTCCAGAGGTTGCTGAATTTCAGTGATGGGTGAAGTCATTTCTACATTAAATATATACAGAGGCTGAAAAGCAGACTGGGGATCCTTCAGGACAAAAGCAGCTGTGTAGAAGTATGTCATTATCTTAATAATATTCAGTGCAATGGTTTTCACTTTCTTAATTGCAATGTGATTTTGGAATAGCCTCACAGGCCTAAAGAACACCCCATCCCTGATGCTGGAACTTTTTATAAGTGTAACCCTTCTGCCAGGACCTCCGCTTACATAAGCATACTATTCATTTCCAGGGGTTTTATTCTTTTCCATTGCTGAGCTTTTCTTTCAGGTTTGCCTCCATTTTATCCTCTGAGCTTAGAAATAGTCAAAACTCATTACAGAGAATACATTCTAGAGACTGTACCATGGACACTGGAAATGAAAAGGACCCATTAGATCACCAGGCCAGCTTCCTGCCAATTAAAGACTGTTCGCTAGAGTACATTTGCTAATACTTTGTCCAGTCTAGATTTAAAAAGGCCCAAGCAGCTAGGCTTCCACTGCTTCCCTTGGGAGACTTTCATACATCGCACTGCCTGCAAATTCTTCCTGCTAGTCCGCCTTTTACTGTCATGCCATTAGCTCTAGTTATACAGTGCCCTTCTCTATCACACATTTCTTTCCGCATGGTGTTTACACCCTTTGAATATTTGCACACTTTCATATCCCCCCGCTCATTGGTCATTGCTTAGTAAAGCTGTACTCAGCTGTAGGCCTAGCGCCACAGCAGGGGCTCCTGCGGGATTTATATTTGGCAGGTGTGTAAAGCTGAGCCTGTTGAAATAGAGGGTACATAGCTAAATGTGAGCAGGGGTGGGTCCGCACCTAGAGGCTAGAGTCTGTGGAGGCAGTCCTGACTAGCAGTAGGGGTCTGGGGAATCCAGGCCCTATCAATCCACTAGGCTGGAAACAAGAAGACTTCTTGGGCACCATAAGGAAGGCATTTGCTTGTGCATCCAGATAACACCCTCCATGGGTCTCTTCCTACTGCTCTGTCCCTCCTTGGGGCACATCGTGCCTTGCGGTTGGGTTGTCCCTTGTAATCCAGTCCATGGACCTCTGCAGTCTGGGGAGTCCCAGTTTCACGCTGCAGTCTTCCTGGGGATGCTCTCCCGGCACAACCCTTCTGTACCAGCAAATTCAAGTCTCTCTCTCTCCACCTGCCACCCTGCTGCACTGAAAAAGCTTCCTGTTAAGCCCCCTCTCCAACTGGGGCATGCCCAACAGGTGTGCAGGGCTGGGGCTTCTTCACCCTTCACTCTCCGGTGTGGGCTTTATCCATCCCACCACACTATGCAACTTTATTTGCAGTTTGGTAAATGGTGGCACCCGCCATTCAAAGAGGATGTTTCTTTCAGTCATCCCTGTGAACTTCAGTTCTTCGGGCACAACACAGAAGCTCCTTGATTAATTATTCTCTCATACCCAACTTATGGAGCCACACTGTACAGAATGGTCCATGTGAACAGAACCTCAGTAACTCTCTGGACAATCACGTACCAAGCTGCACTGCTGGAGTGGCAAGAGTTATTGTTAAGCATTTTATTTCACTGCTTATAGTAGTTCCAAGGCTCCAAACAGCTCCTGGTTTGGAACAGTATATCTTCTGAAAGGCTGAGCATATTAAAGCCCCAGGCAGCAGTTGCTTGGCTCCTGATGTAGGTTTTGTTCATGCACCACAGGCGGAGTCCTTGCAGAAAGCACATCCATGGAGGAATAAAGATCTGTAAATATGCTGCCAACTGGCCCTTTTGTCCTCACTCCGCATGTGCCTCCAGAGAGGGGAAAAAAAATATGTAAAGCCCTTGCGTAATCCCCCCTCCCTCATCTGCCTGCTTCCCAACCCCAAACTCACAGACTTTTCTGTACTTCTGGTTTGATCTGAGGAGTTCCAGAGGGGAAACACGCAGCATGATTTATTTAGTGTCACTGCAATGCAGAGAAGTGGAATAGTGACAAAGAGCCCAATGCTGCAAGGTGGTGAACATATTGTATGAGGTGCAAAGCACTCTGCTCCCATTGGTCAGCACACACCCAGCAGCTTGCAAGAGCCATCCGAAAAAAAGAGAGCCAATTCTAGCTGTTAGATCAAGGAACCGGGAATTAGGATTTAAGACCCTAACAATCAGGTTGGCAAATCACTTTGCTTCTCTGTTCCTCAATTTACCCCTCTGTTAAAAGATTATAATAGTTATAATCTGACTGGTCTTGTCAGGCTTAATTATCATTGAGATGCTTTGAGATCCTTAAATGAGAGGTACCATCAAAGTGCAAAGTATTATCAGAGAGATCTTATATTTGCAGTTAGGGCAATGATTCCACATAGTTTCTTTTTTAAATGTTACCAGTTAAAGAAGAAAAGAAGTCAGAGAGATTATTACTAGGAAGATAGAAATAGTGTAAGAAAGAAACACTCTTCAGTGAAATAAAGTTACCTTATATTGTAGTCTCTGTTTTTTGAGTGGGAGGGGCCCGTTTGGTAGGTTAGTGTGGGATGTGATAGCCTCACAAGTTTGCCCTTTTTTTTAAAGATCACATTTATTTTCTAAAGAAAAGTGTGTGTGGGAGGGGGGTGCTAAACCTAAATTAGGGAGCTTAAGTGCTACGTGTTTCTTTGAAAAATGTGGGTTCTTTAATATGTCACCTTTACTCTCAAGAGGAGAGGAAAAGACCTTGATTGTTATCAGCAGGTATTCCAAAGTATTCTAAAAACAGATGCCAGAGAGGCTGGAACTTTCAGGTTGAAAGAAAAAAGCTCTTGAGTGGGAAAGGGAAGTTCTTTGGCTAGAATTCGATAGCTCTTTGAAAGGGGAAGAATGTTCACAGGGCCACTCACAGGCAGCAGGAAGCAACCTTTCTCTAAGAAAAAAAGATGATTCTCCTTGGCTCAGAGTAAAGCTGCTAGAGAGACTAGCCTCTAATCATATCTAGCACAGGAAACAATGGCTTTGCCTTTGCATCCATGTCACATAAATAAAGGTCTCATCCCTGTTCTGATTTATAGGCATCCTGGAATTTGACAGATATGTAAGCATGCAATAATAATTTCGGGGCACAATCCTGCAAGGCGCTGAATACCTCCTGGGAGATGCAGAACATTTCACCCACTAGGAAATTATTTATCATACCCATTATGACCAGGTCATATAAAAAATCATTGTCTTCCTAACTGAACTCTACTTTTTCAGCATTCAGTCCGTGGATATGAATGAAAAAGGACACAGGACACACGCCCTGCAGATTGCAAACACACAGTGATGTGTATAGAGCTGCTGATGTTCAATGAAGATTTTTCCAGAAAAATAGCTTTGTGTTGGCTTGTTTTAGGGGTGCAACAGTAACCAGGGCCATCCCTAGGGATGTATGGGGCAACCCTCTCCCAGGGGCCCAGATGTGGGGCCCAGGGCAGATCCTGCCCCCACTCTACCCCTTTCCACTCTGTTCTGGCTCCTTCCTCCTCCACTGAGCAATGCAAGCCAGGGGTTACTGCAGGGCTTGGGGCGGGGCAACAGCAGGGGTCACCTGTTATGCTCCACCTCAGTCTGCTGTTCTCGGCTTGACCGTGCTGGTGGGAAGAGGGGCCCCTTAAAGCATGGGGCAAGGGGTGGCCACTCTGAACCATCCTATGGATGGGATGGCTCTGGTGGCGACAGGCACTGGACTGTACACTGATTCTCATCCAAGCTTGCTCATTATAGTTCTCCCTGGCGTGGCTTTCAGTCACTTTACACTCATTCATTTGACTACACTAATTGCAATCCCCTTCTCTTTTCTTTCTTTTTAGTGCGCAGAACTCTCACTCCCTATGGGAAGCTCTCAGCCAGAGCAATTCCTGTTGTGTACATCTGTCAAATTGCTGAACTCCCCCAACTAGCTACAGGGCCAGATCCTTAACTGAGATAAAGTGGCATCGACCACAGCAGCTCTTTAAATTCGTGGCAGTCCAGGATTGGGTCCAGAGAGGATAATTAAGGTTTGCCTCACCAGCAGACCTATTGATCGCAGAGAAACATACTTACATTGCCAAGGTGGTGTGTTCTGTTCATGCCGCGGGATCTGATGACACGTATCTCTAAATTATTCTCACTTTCTCTGCGGACCCTTGGGAAAGAGTTTGACGCAGGAACAGGTAAGCACCTTTACTAATAAGTAATAATGATAAATAAAAATGGAAAATCCCAGCCACGCAAAACTTGCTCTTTGTCGTGTGCCTGCTCAAAGCCATGCAACGTAATTCACTCTGCATACACCAGGCAGCAATGGAACAGTGAGAAGCAGCAGCATCTAGCACAACCCAGCAATGGGAATCAGGAATCATGAGTTCTCATTCCATCACTGCTATTTACTCCCTGTAGGAGCTACGGCAAACCATAGGAGCTGACATATCTGCTCAGGCTAATGGTCCATTTAGGCAAATACCTTGACTGTAAGGGTGTGTCTAGACCAAAGGCTTTTTTCAAAAAAACTTTACCTGCGTCTAGACTGCAGCCGTGTTCTGTCGGCAGTAATTCGAAAGAACGTGGCAGTTTTGTCGACAGCGGTAATCCTAGTTTTTCGAGGAATAACGCTATATTTGACAGAGATATGTCGAAAAAAGATATGTGTAGAAGCGGGGAATTTTTTTTATAAAAAATAAAGGCCTCCAGGAAGAAGCCCTGGTGGACAGTCCATCCTTACATGCTGAGCACCTCTATTGTTTCTGTCCGCAGTCACTTAAAGGCACGGGGACCCAGACAGGCATTGCTGTCGGAAGCCAGCCAGAGCACCCGTGCTAGCCATGTCCCAGCCTGACGGCCCCCCTGGCCCTTCTTGGGACAGTGAAGAGGACCCACCCAGGGGCTCCAAAAGGCAGGCACCAGCCTGGTCAGGGCCTGAAATAAAAAACCTCCTGGAGCTCTGGTCTCAGGAGGAATCCCCCTGCAGTCACACTGCAGAAACGCAGGCATATATGAGTACATGACCCAGGGACTGGCCAAGAAAGGGCATCACCTCCGCACCATGGACCAAGTGAAGGCCAAGGTAAAAGAACTGTGGCAGGGGTATGCAAAGGCCCGAGACCAGAGTTCCCGCTCCGAGGCAGCCCCACATAGCTGCCCATATTATGCAGAGCTGGAGCAGATTCTGGGCAGTGGGGAAGCCCAAACTCCACTACATCTTGTGGAGTTGGGGTTACCCCACCATATTGTGGACCAACCCCTGAGGGAGGAAAAGCAGGAAGGAGGGACAGGAGAGCTGCACCAGGGGGAGGAGGAGGAGGAGGAGGAGGAACAGACAGTAGCAACTCTATCCCAGGAGCCAGTCCTCCAGACCCCAGAGGCCTCCCAGGTGTACTCGGACATTGGGGGAGGGGGAGAACATCAGGTGAGTGCTTTGAGGGGTCACCACACACGGGCAGGAGGGGCCATCTAGTCCCACTGCTACTGTGGGGCCCCTGTGATGCTCAGGCTGCTGCCCAACTCACACACAGTGTCACGTGTACAAGCTCTGAGTCTCCTGTCGATCGGAGGGCCCCTTATAGCAATGGCATGCCCTCAGGGACAGCGTGTGCACAGAAACATGATCGTCTCCTCTGCTTTTCCTCCACAGCCAGACCCCCCACGCAAGAGGGAAGCACCACACCTGCCCCACCACCATCCCGGACACGTGGCACCCGCAGGCACTGGCGTGTCTACACGGACCTGCTGAAAGAGCATCTAGTGGCCCTGTAGGACCTCAACAGGACTCTTCAGCAGGGCACGGAGGCAAAGGCTGAGTGACGCAACAGGCTGCTGGCTGAGCTAGTCCAGCACTGCATTTCAATCTGTGTCACTACGCGGGAGGTCATAGCCTTCCCTGCCCGTCACAGGCACCGCTCCTCCTGCACACCAGGACCCTGTCCCCTCCAACGCCCTCTTTCCCCCCAGCCCCTCCTGCTCCTGAGCCCTCACAAACATAGCAGCGACATCCCCCCCCCCCCCCCCCCCGCTCCCGCCCAGCCCAGGACTGGCTCTCATTCCACCCAAACTCAAAGCCATGGCTGTGCTAGGACGCAAGGTGGCAGGACCCTGTGATCAGGGAAGCAGCAGCCTACTTGAGCCCCCCTCCCCACTCCCGGTTTTCAGCCCCCTACCATCCCAGTGAAAGAACATTTCAGAGATGTAACAAAATCTTTATTTTTGAGTGAAAGCTGTAGCTTGTATAGAAACAGTAGAACAGTAAAAAAGAGAAAGTTTTGTTTTAAACAGCACATTTTCCTTACTTCTATTGTTTCTAATAAACATCCGGTTTTCTTTGTAAACAGATATTGTTTTTTTATGTATTCTTTATGGGAAGAGGGTGAGGGTTGTGGAGGGAAAGGTAGGGGTGGGCCAGGCCAACCCCCCCACGGGAGAGGCCCTGGGGAGAGTCAGTGGGCTCCTTCAGAGAATCTCTCTCTCAGGGCCTCTCAGATGTGAACACCAGACTGGTGAGCCTGGCGTATGGCAGCTGTCCGGGGCTGCTCGAATTGCCTCCCCTCGCCATCAGCACCTGTCCCCCACCCTGGCAGGAAGGCCTCCCCTTTCCTCTACACAAGGTTATGAAGCACGCAACATGCGGCCACCACCTCCAGGATGTTGCATTCACCCTTGTCCAGCTGTGTGAAGAGGCAACGAAACCTCCCTTTCAAGCGGCCGAACATGCATTCCACCTGCATGTGAGCCTGGCTAAGATGCACTTTAAATAGCTCCCTGCTCGCATCAAGGTGGCCGGTGTAAGGCTTCATGAGCCACGGCATTGGGGGTAGGCTGCATCAGCCACTATGCACACCAGCATCTGCCCGTCCCCAAGCGCGAGGTCCTGCTGTGGGAAAAATGTTCCTGTCTGCAGCCTGAGGTACAGGTACGAGTTGCAGAAGATGCAGGCATCATGTCCATAAAGTGTCCTCATTGGTTGACCAGAGTCTGCAGCTCCATTGAATAGTAGCCCTTCCTATTTATAAACTGGGCTGCTCGATGGGGCGGTGCGTGGATTGGGATGTGTCCCATTGAGGGCTCCTCCACAGTTCGGGAAAGCCAAGCCTAGCCAAGTCGGCAACGGTGGTGTCCAGGTCTCCCAGACTGACGAGCTTCTTCAGCAGCTCCACACTGATGGTCCTCGCCACCTGCAGAAAGAGACAGATGGACACACAGAAACCAGGGAGTTAGACAGGTTACCTAAGACCTTGGGAGGAGAACCCACCCCTCACTTTGTCAGGACTCCACCCTCCCCCGCATCAGCGCAGGGTTGGCCGAGGAGCTGCCTCCCACTGCCATTCCATCTCCCACTCTCCCTTGCTTGGTAGTCCCCCTTTTTCAGTTTCCCCCCCCCCCCCACACACACACACTCAGCAGGGCCTTTCCCCTGAAAGTGACTTATCTCCATCAAAACGGCCCCGACGGTAGACCTCCCCATGCCAAACTGGTGTCCCACGGAGCAGTAGCTGTCAGGAGTGGCCAGCTTCCAAAGGGAAATTGCGACCTGCTTCTGCAGGGGGATGACGGGCCGCAGGTGGGTGTCCTGGTGTTGCAGAGCAGGGGCGAGCCAGGCACACAGCTCCTGGAACGTGGCCTTCCGCATCTGGAAGTTGTGGAGCCAGTGCTCGTCATCCCAGAGCTCCATGACAAGCTGGTATCACCAATCTGAACTCACCTCATGTCTCCAAATCCACCTGTCCCCAAAAAAGTTTGGAGGCAAGGGCATAGCTCCTGCATCCCAGATAAAGGTTTCGTAGCTCTGGTCTGGGTCTGTATGGGGCAGGAGCTTCATGACAGAGTCATGAAGATGCTGCAGAAGCTGCAGCATGGCAGCGTGGGGCCATTGCCTGCCCAGGGGCAGCTCCGGCTCCATGGCCAAAAAGCCAATGAAATGCAGGAAAACCAACCAGAAAAGAAACTGCTGTGGTGTCCAAGAAAGCAGGGCAACCAGAGAAAACACTGCAGCAGCTTTGCTGTCCTTCTAGGAGGTAGGCTAGCCAGAAGCAGTAGCAGAGCAACGGCTGTCCAGGGGAATCCTTTTAAGCATGTGTCTCTGCAAAGGGCATGCAGCAGCACCAGGAAGTAAATGCTGCCCCCGAACCCTGCCAGAAGCGGTTCCGGGTGCCCTTTTTTTTTTTTTTTGAAAGAGTGTCCAGCAGTCTGGATGCTCTTTTTCAAAAAAGCGGATCACTTTTTCGATCCACGTAATGCAATCTAGATGCTCTTTTTCGAAAGAGGCTTTTTCAAAAAATACTTTCGAAAAAGCCTCTTTCGAAAAAGGCGTGTAGTCTAAACGTAGCCTTATAGTGGCTAATACCAGCTGCTTCAGAGGAGGGAACAAAAAAGCCGGAGGTAGGCAGTTATAGCTACTTCCCAACTACCCTCTGTTAGGGTTTGGTGTATACCTTAAGGCGAGAGGTTATGGCTTCCAGAACTCCTTATTATTGTAACTGAAATCACGTAATCCTCTTTGAGCCTCAGTATGGTAATCTGTAAAATGGTGATAAAGTTACTGACTTGCCGTTGTAAAATTCTTTATGATTTTGGATGAAAGTACAATGTAGGTGCCAAATTATTACAATCAGCTCATCAACATCTACAAACAGCACATAATCATACAGCAAGTTATTGCTGGAGGTGGATTACATTGTGGCAGACATGGAAATCAAGATGAGTCACTGAAAAGAAAAAAGAACAATCCACTGTCCAGCTAACCAGTTCCTGCTCTAGATTACTGCAATACTGCCCAGCAAATTAACAGTCATCAAAAAGGGCAGAAAGAGAATTCCCTGAACTGCAAGTTAATCACCTCCAGCCACTGGGTGAACACAAAGAGAAAGATCCCTGGAAAGTACTCTGGCGAGAATACAGATTTGCTTTCCACAGCAAAGCAACCCATTTTATACATAGCACTTTTGCTTAACAAATACACACAGCCTGTGAAATATACACAATGCCCTGACCTTGAGTGTTAAAAAATACAGCTGTTAGAGTGTTTTAAAAGAAGCATAACTAACTAGCTAACTCACTCAGGGTATGTCTACACTACCCCGCTAGTTCGAACTAGGGTGGTAATGTAGGCATACCGCACTTGCAAATGAAGCCCGGGATTTGAATTTCCCGGGCTTCATTTGCATAAGCCGGCCGGCGCCATTTTTAAATGCCGGCTTGTTCGAACCCCGTGCCGCGCGGCTACACGCGGCACGGGCTAGATAGTTCGAACTAGCAAGCCATTCCGCACTATCTGTACGCCTCGTTCTAACTAGCTAGTCCGTGCCGCGTGTAGCCGCGCGGCATGGAGTCCGAACTAGCCGGCATTTAAAAATGGCGCCGGCCGGCTTCATGCAAATGAAGCCCGGGAAATTCAAATCCCGGGCTTCCTTTGCAAGTGCGGATGACTACATTACCCCCGCTAGTTCGAACTAGCGGGGTAGTGTAGACATACCCTCAGATCAGCTGATCATCGGCACAGCGCGGTGGCCATGTTTATTTTAATGAAGTGCGGAATATTGACTATGCTGAATAAACTAATTTACATGGCTCATGTAGTCTAGACACACCCATAGGTGCTACAAGACCACTTGTTTAAAAACAAATTCCCATGCATGTAGTTACTCAAGTGTGCAAATGAAATGATTAGAGGACAGCTGCCCATTTGTTTGGGGGAAGGACAATAAGTGTCTCAATATTAACTAGTTAACTAATTAACTAGATCGCACTGCACTGTTTATTTTGTTTCCTCATGCTCCCACCCATTTCATACCATTTGTCTCTTTTGTCCATCTGCATTGTCCTTTATATTTTAAAGTTTTACTGATATAACTATTTCAATTACCGGTAGGTTTGTGATTTTTTTAACTATACAGAAAACCTACTGAAGACACAGATATTCTGGTATGAAAGTTCCTAAGGGTACGTCTACATTGCATGGCCAAAGGTACCCCAAAATAGCTACCCAGCGTCTACACAAGCCACCCATTATTTCAAAATATTTTTCGAAATAATGGGTGTGTTCTTTCGCCATCTCAGTAAACCTCATTGCATGAGGGATAAGGGATGGCTTGAAATAGTGCGTTATTTCAAAGTTTGGTGCTGTGTAGACAATATGCAATTTGTGCAGCGCACATTCCATATCTTATTTCGAGTCTAGGGTGCTGTGTAGACGTATCTTAGGGTACGTCTACACTATGCAGCTTTTAGTGAAAAGACTTTGTTGATACAGCCCTGTTGCTAAAAGACAGACAGCATAAACGCTGTTGACATTTTTGCCAACAAAAATCTTCCACCTCCCCTAAGAGCAGTGTTTGCTTCCGTCTCCTGCCAATAAAGCAGGGGTGGGCAACCCCTTGGCTTGCCTGGATCTGGCCCCTGAGGCTCAGGGCTCTCTCCACCCCAGCATTGAGGAGCCTGTGCTGGTACTCTAGCCCACTCTCTCCATTCCCCTCTGCTGCCCCACAGGTCTGGAGCACACAAAATCTACTATCCCAGGTTCTCCTAGACCAGGGGTCTGCAACTGGCTCTCAAGCCAAATCTGGCTCAGTATGGAACCAAATATGGCTCTTTTGTCATTCCCAAAATGCATGCAACTTCTTAAATTAAAATGAAAAATGAATTCAAAATTAAAACAACACGTAATTACTCATGCAGCTTGAATGCGCGCACGAACCTGAATTTGACCAGTTATGATGCAAACTTCAAAGAAATGTGTGAAAAGATGCAGCAGCGGAAGTCGCATTCCATAAAGTCTGTGAGTACAATGTTTCATTCATGATATTATTAACCATCATGTCAATTATCACTAATATTAAGTTGTATATTTTCAGTTGTGCAAATGGGCATTCTGATCCGGCTCTTTGTTGACCTCTTGCTCTGAATCGTGATGTAGTTTGCCTCTTTGGTTTGAAAAGGTTGCGCCGTCCCCTGCCCTGGGCTCTGGTGTGGGAGGGGAATGCGGGGAATGTGTCTTTCTCCTTCTCAGTCAAGGCAATGTGTGTGGCCCCCAGCTGATTTTTCTGTGGGTCAGCAGCCCCCAATCCAAAAATGGTTCCCCACCCCTGTTTGCACTAGTACTTGCCCAGGCAAACCTTTTGTTGTGTGTGTATTTGGGGGGGGGGGGGGGTTGAGGATTCAGCATCTGTGAACAACAAAAGTTTTGTTGCTCAATTGCTAATGTAAACAAAGCCTTATATTGGTATAGTTATTCACCTTCCCTTATTCAGGCCCACCAAGGGAAGGGGGGCTGCCTAGTCCTAGTCCTGCCTTTTCTGCCCAATGCCCTGCTCCTTTTGAAGGTGTAGAGCTGGGCCTCTCTGCCGTGCACAGTGGCTCAGTCAGGCTGTCGGCCTCACTGCCCTTACTGCATCCATCCTTGGTGGGTTGTGCCACCTTAACAATGCCAATCTAGTTCAAACAATACTCCTTCTGAGTATAGGCGAGCCACTAGATTGCGAGAGCTCTCTGGGGCTCGATTTGTGTATATTGCTCATTTTCACTATTGTGCCTAGCATAAGAGGGCCCTACTATAAACGAACACTGTTTCCGGATAAAAATACATTAAAAAATAGCCACTTTTCAAAAGTGTTGCCACTGTTTCATTCTGCAGAACTTGTGAAAGAAAATGTCTTAATATGGTCTAGAGAGGAAAATACTGAGGAAATGATGAGTTAAACAAACAAACTGAAGCCATTCATTCCTAGACTAAAGCATATGACATACAGTTTCTGATCTAGTCTACTTCCCAGTAAAAAAGAAAATCAATTCTAGTAACAATCGATACAACTGCACAGAGAAACAAGCAGAGAGCTCTGCTGAAAATAAGGACAGCCACCAATCTGCTAAGAGGACTGAGGAAATCTGCTCTTACCAAATGGGAGGCAGATGACCAAACCATACTAGTGTACTGCTGATTGCAGGTTGTCTGTACAAGGCTGCTTTCTGACTGGGACTACTGTTTTATTGGTAGTGTTAGTTGATGGGAGAAGTCATTGAAGTCTCAAGTGGTACAATGGCACAGCAATTTGCTGTTCAGATAATTCACAATAGTTTTCCTTTGTAACATGCTTACAGAGATCAAAACCAAAACAAAGACAAAAGAGACCAGCCAAGCTACTGTAAATCAACATGTTGAGAAGCCACAAATCTTGTGCATTAATACAAAATCTCCACAGTCTCTATTAAGGATGTAAATAGCATAGTTGATTAACCAATTAACCGATAAGCAAAAGCTTATAGGTTAATGGTATAGACTACATGCATTTCACCCCACACACCTTGCCAGTACATTTTTTAGCAGTCTGGCCATCAGCTCAGCTCACTCCCAGCTTATGTCGGGTTCTGGACCTACTCCTGCTGCGGTGCTGCATTTAAAGTGTATTAGGAGCCAGGTGGGTAGGCAGCCCAGCTCAGTTTGGGCTTGTGCCAGGTCCAGGAGGTTAAACCCCTTCCCCCCCACTCCAGACAGGGGCTTCCCGGGGAGTATAGAATAGTCAACTAACCGATAAGAATTCACGAGGTTAATCAACTATTCAATTAACCGATATTTAACATCCCTCGTGTCCATAGTCAGACATCCATAGTAATCATTCTGTAAATACAATGGGGACTGCACTATATATTGTCTCTAAAACATTAAAATGGTACATTTTGTTAAACCAAACATAAAAATCCCCAACCATGCCTACACCCCTAAGCTTTTGATGCAACATGTTATAAGGCAACTTTTTAAACAACCATTACTGATGCCGCAGGGCCAGCAGATCTCATACGGCACCTGAATCCGCAGTTGGTGGGGCAGAGAAGCCGAGGGGAAGGGGGGCGATGACACTCACAGGGCAGTGGAGCCTGTAGCCAGTGGAGACCACCAGGAGTTCTGGTGGGGTGACAGGGCTGTCATGAGCTCCGGCAAGGCCGCTTCAAGCTCCGGCGGGTCACAAGCTCCAGTGGGGACGCAGCGAGTCTGCTGTGAGCTCCAGCAGGGAAGTGGGACTGCTGTGTGCACTGGCGAGGTGACAGGCAGGCTGGGGGAGAGGAGCCCAGCAGAGAGGCTGGCCTCCCTTCCCAGAGCTCTCCTGGCGGCAAACTCCCTTGTCCGGGACTGGTCAGATCCCAAGAGTGCCAGACCAGGGAGGTCCAACCTACATAAATCTAACATCAGACAAAAGTAAAGTACCAAACTGGTGATCACAATGAAACCAGTGGCCTGCTATATGCCAATTATCCTGATGAGTCAGTGCTAAGACCATGCAAAGTAGTACTCTCAATCTGATGGTGCTCCTCTTGAATTTTGTTGCTTGGAATTATTTAACTGGATAGTTAGGACATCCAGCCCACCAATGGGGAAAGAGCAAAGAAGTCAATTGCAAAGGCCCTTTAAATCACCACCCGAGTGCTGTGTGGTAATTCCAGATGGCTCTAAGGGCTGGGGGAAGGGGAGGAGGGTTTGCGCTGTGGTCCAGGAGGCGCTGAGGGAGGGACAGGAGCAGAAAGTAGCATGGTGCACTTGCTACCCCAACCCACCCCTGAAGCACCACCCTTTCCAAGAGTATGGAGCCACCCCAATCCACCTTAGCCAGAGGCCTGGTGTGGCTGCTGGCTCCCCTGAGAACATCACACTCCCTACTTTCTTTGCGGTCCACCACATCAGTGATGATTTCTGTTGATGTTGCTCACAGTAACTTGGACTTACATGCTTGCTAAGAAGAGCACAGCGAGAGGCATAGAGGCAGCCATTTCTTTGGTAGAGTCAGATAAGGAGAGGCGTTCCCTACGGAGTCCTCTTTGGTAGGGTTTTCTACAGTACATATATGCTGGAACAGGCCAGACTCTGAGGTTCTATTAGGATAACTTATCTCTGAACAACCAAGTAGATCTAACAGTAATAATTTATGACATAGGAGACCAAACACTATTCTACTGGCAACCAGAGTCATGCGGCCAAGAACGAGTTACTGGTCAATCTCTGTTGTTGATGATGATAGAAATGTAGCCGTGTTAGTCTGGTGTAGCTGAAACAAAATACAGGACTATGTAGCACTTTAAAGACTAACATGATGGTTTATTAGGTAATGAGCTTTTGTGGGCCAGACCCACTTCCTCAGATCAAATAGTGGAAGAAAAATGGCACAACCATATATACCAAAGGATATATACATTTTTTTAATTGTATCCTTTGGTATATATGGTTGTGACTATTTTCTTCCACTATTTGATCTGAGGAAGTGGGTCTGGCCCACGAAAGCTCATCATCTAATAAACCATCTTGTTAGTCTTTAAAGTGCTACATAGTCCTGTTTTTTGTTTCTGTTGTTATGATTCTAAAAACAGAGCAGTAGTACTGCTGCCTACAGTGAACATTTCCAAACGCATCTGCATAAAATCTGGGATGGGTAGAAGGGCAAGATTTCCGAAAGGTTGTCATCTCAAAATTGTACCCTATTGCTTCTGATCTGCTGTCTGCTTTTATGGGAATGGAAAGTGCTAGTCACTGACAACAGCAAATCCATGCCCTAAAAGATTTCCAGATCACATCTCTACCAGAGTATTCATGAAGAAGACCTATCTAATATAAATCTATCTAAGCCAGGGGTGGGGATCCTTATTTGGGTCAGGGGATGCTGAACCACTGAAAAAAATCAGTCTGGGGCTGTACACAAGTGAGAAGCAAAAAAGAAAAACAAATCCTCACTGACGTGGCCCCCAACTGAGAGGGAGAAAGACACTCTCCACATTCTCCTTGCACATCAGAGACTAGAGGGGCCCAGGCTAGTAGATTTTATGTGCTCCAGCCCTATGATGGGATGTGTGTGTGGGCGGGTGAGAGGGGAGCGGTGGAGCACCAGCACTGGCTCCCCAATGCTGAAGGGGAGAGCCTGAGCTTCAGGGGCCAGATCCAGGGAAGCCAGGGGCCACATCTGGTCCCTAGGCCTTAGGTTCACCTCCTCTGATCTAAGCATTTATACAATGCCGTCTGATAACTGTGGCAACTCATAGCTTTCCACAAGCCTCAAATCTTTCTCATGGCCTAAGCTAGTTCTCTCCTGAGGACATCTGAGTTCTTTTCTTTCAAGGCATGCCACCCCCTTTCTAGCTCCTTCTTTTACCTTCTTTTTGAGGTCAAACAACTGAGCTAAAAAGTCACTTTTGCATTTTGGTCCAAAAGCAACATGATCTACAGTCATGCTTACCTCCATCATTCCATAATCTTGCTTCACAGAAAGCTCTGTCCCTTTCCCACATTTCCACGTGAACAGTAGAGATTAGTAGTTTCTGAGATCCTGTAGAATGGCTGTGATGAGAGACAGTGGTCTCAGGGAGAAGCAAAGAGAGGCCTCATAGAGAACAAATGAGATCCTGAATATGACGTATAGATGGTTAACATAGTGGGTGGATATATTCTTGGTAACTGATACTGTTGAAGAGTTGGAAGTTGTAGACTGTACCATGCTCGACTTGCTCACTCCCAAGTATGAGATGGAAAAATGCAGTTTAGAGATAATGAAGGTATGGATAACAGTAGCCAAATCATCCTCCAGGAAAGCAGGGTAAAGCTTTCCAGACAGTCACTGATGGAAGAAGGCATTTTTAGAAGCTATATGACATGGAATGAAGTTCTTAGCATTGAGATCTTCTTCTTCCCATTGGAAGGTTCTCTGAGTTCATCCCTCATAAAATATTATTGTAATATTTTACAGTAAGGGTCAAAAACACTGCAGCGTTTACAAAATACTCTTTTATTAATGAACAAAATTGAAGACAGTAGAATCATATACATTTTAAAAGAAGAAAGCAGATCAACAGTGAAGCAGAAAACTACTTATTACTGACAGTGACACCTCTGTAAAAGCATTCTCAAGAACTCACCTACCTTCTCACCCTTTCCCCACCAACAGGTTAGATACTTTCTTCTCCTCCCCTCTCCCCACTCTGCTGCTGCTAAGTACAGGCAGTTTGCAATATGGATCTTGCCAAGTACCATATGGCTGTGTCTAGACTGGCAAGTTTTTCCTCAAAATCATCTGCTTTTGAGGAAAAACTTGCCAGCTGTCTACACTGGCCGCTTGAATTTCCGCAAGAACACTGACGATTTCATGTAAGATCGTCAGTGTTCTTGCGGAAATACTATGCTGCTCCTGTTCAGGCAAAATCCCTCTTGCGCAAATCATTTGTGCAAGAGGGCCAGTGTAGACAGCACAGTACTGTTTTGTGCAAAAAAGCCCCGCTGGATAAAATGGCGATCGGGGCTTTTTTGCACAAAAGCGTGTCTAGATTGGCACGGACGCTTTTCCGCAAAAAGTGCTTTTGTGGAATAGCATCCGTGCCAATCTAGATGCTCTTTTCCGAAAATGCTTTTAATGGAAACTTTTCCGTTAAAAGCATTTCCGGAAAATCATGCCAGTGTAGACGTAGCCTAAATGTTAATGGATAAGAATCAGGCTGATTGAAGAACATCTGGGTGCCCTTGTTAAGCCATTTAATTCACGCCTCTAGTTGTGAGACCCAAGGTTCCTTGTCCAATATTTTCCTCACTTAAATATATGTCACACATTTTGATGGACCAATTTCATGGGAAAACCAAGATTGCTTTAAGGAATCTTGGTGTATGGTGGGGGCAGAGTAAAGGGGTTTGGAAAGCAGTAGATGGAGGTTTCCCTATTGAATGGCAAAGGGAATCCTGCAATGTGCCTCAGGCAGGGCCATAATAAAAGAGGAGACGCCATCTTTCCCCCAAGAGGCACTGGGTATTATGAATGCTCTCACACAGCAGGAAGCAGCTGGTAATCTCCTCTCTTGCAACGTGATTAATGAACACACCAACCTGCATCATGCATGATTTATTGGAGATCCCCAGGTGGCAGCATTGCCTGAATTGGCTGGCCAAGAAATAATCACCACTCTGGTGCAATTTTTGAAAAAGCCCTTCCACTGTAGTAATCCCTAACAGGGATATGAAAGTGTAACTGTGTACACGGTTAACCTAACCCTCACAGTTACATGCAGACTCCCAGTAGCTGCAGGGAGCCCGTTTAAAAGCTGGTTCCCCTTTTACACCGGCTCCCAGGGAGCTGCCTGCCCCCACTCCCACTGTATCAGAGGCAGCAGAGCAAGGTGTGAGGAAGGCAGGAGCCAGTGTGCGTGGCTTAAAAGCTGGCTCTCAGTGAGCACTGGCTCCTGGGGAATGGACTGCCGCCTGTGTAACCTCTGCATTTTTTCAGCAGTTACACGGTTATATAATTAAATTCATTTTAACATCCCTAATCCTTAATGAGATTTCTAAAAGGTGCGGGAATTAAAAACAAGAGAGAATCTAATGACACATAATACAATTAAGGAAACTGGTTCTTTAAAAAAGTAGATTTTTGTTTAAAGGTTACCAAGTAGGTTCTTCTGTTGTGCAAATGGCTCCTACTCTGTTTGCCTTGTAGAAAAAAAATCTAGCGTGATGTCTTCATAATCATTTTATTTTGATAGTGCAACAGTGATTTAGATTAAAATGTGTTTATACAGCTAAGTCTGTTGAATAATGAAATTACAAGGACCTCTATAATTATGTCCCATCTGTGCTGGTTGCTGGCTTCTTCTGGTTACGTACATGTTTATTGCACAGTAATCTCTTGGTCGGATATAAAATGCTGGATGGTTCTTAATGTGTTGTTTTTACTACCCCCTTCCTTGAAGAAGGCAACTTCCTTGTTGAGTCAGCAAATTGGTAAGTTACCTGAAAGACCATGTTAATATAATCACAGGCAAGAACAATGGCTCACAGTACCATCTCTGCATTTGAGTGTTGTTTCACCAAGTATTTATCAGCTCATTTGAAAATTTCCATGAGCCTCCAGCATTATTTCACTGCCAAAATTTGCTTATGGTAACCTGTCATGGAAGAAGTAAGCATCCAATAAAGTGACTGACCTAAAAAAGGGTCTATCAAAGATCTGCTTTCTTCCTCAAAGGTCATGTGTTTCAATGGATGATTTCTGTTAGGCAGCACATCATTACGGGAGTTTAAATACCTGCATATTTCTGCTTTTCATGGCCTTATAATAATGGGTACTTTCCTCTTCCATCTTCTCACCAATATCAGTGTTTGGCTGATGACGCAGGTGATGGACATTTTTGCCACAGTACACATCCTAGGAACGCAGATTTGAAGCAGATGCTTTGCATGTGAAACACATGTGGCCAGCAGTGAAAGAGGCTCTCTTTGCTTTGGTCTGAGTACAGCTGGGCCCCACTGGAGGCCACATCCAAACATACGGCATGCTGGGAAATTTCTGACTTGCACTTAGAGCCACACTCCCCTTCTATCCCTTCTGCAATACTAGGCCAAACCAAAATCCAAGACCAATCAACTTGGCTCAGGATCCAAACTTTGCAGGTATATTTCATGAAAGTTTTTCTTGAGGCAGAATGTGCCCTGTTGATTTTAAAAGGGAACAAAAATTGAACAGTTTTTCTACGGAGAGCTAAAATGTGTTTTGCTTCACTCATTATGTGGATGGAAAACTCTGTCAACACAGAAATAATGCCAAGCGTTTACACTTTAATGGAACCCAGGGACCAATTAACAACACAGAAAACCACCAGGCAGAGTATTTCTTAATGTAACAGGAGAGAAATCTTACATTATTGCATCCCCACCTTTTTAAAATAAAGAACAAATGCTTTGTCAATGATTTCTAAACAGTAATCTTTATGATCTGAAAGTTCTACCACTGCCAATTTATCAAAAGGCTTCCAAGTTCTACATTTGACCAAATTCTCTGTCTTTCTTTACCAACCAACCAACCCACCCACCAGAAAACCAACCAACCAACCAACCAACCAACCAACCAACCAACCAACAAAACCCCCAACACTAACAGTGTCTGGGACTGCTAAAGCAGGGATTTTAGAATCTGCCCTCCACTCCCAGTTCTTGTACTGCAGATTCCTCTATGGCTTGATGAAGGCGATGCACCTCGACCTGAGTCAGAGTCCTCTCCAAGTGACGGTAAGTGATACGATAGCAATGGCTGACCTTCTTTGTCCTAGAAAACAAACAAGAAAAACCTAATACACATACATAGACACACATTTCCCCATCACAGTTTTTTGTTTTGCCATTTTTATTGCTTAAATTATCAGCAATGTAATGCTAAAATACACAGTGCAGACAGTCAGGACTAAATGTAATGTAAATCTATACAAAGGATATAAGTAAAACTAATTTCATAATCTCACTTGAATGGATCCTACTTCACTTTTTACCTACTACCATTCCAACATGTTGAAAAATATTCTGGAGAAATTAAGGAAGTGTTATTTACTTCTTCTCATAACATAAGAACTAGAAGTCATCAAATGAAATTAATAAGTAGAAGGTTTAACACAAACAAAAGGAACTATTTCTTCACATAACTCACAGTCAACCTATGGAACTCCCTGCCCAAGGATATTGTGAAGGCCTAGACTATAACAGGTTTCAAAAAACAATTACTTAAGTTCATAGAGGATAGGTCCACCAAATGGCCAACAGAATGAGCAGAGATGGTGTCCCTAGCCTCTGTTTGCCAAAAGCTGGGAATGGGCAAACAGGGGACAGATCGCATGATGGTTACTTGCTCTGTTCATTCCCACTAGGGCACCTCACATTGGCCCTCACAGTGTTGGAAGACAGGACACTGGGTTAGATGACATTTGGTCTGACACAGTATGACCATTCTTATGTCCTTGACCGCTGAATAAAATAAGCATTATCTTGACAACAGCTCACTGTGCTGACATTCCAATGGAAAGTGAAGACAAAAGAACACAACAGTGGAAGGATTACACTCAGGAAAACAAGGGATTTTACATCTCAGTCTAATGTGTCTTGCAAATGCAGAAGCAAGAGAACAAATGGCAATATTACAGTGTTAGCAGGTAACACTGATAGTGAGGGTATTTCACAAATCTCTACACTATGTTGCTTCAGCTCAGTTGCAGCAAACACTAAGAGCAGGGCCAGACGAAGATTTTGTGGGCCCAGCACCAAACATTTGTGGGGTCCCATGTAGTCGTTATTGGCCCCTCTCTGGTGTAGCAGTGCTATTGTATACATGGTACTGAGGCAGTTTCAGAGGCAGTTTTCATTTTGTTCACACACTCCTAAAGTGCTGCATAGTCCTGTCTTTTACTCCTACAAAGCTACATCTACATAGCAGCATTATTTAGGAATACTTGACATTATTCCGAAATAACATAGTCCGAGTCTACACTATAAGCAGTTATTGCGACATAATGTTGAAATAATGTCAAGTGGGAGGACTTCTTACTCTGACTCCTTGTAACCCTCATTGTATGAGGAGTAAGGGAAGTTGGAGGAAGAGTGCTCTTTCTTGGACTTCCTGCTGTGTAGATAGCGCCAAAAGCCGAAATAAGCTATTTTAACTGAAGCTACACAATTGATGTAGCTCAAGTTGCATATTCATTTCAGTTTTAGCCTTGCTGTGTAAATGTGCTTCAAGATTGAATATATTTCAGTCGCTCAGTTCAGTGGGTCCATCCCCCTTGGGAATCACGAGCTATGGTTAGGCAAGGAAAGCACAACATAGAAGATTTGGAACAATTGTTTGAGCATATGTGTCCAGTACTAAGCTAACAGAGTGCCAGAAACAGGCAGGAGCAGTAAGTTTAGCATATATCGCGCTTCAGGAATTTGTTCAAAGAAATCAGCAATGGCAAGAGGAATACCGAGCTTTGGAGGATAGGTAACAGGAACAACAGGAACGCTTAAAGCAATCTATTAGTCAGAATGAACACCAGGCAGTAGTTCGTAGTCAGCTCTGGGAATCATTGGCAGAGGTTCGTGGGGAGCTGAGGAATGTAGAGTTTGAATTTAAAAGCTCACAGAAGCAATCTAAGTTGGTGCCAGGGTTACAAGATCTCTTAAGATCTTTAACTCTTCAGGTTAGCTCATCGACCAAAAACAACTGCACTCAACACAAAAAACAAATTAAACATTTACAAGAGCAATTAGCTGCCACTAATCTACAGGTCGCTTGTATAAGTGAAGATTCTGAAGAAGCTTGGGTGGATTCCGATTGGGAAGAGGAAAATGATGTCAAGACTCAAGGTGAAACACACCAGAATCCCATTTATAACCTGGTAGCAGCTATTACCGAATAATCACTTTCCCTCCCAATAGCCGGCAGAGGAGCAGTTACTACTAAGGTAACACGTATGAGCCCAGCTCTAATCTGTTCCATTGCTGCCCAAATAGGACCCCTTGACCCGAATAAAGTGCTGGAATGGGTGACTAGGGTATATTGAACCAGCTGAACCCATAGTTCACGAGGAATGGGATGTTATGATTCCACTCACTAGCCCCTTAAGGGATGAGGAATTACACCGGATAGTAGCATGGGGAAATCAGAATTTGCTTGTCACCTTGGCCATTATTGTGGAACAATTCCCATTCTGTTCTGTTAAATAACAGATCTTGACTATGAAACAGGTACCTGGACATCCCTCATCCGACTTTATGGTAAAATTGGCACTAGCATGGATTTCTGGAGGACTTAAACCCCTAAACAACACCTAGACTTTAAACCAGGTTTCCGGGACAACGACAGAACTCAGGGAAATGGCAGATGGATTACTGCCGTGGTATAAAAATGGTTGTGGCAGCCCGGATAGCCCCAACAATGGAGGGATTTGCTGGAACTGATGAATCAGGTGCAGAGGCAATATGGGGATCCTTTCCCTCCGAAACGGGGAAAAACGGGAGAGTATTGAGGCAATAACATATAGTAATAGAAGCAATTGGGATCAGGGTGGAATAAGAACTGAACAAGGAAAGAGAAGGAATCCCACAGGGGTTGTAAGAGGGGAAGACCGTGCCCCAGACAGAGGAGCTAAGGAAGGAGAGGACGTACATGAGAATGCATTAAGGGGAAGGATATAGAGACAATTGAGAGCTGCGGGGGAGGACATGCCCAACTGGGATCGGAAAGCAACCACTGCCTGAATCCAGATCCATGTGGACTTACCAGTGTTACAGTGAGCAGAAATGTCATAGTAGTTAGGGGAAACTCCCCACAGATTTATCTCCTTCCTTATTCAGACAGTCTATAACCATGTCTTCAGATCTACCCTATTTCACCAGTCACTGCATGATCTCAGCTAAATAATGTTCCACAGCCAGCAGCTACCTGATCAGTTCTGACAAATCCCTACCCCAGCATCCCATCCGTGAAGACTACGATAAAGCTAGTGCGGAGAAACTAAATGATTTCTTTGCTTCAGTCTTCACGGCTGAGGGTGTTAGAGAGATTCCCAAATCTGCACCGTCCTTTGTGGGTGATGAATCTGAGGAACTGTCCTGGATTGAAGTGTCATTAGAGGAGGTTTTGGAACAAATAGAAAAACTTAATGTTAACAAATCCCCGGGACTGGACAGCATTCATCCAAGGGTTCTAAAAGAACTCAAATGGGAAACTGCTGAACTATTATCTGTAGTTTGTAACCTACCCTTTAAATCAGCTTCCGTACCTAATGACTGGAAGGTAGCTAACGTGACACCAATATTTAAAAAGGGCTCTAGAGGCGATCCTGGCAATTACAGACTGGTAAGTCTAACTTCAGTACCAGGCAAATTAGTCAAAACAATAGTAAAGAATAAAATTGTCAGGAGAAGAACATAATTTGTTGGACAAAAGTCAACATGGTTTCTGTAAAGGGAAATCATGTCTTACTAATCATTAGAGTTCTTTGAAGGGCTTAACAAACATGCAGACAAGGGGGATCCAGTAGATATAGTATACTTAGATTTTCAGAAAGCCTTTGACAAGGTCCCTCACCAAAGGCTCTTGTGTAAATTACATTGTCATGGGATAAGAGGGATAAGTCCTTTCATGGATTGAGAACTGGTTAAAAGACAGGAAACAAAGGATAGAAATAAATGGTAAATTTTTAGAATGGAGAGGGGTAACTAGTGGTGTACCCCAAGGGTCAGTCCTAGAACCAATCCTGTTCAATTTATTCATAAATGATCTGGAGAAAGGGGTAAGCAGTTAGGTGGTAAAGTCTGCGGATGATACTAAACTGTTTAAGATAGTCAAGACAGAAGCAGACTGTGAAGAACTTCAAAAAGATCTCACCAAACTGAGTGATTGGGCAACAAAATGGCAAATGAAATTTAATGTGGATAAGTGTAAAGTAATGCACGTCGGGAAAAATAACCCCAACTATACATACAATATGATGGGGGCTAATTTGCCTATGACAAATCAGGAAAGAGATCTTGGAATTATCGTGGATAGTTCTCTGAAAACTTCCACACAGTGTGCAGCGGCGGTCAAAAAGACAAATAGGATGTTAGGAATTATTAGGAAAGGGATAGAAAATAAGACACAGAATATCTTACTGCCCCTGTATAAAACTATGGTACACCCACATCTTGAATACTGTGTACAGATGTGGTCTCCTCACCTCAAAAAAGATATTTTGGCCTTGGAAAGGGTTCAGAAAAGGGCAGCTAAAAGGATTAGGGGTTTGGAACGGGTCCCATATGAAGAGAGGTTAAAACGACTGGGACTTTTCAGTTTAGAAAAGAGGAGACGAAGGGGGGATATGATAGAGGTATATAAAATCATGAGTGGTGTGGAGAGGGTGAATAAAGAAAAGTTATTTATCAGTTCCCATAATAGAAGAACTAGAAGATACCAAATGAAGTTAATGGGTAGCAGGTTTAAAAGTAATAAAAAAATGTTCTTCTTCACACACCATGTAGTCAACCTGTGGAACTCCTTGCCAGAGGAGGCTGTGAAGGCTAGGACTATTACAGAGTTTAAAGAGAAGCTAGATAAATTAATGGAGGTTAGATCCATAGAAGGCTATTAGCCAGGGGATAGAAATGGCCTCTGGCCTCTGTTTGTCAGAGGCTGGAGAAGGATGGCAGGAGATAAATCGCTTGATCATTGTCTTCGGTCCTCCCCCTCTGGGGCACCTGGTGCTGGCCACTGTTGGCAGACAGGCTACTGGGCTAGATGGACCTTTGGTCTGACCCAGTACGGCCATTCTTATGTTCTTATGACTAGCAGCTCTAACTAGAAGTGGTGTTGATGCTTTTCCAAACATATAGAATAAAACATGTATTTTTCAGTACAGATTATTATTTTTATTTCAGATAACAGGAAAACAAGAAAGAACAAATGTAAAGTCTCCACATGAGAGAGTGGAACGGAGAAAGAAGTGTGCTTAGTGAAGCACACTTACATTTTGTATCTCAAATAAAAAATAAAATGACAGCTGCTTCACAGCTCCGCTAGGGTTGCCAGATGGTTTAACCAAAAATACCGAACCCCTCCCTCAAAAAACCACCGGGAAAAAAATTCTGTTGAGGAAAAAAAAGGACCTCCCCTCCGACAGCAATTAAGCAAATAAATAAAAATAAAAAAGGAGCATGGCCCCTTTAAGAAGAGGCTTTTTTGCTGGTGGCCATTTTGTTTTTCTTTCCAACCACAAGACAAGCCCCTGCAGAACCAGGTAAGCAGGGAGCGCGGGGAGGTGTTGGGGGCTGGACCCAGTTGCTGAGTGTGTCATGTGGTTGCCAGGTGTCCATTATTTTTGCCTCCTGTCAGGGAAAAAAATCAGAAAATACTGGACACCTGGCAACCCTAAGCTCCGCCTGTGAAGATTCCTTTGCATTTGAAGGTGCAGTACATAGAAAAGAGAATGACATCTCTTTTCATTTATGTAGCTACTTACACCATGGCAAGCAATAGTGGTGCACATTGTGCTGAGATATGCAGCACACAACATCCTGTCACATCAGAAAATAAACTTAAACAACAAATAATCTTGCAGCATCTTAGAGACTAACAAAAAATCTAGATGGTATCATGAACTTTCATGGGTGCAATACACTTCTTCACATGAAACTGAACTCTAAAGCTTTCACTCTAGTGTACAATGTGTACTTTGGTAGCCTGGGCATGTCATCAGCAATCTACAGAGACTGAAAATGGTTTATGATTACACTGTAATCATACGGAACTGACAGTATTATTATACCCAGCATCTAACAGCTTAAGTTAACTCCAAGTATCAGAGGAAAGCATTTGAGCTTTCCCCAATTTCAGAAGCTCTGGCAGTTGTGAAGGGGGGAAGAAAAGGAAAAAAGAGAGAAGGGAGGAGGGAGAGGGTATGACAGAATTCTGAAATATACTGTATAATAGAGGTTTTCAAACTGTGGGGTGCACCCACGGTCATCGGAGGAAGGGTGTATGGTCTTGACAGTGTTGCGCTAAAAGGCTGGGGTCAGGGGAACACTCCTTCCAGCAGGGGAAATGGACAGGGCTTCCTGCTATTTCACATTTTGCAACTCCAATAATAACTGTATGTAAACTGCTTTTGAGACTCTGGGGTAAAGGCTCTTAGAAAATGATGCAACTTTGGCCCTGATCCTGAGGTCTGGAAAATGTATCACATTAGAAAACATGTAGGCTTGTTTTAGTAAAGAGGATGGAATCACAACTTTGCCCTTCCTATGGCCAAGGCCAGTGTTTAGAAATGTAACTGACTGCAATTAAATCTCGGGTTCAAAAAACCCAACTTTTTTTTGGATTGCACATCCTTATGCTGTCCCCTCTCATCACTCAAGCTCCTCTTCCAGTGCAGAGGAGTGGTTCCTTCATGATATAGAGACAAGAGTATGTAGATGACTTTTTGTGGGTGTTAAAGAGATGTGATTTCAGAAGGGATTTCAATGAGAGAGAATAGTAGCCATAGAAAGCAGCTCAGGCTGGGTGCTTTGTTAGCTAGAACTAAGAATTGGTGTGGAAGAAATAGGAGAGGGGCTGAATTGTAGGGGAACCACATTTAGTGTGATTAATTTACAAACATTAAGGCTATGTCTACACTACAAGGTTTTTGCGCAAAACCAGCCAGCTTTGCGCAAAAATCCATGGAGTGTCCACACCTCAAGCATGTTTTCGCGCAAGAAAATCTACAGTAAGGCGGCAGAACAGAGGGCTTTTTGCAGGGTAGGTATACCTCTTTCTATGAGGAATAACTCATTTTTGCACAAGCGTTCTTGCGCAAAAAGGTGTGTGTGGATCCTCAACAGGGGTTGAGCACAGGTGGACGCTTTTGCGATGTGCTTATGAGGTGTGGACGCGCTTTTGCACAAGAAGTTTTTGTGGAAGATCTCTTTTGCAAAAAGCTTCTTGCGCAAAAACTCTGCAGTGTAGACAAAGCCTGAGATCAAACAATGATTTAAACACAGAAGTAACTATCAAGGTATGTCTACACTATCACCCTAGTTCGAACTAGGGAGGTTAATGTAGTCAATCGAAGGTGCAAATGAAGCCCGGGATTTAAATATCCCGGGCTTTATTTGCATCTTGCCGGGCGCCGCCATTTTTAAAGCCCCGGTAGTTCAGACTCCGTGCCCGCAGCTACATGTGGCATGGAGTAGGTAGTTCGGATTAGGCTTCATTTGCAACTTCGGTTGCCTACATTAACCACCCTAGTTTGAACTAGGGTGGTAGTGTAGACATACCCAAGGTGTGACTAGTATTACACTGATCATTTTGCTTGTATATTATATCGCTTTCCACCTCTTTTTTAGCTGAGATTATATAGCGATTGTTACTAACTAGGAATAGAAGGATTTTTAAAAAAATGTTTGTTCAATAGGGGATGCACAATAAACTTCAAAAAGCAGAGTCTCCTGCCTAATCAAATCCACCCTGAATACAATGCTACAGCCCCATGTAAGAGTCTGTAGATCTATATTTCAAACAGCTGAAAGTTTAAGCCACACAACTGGGACAGCAGCTTTGCTAGGTAAACATTCAGGATTAACACTCAGAGCAGGGGACATTATTTACTTAAGTTGCACCTTCCTTCAGACAATCCTGTATGGTTTACAATCAGACAGCCTCTTTCTCCTTTCATTAGGCCTGAACTGATCTTAGTGACACAATCCCCTCTGCAGCTTTCAGGTAACGAAACACAATAAGATATACTGAAGCACTGTTCAAAGGGAAAAAGTAGCAGGAAGATAGTGAGGCAGTCCGATGCCACAAGAGAAAACATGTATATATTCAGTGAACAAACAAACAAACAAACAAACAAACAAACAAACAAACTTCCTCCCTTTCTTCCCTCCCTCCCTCCCGAGTTTTTCTGGAAAAACAGCCATTTTTCCAGAAAAACTACACTTACGTCCACACTGCTATTGAGTTCTTTCAGCAGGAAGCTGAAAGAACAGAGGGGTTTTTCTGACAGTGGTAAACCTTCTACGAAGAAGAAGCCTTTTTCTGAAAAAGCTTTTTTGGAAAAAGGCATGTGTGGATGCGGAAGAGAGTGTTTTTTCAAAAGAAGAGGCATCCGGGAAAAAACACAGGTGCCCTGGCGACCACTCCGTCCACAGTAATCACAACTGAAATGTGAAATTGCTATCTTTCGAAAAAGCACATCACTTTTTCATTACACTTTTGCTGTATAGATGCTCTCTTTGGAAATAAGTTTTTCCGGAAGATCTCTTCCGGAAAAACTTGCAATCTAGACATAGCCTCTCTCTCTCTGTCTCTCCTCCCACTTCCACCTCCCAAAATAACCCTATTTAAGTCAACATAAAACCAGTGTGAGATCACAATCAGGCCAAAGGATTACCAAAACCTAGAATAAAAAAAAGCATTTTAGGCACTCAAAGGCAGCATTCATTCCCCTAATGTGGAGTCTCACATGAAACAGTTGAATTAGGTATTTTCTAAAGAAGATGTAATGTAGATTGTGATGTAATGTCAAGTGTGTCCGGTATTTTGGTTGAAACCATCTGGCAGCCCTAGCAAGAAGAAGAAGAGTGAAGGCAGGGCATAGGAGTGAAGGAGCGGAGTGAGGATAGGGCCAGAGGTGAAAGTAAGCGGGTGCGCCCTGATGCACAGCTACAGCAAGAGCTGGCTGAGCTATGGCAAAAGCCAGCAGGGAGTTATTTAAAGAGCTGGCAGGGACCCGGGTTGCAATAGGACAGTACCTGTAAGAAATTTTAAGTTACTTTTACCGCCTGATGGTTTGTAGAAAAATTTTTCTCTGTTTGTAGAAAAAATTAAAAAACGACTAGTCTAGCAGCACATTAAAGACTAACAAAACTTGTAGTTGGTATCTTGAGCTTTTGAGGGTACAACCCACTTCTTCAGATGAATGGAGTAGACAGAGATTATAGAGACATGGACATTTATCTAGACTGTTGCGTTTGTTTTGGGGAACAGGAAAGCAAGGAGGATAATTTCCCACAGAGAAAGAATAAGCAGAAGAGCATTGTTGTTAACCAATGCTACCTACATTAAGTCCCTTCCTCCACTGTACAATTGTGATGGTGAACTCTCACTGGCATTGGAGAAATGGGGTATTTGTTCTCACCGGAGGACTCATGGCCAAGTCAATGGGAAGTGTGGGCATACATCCAGGCTTAGTGCCTCTCAGATTCCCCACCTCACCAAGGGCTCAGCTTGAAATTGTTACCACACTCAAAGTTTCTTTCCCCCCTCACTCTACTCACTTCTTTAGGGCTGGAGTGTAAACAAAAACAAACCAAAGATACAGCATGAAACACTACAGACAACAGATAATTGTTCCTTCCTCTCAAGATCATGCTTTCAAACCACATACACCACAGCCACACTATACATAACTAGCATATGTCATATAATAACATTTACAATTGACAAATAGAGCTCTTTGCTAGGAACAACATCATAGAAAATGGCAAAAGCCTTGTGTAATATACCATGCTGTCAACAACAAATAATTCAATTACCATAGTAATATGTATGCGAATATTCAGACAAGTAATTCACTGAATAAAAGGCCTTATTCAAAGCCACATGCTCAACAGTTCTTTCAAATGTAGATATCCCATTTCACATTGTGTCCTATGATATACAGTATTTTGAAAAGTGGACTATATTTTTGTTTATTGAACATGAACTTGATGCTAGTGAAAGACACTAGACCAGTGGTCCCCAATCTTTTGGGGCTGCCGGGTGCTAGGGGGGCAGGGCTGCTCATGTGCCACATGGCTGGGGGCGGGGCTGCGCATGCGCCATATGGCCAGAGATGCGCATGTGCCACACGGCCGGGGCAGGGCTGCTTATGAGCCCGGGAGTGGGGCCACTCATGCGCCGTACGGCTGGGCTTGGGGCTGGGCATGCGCCACACTGCTGGGGGCGGGGCTGTGGCCGCGGCCGCACATGCTCTGCGCGCTCGGGGGCAGGGCCGCTCATGCGCCACATGCCTGGGGGCCGCGCATGCGCCATGCACCCAAGGCCCGGGGCGCAAGAATGGCTTGGGCCGGCACTGGTCACTCGGCAGGTGCACATAAATGCACCGGCGGGCACCATGGCTCCCGCAGGCACTGCGTTGGGGACCATTGCACTAGACTGAGAGAGCCTAGAAAATAAGGCTATTTTCTAGCCTCAAATCTGACGAAATGGGTCTTTGCCCACAAAAGCTTATGCTCTAACACTTCAGTTAGTCTATAAGGTGCCACAGGACTCCTCGCCGCTTTTGCAGATTCAGACTAACACGGCTACCCCTCTGATCCTAGAAAATAAAGTTCTCTATTAAATCCACAGAACGTACAACATGGGTAATGGCCTTGAAAGTTGCCTTCCAACATGACTCAGCCCTCATCCAGTAGAAAGATAGTCCCTGTTTTCAAGGATGTTCATTTCATGGCAACTCAGTGGAATCCGCCAAATAAAGTTGATGATTGTGGTTATAATTATTTTTCGCGAGGCAGATACTTACCTATGAGGACAGAGGTTTTCATACTAGGGCATGGAGTATGTTTTGTGTGTGTCTGAGAGAGAAGTTTTAGGGGAAAAAATTACTGCCACATTTTACCCACTCCAAAGAATAACTAGCAAACTGTTTCCTCAAGACATGTTAGATCCTCAGATGGTGCTGTACATTTTGACGGCTTTCTGTTAAGCTTGCATAGCATTATACAAAGTCAATGCCTTCTGTGCTTTAATTTGTTTACTACAAAATGAGGGTAGAGTCTTAAATTTTGAGCATCAACCATAATCACAGTTTTGGTTTTGCTCCTATTACAATGGATCATTCCCTCTCTTTGAATCAATACCTTACTGTTTTAAATATTTAGTAAGAATTACATGTTGATTTTTTATTGGTATATGTACTAGTGTGGTGAGAGGGCAGGCATAATCAAATAAGTTTGAGAACCACTGTACTAGGGAGCTAGATTGAGATTATTAACAATTTACTTCACAGTATTAATCAGATAATGATGTTTTTCTCACTAACTAGGGCCAGATTTGAACTGGTGATCCAGAGATAAGAGCTCTGTACCTCATTACCGAAGTCTGAGCCTTCTAAACTTTTCCTCAGCTTAATTTTCTTTTAAATCAAGATCTTAATGTAGAGCTAAATTTAAAATCTGGTATCATATATCAAGATCAAGAGACAAAAAGTATCTTATGGTTTCCAATAGCAAAACACATCCATGCCTAATATTGTATCTAGTAAAGCTAGACAATTCTGAAATTTTTAGCTCCTCAACCACTAATAAGCAAAACTTCTATACAGTCTGGTGGAGTAATACAAATGGCTGGTGTACACAACCATCAGTGCTTTGACCCCAAAACACCTTCTTTCACCATCTCCACAGATCATCAAGGTTTACTGAAAGTGTGAGATGAAATAGAAGGGCAGACAGCTATATTATTGTGATGAAAAAAACAAATTCTTGTAAATATATACCAAGCTATGCAATAAGCTAAAAGAATCTTCTCTCTTCCTGGCGTAATGATGAATACTTGACTGGTACTGTGTAGGGATGTTAAGGACTAGTCAACTATCTGATAAGCAAATGCTTATTGGATAGTCGAATCAACTAGTCGATCCCCCCACCTCCCCACACACAAACTGCCTCTATCAGACAGAGGCAGCAAAGGGGGGGGGGGGAAGAGGAGGTACTTCAAAACAGCAGCGCCACATGGAGCCTGTACCCTGCTCCACGGCAGCATTTCAAAGGGGCAACGATGCACAGCTGAGCCTGGGATCAGCTGTGCAATGCTGCCCTTTTGAAAGGCTGCCCCAGTGATTGCGTGGGGACTCCCCAGCTGATCCTGAGTTCTGGGAAAATGCCGTGTGGAGCCTGGGATCAGCTGAGGAGTCTCCCGCTGACCCGGGCTCCAAGTGGCATTTGAAAGCGGCAGTGCAGCATAGAGCCCAGGGTCAGCGGGGGACTCTAAGTATAACTAGAAAATTCCAACAAGCACCTCTTGGGAGAGGAAGGAAGATAACCAGTTACCTGGTAAGCATTTGCTATAATGGGTGGTGCTTACTGAGTACTGGTTAACCGTTACCCAGCAGCAACCCACGGCATGCTGGGGCAGAGAGTTGAGAGGTAGCCACTTAGTGCCAGGCTGGAAGCAGCTGGCTGAAGCAGCCTCCGTCCGCTGCACAGGGGCCACTCCTATTTAATCATTTTACTGGTTAAACTTCATATTTAACCGGCTAACTAATTAAATGGGATTTTACTTCCCTAAAGGAAAAGCACCAATATATTGCATTAGTATCCTGAAACCTCCACTGATTCACCATCCAGTTCTGGTCCTCACCCATAACTATTCAGAATAGAACAGAATCTCAAAGCCTTCTAGTCTGTCTTTCCATCTGTCATTCATACCACTGTAATCATCAGACATGAAAAATCTGAGGTAGAAGTTGACACTGGTAGAAGCCAGTGGCAAAGCATTTACAGTGAACAGTACTAGGCTATGGTACTAACTGTCAAAGAGTAAGTATGTGCCCAAATCTGCTATGCTCCTAACATTATATGAGGCCCTGTTCTCACTCAAAAAAATGGAATCTTCTGATTTAGATACATGGGACCTGTAGTTTAGTTACCTAATGTTCTCATGTTTGTCTTTGGTCTGGGCCCTTTGCTTCCATACATATCCAGTTGCTTCCAAGATATAACACCTCCCCTCTCCAAAAGAGGAGACTATGGTGTATCATGGAAGATATAGTCCCTGGCAGGATCCCCCACCTGTAGAGAAGAATAAGAGTATGAGCTATAACTCCCATGAGGCACACTGGCAGCATCCTGAGTCAAAATACTTTGGGTTTTGACCAAAATTTTTCCTTTTCAATTTTTCACAGAAAAGTCAAAATTTTTCAGGGAGGGGAGGAATGACATAATTTTTTGACCAACTCTCCTTGTCCCTCTTTCTATTTCTGGTTTCCTGTCACATTTCCCTCAGGTTCCTAAATCCTAACTAGTTATGGACTGGTTGTTGTATATGCGTAGTAGGGATGTCAATATATAGTTGACTACACAATTACTCAATAAGCTAAGGCTTATCCATTTAATCTTGTCATCTACACCCCTCCTCCCATTGCCTCTGTATGCATCCTGCGAAGCAGCCTCTGTCCATGCTGCTGCCACTCTACGCTGCTGCCTCTGTATCAGAAGCAGAAGCAGCAGCGCAGGGAGGCAGGGAGCCGGTCCGCAAGGGGAGCTGGATTTTAAACTGTCTCACTTCGCGGACCAGCTCTGCCTGCCACCTGATACAGAGGCAACAGTGTGGGGTGGCAGGGACCTCTCTGGGAGTGTGGCTAGGAGCATACCAGCTGCCGGCCCTGCCTCCCAGGGACTATTGAATAGTTGTGTAAACACTAGGATTTCATGCGATTACATGACTATTCAATTACACAATAGCTTACATCTCTAATGTGCAGGGCCTTGCAAATCCACAAATATCCACAGTTCAGTTTTGAGGATACAGCTGCAGATACAGATGCCAATTTTGTATCTAGAACCCTGCAAATTTACAGGTATCTGCTTTATATCCATGAGTATCTGCATCTGCAGATGTTGATGTGGATATCCACAGGTCATTTTTGCACATGCAAATATGCATGTAGATATATATCTGTGCAGGGCTCTACATGTGCATGGAGATCTAGGACACTAGAGCAGTGTTTCTCAAAGCCCTCCTGCGGCAAACAGCTAACTGGAGCCAATGTGAGACATGATGCTTCGTGGCTGTGGAGCCATCAAGTAAACAAACCAGAGCGGCCCATTAGCAGCTTTCTTAAAGTGGGCCTGTGGCACTAACAATGCACTAGAGCGGGAGTGGGCAATAATTTTTGGCCGGGGCCCCCTTCCCACTAAACACCCATGCCCCTGGCAGGGTGGGAAGACTCTTTGCACCTCCCCCACTCCCAGGCCAATTAAAGTTTGGGGGCGGGGGAAGCGCATGATGTTTCCTCCACCCTGCTAGGAGCACGTAGCACTTTGAAGTGCCATGCTCTCCTGGGAGGGCAGGAGGAGACTTCATGCAGTCCCCCGCCCCCAAACCCTGATTGGCCTGGGAGCGGGGGAGCATGCAAAGCCTCCTCCCACCCTGCGAGGAGCGCATGGCACTTCAAAGTGCTACATGCTCCTCACAGGGTGGGAGTAGGGTGGAGGAAACTTTGCATGCTCCTCCCACCCACAGGCCAATCAGCGTTTGGGGGCAGGGGAGTGCATGAAGTCTCCTCCTGCCCTGTCAGGAGTGCGTAGCATTTCAAAGTGCTGTGTTCCTGGCAGGGCAGAGGAAACTTCGTGCGCTTCCCCCATCCCAGGCTCTAATGGGCCTGGAGGCGGGGGAGCGGCAGGGCCTCCGTAGGCCGGATCAACCTGCTTGGTGGGTGGATCTGGCCCATGGAGACCCTTTTGCCCATCCCTTTTGCCCACTTTTGCAGGGGGTGGAAATCGACTAGTCGATTTGACTATCTGATAAGCATTTGCTTATCAGAGAAGCACACAAAGTTTGCCCAGATCCAGCCCACGGAGGCCCTTTTGCCCACCCCTGCACTAGAGGGACCTCTGGCAAACATTGTGCAGGATGTTGATAGAGCATAACCACTATGCTATTCTAACACTCGCTCTTCTTTGCCTACAGCCAGTGCTATTGGTTGGTATAGAGGTGGGGTAGGCTCACAGCCCATCTGCAGAAGACAAAAGTCACACTAGCTCTACAGAGTTCTTTCAATCTTTGAGCACATGGACACCGTGTTTACTGTTCCCAGTTCTGGGGATGCAAGTGAGAGAAAGGGAGAAAGGTGCCTTGTATTTTCTCTCTCCTTGACACACCTGTGCAGGGTTCCAAACCTTGTCTGATCCTGTGAAAGTAGCAACAAAAATTATCCTATCATTTGGTCATCAGGGCCATTCCAAACTCTCCAATTGTTGCGAATGAGTTGCCATCTATAAGGACCCAAGCATGACATGCTTTCTCAACATCAGAACAAATCCTACATGAGAAGTGTAACTGGACTCTTCTAAATGCCATATGAAGCATTTATTGTAAAAATGTGCAGTGGGATTTTTTTCAGACTTTTTTTCATAAAAGATCAAAGAGGAAAAGGTATAAATATTTAGCAGGAGGGTTTTTTTTGTTAACTAGATGTTAATACTAAAGACTACAAAAAGTATTACTAAAAATGATATTGCTGTCAAGTTAAAAATATATCTGATTGGGGACTAAAAAGAGAATTTATAAGAGAAGTGAAAACAATTCAAACTCTTAAGAAGCCTGACTAGATCAATGTGACAGCAGGCGCTCAGGAATTTTCTATTAGACAAAACTCCATCCTCTCATTAACTCTGGAAATCAAATTCCAAACTTGAAGAAAGTTCAGGCAAAAAGTGTCTTTGGCAATAAATAAAAACAAAAGTTAGTCAATTCCAATAGTATTAAACAACAGAACCTTTGTGACTAAAAACTGCACACCCAGCTTAACCAAAAATAGACAGTGACTGTTACAGGCGTCAAAAGCTTTTATGAAATGAAGACAGAGAAGACAATAGAGAAGAAGGAAACTATGTTCAGATGCCATCACAGAGCCAAATACCATAAGGCCAAACCATTCCTTTAAGACCACCAGTAATGTGAACAATAAGTGGAGAGCAGCAATACATGCTAATATAGAAAGGGTGTTTCATACCAATTACAGCTTCATTTGGGAATGACCTTAATGGGCTTTCCACTTTGGGGACTTTCGACACTTCTGCAAAATAAATCATACCTAATCTGAAGAACTAGGTTTAAATAGATAAAATCTATCAGTATCAGGCCCCAGAATGTGAACCGGTGCATAAGAATTAGGGAGAGCAATCTACCTTTAGTACTTATGACCCTCATCGCAACATATTTGTCTCACAACACCTCTGTGAGGTAGGGAAGTGTTATGTCCCACCCACTCTCTCTTTTAAAAATGCATATTAAAAGGAACTCAGGTACAGGACAACTGACTTGCCGAAAGTCTCACTGAACCTGAACCAAGGTCTCCCAAGTCGAAGGTAACACATTAAACCCCTGGACCATTCTTCCTCTCTGTAAGCAGTAAAGCATCTCATGGACTACATGGGTTGATGTGGGCACTGTCCACCCATGTGCAATAGACAAGACATAAAAAGGGCCAGAGAAAGAGATATACTTATGATAGGCCTCCCCCACCCCCGCTTTATGAAATGGACAGAGAGACACAAATATGCATAAATCATATATGTTTGGGACAAATTTCCTTTGAATCTTAATGCCTTAATCCGCTGGATCTATAAATCTTATTTTGGTGTATGTATCATTCTTGTGTGTAAAGTTAAATATTTTAGGTATGAAATAGTTTAAAATGTGCAAATGAAAGCCATCAAGGGTGTTTCCAATGCTGGGATGCCTAAATGTCTGGTCAGTCATATGTAAACACCATCTTTTGTCCCTTAAGTTGTAGCAGTGATTGGTCTGAGGAAGTCACATGTCCACCCCAGCTGGTAGAGGCGGACCAAGTACCTGTCCAAGGAAAGGTGGTATCTATACAACAATAGGAAATCAGAGTTTCTTTGTCTTTGGCTGGCATGGCACAAGAAAGTGAACCAGAGAGCCCAGGGAAAATCAGACTTCCCTGGTTTGGAGACTTAGCTGGAATAAGAACAAATTTAGGGTAAGTCTGTACTGAGGTTTTAGTTTTAGAATTAGCCAAGCATTTTCTGTTATTTTAAATTTGTAATGTACTTTGCTCTGCCTGTTCTCACTTATGACCACTTAAATCCTACTGTGTGTACTTAATAAAATCACTTTTATTTCCTATCAAGCTCAGTGTATATATTTGTTACCTGAGGGAACAATCAGTGTGCACATTACCCCTTTCATTGTTAAAGGGGGCTTACCTAAATAATTCATTTCGTGTTCTGATCCCATTTGGGGAGTGCGATCCCAGGAAGCTGGGCCCTAAACTGCATTTTCCTTGGACTGGAAGAGTTTCAGGGTCTGTACTATTTTTCAGGGAGTGGCAGGCCAATGATCTCAGATCTATGCCTTGGCTGGGGGAGACCAGGGAGCTGGTTCAGCAGTACAGGGTAGTGAGAAACTCCAGAGAGCAGGAAAGTGAGTGGCAGTGGCCCTGTCAGCATCCCAGGAAGCACCCCTTCTGTGACCTCACCCCATCACAATACTAATCAAACACATGATTTTTACAAGTGTCATGCAAACTCCATTCCTTACCATTTACCATAAGGGCTGGTGGCAGAGATAAAGGGCAAGATGAGTTAACATGAGCATAGCATTAAGGAGAAGAAAGAAGAGACCTGCAAAGTGAGCAAACAATTAGGCTGTGTCTGCACTGGCGCGATCTTGCGCAAAAGCAGCTGCTCTTGCACAAAAACTTGCTGCCTGTCTACACTGCCCGTGTGTTCTTTCGCAAGTACACTGACGTTCTACTGTATGGGTACGTCTACACTACAACGTTAATTCGAACTAAGCTAATTCGAACTAACGGATCTAGACTAAAAAACTAGTTCGAATTAGCGTTTTGCTAATTTGAACTAGCATGTCCACATTAAGTGGACCCTGAACCGGGCTTAAGGATGGTCGGAAGCAGTGCCGATAGGGCATCAGAGGAGGACTTAGAGCGCGGAGATGCTGTCTCAGGCTAGCCGAGGGCTGTGCTTAAAGGATCCCGACCCCCACCCCAGACAGACAGTTCTCAGGGGTGCCCCGCTTGCAAAGCAGTCCTGGCTTGGAGTGCCTGGACTACCCACACTGGGCACATCACACCACTCGGCCATCAGACCGGCTGCACTTGCCTCAGGCTGCCATCTGGGGAGAGGGCGCAATCGGGGGGCTGCAGGAGAGGTTCCACCCCAAAAGCCCGCATAGCCAGCCCAGTCCTCCCCATCGGGAGCGTGTACCCCATTCCTCCCTCACCTCCTTCCACTTACCCTTCCCTAGCCCCTTTTCTTGATGTACAAAATAAAGGACAATTGTGTTCAAAAATGGAATCTGTCTTTATTGAACAAAACTGGGGGAGACTGGGAAAAGGAGGTGGGAGAGGGGAAGAGAGAGGCTGGGAGAGGGGAGGGCAACTAAAATGATCAGGGGTTGGGAACAGGTCCCATATGAAGAGAGGCTAAAGAGACTGGGACTTCTCAGCTTAGAAAAGAGGAGACGGAGGGGGGACAGGATAGAGGTCTCTAAAGGCATGAGTTGGGTGGAGAGGGTGCATACAGAAAAGTTCTTCATTAGTTCCCATAAAGAAGGACTAGAGGACACCAAAGGAAAGGAATGGGTAACAGGCTTCAAACTAGTAACAGAAAGTTGTTCTTCACAAAGCACAGAGTCAACCTGTGGAACTCCTTGCTGCAGGAGGCTGTGAAGGCTACAACTAGAACAGAGTTTAAAGGGAAGTGAGATCAAGTCATGGAGGTTAGGTCCATGGAGTGGTATTAGCCAGGAGTGGTGTCCCTGCCCAAGGTTTGTGGAAGGCTGGAGAGGGATGGCACGAGACAAATGGCTTGGTCACTGTCTTCGGTCCATCCCCTCCAGTGTCCCTAGTGTTGGCCGCTGTCGGCAGACAGGCTACTGGGCTAGATGGACGTTTGGTCTGACCCAGGACAGCCATTGAAAGCTCAGGGCTCAGGGTTGGGGGTCTCAGTGGACCCCCTTGATTTTCATGCACTCCTGCTCCTGGGTGGCCAGGCTGGCAGCTCTTCTGCCCTAGCCGGCCACGTTCCTGAGCCTAGTGCGGAGATCGTGGACGAGGTCCACGATGTCCACACTAGCCCAGGCGGGTGCCCGCCTCTTGCGGTCCCGGGCAAGCTCCTGGGAGCCGCCAACCTGGTTCCGGGAAGAGGGGGAGGGCTGCGGGGCATCGGGTGGGTGGCTCGATCCGTGCCAGGTGCAGGGTCTGCTGGCTGGGTGCTGGCAGGCTTGCACCTGGCACGGGCACCGTAGCCAGCCCGTGCCCCTTTAAGGGGTCCGGGGCCGGGAGGGGGGCAGACGAGTTTCCCTGGTGTTGGCCAGAGTGGCCACCAGGGAAAGCTGGGGAGGGCTAGTCTCCCACTAGTTCGAATTAAGGGTCTACACAGCCCTTAATTCGAACTAGTAAGTTCGAACTAGGCTTAATCCTCGTGGAATGAGGTTTACCTAGTTCGAACTAAGCGCTCCGTTAGTTCGAATTAAGTTCGAACTAACGGAGTGCTAGTGTAGCGCCTATGAAAGTTATTTCGAACTAACATCCGTTAGTTCGAACTAACTTTGTAGTGTAGACATACCCTATGAAATCAGTGCTTCTTGCACCAGAATTCTGAGGCTCCCGCTCAGGAATAAGCCCTCTCGCTCAAGAGCTCTTCCAGAAGAGTCCAGTGAAGACAGGCAACATGAATTTCTTGCGCAAGAAAGCCCTATGGTTAAAATGGCCATCAGAGCTTTCTTGCGCAAGAGAACGTCTACACTGGCATGGATGCTCTTGCGCAAAAGCACATGCCAGTGTAGATGCTCTCTTCTGGAAGAGTTTTTCCAGAAGATCTCTTTCGCAAAAGAGTTTTTGCGTGAGAACGCGCCAGTGTAGACATAGCCTTAGGGTACAGCCACACAGCAAAAAGACCAATGCCAGCAAGTCTCGGAGCTCAGGTCAATTGCTGTGGACTAGCATTAAGGGGATAAATATAGCAGTGCTGACAATTGGGCTCCAGCTGGACTCCAGGCTCCAAGATTCCTCCTTCCCCTTCCCAGGCATGAGAACAGGGCTGCAGCCCAAGTCTGAATGTCTACACTGCTATTCTCCACAAGCCCAAGTCAGCTGACCCAGGTCTGAGACTTGCTGCCACAGGTCTTTCTTTTTCCTGACTAGACATTCCCTTAGGTTAAAAAAATTCCTTTGCCTTTTTTATATAGAAATTACAGAACATTCAAAAGAATCCAGAACTATGCAGCCAAGGTATTTCCTCAGCTCCCCTAAGGACATCTCAGAGTGCTATTGGAAAGTCTATAATATGTTCATATTTATATTTTTTCCATTTGTCAGCTTACTTTTTGGGTTTCCCGTGAAAATGAGTGTGAAATTTTCCAGTGAGAATATAATTAAGGGACGTTTTCAGCTGACTTTATTTATTATTTACTGGATTTATTTTTTAAAGCTCCCTCTTTTCCTCATAAAATAAACTGTTTTTTCCCAATGGCCATTGATCTAGCTAACCAAGTTTGGTTTTGAACTACAGAAATCCCTCTCCTTTATAATATTTTCCTTTCCTGAGGACAATTCCATTTCACACAGCCAGTCACAAGAAACCGGACCTGACTGTTTCCTTGACAGTCGATGCCTCAGGAAAATGACTCAGAAGCAGTCCAGAAGCAAGGAAGACCCAGGGCCAGTAGGTTAGAGTCATTACCACTGCAAAACTGTCTACTCTTAAATATTCCTCCTGTTATGTCCTGTTTATCCACAGTTACGTAATGTCACAGTTCCTAAGAGCAGTTCTTCAGCTGGTGTAAACTGGCCTAACTCCTCTGAAGTGACAAGAGCGATGACAATTTATCCCAACTGAGGATCTGTTAAAAATCAGGTGAGGTGCTTTTAAATTTAAATCACCCCAAAATTCTCACTTCCATTGATATTCTCAGATGTGCACCCCAACCACTTCGAACAGCTATGTTCACTCCTAGTAGGCTACCTGAGATCCTCATAATAAAATGAAGAAAACTGGATGGGGAAAACTAACTGGTGTCAGCTGCTCCAAAGGGGAAAAAAAAGAATATAGATAAATGGGCAGTGTGCAGGTCTAAGGTGGCTAATGCATGCAATTTATCGCTTGGTTCAACCACTCATAACATACCACTTACTTGCCAAAACTTATTCTGTCTCATTAATTTTAGTAATTGTCAGAATTAAAAAACTGTAATGATTTGTTGTGCATGTCTGTATGACAATAATACACAGTATTACAATCTATAATGACTTTCATATATAGATCTCAAAGCACTTGACAAAGGTCAATATCATGCTCTGGATTTCACACACTGAGAAACAAAGGCACACGGGGTAAAGTGACTTTCCTAAAGTCACACTGTAGGTTAGCATACAAGCTTGAAATAGAACCCAGAACTTCTGAGTGCCCAGTCTCCTGGGTCATGCTGCCGTCTCCTTTCCCACTCAGTTGTGCTTTACCTACCTACTGTGTCTTTTTCTGTATTTACATTATAGCTCTGAGGAAGGGACTATCTTTCATTCTATGTTTGTATTGGCCTCTCATAACAGAGAATGGGGCCTCTATGCATTATTCTAATAATAAATATCTGCATATGTGTATACAGATTGAAGCTCTCTAGTCTGGCACTCTCTGATCCAGCAACATCCTGGCCCGGCATGATTTTAGTTAGCAGAATGTTCACTTACCATGGATGTGGCCAAGTTTCCTGCAGTCCCATAAAGTTTGTTTACAGCCACCAGTCCTGGCTTTCCGTCTTCTATGCCGTTATTTAGCTCTAATTTACCACCAAATGTCTTTTAAGAGCCCAGTAAGCAGTGGAAGTGTTAGTAATGCTGCTAGACTATATTGACCTCCCTTGACAATGGTTAGGTCCCGTGGGTGCAGAATTAGAGAGGCTGTGCCTATATTATCACGCAAATGTATATGTGCACACGTACATGCTCAGGATTCAAGACAAGAGTTTTGTTTGTTCTACACCCAGTTTTCTGAAAATGCAGTTGTTAAGTAACAATCGGGGTGAATGGTTCTCATAAAAGATGCTAAGAGAGAGAGCCACTTCATTCATTTTTTCTTGTACTTTCATGACGATTGAAGTTACAGAATAAACTATTTTTGATGGGGCCCTGTGTTGTACCAAAAAGTATCTTAGCGGGGTCATCCTTCATAAACTCAATGATTTGAGGGAGGTGAAGTATATTGTTCCTCAAACTGGGGAATGGATCAAGGAAGACTATTAAATACAGTCCCAGGAAATGCATTTTCTCCATTAAAAAAACAAAGAACCCCCAACCCACCTCAAGCTTTGCTGTGTGATTAGTTAACTCCTAGCAGAGAATTATGGAAAGAACTTGACATTCATCATGTACTAGATGAAGCATCTTGCAGGTTATTATGTTTGGCCTCACATACCAGGATCTCTGAAAGTGAGATTACCATGAAAAGTGATGCACTATGACATGAAGAAGAAGATAGTTTGTCCTCTACTTTTCCTCAGTATAGAATTTTGTGCTACACACTTACTGCCAAACTAGAAAGACCAGTTTGTGGGGTTAAGGGTACATTTGCATGAGCTTTGTGGGAACTGAAGAGGAAATTTGAGGCTAGTGATAGGCTCATTAAGGAAAAATTTAGCTGGCATTCCTTTAAGTTAGATATGGGTCATAATCACAAAATGCTAAACTGGATCTGAACTTTCCCAAATTTGGGACATTTTTTGACTGGAGGAGAAAGGAGTTGATTTATCTCACTTTAGAGATACAGGTCTTGATTTTGATTTTATCACTGTAAATTCGGGTTCCAAAGAGGATGGAGAGAGGCTGTTTTCAGTAGTGGCAGATGGCAGAACAAGGAGCAATGGTCTCAAGTTACAGTGGGGGAGGTGTAGGTTGGAAATTAGGAAAAACTATTTCACTAGGAGGGTGGTGAAATACTGGAATGGGTTACTTAGGGAGGTGGTGGAATCTCCATCCCTAAAAGTTTTCAAGTCTCGGCCTGACAAAGCGCTGGCTGGGTTGATTTCATTGGGATTGGTTCTGCTTTGAGCAGGGGACTTGACTTGATGATTTCCTTGGTCTCTTCCTGAGGTTCCTTCTTTGATGACCTCCTGAGGCTCTATAACTCTGGGTGTGTCTAGACTACATGCCTCCTTCGACGGAGGCATGTAGATTAGCCAGATCGGAAGAGGGAAATGAAGCCGCGATTAAAATAATCGTGGCTTCATTTAAATTTAAATGGCTGCCCCGATCTGCCGATCAGCTGTTTGTCGGCAGATCGGGGGAGTCTGGACGCGATGCCCCGACAAAGTAGCCTTTCTTCATCGACACAGGTAAGCCTCGTGAAACCAGGTTTACCTGTGTCGATGAAGAAAGGCTTCTTTGTCGGGGCATCGCGTCCAGACTCCCCCAATCTGCCGACAAACAGCTGATCGGCAGATCGGGGCAGCCATTTAAATTTAAATGAAGCCGCGATTATTTTAATCGCGGCTTCATTTCCCTCTTCCGATCTGGCTAATCTACATGCCTCCGTCGAAGGAGGCATGTAGTCTAGACACACCCTCTGTGATTCTATGACTCAGCATAAATCACAAAAACACCATCTGAATCAAAAGAGTGAGACCAGTGTGTGATCAGAATCAAATTCAGGGTATGGCTAAACTACAGGACAAAAGTAGAATTAAGATATGCCACTTTTGCTAAGTTAATTGCACAGATGAAGTTGAAATAGCTTAACTCAACTTTTGGTGCTGTCTACGCTGCAGGAAGTCAAAGGAAGAACATGCTTCCTTTGACTTCTCTTACTCCTTGTGGAAGCAGGATTACCAGCATCAACTGGAGTGCCCCTCTCACCTCGAATAAGCTATCTTCACTGGTCTTCTAATTCAAATCCTGGAAGATCGACAGCGGCAGCTTCAATCTTCCTCTGGAGTGTAGACGTTCCCTCAGAGGCCAGTGACGAAGTCTAGATCCAGATGCAAACTGTCCTAACTTCACAGTGTTTGGATTTTTGTTTTTTTGTTGAGCTACATTCATTTTCATTTACTCTCAAACTGGTTGTCACAGCGGTTACTTGCTGACAGACCCATGCCAACAATTGACTAAACTCACACCAGAAGTAAATACAAGTCTCATTGTTCAAAAAGTTTACAGACAGAAAAATCAGAAAGTTTAAAACAAGGTCTAAGAAAAACAACCTTATGACCCCAAATCATAGCTTGTGTAAACTAGGGTTGCCAGGTGTCCAGTATTGATCCGGACAGTCCGGTATTTTTGCCTCCTGTATGGTAAAAAATTCAGAAAATACCGATACCTAAAATGTCCGGTATTTTCTGATTTTTTTCCTGGCCAGGAGGCGAAAATCCTGGGTTCTTACCTGGTTCTTCAGGGGAGCTGTCAGGCCCGGAGCAGGAAGACAAGATGGTGGATGACTGCCAGCAGCTGTTAGGCCAAAAAACCTTAAAGGCATTTCTTAAAGGGGCCATGCTGTCTCATCCCTTTTTTTTCTCAACAAAAATTGTTCCCTGGTGGGTTTTTTTGGGGGCGAAGGGGAGGTGTTCGGTATTTTTGGTTAAACCATCTGGCAATCCTAGTGTAAACTGATCTGTTTCTACTGAATTTAATAGAGCTGTATCTGTTTACATCAGCTGAGGAGCTGGTTGACTGTACTCAAAACAAGAATGAGGACTCCCCCGATGGGAATGTTTCTAAAATTAATCAGCAGAAGCAACTAGTCAAATCCTATTTCTATAAAATGATGATACACATGCTTGGTTGGAAAATTAACAAATGTGTGTAATTGGGCATAGACAGGGACAAGGAGATAAAATAGCTATTGGTTGGCCTAAGCTATCAAAAATGAAATTCATAACGGGGAAGAGGTTCATGCTAGTTTCTACCTATCTCTTAAGACTTATGTCAAGCGCTTAAGTGGGCCTTAAGTGATACGTATATGGGCCTATGCACTGGCGTGAATTTCATTCTATGTGAGTGAAGATCTCCAATTTTATCTGTAATGTAGATATATCTTTTCAGGATCTGCAACTGCAAAGCTCTCTCTTTCAGTATTTAATTGAATATAGCAGCAATGCATAAGAAATTACTTCCATTAAAAATGAATCTCTTCCAGATCATTGCTTTTAACTACTCTCCCATGTCTTGAAACACTGACCTCAGCTGACTGTTTGGTTTTCAGGTATTAAGTGGAGTGGCCATGGAGAGAGAGACAAAGAGAAGCCTTCCTAATAAAAAGCTACACTGTTAATCAGTCCTTTGGTGATATAATGCAATGGCTGCTCTTTAATATACAGGTAGATTGTGAGTGTGAATAGTGAAATAATCTAAATGAGGCTACTGTGAAACTCTACTATAGGATATTTTGAATAAGGATCTAGTATGCTGCTAATTGGATTCAGTGAGTTGTATAGTCATTATACTATAACACTAGGTTGCTCTGAATAGAATATGAAATCCATATTTCTAGAGACAGTGTTTTTCGTGTGATTAAAATGTAAAAGGAAATGAGCATGCATATATATGGGCTTTCAAGAATAAAAATGAATAATTAAAAATTAATTCATTGCAATTATAAAGAATCCACAATGACATTATTTTGCCATTTATCTTTTAATTACAGATGTACTGTGATTCAGATTTCATAGGCATGATATTAGCATGGATTTTTAATGTTTGGAGAAAAACAAAGCAGTTTCATTGCACGGATATTTCTGGTATGACACCATCTCAGTGTAAAATGAAGATGGGGCGAGGCATGCTGGGCACTAAATATAAATCACTTTTCTTTCACCTCTTAGGACAGTTTTGCAATCAAACTGAGATGATAAATGAGCTCAGCTTTTAATGTAAAAAGAGCCTAAATTACAAAACCACCAGCATGTATATAATTCATTCAGGAACCACTGCTCAGGTAAAAGCTCAAGGCTGAATTAGTCTGAGAACTCTATTATCTCTCACCTGGTGGAAGGGTGATTAGTGGGAGAAATATCACATTTATATTTAAAATAAAAGTTTCAAAGGTGACTTGTGTTCTTTGACAAACCAACCATCTTAAAAATGGAGAGAGATCAAGGAGTATCCCCCTTTATGATTTCCAGCTCCTATGCCTCGGCACCAAATTTATCCAGAATAATCAGTGACTGTGCTGAATCACCCTGCCATTGATCTAAAGTCTAGCACACTTAGTGTCCTTGAGGGAGGGGGCAGATCCCTCCAAACAGTTATGCCAAGGTTCTTAAGTCACAGCGCCAGTGAATCCTGCATAGTCTCAAGTGTCAACTCAACTGTCAGTGGAGTACAGCAGCCAAAAAGCAGATATACTGTATAAGGAGCAGTAACAGCAGCTCACTCATCCCTCCTAGCGTGAAGGAGGAAATGCACGGCTTCATTTTTTTATAAAATGTCAGAAAATGGACAAATCGACCAACCGGGCAAGGAGAAAATGGGTATTTCACTAATAAATACCCTTCTTTATAAATTTTCTAGTAAAATGGAATGTAATGTCTTCATAGCATATAGTGTAGTTCATATAAAAGGAGTGTTTCCTTTACAGATGTCCTTGTATGGTAATAAGTGGAAAAGGCTGATGCTTACTATTAGAGTGGTACCTCATAAGCCATAGCAATGGCAAGCCTGTGATGGATAACAGCTGCAGTATCATTATGGGTAAATATTGGCTTTTTAATGACAACAGCTGTAATTCTTTGTCAAGGCTGTTCCTCTCTCATGCACTTAGAGTGCAGAAGGTAGAGACCTTAAAATACCTTGCCACTACGGGCTTCTGTTTAAAAAACTCCTCAGGGTCACAGACTTCCTGACCTTGAATGATACACTGTCACCATCCAAATGCAAAACCTCCTTTTAGGCAAGAGGAAGCACTTGGGAACTTTTCCCTGTGGGGTAACCCCAAGCTCTTAACACTCCCTTAGTAGAGAGCCTGAAAACAAACTGTGATCTAATAGCTGACCTTCAGTGGAGGCACATGAACACAGGACCCTGCTGCCTTCTAGGACATAGGAATTAAATTATAGTCTTAAAAAGATGATTTTATTAACAAAACAAAGAAGATATATTTGGTAAAGAATACTTGGTTGCTAGGTATTACAGAGTAACTAAGAAAAATTGCTACCCTGGGATTTAGTTTCAGTTATAGCATTTGGGAGTGGGGGCTAGTACAGAGGAGTTTAAACAAATTAAAAACAAAGAAAATAACCTGATCACATCTAACTAAACATTCTCTGTTCACTTAATATATACTTAGTTCCAGGGTTTGGTCTTTCCTTAGGTATAGATATTGCTAAAAAATCCATGCCTTTATTCCTGGTTCAGTCCATCTCTCCCCCCTCCTCTAAATTCACACACAAAGGGTGCATCTACACTGCAAGGCTTAACTTGAAATAAGCTATGCAAATTGAGCTACGCCATTGCGTAGCTTATTTTGAAATAGTTTCTTTCAAAACAGGCAGTATCTACACAGCACTTATTTCGAAATAGAACACTCTTCCTCCAAATTCCCTTATTCGTCCTATAATGAGGGTTACAGGAGTCGGAGTAAGAAGTCCTTCAGCTTAACAGTATTTTGACATTATTTTGCCTGCTGTGTAGATATGGACTAAGTTATTTTGGAATAGCACTAGTTATTTTGAAATAGTGTTGCAGTATAGATGTACCCGTAGGCTACGTCTACATTGGCCCCTATTCCGTAATAGGGATGCTAATGTAGCACTTGGGAATAGGCAAATCCGCGGGGGATTTAAATATCCCCCGCGGGATTTGCATTTTCATGGCTGCCGCTTTTTTCCGGCTTGTAGATAAGCCGGAGAAAAGCGCCAGTCTGGACGCGATCCTCCGGAAAATAAGCTCTTTTCCGGAAGATCTCTTATTCCTACTTTCAAGCGTCCAGACTGGCGCTTTTCTCCGGCTTATCTACAAGCCAGAAAAAAGCGGCAGCCATGAAAATGCAAATCCCGCGGGGGATATTTAAATCCCCCGCGGATTTGCCTATTCCCAAGTGCTACATTAGCATCCCTATTACGGAATAGGGGCCAATGTAGACATAGCCAAAGGGAAAACTGAAACAGGCAAAACTTCAAAAATCTTTCCCTCTCTTCCCATTGGCTCTCCTGGCTCCCTGACAGCACTTCTGGGGGTTAACACTTTAGTTACTGAGTGCTGGGATGTCTAGAAAAGAGTAATACCGTTCCCATCCATCACATTCTGCTTTTCTCATTAGTAGATCTACAGAATGTTTACTTGATTGCTGTGTGTTTGATTTATTTCCATTAGCATTGCATAAGGGAGTAACAGATGCAAGTCAAAGGACTCATGCAAAGACTGCAGAAACTGGCCAAAGAAACTTTGGTCTCTATTTGGCAAAAGGCAAACGCTTCATGGAAAACACAGCTACATCTTATTACAAAGGCAGAGCTCCCAATAACATTTTTGGCTTTTCTCTGAGATTAATATTAAGTAGCCCTTAGATGTTGCATTCAATGACATGCATATGTTTTTAAGGAGTCCAAGGAGATATTCAGATCCTACTGTGAGATGGGAGCCATGTAAGTACCTAAACAGAGATCACTACTTTGAATCTGTCTTCAATCCTAGCAACTCTTATTCACTGCAGTGCTCCATGTTCAAAGCTGGCAGCTCACACAGATTTCTATACCATCAGAAGTGTTGTCCAATTACTAGGAAGTATATTTTACTCTACAATCATATGTTGTATGAAAATAACATGAATTCCTAACAATAAATGAATGCATTCACTAGCAAGAAGGATGGAGACCGCTCTATAGTCATAAGATTTTTTTTTCTCTAATTTACATCTACTCCTTTTGAGATCTGGCCAGCAAGTTGCCTCTAAGTTTTTCACAGTCCTAAAAATGCCCTTCATTTCGGTTGCTCTTTGCTCCAATTGTTTCTTCTCTTCACAGTCTTTTCATGTTTTGCAGGTTGGCTTTTAGTGTCTATTCCCTCTTCTGGGTGAGTGCCCGGATTTCTGATCCATATTTCATTTCTGGCAGGTCGCAGTTGTCAGATTTTTTAGAAAGAGGAATCTTAGCCTTTATGATGCAGTTCAGCCTGCCAAAGAACAAGGTTCAGCCTTGAGTCTTCTCTAGACCTCATTGCCCTGTTTCAGAATATCACCTACAAAGTTACAATGCAGTTACCTGAAGCGGCACATTGCAGACTCTTATCTGGAAGCCGTTGCTACTTCATAAGCACAAGGGACTACTACTGTAGTCTTTCCTTATAGAAGTTATAGCAACTGAAAATGATTCTATAGCAGTTACATAGAATTTAACAGAGAATTCTCTCTTTTTGTATAAGTATTTTTAAATACAATCCTATAGAATTTCATAGCAAAGTAATAATTTTAAATTAAACATTCTATACATCTTTTCCTGAGGTCTTACTTTGCTACAGTGGAACCCTTCTATTCCACTGGATGCAATATCACTCCATTTCTCAAGACCAGCATATAAATGCATAACATACACCCACACAGTTTTAAAGAGTGTAGGTGCTAAGGACAGCTTTATGGCCTGGTAGCCCAACATGCTAGTCCCCGCTCAAGGGTACCCGTGTCTTGCTATAGTAGCTGTGTCAGAGAAAGAAACACATGGTTTAGAGGTTAAAGGACAGGCAGGGCTTACCAGCCAGAGCTCTCTGGAGCAGAGGTCTGATAATATATTCAGACCCATGAGCCCTGGTGTGCTCAGCAGAGCTGAAGCCCTAAGACTCCCCCACCCCCCACTAAGCAGCTGAAACCCGGAGTCCTAAATGGCATGGGGGTAGTACGGTACAGTGGAGGCTCTGGGAAATTTAAGCACTGAGTTCACACCTAGAAATTTGGAAGTCTATTGCTCATAAATACTGGTTGAATCATCTTGAACACGTAACTTTATCTCCCTGTGACTCAGTGGGGATAAAGGTACTTATTATCCAATTGGATGCCTTGCTGGAGCCGTAAGCATAAGTAACAGTATGAACCAAAGGCTGTGAACCAGAGTAGGCCCAGTCTTGACAAAATAGCAATACACCACATACTAGCTACCATGGAATAAGCACGTTCCTGACTGCAGAAAATGGTACAGGAACACAGAGATCTCTCAAGTAACTACATAAATACATTTCTAAGAGATGGTATAAGAACACACTGAGTCCCTGTAAAGAAAAGGAATGGACGATAGGAAAATAGACAAAGATGTTTTGTTTGAACTAGCAGGCTCAAGGTAGAAGGGTGTCTTAACACTGTGTCATATGAGTGTCATATGTAACTTCTTTGTATCAAAGGAGAAGTCATAGGAGGGACCTCTTTGTACTTGCCAAGAGGACACCATTGTCATGGGCATACATGTGTTAGTGTACCTGTAACTCCTTTGGAGCATTATAAGCATGCCTTGCCATTGATAAACCTGGCTGAGCACCTCTGCCACTAAACCAAATTTGTGGGCTTTCTTATGATAATACCAAGATCTGCTGAATCAGTAAGCTGCAGTCTCTACTCAAGCAGCTGACAACGGTACCAAAAACAGGTGGACTGAGCAGCTATAAGAACTTACCAACCTTAACATCTGTCCGAAGCAGTGCCACCACCCAGCACACAGATACTGAAAGCCTTAAAAAGCCTTAAAAAACTAGTGCATCTAAAAAGCTTTGAGATCCTAAGGAATGAACTAAGGTCTTTCAAACACTTAATGCTAACTTTATACATGTGAGCAGTCCTATCACAGCATTTTTGCAGGACAGGTTTCTAAGGCTAAATGAGATTTAATAATTATTATTACTATTATACTGCACAGTGTTCCAAAATTAATTTGGGTGGTACGGAGGTAACAGTATATGCTGGAATAAAATTTCTATTGTGAATCCTGAAAACTAAGAATAGTAAAATCTTGTCTATAAATGTTTTATACTATATTTATTGAAGTCATATGTTATATACTTAGTCTTTCCTTAATAAAATATTTCAATAAAGAGAAAGCAATTTCCAGTCCATTGTGGAACTTATGAGCAGGATAAATGCGTAGTTTATTGGACCATAGGGAAGAGACTATGTAGTTGATCTGTCATCCTCTGTCAAACCTTAACAGGTAAGTATAGCTTGTCCACTTTGATCTATCACAGTTATGATGCTGAGTAGAGCAGTCAGGCCAATGACAAACATTATTATTTTAAACTGCAACCTTTGATGTGACAACATCTGTAAAGGTTAAGGGCAAAAATGATAAAGTACTAATCAACTGTCCTGTACTAGTGATACAAAACCGATGGTGTCCAAAGTGAAGTTAAAGAGCTGCTGTGTGACCTCAGTGCAGGATATTCCACAAAGAGGTGGGGGATCTGGAATTTGTATTAGAAGACATCACAGCCTCTGCCTTGGCACTCATAAGGGCTATGAAGATTGCACTGTTAGGGCCCAATGTGGCAATCTACTGAGAGTTATCAGACTTCAGTGGAAGTTGAGGAAATCACCATTTCAAAGACAGGGCTCATAAGAGTGAATTATATTTTAGAGTATGACATTTTTTACCTATTTGCCTCTGGCTTGAGTTTCAGATTTAGAGCCAAATCTTGAAATTCTTACTCTGTCCTTAAAGGCAAGGTCAAATAGCTTTGATTGAGTGAGTACATCAGGTTTTGTCCTATGAACAATTTTCAATGTGTGCTATTGGAATATACTTGATGCAGCTTCTTTTTTCAACTACATGGAAACAGATTTATTTTTTCCTGACCCATACAATCTGAAAATTGCCCTTAGAAAGAATTCACCTATGAATGAGACACCAGGTTTAGAAAACTGACAATGACTATATCTCTTATACAGTATCATATTTTGTTCCTTGCTATCATCCCCTCTTAGAATGTTTTGTTCACTCTCTGAAATACCTCTAAAATTTGGGATTAACAAAAATGGACTGATGATAAAATGGATGAATCAGCGCACCTTAGAACAGACATTCTGGAAGCAAAACTGCTACCGTTCCTCTTATAATTACAAAATCACTGGCTAACATGAGTAGAGGTTTGTGGATGATTTGACAGTTCATTTACTTGAAAGCATGAGAGACGGAGTCCTCAGGGAGCCTTTTACAGACGTGTTTCTTGTTAGAAATGCAGAAATCACCAAACCACCACTCACCTGAGCAAACAACAGGACTACAATGTGTCCCTGGGATGTGGCACTTACTAGCAGATGAAAGAGTGGCAGACTGCTGTGCTGTCCCAGGATTTGCACAGCAATGTTCCCTTTAAACTTTTCCATCCATGTGCAGATTTTTTCCATCCAGGTGCAGAATTTATTTTACATGCACCGAGAGGTGTATGGATATGCACCACCAGTAGAAACCAAACACCTCGCTGTGGGTGCTCTGCTAATCTGCCAGGTGGCATTGGAATCTCTGTTGAGTGGCCACACAAGTGCACAGCTTACAGGGAACGCTGCAGCACAGAAAAGAAACTGTTGCTTCTTTGCAGCTCCCTTGTTGTTGACCTATGCCCGTATGCTACCCCCAGTGTGCTAGATCAGTTGTGGCAAGATTTTGCCCATTCCTCTCCATCTTTGAAGGTGTGTGTGTTGGGGTGGGGGGTGGTGGTGTAGTGGAATTTGCCCCTTGCTCGAAAAAGATAAGGAACTAGCCTAACAGTAATTAGGGGCCCACTAGCTTGTGAGCAAGAATGAAGCTGTATTTCACATTTTCTAATTTGTGACAGGCACAAGCAGGCAGAGTAAAACCGCACATAGGCATAAGATAAGAGTACCCCTCCCCAATTACTGGAATGTCAGTCGTGAACGTTAGAAATAATGTATTGCTGTGCTTTAACCAATGAAATGTAAAAGCCAATCAAACTGTTATTCATGTATCCGATAAAAGGCTATGCACAGAGCGGCACGGGGTCGCTCCTTGCTATTTTTTGCTGTAAAGCTCAAGGGGATGACCATCAGCGCTGATTAATAAAAGTCTGGTAAATCCTCCTTCGGGCATCCGTGTCATTCTGTTACACCAGTTTGAGTCCGGTACGGTTACAGTGGGGGGGGAGGAAGACAGGCTATGCCTACATTGCACTATTAATTTGAGTGATTCACACCTGGGGTGCTAGCATTCTTGTAGCAAAACTGATAATACAAATAAAACATGATAATATTTTTGTTGATTCTGCTCTCTCCTGTGTTTGAGGACATATTGCCTGGTTCTTTGTGCTGAGATAGCCAAAGATTCCTTCCCACTCAAATGTGGGAGAACTTTTCTGTCCTTGTGAGGGGCACTCTAGCAAGGGTATTACAGGACTATCAGCACTCGAGTGATTAGCCCTGTGTTCTCTCTGCAACATGGATAAGTTCCAACTTGAGTTAAGGTAGAGCCTGGGCTCTAATCTACCCCCTTCCAGCTGGGTCACCTTTTAAAGCACCTCTAAACACAATCTGGATAAGAGCCCAAGGTAAATGTGCAGTGTAGACATACCTGGAGTGAGTTAGCAGCACCTCTGATGGTGTGTCTTTACTGCAGCATTAACTCAGGCTCTAACCTCATTTTAGCCAAATCCTCCAACTATCCAAACATAAAAATATTTGACTCAGGGTACGTCTAGACTACAATCCTCTTTCGAAAGAGGTTTTTTCAAAAGAATCTTTCGAAAAAGCCTCTTTCGAAAGAGAGCGTCTAGACTGCAAACTCTTCTTTCGAAAAAGTGAGCCGCTTTTTCGAAAGAGAGCACCCAGGCAGTCTGGATGCTCTCTTTCGAAAAAGCCCTGTTTGCATTCAAGAATGCCTTTATTCGAAAGAGCACTTTCAAAAAAAGGCATTCCTCCTCGTGAAATGAGGAGTACCGCTGTCGAAAGAAAAGCCATGTTCTTTCAATTTAATTTCAAAAGAACGCGGCTGTAGTCTAGACACAGCCCCAGTGACGGAGGAGCTTTGATGATGGTCTCGATTGCTGGGGGATGTACCCTTGTGCTTGAGCTCTGTTTTATTTTGGGCTGGAATCTGCTCACTTTGGGTACAGATGAAGGCTGAAACCCAGGTTACTCAACTTGGATGCTGATAGTCCTCCAGTGCCTTCCCACAATTCTGCAAGGTAGTATATTCCTAGTCTTCTCCATTCTTTTGCAACAGAAATCACCTACAAGTTTACATATACCCATTCATAGGCCTGCCAACAAAAGTGTTGAGGGGGCAGCAAAGGAGGCAGTTGCCCCAGGATCCAGCCTGGGGCTCCCAGCTGCTGCTACTACTGCAGGGCCAGTGGTGGCCAGAGCTCCAGGCCCTCTAAAATGCCACTGGAGCACCAGGCAGCGCACTCCAGGCAACTCTGAGGACTAGGAGGGGCCAACATGGCATGCTCCGGGCAACACTGAGGGCTGGCTGCTCCGGACCCACCCCTTTGTCAGTGGCTCCATTCTTCATCCCACATTGCCCAGGCACCAGGCCAGTCTGCCTGCCTTCCCATTCAACATTTAAGCCTCATTCCAATGAGGCTGGCTATAGTTCTACAAAGCGCATCAGACATATGGAGAGTAGAGATTCCTGTTCTCCCTAGTGGGGTGGGGCTTCAGGTAGATGATAGGGAAGTGGATGACTTGGTTCACATGGAATTCTGAGATCACGTTCAGACTGAAATTAGACTATAACCTTCAAAACATGTTATCTCCATGGAAAACAGTATATGACTACTCAACTGGCTGGGGTGATTGCAACTAGAAAGCCAATGTTCATAGAAAGATAAAGTGAAGGGTTTTGAACCAGACAGTCCAGTATTTGAGCTTTCTGTCCAGGAAACAAATTGAGAAAATACCAGATATATCAGTGTCCGGTATTTTCTAATTTAGTAAGTTTTATTATTATCATGAGGCAGTATGTAGTCGCGTACTGCCTGGCTGGTAGATATGCTCACACTGCGTGAGTGTGTCTACCAGCCAGGCAGTATGCAACTACACAGCAAAGAGGAGGGGGGCAGGAGTGGGGTGGGATGGAATCCCCAGGGCTGGACTCAACCGTACACAAGACAGACAGCGCCCCAGGATCTGCGTGCACCCGGGCCAGCCCTGCCCTCCCCAGCCGGTCCCCCCCCCCACGACCTCCTCCTGGCCAGCCCCACTCCCTGCTGTCAGGTTCTCCCCTCCCCCCCCACTAGCCCCGGTCCCCCTAACCTCTTCCCGGCCAGCCCTGCTTCCTACCGGCCGGTTTCCCCACCCGCCCGATCTCCACTGGCCAGCCCTACTCCCCTACCCCCTCCTGGCCAGCCCTGCTTCCCGCCAGCCATTCCCACCGCCCCTCCCCCAATCTCCCCTGCCAGCCCCTCTCCCCTTGACCTCCTCCCAGCCACTACCCCCGCCAATCTGAGATCAAGTGTGTCCGGTATTTATTTGAAATCATCTGGTAACCCTAGTGAAGGAACATGAGGGAAAAGGTTCAAATGAGGAATCTGCTAATGCAAATAGGATTAGACCGAAAATACTTCACCACCACATCAGAATTCGTTTCAGTACAGGAAGGAAGGATTTTCCCTTGAAAAACCTCAATGTAACTGGATGGGCAAAGATAGTACAGTTATCATGGGGAAATGGGGTGAAAAGTGCTAATAGCTCCCAAGTCCACTAATAAGAAATGGAGGACAACCCCAATATTTTCAGAGAGAGGAGACTGTTTAGAATAGTTGGCATCTTGGTTTTAATCAGGATTGTAAATTGTGTGATATTCTGTGTTATTGTGTACATTTATCCCAAGGTGCACCTGTGCATCTGGAATATCTTAAACAGTTCTGCAGCAGGCACTGTGCTTTGTGGTCACAGATGAAGGGGCCAGGTTTGTTCAGAAAAAGCATACAAAATATTAAAGGATTAATAAAGTTTTTTTCAAAAAGATGAATAAAGATTCTTTCCAAAATTTCCATTTAAATGTATGTAGTCTGTTTTTTTAAAAAAGGAAGCCGTTTACACTATGTTCAGGCTCAAAATATCTAACCTGCACTTTGAGACAGTAACGGTATGGCTACACTAGCCACCCTACTTCGAACTAGGGTGGCTAATGTAGTCATTCGAACTTGCAGATGAAGCCCGGGAGTTAAATATCCTGGGCTTCATTTGCATGTTCCCAGGCGCCGCCATTTTTAAATGCCCGGTAGCTCGAACTACCTGCCCGCGGCTACACGCGGCACGGGCTAGGTAGTTCGAATTAACACTCTTAATTCGAACTACCATTACTCCTCCTGCAATTTAAATCCCGGGCTTCATTTGCAAGTTCAAATGACTACATTAGCCACCCTAGTTCGAACTAGGATGGCTAGTGTAGCCATACCCTAAGCTACTTGAGTTACACCTGATACCACCAAAATGCACATGGGCTATCTAGGGGTATCACAGGCTTTGTCAAGCATTCCAGCTGAAGTAGGCTGTTTAATGAAGCATAGAAGGAAAATATATTTTAGAGGCAATACAAGACTGTGCTCACATTTAAAGCATGAATTTGCCTATCCAGATTCAGCTACACAGCAGATTTTAATTTCATGGATCAGAGAAGGGGGAATTGTTTGTCAGATGAATCTCCAGAAAAAATTGCTTATGGGAATGTATGTTTGTGTGTGAAAGTTCTTGACTATTTTTGGGAAAAGGGTGGCCCCTGAAGGTTTCAAACATCTGTTCCAATGGGCTGCTCTGGAGATTTTTTATCTTTGGTTTACCAGATGAGAAGTCAGTGCAGATAGCACTGCGCAGGTTTGCCTTCCACTAGGACTACTATCTTTGTTGAAAAAGGCAGATACTGAACACATTGCATCATTCTAATTTCTCTGAAGACATGGGTTTAAACTATAACAGGATGACACAAAGGCAGATATTTTAGACAGCTCCTCCATGTTCCTAATTAAGTGACCTTTGTTGACGGCATAAATAAAAAACTGAGAGCCCAATCCTTCAAAGTGATCCTTCACTCTCAGCTGCTATCTGTTAGCACCTACCAACATTCGGCATGAAAGAATGATTCAAACAAAAAACCTATTGGGGGGTGGAATTAAAACTGGGAAAGGAAAGATACACTGTGAGTCTGTGTCCAATACTTGTGTGAGCATTTCCTTCTACATGTGCTCTGTATCTCAAGGTTATTTTATTGTATTTTACAATGCCCTTGCCTGTTTAGCTGCATGACAGAATAAATGGTCTATAAAATCCACAGTAACTGCTGATAGCCATATGTACTATAAAGGGAGAAATTTCCTGCTGTTTTTGAATTCTACATTCTGAAGATGTACAACAGAAATCACTATTTATTTTGGAGTGGGAACTAACTTAATACTGAAGAAATACAATCAAACCCAGTCAGAAATACTCCACACTTTTCTTCTGGAAAAAAAAAAGAATAAACAAAATCTACATACATGAAGGTTATATATGTACAAAGTTAGGATTTCTAGTAAGCACTCAGACTCCTTATTCACAATTCAAATTTTCTGACTGCTTTGATGTAAATCTACTTGACCTTATGCATGCCTACACCAGGACTCAGTAATCAACCGAGATAATTATTTGATGGTGGAGGAGAAAGATAAGGAGACAGTCAGTAAATTATAACAACATTAATTAAAAGGTTTATTAATACCAATATTGAAGCACCTGTAACAAAAATAATGTTTAAAAACCATTTTGTAGGTACAATGACCAGATATTATGTCATTTTTAAGGTATTGATTTGATTCTTGTTTTCTGCATAATGAAAGTATTTATGTTTATTTTTGTCATACACTAAGAAACAGAAATTACATTTCCACCATGTGTAGGTTTCCTGTAAAGATGTGCAAGAAAACAATGTTTTCGGGGAATACTTGAAATTTATTTCAACTGTGCATGCTCTACTCAGTCAGAACTTGATTCCTAAGTCTGCTGTTCATCTTTAGCTTTTTTTGAGGTCAGTGGGAGCTGAGGACACTCACAAACCCCCAGGATCATATCGCTTCTTGAGTTTGGAAAACTGCTGAGAAAACTGACCTATCCAGGTACATCTTTCTTTTTACTATAAAGATTGATGATAATAAAAAACTAATGATTTTTTACTTGCCAATCAAAAAAATAATTCATGGTGGACCAGCAGCACTTTGCAAAGCTGCAGTACATTTTTAGTGACTCCAATTAGAAATTAGAATTTCTATTTCGAATAGACTTGTTGATTTGTTAACGTTTCAAGCTAAACAGGAGAAAATCCCCTTTTAAGGAAAATGGTAAAGACTGTAAGGGTATGTCTATACTGCATTCCTTTTTCAAGAGAGGAATGCAAATGCAGCTGAACAACATTGCAAATGAAGCATGGATTTGAATTTTCCGCGCTTCATTTGCATAATCGCATCCGGGAGCTATTTTTAAATACCCTGTTTCGAAAAAAGAAACGCTGTGTAGATGAGGTTATTTTAAAAGAAGGGTTTTCCTTTGAAATAACCACGTCTAGACAGCGTTTCTTTTTTCAAAATACAGTATTTTGAAAAAGCGGCCGGACGCGATTATGCAAATGAAGCATGGGGAATTCAAATCCGTGCTTCATTTGCAATGTTGCTCAGCTGCATTTGCATCCCTCTCTCGAAAGAGGAATGCAGTGTAGGCATACCCTAAATTGCATTTAATTAGAGTAACTGGCTTAACTAATTATGCACAAATATCCTTCTAATGAGGTTAGTGTTTATGAAAAAGAAATCTAACCAAAATCAGATAAAAATCACTATTTTTTGGTAATTTTGCTTCCATTTTATCTTTTATTCGGGGGGGGGGAGAAGGAGATCTTTCCTCTCGAACCCTTTTGTGAGTACTGAAAATGCAGCATAATAGCACATTAAAAAAAAGGCAACTTCAAAATGTCAGTGCTATTTTCAGAAGCATCTTATTGCTGAATTGCTGAATGAAGTAGAAATTCTGGCTTTATGAATGCTCCAGATGGACCAAGGGGAAACCCGCAACAGGAAACTGAACTTTCATCTACAAAGGAAGTCAACTGGAAACTTTATCTTAGTAATTAAATGAGAGAAAGTAGCCTGTGATCTGAAGGAGATAAAGGTGTTACTGAAGACTTTTAGAACTCCTTTATTCTTATTCTACTTGTGTCAGTGTGCTTTGTGCCTGTATGCAGTCCGTCCCTTAGGAAGAGAAAGCTCTGGTGTGTCATGCCCTTGATGATATTCTGCTTCTATAAGGAAATGACAAGGATTCCTTTCAGCAAAATATAAAAAAATGAAGGTTGAGCTATTCCCCTGTGAGATGGCAATGTGCCATCAGCAGTGGAAACTGAAGCTGGGGTCTATAGACCTTACTTTGAAGTTCAACAGCCTGAAGTAAAAGATCTCATGCTCTTTTAGCCAAGACTGTAGCAGGCTCATCAATCTCTAGGTGGCTTTAGACACCACCAGAGGGAAACAGAGCCTCACCATGTGGGCATGACATAACTTGTGATGTGGCCCACTTAGTATCACGGAGCGAGGGGAGACTGTGCCTAAACCAAGTGCAAGCAGTTACAAAAAGATCATCCCTGTGGAAGGGGTGGGATTACTCAGTAGCACAGAGATGATACTCTGATTTTTATGATGCCAGAATAGGGGGTATGAGTTGGGGAGAAAGAGGCATAGTTAGGGGTTCCTTATGTCCTTGTCCTCCCTGGATGCAATCACAGCTCCCTTTGATCTATCAACTGATGAACTAACACAGTCCCTGGAGGCAGCTCTAACTTGCATGCAGGAGACATGCCCAGCATACAACTAGCCCAGGATTTCACAAAAAGCCCAGAAGTGACTTCTAACCACTTCAGCATGTAGCCACACCCACACCCCTCCTCCAGTGAGGCATTGTATTATGTCCTCTGGCTGCAGAAGATCAGGTTCAATATGGTAAACTAATGAGCTTCACATTTATCTGTTAGGTCACATGTGTCACAGGGCTACAATCTACACATTTGGTCTTAAATATGTATCTTAAACCCACAGTGTAGGTGGATAAATGTAATGTGTGTCACAAGGCTACTTTGAAAATATATATCCAATATATCTAAAATGTAACATCTCCAGAACAGTTTTGAATCCTACATTTTATTATAGACCTGTCAACTATATACGAAGAGTCCTGTGCATTTTGTGACTGTAGAATTTGCCATGGGATTTCCCTCTTGCTGCAGAATTATGGCCCAGAACCTCAGCTTTCATGTTACAGATGTTAAGTTTCTAGCCCTAGTGAATATGAAGATAATGTCAAAAGTGTGAGATGAGTGGGAACAGATGTCCAAGTCCATAAAGCTTGAAACAATGGCTCTGGAAGGTAAATTACCCCAGTCATCTCACCAGAGTTTCATGGATTTTGTGATTGTGCAACCATGGAATCTGGCATTTTCCCAAGATATTACAGAATTCAACATTTTTGTTGCACAATTCATATTCTCTACTACTCACCATATTTGTAGGCGTGCTTGAAAGTGGGTGGATGAAAATGAAGATTATTTAATGTTAATAACATGCTAATTACATGATATTCATATACACATGTTATGCCACATTGTAAGGAGGCACTGCAGGTTGTAGATGATAGCAAATAAAGGCTTAATTTTGCCTTTAACTTCAAAGATTGATGCACATATGTATGTATCTGGTGCTAATATTCAGCCTATAGAACACATACCATTGTTTGCTGTGAAACAATGGGTATCATAAAGCTCTCACTCCAGATTAGGACAGCATGACATCTGAGAGTCTTAGCTTCTTTCAATCTGTATCACAATCTACACCCTACTGTTTTTTCACAGAGGCTTTTCTTTTCATTAATCTTTGGCTCTATATTTTGTACTTACAGAGTAGAACATACCACTGTAATTTTCCACTCATGTAACTTCTACTCATCAAACAGCTTTTAATTCAACATAAAAATAACCTGTTCTTAAACTATCCAAGCCCAATTAATCCCTTGTGTAATGCCAATGAGCACTGTAGAGTTACACCAGAGATGATCTTGGCGCTCTCAGATTAATTCCAGCCAAGAAGAACTGTCTTCTTCTTTGATCTGGAGGTTAATCATCTGCAAATCAGTTAAAATTAATATTTCATTATTCTAAAGAAAGAAACTCTGATAGCATATGTGATATATTGGAATTATATCTGATTTGCTGATCTAATAAAATGTAGAACTGTAAGAACACAGGAACTAGCAAAATGGATAAGACCAATAGTCCATCTAGTCCAGTATTCTATCTCAGACAGTGACTCATACAAATTCATTCAGGGAAGGTCCACAAACCCTTTTAAAGGACAAGTATGCAATATCTTGCCTCTGGGGGAAGTTTCTTCCTCACTTTCATCTGTGAGGGTATGTCTACCCTCAGGGGCAGATGACCGTTTTGCGGGGCCCCGGGCAGCATAATTCCGCGGGGCCCCCCTTTGCCACGGTGCATGCGCCGTGACGCCATGCGCAGCGGTGCCACGGCGCATGCACGGGACTTTCTGAAGCGCGGGGCCCAGGGCCACCACCCCATTCACCCTGCCCTATATCCGCCCCTGTCTACACTTTCTCCCTAGTTCAAACTAGGGATACAAATGTAGGCGACCAAAATTGCTAAAGAAGTGGGGATTTAAATATCCCGTACTTCATTAGCATGATCTTGCCGGCTGATTACTCCGCTCAACAGCCGTTTTGAAAGTGAAAGTGCACGCCGGGACGTGTTCGTTCGAACCAAGGGGTTTGGTTCAAATTAATGCGTCCTGGTGTGCACTTTCACTTTCAAAACAGCTGTTGAACTGAGTAACGTGCCAGCGAGATCATGCTAATGAAGTGCAGGATATTTAAATCCCCACTTAATTAGCAATTTCGGTCGCCTACATTTGCATCCTTTTCAAACTTGGGACTAAGTGTAGACGTACCCTTAGTGACTGGATTTGTGTCCTGAAGGACAAAGATTGGTATTTATTCAAACATGAATTTAATCTCAAAAATCCATGGAGCTCCTTGGCTCAATAAATATCTTGAGTCAGTAATTATTTATGTTTTCTGTCAAGGAAATTTCCTTTTATCAGTTTTAAATTTGTTTTAATTGCATTGACTGTTCCCTTTATATTTGAGAACCAATGACTAGGAGCATGCTACCAACCCTTCTCTGTGCTATTCATTATTTTTACTTTCTTCTACTATGTCACATCTTATTTGTCTCTTCCCTAAACTAGATAGTCCCCATCTGTTTTAAAATCTCTTCATTTGCCTCACATGTTTCCACATCTCAGATACATTTTATTTTCTTTCTCTAGACTTTTTTTTTTTTGGCTAAATGTTTATCAGGATGTGGTGACCAGAAATGTGGACATACCACAAATTTATATGATGGCTTTTTTGTATTTCCGGTATTATAGTTTATTCTTTCCTTAATGCATTTTAACACCTTGTTTCTTTTTATGACGAATCCCACGGAGAGAAAAGATTGAACTAATAGATAGAGCAGGGGGATGGGACTCAGGAAGTCTGAAATCTACTTCCCACTGAGCCACAGATTTCCAGTGTGTCCTTGAGGAAAGCATTTAATGTTTGTATTTCAGTTTCTCTGTAAGACATAGGTACTGAAATAAGAATCCTCCTTTTATCTCTTGCCTGGTTTATCTACTTAGGTTCTGATCCTACAAGTAAATTCAGTAGTAAAACTCATTGTATTAGTGTGTCAATAGGACTTTTTATATGCATAAGTATGTGTAGGATTGAGACCTTATATTGCAAACATTTTGGGATAAGGACTTTCTTATTTTACTATATACCTCATATCACCTCTCCTCAGATGGTATTGTAATAAATGATAATCCTGCACACTGGGGTGTCTCCAGGGTTTTTATTACTAAATTTAATAAATTTAGAACTCATCAGTGCATATGATTACCTCTTAATATTGCTACAGATGTATATTACCTCTATCTACATATTTTATGGCTACTATTTCCAACCAATTTACTTGGCTCAGAAATGAAGTTCACATGCATGCAGTTTCCAACATCATTCTACTTTAAAAAAAAACAACAGGTCCTGACTTCTGGTACAGTAGCTAAATTTAAGGTCAGACTGCATTATTTCATTACTAGCTCAGTCACCTCATTCTAAATTCCTTCATGATTGTATTCTGGAGATTTGCTGCAATTTAAATACTTCTTCTAGCACCTTTCTTTCACACCTCTGTTTCTGACAGGGTCTCATCTTTATTGCTTATCTTAGAGTTACTACAGGTTGAACCTCTCTGGTCCAGGTCAACAGAACCAGGGACAGAGGCTATCGGCAGCTGGGAACGGAGTCAGCCAGCAGGACCAGCATGGCTGTGTAGCTTCTGGGCCACTGGAGCCTGAAGGGCAGCTGAGCTGTTGGGACCATGGAGCCCGCAGTGCAGCAGAGTCTGGGGAGCCGGCAGGGCCGGAGACATTGGAGCCCTATAGCCGGGGAGGAGAGCCCAGTGGGGAAGTTGGTGTGGCCTGGAGGCCTGACCTCCCCTGATCTGGCAAACTCCTTTGTCCAGGACCAGTCAAGTGCCAAGGGTGCCAGACCAGGGAGTTCCTGGACACTACAGTACAAATCAGCTATGGAAAATTAGACACCACTCTCTACAGAAAACCCACCGACTCATACAGTTACCTACATGCTTCCAGCTCCCATCCAGAACACACCACACGATCCATCGTCTATAGCCAAGCCCTTCGATACAACCGCATCTGCTCTAATCCCACTGACAGAGACCAGAAGCTTCAGGATCTCTACTAAGCATTTATAAAGCTCAACTACCCACCCGGAGAAATAAAAAAGCAAATTGAAAGAGCCAGACGAATACCTAGAAACCATCTACTTCAAGACAGACCCAAGAAAACCAACAATAGAACACCACTTGTCATCACCTACAGCCCCCAACTTAAACCTGTCCAACATATTATCAATAAACTACAGCCTATTCCGGAACAGGATACTAAACTCCAAGAGGCTCTGGGAGACAGACCCATAGTCTCCTATAGACAACCACCTAACCTCAAGATGATTCTTACCAACAACCAGGACATACCACACTAATAAGAACCCTGGTACCTTCCCTTGCAACAAACCCCGTTGCCAGCTTTGTCCACATATTCACTCTGTTGATACCATTATTGGACCTAACCAAGTTAGTTATAAGATCAAGAACACATATTCCTGTGCATCCAGAAATATAATTTATGCTATCATGTGCCAAAAGTGTCCATCTGCTATGTACATTGGACAAATGTCTCAGACACTTCACCAAAGGATCAATGCCCACAAAACAGATATTAGACAGGATCACAAAGAAAAAACAGTTTCTTGCCATTTCAACCAGAAAGGACATTGTCTCAACGACTTGATTACCTGCATCCTGCTTCAAAGGCCTTTTAAGACTACACTTGAAAGAGAATCCTCTGAACTGTCATCCATGCTTAAATTCGACACTTTACATTCAAATTTGAATAAAGATGCTAATTATCTTACCCATTACAAAGATAGCTTCCCCAATTATCACCTCTAATATCATTAGCTCACAGACATTTACCTCCCCCCACTGTTCCCCTTCTATTCTGAAATTTGATTTGTCCTTTTCATATGTGTTCATTTTTTTAATTGTATCCTTTGGTATATATGGTTGTGACAATTTTCTTCCACTATTTGATCTCAGGAAGTGGGTCTGGCCCACAAAAGCTCATCACCTAATAAACCATCTTGTTAGTCTTTAAAGTGCTACATAGTCCTGTTTTTTGTTTCTGCAAATCTGTTGTATTTGCAAGTCTGTCCCTATTGTCTTCTGACTAATCAAAATACAGGATTTACTATGATATTTTTATTTTGCAATATTTTCCCTAATCGATAAAAGTTGAGTAAGTCAATGACTACACTTTTGTTTAACAACATTATCCAATGTGGAGTTTTCTCTGGACCACTAGCTTTGACCCTCCTCTTCTTCTAGCTCCCTTCCTCACCTCGTCACACAGTTCAACCCCTCTCTCTTGCACTGCTTTGCTTCCCATGTTCTTGCACTCCCATGCTGCACTGTTACCTCTTTACCTCCTTCATCATAGCTTCAAGTTCCGACCCTGGCGTCTTCCGCTCAAGATCCTGGTATTTATGTAGGCACTCCCCACTCCAGCCATCTCAGATGATATGCCTCTTGGTACTATCAGCTGATCATACACACAAAATGTCTCCCATAGTCTGTGTCCCATTCCAGGGCTTCAGTGAACAAGGGTAAGGGACTGAACATTCTTCTACTTTGTTCCCCACATGAACAAAAATAATTTTTCATAACCACAACCACCAAGTGATGTATTACTTACAAAGGACTGTCCACTAAAAGCATGTGCTGCAAATGTTCTACATTGTTCCTGAAAAATACATTAAGCATTCTGACAGAGTAGCACAGTTTTTGGTTACTATGCCAGTTGAAATGGACAAGAATAAAGACTTTAAATGAAGATCCAGAGGTAGTCTCCATCAGACAACCATTTGGAAAACACCACACACCTGGCACAACTTGATCCATTTTGACAGGGGGAAAAAAACCCTTTCTAAAATATTTTTTAAGATCCAGGGATAAATTATCCATGGCAGGAGTAATTTACTAATGTCAGAGAGAAGGTGAATGCTACTAGATAAAAGGAAACTACCCAAATCTTCAACACAGTGGCTGAATGTTAACCAGGTGCTCCTGGAAGCCCAATCATCGGACCTGTTTTAAGCAACTCACCCAAGCTGAGGTGCTGGAGGGGAGGGGAGAAGTAGAAGAGAACACTGCTTTTAAAAACAGAGTGCTGGCCCAGCAACTCAGCCTGTGTGTATAACCCTGAAGAGTTATGAATCAAGGAGAGAGTCCTCCGAGACCTAGGCAATTTTCTTTCAGCCATGGCCTCTTTCCTATTGTTTACTTCGGTTGGCACGGCAAAGCCAATGCAGCTATGGCAGGGTGAAACAGACTATCTTGTGGCTTATCACCATAAACATTATAGGTAATGAGCACCAGATTCTGATTTCAGTTGCACCAGTGGAAATCAGATCATCTCTACTAAAGCAATGGAGTTGTTCTGGTGCAAATTAGATCAGAATGTGGGCCTGTATCTTGAATGCGGAGCAAATATTACTTTCAGGTACACTGCCTCATATCATTGGAAAGGGAAGTGAACCAGTGGGGGACACAAGGGCTAGCCCAAGAAGGTTTTATAACACTCAACTTTTCATGTATGAAAAAGCAATTCAGAGTCCATTTAAGATGCTTCCTTGGCTCTCTTGTTCAGCTGGACCCCTAGTAATTCAGAGAGCTTTTCTATCCCGCCAGTTTCAGGCAGAGATGTACAAAACCCAACGAGGACATAACTGAATTCATGCAGACAAACATTATACCATCCTACATCATCATCATCATCAGCTTCTCTGTATGTAATTTATTAACTACTTGGGTTGCATGCTGTGATGGCCACAGCTCAAGAATTCTAAAGCAACTTGGAATTCTAGTCTCAGCTAGTTTTCTCATATAAAATTCCTATAAGGTGCAGATTATTATCTGGACTGTGATAGCACCCAAAAACTCCAAACAAGATCCAGTTTTCATTATGATAGGCACTATACAAATGCAAACATTGTCTGTAAAATACACAGTTTAAAGTCAGTGCACACACAATACAGAGAGACCACAGGGAAGACAGGGGTTGTAGTAAAAGAACGCAAAATTACTCAGGTAAATTATGTGCACTCTTTGAAAATACAGAAGGTTCCAGAGGGCTAATGGACTATTTGTTTTTCCCTTATTTTAAACTAGAAGATTTACCTGGTGTTGCTTGGATCCTTCTCTCAAATAAGTTTTGTTTTTCTTCACTTAAACCATGTTTTAGGGTGGGGCTGGCATAGAGGGGTTTATTATGTAGGCTGTCCGAGAGTGACAGGACAATCCCAGCCTTCTCTGACCACAGCAGTTTGGAGCCAGGTGAGAAGCACTTGTCCATGGCCCCTGGATCTGCTGCGGGTACGGCTGGGAGAAAGGTGCATGTCCCCTGGCTGGGGGACAGACACACATACAAACTCTCTGAAATACATAGTAGGTAGCTGTCCCTTTCTCCACCCCGACCCCTGCTGGCCCAATGAGGTTATAGCTGTCCCAGTCCCCATCTCTGGCCCCTTGCTTCCCGCCATCCCATGATCATTCTGCAGTACAGCTGTCCTTCCTACCAGACCTCTCCCTTTCCATTTTATGAGAAACAATCCAATTCTAATCACATTCCATTTTCTTGGTACAACTAAATCTTGATCTTGCTTTAAGTTATAATAAGAGGAAGTGCATAGCTCTTAGCATTTAGGAGGAGTGTTGAACAAAACAGACTCACAGGCAGAAGACAGACAAACAGACTCACGTTTCTAAAATATATAGTAAGATACAAACCATGGGCCAGCTCTTCAGGGGTTATAAATCAGTACATCTCCATTGACTTCAGTGAAAGGTCTAGCCTTAAAACTCTTTTATTGTATTTCCTCCTCTCCACACTCCACCTTTTCATTCTTTCCTTAAAGAGTAAGGCTATGGTACACTACAGAGTTTTTGTGAAAAAACAGCCATTTTCCTGCAAAAACTCGCAGAGCGTCCACACCTTAAGCGTGTTTTTGTGCAACAGAACTGAAAGAACAGAGAGGGTTTTTGTGCAATTGGTATTCCTCTTTCTGTGAGGAAGAACGCCTTTTTGCAAAAGAGTGGACGGGGAAGAAGAGTTTTTTGCAGAAAAAGGAGAAAAAGCACAGGTGCCCTGGTGGCTATTCTCTGCATACCAATCAGTGCTTACTTTTGAGAGTGCATCCATGCAGTCTGGATGCTCTCTTGCGCAAAAGTGCATCACTTTTTCAATGTGCTTTTGCAGTGTGGACATGCTCTTGCGCAAGACATTTTTGCAGAAGATCTCTTCCGATAAAAGCTTCTTGAACAAAAAGCCTGCAGTCTAGATGTAGCCTAAGAGGTGGCTACTGAATGTGAGAGTTGGATAGATTCAATGCAGAGATGAGGTGATCTAGGACAAAATATCAGGAAATGAATAAGGAATAGAGAGGAAAGATAGGGAGAGAGTGAGGACTATGGCTGCAGATACAGAAAAGGGTGAGCAGGAGGGAGATGGATGAGTGAATGTGATGTGTGAGAAGTAGGGAAACTGAACTGTAACAAAAAGACATTAAATGATGTAGGTGATAGCAAGTCAGTGGATGATGGACTTTGCAATTCTATAGTTTGTCATGAAGCACTAAGCTGGAACATTGTAGCCTGTGAGGACTGTTGGGGAAAGGCACATTACCTCACTGTCTGACACTGTATCATTAAAAAACTTTATATTTGTTTAGTTTTGTGACATTAAAGCTCTGAAAACTGTAAGACTGCACAACCTGGAAACTGAGGCTGGGAATAGTGCTCAGTGTTGGACTAACTCTGCTCCCATCAAAGTCAAAATTCCCATTGATTTCAGTGGGAGCAGAGTTAGACCAACACTGAGCACTTTTGGAAATCATAGAATCATAGAATACTAGGACTGGAAGGGACCTTGAGAGATCATCGGGTCCAGTCCCCTGCCCTCATGGCTGGACCAAATACTGTCTAGACCATCCCTGATAGACATTTATCTAGCCATACTCCTTCCCAGACAGTCACTTCCCATTCTGTATGTATGAAACTGATTGTTCCTTCCTAAGTGGAGCATTTTGCATTTGTCTTTATTAAACTTCATCCTGTTTACCTCAGACCATCTCAGTGAACTCACGTTTGGTTACCAGTAAAGGTACCATCAGGGCAGTGCGAGTGCATCTCCCTACACTGCCCTGCCAGTGATTCAACCTTAAATTTGAGGGATTACCTTTCTGTGTAAAAGTCAAATTAACAGACAGTTGTTGATGGACTGCTGATACTTAACACAGGGGGCAGATGTGATGGTGGATTCTGTAATGTGGATTCGTTTCTGCCCCAGATTGGACAGAGCCCACCAAATCATATACAACAGGCCACCAAACAGCTGAGTGAAAACTCAGGTGGCATTTGAAAGGACTTTGTTGGCTTCCTGTCAGTCCTCAGTTGTTCACATCCTCAAATCTGCACATAATTCAAGATGGCAGCCTGTACAGACACATCAGTGGACCTTTCCTGGCCAGGATTTATTTTTCACTAACCTAGCAGAATTCTAATATTATAATTAGTGATTTGTAGCAACTTTTTACCCACTGTTTCACTTCCTCTTGAGTGCTGCCAGCCTGTGAAGCCGCTCTAGCAGTCCGATTTCATTGCCCAAAGCAAATTGCTTCAGTGGTCACTACAATGTTCATACCTTTACTGTATACAGTTTCTGCTGTAGAACAGCTCTTGTTTTTGCTTCAGGGCAACCAAAATGTTGGTTCTCCCTACTAAATAAAATACAAAGACATTTAAATTAAGGGCAGGAGAGAGTATAAAAACAGCACCAGGTAAGACCTCCTTCCAAACATGACTTACATTCCCTTGAATGTGAGTTCTGACTGCTACAAGCTGGTTCAGATTCCACAACAAAGGTTGTCCTTTGGAGGGAAGAATGAGCTAGAAGAGAAGCATCTAGCTGTGCAACAGGCAAATGTCAGCTGCCAAAGAAAAAGCATCTGGTGTGATAGCCTCCAGTACCTTTCATAGCAGGAATCAATCAGGCAATTGTATGTTCAAATAACAACTGAAAACCAAAGAAATGTACAGAATTCGAAACGGGAAATAATTAAAAGACACAAAAGCTGTAGGCCTACAAAGCCTTAGCAATCTCTGTTTTATATTTTCCTGAAAGGAAAGAGAACTGAATTACTCTGCTCAAACTCAAGTGATTATACAGAGACGGATGTTAAAAAATTCTACACACAAAATACAAAGGCATTTGACTTTATCATGGTATTCCCGTACTCCCTTGACTTAGCAGAGGAAAGGCTATGTCAAATATCACAGCTCGGTAAATATTGATTTTTTTTAAATAGTGCCAGCTACAAATCCTTTATATTAATGATGTTCTCTTAAGGAAGGCTGAGTTGTGGGATGTAGGAGAACTATGAGAGTCAGTTTTCAAAGCACACATGATAATGTAGATGTGTAAATTTTGTAATTTACAAAGGGTTTGGTGGTTGTACACCCCATGCTGCACTTGGACACTTAATTCTAAAAAGGCTGATGACCCTATGGCTGTATTTTCAGAGGTGCTCAACACCCTGCAGCTTTCAGTGACATCAATGATTTTAAGGAGGATGCTAGTATTTAGCATCTCTGATAATCTGGCACCTCATGACAAGCAGAGTTCCATTATGCAGTACCGCCCAGCTCAGAAATTACCTCTGGACTCTTGGATCTTATTCCAATTGGGACTAGAAAGGTCCCAGAGTTTGTACAATTAACTCTCTCTCAGCAGGTCTACACTAGGAAATTATTTCAAAATATCTAAATTTGAAATAACAACTCCCGAAATAATAAAATCAAAATAATGTGTGTTCCCATTATGGGGGAGCCTTGAAATTAGTCTGAGACAAGCTCCATTATTTGGATGCGCTACCTTGACTTAGAGCTCTGGGAAGCACTGGGAAGTAATTACTTTGAATTACTCTGGGGAGTAGTTATTTCAAAATAGCAGGAGTGGAATGTCCACACTAGCACTATTTCAAAGTAACTATTTCAAAATAAGCACTATTCCCCAAGGAAAGCAGGAGTACACATTTCAAAATAACAGGTTTAGTAGTGTGGACGCTCCACTTCATATTTTGAAATAAGGGAGGGGATTATTTTGAGATAACTCCCTAGTGCAGACCATGGTTCAGAGATTGTAGGATATGTCAAAATTCAGTACTCCTTACAAACTGATAGTAGACAGAGATTTCAGATTTATGGGAGAAAGGTTTTATAAGGTGAGGCATATGATCAAACCTGCTAGAGTTATAAGAGAATTTCATCCAGGGGAAAAGTGAGAAGACATCTTCAAATAACATCTGTCAGTTATCATCTTGGGCAATGGAGAGACAAAGTCTCCTTCATGTCTGTCTTTGATGGATTAAGGAAAACCACCCCATGTTTTGACAAAGAATTTGCCTCTATTAAAAACAAAACAAAAACAAAAAACAGAGAGGGAAAGATTCCCATCTCGCTAGATTTTTTTTTTGTCTTTTGCCTCTAATCCTATTTTGTCTCTGTATCATATCCTTGTAATTTTAAAATGGTTTAGAGTACTAAATTTTTTTACTTAAATTAACATCAGTCTGCTGTGGATTTTTGTTTCTTTGAATTACACACATTTATGGAGCATCACGGATTTTATGGTGTCATGTGTAATGCATTATGTTTTCAGATTTTTGTGCATGTTAAAATTCTGAAGAGGAAAATTAGTATGTTAATGTGCTTATAGAGTACAAGGCACCTACTTGCAAAATCCCCAGAGGTAGTTTCAGTTATAGTCACTGAATCAGTTAGGAAATTATGAATGGTGGGAAAAATGGGGAGAAGAAATCAGAATTACATGAAAATATCTCATAGGTATAACTCAAGTGGAAACATTATTCCCAAAATGAAATTTTATCTTGTAATTTTGCGAGCTTTTATTCAAAATGTAAATTGTCATCTCCAAATCAATATATGAGGACAGCCATCATGCATGGATCTGTTCCTCTCACTGCAGAATGCCTAGAGCACCATCCCCCTGTCCCTGGACACTTTTCTATAAATATATTACAAAACACTTTCAGACACTTACCGTTTACATATGCCAGTGCAGTTAAAGTGAAGTGTGCAGGTTCAATATTTAACAAAGGTTTAATCCCTAGATTTAGTTCAATAAAGTGAAGGAGGACAGGTTCTAGAGGAAATTATAAGATATGGGAATAATAGAAGACTCGAGGAATGTAAACATGCATTTTTTTTTTAGAGAAAATGCTAAGCATCATTGGCTAGGTAGAAGTGATGAGATTTCATGAAATCCTTGTAGTATTGAAAAATGTCTGCCAGGCAAAACATTAATATTGTAGATATTACTGAATAAAACATGGTGTTATCAGTTCCTAGGGAGTAGTGTACAACTTGTTCCCATTCACATGGGTTCACACCTTTTGGGTTTTATGCAAAGAAATCTAAAAAAGCTCAAAGCAAATCTCAGCCAAAATCAAAACCTTGAGTTTTTACCTGCTGTTACCAATTCACACATAAATGTAAATCTGCCCAAGATCTTTCAAAATGTAGCTTATGTATACAGAAAGGTTTATGAACACTGGTGATTCTTCCTGCAAAATTGGCTCAAGTTTGGGGGTTGTTATAAAAATTGGTGAATTGCACTTGATTTCAGATTCAGTTTCAGACAACTACAGAATATATGTGATTGCACTATGGTATCCACTTTCAAATTCACCAGTGTAAATCAGGTGTCAGTAGAGTAATATCAGTATAGAATAACACCAGTCTCACAAAACTACAAAAGTCTCAGATCTTATTATTCTTTCCCAATGAAACCTCATTATGGCTCCATGTTGTGCACAGAGGAAGATGTGCAGGTACCAATGTTACATTATAACAAAGGATAACATCTACAATGAACCAAAACTCTAAAGCTTTATGAAAACAGATAAAGCAGTTGTGATGACATTGCAAGCCTCATTATGGATTTCTGAAGATTACCACATTATTTCTTAGCTGGCATCTCCCTGCTTTGCATGAGGTTGAAAGGTGGGTATTTCCCAAAGCTAAAATGATTATGACAAATTGATGGCTGCTACTGACAGGAGAATGTAAAGTTATGTGATAAAGTATGGGTGTGTGAATGATCCACTGTTATTGTGTTTATTGACCTGGAATAAGTCATTATGGGCATGTCTATATTTAGAGTTCGATTTAGTGGGTATAATATAGACCCGCTAAATCAAACAGTGAGGGCAGCCCCCACTGGCAGCCAGTACTCTTCCTTCTGCGAAGAGTAAGGGAAGCTAAAGGATGCGTGTGTTCCCGTCGGCCTCCTGCTGTGTGGACACTGCTGCAGATCAGCTTAAGGTAAGCCGACTCCAATTACGCATTTTGCATAGCTGGAGTTTGCATACCGTAAGTCGATCTGCCTGCTCCAGTATAGACCAGGCCAATGTGTCTAGCAGACAAATGTAATAGATACTAGATTTTGCTTGAATTATAAAAAAGACCTTAGCACAGATCCCCCTCTAATATATATATTTAGAAGTCCCTTCCAAAATAAAGGAAGTCCACATTTAGAGCCCTAGACAAGAACTCAATATCAGACATGAAAAATCACAATTCTACCTATTTTATTACAACAACATTGGAGAGCAATGGAGAGGAAAAATCTACTGTGCGTTGAGACAGATGACTAAAGACTGTCCTTGAAAATTACAGATGCTTTATTTGTGGTACCACTTTTGCTTTCCTATACCACTAAGAAACTGCAACATTCATCTTGCAGGGGCTGGTTCCATTTTTAAAAACTTAACTGAAAAGGGCACTTAAGGAGAGCAGGCATATACTGTATTCAGAAGGAAAATTAATCTTGATAGTGTAGAAAAGGCCAGGCCTTGCTAATATTTTTGGTATTTATCACAGATATAGGTGAAATTTCCTCAGGAGTAATCAGACATACAGCTTCTGCATTAATGAACAAGAAGACTATCAAATCTGGTAGAATTTTGTCTGCTCCACACTAATTCTAATGGACTCTGATACACAATGATTTTGTAAGTGGTACTCTTTCCTACAATCAATGCTAAACTAAGATTCCACAGTGTGCTTCCCCTTCAGGCACAGAAGTGTGACTAGGAATATACCAGGCATAAGACAGGGAATTGCACTAGGCCTCCTCTGTCTATACATCCACATAAGGTTCTCTCTCAGTTTGACTGACTGACAACTGTGCTTGGACTCAGGGCAGATGCTTTGATAATTTTGCATCCTTTGTTTGTTTGAGGAGTTTCAGATTCTCAAAGATGGTGGCTCAGATATTTCCCTCATAATATCATTTCACCATCAGGATTTGTTTTCATTGGACAGATTCTTAGCATAGCATACAACACACATAATTTTTTATATGTAATTTTCAGATAGAGCGTGTAAGTTACAAGGCCTGCTGCCATACTCCTTTTTGCTGTGATCCTGTACCACTAAGAAACTGCAACATTCATCTTGCAGGTGCTGGTTCCATCATTAGAAAAGCAAGGCAGGGTTGAGTGAGTATGTGGATGGGAGATCTACAAGGAGCATCTGCGGTGATGCTAGAGGAAGTGTTGATCCAGCAGATCATGCTCTTTCCTTGAATCAGCACAGAACTATTTCCCCAGCATGTTGCTCAGAAGCTCTGACCTGCCACCATTTAGACGAGATCTAATACAGTAGACTTCCGATAATCCAGAACCTATGGGACCTAGGTGGTGCCGGATTATCAAATATGCCGGACTATCAGGAGGTACTATTAGCTGGTTATATATATACTGTACACATTATATACTGTATATAAAGTGTTCTTAACCCTTTTTATTGTACATACTGTATACAGTATACTGTAGTGTTTTAGTTTTTTTAAGCCTTTTTTACCCTTTTTGCTCAGTTCAGCTGCTGCCGCTGTTACCTTGTGACTCATTTTTTGCCGAAGCTCACTCACTAGGCTCTTGCCATTTTGATGCCGGACTATCAGGAGTGCCGGACTATTGGATGCTGGACTATTGGAGTTTTACTGTACTGAGCTCCTGATTGCTTATGGCCTGCCATGGAAGATACCATGAGATTGCAGAAGAGTTGCCAACTCTGGTGTGCTGATTAAATTCCAAGGGTCCTGTGCTCACTTCTGTGAGCAGAAGGGAGCCAAACACCAATGGGGGAAAGAACCACACACTGCAGCACACTTGCATTCCTTCAAGTCTCTCCACTCTGGATGGAGTACAAGGAGCTACTCTGATAGCTCTCTTCTCCCCCTTACCAACAGTGCAAAACATTGTGATACACAGAGATTGCAGTAGTTTGTGTACCATTCTCCCCTGCTTCCTAAGAGAGCAGCTAGGGACAGCAGGAATAGACAGAATCTCTGGCAGCATTCATCTCAGAGAGAGTTCTTGCCAGGATTTGAAGAAGAGGTGAATATAGCTGGTTGCAGTGTGGCAACATAAAGTTTCCAGATGAATGTCCCAATTTCTGCACAGAATTTGGGGAAAATGTTGGAGCAAGGGATCAAATGCCTTTCTTCTACTTACAGCCTGATACCACCCTCCTTGACGGGAAAGACAAGAAGAAACTGGCAGGGCAAACGTATTGAGTTTCCATACATATTCTGCCCACCTACACTATCCCTGCAGATTCATCTGGCTTTTGTCATACCGCTTTGCTTCTTTACCTGTCCTGTTTTGTGGTATTGCTGGATGCCATTATATAATTCTTTTGTTTCAGCTCAGCAGCACCTATGTACCAGAGGTGGATGAAGAGATCTGATCCCCATATATTGTTTGTACTTCAATTTTAAAAGCAGGTAAGACTTTGTGATCCTTTAGATGGATGGTGCTATAAAAATGTCAGCTCTTATTATTAGTAGTCCAGAACATGAAGGAAAGAAACACTGCTCAAAAAGTACAACAAGGAAGAAAAGAACCACCAACGAATATAAGTTGTACACATACACGACAGGCAAAATTGACTCCAGTGTATTTCTGCACAAACCTGGATTGCTCAGCTCTTGCAATAAGCAGGTAAGAGTAAAGCAGGCAATAAGAAGGCAAATAGCTAAGCAAATGTTTAAACATATGGACTGAATTACCTCACTTGGAAAAGCAAGCAAGAGAGAGCAATGTATTTTTGAATTCTGTTTTCTTGCCCTTTCATTCTCATAAGACCCAGGTTGCCGCACTGGAGTCTAATGTTAAAAACTGACTGCACTGGGTTACAGGAGCACCTTTTCCCATCTCTACAGTAGAGGGAGAGTTTAAGTATTATATCCTGAGGGCACAAGAGCACATTAAAATGATCATTCTCTCTGGATTCCCCTCTCCCCTTTTCCCAAATGGATCTTTTTTTTGGCCTTTTTAAAAATAGTAACATAAAAGAGGTTATAGGATGTTAAAAGAACTCAGGCTTTATACATGCCTCCCACACTTCCCTAGCAAAACGAAGAAGCCTATGAAAAGAAGTCATGCCAAGCCCTTCTAGTCTTTAGGAGAATGGAAAACGTGAACATCCAGCAGGAGTGAGATAGTTCTACACTAATCTGACTACCTGCAACCCAGTACTTATTATCTCTTCATATTTTCTATCCGTCATTTGACTGGGGATTCTGGCATCAAGTTGCATCTTCCAATTATCAGTAAGGACTATGTACTTCCTCTGTTCCCACAACAGATTTATGTAAGAGTAGGGCTTGTCTATACCAGTATTTATTTTAAAATAGCCTTCCATTAACTATTCTGAATTAAATCCATGCGTGGAGCTCTCTTATTACAGAATAAGAATGGTGCCTTATTCCAAATAAACAGGATTAAAATAATTTGGAATATGGCACTTTTATTTTGAAATAAGAGCATCCACGCTTAGTATTAATATAGAATAGTTAATCTCCTCTAAATTCAAATTCTATCTTAATAGTTTCATTAATTTCTATTTTCATTTATTTAATTTCATGTATAGACAAGCCCTTAAGATGACATCAGTATGAAATATTAAGAAAAAGCAACAATGATGTGTTATAATACCCAAAATAACAAATTTGTCTAAACAGAAATGTATTATCTTAGTGCTGAACATGATCACTAATATATTTTAAAAGGAGTTAAAACCACACTGTGACAGGGCAATTGCCCCGCACTAGTCCATAAGGGGTTAAAACAGCCCTGGATGAAGGCCGGGGCTGGATCCAATCAGAAGTGGGCTAGAGGTCCATATAAGAAGAGCTCCTGGACAGGCGCTCACTCTTGCTCCAGCTGTGGAGCAGGAAGGAACTGGCTGCCTGGTAGGCTAGAGAGGCTATCTGAGGCAGACAGTGCTTGAGAAGGGCAGACTCTGGCCAGGCAAACTCCCAGGCTGAGGCTTTGCTTTCAAGGCTTGAGGGGTACTAGGACTACAGGGAGGCAACCAGGGAAGGACAGGGCAGCAGGTCCATACCCTCTTCCCAATGATGAGTGGCCATTTCAGACTGCACTGTGCCCCTGAGGCAGGGGCTAGATGACATTTGGCAGTGGGTGACTGAGGCAAGGGGGCCACAGGACGGTGAAGTTCCCTGCGAAGGGAAGACTCCAGAGCGTGAGGGCATTCCTGTGGGGCAGTACCACAAGGGAAGGGGCACCATTGGCCAGGAGGGACGTGGGGCCTGACAAGTGGTGGAGACATTACAGGAGTCAGGTAAAGGACAAGAACAAGCTAGCAGAAAGCACTCTGAGGCTAACGAAGAGCTAATTCCCAGGCTGGCCAGCAGGAGGTGCTATGGCAGGGAGTCACAACCTCACTAATCCCACCTACATGCTCAGTGGTGTTAAAAATCATATTTACGAAACTCATTTTAATATTATTCTCAACAAAGTAGAGTTTGTGTATTGGCTGGGATGTGATGTTTGTGTACTCACTTCACTTATGTATTCTGTTTTTGCTAGCAAGGAATTTCTCTCTCTTCACTATTCTCTTCCTTGCCTGGTACATGTTCTCCTCAACTATATGAGGGTATGTCTATACTACCACCCTAGTTCGAACTAGGGTGGTTAATGTAGTCAATCGAAGTTGCAAATGAAGCCCGGGATTTAAATATCCCGGGCTTCATTTGCATCTTGCCGGGCGCCGCCATTTTTAAATCCCCGGTAGTTCGGACTCCGTGCCCGCGGCTACACGCAGCACGGAGTAGGTAGTTTGAATTAGGCTTTCTAATTCGAACTACCGTTACTCCTCGTGGAACTTGGTCTCAACGAGGTGGAATGAGGTGTAACGGTAGTTCGAATTACAAAGCCTAATTCGAACTACCTATTCCGTGCCGCGTGTAGCCGCGGGCACGGAGTCCGAACTACATGGGATTTAAAAATGGCAGCACCCGGCAAGATGCAAATGAAGCCTGGGATATTTAAATCCTGGGCTTCATTTGCAACTTCGATTGACTACATTAACCACCCTAGTTCGAAATAGGGTGGTAGTGTAGACATACCCTGAGTTATTGCATGGTTGGCTTTTGTTGTTTTTTGGTTTTGCTTTTATTTTTTTATGTGAGGGGAAGAAATTGGCTTAAGTCACAAACTTCAAATCCATATTTTTCCAACTTATTGGGGGACGGAGGGCGGGGGTAGGGAGATTGGGTTTCAGTTCTAACCATTAAATAAAGGCAATCTGTACATTTTGTAAATCAGAGCTGATCCTGATCCTTAGCTTGGATTTTTTTTTCATTTAAAATGTTGAGACCAAGTTTATTTTATGAAAGAAGAATACACACAACAACCCCAACAGTTACATTCCGAGACACCTAATTCAGTTGCTTTCCAATCATATACCTGTACAACCACACCCAGATACGCCTACAAAATGTGTTTGCCTTTCCTCTGCTGAGAAACATGTAAGTTACAATGGGACACAGGCTTCTACAGTGCTAGGGTTAAGATCCTCTTTGCTTAAGGAGCTTGTGGAACAAAGGATACACTTGCTTTATTTAGTAACATTTGATGTCCATCCACAACCTACAATTCTTTTAATTTGCTCAAAATCACTTTATCACTTAAAAAAGCAGCAGCAAGAACAATTAAAACTGTCCTTCCTGTAACAAAGTGGTTGATATGATAGGTATTATCAGATGACTTAATTGTCACTGACAAAAACTGAAAACAACCATACATTTTTTTCCATTCTTTTGATGTTAACCCATTGACCTCAACTAACTTAAGGGTTGCTTTAAAGTTCATTGTAGAAACAAAAGACATATTTAGTTGCAGAAATCTGCTGTGTCTGGAAAGCTAATAGCAATATTTGGCCACTTCTGCATGCTTTACATCTTCAAAGTGCTGTGCAAACATTAACTAATTAATTAATACTCTCAGGGCCCATGAGTTACATCAGTAATATCACATTGTGCCAGACAGTTCAATTTTAAAATGTGGCTCTATTCTGAAAAGTGACTGGAAATGGCATCATGGGTCTTTCTATTTATACATCAAAGATTTCAGAATAAAGTGTTCTTGGTTTATAAACAAAAAGATATTAAATTTTCCTAACTGCCAGCCCTGCAAACACAGTCTTGTCTTTTGAGAGTGAAGCTGGGCTCTTAAGACAAAGTCAGGGTTTGGTTGTGCTAGAAAAACGGGAAGGGCCTGGAATGGGATTATTTTCCATAACAGGAAAAGAGAGCAAGGCAGGTATGCTCTGCAATGACCACTGGGGAGGGCAGCAAATGCGAGGGACAGTTATATGCAGATTGACTATAGCGGGTGGCTGCAATCAGGAAGAGAATGACCAGCTGTGGCCAGGGCTCTCTATGTTGCTGGTCCCTCGGCCACAAGCAAGTGACCCCCACCCACTTCAAACCCCTCTTTCTCTTCGGCCCTCAGATACAGCAACAGATGGGGGGTAGCCCCAGCAGCCACTGGCCCCAAGAGTACCGCTAGCCCAGGTCTCTTTCCCTGTAGAGGAGCTATGTGGGCAAGCATGTTCCCTTCCAACCTATCCCCCTGGAGGAGCAACACTAGGGGTATGTCTAGATGCAGATTAGGCAAGTCCACATTGCAAATGAGGCAGGGATTTAAATATCCTGTGCCTAATTTGCATAAAATGGCCACCACATTTTGCCAACTCAGCACTTTGTTAGCAAAAAGCAGCAATCTAGAGGCGGATCTGTTGAGAAAGAAAGCCTTTTTCGGCAGATCTCTTATGCCTCCTGCAAAGAGGTTTACAGAGAACTTTCTACAGCTTTGCCTTGACTTTCTCTTCTATTTCCTACAACTGTCCAATATCTGCAGACTTTTCACCTCAGCTTCACTCCATACTTGTCCCTCTTACCATCTTTTCCTCTGCTCTGTCCCCTTCCTCTTCATTCCTTTCAGTGTCCTCTTTCCCTTCACTTTTCTTTCTATTTAGCTAATCCCCTCTGAAATAACACCTTCTCCCCAAATATCCCACACAGAAATAAAAATTATGGAAGTAACATGACATTTCTTGTCACCACACCAGGGGCGGGCACATACCGACACACGGGGCGGATCTGGTCTGCCAGGGATATGGGGATCGGAACTCCTGTTGGCCATGGATCAACGTTCCTGGCCAATGGGAGCTGCAATTGCCCATACCTGTGGAGACACAGATAAATACAGCAGCAGCGGCCTACTACCATCTAACCTAGAATGGTGAAACACCACCATTATATATTCCACCCCTACACTACACAGTTCACTATGCTTCTGTTTTCCGCACTTTCACCCATCCTGTTTCTGTCTTGTCTCTTTAGACAGTAAAATTTCAGGGAAGTGACTATTTGCTACTTTGTCAGTAAAGTGCTTAACACAACTGGGACTCATTCTTGGTTGGTTCTTAGGCACTACCATAACGAGCATGATCAATATCAACATAACTGGGTAATTAGCATGTGTATCACTACAATCTAAAATACACAAAGATAAGCAATTCAAAGCAGGCAGTGCTGAATGTTAGATGTACTCTTACTGGGGAAATTTTAATCAAGTATAATAGTAAATGCAGGTCTCTACATTAAAAAAACACAGTGAGCATGTGCTTATATGTATCTGTAATTAAAAAAAATGTTTATCATGGGCTTTTTAAAAATGTTTATCATAGAATAAAGACATGCTGTATATGCAAAAGAAATGCAACAGAATCATTGTAATTGTCTTTCATATTTGAATATATTATTTTTGCTTACAGAAAAATCCTTTTGATATCAACACAACATTGTAACAATAATTTGTTAATGCATCTACAGAAACCATTCTTGCCAGTTTGACCAGCCTCTAAAAACCCATTACTGCTACAAATTTAAACCTACAATCAACTATAGCTATAGCCATCACAGTTCAGAAGTAGGGCAAAAAGCCACTTGCAAGGAACCCTTGACAGCCATAGTCTACTCCTGCCAGGAGGCCTGGAGCAACCTTCACTTATTAAGAAAGTAGGTGTTGCTGGCTGTGAAAAAGGCATCAGCAGGTTGTCCGTGGAATGAACCAGACTCGAGTTTCCTCTGTAAAACTTCCAACAATGCAGCTCTTATACGGTCATTAATTTAAAGTGGCCTCCTTTGATAACACCCCAAGGAACAGCAGTAGTTCATATACTACCTGCTCTTGTTGGGTTGAATTGCCATAGACCTTCCTCCTCAGAATGCAATGGCACCTATACCAGTGGTGGACAAATAAGCCCATTATCTAGTAATGGGTAAAGTGATCAGGAAGAAAACAATTTTTTTCAACTAATTATAGTTTTAGGCTGAACCTTTGGTTGGGCCATGAGCTACCCTAAACACAAGATCAGCTTGCATGCTACTGAGGGGGTAGGGCTAATACCCCAAAATTACTTTTGTGAGTAGTGGTCATACTTGACTCTGGCCATGATAGAGAATGGCACTGCCATGGGATCACTGAGTTATTTACATATTGTAGCACTGTGGTTTCTGTGCCAGGGTCAAGCAGACTGAATAAATTTATTTCCCTCTTACCCAAGAAGACTGTTTCGGCTAGAGTCCTGAAAACACATCACGAGGGAGAACTATTGCTTCCCTTGCCACAACGGAATAACAAAACAGCAGTCACAGCTGGTGAATACTGATCCTTGTTTTGACCCTTATATTGCTAGAAGACAGGGTTACTAACCTTGTGCAGTAACTGAGGTTCTTCAAGATAGTTGTCCCTACGGGTGCTCCATCTTAGGTGTCTTGGGCACCACTGCACACCTAGTTGGAGATTTTTGGGAGCCATGCTGAGAAGCAACACAGTTCCTTCTCTGCCCTGGAAGGAGAATCTAGCAGAGGGAAGGAAGGGAGGGTAGTGGAACAACCACAGGGACAACCATCTCAAAGAACCTCAGTGACTGCACAGGGTGAGTAACCTTCTCTTCTTCTTCAAAGAGTGTCTCTGTAGTGTTCCACCTTAGGTGACTATGAGCTGTACCCGTGAAGGAGGCGGGTGCATCGGTTAGGCAGCATTATGTACCATATGGAGGACATACTGAGGACAGTATGACCGAAATGAGTACCCCTGGAAGGGTGACTGTTCAGGGCGTAATGACCTGTGAATGTGTTGGCGGAAGACAAAGTAGTGGCCCTACAAATGTCCATGAGAGGGATGCCATGCATGTAGGCCATGATAGTCGAGGTAGCCCTAGTTGAGTGGGCCATGATTTGGAAGGGGGTGACTGTCCTTTAGTAGTGTAAGCTAGAGTAATGTATTCCACGATCCACCGAGATATCCTTTGAGTGGAGGACAGCATGCCGAGCAATCTCTCCATGGTGGAGACGAACAGTCTATTTGTTTTACGAAATTGTTTAGTTCTGTCCAAATAGAAGGAAATCGCATGTCTTGCGTTGAGTGTGTGTAATACAGCCTCCCTGGTTTTCGGAAAAACACAGGTAAGTTTATAGGCTCATTAAGAGATACAGTACCCATTCTTTATAATGTCCAGGACCCATCTGTCAGTCGTGATGGTTGACCATTGTTAAAAGAAGGGTGCTAGACGTTGTCAGAATAGCCGTAAAGGTTGCAGTTGCCTTGAACAAGGAGGTGTTACCAGACTCTTGATATAAAGATGAAAAGGTTTGCCTCGAAGTCGTCGGTTGGGATGAGGGGAGGTTGGTCCAAGGTTTGTCTCCTCCTTGTCTGTTGCCTCCTTCTATTGACAAACTGTCTGTGAGGCTGGGAAAATGGTGTTGGTCTATACCTTTGTGTGAAATTTCTGTCCTGCTTATTCTTTACTGCAGGAATGTGGATAGCCAGCATTTTCAAGGTAGTACAGGAGTCCTTGAGAGAATGAAGGGAGGACCCGTCATGCCAGTGAAGAGTTTTGACCCCTGAAAGGGAAGGTCTTCGACTGTAGCCTGGACCTCACATGGGAAACCGGAGAGGTGTTAGCAAGACGATCTCCTCATCACCACAGTGATTGCTAGTGATCTGGAAGCGGTATCAGAGGAGTCTAATGCAGCTTGAAGGGGCGTACATGCCATAAGAATGCCCTCATTAATGTTGGTCCTGAATGGCTCTTTTTTGTGATCAGATAACGCCTCAATATATTGTGCCATATTTTCAGAAATGCGGTGCCTGTACTTGGTGAGCATCACTCTATAATTAGACTTGTATAGTTGCAGGGACATGGAGGAGTATGCCTTCCTTCCCATTAGGTCAAGGTGTTTCCATTCTTTGTCATATGGCGTGGTCCTTGTGGCAGCTTGTTTACCTCTTTAGTTCAAACCATCTACCATGATGGAATTTGGGGAAGGATGATGTCAGTCCCCGTAATACACGAGGTTCGAAGGGATGCCGGAAAGGATGAGACCACAACTGGGGGTTTTAAAAAGCACAAACTGATTTTATTTTGATGACGCCAGACAATCATCAGAACAAAAATTAAACAGATTGCCAGACAACACAAAACAATTCCCTGAGGCTTTTCTAAATCACAATAATTCCCAATAACTGCCCAGGGGCTAGGAACAGTTGAATTAACACTGGTATTGTCCATAGGGCTGATTATTTACACAACTTTATACAAGGAAACAGTAAAAAACCTAAACCACAACTATTTCTAAACTAACTTAGTAACTTTTTAGCCACTGTCACTTGACAAGCAATAAGGACAACTAAAAAATCAATTAGGATAGGGATGATGGCGGCGAGGGGGGGGGGGGGGGGGGTGTTTATACCAGTTCTGGAGACAGCAGGAACACAAGTACCGGTCGCATGCTCATAAACTGTCTCCACTCGGGTCGACCAACTCGGAGTACGCTCAGTAAGATTCGAGAGCGGGGGGGTGCAAGGCGTCTGGGTGATCAGGCCAGGCGTTCACTCGATGCGAATCCCCAGTGAGAGAGGGGCTGCCTGCCTGTTTTATTGCCTGTGAACTTATCACCCCATAGGTTGGTTTTTGCTGCAGTGGGTGGAGTAGCAGGCCTGAGCACAAGTCAGCCCATTGGCTGATCTTTCACTGCAATGGGTGGAGCAAGCAGGGGAAGATTATTAATTTACATGCCCTTATATGGAAAACACTCCACCTCACAGACAGAGCCCCCTATACCAGCCTTAGAGGTATTACAGGCTATGGCTCCCTGCGACGGGCAGCCATTGTTATAGTTCTGACTCGGACAGATGACTGAATAGGAATTTGGGAAGGATGACATAATATTTTCGGTCTGACCTCTTGTAGACAGGTGGTATGGTAGCTGGTGTCTGCCAGAAGACTTTGGCCGGATCCATGCAAGCTGGGTCCATACGGAGGGCCAGCTTAGCTGCAGGAGAGGCATGTAAAATATTAGTTAGTTTGTGCTGAGCCTCAGGGAGGTTAATCAGTGAAACTTCTAGGGTGTCTGCTACCCTTCTGTACAGTTCCTGAAAGGATCTGAAGTCGTCCTCTCTGTCGGAGAGGTGGGGCATGAAGGTAACATCAGGAGAGGAAGAGGAAATATGCGAAGCAGACAGGGGACTGCAGACAGGGGAGTTGAAGAGGGAGAGCAAAGCGACCCCACAGCCGAAGAGGCTACCCGGTGAGAGTACAAGCTGTGGTGTGAGTGTGTGTGTGTGCCTGACTGTTTGAATTTTACAGTTTGAAGTGTGAATTGAGTCTGATTCCAGGGAGTGCTAGCAGTTTCAGTTTCAGCTTCTGCGGCAGTTGGGACTGAGAGCCTGCCATTGTTCCCTTGATTGCCTCTGATTAGCCTCAGGCTCAGCCTTCCCCTGTGTGACTCAGAAGGGGGCAGGCCTGACCTAGGCAAGCAGGCTTTAAAAAGCCAGAGCAGTGCGACCAGGGGAGCGAAGCAGACAGGGGACTGCAGACAGGGGAGTTGAAGAGGGAGTTGAGCAGAGGGAGTGACTGATGGTGATGAAGACCCGTAGCGCTTGTGCCAGTACTTCTCCTGTCTCCTCCACCTGTGCCTGTATCCAGACAGAGAACCTGAGCATGGATGCCTCTACCCAGGTCCTGGTGTGGTTTTGCTGTATTTGTGGATTGCAATTCCCACTGAGTGATCTCCAGGCTGGGGGAGACAACCGTTGTGAAAGGTGCCTGCTGGTGGAATCTCTCAGGCAGCAGGTGGGAGAGCTACAGGAGGAGGTGGCCAGGCTGAGGAGCATTCGAAGCCATGAGGAATTCCTGGACAGTATTCCTGTGGAGTCCACGGAAGTCACTGTCCTAGGATGTGGGACTGTTGACCAGCCACTTATGGAGGAGGCAGTGGTGCAGGGTGAGCACTGGCAGCTGGTTACTTCCGGCAGCAGGCAGTGTTCCACCCCTGCTCCTAACCCTCCCACTGTGTTGTTACATAACCGTTACACTTTACTTTCAGCAGGAGACAAGGAGTCACCCCCCACAGTGGAGGAGACCAGGCCTTGCACCACCAAGGTTGAGCAGTCTCCTGCCACCACTGCGAGGAGGAAACGTAGAGTAGTGGTGGTTGGAGACTCTCTTCTGAGGGGAACGGAGGCACCCATCTGTCGCCCTGACAGCTCATCTCGAGAGGTTTGCTGTCTGCCAGGGGCCCGTATCCGAGATGTTACGGAGGCATTGTCGAGGATTATCCGGCCCTCTGACTACTACCCCATGCTACTCATCCACGTGGGCACAAATGATACTGCCAGGTGTGACACTGAGCGGATCAAGTGTGACTACAGGGCTTTGGGAGTACGGGTGAAGGAGTTTGGAGCGCAGGTGGTATTCTCTTCTATCCTTCCTGTCAAAGGTAGGGGCCCGGGCAGAGAGAGGTGCATCCTGGAGGTGAATGCCTGGCTGCGACGATGGTGTCGCCAGGAGGGATTCGGCTTCCTTGATCACGGGGTGCTCTTCCAGGAAGGACTGGTTGGCGGAGATGGAGTTCACCTTTCCAGGAGCGGGAAGGCCTTGTTTGGACACAGACTGGCTAGCCTTGTGAGGAGGGCTTTAAACTAGGTTTGTCGGGGGCAGGTGAGCAAAGCCCACAGGTAAGTGCTGAATGTGCGGGACTGGGAGATGGGTTGGAAATGGGGGGGACTACGGCCTATAATGGCAAGGAGAAAGGAGGGTCAGGGCACAACAGGGAGGCAAGATCAAATCAGTATCTTAGATGCCTATATACAAATGCGAGAAGTATGGGTAATAAGCAGGAAGAACTGGAATTGCTAACCAATAAATACAACTATGATATCATTGGTATTACAGAAACCTGGTGGGATGGGACGCATGATTGGAATATTGGTATGGAAGGGTACGGCTTGCTCAGGAAGGACAGACAGGGAAAAAAGGGAGGAGGGGTTGCCTTGTATATTAAAAATGTACACACTTGGACTGAAGTGGAGATGAACGTAGGAGATAGCTGTGTAGAGAATCTCTGGGTTAAGCTAAAAGGGGTAAAAAACGAGGGTGATGTCATGCTAGGAGTCTATTACAGGCCACCTAGCCAGGTGGAAGAGGTGGATGAGGCCTTTTTTAAACAATTAACAAAACTATCCAAAGCCCAAGATTTGGTGGTGATGGGGGACTTCAACTATCCAGACATATGTTGGGAAACTAACACAGCGAGGCACAGGCTATCCAATAAGTTTCTGGACTGCATTGGAGACAACTTTCTGTTTCAGAAGGTTGAAAAAGCTACCAGAGGAGAAGCTGTTCTGGATTTGGTTTTAACAAATAGGGAGGAACTAGTTGAGAACTTGAAAGTGGAAGACAGTATAGGGGACAGTGATCACGAAATAATAGAGTTCATGATCTTAAGGAAAGGTAGAAGGGAGACCAGCACAATTGAGGTTATGGATTTCAGGAAGGCAGATTTTGATAAGCTCAGAGAACTTGTAGGTAAGGTCCCATGGGAAGCAAGACTGAAGGGAAAAACAACTGAGGAGAGTTGGAAGTATTTCAAAGGGACGTTGTTAAGGGCCCAAAAGCAAACAATTCCGCTGTGTAGGAAAGATAGAAAATATGGCAAAAGACCAGCGTGGCTTAACAAGGAGATCTTGCATGATCTCAAAATTAAAAAGGAGTCATATAAAAAATGGAAACTAGGACAACTAACAAAGGATGAATATAGGCAAGCAACACGGGAATGCAGGGGCAAGATTAGAAAGGCAAAGGCACAAAATGAGATCAAACTAGCTACAGGCATAAAGGGAAACAAGAAGACCTTTTATAAATACATTAAAAGCAAGAGGAAGACCAAGGACAGGGTAGGCCCACTGCTTAGCGAGGAGGGAGAAGCAGTAACAGGGAACTTGGAAATGGCGGAGATGCTCAATGACTTCTTTGTTTCGGTCTTCACCGAGAAGTCTGGAGGTGTGCCTAACGTAGTGAATACAAGCAGAGAGAGGGTAAGTTTAGAAGATAGGATACACAAAGAACAAGTTAAAAATCACTTAGGAAAGTTAGATGTCAGCAAGTCACCAGGTCCTGATGAAATGCATCCCAGGATACTCAAGGAGCTGATAGAGGAGGTATCTGAGCCTTTAGCTATGATCTTTGAAAAATCATGGCAGACAGGGGAGATTCCAGAAGACTGGAAAAGGGCAAATATTGTGCCCATCTATAAAAAGGGGAATAAGAACAACCCAGGAAATTATAGACCGGTCAGTTTAACGTCTGTCCCAGGGAAGATAATGGAGCAGGTAATTAAGGAAATCGTATGCAAACACTTGGAAAGTAATAAAGTGATAGGGAATAGCCAGCATGGGTTTGTGAAGAACAAGTCATGTCAAACTAATCTGATAGCTTTCTTTGATAAGATAACGAGCCTTGTGGATAAGGGAGAAGCGGTGGATGTCATATACCTAGACTTTAGTAAGGCATTTGATACGGTCTCGCATGATATTCTTATTGATAAACTAGGCAAATATAACTTAGATAGGGCCACGATAAGGTGGGTGCATAATTGGCTGGATAACCGTAGTCAGAGAGTTGTTGTTAACGGTTCTAAATCCTGCTGGAAAGGGATAACAAGTGGAGTTCCTCAAGGGTCTGTTTTGGGACCCGTACTGTTCAATATCTTCATCAATGATGTAGATATTGGGATAGAGAGTACTCTTATTAAGTTTGCAGATGATACCAAACTGGGTGGGGTTGCAACTTCTTTGGAGGATAGGGACATAATTCAAAATGACCTTAGCAAGTTAGAGAAATGGTCAGAGGTAAACAGGATGAGGTTTAATAAAGAGAAATGCAAAGTGCTCCACTTAGGAAGGAACAATCAGTTCCATACATACAAGATGGGAAGCGACTGTCTAGGAAGGAGCATGGCGGAAAGGGATCTAGGGGTCATAGTGGACCGCAAGTTGAATATGAGTCAACAGTGTGATGCTGTTGCAAAAAAAGCAAATATGATTCTAGGTTGTATCAACAGGTGTGTTGTAAGCAAAACTCGTGAAGTCATTCTGCCGCTCTACTCTGCACTAGTTAGGCCTCAGCTGGAGTACTGTGTCCAGTTCTGGGCGCCACATTTCAAGAAAGATGTGGAGAAATTGGAAAGGGTACAGAGAAGAGCGACAAGAATGATTAAAGGTCTAGAGAACATGACCTATGAAGCCAGGCTTCATGAACTGGGCTTGTTTAGTTTGGAAAAAAGAAGATTAAGGGGGGACATGATAGCAGTTTTCAAATATCTAAAAGGGTGTCACAAGGAGGAAGGAGAAAATTTGTTCCTCTTGGTTTCTGAGGACAGGACAAGGAGTAATGGGCTTAAAGTGCAGCAGGGGAGGTTTAGATTGGACATTAGGAAAAAATTCCTAACTGTCAGGGTGGTCAAATATTGGAATAAATTGCCAAGGGAGGTGGTGGAATCTCCCTCTCTGGAGATATTTAAGAACAGGTTAGATAGACATCTGTCAGGGATGGTGTAGACGGAGCTTGATCCTGCCTTGAGGGCGGGGGGCTGGACTCGATGACCTCTCGAGGTCCCTTCCAGTCCTATTATTCTATGATTCTATGATTCTATGGGTGGATGAGAAGAAACTGTGGACTCATCATCAGTTGGGAGAGAGGTCCATGTCCTCTTGATATTGGGAGGTGTCCATTGATGGTAAGGAGCCCATGGTTGGTGGCAGAACTGTGGCTGTTTGAGGCTGCATGATCTGTGGTTGTTGGCTCCTATAAGGGGCCCAAGGGGCCCAATATGGCCAATTTGGTGGCATACATGGAGGTGGTGGGATCCACTGAAGCATCTGCCATTGAGGCGCTGATGGCTGCATCTGGTGGCACTGTAGTTGTTTAGGCGAAGAATGTCTTGGAATATGGTTTCCACTGATTGGTTCGTCTTCCTCATCGTTTTGCTGAGAGGGTTGGAGTGGATAATATGAATCTGCTGAATGCAGGTATACCGTTGGTGCCGAATAGCGGCGTGGTTGGTACCGACATGACCCTAAACTCTTCTACCGTCATTAGCAGAGGGGCAATTGATGTAGGCAGCACCAGCGGTGTGGAGGACGGCAGTACCATGGAAATCTGTGGTTCTAGTGGTGCCGAGAGTGAGGCATGCCTTTATACTTTCGGTATTGGGAGAGGTATCGGTACCGAAGATGCGGCGGGTACCGTGGTGTGCTTTGGTGCTGATGGTGCCTGTCTGTGGTACATCTTTGACTTGGCCTTCTTGGGTGCCAAGTCAGTAGATGTCGGTGCAGCCGGTGCCAATTTTGACTTGGGTTTATTCAGTTCCCTGTCTGATGGCTTTCCCAGGTCCTTAGACCCTCAGGAGCCATGTTCTGACAATGGTCCCAGTACTTCCCTCTCCTGAACCCTTGAATGGGTCAGTGCAGAGAGTATTTTAGGTGCTGCCCCCCACTTTTTTGATGGGGAATCACCTCGTCCCACCATGCTCACCTCAAAGGGTCTGAGGAAGAGTCTTGAGAAGACGTGGCAGGTGGGGCCGCCTAATCCGATATGGCTGCTGGTGAGGGCTGCTGTGGTGGTGCAGTGCTCTGGGTCGGAGGCTGGTCTTATGGCTCTTTCCAGGAAGATTAACTTCAATTGTAGCTCTCTGGCCTTTTGCGTGCGGGCTATTAACTGTTTGCAATGCTCACAGTGCGCAGTGGCACGTGTCTGGCTTAAGCACTGAACACACTGGGAGTGCCCATCGGAGATAGGAATTGAAAGCCTACAGGATAGGCACCGTTTAAAACCCAGGGAACCTGACATCCCAAGTAAAATATTTATAGGGTTGCTAGAAAGAACTAACCCTAAGCAATCAGAGAATGAATCATTTTTTTAAAACTACAACTATCACTAACAATAAACTTGAATGATTTAACTGGGGAATAAACAAATAACTAACTATCCTAAGCTAAGAAAGGAAAGACTAAGTTGGAGAGCAGAGCGGTTCCAACTGACGCCAGCGGCGGCAGAAAAGGAACTGAAGGGACGGTTGCAGTGCATGCATGGTAGAGGCACCCAAGACCCTAAAGTGGAGCACCCACAGGGACACTCCTCAAAGAAGTGGAAAGTTCCTTTCACCTTCCAGCTTCTATGACAAATTGCTAATTAGTGTAGTGCTGTGCAGTCTCTTTCACAATTATTCTACACCTCAGCTTTGACTCGGCTCATCTAGTCTCTTGAATGAGAAGACAAAATTCAGCAATGTGATCAATCTACTTTTTATTATAGGGGCTGTTCACTTACTATTTGTTTAAAAGCCAATCATTTTCATTCTTTTTTAAAATACTAATGGAAGAAGAATTTTTCATGTCATATCAAACTTGAGTTGGCTGGTTTAACATATCATAGGATACCTTAACATATGTTAACCCTGCTTTACACATGGCAAGCAAAAAGACCACACAGCGTCATATTTAATGTGTATCAAACAGCCATAGATTAATATGACTGGTTGTGCCGGCCCCCATTCACTCTAGGCTGTATTTAGTGTATGCACAACATACTTCAGGTGGCAAATTACTAGGATTCATCACTAAATTTGGATTGGTTTGATCATTAGCTCCCCTGGGCCTAAGGGTGGGTACTGACAGGGAACACAACATGAAGGTGGATCCATGCCCCTCTTAGGAGGTACTGAATTCCTTGTTTTTCATGTTTCTATGCAAGAGCCAATATTCCTTTCTGATACTCTGTTTTTGGCCACCATTTTCAATGCTACACTCCTTATGTCTTCACCACAAACATCTGGTGATTTTCCTTCATTTTACATACCAAGAGAAAAGAGAATCATGTTCAAACTACAGATTGCATAGTGGTTGTGTTGATCAAACCTTAGTTTCTTCTTCTTTTCTCATCCATACTTTTGTATATCTATTCTTTATTGTACACATCATCCATTTGACCAGCACTGACTTCTGTCTAGCAGGGCTAAATCTGATTGCTCTCCCCATACCACTGTCCCTCTACAAAACTGTAACTGAATACTGTGAAAGTGATTTTAGTCCAATAAATAAAATGTTATTATAAATTCAAATGGGGAACAAGTACCAGGACAAATGAAAGAAAGATTCGTCTGTAAACTCTCTAGGATACTGTCTTCTTACAGTGGTATATACTAGCATATTTTGGATATCAATACAAATAATAAATCCAAAATCCTACATAATAATCCTCCTCATCACTATCATCATCATTCAGGTTTGGAAAATATAAACATAAGAGAAGGGTTTTTAAAAGAGAAATGTTTTCTGTTTTCTAGCCAACTCAATGTTTTCTATTAACAGTTCCTTAAGTTCATAAAACCCACACATCTTCTGATACTGTGACTTCAAACAGTTATTATAAGTTACACTTCAGATGCTGTGTTTGGTTTCCAATTCTGGGTTCATTGTTTGATAGGCCATGAAAAGAGTGGATTTCACCCTGCATTGCTGGATATAGGCACATCCTGCTAACTCAAGACAGGTTATTGTGACAGCAGATTTGTTTCCCCTGCAGATCTGGCTACAGAGTGATGATATTAAGTAGTCCCTACTTAAAACACTGAGTACTGAGGAAAACAAGAGAAGTAAAACAGAAAAAAAAATCCCATCCCTAGAGTTTGGAAGTGCCAAAGAGACCTAGACCAATTCTTCTTTTAGGAATTTGTGATTTGATTTTTATTTATCCAAATGTCTGGGTACAGATTTACTCAGCATTCGTTAGGGTTTTGTTTTCTTTTACATAAGTGCAGTAGGTCTCATGATAAATGTCTAGAATAGTTGTCAAATTCCAGCACATCTTCTGTAAAAACTGGTGTACTCCCTGCTGAAATACTAGTTTGTCATTTCTGCCAACAATATTACTTAATGAATCACCATCACTATCCCTATACTGTATATCCTCTGACAACCGTACTAGGGAAGTGGCTGTCAATGTTTCCATAAGGTGACTTCATTTTCCATACTGAGATTCTCCTCCCACCTAACTGGGGTCCTGCTCCCATTTAGTGCCCTAAACCCTGTTCATGAGTCCCACACTAACGAAATCTGTGTTGAAGGGATTACTTTCCCTTCTCTTTCTCCAGAAGGAAAGAAAACCAGCCACACATATGCACACAAAGAGCTAAGTCACAAGCAATTAGTGCAGATTGAGTGTCAATCTTCTGCAAACCAACTTTCATTCTGTTGCAAAAGTTATCTAAAGAAGTTTCCTTATGCTTATATTCAAAGTGACAAAACACTTCCATTTTCTAAATAAAAAGTGAACCATGCAATTTAAACAGTTTACTGAATCAAAGCACAACAATGGAGGTGCAGACTCCTCCTGTGTTTTGAAAGCATCAGAATGAAGATGTTCAATAGGCTATGGAAAAAGTCTCAATGTTCATTCTAGACCATGGGTTCCCAAACTGGGGCGAAGGAAGGGGGCTGAAGAAATTCCAGGGGGGGTGCGAGGCAACCCATCTTCCCCCATCCGGTCAATCCCCCCCGCCCCCCCGTGCAAGTTTTGCTGGTATTTTTGTTTTTCAGTCCCAGTCAGTTCCTTTTTTTTTTTGCTCAACAAGTTTTGCTGCTATTTTGGGAGTGGGAGGGGGCCATAAGGATTTCTCAAAAATCAAAAAGGGGGCATGATGCCGAAAAGTTTGGGAACCACTGTTCTAGACATACTGTTGTAAAAGGCCACAAAGAGGGTGGATTGGGCCAAGAAATGAGCATCAAACCTATAATTAAATGAATCCAGTAGCTCAGAGAATGCGGATATCTGGTGTTTGTGTGTGTGAGGAGGGGGTGTAGCTGAGCAACAATTCTGCACCTGGCTTGTAGTGAAGGATGCACCTCCCCTTCCCGCTTGGTATGCACCATACTGAGGCTGAATACTTAGGCTCTGCAGCTGAAGTAGGACAAAAGACAGACTACATGAAAAAGGAATAAAATATGTGATGTGCACAACCACAAGGTCTTATTTTGCTTCTTCAAGTCGCTTAAAAGTTGTGGGGAAAGGGTAACATTAATGTATGCATTAACTCTAATGCTTCTTTGCTGCAATGCAGACATAACAGGTTTCTCTACTACAGTCTATTCTAGTTGGAACTTCCTCAGCTTGAATTTGCTATAGCTCAACCACATAGTGTTCCAATATAGGAACAGCAATGCACCACATCTTAATAATGTCTATGCTAAATGTCACAAAACTTGCCACCCATCAAGGAACAGAGGTAATTCATTATTATGGTCCTAGATGCGCAGACTTAAATGAGACTTCTAATTCCCCTGTTCAAAATAGTGGAACACACATTACCAAAAAAAAAGGGGGGGGGAGCAAATGTGTTGGAACTGAGTTAAAGTTATATCTGCCAAGAGACAGAACTATTTGCCCTGTCAATTTTCCTGAGGAATTCCTTAAGTATTTATTGTATAACTCAATAAAAATGAATAAATAGCATAAAAGCACCTCAACTGCTAGATACAAATGACCCATTAAAATATGAAGCAGCTTTTTAATAAAATGCAGTCATCAGAATGCACTGTGAATGCCCAAAAAGCTGTGTACATTTAAGATTAGCAAAGATCTCATAATAATAATAATAATCAATTTTTCTTGTTCTTAAATAGCTATTGTTATACCATTTCCCTCAAAACTCTTCTCACAGATAGTCTAGTTGTCTAAAGAAAGCAGGCACAATAGCAGTGAGAATATTCCAGGTCCTTGGCAAAGGCACGGGGAGGGGAGGAGCAGCTGCAACAGCCTTTGTCTTGGGAGCATGGGAGGCAAAAAGGGTAATGGTTTTATGAACAGCAGTAAGGCACAGGGGAAGTGCAGAGGGCTTAACTTTAGAAGGACAAATAAGGTGCTGAAATTTAGCCCTGCTCTGGGGAGAATTGCTGGTGAGACATTCAGAAAGGAAAGACAGAGAAACTGAAGCCCATTCCTCCCTTTCTTCTTTTAGCAACCTTTCTAGTACAGGTTTGTAGCTTTAGCTAGAGGAATAACATCTCCAATTTGTACCATGGCTAATGGGAATCAGGTGAGCACTATTACTAATACTCCTGGGACTATAAACCTGATTCAAAGCCCACTGCAGTCAATGGCTTTCAGAGAGTTTTAAGCAAGGCTGTGTGTGAATAGGAATGACTGATCATACTGTGTTCATTGTGATTTTGCTGTGTGGAGAAATGTCCATTAGGCAATGGGATGTGACCACCACATCCATTTGCATTTGAGCTCCAAACGTGATTTAAAACTGCAGACAGGAAGGACATTCAACCATCATGCCATAAAGCTATTCTAATCGAGTTAAGAGAGTTTACAGTCGAAGAAGAGGTTGGGAGAGGTATGTGGTATTTAATTAATAATATAGCTGCCTGGAGTTCCATGAACTTCCCTAGTCCTATTCAAACCACAACCCACCAAGCAATGGCTCTAAAGAATAACTTATTCAAGAGGCTTTTCAGAGTACACAGAAGAAAATTAAAATGGAAGGAACCTTGCTCTAATTAAAGTTCAGTGGCTGATTGGAATAAATGAAAATGGACACATTTGTTTTTGTGACTGTGCTGAGCAAGGTTATACATGTACTGTCAAACTGTGAATCTGAGACTCTCTGCTGGTATAGACCCATCAGTGGTAGCAACAATGCTAAAAATGCCCAGACTCCACATGTCCACTGCCTTCCACCAATCCTACCTTGTATTTTAAAAACCCTATTTGAATGTTCAGGGTGTTCTGGCTCCATTTCTGTGTGGCATTAAATATAGAAATTAACCTTCCATCTCAGGGACACACCGTCCCCACCTGGAAGCCACTCTGAAATTAGCCAGGGACTTCAATGTTTGAAGCCTAGAAATAAATGTGAACCAGGTTCAGAATGAGTATGACACTACAATGATTATTTAAAGGCATTTCAAAGGATAACAGAAAGCTGACTAATCTAAATTTTGTTTCATGTCTTTTTTCCTTTGTGCACTGAAAGCCATGCTGTTTCCTGCAATAGCTATTAGGAATGTTTTCAGGAAAATGCTTTACTTCACTAAATGTTGTGATTAAAAAAAATCTATACTATAGAGAGTTACAGCTATATTTATAGTTGCAAACCAAATGTTATATATTCTTTTTCACTTCTTTGTAACTGCATTTCTAGTGTAATGATCAACTTTGTATCTGGGTTGGCACAGGTTCCACTGGAGAACTTACTGGAGGTGTCCAGGCACACTCATGTGTGGAAGTTGTTGACCCTTTCACAGATTCCATAAGATTTAAGGCAGAAAGCATTATTCTGATCATTTTGTCTGACCTCCTTCATAGCACAGAACATAGGATTTACACAATGACACCTGTTTTGTGTCCAATAACTTGTGGGTGGACTACAGAATATCTTTAAGAAGCACATCTAGCCTTGAATATTAAACAGATCCTTTCTTCCAAGAGTTTAAGTGTAGCTATAATAAAAGTATTCTGAATAAAAATCATGTTGCTTTTCAATTAATCCAGTTTCATTCACTTGACTTCTGATGATTTAATGGGACAGACAAGATCTGATTTGTAATTTCTCTCTCTCTCTCTCTCTCTCTCTCTCTCTCTCTCTCTCTCAAAATCCTTTTCCTGCAGGATGACACAGAGACGTCAGCAAATCACTCTGCATTCTGCCACCCCTCCTCCATTAGCCGCCTGGTGCCCTTCTGCCCTCCCGGTGCAGTCTCCCCCTCCCTGGTGCTCTGGAGAGGCAGGAGGGGGGTAGAAAAATATAGTAGAAAAATGAAAAGTAAGGATTTTTTAAAATGATGACTACTTTGAAATTCCTTACTTTAATAAAGTATCAATCTATTGACAATATAGTTTTTTTTAACTTAAGCCAATTTCACTGAAGTACTTTTTATACCAACGCAAAGAGCAGAGCAGGTCACACGGATCAAACTACAAGCATTTTAAAAGTTTCCCTACAGAAAGTCAAGACATAGAAACATAAAAAAGGAATGAAATTTCAATAAGGAGGTCAGAGTTCCATTCTAGCTTGTTTCATTATTAGTGATGCAATAGCTAAGGGTATGATACACTACAGAGTTATGTCAGAAAAGCGGTCATTTTTCCAACAAAACTTGAGTAAGGTCCACACTGCAATCATGTTCTTTCAAAAGTAAATCGAAAGAACAGAGGGGGTTTTCCTACATGATAATCCTCTTTCTACAAGGAAGAAGATTTTTCTGAAAGAGCTCTTTTGGAAAAAGGCATGTGTGGACGGGGAAGAGGGAGTTCTTTCAAAAGAAGAGGAAAGAGGAAAAAGCACAGATGCCCTCGTGGCCACTCCATCCATAGGAATCACAACTTTCATGCATGATAGCATCCTTTCAGTGTGGATGCTATCTTTCGAAAAAGCAGATTGCTTTTTCAATATGCTTTTGAGTGTGGATTCTCTCTTTTGGAAGAAGTTTTTTTCAGAAGATATCTTCCAAAACAAGCTTCTTCCAAAAGAAGCCTGAAGTCTAGACATAGTCTAAGTGACCATGTATTTGCCATAAGTATCATTCTGTGAGCTAGACATTTTTCCTATGACTCCACCATTCTCAAATCTTACTAAGCCACATGACCAATACAAAACTAGCTCTTTCTTCTCCCAACTAGCTGTGAAGGTAACATGAGCAGCTAACAACAAAAGCAGTGCATTTTGACCACAGTCATCAACTATATCTAGCAATGCTAAAGTAGGACCTTCTGTAACACTCTACTCATTAATATATTAGATTACATTACATTATAGTGTTCGTGCTGCAGATCAGGGGTTTTCCTTTTTAAAAATATTTTTTCTGGGACCTCCTTTTTGAAAATATTTCGGACTGTGATGAATCCTCCCAGACCATGTCACCTTGACTTCTGGTAGCAGCGCTGCCTTTGGAGCTGGACACCTGGACAGCATCCACCACTCTTGCGTACCACTCCCAGTAGTTTTGCAACTTGCTTTTGACTCAGGACTCCCAGTTTGAGAAACTCAACAGAAGATAGTGGGAGCCAAGCAGTACGTTCTGGCAAACCCTTTGCAACTGCTGTACGTTTGTCTATGCTAGAGGCAAACCCTTTGCAACTGCTGCTCAGATGGGAGCAAGATAGATATACTGAATCAGTGCACTGCCCTTGCAGACCCTTGAGGGTGAGGAGGAAGCAGGGGGCATGCCATGTGCACACATATGTAACTGTCTGCAGGAGTTTTATTATGTTTCAGTAATAATCCATAAATGTTCTAGCATCCAGCTGTCCACAGTTCCTCCAAAAGGGAGAATGTGGAATAGAAACTAGATGAGACAAGGCAGATTAATCATAAACTTTGGTACTGAGTAAATTTAAGATTAACACAAACTGAAATTTCATTGGTAGATTATACAACATTATACCCTTTTCTCAGATATCTTATTGTTTTTCTAACTCCTTTCTTCCTCCAAAAATGCCTATACTAGATTTTTTCATATGACAAAATGTAGGTCAATGCAAAAATGCAGTCAACATGCATACATAGTGTCTGAAACAGAAGAAAGGATGGAATAAACTAACCTGCTTCACAACATACATGATAAAAACAATATTCTGAAACCCATAAAAACAACTATTTCCTTTCCCAGTAATGTTCTATTTATAATCTATTGGAAAAAGCCTTAAAAAGTGTTTATTCTCAGGAAACCTACTGTATTCCTCCATAGTGAATTACTTCTAGCTTATTTCAGTACAGATTATTTTGCAAATGCAAAGGATAAATGAATCCCCAAAGCACTGCAAAACTTCCGCAGTAAAAATGTAAATGGATTATCCCTACATTAATATCTCACTAAACAGCAACACTTTAGAAGCAATCATTCATCTATTGCTCACAACATAAAAGCCACATGATATTTTCTCCATAAAGCATCTGGCTGTTATAAGAGTATTGTAGAAAAGGGCTGGGTCTATGCAAGGTTTCCTATGAGGAAATAAAATATTTAGATCATCTTGCAAGCAGGTCTTGCAAGCACCACATTTTCTCTGACACACACTTAGACACAAATTTTTGGTTGATGGTCAGGGTGAAAAATATGTATGTGTATATCCACATTTGCTCACATCACTATCCACTTACATGTGTATGAACTGATCTGCATATACAAACTTGGATGCAAACAGATCTTTGTCTCCACTATGACTAGGATTGCCAGATGGTTTAACCAAAAACACTGAACCCCCCCCCCCCCCCCCCAAAAAAAAAACCCACCGGGGAAAAAATTCTGTTGAGGGAAAAAAAAAAGGAGACCAAGAGAGTTATTGAGAAAAAAAAATTAAAAACAGCATGGGAGGCTGCCATCAGCCGGCAGCCATCTCGTGTCTCCCTGCTCCAGGCCAGACAGCTCCCCTGCAGAACCAAGTAAGCAGAGGGGGCCTGGCTCCGGGTCCAGTTGCTGAGTGTGTCCAGGTGTCCAGTATTGACCTGTACAGTCCAGTAATTTTGCCCCCGACCGGGAAAAAAAATCAGACAGTACCAGACATTTCAGGTGTCCGGTATTTTCTGAATTATTTTTTACCAGACAGGTGGGGTTGCCAGATGGGCTCCCAAAAAATACAGAACACCACACGGGCTAAACATTTGTTGCGCAAAAAAACCCCACCCGCACCGAACACACGTCCTGTGTGGCTACTGCCAAGAGCCACCCATCTGGGAACAAAGGGGGAGGCAGAGCAGCCGCCTGCTACCCAAAGCAGAGAGGGGCAGACCCCAGGGCAACATAATGGCGGGGGGGGGGAGGGGAGAAGGCAACCATGGGTAGGAAGGTGACTCCCCCATAGCCAGGTCTTTGGGTGTTCCAATGGGAAGAAGCAGAAATTTCACCCTAGTTAGTTTTGGCTGAGAGCCTATGGAAGGCGCCTAAATGCAACCACAAAGCACCTGCGGGCTTCTCTCCTGGACTACGGCGCCACAACGCGCTTGAAGAGAGCTCAGGAGCAGGGACAGGGCTTCTCCTCCTCCCCAAGGTGTCACTCCTCCTCAGACGCAATTAGCTGAGGGCTCCCAGCACCAACTGTGCCCCGACTCCCAGCCACTCCCCCCGCCCGGCTTCTGCACGCAACCACAGGCTCCCAGCGCCGATCGCGGCCCTGCCTCCCAGCCTTGGACTCCCTTTGGTTGCGTGCAGAAGCCTGGTGGGGACGGGAGGACCTGCCCGGCTTCTGCACGCAACCACAGGCTCCCAGCCACTGCCCCTGCCCCTGCCCCCGCCAGGCTTTTGCACGCTATCACAGGCTCCCAGCGCCAATCACGGCCCGTCTCCCAGCCTTTCCCCCCACCCCCGCCAGGCTTCTGTCCAGCACCCAGCCTGAAAAACAGAAAATACCAGACATTGCAGATGTTCGGTATTTTCTGAATTTTTTTTACTGGACAGAGGATTCAAAAACCGGACTGTCTGGTAGAATACTGGACACCTGGTAACCCTAACTATGACATTTTGGTCCCATTTCTGTCGTATCACTCACAATTCTTGATACTTTTTCCCATATGCTAATCATAGTGCTAAATAAAGGCATAAGGGGGCCTGAAGAGAAGTCACAATAGTTTGATTAATTACACCAGCATGCAGCCCAGTCTGAGTGCACTCAGAGTTTTGGAAACATCAGCATCAACATGCCTATGCTACTATCACAGGTCTGGATCCTCATTTGTGACTGAGTTCTCAGCACTGCCCAGCAGACAGTAGTAGCTTTGAACCACTTTTGCATTTCCTCAAGCCTGGGTTGGCTGCATAATGGCCTGGGCTGGTAAAAGTTAGAGGAGCCTGCAGGTTGCTCTCATATACAGTAGCTGCCCTTCGGTGTAAGTGGAATTTATAGCAGCCAGGATCTTCAGAATTAAGGAAGCCCAAGCTATGATCCCTTTCTCCAAGTCACAGCACAAACACTAACGGCAGGAAATGAGGTGTGTCATAGAAATCATTGGCAGGGAGGGGAGGCTCTATGCTACCGAAGGATCCCAGTCACCCAGGCCTTTACACTGACAACAAATTTTAAAATGACCCTAATGCTATGGATCATCTGGCTCATGACACCTATCCTTCCTGGAGCCGTCAAGTTACCTTTTAGGTTTCTAATTTCTCCTGTCAAGATTGAGTTTGTTCATGGTCAGAAAAGTGACCAAGTTCAAATAGCACCTTCTTACTCAACATAACTGCTAGTCAAATCTGTTTACTGTCCAAAAAAGCCAAATTATATTCCTGTTAACACTGTAGAACCATATGAAACAGTGCAGCTCTGCAAAAGTGAGTTGGCTTTTACTCCTTCATCCATCATTCACAAAATTTCTAAATTCTGATTACAAAATATTAATATTTATAGATATTAATAGATCGCAGGTTGACTCTGCAGTGCTGGGAGTTAGAAATATACTCCTCTTTTGATATGTAAACTGAGCAAATTTAATATGCAAGTAACTGAAAGAGAACTCTACAATGTCATTTTTAGAGTCTCTTTTCTAAATTTAATTGGACAACTACAGCAATTCCCCTTATATTGTATGATCTTTCATAAGAGGTTTGAATATGGAAACCACAAAAGCTTCTAGAAAGAAATCATTTCTGAGAATGCCTTCATTTCAGAGAGTGCAGAACAGATCCCTTCTGACCTTAAATTCCATGAGATCTGATGGTCAAACTGCTGTACTCATTTTCTGGATTAAATTATATCTATCCTGTCTGATTAACTCTGTTCCTGATCCCCACCCCCATTTTATCACCAGAATCTGATACTCTGATATAGGCTGAACAGAAAGACGCCTACCTCTACTCTGCCTGATGCCACATGGGTCTATTTAAGATGCCTTAAGAGAGTAGCAAATTAATGAAGCCTGGTATTCAAGTAATGACTTGCTGTTCTCTTAAAAAAGTGTTAGATTAGCAAAATTAATAAGAATAAAATAATAAATGTATAATAGTTATCCCAGGTGATATTTAGCTGACACTCTCTGCTAGCCTAAAGGGCTTCCAGATGCCAAGCCTCCACAAGGACTCTCTCATCCTGCAATATCTGTGGTCCATTGTTGCTGGGCCAGAGAGTCCTGGTTAAGAGAGTTTCAACCTGTAGTAAGTAACCCCAGGGGATACTCCTGTGTTTCAAGTTAAGAATGTGCATAACTCTTTGCAGCATCAGAAACAGTGTGTGCATTTATACAGTGTAGGCCTAATTCTGTGTTACAGCAGTGTAACAAAAAGTAAATCAGTTGAAGTTGTGCAGGTTTCCATTTGAGCTCTCATCCCTCCCTGTTTTGTTCTGAATGAAGACAGGTTATTAGAAAGGCAAAATAGATAAACACACAGATTTTAAAAGATACATCAACAATGAACTAATGTTTGGGGGGAACTGAATATCCTGAAGGCAGAGGCCACTGAAAAAGCCTATAGGTATACAAGCAGATGTTTTATGAAAAATGTGGTAAGTTCTTGGCTTGAAGATTTAAAAGGATCCAAAAGCAACATATTATACCACCAATTAAAGGCAATCTGCAAAGGATAGTTACACATCCTAATTAAATATGTACTACTTTTGCTGCTTATTACAAAAATCTCTGTTCCCCAGATACGTCAAACTCTGAAGTTATTGAAAATATCTGGAAATAGCAGCCTTACCAATGATAAACAAAACTGCGCAAGAAATGTTAGATAAAGTAATAATAATAATAAGAAATCTTAGGGCAGTCTACACAGCAGGGTTAAAGTCGGAATAAGCTATGCAACTTCAGCTATGTCAATTGTGTAGCTTAAGTTGAAATAGCTTAATTCAGCTTTTGGCGCTGTCTGCACAGCGGGAAGTTGAAGGAAGAACACTCTTCCTTTGACTTCCCTTACTCCTTGTGAAATGAGGGTTATCATGAGTCAGAGTAAGAAGTCCTTCCACTCGCCATTATTTTGAAATAATGGCTTGCTGTGTAGACACACTCTTTGTTATTTCAGAATAACGTCAGTTATTCCGAAATAACGCTTCTGTGTAGATGTACCCTTAGAGACAACAGCAAGTATGAAAAGCCATAAAACTCTAGAAATTGATTGATGGCTTTCTAGCTGAATTTTATGATGTGTTTAAGGAGGAATTAGTAGGTCCCTTGACATTCTGACATTCTGTTAGGGAGGAGCTTCCACAAGCGAATGTTATTTTTCTCCCTAAAATTAGAAAAAACCTTGCCTTTATGCAGCTCTTATAGACCCATGACACTGTTGAATCATGACAACAATTTTAGTAAAAAATACTAGCTAGCTGATTTACTCTACACACTCAGTTCATGTAATCCCAGATCGAACTGGATTCATTAACGACACACAAATGTCAGACACCATTTGAAGAATATTTGAAATATTTGGAATCATCCATAATTCCAGATTAAAAAAGACAAATTTCTTACCACTTACAGAAAATTTCTAATGTATTACTCCTCCTAATGAGGAGTAACGGTAGTTCGAATTAGGAACTTTAATTCGAACTACCTAGCCCTGTGCCGCGTGTAGCCGCGGGTAGGGAGTCCAAACTACCGGGCATTTAAAAATGGGGCGCCTGGGAACACGCAAATAAAGCCCGGGATATTTTAATCCCAGGCTTCATTTGCAAGTTCGAATGACTACATTAGCCACCCTAGTTCGAACTAGGGTGGCAGTGTAGACACCCCTAAAGTGGAACTTTCTGCTTCAAATCCTATCCCACATGGACATTGGCCTTCAATTCCTTAAATGGAGGACAGCTCTTTACATCAGCCCAAAATCAACGGTGCAACTTAATGCAGTTAAATCTCCCCATTTGAATTTGAATTACACAGAGGGACAAGGGAGGCATTTCCATTGCGTCTTTTGCTTTTTTCATTGGCCACGGTGCCTTTTGTACAGAAGATAAGGAATAATGACTATCATGGGAATAAAACTTGCAAGATCACATCAGAAAATAGATTTATATGCAAAGAATGTACTATTTTTATCTATGCTAAATATTGTCCTAAAATTTGAATCTGAAGAAATTAATGACTTTGGAAAAGCATCTGGAGTTAAAGGAATGTTTGCCAAATCTGAAATGCTAACTATAAATTAGCCAGGCTGTGAAATACCATTCCTTCAGAAAATATGTGGGTACAAATGAATATAATCTCAAACAATCTAGAAGAGCTCTGTGATTTAAATATCAAACACTACTACATTAAATGAAAAAATATGGAATGCTAGGGGATATGTGCAATGTCCTGGTTGGCAAGAACAGTCACAGATAAAATGAACTTTTTACAGACCCATTTAACAGGATGTTCTAGCTGTTCAAAATATTTGAGCCAGCTAGCTCAAAGCATTAGTGGACTGAGAGCACGCTAGCTCCACTAAATACTTGGTCTTTATTGAACAAGAAAACTGTTAACATTGCTAGGCTATCTTGAATTTATTAACACTTCTCCAGAAATGTATACGCATGCTTTAGCAAAGGGTACCTTATGGTCTGGAATAAAAGTAGAGACAAAATAAGGCCCTTTCCCTTGCCAATGACACCCTTTACAATCATCCTAATCTTGACCCAAACTGTGAACCAGAGAGCTATAAGATTAGGAAAGCCACTGATTACACATGATTGGACAGCTATTCAACAAAGAAACTTTTAAAACTTTTTTAGAGATCAAAACTAACATTAACCCATGCCCATCGCACCAATACTTTCAAGTTAGGCATTACATTTCTCAACTTTCTAAAACAGCTAACTTCAATAGAATGGCATCTGGTCAATTAGGAAAAATAATTATGGCTAATTTATATCAATCTTGGGAAACAACTTTCCTAACCCAAAAATGTCACTATATGTAGAGAGTGGACAACTTTCTAATTTGTGAAAATTGGATATTTAGTGCTGGAACATCCCTTGCCTCTTCTTCCCAAGGCCCGTTCCCTGTTCCATTTCTTCCTCCAAGGCCTGCCCCCTGACTGCCTCCAATGTCACCCACTGTTCTCTCCACTTCCCTCCCCATGACAGCTGAGCAGGGCTCTAGAGCTGGAAGGGTGACTGGGCCAGGACATTTGAAGGAGAACCACTCTCCAAGATGGGGAAAGGGTGAATGGGGAGGACAAGGGAAGAGAGCCTTACTCTGGGAGTGAAGTGGTGACAGGGGTATGTCAGGCAGCAGTACTCTAGGGATGGGCAAAATGATTATTTGTTACTGCACTCAAAAAGCAAACCATTGTAAAATTTTAGAGCCTACAAGTCTACCCAGTCCTACTTCCTGTTCAGCCAATTGCTAAGACAGATATATCTGTTTACATTTATGGGAGATAATGCTGCCTGCTTCTTATTTACAGTGTCACCAGAAAGTGAGAGCAGGTGTTTGCATGGTTCTTTTGTAGCCTGTGTTGCAAGGCATTTATATGCCAGATATGCTAAACTTTCATATGCTCATTCATGCTTTAGCCACCATTCTAGTTCCACTTTCATGTCAAAGTGATCACACTACCATATTTGTAGAAGCTAACTTGAAGAATACTATTTCTTTTGTTTATCTTTTTATGGTATAAATATTTCTAATCAAAAATAAAAATACAAAGTGAGCACTGTACATTTTGTATTCGGTCTTATAGCTGAAATCAATATATTTGAAAATGTTGAAAAGCATCAAAATATTTCTAATAAATTTAAATTCGTATGCTATTGTCATTTAGCAGCTCTATTAAAACTGTGATTAATAGGAATTATTTTTAAAAATCTCATGATAATGACAATTAATTTTCTAATCGTTTGACAGCCTTAGTTATTTTTTCTTTGTTTTTCATACTAGTGCAAATGCTGCAGGAATAATGTGTCCAGTTCTGGTGCCCACAATTCAGAAGAATGTAGACAAATTTGAGAGTATTCAGAGAAGAAACGCTATAATAATTAAAGAACTGGAAAACATACCTTATAGTGAGACTCCAGGAACTAAAAAGTATTTATCTAAACAAAAAGTGTATAAGTCCTTACATGGAGAACAAATATTTAACAAAGAGACTCTTCCATCAAGCAGAGAAAGGTATAACACAATTCACTGGCTGAAAGTTGAAGCTAGATGCATTCAGACTGGAAATAAGGCAGACATTTTGATTAGTGAGGGTAAATAACCACTGGATTTACCAAAGATCATTGTAGAGTCTCTGTCATTGGCAATTTTTAAATCAAGACTGGATGTATTCCTAAAATATATCCTCTAGGAATTATTTTGAAGAATATCTATGACTATGTTATATATACAGCAGGTCAAACTAGATGAGAACAATGATCCCCTCTGGCCTTGGAATTTATCAGTCCATGAATTCATACTGGCATCACTTGTGCAATTTTAATTGCATGCCTCCTGAAACTAGCTGTTCTTTAATTCCAAATAGAAGTTTTAACTTGGCAACTTCAAATATTCATGACTTTAAAATTAAGGAATTAAGGTCCTAATACTGCTACTACTTAACTCATTAGAGTTCTTTTAAGCATATGGTTAAGCATTTGCAGGATCAACAACTTCATTTCTTAGTCAGAACATGCATCCTTAACTAAGGAGTCACATCCTATCAGTTTATTTAAAACTCTTTCCTCGTAAGTCCTACTCATAAATTTTGTACTCTTAAAATTTTGAAAATGGCTGGAAGACTGGTGGCTTTATTTTAAAGTTTTGATATTACAGGCAGTCCCCGGGTTACATGGATCCGACTTACATCGGATCCCTACTTACAAACGGGGTGAGGCAACCCCGCACTAGCTGCTTCCCCCCAGCAGACCAGGGAGACACGAAGCTAGCACCCCCCCCCCCCCAGCAGACCAGAGAGACGTGGAGCGGCTTTTCTCAGCAGACACCTCAGCTTGAAAATAAAGGACTGAGGGAAGTGAGGTGTGGGAGAATAAAACTGAGCTCTGGAGAAATGTTTGGCTAGAGTTTCCCCTACAATATGTACCAGTTCCGACTTACATACAAATTCAACTTAAGAACAAACCTACAGTCCCTATCTTGTACGTAACCCGGGGACTGCCTGTATTTGCAAAACAAGGGAGGTAATATAGTTTCTGTCTCTGATTCTCTACTACCGTGGTCCCCAACATGGTGCCCGCGGGCGCCATGGCGCCCGCGGGGGCATTCGTGTGCGCCCGCCACATGCTCGGGGCTGGCCTGGCCCCAGGCACGCGGCGCTTGGGGCGGGGGTCGCCAGCCCCGGCCGCTTGGAGGAGGGGGGGGGCGCCGGCCCTGGGTGCACGGAGCTTGGGGGGAGGGGGCACCGGCCCCGGCCCCCGGCGCTTGGAGGGGGGGGCCGCCAGCCCCGGGCGCATGGAGCTTGGGAGGGGAGGGGGCGCCGGCCCCGGGCGCGCGGCGCTTGGGGGGGGGGGCGCCGGCCCCGGGCGCAGCTATGGGGGGGAGCGCGGCTATGGGGGGGGCCCGCCCCCGCCCCCTGGCGCCCGGTGGGCGAACGGCCACGCCCCCTGGTGCCCGGCCACCTCCACAGGTTGGGGTCCACTGCTCTACTACCTTGCACCTTATGCAGTCACTTACACCTGGGCAAAGTGAGTGCAAACATTACCAAAATCTAAGAGGTTGCAGTTTAGCATTCAGTTTATACAGCATACTAGTGCAAATGCCTACATAAATGAATAGCAGTGAAAAATCAAGCCTGACTATCTTCAGCCATTTTTGTGGTGTTCGCTCAGATTTTATGATCAAAAGATAACAGGATTTTTTAAAGTTCTCAATACAGTGTGATTTTAAAGGCCCAGAAACAGATCTTGCTCATACTTCCAAAAATATTTATTCCTAGGCTGAGATCAAGCACAGGAAAATTCTCCCCTAGTCACAGGTGCAACCAGTTAGACCTTTAACAACTCTGTAAGGAAAGCATAAGAGCACACACTTAAAGAAGAAGGCCCAGTGACATAAGTCATGGTGGAAGACTGCAGGCACCCAACTGTCCTCTGGTACTTTTTTATAGGAAGAGCATTCTTGAAACATTTTTTTCTTTTAAAATTAAAGTCATGGTATAGAAGACACTGAGAGCTATTGCACTAGCTCAATGGATCTCTCCCCACTGAAAGGAACATTTAACAGCTAAATCCTCAGAGATAGCCCACCCATCCTGGGGAGATTGCATCACAGATAGTCTTCAGCAGAATTTACCCCCAAGGAAGACTTTAGTTCTTATCATACATAATCTGATTTTGATAGATCCAGTAGCAGTACTGTACTGCATTAACACTAGACTGATTTGGCCTGTCACTATAGAACTATTAGAGTGTGGGTGAGTGTGGGGACCAGGATTGATAGAGTTTTTTCTGAAATTTTAAATAGGCAGAACCAAATCCCTCACTAAAAAAAAAATCTCACTTTGTAAAGTTAATTTACCCTTGAAAGTATACAATTTATTTTTATGTCACACCCTTCATGACAAAATATTGCAGTTTACAGTGGAAATCTCTTTCAGGTAAGGAAAAAAGAGAAACGTTTAAAAAGATTTGGAGACAGGAAATTACTCAGTGGTTCAGAGGGAAGAAGTAAGGTAAGAGATTTGCAGATAGCTGCAGCAATGTAAGTGAAAGAATAACACCTTCAAGCTATGAAAAAAGAGGCCAACTCTAGAATAAAAGTGTGAGCAAGTAACGTAGTGAGGGGATGTTGGTCAAGAATATGGGGTGAAATAAGTACACACTATTTTTTGAACATGATTTTATACATGTAAGAATGAGTTGTGGTTCTATTGTAAAAGTTACCATTTAAACTATGATATCAGACCAGGAACATGTTGTTTCTACAGGCTATTAAATTCAATGGCTGTGTCTACACTGGCATGAATTTCCAGAAATGCTTAAAATGGAATACTATTCCGTTTTCAGTTTTTCCGGAAAAGGAGTGTTTACATTGGCAGGCTGCTTTTCTGGAAAAGCTCTTTTTCCGGAAAAGCGTCTGTGAACAATGTAGACGCACTTTTCTGGAAAAGAGCCCCGATCGCCATTTTCGCGATCGGGGCTTTTTTCCGGAAAAGACTACTGGGCTGTCTACACTGGCCCTTTTCTGGAACAGTGTTCCGGAATAAGGACTTATGCCCGAGCGGGACCAGAATAGTTTTTCCGGAATAGCGGCTGATTTTGTACAGTAGAGCATCGTTGCTTTTCCGGAAATTCAAGGGCCAGTGTAGACAGCTCGCAGCTTATTCCGGAAAAGCGGCTGATTTTCCGGAATAAGTGGCCCAGTGTAGACACAGCCAATGTATATAGATGCAGTTCAAATACTATGGCTGTGTCTACACTGCACCCCTTTTCTGGAAAAGGGATGCAGATTAGACACTTTGGAATAGCAAAATCCGCGGGGGATTTAAATATCCCCGCGGTATTTGCATTAACATGGCTGCCGCTTTTTTCCGGCTTGGGGATAAGCCGGAGAAAAGCGGCAGTCTAGACGTGTTTCTCTGGAAAATAAACCCTTTTCCGGAGGACCTTTTATTCCTACTTGAAAGGAATAAAAGATCCTCCGGAAAAGGGTTTTCTTTTCCGGAGACACACGTCTAGACTGCCGCTTTTCTCTGGCTTATCCCCAAGCCAGAAAAAATCGGCAGCCATGTTAATGGAAATACCGCGGGGGATATTTAAATCCCCCACGGATTTTGCTATTCCAAAGTGTCTAATCTGCATCCCTTTTCTGGAAAAGGGATGCAGTGTAGACACAGCCTATATGTATATCATATACACGCAGATCTATTTAGAGCTCATAAGGCAAAATGCATCAGATAAACCTGAATGAGTAACGGCATAAACCTTTTTAAAATCAATGTTTTATACTGGTTCTCTGATACTTTACTCTTGTACTTTACTCTTGTACCTGATGGACTTCAGTGAGGCTCTACCCAGGTGCAGCAGCTTTGCTTGTAAAACAACTCATTAATCACAGATTCTAGTAAAAAAAATACACATTTTCTATAAGTGCACTTTCCAAAGGGCAATACTTCACACGTACTAACGTAACACACATACAGATACTTGTGAGGTATTATGAAAAGAGGCAGGTCCAAAAGTAGAGACACAGAATTATGCAAACCATTATTTTGCATTATTTTGCAACTCTAAAGGATATTCATGAGGATATTTTTATTAGAAGAAGCAGCAACGGCCCAGTGAACCTGCCAAGGGATCTTGGAATACCTTAATTCTGTCACTAGCTTGCTTTTCCTGGCCTCCTGAAACAAAGTTACTCACCCTGAGCAGTAACAATGGTTCTTCAAGATGTGTGTCCCTGTGGGTGCTCCACTCAGGCCTCAGTGTGTCCTCGTGCCGATGATCAGAGATTTTTGCCTAGCAGTACCTCCCATGCCGTGAATGCGCAGTTGCCATCTTGCACTGTTTTCATCTGTTAGGTGTACACGTGGTGCGAACCTCCCTCTGTTCCTTTTCTACCAGAAATCCAATAAAGGACTCCAAATAGAAGGGAGGATAGTGGAGATGTGTGTCCCCACAGCGATATCCCCACAGGCAGGGCTTGACAAGTGGTGGTGAGCCCCGCTTTCCAGCCGCGCGGTTTGGCACGCTGCGCATGCGCTGATCACAGTGCGCATGCTGTGATTGCGCTGCACATGCGCTCACTGTGCTGCACATGCGCTGATCGTGCTGCGGTGCCGTGCCGGCTTAGAATCTACTTGCCCCGGGTGAGTAGATTGACTAATTTGTCGAGCCCTGCCCACAGGGGGACACATCTCGAAGAACCATTATTACTGCATGGGGTGAGTAACTTCTTCTCCCTCGAGTGGTGTCCCTGTGGGTGCTCCACTTGGGTGACTAAACAGCAGTACCAGCCATACGGTGGTGGGCATTGGAGTCATTTATGTGAAGAAGCAAGGATCGCATCTGCTAGAGTGGTGGTAGGTATGGGTCCTTTCTGTAGAGCATAATGTTGTGTGAATGTATGAAAGGCAGACCATGTTGCTGCTCTACAAATGTCTGCTAGTGGCACATTATGTAGGAAAGCAGTTGATGTGGCCATCGCACGTGTGAAGTGTGCTATAATGGTCTGTGGTGGTTCTTTTCCACAAACCTGATAAGACGTGTATATGCAACTCAGAATCCACTTGGAAATCCATTGTGCAGAGACAGCTGTTTCTTTGTGGGGACCAGACAAAGAGATGATGAGTCTGTCTGATTTCCTGAACTCCTGGATCCCCTCTAAATAAAAGGCTGGTCATTTGTTGGTGCTGGTATTTGATCTCATCAGAGGGTGCCGAGGGGAGGCAGCTCGCTGTTTCAATTCCGACTCAGCTCTCTTTGCTGAGGTCGGTTTAAATTTCTCCATGGTGCTGGAAGTTGACGGCACCAGGGAACGAGCCATCTGGGACGTAGCAGGCAGTGATCGTGTGGCACTGAAGTGCCTCTGTGGAGCAATAGGCTAACTCTCATGTGGGGCATTGAGTTTGCCCATGTCTTTGGGGACTTATCCCCCGGTGGTTGGAGGGTTCTCCCAGAGAAGATTCTTCAACCTCATTTCGCAGTCTTTCCTCACTCTGGATATCACGTTTTGACAATGCAGGCACTTTTGCACTGCATGGCTTTTGCCTAAGCATTTTATACAAGAGGTATGTCCGTCAGAAACTAGAACTGAGTCCCAACCTGACTCACATTTCTTAAAACCAGGAGAGCCTGGCATGTTGAATGAACGTGATGGTTCAAAACTTGGTAGAATAAAAGCTGAGTAGGAAAGCAAAAAAGGAAAAACCTAAGAAGTGGGCTTTTTCCCCCCTAAAATAGAGAACTAGGTAAAACAAAGTATAAACTGACTAAAACTATGAACAACCATTAAAACTAACTAGACTGTTTTACTATTTCCTGTCAGAAAGGAGAGCACTATTGTGACTTCATCTTCATGAAGATGGCAGAAAAGGAACTGAGGGAGCCTCGCGCTGCGCGTGCACCTAACAAATGAAAACATGACGTGCTGAGTACACATGCGCGGTATGGAAACCAATGCTAAGCAAAAGTCTCCAATCAGCAGGGCAAGGACGCACCGAGACCTGAATGGAGCACCCACAGGGACACCCCTTGAGGGAAAATCATTGTTTTTATTTACCACACTGCATAAATAATGATCCCTCTCTCACAGGGATGTTGTAAGTATTGATTAATGTACATACCATGTTTTGGAAATGTAAAGTATTAGATAAGTACTAAGTATCATTATCATTGGTAGGGTAAAATATATTATAGTAAATTAACTCAGCATTTTACATACAGTACAGCACTTGGTTGCTTTTTTGTTTATTTGTTTAACAGATTCTTCTCTTTCCCCATTTCCAATTTCACTTCATTAACAAGCAAGTTGTAAAGGAATCTTAAAAGAAATCTGGAGCTAGGTGGTGATATTCTAGAGAGAAAACACTTTGTACCATAAGAAGGTTCCCTGGTAAAACAGTTTCTATACATACATCTTGAGAGAAAAAAAGGAAGCAAAAGAACAGTAACGGCAATGACACTTCTAATACATTTTAAAATGTGCTTAAAATGGCTTTGTACACGGTTGAATAAAAAAAAAAACCTCGCCTTTTAGTAAAAAGCTTGTAACAATGGAGCTATAATTTTTGTATTTACATCAATCATATTTTCTCCACTTGTTAAAATGTTTGAAGTTACTGGTCCCTAAATTTTTTTGCTCTGATGAGTATCTAGAGGCATATCTACACAACAGCATTATTTCGGAATAACTGAATAAATGTGCGTCGGAATAAATGTGTGTCTACAAAGAAAGCCATTATTTCAAAATGGAATAAGTCAAGCTGGAGGATTTCTTACTCCATCTCCTGTAACCCTCATTTTATGAGAAGTAAGGGAAGTAGAAGGAAGAGTGTTCTTCCTTTGACTTCCTGCTGTGTAGACAGCGCCAAAAACCGAAATAAGCTATTTCGACTTCAGCTACTCAGCTGATGTACCTGAAGTTGCATATTTTAATGCGACTTTGTCCTGCAGTGTAAATGTACCTGAGCTGATTTATCACATCAAATAAATAGATGCATTAAATTAAAAAATGACAGTGTAATTAAAAAAGGACAAAAACAAATATCAAACTTGCAATCTGATCATAATTTAGCGACTGAGGATTTAATTTTTAAGGAGTAATCCTTCATTTTTTACATTTATATAGTTGCTAGCACAAATGGAAGAAAATTAAAGTAATATAATGTAGAAGCCAAATTATCTGCTGGGGTAAATTGGTACAGTTCTATTGAAGTCAACAGAACTATGTCAATTTAAACCAGTAGAAAATGTGGCCCATAACGAGTCAAGCTATATATTCCTGTTTGAAGATTTCATGATACCCGGAAAGAATATAGCTGTGAATCTAAAAAGAAGCAACTGGGATTACATTTTCAAGTGTTCATTAAACTTTAGGACAGGGATGGGCAACCTCAGGATTGGGGGCTAGATGTGGCCCCCAGCTTGCCTGGATTCGTCCCCGTAAAAGTTCAGGGCCCCCCAAGCATTGGGAAATCCGTGCTGGCACTCCATCCCCGTACTGCCCCACCATGGGGATGAAATACAAAAAATCTACTAGGCTGGGCCCCGCTAGGCTCTGGTGTGGAAGGGAAATGCGCGGAGTGTCTTTCTCCTTCTCAGTCGGGGGCCATGTCAGTTAGGTTCCGCTTTTTGTGTATGTAGCTCCCCAACTGATTTTTCTGTGGGTCAGTGGCCCCCAACACAAAAAGGGTATCCTACCCCATCCATACTTTATAATTCCTGCACCAAAATATTAAAAATTCTCTTGCAAAATTCAAAATGCTGCGCATATTTTAAAATTCCACAAAATCCTGCGTACTTTATTTCTGAAAATAACACAATATAATCATGCCAGTTTTAATTATTTTGGTAATTTTATTTAAACTACTGTATAATGGATGGAGAATGGAATTGAGGAGCACTGTAGGAAATCCCCAAACCCCTTCTCTAACAGACATGCAGCTAGTATTGATTCTTTACCACAATTTATTAGTCAACAAATCTACGCAGTCATATGCTCAGTGCTACATCACAGGCAACTGAAGAGAAAGTGAGGGCTGTGGACTCAAACAGTTCATGGACGTCATTTTGATAGGGAATTTTTTCACACCAAAAATGTAGACCAATTCTAATCACTGAAGTACTATAGGCATTTTTTTGCAATACTGTCCTTTGTAATAAGGTTTCTTTACACCACTCTGCAACATAAGAACATAAGAACGGCCATATTGGGTCAGACCAAAGTTCAACTAGCCCAGTATCAATCAGGGTCTGCGGGAGCGCGCAAAGTTTCCTCCACCTGCAAGGAGCATGCTGATCGGGCACAGGTGCCTAGGGGGAACTTCTGGTAGGAGAGAAGACTTCACACGCTCCCTCACACCCAGACCAATCAGCCTTCCATTTGAGGCCCCGATCCTTCCGATGCATCCTAGGGCCACTTCAAAAATGTCTAAAATGGTCCCCGGTAAAAAATTATTGCCCAACTCTGATATTGCCATTTTCCAGGTCTCATCAAGCTGCACTAAATGAATCTTTTCATGCATATGGAACATGGGCTGCTCTTCCTTGCCTGCACTACAGACATCTCTACCCTGATGGCTTTTTGAAAACCTCTTCAGTATTCTCATAAACAAAATATTCCCTTTGTGTTTGTATCCAGCAGAAATGTTAGATGAACACAGGAAAGTGGGCAGCTGGCTAACTGTAAGTCAGCTGTGTCCCTTAGTGACTCCCTTCTTTTCAGCCCTTTACCACAGGCTGCCTCCTGACTGATTTCAGACATACATTTGGAGCCATTCTCAGACACAACAGACCACAATGAACAATATTCTCTTGGCCTGAAAATTTTTTTCAAGTCAATGTGTCCTCATTGTTTCTCAATTAAAGGTCTGCAAAGTAGATTTAAACACTCACTGTGTCTCGGCAGCAACTGGCTTTTATACTATCAGGTTTTAGTAATACATTTTTCAAAGGTCAAATAGCTAATTTCAAATAGAAGAGGGAAAAATAGCTAAGACTCCTGCATCAGAGTTGCCCTTCTTCCAAAGTGCTGGCACAAAAAACCCCTCTGACTAGATTGTACCCTGCTCTGCATAAGAGTGCAAGATGGGGAGTGACTGCACAGACCGACTCTCCCCTCCAGCATTCCATGCAAGAGCAGGCAACACTGCAGTTGGGGAGTGGAACCACAGCTTGCTTTTTTATCTCTGTTGGTGCTAGTTATTCAAAAAGGGGACAAGGTGAATTTAGAGCTGTGGCTCTGTCCCTCTTCTTCCCAGCCAATACATTGGGGATATGCCTGCACTACGGGATAAGGTACACGACTTCAGCTACATTAATTGCATAGCTGAAGTCGTAGTAGCTTAACTTGGCTTTTGCCGCTGTCTACACAGCAGGAAGTTGAAGGGAGAATACTCTTTCTCTGACTTGCTTTACTCCTCGTAGAAGCAGGACTACCAGCATTGACCAGAGTGCCCCTTTCAGTTTGAATTAGCTGTCTTAACTAGACCTGCTAATTCGAACCCTGGAAGATGGACAGCAGCAGTTTCGATCTTCTTTGTAGTGTAGACCTGGAAGGTTGAACACAGCATACCTATGTCAAAGGCAGAGCTACTATGAATGAAGCTTCCTGAGAGGTAGTCTGGCTCCTGCTCTTGTGCAACCCCTATACACTTTATCCAGTACCCCTCCACTCCAAAGCACCCATGCATTCTTCAAGAATTCTTTATAGTCCAGAGGAGCAAAGTGGTGTGCACATGTTCACACTTTTCTGAGTTGTGTATCTATTCCTGTCTGTATATCAGAATTCATGTTTATTTACTTCAAGTATGAATCTCAATTATAGTACCAAATTATTCTGAGGGGGTAACAACAAAGATGCTGCTTTCAATCCAACATGGATTTATTTCAAAGCAGTTTTCGACGTACTCTATGCAGCAGAAGCTGTAGAATTGTAAAACACAAGGCAGGCTGCCAATACCAAGCTCTGCTGCAGCTGAGCAGGCAGCAGTTCAACATAAACAAAAATAATTGAAAATGAAAACCAAGAAAGGGATGCAGGGCTAGACACAAGAAGCAGCTGACGCCAATTCTTAAAAAAAGACAACAGGTTTTTCCAGAGGAAAGTGTGGTCCTTATTTTAAAAAAATCATCCTAACTGTGCTCTGACCAGTGATTGTAGATCTGGAATCTAGATGGCCAGCAAGAGATTCTGAATGTGTCTGTAATTTAAATATACTATTGTAATGCATTAGAAACTGTCTAAATGACTTCAGAGAATAAGAGGTCAGTTTTCAACATGGCTACAGATACCTGAAGGATCAGTATAAGAACTGGAATATATTTATTAATTATTTTTTTAAGTTAACATTAGAGTATTCAGATTGCATAGGTAAACACTCCAAAGCTAGACCAGGCCATTTTACAGTTGCAATCTTAGTTCCGTTCCCTAGTGCATTCATCCTGAGCAGGGGCACGGGTCCAGTAATTTCATGGGGCTCATGTAATTTAATTTAATGTCACAATGGTTATGCCCAATGGGCAGAATTAACATTGCACGAGCAGATTTATGCATATAATTTCCTCCTTGTTTGTTTTAAATAAAAAGGTAAAAACCAATTCAGTTCTGTACAATTGTAATGAACTCTCCTTATGCAGGATTTGAACCCAGAACCTTCAGCACATGCTTCTATTGCATCTGAGGCAGTACAAGTTGGCTTTCTCTACTAAAAGCCTCCACTACATCTGCTTTGGCAGCTCCTAAGATGTCATCGTTGTCTACAGGTGTTGTGGTATTGGACTGGCCTTAGAAGGTCGCATTCAGTTACTGTTCTGGTGCTCACAAAATTTTCTCGAGGAATACAAGTGAAAAGGAAAATGGAAATGTAACAGTTTATATCATCTCAGAAAAATCTGAATGGAAAATCATAGGTGAGACAAAAAAGGCACTTCTCTGTTGCAAATGGTAGAGGTGTTAGACCTTATAGAGATTACTAGAATTTATAGTGGAAAATGTTATGCAATTTAAAGGTGGGAATTACTACTCATTCCACTTGTGATGTGGAAAATGGAGTTAACCGAGAGGTGGCAAAATTTGCAGATGAAAAGTATCCAGGAAAAAGAGGCCTGAGAATAATGAACTGCAGAATGGGAAAAAAAATCTGCTCAACATGGAGTTGGTCCAAAAGATTCCAAGTAAAATGTTAGGATGTTCTCTAAGAATAGGACAGAAATATATTAATGCTTTCATAAAAATCAATGGTGTCTCCTCACATTGAATGCTTTGGAGGATAGGGTTAAAATTGAAAATGATGGGACGTACTGGAGAAATGGTCTGAGGTAAATAGGATGAAATTCAATTAGGACAAAGGCAAAGTACTCCATTTAGGAGAGAACAATCAGTCGCACACATATCAAATGTGGAATACTGTGGAAAGGGATCTAGGGATCAGAGTGGACCACAAGCATAATATGAGTAAACAGCATGACACTATTACAAAAAAAGCAAACAGCATTCTAGGATGTATAAACAGAATTCTGGGAGCAGGATATGAGAGGCAATTCTTCTGTTCTGCTCCACACTGATCAGGCTTCAAATGGATTACTGTGTTCAGTTCTGTGTGCCACATTTCAGGAAAGGTGCGGACAAAGTGGAGAAGGTCCAGAAAAGAGCAACAAAGGTCTAAAAAACATGACCTCTGAGAGAAGATTGACAGAACTGGGTTTGTTTAGTCTGAAAAAGAGAAGATTAATAGGGGACATGATAGTAGCTTTCAAATATCTAAAACATTACTATGAGGAGGGATTAAAATTAGTCTCCTTAAAGAGATGATCCTGCCATGAGGGCAAGTGATTAGACATGATGACCTCTCAAAGTTTATTCCAGTTCTATGATTCTATGATTAGGTGGAAAGGAATGAGCAGGGTTTTCTGAGAAACCTGGATTTGACAAAAAAAGTCAAATTTGTATAGCCTCTGTGACAAACTTACTGTCATCTCACCTCCAACCTTCCTAAAGCTTAACCCATCCCAAACTCCTTGTTCTTTTGTGCGTGTGCGTGTTTATTGTTCTCTCACTTCATTCATATATACTTATATATAAATTGTTCATCTTGTCCTGTTTTTGAGCATCCAGGAAAATACTTCAGGCAATAACAAAAACAAGAACACTACATCTTTTTCAAGTCCTAGTAATGCTATGTATGGTCAAGCTTATCAAACCCACTGTTTTGCAAATCTGAAATTTTTTTTTTTAGAACAAGATTTTCTGAGGGCAGCAGGGTTTGAAAAGAGAGCACTAGGGTATCTGAAGAGAAAAATGCTAAAATGCTGCTAGCCATACCAATGCCTAAAGCAGACCATGACTTGCAAATAACACTCCAAATAATATAAGGCAAGAAATCTGTTTGCTGGACATATGTAAAGAGAGCTTACAAAAATGTAGTCTAAAAAGAAAAACACGTGCAAGTTTAAATTGGCAGTAGCAGGACCTAAGCCTATAATGACGCTTCTCCTCTTTCAAAATATTGTATTCTTGCAGTATACTGCAGGCTATGAAATAACAGTGAACACTAGATAACCGTTTCATCTTCTTCTTAAACCCTTGTCCTCCGAGTGGCGCATAGGTCATCTACAAGTCTCCTCCACTTCACTCTGTCTTGAGACAAAACTTCTAGCTGACTCCAGGAGTACCCCAGTTGTTGTCCTTCAGTCTCAGTAGATCTTCTCCACATTGCCTGTGGTCTTCCTCTTTTGCGTTTTCCTTGCGAGTTCCATGTGAGAGCTTGACGGACTATGCTGGATGATGGTTTTCTGAGAGTGTGGCCTAGCCATCCCCACTTTCTTCTCTTGATTTGAACGTCAAGTCGTTCTTGTCCTGCTCTGTTCCAAAGCTCCTCATTTGTGACAAAGTCTTGCCATTTGATGTGAAAGATATACCTCAGCCATCTGTTTATGAATGTCTGGAGTTTGTGATTTGAAGAGTTTTTAGTATGCCAGGTCTCACATCCGGAATTCCTAGCCATCGCCTAATGTGCCATTTCACATACAGGATCAGGCAATCTGCAGAGTGAAGCACTATGGAAAAGACAGCTCATGTGCAAAAAGTGATAATGAATCTGCCTTTTGTTTCCTTTTTGTGAGGCCATAGAAGTTTGAACTCTTGGCCTTCCTTTTATACTGAAGAAGCTACTTTCACAAGGCACGATAAAAACAGGATTGGTGGCTAAGTAAAGGGTTAACAAACATACTATGGTACCTACATTTCTGTTGTTCCTCGTTAGGTGTAAAACTTAATGGCTGAGACCTTAGTAAGTTACTGTAATACAATTATTAATAATTACTACTTTATACTATTGAGTTAATAGCAGTGTGCCTCTCTTGACTAACAAGTGTATTTTTGTGACAATCATTTTTCTTAACGTGGTAGCAAGGAAGGCCAAGATGTCAGAAGAGTATTGTCTGCATTATTATAGGCAGATTAGGTTTTAAAACTAAAGAAAATATTTAAAATATAATCCAGAATTTATTGAAGTCAGAAGAAAGACTCCTATTGACTTAAATGGCCTTTGGATGAAATTCTTAGGCGTGTATTTCCTACACACAAATTCCAGTGAACACAACATGAGATTTGGGCACCACTGAAGGCAGGACGGGCTCTTAGACAACTATAGTCATTGCTGTAACAACTTAATTTAACTGACATGGTAGTATCAGTAAGTAGAACACAACTTTATTTGTGCAACACTTTTCCTACAACACATACGAAATGCTTTGGACAGCTAAATAATACAAGCACACAATAGCACAAAGAAAAGTTATATTTATTTCATAGCTCATCACAAATGCAAAGCTGAACATTGTGATGTGCAAGATCTACAAAGATGCTTGAAAGATTTGAGAATTTGGACAAACTCTCCAGAACACTGCACTGCTACACAATCCTTCATTTTGAAATTATGTCCAGTGGTGCCTGGAGAGATTTTTCAATCCATACTTGATATGAGGGTGAAGAAAGATGCCTATAAGAGTGTTAAGTAATTCTCTGGAATTGCTGAGGAGAAAGAATCCTGAAAGCATTCTTAACAATGCAGCTGAAGTGCAGGGAGAGTCAACTTCTATAAGAGAACTGGTCCTTCAGTAGTATAGTTATAGTGGATTTTAGTGGAAATAGAAAACAAGGATCTGAATGGCAACATGACTAGATCAAAATGTCTATCACCAGGAAAGATGATAAAGACTGAGGGCCGAGGTCACCGCTGTTTCCCAGCTTTATGCCATGTACATCCGTAGGAGTTACACCAGTGCAAGACAGGGGAAGGCAGTGGAGAATCAGGTCACAACCTATTTATCTAAAGAAAGAAATGATTTGGAAGGAAATCTAATTTCTCACATTTCCTCAGAGATCTTCTGTCAGGATATAGAACGGGCTCTGGCACCGATCATTTCAATAAGACCTCCAGGAGCCTGTGTGGGAACAAGTGACAGGGGTCCAGAATAAAAAATCTGACAATCTACTATCTTGTAGAAGGTTGTAGTATGAGAATGAGATGGAAATTTCTTTATTCTTTTGTCCAAAGGAAGGACGCTAAATTCTTTATTAATGGGAAGAAGCCCAACTAGTGGTGATCAACTTCAAATGTCATGAAAAACCAGGGATACTTTGGCAGCTGGAGGAAAGCGCTAAGACAACTGAATATTCTAGGATGGTGGCTCTACAAGAGCGACAGGTAATGCATGCTTTTTGTTTTTTGAATTAAAATTTCTCATGCTTAAATAGCACAGCTTAAATAGCACAGCATCTTAGATCACCTGATGCATTTCCTCTTTATGACTGTCCTTCAAGAAGGTACTTCTTAAAATAGTTGAATCAGGTCTCTAAATCCATCGAGTTCCATCATATTCCTAAAATTCTACTGCACTCTGCTGGAAGTAAACTTGCAAATATTGTTGGGTCATCAAACATGTTTCTTCAGAATTATTTAATAACAGTTCATACATTGATCCTCTAATCGGCAGAGACAGCTCGCTTTTAGCACATACCTTTCAAATTTGGAACATTACTGATTTGGCTGTACTCACTTTTGTTTGTTTTTATACATAGTCTGAGCATTCAACCTTATTTTTGTTATGCTCCTTTCCTAAATGTGCTTCTTTTATGTATAATAATACAATAAAATAATAATAATAAAAATATCAGCAACCTCTCAACTAACAGAATTAACTAGTTAAGTACATCTGATTTCACTGTATATGTTAAAACTGACACTCTATCTTGTAATTAGAATCCCAGGAAAAAAACAGAATCAGAGACTAGTAAATGATACCTAGTTTAGATTTGTAAGCTTCTTCAAACTGGTATATGACAGTAGGCTGGGAATTAGAGATAAAATTAAAGAGGTGAAATGAAAGTAGAAATGTTTATATACTGAATGTAATGCAAGAATATTGATAAGGCACACGCTTTAGTTCATATAATTCAATAAACATAGTGTGGTAGAAGACCTTTTGAGGAGCAAGTGCTTCCCTGATGCATCTTATAATGCCATCTGGCCTCGTTCAATAGCAAATTATGTTTGTGAGAAGTTATTTATGAAACTCAAGAATAGGAGGCATGAATTAGCTGTATGTGGGGTGGGATGGATACAGAGCTGACACAAGCTACGGGCTGACCGGGCTACTGTCTGGGGCGCCCCATTATAGGGGGCGCTGCGCGGGGCTGCCGGGCCAGGTGGGGGTGGCACTGCGCATGCTCCGCGCGCCTGGGGGTGGGGCCACACATGCGCCGGGCACCCGGGGGCAGGGCCACGCATGCATCGGGCGCCCAGGGTCGGCGAGTGCTGTGCGCCTGGGGGTCGGGGCTGCGCATGCATCGCACTCCCGGGGGCGGCACCGCGCTTCCAGAGCCCAGGGCGCATAAATGGCTCGGGCCGGCCCTGGATGGATATACATGAACTCCAATACATATAACTGTATGTATTGCTGTATTAAAGGCCACATTGATTATGTGAGACAAGAAAAGTTTCTCAAGCCTTTTCTTCAGCTTTCTGATTGAATTTTAACTTGAGGTTTCGAGAAGCCCCTGAAAGCCCATCTAGCCTTGCAACAACCCAATGCTTTGCATTACAAAATTGATGCTTCTGAGTGGGGCTGAACTGATCAGGATATTAGTAATGGATATGGAGCCTTTCACTGCTGGCTTGGTATTGGTCCAAATGCAGCCTGGTATTGCAGTGATTAAAATTGTTATCTAATGGCCTATGAGAAATTAGTTTGATGGTCTCATCCAGTTCTCAGTAGACAAAAGTTTAAAACACACACACACACACACACACACACACACACACACACACACACACACACACACGTATTGGACACACGGATAATTACAAGTGACAATCTTCCTGTAGAACTCAGAGAGGTCAGAGACTGCACAGGCAAAAGGCACTGCCCAACCCCAGAAAAGCCTCCTGCCAAATTTCAAGTCCTTGCTCCAAAGGATGGGGAAGCTAGAGTTTCTCAGTGGAATAATTCCCGGAAATTTATTTTTAACAGGAGCAAAATATATTTTCCCCTAAGCTCACTGTGAGCAAGGGCTATGCCATTTCAGCTGAATCTGCCCATAGGCCATAGCAGAAATCCAGCAGCATAGACAATCTAAGCCCATACAATTTTAAAGTTTGTCAAAGTTCTAAGCAACTGAAAATATGGGTCTTATAATGGGAAGTGTTGGGCAACCTTAAAGATAGGAGCGGTTGTGCTCCCACAGCTAGGGTTGTCAGGTGCCTTCCAAAAAAATACCGCACATACTTGATCTCAGATTGGAGGGGGGACTGGCCGGCAGGAAGCAGGGCTGGCTGGAGAGAGGTTGGGGGCAGCAGGGCTGGCCGGGGCATCTTGGGGGGGGGGGGGAAAGACTAGCCGTCGGAAGGGGGGAGCGGGGCTGGACAGGGGAGTTGGAAGGAGGGCGGGGGGAGAACCGGCCCTCAGAAAGCAGAGCTGGCCAAGAGGGGGTTGGGAGGAGCGGGGCTGGCCGGGGGAGATCAGGTGGAAGGGGGGACCAGCCAACGGAAAGCAGGGCTGGCCAGGGAGGAAAGCGGGGAAGAGAATCGGCCGGCAGGGAGCGGATTGACCTGGCCGCACACAGTCCTGGCGAAGCACAAGCAAGCAAGTCCGGCTCCAGGGATTCCCTCTCGCCCCGGCCCAGCCCCCGCCTCACGTAGTTGTGTACTGCCTGGCTGGTAGACACACTCATGCAGCGTGACTGTGTCTACCAGCCAGGCAGTTTACAACTACATACTGATACTCCTAATAATAATAAAACTTACCTAATTAGAAAATACTGGACATTTTATATGTCCAGTATCTTCTCAATTTGTTTCCCGGACAGAACCCTCAAATACCGGACTGCCTGATTCAAAACCAGACACCTGGCAACCCTACCCACAGCTAAGTAGGGTCAAGACTAATTAGTACTTGGATAGCAAACATCAAAGAAACAAACCAGGAAGCTCCAGGAAGTACCGCTGATGGTTTAAGAACCTGCACTGTATTCTGTTAGCACCGAAGCAATGCTCTGGGGTAGTGTTAAATCTCAGAGAAGACAAAACCTGCGCGTATGTATTAATGAAACACCCTTTGGTATTTTTCTTTTGTTTTTAAAAATAATTAATGGGAGAAAGGAAATTACAATGATCTGAAAAATCATTAGTTGTTACATCTAACTATTGAAACCATATTATAAATATAAACACTATCAATAGATTTTAAAACCCGTACAATTACACAACTATTCATCTGAAGAGTTCAAAGTGTTTTACAGTCTTAATATTTACCTAAGGTTACATAGCCAGCAATGGACAGAACTTGGAATAGAATTAAAGTTCCCATAATCACAACTAACTCTGTGCTGGTAAAGCAGAAGCATCTAGTAAAATTTCAATGTGGTAAATCAGCCTTTGAGCTAATAACCAATCTGTAATTTCTATATTATTCCACATTTCTTCCTTCTATGTGTTAAGCAGCTGCCATATTCCATCCCAGAAGGGTCTAAGTTTCAGTGACGGATGCATTTATCCTTGTATATAGTATGGATATTTGTTGCATTTGCAAGGCACATAGACATGCTTTTGAATGAAAGACATGATTATAGAGATATGCACCTATATCTAAACTATACAGTGAAAATAATATGTATGTAATTTATTGTTGTCATAATAATCAATGAGTATCCCTAATTTTTTTGTATATATAAATTGTGACCAAGATTTACAAAAGTGATGAGTAATTTGGTGCCTTCAGTTTTCACAGGAGTGGAACATCACACTTCTGAGATTCAGACTCCTTTAATGAGTCAAGTTGACCCTGACCTCAAAAATAATTTGTCATGCTTGAAAATATTGGCTCTTATGTTTTAAATGCAACATTCATAAAAGGATAAAAGAGTTACCCAGAACTCTGCCTCCTTCCCCTTTTATCAGCTGCATCTGCAGATTTTACTTTTTTGATCATTCAGCTTTTGGCATCTAGCCCCAGTTTGAAAAATTCAACACAAGAAATAGTGCAGAATTCCTCTAGATCTCTGATGCCAATTTCCTCGCAGGCTGATAAGAAAGGCAATGTACAATAAACCAATCATGAAAGAAAGACACAAACTTCTCCTCCCACTTTCAACATTCCGACAGACAGTCTACAACTAACCATTCTTAATGGCTTGCCATCAAAATCTGTGGTTTCCTTCAAACCACTTTATTCAGATCCATTTTGGATCAGGCTATATTCTGTTATGCAACTCACAGAACACATAGCAAAAGCCATTATTCACTATTAGAAAAAAATTACTGTTACACTTTAGTAGGAGTCCAGTAATTTTTGGATTGGAGGCTGGGGGCTAAAATATGATAACGTGTGGAAAAAATGGTACAGAAGAAAGGAAAAAGAGATACAGAGGAAACACAGTATTCCATTGGGAGAGGGGGGCACGGGACCCAAAATACCTGACGTGATATATCACCAGTGATGTTCCATAAGTTTGAAATTTAATCACCATTCATAGGTAACGAGAACAGAGGAAACCTCAAATGCATGAGTGACATGGAAGAATCACTTATTCAGGCAAATGCTGAGTACTGCACTGCTATATAAAAAATGGAAAGCCAGAATCACACTGAATCATTGTAAGAAGCTACAACTGAAGAACTTCATCTTTTTTCTCAGTGTTACCCTGAAATCTGCCCTTAACGATCAATCCTCACACACATTCCAGGAAAACTTTATAACAGTTCCCAAAGCACATCACTGGAATTAGTACTGTGATTCACTGTATACTTTTAGCATGTAATGGGGCTGGTGAATAGCAGCTTAAACAAATCAGCTCCAACAGGACACAAGGGATAGAAGCAGGCTCCAGCCTTCAGTCAGTTGCAGGTGAGCTGTTCTCCTTGCAATCCGCAGGCTGAGAGATAGTGCTCTACAGACTCTCCCCTAAGAACAGTCTCTCGTCGCACATAGCTGCAGGAGTCATTGGTGCAGGAAGTAGAGGTGAAGGAGGTGCTGCAGCACCCCCATGTTTTGCAACCAGATTCCCCATGCCTGGGGGCCAATCCTGCTTCTGGCTCCTCCAGCCACATGTCCCAGCCTCTGGGTGATCCTTGCAGGGTCCTACTGACTCCATGTGCTTTGCTGGTCCTCGGGGTCCTGCTGTCCTGGGTTTTCCCAGCCCCTGGGCTTCAAATGCCTGCTGGCCCTGCCATGGGCTCCACAGCCTGTTGGTCCTGCCAGGCCCAGCATCCTGCCACCAGTCCAAGGCTCTGCACCTGTCCCCAGCTGTGACCTCAACCTGAGTTGGTGAGTGTTGCCAACTCTCCTGGACCGGATGTACTGGTCGCCATTTGCAGCAATGGACCCCAGTCCATCTGGTCCTGGCAACCTGATCTCAACAGGTCTAAAAGGGGAGAAGCAGCTTAGTACCCCCGTGCCAAAAATAGTTCCAGCAACACTGCCAGGCATTACTGGAGTTTGAGAAGCATTCTAGTCGATTTAAATATATTAGTGAAAAAATAAAGCAGTAAAAGACTTTGTAAGCAGATGCAGTGAGAGATTAAGTACTGTACTCTAAGGGGCTCAAAATAATTGATCTCACAACATCCTTGATAGTGTTACACTCAAAGACTATAAAGACGGAAATGCACTAGATGGCTTAGAAAATGGGAAGAGAGAGGAAATGTTTTTCTGTCTGAATCTGGATTTTTGTCCACAACTTTTTTATATTTTTAGTGGGATCAAATGCTCTGTACAGCTTCCATTCTGTTCTTCAATTAAGTCTCGTAGGGTATGTCTACACAGCAAAGTTATTTTGAAATAACAGTCGTTATTTTGAAATAACTTTCCTAGCATCTACACAAGCCAACTGCTATTTCAAAATTAATTTGAAATAGCATAGGGCTTATTTTGAAATTGGTAAACCGCATTCCACAAGGAATAGCGCCAATTTTGAAATTCCTATATCAAAATAAGTGCTGTTTAGATGCTTATTTCAAAATAGGGGGCCTCCTGCCCTTCCCAAGGTGCCCTTCTGGCCGCCCTAGCCACAAGATAATTTCTGACCTGATACCCTGCCGGAACCAGTTCCGGCTGGCCTTAAATGTGATTCAGTCTCCAATCAGTGTGGACGTGCTATTTCAAAATAGCAAAAATCTATTTCAAAATGCATTTTGCGTGTAGACGCGTTATTTCGAAATAAGATATTTCAACAAAATGCTGTAGTGTAGACATACCCGTATTTAATGCATAGCACACTTGTTTGTTTTATATTAATCTAACACGGTGAAGTACAGCCCAGATATTTATCTGTAACACCTACTTTTAAGCCCCAAAGTTCTCATGTTCCTCTTATATATGGAGAAATAGTCTACCCTTCCCTATGGGAGCTACATGGGGAGGCAGGACTGGGGTGGTAGTACTGATGTCAGCCAGTTGTCCATTCCAAGAACCATCCTACTCATGGAAGGCAAAATGACTGTAGTCAGAGAGCCTCAATCTATTACCAAGCATACCTTTCACAAGGAGCACAGTAGTCCCTTGCTCCTGCATATTGATGATTGCAGTGTCACAGATTATTATTCTGGGCAAACCTTATGGAGATAAGGTCAACTTTACTGAATTACACTTAAAACCTTTAAGGCCCATTGTATTGAAAATGCAACTGTTTGTGTATTATTGTGTTATTCTATAGAGCTTCCTTAGCCGGAAGACAGAACTCATGCAATTTCTGGGTGATATTAGGAACTTTTAAGACACCAATTGCACACTGTTTACCTGCACCTAGAACTCCAGGATGTCTTAAACGCCTCATGGTTCCTGTTCTGAGCAAAGAGTGTTTTTCATGTGTTTTCTGTGTAGTCCTTTGTCTTAAAGAATAAAATATGCTTGTTTAGAAGAACCATGTAGTAGCTTAACGATGTGAGCAATTACACTGGTGTTAATCTCTGAAAATAAAGCAAGCAGAACTGTTTAGGCCACGGTTCTCAAACTGGGGCTCAGGAGGTTACTACATGGGGAACGGGAATCATGAGCCCAAACTCCGTTGTGCCTCCACCATTTGTAATGCATTAAATATATAAACATGTGTTTTAATGTATAAGGGGAGGGGTCACATTCAGAAGCTTGCTGTGTGAAAGGAGTCACCAGTACAAAAGGGTGAGAATCACTGGTTTAGGCGGTCTGTCTTTGGGTAGGAATCACACAGCAAGGGCAGAGAACAGATTAGAGTGGAAACCCTAGTCAGAAGGGAGAGAGACAAGTCCCCATTCAAGAAACGCAATAGCTAGGGAGCTGTAAGCCTGAGACCCTGTGCTCTTGCTGAATCATTAAAGGGAAATACAGGGGCATTTGCCCTGAATTACAACCTGTAGGAGATGTAATTGCCAGGTGGAGCTCTGGGCATCTTGTCCTACCTGCAGGCCATGCCTCCTTGGAGCTCTAAAGTGCCAGGTGGGTTGGTAGCCAGGCACTTCTTACATTGCTTTGAGGCTAGGAATAGACCCTCTAATGCTAGTTATATGGGGGGAAGGGGAGAAAGTCCTCATGCCTCTCTTCTCCCCTTACTATAATTGCACAGAAGAAGGATGAATCTAGCACTAAATAATTAATTCTGCCCTTCATCTTTGAGGCTCCAGAACAAATTTTTGTAAGAAAAAAGCTATCTGTGACTAGGAAGGATTTTTAAAAAGTCAATTCACAGCAATAAACAGTTGAAAGGTTAATTATCTCTATGCTGGAAAATGTTAACATCTAGACCAAGGGAAAATGTTTTCATAATTTCAGAACAAATGTCAGCAGTCCTGGAAGAGATCACAATGTTTTCAACTTGTTTCTGTTGTACTTGGTGGATATTTATACTAACAATCAATTCATTTTAAAGTTACAATTCAAAGAAAACTATTACCAAGTCCAGTGGGGTTGTCATCACCCTCATCTCCAGATGGCTACTCAGGTTCAGAGCTACGACCGTCCCTTAGAAGCTATATGTTATAGAGATGGGCTGAAGCTACAAAGCTTGAATCCAGATAAAGAATTCTCTAAAATTCAAAACTCCTCTAAAATGTAGATATCTAATGTACAGAATGTTAATGTTAACATTACTGTCTATATTAGCCCTTTGTAACTGATCCATTTTAGCAACTTTCTATTAGGCATAACATGTAAAAGCACAGCAAAGCATCTTCTACATTTTAAGTAATTCTGAGGGTGAAGGAGAATTGCATATTTATGCTTTTATATCAAAAGCCTGAATAGAAAGTATATAGCTCACCAATAAAATTACATTAAATTAAAAAAGCAGTTTAAAAATATACAACCAGCATAAGCTAGAGGTAAAGGTACAGAGAAGAAACAGATGTCTATTTTATACATTTTAATGTACCGAAGTGATGAAAAATTACTTTTACTTTCTAAACAAATATCAAATAGAAGAGGCTCAAATATCAATAAAGACTAGCTTAACCTAATTCTTTGCATTTACTTGATACTTTTACAACCAAGTATCCCAAAGCCCTTTACAAACATTAACTAAGGGCACATCTACACAACAGGGCAAAAGTCAAATTAAGCTAAGCAACTTCAGCTATGTCAATTGAGACTAATTTTGCTTTGAAAAAGTAAAGTCGAAATAGCTTAATTCAGCTTTTGGCGCTGTCTACACAGCAGGAAGTTGAAGGAAGAACACTCTTCCTTCGACTTTCCTTACTCCTCGTGAAATGAGGGTTATAGGAGTCTGAGTAAGAAGTCCATTATTTCGAAATAATAGCTTGCTGCGTAGACGCGCTCTTTGTACGTTATTCCAAAGTAACGCTGGTGTGTAGACATAGCCTAAGGTATTATCATACTCATTTTGCAGATGGGGGAAAAAGGAGAGCCAAACATTAAGTGATTTGTAGAAAGTTCCATATAGCACGTCTGTATCTCTAGTCCCAGATCTATTCCGATATCTATCACAGGTAGTGCTGAATAGTAGGGATGAATAGTGAGATGGTTCAAAATTAGGTTTTTGAAAGTACGGAGGACTAAACAAGCCAGGACTTCACAAAACATAATCATGGTCAGATTACAGACCCTCAGAATCTGGGACAGCACAGTGATTTTATGTGTACCTCAGAAACATCTGGTACTAGAAAGACCACAGACAGGATACTAGATGACAATTTCTATTTCTGCATTTTTAAAATCATGCAATACCTACATGGTCATAGGCTTCTTTTTTTTTTTTACTGAATAATTTCTCCAGTAGACCTCAATGTGTCCTTTTGGGCCACTATAGTCTATCATGTAAATATGGACTGTAGCTATTGTGATATGGCAGAAGTATCATTGGAAAGGTTATGATGTACTGAATGTATATATCCTATTTGCGTGTGTGTATCATTTCTGTGTCTGAAGTTAAGAATACTGACTGTAGATATATTATCAATATGTTCATATTGGGAAAAGCCTATTACCAGCCCAGCAAGTAGAACAACAAAGAATCGAGACACTCAGCTAATGGTCTATTCACAAGAGACAAAGAACTGTACAAGGACTTGGTTTCCCTGTAAGCATGAGGATCAACTTATAAAAAAAAGCTATGGGTCTGCAACAACCTGTGACCAGGTCACCTAATGCTGGAATCCGTTTTGGATTCTGTACTTTCCACAAGAAGGGAAAGTGTGTGTGTGTGGGGGGGAGGGTCAAGTTTGGGAGACAAAGGATTCCCTCTGTAGCCAAACCGTATTTAAGGGTGGGCAGTGAGTTAATCCTGGTCATCAGTTCCCCCTGGGATCCCACCCTAGATGACTGCTAAAAACATCTAAGACTGAACTGAGGGAAGGAATTGACTCAGCCTGGAAGGATGTCTGGTGTGTGAAGAAGATTATTACAACAACTTTTAGGGTGAGATATTACATATAAATAGTTTCTTTACTTCATTAAGTTTAGCTTAGCTTACATGTTCTCTTTTATTTCACGTGGTAATCTACTTTGTTCTCAGTGCTATCTCTTATAACCACTTAAATCCTACATTTTATACTTACTAAAATCACTTGTTTATTAACAAGATCGAATGTAAATAATGGCTATGGGGTGGCAGCAAAGGAGCCTGTGCATCTCTACATTGAAACAGAGGGTGAATTTAATACATTTATACTGTACAGCTCTTCATACGGCAGCGATGCGCAACCTGGGCTAGTGAGTGGGCCACATGAGTGGACCTCCTTCATCTCAGTGGGCTGTAACATTGTTGTAATCAAAACCAAGATAGTCTCCAGGAATAGGACAGTTTTGCTAACTGCACTTGTGTTCCTATGATTTGCGGGGTTTGCTGGCTGACCTGCAGCAGCACTTTGGTTGGATGCAAAGGGAGTGCATAGTTCTTACAGTCAATGTTGTATGCAATCAGCACGTACTCCATTTCATGTGCCTTTGCTTTACATGCATGTTCCATTTCCACTGATAGGAAAAAAATTACATGGATAGAAACCAGCAGAATCTGGCATCCTTGCATTTGGGCAATGGTAAACAAGATGTCTTGGAGGCCACGTATAGAACCCTGGTGTGCCGCATGGCTGCAGCAAGTTGGCTACCACTGCCATACAGTATAAGATGGATTTACTTAGGGTTCAAGTCCCATAGGGGTTGTGTACTTGAGTGCTGGAAGAAAGTCTCACACTGTCCTGTTTTCATTGTCTGTCTGCAGCACTGGGGGTGGGGCCATGTCCCTGTTTCTCATTTGAAGCAGGCTGGGGAGCTGGGCTCAAAAATACAGGGTTACAGGGTGCTCATGCTGACAAAAAAGCAGGCTCAGTGGTGTCTTGGAACATCAGGTGAAAGTTCCAAAGGGATCCTAACACAACCCAGTTGTATGCATCACTTGTGAAAATGAATATCGATCTAGTGAATGATTGTATTACCTATTATGATCTATCATGTAAACATGCTTTTAGACAGTTTTAAAGTTGTGGATAATTGATATTGCATATTTCAGCATTTGTGGTCTTTTGACTGCTAGCCCAATGGCTGGGGATGGCTTTGAAGTAAATTCAGTTTCAACCCAGAGTTTTAAAGCTGGATTGATGGATGACCGCACTGGTTTGAGGTTTTACTAACTTCACGCATTACAGGTTGCTCAAATCTACTTGAAGTTCATGCATATTTTCCCTATAATTTTAGAAATCTATGAATATAGATTTCTAAAATTATAGATGTCTATAATTTTAGACATTTATAATTTCAGAAATCTATGTTTCCCCTTCCACAGAAGGACAATTCAATTTAAAAAAAATGATTTTCTAGCTATAGCAATACCTGTTCTATGAATTTGAGATAGAACCCAACATTCTAGGCTAGTACAAAGTGGGTGAAATTTGTATTTGTGTGTGTACTATGCCTATTTGTAGTTATTTGTTACTTAATTAGATTTCTTTCCTTACACAGTCTCAAGATATCTTGTCTCCTCTGTGAAACGGTTTCATTTTTTTTCTCCCCTTTTTTTCTCCCCTCTGCTGGAGGCCTTGTGGTCCTGCCACATCTCACTCCATAAAAAAGGCAGCAGAGAGGTACTTCAAGCAGACTACAGTGGCTGCAGAGCAAGCAGCCAATCGGAGGGCAGGAAGGCCATATAAAAGGAGTTGCAGAACAGAGAGCAGTTGGTTGAGGTATAGACCTCAAGGTGTGAAAACTGAGTAGCTGGCTGACAGAGTAGCAGTGTTGCAGACGGCTCAGGCTATGTATAGATTGCCAAGAAAATTTGGGAAAAGATATGCAAATTGTGAACTGCAATTTTTTCCGAAAGAGGCTTTTTTGAAATTTGGCCCTTCTACACAGGGGCCAAATTTTGGAAAAACCTCCTCTTTCAGAGCATCCTTTATTCCTCATACAATGAGGTATCCCAGAAAAGCTCTGCAGTGTAGACGTAGCCTCGGAATGTAGAGCTCAAGACAATGAGACAGAGACCTGAGGTAAGGACAAAGATGGTACAAGGTCATGGAGAAGTGGTCCAGGGAATTAGAACAGCAGGGGAACAGACATAGACAACAGCTGCTACCTATAGGGTCCATGGACTGGGGCTTGGAGTACGCGGTGGGACTGGGTCCTCTACCCCAAGACCCCTCAGAGACTGGGAGAAGTGGCCAGGATACTCAGACAACACAGAAGGGGCAATTCAGCTATAGTGACCTAGCTAAGGGACTGGAACTAGAAGGATCCTGAGAGGGTGAAGACATTGCCTCCAGGAAGGAAGCCCTAGGAGCCCTGCTCTATTCCAGAGTGGGAACAAACTGAGACACATTAAAGAGACACTAAGGCTACGTCTACATTGGCCCCTTTTCCGAAAGGGGCATGTTAATTTCAGAGATCGTAATAGGGAAATCCGCGGGGGATTTAAATATCCCCCGCGGCATTTAAATAAAAATGTCCGCCGCTTTTTTCCGGCTTTTAGAAAAGCCGGAAAAGAGCGTCTACACTGGCCCCGATCCTCCGGAAAAAGCGCCCTTTTCAAAGTAGGAATAAGATCCTCCGGAAAAGGGCGCTTTTTCCGGAGGATCGGGGCCAGTGTAGACGCTCTTTTCCAGCTTTTCTAAAAGCCGGAAAAAAGCGGCGGACATTTTTATTTAAATGCCGCGGGGGATATTTAAATCCCCCGCGGATTTCCCTATTACGATCTCTGAAATTAACATGCCCCTTTCGGAAAAGGGGCCAATGTAGACGAGCCCTAAGAGAAGCCCTGTTAGATTTGCACCTTGGAAGGGGTTTGTTTCATTTTGCACACAGACTGTATTCCTGTATTTATTGCATTCCTGTCCTTTCAAAAGCATGGCTCTGTTGCCACAGAAAACCAACTGGAACATGAGTCAAGAAAACAATGAGAACTGAAGGAAGGAAGGAAAGCAAAGGTGAAAAGAGGAAGAAAAAAAACCTCAACCTGGGAGGGGGATAAAACAAATAGAAAATTGTAACCTAGAGAACCAATGCCTGATGATAATACTCAAGGGCTTATTGAATGTGTTTAATGTGCTTCTAAACAAAGCTGAAACAGTATTTTTGGTTCCTTTTTATCTGGTCTGTGTGGGAGGGAGAGGAGAGGAGAGAGGAGAAGAGAGCAGAGGAGAGGAAAAATGGGGCTTTTTCTGGCTTTTACAAACCACTGTGTAATCTTCAGAGGCTTGCTCGATTACTAGGGTTGATGAAAAGGGCCAGACGCCAGCCAATAGTTTCAAAAGACCCTCATATAAATTATTAATTTAATGCAGAAATATTAGTCTTGCGTTTGTTTGACCAAAAGAAAAAATGAAAAGCTCCAGAGCACTAAAGCACATAGCTCATTAAAAGGAGGCCTCCGTCCTCTGTTAGCTCTTGTCAAGCAGTCTCAGCTCTTCTGGTGATCACAACTGGGACTCTGCCAGGTCAGCAGTTAAAGGTAATCTCAGAGAATCCCTCTGCAAACTGTAATGTACTCAGGATGAAGAACAAGGAGTTCAGGGACTAAACTAATTGTGTTTTAATTTGTGTAATACTCCAGCAAACAGGGTTTCAGTGTTATTCCACTGTAATTCACCTCTTGCAGAAGCAAAATGAAAACAACAGAAAAATATCCCTGATAAATAACCAACCTTTACAAGTATTTGATCTGCATTTGTTTGGGAAATAAAAAGGAAGCACAGTATATGGCCAAAAGAGAGAGAGACAGACAGAAAATAAGGGAATGTACCATACTTTGGCTAATTTATGTCTAATCACGTGGTAGAAGATGAGATCTGTTGACTTCTCTTTACCCCCTACAACTCTGTTCCCTTAATCAATTAATATTATGGACAGAGAAGGATCAGACAACATATTGGTTATCTAATTATTCTATAACCAGGTCATTTTGAAAAGGTAATAGGGTATACCTGCTAAACTACATCAGGTATAGTTCCCAACTGCTCTTGTTAAGAGCTAAAACTCTCCTCTCTGTCACTCCTGAGACTCTTGTAGGGAAATCACCTGATCCCTACTCAGGTTTGCCTACTTAGAAACTAGGGAAGACTGGCTTTGTGGCATCTAGCTGTAAAGGGAAAAGCCACCCTGGTACATGCCACATCTTACTACCTAACCTCAGAGAGACAATTTTTGTGTCAAAATTAAAATCAGGGCCCAGAATCTGTACTGGAAATATTTATTCCCAATCCCAAGATACTGAACAAACTTTTCAGAACAAATGGCTCCATGGTATCCTGTCCCATGATGGAGAATACAAAGTGGAGGGGCTGAGATGCGCTGCTCAGAAAGTAAAATGCATTCAAAGGAGGCTTTAGCTAAAGAAGTCTAGAGACTCCAGACTTTTGGGTTCAATTCTATGTTCTTAAGGGCAGTATGTTCTAGTGATTTAGACCCTTCTGCCCCTCCGCCCACAACCTGCCACCATCTGCTTTTCCACCTATCCTTGTACATCTGAATGAAGTATTGCACAGCCATCCGGAAAGCTCTCTATGGATATGCAAGTCGTCATTCAATCAGTTAGCAGAAACAATGCCACATGACTAAGTTGACTAGGAATAGCTCAATGCCCAAAAGAATATTCACAACAAATAGTTTTGTAAGCTATCTACTGAATAGACAAATATGTCCACATAAGCCATTCATCAAGTAATTTTGAAACACAGATATATTCATAAAAATATAAATATGCCACAAAAAATATACAAGCAGAAAAAGGGCTTAAAATCCTACTCCCCATTCCTCAACTGTGGAAGGGTCTGATCCAATTCAACAGAACAAGGTGGGAGCAGAACCCATGGTGGGGACCCTATGCAGGAACATGCAGCTTTTACATGCTACAGAGCTCTTCATCTTTGAAGCTTCTACACAATACCCTGCAAGTATTTGGGAGGGCAATTGGCTGGGAGTTACTGGGACAAGGACAGGTGGGCCACAACAAGGCCATGATGCCTGAAGTGAGGGAACATACTGGGTGAGGGGACTACTGCGGCTTCAGTGCTGCATTAGTAACCATACAGCAACATGGCTGCCTTTCTAAGGCACAAAGGTAAAGGATTCTTTCAGCTTCCAGCCTCCGGGAGTTCAGAATTTTGCCTAAAGAGAATAGTTAACAACAAAGGCAACACTACATTTTTAAATTTCAGTATCCTGAGAAGACAGCAACTAACACAAACAAAACTGACAATGGAACAGATATTTTACTGAGAGTAAAAACACAGAATTAGAGAATAAAAAGTTAAACTAGTTCTGGATAAGTCATTCCCATTTTATACAACTTTCTGATGCTTCTTCTATTGGATCAGGACTAAAACGAAGACTGGCAATTCATTTTTTTTCCCAGCAACATCAGTGTGCCTAGCTTTCAGGGTCTACACGTTGTCTTGTGATAACCTACAGTACAGTGCTACACAAGTGGCAATAAAAAGAAAAGGTTGTGCATGGCTGTATTAAGTTTGTTCTTCAGATTCTCCATAGTTGTTAATCCTATTTATCTTTATCCTGAGATGCACTTATTATCTGCTCATAGCCTATATTGCTCTCCTGGACATCTGACTTTTCAGTCTAGAGATATTAATTGAAATTCCTGTTCACAGCAAGAAACGTAACTTAACTGTTCAGAACACATAGGGTATGTCTACACTAGCTCGTTAATTCGAGCTAGGTAGGCAAATCAGGCAACCGGAGTTGCAAATGAAGCCCAGGATTTAAATATCCCGGGCTTTATTTGCATGTTCCCATCCGGCCGCCATTTTTAAATCTCCCTTAGTTCGAACGAACTGCCCGTGGCTACACACGGCAGTTTATAGTTAATCCGAACTCTGTCTTTAGTTCGGATTAACTTTTAAACCTCATTCTATGACAGTTAAGGACAGTTAATCCAAACTAAGGACTTAGTTCGGATTAACTTTAAACTGCCACATGTAGCCACGGGCAGATCATTCGAACTAAGGGGGATTTAAAAATGGCAGCCAGACGGGAACATGCAAATAAAGCCAGGGATATTTAAATCCTGGGCTTCATTTGCAACACCGGTTGCCTGATTTGCCTACCTAGCTCGAATTAACGAGCTAGTGTAGACATACCCATAGAGACTAGGGTTATGTCCAAACTACAGGCTTCTTTTGGAAGAAGCTTTCTTTGGAAGAAATATTCCGAGAAAACTTCTTCCGAAAGAGAGTGTCCACACTGCAAAAGTGCATTGAAAAAGTGATCTGACTTTTTGAAAGATAGCGTCCACACTGAATGGATGCTCTTTCACATGTAAGCTGTGATCGCTATGGACGGAATGGCCACCAGGGCACTTAAACTTTTTCCTGTTTCCTTTTCTTCCAAAAGAACTCCCTCTTCCCCATCCACACATGCCTTTTTGCAAAAAAGCTCTTTTGCAAAAAGGCTTCTCCTCGTAGCATGAGGATTACCAATGCCGGGAAAACGCCTCTTTTCTTTCGATTTTCTTGCAGAAGAACACAATTGCAGTGTTGATGTTCCTCAAGTTTTGTCGGAAAAACAGCCATTTTTCCAACAAAACTCTGTAGTGTAGACACACCCTAGAAATGCACAGATTTTAGATGTCTCCATAAAAGCCATCGGCACCTATGCATCTTTGCACAAATGAAATTCTGTTTCATACAAATTCAAGCATGCTTTAAGAAAAATGCCAACAACTAACCACAACTTATTAATGTGCTGAATCATGATAGCTACCATACCAGGAAAATAACTGATCCAGCCAGCATATAGTGTACAACAAATTCAAGAGAACAATAGTGTCTGGCTGTAATAGGAAAAGCCTGCAGGATGCGGGAGATAGATTGATTATCAGCTAGGTTTAGGTCAGAAATTTCCTTTCATCCACAGAATAATATTGCACAATTACATTCACAGTCCCATTGACCTATAAGAGCCAAAAAAAGCTGAAAAGAAATTATTTTTAAAACCCATTTTTAAAAGTAGTTTCAGCTAATAAAATTTTACCTCTTACCCTCTTGGCTTTGAAAGGGCATAAAGTAGTTTAAATTGTGTGAAGAATGGTTTCAAAAATAGTTTTAACGGCAACATCTGATATTTATCACTATTAGAGATAACAGACTATATTAGATGGACCTCCTTTTTTCTACTATGACAATTTCTGTGCTTCTATTCTATTAGTAAGGAATTCTGATTCTTGGAAGAGTGAATTGTTCCAGTTACATGGCTGGCAAATAGAAAAGAGAACAATATCTAATCTTCCCCCCTCCCACACTCTAAATATAAACAATATTTTTATATGACCCAGTACCATTCTTATCATGCACATTAAGGATACATTTATGAATCAGACCACAAGAAAGGAAAGAGGGAAGAAATAAACCAATAGCAGTCATGGCTCAGATCTATGATTAGAATGGGGATGCTATGGGCGTTGTACATGCGCAGATCCCCATTAGCATAAATTCAAAATTGAGGCAAAACTTTTCAAAAAATTAAGATTTTATAAGATAAAAACACATTTTTTGTAAACAGTATTGTAGAAAACATTTTGGAGCTATGAAAATGTAAATGTTCCACCACTGCAATAACCAGGCATGTTTTTATACATTTTTTCCAGATAACACTTATCATCATCTGACAATGTGGAAGAAAAATTTCAAGAGCTTTACTTACTTCGGATGTGTGAATTCATCAATGAGGACAACCTTTTCTACCACGTCTCCTCCGATGGTTCGGACTAAATCATAAAAGTCATTTTCAGAGTATTTCTCAGATGGCAGCCAAAAGGAGATGTCATTTATCAAAGGAGGATATTTGCTGAGAGGCTAAAAATAAAATAAAATAAAAAGATCTGTATACACATCTATATAAATGTTTGATTTGGATAGGGATATTTAAAATTCTATTTTATGCTTGTAATAACATGTAAAATAAACTTTCACAGAGTTAATTTCTTCAAATTTTGAAATCTTTGTGCTCTATTTTTGGAAGCATAAACTGAATTGTCAAGAAGCTAAAGCACAGTTGTAATGTGAAAAGTTAATCTCTCAAAATGGCATTGTGAGCTCGCAATGTTCATTGTCTCAGTCCTCCTGATCAAGTTTGCTCAGTTCACAAGTAAAAAGATATTCCTTCTAGCTACCATTTCTGCAAACATATTCAACCTTAATTCTTTCTTGCATATCATCTCTAGTAGTCAAGGCTCTGTAAGGCAAACAATGTAGGTACACTGTGCAACCCTTCCCTATCTTTAATGAGTATGATGAGTATACTCAAAAGTAAAAAATGGCTCTGCAGTTAGAATACAGGCAGTCCCCGACTTACGCGGATCCGACTTATGTCGGATCCGCACTTACGAATGGGGCTTTTCTCGCCCTGGAGCTCACGGGCGGCGAGTCGCCACCCGTGTCCTCCGGGGCGAGAAAAGCTTCTCCCGGTCTCCCTGGTCTGCTAGGGGGGTCCAGCAAAGCCGCTGGACCCCCCCCCCCAGCAGACCAGGGACACCCGAGCAAAGCCGCCCAGGCGGCGGGAGTCCCGCTGCCTGGGCGGCTTTGCTCGTTTGCCCCGGAGCAAAGCCGCCCAGGCAGCGGGACTCCCGCCGCCTGGGCGGCTTTGCTCCTGTCCCCCTGGTCTGCCCCCCCCAGCAGAGTAGGCTTTTCTTGCCTACCTCTGGGGTAGAGCAGCTGGGGACCAACCCAGCAGCACCCCAGCTGCTCTGCCCCAGGCGTCCTGATTCAGCCGCTGCTGGTCAGTTTCAGCAGCGGCTGAATCAGGACGCCTGGGGCAGAGCAGCTGGGGTGCTGCTGGGTTGCTCCAGTAGTGTCGAGGAGCCGCGCTACTGGAGCAACCCAGCAGCACCCCAGCTGCTCTGCCCCAGGTGTCCCCAAGTCAGCCGCTGCTGAAACTGACCAGCGGTGACTACAGGAAGCCCGAGGCAGAGTTGCTCTGCCCCAAGCTTCCTGGAATCAGCCGCTGATCAGTTTCAGCAGCAGCTGACTTGGGGACGCCTGGATTTCTTAAGTTGAATCTGTATGTAAGTCAGAACTGGCATCCAGATTCAGCCGCGGTTGAAACTGATCAGTTTCAGCAGCGGCTGATGCCAGTTCCGACTTACATACAGATTCAACTTAAGAACAAACCTACAGTCCCTATCTTAGGGACCTACGTAACCCGGGGACTGCCTGTAAACATGAATTCTGCTAATTACTTGCGAGACAGAATGAAATTTATCTGTCTCTTTTCAAGAAGAGTTGGCTCTGCAGGTCTAACAGATCCAGGTGTAACTACATAAGAACAGGTCTGCCTATTTAAGAATAGTAGGAACTGAATTTTGTCACTTTAATCTACATTTATTACCTTAAACACACAGAGGGAGCAGATCCATCCAAGAGGGGACCCATTTCATGACAGTAATTTTCAATAAGTTTAAAGATTTACACAGTTTTTTTCACATATTCAAAAGATGCTTAGCACATTCATACATAACATTTCCATGTAGTTTTTAACCATGCTTCTCATTTATTTTCTGTAATGTTTATGTTTATCTTCTGCAATGTCCAATTTAATGCTAAAACAGTCTGATTTACAGTTCTTGTTTATTTGTAGACAAAGCAAGGAATGTGTTTAGACTTGAAAAATGGGATATCAGTTAATTTTCTCTATTGTTTTTAGTTGCAGCACAACCTTTAAGATGAAAAATACAGACTGCTGTTAAGATCATTAATATTTTCATAAGCATTACATCATGTTATTTAAGCATATAGCGTTAAATGTGTAATCTCTGCTGTAGACTGGAAGATTTTCTCATAATCTAAGTGGTCAGGAGATCATGCCCTTATATTTTCAAGATCACAGCAAGAGAGGAAGAAAATGAGATCAATATTTACATGGATTGGACTTTTAAAGCCTAAGCCAATGCCACTAAAGTCAATAAGCTCTGGAGCAGGCCCTTCATGAGATTTTTTTTTCTTTGCAGCAATGCTTATTTTGGAAAATATCAGAACCAGACAGTAGTTCTCCTCTCCCATTCCTTCTTAACTTTCTAAATTATTATTTGTATTACCACAGCATTTAGAAGTGCACCTACACAGCACCTTTACATTGAAATAAGCTATGCAAATGGTCTAACTTATTTTGAGGTAATTTCGAAATAAAGTGCTATTCTGACAAATCCCTTAACCCTCGTGGAATGAGGGTTACAGGGATGCCGGAATAGCATGTCTGTTATTTCAAAATATATTTCGAAATAACAGGCATGTTTAAAGATGTGGAATTGCTATTTTGGAATACTTCCAGTATCTCGATATAGCCCTGCTGTCTAGACGTAGCCTAGAAGCCCTAGTGAGAGACAGGACCCCACCGAATATGTGATGTACAAACACAGATAAAAAAGTTCCTTGCGCAGGGACTTACAATCTAAATATATGACATGCGACAACAAACAGATGCAGATGTAACACACACTTACAGCGGTTCACTGCCCTACGTAGTTGCACTTAGACCCCTTTCAGTGAGAGATAAGAACAAGGGAACTCTGCAGCCTAAGCTGAGAGCCAGCTGGAATTCTAGCTCAAGCGGTAGAGGCTCCTATACTAAGCTCCAGAGATTCCAGATTCAAATCTGCTAAGTGGCAGTTACACAGACAGAGGACTACAAGTAAACAGTGAGACAGTCTTAGTCAGGGTAGTGGTCTCTGTATACTAGCAGATTAACTGTTGTCATGTGTTCTGTAGGAATCAGGGATTTTTAGGGATGAATTCAAAGGTGGTAAATGAGGTAGCTTCACTACTGTTTGCAGGAAGCTCTTCTAAAGCATGTGGGGAAACATGGGAGAAAACACAAAGCTGTTCGACAATGTAATAAGTGGGCCATAACTGGGAGGCAAGCATCTTATTTCCTGCCTAACCACTAAAACACTACATCTTAATTAAGTACATGTATTCAGGATTCTTGGATATTACAAGCTTAAGTTGCCCCTCTTACTTTATTTATACAGGTGATGGGTTCCTAGATGAGAGATTTTGTTGGACCAAGGGAGGTCATTTCTAGCCCCCTGCCATCAGCTCTCCCACCATCAGCACTCCCTGTCCTGCCGACCCCACCAGGCTTTTGGCTCTGCCAGCGCTGGGCTTCTGACCCTGCTGGACAGCCCGCTGCCCTACCAATGTACAAAGCTTCCAGCTTCCAGCTTCCAGCCACCAGCCCTCAACCCAGGACTCTCTGGTCCTGGAACATCCGTGGTCCATTGCCAAATCAGAAAGTTCCAATTTTGAGAGGCTCAACCTGTATAAATACAACAGTTTATGTTTAGGTTTTGGTCCATACAATACATTATCTCAATAAAACTGTATTCTATGATTGGGAATATTTTATAATTTATAACAGAACAGTGAAATCATAAGTGAATACCTGATAGAGCAATAAACCTGTTAGAAAGAAAAATTTATAGTCCAATGTTTTATACAAATCCTGTTACGTACAGTGTAAACTTTTCAATGAATATCTCATAAGGAATATAGTGCAAGTTTTAAATTAATAACCACTGTGAATCAAACTGTGAATCACAAATGATTATCCAACTTGTTACATGAATAAACTTGTCAAACAAATTCACCTCCTGTATACCAATTTCAAAACTCTGTACAATAAAACCATCATACAGAAGCTCTTGAGAAAGACCAGTACTAAATGAATAAAAGGAATACAACTCCTCTGTTATACCATAGCCATAGTTGTAGATTAGACTTACAAAGTTAATATATATTATACCGTTAACAATACCACTGTAGTAGGGCTCCTGTTTTAAATATTTTCTGTTTGCCCCGCAAGTTACAATACAGTATATTCTCTACTACCAAAGATCCGTAGCAACTTATTGAACTCATTTCAAGGTGTTTAGAGACTAATCCAAAATCCACTGAGGTCACAGCTCTTTATTAGGTCCCTCATTTTGAGACAAGCAGGAGACCTGCCAATAATAAATTTGAACACTCAATCTGCAGCTAATCTAGATCGTAGCTATCGACTTCACTCTTAAGTATGACGTTAGGGCCACTGCAAAAAATACATATCAATGCTGTTTGTTAATGCCCTGAACATTAAATGTGCTATGCACCTGCAAGTCATGCCAACGTTAATAGGGCTTTTTGCTGTTGATTTCAGTGAAACCAGGATTTGAGCATTAATATGGAGACAACACTACTATTCCCAGCTAAACTCACAGAATACAAGGACATACGCTTCAAACATACTTGACAGTAACCTTACTCATGTAAAAAATGTGAGAAATGCCACTGAACTTATATATATTATAAAACTATTCACGGACATAAGCATTTACAGGATCTGATCCTTTTCCTGCATTCCCAAGAAAACTAAATGTAACCCCCAAGGATATTACCTAGATTTCTGGGGCTCTGTCTGCTGACAGTTCAGGTAGAGGCACACTGTCCCTGGTAGGGAGGGGGAGCCAACGCAGACTCAGAGTCTGCCTGGCAACCAATAGGGAGTGAGATGCCTCTCCCAGGGAGTTCAGGAGAAGGGAGAAGCCATTTTTTTTGGGGGGGTGGGAGTCTGGAGCCAACCAAAGCAAGGGCAGGACTGGCTGTGTGCGGAGCTGGAAAGCCCCAGGCCTGCATGCAGGGTTTCCCCTGAGAACTGTCCTCGAGGGACCCGAAAGCAAGATCCTTAAGCTGGGCTTTTCCTTTCTCCATTCCTGATTCCCAGTTTGTAGAGTTTGCTGGGAAATTTCCCCAGCCAGGCTGAGTTAGCCCTTCAGCTCCCTAGGAGAGACCAGTCACCACATGGTCAGCTCAGCTCTGTCTGCTAGTTCAGGGCTGCTGCCTGCTGCGTGTGTGTCTGGACATAAGAACATAAGAATGGCTGTACTGGGTCAGACCAAAGGTCCATCTAGCCCAGTAGCCTGTCTGACGACAGTGGCCAGCGCCAGGTGCCCCAGAGGGGGTGGACCGAAGACAATGATCAAACAATTTGTCTTGTGCCATCCATCTCCAGCCTCTGACAAATAGAGGCCAGGAACACCATTTCTATCCCCTGGCTAATAGCCTTTTATGGACCTAACCTCCATGAAATTATCTAGCTTCTCTTGAAATGCTGTTATAGTCCTAGCCTTCACAGCCTCCTCTGGCAAGGAGTTCCACAGGTTGACTACACACTGTGTGAAGAAGAACTTTATTTTATTAGTTTTAAACCTGCTACCCATTAATTTCATTTGGTGCCCTCTAGTTCTTCTATTATGGGAACTAATAAATAACTTTTCTTTATTCACCCTCTCCACACCACTCATGATTTTATAGACCTCTATCATATCCCCCCTCAGTCTCCTCTTTTCTAAACTGAAAAGTCCCAGTCACTTTAACCTCTCTTCATATGGGACCTGTTCCAAACCCCTAATCATTTTAGTTGCCCTTTTCTGAACCCTTTCCAAAGCCAAAATATCTTTTTGAGGTGAGGAGACCACAACTGTACACAGTATTCAAGATGTGGGCATACCATAGTTTTATACGGGGCAGTAAGATATTCTGTGTCTTATTTCCTATCCCTTTCTTAATAATTCCTAACATCCTATTTGCCTTTTTGATCACTGCTGCACACTCTGGAAGTTTTCAGAGAACTATCCACGATAATTCCAAGATCTCTTTCCTGATTTGTTGTAGCCAAATTAGCCCCCATCATACTGTCTGTATAGTTGGGGTTATTTTTTCCAACATGCATTACTTTACACTTATCCACATTAAACTTCATTTGCCATTTTGTTGCCCAATCACTCAGTTTGGTGAGATCTTTTTGAAGTTCTTCACAGTCTGCTTCTGTCTTGACTATGTTAAACAGTTTAGTATCACCCGCAAACTTTACCACCTTGCTGCTTACCCTTTACTCTAGATCATTTATGAATAACTTGAACAGGATTGGTCCCAGGAGTGAACCTTGGGGGACACCACTAGTTACCTGGACGCTGGACTAGGAGACTACAGTTTGGATTTTAGTACAGTTGTGTAATCTGCACCTTGAGACCTGCACCCCTTTGTGGTGAGGGGAAATCCTGGGACAGAAGCAGCCTAATTCCTGCCTGAAGAGGATCCTTGCTAGCAGAGATCAGCCCTCTGCAGTAACTGAGGAGACCGGAGTCATCTCTGAACCTGAGGATCATTCATGGAGTTTGTGAGTGCACCATCTTTTAGTTAGTCAGTCAGGGAATTTGTTTTGAAGATTCCCTACTCCCTGAACTGTGTCCTCAAGTCAGGGAGTAAGGGTTTGGGGATTTTATAACCTGCTGCATATTAAACCTGTGGAGGGATTTACCACCATATCCCGCTTGTGAGTCCCAGTCAGCCACACTGCTAAACCGCTGCAAAGAAAAATTTTGCGGTCATAGGTCATCAAGGGCCCCAACAAAGTACGCATACCAACGGGACACCAATCTTACATTTGCTACATCCAGTCATGTGACTGGGGCAAGTCACAGGTATTAGCAGCATGGGCACCAGTGAACCTAAAAATAGTGTTTTACCCGGTTATGTTCTATTTGTCTCCTATTTAATATAATTATTGTGTTGAACATATTGTATGTATTTGTGTTATTTCTTGGAAGTCTCCAACTATCTGGTAAGTAAGTGGGGATTACCCTGTGGTTAGAATTTTCCTCCCAGGTGACCCTGCCAGGAAAGAGTGAGGGGGGTGGAGGCACCGCCAAATAAATTCATAGAGAAAAATAAAGAGGATACACTCTGCTGAGTGTAAGAACCCAGACCTGTTCATCAAAACCTGTAAGCAGATTGGCATTAAAGAAGGTAACAGGGTGGAGAGAGGGGGCTACATAAATGTATCCCAGGAGAATTAATCAATTTGTGAAATTACTGCTTTAGACAAATATAGCCATTATTTTTAAAAATAAAACTGGAATGTATATTACTCTTTCATCCTCAAATAGACAAATATATTTGAAATATTAAAAAGTTAACAGACACCTCAATGCTCCTTTTGGTAAAAGGTATTCTTTTACTCAGACCTATAATACAGAAAACTTCTTTATGTTCAAAGATAAAAGGACAATATTCTTGGGCTACGTCTACACTTGTGCAAAAATGGTTTGAATAAATTATGCAAATGAAGCATGGCAAAATGCTAATCCACACTTCATTTGCATAGGCAATGCTGGCAAAGCCGGCAGTGTAGACAAAGCCTTGTAGTATTGTCACTCTCTGCCACCTGACTGCAATCAATGGCATTGGATAGTAATGAAGTCAGTGCCCAATTTAGTTCTAAATGTGGATTACGTGATTCAAAAGTGTATCTGGTTGAACAGTTGGAAAACTAGATGGTCAGTCACTAACCCCATTCACAAATGGTGAACATGATAAAGAAACAATCTTGAGTTTTTGAATTGAGAACCTAAAATTAGACTCTTAAATCCCTATATAGACACCCAAGTGAGTGACCTCAATTTCAAAAGTGCTCAGTGCCCAGCAATTCCCACTATCATCAAAAATCCCTGTCAATTACAAATGAGCGGGTTCATTAATCATGATACCACACAATCACAAATCCTTGTTATTTTGAGACTGGCTTTTTTGTGTAAACAGGTGGTTCCTTCACTCCCCAAATACATCAGAGGAGGCAGGAGTGGTAAGTAATGCTGCTGCTTGGAGAAGCAACCTCCCTGGCCTCTGGCCCAACCCATACTCCACCCCTGTTCTGCACTAGCCCTACCACCTTCCCCATTTCCCTCTTCTCTTTCCTCCCTCTCCCTTCTCAATGATTTTAGCCAAATCCCTGAACCCAAATGTAGCAAATGACATTTAAAAACCCCTCTTCTAAAATTTATTTCTAAAGAAAATGAGGCATGTTTTCCACTGCATGCCAGATTGTGAAGATTGGACATACAGAAGGTACCTCATTAAAATCACTAAATTTGGGAATAAAAAATGTCAGTCTCAGTTTTTTTGATGTCCCCTAAAGTTTATCAGAGATTTAGTTGCAAAAATTTTGTAGCAAGGGTAAAACTGCTGTCCTGCTGAATACAACATTAGATATTATTGAGTTCATGATTCAGCTCTCCTCAGTATAGCTAAACTGACTTCCTTATTTTAAAAGTACTCGTAAGCCTTCATAAAGCAATCATTCCAGATTTACTATATATTTAATGCACTGAAACAAAGACATTATTTTAAATTAATCATTCAGAGCAGTTTATTGTGTTCATAAGTAAGTTCATTGTATTTAGAAAAAGGAAACACTAATTTATTTTGTGAGATCTCCATAACAAGAGACATTGAAATTTCAATGAAACAATGAAATTTCACCATATGTTTATGCGAAAAATATGTTTCTAAAGATTTTAAGCATAACACAGAATTTTATATCAGACTAAGTTACTTATTTTGTTGGAGGGTTCTCTTAAAACTAGTTCATCAAACAGTCAGAAGTAAAGTAAGGGAAACTCATTTGTCCAGCTCTCTGGAGAAAATCTGTCTCTTTAAGGTTCTCTTCAACATGCGACAGGTGAAGGAGATTATAACAGGGACAGACAGAAAGATTTTGGAAACAAGTTTTTGTATGATAGGAGTTAAAATTAAAATGTGTATTTTAAATAAGCATGATCTTTGTAAGAGTTTATTTAAAAATTATGTCTGAAAATCCAAGCATTTAAGGCTAAAGCTGAATACTCAGATTGTGCATCTAAGAACTAAGCAGTGATTTTTTAGAGATGTGCTTTTATAATATTCAGCAACAAATTAATGAAATATTTAAAGCAAATTTTACCTCAGACCATTTCTCCAGTTTGCCCAGATCATTATGAATTATAACCCTATCCTCCAATGCACTTACAACCCCTCCCAGCTTGGTATCATCTGCAAACGTTATAAGACAGACCTGAGCCCACTCATGAGAAAATACCCATTAGGAAATACAGAGAGAAAAAACCATCTCTCCCCTGTGCTCCTTAGGAACCTCTTCCACTGCCCCTACTGCTAGGAGCAACTGCAGTGCCTAGATAAGGGGTTGCTCATGAGAAGTTTCCCTGAACAGGGACAGGGAGGGGGAATGGAAGGGTTGGAGGGCACAGAATTGGATGGAGTATCTCCTTTGTACCTTGAAGAGGACTCATCAGTCCAATGCAATAAGAAGCCAAGCCTTGTAGAAAGGGGCCTGAACCCTTGCCAGAAGACCGATGTGGGTGCCTCCTGCCACTCCTGTTTCTCCTACGCTGGCCATCCTGGTGGTTTTGTGGCTGGTATGAGGATGAGAAGGTAAATGGTTCCACTGTGTAGTGTTAGATGCTCCAGGACTTTAGGGTCGTTCTTGAGTCGTTATGGCTATGAAGTCTCTCATTCATCTTCTCAGAGAAGTGTGATGATTCTTCACAAGGGAGGTCCTGAATTGTTTGTTGAACCTCATATGGGAGGCCTGATATCTGAAGCCATGAGCCCCTTCTCATGGCAATACTTGTGGCCATGACATGGGCAGCCACATTAGTGGCAATCAGGGCTGCTTGTAAAGACACCTTTGAAATCAGCTTGGCCTTCTCCACCATAGCCAAAACTACTATTTACAAGAGTAACAATACAGATAACTACCACTGCACTTGTGAAGCTGAGAGCACAGGAACATTCCAGGTAACAGTCACTGGCGGGAAGAAGGAACTGGGGAGGTTGGCAGAGCTCTATATTGGGCGCCACAAAGGCCCCACTCCAAGGAACGCCCAGATCCATCTTACAGCTTAGGGGAAACATCCGCTGTCTACTATGCACATGTGCACACACACCTGATTGGAACAGACATGAACAAACACTCAAGAATTTTTGGTCTTCAGGGTTGTTTTTTTCTGAAAAGTTGAGAATTTCCATAGGACTAATTTCAACCCAGCTCTATTCAGTATAAATGCTGGGGACCCCAGGCATTTTAGTACTATAGTGGCTGATCAGAAGTTTTGATTCCTAAGCTGCATTTAATAACACATAAAAATGCTGGCACAGCCCTCTGTTTCAGATGAGAATACAAATTAGAACCAGATCCTACCACAACAACTATTATCTGTTAATCTTGTTGCTGATTTGAATGCCAATATTCACCAACATGTTGCATCAATCAAAGAATATCCAGGTTTCCATTCCATCGACAACAACTAATATCCCCCTCACTTGGGTGATACAGCAAAGGGGATGTTTGATTCCCCTCCTGAGATCAATACCCTGAAGAACAATTGCACAATTGGCAGTGAAGACTGATTTGTTTGTCAGCAGTAGTCTGCACAATTAAAACAATATTGGATTACAAATAGCTGCTGCTTCTCATCTTGACAAACACTTTTTCGTTTTTTTTCCCTCTCCATACAAGAAATATTTTACAGCTATGAATCAGCACTTAGTACCTTAGCCATCACACTGTCTCCTCCCCATGTGAGGTCAGCCTTAGCAGGAGAAGCTACCAGCTACAAGGGCTTTTTGACGTAAGAGTGGATAACTTGATGATGCTGTATATCAGGCTCCCTGCAGTTACAACACAGGCTCATTTAAAAGTACGTGTTATACTTAGGCTCCTAGGCTTCCAGCTAACTTCTTCCCATCCCATTCAGCCACCTACTCCATTGCTCCTGTAATGATCACTAACAGCATGAAACAGATACATGCTTGTTCTTTTGTCACAACGAAAACAAAACCTAAGAACAGCAAATAGCACCCTTCCCGAACATTGACGTGGTTATGGTTCATTACAGAAGCAGCCGCCTTGCTGAGAAGAGGTGGAAAGGGCAAGTGATTGTCAATATGACATTGAAGGATGAACGTGTGGAACAACTGAAGGGAAGTGCAAAGTGTTATAGATGAGCACATCTCAGCAGCTCTAGCCTGCCTGACCCATAGCAAGAACTGACAAGAAGAATGGTGTGCTGGCAGGATTCGCATGTGTGGTCAGTGGGGCTGGGTAAACATTGAAGAAGAGAGGGCAGATTGCTTAAAGCTATCAGACAGCAGGGAGGGCTGTACTCATAAACTGAAGGCCGTAGAACTGAAATAATATTTTACTATATACTGCCCCATGCTGTGTTTCATTCTGGACAGGACTTTATAAACATGTCTTTTTCAGTGGTGGGCTTAGATAATATTTTAACACGTGAGAAAAAATGTGACAAATTATAGAGATAGTTTGAGAAAAAATAGCTGCTCATGGCTGTCAACTATCTGTCTGTAAACAAAGAAGAGAGGAGTTACACTTTCTTTGAAAATTATGTATATTAAAAAATAGTAATAGACCTCTTCCACATATAACCCACAGCAGGCCATTCTTCACATCCACATATGAATCAACCTTTCTGATCCAGGTTAAACCCATTTAATAACTTAAAACATGAATGAGGTTAATAATTATAACAACTGAAAAAAGCAGGTCAGGTACAGTACTCAGGTCAGGTACAGTACTCAGGTACAGTACTCATACAGTACTCATATGGACACAGGCTGCATCTTGGCAAAGCACTGCACCAAACAGAAATCTAAAACACTGTCTGACACATTTAAATATTAATATATTTAATATTTAAAAAGTAAAACTGTACCCCAGCTATCATTTCAGGGACTAGCACAAGCAAACACAAAATACTGGGAGGAACAATTAACTTTTCATTGACAAGTACATATTAAAAAACTTTACAGTCTCTTAGGGCTCATCTAGACTACATCCCTCTTTTGAAAGAGGGATGTAAATAAGCCCAATTGAAAGTGCAAATGAAGCGCGGATTTAAATATCTCACGCATCATTTGCATATTCTCATCCAATCGCTGTTTCAAAAAAGGCTATTTTGAAAGTGAAACCTCAGTCTAGACGCTTTTCTTTAGGAAAAATCCCTTTTTCGAAAGATCCCGTACTCCTCAGAAAGAGGGATGTAGTCTAGACATAGCCCAAATGTTAAGTTCATGTTGGCACAAGAGTAAAACATACTGGGAAAATGGCAACGTAGGACTCCATTCGCATTGTGCCTCTGCCTTCAGTTCAACTTACGTGCTCAGCCTGCACATAAGAAAGATGGATTTTCTAACTACATTCCCTGCAAACTCAACCTAGGATCTAAAAGTTCTTCCCATACTTGGCAGGCCAAATCAGACCCTGAGTGACACCTATGAATTGAATTCAGTGGAGTCACTCCAGATTTACATCTGTAAATTGTTTGGTGTAAATAAAAGCAAAATCCAACAAGATGCGTATAAAGGGTGGTAAGTGGAGGTGTCTGGGCCTCTGGTAGCAGCCCCTATTATCTGATCCCCTGCCTATATATAGATTTTGCCCAAGGTGGGACGCCTTTCCTTTTAGCTTAAACTAAAACTATTTACAGATCACTGTCCTCAGTACCAAGCCATTAAGTTCCTTGAGTACTACTAATGGCCCTCACTTAACGCTGCTAGATTAGTAAACAGTTTGTACTTCATATTTCTAACTCCAAATACAAGAATGAGACATGTTAGAGATGTTAAATTTTGAGTAAGTGACTAATCAAATAGTCAATACATTTTACATCAACTATTCAATTAGTCGAGAGGGCGCCTCCGCCTTTGAAGCGTATCAATTGGTCTAGGGCTGTTGCTACACTTCAACGGCGAAAGCACCGCATGGAGCCCAGAGTCAGCAGGGACTCCCCCACTGACCCCAGACCTCATGAGGTGCTGCCTCTTTGAAACACCTGGCAGCCCAGCATCAGGCTCCTCACAGCGTTTCAAAGTGACAGTGCTGCATGGAGCCCGGGATCAGTGGGGGAGTCCCCTGCTGATCCTGGACTCCACTTGGCGCTGCTGCTTTGAAACACCACATGCAGCCTGGAGACATTCAGCTGGCCCTGGACTACATGCTGCATTTCAAAGTGGTAGCACCACGTGGAGCCCAGAGTCTGGCCCCAAGCTCCACGAGGCACTTCTGCTTTGAAGTGCCCCCTCCTCTTCCCACCCTCCTTGCTGCCTCTTTCCGATAGAGGCAGCAAGGGGAAAGGAGAAGTGACTAGTCGACCAGCCTCTTGACTATTAGATAAGCATTTGCTTATCAGATAGTCAACTAGTCGTTCACATCCCTAACACATGCACATAAATGGAATATTCACATTCAGAAGATTGTGAGCTTTCCAATGATACCTTACAAGAATTATTTTGCACACATTCAAGTTATGCACATAGGAAATCCCCAAACTATGAATGGATTGTAGTCCAAAAGTTCATTTGTAATCAGTTGTTTGGAAGTTGGAACACATTTTCCCATAAAAACAATATTGTAAATGGTAGCTAGGTTCCTGGCTAGCCCACAAAAGCATATTTAACCCATATTGTAGCTGAAATATTGTATATTTGCAATGAAAAATAGTAGAAAATAATACAGTTAAATACTAATAATTAAACAAAACAGAAAAAATAAAAAATTGACTAAGAAACAGTTTTTTATTTGACCTTGGATGCTTGTGCTTGAAGAAAGGCAGGTTTAATTAGCGAAAGATGAGGAAGTAGGTAGAGATTCTGAAGGGGACTTCTGGGCATCCTGTGACCCCAAGATGAGATTGACTCTTCTGGGTGCTATTAGATTTTTGGGGCCAAAAATGAGGGGTTAGAGTGTGGGAAGGGGCTGTGGGTTGAGGCAAGGGTTTGCATGCAGGAGGAAGTGAGGGCTCTGATTGTAGGTATGAGCTCTGGAGTGGGGCAGGGGCATTTGGGGTACAGGAAGGGATGGGGCTCAAGGATGGGGCCCAATTGTTTGGAGTGTGGGAGGGAGCTCAGGGAAAGAGGCGGGGGTGGGGTGCAGAGTCTTGGCAGGAGTTAAGAATGCAGGAAGAGGCTCAGGGCTGGGGCAGAGGCACTTACCTGGAGTACCTTTGGTAGCACAGGCATCGGGGAAGGGAGGGGAGATGGCAGGTGGTTCTGGGCACTGCCCTACAGTCACCTGCAGGCACCATCCCCAACAGCTTCCCTTGTTCCTGGTTCCCAGCCAATGGGAGCTGTGGGGACTGAGGCTGCAGGTGAGAGAAGTGCGGAGCTTTCCAGCACTTGCAGCTCCAGCCCTGTGGGGAGGGGGAACGGCAGTCGCATCCTCTCCGGACTCCTGCATCCTCTGCTTGCCACATCCTGGTGAGTGGCGGCTGGGTGCAGAATACATGGATAGACCTGCAGGTTGAGGGAGGGCAACTGGGGAATGGGACTGGCTGCAGTCCTCCGGCCTGAACTTACACCACTTACCACCACCAGCGACTCTTGCCTGTTCCCCTGAGGTGCAGGTGAGCATTTGGCTGTGTGGACGTTCATGACTCGGGGAGTACATGTATTCATATTCATTAGCATATGTTTATGAATAATATGAAATACACTGTCACAACTAGGGATGTTAGTGTGTAACAGTTATGTAACCACATCAAATGTTAGCAGTTACATGACTATACGATAATCCCTGGGGGTGAGGGTTGCCAGCTCTCGGCCCCCTCCCAGGGTGTCCCTTGCCTCCTTGTGCTGCTGCCTCTGTATCTGTACCATTTAAACAATTTCTGTGGGACCATACACAATCACAAGTGGCAGGGGAGAGGGATTTTCAGGTGAGGACTAGGAAGACAGCGTGAAATGGACTGGACTCTCTCAGAAGCTAATATTTAAGCACAAGTTGTTGCTAAACTCAACTAAGTAAATGGGATTTGCATAGAGGTATGGGAGAATGAATCACACACAGGGCTACAAGGGACTGTAAGGGTTATCTAGGCTACTCCCTTCCCATGATGCAGGATATGTTGTGTCTAAACCATCCAAGAAAATGGCTCCCCAGCCTCCTTTGGAAAACTTCCAGTGAAGGAGGTAGCACAACCTCCCTAAGCAGTCCCTTCCACTGTCCAAAGACATTTTTCCTGAGACTTAATCTAAATCTGTTATACAGGCAGTCCCCGGGTTACGTACAAGATAGGGACTGTAGGTTTGTTCTTAAGTTGAATCTGTATGTAAGTCGGAACTGGCGTCCAGATTCAGACACTGCTGAAACTGACCGCCAGTTCTGACTTACATAGAGAATCAACTTAAGAACCCCAGGCGTCCCCAAGTCAGCTGCTGCTGAAACTGATCAGCAGCTGATTCCAGGAAGCCCGGGGCAGAGCAACTCTGCCTCGGGCTTCCTGTAGTCAGTGCTGGTCAGTTTCAGCAGAAGCTGACTTGGGGACGCCTGGGGCAGAGCAGCTGGGGTGCTACTGGACCAACCCAACAGCACCCCATCTGCTCTGCCCCAGACGTCCTGATTCAGCCGCTGCTGAAACTGACCAGCAGCGGCTGAATCAGGACCTGGGGCAGAGCAGCTGGGGTGCTGCCGGGTTGGTCCAGTAGTGCCCACGGGCGCTGCAGGACCAATCGGCAGCGCCCCAGCTGCTCTGCCCCAGAGTCCAAAACAAAAGCCTGGTCTGCAGGGGGGGGGGCACACTAGCTGCGCCCCCCCCCCAGCAGACCAGGGACACGGGGAGCAGAGCCGCAGCGGCAGCGGGGTGCCGCGCCTCTGAGGCTTTGCTCTGGCAAAGCCTCAGAGGCGAGGGACCCCCCCGCGGCTGCGGCTTCAGTCCGGGTGCCTGTGGTCTGCTGGGGGCCGTCCCCAGCAGACCACAGGCACCCAGACTGAAGCCGCAGCCGTGGCGGGGTCCCGCGCCTCTGAGGCTTTGCCAGAGCAAAGCCTCAGAGGCGCGGCACCCCGCTGCCGCTGCGGCTCTGCTCCCCGTGTCCCTGGTCTGCTGGGGGGGGGGGGGGGGCGCAGCTCTGGCAAAGCCTCAGAAGCACGGGAACCTGCCCGCTGCTGCCGCTTGGGTCCCGGTGCCTGTGGTCTGCTGGGGACGGTCCCCAGCAGACCACAGGCACCGGCACCCAAGTGGCAGCAGCAGCGGTTCCCGCGCTTCCGAGGCTTTGCTCTGGCAAAGCCTCAGAAGCGCGGGAACCCGCCCGGTGCCCCTGGTCTGCTGGAGACGGTCTCCAGCAGACCAGGGGCACCGGAGCAGCTTACGAACGGGGCTTTCTCGCCCCGACTTCCGGGGCGAGAAAGCTCCGTTCGTAAGTGCGGATCCGACATAAGTCGGATCCGCGTAAGTCGGGGACTGCCTGTACAGTGTGTGACGGGGGCCTCGCCCCCTGCACTAGCTCAGACAGTGGTGTTGTGCTCGTGGCCAACAGGCCACCACTGTTCTGGGCCTGTGGTGCTTGAGCAGAGGCAGCGCACGGCGAGGCACCCACACAGTGCAAGGATATGCCAGCTGGCGTGCAAACCGGTGGGCAAACGGACCCAGAGTGAGCAGGGACACCGGCAGGTGACAATGGTGACAATGTTTAAAAAGGTGACAACGTTTAAAAACGGCGCCAAGATAGACAAGGGGCGGGAGAGGGAAGGAGGGAACTGGATCATCTCTTCTCTTGGCCCCTCTTCCCCAGGACGTGGACGGAGACCCCGGTGACGGCAGTGTCGGAGAGGGGAGAGGAGACTGTGTGACGATGCCTGGAGGACACAAGGGCGGAGGCAGCGGACTAAAACAGACAGTGAAGGAATCGACAGAGTTGTGAGCGGAAGGGACATTGGAAGTGACCTTAAGGGGACTTTTTAAGGGACCTCGAAGGGACTCAGAGGAACGGTACGGCAGATCTGTAACACCTCCTGGTCACATAGTGAAACAGAATCCTTTTTCCACCAGGCTGAGTGAAAGCATAAGCTACTTTGAAGCTGCCACTGAAGCAGCACCATGCCTACTTTGTCCCTCACTATGAGAGTACAGGCAGTCCCCGACTTACGCGGATCCGACTTATGTCGGATCCGCAGTTACGAACGGGGCTGCCCCAGAGTACACGGACTGCGGGACCTCGCGGTCCTGCCGCCCGTGTACTCTGGGGCTTTGCTCTGCGTCTCCCTGGTCTGCAGACCAGGAAGACACAGAGCAAAGCCGCGGAGGGGCTCGGGCAGTGGGGCAGCCCTGCTGCCCGAGCCCCCCCTCCGCGCGGCTTTGCAAAGCCGCGGGGAAGCCGGCAGCGGAGCAGTCCAGGAATCAGCTGCTGATCAGTTTCAGCAGCAGCTGACTTGGGGATGCTTGGGGTTCTTAAGTTGATTCTGTATGTAAGTCAGAACTGGCGGTCAGTTTCAGCAGCGGCTGAATCTGGACGCCAGTTCCGACTTACATACAGATTCAACTTAAGAACAAACCTACAGTCCCTATCTTGTACGTAACCCGGGGACTGCCTGTACTGACTAATGGCTAGAGATTTCTCACGACACATTGTTTCCACACGCTGTCCCCCACAAAGAGATCTGCACTGGTTCCATGCACCCATGGGGGGCAAAAGGTGACAGGGACACGATGCATAAAAAACCAACAGTTGAGTAAGAAATATCATATAATGTAAGTCCTCAAAGTGGACTTTTAAAAGAACTACTTAGCATGCCTTGAGGCAGCTGGCAATAGGTCAATATATTCACTAGAAATCCATTTTTTCAGCAAAAACTACAGGCCCGAGATTAAAAGTTCCCGAGTACCGGCAGCTTTTACCAAAGGTGATGGTAACTCCAGGCACTCTGCACCTTTCAAGCCGAGATCTCAAATTTTCTTGTTTGGTAATTTTTCTTGTTACACTTAATAACAATTCCGAGATAAATCACTCAATGGGATAAAATATTGCACATATTCCTCTCAGAGCTTTAGATATAAATACAAATATGCAAGTCTTATAAAACTGATTTAAGCAACAGGATAAAATATTCTTTTAAATAAACAGCTTAATGATGTAAACAAATCACATCCGACATTGTATTGTAACTCAGGAGAAAAATATCATTGGGCACATTACGTTGATAACATTTCCTTTCCACTCATTATGTTCCACCAATCTGGAGAGCCGTTTGCTAAGAAAAGAAGTAGCTTCTCTCAACTCCGTGCACATCTAAATAGGCAGGAATTCCTGCACTAAGAACCCCATGGCCAAATGTAGCATGTGTAGAAGCTCTTCTATACTTCCTACCAAGATGCAATGTTTAAAAAACACCAAAGAGGTGTCTAAGTGATGGTGCAACATATTTCCTTGACCGATGTAGCTTCACACAATGCCCTGGAGGTTGCCGTAGCTCTAGTGCAGGAGTGGGCAATAATTTTTTAAGTGGGCCACTTTGCGAATTTCTAGAGTGGTCACGGCCTCAAGCAGAATGGATGGGGCCAGGAGACTTTGCCGCAGACCATGATTGGCTTGGAGGTGGGGAAGCAGTGAAGTCTTAGCCCGCCTGTCCCCCGCCCCGCCACACAGCCCCGCCTTGCCAGGGATGTGCAGTGCCCAGAGAGACCAGCCAGCTGTTTTAAACAGTTGGCGGTTTCCTCTGGTGTCAGGCAGGGGGAGGAGACTTTACATGCTCTCCCACCCTAGGTCTTGATTGGCCTGGGGGCGGAGGAGTGGCAAGGCGGCTGTGGGCAAGGAGCCTTTTCAACTGCTGCTATTTAAAGCACTCCCAGCTCCAGCCACCCAGAAGGTGCAAGCCTTAAATAGGGTCATATGAAAGGGCTCGCACCTCCCCAGTGGCTCCCAGGCAATGCATTAGCAGCAGAGAGCTGCTGCGAGCCGAATCAAAGTACTAGGCAGGCCAGATCTGGCCCGCTGACAGCCTCTAGCCCAGCTCTGCTCTAGTGGAATCAGCCTTTCCAGTAAATGGGAGAAGAATGCCTCTATCTCTGTAAGCCTCTCAGAGACGGGCTGATCTATATTGATTAGGAAACGTTACTATATATGGCGCCATACAAGTTATGCTCCCTAAGGCATGTGGTCTGAGCATATCACTGATGGCTCTGAAATACTAATTGGGATTTCCAGCACCACTTTTTCCTCTGTTTGGCAGAACCTTCAGAACTAGTAACAATAATATCCATCCTAAGAAACAAATGAAGGAAAGCAACTAAACTGTCTTCACTTTTTTTCTCTTATTTAAATGGTGGAGAAAAGCTTTCCTTTCAGAAAGGTAGATGAACTTTCCTTCAAAGTGACGATACTCAGGCATAGACATCTAGAGTCCTCTTACCCTCAGCAACAGACGTGGGCAAAAAAGTGCATGAAGTGCCTACAACATTTTTATGATCAATATCAAAATCTAACAAAAATGTAAAATGTTAAATGCTCCCTTCTCCCTTTATGAATTAACAGAACACCAGAGCTATGTCCTTAACAGATTTTCCAGTTTACTTTTCAAAGCAACAATAATAATTTGTTTTAGGATAATACATTTAATTTGGAAATAAATATGCAAATTAGATTTTAAATATGTGTGAAGGTGCTACTGGATGAAAGTAATCAATGGTTATCTATTTGTTTATTTACAAGTGAAATTGCAAACAATCTCTCTCCAGTGTACAAGATCCTAGTTATTTTTTGCATTTTGTTCCCTGCAGGAACATATTCCCTACTAAGTGTCACTTGTACTACATTCAAGAATGATAAAGAAAACAGGAGAAAGGTATTACAATATTGATATAGCTTCTTTCTTCCCCTACCATGTTTTGCTTTGTTTGGCTTTTCTCTGTAGCTTAATTCTTATTCTGATCAGAGAAGAAGTATCTGAAAACTAGATTTTTATTAACACCATATACATCTAGGAGTGCTCAGGCACACACCTACATACATACAAACATATGCACATTCCCCTCCCAGTTTCTCATGACAGCTTTCACAGCTGAGCTGCTGTGGCTAATTATAATTATAAGGATTGTATGGAATTTGTGGATGGATTTTAGCGCTCTCTTTATTAAAAGCTCTTTGTGAGATATATTTTTTGTGTAAAATGCTTGTTAAAATAGCCATCAAGTAAAGAATTTTTGACACAATCAAAAATGCCCTTCTCCCAGAGCATTGCTAAAAGGAACAGAGAGTGGTTTCAAAAACTCTCTATTTTATAATGTATATTCATTCACACACATACATCTAAATACATTTGCCCCGCTCTCTCACTACAGCCGGTCCCCGAGTTGCAAATGGTCGAGTTACGACCGTTCGCATTAACGACCTAAGTGGTCGTAAATGCGGTCCCCGAGTTAGAAACGCGATCCGCGCTTATGAACAACGTGGTCACCATGTAACTCAATGGGGTCCGAGTTACGAACACTTCGAGTTACGGCCAAGTATTTGGTCTGTAACTCGTTTGTAACTCAGGGAGAGGCTATATATATACACATTTATTCACAAATGAAATGTCTTTGCATCTTCACATACACAAAACATATAATTGATATCATCATCATCATAATTACCGCAACAGTACACAAGGGCTCTGTGACGGGGAGAGCGTACCCCGCACTGAAGAGTGGGGGGGGGGCCTAAGACTCTGTGGGCAGAGGAAGTCCCGCCCCTTTCCCCAGACTGGGCATGCTTCAAGTGCTGGCGCAATATAAGAGGCAGTGGAGCAGCTCAGCTGGGGCAGACCACCAGAGTGGGAGGAGCTCAGGCCGGAGCTCTGGAGTCACCACTGCAGCAGCAGCAGCCGCTGTGGACACAGCCACCCCCTGAGCAGCAAACCCTGGCAGCAGCCACTTCAGCCGCAGCCTAGTTCGAACTACCTAGTTCGTGCTGCGTGTAGCCGCGCGGCACGGGGTTCGAACGAGCGGGGATTTAAAAATGGCGACCCCCGCTTATGCAAATGAAGGCCCGGGAAATTCAAATCCCGGGCTTCATTTGCAATTGCGGTATGCCTACATTACCCCGCTAGTTCGAACTAGCAGGGTAGTGTAGACATACCCACAGAGAGGGGAAATGACTTGCTCAAAGTCACACAGCCAAGGGAGCTGACAGATTTGCCAGGTTCCTGGGCAAGGCAGGCCAGGTTCCTGGGCAAGGCAGGAGGAATGGGGACAGCTCTACACTCCTGGAAGGAGCAGGGCCTTGAGCAGTCAATCCTCAGTGCTGCCCAGAACATGCTGAACTGTGCCCCACCTTGCAATCAAACCCACATGCAATGCTAAACTCCAGATGCAATCCCTTATTCTAGTAAGTATTGACGTAAAATGTTACAAGCCCACCAATACAACAGGGCTTGCAATCAAACCCACATGCTATGCTAAACTCCAGATGCAATCCCTTATTCTAGTAAGTATTGACGTAAAATGTTACAAGCCCACCAATACAACAGTAAAATTTTACACATACCCATGCGTTTGCAGAGAATAATGATTTTTGTCCCAGAGAAGTTTTGAGCATCTGGCTCCCACTGAAATCAATAGCAGCTGGCACTCAGGGCATCTTATAATCAGCCCTAAATCTATTATTATTTTAAAACTCTGGGTTTATCCCATCATCTGATAGTAATTTAAAATGCATTTTTAACATATCACTGATGGAAATTGCTCCATGGTTTATTTAAGCACTTTGTCTAACCATTCTGATTCACTATTTAGGATGTAATAAAGATGGGGTTGGTGCATTCCACAGCAGAATTATTCATTTGTGAGCTATTTGTTTTAAAGAATCTCAACTAGTCAAACTATGAATCTATGAGATTTAGAGATCAGAGAGCACTGTAGCACATTTATTTTTAAAGCTTCCTTAAGCTTTTGCTAAATACCCATTTAAGAAGTATCAGGTGTACTTGTTAGGTTACATTTGCTTTCACCTTACAAAATACAAGTAGCAGAAGTATATGGCTGAAAATAAATCTGTGTATTGCATCAGTCCATCTGCAATACTGCAGTGAATGTGTCAGCACTAGCAATTGATAATTCCATTTATTATGGACCTTATTGTTTTGAAGGAAAAGCACTGATGAACTGAAAATTCCTGTAAGACCATGTAGCCTCCACTTTTTGAGTAAAGATGCTCTGAAAGGAAGTTCCTAATGGTATGTCTCAGATTACTGGGGATCATGGGTGGCGGGTTTGTATAATTTTTGGTGGTTCCCAATTAGCCACAACCCCTGACCCCCATTAACCACGCCCTGACGCCCATTAACCACGCCTCTGTCCCCCGTTAACCACACCCCTGACTCCCCGTTAACCAGGCCTCTAGAGGTAACATGCTCAGGGCAAGATGGACACATGACCAAAAGTAAAAGGTGTCATGTGACCCCTCTTGAAGGACTTTTCCCACCATCCTCCTACCAACAGGGATTAGTTTGGCCCTCCCCAACTCCCCCGCATGCAACTATCCTTCCCCTTTCTTCCCTCTCCCCTTCCCCCTCCGCACAAGCAGGGCCGGATTAAGGGGGGGGGGGGCTATCTGGGTAGCTGCCCGGGGCACCAACCTATGGGGGGCACCTGATGGCAGCTGTAAGGGGCACTGTGTGTCCAGCTGCGTGGCGCCCCTTAGAGCTGCCATCAGGCGCCACACGCCCGATTGCAGCTGTAAGGTATGCAGCGTGCCAGGGGCCGCGCATGTGCCGTGCGCCTGGGGGCGGAGCCGTGCATGTGTCATGTGCCCGCTGCCCAGGGTGCAGGAATGGCTTGAGCTGGCCCTGCGCCCAAGTCCCTTCCTCTCCTACCTCTTCCCGTATTTTCCCCTCCCCCTCTGAACAAGTTCCTTCTTCCTCCCCCTTCCCTTTTCCTACCTTTTGCCTTCTACTTTGTGGGGCCGGAGTCTGAGCTCAGGCCCCAGAAGTCCCCGGACTCCGAACCCGGAGCTAGACTGTGCGTCGCAACGGCGCGCTGAGCAGTTTTAAAGTCCCAGGCCGTGACATCACGTCACGCCCGGGCGTCTCCCTGCTCACCTGTAAACGCTACACATGGCAGCAGCAGCTGGCAGTGCGCGCTGGCAAGGGGGAGCCGGACTGAAAGCTGTGCACAGCAGGGACGGGACAGGGACAGGGGGGTACGCTCTGGGGCCAGGTGGGAAGACGCGTGGGAGGGCCAGCAGGTGGGGGCCAGGGCCCGCTCCAGGCAGGGCCGGGGGAGAGATCCAGCTCCAAATATTGGTGGAGCAGGGCCCCCGGCTCTGAATATTGCTGGAGCATGAGCACCACGAGCCCATATAACTTGCCGTCCATGCTGGGGATCTCTTTACATCGATATTGGCCCTCACTGCTTTGTGACAATTCCCCTGCTCTGATTTGTGCTGTTAAATAAGCGGAAGCAGACATGAGGAGTAAGTCACAAAGAAATGAAAGCACTGAGCAAGCATGTTGGCTGAGGACAAGGGTTTCAACTGCTGGTTTCTGGCTGACTGTTCAGCCAACACAGATAACAGCTCCTGGTATCAGGTTGAATGGAAATATATTTTTCCTTTTGCAAGCTGTAAACAACCTTGGGATGTTGGCTAAGACTGTTAGTGAGTATGCTAAGGCAGGGGAGCATATGGCTGTTGAACTACAGGTTTTCAGCACAGCAGAGAATTAATTTCCTTGGTAAGAAAATACAGAAATTGGTCCAGCTTTTGGAGTTGCTTATAATTACGGCTGTTTTACATCTGCAATATATTCTGACCCAAGGAGATATACAGAGGCCTCATAAAATGCAAGCAACTGTGAGAATGACACTACTCGGTTCATATTCAGAAAATGGATTTGTTTTTCTTCTAAAATCAAATGCCTAGCTGAGATACCAGAGCACAAAGCAGAGAACTCAGTGCATCTAAAAAGTATAGCTCACATCATTAGTTTCCAAAACTCAATCACTACTAATACTATAAAAATAACTAGAAACTATAAAATCACTCTATTTATTGACATGTGATAATTAAGCAGAGGGGATGGGAACATGATAAGAATTTGTGAAGCTTTTAAGGCTGTAAATGACCCAAGAATTATTAAGGATATTTGTGAAGTACGTAGGAGATTATCTGTATTTTTAATTAATATATACTTAACTTCTATTGGTTTATGATCATGTTATTTGTTACCTGTGTGACAGGGTCAGAGCAGAAGGTTACAAAAAAGTAGTCCTATTGGAGCTCTGGAGCTAAACGACCTCTCCGCAGCCTATGCGGAAGATCCACAGAACCCAAAAGATCAAATGATTATGGGGGACAAATTAAGAAAAAACAGGGATGGGTGTGGTGGTCAAAGGGCTAAAACAAGGGAGCTGGCTGGGGACACTGAGCAGAGAGCCCTAGACAGCACCCACTGCCTCTCAAAGGCCTCAAGACAGCCAGTGGATGCCGCCCAGGGGAACTCCACCCAGATGCATTAGCATTTACAGGAGCGGAAATAGGCCCTACAGTTGCAGGCCCCTCCTTCAGCCAACCTCTGCTCCCTGGTTTTGTAAACTGCCATTTTGACCATTGCCAGGAGGAGGTAGACAAAGAGGTCTCAAGACTTTGTGGAGCTGCAGATGGAGTATGCATAGATTAAAAGGGGAGGAGAGAAGTGCAGCCAGAACCTCAACAAGAGGTTTTGGAAGAGCTGAAAGAGGAGCTGTAACATGACACACTTGAGACAGACGTGCGTCAGGGACTCCCTCACGCAACAGATGGGGCAAGTGTCAGGAAAAGGGGTGAACCACATTGTGGGAAGTGCTGGCTGCTTAGCCTTGTGGGAAAAACCTTAGCGATGCTGACTGGCTCACACTAGCCATGTTTGGGTCCAGTACCGCAGCTTAAGGCTTAATCTTTATCTTTGTATTTATGCCTATCGGTGTGAAAGAAGCTATTTGCATATATAATGGATGTATATGCAACCACACATAGTTGCAGCCCTCGGCATGTGCTGTGAGTATCATTGTGGCTCCTGGAGCTTCCAAAGTTGAGTAGCCCTGCCTTACATCTTCTCCTCACACTGACTAGCATGTCTGCACAGGGCCAGACATAGTTTGCCTCTTAGGCAATATAGAGACAGCATCAAGAACTGTTAGCAGCTCGAAACATCTGAACTCAGGTGAGGGTTCTTACACCTTCTACTCCACATCCAGTGGGAACCACGAACTAACAATACACAGAAAAGGAACAAAGGTTTAAAGGTGTTTGGAAAGTTCATTAAATTGAAAGGTTGGATATTTTTACACTATTGAACTTGTGGTTATGCTTTACAGTATCACGGGATGCCAGAGTTGCCATAGTAATTAATTTTTCAACACTAACTGCTGCTGGGATGCAGCATGATTTGCTAGCATATAAAGCTATTGGTTCCAGGTGGTTTTCATTTAGATCCTTTATTAATAAAAACTAAATTTACATGGTATATTTTTGAGTTCTGGAGCAAAACATACAGGCTGTGTCTACACTGGGCCACTTATTCCGGAAAAGCAGCCGCTTTTCCAGAATAAGCTGCGAGCTGTCTACACTGGCCCCTTGAATTTCCAGAAAAGCACTGATGATCTACTGTAAGAAATCAGCTGCTTTTCCGGAAAAACTATGCTGCTCCCGCTCAGGCAAAAGTCCTTTTTTCCGGAAAACTGTGCCAGAAAAGGGCCAGTGTAGACAGCCCAGTAGTCTTTTCTGCAAAAAAGCCCTGATTGCGAAAATGACGATCGGGGCTTTTTTCCCAGAAAAGCGCATCTACATTGGCCACGGACGCTTTTCCGGAAAAAGGGCTTTTCCGGAAAAGCATCCTGCCAATGTAGACGCTCTTTTTCCGGAAATACTTATAACGGAAAACTGTTCCGCTTTAAGCATTTCCGGAAAAAGGTGCCAGTGTAGACGTAGTCACACTGTACCATCTCCTTCCCTCACCACCTGAGTTGCAGATAATTTGGGGGAGATTTTATCAAATCTAAGAGTTACTATACATTTATGTTACTTCAAATCAGATAATTTCTTCCCCTACTTGACTTGAGATGGGAGATAATACTTAAAAGCATAGGTTCTCCTTTTATGGCTTGCAACCTTAATTTTTGTGGATTCCCATTCACAAGGAAAAATAAATGTGATCTATCACATGCAATTGGGTACATAGATACTGGAAGTAGGGACCCTGGGGATGCTGCTGCACTCTCTGGCTTGAAGTGATTTCTGTCATATACAGGTTCACAGTCTGGTTCAGTGACTCTCAGAGCCTTCCACTATACAAAATGTTCCAGCATCCCTGAATGGGTTAGAGCTGGATAAAGCCTGGGATTTGTTTGTTTACTTATTAGAAACAGAGAAAGTGCTGCTATATCACAAAGTCAATTAAAAAACCCACCCTTTTTTATTCCACGTCTCGAATAATCTTTCAATCATTTCTTTCATTCTGTGTATTCTCTGGAATCCTCTCTAAAATCCTTTCTTTTGTCTCTCACCTAATTTATTTCACCCTTCAGTGTTATTTTCCACTTCCTTTCCCCTCTCTCTTCCATTTTAAACCACCTGTTTCTACCCTTTCTTCCCTCCACTCAACTCCCCAAATGTCCATCTTTCGCTAAACACTCTTCCTTAGATGAGGGGTGAAAACCAGGTGCTGCACACTCTACAAAAACCTGAAGGATTAAATGTCTTTCCTCTATGCAGTTCAATAATACCAAGTGTTTTCAAAAGACTTTCAAATATGTATTTCACATTTTTTAGCATTAATATGTCATGATATTATTAATGATCATTTTTAAAAGTTTCTCTGATTACTATGGGCTCAACTCTGAAATGTGCCAAACACAGTCTGGCAAAGTGCTGAGCTTTCTAGCCTCAATCCAACAAAGCACGTATGGATATGCTTAACTTTAAGCACAAGTAAACCTACATACTTCAGAGGAACTTATGCCTACTGCCAGGTCTCATGATGTGGTATCATGATGCTAGAAGCTATGATGATGGACGGGTTTCTAGTCTAATGATCAGGCGGAGTGTGAGGTCTTCTTATTCTGAGCTGACAGTAGAAAGATTGTCAGTGATTCCCTTTCCCTTGGCCATTAGTGCAAGAAAAGAGCCTTCTACCCCTCCCAAAGCAGATAAATACCCAGTGATGTGGGACTAGTGTAAATGTTTTACTGACACTCATTTGGAGTGATCTCTAAAAAAACTTATTCATAAGAAATGCATTATTTCCAAATTTATGTCAATAAGTTTTTATACCCCATCCTCACGTAGTCTCTATATGTATTTGCAAATGTGTGCTCTGTATACATCTTCAATTACAATAAAACTAATTAGCCAATAAATCACATTTGAAGCTGTAGCTCAAATGTTCAGACATCCAAGTTCAATTTACATACTAATGGTTGCATATTTGCCTTTAATAGATGTACTATTAGAAAGCAAACATAATAAATGGATAACCATTTAAGCACGGAGTTACCCTATCTCAATGAAAAATATCTGAAACTGCAACAGCCAGTGAATCTATTTACTTTTTTATTGGGAAATAAAGCTAATCACAGACTAAGAAGATAAATGTAAATTATACAGAGCAGCATACTAACGGTGGATCATTAGACCCGCCCCCTGCGCAGTACATAATCACTAGCTGAAATAGCTAGCTTGTATATAAGAGTTTCTTTTTCTGAGACAGAACTAGCAACATACAGGCAAAGCCACTTCAATTTTGCAAATGCTCTCCCTTGGGCCTGTCACTTTGTTCTATTTTTGGTCTCTCCTAGATTCCCAGAACAACTTCTCCATCTCCCAGTGGCCACCAATCCTAAGGTATCAGCCTAGGGACATTTCACTTGTCTGAAGAAATTGATGACTACCCAGTAGTGTATGCATAATAAGAGGTTTAAAAGCTGCATGGTGTAACTGTTTGAGCTGCAAAAAACCTCAGGTGTGTAGAGAACAACGTACTAATTGGGTAAGTGGGCAAACAGAACTCTATTACAAATTATGGGCCTGATCCTGCAGTCGTTACTCACACAAACACTCAATGAAAACAAATGGAGTGTGAGAGGTATACAGGAGCAGCAGCCACCAACCGAGAAAGGAAAGGAGCACTGTATATTATGGAGGTATGTTGTCAAGGATCCATAAACATACTTTTTTTTTTAAAACTTATTTTACTCATTTTACTTTTTTTTAAAACTTATTTTAGAGTCCACACAACTTTAAAAATATAAAAATAAAAAAACCCACAAGAAACTTAGTATTGTTATGTCTCGACAATACAACACGCCAAGAAGCAGCACGGTCTTATGGTGCAGGCACTGGATTTGTATTCCAGAGATTTGAGTTAGATTCCTGGTTCAGCTACAGATTTCCTGTGTGACCTTCCCAAGTCCATTGTTCTTTCTCTGCCACATTACGCCCCCCCCCCCTGTTAAAATGGGAATAACTCCACCTCCTTTCTTTCACTTTCAGTCAGCCTTGTCTGCCTAGAGTAGACTCTTCAAGACAAGGAGGGTCTTTTTGCGTAATACCTAGTGCAATGGGACCACTATCTCAAGTGAGGCTGTAGGCTCTACTGTAATAGAAATAAATAATAAAGCAAGCAGCCATTGGAAACAAAACTGACTTTGTGAAGAGGAACAATACACCGGCAACTGACTGAAACAATATGCTGCTTAGTGTGGCAGTGAAACAACTGAGATTCCAGAAAACCGCCATGGCAACAGAATCCATCTGTCAGCACCTACTGGTGCACAGCATTTTATATGAACACCCCAAATGTCATTTTATTTTTGTACCCTTCCTTGTGAGGTGCAAGTATGTGCGGTCTTTTTTCTCAAGAATGCCAGGTTAAAACAAGTCAGGAAGTAGTCATTATCCACATGTGTAAGAATGCTAGGAACTCTGACAAATGGGAGTATCACAGTTTCTTCATCTATAAAATGACTCTGATCTCCACTGTAAAACATCTTAAACTGTTAATGAAAGATGCTACAGAAGAACTAGGTAATTCATTATTCTTATTTTATACTGTGACAGGGTCAGGCTAGAGAGGTACAGGAGAGTAGTGGAGGGGAATATATTAGCCCCAGATTAAACAGGTCCCTGTTCTCAGGATAAACTAGCAAGGGCTAACAGCAGGAACCTGATAGAATCAATCAGAGCAATCAGGCCAATTAAAACACCTGGAACCAATTAGGAAGCTTTCAGACTCAAGGGAACCAGGTTAATCAGAACACCTGGGGGGCCAATTAAAAACCAGTTGAGACTGGTTTAAAAAGGCTTCTCTTCTGTTTGTTCAGTGTGTGAGAAAGGAGTTGATGAGAGAAAGTGTGGTGGAGAATCTGGGAGAAGAAAGTGAAAACCTGCTACCAGGAGGAAGAACCTCCAGTAAGGGAGATGCTGGGGAAGTGGCCCAAGGATTTGTAGCTATCAATCATGCAGCTATTACTAGAAACATTATAGACAGTTGCTATTGCAGGGTCCCTGAGCTGGAGCTGGGAATAGAAGGTGGGAGTTAGGGTGTGTGTCCCCCCCTCCCTCCGCCTCCCAACTCCCCATTTCAGTTCTAGGAAGACACTGGCTTTTGTACAAAGGTTTGTCCTATCCTGTACCCCTTCGAGGGGCCACAGAGACTCTGAAGTTTGGTTTCCCTCTGCCAATGATGAGAGTAGCTCAACAAACAGCAAGCTGGTGTCTAAATTGAGTGCTGCTGTGAGCCTCTGAGGCAAGTAATCTCTCTGAAAGCACAGGACCCACTAAGGTTAAGGAGGAGCTTTGTCACAATACATGTCCAAGTAATTTTCTTTAATTATAGCATCAGGTTCTTCAGTTGCTCTGTTTTTTCCTGCCCTTTACACTCCAGGTCCTGCCTCCCACCAGTTTTACATTCTGAACATAGACAACAAATGCTAGTGACTGCAGGGCAATAACTTCCCATGATCCTCCATACTGCCATGACATGACAAGTTATAGGTTGAACTGTTTAGTTAATCCAGGTCAACACTGTAGTGTGTTCCCAGTGTGCTCTTTTACTAGCAGTTTTTTGACAGTCTAATGCTTGCATTCAAACACAGACCAATTGTGCTGACAGAGTACAAGCCTGACAATTTCAGGCCATTAAACTGTTCTTTACTAATGCAAGAAAACATACCATAAGTCCTGAGTGTGCATCAAATTAAATTCCACCTGTGAACATATTTAACCCAGATATTATTAAAGGCTATTGCTTTCCAATGGGATGATCTCGTCTGTTTGAAGACCATTTTAATGAACGGCGGAAAAATAGAAACGGTGGTGCATAATTTTCAGATTTATAAATAGTGATGGGGAAACTCAAAAGGTTCAAAAGTTTGGTTCAGTTAAGCACTGATAGTATGGGTGCTAATCCAAGCCACTTGGGAGCTTCCAAAATTGGGCTGGGAATCTTATGAGGATAGATTTTCAATATTTCTGGTGTACCTTGCTTCCATTCATGTAAGCTGAAAAAGCTGCAGTGGCTTTTCTCAAACATCCATCAGAAAAGCCATAGAGCTCTAGAAACAGGAAAGCCAGGTTTGGAGTCAGACTACAATTTTTCTCCCAAATTTAACATGAATTGAACAAGTGATTCATTAATTATGACAGTAGAAGGGTTTATCAACATTTAAAAGGTCTACTAATTTGATTTTATCACTTAGTAGCGAGGAAAGGAGAGACAAAAATAGTTTTAGATTTCCATAGTTGAAATCTAGAAAACTGCACCATAATTTTTTTTAAAAACCTTTAAAAACAGCAAATAGTCCTGCAGCACCTATGGGTATGTCTACACTACAGAGTTATTTCAAAATATCTAACTTCAAAATAGTTATTTCAAAATATCTTATTTCAAAATAACGCGTCTACACACAAAATGCATTTCAAAATAGCTTTTTGCTATTTCAAAATAGCGCGTCCACACTGATTGGACGCTGAATCGCAGCTGGAACTGGTTCTGGCAGGGCATCAGGTCAGAAGTTACCTTGTGGCCAGGGCGGCCAACAGGGAACCCTGGGAAAGGCTGGCGGCCCCCTAGTTTGAAATAAGCATTTACGCAGTGCTTATTTCAAAATAGCAATTTCAAAATTGGCACTCTTCTTTGTGGAATAAGATTTACCAATTTCAAAATAAGCCCTCCGCTATTTTGAATTAATAGCAGTTGGCTTGTGTAGACGCTAGGAAAGTTATTTTGAAATAACAGCTGTTATTTCAGAATAACTTTGCTGCGTAGACATACCCTTAGAGACTAACAAAAAATGTAGAAAGTATCATGAGCTTTCATGGGCACAACCCACTTCTTCAGATGAAAGAGGTGGTAGACCCACCATCTCTCCAATTCTTTCTCAACCACCAATATTCAGCAAAAAAAGACTGAGGTAGAGGCGAAGGAGAGTGGGTAGTTGAGCACTCATAAGGAGACACATTTTTTAAAAATCCAATTATTATACTAAATAAGTAACCTCTTTCTTTGAGTAGTGTTCCTGTGGCTATCCCACATGTGAAGATTCCCAAGCAATACCTCACTATGGAAGAGGGTAGTGAGGATGTAGATACAGTGCAGACTGTAGAAAAGTCTCATCAAAAGCCATGTCAGTTCTGGGAGCAGGCACAAGAGCATAGTGCTGAGAAAACGGGTGCACCTAAAAACAAGGAGACTGCCCTGAATATGTCAGAGAGAGGCTCTGTCTCTGTATCTGCACTTAAATGGGCTCAATCACTCTAATAAGAAAGCAAATCCCTGTCATTCATAACAAGTTAACGTCCATCCTGCAATCTGTTGGAACAGTCTTTGGGTGCAAATCTGATGTCCTTTCATTCATTCCACAACTGAGATGAAAACCCACAGGGAAGCTCTAAAAGACCTAGTCCAGTTGAGGTAAAAGACAAGAGCTTGTTTTATGTGCAGTGTATGAACACTCATTTCTTGTCCCAGAGACTGAGACATTGGATAAAACATCACTATTTGAATTACCTGATTCAGAGGAATGCTGAAGAAATGGGTAGAAAGCAAGGCTGTGGGTATAGTGTGACTACGTTGCTACAGAAGAGTGGTTTTCAACCTGGGGTCTATATACTATGTCTAAGACTTCCAAAGGGGTCCATGCCTCCATTCAAAATTTTTAGGGGGTCTACATATTTTTTTTTAAACTAAAACATTGAAACCATGGCTATAGAATTCTGTATACAGTGGAACAGGCATCAAAACTGTAAGTTCACTACCATTCTGTCTCAGGTGAATGATTTTAGGAGATATTAAAGGACAGAAAAGAAGAGAGCAGTCCCCACAAAACTTCAAATATAGATTTCCTCAGCACATTAAGGACTAAGTTGAGCGGTCCCATGATGGAGTTGGCTTTCTAATGGAAGGGCAGAGGTTAAATAGAGCTTTAATAAATCACATAGTGGTTGGTGGGGAAAGACTGAACACCTTAGTAGGCGTGTACATGTAAAATGCTGTGATGGTAGTTAGGTGAACCTTAATGGAGTCCAGCAATAAGTCTGTGACTTTGAAATTCAGCAGGAAATCAAGAATGTGTCAAATAGGACTCAAGAGGAAATATAGATTGGTGGCTACACCAAGTCAAAATTTGTTTCCACTTCTGAAGATGTTTTCCTTGTCATGGGTTTTCCAATATGAAGCAGCACTGGTTTATACCTTTGGGAAGCACTTCCATACCAGAGAGCTATCTAGTAGCCATGTCTTGAGCTAAAGTTAGGGTGGATGATGGATCCCGACTTCAGGATAAGGAAGGCTGCTGTTAGAGGAAGGCAGAACAGTGGTTGAACAGACATGCAAACTCACTCGAGGAGCCACACCTGTCTCTGCTATAGGGATGGCTCCAACTTCCTCTTGTTTTAATTTTCTAGGACCTTGAGCAGTAAAGGTGGCAGCGGACAATCATGTAGCAATATGCAAGGCCTGCTGAGCTCTGAATCCTGTGTGAAACACACCAGTTCCATAATACCACAGATTTGGTACCCAAAGGCTCAGATCTCATATCTCCTTATTGATTGATATAATACATTGTGTTCTGTTGTTCAGGATTATTCTGATTGGGTGGCCCCAGACGTGCAGTACAATCACTCTGAGTTCTAATATGTTGATAAGAATGATCACTTCCTGAAGGGTCTATTTGCCTTGAGCTGTGAAGGTTTGGGAGTGTGCACTCCAGGAAGTCAAGGAGAAATCTGTAGTGATGGTTCGTAGAAGAAGCTGCAGAACTTCCATACACATCCTTTGAGGATCCTTCCACCAATTTAGAGAATCAAGGCCCTTTGAACTACAGCTACTTGCTTGGACAGACTGGTGGTTGGAAACACAGATAGTTCTCAGCCAGGCTTGAAGACACTGAGAGTGCAAATCTTGCAAATGGTGTCACAAATATACAAGCAACCATATGTCTCAGGAGTTGCAGGTAAGCCCTTGCTGTGGTTTGCAAGCTCTGTTGCAATGTTGCCATTTGGCAGGCACACTCTGATGTTGGTGGCGTCCACAGTGGCTCCAATGAAGCCAGTGTTGACTGGATTTGACGGTAGACTTCGGTGTTGAATTGGAGGCCCAATCAGTGAGACAGAGATAGGGCCTTCCTGGTTGCAGTTGGTGCCTCATGAGAGAGAAAGAGAGAGAGACTTTTCGAGATGATCATCTATGTAAGGTAAGACAAATATTCCCAGCTGATGAACATAGGCTGTATTAGCTGAGAGGACTTTGGGACAGTGGAGAGGCCAAAGGGTGAGACATAATATTGATATTGGTCCTAGACCACCACAAAACAAGCAAACATCTGTGAAAGGAGTGCATGGCAAAATGAAAATAACCATTCTGAAGATTGAGGAAAAACACACCAACTCCTCAACCCAGAGAGGGAATCATCACAGCTAGGGTTACTATTCTGAATGGCTGACAGCATACAAAGATGTTCAAAGTCCTGAGGTCCAGAATTGGTCTCCACACCTTATTTTTCTTGTGGCTCAGGAAGTGTTGGGAAAAGAACCCTATTCCAGCAAAGTCTGGTGGAACAGGTTATATCACCCACAATTTTAGGAGGGACTGTGAACAGAACTGCCTCAAAGAATTCTCATGAGAAGGGTTCCTGAAGAGGGACTTGGGCTCAGGAGGGAGGTAAAGAGCTGCAATGGATGGACTAGCATGTAGAGATCATTTCCAAAATCCATCTGTCCCATGTGATGAGCTCCCAGGAAGTTAGGAAATGGAAGAGATAGGATACTGGGCTAGTTGGATCATTGGTCCAATGCAGAATGGCCATTCTTATATTCCTATGAAAAGATGCGCCCTTCACATCTAGCTACTCATGATGCTACTGACAGCTATTTCAGCTTGGCTTTGGAGACCTTGTGCTCCTAAGGTTTTTCCTTGCCACTACAGCAGATTTGGTCATTGGGGCTCTGTGAGCAACCAAATAGAAGATATGGAGGGACGAACTGGACTGTGAGATCTGTGAGGGTGTGCTATTGACAGGAATTTTAGTCTATCGTAAGAACAGCTGTACTGAGTTAGACCAGTGGTCCATCTAGCCCAGTCTCCTGGCTGATTCAAGATGTTTCACAGGGAATGAAGAAAGCAAAACAATTTCAAGTGATCTATCCTGTCATTCAGTTCCAGCTTCTGGCAGTTGGAGGTTTAGGGACACCCTGAACACAGGGTTGCATGTCTGAGCTTCTTGGCTAATAGCTGTTGCTGGATCTGGCCTCCATGAGCTTATCTAATTCCTTTTTAACCCATTTATGCTTTTGGCCTTCAAAACATCCCACAACAATGAGTTCCACAGGTCGGCAGTGTGTTCTTTCAAGAAATACTTTCTTTTGTTTTAAACTTGCTGCCTTTTATTTTCATTGAGCGACCCCCTAGTTCTCGTGTTCTTTACTTTCACCATATCATTCATGATTTTGTAGCCCTTTATCATACCCTTCCCTCAGTTGTCTCTTTCCAAGTTGAATGATCCCAGTCTTTTTAAGTTCTTCTTGTCTGGAAGCTATTCCATATGCCTAATCCTTCCCACTGCCCTTTTCCAAGTCTAGTATTATCTTTCAGTCAAAATGCAGTAACCAGAACTGTATGCTTGTTGGTATATCATGGGTTTATATAGTGACATGATATTTTCTGTTTTATTATATATCCCTCGATTTCTTAGCGCTGCTTTTAAATCATGAGCTGATCATACATTCGGAGGTAATGTGAATCCCTCTCAGGCAACAAAGGCAGCTTGAATGCTGGTCACCCCAGGGAAAAGACTTATGGTAGGTCTGGCAGGGTCTGAAGTCCAAGTCTTGGGCATAACCTAGACTTAAGGCCACAGATCAAGGGCCAAAGAGAAAAAATAAAGGCTCAGAATTGACAAATGAAGAAGGGAAGAGGGAAAAAACAAACCCAAAGCACAATGTGTTTAATAACAGAAAAAAAAATATGCAAAAAGATTAAGCAAGAAAGGCAGCATGCTGTATATCTAGTTAATAGACATCACAATGCTCGATCTCAAGCTGCAGATGGTCCTACCTCCTTCCTGTATGCCTTTGTACTGGAGCACCAGGGTGCCTAGGACACAGACACTGATGATGAAAATATCTAATCAAGAGTACATAGGGGTATGCGCACATTCTGATGCAGAGCAACCACAGGGATGCTACTCGAAAAATATCACAGTGAACTTTCAGAGGCAAATCACAACTGCTCACAAGACTCCTCAGGGACCACCCCATAGTCACCAGAATTCTGAAAAAGAGTTTTAGTCCCTTAACAAACTCCTCCTTAAACTAATTAGTTAGCTTTGAAAAAATTCAAAGGGGTCATCATCTCATCTCATCGCCTGAGGACCCCTGAAAACACAATCATCAGCAATCACACGAAGTATAGCCAAAAATCAAATTTTACCTTATTACCCTGCCAACAAGTTTAGTTTAATTTGATAGTTAGAAGCCTACAGAGCCTGTTTTGGATAATTTGGGCTAAGAATCCTCAGGCTGGGAGGGAGGAGCGTGGTAAGGCTGCAGGGGAATCTCCAAAGGCACAAGGAACAAGGGGTAGAGAAGTTGCCAATTAGCATCTCATAAAATTCATGGGATGGGAGGTGGGAGGTTTGACAGGCACTTCTTCCAAAAAGCATCCTAAGGCTCAAAGTATAGAGGAGAGACCTCAATATTGCTGCCAAAATGATATTAATATAATAATTATAATTTTTTAAAATATTAAATCACAGAACTTGCCCGTACCTTTACTGAACTTTTTCAAATATGTGATGCTTGAAAAAAAGTACTGATCATATGTATATTTTTGCTTAATTGCATGAAATATTATATTAGAAGGCTTCTACCTTATCTCCTAAGGGCAAGCAAATATCAGGGAAGATAAACATGTCTTTATAGCCATAAAATGTTTATTACTTCTAAGTATGTTTATACAGACTCTGGAATGCAGTTTTATAACTTTTATTTTGCTTCAACATTCTGTGCTATTTTCCTTTATATTGTGTTTTGAAAAAAAATTATATATGTGTTAATTATTGTGCTTTGTATAGAATATTGATGAGTCTGTAATTAAAAATTGTAAACATATGGCAAACAGTAAGTTATAAATCTAGAAACTACTTGGTCAAAAAAGCAAACAAAGAAAGCAGAGTTCTCAAAGAACAGGATGAGTCTCGTGTGTATGTATGAAACACGGGCTTGACACAAAGATAATACTTATTTAAAGGAGATAAGCCATACCAAAAATTCATGTTTTAGGAAGAAAACTGACTGTGAGCTAGAAAATGTAGGCTGTGTTATCAAAGTAATAAATATAAGTAAACCCATACAAAAAAGTCAAGAAGTATAATTAAAATGAATGTTATAATTACGCTAAAAACTTATTCAGAAAAAGCCTTTAGAAAAAAAATGTGTGTTGGAAGTGATTTAAACCTTTTGGTTTTGTCTTAAATGTTGAAATGATAAACAACTTTGTGAAAAGCATACTTGCAAATATGTTAATTAAATGCAAAACTCCTGATATCATTGCTATGTAAATAGTGAAATACTTCATGTACAAATATAGCAAGATCCCTTGTCATAAGTTGTTACTAATATAAGAAGCCATTTAAGTAAAGAAATGCATATATTAATTATGAAACTAGTTACCTGGCAACACTTAAGCAACTCCTCATCAAATTTGTGAGTCAAGAAGAAACTCTCCAAAACTGGTAAAAGGAAAAGACAATACCATCCCTGACAATACTATAAAAAATAATTTTAAAATATTATTTTGAGAGCTGACCTTAACAGAGAGAACAGGAGGAGTATTTGGACTCACTTGAAACAGAATTTCAACTCCAATTAAATTATGATGGAACTAAAGGAATATCTCAGAAAATTGACTGAATAAAAAGAAAAAGTTAAAACTATCTTTAAAAGTTATCTGATGCATTCCTGACACAAGAAGCACAAAAGTGAGTTTTTAAAAAAAAGTTGCACATTCATTAGTCAGACTGCACATTTGGGAGATGAAGGTAGTACCCAAGCCAACTCTGAAGGCATGAAGCAGTGAAAGAACAACACCCATCCGAATCTACATAAGATTGAAATAACAGATGTGATTTCCTAATTTCAAGGAGGTAGGTAAAAAGAGTATAAAAAACCCACAGAAGTTAGCCCCCTACTCACACCCTCTGCTACTCTTCTTCAACAAGAACTCTTCAACTCATCAGATCCTGTTCATCTCTGCAAGCAAGCTATCACAAACAGATGATTTAAAACTTATTTTTTTAATATACAATTGCTACTGTAACTTCAAATATTAACAAGGTGCCTTGTTAATCACGAAGGTGGCATCTACACAGCAGGGCTTAACTCCAAATAATCTACACAAATTGAGCTACATCAATTGCATAGTTTATTTTGAAATAGCTTATTTGGAAATTGGGAGTGTTTACACAGCACTTATTTCAAAATAGATCACTCTTCCTCCGACTTCCCTTACTCCTTGCACAATGAGGGTTACAGGAGTTGGAGTAAGTCCTCCAGCTTGACAGTATTTCAACATTATTTTGAAATAACTGCCTGCTGTGTAAACATGGACTAAGTTATTTCGAAATAATGCTAGTTATTTTGAAATAATGTTGCTGTGTAGACGTACTCCAAGTGATTAGCACAGTGGTTCTGAATCAGAAATAAATATACCCCTGGGGGTGCATAGCACTGTTCCCTATAAACTGTGTGCTGGTGTGGCCACTCCAGAGAGATTCCTATTCCAGCCAGAAGATTAGCAGAGCTAGATTTGTGTTTTCCCTGATGGTGCACATTTGCATGTGTCTCAGTGCACATAAAAAATTATTCTGCACATGGATAGAAAAAATCCACATATGGATGAAAAAGATTAGCGGGAACATTGGTGCATAGCAGTCTTCTAGGGGTACATCAGCTCATCTAGGTATTTGCCTAGCGACAAAAAAGCACAAGCAAAGTTAGTGAAAACTGAAGTTTCATACAGTGACTTGCTTATACTATTCTCTGTACTATACAATGAAATGTAAATACAATGTTCATATTACAGTTGATTTATTGTATAATTATATGGTAAAAATAAGAAAGTAAACAAATTTTCAGAAATAGTGTACTGTGGCAGGAAGGTACAGAGTAGCTTTATGTGAGGTGAAATTTGGGGTAGAAAAGACAAGTCAGACTCCTTAAAGGAGTACAGTAGTCCAGAAAAGACTGAGAAACACTTAATATTTGTTACTGGCCCGTCTCAAGGACAGCTCTTTATATGGCTTCTTCTAAGTAACTGACAAAATATTTTCTTCAGTTTCATAGGATTTAGTTAAGATTACTTATTTTGTCCATTTAAAAAAAAATTAAAACAAAATTAATGGAGATTGCCTATCTCCTAGAACTGGAAGGAACCTTGAAAGGTCATTGAGTCCAGTTCCCTGCCTTCACAGCAGGACCAAGTACCATCCCTGACAATTTTTGCCCCAAATCCCTAAATGGCCTCCTCAAGGATTGAACTCACAACCCTGGATTTAACAGGCCAATGCTCAAACCACTGAGCTATCCCTCCCCCCAGGGGAGGGATATAAACATCATTATTAATTATTATTATTAATAATTAATAATAATGCCCTTTCAATACTTTTGCCCAATCATAAGCAACCTTTAAGTATCTAATTGGAAACTATGACTAGAATTACAATAATTTTGGGAAACACTATACTTGGATCTTAATTTACCAAAGGGAAAGTAATTTTCAGAGGTGTTCACTCTGTTGGGTGTAACGTCTGCTACAAGACCTCCACAGAGAAACATTCAGTCGAGATTACAACGGAGGTAACCAGCTTATCATTTGTGTTCAGTCACTCATGCTGTTTAATGTCGTCTTTTCCTTTCTTTGCTATTAAAATAACCCTTGCTGATAATTGTGATGATTTTATTTGCTCTTAATCATGGTGTCCCCTAGGAAACATTAAAGAGCCCTTGTGACTAAAGCAGCGGGAGCTACGCCCTGGAGTTGGCAGCAAGAGAAATCACTAGTAAGAGCTAGCCTATCATTTCTTGTTTCTTTTAGTGATTTTTTTTAATTCCTTGGTGTCCAGCAATTTAAAATGATCCCCTTCTATCACATAGGAGGGGCACACACCTACTAAGGCACATCCGGGCTCTTAGGGAAGTTCAGTGCTTTGTGAGTCTCCTAAGGCTTCTAGTATGGGTAGACTTACAAGCATGGAAATTCACAGTTAAGATAGTTGAATTGCCATAATTTTGCTCCCACAAAAAAACCACTGAATGTCTGGGAGGATGCACTTATACAGACAGAACTGATTTTTTATTATTCTGGGTTGGCTATCTACTGAACTACAGAATTAGAACAGTCTACAAGCATTAAAAGCATTAAAATGAAAAGAAAATTGTTTAATGGGGTTCATGAGGGTAAAGCTTGGAGAAATGGTATGAAACTGAGCAAAGACAAATTTTTTCTGAAGGCTAGTAGGAAAATATTTGTACAAAACTCCATTGGACTATGAAAGAATCCGTCAGTGAATGTGGAGGATGACTTGGCACTGGAGTATTTCAAAATGGACAGAATTTTGCCTAATACAATGCAAGTCCTCTCATATCCATGATTTTACATGGAGAACTTTTGACGGTTTCTACAGAGACCATTTTCATCTATCTCAAGAGAAAAGGGAGAGAGAGGGTACTGGCATAAAGAAATTTGAAGTAGTAGTTTGAGCATCACAGAAAAGTTATGTTTTGAAGAGCTTCATTTAATGATGGTACAAGAAGAACTGTTGCTAAAACTGGTCAAAAAAGGTAAAACACTGGGTCCCATGACAAGTAATCAAATTCAAATGAATGAAAGAAATTCAGAACTCTCAACACACATTTTAAGTTCTTTATAAATATGCTGCTGATCTGAATTAAACTGAATGCTATTTGACAAGCTACCAGAGGAAATCAGTACAAATCCAGAGTCTGACTATCTTTAGGAAACATTGGAAGGCCTTCCTCTTTAAGAAGCTTTTTAATTATGTGCGATGCTTTCAATTAAAATAATCCTTTTATTCCTAAATGCTTAGTAACTGCTCTCCCCAAAGGAAAATCCTACCACAAAAAGAGTTTTGATCCTGTGAAAAGAGAGATACCAATGACACATGAAGTCCACTAGGGACTTCCTATTGCTAGTGATTGGACATGGAAGACACTCAGAAACACAAGCGATGGGTGAATATAAAATGCTAAAATAGATTTCATTAGCTAAGAAATGTATTCACAGGACCCTCACATTCATAACAACATTAAGGGAAAAGAAAAATGGCATTTTTTCCACTAGGCTTTTCAGATTTGACTGAGTTCTGTCAGTCATTTTCATGGTTTGTTTTGACTGCTGACTGCTTCCGGGAAAGTTAGAATCATAAGTATGTGTACTGTATTTGAATGGATGTTTGGGCACTTCAAACCTCTAGTTGAAGTTTGATCTTTGGGAACATACCAGAATACTTAGGTTTGCTCTTTTCCTTTTAACAGTATTACATAGAAGAATTGTGGAGAATTTTCCCCAATTTTCAATGCCAACGTATCTTCATTGCTGGTGATTGTACAAATCTGAAATCTGTTTTACAACTGATTCAGCGTTATCATTTTTCTTTGAATATTATATTTACTTTCAAATAATAAAAAAACAAGCTGGTGCACAAATTAAGGGAGAGGAATAGTAAAAGACACCAGTGTTAAAGTCCACCTCTCCCACCCTGACATGGTACGGCCACAATTATTATCCAGTTTCTCATAAAGAGACACCAGGTACAAATGCAGTAGTTGTTCTGACTTTTCTATAATCCCTTCTACTGAAGCATGATGCCAGTTTACTTGATTCTCCCCATGCGGATGGTAAAGTATACTCTGAATGCAGCACTGCCTTTCAATCAATTCAAGTTCAGCTGCTGTATTACTGCAATGAGTCAGGCAGACTGCCAGCTACAGCTATGTCAGGATGGTTTTGATAGCAGAGTTACCACAAAAGTGCTTCTGAAACACCAGCTTGAAAATCATCTGCAGAAGAGGCTGGAGGAAAATGCTGCTAGATATGTTAGGGCAAAGTAGCAGGGCCGACAGCCTTGCTGGGCCCTTAACCATTGTGTATGCGTGTGGGGGGAAGGGGCCTGTTCCGTGCCACTGGAAGGGGTGTGACCTCGGGGCAAAGGGGCGGGGCTGGAGCTAGGCAATTTTCAGTGATGTTAGAGTGCACGGCGTGGTGCTCTGGCAGTAATTTAAAAGGCCCAAGTATCCAACTGCTGCCACTGTTGCAGTAGCAGTGGAGACTGGGAGCTCCTGGCATTTTTGTATGACCAGGCCTTGGAGCAGTTGCCCCCTTTGCCCCCTCCATCATTGGTGGGCCTAGGGCAAAGGAAACTTGTGCTTGCTAAGTATCATTAAAAGCTATATCCACCCACATACACATGGAAGATAGCAGGACACATTTTCAAGCTGTTTTGCAGAGGCTGTAACATCAAGCAAGAATTTGGGAATGTATTATAGTATTTTTAGAGGTAACTTCCATTCAAAGTAGCATAGAATTACAGCTCTCATTCAAGAAATCACTTAAGTATGTTCTTGAGTCCATCCCTATCCAGGAAAAACAAGAAAGCACGTGCTTCGATGCTGTCCTGAACAGAGATGATTTTCTGAATACATACAGTTTAATAAAAAAGATATCCATCAATTATATAAATGTATGGTAATGACAAGTTTTTCCCACAGCAGCTAATATTTTATGATTTGTCTTTTACTATTGATCACAATTTTGGTTATTTAACATGTTTTCTCTCCTTTGGTAATGACCAATCATTTCTACAGACATAAAATTATCTATTCATACAGATATATATAGATATATATTACCTGAAACTGTACTTTTTGGTTAACGTGAGACACAGTAAACTGTTTCAGGAAGCGTTCATCTTCACTCCAAAACAGGCGGATGTCAGGGATATCATAGAGGATCATAGCCAGCCTTTCTAATCCTAGGCCAAATGCCCAGCCAATTTTCTCCTCAGCTCCAGCTGCAATAAATAAAGATAAAAATCCAAGGGCTTAAGTGTGGCACATGAAAAATTGCTAATACAACACTCATCTCTTTTCCAAGGAAGACACTAAAGAAGCATGACAGGTAAAAAGTCAGCAAGTAATTGTCAGAGGATGGAGCTAAAGCTTGATCTTCATCCAATCAAAGTCAGTGGCAAATGTGAACAAGAAAGCATGATCAAGTTCAATAGTAAGCAAGGCTAGTGACAAGGAAGACTTGCTCCCATGGCTCTCTGGCTGCAGTTAGATTTTGAAAACTCAATTAACAGCACTTTCTGTTACTCGTCTATTGTGCTTATAGGTTAAAAACCCACATTTTATTCAATTATGTTGTATAATACATAAAAAATTGGCTTACAATCCAAAGCATTTTAGTTGGGCTTACAGATTATGCCAGTGTAGAGTTAACATGATCACTAGCATTTGGGAGGATAAAAACAGTCCCTTTCAAGGAGGCAGTAAGATTGACTAACACCGACTGAGTGAATATTTAGCAAAATGGGATTTAGGACTCTGTCAGTGCATATAACCCCACCTGTAGCCAGATAGCTCTCCGCTCGGCATAGGCTTCTGCACCTGGAGAAAGCTGTAACTGTATCAATTAAATAATAATTAAACATTCTTTGTACTTATTAGGGATGTGAATGGGTAACCGGGTAACCAGTTACCTGGTAAGCATCACTCATTAAGAGTGATGCTTACCGGGTACTGGTTAATCAGTACCCGGTGGGAGATGCTACCCCACGTGTTGGACAGCCAGCATCAGTAGCTGGCAGTCCCACGTGTAGAGGAGGGAAGTGGCAGCTGTTTTGCCCCACCCCAGGTGCTTGGGGCTGCTGGCCCCTGCTACTGTGTCTCCTCCCTATGCATGGAATCCCACTTAATCAGTTAACAGTTTCAACCTAAGGTTTACATCCCTAGTACTTATATAGCCCTATGAATGTGAGGATCTGATGTTCATGACACTGTACCCCTATCAAGAATGAGAATATTTCCCATTATTTACAAAAAAATAAATGGAGAAACAAAGATATTAAAATATTTTCAAAAACTAGAGCCTAAAGATAGACTCCAATATTCACATGCAGATAGCAGCCTGATTTTCAACAGTACTAACTTCCCAACAGCTCCCAGGAAGCTCAGCCCTTTTAAACAATCAAGCCATTGCCAACATAAGTATTTGGGCTCCCTTTTTTAAAGTACTGGCATAACACACATGCCCCAGTTCACACAGGAATCTGTTATAGAATTTTGTTTCCTGATTTCTATCTCTGTTAGCATCCAAGGAAGAAAACTCCAGCAGGGAGCCCATGGGAAGCCTTCGGTAATTGGGGCAGTTGAAACCCCCTTGAGGTGCACTGTCCCCATTTGTGCAAAGGGAGGAACATCACAGTCCTGGATGCTTGAAGGCAGACAAGAAGAATTAGAAAAGAAGTGTAGTCATTGTTTTGATTTATTTAGTTAACCTGAACTTGCTTATGTTACTTAGAATACTGAGTCCCTCAGCAGGATTCCTGTGCACTTTATTTGTGTTATCTACTGGCTCACACAGCACTTTCCAGACAATTGCAGTAGGAGGTTAATCCACTTTATAAAGAATAATCCATAGAGACAGAACTGTAAATACCCTGCTCTATCCTTCTTAGGATGATCACAGGTACACACAAACAGGATCTTTGAAAGCAGACAAGATAAGAAGCACCCTGTGCACTACACACTACAAAGGTTGGATTTGGCAAGTTTGTTTACACCAATTTTTATATTGTATAAAGGGCAGGGACAAAATCACAAATGCCACCAAGTGACTTTTTTAAAAAAAACTCATTCTGAAAAAAATATATAGGACATTGAAAGGTTGCTGCTAATTCATTTGGAACCCACTCCAAACAATTGTGTTAATTATAAGGGTGCATCTACATTGCACCCTTAGAAGCCATGCAATTTGAGCTACACAAATGGCGTACCTTATTTCGAGCTAATTTCAAAATAGCTTATTTCATAATTTGGTGCTGTCTATACAGCACAAAATTTCAAAATAAACCACTATTCCGAAACATTCCTTAATCCTCGTGGAACAAGGTTTACAGGGACATTGGAACAGTGAACCAACCCGTTATGTTTTATAATAACAGGCTTGTTCAAAAGAATAGCTATTTAGGGATATCAGAAGTATCCCGAAATAGTGCTATAGTGTAGACATACCATAAGACACTAGAGCAGGGGTCTGCAACCTATGGCTCTCAAGGCAAATGTGGCTTAGTGTGGAACCATATATGGCTTTTTGGTCATTCCCAAAATGCATGCAACTTTTAAAATTAAAATGAAAAATTAATTCAAAATTTTAAAAATGTGTAATTATTCATGTAGCTTGAATGCGTGCATGGACCTGAATTTGACTAGTTATGATGTACACTTCAAAGAAATGTGCATAAAAATGCAGCAGCAGAAGTCCCATTGAATAAAGTCTGTGAGTACAATGATCATTTCTGCTATTAGCAGGGCTTGACAAACTGCTATATCTACTCATCCGCGGCGAGTAGATTTCAGCCTGTCGCTCCGTAAGCTCCATTCACCGGCGCTTCACGCATGTGCAGTGCCGGTCTGGCACATGCACGGTGCGGGGCTGGCGAGTAGCTCTCGCCGGGGTTTGTCAAGCCCTGGCTATTAGTAATCATCATGTCAATTACTAATAATATTAAGTTGTATATTTTCAGTCATGCAAATGAGCATTCTTATACGGCTCTTTGTTGACCACTTGTTCTGAATTTTGATATAGTTTGGCTCTTCGGTTTGAAAAGGTTGGCGACCCTTGCACTAGACTAGAGCAACTCCATAAAGTTGCACGGGGCGGGGCGAAGGGGGGGAGGAGAGAGGTGGAGGTATAATTAGCACAAGGTTTTAAGCTTCTCTGATTTGAGCATGATATAGTGCCTGCCCCAAATTTAAAGCACTTACTCTTTTAGTGTAGAATATTTAAAAATTGAGACATTTAAATAATCTGCTCTTTCAGAAGATGGACGATTGAGAATTCAAGCTTTAATTTAAAAAATTTTATGTTTGGAATCCTTCTGTATGTGAAGAAAAGATTAACCAAAAGAAAATCAGTGTTACACTGTGGTCTTCCTGAATTGTATCCCTCTCTCCCTAGGCTGTTTTGTCACTTTCCGTCTTAGATGATAATCTATTTTGGTCAAAAACCACAGGTAAACTCTCCACCCTACTGAAGTCAATGAAAAAAACTATTGACTTCAAAAGGGCAGGATTTTATGCCATATCATTGTACAGCGCCTCACACAATAGAGATAGGGTTGCCAGGTGTCCGGTTTTGAACTGGACAGTCCAGCTTTCTGTACAGGAACCAAATTGCGAAAATATAAATGAGAAAATACAAATGTCCGGTATTTTCTAAATAAGATGTAATGTAGATTGTAATGTAATGTCAAGTGTGTCTGGTATTTTTGTTGAAACCATCTGGCAACTCTAATTAGGGCCTGGATTTATCTTGACAATACTACATAATATATAATAAAAACAGAAACAGACTGCCTAAGTCAATAGCTCTGAGCGTTATGAACTGCCTCTGTTTGTCTCACCTGAGGAGATAACTGGAACCTAAAGATGTCAATTTAAATACCAACAATGGTAACGATTTTACTGCTGCTCATTTAAGCAGACAGAACTAACAAATGTGGCAAATTAATCTGATGACAAACAGAGCTGATGACTATGTTTTAGTACATATAAAATATTAGCAGAAGAAGGTTTTGATCGAGGCTGTTTTTAAATGTTAGTAATGTGTATATTTTGATTTATGAACAGTTATAATCACAACCATTTCAGCTTATTCCACAAACATTGACATAACATTCGTTGACAAACTAATTGGTCATACTCTATCTTTACCCAGAATATTGTGGTTTCATCTCCGTTATTTATTTTTTAGATTGAATGGGTTCTACTGCATATTTCTAATACTCTGTCTTTTGGATCTCCTGAGCACTAGGAAGCCAACTGGAGGGAAACTGTTCTGCTGGAGACTTTCTGAATGTTAGGAGATGTGCATAACAAGGTTTTCCTTAGCTGGCTATCCTGCAGAATTTGTCAAGTGTCTATTGCAGACTTCAACCCTTCCTATTGTGTCCCTTCCTTTCTTGCTTGCTTTCTACTTATACATTTTAAGGCCCCTAGTCAGCAAAACATTTAAGTATGTGTTTAAGATTAAACATAGGAATAATTTCTAGTCAAATAGACTAGAGCATATTCCAAAATACACGCTGTCAGGGTTGCAAATTCACTTAAAGCACATGCTTAAGAGCTTTGTTGAATCAGGGTCAAAGCACATACATTTTTAAACACACCTATTTTATGGAAGTCCAACAACTATCACTCCAGAATTTATCCTTATAAAATGTATATGAATAAAAATTAAGCACTTATAATGACAAGAAGTTATTGTAAGTCTCTAAGGTGCTGCAGGACCATTCGTTGTTTTTAAAGAAGTTATCGAGGCAAGAAGGGCCTGAAAATGACTGCCAAAGACTTAAAGCTGTGATGGAGACTGGCTGAGAGCCCAGGTGTGGATCTGGTCAGGCAGCAGGTTTAAGGGAACTGGGGAGTTGGTGAAGCAACCATAGCTTCTCTGTTTAGAATGCCACAGGCCAATTTAGATAGCTTGAACAGATGTTCAAGTTTTCTCAAGCTGGCTCTCAAAGCTGTTCAGGCTGCCAGGCTCTTGATGTTTCATGTGAAAAGATTTGGCTACTCAGCAGAGGATCATCACTGAAATCTTCTTTGCCCAATACTCAAAGTTTTAAGAGTTCGTCTCTTTGGCTCTGAGGTCAGTCTCCCATCCTGGGCCCTCAAGTCCTTATAGATAAATACACTAGATAATAACCACCCCCAACTACTCAAACATCACCAAGAAATTCTCCATTAGAAATGTTTGTTAATTTAGAATGGTTACTCAAATGTATTTCAAACACAATAGTCTGGACACTGAAAAAAAAACCCAATGAAATCATAAATTAGGGAAAGATACATGTCCGATATAAAACAGGGACGTAGCCCGAGGTGGGCTACTGACTACCCACTTTGTACCCAAGCATGCCTGGCAAACCAGCGAGGAAAGGGGCTTGGGCGCCAGGGCTTATCTGTTTCCACCCAGCGAGCCAGCTGGGGAAAGAGTTGGGAGCCAGGCTGGGCTTGACCCCGCTCTGCCCTGGTACTTCTGTCCTGCTTCCCTCATCTCCTATCCTTGTCCACCTACACAAAGTTAAGGTCCCCCCCAAATGGGTCCTTGTAGTTATGTCACTGGTACAAAACCTTTCTCGAGACATTAGCCTATTACCTACTACTGGTTAACCATGCTAGCACTCTCTATTCACTCAATTTCTATACTAATCAACTACACCTCATTTAATCTTTTTTGGGATAGACTTAGAGGATGCTATATTTTAGTGAAGAGACATATCCTGACCTGTCAAAGCCCAGGGGTAATAGCTACTGGATCCTTTATTACACCTGTGAAAAGAAATATACCTTTTTTTTCTGAAGTAACAAAGAACTTTAAAACAGTGAGATAAGAACTTTTCTACCATGCAAGATTTTTAAGCTTTCCTTCATAACTTAATTTTAGAATCAGGCTAACATTCTCTCATATGAATTTCAATTATGCTTATTTTTATACCTGCACTGCCTTTTATTAGACAGCTACGTCATTATTTCTGTAAATTTGCCAGGAAAATTTGTCTTATTTTATTCAAGACAACTAAACTGAGTCTTAGAAATAGGAGAAGTGAGAGAAACTAAACTCAGATCTTAAAGGCTGAAATAGGGCTAGGAGCAGGCAATAGCTTGGGTCCAGCGTGATCTATAAATCAACAAATCAAAATCTGGCAAATTAAGAATTAAAGAGAGCTATCTCCCACCTCACCACCTTTTTAAAGATTGTTACTGACTGTCAACTTGATCACCTTTACTGACTGAAACTGCAGGTAGAGATGCGGTCTCTCAAACAGCAGAACCCAACTAGCACAACTTAAATTCTATCTAGAAACTGATCTACTGCTAGAGAATAATACAGAACATTGTTCAATGTGTAGCCTCATGTAACAATACTCTAATCTTGAGGTGAGAAATTCAAGGTAGGAATTAGAAAGAAAAGGATGTAGTCTTATTGCCAAGCAGCGGTAAGGAAAAACAGTCTTGGCTACAGTTGTTACCTAGTAGCAGATGATCTAATAAAGCCTCCAAATTGTGAAGATGAGTGATAAATCACAATCACATTTCCTCAATCAACAAGGCTGATATACTTCTCTGTCTTTTTCTTCTGGGTGCATCCTTGAATGTATAAGCGTTATCGAAATCTTATGTTCATTGACCCTCTGCCAGTTGTCCTCATTCAAACTCCAGTTTCAGCCAAAGGATTAGGGCCTGATACTCCATTGTGTTTCTTTTGTGTAGTCATTTACAACTGTGCAAAGTAGGTGTAAAATTCAATCAAATCAGAATGACACAATTTTGTATTCTATTTACACTAGTGTAAAGGACTATACAGGAGTTAGGCAGTGAAGAATTAGCAACTGCACCAACTAGGACAGATTAGATAGAAACACAGTATAAAGGAGAATAAAAATTATTAAGATGACTATTCTTTAATTCCTCTTTAATTTAAAGAAAGATCACTCATCTCCAGGGTGAGATCTTCCATGCATGCTGGAATGTATTTCTATATCTGAGTTAGAAACACCTCAAACATATTTTTAGATGCGCTAAAGAATTATTAATGAGCATTAGTTTTTAAATGGTTTCTGAAAAGAAGAGCTAAACAAGATTTGGCTAGTTAATATGGATTACCCATCACCTTTGAAAAGTCATGAAAGTCGGGAGAGATTCCAGAAGACTGGAAAAGAGCAAATACAGTTCCCATCTATAAAAAGGGAAATAGGGTCAACCTGGGAAACCACAGACAAGTCAGTTTAATTTCTGTGCCAGGAAAGATAATGGAGCAAATAATTAAAGAATCCATCTGCAAACAACTAGAAGGTAATAAGGTGATAAGTAACAGCATGGATTTGTCAAGAACAAATTATGTCAAACCAACCTGATAGGTTTCTTTGATAGGCTAATAGTACCCCTTGTGGATAAGGAGGAAGCGGTGGATGTGGTATACCTAGACTTTAGTAAAGTATTTGATATGATCTTGCACAACCTTCTTATCAATAAACAAAGAAAAACCAACCTAGATGAGAATGGATAAATAAATGGCTGGATAACCATTCTTAGGGTACATCTACACAGCAGGGCTAAAGTCAGAATAAGCTACACAACTTCAGCTACATCAACTGCGTAGTTTAAGTCGAAGTAGCTTATTTCGGGTTTTGGCGCTATCTACACAGAAGGCAGTCAAAGGAAGAATAAATACTCTTCCTTTGACTTCCCTTACTTCTCATAAAATGAGGGTTGCCATGAGTTGGAATAAGAAGTCCTTCAGCTTGACATTAGTTGAAAATAAAGGCTTGTAGTGTAGATGCACTCTTTGTTATTTCAGAATAACATCAGTTATACCGAAATAACGCTGCTGTGTAGACATACCCTTAGAGAGTAGTTACCAATTGTTCACAGTCAAGTTGGAAGGGTAAAACAAGTGAGGTTCTCTAGGGATCAGTTTTGGGACCAGTTCTGTTCAATATCCTCATTAAGTTTGCAGATGATACCAAACTGTAAGGGGTTATAAGTGCTTTTCAGGCTAGGATCAAAATGATCTGGACAAACTGGAGAAATAAGGACAAATGGAAAGTGCTCCACTTATGGAGGAGCAATCAGTCTCACACATACAAAATGGGAACTTACCATCTAGGAAGGAGTACTGCAGAAAGAGACCTAGGGGTAATAGTGGATCATAAGCTAAATATGAGTCAACAAAGCAAGCAACATTCTGGGATGCATTAACAGGAGTGTTGTGAGCAAGACATGAAAAGTAATTCTTCTCTTCTACTCTGGAATAATTAGGCCTCAACTGGAGTACTATGTCCTGTTCTGGGCATGACATTTCAGGAAAGATGTGGAGAAATTAGAGACAGTCCAGACAAGAGTAACAAAAATGATTAAAGGTCTAGAAAACATGACCTGTGAGCAAAGTCTGAAAGAATTGGGTTTGTTTGCTTTGGAAAAGAAAAGACTGAGAGGGGACATGATAGCAGTTTTCAAGTACCTAAAAGGGGGTTACAAGGCGAGGAAGAAAAATTATTCTTCTTAGTGCCTGATAATAGAACAGGAAGCAATGGGCTTAAATTTGCAGCAAAATAGGTTTAGGTTGGACATTAGGAAAAGTTTTCTATCATAGTGGTTAAGTACTGGAATAAATTGCCTAGGGAGGTTGTAGAATCTCCATTATTAAATATCTCCAAAATAGGAGATATTTAAGAGCAGGTTAGACAAACATGTGTCAGGGATGGTGTGAGGTCTTGCTGTGAGGGCAGGGGACTGGACTTGATTACCTCTTGAGGTCCCTTCCAGTTCTAGTATCCTGTGATTTTAGAGGAGAGCCACAATAATCGAAGAATGGGTAATTGCCATTGGAATGAAAACATTTTAATCTAGTTTTTATAAAAATGGCTTTTCTGGTATGAGTAAAACTCCACTGTATTTTGAAGACAAAGGGTCCTACAATGGACCAGATGCCAGTGTGATATAGATGAGTCTAGGAACAGAGTTAGAAAAGCATCCCATAATGAGGTCAGATGAAATGTTAATCAACTAATACTCAAAACTTATTAAAGTTCTACTGAACTGATCTCTTCATCTAAAACAAAATCAGAACTATTTATATTATCTTTTAACTTCTTTAAATTGATGTGTCAGGCTCCTGAGTGCAATCCAGTTTAAATTACCTCCTTAAACAAGGATTTGTCTTTCAGACTCAGCATGCTAAATAAGCCACTCTTCAGGAACTCCAGAAAAGAAGTAAACATTAAATTATGCCTACTCTATGATGGAAAAAAAACCTGAGGTTTTTTTTTAAAACTCAAATTTGGAATAATTTTCTAACAGTAATCATTGCTTTGAGAACACAGCTTTGTCTCCTGGGTCAGACTGATCTGTGCTGTTTGCTTCACTTGACAACTAAGTAAAATAACTTTAAAGACACTGACTGATTTTTTAATATTTATTTTTGTTCCATAATCAAAATAGCCTTGTATACACTAAAAGGAGAACTTGTTTAAAAGTAACTCCCAAGGGAAACAATTACTCATATTAACTCTCTTCCAATAAGTAATTAACACATATTATATTTACTTTCACCAGGCTAAATAGACAGTTGTGAAAGGGGTCCTGCCTCTATTGGAATTCTTGGGAAAAAGAAATAGATAACAACAGCAGAAAAGAAGAGAGAGAGAAAAAGATGGCAGGAATTGAAAGTGAAAATTCCCTTCTCCCTCCCAGACAAATTCCTCTTCTTTTTAGCCCTCTTAATTTTCTTTACCTTTTCCTTTGCCATGTATTAATTTTTTCCTTCCTAAACCTCTCACCTTTTCCATCTTCATCTTTTTCCATCGTCTGGATAAAGATTACAGTCAGTTCCCAGGTGCAATTCAAGATCTTGGTTTTGAACTCAAAGCCCTTTACGGGCTATGTCCCAGCTACATGCCAGTTTTATGCACAAACTAAGTAAACTAGATTACAAGGGGCCTCTAAATACATTTTTTAAAAACCTAGTTTTTAGTTGTATCTTGCCTATGCTCTGGTATATATGCAAATACAAAACATTATTATTTCTATTTTCATTGTCCTTTCTGTTTGAATAATACACATTTTGAATAATGCTATGGGACTTCTTAAACTTGACATAGGTTAGGGCATCAGCATGTCTTAATCCAGCCCTGCAGCTACTATAATAACTGCCTTTCTCTTTGTATTTTAATGCTAAAATTCTGAAAAGCTGGGATGCTCAAACTTTAAGTACTTAGAATTGCATGTCTGGGGGGTGGACATTCCCAGTGGACAATATCGGAGGAAGCAAATTCCGCTTATTTGACAAAGCCCAACTTTGCTGAATTTTCAATCATATTGCCCATTTACTTCCCCAGATTTTGCCTAAGAGGTTGAATGTTGTTTTATTTTAGCATGTATGTTGAGTTCCTCTGGCATTCCTAACATTTTGTCAACATAGGGAGCTCTGGAGGTTTTTTATGTTTTAAAGTGTTCCTAGAAGACAGTATGATAAAAACTGAAGAAAAATATTTTATCATGTACAAACAGAGAATATTTTTCTCCAGTTTATATTCTCTCTCTCTCTCTCTCTCTCTCACACACACACACACACACACACACGAATGAATGTGATTGCTATTTGACTGGAGAGAATGTGGGATACTGCAGTGTTCAGAAATTCAATTACTTATTTAATTTATCAGGGTTATAAACTACAGCTGGACAAGTCCACTCCAAACAAGTTTACTGCCCACATGCAAGTTGCTTGACAAAATGCAAGTTGCTTGACAAAATGTCACTCTAATTTATTTGGTCTGTTTAGTGTTTTATTACGCTGGTCTTCCCTAGATTTTCTCAAAGAGAAATGAATACCCTTCAATGGCTGAATCCAAGGAACATCACATTCTGATTCAATTTCCTGTTTGTATTTTATCCTTATATTAGGTGTGGGCTGCAAAGTAGCTAATAGACTGAAAAACAATACTTTATACATACCACATCACTGAGCAGTATTTAGTTTGAGACTGAGATTTTCTTTCAAACCGCAAACATTAAAAAAATCTGTAAAACAGGTTTTATATATAAAAAGTGAAATTTTGTTTACTATATTTGGAGGCAACATGGTATATGGGTTAGAACATGGTACTGGATGTTACAAGCTAGTGAAAACTGTCAGATGTTTGAGGCAAGAATTGTCTTTTTTGGTTCTATATTTGTAAAAACAGCTGGCATAGTGAGATCGTGGTCCATGACTGGAACTGCTAGGCACCACTGTACTTAACTAACCAAAATAATAACAATAATACAGTCTAGGGTCCATAGACGACTGGTAAAAACTCATTGTTGGTCTTTGAAAAATCATAATCTCCCTGTGCATCACCTTCCCCATCTGTAAAGTAATGCCCACATTAGGCCCAACATAAATGCAAAATATTATTAACATCTTCCTGCCACTACTTGTTTACCGCTTTGAAGGCAGTATTATAAAAGAAGTTCTCATACTTAAGGGATATTGCACAGGGTCATAAGACCATAAGAACGGCCGTACTGGGTCAGACCAAAGGTCCATCTGGCCCAGTATCCTGTCTACCGACAGTGGCCAGCACCAGGTGCCCCAGAGAGGGTGGACCGAAGACAATGATCAAGCGATTTGTCTCCTGCCATCCCTCTCCAGCCTCTGACAAACAGAGGCCAAGGACACCATTTTATCCCCTGGCTAATAGCCTTTTATGGACCTCCATGAATTTATCCAGCTTCTCTTTAAACTCTATTATAGTCCTAGCCTTCACAGCCTCCTCTGGCAAGGAGTTCCACAGGTTGACTACACGCTGTATGAAGAAGAACTTTCTTTTATTAGTTTTAAACCTGCTACCCATTCATTTCATTTGGTGTCCTCTAGTTCTTCTATAATGGGAACTAATAAATAACTTTTCTTTATCAGCCCTCTCCACACCACTCATGATTTTATAGACTTCTATCATATCCCCCCTCAGTCTCCTCTTTTCTAAACTGAAAAGTCCCAGTTGCTTTAACCTCTCCTCATATGGGGCCCGTTCCAAACCCCTAATCATTTTAGTTGCCCTTTTCTGAACCCTTTCCAAGGCCAAAATATCTTTTTTGAGGTGAGGAGACCACATCTGTACACAGTATTCAAGATGTGGGCGTACCATAGTTTTATACAGGGGCAGTAAGATATTCTGGGTCTTATTTTCTATCCCTTTCCTAATAATTCCTAGCGTCCTATTTGCCTTTTTGACCGCCACTGCACTCTGTGTGGAAGTTTTCAGAGAACTGTCCACGATAACCCCAAGATCTCTTTCCTGATTTGTCGTAGCCAAATTAGCCCCCATCATACTGTACGTATAATTGGAGTTATTTTTCCCGATGTGCATTACTTTACACTTATCCACATTAAATTTCATTTGCCATTTTGTTGCCCAATCACTCAGTTTGGTGAGATCTTCTTGGAGTCCCTCACAGTCTGCTTCTGTCTTGACTATCCTAAACAGTTTGGTATCATCTGCAAACTTTACTACCTCACTGCTTACCCCTTTCTCCAGATCATTTATGAATAAGTTGAAAAGGATTGGTCCCAGGACTGACCCTTGGGGTACACCACTAGTTACCCCTCTCCAATCTGAAAATTTACCATTTATTCCTACCCTTTGTTTCCGGTCTTTTAACCAGTTCTCAATCCAAGAAAGGACCTTCCCTCTTATCCCATGGCCATGTAATTTACACAAGAGCCTTTGGTGAGGGACCTTGTAAAAGGCTTTCTGAAAATCTAGTATACTATATCTACTGGATCCGCCTTGTCTGCATGTTTGTTAACCCCTTCAAAGCACTCTAACAGATTAGTAAGACAGGATTTCCCTTTACAGAAACCATGTTGACTTTTGTCCAACAAATTATGTTCTTCTACATGCTTCACAATTTTATTCTTTACTATTGTTTCGACTAATTTGCCCGGTACTGAAGTTAGACTTACTGGTCTGTAATTGCCAGGATCGTCTCTAGAGCCCTTTTTAAAAATTGGTGTCACTTTGGCTACCTTCCAGTCATTAGGTACGGAAGCCGATTTAAAGGACAGGTTACAAACCACAGATAATAGCTCAGCAATTTCCCATTTAAGTTCTTTTAGAACCCTTGGATGAATGCCATCCGGTCCCGGAGATTTGTTAACATTAAGTTTATCTATTTGTTCCAAAACCTCCTCTAATGACACTTCAATCCGGGACAGTTCCTCAGATTCATCACCCACAAAGGACGGGGCAGATTCAGGAGGTATCTGAGCCTTTAGCTATGATTTTTGAAAAATCATGGCAGACAGGGGAGATTCCAGAAGACTGGAAAAGGGCAAATATTGTGCCCATCTATAAAAAGGGGAATAAGAACAACCCAGGAAACTACAGACTGGTCAGTTTAACGTCTGTCCCAGGGAAGATAATGGAGCAGGTAATTAAGGAAATCATATGCAAACACTTGGAAGGTAATAAAGTGATAGGGAATAGCCAGCATGGGTTTGTGAAGAACAAGTCATGCCAAACTAATCTGATAGCTTTCTTTGATAGGATAACGAGCCTTGTGGATAAGGGAGAAGCGGTGGATGTCATATACCTAGACTTTAGTAAGGCATTTGATACGGTCTCGCATGATATTCTTATTGATAAATATAACTTAGATAGGGCCATGATAAGGTGGGTGCATAATTGGTTGGATAACCGTAGTCAGAGAGTTGTTGTTAACGGTTCTAAATCCTGCTGGAAAGGGATAACAAATGGAGTTCCTCAAGGGTCTCTTTTGGGACCCGTACTGTTCAATATCTTCATCAATGATGTAGATATTGGGATAGAGAATACGCTTATTAAGTTTGCAGATGATACCAAACTGGGTGGGGTTGCGACTTCTTTGGAGGATAGGGACATAATTCAAAATGACCTTAGCAAGTTAGAGAAATGGTCAGAGGTAAACAGGATGAGGTTTAATAAAGAGAAATGCAAAGTGCTCCACTTAGGAAGGAACAATCAGTTCCATACATACAAGATGGGAAGCGACTGTCTAGGAAGCAGCATGGCAGAAAGGGATCTAGGGGTCATAGTGGACCACAAGTTGAATATGAGTCAACAGTGTGATGCTGTTGCAAAAAAAGCAAATATGATTCTAGGTTGTATCAACAGATGTGCTGTAAGCAAAACTCGTGAAGTCATTCTGCCGCTCTACTCTGCACTAGTTAGGCCTCAGCGGGAGTACTGTGTCCAGTTCTGGGCGCCACATTTCAAGAAAGATGTGGAGAAATTGGAAAGGGTACAGAGAAGAGCGACAAGAATGATTAAAGGTTTAGAGAACATGACCTATGAAGCCAGGCTTCATGAACTGGGCTTGTTTAGTTTGGAAAAAAGAAGATTAAGGGGGGACATGATAGCGGTTTTCAAATATCTAAAAGGGTGTCACAAGGAGGAAGGAGAAAATTTGTTCCTCTTGGTTTCTGAGGACAGGACAAGGAGTAATGGGCTTAAAGTGCAGCAGGGGAGGTTTAGATTGGACATTAGAAAAAAATTCCTAACTGTCAGGGTGGTCAAATATTGGAATAAATTGCCAAGGGAGGTGGTGGAATCTCCCTCTCTGGAGATATTTAAGAACAGGTTAGATAGACATCTGTCAGGGATGGTGTAGACGGAGCTTGGTCCTGCCTTGAGGGCGGGGGGCTGGACTCGATGACCTCTTGAGGTCCCTTCCAGTCCTATTATTCTATGATTCTATGAATCTCCCCAACGTCCTCAGCCATGAAGACTGAAGCAAAGAAATCATTTAGTTTCTCCGCAATGGCTTTATCGTCCTTGATTGCTCCTTTTATAGCTCGATCATCTAGGGGACCCACAGGCTTTTTAGCAGGCTTCCTGCTTCTAATGTACTTAAAAAACATTTTGTTATTTCTTTTTGAGTTTTTGGCTAGCTGTTCCTCAAAATCTTTTTTTGCTTTTCTTATTACATGTTTACACTTGATTTGACAGTGTTTATGTTCCTTTCTATTTATCTCACTAGGATTGGACTTTCACTTCTTAAAAGATACCTTTTTGTCCCTCACTGCTTCTTTTACTAGAAGCTAGTGGGAAACTAGAGCTAGTGGGAAACTAGAGCTAGTGGGAAATTTTCCAGTGAAAAAATTCTCTAAAAAAATATTGGTTTGTTGAATGCAAAATGTGCCCTGGAGCTGAGAGCCCAAAAATCCTAGTTCTAACCGCGGCTTAACTTTGACTCTGTATCAGGGACCCAGGCAATCAGGCTCTAGGTAGGGGTCTCAGAAACTATGTTCCTGAGTCCATAACAGGCCAGGCCCTCTGGACTTCCAGGCTCCCTGGTGTGGAACTGGGAACCTGAATGTACCTTGGATTCACAGACCCTGGAGCCCTAGCAGCCACTAACTAAAACTGACATTCTTTTAGCAGTAGTAAAACTGACAAGAATGTCAGTTTCAGTCAGCAGCGCCCATTTTTTTTGTAACAGAAACACCATGGGTGCAGTGTTGGTAAAACAAAATTGTTTTTGAAATTTCTAGTTTGACACACAATTAGAATTTTTTTCTCTCAGTCCAGTTTGGAACAAAACCAAAATTTGAAAAGTGAAAATTTCTGATAAATTGGAAATCCTACATTTTGACTAGTGCTGCTAATAACTATTGGAAGTGATTGTGCCATGACTGCAGGTGTATACTTGCTCACCAGTACAATTAATTTCTTCCTTGTAGAATAAACCTACAATCTTTAATTGTTACACATCTAAACATCCAGTTATTCAGCCTGCTCTGAAAACTCTCTGATCAACAGCAGCTAACCCTGATTTTCTCTTTTTCTCACCGGGGACATATGCCTCCAGTTCTTGCACTAAACAATTGTAAAGGGTCTCCTCAGGGAACAGAGAAAGTGTTATCAGCTTTTCAAGCTAAGCCCACATATTGATCTTCTGTCTAAAAAATTTCAACAGTTGTATACTCTTGGCCATAAGCATTTCTGTCAATAAGTCCCTTGTGCTATCCAAGGATCAAATTAGTTTTAAAATATATTCCCATGAAGTATACATTACGTGGGATTAGACACTATAAGCTTTGAAAATATAGCTCTACTGCATATAGCACATTCTACAGCACCCTTTCAAAGACTGTTAGTGCATACTTTACTTCAGAGTTTCTAGTGGAAAGAGCTCATAGTTGGATTTCCTTGGTTGACCATCTGCTCAAATTTCAACAATTAACTGTTTTTACAAAAACCCACACAAATATGCTATTGCCCAGACAGTGTATTTTGTACACAGCCCTCAATAGTGTTGTTTTACAGGCCATTCTCACTGTAAGTCCAAGATACGGTCTAAAAAACTAGGACTTATAATGAAACAACTTAAAGCAGGGAATTTTTTTCCCATGGCTGACTTGCATTTACAAAAAGTTGTGGGTTTTTTTCACATGAAAGATTTGGGATGGGAGGCCTGAATCTACCTGGCTCCTCCAAGGCTCAATTGTAACTTTAAATTGGCTTGATTTGTTTTCCTTTCCTTTTCATTTCTGTTTTCACGTTTGGGATATTTTTAAATTACCGGTGTCAGTCAGGAGTAAATAGCTTATGGCTAAATTATAACTTAACAAAAATGGAAATTTTGTAACATCTTGGAGTATAGCCATGCAAAGAACCACTAAATGGAACCCTTCCTCCTCCCCCCCCCCAAAAAAAAACCTTTTCATATGAGCCTCTATTATATATCTTCCTCAAATGTAACACTGGAAAGTATCATGTTGATAAACTAATTATTTGAAGAAGTGGGCAGTGCTCATGAAAGCTCATGATACCATCTACATGTTTTGTTAGTCTATAAAGTGTTACCAGACCATTTGTTTTTTTTTAAATATATAAGAAAACTTGAAAACCCATGATGAAAAGGTTTTGTTTGGGGCCATCCATATAATTAATAGAAAACACCTCAGCTGCAAATTCTATAAAATGTATGTACATTCAGTGTATTTGATAGGAAACATATATTATGATAGAATGAGATGTAGAAACAGTGATATATGCAATTTAGGAAAGAATTGCAGAATGTTATCTACAAATAACATTGTACCTTGAACCAATCCTATAGTAAATGGCATCTTGGAATTGTATTTAACAATTATCAATAGAAGAAAAAAGAAATCTTAAAGAATTTGCTTTCTCCTCTGGGAGCAGTGCGAAGGTTTCTTGACATCTTCAAAAAATTAATTCACATTACTCTTTTCAACCTATGTTTTAATTTTATCCTTTATCCCAATCATCTCAATCAGTTTTCCCAGAAAAAGGTATCAATGACAACATGTCCCAATTTATTCACAATACTTTTCTAAAAATTACAAGTGACCAATGAAGCTTAGTGAGGTGTTTTTTTGTGTGTGAGATTGGGTGGGTTTTTTTGGCTGTTAGTTAAAAACAAAATGCTGCCTTGTTAGGCGATATTTACTTATTCCCACAATGTAAGAACTAGGGGTCACCAAATGAAATTAAAGGCAGCAGGTTTAAAACAAACAAAAGGAAACTTTTCTTCACTCAGCGCACAGTCAACCTCTGGAACTCTTTGCCAGAGAATGTGGTGAAGGCTAGGACTTTAACAGGGTTCAAAAAAGAGCTAGATAGATTCATGGAGGTTAGGTCCATCAATGGCTATTAGCCAAGATGGGTAGGAATGGTGTCCCTAGCCTCTGTCTGGATATGGGTGACAGGAGAAGGATCACATGAGGACTACCTGTTGTGCTCCCTCCTTTTGGGGCACCTGGTATTGGCCACTGTCGGCAGACAGGATACTAGGCTAGATGGACCGTTGGTCTGACCCAGTATGGCCATTCTTATATTCTTAATAATAATGGCCCAAAATACAGTCTCCAGCTGGGAGATATGCTTTTCAATGGTCTGGTGAAAATGTTTCATTAAGTCAGTAATAAGGATTTAAAAACACATAGGCAAAGTGTTTTTAGGATTTTAAAAACACATAGGCTAGGTACAATAGAAATTTTCGCTGGTGGAGTACTATTCGTTAGGGATGTAATTTTTTTAATGCCACCTCTATATCAGAAAAAGGTCTCATTTCAGTACAGTTATGCTGTCAGAAAAGTCCTTTTGCCCATATAGCTTACTTCATTCAGGTAACTGCTATAAGTTATACTGGCAAACATTTTCTAATATCTTAGTGTTTCTACACCTGCTTGCATCATAATTTATGTTCCCCATTAGATCACACATGTACCTTGATTTTTATTTTACAATAAACTAATGATATAACAATGCTCCAATGCCACCGTGCATGTGGATTTATGTAAATTGAATTGACAACAATTAAGCAATCCCTCAACATTCTACTAGAATTACAACTGTGTGCATAAGAAAACTGAGAATTACATTTTAACCTGCAAGTAACAGGGAATGTAAGTGTAATTTCATACAAATGAGCAGACTAGTGCCAAGGTAAACTTTTGGCTACAAATTGAGAGCAAATTGAGAGCAATGAGGTAACATACTACCACTCTGTGTAGTTGCAGCCTGCAACTGTCCTGTTCTGAGCTTCTTTGTTTCTACTTTAGTAGGAAAGTATCACAGGAAACCCAAAGTCTGCATACGGAGTGTATAGAAAGTGTGGCATCTCTACACTTCCTGGAAGATTTAATTTATCGTACAGTAACCTGAAAAAGTGTGCACAGAAGAACAGTCCATAGCATCCTGTCCTGCCTCATTCTATTTAGAGTGCACAGGGCTGCTTAAAGAATTACTGGGTCTCTAGCCAAGGTGGGGAGGCCACTTCAATAGGGATGGGGCCTCAGAGTAAAGAAAAGGGCTAGACGCTAGCCTCCCCCAGCCAACCTTTCAGTTCTGCCCAGCTTGGACCACCCGAGGCTCAGTTGGCAATTTAAAGTTCTATGGCTTCAGCAGCTGCCACTGGGGGCCTTGGGCAATTGCCCTTTTTGCTTCTCCCCTTTCTCCCATTAGTGGCCCTGAGTGTAAATAGCATGCAAGATGGCTTATTCTATTGTTTAGAAAATAGCAATACAAAATAAAATTTCTCCACTGTTTTTCCTCAAAATAAATAAATAAATAAAAATCCCTGGAAAATTCCATAAAAAAAGTCGCCAAAAGAATGTAAAAGTTGCAAAGCAATCAAAATTCTGGAAATGTCAAATTTAATCTTACTTAAACAATCTTAAATCCACTACCTTCTTCATATGTGTTGCAATAAAACTCTGAATTATATTACAGGTTGGACCTCCCTATCCAGCACCCTTGGGTCCTGACTGGTTCCAGATGTGGGATTTTGCTAGACCAGAGAGGTCATTTTGCTGCACCCCCCATGCCTTGGCCCAGTTTGCCAGCCTTCCAGCTGGCTCCCCACCTTCTGCTGCCCCTGTTGCCTTGCCAACCCCACTGGGCAGCCTCCTGGAAGCTGCAGCTCCTGACTTTACCAAGCAGCCCCACAACAGGTCTCCCAGCCCCGCAGGGAAGCCCTGCTACCATGCACTGGGTGGCCCCACTGTCAGTTGTCTCCAGAAAGCCCCTGCCCTGTCAGTCCAGCAGGGTTTCCTGCAGCTTGCCCTCCATTGGAGCTCTCTGGTCTTGCAACATCTGTGCTGGACCACGGATATTGCTGGACCAGGGATTCCCGGTTCAGAGAGTTTCAATCTTGTACGCGCACAAAAACTACAAACAAACAAACATTATTAAGATTGCAAAGAAACCCTCAAAAGTTAAGAAATGCCAGAATTAGGTTGCCTATGCAATATTACTTAAATTTCTTGCGGTCTATGCATTATGATAAAGTGTTTAATTATTTGATCGCATACTATCCTTTCCACAGGATTCCTGATACATACACTGCACAAAATGGACAGTAATTTCTTCATGAGCAACTATGAAATATTTTATTTTGTCTCAGGCTTTATTTACTGCACACTATTCCTACCTTGCTCAAAAGACAGAGTAATTACTTTCTTCAACGGCTTTTCCTTTCATCACTGAATCATTCATAAATACTAATACATTTATTTCTACAACACCCTTGCACCATGAGGAGATATTATCATCTCTATTTTATAGATGAGGAACTGAGGGACAGAGATATTAAGATCAAAAGCATCTAATAATGATGGGTTCCCAACTTAAGATGCCAAGGACTGACTTTGCAAAATACTGAGCACTATATCACTCAATATGTTAAAATTACAGCTTCCTCTGACTTTAGGTGCAGTTGAATTTCTGCAAATCTGATCTCAAAGTCTCAAGTCAAGCACCCAGAAAATGAGGAACACAGTTAGTGACCAGCTATGAAAAAAAGTCTCAGAGGGGTAGCCATGTTAGTCTGTAACTGAAAATACTTTAAAAACAAGGAGTGGTCCTTCAGCACCTTAGAAACTAACAAAAATGTAGACAGTATCCTGAGCTTTCATAGGCACAACCCACTTCTTTCATCTGAAGAAGAGGAAGTTACTCACCGTGTGCAGTAATGACATTTCTTCAAGGTGTGTCCCCCCGTGGGTGCTCCACTCTAGGTGTCGGGCTCATCCTGGCGCCGCAGGTCAGAGAGTCGTCAGCCGTGGTTCAGCCGGACCGCGCATGTGCGGCGGCGCATGCTGTTCACGCAGTTTGCGAGCTTGCACACAATCCAGCTCCCGCCAGTTACTCCTAATCAGATCACTCCTGATCATAAAGAAGAGACTCCGGAACAGGAAGGAGGGCGGGTCGTGGAGCACTCACGAGGACACACACCTCCAAGAAACGTCGTTACTGCACACGGTGAGTAACTTCCTCTTCTTCTTCGGGTAGTGTCCCTGTGGGTACTCCACTCTAGGTGAGTGCAGAGCAGTAGCCTCGTCTATGGAAGTGTGATCAAAGTCAGGATCTCGCTGCTGTGGACAGCACTGCAGAGGCCAGCACTGATTCTCAGGTGATAGCATCGATGGCATAATGCTTAGCGAATGTCATATCCGAAGACCATGTCGCCATGCGTCAAATGCCCTGAATTGGTACGCCTTTAAGGAATACCAGAGAGGTAGATGTTGCCCTGGTGGAATGAGCAGTAATTGACATCGATATGGGCCTATTACGTAATGTGTAGCACACTGTAATACACCATAATGTAATACATTTCACAATCAAATCAGAAATACGTTGCAAGGATAATGATTGCCCTTGGTTATCTCGTCTGTGCATAAGAGAAGTCGTTGAGATTGGCGGAAAGGGCGAGTCCTTTCTAGGTAAAAAGCCAATGCCCTATGGATGTCCAATGTATGCAATCGGGCTTCATGGCTAGAGGTATGTGGTTTGGGGTAGAATGTCGGGAGTATTATAGGCTTGTTAATATGAAATTCCGAATTCACCTTCGGTAAAAAGTTGGGGTGAGATCGAAGTATTACTCCCTGGCTGGTAAACAGAGTATATGGCAAGTTGGCCAAGAGGGCCGCCAGCTCTTCTACCCGTCGGGCCGATGTTATAGCCAGAAGAAAGGCAACCTTCATAGTGAGCGTAGGGATGTCACAGGTAACCAAGGGCTCAAAAGGAGGATTGGTGAGGGTGTCCAACACTAGCTCCAAGTCCCATAGGACAGGAAACTTCTTGTGCAGGGGGTATAGATCTGTTAGGCCTTTCAAGAGGCGTTTAGACATCGGATGAGCAATGATTGAAAAACCCTCAATTGACTGTCTAAATGCAGAAATCGCCGAGAGATGGACCTTGATGGATCAGAGCCCCAATCCTGAATGGTGTAAGTGGAGTACATAGTCCAGGATACAATGGATTGGGATGGACATTGCATCGAAGTTATTGACTAAGCACCAAGATTGGAAACGGCACCATTTATAAAGGTAAGTTTTGCGTGTGGATTCACGTCTGCTATAGAGTAGTACTTGTTTCACCTCTTGGGAGCAAAGGACTTCTGTGCTATAGAACCAGCTAGGAACCATGCCGTAAGGTGTAGGCAGTCGATTTGAGATTGTGGCATGGACAGTCCTGGTTGCGTGAACAGGTCAGGTTGTTTCGGTAAATGATATGGAGCTGGAGGGACATTTGTAGGAGGAGGGGGAGCCACATCTGTCTTGGCCAAAACGGGGCCAAATGAGTATCACCGTGGCTCTGTCCTCGATTATCTTCTCTAATACTCTTGGAAGAAGTGGAACTGGAGGAAAGGCATAGAGAAGATGGTGAGTCCAGTTTATGAGAAATGCATTTCCCAGAGATTTCGGTCCCAGACTGGCTTTGGAACAGTATTTTGGGCACTTCGTATTGAGATGTGTGGCAAAGAGATCTATATTGGGGTAGCCCCATTGGTGAAATATGGAATGGGTCACCCTTGGGTTGAGCTCCCACTCGTGCTGAGGAAAAAAATGTCTGCTTATGGCATCGGCAATTGTATTGTCCTTGCCGGGGTCGTATGTGCCCACAATGGTAATTCCATGGCGTATATACCAATCCCATAACTTCGTGGCTTCCTCGCAGAGGGATCTGGATTGGGCTCCGCTCTGACGGTTGATGTAATAAACCATGGTGATGTTGTCGGTAAAGATTTGAACTGTCTGGCCATGGATATTTGGGAGGAATATCTTGCATGCATTGAATACTGCCCTGAGCTCCAGAAGATTTATATGCTGAAGGGCTTCTTGTAGATTCCATCGACCTTGGGCAAATTCGCCCTCAGAATGGGCTCCTCATCCCAGGAGAAATGCGTCTGAAGTGACTTGGTGTAGACGATGGAACGGAATGCTGGAGAAGTCCACCATGCCAGGGATTGTCAAACCATTAATGGTACCTCTACTAGTCTGTGTACATCATGATTGCCCAAGCGATAAACAGAAGCCAGCCAATGCTGTAGACATCTGAGGTGTAGTCTTGCGTGCTGTACCACGTATGTTGTGGTGGCCATGTTCCCCAAGAGTTGCAGGCAGGTGAGTATTGGTACCTTTGGACTGATGGAAAGTGTCTGCGTAAGGCTCTGTATTTTGTGGAATCTTTCCAAAGGAAGATAAGCCTTGGCTGTTATAGAACCTAATCATGCCCCAATGAACACAAGGGATCTTTGCGGGATGAGTGATGACTTCGGTATGTTCAGTATGAGACCCAGGTTTGAAAACAGATGCTTTGTGATTTCGGTGGCATGAAGTGTGTGATCGTAAGTATGGGCCTTGATGAGATAGTCGTCCAGGTATGGGAAAAACATGATGACCTGGTGGTGAAGATACGCAGCAATCACCAACAACGTCTTGGAAAAGACCCTGGACACTAACGATAGGTCAAATGGGAGGACCTTGTATTGAAAGTGCTGTGTGCCCTTGACAAACCTCAGAAAGCATCTGTGTGCTGGGCGTATAGTCACATTAAAATATGCATCCTGCAAATCGAGGGACGTGAACCAATATCTCTTGTTCAACGCCAGGAAGATAGAACATAGACTCACCATCTTGAATTTGTGTTTCTTGAGATACCAGTTGAGATTTCAAAGGTCCAGGATAGGCCTCCATCCTCCTGACTTCTTTTGTGTGAGGAAATAACGAGAGTAAAATCCCTTGCCCTGGAAGTGTTCGGGCACTGTCTCCACCACCCCACTCTCTATGAGTCAAGTGATCTCTTGGATTAAGAGGGCCTCGTGAGATGGGTCCCTGGAAAGGGACGGCGTCCGGGTGGAGATAAAAGGAAGGGAAAGAAGAGGAATCGAAAATCCTGATGTTATTAGTTCCTGGACCCAACAATCTGTGGTGATGGTAAACCACCTGCGCTGGTAAGGTCTCAGTCAGTGATGAAACAACTTCTGCGATCCCGGGAGGTATGTCAAGGGGATGGTTTGGAGCCCCTCGATAGGACTGTCAAAATTGCTGCCTGTTGTTCTGAGGATTGGGGGTCCTACCGGTCTGCGGTCTACATCTTTGTTGTTGAGGTCTTCCACGTTGCTGTTGCTCTTGCTGCCTATATCTGGGTCCCATATATGAGATGGGCCTTTGTCTGTAGTAGGGTGTATAACACTTACGGCAATAAGGGGGCATATACATCCCTAGTGTTCTCAAGGTCATTCTGGAGCCCTTGCTGGAGTGCAACACTTGATCCGTCTTCTCGGTGAACAGAGTCTGCCCATTGAAGGGCAAGTCCTCAACCTTTGTCTGCAAGTCCTTAGGGACTGAAGCCAGCTGCAGCCAGGATGACCTTCTCATTACTATTGATGTTGCCGTGACATGTGCTGCTGTGTCGGCAATGTCCAGGGAAATCTGCAAGGCCGTTGTTGAGGCCGTGTAACCCTCCTGGACTACTGATTTTAGCAGTTGCTGCTTGTCCTCAGGCAAATGCTCTAATACTGCCACCAGTTTGGAATAATTGTCAAAGCTATGGTTGGAAAGATGGGCAGCATAATTTGCCATTCAAAGGATGAGCATGGCGGAGGAATAAACCTTCTGTCCAAAGAGGTCTAGTCGCTTGGACTCCTGATCCGCAGCAACGTTTTTGTGCTGCGGTGTTTTGGCTTTTTGTTGAGCTGCGTCAACCACCAAGGAATTTGGTTGCGGATGCGTGAACAAGAATTCCATCCCCTTCAAAATGACAAAATATTTCTTGTCTGACTTTTTATGTGTGGGCTGGGAAGAGGCAGTCGCTTGCCAGATATTGTCCACAATCTCTAAAATTGCCTCATCGAAAGGTAACGTCATTTTCAAGCTCTGAGAGCACTGAAGATTTTTTAGGAAGCGATGTTGTTTCTGTTGGACCTCCGTGAGGTGTAGTTCCTGGGATTCCGCTACCCTTTTGAAAAGGTCATGAAATTGACGAATATCATCTGTGGGAGAAGAATCACCAGGGAAGACTACGTTGTCTGGCGAGGAAGAAGATTGATCCGTTGGAGATTGTGCCTGGGACTGTGTTTGTTCAGGTGCAGTTATTTGTACTGGCTCTGGTTGCCTAGGAGGAAAAGGAACATCTCCAGACGGTGTAGGCGGTCGTGTAGAAGTCTCTGGTGGCGTTGGTAACCTGGAACTGCTGTAAGAGCGTTGTTGATGACGTGGGGACCTGGAGGAAGAGTGCTCCAAAGAATGTCAATGTCGGTAGTGATAGTCACGATGGTAATGATAACGGTCATGGTAATAATGCCTGGGGGAGTAGCCTGGTGAGTATCGCCTTCTGGAGTCATAACAGTATCTTGAACATGATGATTATGCGGTTGACTTATGGGAACGAGATCTGTACCTGGCATACGATGGAGGACGTGAATGCCCGTGGTATCGTTGAGGTGACGGTGAGTATCGTGGCGAATGCCTGTGATGTTGTGATATGGACATGGTGCGAGTTTCCTGCTGAAATGGCACAGAAAAGACAGAGGCTGGTGGTTGTGGCTTGGGCGAGAAGACCACTGGTTCCGGGCTTGGGGAGGGCGTTGTTATCCTCTTGGACTTGTGTTTAGCCTTTCCCCGCACCGGTGATGGGCTTCCCACAGAACGGGATCTGTAGTGCGGTGGTGCTGAGGCGCAAGCCGTGAAAGGGTCTATGGCAGCCCGAGTCGATGGCTCAAGCGTGTTCCGCTGAGATGTGGTCCGTGCTGGCAGCCCGGTCAGTGCCGATGTCGGCATGGATGAGCCGCTTTGGGACAGTGCTGGAGATGGTGCTGCTGCGGTCGGTGCCGCCGCGGTTGGTGCTGGCATGGTCGGTGCCGCTGCAGTTGTTGGCATCGGTGTTATTGGGGCCGGTGCCGACGGCGCCAATGCAGGCACGGGTGTCGGTGCCGCAGGCCGCGCTAAGGAGACCATGCCCGCCAGTACCGAAGGCTTTCATTTGACTGGAGCTGGGGCTGAGTCAGGTCTTCGAGCTATGGCCGGTGTCAAAGCTGCCTCCCTGTGCAGGGAAGGGCTCAGCTCCAAAATGCTACGGCTGGACTTGTGCCGTTCAGCATGCCAAGGTAACCTTGATCCCAAGGTACCTGGCTTGTCACTCATGCTGTTGAGTGTAGTGGATGAGCGGAGAGGTGACTTTTTGCCCAGTGTTGGGGCCGCAAACATTGATGGTCTAGGCAGCTCGGTGTCAGCAGGCTGTAAAGCCTTGCTGAAAAGAAGCTTTTTTAACTGCATCTCGTGGTCACGTCTTGCTCGGGCAGTGAGCTTGGTGCAGTGCAGGCATTTTTGGGGTATACGACCCTCACCCAAGCACCTAATACACATCGGGTGTCCAACAGACACTGGCATGGCGTCGCGGCACTGAGTACACTTCTTGAAACCGGGGGAACCTGGCATATTGAACCGAAGAGAATTTTTTTTAACTAACACGAAATAAATAACTAGCACACTAGTAACTAACTAACTAAACGTGAACTATTGGCTAACTATTAAAACTATTTTACAGATTTCGTTATCACAGTTGAGGAGAAGGGGTTTGCTCCGCCTGCAACGTGAATGGTTAGGAGGAACTGGAGGGAGCCAGATCACGTGCAAGCTCACAAACGGCACAAACAGCACGTGCCGCTGCGCATGCGCGGTCAGGCTGAACCATGGCTGACGACTCTCCGACCTGCGGTGCTGGGACGAGCCCGACACCTAGAGTGGAGCACCCATGGGGACACTACCTGAAGAAGAAGTGGGCTGTGCCCATAAAAGCTCATGATACTGTCTACATCTTTTTTAGTCTCTAAGGTACTGCAGGACCATTCATTGTTTTTTAATATTTTTCAGCTGTGAAAAGTTTCATTTAAATTAGATGCCAAAAATCTCACAGGAACTCTATAGTGCAGACAAGGATGGAACCCATTTCTCCAGGCCAGCATTGAAATGCTTTAACCTTGAGACTATCTTTTCTGTTCCTGCAGTCTCTTGACTCATTCATTAAACACTTTCCAAATTCTGCAACAAACGAGCATGTCTGAACTGTGAATTTTCAAATGGTTAAGTTGGCCCAATGTGCGTGGATTTTCACAGGGATGTGTGTAAAAGGTATATCCCTGATCCTAAGAGCACACTTCTCTCCTCTCTGCCTAATTTCAAGTCCTTACTCAAAAGCATTAGAGCACTAGCGTTGTTGTTTTTTTTAATATGGGCAAAGCAATATTTCCTACCCTCCCCCCATCATCATCACTGGAAATAGCTAAAGCATTTCAGGTGAAATTTTCCAGACAAATTCAATCTCAGGCAAACATACCACAAAATTTCAGCTCAAACAATTAAAGTCTGGCTCAGAATCTGGCCATTACTATTTTTCCCAGAATACCTGCCTCCTTCAATGAACAGGCTGCATGGTGAATGAAATAAGCTGAATAGTATATAAGAAATTGAATTGTGTCTAGTGACTGAGGCAAAACTGGCCTCCGATAGTGGGGAATTGATCCGAAACCAAGTTAGGTCAATAGAAAAGATCTAAGCGACTTCCATGGGCTTTGAATAAGTTCCTAGACAAATATATTAATGAAAAGCTTCTTTCTTCACTGAGCAATATCCATCTTATCACTGAATGAGGCATAGGTCCTGTGGAAAAAATAGTATGTGATCATGTATGTAATCAAAAAGTACACCCTAATGCATACACACATGAAAACTAATGAAGGTTGCACAAGCAGCTCAAAATTTGGCATTTGGTGACTTTTGAATACTTCACTTTAGAACCTTAACTACTTTTTAATAAAAGTTTTTTTAATGGAAAAATTCTCAATATATGTACTGGGTAAGTTAAAGGTTAGTGCTTTCCTTATTGGTTATTTCAGTTCACTGCTAAAATATTTAAACAACAGGACAGTCTATTCATTTTTTTTATTAGCGAGGAAAAATATATTAATAAAATCATCTCTCTTTGTCAGTTGAAAAAATCAATTTTTAACAACCTTATCCAAAAAGATTACTTTCTCAAAATAAGTTACTAGTTCTGTTACTTTTACATATTTAATTTATTTGCTGCTGTTGTACACAGAACTTAATTTAGAGTAAATAATGCAACAAGAAATGTCACACACTGTAATTCTATAATTCCTATGTAATGGCAATTAATGAAATGCTATTTTCTACTGGGAATTGTTTTAAGCATTAGGTAAATGAGGTACTGTGCCTTTTAAGATTTACTGTCATCAAAGTGCATTTCTCTTATTATTATCTGAAAAAATACATACAGTTCTTACTTACATCTTTTCCTTTCTTGTTTGAGGGCTTACAACAATCACCACAGAAACTCATAACTATGTTTGCTAACTTTTGCCCTGTGCTCCTCTACACAAATCCATAGTGATTATCTCACTTGTCATTCCAGAACAAGCAGTAAAATACTAAAATTTAGATTTAGTGGATGGATTTTAATTGTGTTGTTTTTGTCTTGTTACAATGCAAATTGTTAATAACTTGTCCAAAAAGAATCAACAAACCAATTATAGCATTTATTATGGCCTTCTCAATCACCTTTCTCTATTTTTTTTAAACCTAAAATTTGTTATGGAATGTTTCTGACCTCATACAATTTCAACTATAAATAGGTGGAATCAGTAAGAGTTACTTTTTGTTTTAAATATTTATCTTGTTTTAATAGAGGCTTTACATATTGTTCTTAGCTAACATAACTCATTTGTCATTACAATAAAATCAGATTTTCCTGCACAAGATACTTCAACAAAACCAGGGCAGATTTTCAAATACTGGCACATAATTATTTATGTTTAACTAGAGTTATAAAATGCTATGATTTTTACACACACGTGTCCACTTATATATGTACATTTGATGCATTTGCTGGAATAATATTTGCAAATACTATTTAGATATACACAGTTGTTCTCAAAATTGCATTTGCCCATTCTTTATAAATTGATTTAAAGTGTGGTACCATATTCCTGAAGGTGAAGGGGACCACCATCTGCCATGTGGGCAGCTGGGCTTCACTTCCATTGAGGATAATAGGAGGCAGCAGCAATTTTGAAAAGTTTTTGAAAATTTTGCTAATGCTAGCCCCACAGCCTCAGTCTCACTGAGAATAATAGAAAATGGGTGTTTTGAAGGAAGGCTGTATTATGTGAAGTTCTCTGTAGAAAACCATTTCTGGTCAACTTCTGCTAAACAAGAAATTTTCAGCTATGAAGAAAACGACTAAAAAATTATAATGAATACTAAAAATATCTTCAAGTATAGCCAACACAAAAAAATTTCAATTAATTTTAAATACACGGGCAAGATTGAAGAGTATTATTTGAGCTTATTTTTAATTCACTTAATAGATAAACCAATTATCTGATTTACTGGTACACTCTTCAAAAATTCACTGTTTAGTAAGTTCTGTAAATTTGGGGTGTTCTTTATATGCAACAAAACGGAATGCCACTCAACCTAACTACAGAATCAGAACTAGTGCTACCACATTATTAGGTGGCACCAGCACTGGCTCTAGGTTTTTTGCCGCACCAAGCAAAACGTTTTTTGGCTGCCCGCCTGCCCCCCCCTTTTTTGTTGGCTTTTACAAACGTTTGCACTTTTCAATATTTTTTTGTTTGTTTTCAGTTTTATTCAAGCATTTTAGCCCTATAAATAGCAAATATAATTTTAATTATTTTTTTTCCATAAAGGCAAAGGCGCTTTAAGTAAACTCCCCCTCCTCTTTCACTCGCTGCTGGGTCACAACAGCTTTTTCCCTGCCCTGTCCAGCCCCTCCCTATGGACAAGCACCCCTCACTCCTGACCCATAGAGGGAGCAGGGTGCAGGGAGAGTGCAGAGCCAGAAGGGCATGGGGACTGGGGGATGCAGGAGAACTGGGGTGTGCTGAGCCAGAGCGGTGCAGGGAACAGTGTGGGGGATACAGGGGTGGCGTGGGGAACGGGAGGCACAAAGCCAGAGGGACGCAGGGATTGGAGGGAGCAGGGTGTGGGGTACAGGGGAGGCACAGGGAATGGGGGCAGGGAATGGGAGGGATCAGTGTCCAGGGGCAGCGCAGGGAACGGGTGGCGCAGAGCCAGAGGGGCGCAGGGAAAAGGGACTGTGGGGTACAGAGGGGGCGCAGAGCCAGAGGGGTGCAGGGATCAGGGGGGAGCAGGGTGTGGGGTGCAAGGGTGGCGCAGAGCCAGAGAATCAAAAGGAACAAGAGTGCAGGGGCGCAGGGGTGACGCGGGGAATGGGCGGCGCGGAGCCAGAGGGGCACGGTGGGGCGGGCACAGCGAACCGGGTGGCTGGCAGGGAGCGGTCTCTTGCTAGCGAAGGGGGCTGGGGCCGCGGCAGAACTGGAGCCGGTGGGGCAGGGCGGAGCCTGGCCGTGCCGCGCTCTGCAGCCAGCTCCCAGGGACATGCAGCCAAAGCTGAGCTCCGGCGGCCCTTTAAAATAGGCTGGGCGGGGCAGGGCCGGGCATTGCTGGGGGCGGCTGCTTTCCTGGAAATGCCGCCCCTGGAAATGTGCCGCCCCAAGCACGTGCTGGTGCCTAGAGCCGGCCCTGGGTGGCACCCATATAACAGTTTATATTTCTGAAGCACAATCAAAACATTTCTCAATTAATGTTTACTACAACTCAGTGAGATATATTAGGTACTGTCTCCTTATCCCCATGTTAAAGATGGGGATACATGCAATTATGACATGAGAGTTCCTCAGTTACCAATTACCATGGCTATTATATCTTGCTTTTTGTTTTGCATGAAAATCTTAAAATATCAGTTATCAAAATAAAACTAGATAAATAAAGCTACACCTATGCAATTATTCCATACAATAGGTAGGTATTTACTACAAACACTTTATCTACAGGTTTATTTAGTCCCTCCAGTCAGTAGCCTCAAGACCAATGAGATCTGCTTTCATACTTATTCATCCCTAAGAAATCTTGTTGATACTGCAATGAAACAAATGCTAGAATCTAGATGGCAATGATTTTTTTCTAAAGTTTCACCAAATGTTTATTTCCATTTGATTTTGGGGGACCAAAATGGATAGGGTTTTAATAGGAAAGAATCCTGCCCCAATATGTATATGCAATTTTAATGTATATTACAAATCTATAAGCATGGGTTCTGATTAAAATAACCTTCCTCCCTGGCACCCCACACACCAATCCCTAATTCAAACTAATAGGTTTTCCTTGATTCAGATAAAGAAGTTGGATTTGAAACTATCTTGTAATCTTGTAACTAGTAGACTGTACTGGTGCTTGTGCATGAGACAACTGTTATTACAGGAGAGAAAACAATGAAAGAAGAATTAAAAGGAGAAAAAAAGCTGGGCAAGATTGTCAGCTGGTATATATCAGCATACCTCCAGCCATAGTTCAGCTAATAGTGCAGTGACTATGCTAAATTCAGTGAATTTGCCAGTTCATTTACTCATTTCTTTGCATATGTTTTAGAAAGCCTTAGTTAAGATTTACAATACATTCTGATGATCACGTCAACTGAAGTAAATAGCTCTTTATTATACCTATTTTGTAGCTATGGAAACTAGCAATGTAAAATCCTGTTTATTTAGTTAACCAGTTAAACATTAAAGTTTAACCATCTAACTCCCCCCCCCCCCCCCGAATCAGTTTAATATGTTGGTGTTTCCAAATTTCTGAGCTGAAAATTCACAGAATCACACGGAGATTACAAAGTAAAAAAAATACAAGGTTAACTGGAAGCTCTGAATTTACGACCTCTTTACCTCTTTAAATAAATATAGGCCATGAAAGAAGGCATGGTAGATTTCCACAACTGCACATCTAGCACTGCACAGTAATTAAATATTAAGATCGCTTACTATCACACAGAAATCCTGGTGTACTGAACTAAGGATTAAAAAAAAAAAATCAGGAGATTTTTGGTTAGAATCCCCCTCAACAATTCTTCAAAGAAAACAGGATGCCAGCACCCCTCCCCTCACTCCCCCACTCCCAAAAATAAAGCAGCAGAAGGAGCTATAGATCATAAGAACTTCATGTTCCATATGTATTATGACAAAATAACTTCCCTATATATATACTGGGAAGAAATGAAGGTGGTGTTAGGAATCTAGCAGAGGAGAACTGTATAGGAGGAATACTGATGATACCCAGTCTGGCATAGTCTGGCCATCTTGAGTATAATATACTATGATCATCATGGTTTAGGGGTGCTACTATATTTGTCCCAATTGGTAAACTCTCTTAACTATTTTGCAACATTGTTTTAAGGGATAATGCATGAAGAGGTAAATCATCTCAGAAACTCAGAAATGATCCACGAGGGTATCTGTGAACACCAGTGGCAAACTCTCCCTTACTACTGAGAATTTGATCAGTGAAAGGAAGGTATAATGATACTTCTGTTTTGTTAAATAGTACTGTCAAAAGAAAGCTGGGTCGATTTCAGGAGTAGCAGTTAAATCCATCTGATGCTCAGTGACCATCCAAAAAGTTGTTACAACCTTCAAAAGATTGTGAATCACTAAGTCACATTTTGAGAAATAAATAGAATCCTTAGCGATCTATTTTTATTTAATAAATAACTGAGAACTTTGCTATTTTAGCAGATTTTTAACAAGATGGTCTTAGACTAATACCTCCAGAAACAGGTATACCATATTCACCTATCACCATTCTACTTACAATATGACATGCTTTATGTTTATTGTCTAGTAAAATGTTTTTTTTAATCTATGTGGGAGCAGGTGCAGATGCAGTTATGAGCAACTGCATCTCACAGAAGCTCCAAGACAGAGGGTCGTATACTTCACAATCCAGCCAATTTTTACCAATCTAGCCCCTGAACCCACAATGAGAACTAGACAGCAAGGTGGAACTTAGCTAAGATCCATGCACATGCAAAGGTCCATCACCCATATGGAGTAATGACTTTAATCATTAAGGTCCTGATCCTGCAATGACCCAGTATTGAAGAACTGTTACACTGTCACGGAGACTTAAAATAGATACAAACATTAAAAATGCCAAAAGAGAACAAAAAAAGGAAAACCTGACTTAGTCCGCTCCATAGGCCAGCACTCTGCAGCCACTCTACTCTTTTTTGGCTGCACTGGATGATGATGTTACAAAAATGTCACAAATGCTACACCAGATAAACTACAACCCAGACCAGAAGAAGAGTTCCTTGTATCTCAAAAGTTTCTCTCTCTCACCAACAAAAGTTGATCCAATAAAAGATATTACCTCACATACCTTATCTCTCTGACAATCTTGTTATCTCAGGCATTGAGGACAAATTGGAAAGTTATGTCTATGCAAGTCATCAACCTGGATTCCATTATCAATGTTATTGAAAACTGACTGGAAAGTAAAGCAATAAGGAGCAAATACTGACTTCTGAAAGTCAAATACTAGAGACCCAACTCCTTTCCTGAAATCTTTGGATATCTAGGATTCCAGCTGGAAAAGAGAAAGAAGTTCCTGTTACTTATATGGGGGGAAAAGACATATCTGTCATCTTAGAATTAACTCTTACATATGATCAGATCTATTAAATAAAAAAAAAGATACTGCATATCATTACTTTGGCATCCTGATAACCCAAGACTATGATTTTCACACTGAGATTAAATCAGGGATTTACAAGCAGCCAGACAAAAGCTAGATATCAACCTACACAGGTCTTAGCTATTCCAAATAGTGGTAGTAATAATTCAATGACAAAGAAAGGGAATACTGTTAAACAATCCTTCTTGGAAGAAAATCCATAAACATCTTCTTATAACCCCCTATGTTGTGGGTTCTCATAAAAATAAGCAATATCTGTTATTGGGTGGAAGGAGATGTGTGAGAACAATGACAGACTAATCTATGGATGAGTATGGCAATGTAGAGCCAGAAGATTCTGTTTTAACTTTGTGATAAATGTACCCCTATGGTTTATTTACTATATTTAGGATATATTTGCTAATATTGTATAATATTAAAATTTCTTGCAAGGAAAGATCCTCTACTGAGACTCATAAAAGTATTAATATTTTAGGAAGTTACTATTATACTAAGAATAGTAAGAACATTTTCTTGGTCACAATTCTAGAATTCACAAAGTTAAAATGTAAGATGTTATGTTATAAGGGAAGAGTCTCCCTAGAGAGAGGTCAAATAATTTAAAGCAATAAGAGATTTCTATAGTATTGAATACAATTAGATAAGCCCATTTATTTTTGTTATGCAACCTGCAGCTGTTAATCTATTATTTAAACAGATGGGTCTGAAGCAGTTTTCAGGATATCATTGGAAAGAAGGCTTTATATACTCTCTCCCTCATAAAAACACTAATTTTGAGGAGAGCTATACTGTTCTACTCAGTCTCATGCCTTAAGAGGAATAAAACTTCTTTGTACACTCCCCATCTACCACAATTATCAATCTAACAATACTCATCAGGAATTACAACGAGCACCAAAGAAACCAACAGTTACCAAGGAAGTAGAAATCAATGATCCTTGTAGATATGTCATTCAATGTAGCATCTTTAATACAAATTTCACAAAATGTGGTTTAATTATTATCACTTGGGAACCTCTTTCTGGCAACTGGGAGATTGCATGGGGGGGGAAGGGGAGCTAGAGTTTTACAGGGAACCCTTTGTTCAAATACAAGCATATGCACAATAATTCACCAAAAGGAGGCATGTAAGATGTCAACTGAGAGATAGTATAGCCCACTAGTCATCGTAATCATTGTTACGGCTGCAATTTAGTTATGGATATTTTCAGTAAAAGTCATGGAGAGGTCATGGACAATGAACAAAAATTGTTTGGTGACCTATTCAAAACCCTGATTAATCTTAGCTGGGGTGTCCTGGAGTGCCACTGCTCTGGGGAACTTCTGTGGCACTGCTGCCTGGGCAGTTCCTAGGGCCAGCTGTGCAATGCAAAATTTGTATAGAAGTAATGTTCCCTTCAAAATTCCATTTTTCCTGCAGAATTTGTGATGCTTATTTTGGAGGAAATCAAAATTTCAGTCCCATGCATGATGGTGCTTGGACTGCTGGCCCTGAAGCTGACAGAGAAGGGCCCAACCACACACAAGGCTGACAGCTGAAGCTCCAGCCAACAGAAATTTCCTGAATCTTTAGGTCCTAATTTGAGGCTTGCACCCCTTTCTGCATCTGGTCACGTCTATACAGCAAAGACACCAGCTCTGGTTTCTTAAGATGAGCAGTTGGCAAGCATATGACCATAAACTGATTTTTCCTATGGACTTGATAATTCATGCTTGTTCCCCATCTCTCCCGAACAGTCTAAAAGATCCACTCTGCTTTAGGTTGAAGAGTAGAAGTTTGTTTTCTTGTAAAAGGCTCCTTTAAAACTTTGCTCTCTGCCCTCCTGTACCCAAAGTTTCAGAGAAGGCTTTTTCACAGAAACCAGCATGCCCAGCTCCCTTTGCATGAACATCTGTCTGTTGTGAATGGACACCTGGACTGGATCGCATGTGTTCCTAAACCAATCGAGTCTGGAAAGAGCCAAGCTCCTAGCTCTAAGGCAGATTCCCTGGCTGGGCCCCTTTGTCTGAGCTTTTCCTCTGGCTAAGGGACTCAATTGTCCTTCAATCTTCATAACCCTGGAACCAGTGCCTCAGACCTCCCAAGTTCCCTCAAGTTGTTTACACACGCTCTCTCAGATTTCCAGGTAGGCTGTGGTCACTCTGGGACTCTAATTTAATCTCTCAGGTATAAGATGATTGGAAGGCGAAGGGGAGATTTAGCAAAATCATTTCTTAACCTTTGTTACTTCACACTTACAGAGTAGTTACAAAGAAATTTTAAAATAACAAACGTTCTGGGATGCACTGATCCCACCCCACTTCTAATCTAGTCTCACCAAGATCTTAGTGCTTCAGATGGTACAAAGTCTCTCCTGCCTTCTATCTCTCTCTCAAGCCAGTTCTTCTGGCACATGGCAGAGACTGGTTCCCTTTTAGAAACATCCTCCTTAAACACTTTTGCATGTTCCCAGGCTCATAAACTCGTGTCCCTTCCCCAAGTCAGACTTTTGTGTAGCGAGTTTCATTGTTCCATGCTGCTGGGCCAGTACTTGAAGGAATATGAAAGCTGAAGATCCTGCCTAGATTACTCAGTGATGCCTTTTCAGTGACAATCATTCAACTGAGCATCAAGCATGTTTTCTGGACTGAGTGTACACCTATCTGGAGTGCAGCATAACAGACTGACCTGTCAAGGTTAGGCTGCTTTTTCAAAACAGCATAGTCATCACATAAAATGGAAGACAGGATACAAAAGTAGAAGTCATAATCTGATATAGCCATAAGCCACTCCCTCCATCATAGGAAGATTCAAACAAACAACAGTCCATTGTTCATTTCTTCTGCAAGAAAAAACAACAACAGAATTTCCTAACCCTGTCTAGGAGTTACACAAATACAGGCTTTGGAGGAGGAAGGAAAGTGCCAGAGAAAAAAATCTCTAAAATAGGTTTTAAATAGCCAGTGTCTGGGTCCTACAGCATAACTATCAAGCTGGCCAGTCCCAGCAGTCAATTTCCTCTTCCTTTTAATTTGGATGATAAAGGGCTCTCATCATTTCTGGGCAAAGATTCCAGATAGCACTTCCATCTTCACACTGCCTGTAACAAGGATTCCTAACTCCTGGACTCACACAGGCATGGGTACACCAGCATATACACCCCATTTATATACTAATGTTCTTTGTCCCTTATATTTGAGTGTCTGGGCTCAGCTTCTCCATAAATCCGTGATTCAAAATAATCATTAGAGGTAGAACTAAGCTGTTTCAAAGCTATAGCAAAAACTAAAGAAACTGCCTCATTATAGTGTTGCCATACTTCAGGAAATTATCACAAATCTTGTGAAACTTAGTATTTTTCTTGAAAACTCCAGCTCCTGTGGTCAGGAGAATATCATCTTTCATTTATTTTAAAAAATAACTTTATAGACCTTTTTATTTGGAGAAAAGCTGGAATATATGACTCAAGTATAACTAAAAGTCTCAAAAACCAGAAGGCAAAGAAAAAGAAACCCCCATTTACTGTTTTTAAACATCTTTTGATTTCAGGCTAATCTCATAATTTTGGGGGACCCAACAAATGTTTTTTGACTACTTAGTCTGGCAATACCATCAATAACTGCAGACAGTGCTGTTTCTGTAAATTGCCAAAGTCACAGGAATATAAAGTATCCATATGGCCAAGGCTTTTAGCTTCAATTCACAAGTCCTCAAAAACAGTAAAAAATTGAAAGAAAACCAAGAATTGCTTTCCTTCCATGTCCTCAGCCTTGAGTTTCAGAAGGGAGCAAAAACAGAATTGCACAGCATATGTTTAAAAAAATAAGGTGGGATCCACATGAGGTTTTATATTAAACACACACTCAGTTTTTCATATGTTGTCAAATGAAAAGCAATTTGAGCCAAGGAATTCTTTATTTTGAATTTAGTTTTTCTAAAACATTACAGCCAGGCTGCATGTTTGGCGGATGCCTAGTGGAGGAGGAAAGAGGAATTCCCAGATACATGTATGTCACAGCTGTGGAGTTGCTTCAGAACCATCTCAAGGACACTCCTTCAATCCAGTGGCTGAAGTACAGTCTCATGCCTCCACAGAAATCCCATAATTAGAGGATTCCTTTCCAACGGAATGCACCCTGTAATCACACCCTACATTAATTATAATAATTTGTGCACAAGGCATATCTTTTGATGTATCATTTAAAGTGATAGGGAATAGCCAGCATGGGTTTGTGAAGAACAAGTCATGCCAAACTAATCTGATAGCTTTCTTTGATAGGATAACGAGCCTTGTGGATAAGGGAGAAGCGGTGGATGTCATATACCTAGACTTTAGTAAGGCATTTGATACGGTCTCGCATGATATTCTTATTGATAAATATAACTTAGATAGGGCCATGATAAGGTGGGTGCATAATTGGTTGGATAACCGTAGTCAGAGAGTTGTTGTTAACGGTGCTAAATCCTGCTGGAAAGGAATAACAAGTGGAGTTCCTCAAGGGTCTCTTTTGGGACCCGTACTGTTCAATATCTTCATCAATGATGTAGATATTGGGATAGAGAGTACGCTTATTAAGTTTGCAGATGATACCAAACTGGGTGGGGTTGCAACTTCTTTGGAGGATAGGGATATAATTCAAAATGACCTTGGCAAGTTAGAGAAATGGTCAGAGGTAAACAGGATGAGGTTTAATAAAGAGAAATGCAAAGTGCTCCACTTAGGAAGGAACAATCAGTTCCATACATACAAGATGGGAAGCGACTGTCTAGGAAGCAGCATGGCGGAAAGGGATCTAGGGGTCATAGTGGACCACAAGTTGGATATGAGTCAACAGTGTGATACTGCTGCAAAAAAAGCAAATATGATTCTAGGTTGTATCAACAGGTGTGTTGTAAGCAAAACTCGTGAAGTCATTCTGCCGCTCTACTCTGCACTAGTTAGGCCTCAGCGGGAGTACTGTGTCCAGTTCTGGGCGCCACATTTCAAGAAAGATGTGGAGAAATTGGAAAGGGTACAGAGAAGAGCGACAAGAATGATCAAAGGTCTAGAGAACATGACCTATGAAGCCAGGCTTCATGAACTGGGCTTGTTTAGTTTGGAAAAAAGAAGATTAAGGGGGGACATGATAGCGGTTTTCAAATATCTAAAAGGGTGTCACAAGGAGGAAGGAGAAAATTTGTTCCTCTTGGTTTCTGAGGACAGGACAAGGAGTAATGGGCTTAAAGTGCAGCAGGGGAGGTTTAGATTGGACATTAGGAAAAAATTCCTAACTGTCAGTGTGGTCAAATATTGGAATAAATTGCCAAGAGAGGTGGTGGAATCTCCCTCTCTGGAGATATTTAAGAACAGGTTAGATAGACATCTGTCAGGGATGGTGTAGACGGAGCTTGGTCCTGCCTTGAGGGCGGGGGGCTGGACTCGATGACCTCTCGAGGTCCCTTCCAGTCCTATGATTCTATGATTTATATACTCATAATCTGCTGATCAATGATATCATGACAAAATGCAGGTAGCAGCATCATAAGTGAAGTTTTAAACACAAGCCAAGATCCTGACTAAAAGCATGTTTTCCAGTAAAGTCTGGAGAGTGGACAAATTAGTTCCTCAGAGAGAAAGGGCAAGCTGACACACTACAACCAGGTGTAAGCAAAACCATTATTGCTAAGTGGTCACTCTTTGGCAGGAAAGGATGCTAAGATGTCGATTTTTGCTAAGAAAGAGCATGGAGTTCCTTTCCACTCTGACTGCCTATCCCCTTATTCCTAGACAGAAATGTTTCTTGAGGAAATTAAACTGTAAAAAGAAGGGGAGAATTGCAAGATATCTTTCCTCTCCCCCTGCCCATTTCATTCACTGGTCCTGAAAAGACAAAGGAAACAGACACTGGGCTGTGGGGAATGGGCTCTGATCAAAATTGGTTGGTCAGTACGACTGCTGAAGGCATATAGTGAGAAAACTTTGCTTTGAATCTAAAACAGTTTATGTTAGATACTAACCACTTTTGACTTTTATGCCTCAGTGCTTGTATTCACTTAACATCTGTCTCTTCACAGTTAGAGGAGTAACAGTTAATCTGAATTAAGGATTTAGTTCAGATTAACTTTAAACTGCTGCATGTAGCCGCAGGCAGTTCGTTCGAACTAAGGGGGATTTAAAAATGGCGGCCGGATAGGAGCATGCAAATAAAGCCCGGGATATTTAAATCCCGGACTTCATTTGCAACTCTGGTTGCCTGATTTGCCTACCTAGCTTGAATTAACGAGCTAGTGTAGACATACTCTTTGACTGAATCTCAATTATACATTGTTTCTAAAGTATTTATTTTGACTCATTTTTAAATGTGCTGAATTTTTAATATCAGTGGAACTGTTTTTCCTCTCATTTGTACTACTATAACATTTGTTTAACTCCACTTAAGTTATACTGGCTAGTTACTGGCTTTTATATTGGCTTTTTACTTTTTAGAGGATCCTTAGTTTTACTGCATTGCTTACTATTTTACTTTATACCCTTCATTCATACTACCATCCTCAACATTATCATATGCATCTATTTTGGCTGCTATTTTGATGCAATTGTAATTCTTTATGTCTTTTGCAAAATTCAGTAACAGCATAATGGCTTTTTAAAATCAAACTTCAGTAAGAAGAGGTTACTTATGTAACTGGAGGTTCTTCAAGATGTCTGGTTCCTATATGTATTCCTCTGTGGGTTTTTCATGCATATCTTGTGCCTGGAGTTGGAGCATCTGAAAGTAGTGTCCACTGGTCTATGCATGAGCATGGTCTCTTTGAGCATCCAACCAAAATGATAAAAGGCAGAGCAGATTGACCAACTCTTATTCCTGTTCCACTGTGAATCAAGTAAGAATCAAAGTAGAGGGAAAGAAGGGTAGGTAGTGGAATACAGATTGGGACCACACAAGTCAAACCTCCAGTTACAAGTAAATAATCTGTCGTCTTCTTTGAATGATGGTTCCAATGCTATTCTGCTGGGCAAGTAAGTGGAGGAGATGAGGATGGTAGGGTCAAGTGGAGAACTGCCATCCAAAATGAGGCATCAGCACTCCATACTTTACCAGAGTGTTACATCTTGCAAACGTGTGGACAGAGCTCCAAGTGGCTGCTTTACAGATGTCTACATATGCCCTGAAGAGATTCTACACTCTTGGTGTAGGCTCTTGTGGAGTGTGTTGTCCAGATAATTTTGAATTATGATCCTGTCTTCCAAAGTAGTTGCAACCCCTCCTGGCTTGGTATCATCTGCAAACTTTATAAGCATATTCTCTATGCCAATATCTAAATTGTTGATGAAGATATTGAACAGAACTGGTCCCAAAGCTGACCCTCTCTGAACCCCCACCTGTTATGCCCTTCCAGCATGATTGTGAGCCATTAATAATTACTCTCTGAGAATGGGTATTCAGACAGTTATGCACCCACCTTATAGTAGCCTCATCTAGGTTGTATTTCCCTAGTTTATCCAGTTGTAGAATCACAGAGTCTGCGATCAGCTATTTGTGGGAGGACTCAGCTAGGGGCTTGCCCAGCATTCCTGTACACAAACTCTCTGGAATGTAACCCAAAATTACAGTGTCTTGTGCTATATGTAGATCTATAGAGTATTCACTCTTGGAAAACTGCCCTTCGCTCAATGTGGAGGAAAATATGCACAGGTTTTTGCTCCCTTCCCCCGCCCCGTTATGAATTGTACAAACTGGGTTTTATAAAACAAAAGTTTATTAACTACAAAGGATGAATTTTAAGTGATTATAAGTGACAGCAGACAGAACAAGGCAGAGTTAGCAAAATAAACAAACATGAAACCTAAGCTTAATTCACTAAAGAAACTGGTTACAAGTATTAATTTCTTACCGTAAATGTTGTTTTAGGCAAGTTGCAAAGTTTCTGCAGCTTAGAGTTCCAAGTATTTCTCTTCCCAGGCTAGACACCGATCTAAATTGAGTCCCAGTCCTTTCTCCCCAGATCGTTCTTAGGTGTTTACAGCAGTTATCCTGGACAAGGAGTCAGTGGAGAACTGGCTATGTGGATCGATTCACTCTCCAGCCTTAAATAGGATTTACATATGGCGAGATTTGTTTGGGGTTTTAATCCCCTTTAAGGGTTGGTTTCCTATGCGCTATGCCATAGAACTGTTTTTTTCACAGACCTGAAGTGATTCCATCTCTGCAAATGCTCTTGGGGGGGTGGGGAGTTCCCTCAACTCCGTGTCTTTTTTGAGGCAGACCAGAGAATCTGGCCCAGCAAGACAGGGAGGTGGAGAGCCCCAGAGAACAAGAAGATGAGTGTCAGGGACGTAATCAGCACACCAGGGAACAACCCCAAGAAGTCATCTGTGACCACACCCATCACAGATGAGTCCTATACGGAGTCATTGGAAGGACTACAATTTGGTAAATGTGATTGGCCAATTTGTAGGCAGGTATCATTTCTGTGTCTGGAGTTAAGAATGTTGACTATGTAGTAATTGCAAGTATGGTTATACCTGGGGAACACCCACCAGACAGGAAGCAATCAGCCTGGATGGGCCATTGAAAAAGACAGTGGGTCTTTGAGGATGCCGAACTCCCATCTTCTTGGAGCTCCTTCTTGTGGATAGTATCAGAGGGGTAGCCGTGTTAGTCTGAATCTGCAAAAGCAGCGAGGAGTCCTGTGGCACCTTATAGACTAACTGAAGTGTAGGAGCATAAGCTTTCGTGGGCAAAGACCCACTTCGTCAGATGCATGTGACGAAGTGCGTCTTTGCCCACGAAAGCTTATGCTCCTACACTTCAGTTAGTCTATAAGGTGCCACAGGACTCCTCGCCGCTTCTTGTGGATGTCACAGATACGCCTTGTCTCATGCTTGCTTTAACACTGCAAGGTCATGTGATGATGATACCTAGTACAAAATACCACCTTGGACACTGTTGGTACTTTTCCGCTGAAAGGGTGTGGGATGGAGTCTGCGAGCATATTCGGCTTCCCATGAAGATAGGCTGCAGACAGGGTACTTTGATTACTGATGCTCCAATTCCTAAAGCTGACTGCCTTAGCACACAGGGAGGCAGATCTCATTCCCTATTATTTGTTGATACAAAAGACCACCACAACATTGTCTGGCATTATGAGCACAGGGTAAAAGAGGATAAAAGGAAGAAAGGACTTACACACCTTCCTTACTGTCCGTAGTTCCAGGACATTGATGTGAATTCTGGCCTCTCAAGAAGTTCATGCCATTTGATTGCCCACATAGGCTATCCAGCCTAATGGGGCTAGGTCTGTAATGATAATCTTGTCCAGTGAAGAGGGGAGAAAGGAAAGCCCCACTCATACATAACAAGGATAGCCCACCATAGGAACTGTCAGTATGAAGTTCACAGAATGGTGGCTTGGAGAGTAAATGTTTGAAGAAAATGAAGGTAGAGTCTTGTGAATGGAGTGATGCATATGCAGGAGGCCATGTGACCAACGTGGGACAGTCATGTTTTGACTTTCACTTGAGGGCTGCTTGTGATGTGAGCAATGACATCGTTCATGATCCAGAATCCATCTGTGGGCAAATAGGCCCTTGTGGTGAGGTGAGAGAGTTCAATGTTGCCCTGATGAAGTTCAAAGATTTCATGGAAGTAAGAACAGAGCTTTCAGTGTTCAGACAGGGCATCACAAAGGTTGACAGAAAGGCTTCCTGGAGATATTTGGTGATGAGGAGCCAGTTATCGAGGAAAGGGAAGGACAAGGTGGCCATGGGTTTTGACATGAGCTTCTACCTCAGAAAATACCTTGGTAAAGACTGAAGGAGCAGTAGCAATCCTGAAAGGCAGCACTCTGTGTTGGAAATCTTTGGAGTCCACAATAGACCTGAGAAATCAGCTGTGGGCAGTATGAATATGGCATGACAACATGCTCCTTCATACTAAAAGCAATGAACCTCATGCCATTTTCATGCCCATTACTGTTGCCAATGTGACCATGCAAAATTTGAGCTCATGAATATAGTGGTTGAAGTGGTGGAGGTTGAAAATTGGTCTCCACCCACCCTTCTTCTTGGGTATGAGGAAGTAAGTTGAGTAAAAAAAGCTCTCTCTTGATATTGTGGTAGAACACATTCTATTGCTCCTTAGAATATAACAGGGACCGCCACTCGAAAAAAGAATTTATATTATCCCTAAATTAAAGTTGACTTTGGTGGGGAGTAGAAAGAAGCAGGGAGGGAAAGCAATTTGTTTTCAAATGCAGCAAAATAAAATACTTAATTGGATGGACAGATCTGTACATAATGCAGTAAGATATTCATTAATTCCGTATTCTGGGGAAATATATTATATTATGGCAAAGTAAGCATTAAAATGAGCAATGTTCTCCAGGACTTTTTATGAACTCACAGATAATATAATTCCTAAAACTACAAATCTTAGACTGTTCAAAAACATTCAGCTGAGCTTTTAAGAGATATTAAGGGAACAGCAAGAACTTATTTCAATGATATCAGTGACATTCATTTTCAATGTTAATATCCTATTTACCATGATAGCAACTTAATAAGCTTTTAACTGACTAAATGAAATTATATTTCAGTGATTCAATATTATTACCATTGTTGAAAATAAGAACACACTGTTCCTTGTACTCACTGTTCTTTATTTTTATCCCACATTGGAGAGGTTATGCTTAATATTCACTTTCCCTTGCCCTTCCTCTTATATATAATATATGTTCAGTCAATCTAAGCATCAGAACTTGAAGAGAACTCACATTTCCTTAATGTTTTACCTCATCAAGTAACCACACTCCAAAATGCAATCATGGCCTCTTTTGTTTACATTTCCTTTGAAAATTATGCTGTGCTCCCAAGACCCCCTCCTTATCTCACTTCATACAGGTAGAAGCTACTTTAGAACATACCACTGTGCTCTCTGTGTCAACCCCCCTTTGGAGGCAGACTATTTAGATAACATTCCAAGATATGCCACTGACTTATATAACCTTGAATTAGTTATTTCACCTTTCTGTGCAACAGTTTCCTTGTCTGTAAAATGGAAATCATAATTACTGTCTTTATAAAGGACTTTGGAATCGCTGGGAGCACAAAAATGCTATTATTAAGGGTTAACACATATATAGCCTGTTGAAAATGTACAAAATAACAAGTCATCAATAGGGCAATAGGGTTTCAACCCTTGCCACATGATAGGCATATAAACAGTAACCCTGACACATATCATGTGACTGGGGCCAACACATGACAATCATATGTAAAGACATGCTGTTATTATAACATACATTTCTTATAAATTGTTTATTACCCACACATCTTAGATCTTGCATGATCTAAAAATAAAAAAGGAGTCTCATAAAAAATGGAAACTAGGACAAATTACAAAGGATGAATATAGGCAAACAATACAGGAATGCAGGGGCAAGATTAGAAAGGCAAAGGCACAAAACGAGCTCACACTAGCTACAGGCATAAAGGGAAACAAGAAGACATTCTATAAATATATTAGAAGCAAGATGAAACCCAAGTACAGGGTAGGTCCATTGCTCAGTGAGGAGGGAGAAACAGTAACAGGAAACTTGGAAATGACAGGGATGCTCAATGATTTCTTTGTTTCAGTCTTCACCGAGAAGTCTGATGAAGGAATGTCTGACATAGTGAATGCTAGTGAGAAGGGGGTAGGTATAGAAGTTAAAATAAAAAAAGAACAAGTTAAAAATCACTTAGAAAAGTTAGATGTCTGCAAGTCATCAGGGCCTGCTGAAATGCATCTCAGAATACTCAAGGAGCTGATAGAGGAAGTATCTGAGCCTTTAGCTATCATCTTTGGAAAATCATGGGAGACAGGAGAGATTCCAGAAGATTGGAAAAAGGCAAATATAGTGCCCAACTATAAAAAGGGAAATAAAAACAACCCAGGAAACTACAGATCAGTCTGTTTAACTTCTGTGCCAGGAAAGATAATGGAGCAAGTAATGAAGAAAATCATCTGCAAACACTTAGAAGATAATAAGGTGATAGGGAACAGCCAGCATGGATTTGTAAAGAACAAATCATGTCAAACCAATCTGATAGCTTTCTTTGATAGGATAACGAGTCTCGTGGATAAGGGAGAAGCGGTGGATGTGGTATACCTAGACTTTAGTAAGGCATTTGATATGGTCTCGCATGATAGTCTTATCAATAAACCAGACAAATATAACTTAGATGGGGCTACTATAAGATGGGTGCATAAATGACTGGATAACTATTCCCAGAGAGTAGTTATTAACAGTTCGCAATCCTGATGGAAAGGTATAACAAACGGGGTTCCGCAGGGGTCTGTTTTTGGGAACATTTCTGTTCAATATCTTCATCAACAATTTAGATATCGGCATAAAAAGTATACTTATTAAGATTGCAGATGATGCCAAGCTGGGAGGGGTTGCAACTGCTTTGCAGGATAGGGTCATAATTAAAAATGATCTGGAGAAATGGTCTGAGGTAAACAGGATGAAGTTTAATAAGGATAAATGCAAAGTGCTCCACTTAGGAAGGAACAATCAGTTTCACATGTACAGAATGGGAAGCGACTGTGTAGGAAAGAGTATAGCAGAAAGGGATCTAGGGGTTATAGTGGACCACAAGTTAAATATGAGTCAACAGTGTGACGCTCTTGCAAAAAAAAGCAAACATGATTCTAGGATGCATTAACAGGTGTGTTGTGAGCAAGACACGAGAAGTCATTCTTCCGCTCTACTCTGCACTGATTAGGCCTCAGTTAGAGTATTGTGTCCAGTTCTGGGTGCCACATTTCAAGAAAGATGTGGAGAAATTGGAGAAGGTCCAGAGAAGAGCAACAAGAATGATCAAAGGTCTAGAGAACATAACCTATGAACATGGGCAGAGAGTTGTATGGGCTCGTGGTGCACAGGCTCCACCAATATTTGGACCTGGAGTGGGCCCCGCCCTCCCGCACACGTCCTCCCACCCCGGCCCCAGACCGTCACCTGCCCGTCCCTGCCGTGCGCAATCTCCATTGAGCCCCCCTGTGACAGGGGCCTGCGACCCCGCACTGGATCCCCCATGGGAAGCACCCTGCTGGGGCTGCGGGGAAACCCTTGCTGGCCGTGCGCCAGGTGCTCTGGGGCCACGGCTCAGCTGGCGGCCTCCGGTGTGGCAACTGGGAGGGGCGCAGAGGAGACGGCCCCACGTTACGAAAGCAGGAGGGGCAGAGCTACTCTGGTGATGTCTGGGTGGTGCCCCGTCCGACGTCGGAAGCAGCGCAAGAAATCCCTGCCGAGCATCCCCACTGCCCTCTTGCGCAAGAGAGCTTAGATCTGTTAGAAAAGAGCATAGCTCTTGTGCGAAATGAGTTAATGTCACACACATTGGGTTAATGCAACTGCAGGATAGTTGCATGAGGGGGGTTTGGTGGGGGCCAAACTAATCCCAGTTGGTAGGAAGATGGTGGGAAAAGCCCTTCGAGAGGGGTGACATGACACCGTTTACTTCTGGTCATGTGTCCATCTTGCCCCAAGCGTGTTACCTCCAGAGGCGTGGCTAACGGGGGGGGGGGGGGCGGGAGCGTGGCTAATGCGGGCCAGGGGGTGTGGCTAATGGGGCACCACCAAAAATTATAAAAACCTGTCACCCATGCCTATGAAGGAAGACTGAAAGAATTGGGCTTGTTTAGTATGGAAAAGAGAAGATTGAGAGGGGACATGATAGCGGCTTTCAGGTATCTAAAAGGGTGTCACAAGGAGGAGGGAGAAAACTTGTTCTTCCTGGCCTCTGAGGATAGAACAAGAAGCAATGGGCTTAAACTGCAGCAAGGGAGGTTTAGGTTGGACATTAGGAAAAACTTCCTAACTGTCAGGGTGATTAAACACTGGAATAAATTACCTAGGGAGGCTGTAGAATCTCCATCTGTAGAGATATTTAAGAGTAGGTTAGATAAATGTCTGTCAGGGATGGTCTAGACTGTACTGGGTCCTGCCGTGAGGGTAGGAGACTGGACTCAATGACTTCTCTAGGTCCCTTCTAATCCTAGTATTCTATGATTATATAAGACAGAAACAAAAGCTATTGATAAATAAGAGGATAAGCTATTAGCATATGCAGGTATCATCTCTACTAAGTCTATAACCACTCAAAGAATGACATTTTTTTCAGGTTTTATTCTTATCATGTATAAGTCAATCAACATCTGATTACTAAATAAGATTCCCTTGATTTATTCTGGCTACTTCTCCTTTAGCTGGCAATCTGAATACATCTTGGAGTAGATATATGGGTAAAATACTTTTTTTGAGGTCTACCTTATGTCTGAAAGGGCATTGCTCAACCCTCCATACAAAAGACTATCCTTCTGAAAAAACATTGCATAGACTGCTGTCTTGTTCCATTTATCACAAACTCTATTTGCCATGTCAATTATTCAGCACAGCTGAGCATGAATATTACATATTGAATCCTCGACAATTTTTGTATGCCAGGTATTGCTTTCAATTGAAAAAAATCATGATTTAACTCTTCCAAGAAGTTCTTAGACAAGTTATTACATATTGTCTTTTCATTAAGGTTTTGGCAGCTCTCTCATGAGTGAGCTGCTCAGGGTAATTCAAAGGAAATGTTTTAAATAAGAACATACACTATTTGGATCTCAGTGAACTTAAAAAAACCCTGTGCTACACAAACCATTATCTATAGTGACACAGGACTAAATTCATAGGTGATATGAATTGTGAGATAAGAGATGATATTATTGATATTATTATGTAACTTTTTTGTTAGTATATCTAAACACTTTACAAAGAAAATGAAAATCATGATTCTGAGTTTACAATGAGGAAATGGAGGCACAAAGGGCAAACTAACTTGCCCAAAGACATACAGTAGGCCATTGGCAGAGCTGGGAAGAGGATCCAGATCTCTTCAGTCCCTGTCCAGTGTTCTGCAAAACTCCATGTTCTTTGTCTGATCCACAGTTTGAGAAGAAGTAGAGTGATCAAATTATATATAAAGTTTAGAGAGAACTTGTTTCAGGAAAGCATCAGGCACATCCATCCCTATTCCGGACAGCATCTAAGCATGGGTGTAAATTTAAGCCCATGTTTAAGTGGCATCCTGAATTGGGATTCTTTCCTGAAAAGGGGCCTTGGCCTGCCCAACATACAAGCAGAGACATTTTCCCAGTCTGAATCCATATGGACTTCTCTTTTTACTCAACTTTGCATGATGCTCTTCTTATGTTAAATTCTATGTAATAGAGTCCTTGGACTTATGACACCCAACTTACATTGGACATCCCTTATGACACTTTCCAGTTGATTGCCAGTTTCGCCCCATGGCACTTCTTTTGCCTTTACAATGCTTGATTAGCATAAAGTTCTCTTGAAATTACTCCTGGTTGCATTAAACTGGTATCGAGCTGGAAGGGGTTGCTTTGACTGGCTTCAAGGCAGCAGGGTAGCTTGTTGCAAGGTAGAGTTGTTGCTTGTTTTGATTGGCTCTTGGCCCCAGGCTCAGACAGTCAGAAATCTGGAACAATGGCTGGCTGAAGGTCAGCATCTGAGCCATTCTCTTGGGCTTTCTGAGCCTGTGTTGCCAGCATTCTGAACAAAGCATATGTGAGTTTACGTTAATTTGAATGCTGTTTACAAAATACTGTGTACAGTAAATATATTGATGTTGCAACATTAGCCATCTATACTTAGTACAAAAATATGAGTTACTGCAGTGAAAAGCATGCATCATGCATCAGGAACAATCCCCCCTTTTTACGGTTGGTTCCAAGGGGAAAAGTAGTTTCAACTTACAATACAATTGTAAGGAGCACATTTTTGTAAATCAAGGACTGCCTGTATTTCTTTTTTTTTTTTTTTACATTTGACAAAGAAATAATTGCAGGTCAGAATGTTTCAGTGGGTTTCTAGCATGAGTTAGGGCTCATTGGAAAATTATCTGACTGGTGGAGCTTTGCTGAGGACTTTCTAATTGTTCCTTTTTTTTTTTTTGTCTTAAAATTATTTAGCAAAAGATCCAGCTGACAAACCATTGATACAGACATTCTCTGTTTGTCCAGAGAATAGATACACCACAAACAACCACAGTGAAAATTTCACCATAAAACCTTGCTAAATTGTCTTCAACCTGTTCTAGGACGAGTACCTCTAGAGATGGAAGAGGGCACACTCCATTTTTGGCCTCTCTGCTGAGACTGCAGAGGTACGGGTTGCTGACAATTGTTCTGATGGGGCAGGTGATGTAAAGTGGCCTGAGAATACAAATCCATTTCACACATAGGTCACTAAACAGCTACCCGACAATGACTTTTGGTCACTGCTAACCTCAGCCAGATTCAATCTGGTGACCTAGAAGTGAAAGGCTCTGAGTTCCATTACTAATTTCTTGGGCCATCTATGCCCCTAGAACCTTGTTGTCTTCCTGATATTTATTACAGAACTGAAAGGTACATCAGTAAAATAAACAGAAATGATGTGGATATTTCCAATTCAGTTTTAATTACAGAAAATAATGGATGATGTTTCAAAGTACCATGTATACCGTTTTACATTGTTACTCTTCTAGGGTTGGGAGTTACACTAAGGAAAGAAAACTAAAATAAAATCACATTTGTGATTTTTGATAACCCATATCATGAGAAAATAAAACACCAACACAGATGTCTGGAAATTATCTTTTCATCTTTGACTGGATCAGAACTTACCGATGTAAACTTGCCAATGTACTACAGAACTCTTGTTAATTTAACACTGTTACAGTTTACACCAGGTTCAATTTGAATCAATTTTCAGATTTTCAGTTTTCTGCTATTGAACAAGAGAACAACATCAACACACCTCTCTACTCCACCATCAAGAACTCTTGGAGGCTCTTAAATCCCTATTATTAATGGCACTGCAACTATCCTATTTGTTGTAAAGCAGGCTTTTTCTGTCCACGGCCTTCGCGTATAGCCCATCCTGCCACACAAGGCCCCTCACACAAAACCCAGATACTCAGAGGAGCATGGGCAGCACAATGCAGTTTTGTGAATGGAATTTGTTCTTATAGGCATTCTGGGACTCACAGGTGCCAAAAAATAGGGAGGTGAGCATGACTAGATAGTGCTTACAGATAAGCCTCATTTGACCGTAGCTTGACCAGTCTTAGGGGCAAGGGAAAAAGTAAACATAGGGTAATAAAACATAATTGTCTTACACTACTATGCCCCATCTGGTCCTGTCCACGAGGGGATCACGCATACATCACGAAAATTTCTATAGGGCAGTATTGTCATACTACCTCATCACTAGCCTATCAGGCCCTGCCAAATGCAGACCCTAGCACGGCATCAGACACCGAATTTTTGTATAAAAGACCCTCAATCCCTTTGTTCGACGGAGGTTCCGTGTATTGAGGGCACGTGTCTTTTTTTGCCCGGCTAAAGGATTGATCACCCTGAGGCTGCCTCCCCACCCTTCGAATCAAATATAGGGGTGCACGAGTCCTGAGCATGCTCCGAGTTCTAGTGTGTCTTTCTGTTGTTATCGTTTCTGGATTTGTAAGTATTGCTTTAAATGTATTAGTTATTGGTTTAATTAATAGTCAAATTGTGTTAATTTCACTGTGTAATTCTGTAAAGTGTATCTAAGTTCTGTTAACCACGCTGTGTAAATTGTATAATTTTGTGTTGTAGTGTTGTATTTAGGTTAAGTATAAGTGTTAGAAATAGAAGCCCCGGAGTTGTTAAGTTGTAAAAGTAGATTTATGACTAACTCCATCAGCTGTCCTGAAATAACCATAGAGGGGCTGGCTTTGGACGGTTCTTTTATTATCATTATTTTGGCTTTGTTTTTTGTATTTTTTATTTGTATGCTGCGTTGTCTTAGGCGAATTAGGGATAGTGATTTGATATAAGTGAATTGTAATCAAAGAATTGTAATCAGTTGGGTATAATTGTGCCCAAGCTTTTCTACGCAGTAAAAGTACTGAGCAATTGCTAGTTTAAACAACTACTTGTTAATTGCTGGTTTTGACCACTTAATAAATATCATTTGTTTCACCATCATCCAGTAGTTTTCACTGGATAGTCGGCTTTAACCCTTGAGGCTCACATCACATCACCGAACCAAGATGTAACACTATTAAAATGCAAAGTATACACTTTTTGTGACTATAACAAGAATATAGACTATAAAAGGTAGATGCTTCACAGGCATAGGAAAATGAGTGTTTTCATTTTGAGCGTCAGACTGTGGCAAGTCATTGCATCGGTATACAAGGAGTTTCCCTCATCTTCTTGTCTCTCATTCGAGGACAAACAAATAGTCTAGCAGCATCTTAGAGACTAACACCTTTTTAGTCTCTAAAGTGCTGCTAGACTATTCCTTGTTTTTTAAGTTTTTCCAGGTACAGAATAACATGGCTACCCCTCTGAAGCTTTTGAATTCTAGGACTAGGCATGACTGCTGACCCTTAATCTCAAGAACTATTTATATCCTGCTATTAGAGGAAGGTTAAGGAAACCATGGCTTTGCAACTCCAGACACTGTAAGTCACAGAAAGATTTGATCCAAGAACCTGTGGGACCCACCAGCAGAGCATACTGTGGGACCCCTCCACAAAAACTGGTGTATAAGAAGGAGCATTGGAAGCCTACAGTAAAACTGGTTCCTGGATAATGCTTAAATCAGAGAGCTCTAGGGGAGCAGGTCTCCTTTGCTGCTTTTAGGGCTACCCCACTTCCATCTTAGGACCCCCTTATTGCTCACTACTGTTTACGTTAAAGTAAACCACTTGACATTCAGAGCCCCTCTACTTATTCACATAAATCAAGCACTGTTTCTGACCATGCCCCAACCTCAGTTTCTACCTCTTCACCATCGCTGAGTTCTCCACTGAGGCTGAGTGCTCTCTGTAGATTACTTGCACACAGATGAGGGGATAGCTCCACTATTCTTTCTACCTTCTACCAAGTCAAATTGAACATCCTACTCACTGCTGTATGCCAGCTGTATCAAAAAGAGATCTGGCCTTATCTAAGGGTTGCTGTTTTCCTTAAAATTAAAACTTTAAGGGGGCTGATACATGTGCCGGGCTCTTGGGCAAGATAGGGGAGGGGCACTCACTCCACATTGCTGGAAGGGACAGGGCTGGGGACAGCCAGTAGGAATGGTAGATAGCATGTGATTGAATAGTCAGGAAACAGCATTAAATTTTAGTGGTTACACGACTATTCTCTGAGGGCAGGACTGGCAGCCAATGCACTCCCAACCCCATTTCTGGGGAGCTCCCTGCTACACATGCTGCTGCCTCTCTATCAGAGGGTTTAAAAACCATCTCCCCATGAAGACTGGCTCCCCCCTGCTGCCCTGTATCACAGGCAGCAGTGTGGGGTGGCACAGCCCCAGTCTGTGGGGGGGTGGGAAGTCTGAGTTCCCCATGGACAGAGGCTGCTTTGTGGCAGCAGCCTCTGTCCATGGGGAGTCTGAGTTCCATGCGGACAGAGGCTGCTCCAGCATTAAACAGAGCAGCCCTTATCTGCAGGGGGTCCAAGCTCCCTGTGGACAGAGGTTGCGCCACAGCAGCAGCCCCTGTCCGGGGGTAGTATGGACCACCCCTGCGGAGAGGGGCCGCTGCTGCAGCGTAGCCTCTGTCCGCGGTGAGCACAGGCACGCTGCAGACAGAAGCTGCTGTGAAGCATCCTTCCCTGCTCCCCCAACACAAACTGATAGAGGCAGCAGCATGGGGCGGGGAGAGGCAAGTGGCACCGTGGAGCCAGTGTTGCAGGGAAGGGGAAGTTACTCACCTTGTGTAGTAACGATGGTTCTTCGAGATGTGCCCCGTGGGTGCTCCACTCTAGGTGTCGGGTCCGTCCCGGCGCCACTGATCGGAAGATTTCAGAGCCATACCGGGCCGGGCCGCGCATGCTCTCTGCGTTGCTGGTCGTTCGCGCCCTTTCCAACGATCGCGGCTCGGCCCCCCCGCCAGTTCCTCTCACCGCTCGGTCTCTAGAAGATAAAGACAGAAAACAACCCGGAGCGGGGAGGAGGGCGGGACGTGGAGCACCCACGGGGCACATCTCGAAGAACCATCGTTACTACACAAGGTGAGTAACTTCCCCTTCTTCTTCGAGTGGCCCCGTGGGTGCTCCACTCTAGGTGACTATAAAGCAGTAGTCGGAACTAAGAGCGCTCCGGGTTACTTAGGATCTACTGTTGAAAGGACAGCGGAAGCTACTGAATGGTCCGCCCCCCATTTCTGAACTATAGCATAATGCCTCATAAATGTCGAGCTGGAAGCCCAAGTGGCTGCCCTGCAGATATCGGCTAAAGGAACTCCTCTGGCAAAGGCTGTAGATGTCGCCACTGCTCTAGTCGAGTGTGCTCGCGGCTGCGAAGACAAGGGTTTATCCCGAATGGAGTGGCATGTGGTAATGCACAGGGTGATAAGCTTGGCAATGCGCTGAGTGGAAAGTGCAGTACCCTTAGATCGGTTCGCTGTCGATATTAGAAGTCTATCTGTTCGTCTCCACTGACGGGTTCTGTCTATGTAAAATGAAAGAGCCCGCCTAACGTCCAGTGTATGTAGCAGGGCTTCCCTCGTTGAGGAGTGTGGCTTAGGGTAAAAGGAAGGAAGGACGATCGGTTCATTGATATGAAATGATGAAGCTACTTTGGGTATGAACGCTGGGTGTAAACGTAACGTTACCAAGTCCTTCGAGAAAGAAGTAAAGGGAGGGTTTGCCATTATCGCCCCTAACTCACTAACTCTACGAGCTGAAGTCATAGCGAGCAAGAAGACGGTCTTCATGGTTAGCATCTGTAAAGATACCGATGCCAGAGGCTCGAATGGGGGATACATAATTGTATCGAGTACCAGGTCGAGGTTCCACGACGGAGGAGGCGGCCTTCGAGGTGGGCTCATATTGGCTAGACCTTTTAGAAATCGTTTCAACATCGGGTGAGAGAACACCGAATAACCCTGTATCGGGTGATGGAAGGCACTGATGGCTGCTAGGTGAACTCTGAGGGATGCCAGAGAGAGCTTAGCATTTCGGAGATGAAGGATGTACTCGAGGATGTGTTGTGGAGGAGCAGTCAATGGTTGAACGTTATTCTGGAGACACCAGAGAGAGTATCTACGCCATTTTGCCAGGTAAGTATTTCGCGTAGATGTCCTCCTGCTATGTATTAATATGGACCTGACCTCGCTTGAACAGAGGTTTTCATCTAGCGTAAGCCAGTTAGGAGCCACGCTGTCAAGTGCAATGTTTCTAGTTTGGGGTGAAGAAGAGCCCCCCGATCTTGAGAGAGGAGGTCTCGATACAAGGGCAGAGGCCATGGCTGTCGAAGTGACATCCTGTGTAGGAATGGGTACCATGCCTGCCTCGGCCAAGCTGGTGCTATTAAAATTACTGTCGCCCTCTCCGTCCTGATTTTCTCTATTACTCTGGGAATGAGGACTGTTGGTGGAAAAGCGTACAGTAGCGACTTTTTCCAATTGGTCAGGAGCGCATCGCCGAGGGATCCTTTGCCGATCCCTGCCCTGGAGCAGAAGAGGCGGCACTCTTTGTTGACAGACGTCGCAAAAAGGTCTACCAGGGGTGTTCCCCATCTGCCGAAGATTCCCTGGAGTACGTCCAGCCTCAGCTCCCACTCGTGGTCCGTGGGAAAGCATCTGCTGAGGGAATCGGCAATGACATTGGCTATGCCAGGTAAGTATGATGCTGTTATGCTTATGTTGTTCTGTATGCACCAGTTCCAATATCGTACCGCTTCTGCGCATAGGGAACGTGATCTTGCCCCTCCCTGCCTGTTTATATAGTACATCGCCGCTACGTTGTCTGTCAACACCCTGACTGTTTTGCCTCTCAGACTGGGGAGGAAGTGTCTGCATGCCAAAAAGATCGCCCTCAACTCTAGCTGGTTGATATGAAGACGCCTCTCGGTGTGAGACCATTGCCCCTGGATGCGCTCCCCGTTCATGTGAGCACCCCATCCGATGAGTGAAGCGTCTGATGTTAATTGAACCGATGGCTGAGGTTGGTGAAACGGTACTCCCGTGAGGATGTTTAATGGGCTCGTCCACCATCGGAGGGACCTGTGTACGTGGGATGGAGGAGTAACCAACTTGCGTATGTCGTGTCTCATGGGGACATACACCGTTGACAGCCAGTGCTGTAAGTTCCTTAAATGGAGACGTGCATGCGGGACTACAAAGGTGGCCGCCGCCATGTGGCCGAGCAATCGCAGGCAAGTATGTGCTGAGATTGTTGTGGTTTTTTGGAGAAGATTGACCAGGTCTTTTATTGCCTGGAATCTGTCCGTGGGCAGGTATGCTCTCGCCGTGCAGGAGTCGAGAACCGCTCCTATGAACTTTATGTTTTGTGTTGGAATTAGCGTGGACTTTTGTTCGTTTATTATCAACCCGAGTGAGTTGAAAGTCTCTATGACTTTTGAAAGCATTCGAGTTGTCTCTTGTGCCGTCCTTCCCTTTATGAGACAGTCGTTCAGGTAAGGGAATATGATGACTCCGAGACGACGAAGATGGGCGGCGACAACGGCAAGCGTCTTTGAAAAGACTCTTGGAGCTGAAGCCAGTCCGAACGGGAGGACACAGTATTGAAAGTGCTCGTTGTTTATAACAAATCACAGGAAACGTCTGTGCGCCGGGTGTATGGCCACATGAAAGTAGGCGTCTTGGAGGTCGAGGGCTACGAACCAGTCGTCGGTGTCTAGAGAAGGGATTATTGTAGTCAGAGTCACCATCTTGAACCGCTGCTTTCGTAGATAACGGTTTAACTCCCGTAGATCGAGTATGGGTCTCCAACCCCCTGTTTTCTTTTGAGTCAGGAAGTACCTTGAATAAAATCCTTTTCCCCTGAATTGGTCTGGGACCCTTTCTATTGCTCCGATTTCCATCAGGCGATAGGCCTCCTGTTTTAGGAGGGCCTCGTGAGAAGGGTCCCTGAAAAGGGACGGGGTGGGAGGGGTAGGAGGAGGGAGGGATGTAAATGGGATGGTGAGTCCGAATTTTATCACTTCCAACACCCATCTGTCCGATGATATGGCCACCCACTGATGGTAGTAGGGTCGCAACCGATGTTTGAAAATGGGAGTGGTGTCTCTGACTGTTACCGGAACGACCGGCGTGCCCTTGACCTGAAAGTCAAACTTGCTGCTTGGGTGCTCCTGCGTTATTCACCCTGGGTGGCTGAGGGCGTCTGCGCTGTGTCCTTTGCTTGGACCGGTTCTGATCGTATGGACGGTTTTGTTGTCTGCGGAACTGGTAATCGTAACGTCTTTGGAATGGGAAATAGCGTTTACGACGGAAAGGTGGAACATACATCCCGAGGGTACGTAAGGTAGCCCGGGAATCTTTACCCGTGTGGAGCACCTCGTCCGTCTTCTCCGCAAACAGCTTGATTCTGTCGAACGGAAGATCCTCGACCTTAGACTGTAATTCTTTCGGTACGGCAGCGGTCGCAAGCCATGAAGCTCTTCTCATGGAAACTGCTGTTGCGATTGATCGAGCCGCTGTGTCCGCCACATCCATGGCAATTTGCAAGCCTGCTCTGGCACATGCATAGCCCTCCTGCAGTATAGCTCGGAGAAGTACTTTGTCCGTTTCGGAAATTCTCTGAGCAATTTCCGATAATTTTGCAATGTTGTCAAAACTATGATTGGAGAGCAACGCTGAGTAATTTGCAATCCGGAGGAGAAGAGTTGAAGAGTACTCTTTCCTACCGAATATGTCCAATCTCTTTGCGTCCTTGTCTGCTGCCGAGTTTCTTACTTGCGGGTTCTTAGCTCTTTGAAGAGCTGCATCCACAACCAACGAGTTTGGCTGAGGGTGAGTGAAAAGGAACTCAGCACCCTTCGAAGATATGAAGTATCTCTTTTCTGCTCGCTTGCAGGATGGAGTAGTGGAAGCCGGCGTCTTCCAAATTTCTGTGGCTGGTTCCAGGATCGCCTCGTCCAGCGGTAAAGCCACCTTAGATTGCTGTCTAGGGTGCAGATTCTTCAGTAACTTATATTGCTTCACGTTCACGTCCGCTAACTGAACCTCCTGTGATTGTGCTACCCTTTTGAAGAGATCCTGAAATTCTCTGGTGTCATCTGGTGGTGAGGAGTCCATAGCAAAAACCGCGTCATCGGGGAAAGAAGATTGAGCATCCTGCGATGAAGCTTGCGGAGGCCGGTCATCTGTGTCCGATATCTGGCCCTCTTCAGGCTCCGACAGGACCGAAATTGAGGTGGCACTAGGAGGTGGTCTGGGTGACTGCGAGCGTCGATGCTCAGAGGCCGGTTGTGAATGGCGTCTGTAAGATGACTGACGGCAACAACACGAACACGAGTGGGACGGTGATCTGTCCTGCCTCCCCGTGTAATAACCCCTGTGGTAACGATAAACATAATCAGGGGATGGTCTTCTGGATGCATATCTGCTACCATGTCTAGTGTGGTGAGACCTTGGAGGAGAGTAACTCGGAGAACGAGATGTGTTTCTGTAATAATGGGAAGATCTTCGTTGCGGGGAACGTGAGGACCTATGTCTTGGGTAGTAAGGTTCTCTCCCCGATCCCGAATACTGAGGTGGGGAAGGGTATGTTGAAGGCACAGGAGAGGGAGACAATGAATGATCCCTAGGGATCGACTTCCCAGATGCCCTTGCATGGGCTGATGAATGCCCTTTAGTGCTTGCAGAGTGTCGTGTTGTGCTGCGATAAACCTCCTTAACAGATGGGGAGCCTGACTCATGAGAGGAGGGAGAGGCTGTTTGCAGTCTAGCTGATTGCGAGGACTTTCTCGGTGCCGATGCAGATGACTCCTGCGGCACCGGGTGTGTTGCGGGACCGCTGACAGTTTCCGGTGCCGGCTGCCTTGACGGAACCGGGTCCTCGGTCTGCGGTGCCGGGCTCTCCCGGTGCCGTCTGTCTGGTGCCGAAGGAGCGCGGTCTCGCGGAACGGTAAGCGGCACCGCTTCGGTGACCGCTTGGGCAGCCGACTCCGTTGCTGACCCCTGCATGTCCCGCCGTTCCGGGGACGATGATTTATCCGGCGGCGCTGTTAGCCGAGGCCGCTTACTCCCCGAAGGGGTCGAATCCTGCTCGTGCTCCCGATGGAGAGGGGAGACTGGCGGTGGGGCAGACGCAGTGCGATGCTTGCCCTGTTTCGCAGATCGCGGCTGAGAAATTGACTTAGCCGCGGAGCGGCTGTTGTCCGATCCCTGGTCTCCCTGATTCACCGGAGGGAGAGGGATCGCTGGCAGGGATCGGGCAGGGGAGGCTTTTTTCTTTTTTGCTCCGGCAGCTGCAGGAGATAATGCCCTTCTTTTTGGGGTTTGTGAGGACTCCTGCTGCAGAGGGTTTGATGGCTGAAGAGCCTTGTCGCAGAGCAGAAGTTTGAGGCGGAGATCTCTGTCTCTTCTTGCCCTCGGAGTCAATTTAGAGCAGTGGGCACACTTGCTTGGGATATGAGACTCCCCCAAGCAACGAAAACAGAGACTATGCCCATCAGAAGCAGGCATTGCCTCCTTACATTGTCCGCACCGCTTAAAGCCGGGTGATCCGGACATGGCGGTGAAACTGACCAGGAAAAAAGCGCTTCAGCGCGCAACTGACTAACTATGTTCTGTTTCCTTTTTAACTAACTAAACAAAGACTAATAGCTAACTAACTACAGTAAAGGTCAAACTATTTACAGACTAGTGGGTTTATTTTATTTATTTATTTTTTTTAAGGAGAACAAGGCAAGCGACCGCAGAGAGATCGCCTTTTCCGTCAGCAACCGAGGACGGTTGAGAGGAACTGGCGGGGGGGCCGAGCCGCGATCGTTGGAAAGGGCGCGAACGACCAGCAACGCAGAGAGCATGCGCGGCCCGGCCCGGTATGGCTCTGAAATCTTCCGATCAGTGGCGCCGGGACGGACCCGACACCTAGAGTGGAGCACCCACGGGGCCACTCGAAGAAGAACTGGCTTTTAAGCCATCTTTCCCCAGTACCGGCTCCTGCCTCTCCCCTCAATGCCTCTGTAGGAGATTGCAAGGGGGGCCGGAAGCCCACAGAGCCGGCTCCCCACGTGTATTAGGATATGTCTACACTACAGAGTTAATTCGAACTAACAGACGTTAGTTCGAATTAACTTTGATAGGTGCTATACAGGCAAACCGTAGTTCGAACTTAATTCGAACTAGCGGAGCGCTTAATTCGAACTAGGTAAACCTCATTCTACGAGGACTAACGCCTAGTTCGAATTAAGTAGTTCTAATTAAGGGCTGTGTAGCCACTTAATTTGAACTAGTGGGAGGCTAGCCCTTCCCAGCTTTCCCTGGTAGCCACTCTGGGCACCACCAGGGAAACTCTTCTGTCCCCCTCCCGGCCCCGGAGCCCTTAAAGGGGCACGGTCTGGCTATGGTGCCCGTGCCAGGTGCAAGCCTGCCAGCACCCAGCCAGCAGACCCTGCACCTGGCACGGCTCGAGCCAGCCACCCGCTGCCACCCAGCCCTCCGCCTCTTCCCGGGACCAGGCTAGCAGCTCCCGGGAGCCTGCCCAGGTCCGCAAGAGGCGGGCGCCCACCTGGTCTAGTGCGGAGATTGTGGACCTCATCCACGACCACCGCACTAGGCACAGGAAAGTGGCCTTCTAGGGCAGGAGAGCTGCCAGCCTGGCCACCCAGGAGCAGGTTTGCATGAAAATCAGGGTGGTCCAGTGAGACCCCCGACTCTGATCCCTGAGCTTAGAATGGCCGTACTGGGTCAGACCAAAGGTCCATCTAGCCCAGTAGCCTGTCTGCTGACAGCGGCCAATGCTAGGTACCTTGGAGGGGATGGGCCAAAGACAATGACCAAGCCATTTGTCTCATGCCATCCATCTCCAGCCTTCCACAAACAGAGGCCAGGGACACCATTTCTACCCCCTGGCAAATAGCACTCCAAGGACCCAACCTCCATGACTTTATCTAACTTCTCTTTAAACTCTGTTATAGTTCTAGCCTTCGCAGCCTCATGCAGCAAGGAGTTCCACAGGTTGACTATTTGCTTTGTGAAGAAGAACTTTCTGTTATTAGTTTGAAGCCTGCTACCCATTCATTTCATTTGGTGTCCTCTAGTCCTTCTATTATGGGAACTAATGAAGAACTTTTCTTTATATACCCTCTCCACGCCACTCATGCTTTTATAGACCTCTGTCATATCCCCCCTCAGTCTCCTCTTTTCTAAGCTGAAAAGTCCCAGTCTCTTTAGCCTCTCTTCATATGGGACCTGTTCCAAATCCCTAATCATTTTAGTTGCCCTCCCCTCTTCCACTCTCTCTCTTCCCCTCTCTCACCTCCTTTTCCCAGTCTCCACCAGTTTGGTTCAATAAAGAGAATTTCTATTTTTGAACACACGTGTCCTTTATTTTGTACGTCAGGAAGGAGGGCTAGGGAGGGGTAAGTGGAAGGAGGTGAGGGAGGAATGGGGTACGAGCCCCCGATGAGGAGGACTGGGGTGGCTCTGTGGGCACTTTGGGGTGGAAACTCTCCTGCAGCCCCCTAATTGACCCCCCTCCCCGGATGGCAGCCTGTGGCAAGTGCAGCCAGGCTGATGGCCGAGTGCTGTGATGTGCTGAGTGTGGGCACGCAGGGCACTCCAAGCCAGGACTGCTTTGCAAGCGGGGCACCCCTGAGAACTGTCTGTCCGGGGTGGAGGTCGGGTCCCTTTAAGCACAGCCCTCGGCTAGCCTGAGACAGCAGCTCCACGCTCTAAGTCCTAATCTGATGCCCTGCCGGCACTGCTTCTGGCCAGCCTTAACCTCAGTTCAGGGTCCACTCAATGTGGACATGCTAGTTCGAATTAGCAAAATGCTAATTCGAACTAGTTTTTAGGTCTAGATGCACTAGTTCGAATTAGCTTAGTTTGAATTAACTAATTCGAACTAAGTTAGTTCGAATTAGCGCTGTAGTGTAGACATACCCTTAGCTCCTACATGCCCCCCCCCTCACATACCATGTTGCTGCCTATCAGAGGCAGCAGCACGGGGGTGGGAGGGGACAGGCGGATCCAATGCTCATGGGGAGCTGGGTTTTAAGCAAGCTCCCCATGGGTACTGGCTCCTGTCTTCCTCCCTTGCTGCCTCTAATACAGAGGCAGCAAGGGAGAGGAATGCATGTAGTCAACAGATGAAGCTTATTGGTTAATCCTGGAGTCTTCTACACTCTGACATCCCTAGCAGCCTGACCTCAGTGTCCCATAGAGCATACCATGTGGTGCTCCAGCAGCAATTTCAAAGGGCCCCAAGCTTAAGCTGTCACCATAGTAACCGTGGCGGGGACTGGGAGCCCTTCTGTCAGTGGGCCTGCTCAGCAATCATATCTATGTGAGCAGCTCAACCCAGGGAGCAGCCAGCCCACCAAGAGAAATTTTGCCTCCTACCTGCTCCTTAGCCATATGAAACTTCCTGCAGCCATAAGAAATGTCACGATGCCACAGCAAGGCCACCTCCAGTTTAGAACAGCATCAAGAAAAAGGAATAGCTAGAAGAGAAGAGGCACAGAAGGAAGAGGAGAAAGGGCCTTTGGGACACCATGGAGGAAGAATAAGAGGAAGAAAAATGGCCAGTGGGATGAACAAGAGAGTGGGTAAAACAAGCACCAAAAGAGAAGAGAAGAAGGGAAAGGACAAATGACACAGAGGAGAAAACTAGAGGTGAAGAGAAGAAAAGGGGAGAAATGTATAGACTAAGGGGACAAGATATTTTAAACAATGTGTTTAATAATGCACCTTTTGAAAAGTACAGAAATTAAAGTACATTGCACTTTTTAAAAAAACTGAAGGTTACTAGTTACACCTTGTATAATTGAAATATTTCAGAAGAAATAATTTGTTAGTTTTCATTCCATTAGTCATTCTCTCCTTTTTTGAACATGAGCTTTTAGAATATTTGATAACATGATTCAGAAACCACAAAAGTAAGCATAGGTACTTAGACTGAAATGTAGTTCCAAAGGCTACTTTTAACCTTTTAAAAAAATTAAACAGACTCATATACAAATTAAAAGTCCTATTTCATCTTTAAATTCTATGGATATGAAGAAACAAGTTTATTCTCATGATTAATGGACTTCTTCATGGGACTGTGACATAAAATTTTAAAAAACACTTTAAAGTGGAATCGGATATAACAGAGGGATATGTCACTGTTTCTAAAACCAAAAAGAAGGCTTTAACCACTAAACAAATCATATAAGCGCTAGACTGCAAAAACTATTCCTGTAAATTGGTTTAGCTAGTCAAACTTTATCAAGTTAGACTAAAGTATGTTTCTGGCTACATTCATTTGGGTTTCAATTACATCAACAAATGCACTGAAATAATTAAATTATGAAGCCCTGAAAGCATTTAATAATCACAAAAATGAAGCAGATGCACTAACAACATTAACACTAATAAAGTAGGTCAAAACTGAGCTAAAGGAAAGAGCAATGACAAAGCCGAAAACTCCACACACAAAACTCTGAAACTGGCCACCTCTAGGCTACAATTTGCAACACTGTATTCTACATACAGTGCTCTGCATTGCACAGTAATGACCAAGGAGGGATGATGCAGATCTTGGCTCTTTTTAACACAGGCATTGTGCTCACACTGTCTCCTCAGAATCTTTACATGATGCTCCTTTACTTAGTGGATCCAGACTTAGAGAAAAAAAGGCTCCTAATACCAGTACTTTAGAAACATCTTACAGTAAGAGATATATTCTCCTCTAGCATGGAGAGGTTGGTGCATGTACAACACACAGGCTTATCTGCAGGGCAGCATGATCTAGAACAGTGGTGCTCAACCTTTTTAAATTCGCGATCTCCAGAGCCAGAAAAAAAAAGCCAGGAACATTGTGTTGCGGCCCCTTTAATTTAAAGCACCGGTCCACTCCCCTGCCACTCTCCCTACCCCCGCCGCATGTGCGTTGGGCGCTGATCCGGGAAAAGAAAATACAGATCAAAATGCTGGGACCCCCCAGGAAGACAGCCACGGGTTGCACACCACTGATCTAGAAAGTTGATTGTACAATTGGCAGCTGAAGGCTCCCAAATTCAAAACTTGACACTATCACTTACTTGGGCCTGACCTCTGTGCTTCCACCTACCTAATTTAAAACAAAGATATATTTGCTTACCACCCTTTCTTACTATGAATGGCACTTACACTGTTAGTGACTTCATCAAAATCAAGGGAATAATTTGCAGAGTAAAGTTCTATTAGACGAAAACAACGATGAGAGGCATAGTTTGGCTCTTATTGTTGCATGTGCAAAGCACTAAATCCAAAGTCAGGAACCAATCTTTGAGGAATGCAGAAGCACCAATAACTTCCACCAAACTCAGGCAACTCAAGAGCGCTCTACCTGTCTCCACATATGACCCATTATTTCTATAAAGCTGACACATAAGTGATTGAAGTGACTATACAGGGGGCTGAGAGTATGCAAATGCTAAGTATCATTGTTATTATAATGCAGCTACAGAAAAGATGACAAAGAGGCTCAGGGATATGGAATTGACATGTAAGCATTTCAAGGATACCAGAACAACAAGGATCTCTGCTCAAAAGGAAGAAGGAGAAAGAGGAAACAATGATAAATTCAGTCTGAGAGAATTATTCAGGAATGAAAGTTAGAAATTCTTCCTGTCTTGTATGCACTTCCTTGTTCACATTAGGAAAGCTCTAGCACAGCAGAGAAAGAAGAGCAAAGACAAGAAACTAAACTGTTCATTAAAACTCGGAATTGGAAAGAGCTGACAAGCATTATAGTCCTGCAGAAAATCATTCCTCTAACATCTCCACACAGAAAAAACAGATACAACCCTCATAAAAAAATCAAGGACAAGGAGCAAAGGCAGGGACAGATGCTAAAAAAGAGGGGATGGTAATAAAGATGCACAAAAGCTGTACATTTAGGTGTTTTGAATTATGGATGCATTTTAAAAGATAGCCTAACTGTTGTTATGAATCCTAACATTAAAACTTCTGTTTTTTAAACCCCACTCCTCAAATGAAGGTCAATGTTAGATTGTAGAGGCACTAGAAGAATTCCTGATGCAAAAGCAGAGGCTTTGGAGATATATGCAGAGGATAAAGAGATAGCAGGAGGTCTAGAAAATAATTCTAGAAACTGTGACAAGTCTGTCATTTTGTAACTAAGCATGTGTCAGAGTAGAGAGAAAAAGAGCATGGGTGGACACAAAATGATGTAAAAATTAAAAACACAAAGCTTGCTCAAGATCATTCATCAAAAGCATGTTCAGAGGAACCTGCAGTATTAGCAAATAGCTCCTGAAGAGCTGGTGAAAAGAAGTTACTTATCCCCCTCACAATCCCATGCACCCTCACGTGTAGATCAATTTTTGGGGAGAGAGGAATAAATCAGCAAAGCTTTACCACTTATAAAATGTGATAAATCCTTTTATGTCATGCATTACTATAATGCATTTAGCTTGGTCCAATGTGGAGTTCTGAGTTTGTACAAGTCACTGAATCTTTTTTAGGGATGTAAAATCCTGTTTAATTGGTTAACCAGTTAAACATTATGTTTAACCAGTTAACTGATTAAAGGGGACATGGGCTGTGGGTTGCCCGGGCCCGCTGCACAGAGGGGCTAATACACACGACTGGAGCAGCCTCTATCTACGGCACCTCCCCACAAGGGGCAGAAGTAGCCACCTATCTCTGACAGGTGGGGAGCTACACCTGCCCTCACCGGTTAATAGTTAACTGGAACCAGTAAGCATCATCCGTTAAGGGGGATGCTTACCTATTAACCTTTTACAACCCTACTGTATTTCTCTTTCCTCTGATAGCCTTTCACTGCTTTTCAATTCAGACCAGGCGTCTCAAACTCAGTTTACCGTAGGGCCAGTGCCAATCCTCAAATCCTCCTAACGGGCCAGAGGACTCATAGACTCATAGACTTTAAGGTCAGAAGGGACCATTATGATCATCTAGTCTGACCCCTTGCACAGTGCAGGCCGCAGAATCTCACCCACCCCTCTTAGAATAATCCTCTCACCTATATCTCCGATATTGAAGCCTTCAAATACTTTGAAGGTCCAAAGATGCAGAGAGTCCTCCAGCTGTGATCTGCGCCTCATGCTACAGAGGAAGGTGAAAAACCTCCAGGGTCTCTGCCAATCTACCCTGGAGGAAAATTCCTTCCCGACCCCAAATATGGCGATCAGCTAAACCCTGAGCATGTGGGCAAGACCCACCAGCCAGACACCCAGAAATTCTCTATAGTAACTCCTATCATCCCTCCATTGACATATTTCCCACTGAAAATGAATGGTCAATTAGTTACCAAGATCATATTCTCTCATCAACCCATCCCCTTATCATAGAATCATAGAACTGGAAGAGATCTCAGAAGGTCATCAAGTCCAGCCCCCTGCTCTAGGCAGGACCAATCCCATCTAAATCAACCCGGCCAGGGCTTTGTCAAGCCGAGACTTAAACACCTCTAGGGATGGAGACTCCACTACTTCCCTAGGTAACCCATTCCAGTGCTTCACCACCCTCCTAGTGAAATAGTTTTTCCTAATATCTAGCCTGGACCTCTCCCACCACAACTTGAGACCATTGCTCCTTGTTCTGCCATCTGTCACTACTGAGAACAGCCTTTCTCCATCCTCTTTGGAACCTCCCTTCAAGAAGTTGAAGGCTGCTATCAAATCCCCCCTCACTCTTCGCTTCTGCAGACTAAACAGACCCAACTCCCTCAGCCTCTCCTCATAAGTCATAAGCTCCAGCCCCCTAATAATTTTGGTTGCCCTCCGCTGGACCCTCTCCAATGCATCCGCATCTTTTTTGTAGTGGGGAGTCCAGAACTGGACACAATACTCCAGATGTGGCCTTACCAACGCCGAATAAAGGGGAATAATGACATCTCTTGATCTGCTGGCAATGTTCCTCTTAATGCTACCTAATATGCCATTAGCCTTCTTGGCTACAAGGGCACACTGTTGACTCATATCCAACTTCTCATCCACTGTAACCCCCAGGTCCTTTTCTGCAGAACTACTACTTAACTGGTTGGTCCCCAGCTTGTAACTATGCTTGGGATTCTTCCGTCCCAAGTGCAGGACTCTACACTTGTCCTTGTTGAACCTCATCAGATTTCTTGTGGCCCAATCCTACAATTTGTCTAAGTCACTCTGGACCCTATCTCTGCCCTCCAGCGTATCTACCTCTCCCCCTAGCTTAGTGTCATCCACAAACTTGCTGAGGGTGCAATCCATCCCCTCATCCAGGTCATTAATAAAGATATTGAACAAAACCGGTCCTAGAACCGAACCTTGGGGTACTCCACTAGAAACTGACCGCCATCCTGACATCGAGCCGTTGATCACTACCTGCTGGGCCCGGCCTTCTAGCCATCTTTCTATCCATCTTACCGTCCATTTATCCAATCCACATTCCCTTAACTTGCTGGCAAGGATATTGTGGGAGACCGTATCAAAAGCCTTGCTAAAGTCAAGGTATATAACATCCACTGACTTTCCCATGTCCACCAAGCCAGTTACCTCATCATAGAAGCTAATCAGATTGGTCAGGCACGACTTGCCCTTTGTGAATCCATGATGACTATTCCTAATCACTTTCCTCTCATCCAAGTGTCTCAAAATGGATTCCTTAAGGATCCCATCCATGATTTTTCCAGGAACCGAGGTAAGACTGACCGGCCTATAGTTCCCTGGATCGTCCTTCTTCCCTTTTTTGAAGATGGGCACTACATTTGCCTTTTTCCAATCATCCGGGATTTCTCCCGATCTCCACGACTTTTCAAAAATAATAGCCAAAGGCTCCTCAATGACAGTTGCCAACTCCCTCAGCACCCTCGGATGCATTAAGTCCGGACCCATGGATTTGTGTACGTTTAGCTTTTCTAAATAGTTCCTAACCTGTTCTTTACCCACCACGGGCTGTCCATCTTCATCCCATCTTGTGTCACTTAGCTCAGAAGTCCAGGAGCTGATCTTGTCCGTGAATACAGAGGCAAAGAAAGCATTGAGTACTTCAGCTTTCCCTACATCATCTGTCACTAGGTTACCTCCTTTATCTATTAGGGGCTGCACACCCTCTCTGATCACCTTCTTCTTGTTAATATGCCTGTAGAAACCTTTCTTGTTATCCTTCACATCCTTAGCCAGTCACAATTCCATTTGCGCTTTCGCCTTCCTGATAATCCCCCGGCATTCCTGAGCTGTACATTTAAACTCCTCCCTGGTTATTTGTCCAAGTTTCCACTTTTTGTATGCTTCCTTTTTGTGCTTAAGTTCACCAAGGATTTCCCCCGTAAGCCAATCCGTAAGTGCAACTCCTCCTCCTTTTCTCCCCTGCCTGTTCTTCCTGAACAGTCTATACCCTTCCATGACAGCACTCCAGTCATGCAAGTCATCCCACCAAGTCTCTGTTCTCCCAATTAAGTCATATTTCTTGGACTGGGCCAGGGTCTCCAGTTCTTCCTGTTTCTTGCCCAGGCTTCTTGCATTAGTGTACAAACACTTCAGGTAACCAGTTGATCGCCCTATCTTCTCCATTTGAAACAGGGATCCTCCTTTCTTGCTCCCTCCTCTCTGCATTTCTTCCCAGTATCCGACTTTCCCTCTCCCCTCAGGGTTTTGGTCGCCGTCCCCCGACGAACCTAGTTTAAAGCCCTCCTCACTAGGTTTGCAAGCCTTCCCGCAAAGATGCTCCTTCCTCTCTTCGTTAGATGGATCCCATCTCTTCCTAACAATCCTTGTGCCCAGAACAGAGTCCCATGGTCGAAGAAACCAAAGCCCTCTCTGCGACACCACCTGCGCAACCATGCATTTACATCCTCAATTCGACGATCCCTGCCCAGTCCTTTCCCTTCAACAGGGAGGATGGACAAGAACACCACTTGCGCTCCGAATTCTTGGATCCTTCTTCCCAGCGCTATATAATCCGCAGTAACACGCTCAAGGTCATTCTTGGCTGTATCATTAGCTCCTACATGGAGAAGCAGGAAGGGGTAGCGATCCGAAGGTTTGATCAGCTTACTAAGCCTCTCAGTGACATCCCGAATGCGAGCTCCCGGTAAGCAGCACACCTCTCGAGATTCCAGGTCCGGACGGCAGAGGGATGGCTCAGTCCCTCTTAGGAGGGAGTCCCCGACCACCAACACCTGTCGTTTCCTTTTGGGGGGGGTGGCCGTGGAACCCCCATCCCTAGGACTACGCATCCCATGCCTTGCAGTAGATGGTGTTCCCTTCTGGTTTCTTCCTTGTGAGGTCCCTTCCAGAGCTTTCAGCACTGCAGAGCCTGTGGAGAGAGCTTGAAAGCGATTGCTTACCTCTGTAGCATCGGGGGATTTTTCCCCTTCTAGAAGTTACATGCTGCCATTTCTCTTCTTGGTCACTTACTGCCCTCTCTGGATCTTCTGCCTGCCGTGCTTTAAGGATTAATTGCTGCCTTCTATCGAGGAAGTCTTCATCCTCTCTGATCAAGCGTAAGGTTGACACTTGGGCCTCCAGTCCTCTAATTTTTCTTCCAAAATCTCAACCAGCTTGCACTTCGTGCAGATGAAATCCGTTCTTTCTTCCGGGAGGAAGACAAACATGGCACACGCCGTGCAGGTAACAACAGCAGACCCATCATCAACCATCGCTGCTGTCCTGGAGAAGGGGTTTAAAAAGAAAGGCAAGAGAACCTCCCGCCCTTCCCTCTCCCCAACTCCCTCTCAAAACTCCCTGTTAGCAATCACCTGTTCACAAGCTCCTTGGTCGCTTGCCCACTGCCTTATAAAGCCCCTCCCCCTACCAAGGCTCAGCCAATCAGCAGAGGCTTCTAGAATTCTAACTTTAATTAGAAGCCAACAGTTTCCACCTGACAATCACAGCCCCTACCAATCACAGCACAAACTCCATCAAGGGGAGAGGGAGGGTAAAGGGAAGGTTGGGGGGAGGGGGAAAAAAAGCCTCACTCTCAAACACAGGGGAAAATAAATAAATAAATTAACAAAAAACAAAAAAGAACACACACCAACCCTCACTCACAAACACAAGCCTCCTGGTAATTGTTTTGGGTTTTTTTGTGTTGTTTTGTTTTGTTTTGGAAAGCCCTAGCCAGGTTATTAAACTTAAGCCAGATCTGGGAATTTCACTACTTGATGCCTCAAGCACTGATATCAAATATGATCACTCAGACTTAGAAGACTATGTTTGTTTGTTGGTGCATGGTATTAGATGAAAATCCCAGCCTTCCTTCTCTTTTTCTTTTTTTAAGGAAGACTTTAAGTCTCGTGATTTGTGGAGAAAAACTAGAAAACGTGCCCTGAGTTCACCCACAGGCCTCAAAACAAGACCTAAATAGAAGTTATATTTTTTTATCATCATCAATGGGCCACATTCTCTCCTCAGATGCATGCAAACAACCCTGGTGACTTGAAGAAGACCACCAGTAAGCAACATAGTTTGAGCTTTAATAGGGTTACCAGATGAGTTTCAAAAAAATACCGGGCACACTTGACCTCAGAACGGGGAGGGGGGGGGGGTGAAGACCAGCTGGGAGTGGAGTGGGGCTGGCCAGGAGGGGGCCGGAGGGAGTGGAGCTGGCTGGGGAAGATTGAGGGGGAGGAGGGGAGGGACACCAGCTGGCAGGGAGCAGAGCTGGCCGGGACAGGGTTGGGAGGAGCGGGGCTAGCTGGGGGAAGGAATCGGCCAGCAGGAAGCAGGGCTGGCTGGAGGGGGTCAGGGGGAGCAGGGCTGGCTGGGGGAAATTGGGGCGGGGGGGAAGGAACTGGCCGGCGGGAAGCAGGGCTGGCCACGAGGTCAGAGGGAGTGGGGCTGGCTCGAGGGAGGAGAACTGGCTGGTGGGGAGCAGGGCTGACCCAGGCTGATGCAGATCCCGGGGTGCTGCCCATCTTGCTCACAGTCCTGGCAGGGCGCACAAGCAAGTCTGGCCCCGGGGATTCCATCCTGCCCCGGCCCCTCCTCCCTACTGCATAGCTGCGTACTGCCTGGCTGGTAGACACGCTCACGCAGTGTGAGCGTGTCTACCAGCCAGGCAGTACGCAACTACGTACTGATACTCAGGGCTCGCCGAACTGCGGTGAGCCCCACTTGCCAAGCCGCGCTGTCTGGCGATCTGCGCATGAGCAGATCGTTCTGCGCATGCGCAGATTGCCCAAACCCAGCTCTTCCGGGTTACAATCTACTCGCCACGGACGAGTAGCTTGAATAATTTGTCGAGCCCTGCTGATACTCATGATAATAATAAAACTTAATTAGAAAATATTGGACATTGATATGTCCGGTATTTTCTCAATTTGTCTTCCTGACAGAAAGCTCAAACACCGGACTGTTTGGTTCAAAACCGGACACCTGGCAACCCTGAGCCTTAATTTTCTCAATGTTCTGTCAGCTTCCTTTTCTCTTTGTTCTGTCCTCTTTTCTGCTCTTTTCTCACATGTGTAGGCTGAGGGGTCTCTCATTATCCCTGAAAAGAATAGTGCTACATCCAAGTCTGCTTCAGGAGCCTGCGTAAGGGTGCAGTTTATTGCCTTCATGCAATGAACGAGTAACACACAAAACAAAGCGATTCTCCTAACCAGCGCAGGCTGCAGGGGTACTTGCTTGCCTCACTCACTAGGTTCTACCCAGAAGAGTCAGTCTCCTCTTTGCAGGGTCTTATGGACTGAGCTGGCATGGCGTTAGACTCCCCAGCATGCAGTAACTTCACTCAGAGTCCTGACCCACTTCGGAGTTGGTTCAGGTAACACTATAGTTCTGCAAACTACTAATCTCAAACAACTGTTCTTAAACCGGCTAAGGCCTCCACCTCAGAATGGGACCAGCTGATATTAGCACCTCCCTCTTACTCCTGTTTAAGGGTAATTTCGAAAGAAGGGCTTTCTTTAGAAATAACCGCATCCAGACAAAATAAGGTATTTTGAAAAAGCGGCCAGACTCCATTATGCAAATGAAGCGCAGGAAATTCAAATCCGTGCTTTATTTGCAATTTTGTTTATTTGCATTTGCATCCCTCTCTCGAAAGAGGAATGCAATGTAGACATACCCAGAGAGTGAGGTAATAAATGTCTGAAGGAATCATATGCAGACCTCATTGTATTCACTGAGATAGATGGTGTGAACTCACCACTTTACATAACTGAGGATAAGTCTACACTGGCACTTTCCAGCAATGTAACTTTCTGTCTCAGGAGCGTGAAAAAACTCTGCTCCTAAGCAAGGCAAGATACAGCACTGTAAAGTGTTTGTGTGAACCAAGCTACTGTGTTGGGAGCTGTGCGTTGTTAGCTACTCCCCTCATGGAGGTAGTTTACAGAGAGCACTGGAAGAACCCTTTCTTTGTGCTCAGCCTGTGGCCACACTTTCAGTTTAAAGTACTGTTGGGACAGCGTTGCCACAGCTGCATTTTAAACTTTTAAGTGTAGACAAAGCCAAAGGATAAGTCAATTATAATGCCATTAGACAAAAGGAGTTTTGGAATAGATGCCTGCTGGAGAGTGCTACAATTTGGGAGCCATGGGCGGTGTCAATTTCACTTTGATGAGAATATAACCAGTCTTTGTGGTGGAAGAGACAAAATAGGCACATGAATGCTTTCTGGGCAGGGAGAAGTACTGTGGAGGGGGGAAATACACTGGGAGGAGGATGTACTGTGCACTGCAGTCTGCCGATTCCCGCTTTAGAAGTATGGGGATTCCCTGTGTTAGGGGGGCAGGAAATAATTACATTGGGAAAGAGGAGCACTGCTGGTTTCTAATTACAGGGGATGGGGAAGCAGGCAGGTTGATGGAAGTTGATCAGGCCCCATGCCTGTATCTGCTACGTATTTTAGAGAGTTTGTGCTTATGTTCAAGAATGCTCCCTAAATGGCAAGAGCTAGAGCCACGAAACTTGGTAGGCAGCTTCCTCTTATCCTAACTTAAAGCAAGGTCAGGGTTTGGTAGCCAGGACAACAGAATGTGCCTGGAATGAGACTGTTTTCCAAAACACAGAAAGGGAGTGGGCTGGGCTGCTAGGAGGGACTGTAATACTGAAGAGTGACCACGGGGGAGCAGCAACACCAGTAAGACACTGGCCGGCTGAGGGGGGGAGCTCTGAATATTGCCATCCATGGGCAAGGTTCTTGTGCTGATGCTGGCCATGGTTGCCCTCTGCTAGCTGATCCCCATGCCTCACAGGGGTAGGCCAAGCTACTGCCCCCCAGCCTCCCTCAGCCTCAACACTGGACAGGAGAGCCAGGTGGACAGTGCAGCCCGTATGTGCAGGTGCACCAGGAGCTGCCATCGTGGCAGCAGTGTGGTCCTCAGTGCCCTGGTCAGTTGCCACCACAGCAGTACAACCCTGGGTAGCTACTGCCACTGGACCAGCATGGCCCAAGGCACCCCGGGAGCCACTGCCATCAAAGTGTGGCCCCAGTGAGCCCTCCAGACATCCCAGTCCCCTGGCCTGAGCCCTTCACCCTCTGCCCTGAATCCTGCACTCTCCACCCCTTGTGCGAAGCCGGCCCCCACACCCAGCCCCCTGACTCCTGCATCGCCATCACTTGTCCTTAGCCCCCTGCCAAATACCCTGCCCTGACTTCTTCACCCGCCACACTGTGCCCTGACTCCTTTATCCCCTCCACCCCACCTAAAAAAAGAGTTAAGGACCCAAGCAACACTGGGTTCATCTGTTAGTAAAAATATTAAGGGAGGCCCCATAGAAGTGATTTGCCTCCAGGAACAGCCATGCTAAAATACAAATGATAAGCAAGGATAAATGGAATGCAGAGCCATTTGCCTCTTTCAGACTTACTTTCTTTGGTATTGACTCTTGATTTGACTGCCAGCCCTTATGTGTTTCTTCCCAGCTAGTTTCTTATTTCCTTTCTCTCAAGACACGCTGGGAATTTAAATTTGAAGGGATGTAATGTATGGTCAGATTTTGAGCTGTTATTTGGGTATGAATCCAGAGTAACTTTACTGATCCCAGTGAAATTTCTCTGGATTAAAGCTAGTGTTGTTCATGATCAAAAACCAGCCCCAATTCTTATTTAAATATCAAAATACGTGATAGCTGCAAACTGGAATTAGCTAACTTGGAATACAAGTAAAAAGGTAAAGTGTTAATCTCCACTATTCTTCAAAGCGTCACAAAAATGGGGATGCTGCGAATGAAGCCTTGATCAAATGAATTGGATGTGTGCACGTAGGGGTGAAGTGAGCAAGCACTTAAAGCATTAGTGATGTCCATCAGATTTGTGGTATAAATTATTAATGGAAAAATAATAAACTGAGCACAAAGGCTTTATTTTAAGATTCTCAGAGCAAAGACATGCTGGTATCAGAAATAAAGAAACAACACCATCCATTCCTCCCTCCCTTCTTATTTTCCTTTGTATCTATTCACCTATAAAAATGAGGAGTCTTGTAGCACCGTAAAGATTTATTTGGACATAAGATTTTGTGGGCAAAGCCCCACTTCATCATCTGACAAAGTAGGTCTTTGCTACAGTGCCATCAGACAGGCATAAGAATCTTGAGTGAAACGGGGGTTTTGTGCAAAAAAAAAAAAAAGAGACCCACTGCTGCTTTTTGCGCAAAAACCCCTTGAACAAAAACAAATGGCAGAAAATATTCTAATGAGATCACGACTCATGCTAATTTGTTCCTCATTAGCATATTTTCTGCCAGAAGAACTCACAGTGAAGACAGCCCTATAACAGTTCGAACACTTCTGTGCAAAATAAGATTCAGACAGTGGCATTTGAGGACTTCTAAAGAGGGTTGAAGAGAATTTGCACGTGTTAGAAAGGTTCCCTGCACACTGCGAATTATCTATTTTAAAGTACTAAAACTGGTAGAAATTAATGCTATTCTTAATCATTCTGCAACGAAGACAGAGACTGAGATTCCAAACTACAACAAGACTACTCAGAAGCCTATCCTACTCATCTGAAGAAATGGGTTTTGCCCATAAAAGCTCATGATACTATACACATTTTTGTTAGTCTCTAATGTGTCACAAGACCACTAATTTTTCAGGAGCCTATGTATTTACAGGATCAAAGCCCAAATCTGAAATTAGTTCTCTGTAAATATCATTTTAGTCTGACAAGGTTTTTAGGATACAAAGCTGGGGCTAATAGAAAAAAGTGTTTGCATGGAGGGAAGAAGAGGGTTGAGGGAAATTTGAAAAATTCTGTAGTGACTTCTAGAGTATTCCCAAACACAGTATTATTTACATTTTTTCTGTTCTATTTGACCCAACATTTTGATATCTTTGTAACACACGAGAAGAGTTATTCAAAAATTTGTTAAATTATTAAACTACCTATCTTTCTTTTAGAAAAGTTTTAGAAAAGAGCCATATGCTGAACCATGAGAGTTTAATTCTCACTTGCTACTAGCCATATAAATATATCTCCCATCCTTGTTTTTAATACTAGTACACATTAAAATGATCTTACACATCACAATAACTCTTGATAATTTTTAAAATATGAGTTTCATTCCTATGTAAAGTTCTTTTGATGGAAGATCTTTCAAATACCTGTGGCTGCATATGAAATGTTCAAGTATTTAATATGTCCCCATATCTCCTGGGTTTCTGGAAGCTCTGCCAAAGTATCCAAGTTTAAACATATAAATTAGCTGTGATAGGTTGACATGCATCTATTTTAGATTGATGGAACTATACAAACTGTCATGCATAGGAGGGCAGAGTTATGGCCATTTGGAAAACTTTATCTTAACTTTGCATTTCCACACACTCTAACTTAAAGCTTAACTTTAACTTGGAATTTCCTGGCTTTTGAGTTTCTATTTATTTTTAAATTACATTGTTTTATCAAGGGTTTTTATTTCTCTCATTGATCTATATTTACCAACTGAGCTACTCTTAATAATGATTTTCTGTAAATTTATCAAGCTATTTGGTTGGACTGTAACATACTTTCCTCAGGTATTCTGATCAATACAGTTTTATAGTGGCCATTATTTTAGTAGCTCCTCTGCCTGTTCTTGAGATATAATATAATAAAGCATCACTTCTTTCCTTTCTTCTTGTTCCTTCTCCACAGAGGACATCCAAGAGATTGTGGAAGATAACATGAAACAGCAGGAAAGGTTGGCAAACTCACTGTTTTCTTTTAGAAATCCCAGATGAGTACTAACAATAATAGTTTAATTTATATTGCAACCTACCATCCACCATATCACTTGAGGCTTACATAGCACTTTGGACCTTCACACACTAACTATTTCACTTAATCTTTTCAGGTATTCATACTGCATTCATCACTGTGTTATCTGAGTATGCTAACAAGTGCTGACAAGCAACACATGGAAAAATAATGCATTTTAACATACCATTCTGTGGAGAAGACTGATAAATCCAGAATAAATCAGAGAATCATGAAGGTCTTCACTAAAGTGCCAATTTATACCAATTGGAGATCTGACCTTCTGAGTCTACTCATTAGTAACCCAATACTTTTCCTATCCCTCCAAAACCAGTGATGCAACAGATATTAACATCATAGGTGATGCAGAACAAATATAAAAGGAAAAGAGATTATTTATAGCAGGAACTTAGCAGCTTCCTATAGCAAATTGGAGTGGGCTTTGTAGATCAGCAAATCAGGAACTTATGCCTCAAATTTCTGTCTCTCTAGAAGGACCCTCAAATGTTCCCCCCTGAAATGAGAGAGAGAGAGAGAGAGAGAGAGACTGAAAACCTAAGCGAAATTTTGCTCAAGTGTTTGATCCAAAGCCCACTGAAGCCAAAATCAAGTTATTTCCATAATTGGAAAGGTATTTAAGAGTTAACATATACATGTTGTATCAAGGTATAGCTTTTGTTTTTACTCTGTGCTTGAGCTTGAGATAGGCACAAACGACATCTGAACTAAATAATTCAACAACTCAAACAATTCACCTTAATCTACCCTGGTAGCCTGAGCCTTCAAGATCTAGCAAATACAATGCACTGGCAGCTCTCCACTAGACAGAAAGCTCACTGGTTAAATAAAAAAAGGGAAGGCAGCACATTTAACATCAAAAGCCACAGCACCATTTTTATTCAAGGCCTTTCTTTTTAAGATTTCTTCTGCTTCTCTATATGCACCTAACCAACAAAACAACTTAAAAGATAAAACATCATGAAGGAGTTTACTCTGTGATGCTGAATGACTGAATATTTAGGATATGTCTATTTGGCAGCTGGAAGCAAACCTCTCAGGCCTGCAAGACAGACATAACTCTAGTACTGCTTGAGCTAACACGTTAAAAACTGCAGTCTGGATGATCCAGTACAAGTAGAGGCACAGGCTAGTTGCCTGAGCTCATGCCTGCTCAACTACCTGGGTTTGAGTGAGGATGGCTAATCGGTGCTTCCACACGTTCCCGTGGAATTAGCACATCTGTCTAACTGGACTGAGACGCATGCTTCCAGCTCCAGTGCAAACATACCTTAAGGAATCTTCATGACTCAAGCAAGGAAACATTATTAAGACAGAGAGTGCATTTGTGATGGGGAGGGAATACCATCTTCTCAAAGAACAGTTTTCTGGGTTTGCAACGATCATTAATTTTGAGGCTATTAAGCAGAATGGATTGAAGGTTTGAGCGGTTAAATACATGGACAGTCCTTGTGTATTCTTTGGTATTCTTTAATCTATGGGATAAACACTCAAGATACAGGGTGGGCACCTACAGTTTTAGTTTTTAAATGCAAACAAATTAATCGCTAAGCAGAGAAAGGATCCCATGGGACACTGATCTTATCCAGGAGGGCAATTTCTGATTCCACTGGTTCAAATTTGTAGAAAATATTTTTAACCACTTTGATTCAGTCATCCACTGTAGATCTAGGGTCCATGACATCTAGTGGTCTATGAACTTCTTGCAGGGGGGATGTGGGCTCGGGGCTTGCTCCCCCTCCTGCAGCGGGGTAACCACACTGGCACTTAAGCTCCACAACCCTCCCACCCACCCCCGAGCGTGGAGCACCAGTGCTGACTTCCCGCTGTGGGGGGAGGGACTCTGAGCCTTGCAGGCCAGATCTGGCTAGTGGGAGAATGAAGCAGCTCCACACGATGCAACTCCCTCTCCTACTGGCCAATGGGAGCAGCCGGGGAGTGGCTCCCCCATTTCCCTCATGCTCACACCCCTACTCTCATCCTCCTGCCCAGACACCAACCCTCAGCCCACTCCTGGACTCTCCATCCCATCCAGACCTCCAACTCCTGCACCCTCTATCCCTCCCAGATCCCCCACCCCAGCCCGCACCTGCACCCAACCTCCTTCCCAGACCATGTACCCCATACTCTGCTGCACCTATTTTGTCATCAAGGGTGGTTGGCTGGTGGTCCTCGGAAAAGTTTGCATTGAGTGGGGTGGTCCATGGGCCAAAAAGTTTGAGAATCACTGTAGGTCTATGTCTTCTCTAACACCAGCAATTTATCCCTCATGCCATCCCTCTAGAGACTTCATCGTTTGATCTAACTTATGTGTACTTTCCCAAATTCCCTTCAGTTGAATATACCTGAAACCTCAATGTCTCCTTCACATTCTGAGAGTTGTACATGTTCTAGTTTAGAATTCTCAAGGTTGCTCCTTTGCTGCTAAGTCCATTGAAGCATATACGATTTACCAAAGTTTCTGATACTTTGGTATTATATTAAAACACACTGGACCAGATCCTAGCTCCTACGACAGCCCCTTTGCAATGTCCCAGCCATGGACACAGAGGCCATGCAGGAAGAAGAATTCCATAGGGTATTCTTCTTGTCACAGGGGCAGTACAGTGCTCTGCACTTTTAGCAACTCCTAGCTAACTAGAAGTCCATCTTGCTCAGATGGATTATGGCAGCAACTGCTCTACCTTACCATTGAGGGCTGCACTGGTGCCCAGAACACTCCAAAATCAAGGAGGTGTAATGTCTGTTTAAAGACACCTTCAACCCCCAACTCCTGAGATATGTAACACAATATCCGGCCCCTTGATTTAACTTCTACATGGCGAGAATCTCAATTTTTAGCACTGCAATTGTCAGGAAAATGGTATTCTAACATCTGATGCTTTCACCCTACAAACCTGCTGTGTGTGAGTATGCATAGGCATTTCTGTACCTATGTATCAGGAAAGAGGAGTGAAATACACCTGAGGAGGCCTGTGCTCCTATATTTTGGCCTCCCAACACTATTACTACATCCTAAATAAGGAACAGAGTTGTTGCTTAGCAACTAAGATCCCACACAGAGAGAAGCTAATCAATATGGCTCTAACTGTAACCCCTTTAAAAACAAAAGTAAAACAGGAATTTACTCTGAAATCCAGATTGTAGAATATTTTCCTTTGTAGTCTGAACTTTCTCTCACCCACCCTTCTGATGAACAAATATTTGGAACTGATAGCTCAATGAATTACCATAGGGTGAGTAATGTTTTAACAGCAATCTGAATATGATGTTAGGAAAGATGAGAGACACAACTGACAGTCCAGTAAACTTCAAAGCAAATTTGCATAATAGCAGACTAAAGAATTCAAGCCACTCATGATTTGTCAGCTAATGATGCAATCACTTCTGATTTTCATACAATGTAGTAGAACAACCCAATCATTTATTCTGTAGTCTTCTTGCATAACTGCATAAACATCAGTATCCCTCATCCATTCTCTTGTGTTGTATAAAGGTCTGCCCTAAGCAGCCCAGTTATAGCAAGGGGGGTGAAATGATCTCTTGGGTAGGCAGGTCCCAGGCCAATTAGGTCATAATCAACTTTTTTATGTTTTCATGAATTAACTGAAATTCGTATTCAGGTGCTTTCTTCGTACACAGTTGGAATCTTGTCCTGTCTCTAATTAAGTCCTGCACAAACCATGCTAAATCATTGGATAAACTGGGAAAGAAGTTACAAATGAATTATGTTCAAGGTTAGTCTCACTGGTTTTATTTTAAGCAAGAGTCTATTTACCATTTGATTCCTTAGCTGCAGACAAGCTTTGTTACAAAAACGAACTCATTTCAGCACGCAATTACATGTACTTCTAGATATAAAGGGGAAAACACTTTTTACAAGGGAAAAATACTTGCAACTTTTAGCTAAGAGGCCATATCAAACATTATTAACAATACAGTTAAAATTCCCACAGCATTAAAATGATCAAATCACCAGGATCTTAGACAACCAGCAAGCCAGTTACAAAAACTGCTTTCTACCTCTTCATTATTGTGGGAAGCACACCATCAGTTTACACCACATACTCCCCGCCTCCTGCACCCCTATCTTTTGCAATGCACCCAGAAGGTTCACCTAATTGAGGTTATTTCAGACCAAGACAGGAAATAAGGTCCAGAAATCTGGAATACTCACAGAAAATACTCTGCCAGCTACCTCCTGTCTTGTACAATATAAAGGTCCACCCTAAGCAGCCCAGTTATGGCAAGGGGGTGAAATGATCTCTTGGGTAGGCAGGTCCCAGGCCAATTAGGTCATAGCCAACAACTTAAACTCCACTCAGAGACTGATTGGCACGCAATTCAGTTATTAAACATGGAAGACATCAGAACGTGAAAGGAGAGTGAGGAGTGGAAAGAGTGGGAAGATGGGAGGGAGGGAGAAGAAAGGATGGTACCTGTAGTGAGTTTTTTAATTAAATTAGTTGGCACATTTGAAATATCTTATTTTTTTAATAGGAATCTTTCATTACCATTTAAATCAAAATAAATAATTTAGGCTCTGCTCTTGCAATCGATACACCCATGCAGAGTCCCACTGAAATCAGTGGGCTTCTACAAGAGATCAAAAATCTCCCTTTCTGGAACCAATTGCTGGTATATATCCAGATATGGTAAACAAGCACCTCATCTTCTTATATGTTTTGCATATAAATGTCACTACATAAATAAACAGCAAAAGTAGCACTGCACACATCTTATTAAACCACAACTGTGAAATATCTATTTTTAATTAGCTAGCAGTAGAATTCAATAGTGTGTGTGAGGACAAATTCGAGAGAGGAAGGCTACAAGGCAGAGCTTCATCTGGCATAAATTGTCACTTGGGCCCACCACAATTTGCAGCAGCTGAGGTTCTGCCCCTACACATACCAATTTTTATTTTAAACTCTCCTTGCACATTTGCAGCTTCTTACCAGATATGATGGACCGTAACGTATCAGATTTTTTTTTTCATTGATTGTGGATTAAATATAGTCTTTCTTTTGCCTTAAGTAATGTCATTTTGGGAGGAAACTCTTTCATGGGTAGGGAATGACAATTTTATAGGACAGTTTTATTTAAGAACAAACAAATAAATAAGATGGGGGAAATTGTCTGTTCAGTCTGGGCAGAGGTTTGTTAGACATAGTCCCAGCAGAGATGAAATTAGTGGGTAGAATGCAGATGAGGCAGTCAAAATTACAGGAGGTTAAATGAAGCTTGTCACAGCTCAACAATTTATCACACTGATAGTGCCACTACTGTCTATTTGTCTTACCACTAATTCATGTCCATCTAGAAGAGAAGCATAGATCTGCATAGTCGGATATAATTCCCAACTCCTTGTGAAAGTAAAAGCTATAGAACATTTAGATTATCTCCTCTTTAACTTCTCTTATTCTCCCACAAAATGCACACCAAACAAAAGATTTCATAGTCCAAAGAAAATGACTATGAAACCAAAATCTTATGGAAGTTATCAAACTCAGTGGCTGGCCATAGCATGTATTATCAGCATGTTGGGGAAGAATTTTCTATTTCCTATTAAAAAATAAAGACATAAGTGTATGAATGTTAAAATACAACCTGCTTGGTAGCAAACAGTTAAAAGACTCAGCTTTTGGTCCTTCTGTGTTTTTTAAAGGAAAAACTATGCTAGTAATTACATCTTGCAGTTATGAGTCCAATTAAGACTATGCAATATGTCCCACTTCTTTTGTTCTCTACTGATATAACACCACGGGCAGCCTTAACTGTCTAATAAATAGGTGACTACTGCTTAACACTCTGCAGTGCTTCAGCACTTTCATTCACTCTGGGCATCAACACCTTCTCTCCCTTGGTTGTTAACAGATCAGCCTGGCAGCAAGAGGATGCTGCCATGTGGTGTGTCCAGGCACACACACAGAGTCTTGGGACTCCCATTGGTTATGAAAGGCAGGTGGCATAGTCAGATTCTGAAAAGAAAGATGCACAAGCTACCATATGAAGATTTTAACACACTTTTTGCTAAGATAATTGACTAGAAAGGAACAACTTCTACCAGGAAGGGTCTATGTTTGCATGTCAGCTTGACAAGAAGAAATACGTGTTAAAATATATTTAATATACTTCTCTACACTCAGTTCTAAATATTTCCTGTAGGAGTGTCAAATTTGAAATACCCATATAGGCAAATACAAATAATAAGAAACATTTTAATAAATTCATCTGTGCGCACTATTAAACTGATATTGGAATATAGGCTTGTTGAGCTCCTCTGTAAAAAAACAGGTAGAAGTTTAGCAGGTTTCATAATCTGTAACCTAAACACACATGGCTAGTGCAATACTCAGTTATTTTTACTGCAAAGAGTAGGAGTCACAATAAAATTCTATGAGTATTACAAATTAGAAAGATACTAATGGCAATTCACATACTCGTGCAAACTGATTGATCCCCAGAGAGATCTTCCATAGGGGGATGTATTTGAAAAAAGAAAAAGCACAATAATTACATTTACATGAAATAAGGAATCAAGAGCAATACAAACTTGGCTAGTTCTACAGGGATATGGCACAGGAAGAACACACAAGCCCTTCTCCAGCCCGTTTTGTCTACCAATAGCTTAACTTCTATGCAGCAGTGTTTTTAGAACTTGCTGAAGAAGAACCAACAGTACATACAGTAGACCCCATGTAATATGGTATTAATATTCCTAGAAAAATACATGTTATATAAAAACGTGATATAAACTGACGAGTAAATGAGAAAAATAGATCTATGCTCTTAGTTATGACAAAGTTATACATAACTATGACATTTTTATTTTATTACCTTATAAACTATGAATTCATGACTTGCTGAAGATGATGATCTAGCAGCTGATGGCTGGTGAATGTAAAAATTGTGCTGAAGATTAGAGATGTCAACATGTAGACGACTACACAATTAACCGATAAGCCTGGTCTTATCAGAGGCAGCAAGGGCTGGGGGTAGATGGGAGCCAGTGCCAGTGAGGAGCTGGCTTAAAAGCTGGCTCTCCACAAGCGTTGGATCCACCTACCCTTCCACTCCTGCGTTGCTGCCTCACTGCTGCTTCTTAAAAGCTGGTTCCCCCAGCACAAGCTCCAGAGTGCTGCCTGCCCACTCTATCAGAGGCAGCAGTGGCAGGGAGGGGGACATGGGTCTGACCTCCCCGCGGACAGAGGATGCTGCCATGCAACAGCACACAGGATGGCAAGCAGGAGCTGGTCTGTGTGGGAGGGTTGTTTTTAAACTGGCTCCCTTTGCAGACCGGCTCCCACTTGCCACCCCGTGCTGCTGCCTCTGACAAAGAAACTCAAGTAAGTCTCAGCTATTTTATCCAGAGTCTACTATCTCACACATAAAAGGAAAAGAAGAATCAGATCCTCAGCAGCTATAAATCAGCATAACTCCATTAATGTAAAAGAAGCTAGCACTTTCATCTCTTTTCTGGCCCATACCAGACCAGCAACATCAGCAGTGTAAGTGTGACATTGTTGATTAAAAAATGGTGGATGCATTCTATTTCCAGATTAGTACATAAATCGTCAGCTGTATTCATAAACCCTTGCAAATTATCTACCCTTCTGGGATTCAGATCCAAATCTTGGAAACAAAGTTATTTAAATAAAGACCATATTAAATTGTTGAACTGTTTGTACTGCCTGTGTTTGGAGGCAGTGAGATTGTCTTAGTGTCTCCACAGTGCAAAACCTGTGCTCCTGTACTGGGAGATTCATGTTTTTCAAAGTGACTTCTGCAAAAAAAAAAAAAAATCCACAAAAAATTCAGCAACTGTTCAGTAAACCATTTCCACTTCCTGGCCCACATCTGGGACCAGTCTATGTGTGGCTGTTGTGTATAGGATTGCCCGGTGTCTGGTTTTGAACCGGACAGTCCAGTATTAGAGCATTCTGTTCGGGAAACAAATTGAGAAAATATAAATGTCCCGTATTTTCTAAATAAGATGTAATGTAGGTTGTGTCAAGTGTGTCCAGTATTTTTGTTGAAACCATCTGGTAACCCTAGTTGTGTGGCTGCACAAAAGTACGGGGAACGGTGGCAGGAGCCAACAAAAATGCACTACAGGCTCTCTTGAGCACAGGGGATGCTGCCTTCTATTCAGCATGGCCTCACCTGAATCCGCATTAGTTAAGTGGAGGTAGCTGCATGCAGTCCCACCAAGGACTGTGCTCCTGAGGAGCAAAGAAATTTCTGGCAAGCAATGTTTGTCAACATACAAAGCTACTCACAGCTCTCCACAGAGTACTCAAGTTCATGCCGTCTCCCATCCAGGTAGGTACATAATGTCACTAACATGCCCTTTGCAGTCCTGTGTATATGTTGCATAAAATGAATATTAATACTGTATTATTCATAGCATGGTATTTTCTCCCACTAGTGTTCAAATATTCTGTTTGTTGCTTTCATGTGATCCTTTGGAGTGTATTTCTGGGTGTGAAGCATTTTGCTGTCAAATGCCAAGTACCAGAAAAAAAAACCCTCAAGTTCAGTCAAGAAGGGAGGAAACAGTGGAGCAAAGGCAAGGTGACGCCATGTAATAATTTTCATAAGGGTTTTTTTGGCTTTGTTCCACCCCTCTCCTCTTCCCCAGCCCAGCATTGGTACAAACAGTTATTTGGACTGGAAGGTTCACTTTGAAAGGTGATGCATCAGATTGAATTCTCTTCTGTCCGTGACTGAAAACATTTTCATGTAGTAAAATACTTACTTGAACTCATTGCCTAAAGGGCCAGATGCAATGACTGAGCCTCATAAAAGTACTAACCACAGCTCTCGCAGGAATTCCATGGATACTTTGTATGCCAAATAATTGTCAAATCAGGTCTATCATCTTATATTTGTGCTATCTGTGCCAGTGCATAGAGTTCTAGCCTTCAGCTCTTCCTGACCAACATATTTGTCATGGCCACTATTCTGATAATTTTCAATAAAAACTGTTAAAAACTAAAACCAAACCAAGACTGCATACAGTGTGAAATGACAGAAAGAAATAATAAAATAAAAAGAGGGTTACATTTCTGCTTCCTTAATTCAGAGAACAGCTTTTATATTTTAATCAATCTTACTTTATAGCTTTTCAAAAATATATTTTCTGATAAAAAAATTGGTATATTTCTGGATAAAATCACAGGCAGCATTAATGGAGATAGAACTGAGGTGTAAAATCTTAATCCGGATCTAACACAAACTTTCGTTAAAGTCAAGGTTTATTTGGATCCTATGTTTTGGTTTGGGATTATCTCTGAAGTAGAGCTTAATGTTGAATATGTCTTCTATTCAGGGACAATATCCTATCACTGCATGTGGATGGACTCACTGATCTACAGGGCCACATCCGATACGTGACCCACAAAAACAATACATGGGCATAAAGTAGATATTGACAGGATTTTAGATATAAAATTAGGATCTGCATCCACCTGATCCACAAAATGGTCCATGGATATAAAGTGCATATCTGTGGATTTGCAGGTTTTCAGTAATTTAACAGGACTTTTTCTGCTGTGATGTCTCCATACTTCAGGGCTCAGTATGAGACAATAAAATTCATTCTATTTTCAGGCACCTTCTAAATTCTAAAAGTGCAAAAACAACTATTAAAAATGCTGCCAAAAGTTGCAATCAGTACACTTGTTTTTGTATTTTCAAATTACTGGCACACAGTGTAGAGCTGATGCTTAGTGTGGCGTGGAACTTTTCTGTATTGAGGCTTGAAGCTTCATTGCTGAAATCAGTGACAAACTGAAACGTACTGTATCTTTAAACAATTATGTTAGGACAACACTTATCTGTACCCAATATTATCATCGGCACTTTAAATGCAAAGACATGCATGACATCTAGACTTACAAGCTCAGTGCCAACGAGCTGAAAGTGTTAAAAGTGTATAATAAATCCTAATGGTATCATGTAAAAATATCAAATCTTCTTTTATAATGTGCCTGTATACAAATCCAGGGGAGTGAACTTGAAGAGGAGCTTCGTTTGGAAAACTCACAGCTGAAAGTCCTTCCTTTAAAAGTAGCCAGTAATAACATCACAAAAAATCGTGACAATGGAATGACTGTATGGACAAAAGAGGAGAGAGAGTACCCTGATTACAGTGAGTGAAGTTAGAGACAAAGTGGTCAAATCTAATCTATTGAAGATGCCACCTTATCAATATGCGATTCTTCATACAGGGCTAATCAGAACCATTATGATCAAACTATTTTCACATGTACTGTATCAAAAAGGAATGCAATGCAGGCTAAGTATTTTTTAAATTATTCATCCATAAATAACATGAGTCAAACAAATTTTCAACTCACATCAATTGTCAAAAATGTATAGTTTTCAGTGAATCTATGTCAGTTTACACAAGCTGAGGATTGGTCCCTGGGTATTAAAATGTCTAATTAGGACTTTATTTGACCTGAAATTTGCATCTACAAACCCGTTTCTCTTTAGTAAGTAAGTGAATCCTTTTTTCTCCCATGGACATTTGTGTTTCTTCCTCTTAAAAAAATATTCCCATTCCTCTATTTGACTTTTCCTTAAGTCAAATCACTTGAACTTTCCCTTTACATTCTTGACACCAGCATGAGTTATGAGTGTGGGTCCTGTGCTACTGAAGTTCCTACTTTATTTTATTTAGTGGCACAACCTCTATCTGTTATTTCAAGGTAGCTTTTGTTGGCAAATATAAAATATGAAATCCAACAACAAATACACTACAGTGTAAGTAATGGCTACATGTATACAAAAGCAACATAGTGTACACACATTACATGGAATACATGTTTTTTACACACACAAGCGCGCGCGCGTATAGATGGACAGACATGAGTGAAGCTTTCTTTAGGCAGAATATTGGTCAAACAAATATTTATTCAGAGTTACTCAGCTGTGATACATAAGGGGATTCATGACATGGTACATCTGCAGTCTTCTTAGTTTTTATGAGATAATTGCACTTTGGACTGCCTAAAACATGGCATGACTGAAGGATTTGATTTTTAAATTTAACAACATGGAACGGGCAGGAATTAAATCAGTCATGCCTCTGTATTGTTCATAAAGGAAAGAGACTATAAATAAATGGGCAACAGAAATGGTGCAATAAGAACAGGATTAATCTTAGTGTGATTAATTCAGTGTCAGATTAAAATTGATAGTGCCAGCTGTATCGGATCCATTCTGCAGCATTATTCTTTCCTGTCACACTTTTTGTCCACCCCCCTCTCACCCTTCCCTTCCAAAAAACACCTCCTTGGTAGATAAACCTGCTGGAGAGTTAATTGTCACATACATGGATTTAATCACATTGTCCACAGTGTTTAGGGGCCTTGCCTTCAGCGATCCATGACTAATTGTTGTGGTAATTTTTCAATCATTAACAGCAGCGCATATGCTGCAGACAAATCCCATGACACTCACCAAAGCCCAGTGGCAAGAGGCATGCACTTCCTAATAAAGGCCACCGCACTCCCCTCTACACCTATTATATCCCCATTAATATATGTCTGTTCCCCTTGGATGGAGAGGGGAGGATGTACTTAGATTTTATACTGATAGCTCTCTAGTTTTATTTTCTTTAAGGCATGATCCAGTTAGGGGATGGGGGATGCTTGGCAGGGGAAGAGATGGAAATTAAAACTCTATCGGGGACACTAGCTGAGGGCCTACTCTACATTCTGCTCGTCCTTCATTCATTTTCTGTTGAGCTGGTGTGCTTCAGCAAGTGCCCTTTCTTTGTGTGTCAGCTGCATTAGAGATTTCCATGGCAACTGCCGGTGCTCATCTGCTGCACCATACTGCAGCCTCTCTCATCTCAATTCTCCAGTCGCCCGAGTGTCAGACGGGGCATGCTATCTGCACTGGTGGGACAAGACCTTGCCTTAGGGAATCCTCCCACTGATTGAAGCCCTGCTCTAATCACCTCATAATACAAGCGAACCACATCATGTAAAAACAATTTTCTTTTTTGAGATTCTAGGAATTAAAACAAGCAAAGCACCCCCCTCCTCCCCCATGGTTCTTTGGTGCTCAAAAGCAAAAGAAAAACGGCACCCAGGATCCTGGAGCAGCAGAAGGGATTACTTACATAATAGTCTGGAAGGAATTGTGGGAAATACATAAAAGCATCTCTGCAGGTCCAAGCTACATGACCTGCTCCTTTAGCTCAGCTGGCAGAATTCTTGACTAGGGAATAGGAGGCCCACGTTTCAGCCACCTCTGTGACTTCTCTTTATAAATTAATGTATTCACTGGCATGTGGACCAGCTTATGCTAAATAAGGTGTGTTGCGCCTTCCACTGATGCCTATGTGCCCTTATGCAAAATGTCACGTTTGGTATCCGGTTTGCACCCACTGGGTGCACTCAGCAGGGTCATGTCCCAAGGATCCTTTCCCCTCTGTACATTACTGTATTAACTATCATGGGGGGACTGCTTACTGGACATGTGCGGCAGCTCCTTCAGAAGAAGGCACACACAAGAATGTGCAGGTCAAGAGGTACCAGATCCAGACACTGCAGCAGCACTCCTAGAAAAAAGCCATTTTAAAACGGAGGTATAAAGAGCAAATACCCAGAAGCTTTAGAAATGCAGATAAAATATTAGCTACTGATAGCAAGCAAATAACAACAGTTCAAATGTCCCAAAGAACATAAATGAAAAAAGCAAGAGTTCATGGCAAAAGAAGGAAGGATTAAATAAAAGTAGAGCCCACTCACTTCCTAGGGGAGAGAGAGAGAGTCCCTCCCTCCTCAAAATATTTTTATTTATCTGGTTTCTGGTTCTTGTTACAAGGATATGAAAAATATCCAATACTTTTGACCTGTTTGTGACAGTTATGGCACCAGCTCTCTGATGTAACTATTAGGTAAGTTATGACAGTGCTTCTGACAGTCCTAGAGCCCCCTCTAAGACATCATGCAGGGCACTTCCACTCTTGTGTACGAGTCACAATGAGCCTTCAAACTTTTATTATTTTCAACAGCTCTGTTTTGCCTGGGGGTAGTGAAGGGAGGGGGAATTTAAGGAATACAACTGAAGCAAACTTTTTTTTTTTTTGCATGTTATTGTCTCAGGAAAAAAAGAGAGGCAATAACATGTAACCTGTTTCTTAATTTCTGCTTTTGGTAGCGTCATTGTTATTACCATGTTGTACTACCTCAGTGTCACAGACATGAGAACTGCATAAGTTAGGGGAACTGCCTTCTAAAGCCTACCAAACATGACAAAAAAAAATCCTGACAGTGGCAGATGGCTTATGATTCACTCTAAAGGCAATTAGCAGCTCGCTGCCGGATTTTGACATGCTGGGGAGGAGAGGGGGGTTTTCTCTGCTTGGATCAGTTAGCACTAAAGGGGATGGAAATAGGGATTAATCTCACTTTGCTCCCACAGAGCCTTCGCAACTGGTGTTGCTGGCTTTGCCGCTGTTGTCCTGTAGGGGCCCATAAGTCCCTGGTGCAGAAAGATTTGCAGCAGCAATAAAACTGCCATCTCTTTACCCTTGATGACTACAAGTCACAGCTGGTGCAAAGCGAGGGGTGTGTTAAGCTGAATAAAGATCCATGGAGCGAAGGAACACAGCCACCCAGTCAAGCACTGACACTGCTATGCCAAAACATTATGGAGCACTATAAGCAGTGACTGAAAATGTATCAAAATCCTCCCATGTTTCTAAGAAACAACCATAAAAGGATTTTTGAACTATTACAAAGTTGGGCTCCTCTCAAAAATCACTTCATAGCAGAAGATGGTCCCAAATTTCAATCAGTTCAGCTAAAACTGAATCCTGCATCCTGAGCCATGTAGATGTGCTTAGCTTCAAATGATGCCAATCAACAAGAAACTGAAGAGAATAATAACACACTGCAATAATAAAAGAATAGCTCCAATACATAGTCCCCTAAGACCACGTGTACACAACAAGATAAGGTAGAATTTATTAAGGTTGATATTTTAGCATGGTTCGATTTTGTAAAGTCGAAGGTGCATGTCCCCACTGCATGCAAGAATTCAACATAGTTTGAAGTAGTGTGCCCCCAGTAGGGTGGCTACCCTCGACTTTGAGAGTGATGCACTGTGGGTAGCTATCCCACAGTTCCTGCATCCTTGTGCCTTCTGGGTTATCTTTCCAGTGCACACTGGGATGAAAACTGTGCAGCAGGGGGTTCTGGGTACATGTTGTCAGCTTACCATAATGCACTCATCTCCTTCCTCCTCCACTACTTGAAAGCGACGGCAAACAGTCTCTTCGTGCAGATGCCATAGCAGCATAAGCATGGAACCCATTGTGAATTTTGCTGACCAGCAAAGCATTATGGCAATCATATTAACCATGGTGAGCCTTACGCTGGAGTATATCCCATATAGCATACCCAGCAGCCCCTCCAACTTCGCTATCCCCAAGGTTTCCTGCCATCCTCGCGGTTTCTGCAGGTGATCCTTGCTCTTACCATTTAGAAGAAGTTCTTGAACAAATAGACTCACAGATGGCCAAACACACAGACAGAAGATGCACATTTCTAAAATACACAGATAATTTATATATTATATAATATATAATAATTTAACATAACACTGTAACTAATCTAAACCTTAATCTTCAGGGGGTAGCCGAGTTACTCTGTTACAGAAAAAAACAATAACAAATGGTCTGGTAGCACTTTCTAGACTAACAAAACATGTAGATGGTATCATGAGCTTTCATGGGCACTGCCCACTTCTTCAGATGACCGGAGTTATGAGTTTGGGATGTGTACACCCGAAATAAATAGGAGAGGGGAAGAGGAGGGGGGAGGGAAGAAAAAGAGAGGGGGATGGGAGACAGATCATCAGTAAGTATCTGAAGATTGGATAGTTAAACCGAAACAGATAAAAATCGAAGTCAATAGACAGACTCCCATGTCAGGAAGGATACAACACAGAGAGCTGTTTGTACCTTCAATGGTTGTTAAATTGGTAGTGTCCCAACTAACTTTCACCATGATTGAGTCCATTAGCATGTGAATTGAATTTGCGGATGAACTCTAATACCTGTTTCCCTGTGGATCTGGCTGGTAGAACTGGTTTGTGACAAGAACCGGTTTGTGGAGATCTTTCAAAGTGTAATTTGGAAGGTTGAAGTGCTCTCCAATAGGTTTCTGTATGTTTCCTTTGCATATATCTGATGTGTCCATTGATTCTTTCCCATAGAGACTGTTCAGTTTGTCCAATATATAAAGCAGTGGGGCACTGCTGGCACTTGATGGCATAGATCAGATTACTGGATGTGCAGTCAAATGACCTTTTGATTTGGTGACTGATGTTGTTGGCTCCAGTGATGAATTTGCCAGTATAGATATGTGGGCAGAGCTGGCATCTTTTTTGGTTGCAGGGCTGGGTTCCTGGAAGCTTATTGTAATTCCATGCAATTTCAGGTGATTTAATAATAGACAATTGCTCACTTTGATATAACAGTTCAATCAGCACATGAAGCTAAGTCCTTGCCAGGCTGCATGTACTGAGTTGGCAGAAAAGTCCATACAAAAGTAATTAATTTGTTTTTGAAGACATCCTTGTGCTTTCAAGATTTCCACATTTAACACCAAATAGTGAAACATACTTCTCTATTTTCTCACCAACTCAGGCACTCCTTAACACCAACATTTAACAAACTATTTGAGCCAAAGAAAATGTACCTTGAAGTAATTAGAAAGGAATGGCACAGGAGAAATCTTGATACAAAGAAATACCCACTGCAAGGGGGAGTGAATGTTAAATTTACAACAGAAATGTAATAGCTATTCCAGGGTCACATGGCTACTAAGGGTCAGATCTACAAAGAGGGGCAAAGGAGGGTGGCCCAGCAGACAGAGCATGGGACTTGGACTGGGTTTCTATTTGTGGTTTGTCATTGTCCTGCTGGGTGCCTGAGGTAAGCCATGTCACTGCTCTGTTCCTCAGTTTCTCCATCCGTAAAATGGGGATAATACTTAACAGAAGATATCTAAACAAAATCAAGGACAACAATGGGTCTCTGTTTCTTGAGGGTATTCAGAGGCAATGCTTCTCTAATACATTTACCATAAGAACAAATAACAAGTTCAACAAACACAAGCTTCAGGGCTTAAAGAAGCCATAGAACTAGTGTATCTGTAAGTTCACGCCTTCTGAAACTATAGTGCATTAAAAGATCAAAATTTAAGTTCCTGGCAAACACATCAGACTTTTTAATGTTATTATTTATGTAACAGCCCAAGTGTGGTAGGAGCTTGACAGTAAAATAAGTTATTGCACCAATGAGGTCACAGTCTAATCAGGCAATGTACAAATACAGGAGTTAGAAAAGGGATGCAACTTTTTTCTAATTGCATTACTCTTTAATCTTCATTATATGCCTGTCAAACCTTCAGTCCTTAGCTTGGTTTCAATTTTAAAATCTGTATTATACCATTTTTTTTATTGCTATTGTAGTTTTGTTTTTGTTTTTAATCTAGCCCAGTCCTCAGATCTTTGCTCAATCAACATAATGCTTTTTTACTGTTTTCTACAGTTAGGTTTTCAAAGAATACATAACCTGCATTTTTCCATTTCTAACTACCAGCTGCATCCATCTCCATCTATTTTTAATTTAAAGCGTGATGCTACCAGAAGTCACTGACTCCAAAACAGGAGTGAGATAATTTTGCCTAGTTATGGTGAAATGTTGAGAAGCAGAATTCTGAATAATCAACTGGCAGGAGCCCAGCCCTAGATTTACTCCACTCATATTTTATATAGCTGTTTTTACAGCTAACACATCTTTAGATGGGTAAACTGTACTCTTAATGTGTCTTTTTGGATCAGACACAGCATATGCATTTTTATACACATAAACAGTACATAGGAACACAGGAATTGCCATAAAGGCTCAGACCCATGTTCCTTTCAGTTCAGCATACTACCTTTAACAGGGGCTGGAAACTGCACTGTAGGCAGAAATGGTATAATATGCTCCCCAATTAAGATCTCATCCTAATCCAGATTTTATCTCCCCTCCAATGCTCTTTTTGTTAACTGGCTAGCAAGTGCAAATAAGTACAAAATAAAGTCTTTGGGACGCCTCCACTTAGAGCTCATGAAAGTGAAGCATTGTTATCTTGGCCTTTACTCTAAAAGACCTGGATGTCAGATAAGGTGCATTAGCAGAAATAATTGAGAAATTCTAGTCAGTGCCATCAGTCTTACAGGAGCATCGTAAAAAGAATTAATTTAGATAAGGTATAAGAAATTTCAGTCAGAGTTTTCCTTTGACTGTCTCTAGTGAAAAGTGTGTGATAACGAAGTCGAGCTAATATGAGACAAAGAAAGGATTCCCCTAAAACTAGCTAATGAATTACTCCAAAAGAACAAATAAACACCTTTTCAACAGTTATAACCGAAAAAGAATTCTTGACAGCACCTTTCAGATTGGATAAATGGGCACAGTTTCCTCTATGGCTGCCTGAGCACTCAGTCACGCTCTCGCTCTCACTTTGCCCTGTGCCGGGCCCAAACTCTACCTATTGCTGTCAGTGAAGACATAGCCTTTCTTATATCAGTTAAAATGCAAGCTGTGCCACTGGCGCTGAATTACTATACACATATTCAAAACAAAACAAAAATTCAAAATAATACAGGCAGTTACTCCGGTAAAGAGCACAGGAAAATTATCTCTGTTTTCACTGCTTCTTAATCATAGGCACAGGGTGAAGTGTGAGCGAGAGCGGGACAAAGAGCATACAGAGCTTCAGGCAGCCACAGAGGAAACTGCCCATTTACCCAATCTAGCAATCGGAGTCTGAAGGGCAAGAAGTGCCATGAATGGCGCTGTCTGTGATATACTTTAACATTAGCCTTCTCGACAAATAGATTTTGGACAGATAAGAAATCAAGTTTGCTTTTGTTATCTTGCAAAGTGAAACAGTTTCTGCAGTACTCAGTTGAACATTTAACCTTTTCTGAACTGAGTTTAAGGCTGTACTGCCAGGAGTTGTTACAGAGTCACATAAATAAAGTCTCCTCTCCGTTCCTATTTCACTAATTCTGGAAAGCATTGTATAGCCCTTCCCCCTCCCCACACACACAAAATATATGGAATCCTGCAACCCGATGAGGAAACTTGTTACAGTAAAAGCTCTGTTATCTGGCATGTTTTGCGGGGAGGGGTAAGAGGGGTGCCAGTTAATAAAAAATTCCAGTTAAATAAGAGGTACACTTACCAATGGACTACCAATTTTCAAAGAATTAGAATACAATAAAATGAATAACCTATACAATAATATACAGATATTCACCAATCCACCAGCAGCGCTGAACTGCAAAGTGGTTGGTTTCATTTATGTGTATACAGGAAAAGTGTTTTATAAAGTTTAACTTTTGACTCTTCATACCTCTATGGGCAGCACATGGCATACATCCAGATCATTATAAATACACTTAATGATAAAACTATACTGAACATGATTTAATTGTTGTTTGATGACTCATAAGGCACTAAAGGATCTTGCAGTGATGATGCAGATGCAGATGACCTCAGGGTCATCATTATTAACATCAATTGTGATTGTAAATGTAAAAAGTGTAGGAGATTGGGCTGAATCTGTAATCACCCTATGAGATGAAGCTGCTTTTTGATTAAATCCCTGATTTCAGCTTACTTACTTGTCTTCTGCCTCTTTTGCAAAAAACTAGAGTGCAGAATGTGCAATTGCATAACAATCCTGAGCAGTATACTAGCCCCCAATACTAGATTGAAGATTTGTATTGGGAGATATCAGAAATGCTGGTTAATAGAGATTAAGTGCTGAATAACACAGTTTTTACTGTATTTGGATCAGAAAGGCAATAGGTCTTTGTTGCACACAAGTTAAAACCCTTATAAATGAGAACAAGATGAAACTGGGAGAAGAACTGTTTAAATAACTCTACAAAGGATCACATATTGAAGCATTCAGCATAGCACATTAGTCATTAAAAGATATTATTTGACAATGTTCTTATTTGTTTAAATCAAAGAAAGAATATCCGTCTATACTATAAACTGCTGTTGAGGGTTGCTGAGATCATCATGCTGCTTTGCTCTGGAAATACTAAAGTATATCATACACTGTTTAGCTGTCTCTTGTGTACAGTACCTTAATCCTCCTGCTGGATCCCAGGAAGATCAGTCATACTAAGGCTCCAAATCTTTAATCACTTTTTAATTTCCAAAAACAAAGAAAATGTGAGCAATACATACTCTCTACTTTATGTGTAATAATTAGCTCGTAGGGCTTTAATAAATCTTGTCGTTAAAATTCCAAGTGGACTTATCTAAGCATCTTCCTGGTAGAACAGAGTCTCTCACCCCTGGCAGGGGAGAAAGTACTTACATCACACCCTCAAAAAACAGTCTAGCTAGCTCAGGGCCAGCATTAACTCAGAGTATGTTAACATCTTACAGTGATTATGTGGGGAGGAAAAAGTGAGGTCTGAAGTGTAGGATAGATTCTAGCACTGTGAGATATGGGGCATAAGTTCCAAATACAAATGAAGTCTTAGATCCTCAAAGGGACATTACCCTCCAAATCCACTCACAGAATCAATCTAATGTTCAGCTGGTAATTGTCAACTGACTATGCAAAGTTGATGTGCTGCCTCATATTTAAATGCTGGCTCAAGTTTTATAATAGCTTTTCAGTTCAAAATCAAATCCTGTACTAACCTTCCCTGCAAATAAGCAACATGCTGCCCAGAAATAGGTGTAACTGAATTGTCATAAAATGTATTTCAATATTTGTTTACTCTGAGCAAACATTAGGAATAAGATTATACTAATTCTTTCAAAGAATACAAAAACCCAACATATATTATGAATCTGTCAGAGTTAATAAAATCAGAGAAAGCAACGTTATAAAAATTTTGTGGGCTCATTCTGGATGAAAAACAAGTTAAACAAATAGAGCTGTATATTAAGGAACAGATAACAGACAAATAATCTTTACAAGAGGATGGGAGGAAAACCAGAAAGCTTTACATAACTTTATAATATACTGTAGGAGTTGTAGCCATGGGCAACAGTAAACAAGAAAGCAACAATGAATAAAATACTGCCTTTTGAGACTTTAAGGGGCATCCCCGCTGTGTGGTCTGTTTCTCTGCCTTGCCCCAATTTACCAAGCCACAGCCAAGATTTCCGTTAGCCTGGTTTAAAAGAATGTAAAACCAAACTCCAGTGAAAAAATTTTCTTCATCCAGGAGTAGGGAGTAAACCGTCCTTAACTTAATTTCCTTTTCAGATGTCAGGAGGGAGAATGAGGACATTTTTCTTCCCCTCAAGAGTTTATTCCTTGCCTTCCACTTTCTGTATAAACTACCTGCAAGATGTTAAGCACTTTGTCTCCAAAATTCTTAAGCATATGCTGAAGTCTTACTGATTTGAACTTTATGGAACTTCAACACACATTTAAGAGCTTTGCTGCATCAGGACCTAAAACACATTCACTTTGATGAGACAGCTTGTATGTTTAAAAACTGATCATCTTGTTCTTAAATGATCTGCTAGATTCAGAACATGGTGCTGAGCGCCTTGCACGATACAGCTTCACAAAAAGATGCAAGTGGGAGATACTCCTCTTTTCCTATAGGGAGAAGGAGCAACTTCTCTGAGATAGGTCAGATCCTCGCTTTTATTCCCTTTTTAATCTGTCAAGACCTGCTCTATTTTACCAAGACCATACATTCCAGTCCACTGAACATATGTAGAGGGTAATAGCCACAGGATATCTTGTGGACTATGGTGATCAATTGTATTTATGATACATCTATGCCCTTCCCCTTCACCCAACTCTGCCAGGATTTTCTCCATCATTCCAAACCTCTGATTTGAGATGATCAAAGTCAGATTTCACCATCTATTAACTATCATATTGGGAATGTCACTGGGTTTGACTAGCTCTGGCTCTCATACAACACATAACTGTCAGATAACTCTGTTTATTTTTAATAAAGCACCATACTCTTTTACTTATGAAAGTAGCGCTCAAATCACTAGGCAGGTTTGAGAAGGACTGCCCAGTGGTTAGGTAACCTGCCTGGGACTTGGGAGACTCTGCTCCATCACAGACATCCTGTGTGTGACTTTGGGAAAAGCTTCTCTGTGCCTCAGTTCTCCATCTGCAAAATGGAGATAGTAGGATTCCCTACCTGATAGGGGTATTGAAAAGATAAACACATTAAAGACTGCCAGGCTTTCAGGTATAAGTATCTTAGATAGAGAGTCATGATAAAGAAAGATATTTTTTTTCACTAGATTTGTGATGGCAGCTGCCCAGGTATCAAAAGGGAGAGTTAAATTACTCTGGGTACCTTTGGGTACCTTGTCTGAGAAGTACAATCTCGACTTGGCACAACACTGGAGGTGTTATATACTCAAACTACTGATATGCAACTGTAACCTTAACTTCACCTTAAAAGTTCTATAACGGTGTGCATGTGTGTACCTCCTTTACTAATCGCCACATACACACATATGCATGCATTTAAATATTTCAAGATTCCCATAGTGGTAGTGCTAAAAGGGATGTTAGCACAGGTAAAACACATTGGGTTTGCATACTGGATAGGCCTTATGCAGCATCTTCTGAAACGTTTTTATGCAATTTTTCAGGCAACACCTGAAATAAAGAACTGGGTGCAATTTCCCATTTTCTCCAAACACCCTCTCCTCTCCCCACATCACTTGATACATGAATCAAAATCCTCAGAATCTATTAATAAAGTAAGCAAGTAAAACTATCCCTACAAGGTACAAGGTTTTTCCATTAGCTACAAGTTTACAGCTTATTAAGCAGAATGGTGAGTTCAGATTTGTCAAATCCAGAGCCTAAAACAACTGAAGGGTTAGGAATTTGGAACTTTCGTTTTCCTTTACAAAGCATGTGTAAAAACAAATAATATTTTTTTAGACTGCTACAACTAAGTTTACATGTGTTAACATTTTTATTGTGCAGAAGGTGGCAGCACTGGGTTCGGTAACACGGAGTACTGGAATTAAATACTGTAGCTAAACTGCCAACAGGTTTTAAGACAGGAGCAAATAGACACTCTTAGGATTAGTATCTAACTTTCTCTTCATACAATACTTGTGGCAAATAGGTTTTTGTCTAAAACTTCTTTACATTCATAGGAAGAGCTTGCTTCAGTGACATTAGTTTAGACTCTCTCTCCCCTCCCTTTCCCCTCTCCTATTTATTTCAAGTTTTCATATCCCAAACTCATAACTCCGGTCATCTGAAGAAGTGGGCTGTGCCCATGAAAGGTCATGATACCATCTACATGTTTCGTTAGTCTATAAAGGGCTACCAAACCATTTGTTGTTTTTTTTCTGTAAGGGTAGGTCTACACTTGCAGCTTATTTCAGAATAGGGCTGCAAAGGTAGGCATTCGGAATTGCAAATAAAGCCCGGGATTTAAATATCCCCCCCTTGATTTGCATCTTCCCGGCCGGCACCTTTTTTTTTTTTTTTTTTTTTTAAATTGACAAGCCCGGAATAACTGCCCACGTCTACATGCGGCAGTGAAATGGGTGTTCGAAATAAAGCCCTATTTCGAACTACCTGTTAAACCTCATTGCAGGAGGAATAACAGGTAGTTTGAAATAGGACTTTATTTCGAACGCCCATTTCACTGCAGCGTGCAGATACGGGCAATTATTCCGGGCTTATAAATTTCAAAAAATGGCGCCCGGCCAGGAGGATGCAAATCAAGCGTGGGATATTTAAATCCTGGGCTTGATTTGCAATTCCGAATGCCTACATTTGCAGCCCTTTTCCGAAATAGGCTGCAAGTGTAGATATACCCTAACAGACTAACTCAGCTACCCCCTAAAGCACCTTTCTTTGTGTTACTCTGTTGTGATAATAAGGGGGAAAAAAAAACTATCAGGCTCATCAAGTGTTCACTCCCAACAATCTTAGGACTCACTAGGTAAGTACTAACAACAACAAATTGTCAACAAAAGTGCTTTCACTAGAACTTCAAGATATTATACACAATCCTTTGAACCTCAGCACTGCACAGGAATATTTGAACCTAGAATACAAACGAATGCAGACTGTGCACAGTTTATCTACATCCTTGTCAAAGACCTCATTCTGTCACAGAAGTCAGAGCAATCTCCCTCCTTTTCAGTTTAGCAAATGGATATTTTCTCTCCCAAGCCCTCCGCATATCCATTGCATTCATCCTCAAAACCAGGCAAATGGCCATCACTGAGGGCTATGCCTGTGCTACTTTCTGAACTGGAAGGCGAGAGATACACATGCATCAATAAGCTTGGCCAGCAGTCTCCACCAGCAGCATCAGTACAGTTTGTACCTCCCTAATTCAGCACCCTGGATGAGGGATTTTGCCAGACCAGTGGAGGTCATATTTGGCCCCCCTGCTATCAGCACCCCGAGCCCTGGACCAGCCAGCTTTCCCCTGCCCTACTGGTCCCTGCCCCTCTTTGCCTGCTATGCTAGGCAGCCCAGCTCCCAGAGTGCTGTGCTCCTGCCCTGCCAGGCAGCACCGCTAGAGTGGGCCGGACTCCCGGCCCCACCAGGCAGTCCAGTTGGGTCGCGCTGGGCTCTTAGCTGCCATCCATCCATCAGGATTCTCTGGTCCTGGAACATCCGTGGTCCTGCTGGATCGTGGATGTTGCTGGACCAGAGTCCTGGTTTACAGAGGTTCAACCTACAACAGCAGCAGTCATGGCTAAGGCTAAGATTTAGTCATGGATTTTTTTTTTAAGTAAAAATCATGGACAGGTCACAGGCAATAAAAAAATGCATAGCCTGTGACCTGTGCACATCTTTTACTTATAAATACCCATGACTAAAACTTAGCTGCTCCTGTGGTTCTAACTCTGGGGAATCCTTGGGGACAGTGATTAGCCCTTGCTCTGGAGGCAGGGCCTTACTTCCCTAGGTCACCGGCTATTCCCAGGCTGCCAGGGATCATTGCTCCGATGGCCTCCAGGGACCAGAATTCATTTTTTTACATTTTTATTTTTACAGTTGCGGAAAACGAAGAATTATCACCTCTAATATCATTAACTCACAGACATTTACCTCCCCCCTTCTGTTCTGAAATTTGATTTGTCCTTTTCATATATGTTCATTTTTTTTAATTGGATCCTTTGGTATATATGGTTGTGACAATTTTCTGCCATATATTGATCTGAGGAAGTGGGTCTGGCCCACAAAAGCTCATCACCTAATAAACCATCTTGTTAGTCTTTAAAGTGCTACATAGTCCTGTTTTTTGTACTGACACTGAAGCTGTAAGGGACCCTGCTCTACTGAGGGTCCCAAAATATCTGAACAAGGGAGGCTGCAGTTCTGGCCACTAGAGCAGAGAACTCTGGCCAGGGCTGATTAGAGAAAGATTAGCCCTCGGCCATGGGGAGAGCCACCCCATTGCTGAACAGTCCCTGCACAGGAACAGCTCCCACACTGATGGCTGGTGAATGACTGTGGAGTTGTGACAGCAGAGTTGCAGAGGGATGCCTGCACAGCCACTGAGCCAGTGACACTGGATGGATCCTTGCAGATGCAAGGTAGCCTGTGATCCCAGTGGGGTAGAACAGAAGCTTTTCCTGGATAGAACTGCAAGGAGGAGGAGAAAAAAGAGCCCCCACCCATGGAGGAGGCCACCTTCACACTGAACGGCTCTATGCCCTGTGGTGGAGGGCTTCTCCTCCTCCTGCCTGGGATCTTTATTCTGCCCCACTCTAACTAGAGGCTTCCCCAAATCCTGTGCCTGCAAGGATCCAGTGACACTGGTTGGTCCTGCAGCTGTCACAGACACACTCGCTCTCTCCTGTGACAGCAGGGCTGCAGAGAGTTCTCTGTTCTGCAGGGCTAGTAACCCAATTTCTACAGACCCAAGTGGGAGGCTGCATTCTGACTAACTGGTATAGATGGAAATGCTTTTCATCGGTTTCAGTGTGTCAGCTGACATCAATATTTAACAACATCCACCAATTTAAATTGAGTCCTGCCAAGCCTTTCTATAGAGGGAAGAGATGGAGCCACAAATACACTGCTCTGTGCACTATAAGGGTGTGTCTAGACTACAGGGTTTTGTCAACAAAAGTGGACTTTTGTCGAAAAACTATACCTGCGTCTACTGCCGCTGAGTTATGTCAACATAACATCGACGGAACTCAGCAGTTTTCTCGACGGCTGTAAACCTCATTCTACGAGGAATAACACCTTTTGTCGACAGAGTTCTGTCGACAGAAGGCATTATTGCATCTACACTGTCCTTTGCGTCTACACTGTCATGTCGGCAAAGCGACTTGCTTTGTCGACAGAACTAGCTGTAGTCTAGATGCTCTTTGTCAACAGCAGCTTTTTCGACAGTATCTGTCGACAAAACTTCTGTCGACAAAAACCTGTAGTCTAGACGTACCCTAAGGTAGAGATTTTGGACAGGAAGTTCCAGTCCGTCCACCAATCAAGATGAAGGAACTAGGCACAATTTTGATTTCTATCAGCCATTAGAAGTATTTCTCTTCTAGTTATAGTGGCAGCGCAATATGAAAGATTTTTAACTTTGTCATGGTGGAGGCTCATCACCATAATAAATTCTGAGAATCTAGGAGCTGGAATCATAATAATAAGCACAGCACCAGCGTAAATAAGTGGTAAGTCAGCACTTCGGGTATATTCTGAAATCTGTGTCAATAGGACAATAGTGACTATTTCCTATGTAGGTTACATCAAGTCACATGCAGTAATTATAAGCCACATTTTGTAATAAATAAATAAAAACATTTTGGATGTTTTGGTTTTATCTGTAATATGTGTACTGCAAGATCCTGTACATTTAATATTTAACTATACAACAAAAGAAAGTGAGAGGAGCTTTATAGTGGTTCAGTGCTTCAGATGTGTTTCACACTCATGCTAAGCCTGGGCATTTCTATTTGAGAAGTGAACTCTGAACAAACTAGGGAGAACGGGCAATTGTTGAAACCCTACTGCATCTTGGATCACAAGTAAATGAGAAGAGTCCTTGAATTAAAAACAAGTGTCTAGCATTCCAGCACATTTCACCAGAGAACTCAAATACACTGTCACGGTTTATACTTTTTCACAATCCCTATTTGGTTTTTCCAATTTGTAATATCCTCTGAGCAATCTCAAAATAAAATGTGTTCTTTTCTCAACAACTTTTTTTCTTTCTATTTGAAAAACATTGATTCCTTCCATTTTTACCCAACTTGGAAAGCATTTTGCTTTGAATGGAGCAGAAATTAACAGGACTCTTTTGGTCTGTACATCATTACCAACTTACCTGAATGGGAAATGGTCTTACCATCCCATGAAAATTCTCAAGTTTTCAAAAGTACTCCTGTTCCTCCTAAGTGCAAAACTGGGACCTTTCAAAAACTTTATAGAAAAAATGAGAGAGATGTTCCATCTGAATAAGGTGAAGACTTGAACCTAGCACTCCCACATCCAAAGCAAGTGCCCTGACCATCTGGCTATTAGTATTCTGGAATGATGCCTTCTCCGTGTCTCCTTTTTGTTAGACCTGTCCCACTTTGTATAAAATATTTAAATACTCATGAAGCCAAAGACAAACTGACTAAGCCAAAGGTCAAGGAAAATGCAGGACAATGTAGCACTTTAAAGACTAACAAGATGGTTTATTAGATGATGAGCTTTCGTGGGCCAGACCCACTTCCTCAGATCAAATAGTGGAAGAAAGTAGTCACAACCATATATACCAAAGGATACAATTTTAAAAAAATGAACAAATATGAAAAGGACAAATCACATTGCAGAACAGAAGGGGGATGCGGGGGGGTGGGAAGGGGGAGGAAGGAAGGTAAGTGTCTGTGAATTGCTGATATTAAAGGTAGGGAGAGTGGGATGTTTGTGAGTTAATGGTATTACAGGTGATAATTGGGGAAACTGTCTTGGTAATGGGTGAGAAAGTTCAAAGACTTGTTAAGTCCTTGTTGGTAAGTGTCGAATTTTAACATGAATGACAGTTCAGAGGTCAAGGTCAAGGCACACACCTGGGACAGAGAGGGACTCAGATTAAATCCCTACTGTACTGAACATTAAAAAATGAGAAATTTAGAGTCTATTAAAGGCAGATGTACATGTACTTCAGAAACACGACCATGGCCCACCTGCAGTACTGCAGCTTGGGCTGCTGTAGCATACACAGTTAATGCCGCACCAGAAGGGGTTCTCCCATCAGTGTAGGTAATCCGCCTTTCTCAAAGGGGGTAGCAGTGTCTGTACTTGGTCTTGCTCTGGCTTAACTACATCTCTCAGGGATGTACATTTTCCTCCTGACCTTAGTTTTAGGTGTACACCAGGCTAGAAATAGCTAAGAAAACATACAGCAACAAAACAAACTAAATATACCATAACAGGAGGCAACAGCCTTACATGTTTGCACAAAATACATGAGTAGTATTCTAGAAGGACATCAGTATGAAATAAATGACAAATATATATTAAACTGATTTTCAATAGTGCTGAGCACCTACTGCTGCTGTTTGGTCAGAGGGGACTGCAGGTTCCCAGCCCATCTAAAAATCAGGGCCATGAAGAAGTGAATTTGAAAATACTTGAAAAGTAATCCCATTATCTTTTTCCTTCCTTTTATGTAATCTTTAGAGGCTAACTCTTGTCAGGCAACCAACCATATCTCTGTAATTTCAATTAAATTACACGCTGTTGCTCTTGAAACAGTGCATGATAATCAGTACAAATAAACAACATATAAAAGGAGACTATTTACCTAATTAACACACAGTTTTCTCCTATTCTGTAGTATCGGAGATACCAGTGTGAATAAATCAGGCTTGTTTTGAAAGACAGGAGAATTTGTCTGCCAATTAATTAGTTTATCTTTTAACATTAAAGGTCCTCCTTAATATACAAATATATATTATACAAAATTCCCTTAAAATGACACTACTTCAGTTTTCAGACTCCAGCGACCTGGTCATCTTGGGCCTGCAGACTGCTAGTAACAGAGACGTATGTAAGCGAAGCGTACTCTGAGGGAATGGGGAGCTACAGATTGTGAAACTGATTGTGCTGGAAGTATTTGCTAATAGAGATGTCAATGAAGCCGAGAAGTTTCAGTACCTGAGTTAACTAGCTTCTGCTCCATGACCCCACAGCCCAGCACCTCCATCCATTCTCCTTGGAAGTTGATCTCCATCTCAAAGGAAGGGTGCGTAAACGGGAAGTAGCAGTCTACCCATCTAATTTCCAGTCCTGTATCATTGTTTAAAAATAAATAAATAAAAAGAGTAAGTATTTAAAAGGCTACCCCCTCCAAACCTTTGTAAAACTTGCCCTTCAGTTAATGACACCAATTACTACAAGCTTGAGAAAATAAATCGCAAACAAACTAATTTACAGCACTTTGGTGCACAGTAATAAATCTTGAAACTTGTGAAAAAATGGCCATGTCTTTTCTAATATGAAAAACGCTTTGTGCAATTCAGGCACCCTTTGAAACCAAATCAATCACTTGTCAAATTCCAGCAGCCACCTGGCAGAAAGGAAAATGAGCCAAGATCATGGGATGGTAGGTAATTTTGTTATTCTCTGAAACAGAAAATGACTAAGCTCCAAAAATAAAGCTAACCCTTTTTGTTGTGTTTTTTATTATTCTTATTATTTTACAATTTTAGTTATTACTGTAATGACACATTTAGGCAAATAAGTTTCCCTTCTTTTATTTTTAAATATAGTAATTTTAATCTCTTTACAAATAAAAGCTATTTTCCCTGTATGTGTTTGTGTATGAATATTTTATTAGGTTACACATAAGAGAATACTTAATGGTGAAATATGTTGTAACACAAAAGATATCCGTGGCATGAATTTGAGATGATTTCAGTACAGGCAGTCCCTGAGTTACGCGGATCCGACTAATGTCGGATCCGCAGTTACGAACGGGGCCCGTCTCCCTGGTCTCCAGCAGACCAGGGAGAGGAAGCAAAGCGGCGGAGCACGCGGGCAGTGGACAGCCCAGACGCGTCTGGGCTGTCCGCTGCCCGCATGTTCCGTGGCTTTGCTCCCCGTCCCCCTGGTCTGCAGACCAGGGAGACGGGGAGCAAAGCAGAGCAAAGCCGCGGAGCCCGAGGGCAGCAGGACAGCCACGGCGCGTCTGGGCTGTCCCGCTGCCCCCGTGCTCCGCAGCTTTGCTCCGGACGCCTGTGGTACAGCAGCTGGGGTGCTGCCAGTTGGTCCCGTAGCGCCGCTCTGGGCGCTACTGGACCAACCCGGCAGCACCCCAGCTGCTCTGCCCCAGGCGTCCTGATTCAGCCACTGCTGGTCAGTTTCAGCAGCGGCTGAATCAGGATGCCTGGGGCAGAGCAGCTGGGGTGCTGCTGGGTTGGTCCAGTAGCGCCGAGGAGCGGCGGCGCTACTGGACCAACCCAGCAGCACCCCAGCTGCTCTGCCCCAGGCGACCCCAAGTCAGCCGCTGCTGAAACTGACCAGTGCCTGACTGCAGGAAGCCCCTGCCCCAGGCTTCCTGGAATCAGCCGCTGATCAGTTTCACCAGCAGCTGACTTGGGGATGCCTGGGGTTCTTAAGTTCAATCTGTATGTAAGTCAGAACTGGAGTCCAGATTCAGCCGCTGTTGAAACTGATCAGTTTCAGCAGCGGCTGAATCTGGACCAGTTCCGACTTACATACAGATTCAACTTAAGAACAAACCTACAGTCCCTATCTTGTACGTAACCCGGGGACTGCCTGTACTCATAAGCAGGGAATCCAGACACGAGCAATAGTGTTGCCAATTTCTGACATTTTATCATGACCCCCTTCAAGTCCGTTTCATAAAACATTAGTTCCTGGAGTCATATGAATAGTCTCAGCTTCCATTTAAGAAAAAAAAAAGGCAGTTTCTAGCCCATATGACTACTGAAGAAAGCTTGAAAACATGAAAGGCTCGAGATCCTTTTAATTTGTTTTAAGAAAGTCTCATGACTTTTAAGCTAATTTTATTTTTTCTGTAAGTCTGACTAATGAATTTTGAATGTTTGAGTTTGGTGATATTATACATATCGTCCCAAAATGGTGCCAAGAAAAATCTTTATAGCATCCTACACCATCTTGATTACTTTAGAAGCCAAATATTTTACAGAAGGAAAAATGTTCAGAGATGTTTTTGTTTATAGTTGTTGTTATTGTAAGCATCAGCATTTATCAGGGCCAAACGGATCCAAAGGCTGAATTCAGGTTTCTATTCCCTTCCCCTCACTTTTGCCATTATTAATATCTATATGAAAAAACTTATGTTTAGGCTGAAATTTTCCACATTTAGTCTTAGCCTCCTCCCCTGCCCCCCCTTTTGAAAGCAAATGGGATTCAACCATTTTTGAGCAGTACAAGTAGGAAAACCCCACCCATCCACCAACTTCCACAAAGTTCTGAAGGAAATGTTTGCACTTAAATTATTTAAAAATAACAAACTAGAACCTCATTAATGATTGTTATTAAAATAGCACTCTACAGGTCCCATCTGAGATCATGGCCCATTGTACTACGCACTGTGGAAGCTAGGGATGTCAATGGGTAACCAGTTAACCCATTCCTCAGTAATGAGTTACGTATTCCTTAGTGGGTGATGCTTACTAGGTAATGGTTAAATGGTAGCTGGGAGCAGCCCCTTGCCCACGGCCTGCCACGGATGGAGGACTGCTCTGACTCCCAGCCTGCGCAGCCTGGAAGACGGCAGCCCCATGCGGGCCAGAAGCAGCTGGGCTGGAGCAGCGCCTGCCTGCGGTGGTGGTGGTGAGGCTGCTCCATCCTGAGGGGGCTGGAGCGGTCCCCCCCACTTGCTCCTACTTTAATCAGTTAACCGGTTAAACACTACGTTTGTTGGTGTGACATTAAACACTACGGCTACACTGGCATGAATTTCTGGAAATGCTTAAAACGGAATACTATTCCGTTTTCAGTTTTTCCGGAAAAGGAGCGTCTACATTGGCCACGGAGTTTTCGTGATAATGATGCGCTTTTCCGGAAAAGCGCGTCTACATTGGCGGCACGCTTTTCCAGAAAAGCAAAAGCCCGGAACCATTTTGAAGAGGGCAAAGGCCACCAGACCTTTCCAGGGGCGGGGCCGGAGCTCCGTCCAGACGCGTGGTTAAAGGGGTTTCGCCAGGCAGCCGTTGGTCTCGTGCTCCCGTGCCTTGGGACCTCTGCCAGGGACTGGCACCCTTCGCAGGGTCGGTGGTTGCCCTGTGAGTTTTGGGGACACCACCCTTTGGCCCCCCAACAGCTTTTCCCGGCGTTTTGTTTTGTCTGCCCTGCTCTGTCTGCTATGGAGCCGTGGGTGGCCATGTACCTGCTCGGGCCCCTGTTGGAGCTGTACAGGTGCCTGGAGCTCGTGCTGCAGGCTGGTGCCCTGCTGTACACATACCAGGAGGCAGAGATCGCCTCGGACTCCCTCACCAGAGAGGTGCTGGCAACCGTGTGGCATCAGCACCCCACTGTGGAGAGGCCCATCTGGACTTTGGAGACCAGCACCGACTGGTGGGACCGGGTGGTCCTCGGATGATGGGACGACTACCAGTGGATCCAGAATTTCAGAATGAGAAAGCGGACCTTCTTGACGCTGTGCACCTGGCTCACCCCCGCGCTGCCGAGAACCGCCACCCGGCTGTGGGCACCCATCCCCGTCAACAAGAGGGTTGCCATCGCGCTCTGGAAGCTGGCCACACCGGACAGCTACCGCTCAGTGGCACACCAGTTCGGGGTGGGAAGATCCACTGTCGGAGCGATTGTCATCGAGGTAAGTCCCAGGGGGAGTGGGATGGGGGGAGAGTGCTGCATTCCAGTCCCAGGGACAGCCAAGACTCCAGGCTGGGTCGCCCAGGGGTTTGGGCCGTCCCTCCCTTGTACAGGCCTGCTGGTGGGAGGGGGGTGGGGGGCCCTGGTGTGTGTGTGTGTGTGTGTGTGTGTGTGTACACAGAGGGAATCAAGGGGGGGACCCAAGGGAGGGCACACTCACCCCTGGCTGTATGTGATGTGTTCCCTTGTGTTTCTCTGCACCCTTCTGCAGGTTGTCCACGCCATCAATGATGTCCTGCTCCCACGAATCATCCGCCTGCACGACGTGGATGATACCATGGCCGGCTTCGCTGCCCTCGGGTTCCCCAACTGCGGGGGAGCCCTGGGCGCCACCCACATCGCTATCCGGGCCCCGGAGCATCGAGCAGCCCATTTCATGAACCGAAAGGGGTACTGCTCCATCGTTCTGCAGGCCCCCGTGAACCACCGGGGCCGCTTCGTGGACATCTACGGGGACTGGTCCGGCCAAGCACACGACGCCCGCATCCTCCGGAACTCAGGACTGTTTCGCAGGTTGGAGGCGGGCACCTACTTCCCCCGGCGGGACTTGACTGTCGGGGATGTGCCTATGCCCATCTGCGTCGTCGGGGACGCGGCCTATCCCCTGATGCCCTGGCTCATGCGGCCCTACAAGGGGCAGCCGGACCAGAACCGGGCCCGGTTCAATGACCGCCTCAACCGGGCCCGAAACCCAGTGGAGCTGGCCTTTGGACGCTTAAAAGCCCGCTTCCGTTGTTTGCTCACCCATCTCGACATGGGTGAGCAGAATGCAACGGAGGTGCTGGCCGCGTGCTGCGTGCTCCACAACATTGTGGAGCGCAGTGGGGAGGCCTTCCTCCCTGCATAGGTGGCAGCTGAGGCACAGACCTTGGACCAGCCCGACACAGCTGCCATCCGCCAGGCGCGCCAGGAGGCGGTGCGCATTAGAGAGGCCCTGGTGGACATGTTTGCCCAAGACCCATAGTAGGGTCACCTCAGACTACTCCGTCCCATCTCCTACCCTTCCCCACCTCCTCCCCTTACTCCCTCCCCCCCCAATAGTAAAGCGTCGGGTCACAGCACATCGGCCGTCATCATGTCTGTTTGTCGGGTGCATCGGGCGTAGTTAGGGTTTTTCTTTTAAGTTAGGCTAGGGTTTAGGCCACCATCGCCTGTCCTGAAGAACAGCCAACAGGATTTGGGACTTGTGCGGAAGGCTCATGTCAGTGCCATCTTCGACGGATCTCCTGGCTCTTCCTCTCCTGAGGCCTGGAAGGCCCAAAGGATTGAGGTGGCCAGCTTCGCTGTCATCTTCCGTCGAGGGATCTCCTGGCTCTTCCTCTCCTGAGGCCCGGAAGGACCAAAGGATTGAGGTGGCCAGCAACACCACAATCGTCCTCCCTGCGCCTAAACTATGTTTTAGAATCTGTACTGTGCATCTTTTAACCATTTGTGCTTGTTTGTTGCTATGTAAATATAGTTTGTGGTTTACATCTTTCCTGAAAAGTCTCAGTATTTCTTTATGCGCCACAAACCAATGACCACTGAAAAAGGCCCCCCCCCCCCCCCCGGTGATAGAGTCATGAATTTGTTGTCCACAGTTTGTAACCCTGTTAAATTGAAGTGGCTAATTAGCATCTCACATCATTTCTTACAGTTACTAGAGGAACACAATAACCACACAATATTCAAGTGAAAACAGAACTTTTTATTTACAAAGGAGGGGGGGGGACCTTTAACTGGAACGGGGGGGGACCTTTAACTGGGAGAGGGAGGGGGGGACCTTTAACTGGAACAGGGGGGGACCTTTAATTGGGAGAGGGAGGGGGGACCTTTAACTGGAATGGGGGGGACCTTTAACTGGGAGGGGGGGACCTTTAACTGGGAGACGGAGGGGGGGCAGTTACTGGGACGGGTGGCCCCTGTGAGCACCCCTCTGGGGGCGGACCTGCCCACGCTGGGCAGACTGCGTCGGGGCAGGCTGCACGGTGAGGTGGCCATGAGTAGGAGCACGAGTAGGGTCAGGGGCAGGAGCAGGAGCAGGGGCAGGAGCAGGGGCAGGGGAAGGAGCAGGGAGAGGAGCAGGGATAGGAGGGGGCATGGGCTGTGCTCCGGGAGGGATGGCGAGGGCATGCGGTCTGGCCATGGCATAGTGGATGGCATGCACTAAATGTGCCGTCAGCGTGCCCATCGTGGTGCACATCCCTCGGCATTCCTCCAGGAAGGCAGCTCAGCCCTCCTGCCGCCAGTCCTGGTCCCCCTGCACCCGCTCCACAATTGAGGTCTGGATCCCCTCCACCGCAGTGACGTGACGGCGGAGCAGCTGGTCCCGGTGTCGGAGCCTCGGCCTCCAGGCTTGGGCAGCTGGGGGTGCCGCTGCTGCTGGAGTCGCGGGTCTGGTGCTGGGTCCCGCTGCAGGGAAGAGAACAAACGACGGGTCAGTCAGGCAGGCCGTCCACTGTCCCCACACCTCATGCCCTCCACCCCGGAGCCCAGGTGACCGCACAGTTGTGTGGCTTGGGCCCACTCGGTTCCCCTCCTGCTCCCGTGCTGTATGTTGGCAAGGAGGACCGCCCCTGGAGTAGGGTCCTCCCTCCAGTATTGTAAGCACCGGTCTGTATCCTGGCCCCGTGGAGGGCGGGAGGGTGCTTGTGCTGTGTTCACCTGTGGAACTCCCTGCTGGTGGAGACTGTGAAAAGCTTTGGGCTAATCACTGGTGTTTGACAGGGAGTGAGATGCATCCCCACGGCAGTGCCTGGGAGCACACCTGTCAGTGGCGGTCTGGGCTCTCAGATCCCCTCCGTGTGGGATATCTCCTGGACAGAACCAGAAGAGTGACTGAGTGGGGGGATGTCCCATCCTTGCAGCAAAACTCAGGGGCCCTTCTCCCTCCCACTATCCCTCCCGCAAGCCCGGTAGCCCAGGGACAGGTGTGGCCACAGTGGAGACTTCCCTCGGGGAACCTGCCAAGGCACCGGGAGCATGTGAGGGGCTTGGTGGGGGTCCACGGTCACAGGACTGTGACACTGCGCTTTTCCCAGGAGCAGCTGGCTGTGCCTCACAGCCAGGCATGGGACAGTGTGCCGTTCTCTGTGCTGAACCCTTGGTGGAGCAGCAGGCTCTGGGCTGAGTCCCTGGGGCCCTGGCCGGTTCTAGCCAGCATCCACCCTTCCCCCTGGTCCCGCCGAATGTGTGTGAGCAACACAGTCTCAGGCGTGCCCTGCAGCTGCCTGCCACAGCCACCTGCCGCTCGGTCACCAGGCTGCACATGGTTGCACGTGCTGCATATTGCCTAATGCTACGCAGCGTGCAGCTCACGTGGCCTGAGTGACATGCTCTCCCCCTCCCCCCTCCGGGCACCTGGCTCCCCGCCCTCCGCCCCCCCGCCCTTTGGGAGTGTAACCTGCAAAGACTCACCAGTGGGTTCTTCCCCGGCCTCAGAGGAGCTGCTGGAGGGGGTCCGCTGGGTGGCAATGCTGGCCTCCTCTCCTGACGCGCCGCCATTGTCCTCTCCCTCCTCCGGCTCGGTGGGACGGTTGATGGGGGGGTGCTGGCAGGTGTCCACAGGGACAGCTGGGGCTTGCGGGGCTGGCTGGCCCAGAAATGAGTTCAGCCGCTCAAAATAGGGGTAGACATCGGGTCCTGCTCCCCTCCCCTCCGAGGCCCGCACGTACCCCAGCCGCAGCTCCTTCACCTTCGACCGCACCTGCTCGCAGTTGCGGCTGGGGTGTCCTTGCTGGGCCAGGTTCTGTGCCAGACGGCTGTATACGTCTGCGTTCCGGCGGTGGGACTGCAGGTCATGGAGACCCTCCTCCTCCTCCCACAAGTCCAGGAGGGTCTCCAGCTCCCTGGGTGTCCAGGATGGGGCCCTGCGTTTGCGGCCCCTGGGGGCTTCCTCCCCTGCCCCGGGTGACGGTGGCTGACCACCCGGAGCTACCATGCCTGCGCTGTGAGGTGGCTGGGCAGCACAGTTGGCACGTGGCAGAGCTGGGAAGGGTGGTCTCCTGCGGGCTCCTGCCACGTGCGGCCAGTAGCTTCCGCGCTCTTTAAGACCTCGGGTTACCCGGAAGTCCGCGGCTTCTACGGGGTCTCCCGCCGTCCAAACCGCTTTTTTCCGTTTCTTCTGCTTTTCCAGAAAAGCTGTCTACACTGGCCCTTTTCCGGAAAAGCTTTTCCGGAATACAGACTTATGCCCGAGCGGGAGCAGAATAGTGTTTCCGGAATAGCGGCTGATTTTGTACAGTAGAGCATCGTTGCTATTCTGGAAATTCAAGGGCCAGTGTAGACAGCTCGCAGCTTATTCCGGAAAAGCGGCTGATTTTCCGGAATAAGTGGCCCAGTGTAGACACACCCTACGTTTAACCGGTTAATTAATTAAGACAGACACAATCCAACAGCTTGCAATCTAAGGCTCCCAGCCTACACTGTGATCCACATAGGTGCAACACCACATCCACATGGACTACAATGCAGGATCAAAGTCTAAATAGACAAGACAGATTAAGTGTGGTAGTACTGTGATCCCATTTTACTGTCCAGAGCTGAGGCACAAAGAGATTTAGGATATGTCTTCACTGCAAAATTTTCTTGGTTGTTGCCTTTCATCTTCCTCCCATTTACAGTCAAGTTTAGTGATGCTTTTAACTTGGCGAACTGGCTCATTTGTGGATGGGTACACTAAACTCCAAGTGAAGCTTTCACTGATGCTGATAATCTGCCCCTTTTGTAGTGGGGATGCAAACTAAACCACTCAAAGTAAAAAAGCTAAGTTCAAACTTGATTTAACTCATGTTCACTAATGAGCAAGGGAAAACCATTCAAGTTTGAAAAACCACTGGACTGAGTGAAATTTTTTGGAGTGACTTAACTACGTATTTCCATGCAATAGATGATTGTTTTTAAAAAAATTAAAGAGAAAACCTAACTTTGAGAGAGTATATGGGTGAAGATTAACTTTTTATTCATATAAAATCAGAAAATTCAAAGTGATGTTTATCAGAATGGCCATAATTGCATTGGGTTTCTTAATTTATATATACACACTACAGGCAGTCCCCGACTTACGTGGATCCGACTTACGTCGGATCCCTAGATACGAACGGGGTGAGGCAACTCCCGCACATGCGCAGCAGCATTCCCGGGGCTCGCTCACCTGGGTCCTAGGATCCTCCTCCTCCTCGGGCCGGCTCCGACTGGGGTCCCGCAGAGCTGCCGGGCAGAGGAAAAGTGCCTCCCCACGCCCGCTGCCCCCCCCCCCCCCCGCCAGCAACAGGCTGCCCCCTCCCCTGAGCAACAGGCTGCCGAACAGACAAAAGCAGCCTCTCTGCCCCTCCTCCCCTCTATACATGCCGGGCTCCCGGAGCGCAGCAGCGTCCCCGGGGCTCGCTCACCTGGGTCCTAGAATCCACCTCCTCCTCCTCTTCGGCCGGCTCCAACTGGCTTCTTCCTGCAGCAGCTGGCCACAGGGACAGGGATCCTGCAGAGCTGCCGGGCAGAGGAAAAGTGCCTCCCCACGCCCGCTGCCCCCCCCCCCGCGGCCTCGCATCCTGCACACCACCCCCCTCCCCCCCCTGCCAGCAACAGGCTGCCCCCTCCCCTGAGCAACAGGCTGCCGAACAGCAGACAAAAGCAGCCTCTCCGCCCCTCCTCCCCCTATACATGCTGGGCTCCCTGGGCAAACAAAGACTCCACCAAAACAAACAAAGTGCTGGCCTCATTGTGTTAGCAAAAAAAGGACCCTCCTCCTAGAACCCTGGGTGGTGTGTGGAAATAAAGCTATTAGCTCAAAGCATGGTGCAGAGCTGTTTGGTATTTGAGGAGTTACTCCTTTAGTCCTGAGTTTGTCACAGGGACAGAAATAGATGTGAAATCTTCTGAACAGGGGAACAGACAGCAAAACAAACATTAGAGGGGAGTTAACCTTTCCCTATGCTATCCAAAACTAAAAAAAATGTTTGGCTAGAGTTTCCCCTACAATATGTACCAGTTCCGACTTACATACAAATTCAACTTAAGAACAAACCTACAGTCCCTATCTTGTACGTAACCCGGGGACTGCCTGTACTTGATGATAAGCTTACATATATATGCATGAAGTCTGCATGAAATCAGTATGTATATGTATGAAGACAATAAAGTTACCACCATATATTGTAAGAAACCACTATATGTATGAACAGAACAGAACATATGGCTACTGTGGGAGCCATAACTTTGAGTTTCCTGACTTTTGTGTAATTACTTACCCCTAAGGCTGTTATAAGACTTTGAACGTTTTGTATATGTATGCACATATGTGAACATATTTTTCATTGAGACTGCAAAATTATCAAGGGCACTAAGAATTACATTGGATATTCAAATAATTTTGTTTTTAAAAAGAAGAACCAACAGCATGTGTTATTAATAATCTGCCTTTCATATAATGTTCTGATATTTTATTTCTTCTATTAAGAACCGAGTCACAGAAATGTAGGGCTGGACAGGACATCATTTCTATGATTCTTAATCAAGTAAATAAAATTTCAGCACACTATCTGAAAGGAAAGTTATTAATAATTGAATGAAAAGCAGGAAGGTGAAAATTATTCTATTACACAAGGAATGGGGTTTCTATTTTTTTAAATTTTGAACCATTGATGCATGTAAATCAACCATTTAAATTTTGAACCATTGATGTGTGTGTGTGTGTGTGTGTGTGTGTGTGTGTGTGTTCGTTCCAGAATACACCCTTTGGGGTATTAGACTCAGGTATAGAAAATGGTTCCTTTGCATCAGATTATATTTTATTATTTGTCAAAGGTTTCATCATATTACCCAGAGTTGTGCTGCACAAGGAGGCTTAGACATTTATGACTGTCGTAGAAAACATACACACATTTTCAGTAATTTAGGATTAGTTAGAACACTATAGGAGTGTTTTGTAACATTTATTCCTTTTTTATTTGTAATTTATATTCAATTTTTTTTAAACCAAAAGAGTATAAAAATAGATATGGGATAGTAAAAAGAGAAGTACTGTATAAGCCAAACTCCATACTATATTATTTTATTAACTTTTGCTTCAGTTTCTTCAGTGCCTATTCCAAGATTAGACACCTAATTTCATATAAACACTATTTATTGGTAAGGCTTAATTTCTTTTTAAATTATTATGATCAGAGACTACATGTGAGAAATTTCAGGTACAAAGTATTATTTCCAGAAATTTCAATTTTTTGAGAACTCCAAAATCTGACACAGTTTGGAGAAGTTCAACAGGACTTGCTGGAACACAGAAAGTTAACCAAACAATTGGTCCTGCAGACACTATCAGATGTAACCCCACTAATTTCAGTATTTCAAAGGGGACTACTGTATTCATGGTACTAAGGCATTACCCACTGGTATCAGTAAGAAGCCTTTCATCCAGCAGTATCTAAAGCAGTATCTAAAGCCGTGGTAACCAACCAGTAGATCGCGATCTACCGGTAGATCTCAGGGGCTCTCAGAGTAGCTCTTGAGCCCTCTCTGAACTGCGCGCCTGCACAGTACATTTACATTAGATTTCCTCATTTGAGGAGCAGCTACTCACCGAGCAACAACACAGGTGAGTAGCTGTGAGGAATGGTGGGAGCTGGGAGGTCGGGAGGGCTGAAACACCCCAGCCAGCTGACTGTGGCTTTCAGCTGAAAGAGGCTTCCCCACGCTCCAGCTGATTGGCAGCTTCTCCTCTGCGCCTGCCCACGTGGAGCTTGGTGCACCCTGGCTGAGCACCATGGACAGCTGGCCAGGCAGCCACTTCTCTTCCCTCCAGCCCGGCTGCCCTGCGCTCAGCCCAGGGAGGCTGCGTCTAGCTCCGGCTGTGCTGGAGCAAGCTTCCTGGTCTAAGCGCAGGGCAGCCAGGCGGGAGCGAAGAGAAGCGGCTTCCCGGACAGCTGCCCATGGCGCTCAGCCAGGGTGCACCAAGCTCCACGTGGGCAGGCGCAGAGGGGAAGTCACCCGATCAGCTGGAGCGTGGTTCAGCCTCCTCCGGGCTGAAGGCCACAGCCAGCTGGCCAGGCAGCTTCTTCTCTGCACCAGCCCACCCGGAGCGTGGTGCACCCTGGCTGAGCACCACTTCCAAATGTTGAAAAACCTCTTCCAAATGTTGGAAAAAACTTTTTAAAAAAGCAGCAGTATAAGGATTGGGGATAGCAAGTGATGGAGAGGAGGAGAATAGAGAGGGCGGGGCTTCAAGGTAGGGGCGGAGCTTCAGGGAAGGGGCGGGGTGGTAGATCTTGGCTTGGTCTGTCATTTAAAAAGTGATCTTGGGTGTAAAAAGGTTGGAGACCACTGATCTAAAGGATCAGGTTCAGCAGTATCTAAAGGATCAGGCCTCTACCGGGTAAAAAGTAATGCAAGGTTTAGTCTTATTTTTGAGTAATGCATGCCAGTAACAAATTGCTCAGATCATATCTGTATTCAGTGGAGGTAGCATTGCTATATACTGAGCTGAAGGGAGAATCTGTCAGTAGTAGCCTAATTGAGTCCTGTACGGAAAATGTTTAGCCAATGGCACTGAAAATAAAAATCATTAAGGGCAACCCATTGCTGTGGTACTGCAAAGCAGCAGCAAAACCAGAGTATCAGACATTCTCCAAAGATTATACAGCTGTGTATTGTTTTGCTCCTACTAGATTAATAATGGTTAGGAAAGGACTCTTGAAGAAAAAGTAAATAGCCACAAAAGGAAAATACTGAGAACAAGAGTTGCTTAAACCTGTGTATGTAAATTTTGCATCTCCTCCTAAAATTTTTGCTTACAACTAGCAGAAGTTGGGTGGACCAAAAATCTAATTTATCCTATGTTTTCTCAGAAATTATGAAATTTTTTGTTGACCGGTAAAAGGTGCACATATTGGACAGTCCAGAGGAGAGCAACAAACATGGTAAAAGGTTTAGAAATCATGAGGAAAAGTTGAAAGAAGTGAGCATTTTCAGTCTAGAAAAAGAGACGTCTAAGTGGGAAGAGAGACATGAAAGTCATCTTAACAAGTAAAAAGCAGGTATGAACAGAACAGAGAACAATTGTTTTCCATGTGTACCAAAAGTGAGACAAGAAGTAATTGCCTTAATTTGAAACAAGGAAAATTTAAGTTAGATAAATTGGGAAAAACTATGTGTGTAGTAAGTATTGGAACAGGTTATGTAGGGGAAGTGGTGGAATTCCTCTCTAAAGGTTTTTATGAACAGTTTAGAAAACACTTGTAAGGAATGGTCTAAGGTACAATTAATCCTCCCTCAGCATAGGGTGATTTTCTATATGGCTACTTGAGGCCCCTTCCAGCCCTATATTTCTATGATTCTATTATTCGCAATAAACAGTCATGCTTAGCTCTTGTATAACTGTTTCATCTATTGATCTCAAAGTGCTTTCCAAGAAAATATAATTACAACAATGTTAGAAAAGGAGAAGAATGCATGAAGTATCAGGAGCCTCTAGGGCAGTGAACTGAGAACGAAGAATGAATGAAATATTAGTTCCCACATCTTTCATTTCCACAAAAATACAAGAATCTGGTCATCAAATATGATGAATTTGAAAAATATGTGCAAGTTAATATATATTCTATGGAAGAGAATTTAACAGAAATGTTGAGACAATTTAGAAGGGACAGCAATTACCATTTCAGACAGCCTGCCACCAAGAAAAAGATAATTAAAGACTTACTAAATCACATTGTGTTTCCAATTATAGTCACATTCATACTGAGGGACAGAAATTTAGGGTCAGATCTTCAGCTGGTGTGCCGCAAATTGGTGTAATATCATTAACTTCAGATGAAGTGATCAGATTTTTTTTTCTAGCGGAGGAGCCTTTCCTTAGAGACTTTACAGACAGACTTTTTAGATATAGACCTACCACACAATATAGGCTTGTGACATACATGAGCACCTGTGAATGTGCAATACCTTTATCCATCTTGCTTTTATTTAGAACATCATTGCTGCTTTTCCTTCCATACTATCAGTGAGCCTCATTACAGAGCCTACAACTCTCCTTAAGACAGTTAACAACAATTGATTAAAAGCCCTTGCATCAGTGAAGGTGGCCTATCTTCAGAATAATCCATTTTTCAATTGATCACTGTTCAGATTATCCCATTCCTTTAGTTGGCTGTGCTGCAAGCAAAGGTAGCTAACAGGAGAGGCACAGCTGTGGACTCTGTGCTTGGCAGTAGTGAGTCATGGTGAATGGTGCATTTAGTCCACCCATCCATTGTTTGTCCTCTGTACCGGCCAAGAAGTTGGGCTTTGGGTAAACAGCTGAGAAGTCATTTTGTTGGTGCATGTGGCTCTCTAACCCTCAGTGCTGTGATCATCCCTGCTGTTTGAAGTCTCTGCATGGTTAACCACTTCCTTGTAGTGAGAGGAAAAGATAAGCTGGGCTAAGCAGGGTGACTCCGCATAAAAAAAATCACCTGCTAGGTGAATTCAAGAGCTGCAAATGCAGGCAGGCCACCCCTGGTACTCCCTGAGGTCACATCTCTCAGGGGACATGGTGCAAGGGAAGGAGAGGGCAGGGTGGAGGCAGGAAGCGGCAGAGCCTGGGGGATGGTAACACTCCAGGCCATAGGATGAAAATGATGGCCCAGGGGTGAGTTTATACACCAATACTAGGAGACTGGGTAACAAATGAGAGGAACTGTAATTGCTCATTTATCTAGTGGGAATTACTGAAAATTGGTGGCATATTTCTTATGACTAGAACATTTAAATTCAATAGCTATAACTTATTTATGTAGGGTTAAAGGGGAAGGAGAGAATGACACTGTAAGTTAGAAACGGATTATCTGTTTCCAAGTCAATAACAACTCCAAAGAAAGGATCTTGAACGCTAATGGATCAACGTCCTAAGAGATAAAGTACAAGACGGGGTATTAGTTCGGCTTTTCCTAACACCACCAAGTCACACTAGGGAATAGGATGACCTGTTCCGTATGCATCTATCTATAATGTGTAGGGAGGACTTTAAGCTATGTGACATTTAGTAGTGGACTCATGCTGCCAATATTAGAATGTCCTTAGAATTTCTAAATATTATAGATCATAATTTTCTAGCTCAAAAAATGAGTCCTCTATAAGACCTATACAAGACTGCATCTTGTCAGACAGAGAAGCTGATCAATGAACTAAAAATAAAGATAGTTTAGGTAGAAATACTCCTAACATGATCATATTTATAATATGCTGGCACAGAGCACCTCTGCTGCTACTCTGGGTACTCAACTGTCTGGCCAGTACATGTGGCCTTCAGGTCACATACACCAGTCTATCATCTTTCACCAGTGTCTGTACTCATTCTTTTCTCACAAAATAACAGTGTAATGCAGGCTTACTGCCTTTACACCTCAACCCAGGCTCACCCGAGCTTTCCTTCTAAGCTCCCCTTGCTTCTTGTTCCTTCCTCTTAATCCTATTACATCACCTAGCCCAGTGATTACCCCCCCATACTCATAATCCCTCAAAAGAAAGGTTCACTGCCTCCATGATAAGTAAACATCCAGCTAACTAAAATCATGCCAGACCACCGATGTTGCTGGACCAGAATGTGCCAGAACAGAGAGATTCAACCTGTATTACTTGACATTTTGATTGCAAAACTAGAATAGTAACACGGCATATATTAAATAGATTAAAAACTGGATAATTTGTAGGTCTCAAAGGGTACATCTAAACTACATGGCTCCGTCGACGGAGCCATGTAGATTTTTTTTTTTTTTGGCAAAGGCAAATGAAGCCGCGATTTAAATGATCGCGGCTTCATTTAAATTTACATGGCTGCCGCGCTGAGCCAACAAACAGCTGATCAGCTGTTTGTCGGCTCAGCGCGCTAGTCTGGACGCTCCCCTGCTGACATCAAAGCCCTTTGTTGGCAGCCCCGGTAAACTTCATCCCACGAGGAATAACGGGGCTGCCGACAAAGGACTTTGATGTCGGCAGGGGAGCGTCCAGACTAGCGTGCTGAGCCGACAAACAGCTGATCAGCTGTTTGTCGGCTCAGCGCGGCAGCCATGTAAATTTAAATGAAGCCGCGATCATTTAAATCGCGGCTTCATTTGCCTTTGCCTATCTGTCTAATCTACATGGCTCCATCGATGGATCCATGTAGTCTAGACACAGCCAAAATGTAACAGTACATGGGGAATCATCATTGAGTGGGTATTTTTCTAGTGGAATCACAAAGGGGTCTGTTCATGGCCTTATGCTATTTAACATTTTTATTAATGACCTAGAAGAAGATATAAAATAAATGTTGCAGATGACATAAAATCTGGGGGAGTGGTAAATAACAAAGAGGACCAGTCATTGATACAGAGGGATCCAAATATCTTGGTAAGATGGGTGCAAGCAAACACTATGCATATTAACATATCTAAATGTAAGTGTATGAATTCAGCAACATAGACTTTACTTACAGGATGGAGGACTCTGTCCTGAGAAGCTGTTTCTCTAAAAAAGATTTGAACCAAATTGTACCATAGAATCGCTATTAATATGAATATTAATGCCATGCTCTGATATTAAGAATATAGCAGTAGGGATATATTGCTGCTTCTTGGAGTATCTGGTTCTGAAACTCACAAGAAGAGAGGCAATTCCTAATTTAGTCCCAAATAGAGCACAGGATCTGGTTCAAGAGGTGAATATAGTGGCACCAGTTGGTAATACTGACCATAATATAATTAAATTTAACATCCTTGTGGTAGGAAAAACACGGTAGTATTTAATTTCAGAAAGAGAAATACCCAAAAAATGAGGTTAGTTAAATTAAAAGATATAGTGACAAAAATGAAATCCCTGAAAAGTCTATGTAAGCTTTATAGGCACCATAATAGATGCTCTATAAGTCAAAGTAAAAAAAAGAAAAAAAGGAAAAGAATCAAAAAAGTGTCATTGGGGCTACACAACCAAGTAAAAGAAACAGTGAGAGGCAAAAAGGCATCATTTAGAAAGTGGAAGTGAAATCCAAATGAGGAAACTAGAAAGGAACTTAAACTCTGGCAAATGATATGTAAAAATATAATTAGGAAAGCCAAAAAGAATTTGAAGTACAGCTAACCAAAATAGCATGTATCCCAGACCTACCCCTGCTGCAGCTCTGCTGTTTAAATGTAGACAAGTAAAAGCCACTTGGTGCTTACTACATTTAAAATGCCATAGCGCAGTGGTCCGAGACCCAGTTCGAGCCAGGACTGCTGAGTCCTGGGTCGCACAAGGTCCCAGACCTACCCTGCACTGCAGAGCTGCAATGGGGCCCCATATTGACTAATTGTGTACTCAATACAAATTGTATCAACTACACAATTAGTCAATTACCCACTTCTTTACATCCTTAGTTTTTGAACAAATTGAGAAATTAAACAGTAATAAATCACTAGGACCAGACGGTATTCACCTAAGAGTTCTGAAGGAACTAAAATGGGAAATGGCAGACTAACAGTGGTCTGTAACCTATTATTTAAATCAGCTTCTGTACCAAATGACTGAAGGATAGTTAATGTGACACCAATTTTTTAAAAGGGCTCCAGAAGCAATCCCAGCAATTACAGGCCGGTAAGCCTGATTCAGTATGGAGCAAACTCACTGAAACTATAGTAAAAAACAACATTGTCAGACATGTAGATGAACATAATTGCTTGGGGAAGAGTCAACATACTTTTTGAAAAGGGAAATCATGTCTCACCAATATACTAGAATTTTTTGTTGGAGTTAATAAACCATGTGGACAAGGAGGATCCAATGGATATAGTGTACTTATAGATTTCCAGAAAACCTTTGACAAGGTCCCTTCCCAAAGGCTCTTAAGAAAAGTAAACTGTCATGGGATAAGAGGAAAGGTCCTCTCATGGATTAGTAACTGGTTAAAAGATAGGAACAAAGAGTAGGTATAACTCGTAATTTTCAGAAGGTAAATAGTTGTGTCCTCCAGGGTCTCTTCTGGGACCAATCCCATTCAACATATTCATAAATGATGTGGAAAAAGAGGTAAACAGTGTGGTAGAAAAATTTGCAAATGATAGTAAACTGCTCAAGATAGTTTAGTCCTAGGCAGACTGCAAGGAGTTATAAAAAGATCCCTCAAAGGATTTAGGTAACTGGGCAAGAAAATGGCAGATGAAATTCAATGTTGTTAAATGCAAAGTAAGGCACATGGGAAAATATAATCCCAACTATACATGTAAAATGGTGGGGTCTAAATAAGTTGTTACCACTCAAGAAAGAGACCTTCAAGTCATTGTAGATAGCCCTCTGTAAACATCCACTCAAGGTGCAGCAGCAGTCAAAAAAGCAAACAGAATGTTGGGAATCATTAAGAAAAGAATATCTCATATTGTCAGAAAATGACAATAATGACAGAAAATATAATATTGTCTCTATGTAAATCCATGGTATGCCCACATCTTGAATACTGCATTCAGATCTGGTGGCCCCATCTCAAAAAAGTTTGTTGGAATTGGAAAAGATTCAGAAAAAGGACAACAAAAATTATCTGAGGTATGAAATAGCTATCCTAGGAGGAGAGATTAATAAGGCTGGGACTTTTCAGCTTGTAAAAGAGACTACTAAGATATTGACTGAGGTCTACAAAATCATGACAGGTGTGGAGAAAGTAAATAAGGAAGTGTTATTTATTCCTTCCATAACACATGAGCTAGGAGTTACCAAATGAAATTAATACGCAACAGGGTTAACACAAATAAAAGTAAGTATTTCTTCACATAAGGCACAGTCAATCTGTGGAACTCCTTGCCAGAGAACGCTGTGAAGGCCAAGATGATACCATGGTTCAAAAAAGAACTACATAAATTCATGGAGGATAGGTTCATCAATGGCTATTAGCCAGGATGGGCTGGGATGTCTCTAACTTCTGTTTGTCAGGAGCGGGGAATGGGTGACGTGGGATAGATCACTTGATGATTATCTATTCTGTTCATTCCCTCACAGACACCTCGCAGTGACCACTGTTGGAAGACAGGATACTGGGCTAGATGGACCTTTGATCTGACCCAATATGGCTATTCTTATGTTCTTAAATATCTACATGGGGATCAAATATTTGACAATGAGCTCTTCAATCTAACACAGAGAAAGATATAACATGATCCAATGGCTGGAAGTTTACATTCGACAAATTCAGACTGGAAATAAGATGTCAGTTCTTAACAGTGAGTGTAACTAGCCATTGAAACAGTTTGCAAAGGATTGTCGTAGATTCTCTATGACTTATGATATTTAAATAAAGACTGGATGTTTTTCTAAAAGATCAGCTCTAGGAATTATTTTGGAGGGGTTCTATAGCCTGTATTATACAGGAGGTCAGACTAAGTGATCACAAGTGGCCCCTTCTGTCTTAGAAATGATGAATTGACAGGGAAGTGATTGAAGAAATGGATGTCCTGCAAAGGAAATGGGCGAAACACCTTAGAAGCAACATACCACCCAACTGGAGGCATACCAAATATACCGTATATTTAAATTAGCAATTAGCCTCCACATGTGAGACACTTGCTTTGCTCATGAGCAGAACACCAATTATGGCAGCCCATACTATAACCACAATGGAAACCAACTAGTTAGCAGTCCAGGCAAAAATCAACACATTCATTTTTACTTACCACCTACTGTGGGCCAGGTGGCAGCTTCCCATGATGCTACAGGACCAAACTAGCAATGTCCTTGCCTGACATCTCATTTCTGCCTTCTGATGTGTCCCAACTCCCAGAAGCATATGTTTCTACTAAAGTAGAGGTACAGAAACAAGCACATTTTTGGACACAGGTTGTTTTATCTCCTTTATTAGCAAAAGAAATTCTGTATGGTAATATAGCCGCCAAAGAACTCTAAAGATACATCGCTCTTTGAGACTGGTGACAGGGGAACAGCTGGCCACTCTTGATATGATTTCAGTCACCTTGAAGACTGGTCAGACAATTATTCAAAAGAACATACAAGTTATACAGACTTCTTCCCGGTTTTGCATTCTTAAGTGGGACTTCATCCACAGAGATCACTGCAATCTCAATAGAGGACAGACATTTCCTCCACAAAGACAAAATTCCATTCATGCCAAAGTTTTCCATTTGTTGTTTCATATGTCTGTCCTGAACCCAAAGACAAACGAGCTGAATATTTTTCAGCATGAGGATTGTTTTTAAAAGTCAGTATTTATGTAGGACCCATATAATCAGTACTCAGTTTGGGAAAGACATTTATGTGGTGTTCATGTGTCAGTATTAGATCAGTTTTATTTAACAACTTCAGCAATTAGCCAGAAATTGTTGTGAACAACATAGATTATAATAAACTGGAAAGTTCTGCAAACATTAAAGGTAACATTAAGGGGCATTGAGAAATATGAGCAACAGATAAAATGAAGGCTGATTTAGGAAAATACAATCTACTAGATCTGCAGGAAATAATTTGAAACAAAGATTATGAGTGAGAAAGGAATTTGCAAAGGAATAAAGAAGGAACTACTTGGCAGCAAAACAGTTACGAGTTTACAATGAGATGTCTCAACAAAAGGGCCAATTAATTTTGGGCTATTTATGCACAGCAACAAGCCACAGAGGAAAAAAATAGCTCCTTTCTGTATGCTCTGGTCAACCCACTCCTGAAACACTGTATTCACACCTCAGTGCCCAAAAGCTTAGGACAACTTATGAGAGTTCAAAGGAGGGCAACAAAAATTATAAGGAATCTGGAGAGACAGATTTACTGCATGAGGAAAAATTAAAATAGCTTGTTACTCAGTACGTGTAGTTTGGTGCAATGATGACTAAGTGGGCATACAATAATCTTCAGACATTTGAAGGGTATAAATGCAGAAGGAGAGAAGTTACTGTATTACAAGAGGACATACAGAGTAACTAGAAGGACTGGAAGGAAATTAAAAAAGGGGAAATCTAGGCTAATAAGGAGAGAAAGATGCATCATTTGGGAAATGTGAAATTGGATAAGACAAAGAGCTAGAAAATTAAACCAAGGGAACAATCACAAATTGTCAAGGATGTGAATAAGATGACAATGTTCTAGGCCTTTTTCTAGGCTAACATTTATGATTGTTTTGCTAGTGATCAATGAAATCAGAGGAAGGACTTTGGAAGGTAAAAGAAAGACCTGGTAGAGGCTTTAAAATTCCACAGAAGGGTGGCCTTTAAGCAACTTATGTTATTTAATGACATATATAGCAGTAAGATAATGAACATGTTATCCCATTTGATAGAATATCTAACTCAACTGAGAGATTTTGCTGACTTCATAACCTATAAAGAATTCAACTTGAGTGAGTTAGGAAAAGCAGCAATATTTTTTTTTAAAGTGTGCGCCCGCATGTGCATGAACAACTGAATGTGGGACTTTATAGTATAATTCTGTTTCAACAAAAAGAAAAATTACATCATTTTTCTAAAATCTGAGGGACTTTGGCATTTCTGAAACAGAAAAGTAAATAAACACAGCACAGGATGAACAGTTGAATAAACATTAGATAAACAAAGATAAATGATATGACAGGGAGAATTTAGTTGAACTTATCCAAGACCTTTTGCACAATTCCCATATTATATGCCTACCTCAAGAGTCTGCAGCCCACGGCATGCATGCCATCAGTGGCCCACGAGCTGATTTTCATTGGTGCATGGGCAGGAGCTTAGTCCCACCCTCCGCCTGCCCGGCACTAGGGAGCCTACACTGGGTCTTGAGTCTCACAGCTGGCCAGGGCAGACAGGGAGTTCATTGGTGGAGGGGAGAGTGGGGCGTTGTCAAGCAGCTGCTAAATGGAGCTGCTCCATGCTTGAAATGAGCAGCAAGAAAAGGAGGTGTTAATGGCTTAGATTTACAAATACCTAAAGAGACAGATATGTGCCTAATGGGAATTGCATTTATTTTCATTTGACTTTCAATGGGAGTTAGACATCTGAGATTATCTGGAGTGCAAAGTACGTTAGGCATGTATCTGCTTCTTCACCCAAATACGTCTGTATAGCTGGGCCTAGATCTAAAAAAGAAAGTTAACGGTTCTGATGAGAACTGTCAACAAATGCATAATTCATGATTTTTCCCTGTGTTGCCAGAACTGGCTGAAATATGATGCCTATTACACAGAGGGGAAAAACAAAGTATTAATTTATGAATTCGTTTTCATTTCAAAGTATGCCAAATGGACCCTTTTTTAAAATTATTTTTTCCCTTTTTCAAAAAGTCCTAACATCTTTTCTATTTTCCCCCACCCTGCAAAGAAGTTAGTGAAATTTTTCCTTTACAACAAGCCCCTCCAAAAATTGGCACTATATAGTTATTAAAGATTTGAGGTCTGTGTTAGTGAAAAGGCATCACATTTTTTACACAAGAGGAATCATTTTGACAATGTCAACAGTTTGGGATGAGACAGTTTTGCTGTAGAAGAGAGTCCTTTCCTGCCCCCTAAAAGAAAAAAAAAACTTTAAAAATGTCAACCAGCTCAGTGTTACACTCAGACACTCGAGTGTATCTCCAGCTCCCCATAGTGCTACCAGGAGGTGTGTGTGCTCCACATCATACAGCAGCGAGTTTTTAACTGCAGTGCAGACCAACCCTCACTAGCTCAGCTAAAGCTATGTCTCCTTGGGATGTAACTTACACCTCCAGCTGTAGCACAGATGTATCTTGGAGACTAAGCTGAGCTCACTAAAGAAGTCTGTGAGGGAGCCAATAATTAAGCCTGTGTATCCAAAAGTAAAAAAGAAAAAGATTCTTTTAACAGAATATTTTTTCAGTGTTGCAGATATCTAAAACTCTGGTCTTAATGATTTTTTTTATTCCTGTGTTACTAAAACAGCAAGATCTGCATCTTTATTTATTTATTAATGAAGCTGCTGTAAGTAGGACTATTATTGACTTTTAAAAGTATCAATGGCATGCAGAAGTAAATAGAAGTGAATAAGTTAAATCTCGGCACACCACTTCTGAAAGGTTGCTGACCCTGATCTACCTAGTAAACTTACACAGCATGGATTTTGTTCCTGTGGTGCCACCTTACTTTATTGTTCTGTTTTCACTGACAACTGAGCCAGAAGGTAATTGGAGAAGAGCAGGGGAGCAAAACATAGGCTGCACACATCCAGTAGTGAGGAAAAGGACTTCTTCTAATAAACTCTTATAAACTCCTCACCATATGCTATTTATCTTCCCCAAAAATGAGGAGGATGGTAGGTAGAAAGAGAAAAACTTCACTGATAAATCAAAATGAGTAGAGACTCTACTAATTAAAAGTTTACGTCTGCAGGTTTAGCAGCTGTTTATTTAAGAATGTCTTTTCTAATATTTATCTGGGCTCCGAATAAGACAATGTAGTAACTGTGATTAAAACTGCAACATCTGCCATCACCAGCCAGTGGATGTCACTACAGTCTCAGATAATATTGTTAACTTTGGGCAAAGTTGACTGTCAAGGGCAACCGCAATACCTCCGAAGTTGAATTGCAAACATTTTTGTTATTACTTATCATGTTGACCTTCAGATGTGCTATGTTGCCATTAAAACCCCCTTCTACCCTCTCCCCCAAAAAAACCCTTAGTAATTTCATATAACATTTTCAAATGCACCTAAATGTCTTTGGAGCCTAAGTTCTATTTTCAAAATTCACTTAAGAGACTGACTGACTTTTAAAACTGTATCCTTCAACTAGCTGCATAAATGCATCAATCATCAATATTTTTAAAAGAGCAATGCTATATGCAATAATATAATACAAACAGCAAGAAAAAAACTTATTAAAGAAACTGTTGGAACACAGGATACTGGGTTAAGTGGACCATTGGTCTGATGCGGTGTGGGTGTCCTTATGTTTGTTTTTATGTTGCTTTTCTTCCTGCCAGCTGACATAGGACTACAACGGGCAGGAAACATTTTAAATCATATTTAGAATTATTGATAAATTTCTCTCATCCCTACATAGGGCCTGCTACTGCCATCCATCGTCACTCAGAACCCCGTCCGATTTCAGTGGGCATTTCAAAGTAGCTTTAATGGTGGCCAGAACAGACTCATGCATTCTACTGCTCTATTTCCCTGACAGGAAGCTGAGTCAACTCAGCAGACCAGTTTTCCTGCCAGGAGACAGCAGTAAACCTCCATGCTCACTCAGACTGAGAAAGTGAAACAGAAACAGGTATTTCTGAAAAATATTTGATAATTCATTTCTATTCTCGCACATTCTCTACTACCTTGCAACAGCAAATGGCAGACAGTCTCCACTCAGTTACACAGTCAAGTTTATTTAGCTATGGGGAACGCTCATGTTACTTACTGGACAAAGTATATGTAATAATACGTACACACAATATATAATATTATGAGTTACATAAAAAAGAGCAACCAATAGGCTTTTTTTTAAATGCTGAGGTGTCAGTACCATAACAATTCCTAACAGCTCTCCCTGGCTCTTCCTCTTTTATTATGTTGCATAACCCTTCTCAAAAGCTCAGATCCAGGCCTGCCCACCAGCATACTGGGCGGAAGGGTCTAACCACATTGCAACACTTACCATCACCAAAGAGATGAGTCACAAGTTTTGTGAGCACTTGTTTTAGGTTGAATTCTACCAGTCGCACTGCTTCCATGGTGTGCATCTCCTGCTTGTGTGCTGTGCGGTGCCCTTGCTCAAATAACTGGAAACTTTCTCCATCTCTGATGTTGCTGAATAACTAAACCAACAAAACAAAGCAAAGCGCAGTGACCTTTTTTAATAAAATGAAGTTTTATTGATTCTACTAGCGAGTTCAGCTGCTTAGCATTCATCATGAAATAGAAATTTAAAGACCATGGCTTTTCATGGCTGTAAGTGTGGACAAGTTTTTTTCCAGAATAATCTTTATTATGGATTATGATGCCAAACAAGCAGTACTCTGCAAATCCACAGATATATGTGGGTAGCCGCATCTACAGCTCACTTTGCGGATATGGATGCAGATACAAATTTTGTATCTAGAACCCTGCAGATGTATGGATATTTGCTTTATAGCCACAAGAATCCACATCCGTGGTTGTGGAGATCTGCGACTCATCTTTGTGGATACAGATGCCAATGCAAATACAAAATTTTGTATCTACACAAGGCTCTAACAACAAATACTCAAGAAAAATCCCAGTTTGACTCTCAGGACCCAGGTTGAGTTTGTAAGGATGGTAGTTAGAAAATCATCTTTTTGTTTATTGGCAGAGCATATTTGTTGTGGTAAACAAGAGGCAATAAATACTGCATCTTAAAAATCACTTTCCAAAGCACAGCCAAACACTTCAAAGTTGTAGCCAAAATAAGGAATAATTTAAAAGACGAGGTAGCTTGTAATTGAAAGATATATGATATTTGAAAGCTCACAGTGTTTTTTATTTTTATTTACAATTTGGTGCAAGTTCCAGTCTTTAAATAGCAAGATGAACTGTCAAATATTCCATCAGCTGAGATTTACTACTTAATAATGTACACTATGATCATTTATAGTTATTAATTACAGTAATCTATTTGTAGGAAAAAGATTCATAAACCTATTTATTTATGGTAAACTGTATCAATCTGTTTTGGATGAGAGCTTCACAAATCAATATTTTAAATCATTTTGTTGCTTCAAAAGTTATCATAAGTAAGAGTATCCAATGCAGAGAACACAATATAGCGCATCTGAGTTGTATTACAACTTCAATATATAATAAAATGTATTACAGCTTGAAAAAGTTTTCCATGCTGAAACGTCCAATAAAAATCTATGAAAAAGTTGTAAACATGAAAGTCTATACACATGAGCTATCTTTGGAAACCCAAAAATAATTTCCAGGATTTCAAACTTTCCGTGATTGACCCATCCCTAATAAGAACACTTTGATTCTCTCCAAAGAGTAGGGATGTCAACATATAGATGACTACATGATTAACCAATACATCTAGGCTTATCAATTAATCCTGTCAACTATATGCATTCCCCCTCCCCCTTGCTGCCTCTATATGAGTGGCAGCAAAAGGGGTGGGGTGGGGGAGGCGCTGAGGAGCATGAGGAGCTGGCTTTTAAGATGGCTCTCTGTGCACGCTGGCTCCATGGAGCAGCCTGCTCCCTGCCGCCCTCCTTCCTACCCCCCGCATGCTGCTGACTTCCTCTCCCCTCCTCCCCGCGCATGCTGCTGACTCTATGGAGGTGGGAGGACAGGGGAGGCTGCCATGGTGCTTGGGCTCGCCACGGACAGAGGCTGCTCCAACATCCCATAGAGCAGCCTCCATGCACAGTAACCCTGGGCCCACCGCAGACAGAGGCTACTGCAGCAGTCCCTGTCCATGGGACGGGTCTGAGCTCCCTGGGGCTGGCAGTCAGTGCGCTCCCAATTCCCAGGGAGACCCTGACACCCACCTTGCTGCATCTCTATTAGAGGCAGCAGCACAGGGCAGCAGGCAGGAGTCAGTCTACATGGGAGGTGGTTTTTAAACCAGCTCCTCTCGAGGACCAGCTTCTGCCTGGTAGGGAGGGGACTGACTGTCGGCCTTGCCCTTGGGCACTATTGAATAGTCGTGTAACCACTAAAATTTGATGTGGTTACACAGCTATTCAATTACATGCTATCTAACATCCCTACCAAAGAGACCTGCAGGTCATACTAGAATTTAAGCCACATTTAGAATGGCCACAATAGACTGTGCCTGCCCATAATATTGCAGCTGTCATTCAAATGGATTATTAGCTAAAAATCAACAGACCTGTCATGTGTGTCACACAGTGGCTGAATCCAACAGTCTCTTCTAAAGCAAGCAGGTAGGATGGGGGAGGAGGTGAGTGCCTATGAGAGACTCCCCTCCACAAAGTAACTTGTACCCAATGGGAAAGTGCACTCAGCTGAAAGCGAGTTCAAATTTCACTTCTACTTTTTGTTGCTTATATTTATATACTGCACTATTCTTCAGCAAGGTTTGTACACATTATAAGAGGCAGTCAAATTGCTTTCCCTGTTATACATTTTCTGCAAGGCAGCACAAAGTCATTTCTCTAAAAGGGAAGACCCAAGGCTCCTCCATTCAGACCATTACCTTTCAAATTATTATGACAAACAAACATACTTGTCTATCTGGGCTATAACCACTATTCTAGCCACTACGCAACTCTACCCTCCCAGAGCCAGGAACAGAATTTAGCTGTATAACCTACTGTCTACATATGTATTATTTCCACAACAAAAATAATATACTTGTTGTAGATTGCAGAATAGAGGGTGCTCCTGGAGATCTGAGAATCTAGGATTTATACCATATTGATGGCCTATTTATTATTCTAATTTTCCTTTTTAATGAATTTATTTCCTTAAAAACATACTTAAAACCAGATTTTACAGTTAAAGACCATTAAAATCACAATAAAGGCGCACAAATTATAATCAAGCACAGGTGATTTGTGTATCTGTCACCTGTCAAACAATTTGACTGCTGGTGTCAGATTCTGGAAAATTTGAAAGCTGAGAGGCATGACTACAATAAATATACAGGTGGGGAGACAGTAAAGAATTATACACATAAATTCTTGTGCACAAAACCTCTCTCTTCCATGTGGGCTAGTCTGGTGACTCAAGTTATAAAGATTGATGGTTGATCCCTTGAACTTTTAACAGATGGAAAAAGGGGAAACTTGGAGGTTAACATTTTTTTCTGGAACAGCAGTGTACATAATACAACATACTCATGTCTTCCCATAACAGCAGCTAACTACAAAGTAGAGGAGGCAATTTTAGTCGTTTTACTACAGGGTTAATATACTGAAGAAGCACAACAACAGAATGCAAATCTTTTCAGTAGGGTATCAGACAGCCTTGTAAATATTACGCATCATAACCAGTTTGTATGGATTCAAATCCCTAAAGTTCAAAAAATTTTCCAATGGTTAATTCTTATAAATCTAAAAGCAAAATCAATGTTGATACTTTTGTCATATTTGCAGTTTTCGCCATCTCACAAGAACTGGAAATAGAAGCAGGCTCCTGATACAAAATGTAAATGACTCTGAGATCAGTATTATTATAGAAAACTTTTCTATAATTATTCTGTGAACCAAAATAAGTGGAGGATCACAGAAGGTAACAATTTACAAAGCCACTGCCTGCTAGAGTCAGAGACACACAGGAGCTAGCAGAAGTACTTCCCTCCCCTCTACTATTCCCTACTATTTGATTTTCCAGCTCAACCTCTCCCCTTGTGAAGCCAAATAAAAATGGCTTATATTGATCCGCCTGACCACACTGGTTTTACTTAGCCAAAGACAAAGAAAATATGTGTTGTTATTGCTCTATCTGATCTATCCCAACAACCTTGTTTGATCTCAAAATGCACTATGAACAATATCCTTAACAGTTCACATATGCCAACAGAGTTAACAAAGAAAACAAACAAAAACCTGTAATATGCTCTCTTAGAAGTTCTAATAAACCACTGCTGACTTTCAAATGCAGGTCAAAATTAATCTAGGCTAATTTATCGTACAAATATCACTGAAGTAATGCGAAGCAGGGGAAATTTGAATTTAATTATTAGGAAAATTGGCAGCTAAGATGGGGAGAGTAAGCAGGGAAAAAACCCACGATTGGGCTATCTGAATTGGTATATTGCAAGTCAGGAAGTGACTTGGTTGGGAAACAGGGAAAAAAAGAGCCCAAGGTAAAATTCATTTGTTGCCTTCAATGTGTCACAGAAAAAAGAGAGAAAAAGAGGAAAAAAGAAAGTGGCAAATAAAATCACTTTAACAAAAAGAAAGGCAGCAGTTTTAAAAATTATTTACTGCACGTTGAAGGAAGAACAAGAGATCCATTTTGCAAGTGACCATTTGGAAGCTAAAAAACACCCTCTTCCCCACAGGCATTTTTTCTGCATTGCCCAAACAAAACAAAACAAATAGTCTCCACCACAGAATCCACTTTGCCTTACTGCAACTGCACAGATCAATCATCTAAAATTCTATGGCAATGTCTACACTAAGAGCTATCTAAAAATGTTAGTGTAATTTGGAAACTTTTAAACTAAGAGCAGCTGAGACATAAGCCCTGAAAAAAACCACAGCCATCTAAAAAAGCCACAGTTGGAGATATTTTTGTACCAAGTTCAAACTTTTTTCTTTTTCTTTCTTCTTCTTTGTGTGTGTATGTGCGCTAGTGCGGACACACGCAGAGGTCAACTATTGATGTGATGTGGATCAAAACTGTCTCAGTCTATCCAATTACACCCAAGATAGTGCACCACTAAATCTTTGGGACCCCCAAACTGATAATAATATTTAAGAAAGGTACATTTTCTTATACTGTGTGCATGCACCACTATGGTTGGAGGGTTCCATACTTGCCACTTTATCTAATATATAAAGGAGAATGTTTGTATGTTTGTGCTCTAATAACTTGGACACAATAAGAGCTACTGCAACCAAACTTTGCATGGGATAACCTTTCCTCCAGGAGAAGGTTTTAAGGTACTGTGGGAGGGTGTGGCAGGCGCCCCACACCCTCCTCCCCCACACTAGCTCTGCCGGCAGCAATGCAGTCCCAGGCCGCTGCTGTTCTGGGCCTGTGGTGCTTGCACAGAGGCGGCGTGCGGAGGACCATCCTCACGGTGCAGGCGCGCCTCAGCCGTAGTGCAAACCAGCAGGCAGGTGGACCCAGGGAGAGCAGGGGCACTGGCAGGGATGCCAGTGTGGAAAAGGGCACTGATGGTTAAAGCCGGTGCTGAGCCTGACACAAGGAGGGAAGAGAGAGAAAGAGGAAGGGGGAGCGGAGTTGGCTCTTTTGCACGCTGCCACCCCCCTTCCCCGCCACTTCACCTGTAGCCCCGGGTGCGAACTGGGGCACCTCTCCCGCATGTAGCCTCCCGGGACTCGCCCCCTCCTGCCCACAAGGTTACATAACCGACCCTCTTGGCCCCCCACTACCTCCCACAGGCACACAGTGCCCCCACCCCATGTGCACAACAGCTCAGGCACCTGCCCTGCACCCCGCAGCACCTGCAGCCCTGGGCACGAGCTGGGGCACCCCTCCCACGTGTAATCTCCCCTCCACTCAGGATCGCTCCCCACCTGCCACCCCACCCCTCCAGAAACCAAAACCAAAGCTGGGCAGCCTTTCTGCTCAGATCACTGGGCTTATCCGAGCAGAAGGAATCGGTGTGCCTACAGCAGCGTGGGGCGGAGGGGCCAGGTTAAACCCTCGATGCGTTACACTGCTGTGAAGCCAGCCGGCGGCTGTTTGTACTGTGAGTGGAGCTCTTCTGTGTCTGGTTCCAGCCATCGGGGTTAGATGTGAGCTCTGAGCTTTTGCTTGCCACGGCAGGGCTGATGGATCTGTGAGCCAACCTTGCAAAGAGAAGTCCCCTTGCTACTGGCCGCATGACTGTGTACTGTTCTCCTGGGGGCTGGCTGCTTGGTCCTAGGGGGAGAAGGGTCCTGCTGCTCTCAGAGGGTCAGGTGTGGGCCAGCAGCCATCAGTCCCCAGGGTCTGTGGCTCTGGGGGTCCCCTGGCTCAGGGTCCCCTCCTTTCCTAAATTTTCTAAATTTTGTTCCTTCAGTTTCCCGAGTAGCGCCGGGTAAGTCCAGCTAGTATGCTTTAAAACTTGACTGCTGTAGGTGCTCCAAAATCTGAACAGTTGCTCAGACTGCTTTGAAATTTGGTACACCTGTTAAGGGTACAAGGTAGCATTAGTAATTCCAAATTTGGGGGTCAACTGACCAAAGAGTTGAATGTCCCCTCCCCCAAAAACCAGTTCTCTTCTGCTCCCCTGTACTGTCAAACTGAGCAGTGCTAACTAGATCTGGGATACTCAGCATGTGGCACAGGGGCCGCATGCAGCCTGCAACCTATTTGTTTATGGCCTGCGGTGCAGTTTTGGTTTACGTGGGGCTCAACACGTGGCTGCAGAAGGAAGCCAAAACAAAAAAGTAGTCAATATAAAGATCTCCTGTTGATATGTGTTTTAGTAGTTAAATTCCTGGACTGTCATTGCTCATTAAAAGTGCTGTCAGATGGGTGGAAATCGGGTAAATATTGCATTTTATTAATATCAGCAGAACTAACATAAATGGAGCCTGTGTGTCATGTAGTCTTGCCTTAATCTTTGTATTCGTGCTCGCCAGTATGAAAGAAGTTATTTACATATATTTGCATATATGTTCGCATGTATATGCAACCACATTTAAGTTGTGGCCCTCGGTATGTGCTGTGAGTATCATTGTGACCCCCGGGTTTCCCAAAGTTGAGTAGCCCTGAACTAGATGAATCTCAGACCTGGGGAAAATCAGACATGAATGCTTCCTGGAAGGAGAGAGGTATTGGGGGCAGACAAGTGTGAAAATAGGAAGAATGGGTTTGGACCAGCAGAAAAGGGAGGACAACTCCAAGAAGTGGGATAAATGGCAATGGATGGTTGGGGAGGGGAAAGAGGTTGTACATTTCAGCAACTGTGGGGGTATGTGTGTTATTGGGGCGTATTGGGGCATTGAGGAGAAAAGGAAGAATTAACTGCAACCTTAACTGTATATTTCTAAGAAGTCTGAGTTTTGCTCAACTTAATTTTCTGCAAGATAACATACCACTGTGCAACCTTAACTCTGCATTCATGTAGTTTTTTGCCATTAATTATTAATTCAGTTGTGACATTAAAATCTCTTAAAATATATAAATTCAATGATCTAATAGCCCTGCAATTTTATGGGAAGCCTGGTGCTGAATTTAGTTTGTTTACTCCTTCCAAGGTAATCACATGCAGCTCCAATATGCGGGACAGGAGAAAAGAAACATATGAATTGGCGTATGTGAAATGGATTAAGTGTATATAGTTCTTGTCTGGCAAGCAGCCAGAATGCAAAAGGCACCGTTAAGATACGCACTAATTAGCATACTTGTTGGCATCTTCAACAGTTCTTGTATCAGTATAATTATTTCATTAAAAGCTTAAGGGTGCGACTTTTAAAAAATTGATATAGTTATATCAGTACAAGTCCTGATGTGGATTCAAGTTACATCATGACAAAAAATGCTTTATACTGATTATCTGACTTACAGAGGCAATTTTCCCTCTTTTGGTATTCACACTTCCCCATCAGCTGCTGGGAATGAGACACATCCATCCTGGTTTAACTGGCCTCGTTAACACTGGTCCTACACTTAATAAGTAACTTATTTTTCATATACTGGTACATATATACAGAATATATATTCCTGCCTCTGTAATTTCCACTCCAATGCATCTGACGAAGTGGTTTTTACTCACAAAAACTGAAGCCCAAATAAACCTGTTAGTCTTTAAAGTGCCTAGTTGTATTTGTAGATACAGAATATCAGAGGCGTAGATGTGTTAGTCTGAATCTGCATAAACAACAAGACTAACAGATTTACTGGAGCATAAGTTTTCGTGGGCAAAGAGCCACTTCATCAGATGCATCCTTCCTGTAAGGGAATAAGCTATTCTGGTAAGGACATTTTTATCGGTATAAATATATCCGCACTGGAGGCTTGCACTGTATTAACTACAGCAGTATAAATAAAGCAGCGCGACTTTTCAATATAAAGAAATCCAGGGAAACCAATCACTGCATAGGATGGAGAATGATTTGCAGCAGGGTTACTCAACTCTGGAAGCCCCGAGGGCCACAATGATACTCTCAGCACATGCCAAGAGCCACAAAATAAGTGTGGTTGCATATATATTCAAATATATGCAAACAGCTCCTGGCACAGGCTCCCTGAAAGCTAAAAACCCTATACCCGTCTGTTCCAGCCAGCCCATCTGCTTGCGTGTTTCAGTGCTCACCCTGCCTAGGAGATGCCTTACCTTTGTGGAGCGTATTCCCAGTGGAGGCCATGTTCAAAGGATCCCACCCATGGGCTGCATGTTGAGCCCCCGTAAACCGAAACTGCACCACGGGCCACAAACAAATGGGCTGCGGGTCGCTTGCGGCCCACGGTCCATGTGTTGAGTAGCTCTGATTTACAGTTTCACCCATTATAGTGTCTACTCTAAATACTGATGACAGAACTTCTACATCAGATCACATGGATATATTTTAATAAATTCACATACAATACTAGCACATCCATCTCAAATGCGTTTACTCTGTGGAAAAATAGATGAATTAAGTATAACCTATCCACTTAATGTTACAAGCAAAAGAACAAAGGTTTGGTTTAGTATGTAATGAACAACTGTGTGTCTGTCTTGTATGATGACATGACATTTATTTAATTTTGAAAGTCAAACATATTGCATCATCATGCAGGATAGATACAAATTCTGCCATTATGCATCAGTACAGCTGGCTAATTAACCGTTAAAAAGGAGAGAGGAATTAGGTGATTTAACCATATGGCATGATGTTTACATGTCAGATCAGAATAGGCAATAGCAGGAATTAAGCCAACATTGGTAACCTCAGGTGGTCAGAAGGTATTATAAAATAAAAATGGTGCTACATTTCTTTAAAAATATCTATAGCATTGATCAACCTGTTTTTTCCTCATCAGAAAGCTGACCAATTCAAAACAATTCAACAGTTGTAGTCACCTTATTTAATTAAAATTAGGCACATGATTCAATGTTTGTGTAACAGTATTAGATCAGAAAAGTTAAGTAAGAATTTAGTAACATTGAATTTATAGTAAGTTTTAAATTCAGAGTGTTCTCTGACATTTCCTTGTCTTTCCAACAAACACGGCACTTAGATAACATGGTTTTGAATGCAGTATAAAAAACCTGGGTTAGACAAATAGATTTCTCTCCATCTAATCTAAGGTGCCCCTCAAAATATCACCCTGGTATAAGCAAGATTACACACAAATTAGTGTCCAGATAAGATGAGGCATTTAAACATGGGAGGTGATAATGGAATTCTTTTTGTTTCAAAGTTCATTATCTCAAGTTTACTTTAAAGTGACACCTTCATTATACTGTAATTTCTTCTCCAGCAATACACCCTGTGTTCTGATTGACTCCTTATATTTATCCCTATGCAGTCACAGCAGTTCTTCACACCTCTTCATGTCTTCCTTACTTCTCTTTACTCTTTTGGAAGTCTCTATCACCACTAGATGGGAGAAGGGCTCAGAAGTTGAGATAGCCTGGCTTGTTGTCTGCTTACAAAGAGGAACCTCTCAAGTCAGAAGTCAATGCTAGTGGCAAGGATTCACAGAAGCCAGTCAGAATGAAGGAATTTACACTATTGACATACGGTTATAAAAAATTTTCCAGTGGCTGTATAGTAATTATACAAATTCCTATGCTACGATTTTGTAATAAGTATCCTTAACCAGTGAGAGTACCAAAAAAATTTTAAAAAAACATTTAAAAATCAGCATTTTGTGGATAAGAGAGCCTCCCAACCAGGAAGGCAGACTGACATTAGTGGGACTCAAATTGGTGGATAAAAACAGCAATGTGGATATTCTGGCCTAGAACAGACTACAGGCTGTGAAGCCTTGAGAGCTGGAAGGATTTGACAGGTCAAGAGTCCAATCAAATCGGAATGTCCACATTACGCTTTTTAGAGTGCTAATTCAAGTCCCACTACTGCATGGGTATATCTTCCCAGCTGCAGTGTAGACATACCATGTATGATCAACAAATAACCAAAAAATTCCCATGTATTCACAGCAGGAATTGTATAGTATCTTTTGTTCTAACTGAAGGAGAATTCCATTTCAGAATATTCATTAAACACTCAACTGAGTCCAAGTTCTTCTGAATACGCTACTTAAGAACATCTACCTGTCACATGGGTGTTCAGGGACCACAGTGATGAATCTGACATAAAAACCTAGATAAGTTAGATAGAAAAAAAAATGTTGAGCTCACCAACAATTTTTTACTTTTGTGAAAAAATGTGACCCAGTTTTTCTATTTAAGAAAAATGTCAATATTTTCCCTACTTTTAGGTCAATGCTACATAATTTAGTAGTTTACATAATGTAGTGGAAAACAGTTAATCTATCAGTGATGTTAGGATGGCAAAGATGAAAAAAAACCAACTGAAAGGAACACTGACAATTTTATAGTATTCTGCTTACTGCTCCTTACTGTTTTAAATATAGAACGAACTGGAAAATTAGAAACATCTGCTTCCTTACCAATTTTTCTATCATATTTACACACTGATTTTGTGAAAGGAAAAAATAATCAAAGAATTGAACTTCCTCCTATGTAGAATTATAGATTTCTAAGAGACACAAGAAAAAAAAAACAATGTTTGATTTATCAACCTTGACGATATCTCTATAAATAAAGAAGCAGATGTACTCTAAATCCACTTACCAATATTGAAGCATTTTCATATTTTAAAAAATATACTGTATTTCATAAACTGATGGATTAACAAAGACATTTATCTGGAGCTGGAGCATCAACAAGAAAACTTCCTGCCATCCCACCTACTCTCTGGCACAACAAAACTTCTGCAATCACACCCAATCTAAGCAGCATCAGTCACTGAGAAGATACATGAGCCAGTGTGTTAATAATGGAGTACTCTATGCTGCTTACTGACAAGCTTTTGGTTTGGGAAGAGAGCAACAAAAATCATTTCAGACAGCAAGCCTGCTCAGCTTTCTTAATCTCTGGAAGCTTCAAGTCTTCGTTCCTCCAAATACTGCAAACACATTTTATTATTTTTTTTAAAATCTAGCCAAAAAAGTTTCTTTAAAGACTAAATATATCTCTTGGAATAACACAGAAAAAGTTATCATACTAAAAGGGTAGCAGACTCATTAAGATGGATTTCAGATTCATAGTGCTATAATTAATTTATTTAACAAACTAAACCTTTTCAAATACATCTGTAGATGAAACGTGCATACATCTGTTTGATAAATCTGTCTTATAAGGTGTACTTTGATTTTGAATTGTCTTCTCAGTAAGACGAGTGTTCCAAGCATTTATTTCATTTATTTGTATTTAAAATAATAAAGATGCCTACCCACGGTGCTAGGTGCACTAATGAAATTAATCATCATGCTAACTTCTTTATGCTAAATTGGCAGAAGGCATGAAGGGTGTATGACGATTAGAGACCCCCAAGGTCTGGTAGTCTGGTAGTTACAGTTCACAAAAATAGCATCATGTAAGCTCTCTAATGAAAAACATTTGTCATCACAATCATTGTGAGATGCACGTACGAGTGATATCTAAGGAGTTATGCATCTGTACAAATATTAAGTTCTTAAAACATGTAAAGTGACACTCCCCAGGATCTTTGCCCCAGAAACGTTTACCTCTCTGGCTACATGTAAATGAAGTATTGTAACCTTTACAATGAAGATCTATTTACATACTGAGTCAAAAGCTAGTAAAAGTGAAGTGTGATGGGGCCTTTGCTCCACACTGGCTCATAAGAGGTTAAAGCAAGCCTTGACAGGCTGCATGGACAGTGGAAAGGATCCCCTGCCCATCAGCCCCAGCAGCTACAGGACTTTTGGAGAGAGATCTCTCCTCACTACACCTCTGGGCCCCTCCACAGGGCTTAATGGGAATCTGCACAGCCATGCAGTTTAGGAGGAACTTAGCCCCCAACGGCTGTTTGATGAATCACATAACAGTAATAAACTAGTCAACTTTTCACTATCTACATTTGGTAGATGTTTATGACGTCTCCAGTAGGATGTCAATTTTGCCACCTATATCCATGCTTTTGTCACTTCAAGGTTAAACAACTGCAGTGTGTTCTACATAGGGCTACACCTTAGAACCATTTAGAGATAGAGTTGCCAGATAGTTTCAACAAAAATACCAAACATTCCCCGCCTCCCAAAAGGGGGGAGACCAAAGTTGAGAAAAAAAGGACCCCAAGAGTTAAGCAAAAAATAAATAAATAAAATAAAACAGCATGGCCCCTTTAATTGCATGTAGAGTCAGAATAGGGATAGGAAGAGAAGAGTTTGAGCACTAAGACCCAGGGAAGGTATTGCTTCCCCTTGCTCAGGTCTTTAGGTTTTTTGCTGGCAGACATCTTCTCTTCTTGGTCCAGCCAGAAGTGTTGTAGGGTTGCCAGGTATCCACTATTTTCGCCTCTTGGCAGGGAAAAAAACAGAAAATACTGGACATTTTAGGTATCGGTATTTTCCGAATTTTGTTACCGGACAGGAGGCAAAAATACCGTACTGTCCCTATTTAGAGACTGAAACTGGTGCTGAACGCAGACATTAGCTTATCTAGGGATGAATCTTGTTGGGAGCCAGAGTTGAGTGACACAGGGAGCTCCAGGATCTACACTGGCTGCTGAATGATCTGGGTAGATTTTAAGGTGCTGGTTATGACGTATATAGTACTAACCTGATAAATCAGTTCCCACCTCCTTTGTGCCATACTGCCACACTGCAGTCAGCAGGGGCACTTGAATATGACCCCATTTCTTATAATGTAAGTTGTTCTCTGTGTGTGAGCTCCAAAAGTCCCTCCCCATCTGCCTCAGCATGGAGCTGTTAGGGCTGAGGGACAAGGGACCCTCCTCTCCACCCAGGTAAGCCCAACCACAACCCTCTGCCTCATTTTGTTTGCCCCCAGTCCTGAGCACCCTCCTGAAATCTAAAGCCCTCATCCCCAACCCCACCAGCCCCAGCCCCACCCCAAAGGCCACACACCCAGCCTAGAGCCTGTACCCCCCTCCTGCATCTCAACCACTTACCCTGAGTCTCCCCCCAAATCTGGAACTCCCCTCCTCCAAATCCATCATTCCCAACCCCACCCCCGAACCTGCATTCCCAGAAGCCCTTGCAACCAACCCTTTATCCCAGCTCTGAGCTCCTCAACTGCAGCCCCACTCTACGGCCCAGAACCCCAGCCACGGCCCTCACACTCCTACACCCCAGCCCTCTGCCCCAAGCCTGAGCTCACTGCCACACTCAGAATCCCTTTGGCCCCACTCCCACCTCATGAATTTTGTTATGTGCACCAATATGAAGGACACATATCATCTCCATATTGATGCACATAAGAAAATTAAGTCTGCTGCGGCAGGAGGTGGGGAGGGAATTAGAGGGAACAGTGCTAGGGGGAGCCAGCTTCAAAGCCAGTTCCCCCCCAGCACTGTCTCTGCGGTGCCACTCATCGTCCCCCCGCCCCACTGCTGACTCTATTAGAGGCGGGGGAGGGGGGAGCAGCTGATGCTGTGAAACAGACCCTCTGGGGATTGGGAGGCAACTTCCCACTGGGACTTCCTGTGTACAGGGGCTGCTTCATGGCATGGGGGGTGCCAGCAGGAAATTGGGACCTCTCAGGCAGCCCAGATCAGTCCCAGGCTCCCTGGACCCACTGCATTTTAAATTGCAGAACCACAGCATGTTTTCGTCCCACACCCAGCATGAGCTGGGATTGAACCAGGCTGCCTATTGACTAATGGATAAAAATTCTATCCACTACTTGATTAGTTAAATAACCACCTCTTAACATCCCTAACTCAGGTTTACATTGGTGTACTGCAAGGGAAAACAGAATGAGGCTTGCACTTTTTAATATGGTAAGGGGAAAACAAGGTGAAAGAACGGAAAATAGAGATAGTTTGAAAATATAGGCAGTCCCCGGGTTACGTACAAGATAGGGACTGTAGGTTTGTCCTTAAGTTGAATCTGTATGTAAGTCGGAACTGGCGTCCAGATTCAGCCGCTGCTGAAACTGACTGCCAGTTCTAACTTACATACAGAATCAACTTAAGAACCCCTGGCGTCCCCAAGTCAGCTGCTGCTGAAACTGATCAGCAGCTGATTCCAGGAAGCCCGGGGCAGAGCAACTCTGCCTGGGGCTTCCTGTAGTCAGCGCTGGTCAGTTTCAGCAGAAGCTGACTTGGGGACACCTGGGGCAGAGCAGCTGGGGTGCTGCTGGGTTGCTCCAGTAGCGCCGCTCCTCGGTGCTACTGGACCAACCCAGCAGCACCCCATCTGCTCTGCCCCAGACGTCCTGCTCAGCCGCTGCTGAAACTGACCAGCAGCGGCTGAATCAGGACCTGGGGCAGAGCAGCTGGGGTGCTGCCGGGTTGGTCCAGTAGTGCCCAGAGCGGCGCTGCAGGACCAATCGGCAGCGCCCCAGCGGCTCTGCCCCAGGGTCCAAAACAAAAGCCTGGTCTGCTGGGGGGGGGGCACACTAGCTGCGCTCCCCCCCAGCAGACCAGGGACACGGGGAGCAGAGCGGCAGCAGCAGCGGGGTGCCGCGCCTCTGAGGCTTTGCTCTGGCAAAGTCTCAGGGGCACGGGACCCCGCCGCGGCTGCAGCTTCAGTCCCGGTGCCTGTGGTCTGCTGGGGACGGTCCCCAGCAGACCACAGGCACCCGGACTGAAGCCGCAGCCGCAGGGGGGTCCCGCACCTCTGAGGCTTTGCCAGAGCAAAGCCTCAGAGGCGCGGGGAACCGCCGCTGCTGCCACTTCAGTCCCGGTGCCTGTGGTCTGCTGGGGACGGTCCCCAGCAGACCACAGGCACCGGGACTGAAGCGGCAGCAACGGCGGTTCCCCGCACTTCTGAGGCTTTGCTCTGGCAAAGCCTCAGAAGCGCGGAAACCTGCCCAGTGCCCCTGGTCTGCTGGAGACGGTCTCCAGCAGACATGGGGCACCGGAGCAGCTTACGAACGGGGCTTTCTCGCCCCGGAGCTCGCAGGTAGCAATCCGCCACCTCGACCTCCGGGGCGAGAAAGCCCCGTTTGTAAGTGCGGATCCGACATAAGTCGGATCCGCGTAAGTCGGGGACTGCCTGTATAATTGTACAGGGAAGGCTGATGGGATGTTCTCACCTAACCCAATCTATGAAATAAAAACAGAGGGGTGCTTCGCTAAATTAGGAGACAACACATTTAAAACAGATACAAATAAATGACTTTTTATATTATATATTATTAATATAGCCAGAGGATATAATTACAATGAACATCTTAGTATGATATTTAAAAAATAGACTTTTCTGTAAATAAGAATAGCATCTGTAGTTATATACCTAGGATTAGGGGTGTTAAATATCCGTTAATTGAACAGTTGATTAACTTCATGAATTCTTATAGGTTACTTGACTAGTCTATTGTCCTCGGGGGTGGTAAAAACCAGCTCCCCTTGCCTGTTGCCCTGGGCAGCAGCCCTTGTCTGGGGGGGTCTGAGCTTCTGGACCCAGTGTGAGCCTGAACTGAGCCGGGCTGCCTGCCTGGCTCCTAATACACTTTAAATGCAGAGCCACATCAGTGGTAAGTCCCAGACCCAACACAAACAGGATTGAGCCATGCTGCTGGCCAGCCTGCTAAAAAAATGTACTGGCAAGGAGGCAGGCAAACGCGTGTAGTTTATAGCATTAACCTATAACCTTTTGCTTACTGGCTAATCAGTTAATTGACTATACTATTACATCCCTACCTAGGATAAGACTTTTCATGAATCAGGGTATACAAACCATCAGCTGCAGGGTGAGGAAGTAATTCTCCCACAATTAAAAAGAACTGCACAATTAGAATACATAGATGTCAAATATCTCTGTTTTGGAGAAATAATCCCTATTTTTAGCAAGTTTTAAAATTCTCCATAGCAACATATTCACCATCTGCTTCAATACATTTCAATGGATACTTATTCCTAATTTTCCCTCCTTATCTATAGTCTTCAATCAGTGTGCTTTGTGGTACTTTTACATCCTCTGGTCAATTGGACATTGACTACCAATGGAGCTAGGATATTGAACTGGAGGAACAATTCCTACGTCCTCATGTGTGGTCCCCATCAAAATTATACAAAGCTTGATGTATTTAAGAAAAAATACTTTGAACTTTCCAAGACAATTTTTTTATTAGAATTTGTTGGAAATTGATATGTTTTGTGATACAGAGTTTGTACTGGCTCCTTCTGCTGGCTAAATTACCTGAAATCTATGGCGGGCTGAAACAAACATTTTAGTATGTGAGGAATTATTATCATCAATAGCTATACATCAAGGAGTGCATCCCTCTTTAATTTTTATGCAGAAAAGTATGAATAAGACTTTGGGCATCAGAAGAAAAAAGTGTAAGTTCTAGCCTTACTGTAGTCATGTTAATATTGCTAATCCAAAGAGTTTACAAATCATATAATAGAGGAAAAAATCATGAGATAGATAGATAGATCGATCGATAGATAGATCGATCTATATCTATCTATCAGGGCAGCGGTTCTCAAACCGCTTTTGGGCTCCGGAGCCCTTTACATGCATAAATATTTACGCGGAGCCCCAGCGGTCCACTGATTGTATGTGTTGTACCTATCAACGTTTCCAGTTTGTCAACCTCGTGAAGCCCCTGGAGATGTCTTGTGGAGCCCAGGGGCTCCGCAGAGCACAGTTTGAGAAACACTGTATTAGGGTATGTCTACACTTGCACCCTAGTTCGAACTAGGGATGCAAATGCAGGCATTCGAAATAGTCAATGAAGCGGGGATTTAAATATCCCATGCTTCATTAGCATGAACTCGCCGGCACGTTACTCCAAATGCCAGCTGTTTCAAAAGTGAAAGTGTGCACTGGGACACATTAGTTCAAACCAAGCCCCTTGGTTCAAACTAACGTTACTTCTCAAATCATAGGAGTTTGGTTTGGTTTGAACTAATGCGTACCGGCGTGCACTTTCACTTTCGAAACAGCTGGTTACATGGTCATCTTGGAATCTCAGCTGTTTCTCCACTTATGGATAAAAGAATCAAATCATCCAATCAAGGAGCAGACATAATGCTGTGAGGGTTGGGTAATCACTCACAAACCAAGAATAAGGATTAGCAAATAATCGAAGACATAACTGAACCAAACAGTTTGCAAAAAATTCAGAGTATGATTAAATAAAATATGAATCAAATAACTTTGGATAATGAACGAATTCATTACAAAAAATCAAATGGTTAATTTATGAACAAAAAAGCTACTTTTTTTCAAACTTATAATAGTTCGTCCATCTTTAATCCCCATCATCATGATTCTCATAAAGATAGTTAGGAAGAGTTATGTGAATGTTTCACTCAAACAGCAGTACAATTTGAAATCCCGCCTGGATTCCATATTGCTGTGAGTTTGTGAAAAAGAGGTGGTTTAATAAATCTTTCTTATCCTGTCCAAAATGCTCATTCAAGCTGAAATGAAGCCTTCTGCAAATGTTTACTCTCTCTGGATATCACAAATGATAGAGACCATTAGCTGTGTATTTTAAATTCAAAATGCTATGGGACCTTCGTCTCTTCCTATAATCTGACTGTTTCCAGGTGGAGAGAGAACAAATAATGACTGTGGAAACCTGAAAAGCAAAGTAGTGTAATAAACTGGCTTGTGTATCATTGCCTGGATGAATTCATATCTACTGTACTCTGCATCACAGAGCTTACTTCTAAACTTAAAGATAAATGCTCTAGTATTATTTACATCAACTCTTTCTGGCTTTCAGAAGATATCCCACCATACCCCACATTGACAGTACAATCAGCACAAGTGCTCCTGGTGAGGACGGACATCACTGATACAAGCAGTAAAGTGTAGATGCACATGAGTGATGTAATCAGTGTGGTGGCTATATGCTAATGAAGTTAGGTCCCACCCTTGACTGTGGAACTGCAGGTGGCACTTCCATAATGCAAATACATACTTTGCATACATGTATGTATTCACCTTATACGCATACATTTTATATTCATATTACTGCCACAGATAAGGAACCCCATGCGCTATTGTCCAACAAGCAAACCCACATATTGTCATCCCTTTTAAGACTCTATTACTCAGATCTATCAATATTATTTATCAATTATATTTAAGTATGCAGAGTGCATATAAGCTTTGCCAGTGAAATATACAAACTCAGGAATCCAAGATAGTTTGCTAAAGGCTCACCGAGCTTACTGTATAAGCATCACACACTTGTATCAGTGTCAGCTGTACAGAGTAGGGATGTAAGTGAGTAATCAACTACCTGATAAGCCTATGCTTATCGGGTAGTCGAGTCGCTACTCGACTAATCGCTTCCTACCCTTTGTTGCTTCTGTATCAGAGGCAGCAAGGGGGAGGAGAAGGAGCTTAAAAGCCAGTTCCCCCCAGAAGTGTCTCTGTGAGTGGGTGGGAGCAGAGAAGGCAGAGGCACATAGGGGACACAGCACGAACGGGGAATGCTTGCATCCCTGCTTGCCTTGGGTTTCCCACTGCACCTTTGCCTTTGAAATATAGTAAGAGTGCAGGCAGCTCTTACTACATTTAAAAGGCAGGGGTACAACTGGGATAGCCAGGACTCCACCCCCCCTCTTATCGACTATTACTTGATTAATCGAAATTTAACATCCTTAGTATGGAGCCATCCTTAACATAGCTTTGGGACAATAACAAGCATAGAAAATTTCAGTAGATTTTCTGAGAAAGTCAGAAGCAACTGTATAAAGGGGAGGGTTAGGACAGAAAATGCATTTCAATTTTAGCTGTAACAATTACTGCCTGAAATTAGTGACATGTTCAGAGAGTGAATGCAAAAATGCAGTTTGGTAAAAAGATGTTCTCATCATGCATTTGGCATGGATGAATTCATAAGTAAAGTTGGTTGCTCTTTTATTTTTTCATTTCCAAAGACTGCTTCATTTTACTAGATTTCAAATTGGATTTGGTTTTCCTTTTTCAAAATTTCCTGTGGATTTTTATTGAATTTTTCTATTTTTAAAAAATCTGAATGTTCAAAAAAGATTTTTTATTTCAAAATAAAAAATTGTATCTAATTAGTTTCAGTTCTGAAAAATTTTACCATGTGACTAGGCTGGCTAATAAAAATTGGCAATACCAATTTTTTTTAAATGTCCAAATCCTGAAATTGAAACAGATAAACTGAAACAGAAGTTTTGAAGAAAAATATTTTCATTTTTTTTAAAAACCACTTTTTGTTTAAAAAAATTAACTAAACTCTAATTGTAAGTGAATTATACAGGTCTTTCCCAGACAGTTTTGTTAAAATATTTATACCACACCAAGCTAGCATGTGGATGCCACATATTTTACAGAAACAATCCTATTTGGAAATGTTATTTAAAATATTTATTGATATTAGGGATGTGAATGGGTAACAAATTAACCAGTACACAGGAGCAGCCCTCTGCCGGCGGCTGTCCCCTGCCACACATGTGGCTGCTAGCTTCTATGCACCACTGGCAGCAGCAGCCTCAGCCCTGTGGCGGGGGGGAGGGGGCGAGGGCAAAGGAGGGCAAAGTGTAATCTCACCTAAGGTTTCACCAGTTAACTGATTAACTTGGGATTTTACATCCCTAGTTGATATTGTGTGTGTGTGTGTGTGGGGGGGGGGGGGTTAACCTCCTTACCGGTAAAACAAGATTCTCTTTGGCATACAAAGGAAAACTGAACAGCTTTGGAGGATATATATAATATATATTTAATATATATAATACATTTTAGAAATGTCTACACATTACCCCAGATAGTTTTTCCATATATGTCATCGTGGCATGGTTTTAAGGCACTTTTTTTGCATTCTGTGAGGGCTAGAAGCAAGAACCTTATGGAATAGGGAAACTCCTTGACAGGCTGCAGTTACAGGTACTAGTAAAGGTGATATTAGACAAATAGAGGGGCTTGTGAAACTCCCTGCTCGTTAGTCATTCTAAGCATTATGAATAGTTCCTACCTCATGATTGGAGAAGAGCCGCACTCCTTCCATCTGATGAAAGACTGGGGAGTGGCTGCTATCAATTGTATCACGGCGGTAGACATCTCCCACAACCAGAAAGGCATCCAATCCTGAGTGCATCAAGTCCCACTGGTGAGCCGATGTATGTGCTCTTAGCATATGAGTGCGGTTCATATAATAGTTGTCCCTTTTCCTCCTGCTAGGGTGGTCTTGTGGGATAAGCAGACTGTCAAAGTTCTGCTCCACTGTAACCACTGGGGATAGAGCATCATAAACAGAAAAGAGAGGGGTCCCAAAACGTCCTATATACTGCTTGTAAAAATGATCCTTTATTCGCTCTTTGACCAGCCACAAAGGGTGGTATCGTTGGTTGTGCAAGTTCTTTCCCACTTTGGAGAGAATTTTTTCTGTGACATTGCAGTAGTCATCTCGAGGGTATGATTTACCAAGCAGTTCCACTGTATTTGATGTGGGTGGTTTGGCAGCAAAACTTGAAGTTATAGTCCTGGACCAGGCATGCCCAAAATCACTGGTGATTCCTCCTATCTGGACTCCTTGTGACAAAACAGTTTTGGAACAATGAACTATTCTCATGAAATTCCAAGGTGCTGCCATCATGGTATCTGTGAAGCTCTAAGGGGAAAAAAAAAGTCAAGATTTGCTGTAGGAATTGAAAACAATCTAATGATAGTGAAAAGCCAAACATCAATTCCTTAAATAAGATAGAAGCCTGGGTTTTAGTCCATTATATTACAGAGAAATCTTATGACCCAAAGCTAGAATATCTTCTCCAGCTATTAACACTGCTCTTATATTAATTATTTGGGGTCTTATTCTGTCCCAATTGAAGATTATAAGATTCTTTACAGTACTTAAAATAAAAGCAATATAGGCCTTTTATTTAATATTTTATATTCATTGTAAGCTCTCGATAACGCAACATATTATACAAGAGAAACTGTGATAAATTTTAATGTTTGCAGATCAGACATTCATGTGTAATGATTTTCCATGTGCTAACATTATTCTTGTGCATTCTCAAAACAAACTACAGGATTAAATAGCAGCAGCAAAGCAAAATAGAAGTAATTGGAATATTTTGCCTTGTTTATAACAAAATTTTGTCTGCCATATGGAGTTTAGAGATTGAACCTAGGTCATTTCACAGCACAGCATATAAACAGAACATTTGCATTACAAACTATATATTTGTAGATATTTTTTCTATTTAATAGAAAACAAAAAAAAGTCATTCTGACCCTTCAAAAAATCATGCAACTGTGTAAGGTTAGATGGCCAATCACAATGAATATAAACCAACACATTAAATTCAAACAGAACACTGTATAAGATTCTCTATACAGAATCCAAATGGACAAAACTGTTCTTAGCATTTTGGGGAAAACCTACAAAACAATTTTCCATATCATAATAATGCAAATAACTCTTGGCCATGCTGAGTTTACTACCATGCAGAGGGTAAGCCTTAGAGTTTGGGGAAGATCAGGGAAGTGGAAGATTTTGCTGGGCATTGGGGGCAGGGTTTGAAGGTGGCATCCGATATAAATGACTAAATCTACATAAAAGGGGTATCATTGGCCATCCCCCAGTTTCTCTGGATGCAATAGTAGAGCCTTTCTGTTCTCACTAAAGTGTGTAAAGAGAAAATTCCTGAACAAGCAAGTATTCTGAGGGTAGTAAGGCCTCTAGACACTGTAAAGTTGTGTGCTCATTCAGGGAAATGTTAGGACTTAACATACCATTAGTAGCGCTTTACAAACTTTATCAGAAGATTCCTGTGAGGTAGATAAGCACCACGGGCATCACTGTAAGAAGCAGGACACAAAGGGTTTATCTACACAGCAAAATTATTTTGGAATAAAGGCCATTATTTCGAAATAACTATGTGAGAGTCTATACTATGTGAGAGCCATTCCGTTAATTTGAAATAATTTTGAAATAACGGGCGGCTTATTCCAAAATCTGTAAACCTCATTCTACGAAGAATAATGCACATTCTGAAATAGCTATTTCCAAATAAGGCGTGTGTAGATGCTCCACTGCTGCTATTTCGAAATAGCCCCTCACCAGGGCCATTCTAAATTACTCCTCCCCAGTGCCTCCTGGGGCTCTAAATCAAGATCGCACGTCTACATTAGGGAAGTCTGCCTCGGACTAACTTTGAGGTTTCCCTGAAGTGTAGACGTGCTATTTTGAAATAAACTATTTCAGAATAACTATTCTGGAATAAAACAACACATGATCTGGTAGCACTTTATAGCCTAACAAAACACGTAGATGGTATCATGAGCTTTCATGGGCACAGCCCATTTCTTCAGATGACCGGAATTTCAAAATTATTTTAAAATTGATATGCAGTGTAGACGCAGCCTTTTAAAGATATTATGGCTAAGTGACTTAGGTAAGGGTACAAAGGTAGTCTACGTCCAGGGCCGGCCCGAGACCTTTTGGTGCCCCGGGTCCAGGTGCGCGGTGCCGCCCCTGGGTGCACGGTGCATGCGTGGGCCCGCCCCCGGGGCACGAGACCACCCCCTCAGGGTACATGGGACCACCCGTGGGGCGGACGACGCATGTGTAGGCCGGCCATGGCCGCTAGCGCGCAGCCCAGGGCCCGCCCCCAGGGCGCATAGCACATGTGCTGCCCAGCCCGGCCCAGCCATTGCTGCTGGCACGTGCAAGGCCCCGCGGCCGTGGGGGGAAGGGGCTGCTGGCCGGCACTGCGGGGCTGGCTCTGCAGGAGCTGGGCACGTGACGCCTGATGGCAGCTGTAAGAGACGCTGCGTGCCCCTCATAGCTGCCATCAGGTGCCCCCCCATCGGTAAGCGCCTTGGGCAGCTGCCCGGCTCACCCGTGCATCAGTCCGGCCCTGTCTATGTCAGAGGCAGTACTGACGTCTAAAGCTCTGAACACTAGCTCAAGTCGTCTCCTGTGGTCCGAAGCTACCCTATCTGATCTGCAGAAGAGCTGGCTCATCAGCAGGAATGCAGCTGGGAGAGATTTTCTGGTAACACTGTCTCCATTAGAAGCATCGCAGATGGCACCAAAACAATTAATTGGTCTGATTTCCCCTTCAGATTTAGAGAATACAGGGCTACAGGTTTTATAAGCACTGAGGCCCGTCCTGTGAGACTGCTGTTGTAGTGAGAATTAATGAGTAAACCATGATCTCCACAAAAAATCTTTCAGTCTTAGCAACTGCTTTACACTTTGAAGCCTGGCTTTCCAGGGCAAAGGACTAGACACAAACTATAAAAATAACTCAATGAAAGGCAGAATTATTCTTTAAAGGATAAGTTTCTAAAATCAAGAGGAGCCTGGATTATACAGCTTTGCAGAAACTGGCTCTACAGAAGACAATATAGAATTTATGTAACCCTCAGTATTTCCATATTTTTATCATTGCTTCAGACTTGTTTCTGGATTATCTCCAGTAATTTATCTGCTGAAGCAAGGACAGATATATCAGTCAACAAGACAATGAAGCTTGGTGGTCACAGTAAATTGTATTAAAGTCCTGTTGACTTCAATGGACTTTGGATCAAGACCCAGGAGCGCAAAGTCCAAGACTGTACTTGGACCCTCTTTTAAAAATCAAGGGGAAGATGCTCATTGTACCATCTCTCCTTCCCACGCATGCCCATGCTACACAAGGCACAATTTAGATTTTCCTTATAAAGGAATCACCATTCATCCTTCATTGAAAAACAATCCTCATGATACTGGATCACAGTAGGCTTTAAACTGAACACAACAGAAGTACATCACAGACAGGAACTGAACTACTAAGAGAATTTAGGTAGGCAGAATATAATACCACAACTAGGATTTTAGAGTATCCTCTAACACCCAATGTGGTGGGAAGAGTGGATCATACTGTCATGCTGAATAGACACAACTCAGGTTCACGCAATTTAGTAGAGCAAGATTTGAGACAGTATATTATACATGCAGTTGTGTTAGCCATGTCACCTAAGGTGGATCCCCATCCCTTATTTTAAGCAACTGACCCTTTTTTCACTGATTTGTCCCTTTAAGATGACCACTTATTTCAAGAGATGTCCCTTAACCATTTTATGCATTAAATTAAAATGTATGATTATTGCACTGTATGTTAGAGGGCAGTAGAAATGTACATGGATATGTCTAAACTATACCCCTCTGTTGGCAGAGGGATGTAAACTAGACATATCGAAAGTGAAAATAAAGCCGGGATTTAAATATCCCATACTTCATTTGCATAATGGCAGCCACTGCTTTTTTTCGAAATGAGGCTTTTCGAAAAAAAATCCAGCAGTTTAGATGGGGCAGTTTAGATCTGTACAAGATCTTTCGAAATGGGGCATTTCTGTCAAAAATGCCTCATCTAAACTGCCATTTTTTTTAAAAGCCCTATTTAAAAAAAAGCAGTGGCCGCCATTATGCAAATGAAGCATAGTACAGTACAGGATCTTTCGAAACGGGGCATTTCTGTTGAAAATGCCCCATCTAAACCACTAGGTTTTTTTTTCAAAAAGCCCCATTTTGAAAAAAAAGGGCAGCTGCCATTATGCAAATGAAGCACGGGATATTTAAATCCCGGCTTCATTTGCACTTTCGATGCGTCTAATTTACATCCCTCTGCCGACAGAGTGCAGTAGTTTAAATGTACCCCATGAGAGAAAAAATACATGCAAAGGAAAATTATCCAAAAAGTCCCTGCAGCTCTGTCCCTTATTTTTCAAGTGGTTTTCTCTTACTTCCATCCAAAAAAATGTGGTCAACATACATCTGCCCCTGTTTCTCAGAACCCATGTTAGAAAAGCATGACAGTTTAAAAAAATAAGAGACTCACTCCTTATCACTATGTTGGGGGCTCAGATAAAGCACGGTACTTGAAAAAGGAGGTGACAAGGGGAACAGACTTGGAAACTGGCCGTCCAACATTTAATAAAAGCATGTGGAAACTGCATGCAGCAGCATGGAATCTGCCTTCTAACACACTAATACTAAAAAAACCAGACAACACTCATGTTTAGAAACGTATCATCTAGAAGTGAAACATATGCCCTACATCTCAGGACTACCTGCTACCTATCCAAGGCTAAAAATACCTCTGATTGCTTGTCTCTCTAACCCCAGTGTAACGAGGTTGCACTCAACTCTTGCAAGTGCTCGAATGCGTGTGCCAGCACTGTCTCCTTACCTGTTTGTGGAGGACCTTCACTGACTCAGTCTTCTGGTTAAGTAATGCACAGTCTGTCTGTGTGACAGAAGCAAAGCAAACCTCTCTCCAAGTACTTGTTCAACAGGGGCCTCAGTGCCCTCTGCAATGCTTCTCTCTGTCCCTGCTCCAGGTCAAAGTGGTACCCAGGGCTTCCTCCCTGGTGATAATGTCTTCACGCTCTTAGGGCCTTTCTGGCGACTGCTCCCATCTGAGCTGCTGCAGTCCTGCCCCTCACCTTCCCCTCACCGGAGGTGCTTCGAAGTCCAGGCCACTTTCCAGTCCAGGCCACTGCCCATTATTCCAGGCACAAGACCAGTGACCCTGTATATTACAGCTGTCTGCTATGTCCCTTTAACTAAGTCATTCTGCTGCTCTAATTCCCTGGGCCACTTCCCCATGGTCCTGCACTTTCTTCACCTTTACCCGTCCTACAGCCTTGTGCTAATGGAGTCCCCGCAACCAGCTTAGGGCTTCTTCTTGCTCTCCCTGGCTTCTAGCAGCATGACCTCATCCAAGGTCCTGCAGGTTCCTTAGCCATCCACAAGACATCTATGATCTTCAAGGAACTGAACTCGCTCTAGCCATGCAGGTCTTCTTATCCCGACATGCCAGACCCTGATTGGCTGTTTCCCACACAGCCACTCTAGGAAGCTTAGAGGATACTTCTATTGCCCTTTTCTGAGCGTGATGTGGCACAGGGGACTTCAGGGCCTTGTCCACCCCCTTAAACCTAACCTAACTGTGAAGCTTGTTTATCAATCCCAATGCTAACGACTATTCTTATCCCTGCTCGCTGACTAGCGCCTTGTGGCCATCCATGGCTTGTGGACACCAGCCCAGCTGTGACCATTTGTTCAGCTCACCAATGCTCTAGTCTCTTCTTCTTCCCTTTGATTTCACACCCTGTATGACCTGTCTTAAATTTGTGGCTGCAGGAATACAGATGAGCTGGTAAGCATAAGCTCCGAGTACATGAAAGGCTTTAAACCAAAAATCTTTAAAGCTCTTTTATCCTGCTTCCTGTCCAAGAATATTTAATTAATGAACAATTCTGAAGTGCCATGGAAAATATTAGAAAAGTTGGACTGACACCATCTTGTGATCTGGCAGCTTTTGTGTACACTATGTGTGGGGAGGGGAGTTCCACTAACACAGCATATGCCAAAACAAAAATTATAACATATGCCAAGTTGCTAAAATTGGACATTTACCAGTCTGCTTAGCAATTTAGCAAAGCACTGCATTTTAGTTTTGGAAACTGTGCAGACATACAGCAGCAACTATCACTCTTTTAGACATGACCATGTCTGTATTTTTTTCCCCACTGCTTACAACAGGACATCATGGAAGTGGTTTCTAGTGTCATAATATTAGTAGTTTGAATGCTTTTTCAAACTAAATCCTGTATTTTGAACACAGACATCTCGTTAAACTACAAAATAGGCTTGTAGTTCTAGCACAGGGCTGGGCAATAATTTTTGGCCGTGAGCCACTTCAAAAAGTTTTGAAGTGCCCTCAGGCTGCCTGGAAGGGGTGGGACCACTATGCTTTAGGGCTACCCCACCTCCAGACCATTATTGGTCTGCGGGTGGGCGAGCCCCTTTGCCCCCGCCCTTCCCAAGAGGCACCCACACTGCTTCCTTGTGCTGCACCCTGCCGCGTGCTCCTTGCAAGGCGGAAGGAGGCTTCAAGTGCTCCCCCAGCCCTCAGGACAATCAGCTTCCTTTGCCTTGCCCCCACCCTGCATGAACGTATGGCACTTTGAAGTGCTATGCGCTTCACAGGGCAGAGGAAACTTTGTGCGCTCCTCCTGCCCCTAGGCCAAGCAGGGCTTGGGAGCAGGGGAGCACGTGATGTCTCCTCCTGCCCTGCGAGGAGCCCGTAGCACTCTGAAGTGCAGCGTGCTCCTTGCAGGGCGGGAGGAAGTTTCACGCACTCCCCCGCCCCCAAGGCTCCAATTGGCATGCGGGCGGTTGAGTGGCAGGGCCTCCGTGGGCCAGATCCAGCCTGAGGAGGCCCTTTTGCCCACCCCTGTTCTAGCACAAACATTGTCTTTATTATACACACAGACTTGAAAAATAGCCTGTACCTCATGCACACACTTAGGCTTCAGTCTTACCAAATGGTGACCATCCTCAGATCCTACTGAGGACTTTTCCTAGAGCCCTTCAATATTTTGTACTGGGAAGAAGGCTGCATAAAATGATTTTAAAAATATATTTAATTCTTTCATGTACTCAGAATTCATCTACTTAACAGCCTATGTATAGTCTTGCAGCCATAAACTGTAAAGGAACATAAACAAAATTCCCATTTTGCAGTTTTTGTAAACAAAACAAGATGCCATAAGCTGGCTAGTTGTCCGTTTACTAATAGTTCCACATTAATCATGATGATACCAGTAAAAAAATTTGGAGGCTTGCAATACTGAAAAAGGAAATTTATAAAATGTTTTCTTGGACAAGGTTGTTAACCATATTTTAACTTCTTGTTATGTGCAAGAACTATTTTAAGTTTGGAATAGAAATTAATAACTGAACTATCTATCTCTTGTAACTAATCCAACTGCCTCATTATTTAGCAAAATTTTGTATTTTCATATCCTGTTTTACACACATTAACATTGAGAGTCACAAAAAAGCAGCCAATGTAACTCAAACACCCTTTCTTCTATTACCATCCTCTTCAACTACAAGAAAGTTGCAATACTGCAGCCAAACCCTGTTATTCTGGGAGAACAGAACACTGTTCAGCAAGAGCACTGCATGTGCACTAGCACCTGTATTTGAAATGTTAAAGTAAGAAGTGCAAATGCCATACAATTTCAGGTAGGATACTGTAGTTGATGACAATTCAAGTGTCTTCTTCATATCATATTGGAAACCGTATGACAATTTTGTTTTATGTGTAATCATTTGTTTCCAATAGTCTTATCATCACTTGAACCTCTGTTTTTTGATAATAAACTTATCCTTATTTCCACTATAAATATATCTAAGTGCTTAGATGTTAACCAAACAGATGATATTGAGTTGACTCTTGCAAGCTGTTGTGTACTATTACTGTAAGACTAGGAGATCTAGGAGTTTTGAGTGCTCAATGGAGTATGGGCTAAACGGCAGAGAAATGCTCAGAGGATTCAAGCACTGATGTGTGCCTACTATTACCTGTACAGAGAGAGCAAGCCTGCAGAGTCCTGGAAGGCAGTGCTTGTGTTACCAGAGGCTGGTGATTTCAGGGAGCTATTCCACTATAGGCACAGAAAAGATGGTATCACACTGAGGGCACATTGTGGTGAAGTGCCTCACAACATTTGATACTCCAGGATGGGGGTTGCACCCCCTTCCCCAAACAAACCTAAAGTTCTGCTTAATTTAGTGGGTCAATGCAGAGATACAGCTTTGCACATATTCATCAAGTGTGCCAGGAATCTAGAGAAATGCTTCCTAATGTTCTGTTACCTCCTATTCTCACCTCCTAGCCTCCCAAACTCACTCTCTCAGATCCTAATCTCTCTCAGTCACCTTCTAACTAACTCAATACTCTCCATTTTCTAAGATGATGGGGAAATTAACTAACTCACAGCTGATTCTGCCCCCCTGTCCTACACATCACTCTCCATACACACACGCTGATATTATTTTCATAATATACAATTCTCAGGAGTAAAAGTTGAGCCAAGACTGAAATGTTCTATCTTAATTTCAAGTTGGGTTTAAATTCAAACCCCTGGATTTGGACCTGACTCTTCAATTTTGGCTCCTATTGGGATTTAAAACAGGAAGGGATCTATTTTCTGGTTCCAATCAGGATGCAGTCAAAACCTCATTAGAATGCCCATTCATTCTCAGATTTAAATCCAAGATGGTGAAAATTATGTAACAACTGTATCATTCTCTTATCAACTGAGAATCCTTCAGTTGCAACCTTTTGAACCAATCTCTCGCCTTTGAGCCAAACTGCAGCATTAGTGCTGATGCATCTTTGCTCTCAACTTCCAAACTTTGACCCTGATCCAACACTGCTCCCTGGTCCATCTCCTTATGGAAATAATGCAAATATCTGAATGGACCAAGTATTTACTAGAACTATGCATGTTTGAACAACCAATCAAAAAAGAGAGATACGCATTTCCCTATGGATTTCATTTCTGAATCAATTCGTTTCACAGGTTTTAGAGTAGAAGCAGAATAGAACATGTCAACATTTGCAGCACAGATGCTGCTACTGCTGCTGCCATGGTACAGTATCTCCCAGTTAGAAAATGTACAATCACACGTATAAAAAGAAGCCATCTTTAGTTTAAATAGTACCAGCCCCATTTATCTATCATAGGTTCTGACAGTGCATTTAAAGAAAAGATTAGAATGTTCTTCCAGAAGGAACTGTATTTCCCTGCCTGGGGCATACCGCTTCTGTGGGCTGGTAAAAGTGGGACTGAAATATTAATGAGTAAGCCATTTGTCAAGAAAATTATGCAAGAAAGCTTGGCAGCTGCACAAAGAGGCAAGCAATATGAGTTACAAAATCATGCACAATGATCTAAGAGCTTTAAAAAAATCACCCTCTGGTCTGTGTTCAAAAAACTACAACCTTTGTAAAGAATTATTTGGAAAAAATAAATACATAAATGTATGAGAATTGACAAACAAGTGCTTATTAAATTCAGCATCAATAAATGCAGGTATTATGTCAAAAGAAAAGACGCCCACAACCTCCACACTCAGAATACACACGATGAGATTTCATATTTGATTCAATAAGGACATTTTTGAAAATAAACTACTACACTACATTCCACAAGTGTGAGATGAAAGATGTTTTGTCATGTCACAAGCTGTTTGATTACCAAAAGGCCACAGAACATAAGACAAGTATCCCATGATGGACCAAAATACAAATAAAAATATACCATTTTTGAAGGGTTTTCTCACAAATAATACATTTATACCAGGCAAAATTATCTCTGCTGTGTCAAATCAGACAGTTGCAGTAAAATCTGAAACTAAATAGATGCACATGGGAATTAAATTAATCAGGAGCTTCAAAATATTAATTCTTTATAGGTAAATTTTACAAATAAGAAAAGACTTTATGTTATCAGGAAAAAATAGATATAGTGTTCCTTCTATACCATCCCTCATTTTATATAGACAAAGATGCTGTTGCCAGACAAAATGTATTAATGAATACCAGTTTATACAGACAAATGTAGACATACTTGGGTCATATTCTGTAAGGGCTCAAACATGTGTTGATTCACTGGTTTAATTGCCATTTATTGCAATGGGTGGTACTCAAAGACATTATTTATGATCTCTTAAATTATTATTAATAATACTAATACTTTGCACTTACATAGCACCTTTTGTCTGAGGCTCTCTAAGTGCTTTGCAACCATTAACTAATTAAGCCTTGCAATGCCATATGAGAAAAGTACTCTATTATTTATACCCATTAGGTACAGCAGCTTCTAGTTCAGAAATACTATATTTCATCATACATGAAGATGAGCTCTGCATGGCTCAAATGTTTGTCTCCTTCACCAACAGAAGTTGGTCCGATAAAATATATTGCCTTACCTTGCATTTCCACATGTCCTTTTTCATTTGGTGTTTGTTTTCAATTGGTTTTCATTAACTTCTCCCTCTTTTCCATGCTCAGAATGTTTTTTCTTTAATCTTAAATGTCATTGTATCATATATTCATGTCAGCATTTTAAAAAAACCCGAAACTTCACCATGAACCTCAAATTGAATGGCTTTTTGAGGAAAGAAATTGTCTACATCATCATTTTTCATTAACCAAGCAATCATCTAAAACTATTTTAAATTAGAAATGATTTAAACAAGAATAATGGCTGCTACTCAGTGAAATTAAAGTGCTTTTTACAGTAGCTTGACTAAGTTGCCTATTAAGAACTGTGCTGAACAATTAGGAAACACTGCAATGTTATAGATGAAGCAGCCTTCTATGCAGAAGTTCTTGCATTTAACATAATGTATTAGGCCTTGTATAACATAACTTTTAAGGTCCAGTCATCCATTCCTCAGGCAAGGCGCAAGGACTACAGAGTCGACTCCATATTTCTATAGAACAGATGTGGCAGTATTCCCTCTAAGCTGTGTGCTTGTGCAGCCTCTCAGGAGAGATTCAAATGCCACCCAGCTGATTAGCAGAATGATTACTGCCAGGTTTTGTCTCTACGGGTGGTGCACATCTATCTGCACATGCCTCAGCAGCCATAAAAATGGATTCCATCCACAGATGGAAAAAATCTGCACATGGATGTGTAAGCAGGGTCAGGATAAGCTCTACCCTGACATCTGGTGGTGAATTGTGGCTAGTGGCGCAAAAAGACTTCAGGGGCTGATCTCATTTGCATAGGCACGCACACCCTGCCAAGTATGTGCTCACAGCAGCCCAAATGGTCACTTTGGCCACTGTGGGATCCCCAGTCTCTCTGTTATTGAGGCGGGGGGGATGAAGTGTTGTTACCCTGATTATGTGAATCAAGGACAATGGAATAGTGGAACTGTTCATGACAGAGGGATTCACCATAAACTAATTCAATATGAGAACACACCCTTTTTCCTAGTGAAGACACAGCAAAACCACAACCATAGGCTATCAGTGTTGGGTTGGGTCGGGTCCTGCTTGGTGTTCAGTATTCTGGCCTTGATCCAGCAGAGCAGTCTGAATGTGCTTCTGTGTTTTGATGCATTCGGGACCAAAGTGCTCTGCTGTTTACAAAGATCATGTCCTTCCTGACCTTAGATTAAAATGAACAAAATCTCAAACTGAAGAAATAGAAAGAAAGAAAGAAAGAAAGAAAGAAAGAAAGAAAGAAAGAAAGAAAGAAAGAAAGAAAGAAAGAAAGAAAGAAAGAAAGAAAGAAAGAAAGAAAGAAAGAAAGAGCACAGAGACACACTCTTCTTTAAAAGACGCATTAACTCTGCATCACAAAATGGCAACTGTCTACATCCAGGCATACTGTCTTAGAAATTTAAATGTATAGCAGAGAGAGAATAAAACTGTAACATTTATATACAGTGCAGCTACTGTATGGATACATCTACACCGTAGTGCATATCTCAAAATAAGCTACACAATTTGAAATAACTTATTTCAAAATTTGGTGCTGTCTACACAGCACTAATTTCTAACTAAATCACTATCTTGCGTCTTGCTTAATCCTTGTGCAACGAGCTTTACAGAAAGCTGGAATAAAAAGACCGTTATTTCAAATGTACAGTAAAACTCCGATGGTCCGGCATCTGATGGTCCAGCACTCCTGATGGTCCAGCACCATCAGGAACCCGGAAGTGTTCCGGGCAGCGAACCATTGGAGCTGCTCTGCCCCCAGCTTCCCCGATTCAGCCGCTGCTAAAACTGACCAGCGGCTGAATCAGGAAAGCCGGGGGCAAAGCAGCTGGAGTGCCCCCGGGTAGGTCCGGTAGCACTGCCCCTCGGGGCTGCGGAACCAACCCGGCAGCACCCCAGCTGCTCTGTCCTAGGCGTCCCGATTCAGCTGCTGTTGAAACTGACCAGAGGCTGACTCCAGGCAGAGCTGCTCTGCCTTGGGCTTCCTCGAGTCAGCCGCTGATCAGTATCAGCAGCGGTTGACTTGGGGACACCTGCGGCAGAGAAGCTGGGGTGCTGCCGGGTTGGTCCAGTAGCACCGAGGAGCGGCACTGCGGGACCAACCCGGCAGCACCCCAGCTGCTCTGCCCCAGGCGTCCCCAAGAGCAGCTGGGGTGCTGCCAGGTTGGTCTCGCCGCGCCAAGGGTCGGCGCTACCGGACCAACCGGGCAGCACTCCAGCTACTCTGCCCTAGGCGTCCCTGATTCAGCCGCTGCTGGTCAGTTTCAGCAGCGGCTGAATCAGGGATGTCTGGGGCAGAGCTGGACTATCGGAAGGGGGGGCTATGAGGGGTCTGGGGTGGCATCCCCTCCACCCCAGCCCAGCCCCCTCATAGCCCCCCCTTCCAATAGTCCGGCATATCTGATAATCCGGCACCCCCTGGGTCCTAAAGGTGCCGGATTAACAGAAGTTTACTGTATTTTGAAATAACGGGCGTGCTGTTAAGATGCACAGAATGCTACTTCCAGATAACTGTGTGTAGACGAACCCTAGGTGAACAGAAGAAACTGTGAGGGTAGTGGAGAGGGGTGTTTGTTGACAGTACTAAAAAAATACTAACAATAATCCTAACTAGCACCTGAGAATGAGGTGAGAACGCATCCACAGAGGGGTTTAAAAATCAGGAAGAACCATTTTGAACTAAATCCTAAAATAAATGCGGAGCTAGTTATGTAAGCATTGGGGAGATAATAGTTGCAGTTCCCTGTATATGTGAAAACGTCATGGCATTCTGCCCATACTAGAGAGATGTGACTTGGGAAAAACAGAAAAATTAGTTTTTAAAACCAAGGTGAACGTAGTGGACAGAATCTGGCACCCTCAATTATGATTAATCTATGGACTACAATGGAGTAAGATACATCCCAATGTGACTAAGGGATACAGAATCCAGTCCAAGAAAGGAAAATATAACTGTTGCCTAAACAACATGCAGAATTGAAAATTTTGACAGAGATAGCTATATAATACTGAACAGCACTTTAAACACTTAATTACACTGACTTTTAAAGAGTGTGACATTATAAGCCCTAAAGTTCCAAGCACTATTGCCTACACCTAATACTCTGAAGTGACATTTTAGAATTGTTTTATTCACTATTCACCTTGATTTATAAGTTGTAACCTAGGCATAGGATGCCATACTATAGACATATTTATGGTGAATTCTTTTAAATTTACTACTTTTCCCTTCTCCTGGAAAGGGCTCAGTATGCATACTATCATCATCCTGTGTATTTTTTAAACAAATCACCTCATGCTGTCACACCGTTACATGCATTCACAATAAATACTATATTCAAAAGTATTAGAAAAAATGTGTGTAGTTCACAAACTGTTATAAAAGCATCCGGCCTATTAAACACACACTGTATTCTAAAGACAACGAGTAGTTTTGTGGCACCTTAGAGACAACAAAATATATATAGCATCATGAGCTTTCATGGGAAAAAACGCTCACAATACTTATATTATATATACACACACACACACACACACACACACACACACACACACACACACACTTGTTAGTCTCTAAGACTATGTCTACACTACAAAGTTAATTCGAACTAACAGCCGTTAGTTCGAATTAACTTTGATAAGTTCCAACTAGCGGATCGCTAGTGTAGCACCTAATTCGAACTAGCGGAGCGCTTAATTCGAACTAGGTAAACCTCATTCTACGAGGACTAACGCCTAGTTCGAATTAACTAGTTCGAATTACGGGCTGTGTAGCCATTTAATTCAAACTAGTGGGAGGCTAGCCCTTCCCAGGTTCCCCTGGTGGCCACTCTGGCCAACACCAGGAAAATCTTCTGCCCCCCTCCTGGCCCCGGAGCCCTTAAAGGGCCACGGGCTGGCTACACAGTTTGTGCCAGTTGCAAGCCTGCCAGCACCCAGCCAACAAACCCTGCACCTGCCACAACATGAGCCAGCCACCCAATGCCCCCCAGCCTTCCCCCTCTTCCCGGGATCAGGCTGGCGGCTCACAGGAGCCTGCCCGGGGCCGCAAGAGGCGGGCGCCCGCTTGGTCAAGTGCGGAGATCGTGGACCTCATCCAGGTTTGGGGGGAAGCCTCTAATGTCCACGATCTCCGCACTAGCCACAGGAACGGGGCTGTATACAGCCGCATGGCTGCCAGGCTGGCCGCCAGAGGCCACCAGCGGAGCCGGGAGCAGGTCTGCTGCACAATTAAGGACCTGCGGCAGTCCTACTCCCAGGCCTGCCAGCCAGGGGCTGACCCGGAGGCATGCCCCCACTTTGAGGCCCGGGACCGCATCCTGGGGGCTCACACCATCCATGCCCCCCGGGTGGTGATCGAACCCGGGGCAGAGGGACACGTCCCGGACACCAAGGAGGAGGAGCTGGAGGACGCCGAGAGCCAGGAGCCTGCCGGGAGCCTGCCCAGGACCCAGGACCCCCGAGGAACCCCACAGAGCACATCGCCTGTGTAGTCTGAGGCCGGGAAGGGCTCCACATGTGAGTACCATCATGCTCCCCTTATGTGTACAGGGCGGTGGGGGGGAGAGGGAGCCCAGGGACCGTGCGCCTGGGCCTTGCTCACCATGGAGCAGCAGCTGGGTGTCATGCAGGGGCCCTGGCCTTGCAGAGGGGGGCTGGGTTTCACCCACCTTGTCCCCAAGGAGAATTGACCGCTGCTCTTGTTTCACCACAGCCGCAGCACCTGGGACTGCAGGGCGCACCACCCCGCCTGCAACAGCCACCCGCGCCCGGGCCAGCAGGCGTGCCAGGAACCAGGAGGACTACCAGCAGTGGCACCTCCGGTTCCTGGAGCAGCTGCTCCGCAACCAGAAGCACTGGGTCCGGGAGGACCTTCAGCTGCGCCAGCGGAGTTTGGAGGCGCTGGAGGAGGGCCGTGCCCTCAGAGGCCACCTCCAGACCCTGGTCGACTGGTTCCTGCCTCCTCCTGCTCCAGCTCCTGCGCTGCCCCAGCTCTCGCTCCTCCTCCCACCCCTAAGGGTGTGTCTACACAGCAAAGTTAATTCAGAATAATGGCTGCTATTTCAAATTAACTATGTGAGCATCTACACAGCAATTCCGTTTTTCCAAATAATTTAAAAATAACAGACACCTTATTCCGACTTCTGTAAACCTCATTCTGTGAAGAATAACACATATTCCAATTTAGCTATTTAGAAATAAGTGTAGTGGTCAATTGCGGAAGAACTTTGTACGTGCTAGTTTAGGGGTGGTGAGGCCTGCATTCTTTCCCCCCCCCCTTTTCCCTACATCTGATGAGCCAGAAGCAAGTCTTTGGGAACATGTGCCACTTAAGATAAGCATTGTTGCCAGTATAGCAAGAACAAGTATAAGATAAGGCTAAAGGGCAAGAACGCATAAACAATTCTGTTTACCCTAACGTACTGATCACATAAACAGGGCCACAGAACAAGAAGATCCAGATCAGAAGCAGATCAAGCTAAGCCCTACTTCAGCACTAATGAGTAAGCCCTGGAAATTTCCAAACTGCCAAACAAGGCAGGAAAACTGTATTTAAGGCTGCCTCAGAGCCTAGCAAATTGGACCTCTCCGACGGGCTTTGAGTACCAGCGCCTCGGAAGCTGAGACAACCTCCCACTTCATCCGCAGCCTACCCGGGGTCCCAGGCTTCCAGGAAGGGACGTAAGATATGCCGCTTCTTTGTTATATTGTTCTTCCATTTATGGGACACAGCTGTTAGCTGGCAAGAAATAAACTACTTGTGTTTGACAGATACCTGTGTGGCGTATTTTGTACTTGAGAGCCCAGTGTCGGACCTGAGACTTACTCTGGCCGGCTCCAATAAGGTGTGCATAGACACTCCACTTCTGCTATTTCGAAACAGCCCCTCACCAGGACCATTCTACGTTATTCCTCCTGGGGCTCTAAATTGAGATAGTAAGTCTACATTAGGGAAGTCTGCCTCGGACTAATTTTGAGGCTTCTCTGCAGTGTGAATGTGCTATTTCAAAATAAGCTACTTCAGAATAACTATTCCCGAATAGTTTATTTTGAAATAAGTGTGTAGTGTAGACGTAGCCTAAGGTGTCATAGGACTACCCATTGTTTTTAAAAATACCGACAAACATGGCTACCCCTGACACTATATCCTAAAGATTATTGTCTGGCTACATAAGAAGACAGGAAAGACTGGATATGGCTTAATCAGGCTACAGCTTTATTACCAGATGTCTGGGACTGCTTGGCAGATAAAAGTGTAGAATGCAGGCAACTCCATGATCATTTCAATATGTCCCTGGGGGTTTCTGCCAGTCCCTTTTTCTTCTGATTGGTCCCCACCACTACTAGGATCTTTCCAACACCCCCACTTCAAAAGAGGGCTAAGGTAGGCTAGTAAGAAGTGGGGGGCAGGTTCCCTGACACACCAATCATAGGCACTCCAAGCCACCTCTCTCAACCCCATTCTACTCCTTTAACAAACACCTCTTTTAAGTCATTTTACCAAGCCATTTATCTTGTCACTGTATCACTTCCCTGTGGAGTTAATGCACTGGGCATCTGTCCCAGATTTATGAATACATGTGACATCGCAGCCTAATGCCCTTCCTTACTCTCTGTAGCCATCCCCCTCCCATTCCTAAACCCCTGTGGACAAGGTGAATAAAAGGCCAATCTAGTGGTGAGGGGAAAAAATCCTGCTTAGGATTCTCCAAGAAAGGACTGGTTAGCAAAATGCCTATAGCAGGTCCTGACCAAACCTGGTAGTTTGCCACTTCCAAGGGTGGGTGCTGTTCTGCCTGGCACTAGGAAAAGGGGCTGCTCGCGCTAGGCTTGCCCTTTATCAACTCCCCGGCTTTTCTAGTTCCTGGAGTATGAGTCAGCATTGTAACGCTGACCTCTGCTTTTGCAGTAGTGTCTGTGTCACTCTCGCCAGCACCCTCTCCCTTAAGAGCAATAATAGCCCTTGCCCCAGCAAGCCGGAACATATTGCTTTCCCTCCACCCCCACTTGTAGTGCAGTCATTGTCAAGAAACAAATTGTGGGTGTTATTTTTAAAGTTAACTGAGAGAAAACACATAAATCCATTTTATACAAAAATACATAACTAGATCTTCAAAGTTAGGTGTACACATATTCAGTTAACTTATGAATGCATATATTAGATGGGTACATAATTGAGAATTTGTAAGCTGCTCAGTTAGGTATTCCTATCTATTTTTACAAACCTATTTCCATATTTTCAAATCAATTTTATCTTTATTATTGAAGCAGTTCAGATGATTAACACACACACTCACTCCCGCTTTCAAATGTAATGTATTTTATCATCATGTAATGTATGCTGCTTGTTTACTTTTTTCACGTTACTCGGCTTGGATAAAGAAAGTAGGCTTGTCACTACTCTAGTCATGTTCAAGAGTTCACTGTTATTAATAGTTTTAATCAATTGTTTTTCTGTGCTACCACCATGTGTAGTAGTAATGAGTTTGGGTTTCAAACACTGTAGGGGAATAGATAATGTTATTTAATGCTTTCAAATTTTAACATTTCTATTATATAATTTTTTTCAATATATTAAAGAATCTTTTACAAGTTTCTCTGAGCCCATATACTAATGGTGAGATTCTTACATTGCTACTACATGTGCAGTGTTTTATTCTGAAAATACTGTAGTCCCATTCAAACAAAGGAGTCCGACTGTGAAATAATGTACTATAGATTCAACTTCAGGACCTGACAGGTACCAAACCAGAAAATATGCTGAACCGCAAGAGGTCAATATTGTAGTGAGTGGGTCTCTCTTTATTTTTATTTCGCTGAGGCGAATAAATGGAATGCTTGCAATGCTGCTTAATAATGTACAACTGCACTGAAACACCCTATATAAACTTATGCCTAACTAAGGCTTATCAGTTCTCTTTATAACAAAGAATTAGTGTTGTTATACAACTTTACTGCATTGGCACAAGTAAATAAGTAGATAAAGCATAAAAATCATGCTAATGCTTAGAGGTATTACCAACAATTCCACTGCTTACTGAGCTCGTCAAAGACAGTTAGGGCAAATTAATGCTAAACAACAGCACAGGAAAGCCAGGACTGGTGGCTGTAAACAAAAACTTTACGGACCTATAGGAAACATGGCCTTATCCATGATAAGTGGCCATCCAACTAACTAAAATCATGCCAGATCACAGATACTGCTGGACCACAGCGTGTCGGACTAGAGATGTTCAATCTGTACTTATTGTAAGGCTTCAGAATCTGGAAACAAATTACACTATAAGGTACAATCATACACACACTATCAAGTCCAGTGCCATTGAAATCAGTAGGACAATGGTGTAACATAGGGATGTAAATGACTAGTCGACTAGTCTTCCCCACCGCCCCTCTGCCTCTATCAAAAAGAGGCAGCAAGGAGAAGGGGGAGGGGGAAGTACAGGGGGTGTTTCAAAGTGGCAGCGCTGCGTGGACCCCAGGATCAGCTGGGGACTTCCTCACTGACCCTGGGCTCCATGCAGTGCTGCCACTTTGAAATGCCATGGAGAGCAAAAGGCCAGTGGAGCACTGCTTGAGTCCCCTGCTGACCCTGCACTCCCCACAGCAGTTTCACCTCTGAAGTGTTGTAATAGCCCTGGGGCTGTTGCTACACTTCAAAGGTGGAAGAGCCCTTATCGACTATTCGATTAATTAATCGAAATTTTACATCCCTACTGTAACATCTAATATGCTTGGTAAGAAGATGTGTGTGGAATCTATTCTGCCCATTGATGTTCTTACACCATACTTCTCACCATGACAACTCAGTAATTGGATAATTACATTTTATAATTTCTTTTTGGTCATAAATTAGACTGACAGAAGTTATGAACTTCTATACACACTAGTAAGAAATTACTTACCTAAACTCATTGGGTTACTTCCTCACCAATGTAAATAAAGGGATGAAAATCTAGCCCTAAATTCCTAAAACTCTGGATTTAAATTACATGACTATTTTCCGTATAATCACCCATAAAAGACTGCAAGTAGAATTGCTATCTGACATTTATGTGGACATGGTCAGAGAATGTAATTCTGCTGGGAAACACTACCATAAAATCTCTAAAATAATTAGAGCAAGAATGAAAGTCCAAGATAAAATGGTTGGAATTCTTAAAGTTCAAGTCATTTTCCTGCATCTTTATGGTATTTAATTTTCTGCCATTCTAATGCTTGCATACAAAATGGCATCTAAGATGAAAACTCTTTCTCCAATCCTTTCTGTCATCTGCTGAAAGGCAGAATAAAGTAATTAGATTGACTAGCAATGTTACTGATTGCTTTCAGTGTGTAGTTTACTCTCTGACCCCACAGAGGGAAGGCTTGCTAAATAACAATCAATAGACTAGATGAGCCTGTCTAAATCTGTTTCTACAAAGTTAAAGAGCTATGTTTGAAAATTAACTCTTTTTTAAAAAAAGGTAGGTTATTTGAATCAAGTGTTTAGGCAGTTATGACATAATAAAGTTTAGAAGTGATCTGTGCAGACCCTACAAGGGTTTCCTTTTTGTTTACCTATTCAGTCTCATCTCCTTTGTAGATGAAACAAAATACAGGACAATGTAGCACTTTAAACACTAACAAGATGGTTTATTAGATGATGAGCTTTTGTGGGCCAGACCCACTTCCTCAGATCAAATAATGGAATAATGGCTACATCTCTATCACTATTCTCCTTTGTAGACAATTTCTAAGAACCCAGCACAAGCTCAAAAGGAAAAGAAAAGAGAGTCAAAAGATATGTTAATATTTCACTCTCAGTTACAACGAAGAACTGGATTCTGTGAAGAAAATTTGAAATAACTAACCAAAACATTGCAAAATGACCTCATACAAACCATCATTCACAGTCATACTGGAGAAGCTAAACATCAAACATGTACAGATAGAAAACTGAAGTATTCTCTGATTCCCAATTTTTAAGAAATCTCTTCTTACATAGAATTAATCAACTCCAGCAACTGGCCTGAATCGTTGTTGTTTTCTGAGCCATTCCTATTTTTTATGACCCTCTTTTAAAATGATGTGAGCAAAACCAAACAGTGTTCATGGTGAGCATTTATCATTTATATATATATCAGCATCATTCAACTTCTCTTCCATTCTTAATGCTTCCTGATGTTGGGCCCAGAAAAACAAGGCCTGGTCAACATTATGCTAAGGAAAGTTAACAAAGGCTAATTTCATAGGCCTCTGAGTATTCTTGACCAGAACCAGGAAAGTGGTTCAAACAGAGGTGTACCCTCCATGCTGGCTTAGGTTATAAAAGTAAGATAAGTGATAAATTACATATTTGTACCTACTGTAAGTAGAACAGCTTGCTTTGGGAACTGGTCAGTAACTCCCTGTTTCTGTTCACCTTCGCTAATCTTACCTCCCTATTTTTGCCCTTTGTTTGTGCCCAACTCCCTTGTCTCCTTGTTCCTGGTACCTGCCTTTTGTGATTGATAAGAAAGTTGCTGATGCATTGTGAAGCGCTTCTGGCCACAATGAATGGTTGGCCAAGATATGCATAGATATTAAAAGTTTTAGAAAGGGGGGTAAGTGGCTTGGGTGAAGAGCTTATGATGCGACGGAACTGTCTTTATAAGCCTACCTGTTACTAAAATCGCGGCTGGTTCTCTTTAGAGAGGGGCCGCTCTCTATTGTTGTGTGCACTCTTCAATAAAGAGCTTGTGATTGGACTTTGCTGGTGTTGCCTGTCTCTTTGTGGTCAGACAACGAACCGAGCCATCTGGGTTAGAGTCCCTGACACTGACATGATGTTTAATTTCTTTTTTTTAATAAACATTCTAGTTGGGCTCAATCCAAGGCTGCAATGGGATTATCCATATGCTTTAAATTAAGCACATACTTAAATCCTTTGCTGAATCAGGTGCATAGTGTTCACCATCTTAAAGGACTGAACCCTATATGTATTTCTAATGTGCCTGTCACTGTAGCATTAACATACCACATACGTATATGTACAATAATGTTTTTTTCTCAAAAGATCTAGCGTGTGTTTTGCTGCTTCAGTATCCACAAGCAGGGTCAGAAGAGATTTCTTAAAAATTGGGAATCAGAGAATACTTCAGTTTTCTATCTGTACATGTTTGATGTTTTTCTATTGCATTTGTAACCCTTCTGCAAGGGCCGGTTTCAATATGTAGGGGTTCCTCTCCATCCATCCAACACAGAACTGGCTCAAGCCCCCTCCCACTAACCTGGGAAATTTACACAACACACCTGGGCAATGCTTCCCCACTCGCAAGCACAGAGTCTGAGTGTGGAAAAGAAACCTTAAGGGTGTGTCTAGACTACAAGCCTCTTTGGAAAGAGGGTCTAGACAACAACCAGTATTTTCGAAAAAGAGACGCTTTTTCGAAAGAGAGCACCCAGGCAGTCTGGATGTTCTCTTTTGAAAAAGCCCTGTTTGTGTTCAATAACGCCTTTTTTTGAAAGAGCACTTTCGAAAAAAGGCGTTATTCCTCGTAAAATGAGGTTTTCCACAGTAGAAAAAACTGCCACATTCTTCTGATTTAATTTTGAAAGAATGCGGCAGCAGTCTAGATGCAAGTGAATTTTTTTCAAAAAAAAGGCCACTTTTTTCGAAAAAACCCTGTAGTCTAGACACACCCTTAGTGTGGAAAGAAGTAACGTGGGGAAAGAAGTAATGTGGCATTAATTTGGGAAAACACCACAAACACACTTCATTACCAAAACCATGAGTAAACATCCCAGCTTGAGTGGGGTAAGCAATGTCCTTTTCCTCTCAAGCTCTCAAGTCCAGCAACGTAAATGCCCCTTCACATGCCGAACCCTTTTCTGCACCCCACTGATTGTCACTGCCCGTGGTCAGGGCAGACCAGAGTTCAGAGGTGCATCTACAGAGTTCACCTCCATCCTGAGGGGGGGGGTAGGAGGAGGCAGGAGGCATCTCACCCACTCCACTGGTCACTCATCCACCTGCTCGCTGCTCTCTGGTGCCATTCTGCTGGCCTTTCATTATCCCTCACTGCCGCCGCTCTGCTAGCTGCTCCTCAGGCCTCTCCATCGTAACTCTGCTGGCTGCTCATCACATCTTTCACTGGCGTGTGGTGGATTTGGCTCTGGGGCAAACCTAGTGATTTCAGCTCTCAGTGATTTCAGCTCTTAGTCCAAAGCAGAGTCCAGCCACAAGAGATTCCAGCAGTCACTGGAGTAAATTTATATAGAAAAGAGACTCCTTACTGAGTCTTTCTGTAGCTCCATCATTGAAACAGTGGGGAGAAACAGACTGAACCAGTCTTACAGCTCACACCTGCAGGACATGCAGCCTGCTGACTCCCCTCCCTCTCCAGCTTAATCTCACTGGGAGAAGAGCCTCTGTCCATCCAAGTGTATTTACACTGACATGGTCTCTCCTTTGACCAGAGTTAAACACAGTCTGACTTTTCTGCATTCCCACAATAACTGCAAGCATTGGCGATCAGATCTTACATTTCCTTCATTTAGTTTTAACACAGTTTGTGACAGCCAAATTGGTTGCAAAGGGCAAAACACCATTGTAACTGTTGAATATCTGACACATCTAAGTGAAGTAGGGACAAACTGTATTTACATAAACACACCCAGAATTTCTCTCTCTCTCCAGCTGGCTGTAATGGGGCATTGATTCAGACCCTGCTTACACATTTTATCTAGATTTTAATCCATTGCTCCCCCCCCCCCCCCCCCCCACTATAGAATCTGAGGAGCATGGGTGCTGAATTACTCAGGGGCAGGTTTAATATAGCCTGCAGGATGAATGTGATCCACCAAGCCTTTGGATGCAGCCCACAGTCTGCTGGGACCCTCTGCCACAGCCCCAGACCACTGAAAGCGACTGACTGCTGGGGCCATATGCTTCTCAGCACTGTGTGCCCCTTGAAGGAGGGAGTGTCCAGCCAATAGGAGCGGCAATGATTGTGCTGGGTGCAGGGGCAGCATGTGAAGTTTCTCCCTGCCCCCAGTGTGTGGTGCAGAGAGGCACATGGCCCCACCAGCTGGCCACTTTGAGTAGCCACAGCTGCAGCAGGCAGGGGCCTGTCAGAGTCCCACTGGGCTGCTGGCCAGGAGCCACCGAGGTAAGTGTCTCCTGGCCAGGGACTGCATCTGGCACCCTCTCCTGCACCCCAACTCTCTGCTCCAGGTCACCATTCTCTCCTGCCCCAGATCACCACCCAAACACTCTGCACCCCAGATCTCAACTCCCTCCCAGACCCTGTAACCCCTCCCACGCCCTTCTCCTGCTCCATACCCCTTCCAGACCCTGTACCAGGTCACAACCTCTTCCTTCACTCAAACTCCCTCTCAGACCCATGCCCTCTCTTGCATCCCAATCCTCTACTCCAAGCTTTCTTCTGCACCCAGCCTCCACTCCAGAGCCCACACCCCCTCTTCAGAAAAGTGTGACCTTTGACCACTTACCAAAATCTTGGAGTGGCCCCCAATCAAAAATTATTGCCCATCCCTGGAATAGCTATTCCTGACACACATTTTATTTCAGTGGTTCAGAACCACTGCTTTACTATTACCATTCTGGTTCACTAGTAAAAAGACAAATTCATAGAACATGATTTAAAAGGAGAAAGGAGGTAACTTTTTCTACTTCTGCATCTAGTATTTAAGAAACAGAATTTAGCTATTTTAACTTTGTTCATATTATATGTAGCAATATCACAAGTAAGAGACAGAAGATACATACATTGGTCTTTTCCCCATGCATAAAGCAAACAAATATAAGAGACACAGCTATTTATTTTATTTTTCAGTCACAACAGAAACCTATCCAAAAGGTAACGCTCAGGTACTACAGTGATTAATAAACCTAAGATTAGATAGCTGAAGTTTTGATACTTTCTAATTTTACTGCAGCACATAATGTGATGTGTTCAAAGAAGAAACATTTTCAAACACTGTAGAATCTCAGAATCAATTAACAGCTATATTTTAATAATTGGTTGGCTCCTATAGTCAGGTGACCACTGTGAGGCAAAGAAAGGGCTCAGGTAGGAAGGGGAGGGGCAGGAAACAGCATATATTCCATAAAGGAAATTTGTTTGTTTTTCCTTCAAGTAGAGATACATGATGTCATAAGAATGATGACATATAACAATATCCCAACACTCCAATGGAAATAATACACGGTAAAGACAAGGAACTACTTTGATGATTCCAAGATAGTCTACCAACAAAAAGTTATTTAGAAGGCTTTGCTGTTTGATAATTTTTAAAAAGTATAAACTTATTTAAAACCGAACAGGTATACTCCTTTCACAAAGCAACTTTTAAACATATTTTACTTTTGATAGAACTTTATCAAAAGGTGGCAGCATAGTTGTTGTGGAAAGGGAAGTTTAAACATTTTAAAATACAGGAGAAAAGATCTGTTTTGATTGTATGTGAAACTGATTCATAGAAGGAACAGAGTTCCAAAGAAAGAAAGGCCTGGAGATAAAATATAATTTAATAAATGGCACGATCCACTGCCTCTCTGAAGGTACTGAATGAAGCCATTTCTTTTGGAAATAAGGCATAGCTAATACCTTTTTGGTGTCATGACAATCATAAAGGGAGATGACAGGTAAGCAATTCCTTGGCAAGTATCAAATCTTCCTAGGCTGTATTCTTGTTTCTTCTACTTCTTCTTTTCTAGACGTTAGTATTTCCATCCTCATGATGCAGGCTCAAGACCTACTCAGGTAAACTCCCCTTGACACCAATGATCTCAGTTCTACCAGTGTGAATCTACTGACGTTAGATTACTTACTACAGATTTACACTGGTGCAAGAAAACAAAGGGAGTTTTTTCTGAGTAAACTTTGAATACTGCCCAGGAATTATAAACAAAATCAGAGTATAGAAACAACAAAAAGATGCCTATTTTTACAACCAATTCAAACAAACTGAAAGCTATGCCCCTTATTTTAAGGTATCAGATGCACATCTGAGCTAAGTCTACACTGGCGCAATCTTGCGCCAGAGCTATCCAAATGAGGCTAAGCGTGGAATATCGCCGAACCTCATCTGCATATCTAATGAGCCGCCATTTTGTGGAAGAGGCTCTTGCGCAAGAAGGAGCTGTCTACACTGCCCCTTCTTGCACAAGAAAAACCCTCTTGCGCAATGCTGTAATGCTGATTATTTTCAGGCATAACGGCATTGTGCAAGAGGGCTTTTTTTGCGCAAGAAGGGGCAGTGTAGACAGCTCCTTCTTGCGCAAGAGCCTCTTCCGCAAAAATGGAGGCTCATTAGATATGCAAATGAGGCTCGGCGATATTCCACACTTAGCATCATTTGCATAGCTCTGGCACAAGATCGCGCCAGTGTAGACATAGCCATGATGTTTTAAAATGGAAAACTAAAATGGTTTTCTATAAATCTTTTTCATTTATATTTCCATGTGCCTTGAGCAATTCAATCAACTGAAAATCCTACTTTTATATTTTCATATTTTTATATACAGTTAGATTAGGTCAACATAAGTCCTGTTGTGTCGACCTAGTTGTGCATTGACATGAGTCACAGTCCTGCATAGCAGGAAACAATTAATGGCACTGCATGCTTGTATGACACTGGGCCCTACAATAGATTTTCCAAGTCCAAAAGGATTTCCTGTTGACTGTAACAAGATGACATTCCAAGTTTCTACAGTGTGATTGCTATTTGCTTCTCTACTCTCAGTGCTTCTCTGATTTTGGCGTCCCTTCAGAAGATGGGTGGGGTGAACTTAGAACACAGATTCAGAATGTAGCCTTGTGCATCCAAAAGTTCTGCAGCCTCTATGAATCATCTCAAGCCTGCATGATGATGTGATCCCACCAACAAGCGCTTCCATCCTGAGGCCCGGAAGCAGCTCTCCGTCACCTACGCCTACTCCATGAATGTCACCAACAACCTTCAATTGGTTCTCGCTGTGACCCCAGCAATCTGTGCTCCACGGAATCTTCATGTGCCCCCACCAATCTGGTTTTTCATACGACTCTGCCAACACCAGAGGATTGTGCATCTTGTGCTTGCAAAACTTATGACAATAGTGCAGAACTGTGCAGATTCCATGCATTTGTCAGAGATGCAGGACAGCAAGAAGAGTTGCAGAGTTTCTTGGGATTTTTTTTTAAATACACAAAAATTATGGGATAGAGATTACAAAAGGGGATGGAAAAAGCTGCAGTTTGGTAAGTTGGCCCAGTGCTCTTAGTCACACTTAACTTGTTTCTGTCCTGCCATTGCCAAAACTATTAAAAACAGACTGTGTTAGATGGTGGCTGATTGCACCCTGGGATACCTACCCATGGTTCTGGTTCAGATCTGAATTACCTTCACATTTGGCAGGTGCTAGGGGGACAGGTGTTCTTCCAGAGAGAATTTTAGTTGAAGGTTTAAAATACCTGACTCTTTTAATAGGATTCTGTACACAATGTGAGAAGTCACAATTGACTTGGGTCAACTTCCTAAAGTATTTCCACTTTTAGGACCAAAGCCTGAGGTACTGAACATGCTCAACAATCTTTTCAAGGAGAGCAAAAGACACTTACGTTCCAGAGAGACTCGGCACTTTGCAGGATAAAGCCTTTCCTGAATATGAAGTGGGTTTTTGTTGTTGTTGTTGTTGGTTGTTTTTTGAGAAAATAAATAGTCTGTTACTTATTAACTAAAGTGGTACATGGACCTTGTGGGCAGGGGGAATATTAGACAAGAAAATTAACACAGGAATTCTCAGTAATTAGAGTATTAGGACTGCTTGCAATAAACAGAACAATGTTTGATGAAAACACTTCTTTTATGGCTTCTCACACAGTAAATTTACATTAAAACCAGAGCATGAATACGAGAGAGGTAAAAGGAGATAAAATTCCACATAGGCTCATCTGATGAATAAAACACTACACATACAATCACAAAATGAACCTTTACACTTTTGTCATATTTTCTTAGTCTGCATAATCCTATTGACTTCAAAGGTATTATTGAATGTGTAAGGCTAAGAGGATTTGGCCCTCCAATTATATCAGACAGATGATGAAATAGCAGTAGTAGCAATACTGCAGAATACTAACAGTTCATATTAAAAGATAAATAACTACTTGTCAATAAAAATGCAAATTTTCCTTTGTAAGTATTTGTTCTGAACTGTCAGTGCTGAGTTTAAAACAGGCTTTCACCATCTGAATGGCATCTGTTCATTTAATCAGATCAATTTTTCCTGCATACCAGCTTTGGCCACAGCAGTAATGTCAATATTCACTATGCATGTCTGAGACATGAAGATTTAAGTAGCATCTATTAATGGATTCATAAATATGCTCAGTAAAACCAGAGAGCATCTGATTGAAGAGGAAGAAACATTTATAAAATTCTTAACTAATGTAGAGGCCACTTGTCAACAAATTTCTGAGAATAACTTCTCAAAGCTTGTTCCTCTGTTTCCCCTCATTTCTATATTCACAAACATACTCAGAAGGAAAAGGTCACTCTGAAGTCAGTGAATTAGTGATCGCAAAGGGGAGGGGAGCTTCCAGTTTTTAAGGAAGTTTTCACTGTTTTGCTAATAAAATTCTGCTTCAACAGCTGTTAACTCACTAATTCTAAGCTACAGGCTGGACCTCCAAAAACCAGGACTCCCTCGTCCAGCAACATCCAAGGTCTGGCAGGACCACGGATGTTCCTGGACCAGGCAGGTAGTCATGGCTGGGAGCCCCAGTGACAAGAGGGCTGGTAGCCCTGTAGCACAGCCCGGGCCAGCAGGCCCAGGGACGCAACAGTCTGGGCTGCCAGGGCTGCAGCAATACAGCAGCCCGGCAGAGGAGGTGGCTAGGGCTGGCAGCAGGGAGGGGAGGCGGGCTGCGTGGCGGTGCAGATGAGCTCCCCTGATCCGGAAAATTCCCTCGTTCCGGACTGATCAGGTTCCGAGGGGGCCAGACCAGAGAGGTCCAATCTGTACCTATATATTTAGGCAAGGAGCAGTGCTTCTGCTGGAAACATAAGGGTCAATAACTGAACAGCAACCTATCACCCTACATTTCTACCTTGATACACTATGAATAAAAGCATTGAATAGCAAGGTGACAAAATAACTCTTCTTATATATTCCAGAACCTGAACTGAAATCGTTAAGATTATCCATTTGATGTATTTTTGACCGAGACTCACAACATATAAGCCCTGAAAACCTGAAGAAGAACTCAGTGTAAGCTCAAAAGCTTGTCTCTGTCACCAACAGAACTCGGTCCAATAAAAGATATTACCTCACCCACTTTGTCTTAACATATAAACCCATAGTATAGCACAAGTTTGAGCAGATCATATTATAAACCTCTTGTGAACAAATTAACTTCACTATGTAAACTGGCAACGACTGCAGTAGTTATTACATATTATATTACCCTTCCAAAAATTGTATACGCTCAAGAGTAAATTTATGGTACCACATACTCATAGTGTAGTCCATAAGTCTTGATTTGCACCTATGCAACAAAGGGATGAGTGAATGAATCGCCATTGAAGTCAATGGAGAGGAACCTGTAACAATAATCATTTGAATCAATGACTGACTCCCGGGATGTGAGAAGAATGTTAGTTTTTGTAACCTCAACCCAGATCATCCCTGCTGTGTCATACATGTGTGACATAATAGCTTGTGCACATATATTTAAATTAAAGTACAAGATATGTACCTAAGACATTTTATGTGGCCTAGTCTCCTCATTTCACATAGAATAGATTATTACATTACAATAATGGCTAAAAGCCAAAACCTAGATCAATGATGAACAAGATGCAGCCTAGGGTCCAGATCTGGCCTGCCTAGCACTTCGATCAGGATTGCATCTGCCCACTTTCTATTTATATTCTGCTGCCCATACCGCCAAATTTCCAGGTGATGCCTCAGGCAGCAGGATCCTATTTAAATAGCTTCTGGCTTCCAGTCACGATGCTACCCTGGTAGGAGCCAGAGCCATGAGCCTTTAAAAAGCTGCACCAATCCCAGGGTGGCTGCCAGGCAACATGGTAGCAGTGGGGCCACAAGCCCTTTGCTGTGTTTTTAATACTGAGGATAGGCTAGTCCACAGCCCCAACCCTTTCACCTTAGGCCCTGCCCCTTCTTGGGGGGTGGAGCTGGCCTGTGACCACGTTGCACAATTCATTAAGTGGCCCCTCTGCAAAAATGATTGCCCACCCAGACCTAGATGAAAGTTCCATAGTGCTGGGCATTATACATAATCCATGCCCCCCAAAATTTTATACTCTACATAAAGAAAAAAAATAGAAGACAGCTAAAGGAAATCATGTCCTCCCCACTAGTCTTTTAACAGTATACATGAATTTTATTTTCTTCTGCATTGACTTTTTAAAATATTCAAAATAAGCCAGGACTTAAAGAAAAAAGCTGGATTCCTTCCACCTGTTTGCATAGCAAAGGGGTGTCTGTCTATTGAGTAAATCACAGGTTTAGAACTTCTTTCTCTAAAGCTTGGACTGGTGATATAAGCGCACATTGTAACGTCAAAGATCAGAGGCTGCTGACTTCTATGCATGACTTCCACAGGAAAACTCTCCAAATGCCTTGTCAGACTGGGAACAATTGTTCTTCCTTTTTCAGGAGACATTCATTTCAATTTTTCTTCACAGAAGGGTTGTGGTAGCCATGATGAAGCTAATATGAGCAAGAGCCTCTTTCCTCACCATAAGCCAGGACACTGACAATCTACTGTACAATGAGCAGCAGCCCTGGTCTGTTCTCTCCAGCACTACTGCACTGGTTTATTTTCATGACCGGAGTGAATACGTGGTTGAGCTACAGCTTGATGACTTAGCAAGTACTTTACCTCAGCTTATTGATTTCTCATGTACGCCCCCCACTCACCAAGTAGGAATACTTCTATTAGTGCTTCCCCATCAACCTTCTCAGGAGAGAAGGTTGTTCTGTACAGCTCACAATCTGAAATAGAGTTCTCATTCTCAATTAACCTGGGCTGGGACTGGTTGAGCAAGTGGAAGGGAAAACCAATTTCAGATAGGAGTATTCCTATCCTTTTCATTCAGCTTCTCTCATATTCAATACTCACTTAACCTTCACAGAACTTCAGGATCAAGACTTGACTAACACTTGATAAATTAAATCCATGGTATAGTATTTTCACATGTGTAGCATTCAAATTAAAAATACCTCTCAGAATATCTAAGGCAAAACCCACCAAACAAAGGGCAAGGTAGAAATCTGTAATCTAGTCCTGATTCAGCCACTGATTTGCTCTATACACTTTGCACATCATTTAATGATTTATAACTCAATTATTGCATTTAACAAATAGCAATAATAAAATTCATTGAGATCTATGTCTGAAAAATATTATATACTTAGTGCAAGAATATTGTGGATACTTGTGTATGTATATTACCAAAGGGATAGCAGAGTTTATTGGGTGACTGGTTGGTAACAAAATCAGACCACAGAGATGCACTGTATAAATAATATCTGGATAATAAAGCCCTCTGATGAGTGTGTGAATCACTTGGTTTTGATACATGATCATTAACCTGTACCTAACAAGGAATGCTTCCCACAAAACAATGACAATGTGTATATTTGTTTCCCAAGGACACAGTATCACCATAAAGGAATGCGATCAAAATAAGGGGGAAAAATATTGAGGTACTCATTCTCACACAGGACAAACCTGAATACATCAATAAATATAGTGGAAGACAGTGGAGGTATGAAACCCCTCTTCATTATTTCCTGCAGCCATAGGGATTATTGGTCATACTAAGAACAAATTTTGGCATGAGTACTGTATTTATTTAAATTCTAATCTGAGATGTATGCCAAGCATCACTGAGTAGTTTGGATAACACACTGCTACATTTATCTATCTCCCCTGTACATACATAGGATAAGTTTCTACCCTACCAGGAAGACAGCAAATATTATGTGGTCATTTTCCATATTCCATTATATAGTGAGGAAAAAATAAAACTTCTACAAAGCTTACATAAGTGTGGTGTACCACTTAAAGTGATATGGAGACTTAGTCACCCATACTTTATCAACCTTTCCCAAAGGGTATGGTGTGTCCTGAACAATTACTTGTTCACCGGTTTCAGGGGGTGTCAAGGAGAAGAAACAGAAATGGAACGGTCATAGGGCAAACTTCCCCCAGGCTGCTTTGTCAACAAAATGGAGGAGTTGAAAAGTGGCACTCCAAGTTGAACCTCTGTGTCCCAGAACTCCCTGGTCCAGCTCAGAAGGGAGTGGGGGTTGCACAGTCCATAGCTGGCAGGGCTATGAGTGCTGGCGGGAACCACCGGAGCTCCCAGGGCTGCTGCAGCCAAGGAACCTGGGAGTGAAGCCCAGCGGAGAGGCTCCCCCTCACTCCCCCCCCCCCCCCCACACAACTTCCCTGGTCCGGGAAGGTGCTCAGCTCCCCAGGGATGGGTGGAAATTGTTGAAATCCTTATGGAATTCTTCAAGGGTCTCCTTCCCATGGATCCATATGATGAGGATGTCATCAATGTAGCGTAAGTAGAAGAAGGGGCTAGAGGATGAGAGATGAGGAAATGTTCATGGTCATCCATAAAAATGCTGGCATATTTTGGGGCCATGCAGGTGCCCATAGCATTGCTGCTGACTTGAAAGTATAAATTGTCCCCAAATTAGAAAAAAATGATTTATATTCCTGATATTTCTAATATTTAAAAAAATGGTTGGAAAAATTTCTTAAAAGACTTCTCTGTCTGTTTTTTGCTTCTTTTGGGTGTATGGAAAGGGGCCTAAACCAATTGATTTTTCTTATCTTTGAAGTTCTCCTTCTATCAAAATCTTTGTGTGTGTCAGCACTCTTTGTAGCTCTATAACTTTAGAGATACTTCCTCTGAAATAATTAGTTACAGTTTATGGGGTACACATACAACTTCTTAAACATGTGTATTATAATGGAAAACATTACTATTAAAGTTTATGGTGTGAAGATAAAGTGGAGTGTGTGGTTTTCAATTAACTTTTTAAAGTGTTAAACTATTCCAGCTTTTGTACCTCTCCTGTGAGAGTTGAAAAATGAAAACCTGTTCATTAGACATGAAAATTATTTAAGAACTAGCCAATAGCCCGTCATAAAATGGGATTTTCGGGTCTCTCCTCCATGTCCGTCTCTCTCTCTTGCCTCCCCCTTCTCTCTCTCAGCTCTCCTCTGCCTCCTGCCTCTCTCTCCCCGTCCCTCTTTCTCTTCTCCGGCTCCTACCTCTCACTCTTCCTTTCTCTTCTCCTCCCCCTCCTGCCTCTCACTCAGGGGACCGCGGAGCCCAAACAGCCATTTGGGCTGCACGCTCCCCTTGCGGGGGCAAGCAGCACAAGTGGCTGTTTGGGCTTCATGCTCCCCATGCAGCATGGGGACCACAGAGCCCAAACGGCCTCTTGTGCCGCTTGGTCCCACACAGCGGCTCGGCTGAGCGACACAGAAGTCAGCTGAGCGCCACGGTGGGAGGGGAAAGGGGGTGAGGGGGTGACGTGCACGGCCAGGGCCCTGCCGTGTACGTCACCGCCCCACTCCCCTTTGCCACTCAGCCGTGGCTGAGTTCTGCACCGCTCCGCCAGGCTGCAGCAAGGGAGCAAGCGGAGCAAGCAGCCGTTTGGGCTCCCCCGCGGCGGCCTGGCTGAGCGGCGCAGAAGTCAGCCAAGCGCCATGGTGGAAGGTGAAGGGGGGCGGGGCAGTGACGTACATGGCCGGGCCCTGTCCTCTGGCTGTGTACATCACCGCCCCGCCCCCCTTCTCCTCCTGCCGTGGCACTCAGCTGACTTCTGCGCCACGGCAGGAGGCAATTGTGCCCCCCAGGGGCAAGACGTAATGCTACAGCGTTACAGAGTCACAGACATTAGGCTACTATATATTTGATGAGAAGTAACTGCACGTTCTCATTTCATTTAAAACTATTGATTACATGTAGATTTTCATCATTTGCTAAATGACAGACGGAACAAGAATTAAATTGTAACTGCAAGATGTGTAGTTCAGCCAACCAAGTCTTACAACACTGGGAGAATAAATGGAGTCATGTGAAGTTTACTCCAGTTATGTCATATATTTAATGTCTATTTAAGGGCTGATGGGAGGGGCATCGCAGCACAAGTTAATCTGGAAATAATGTGTTGTCCTCAAGTTGAGAACAATCAATGAAAGTATTCTGGTGATGTTCTATTTCTAATTTTTTTTTCCAGTGAATGCATTGTCATTTAATGAATAGTTTTCAGTAGGAGATCAGTAGAATTGGGTAAAAAACATTATTTAGATTCTAGAATGGACGACTCAGGCCAAGGAGACGATTCCCATGCTTAAAAGGGTCTGAAATGCTCAACATTTCAGAAAGGAGGAACTAGGAAGTGGCAGAAAGCAGAGGGAAACAAAGTCCAAACACAATGTTTGGGTGGACAGTGAAGAAGGTGAAGAGAGAATAAAACAAAAAGGAGATATAACAGAAAGTGTTTGCTTTTGCTCTGTAGGAAGTCTGGTAGAAATAAATTAGGACTCTGTTTTACTCTTCATTGAGCAATGCTAATTTTCTTCATTTGTATTCACATTTTGTTGCACTGTATACTGACTCCCTCTAGGGCAGAGGTGAGGGTAGGAGGCAAGAGCATGATGAGGTTTTTTTCTTAATGTGACTCAGGTTTTACATTCTATATAATGGTTTTCTATGACAATGTGTTGGCATATACTGTGGGTGGTGTTTAAGTTAGTAATGATTTAAACATTTAAATGAGGAAACCAAATTCCACGATGAAGAAAATGGTATATTATCCCTCATTTAATACATATGTGGTCAGCTACTTGAGTACATGTCCTACAGTTTCTTATTTCTTAAGAAATGGTGACCACAGGTCAGGTCATTTTGAGAGAAGGTGAATGTGGTTGGATTACAAAATCTGTGTCTTGAACTTTCCTTTCTGTATGCCACAAAGGCAGGGCATAATGGTTAAAGTTACTTCAGAATTTGGTTCCACGTGTTCTTAAGTAATGTAGTGTCACCATAGCCATTCCTTAGTTAAGCAAAATGAATGCAACCCTGAGGAAAACTTTGCCAATTCCATGCCTGATCTAACAGAAGTTTCTGTGTATAGGAACTAAATGCAGTATTTTTCCACTTGTTATATGCATTATCGATTATTTTGTTTCTCTTCTCTTAACTTAAAAATTCTACTAGGCAGTAGTTACGTTATAGGAACTATCACAGGAGATAGAGTTAACTAGCTCAGAATTACCCCTTTAAACACAGTATTGTAAAACTTCCAGGAGTAAAGGATGGCAAGCAGAAAAGGTTGGATACTGAATTACCATATTGATGCAAACATGTTTTCATAAGACTGTGGGTCTGTCTCTGCTCCTGTTGAACACGATGACAAAACTCTCACTGAGAACAGAACTGGGCCTGTTGCCCAGATTATGGTGTCTCATCATTGTAGCATATGATACTGGGGGTCTCTGCAGTTAGTATGCTGAGCAAATGGATACTTAAATTATATAATTTACAATAGAATTTTCCAAACCTTTGGAAGCTGAGCTTTCAGGAAAGTTAAACTACAGGTTGGACCTCTGTGGTCTGGCTCCCTTGAGATCTTTATCAAACATTCTTAAAACTTAAATACCCACCTGGGAAAGTGAAGAAACAGATTGACAGAGCCAGACAAATATCTAAAAATCTACTATTTCAAGACAGGCCCAAAGAGGAAAACAACACACCACCACTGGTCATCAAACACAGCCCCCAGCTCAAACCCCTCCAGTACATCATTGACAATCTATAACCTATTCTGGAAAACGATCCTTCACTCTCACAAGCCTTGGGGGACAGGCCAATTCTCACCTACAAACAATCCTCAACCTGAATCAAATACTTTCTAGCAGCCACACATCACACTTCAGATACACTCCCTCAGGAACCTATCCCTGCCACAAAACCCATTGCCAACTCTGTCCACATATCTATCCAAGCGACATCCTCACAGGACCTAATCATATAAGCCACAACATCAGGAGTTCATGCAAGTGCACATTTTCTAATGTGATCTATGCCATCAAGTGCCCCTCTGCCATGTCTTTTGGCCAAACTAGATAATCTCTATGACAAAAGATTAAAGGACACAAATCAGACTTCAGAAACAAACCTGAACAAACCATGCTTCTCCCTCAGAGACCATGTTACACATGCTCGACGTGCGACGAGCTCTCTCCTTTTACATAGAAAGAACCCGCTCCTGGAGAAGTACGGACAGGCTACTTGTGTCAATAGCACAGCGTTCCAAAGGCAATCCTCTTTTGAGTCAACGTATAGCTAGACTTATTACTACTTGCATCACGACATGTCATTCATTCAAAGGAAGGTCACTCACTTCTCAGCCTATTGCTCATTCCACTAGAGCGGTTGCCACCTCCACCGCCTTTGCCCGAGGCGTCCCTTTCAGTGACATTTGCCGGGCAGCCACCTGGTCCTCTAGCACTTCTTTCATACATCATTATGCTATAGTGCGGCGTTGGGCCTCAGACAAGGCAGTAGCATCTGCGGTTCTAGCCTCTGCAGACAATCATTGACCCGGAGCGACGCGGAGCACCTACGGGGACACATCTCGAAGAACGATCGTTACTACACAAGGTGAGTAACTTCCCCTTCTTCTTCAAGTGGTTCCCATGGGTGCTCCACTCTAGGTGACTAGAAAGCAGTAGTCAAGATGCGCACCGGGTCAATGATTGTCTGCAGAGGCTAGAACCGCAGACACTACTGCTGCGTCTGAGGCCTGTAAGGGAACATTATAACCTGTCTGGTCACTCAAACATGGATTTAAAAGTAGCCATTCTTCTACAAAGGAATTTCACCAGCCAATTGCAGAAAGAGAGCGTGGGATTGGTATTCATCTACAGATTTGACACTATTTCTCTGGGCATGAACAAAGATATTAATTGGATGTTGCATTATAAAGCCAGTCTCCCCTGCCTCTAACTACTGTATTTTTACATCAAAAGGTAAAAATGGGACACTTCCAGCCTGCTTCATTAGCTTTGGTCCTACAATTGACAAATACTTTTTTTCCCTTTCTTTCCCCTCTGTTATAAATATCCTGGTCTGTTATTTCCACTCCAGCTCATCATCTGATGAAGTGGGCTTTACCCATGACAGCTTATGATACTATATACTTTTGTTAGTCTCTCAGGTGCCACAGGATTAGTCGTTGCTTTTCAAGTTACAGACTAACACTGCTACTCCTCTGAGATTTTTTATGAATATAAATGTTTCTGCTTCAAGTCTCACTGGAGGACCAGAAAATGAAGTGGGAGCTTGCTGAGCCCTCCTTTAGGTCCTGATTTAGGAAAATACTTAAGTACACAATTAACTCAATCCAGCATGAATGTGAAGTTAAGCACATGCTTATGTGCTTTCCTGTGATGTCAGCTCTCAAGATTTTACTGAGCATCTAATAATGTTTGGTATTTTATTTAAATCCTCAGCTCCTGGAGTTATGGGATAGCAAATAACTCAGCATAAGTCTGTTTTTTTAGTTGGCCGGTTAAACGGATAAAATTATACCATTTAACCAGTTAACTGTTGGCAGGCAGGCAGATGGCAGCTGAGGCCAGATTCCCACCCATCCTCCTGGGATGTGTCAAAGAAGCAGGGATTCTGCCTGATGGCCCAGTATGGCCAGTATCTCTCTGGTTTGTGCGGGCCGGCCCAGGCTGCTCCAGTGTGGCCAGGATCCTACTGGCCTGCACCAGCGCAGTCAGGATCCCGCCTTGTGCCCAGGTGACTGCAGCCAGGGCTATAGTCCTGCCAACCAACCCAAGCTGCTCCAGCACTGTCAGGGCCGAAGCCCGCCTTGCCCTGCTCTCACACGGCCAGAGTCCTGCCTGGCTGCCTGGGCTACTCTGATGCATCTGGGGCTGGGTCAGGATTCTGCCAGTGTGGCCATGACTGGAGCCAGGTCCCACCTGGCTGCTCTGCTACGGTCCTGTATGGCTGCAAGGGCTGCAATCCCGCCAGTGGTCCTTCTGGAATAGCCAGGGCTAGAGGAGGCCAGTCCTGCCTGTCATCCCCACACAGCCAGCCACACTCAGCCAGGGCTGCTTCAACCTGGCTGTCCAACTGGTAGCCAGTAAGCAGTCTGATAAGACTAACTCTTACAGAGTAATCAGTTAAATGGTTAACCTTTTAGATGCATAATAAGAGCGGTCATACTGGGTCAGATAAAAAGTCCATCTAGCCCAGTATTTGGATGAGGGCTAAGGCCAGGTGCTCCACAGGGAACAAATAGAACAGGTAATCATCTATTGATCAGTTCCCTGTTGCCTATTCCCAACTTCAAACAAAGGCTAGTCGTGAAGCACTATGAAGAAAAGCTTGATATATGAAACCAAAATGTTCAAAAAGAAGAAAGCAAATATAAAGACCCAAAATGTATTTTTTTTTAAATCTCATTATTTGTAGGAACCTGCAAAGAATTTGGCTCTTACCAAACTGGGTGACCAGGCAAGAAAATGGCACATGAAATTGAATGTTGATAAATGCAAAGGAATGCATATTGAAAAACATAATCCTAGCTACACATACAAAATGATGGAGTGGAATATAGTTCCTTCCAATCAAGAAAGAAATCTTGGAGTCATCATGGACAGTTCTCCGAAAACATCTGCTTATTGTGTAGCAGCAGTCAAATAAGCAACAGACTGTTAGGAATCATTAGGAAAGCAATAGATAATAAGACAGAAAATATCATAATGCTACTGTATAAATCTATTTTACGCCCACTCAAATGCCATGTGCAGTTCTGATCGCCTTATTTCAACAAAAATATATTAAAATTGGAAAAAGTACAGAGAAGTGCAACAAAGATTATTAGGGGAATGGAACGGCTTCCATATGAGGCGTGATTATAAACACTGAGACAGTTCAGCTAGGAAAAGAGATTACTGAAGGGATATATGATAGAGATCTATAAAATAATGAATGGGGAGAAGAAACTGAACCAGGAAGCATCACTTACACTTTCACATGGTACATGAGCCAGGAGTCACCCAATGAAATTAATAGGCAGCAGGTTTAAAACAAACATAAAGAAGCACTTCTTCATACAACACACAAGCCAACTGGTGAGACTCACTGCCAGAGGATGTTGAGAAGACCAAAAGAATATCTGGTTCAAAAGAGAATTAGATAATTTCATTCAGGTTAGTTCCATCAACAGCAATTAGTCAAGACAGGTTTCCCTAAACATCTGATTGCCAGAAGCTGCATTGGAGATAGAGGGTGGATTACTTTTTGAAGTGAAAAATAAGATGTGATTTTTATGAGAGTCATAGGCTGAAAATCTCAGATTCATGTTATGATCATAATTCCCTCCCCCCATCCCACCCCAGCTGCGTGGCTGTGCAGATTCCCATTAAAGCATGTATAGGAGCTATTAAACCTTGCAGTGGGGCTCAAGGCTAGCAGTGAGAGATTTCTCTCCCCAAGGTCTGCAATTGCTGGGATGGCAGCGAAGGGTCCCTCCCTGCCAACCCCAGGATCGAGCTACCATGTCTGGCGGAGGGGAGCTACTCCCTGGTGGCCCCAGCAGGGAGCCACCCAGATAAGCTCGAGCACTAACACCCTCTTGAGCCCCACCAGCCCTGAGCACCCTCCTACACCACAAAGCCCACCTCACATTCCTATTCCAGAGCCTGTCCCCCCCTACACTCCAACCCCCAACCCTGAGCCTCTCCACAACCCTGCCCCCTTCTTGCATCTTAAACCCCTCATGCCCAACCCCACCCCAGACCTGCACGCCCAGAGTCCTTGCACCCCAACTCTCTGTCCCAGCATTCAACTCCAACTCCACCCTAGAGCCCACACCCCCAGCCGAAGCCCATACCCCAATCCTCACATTCCTGTACCCCAACCTTCTGCCAAGGCCTAAGTCCCCTCCCACACTCAGAACCCCTTGACCTAGCCCCCACCACATGAATTTTATTATATGCAGCAACATAAAGGTGATGTGTTGCATATCAGCTCCATGTTGCACGTCACCTCCACGTTGGTGCACAAAAGAAAAATTCATCTGCTCAGGGATGAAAAAATTAGAGGAAATTATGTTCATGGTTCTATTCCAGACTCATTACAGAGGCAGAGGCAAGCCATACAGTTTGAATACAAGCTTCTCCACAGTGTACTAGTGGGAGGGAATACTTAGCAAACATGATAAAAGAACTTTGGGCAGACTAGTGAAATACAGACTCATTTAGGACCAATCCTGAAGTATTTATGTATATGCATGAGTAGTCCCACAGATATTAGTGGAACTATTTGCATACTTAAACTTAAGCATGTAGGGTGTTTGCAGGTTCAAAACTTTAATGTTTAAGCTTGGACTCATTTAACATTTCGCTATGGAAGTTTTTCTTGGAGGCAAGGGAAAAGGTAATTTGTCTGTAATGACACTGAGAAAAATGTCACTAGAGATCAAGCTGAATACAACTCAATTTATATGGGTTTTCCACCACAAATGATATATCATTGCAGTCAATGCTCAAGTCTGTTTAGCATAGTTTAAACCAGTGGTCCCCAACCTTTGGAGGTTGCTGGGAGCTAGGGGGCAGGGCCGTTTGCCCGCCGGGCGCCAGGGGGCAGGGCCCCCCATAGCCGCGCGCCTGGGGGTGGGGCCCCCCATATCAGCGCGCCCGAGGGCGGGGCCACCTCCAAGAGCCGCGCACCCGGGGCCAGTGTCCCGTCCCCCCCAAGTGCTGCGCGCCCAGGGCCGGTGCCCCCCCCCCAAGCGCCGCACACTTGGGGCCGGAGCTCCCCCCCAAGTTGCCGCACACCCGGGGCTGGCGCCTCCTCCAAGCGCTGTGCGCCCAAAGCGCGGGCGGCCAATTTGCGGTGCTCCTGGGGCTGGCGCTCACTGTGTGCCATGCACCCGGTGCTGGCTCTGGCACCATGCGTGTGCCATGTGCCCAGGGCCAGGCCAGTCCCGAGAACATGGCGGGCGCACACGAATGCACCGTGTTGGGGACCACTGGTTTAAACTCTCACACAACATAAGTCTCTACAAAGCATTTAAACGGAATGAGTTTGTAGAGAAAGACATAAGGTAATTAAGAGTTCATAGGTAGAATACATCATTCAGCAAGCCCAAGCTGGTCTGTAGAAAAGCTGCAAAAATATAATTAAAATCCTCTAAAAGGTAAATATCTATAAATTTCACATTTGATCATCCAGTAGCTGTAACTGCTGACAACTTACTAGGGTAATTGCTTTCAGGCTCTCTCCACAGGCTCTGCAGCGGTAAATGCTTTCGAAGAGACCTCACAAGGAAGAAACCGCAAGGGAACACCATCTACTGGAAGGCATGGGATGCGTAGTACTAGGGATGGGTGTTCCACGACCACCACCCTCAAAAGAAGACGACGGGTGGTGGTGGTCGGGGACTCCCTCGTAAGAGGGACTGAGCCATCCATCTGCCGTCCGGACCTGGAATATCGAGATGTGTGCTACTTACCGGGAGCTCGAATTCAGGATGTGACTGAGAGGCTTACCAAACTGATCAAACCTTTGGATCACTACCCCTTCCTGCTTCTCCACATGGGAACTAACGATACGGACAAGAATGACCTTGAGTGGGTTACTGCGGCTTATGTAGCACTGGGAAGAAGGATCCAAGAATTCGGAGCGCAAGTGGTGTTCTCGTCCATCCTCCCTGTTGAAGGGAAAGGACTGGGCAGGGATCGTCGAATTGAGGAAGTAAATGCGTGGTTGCGTAGTTGGTGTCGCAGAGAGGGCTTCGGTTTCTTCGACCATGGGACTCTGTTCCAGGCACAAGCATTGTTAGGAAGAGATGGGATTCACCTAACCAAGAGAGGAAGGAACATCTTCGCGGGCAGGCTTACAAACCTAGTGAGGAGGGTTTTAAACTAGGTTCGTTGGGGGACGGTGACCAAAACCCTGAGGGGAGTGGGAAAGTTGGATACCAGGAAGAAATGCAAAGAGGAACGAGCAAGAAAGGAGGACCCCTGATTCGAATGGAGAAGATAGGACAATCAACTGGTTATCTGAGATGTTTGTACACTAATGCGAGAAGCCTGGGCAACAAACAGGAATTGGAGGCCCTGGTCCAGTCCAAGAAATATGATTTAATTGGGATAACTCTTTAATTGGGAGACTTGGTGGGATGACTCGCATGACTAGAGCGCTGTCATGGAAGGGTATAGACTGTTCAGGAAGAACAGGCAGGGGAAAAAAGGAGAAGGAGTTGCACTATACGTAAAAGAACACTATGATGGCTCTGAACTCCAGTATATAGAGGGAGGAAAAACCTGTTGGAGACTATGGGTTAAGTTTAGAGGTGCAAAAAACAGCAGTGATGTTGTGGTTGGTGTCTACTACAGGCCACCGAATCAGGGGGATGAGGTAGATGAGGCTTTCTTCGGACAACTGAGAGAAGCTTCCAGATTACGGGCCCTGGTTCTCATGGGGGACTTTAATCACTCTGACATCTGCTGGAAAACCAATACGGCAGTACACAGGCAATCCAGGAAGTTTTTGGAGAATGTTGGGGATAACTTCTTGGTACAAGTGCTGAAAGATCCAATCAGGGGCCGTGCACAGCTTGATCTTCTGCTCACAAACAGGGAGGAACTAATAGGGGAAGCAGAGGTGGGTGACAATCTGGGAAGCAGAGATCATGAGATGGTAGATTTCAGGATCCTGACCAAAGGAAGAAAAGAGAGTAGGAAAATACACACCTTGGACTTCAGAAAAGCAGATTTTGACTCCCTCAGACACCTGATGGGCAGAATTCCCTGAGATGCTAACATGAAGGGGAAAGGAGTCCATGATAGCTGACAGTATTTTAAAGAAGCTTTATTGAAGGCACAGAAAGAAACCATCCCGATGTGTAGCAAGAGAAGCAAACGTGGTAGGAGACTGGATTGGCTTACGGGGGAAATCCTTGGTGAACTTAAGCACAAAAAGGAAGCATATATAAAGTGGAAATTTGGACAAATGACCAGGGAGGGGTTTAAATGTATAGCTTGAGAATTCCGGGGGGTTATCAGGAAGGCGAAAGCACAATTGGAATTGCGATTGGCAAAGGATGTGAAGAATAACAAGAAAGGTTCCTACAGGCATGTTAACAAGAAGAAGGTGATCAGAGAGGGTGTGGGGCCCCTACTGGATGAAGGAGGTAACGTAGTGACAGATGATGTGGGGAAAGCTGAAGTACTCAATGCTTTCTTTGCCTCTGTATTCACGGACAAGGTCGGCTCCCAGACTAACACGGCAAGTGATGCAAGATGAGATGAAAATGGACAGCCCTTGGTGGGTAAAGAACAGGTTAGGAACTATTTAGAAAAGCGAAACGTACACAAATCCATGGGTCCGGATTTAATGCATCCGAGGGTACTGAGGGAGTTGGCAAATGTCTTTGAGGAGCCTTTGGCCATTATCTTTGAAAAATCATGGAGATCGGGAGAGATACCAGATGATTGGAAAAAGGCAAATGTAGTGCCCATCTTCAAAAAAGGGAAGAAGGACGATCCAGGGAACTATAGGCCAGTTCCTGGAAAAATCATGTAAGGGATCCTTAAAGAATCCATTTTGAGGCACTTGGAAGAGAGGAAAGTGATTAGGAATAGTCAGCATGGCTCTGTGAACATGAGAAAGTCAGTGGATGTGATATGCCTTGACTTTAGCAAGGCTTTTGATATAGTCTCCCACAATATTCTTGCCAGCAAGTTAAGGGACTGTGGATTGGATAAATGGACGGTAAGATGGATAGAAAGATGGCTAGAAGGCCAGGTCCAGCGGGTAGTGATCAACGGCTTGAATGTCAGGATGGCGGTCGGTTTCTAGCGTAATGCCCCAAGGTTCGGTTCTAGAACTGGTTTTGTTCAATATCTTTATTAATGACCTGGATGAAGGGACGGATTGCACCCTCAGCAAGTTTGCAGATGACACTAAGCTAGGGGGAGAGGTAAATACGCTTGAGGGCAGAGATAGGGTTCAGAGTGACTTAGACAAATTGGAGGATTAGGCCACAAGAAATCTGATGAGGTTCAACAAGGACAAGTGCAGAGTCCTGCACTTGGGACGGAAGAATCCCAAGCATTGTTACAGACCAACCAGCCAAGTAGTAGTTCTGCAGAAAAGGACCTGGGGGTTACAGTGGATAAGAAGCTGGATATGAGTCAACAGTGTGCTCTTGTAGCCAAGAAGGCTAATGGCATATTAGGTTGCCTTAAGAGGAGCATTGCCAGCAGATCCAGAGATGTCATTATTCCCCTTTATTCGGCTCTGGTGAGGCCACATCTGGAGTACTGTGTCCAGTTCTGGACCCCCCACTACAAAAAGGATGTGGACGCATTAGAGAGGGTCCAGTGGAGGGCAACCAAAATGATTAGGGGGCTGGAGCATATGACCTATGAGGAGAGGCTGAGGGAGTTGGGTCTGTTTAGTCTTCAGAAGCGAAGAGTGAGGGGGGATTTGGTAGCAGCCTTCAACTTACTAAAGGGAGATTCCAAAGAGGATGGAGAAAGGCTGTTCTCAGTAGTGACAGATGGCAGAACAAGGAGCAATGGTCTCAAGTTTTGGTGGGAGAGGTCCAGGTTGGATATTAGGAAAAACTATTTCACTAGGATAGTGGTGAAGCACTGGAATGGGTTACCTAGGGAAGTAGTGGAGTCTCCATCCCTAGCAGTGTTTAAGTCTCAGTTTGACAAAGCCCTGGCTGGGTTGATTTAGTTGGGATTAGTCCTGCCTAGAGCAGGGGGCTGGACTTGATGACCTTGTGAGGTCTTTTCCAGCTCTATGGTTCTATGATTCTATGATCAGTTCCCAAAGGCCTCAAGCCACTGCTGATTGAATAGATTACAGTGATGTTCTGTTAGCATAAGCCCCTAGGTAGGCATTATGGCACTGTTAAAACAAACCACAACAAAAACCTGTAGAACTAGAATTCCACGGAACCTTTATCTCTCCAGACCTGTCTGCTGACATTTACCACAGCCATTTCTGCACTGCTGACAATGGTTATTTGTTAAAACACTGCAGCAGAAACAAGCATCAAAACACAGATGAAAAGAATAAGTAACTTAAAGCAGCAAACGTGGTGAGATGTAGTGACCTATCTTTGGAGTGGCAGGGGAGGAGTTACCCTTCTGTTGGCTACAGTTGTTTGGAGCCAGTGTAAAAGACAGGAGATGTCATATAACCAAAGCAAGAAATAAAAGGCAGGCCTGTCACTCACTTTGGGGAGGGCAGAGGATGAGAAAAATCAGTTTTTGGGCTCTTTGTACGTATGAACTTGGGCCAGGAGAGTTACCCAGAACAAACTAGGAACAAGAGCCGAAGAAAGGGCTAATGACAGACTTAGGAAAGAAACAGGAAGAGCAGGACATTCCAGAGTCTCCCTGCCCCCTCTAAAGAAATTAAAGGCATGGGAGAGCTAGTGTGCATGCGAATGGCTGGGATCTCAAGAGAACTAGTACTTGATGGCCTGACACAAGGGTAATTGGGAAGAAACCCCGGGGAAAGAAGCAAATGAACTTCTTGACACAAAGGAAAGTAAGATAAAAGAAGAAACAAAATGACTTGGGATACCCTGTTCTAAGGTCAAGTGCTGAGTATCTCTATATTATATTCCTGTAAACAGGCCCATGCAAGGGAACCTACACTGCAACAGGTGGAGTGGGCACACTTTTTGGTACCAACAGAGAGAGAAGAAACAGAGGGTATGTGTATACTACGCAGCTTTTTGTGACAAAGCTATGTCAACACTATACTTCCACCTCCAATGAGATGATTTAACTTTATTGGCAACAGACTTAGGCAACAAAGCAGCATTCACACTTTCCCTTGCCATGGCAAAACTTTTGTCATTCAGGTTTGGGGTTTTTTTAAGCATCTGTGAATGACAAAAGTTTTGTTGATGAAGTAAGTACAAGGGTACACATAGCGTCAGACCCTAACATTCAGACACAGAGACAGGGTAAACCAACTCCCAACATAACCAGAAGCGAGTCTGAGAGAAACATCAACATAAATTGTGTCATATACAAGTAAATAAAAATTTGCCACTAGTCTTTCTGAAGTTAATAGCAAAACTCACACTGATTTCAACTGGTGCAGGACCCAAGCTAATGCAGTCACACTAATCAGATAATCATAATTCTATTTTTCTTTTATTTTAATAGTCTTTTATTATATGTCTGAAAAACATACCAGACTAATTTCTCCAGTTATTCCTGTTTGAAGCAGGGTAATTCACATAACAGTTATATAATATTACTTAAACTCCTTTGATTAAGAATATCAAAACATATCTGGAAAAATAGGTCAAAATATAACATTTCATGGTTGGGTAAAACAGCAGCAGTTAAAATGAATAACTTACCCTGAATTAACATCCTTTTCCAAACACTTCAAGTTTTAGTTCAGTAAATTTCCTAGACCACTGTTTCTCAACTAGTGGTACGAGTACCTTTACGGGTATTCAAGAGAAGTCTTGGGGGTAAGTCAATACAACATAACTGAAATTTGGAGAAAACTGAATTTTTGTTTTAAGTTTTACAGCACTTTATTATTTTTGTACTTTTTACACTCAAAAATTTCATCACCCACCCAGCTACAATTAAGTTGTTTAAACAAATGTGTTGCAATGGTAGAAAAAAAATGTTGTATGTCTGAAATGTTGTATGTTGTAGGTACTGGGGGTACTTATAATTTTTTTTGAAGGAGTACTTTATAAAAAAAAAGGTTGAGAAACACTGTCCTAGATAATGGCAATCCTCAAGAAACAAATTCATTTGAGAAAATAAGAAATCCAGGATTAAGCAACGTACTCTACAAAGGTCATTGCAAAAGGGAGGATTGGTTTTGTCAAACATTAAGCACTATTACCAAAACAATCAGATTAGAAACCTAATAGAAAACAACAAATCCTAATTATCACTCCACAAAAACAGAACAGATTAGGCCTCTATCCCGTGTGTTAGCTCCCCTATTGAAAATTGTACAATATTAAGCTTTTATCCTTGATGTTACACAATTAACCCCAATAGATTCTATATTTCACATTCACAATATGAGATTTTCCTAATAAGAAGTAGGGATGTGAACGACTAGTCGACAAGCCGATTAGCCTGTCGACTATCTGATAAGCATTTGCTTGTTGACTAGTCGCTTACCCCCATTTCTTGCTGCCTCTATCAGAAGGAGACAGCAAGGGGAGAGGCAAAAGGAGGGAGTAATTCAAAGCGGCAGCGCCGCGTGTAGCTTGGGGCCAGATGCTAGGCTCAATGCGGCGCTGCTGCTTTGAAACGCCATGTGCAGCCTGGGCCCAGCTGGGGTGTCCCCAGGCTGCATTTCAAAGTGGCAATGGTGCGGAGAGCCCAGGATCAGCTAGGGACTCCCCAGCTGACCCCAGATTAGATGCGGTGCTGCCAGTATGAAACACCATGAGGCACCTGAGGCCGGGCTCCCTAGTGTTTCAAAGTGGCAGTGTCGCATGGAGCCCAGGGTCAGCGGGGGAGTCCCCATCTGACCCCAGGCTCCATGGGTGCTTTTGCCTTTAAGTGTAGCAACAGCCTATCAACTAATCGAATAGTCAATGCATCAACTATTCAATTAGTCAATTACATAATATTTAACATCCCTAATAAGAAGCATGACTATTTCCCTCCGAGAACAAATACATTGTTGAATGAACTTATATAACTGTCTTTGCATAATGTATGGTATATCATTTTTTAATGTAAATCTGGTATTCTCCTGCTGTCTTGTGATCACCAGGGAAAAGGTGAAAGCAAACGTGAAGAACAAATGTTTCCCTTTTTTTAACCTTTTGCATAAGAGGTAAGAACAGCATTCTGGTCCTGTAAGTAGCAACAAGAACACAGTGCGGTTGAGTGTGATGCATGACACCATGAGGATAATCACAGGCAGACAAATCTAGAAACAAAATGCTAAGAATCACACACACACACACACACACATATACACAAATTTCTGTGTGCCCTATAAACACCAAGTATACAATCACTATACATTAGTCTTCACTGTAAATCCCTTTGGTTACTTTGGAATGATGAACACCCAAGGAACCTATGCAGGCAGCAAAAATAGCCAGCAGATGGTTTTAAATGAGAAGAAAGACATGTGACTAACTCGTATGAGAGAAATAAAAATAAAATGGGAGCACTGCCATGGTCCCTCACAATGGTTATCATTTCTGTAGAGCCACCTGGAAGTGTTGCAGGCTTACTTCTGAATGCCAAAACGAGCAGTGCCCATCTGGCTAACCCTAATAAATTTCTTTCCTTCCTTATGAGAATATAAAAGAGTGGAGTTCCCTTAGCTCTACTCACATGCTTTCAGCAGATCTATTTGTTTAAAATATTTGTAAGGGTCATGCAGGGCTTCACAATAATTTTCTTTAAGTACAATAGAATCATAGAATCATAGAACTATAGAGCTGGAAGAAACCTCAGAAGGTCATCAAGTCCAGCCCCTTGCTCTACACAGGACCAATCCCAACTAAATCAACCCAGCCAGGGCTTTGTCAAGCGGAGACTTATGTTAGTTTACATATGGAAGCTGCATCAGAACATATCAGATCAGTAGCAATAATACTTAGTAATTGTAGGAAGCATCAACATTTTACTTTCTCAAAACAGAATTTGGACTTGTATTTCCAAAATGACCACAGGAGAATAGGATTAGCCATTTCAAAGGACTAATGGTAATTTCCTGCACTACTAAATAGGATGAGGAAATCTGCCACATTTAGGAAGAAGGATGGATCATGTACAAACAAGGGAAAGAGTAAGTCCATCAGAATTTATTGTTACTCAGTTCTCTACATTCCCTGCCTCCTGTAAATCTAAGAAAAATTGATGGTACAATATAAAACTATATCTTTCTCCCAAGCAGCTTTCACTTGGACAACCATCACTCAAATAGAAGATGACCATAAATGTCATTGATCTTAATGAATCACAGGTGTTACTTTTCCACAAAGATAAAATGTGTTTTTCAACAAATTTTTCTTGAGTGTTGGACACAAATATATTTTTCACTGATTTTTAAACATGTACCATATACCCTCTGTTTCCATTATATTTATCAACACTGCAAGGATGTTTCAAATCATGATTAGTGCTAAAGTTTTCCTAGGTCTTCCTGAGAGAACTCAAGTAAAGTAAATCTTTACAATATGTGGTCTTGTTCTAAAAAGATGCCTGGTTATTATAGCCTCTTCCCCAACTATCAGACATACAACTCCTTTCTGAGTAAAATGTTAAGTTTAGGATCTTCTCTTGATTAAATCAAAGGCAAAACTCCCACAGACTTCAGTAGTGCATGGTCAAATCCTCACTACATTAATATTAAGAGTGTGTCTTTGTCCCTTAACTCAGATATAATATTTTGGCACTAGGAAATGCAAAGCTACCAGGAGTGGACAAGTCATATTAATTAAAGCACAGATCTACCAAACATTCTATTTACAAGAGCTGGTTATAAACAGATCTTTGTGGGATAGTAGGTTTTGTTTGTTTTTCCTTTCCAAAATAGCTTTTCTATAACAGTTTACATTTTCATTGAAAAACCCCAAACCTGAAAATGTTTCAGTTTTTGACCAAAAAGGCAGAGAGAGGAAAGAGGAGTATGAGGGCTAACTGGGCAACTCCACAGGGATGACTTTTCCACTTGGGACAAATTGCATTTCTGAAAGAGATTACAGTGGGAGAGAAATCTATGCTCAAACTGTACTGAATTTGTTCCATTAACTAATTAAGGTACTAATAATCACTGAATAACTGAAATATCTTTTATTATTTTCATTAGTTAATTCCAAAGCACATTATAAAGGAAGGTAAGTATATCTTTGGGGAAAACTTGAAAAGGCAAATAGGACCTGACTCCAGTCCCACTGGAATTTGGGTGCCTAACTTCCATTTGTGCCTTTGAAAATCTCCTGCATCTCTATCCCACAGCTGGAGAAACTGAAGCATGCAAAGATGAAATAGGAAAAACGTAAAAAACAACAAATAGTCTAGTAGGACCTTAAAGGCTAACAAAATATGTAAATGGTATCATGAGCCACGAAAGCTCATGATACCATCTACATGTTTTGTTAGTCTTTAAGGTGCAACTAGGCTATTTGTTGTTTTTTTATGTTTTCCCTGTTACAGACTAATTTGGTTGCCCCTCTGAAAAGATGAAATAGTTTGCCAAGGTAATACATTAGATTGGTGACAGAGACCAGAAAAGAACATAGGTCTCCTGATTCGTGCTGTATTGGCTTTTCCATTTGGCCACATCATCGCACAATAGGTCATTAATACTTATAAGCTCACTTCGGCAGCCACTAGAACTCCAGTGAATTAAATAACAATTAAATTTAAACATACTTTTGTTTTGTTTTATTCTCATCTGAAACTCAAGTTCTCCCTTGTTTCTCTACCCCAGTGGTTCCCAACCTTTTTCGTACAGCCAACCGGAAAACCCACTCAAAATTTTTTGGCAGAGTGGTAATGTTTTATTTGCATATTCATAGGGACATAATTCAAAATGACCTTAGCAAGTTAGAGAACTGGTCAGAGGTAAACAGGATGAAGTTTAATAAAGAGAAATGCAAAGTGCTCCACTTAGGAAGGAACAATCAGTTCCATACATACAAGATGGGAAGCGACTGTCTAGGAAGGAACATGGCGGAAAGGGATATAGGGGTCATAGTGGACCACAGGTTGAATATGAGTCAACAGTGTGATACTGTTGCAAAAAAAGCAAATATGATTCTAGGTTGTATCAACAGGTGTGTTGTAAGCAAAACTCATGAAGTCATTCTGCCGTTCTACTCTGCACTAGTTAGGCCTCAGCTGGAGTACTGTGTCCAGTTCTGGGCGCCACATTTCAAGAAAGATGTGGAGAAATTGGAAAGGGTACAGAGAAGAGCGACAAGAATGATTAAAGGTCTAGAGAACATGACCTATGAAGCCAGGCTTCATGAACTGGGCTTGTTTAGTTTGGAAAAAAGAAGATTAAGGGGGGACATGATAGCGGTTTTCAAATATCTAAAAGGGTGTCACAAGGAGGAAGGAGAAAATTTGTTCCTCTTGGTTTCTGAGGACAGGACAAGGAGTAATGGGCTTAAAGTGCAGCAAGGGAGGTTTAGATTGGACATTAGGAAAAAATTCCTAACTGTCAGGGTGGTCAAATATTGGACTAAATTGCCAAGGGAGGTGGTGGAATCTCCCTCTCTGTGGAGATATTTAAGAACAGGTTAGATAGACATCAGTCAGGGATGGTGTAAGACAGAGCTTGGTCCTGCCTTGAGGGCGGGGGGCTGGACTCGATGACCTCTCGAGGTCCCTTCCAGTCCTATGATTCTATGATTATGCAAATAATAAATATGCAAATAAATTGTTACCAGTCCGCCCAAAGCCCTGGCCCCCAGAGCCTCTGCAAATAGCCATCTTCAGCTCTGGCAGGGCTGCCACAGCTGAAGCCAGCTATTCACAGTGACTCTGGGAGGACAGGACTGGAGTACACTCCCAGTGCCAGCCCCAACCCCTAAAGCCCCCCATCCCTACACTACTCCCCAGAACTAGCCACTGACCAGAGTCCCCTGCACCCCCCGTGCCAGCCTCCTGCCCTCAGAGCCCCCCAGTGCAAGCCCCCCATCCCAAACGCCTCAGTGCCAACCTCCCGCCCCTTAGAATTCCCCAACACCAGTCTCCCTCCCCATGCTAGCCTCCTATTTCCAGAGCCCCGCTGCGCTTAATATTCCAGAGCTGCCCCCAGTTCAGTCCGCAATATTATTCCCATCCCCAGAGCCTCCCAGTGCCACCTCCCTGCCTCTTAGAGCTCCCCACCTCCAGAGCTCCCTAGCACTAGCCCCCACCCCAGCAGAGGCGTAGCAAGGGTGTTATGCGCTCGAGGTCAAAAGCAAAATTTGTGTCCCCCCTCCCCCTCCCTGCCACCACGTGACAGGGCCCTGAATCTGGTGCACAGCTGAGCCCGACGGAGCGGGGGACCTTGTACCGTGTCTTCCCCCACCCCCTCCAGTTTAAGGCAGGCATTATCCCACTGTTGAAGAGGGAGGAAGGTCGGGCTGCGGGTGCAGAGGCAGGGAGGAGACTTCAGCAGGCGGTGGTGGATGGACGAGGAGCAGGCGAGTAAAGGTATGATAGAGGGAGCAGATGGGCAACTACCCCCCCCCCCCACATCTCCTTTGCTACATCACTGAATGTAAGAGATTAACTTACCTGTTAAAATAACACTCAGAAAAAACTTTTAAATAAAACTAACACATAACAGGAGAATCGCCTTTGCTTTCTTGAAGCAATAAGTAGCCTAAGGCTGAGGATACATTGCAAGCGAGGCTTTCAGTCTGCCACAAGGACTTTTTCCTTCAGGCTGCTGTGAGATTCTATCCTTAAGTAAAGGAGAGAGGTCTCTCTGAGCTGCTCTTCCAAATTTCACACAAGCCATTCAACTGAAGCCATAGATATCAAGATTCAAGGCCAGCCTCTCCAGATATTCACAATCACAACGTCCAAACTTTTACATGAGAAAGCCATGTTTAATCTCAAGTCTCTGCTATGACTGGGAGATGTGGGTGACCTATAGAAAACACCAGCGTTTTCTTTGGAAAATCCACAACAAAACATGGGGGGGATCGATCATCTCGGTAATGCCAACTCCTTTAGAATTGAGGCTTTGATTATCCAATACCAGTTGACGTAGAGCGGGCACTGTGTGCACATGTCTGATATATTTTTATCAAAACTGCTACCTGCCCAACTTGTCAAAGGAGAAAGGAAAAAGGGAGACCAAAAGGAATGGTTTAGAGCACTGTTTCTCAACCTTTTTTTATAAAGTATTTTTTTTTAATTTATAAGTACCCCCAGTACCTACAATTTTCAGACACACAAAATTTTGTCTACAATTGCAACATATTTGTTTAAACAACTTAATCATATCCCCATCACTCCTTACAAGGTATACTGCCGATGGAGGTCAAGGGGGCAGGGCTATTTTATAAGTAAAGATACTGAGAAATGTAAGTGTCAATACCAAGATGGCAATGTGTATATTATGTATATAATTCTGAATAATAATTGCCAAATGAGACCACTTCCCAACCTGCTTACAAAGCGCCTAATACAATTTAAATTTTAATCTAGGATTGAGCCCAAAACAATCTGTTGATATGACCTAAAAAGATCCAGATAACATTTAGTCACCCTTCAAACATATAAGGGACCAATCAATAAAAGTCCCACTGCCTGGTAGAGGTGATCTTTGAAGAAAATTGGAGAGACTTTGAATTTACTTTTTCTGACAGCAGCACTTTCTCTCACTGAATGTGGGGTCTTCAGCACAGGTTTTACTTTATGTGTCACAATAACACAGAAATGCACTGTTACAGCTAACTCCATTCAGGTCAAATCAACGTGCACCCCAAAGACAGAAGAACAAATCCCTTTAAGCTGGAAGTCAAAACATCTTATCTCTTCAGAGAGCTCACAAACGGTCTTGTTCACCCAGAGACACAAGTCATGACAACTCTCTCTGGAGAGACACAAAACATCCTGCTTCTCGGTGGACGTACCACATGTTTTCATGTGGTATCTTATCATGCTGTTTAAATCGACTGCTTGGATGAGGAAGACTCAGAACGAGTCTGTCCATCATCTACACTGGAGCAACATGGTGATTTACCACGGTGGTAACAGACCTGATCTCTCCGTGGGCTCTTGTGGAGCAGCAGGGAGCCTGCAGCAGTCTCTTGGGGGGAGAGGCCGGGGTGCCTCTATTCCAATGGTTCTCAAGCTTTTTGGCCCGTGGACCACATGACTCAATGTTAACCTTTCCACAGACGGCCAGTTGCTAATGGAAAGCCACCTTTAATTACACAATTATGCCCAAGCCATTTTGCTAATGCTGCAGCTGGGGAGAATGGTTTAATTTCAATTATTAAACAGATTAAATGTTAACTTTCTCGTATTAGTTTATCAAATTTATTTTTAAATAAAGTAAAATATTAATTATGTCCAATACAAAAGGTTTCAATGTTTTCTTTACTTATGGCAGGGGTAGGCAACCTTTTTTAGATCAGGGGCCACTGATCCACAGAAAAATCAGATGGGAACCACACAAGTGAGAAACAAAAACACTCCTCCCAAAACCCCAACCCACACTTAGGTGGCCCCCACCAAGACGCCTCACTCCTCTGGCATTCCAGCCCCAAGGGGCGAGGGGAAGGGACAAGGAGGTCTGAGGTTCAAGGCTTTCCATAAGCTAGATTTGCTTTTCTGATAATTGTATGGACCCCTTAGGTTCTAAAGTGGGGACAAAAATAAGGGATTCAGTCTGTGAGAGAGAGCTACCAATGGGTGGGATAGGGATGGGGTGCAGGATCCGGGAAGGAGGTGGGAGGCAGAAGGGGGCAAGGTCTGGGTGGTAGGAAGGGTGCAGAAGCAGGCTGGATGTAGGGGTGTCTGGCCAGCGAGAGGAAGCAGGAGCAGATTGGGAGTAGGGTGTCTGGCTAGGAGGGAGGGTGCAAGGAGGGGACTTGGGTAGGAGTTGGACCTCCCTGCTCTGGCACCCTCTGGACCTGACTGGTCCCAGATGAGGGATTTTTTGGACCAGGAGAGGTCATTTCAGGGCTCCTGGTCCCCCCCCCTCCCCACTAGGCTTCTTTGAACCTCGTTCCCCTGCAACCCAACTGAGCTGCCCACCCCCACTGGTTCCCTGCACCTCCTCCAAAACCATCCCCCACAATCCAAGGGAGTGCAGCACCAGTTCCCTGCACCCCCTCGCAGCACAGCTGAGCTGCCCTGTTCCCTGTGCCTTCCCCATCCACCTCAGCCCAGTTGAGCCCTGCACTGGTTCCCTACATGCCTCCCCCACAGCACAGCTGAATCCCATTTCCCTGCACCTCCCCCCAAACCCTGCAGAACTGTTGAGCCCAGCTCTGCATTCCTGCCCCTCCCTCCCCTTGAGTCTAGCCCTGATTCAGCTGCTGCTGAAACTGACAAGCAGCGGCTGAATCAGGACGCCTGGGGCAGAGCAGCTGGGGTGCTGCTGGGTTGGTCCAGTAGTGCCCAGAGCGGCGCTGCGGGACCAACCGGCAGCGCCCCAGCTGCTCTGCCCCAGGGTCCACAACAAAAGCCTGGTCTGCTGGGGGGGGGGGGGCACACTAGCTGCGCCCCCCCCCAGCAGACCAGGGACACGGGGAGCAAAGCCGCAGCGGCAGCGGGGTGCCGCGCCTCTGAGGCTTTGCTCTGGCGGCTGTGGCTTTGCTCCCGGTGCCCCTGGTCTGCTGGAGACGGTCCCCAGCAGACCAGGGGCACCGGGAGCAGCTTTTCTCGCCCCGGAGGTCGAGGTGGCGGGACCGCTGCCTGCGAGCTCCGGGGCGAGAAAGCCCCGTTCGTAAGTGTGGAAACGACGTAAGTCGGATCCGCATAAGTCGGGGTCTGCCTGTAATTTCAAAATAGATTTCTAGTGCAGACATGGCCTAAGGTACCACAGTACTAGTCATTGTTTTTAAAGTTACAGACTAACACGGCTATCCCTCTGAGACCCTATAACAGAGTTCTCAACTTTTTAATTCCCCCCTCTATAAAATTCCCTGGCTCACCTGTGCCTTAATAACATTTTTTCAGTAAATTAAACGTTGAAGCAGCATTTGAGGGTTTGAAGCAGAGCAATTGCCCAGGCCCCATGCCATAGGGGGCTCTATGAAGCTAAGTTCCTTGAGTTTTGTCTTCAATCGGGATTCTCCTTTCAGTCCTCAGGGAGTCTAACACTGACCTTGCTCTTTGGTTTACTTTTATTGATTCCCAGAAGCCCACTTACAGCCCCTAGATGGACTCAGACCCTAAAAAAATTTTAAGTTATCACATGTCCTCTAAAATTACTGGAAAAGATAGACATTCACATATCATAGTGGGTTGTCTTTTTATTTTGAAAGATGTCTGCCTCAGAAGTAGCATATGTTCCATGCTATACTGCAGTTGTTAACGTACCTTTTTTAAAAACTAGCTGTCTCCTTAATTCAAACCCAACCACTTATCTTCCAAATGTTGTGTTATGTTGCTCTAGATAATCAAAATAAGAAACAGATAAAAGATTACAACACTATTTAGAATAAATGTAATCAGCTGTCTGACAAATTTTGTATTAGAGGATCTCCTTTTTATCCTTAGGCAAGAACATCACAGTATAAATTATATGTAACTATTAGCATTACTGTTCATAGTATGTACGTTGTTGCTTTGCTCTCAAATAATGTTAATAAAACAGGGAACCATTTCAACATCTTGAGACATGTCTCTTGGTTCTGGGTTGTTTTTTGAGAGATCAGATCTAAGTTCAATATGGAAAATTCCTTAATTATTAAGAAGTGGCCAAAATAAAGTCATATTATTTAGCTGCCCCCTCCTTTAGCATATAATAGTTCCTTGTGTCAGTGAATATTGCCACATGTGACTTACCAGTCTCACTATTTAAGCAGCAAGCAATACAAAAAAAATAGATGTAGATATACACTAACCTACATTTAAAGTAGGCACAGCCTTAGGAGAGCCACACTTGGGACATTTCTAGCTATGTTGTAATATCTTAGGAATATAAATATGTTTCATTATTATATGTATTATACACATACATGGGCATGCACACACTGAAGAATTGCTGAGCAACTTGCTGGAGCAAGAGCGAGGCACGTTCCAGCTACCACCACTGACAATAGGAAAGAACCGAGGAGCATGGCTCTATATTGGATGCCATGGTGGTACTACTTCAGAGGGTACCCAGGCCAACCCTATGGGTAGCTGCCAGGGGGAAATCTTCCAGGAACTGTGCACGTGTGCGTGCAATCACCTGATTGGAATACACATGAACAAACACTTTAAGAACAGTAAGATTCACATACAACACAAGGGGAAAAAACAACTTCATCACACCCTCTCCTGTGAGTGTTCCTGCAGGCAGAGGTGTTTCATCCCAACATTAAGGTCTTCTTTTAAAAGTGTATTAGAAATTAATTTTACTGAAAGCAGGTTTAAATGCTGTTTTTAAACTCAGCTTATCCCCCCGCCCCAGCCCAATGTATATGAAGTAAGGATGTTAAATAACGATTTATTTATTAGTTGATAGAATTTCCATTGACTACTTGACTAGTCTATAGGCACTTCCACATTCCTCCTTTGAAATGTGCAAGAACCCTTGCTGGGGTACTTGTGCATTTCAAAATTGGACCTTCATGTGCAGCCCAGGGCCAGCTGGCCCCAGTGGGGACGGACTCCGGGCTCCATGTGGCACTGTCATGCAAAGTCGGGGCCAGCTGTGGATTCCCCAGCTGATCCTGGGCTCCACATGGCATTTCTCCAGAACCTGGGATCAGCTGGGGACTCCCGAGGCGGCATTTCAAAAGGGATACGGACTCCGTGCAGTGCTGCCATTTTGAAGTACCCCCTTCTCTCCCCCTTTCTGCCTCTATCTGATAGAGGCAGCAGGGGGAGAGGGGAGAAATCGACTAGTCGACTCGTCTATCTGATAAGAATTTGCTTATCAGATAGTCAACTAGTCCTTAACATCCTTAATATAAAGCTATGAAACAATGTTGAGTAAGGTGTAGATGAGCCACACACAGTTCCTTAGGAATTATGAATGGAGTACTGCCAAAAGGATCTAGGGGTCATAGTGGACCACAAGTTAAACATGATTCAACGGTGTGACACTGTTGCAAAAAAAGCAAACATGATTCTGAGATGCATTAAAAGAAGTGTTATGAGCAAGATACAAGAAGTCATTCTTCTGCTTTACTCTGAACTGATTAGGCCTCGATTGGAGTAGTGTGTCCAGTTCTGGGCATCACATTTCAAGAAAGATGTGGAGAAATTGGAGAAGGTCCAGAGAAGAGCAACAAAAATGATTAAAGGTCTAGAAAACATGAGCTATGAGGGAAGATTAAACTAATTGGGCTTGTTTAGTTTAGAAAAGAGAAGACAGAGAGGTCTTGATAGCAGTTTTCAAGTATCTAAAAGAGTGTTAGAAGGAGGAGAGAGAAAAATTGTTCTCCTTGGTCTCTGATGATAGGACAAGAAGCAACGAGCTTAAATTGCAGCAAAGGAAGTTTAGGTTATACATTAGGAAAAACTACCTAACTGTCAGAGTGGTTAAACACTGGAGTAAATTGCCTAGGGAGATTGTGGAATCTCCATCACTAGAGATATTTAAGAGCAAGTTAGACAGACATCTATCAGGGATGATCTATACAGTGCTTAGTCCTGCCGGGGAGGGCAGGAGACTGAACTCAATGACCTCTCAAGGTCCCTTCCAGTTCTATGATTCTATGAATGATTTCCATAAGGTCACCCATCTATGACTGTTGCTGTGTGACTCACCTAGTTTTAAACATGTTGTTGGTTAATCCTCTGTTTAACAAAAGTTCATGTAGCTGAAATATTTATAGTAGTGCACATAACTTGTACTAAACAAATATATAGTCATAATTTTAAAATTAAATTTACTTTGACTTTCTTAACACTATACACGAAGGCTGTAGCGTTTAGCATAATTCCCCACTTTTGATAGTGTGCCTTTTTTATGCTGACTCAGTAAATTGAAAACTAATGCAATTCTAGGTATGTCTTCTCCCATCAACATGCTAGTAATTCAGGCATTTGTCTTCCATTCCTTCTAATGGGAAGTACAGGCATAAAGAACTCTTCATTCCACAAGGAGAAAAATGAAACATGATGACTTATACAAATAGCGTATATACACAGTATGCTGAAGCAAACAGGAGCTGCTTGAAGAATCTTTATTGTAATTCCTATTCCAATCCAAACTGCTAACCAGGAAGAGAAAATACCTTTACAAGGATAAAGGTATTAATCCTAAGTGCAGTAGTCTGTGGCATATTGTAAGAGTTAACCAAGGCAGTTTTTTCCAACTAAGAGTTCATTATGCTCCCTTCCATCAGGATTAGAAATTAGAAGAATATAAAAAGTCGCAAGCAGTAAAATGGCTTTGTCCATGCTCAAACAATCACGATATCTATTTCAATAAAGCTTCAGAGAAGTAGCCGAGCTAGTCCATAACTGGAAAAACGTAAAAAACAACTAATAGTCTACCAGCACCTTAAAGACTAACAAAACATGTAGATAAGTAGGTAGTACCCACAAAAGCTCAAGTTACCATCTACATGTTTTGTTAGTCTTTAAGGTGCTGCTAGACTATTTGTAGTTTTTTAAGTATTTCAATAAAGTCAATCTCAAAGCAATATAAAACTTCACAAGGCAAAATAAAAACAAAATGAAAGACTACTGCTGAATATTTCCAGTTTGTTTCCTTTTATTTCAGTCCTTTTAGTAAACAAACTTATTTGACATATTTCTTACTCAGATCACATTTTATTAGATCTTGCAATTTACAACAGGTAGATGGGTAGTTACGCCTCCACAGAACCCCACTGACATTAATAATGCTTTGAGCCACTTAAAGAATCTCCCTGTATGTTATAAATTGCAGAATCTGAGCCTTAATATGCACTTTTTAAAAATACTTCAAAATTGTGTAAACAATTTTCTATAAGCAAAATGCAAGAATTTCCCATAAAACAGTCCCCAGTTTTAAATTATGACAGGAAAAAAATTGTTACCAAGGATAGAATAGTAGTATTATAAATGTTCTGTTTGGAGTGTTGAAATATTTATTGTGTTTGTATGATGCTATGACCCTATATTTTTATGGAAACATGTCTTTGAATATGAATATGCATAACTCATATATGCTTTACTCAAAGCAGGTCAAGTAACCTATCAGTCAAAAGCCTGTAATTCCCTCAATGTATATATTGTTTTTGTGTGCATATGTCATTCTTGTATGTGAAGATAGAAACACGAAGTGTAAACCTGCTTATTAATCTAGAATTTCTAGAGAAAGTCTTTAGTGGTGCTTAAGAAACTTAAGGCCCTGGTGCTCAAGGCAACACTCTGTAAATGTAAATGGTTTGTTTTTCTATAAGTCTAAATTGTGGATGGTTCCACAAAGACACGTGGTCATACCACCTGGTGCTGGAATCCATCTTTAATTTGGTATTTTTCCATTGGGATGGGGAGCCTTAAAAAAAGGATTCTTTAGGGAAGAAGGTTATTTAACAAATGGGAAACAATCAGTGATCATCATCAGCTGGCCTCTGAAGCTGTCTCCCCACCTTATGGATATACACAAAAAGCTGTTAGACCCAGGCCAGAGAAAAGATCAGCTCTGACTTGAAGGATTTTACCTGAAATAAGAACTAGGATGAGAAATATGATTTATAACAATTTCTCTTAGTGTAATAGGCTCAGCTGGCATGTTTTGTTTATTTCAGATTAGTAACTTGCTTTCATCTGTTTTCACTTGCAATCATTTAAATCCTACTTTTAATTCTTAATAAAAACACTTTTGTTTATGATCAAATCCAGCGTAAATAACTGTTACTGGGAGCAGGGGGACCAGTACCTGCGCTTATCTCTCTTTCATTGATAAAGAGAGCATACTTTACGAGCTTTCTTTGTGTAAAACTTCTTTACAGAGTAAGGATGGATTTATTTGGGGTTTTGGTCTCTTTTGAGGGTTGTGCTCCTGGATGCTTTCGAGACCCTGTAGCTGAGCCTTTCCAGAGCTGTTACCAGCACCTGCGTTACTTCCAGGTAGAAGTCAGAACATGGTACTAGAAATTACACTGTTGAGAAAGGTCTGTCAGGCATTTTATAAAATTATTCAAAGTAAAGTGCCATCTACACTATTAAACAAAGGCCAAGGAAGAATATGGATTGGTCTTACCTGTGTCAATAGGACCAAGTCTTATTCTAATTACATGAAATATGGTTTTATGCATGCATGCAAGCTAGGAATGTTAACTATCAGGTACTTGTGTAAACTTGTAATTGCTGGAAATTTTAGTGGTTACATGTTTACATGCAGGATGCATGAGATAGTGCAGGCAGACAGCAGCCAGTGCTTGTGGGGAGTCAGCTTTTAAGCTGACTCCCTGAGTGCATTGGCTCCCATGTAAGCTTATTGGTTAAACAGGTAATTGACTACACATTGACATCCCTAATGCAAGCTTAAACTGTTATCACATATTATATTGTGCATGCTCCAACTGTTATAGCACGGTCATGACAATATAGTTTTTAAACATATTTAAACACTATCAAACCTAACATGTTAAAGAAGGTTAATATCTCTTTAGTTTTCTCAAAGCCAATGATAAGTTGTACTTCTGGTCTTGTTGTCAAAAGCTATAGAAACGTATGAAGTAATTGCAATACAAATAATAATAATAGTATCCTCTATCTTTTTACCTGCTGTTGAAAAAGATCAGACATCTTTAGTTCCAAGGCTCCCAAAATAGAGGGATTCCAAACAACTTCTAGGGATGTTAACTATTGTGTATAGTGTAAATGTGTAACGAGTGGATTTTTTTAGCGGTTACAGGCTTATAAATGGGGGGGAGGGCAGGTAGGAGCCAGTGCTTGCAGGGAGATGGCTTTTAAGTTGGCTTCCCATGAGCACTAGCTCCGCTTCTCCCCTTCCCCCTCCCCCACTGCCTCTGATAAAGAGGCAGCAGTGCAAAGGGCAGGTGGCTTGAAAGCCGCTTCCCGCATGTACCGGCTCCCTCCCCATGCTGCTGCCTCCGTGGGAGACAGCAGGGAGCGAGGGGGGAAGAGAGAAAGGCAGCTCTACAGAAGCTGGCATACACGGCATACAGAGCTGCCTTAAAAGCTGTCTCCCTGGGCACACTGGCTCCCGCCTGCCCCTATGAGAGGCAGCAGCATGGGGGGAGAAGAGGAGGTGGCTCTGCAAGAGCCAGTGCTCATAGGGAGTTGGCATTTAAGCTGCTTCTCCCTGAACACTAGCTCCCACCTGCCCGCCCCCACACTGCTGCCTCTGATACAGAGGCAGAAATGGAAGGGTGCATGTAGTCATTATGGTTATCAGTTAATTGTGTAAATGACCACACACTAACATCCCTAACAACTGCTTGCCTTATTTGTCCTCAATGTTAGTCCCACATCAACTCTACAAGGCTTGCTAACACTGATCATCTCAGAGAACTCTTCTGTGGCCCTGATGTACTTAGAAAATAAATGTACTTAGTGAAAAATATAAGTAGAACTCATCATACTTTTCTTTCCAAAAAAACTACTGTACTTGGGGAAATTTTCTCATTCCATCCTTGACAAAACATAAATGAAAAGAATACATTTCCAGCCAAGATAAACATTTCTTGCTGGCTGACAAAAGATACAGTAGGCCAAGAAAAGCAAGAAAATAACATCAAAGAATCCCTGCTTTATTATTAATGAAGTTCACTTACTGTCATTATACTTTGGGATCCATATGACACAAGTATAATCAATAAACATTGCAATTCCTTATGTATGAGGACAATCTGAGCTTAAAAAAAAAAAAAGGTAAGATTTGCCTCTTGATTTTTCTTTATAACCATTTGGGGAACCGCAGTCTGTGACATATTTAAGAATCAACTTTCACACAGCCTGCAGGCTCAATCACCAGGGGTTATGCAATGAGAAGTGAGAACAATAAGGCAAGCAGGGTCAAATGAACAGATGAGATAATAAGGAAAAACGTAAATCACTTTAATAAGGAGAAGTCAGACCTTGTAAAGCTTTAAACAGTATTCATTTAAAATCTATAAAAAATTTTACACAAGGAGTCTAGAAAAAAAATCAGAATAAATATGTTTCTCTGTCTTTAGTACAAGTCTTAGTTCAACCAATGGATTTTTTTTCCATTAATTGTAGCTTGAATACAGGCAGTCCCCAGGTTATGCGGATCCGACTTATGTCGGATCCGTACTTACGAACAGGGCTTTTCTCGCCCCAGAGGATGCGGGCGGCGGGACCCCCAGATGCCGCGGTCCCGCCGCCCGTGTCCTCCGGGGCAACAAAAGCTGCTCCGCGTCTCCCTGGTCTGCTGGGGGAGCCCCCCAGCAAACCAGGGAGACGCGGAGCAAAGTCGCGGAGGACGCGGGCGGCAGGACCGCGGCGTGTCTCGGTCCTGCCTCCCGCATCTCCCTGGTCTGCTGGGGGGGGGGGGGCGCAGCTAGTGCGCCCCTTCTCCCCCAGCAGACCAGGCTTTTCTCGCGGACGCCTGTGGTAGAGCAGCTGGGGCGCTGCTGGTTGGTCCCGCAGCGCCGCTCCTCGGCGCTACTGGACCAATCCGGCAGCACCCCAGCTGCTCTGCCACAAGCGTCCTGCTTCAGTTTCAGCAGCGGCTGAATCAGGACGCCTGAGGCAGAGCAGCTGGGTTGGTCCAGTAGCACCGAGGAGCGGTGCTACTGGACCAACCCAGCAGCACCCCAGCTGCTCTGCTCCAGGCGTCCCCACGTCAGCTGTTGCTGAAACTGACCAGCGGCTGACTACAGGAAGCCCGAGGCAGAGTTGCTCTGCCCCGGGCTTCCTGGAATCAGCCGCTGATCAGTTTCAGCAGCAGCTGACATGGGGACACCTGGGGTAGAGCAGCTGGGGTGCTGCCGGGTTGGTCCCCGCAGCGCCGAGGTGCGGCGCTGCGGGGACCTACCCAGCAGCACCCCAGCTGCTCTGTCCCAGGCGTCCAGATTCAGCTGCTGTTGAAACTGATCAGCGGCTGATTCCAGGAAGCCCGGGGCAGAGCAACTGGAATGATGGATCTGATTTAGCTGTTCCTACTTAAAAAAAGAGATTGTGGCATCATTGTGAATAGTTCTGCATAGTTCTGCATCTACTATGTGTACAGGAGCCAGCAAAAGCTTCATGTTAGGAATGGGATTAATAAGACAGAAAATGTCTCAAGGCCAGTATATAAATCCATGGTACACCCACACCTCGAATATTATGAGCAGTTCTGGTTCCCCTATTTCTCAGAAAAATCTCAGAAAAAAGGCTACGTCTAGACTGCAAGCTTCTTTCAAAAGAGATCTTCTAAAAAAATTTCTTACAAAAGAGAGCGCATCGAAAAAATGATTTGCTTTTTTGAAAGAGCGCGTCTACACTGATTCGACGCTCCTCACATAAAAGGCCACCTGGAACCACTTCAGCCAGGGCTTTAGGTCACCAGTTGCTTCCAAGTGCTGGTACCATAGTCTTGCAGAGACACACGCTTAAAGGGACCCCCCGGACCTCCCTGTTTCTCTGCTTCTATTGCGTACATCTCTGAGGCACAGCAAAGCTCTCGCAGTGCCTGTTGTGGTTGCCCCGCTTTTTTGGATGCCACAGCTTTTTCCTTTGTGGCATGGAGCCAGAGCTGCCCCAGGGCATGCAATGGCCCCACACGGCCATGCTGCAGCTACTGCAGCACTTTATGCCAGCTGCCTTCCTGCTCCTGACCGAGCTCAACCCCGAGCTCCTTCTTGGGACCCTCTCCCTGGGTTCGGAAGCTACATTCTGGCAACCACAGCCCACAGTGGAGAGGCGTTTTTGGAGGCTAGACACCAGTTCTGACACGTGGGACTGGCTGACATGACCAGCAGTGGCTCCAAAACTTCTGCATGCAGAAGGCCACCTTTTTGGAGCTGTGTGCCTAGCTTGCCCCTGCCCTCTGGAGACGCGACACCCACCTGCAGCCCGTCATCCTCCTGGAGAAGTGGGTCTCAATAGCCCTCTGGAAGCTCACCAACAGTTATGGGTCGGTGGGCAACCAATTCAGTGTGGGGAAGCCCACCATCAGGGCCCTCCTCATGGAGGTGAGGCATTCTCGGGCTGCAGTCCCTTCACAGGGGGAGGAGGGAGAGTTCCAGGAAAAGAGGGACCCTCGGGAAAGAGGAGTTGGGGGTTGTGGGGGGTGGAGTGGGGGGAAGTCCCGTCCCCAGGGGGTTGTGCTGTCCTGCCCTCACACAGCCCTGCTGCTGAGAGAGTGGCCTCATAAGAGGTGTCTCCTGGGGTGTTTGGGGGGGAGGAGATGGGAACGGGATGGGCACCTTCCAACGGCTCAGGCACTCCATCTCTCATTCTTTCTTTTATGTGTTTGTTTGTCTCCTTCTGCAGGTAGTGAGGGACATCAACTCCATCCAGCCACAGAGGGTCATCCGCCTGGGAGAATTGGACCCCATTGTGGCCGGATCTGCTGCCCTGGGGTTCCCCAAATGCGCTGGAGCCCTATATGGGATCAACATACCGATCCGCACACCTGAGCATCAAGTGGCCCAGTATATTAATAGGAAGGGCTACTTCTTGATGGTGCTGCAGGTCCTGGATGACCACCATGGACACATCACAGACATTTTTGTTGGATGGTTGAGCAGGGCACATGATGTCTGCATCTTTTGGAACTCTAGCTTATATGGGAAGCTGGAGGCGGGTACATTCTTCCCCCACCGTGAATTAGCAGTTGGGGACATGCCGATGCCATTGTTCATCGTGGGCGACATGGTGTATCCCCCTCATGCCGTGGCTCGTGAAGCCTTATACTGGATACCTGGACCCCAGCAATCGGCCATTTTTCTGACAAAACTCTGTAGTATAGACATACCCAAAGAATGAGATCTGCATGCTCTATCTGTCGAAAGTAGATCATGAAATCTACAAGGAAGGGCCTCTGTCTTCTTTTGTTTTTTTTTTAATTTAATGGCTCCCACTGACAGTCGTTAATAAATTAAAATCCAAGTCTAGACAAATATGCTTTACAATGAAATTAAAAGAAAAAGCTATAACCCAACAAATAAAAATAAGTAAAATTAAATAATTTTTTTTATTGTAAACATGGGTTAAAAATGTACAAAACAAACTCTTGATTATTTGCATCTGATTTTGTTTATTCTAGAAAACAGAGAGCCATCCCAAGGCAACATCTCCAAAAGAGATAAAAGGAAATAAGTGTGCAAATCACTTGCATAAACATTGTAAGTTATAGGTAAGAAAAATTCTAAGAAGAAAAGACAAACAGAACAAGTATAACGCCAAACACTGACATGAGGATAGATCTTGAAAGCATAATTGAAAATAAAAACAAAAACAAAAAAAGTCCTACACCTCAATGTTTCTGAAGCAGTAAGCCTTAATTCTCTCCAATGTTCCCTAGAAAATCCTACATTACATTCTTACTGCTGTATCAGTTATGGTTTGTCAGTCAATCACTTAGAACCAAATTCTGCTATCTTTTCTTATGTTGGGGAGTCACTTACTCCTCAAGTAATTTCTTTGATTTTAATAGGAATTTGATGAAAAAGATTCAAATCAAAGTGAGTATAAAAGTGGCAGAATTTGTCCTTTAACAGTTTCTTGGTACCTCTAATATCCTGAATCCCATTATTTCCCTTGACAGAGTATTAGGGATGAAGGAACCATTAATTCTACATGAAGGCCAAAGGTCTGGCATGGTCTTTGATAGCTTATAATCCTCCCAATATGAAGACAGACTTAGTTTTCTATTATAAAACAAGAAGCTGAAAAAGAGTGTTCCTGAAGGCAAGTGTATATGGCTGATAGCTAAAGAAGAAGAGTAGTAGAAAGCTTAACATCTGTGTGAAGCACTTACTTGCATCAAGAGGTGTTCTCTTCTCCGTTCTAATGCCTTTTCTTTGCCTGTAAGCTTTGGTCAACCTACTCTTCCAGACTTGCCTTTCCCTCAGAAGGCTAGGGACACTAATATAGTGGCCTTTGTGAATAAAAGCCTAGAGAGAGGAAAGGAAAAGAAAAAAAAAAATCAGTCCTTTGTAGAGGTGATAGTGATACAGAGAATATTACCACACCTGTTTATCCTCATGTTTTTGAGAGACTTCCTAGACTCTCAGGAATTTCTACTAAATTGCACATTTTCCCCTAATGTCCTGACTGTAGATGCTCTAGGTTCCTTGGTCACAGGCACTGCAACCATGAAAGGTCATGTTGAATAGAATAGAGAAAGAATACCAATTCCAGGAAGACTGCAAATAACTTATTGCTGAAAGCCTATTGTCATTATAATTAGCAAAGTGTATGGAATACAGTATACTGCTGATTTTTTTTAAATGAAGATTTTGGTACTTCCCTGCCATACTTCAAATAGCTGAGATACCCAGAGACTGGTTATGGATCAGATGACAGAAAAGTATCATACTTTTTGAGTTTCTCATTGCAGGCAATCATAGTGCCTAGAGACTTACTGAACAGACTAGAACTTGAAAATATGGTTCCTAAAACACATCAGACATGGGATGCCAACAAATATGACAAAAGCCTGGAGAGAAACATAATCACAGAGTAATGTCCATAGCAAAAGTGAAGCACAGGAGAAGAACATTTTAATATCAAGAGACTTTTTTTTCAAACTGCAATCATTGAAGCATTTTTTAAAGATTCATGATCCTACCTGTGATTATCCCCTGGTAAAATATTCTGAGTGAGCCATGAATGAAGTGGTGAGACTGAGCCACAGAAAAAATTCAAATTCAGTCACTCTGAAACAGGTGTGTAGCCACAGGTGGGCCTGGATGAGCCATGGCCCGCCCACCCCTAGTTAGGGTTACCAGGTAGACCCTGCCAAAAAACCAGACACACTTGATCATGGGCAGGGGGGAGGGCGGGGCTGGCCAGGAGGGGGGCAGGGCGGGAAGCAGAGCTGGCGGGGGGAGACCGGGGGCCATGGGGCTAACTGGGAGGAAGGGGGGGGACTGCGAGGAAGAGGGGCTGGGAAGCAGAGCCGGGGAGGGTCAGGGGCCGCGGGGCTGGACTGGAGGGGGGGGCAGAGGAAGTGGGGCAGGAAGCAGAGCTGACGGCGGGGGGGGGGGGCAGTCGCTGACTGTAGCCAGAGTCCAAGGGGCGCGCCCTCGGCTGGCACTCCCTCGAGTTGCTAGTAGAAGCCGGGCGGGGGGAGTGGCTGGGAGCCACTTCCCCCACCCGGCTTCTGCATGCATCCGGAGGCTCCCAGCTGACAGGCGGGACCACAATTGGCACTGGGAGCCTCTGGTCCCACGCAGACGCCAGGCAGGGGAGTGGCTGGGAGTCCCAGCCCCTGCCTTCCCCCCCGGCTTTTGCACGTGACCACAGGCTCCTAGCGCCAATAGTGGCCCCGCCTCCCAGTCGCTCCCCGACCCCTGCCAGGCTTCCATCCGGCGCCCATCCAGGAATTCAGAAAATACTGGACATTGCACATGTCCAGTATTTTCTGAATTTTTCTACCGGACAGATGGTGCAAATACCAGACTGTCTGGTAGAAACCTGATACCTGGCAACACTACCCTAGTCCTGGCTCTGCTTCTTTCCAAACACGAGAGCTTGCCCCTCGGGCTTCCCAGTGCTTCAGTCGGGCCCGGGGTAAGGATGTTAAATTGCGGTTCTCTGATTTGTATTGACTACACCATTAGACAATAAGGGCTACTCTGTACAGCCAGAGCAAGGGTAGCTCCAGGAGCTGGCTCGAGCCAGGTCCAAGCAGTCCCAGCTCATGCCAGCTCTCGGAGCCACCCACACTGCTGCTCTGCATTTTAAATACAGTAAGAGCTGGCGGACCCTTAAGGCTTGTAATTGTATAAGTAATAAGGTAGTTAGTTATAATGAACGTATGTTATAGCAAAAGGTTTGGATTAAACTTAAACACAAGATGTAGGCCTCAGACAGGCCAGGAAGCTTTATCAACTTAGCTTCAGCTCTGTTTGATGACAGCATGTTCTGATGTTAAAGCGAAGGGATGCAATATTGTAATACATAGGAATGTTAATATTTGGCAAGGCCTTGTAATAGATAGAAAGAAGTTTAATCTTGAAAGACTTTAACTTTGTTAAAGTGACTAGACGTACCCTTTTGTCACAGGCTGCAACTGTGTAAATGTATTGTTTGTGTAAATGAGAGAGAGAGAATGTTTTAGGAGAGGTAAGTATGAAGGCCACTGCATGCTCAAATAGTCAGAGGAGGGGCTGGAGACTCAGAAGCACCAAATAATTATCAACTAAGCTAAAGCACACTATTGGGGCAGACTGACAAACCCTGAAGTTAGTGACAAGCATCCCTTGATAGGGAACTGATAAGTTTTGCCAGAAGACAACAGGGGGGGGGGGGGGGGGGGGGGGGGGGTTTGTCAGCATACTGATATCAGATTACTGCGAGAACAACCTCCAGATAAACATATGTCACAGAAAAACTGATTGTGATGCTGAGTGACTGATTAAGGCCTGACAAGACAAAATACATAAATTTGCATGGAAGGAAAATCCTATAAAGGATGGGGTGTCCTGTATGGTTCGTTAGGTTCTGTCCTGCTAAGACCATGGAGCATCAGTCCAGACTGACAAGAACCCGGCTCCCCCCTCGTACTCAACCTATCTGGCCAATAGGCTGGGTCGAGCAACAGACTGGTAACTATTCCATCAGCAGTGTGTGTGTGTGTGTGTGTGTGTGTGTGTGTGTGTGTGTGTGTGTGTGTGTGTGTGTGTGTGTGTGTGTGTGTGTGTGTGTGTGTGTGTGTGTGTGTGTGTGTGTGTGTGTGTGTGTGTGTGTGTGTGTGTGTGTGTGCGTGCGTGCGCATATGCTATTTTATTATATTATCAATAAATGCAGCATGTTGCTTTATGCCCCGGAAAAAGATCCCATGTGCTTCTTTTAAGCATAACATTACTACATTTAAAATGCAGAGATGCAGCATCCTGGACCCCAGCATGGGCTGGGACTGCTTGGTCCCAGCACGCACCGAGTCCAGCAGTCTCTGTTTGTGGCAACCAGCCCTCTCTGCCGCAAACAGAGACTGCTGGGGTGCTGCCGGGTTGGTCCAGTAGCGCCAAGGAGCGGTGCTGAGGGACCAACCGGCAGCGCCCCACCTGCTCTACCACAGGCCCGGGGCTTTGCTCCACGTCTCCCTAGTCTGCTGGGGGGGGGCGCACTAGCTGCGTCCCCCCCCAGCAGACCAGGGAGATGCTGAGCAAAGCCACGGAGGACCCGGGCGGGACCGGGTCCTCCGCTGCTTTGCTCCGCGTCTCCCTGGTCTGCTGGCTTCTCCCCGCCCCCCAGCAGACCAGGGAGATGCAGAGCAGCTTTTCTCGCCCCGGAGGATGCAGGCAATGGGACCAGGTGTCCCGCCGCTCCCATCGTCCAGGGCGAGAAAATCCCCGTTCGTAACTGCGGACCAACCCAGCAGCACCCCAGCTGCTCTGCCCCAGGCGTCCCCAAGTCAGCCGCTGCTGAAACTGACCAGGGGCTGACTACAGGAAGCCCCTGCCCCGGGCTTCCTGGAATCAGCCGCTGATCAGTTTCAGCAGCAGCTGACTTGGGGATGCCTGGGGTTCTTAAGTTGAATCTGTATGTAAGTCGGAACTGGCATCCAGATTCAGCCGCTGTTGAAACTGATCAGTTTCAGCAGCGGCTGAATCTGGACGCCAGTTCCGACTTACATACAGATTAAATTTAAGAACAAACCTATATAGCACTTTTCAGTCAATTATTACAAAGCACTGGACAGACATCAAGACCCAGATAATCTCCCACAGAAATGCCTGTGACAAGGGAAAACCTACTTTGTTGTAAGGTTTTAAGGGCCCAATCTTCTGCACATAGTAATTTGAAAGAGACAAAGATGGTAGAAGCATGGGGCAAGGCCATGGAAGCTAGGAGTTCAAATCCCTGGCTCACAGCTTCTAACAGACAGATGCCAGAATTTTGAAAGGGATATAAAGCTCCTTGTTTCAGAGTGTAATCCAATCTTTGAAGATTAAGTTTTAGGTAGGACATTTTGAAATAGCAGGTTTCATGGGAGGAGATTATCCTACATCTGACTACTGTTGGGTTTCTTGCAGCTTCCTCTGTAGCTGACCACTGTTGGAGCCAGTACATTGAACAAGAAGGACCATCAGTCTGACCCATCACATTACACAACAATTATGAAATAAAAAGAGAGACTCTTAACAGTTGATTATTTAAATGTCTTGGTGGGTGATTTATTCTTTAGAGCTAGCATCTAATTTTTTGTGGGTTTAATTTACCTGCTTTGGACATCTCTCAAAGTTCAATATTACATACCAAAATAACACATATTATAGTAACTTTTGAATTTAATAGTTTACTAAGCTATCTAGACATTTAACAGATCTTCCCCTAAAATGATCCAGGTTATCTCAGAGCTTTGCTGATAGTATAGCCCTACAAGGATTTTGTTTTCTTTCTCTTTTTCAAACTGTTTTGTATTTAAAAAACTTGTAATTCAATTAATACTATCTCTTGTTATTAATGATGTAACGAAAGAAAACAACAAATATAGCAAGCAGGGAGAAGTGTATTGATGTGATCAGAAACCTGCAATAAGATTCATATAGAAATAGGACTTCTCCAGTGCGACTAGAGAGATGGAAGAGCTTGTTCGTTATTTCTTCCAATGCAAAAAGTTTAGCGTGGGATATCCAGAAATGCCTATGTAATTTAGCATCAAAACTGACATTGAAACTCTAACGGGTTCTAAGTCACTTAAGTGCTTCTTAAAGTTAGCCCTCTCTTCAGTTCTGTTTCTGTAGGAAACCACAGGAATATAAAGACATTACTAAGATTAGAAACAGTTATTCAGAACACCTATTCGTTATAGGAAAATAATCCTATCCAATGTGGGCAACACAAAAACATTTTTTAAATTATAGTTAACTATGATAATATTGACTGAGAGCCAAATGATTCCCTCATTTGCATTCCTAATTTTCAATGGGTTGTATAGAATCCAAACAAGAGCAGAACCTAACTTTGAATGGCACTGACTAACATTGCTATCAAGGAGCAAGAACAATGAAGATTAAGGAGAATCAGAGAAGCAGTAGGAGGGAAAAAAAGATTATCAAGTTTTTAGAAGTTGAAAAACAGTAATTAAAAAGATGATAATATCATGACACTCAATTATCATTCCAACCCCAAAAGAAAAATAATCAACATGAATAACAATGTAACAGGAACGCACATGCTCTCTCAAAGTGTTGAGTGTCATGTCATAAAGCTGAAATAATATACTGAAAAGAATAATTTAGGCAGCATATGACAAAGCTACAAATATGCCCTGGAGAATTTAACAGCTGCTCCATTTCACACAGTTCTATAGTCTCTGCAGGTATTTTGTTCAAATTTGTTTTTCTGCTACTACAGATTTAGAATATTATCAAGTATGCCAGATGCTTATGCTATTACATCACTCTCAAATTGCTCATTTATTTTAAGATATAAGGCAAGAAGAGGGCGAGTCAGGTTTCCTTCTTCAAAACCTGAACACTAAAAGCAAAGCCCACTGTCTAAATAATATATAACAATAATGCATCATCAAGGTATCAACCAACAATGTTCGAAAAACCTAGAAATCTGGTTAGGTTTGGTCATGCTAAGCTAAGTTAGTATGTACACCGCTAAATTTTCCCCTATATTTGCACATAAACATATACATAAAAAAACCACAGTTTATACAAACACACAAGTGAACCAATCCTCATCCCATTTAAGTGAATATCAGGGCTCATAAGTTCAAGACAAGCAGTACTTGTTTTTGGTCAATATGTGGCTTCCAAGAAAAGCAAAAGCAAAATAAATTTGTAAAATGAATTACTCCATCCAATTAGGGATGTAAGCGACTAATCAACTAGTCAGCAAAAGCTTATCAGAAGTTGACACACTAATTGACTAGTTGCTTCTCTCCTTCTCCTCCTCCCCCCACTTGCTGCCTCTATCAGAAAGAGGCAACAAAGGGCGGGGGAGGAGAGGCTGGAGTGCTGGGAGGAGCTGGCTTAAAAACTGGTTCCCCCCAGCTCCAGCTCCAGGAGCACAGCGGCGGTATTCCACCTTTGAAATGTACAAGAAATTCCATTGACTATTCTATTAGTTGATTAATCTACTTTTAATAGCCCTACATCCAACTAGGAATGTGAACAACTAGTCAACTATCCAATAAGCAAATGCTTATCGCTCTTACTACATTTCCCATAGGGGTTCTTACTATATTTAAAAGGCAGAGGTGCAGTGGGGATAGCGAGACCCTCCCCTCCCTTTATCGATTAAGCAGTCAACTACTCAATTAGCTGATTAAATGAAATTTAACATACCTAGTTTTCATACTGACAGAGGAGAAAGAAAAACATTTTCAAAGTAAGGCATGTGATTGTAAAACCACAAAAATTATCAGTTGGACTCAAGCACAGAGCTAGTACCTGAAATTATTTTAAAATATTGTTTGATGACTAGATTAGATTGTATATTAACAGCGTTCCTCATATTTAATAAGAGAGTAATTCTACAGTTACTGGCCAATAGGAACTGCAGAGCTGATGCTCAGGGTGGAGGCAGCACATGGAGCCCCCCTGATCGCCCCTGTGCCTAAGGTTTACTGGAACATAACAACCACTTCCTAGAACCACATGGAGACAGAGCAGGCAGGGAACCCCGCTACACTACCAAAATGGACATTTAATGACCCAGTCAGTTATACTAACTGGCGTTTCTGGGCATTCTGATACTTGGCAATCCTATATTCCTATCAAACCCCCAATTACCCATAATGAAATATGTCCTCTCCCTTCCCCCCACCCCACTGCTGCACTGTTGACTCAGTAGCGGAGCTTGAGCTGAAAGCAAAGGTGAAGAGAGAACTGAGGTTGGGGGAGAAAGCTGTGGCTAGAGATGGAGCTGGCCTGAGGGGGAAAGGAAAGGATGGCAGCGCTGGACAGGAGCATGAGTGGAGAAGTAGAAAGCAGAGTGTAGCTGAATCTGGTGCCATAGCTCAGCTAGGATGTGGGGCCAGAGCTGGGCCGGGTGGTTCTCTCTCCTCACCTCCCCTGGAGGCTGACCCAAATGCACTTACAGGTTTCTCTGACTCCGATCCCACCACCACCACCAGACAGTCAAGGGAGCACTGCTCTAGTTCTAATCATTGGAAGGGAACTAAATGTGGATGGAGTTATCACTGCTTAACCTGTAAATCTACTTTTACTTACTTAATATTTTTCAAGTTTTCCAAACTAGATTTTACTGGCTACAGGAATACAGGCAGTCCCCGAGTTACGCGGATCTGACTTATGTCGGATCCGCAGTTACGAACGGGGCCCTCCCTCTCCCTGGTCTCCAGCAGACCAGGGAGAGGAAGAAAAGCGGCGGAACACACGGGCAGCGGACAGTCCAGACGCGTCTGGGCTGTCCGCTGCCCGCTTGCTCCGCAGCTTTGCTCTGCTTTGCTCCCCGTCCCCCTGGTCTGCAGACCAGGGGGACGGGGAGCAAAGCAGAGCAAAGCTGCGGAGCAAGCGGACAGCCCAGACGCGTCTGGACTGTCCGCTGCCCGCGTGTTCCGCCGCTTTGCTCCCCGTCCCCCTGGTCTGCAGACCAGGGGGACGGGGAGCAAAGCAGAGCAAAGCCACGGAGCCTGGGGTTCTTAAGTTGAATCTGTATGTAAGTCAGAACTGGCGTCCAGATTCAGCCGCTTTTGAAACTGATCAGTTTCAGCAGCGGCTGAATCTGGACGCCAGTTCCGACTTACATACAGATTCAACTTAAGAACAAACCTACAGTCCCTATCTTGTACGTAACCCGGGGACTGCCTGTATATGAATGAAGAAACAAAAAGTGTGGTTGCTGCTGAGAATTTTAGGAAGAATGTTATAAAAAATCTGCAAATAAAAATGGAAATTTCTATCTTAATTTGTGTTTAGTATCCCTGCTTCCCAGGCCAAAAGAGGTATATAGCACACAGACAATAAAACCCCTTTATTTCATCTATTCATAGTCCCTTAATTCAGACAGGCAGCCTACAGTGCCTCATTCTGTGACCTGCAGCTACCTAGGATGCCCCAAGAGTATGGTGCTGGCCATTAGAGTTCAGTTAATGGAATTTCTGTAGAACAATTTAAAGTTTCTTAGAACAATTTTAATGTTTCAGAAGGTGTTATATATAATTAAACAAAAATTTAATTCATTTTAAGTCGCATGCTTTCTTTTCACAAGACCCAAAGGATAGCCAAAAGAAAACAACTTGTATGTCCAGTGAAGAGGTGAGTCGGATCCAGGCTACCCAGGTTGGCTCCTGGCAGGCCTTCACCACCATATTTACCTTCATGGCTGTAGATACTGGCAATCACAGCTCCTACTGGCTGCACATTGCTGTTCCTCTCTAATGGGTGCTGTGGGAAGTGGTATTCTGGTTCACATAGCTTCCCACCGCTTCCATTGGCCAGGAAAAGTGATCTGTGGCCAAAGGGAACTGCAATCACAGGTATCTGCAGCCGTGCAGGTAAATATAGTGGCAGTGGCCCACCAGGGGCTGACCTGGTGAACTGCCGCCGGGGTTATTGCCCACTCCTGGTCCAGTGCATAAATATGCACACAGAGAGGTTATTCTATTCGATATTGTGGTATTTCCCTATATTATTTACACACAAACAAAGCATTATTTTATAAACATACTGTAACCTGGATCAGAAACGTAGTTAAAAAAATACTCAAGTAAATGTTAGATCAGGAGTGGGCAATAATTTTCATAAATTTCTAAAGTGGCCCCAGGCCACCCCAGAAGAGCTAGGGCCTTGGGCGGAAGGGGCAGGGACAGGAGACTTCTCATGCCCCCCTTCACAGACCCATATTGGCCTGGGGATGGGGGACCACATGAAGTGTTTCCCCAACCCTGGCACCTAGAGAGAATTGTCAGCTGTTTTAAACAGCTGGTGGTTCCCTCTAGTTGGTGCAGAAGGAAGAGACCTCGTGCATACCTCCCCGCCACCAGGCCAATAAGGGCCTGGGGGTGGGGGAGTGCGCAACATCCCTTTCCCCCCCCCCAAAGTGTGCAGCAGCTAGAGACACACGCCATTTGTTTTAAAACTGCCAGCGTTTCTCTCTTGCCAATACATGACCCTGGAAGGGCAGAGGCGGGAGGTGGGAGACTTTGTGCGCTCCCCGCCCTCAGGCCCTGATTGGCCTGGGGGCGGGAAGAGTGTGCAAAGTTTCCTGCCTCCCTTCCCCCACCAAGGGTGCATAGCAGCTAGAAAGAAACACTGGGTGTTTTAAAACAGCTGGCATGTGTCTCTAGCCACCACATTCTCTTGGGGGGAGTAGACTTGGCGTGCTCCCCCGCCCTCAGGTCCTGATTGGCCTGGGGGTGGTGGAGTGGCAGGGCAGCTGTGGGCCAGATTGACCAGTTTGGCGGACTACATCAGGCCCGTGGAGGTCTCTTTGCCCACCCCATGTTAGAATTATGTTTAATTGTGGAACCAGTTCAGGTTAAGTTTAACTAGTTAAGCAATTAAATGGGAGGGAAGCAGGAGCCATTTCAGTCAGCTTAGCTGAAGTACCCCAGCCTGCTGTGCTCCCTGGGCCTGCCACGGAGAAGGGCTGCTCGGGCCAGGCTGGAGTGCCCTTGCCTGCAGCACACCAGATGAGAGCTGTTCCAGGCAGGCAGGCCTAGCAGAGCTAGAGAAGCCCCCTGCCCACATCATGCTGGGGGCTGCTCCAGCCCCTCCAGGTGAACCGAACCAGTAAGCCTCACCTATTAAGAATGAGGCTTACCTGTTAACCATTAACATCCCTACTACAGGTGCAGGTTAAATATCAGTTTAATCAGTGAAACTGGTGCACCACAAACACCTTTTGTGAAGACAAACTCACTCACTATCTAAGTACCATCGTATCATATAATAGATATACTGTAATGTTAGAAACACCACTACACCAAATACTATATATTGATGATATATTGAAAAAAATCATAGATAATGGTGTGATATTAACTAAGATGCCAACTATACATTTTGGATTGCCAACTTTCTAACTGCACAAAACCAAACATCTTTGCCCTGCTCTTTCCTTGAGCCCTGCCACTACTCTGCCCTGCAGGGTGTGCAGAGTACTTCGGGAAGTACATCAATTCATGAGCCCACTTTTTCAGAGTACTGGAGCCATCACAGATAACTCAATCACAAGCCATTTAAATACACCTATTCTACACTGGAAACCATAGACACACACATCTTTGAGATCAGTGGCAAAGGTGCTGGAACAATGTGGGGTGCCCACGGAACAAACTGTAAACCCTGTACATAATGGAAAGAAGTTCAAACCAGGATGGGGGCAAGTGCCCCAGGGCTTTAAATCGCCATCAGAGCACCCCATCACACACTCTGCGTGGCTCTAAGCACTGGGGTGGCAGCACAGTGCACTCTGGGCAGTGGTGAGGGCTAGCTGCCACCAGCCCTGCCTCTTCTGGAAGTGTGAAGCCCTTCACCATGCTCAGGGTCTTGGCAAGAATATCGGCTCTCCTGTTCTCAATGCAAGATTGGGATCTAAGTGAGGGAACTTTTAAATAATTAATAAGAAGTCAATCCTGCAAATATTTACACATAATAATCCTGCAACCAGATATGCACTGTCAGATCCTTGCTAAACCAAATTCATAGACTCATAGAACACTGGAACTGGAAGGGACCTAAGAGGTCATCAAGTCCAGTCCCTGCCCTCATGGCAGGACCAAGTACCCTCTAGATCACCTCTGTGTGTGTGTGTGTTTTGTAAATGTGAACCATGATTTTTTCAAATATAAAGGAATTCAAAATAGTCATGCAATGAGCGTGCATAAGAGAGGTTAATGAAAACTGAGAGTGGAAATAGGGATTGGTAAAATGATTTTGTTATAACTTACTTAACATTTATGCAGTAACAACTGTTTTATGGAAAAAACCTTCAGGGATCATGGTGGGCAGCATGGCTGCCATGGCTTCCCTGCTCTATTAGACACCTCTGCTTGCTGCTACTCTACCTGCTCAGTGAGGCCAGCACCAGGTGAGTGCAGGCGATACTTCTGGCCAGCAGAACCTGGCCTTTCCTTGCAGGTGGGGTGCACCGTTCTCCTGGCCTGACCCACAGGAAAAAACCTGGGGACTACACAAGTGAGAGGCAAAAAAACTCCTTCAAAAACCCTCAACCCTCACTGACGTGGACCCCAAATGAGACACCTCACTACTCTGGCGCTCCAACGCTAGTCGACTGTTCGCTTCCTCCCCTCCCCCTTTCTATCAGAAAGAGGCAGCAAGGGGTGGGGAAAGAGGAGGAGGTGCTTCAAAGTGGCAGCGCTGGGTGAAGCCTGGTACGAGACTCTGGGCTTCACGCGGCGCTGCCACTTTGAAACACTGTCGCTTTGAAACACTGCAGGGAGCACATGGCCAGCGGGGGACTACTTGGGGCTGTTGCTACACTTCAAAGGCAGAAACAACCATATCGAAATTGCAAATTGCATCAACTATTTGATTAGCCAATTAACTAAAATTTTATATCCCTGAGTGAGAGTGCAGGATCTGGGCAGAAGATGGGGTACAGAAGGGGGTGAAGGTGCAAGGTCTGGGTGGAAGGTGGGGTGCAGCATCAGGCTGGAAATAGGGTGTCTGGCCAGGAAGTAGGGGGCAAGAGCAAGGGAAGGTGCAGTGTGTGGCCAGGAGGGAGGGTGCAGGAGCAGCCCTGGGATAGGTTGTTGGGCCAAGAGGGAGAAAACAGGAGTAAGGAAGGGTGCAGGAGCAGGCAAGGAGGAAGATGCAGGAACGGGCTCAGGATGCAGTGCAGGAGCATGGTAGGTGCAAGAGAAGGAGCATGGTGTGGGATCTGAGCATGAAAGGATGGCAGGGGACATTTTCTTGCTTTTGTGCCCATGCATCTGGTTTCTGGCATAACCTGCTACTGCTTCCATTGGCTGGATTCCATCCAATGGGAGCAGCAGGGAAAGCTTCCAGGCAGTGCATCAGGGTGCTGCTGTTGCCCCAGCCAGGGAAGGCAAAGGAAGAGTGGCAGTGTGCAGAGCCACTTCTGGCTCCGCTTCTTCCTCATAAGGAGGATCCGACAAGATGGTTTGGGGCTCCTCACCCATCCAGAGGGAAGCCAGTGCTGGTGTTCCAACCTCATGGTGAGGGATGGAAAGATGTAAGGCAGGAACACCAGTGCGGGCTCTTGCGGAAGGGAGAGAGAGGGAGGGTGGGGGGGGAACCTGAGGTTGAGCCATGGACCACCTGGACTGTGGCATCTACAGTTTGAGAAAGACTGCCCTAACAGAGCCCCATTACGTTTACTTGGGGAACCCTAGAGGGGTGAATTCACACCCTTTCCATACCCCTGTATCGGGGATTTAAGCGACTAATGGATTAGTTGACTATCAGATAAGCAGAAGCTTATCAGACAGTCAACACACTAGTCAACTAGTCGCTTCCCCCCCTCCGCCCCGCTGACTCTATCACAAAGCCCGTTCCCCAGCTCCAGCCAGGTCCATGGGAGGGGGCAGGAGAGCAGGAGAGCAGTGGCAGCATTCCAACTTTAGAAATGTACAATAGTCCCTGGTGGGTCTTTGTATATTTCAAAGCAGAAGCACTACATGGAGTCTGGGGCCAGCAGAGGACTCCCCACTGACCCAGGTGTTTCAGTCTCTTGTACATTTCAAGGTCAGAAGACTGTGCTAGTCCTTATCGACTAATCAACAGTCGATGAAAATACCATTAACTATTTGATTAGTTAATTAATTGAAATTTAACATCCCTGCCCTGCATGCAGGCCTGCTGATAGTCTAGCTAATCTGCTCTTAAATATTTCCAGTGATGGAGATTCCACAACCTCCCTAGGCAATTTATTCCAGTGTTTAACCACCCTGACAGATAGGAACAGAGGTAAAAGTAAGTGTGTGCGCCCTGATGAGCAGCCTTGGCAAGAGCTGGCTGAGCTGTGGCCAAAACCAGCAGGAAGCTATTCAAAGAGCTAGCAGCGACCTATTTAAAGAGCTAGCTAGAGCTGCAATAAGACAGTACCTGTAAGAAATTTTAAGTTACTTGCACTACTGCTTAGGAAGTTTTTCCTAATGTCCTAATGTCCGTTTTTGCTAATGCCCACTCGCCAGCCACGCGGTTCTGCGTTCTGCGCATGCGCAGATTGCTCCGCGCTGGCTCTTCCAGGATGTAATCTACTCGCCACGGGCGAGTAGATTACACTATTTGTCGAGCCCTGTCCATCTTAATCTCCCTTGCTGCAATTTAAACCCATTGCTTCTTGTCCTATCATCAGTGGTTAAGGAGAACAATTTTTCTCCCTCGGTACCTGAGAATTGCTATCATGTTCCCTCTCAGTCTTCTCTTTTCAAATCTAAACAAACCCAATTCTTTCAGTCTTTCCTCATAGCTAATGTTTTCTAAACCATTAATCATTTTAGTTGCTCTTCTCCAGACCGTCTCTAATTTCTCCACATCTTTCTTGAAATTTGGTGCCCACAACTGAACACTATACTCCAACTGCGGCCTGATCAGCACAGAGTAGAGCAGAAGAATTACTTCTTCAGACTTGCTTACAACACTCCTGTTAATGCATTCCAGAATCACGTTTGCTTTTTTTGCAACAGCATCGCACTGTTGATTCATATACATAGCTTGTGGTTCACTATGACCCTTAAGTCTCATTCTGCAGTACTCATTCTGCATGTGTGAAACTTGTTCCTTCCCAAGTGGAGTACTTTGCATTTGTCCTTATTACATTTCATTTTATTTACCTCAGATCATTTTTCCAATTTGTGCATATAATTTTAAATTATGACCCTATATTCCAAAGCACTTGAAACTCTTCCCAGCCTGGCATCCATCATCTGCAAACTTAGTAAGTGTACTCTCTATGACAGTGGTCCCCAACCTTTAGAGGCTCCCGGGCGCCCGGAGGCAGGGCCACTCATGCGCTGGGCGCCCGGGGGCGGGGCCACTCATGCGCTGGGCGCCCGGGGGGTGGGGCCGCGCATCCTGGGGCACTCCAGGGGCGGGGATGCCCTTGCACCCGGCGCCGGCATGTGTCCCGGGGCAGGAGCCACCCGAGCGCCTTGTGCCGTGGGCCCGGGGCTGGCACCGGCGCGGCGCGCCTGCATGTGCCCTGGGGCTGGGGCCGCCCGAGCGCCGCGCACCAGGTGTGGGTGCGTGTCGCGTGCCTGGGGCCAGCGCCTCCAGTGCGCCACGCGCCGGGGCCGGCCCAGGTTGTCGGCGGGCGCACACAAATACCCCGGCGGGCACCATGGAGCCTGTGGGCACCATGGAGCCTGCGGGCACCGCGTTGGGGACCACTGCTCTATGACACTATCTAAATTCAAAGCTGGCTCAATTTTTCAGAAAAATTTCCTCAGTATTGACAAGGCCTGTGGGCTTGACAGTGGTCTCCCATCAGTGTAAATCAACACTAATAAGTATGATGTGCATTAGTAAATAAGCAGTAAAACCACACAAATTGGATGTTTTTGGAACTCCAAAAATGTGCAGGGGAAAGTCTCTCTTTTCAATATTTTGTTTACAGGATTAATAATGAACATAGGACAGAGAATTCTGATTTCTAAGGTCTTAGCAAACACTACGAAACATTTCCTATGAGAAACAGGAAGTGCACTTGTAACTGGTTGAAAACTGGAAAAGCTACTTTGGGAAATTTTGAAAGCTTCCATTTTGCAGGGACCTGTTTTCCATGAACCTTTTATATTTTTAACCAAAATCTTGTTCCAAATAGTCATTGAACCTTTAGCAATGGAAGTGTTGGGCAGCACCTTGAAACACAACTTCCACTGGAGTTATGATATATCAAATGGATACAAAAATATCACCTGGCTGAGGAACAAAAATAACAAACAGGTCAAAAATGTGATTCCCCCCCCCCCCCCCGAGCAGGTTCTTGGAGGTGGGTGTATGGGGGAGGAGAGGACATGCTGCCACTTCTCATCAGGACGCTTCTCGCTAATCACACGCTTGACCTGCTTTCACCCCTTGAGAGGCAGGGGGCAGAGTTCAGGGTCTTGATTCCGAGCACTTCCCCGCGCACCCTGAGTCCCTCACGCGTGAACCAGACACGCTGATGGGCATGAGCATGGGGGAGGGGGCTGTCAATGTCCGACGCCCAAAGCAGCCCCCTTGGGGCAGGCTGTGCACGCCCATCCCCGTGGCCGCCAGAGGCGGGGCTGCACTGGGGAACCCCTCGCCCCAGCCCGGGCTGCGGGGGGGGGGGGGCATGTGCCCACGTGGGGCCCGCGCGGCCCCTGCCAACCGCCACTCACCGTCCGCCTGGGCTCGCTCGCCGCGCGGGCCGCCGCCGTAGCTGCCCGAGCCGCGCCTGAGGCGCCGCGCGCAGAGGCCGCTGCTCGCGGACGAGGCGCCGGGGTCCGCGTCCCAGAGCCAGAGTCCGGCAGGGGGCGGCCCCGCCCCCGGGTCCCCGCGAGCCCCACCCCCGGGGCCTGCGGCGGCCGCCCGGAGCGCAGGCTCTGGAGGGGGCAGGAGGGCGACGGGGGCTTCGCCGGGAGGACCCGTCTGCGCCGGCAACATGGCAGCGTCCAGCCGTGCCCAGGTGCTGCGCCTGTACCGGGCCCTGCTGCGGGAGAGCCAGCGCTTCCAGGCCTACGGCTACAGGTGGGGCCGCCCGGCGGGGACACGTGCCCGGCAGCCTGCTGGGGCGGGGGGAGGGGCCCTTCCTCCCCGGGCTCTGGGTTCCATGGGCGGCTGCCGGGGTCGCTTCCCCTCCCCCCAGATCCCTGCGTTTGGTGGTGGCGGGAGGGGCGGACACAGGCCCGGGTCCAGGCCCCTTCTCTGGGGTCCATGTTGTAGCCCATTCCCCTCCCCCCCCCCGGGAATGCGTGACAGGGGAAGGGTCACGTGATGGTGACCTGCTCTTCATTCCCTCGGGGGCATCTGGCATTGGCCTCTGTCCGCAGACAGGACACTGGGACAGATGCACCTTTGGTCTGACCCAGTATGGCCCTTCTTATGGGACGGCCGTAGGTAGGAAAGCCAAACCAGTTTGTCCTATAGGCCCACTTAATTGTATGGGGTGTTGGGAGCACAGCTGGTTCTAAACTGAAGATCCCTTAACTCCAGTGGGAGCCCAGCATTGCATTGGCTGGGAGCAGAAGCCAAATTCTCTCAAGTGTACCCAAAACTGTATTCCGCAGAGTCAGGGCATAGATTGGGTTCCATTCGTTGAGTCTCTTGGTTTCCTCCCAAGTGGTGGATGTGTGATTGTCTCCTCCTTTATATAGGGTTCATGAGAAGGCATTACATGCCAGGTTCTGCAGACCCTGGCATTCCACCAAGAGAGCATATTCATGTCTAGGGTAATAAAGAACAACAGCTAACCTTATACCTGTTACTGCTGATAGCTATCCAGTCTGCTTACTACATTTATAGGTCTGCCCCTCAGCAGCTAAGACTGTATAAGTATGATGTGAAGTTAATTTGAGTTATTGCTTTATTTTAGATAAGACTTTAAATTCTGTTCCTTATTTTAGTGTACCACTCTCAATGGTAACCATTTTAAAGCACAGATACTGTGATAAGTTGTGCACTTATATTGGATTCTTGTAAATTTTCACATAGAGATGAAATCTTTCCCTTTTTCAATGAAATGCCTTGATTTTGATGAGTCTCTAAATACTGTAAAATGGGAAATATTCTCTACAAATAATTTTTGCTATATTTATCACATTTGAAAACACTACAAATAATGGCAGCTTCTCAAAATATGCTAACAGCACTTGCCTGCAGACCATCTAAGTGCAAGAAAACAATTCTCCCTGTCTTTTTTTTTCTGTGATGCCTATCAATGAAGAATCTGAGCATGTAACTAAATATGTTGGTAGTCTCTTCTGTTCTAAGATAAATAGTACTACAGCATCTTTGGACCTCGCGTAATATGCCCTTGTAGTGTCTTAACACAAACTTCATAAAGAATTACATTTATCCTAAAGGACAAAATGCTAAAAGTTAAACTCACTGTTTCATGGATTTAGTGAGAAGATTGTTTTAAGAACATATACCTTTGCTTATAAGTCTCTGTGTTTTAAACTGGCTCCTCCCAGCACTGGCTTGTGCTCCCCCACTTGCTGCCTCAGGGGTGGGGGGAAAGCGACTAGTCAAGGTCCTACTCCACTATCGGATAAGCATTTGCTTTGTCTGGTAATAGGCTAGTCACTTAGGGCATGTCTACACTGCCACCCTAGTTCGAACGAGGGGTACCGATACTTCGAATTAGAGAGCCTAATTCGAACTACCTACTCCGTGCCACGTGTAGCCGCGGGCATGGAGTCCGCACTAACAGGGATTTAAAAATGGCAGCGCCCGGCAAGCTGCAAATGAAGCCCAGGATATTTAAATCCCGGGCTTCATTTGCAACTTCGAATGCCTACATTAGCCACCCTAGTAGACATACCCTTACATCCCTAATTTATTACATTAAGCTTTTGTAATGTCCATCTGTTTCATAAATATTTCAGATATTAGCAGCCGATGTTATTTATTATTTTTATATTGCAAATTAGGTACTGGCATCCTTATAGATTTACATATTTTAAAAGTGAACCTTGCTCAGGGGCTTTCTTTTCCATGCCAAAAATAGACCAAAAGATCATGCCTTTTTTGCCCAGTGTCCATGAAGTAAAATGGAAAAGGCAGTAGTTTTGCGTGGGGAGTTTCGTGAGTAAATGAAGATTTACCGTGAACCCTAAATTGTGAATAAAAAATAATAAACAGACTTACACATGTACTTACTCTCAGAGGCTATAAGATTCTGTAGGCTACAACACAGAACTGTATGGTTATTGGTTTTCATTATATAGAAAAATGTTTTTATGAGAGAAGATTGTTGTTGTGGAATACTGTTTGAATGTTGTTTAGATCAATAATCATGGGAATGTTCTAAAATTTATCATTCTGCTCCAAGAAAACTGCCATTTGTTTTGGTTGTTCTTGTGTTTTATTTTGTTTATAGAAACACTGTTAAGGTGTCACATTTTGCATCTATTTTAATGTGTATTCCTTCTCGTTTCTTTGCACTTTCTGTCCATCCTCCATGGTGTTTGTGTTCTGCCTTTGCTCCTGTCTATAGCATCAGTCTCTGACATTTGCATGTTTTACTAACTTTTTTTTTAATATTTTCTCCTCTGCTGGCTAGATATAAGTGCTACAGGTAAACCTGATTTTTATTCTTTTATAACATGGTCAGATATAGACAAAAACTGATAATGGAAACACCGCCACAAGCTATCTCTCGGTCCATTAATTATATGTAGTAAAACTTTATAACCCTATTTGAGTAATGAGGATAAATTTAGTATCAGGGCTCAATCAATTATATTTCCTCTTGGTGAACACTTGATATATAATTCACAGTAAACTGAAAAACTGGGATTTATATTAAACAAATGTATGAGAAGGAAGAGAGAAAAATCATTCTTCCTCTGGTGAAAATGTTGCTGTTTCTCCATTCTTTGGATCAGCTTTCTCAATCAGTTTTAGGGATGTAAGATATAGTGTAATTGAATGGTTGTATAACCACATGAAATCTTATTGGTTACACAACTATTCGATAGTCCCCGGGGGCAGGGCTGGCAGCTAGTGTGCTCCCTGTCCCAATCCCAGGGAGCCCTCTGCCACACCATGCTGCTGCCTCCGATACAGAGGCAGCAGCACGGGGTGGCAGCAGCCCTTGTCTGCAGGGGTCCACTCTTCATGCAGATAGAAGCAGCTGTGGGTTTGGGAGGCTCCCATGAATCATCCACTGTCCATGGTGGCCCGGGCTGGCCGCAGATAGGGGCTGGTCCTGCAGCAGCCCTTGTCTTTAGGGGGTCCGAGCTCCGCGTGGACAGAGGTTGCTCCATGGGAAGTGGACCAGCCTCTGTCCATGAGGAGCTCAGGCCCCCCACGCACAGGAGCTGCTGCCGGATCAGCCTGTCCACGGCCAACTCAGGCCACCTCAGATAGTAGCTGCTTCGCGGCAGCCTGCCTCTCCTCCCACCCCCACAGCACCCACTGTCCACCGGAAGCTTGGACCTCTACAGACAGGGGCTGCTGCCACCCCGTGCAGGGATTAAGGATGTTAAATTTAGATTAATCAACTAATCAAATAGTTGATGTCATTTGCACGGACTATTCAATTAGTCAATAAGGGTGCCTTCACCTTTGAAACATAGCATGAGCCCTTCTGGCTCTTGCTACATTTCAAAAGCAAAAGCACTGCAGGGAGTACAGCCAGCAGGGAACTCAGACAGCCCCCCACTGGCCCCATGCTCCCTGTTTTGAAATGTACAAGAGCCCTGGGAGGACTCCCAAAGCTCCCTGCAGCACTTTTGCTTTTGAAATGTAGCAAGAACTCTGTTCTTACTACGTTTCAAAGGCGGAAGTGCCACCAATTCCCTGCTGTGCCCCTGCCCCTTCTCCCCATGGAGATGGTTTTTAAGCCGATTCCCCCAGCACCGAATCCTGCTTTCCCCGCCCCCCCGCTCCCCTCCCCCACTGCATCTCTCTGATAGAGGGAGCAAGTGAGGGAGAAGCGACATCCACTGGTTTTTAAACTGGCTCCCCTCGCAGACCAGCTCCTGCGTGGGTGCCAGGAGCAGCAGTGTGGGGTGGCAGGGGGCTCTTCAGATGTGGGGCCAGAGCATACTGGCTGCTGACCCCACCCCACCCCAGAGACTATCTAATAGTCGTATAACCAATAAGAATTAATGCGGTTACACAACTATTCAGTTACCCAAATCTAACATCGCTAGTGTTTATGGACTTCCTCTGACCTCAGCATGTTTTAGGTTTTTGATACATGGGAAAATAGTGAAGTCATGGTCTTCAGGCTCTACTCCTGGTTCTTCCACTGAGTCCAGTTTGGGTGCGTTGTAATTGTCTGTATCTCAGTCTACCCATTTCTAAGGGTGAAATAGTCACATACTTCACCAAGATGTCGCAAGACCTGTATTTGTAAAATGGAGTTTATCATTCAGGTTTCTTCTGTGTAAGTTTTGATTGGGTAGTGTCAGATCGTCTGTAAATAAGGCTAATGTTCTTGACTCAGTCATGTAATGTTGTTTGTATCTAATATATCACTGGGTCCTGTTCGATGATGACATCAACTTGTGCAGAAAAAGCTGTTGAGAAATTAGTGATATTTTTATCCTGCTGTCAGTCCAGTAGCCAACAATGGAACTGATTTATTTGAGCTTCCATTAGATATTGAAACAGCCTATTTAATGCCAGGAGTCTGGCAAACCCAGACATTTCTCCAAGCTGATGAAGTTGAATGATGTAGTAATGGTAATGAATGCTACCAGAAGAGCTGAAACCCTGACCTATAAAGACCATAGCATTTCTTTTTCCTGACTTCTCAGATGAGCTTAAGAAAAAGTAAGCTTCATCTAATGGCATAAAGCAAATCCTGAGCAGGACTGATGCAGATACAGCATCAAGTACCCTATGGATTTAGCAGGCACCACAAAATTTTTCAAAACCCCCTCTGAAGCTTGGCACACATTTCAAAGACCTATCAGATTTGACCAATAATAGCAGAATATTTTTTCCATCGTGAAAAGCATACCGCAACAAGTTTAAAATCAGTTTGTATTCCTGTGCATGCTTCTAGATATGGTAATGTTCACTTATATAATCTTTTGGCTCCTAGCAGATAACTAGTGGCTCTTAAGCTGTGGGTTAAGACCCCAAAATGGGTTGCGACCCCGCTGGTGTTACACTTGTTGGGGCCCAAGGCCACCGCCCGGGACTGAAACCAAAGCCTGAGCCCCACCTCCAAGGACTAAGGTTGCATGCTCCTCGTCCAGGGCAGAAGCACTTGGGCTTCAGGTTTGTCCCCTTTTCCAGGGTAGTGAGGCTCAAGCAGAGGTCTTAGGTGGGCTTGGCCTTTGTTCTCCCCTGTGAGGGTAGTGTAGTAATTTGTATTGTCAGAAGGGGGCCACAGTGCAATGACGTTTGAGTACCACTGAACTAAATTGAACTCTTCTGTTGATCTCCATTGGAACCAAGCAATATAATAACTATATAGTACAGTACTACAATGAATAGAGTAACAGTTTCAAGTAAGCTGGTATTTAAAGCACCATCTACTGACAAGCATTAGCTGCACTAATCATTTTACAGCTTGCACGGATAGATACGTTTTCTTTGAGGATGTAAAATCCTGTTTAATTACTTAACCAGTTAAATGTAACAAGTTAATTGATTAAAAGGGCGGCATGTGAAGGGGTCAGGCTGGAGCAGCCTCCTTGCTGTGGGCAGAGGCTACTCCAGCCTGGCTGCTTCCTGTTCCATGTGGGGCTTCCAGCTCTCAGCCTGTATAGGCAAGGCTGGAAGCAGCAGCCCTGTCCAGGGGACTGGCGGTGCTGGAGTAGCCATCCATTAAAGGCCTAAAATCATTCAAAATGAACCAGTAATATTCAATCATTCAAAATCATTCGAAATATTCAAAATATTTATATTCTAAAATCCTAAAGATGAGGTTTTACATATATCTCCGCTTATATTGTATCTTAAGGTTATATATCTTAATTTACCTTTCTAAAACTGAATGTATAAATTTTTAATGTGCACAGCCTTAGTCTAATCCTGAAGGATAATACGGTTTGCTTGGAGTTTCAACTCAAAAGAGTTAATGCTAGGAAGTAAGTACAATTGAAATGGAGATAACTCTGAATTTTTCTTCTTTCTGATAAAACCATACATTCTTCTAATATTCGGAGGTGATTGGATTTGTCCAGATGTCTGTCTAGCATAGTATTCTAATTACATGAGACCCAGTTTTCAAAACTCATTAGGCCAAGCCTCACGATTAATAAATGAACTTGTTTTAAAAAGAGATAAGGAGATTGACACCCAAAAGAGTATGACTATTCATTTTATTCCGGAATTGACTTGTTTCTTGTGTCTTCAGAACTGATTGCAGCATGCCTATTAGCAGCTATTGATATATTCATTTCAGATCATGTTCCAATTACGTTTACCATAGATGTACCATTAAAGTCTTCTGTGCAATAGCTGAAGACACTGCAATTAAAATATACGAGTTTCTCAGTTAATTGTCATCTTTAACGTACTACAAGAAAATAAGCAGTCTGTTACCTCATACGATCTTTTAGGAAGCTCTGAAAGTTATTCTAAAAGCTGAATATATAAACTATGCCTCCCAGAAGAAGAAGAAAGAGAGACCAAAATAACTAGAGTCTCTGAATAAGGAAATAGATGAGTTGCTGAGAGAGCATAAGAGTGACATAAAAATTGAAAATCTCCTACATTCTGTAATCAATGTAAAATATAAATATAATGAAGGCATATCCAGTCAAGTTGAATTTACACTCAACAGCGTCTATCAAAGCTATTCTGAATGGAGAAGATTAAACATGGAACTAGCCAACAACAGTATTTCTTTCTTATTTCACGAAGACTGGAATACCATCCTTGAATTAACAAATATAAATAATTTAAGCAATTCTATAAAGCTTTTTATAAATCAGACAACCAATTAGACTCTATTAATTTGATCATTTCATTGAAGGCCTACCTTTTTATTATCCTAACTTGAGGTCAGGGGTTGTTTATGGACAAAGCTAAACAACACAAGATAAAAAGGCGGTTAAAATATATATGAATTCCAGCAAGACTCCTGGGATGGATGGCTTTCCAGCAGACAACTATTTTCAAGGGGTAAGTCCTTGATTTTTGTTAGGCAGCCTTAAGGCTACTTGGGATCTGTTCTACCAGATTTGTTAAACATTAGGTTAACCAAATATTTAACCAGTTAAGAGACTAAGCAATATCTGGGCAGGAGACATCCTCAGCCTGGCTGGAGCAGTCCCCAGCCGGCAGGTGTCCTGTTTCCAGCCCCACACAGGCACTCTTCACAGGAGCAGCCTCTCTCCTTGGTGGGCCAGTCTCCCTGTGGACAGGGGCTGCTCCAGATGAGATGAGACCCTGTCCAGAGCAGGCCCCTTGTAGGGCTGCAGCAAGCAGGGAGTTGATTTAGCCCCATCTGGTTACCAATTAACCGGAACCAGTAAGCATCACCCGTTAAGAGTGATGCTTGCTGGTTAATCTTTCACATCCCTAACACATGTGTAGAAAGAAACTAAGATATCTGGGCTTGTCTACACTACCATTTAAATGAGGCCTACTCAACTTTGGAAGCCTTGAGGCACCACAATGATACTCCCAGCGCATGCCAAGGGCCGCAACAAGTGTGGTTGCATATACATGCAAATATATGCAAATAGCTTATTTCACACTGACGGAGATGAATACAAAGATTAAGGCAAGATTACACAACACAGGCCCCATTTAAGTCCGTTCTGCTGATATTAATAAAATGCAGTACAGGCAGTCCCTGGGTTACGTACAAGATAGGGACTGTAGGTTTGTTCTTAAGTTGAATCTGTATGTAAGTCGGAACTGGCGTCCAGATTCAGACACTGCTGAAACTGACCGCCAGTTCTGACTTACATACAGAATCAACTTAAGAACCCCAGGCGTCCCCAAGTCAGCTGCTGCTGAAACTGATCAGCAGCTGATTCCAGGAAGCCCGGGGCAGAGCAACTCTGCCTGGGGCTTCCTGTAGTCAGCGCTGGTCAGTTTCAGCAGAAGCTGACTTGGGGACGTCTGGGGCAGAGCAGCTGGGGTGCTACTGGACCAACCCAGCAGCACCCCATCTGCTCTGCCCCAGACGTCCTGATTCAGCCGCTGCTGAAACTGACCAGCAGCGGCTGAATCAGGACCTGGGGCAGAGCAGCTGGGGTGCTGCCGGGTTGGTCCAGTAGTGCCCACGGGCGCTGCAGGACCAATCGGCAGCGCCCCAGCTGCTCTGCCCCAGAGTCCAAAACAAAAGCCTGGTCTGCTGGGGGGGGAGGGGAGAACACTAGCTGCGCCCCCCCCCCCCCCCCCAGCAGACCAGGGACACGGGGAGCAGAGCCGCAGAGGCAGCGGGGTGCCGCGCCTCTGAGGCTTTGCTCTGGCAAAGCCTCAGAAGCGCGGGAACCCGCCCGGTGCCCCTGGTCTGCTGGAGACGGTCTCCAGCAGACCAGGGGCACCGGAGCAGCTTACGAACGGGGCTTTCTCGCCCCGACTTCCGGGGCGAGAAAGCTCCGTTCGTAAGTGCGGATCCGACATAAGTCGGATCCGCGTAAGTCGGGGACTGCCTGTATTTACCTGATTTCCACCCATATGACAGCACTTTTACTGAGCAATGAAGTCCAGGAATTTAACTACAAAAACGCATATCAACAGAAGACCATTATATTGACCTTTTTTTTTGTTGTTGTTTTGGCTCCAACCCGCAGGCTGCGTGTTGAGCCCTGCGTAAACCCAAACTGCACTGCAGGCCACATGTTGAGTAGCCCTGATTTAAATAGATGCAAGTTACATCACTCATGTGAAAAGGCTACCTGCTGAGTGATGTAAGTTACATCAACTAAAATGTCCACACAGCACTATGTCAGCAGAAGACACTCTCCCGCTAACATAGTTTCTGCTTCTTATTGAGGTCACGTCTCCACTTGCTGGAGGATCAACATACTCTAGCAATCAATATTTCAGGGTTCAATTTAGCGGGTCTACTAAAGACCCGATAAATTAAATGCTGAGGGCACCTCCATTGGTGCTGATACTCCTTACTGTCTCAAGGAGTGAGGAAAGTCTACAGAAGTGCTTTTCCCATCAGCCTCACACTGTGACGCAAGGTATGTCAACTTCAGCTACTCAATTCAGGAAGTTGTAATTGTGTATCTTGCATCAATTTTCTCCGCCAGTGTAGACCTAATCTAAGATGGAGTAACGATGCCAACAAAAGAGCACTCTCCCATCATCATAGCACCTCTTTACAAACACACTACAGTGACTCTGGCATCAGAACAGCTGTGCCAATATGGTGTGGTGCACACTATCTGTTTGTCTCTCCACTCTAGAACCTGTTGCAGCTATTTGTTAAGATGGGGGTAGGAGAAGGGAAAGATGTGTCTACCCTTCAAACTATTCTTAGTTTTCTTAAGCAGCAGCAAAATGAAAACTGACAATTCCTGTTATTTTTGCCCATGTTCTTGAGGAAAACTAGCAGCAGCAACACTGAAGTGGTCTGTCTGCAGGCTCAAGACTTCAGCACTGCTTTGGTGGAAGAGATGCCAAGTAGCCTTAGGGCTACCTAACAAAAATCAAGGACTTGCCCCTTGAAAACTGTTGTCAAAGCACAATGGGAAAAGGTGCCAACAGCAATATAGGAGCTTGCTTTGAGCACTTAAGCACAGATTTCAGAAATGTAGAATGTCAAATCAAACTTGTTTGCAAGGTAGGATTGGAACTATGCCCAGTGAGTGCCACCAAGAGCTGGAGCGTGTCCAGTGTGCTATTGTTACATACAGTCAAGAAGTAATTAGTGGGAACCATCAAAGAACACTGTCCTGAAGAGAGAGAAACCCTGGAAGCTAAGATTATTCTACCAGTTTTCAACTACGTAGTGAAGAACCAGGTCTGAGAGTTTTCTGTGGTCGTGTCTCAAGGCTTGTCTATATCTACAGCTAGATAGGCAACTCTGTGATGGATGAAGTGGTGTCAGTTTAGAAGGTGAAAACCCGCTAAATTGATAATAGAGTGGGCTCACATTGACTCTCCAGGAAGAGTAAGGTTAGTCAGCAGAAGAGCATCTCCTGTTGACAGTGCGGTATACATTGACCTAAGTTATGTCTTCTTCTGTTGTGTTACTTAAGTCTGCTTACAGCTGTATTGTGGACTAGCCCTTAGAGAAGGGGTCTCCAACCTTTTTAAGCATGAGATCACTTTTTGAATTTAAGTGCAATCCAGGATCTCTCTCAAACCCAAACACCCTGCCCGCCTCATTTCCACCCCTTCTCCAAAGCCCTGCCCTTGCTCACTCCATCCCTCCCCCATCCTCACTCACTTTTCAGGCTGGGGGCAAGGGTTTGGGGTGCACGAGGGGTTCAGGACTGGGGCTGGGGTTCAGAATGTGGGCTCCAGCTGGGCACCGCTTACCACAGGTGGCTTCTGGGTGGTGGTGCAGGGGGCTTAGGCAGGCTCACCCTGGCCCTGCACCACTCCCAAAAGCAGTCAACTCTCTCCATCCTTGCTCCCCTCTGCTCTGTGGAGATGGGGTGGAGGGAGGGGCACCCTGACATCGGGGTGGAGGGAGGGGCACCCTGACATCAGCACCCCCACTTCCTCCTCTTCCCGTGCCCTGCACAGCAAGCAGGAGGCTGCCAGGGGTGAGAGGCACCTCTAAAGTAGAGGGCAGGAGCTTCACGGCAGTGCTAAGAGGGGGTAGATGAAGTGCTGGTACTTGATAGTCTCCCGGCCAAACTTCTCAGGATCACTCATAAAAGATTCCAAGATCTACCAGTAGATCCCGATCTACTGGTTGGTGATCACTGCCTTACAGAGAGTCATTTTCCAGGAAATTATTTTTCTGTGTCTCTACTTAACTTTGTAAAGAGGGATTAAAGAAAATTTGATTTTCATAAAGCTGTCTCCCTCTGCAGACAAAACTATTGTGTATACGTGACCAGCGAACAGATTTTAGAATTTAGAAAATGTGTTAGAGGATCTGGTTTTATGTGTCTCTTAGGCCTTAGCACAGAATTGTCACATGTATATGCAGCAGTTCCTGAGTACACTTTGAATCAGCTATTTAGGACACAGATCTACAGTATGAAAAACCAAGCTCCTAATCATCTCTAGAACAATCGGAGGGGTAAAACATTTGTCCCAGAATTACATTATCTCTCTTTTCTGACCACTGTGCCAGGACTAGTACTAATTGACTGATTCATTAAGCATTTGTACTAATCTGTCAGCTTTATATTACAGATTGGTCATAGTATCAAATGAAGACCAAAAAATATTAGAGGGGCTGTAGTCCCAAGTCTGTGGGCCCCTGACATGGATATGAAGATTCCCTGTGATAGTTTGACTACTGTATGTGTTGGCTTGATTATTGGGATATTTACTGTACAAATACCTTGGGCTTAACATAGTAAGGAACTTACTGAAATGTAGGCAGGAAGAATAGTTTAAGTAGGTCCCCTATCAGCAAATGTTTGAGTTGTTATGAGACCGTATTAGAAGTTTTATTAGCTTTGATGATTTTGGTTACATTTTCATAGCAGAGTTAACTGGGGCTCTTATCCACATTTTAGAAGGGAGGAAGAGCGAAGGACACACAAAAATACTTAAACTTACATCATCCATGCAGAAAAACCTCTGTCCTGGATTTGCATGTATTCTAAGTTCAAACAAGTTTGTCTCAGGTCTTCAGTCTGACAATGTAACTAGTTTTTGGAGTGATAAATGATGATGAGGGCAGGGCCATCGGGTCCATTCAAATTAAGGAGGTGTTAAATATTGGTTAATTGAATAGTTGATTAACCTCATGAATTCTTATTAGTTACTTGACTATTCTATAGTCCCCGAGGCTGGGGTCTGCAGCCAATACGCTCCGGCTCCACTCCTCAGGAGCCCCATGCCACCCTGGGCTGCTGCTACCTCTATCAGAGGCAGTGTGGGGTACCAGACGGATGCTGGTCCACGAGGGGAGCCAGTTTAAAAAACAGCTCCCCTCATGGACCAGCTGCCAGTCACCCCATGCTGCTGCCTCTGATATAGAGGCAGCAGTGTGGGGTGGCATTAGCCCCTGGTCGGGGGTGTGAGAGATTGAACTCTTGGACCTAGCGTCAGCCAGAACTGAGCCAGGCTGCCTGCCTGCCTGGCTCCTAATACACTTTAAATGCAGAACCGTAGTGGGAGTAGGTCCTGGACCCAGCGCAAACCAGGACTGAACCAGGCTGTTGGCCAGCTTGCTAAATAATTTCCTGGCAAGGGAGGGGGAATGCGTGCAGTCTACAGCATTAACCTATAAACTTTTGATTATCGGTTAATTGATTAATCAACTACACTATTACATCCTTAATTCAAATAAAAAAATGTGCTTAATTCATCCAAATGCAAATCTGTCCATTTAGGAACAAGAAATGCAGTCTGTATCTATGGGATGAAGAACTGTATCCTGGAAAGCAGTAACTCTGAAAAGAATGTGGTGTCATGGTGGATAAGCAACTCAGTGGCTACGTCTAGACTGGCGTGATTTTCCAGAAATGCTTTTAACATTGAGCTGTTTGTATCTCTGTATATGGCAGTGGTGAGAATGTTTCTGTAATACTGTGTATCGCTCTGTTGTCTGCATCTTAAAAAACTTTTTGAAAATGGAGAGGGTACAGAGAAGAGACAAAAATGATTTGATAGCTAGAATAAATTCCTTATAGTTAGAGTCTTTAGCTATGTCTAGACTATGTAGAATTTTCGAAAGATCTTCTGATCTCACTTTCGAAAGTAGTCTGGATTTGTTTTTTTTCCGGGGGGAAAAAAACTTTTTCTAAAAAAACTGCTCTTCCTTGAAAAAGGAGGTTTACATTGGGAGGTGGGGGGCAAGGGGGTTTGAAAAAGGGGTTTTTCCTGGAAAAAAAATGCATCTAGACTACTTTCACTTTGGACAGATCCTCTTTCAAAAGTGAGATTGGAAGAAGATATGCACATTCCTGTGGAATTTTCATATCCTCTTTCAGGAAAAAAAAAGTAGTTTAGGCATGCCCCTAAAGAGGTCAAGCTGTTTAGCTCGGCGAAAAGATTGTAATGATTTGGTTATAATGTTTGAGTACTTTTATGAAGTAAGAATAACAGGTACTGAGGCGCTTTAATCTAGCAGAGAAAGGCATAATAAGAACCGGTGGCTGGAAGTTGAATCAGACAAATTTAAGTTTAGAAATAAGGCACAGATTTTTAGCAGTGAGGGTGATTAATCATTTGACCAAACACATGAGAGAAGTGGTAATTCTCCATCTCCTGTGTCTTCAGATCAAGATTTGATACCTTTTAAGAAGGTGTCTTTTAATCAAACTGGGTGAAATTTATTGGCTTTGATAGAAGGATATGTTGCAGGTCAGATTATCTGATAGTCTCATTTGGCCTTAACGCGTATGAATTTATAGATTTTTTTTTTTTGTTGGTGGTGGTGGTGGTGGTGGAGGGTGGGTTGTCTCTCCACTGGTGCTAAGTACACTTAACTTCCCTTTCCCCTTAGGATTTTGATCAACTCACTGAGTCTAGTTGTCTCTTGGTCCTGGAGGGTGTTGTCATTTAAAGATCATCTGTATGAGTTGAAACATCTGGAGTTCATGTGGAAGAAGAAAGAAAACTGAAGCCTGCAGTCTTGCTGTAGGGTACAAAGATTTTATGCAAATGTGAAGAGAGAGTCCAGTGGTTAAGGTGCTATGCTGGGATTTGGGACTTCTGAATTTGATCCACTGCTTTGCCACAGACTTCTTGTGTGACCGTGGTCAGCTGGCTCCCTGTGCAGCAGTTCCCTATCTATACAACGGGATAATAACTTTGGCTATCTCACCGAAGTGTGGTGAAGATGAATACATTTAAGATTGTGAAGCACTTAGATATTATGTAGTTTCTGACATATCTAGATATGTAATAGCTGTGACTTTAGACCAGGAAAGCTCATGTTCAGAACTAATCCTGAATTTAGTGAAAACTTACTTAATCATTGGTCAAGGAGCACATGTGGCTGACACTAGTAGTCATCAATTAGCAACTTTTCACATTTATGTCAGGCTTTAAATTGGCAGATGATTCACTGTTGGCCTCCAACAAATCTGTTACTACCTTCATTCAATTCTTCAAAAATATTGTGACTATTGCTGGTCTATTTATCACCTTATTTTGCCCAAACTGTTTCCCTCTTATTTTACTCTTCCCCTTAAAAATAGTATTCAAATTGGATGGTCTCTCTCCCCCTCCCGGCCTCCAAGCTGTAAGATTTGATCAACTAAAGTGAAACATCTTGCATTGCTATTAGGCTCTGGCAAAATGGAAACTCTGTTCACTTGTTCTTTTATTCCGAGTCTAGATTAACACTTGCACAAAGGCTTTATCTGTGATACATGTCCATGCTGGATGAGTTATGCTATATATTTTGTTTGTTGGTTGTCCTAAATGGGAGTGTGATTTGACAAGATCTTCCCTGATGCCAGCAGCATCTTGCGTGATTCTGTACATTTAGAAAACAATACGATCCATGTAGATGTTAAAAATTAATCTGAAACATGTCACTTTCAGGAAAGTGGTGTATTCTGTCTTCAAGCAGGTAGTCTTATAACTGAGTTAAGGAAGCTAGAAAGTGGGGAGTTGTCAATTCTGCACAGTTACCTTCCTTATCCACCACAAGTACCTGGCTGTACCATGACAATGAAACATTTTGATTTTGATACTTTTCCTGTTTGAACAATCTGTAATGCAATAAAGATAGGTAATCAAATGGGGGTGTACGGTTTTTGTTTGTTTGTTTGTTCTTGTTGCCATTTTCCAAGCAATGGTAGATTTTTTGGGGGGCCTTCCAGGTCCCTTAAGTGAGGCCCCACTGCCCTGTCTCAAGAAGATGCTGCCTGGTATAAAATCAGACAGATCGAACTCTTAAATATGCTCTGAGTTGCTTTTCCACCTCCAGCCCCTTTGCTTTTCCAGCAGAAAATGGTCCCATCAAATCTGTTCTATCCATGACTCATTTTCTTAGACTTCAAGACAACATTGTCATGTAAATACCTTTATCCTTTGGATCCTAAAATATTCCTAGTAGTAAAAGCAAAATTGCATCCAAACATTTGAAAAATAGAATGGTTAGCTATAATTTGAAAACAGCAAGGTGGATCTTTCTCTGGAGACCGATAATTGACTTTGTTACTTTAATAAGGCTCCCAAATTAAGGAAGTCTGATGTATTTGTAAGCTGAAACACTATTTGCCCTCTTTGTATAGCATAGCAGAACAGGCATTTTTCTTCTGTGTAAAAATTAATTGCAGGTAGAGTTTGAGAACTAATGAGAATTGAATGAGCCCCATGCGGAGGCTCAAAGCAGAGCTCAGGTGACCAGCGGAGGGGAGGCGTTTCCCTGAGCAGCTTCCAAGGGGGCTGCCTTCTTCAAACAGAGGGGCTCTCCAAGAGTAGGTAAGGAAGGAATATAAGGAGGAGGGAAGGAGGTAATGAGAGGATGGGGGAGGGAGAGTTGTAGGGTAGGGGAATTTGGGGAGAGGGAGGGAGTAATTGGGGAGGAGGGGAGAGTTGGAGCAGTGTTTGGGGAGTCTCATCTGTGCATGAGAGAGAAGCAGAAATGCAGCACTCTCCTCAAGCCTCCTGGGCTGGGAAGAGAGGTGGGAGGAAACTGCCTGGGTTATGTGGGGGATTTAGGGGGTGGGTGGGTGCTGACAGTGGGGTGAAGTGGAGAGTTTGCTTGTGCTGTGTGTCCTGGGGTAAGGTGGGAGAGGGGTAGAGAGTTTGTGCTGTGTCCTGACTCCTAGCTAGACCGCTGGTGCCTGCAAGGTAAGAAAGAAAAAGATTTTTTTAACAGAACTTTTTTGGAGTGTTGCAGGCATCTAAAACTCTGATCTTAATTATTTTTTTTTAAATTCTGTGTTACTAATCAATATATGGTATATTGTATTGCATTAAGGCTAGATCTTTGCTACGTGGTAGAGGTCTGGCTGTTATGAGTCAGAAGTAGCAAGTACTAGGTGTGATGCTAGTTTTATAGAATTAAACCTTATTTGCAGTCTCTTTGAAACATGCACCTGTCTACAAACCATGAAACCACGTGTTCTTTGTTTTGGGGCTTCCACTCTTTGAGTTGGTGACACACACAAGGTAAATGTTTCAAACCAGGAGAACTTTTCTCTCTTTTGACAGGTCTCTGTTTCACTTGTTCTTGTATAGTATGGATCCTAAACATTCCCCAGAGAAACTGTATAAGCCTTAGTGAATGCCTTTCGCTCTCCTTTCCAGGGTCAGTAAATATTGTATTAATATTTGCAGGGAGAGCATGATTACTTCTAGTAGGGATACAAACGAGTAGTCGAGCATACGATTAACCAATAAGCCTAGTCTTATTGGTTAATCTTCTTGATCTTCTTGACTACTCGCATTCCCTCCTTTCCCCCCCCCCCCCCCCACTTTCTGTCTTTGTATCAGAGGCAACAAGGGAGGCGAAGCAGGAGCTGGTGCTGGGGGGTTGCCATGTTAAAAGCCATTTTCCCCCAGCACCGGCTTTGCAGCGCCACCTGTCCCGTCCCCCTGTCCTCGCTGTCTGCAGGGGTCCACAGTGAGCCTGGGTGCACCTCAGGCAGTGGCTACTTTGTGGTAGCAGCGCCTGTTCATGTGGGGTCCAAGCTCCCCACAGACAGTGGCTGGAGCAGCCTCTGCCTGCAAGAGGCTCAGACCCCTCGCAGACAGGAGCTGATACCAGACCAGCCTCTATCTGTGGCCAGCCTGGGCTGCCATGGTCAGAGGCTGCTTCACAGCAGCCTCCCCCTGCAGCAACCTGTGTCTGTGGGCTTGGACTTCCACTGACAGGGCCTGCTGCCACTCTACGCTGATGTATCAGAGACAGCAGTGTGGGGCAGGCAGTTGGCAGCCAGTCTGTGAGGGCAGCTGTTTTTAAAACTGGCTCCCCTTGTGGACAGGCTTCCACCTGGCAGCAGCACCAGGTGTAAGAGGGCTCCCTGGGAGCGGGTCCAGAGCACACTTGCTGCCAGCCCTCCCTCTGGGAACTAGGGAATAGTCGAGTAACCAATAAGAATTCATGCAGTTTCTTCACTATTTTATTATCCACTAGCATCCCTAATTTCTAGTTGACTCATAGATTTGTTTAGCATCTTAAAGCTGAGCTACATGTGGATAATACGCATTTGGTGTATTTACTACAGGTTGGACATTCTGTACCACAGCCCCCAGCCGCCCACTCTGTCAGCCCTAGTTGTGCGAGGGAGAGAATAGATGGCTGGGTTGCAGGCCCCACTGCTACTGCCCTGGCCGAACTGCCTGCTGCGGGCTGCCAGGGGCTAGTTCTGGCCCTGGTTGGGCTGCCCAGGGGTTGCTGAATGCTGAGGCTCCAGTCCTAGCCCCGTGGCAGCCTTCAGGCTCTGGCCCCACTTCTGCAGGCTGTCTGGGGCTCTGGCTCCGTGCTGCTGTTTGTTGCTGGAGCTGCTGCCAGCCCTGATCCTGGTACCACTGGTGCGAGCTGCTGAGAACATAGACACCTATCCTGAAGCAAACCTCAGGCTCTGGCCCCACTTCTGCCGACAGCCCGGGGTTCTGGCCCTGGCCCCGGCCCCACTCTACCACGGGCTGTCACCGGCCCTCTGCTGTCTGGCCCTGTGGTGTCGGGGGCAACTCCGACCTAGTCCTAGTGCTGCAGGCTGTTGGGAGCTGCCAGAGCCTGCTACCAGCCCCAGACCTTGCCCTGTCCCTCTGCTTCAGCCCGACCCCTCCTGGAGTGCCCTCCTGCCACTAGGCTACCAGAGGTCTCTGATCAATTATTTGATTTCATAGTAAATAACATAAGCATTGCTGTTTGCTAAATATTTCTTTTAATATATTTTCTTCCATACCTATGGGCTGTTTAAAATATATATTTATATCTATCTTTTTGTTTTTCCTACGGGCGCACATCCACACACTACCTCAATATAGGTGTTGTACATAAGAAATTTCAGCCCACCCAAAAGAAAATTCAACCCACCCAAGGACAGGAAAAGTTAGAGGGAACACTGCCCACGTCTATATAATTTGTAGTAGATAAGAAGTACTTGGTAATGTAGCAGTAGCTCTGCAACACTGAAAGATCAATTTAACTCACTCACTCTGCATTTTTCTCTTATAGCATATGTTTAGTTTTCATTTTCTCACTTGCAGTGCCTGAAGCTCCCCTCTATATTCTGCTGCATTCAGAGTAAAATGATTGAACTGATTTACTGATTAAGTAATGAATATAAGGTTGTGATTCCAGGGATTTTCCTTAGATGACGAGACAGGTCATAATTCTCCTGAAGAAACAAAAAGAGTTGTCTGTGAAGTCCAAACTGCTCTGATAGCATATTTAGATCTATTAGAAAAGTAGATGAAGAGTAACATATGCCAAGATGCAAGTTAGCAGATGTCATCAGGGTTGGCCACCTATAGTCCTTTGCTCATTGGTTAGATCCAGTCCTGTTCCTTTGAACTCTTGCTACAAAAGAGATACAACTCTTTGGTCAGTTGTCTTCACCAGCTGTGAAGAGAAAAATTGAATATATTTTCTCGGTGTTCTTCTGGGTATGTGTATATTTGGTCCACCACTCATTGGTTTCTACACAGGATGGTAGCCACATTTTCTAAATTCTGTTTCAGGTTCCATGATCTTTCCCGTTCTCTGCCCCCCAACATCAACTGAAGGGAAGGATGTTTTCTTGAGCCATTATATGAAGTGTTAACTACTTTACTTGGTATCAAAGCTTCTTGATAAGATCAGACTGAGGAAGCTACAAATCATTCTGAAGGATTCCTTCTGGCTGAAGTATTCTGTTTTTGGATCTATGAAAACTTGGGTTTTTTCCCTATTCTTATTCCTCCCTCCCCCTATTACATTTTATTGCATTTCTCTCCTTTTAAAAAAAAAGTTTTTATTAATTATTTTCGCAAAGCACAATCAAGTATTTAATATGATATAATGAAGAGATTGTATGTACAACTTACTTTCTGAAAACAGTCTGCAATGAAAAAATTTACAATAAACCTTATGGAACCTTTAGATGGGCCTGGTGCAATGAATCGTCTGTCTCCCAGGATTGGCTGGCATATAGGATGCTCAGGTTAGGTACTGAAGGAAAGTCAGATAATATTGGCCATGAAGTGGTATGAAAGGATGTTTCTTTTCTCATTTTTTTAATCTTTCTTTTGATAACTGGCAGTGAGTAACATGGTGTTCTAGTCTACTAAATGAGGGGAGTCCAAATACAAAATAAAGTAGAATTTACAAGGATGTGTAAAAAATACAGTATTCATAGGTCAAAGAATTTTCTTCTCACCTTACCAAATTGTTGTTCTATGAAAACTGCTGGTTAAATATGGGGCCTAATCCAATGCGGAAATTGAGATGTATAACAGCTTTGCTAGTATGACTTTTTGTGAATTAGTGTCTCTTGAGTTACACGGACTTTTTGTGTCTTGAACTTATGGGAAAGATGTTCTGGTTGATTGGTTTTTGCTTTTAATAAATAAAAATTCAGTGTGTTTCTATGTGTTTTGTCAGAGGCTGAAAATGGATGAGAGGAGAGGGATCACGTGATGATTACCTGTTCCTTTCACTCCCTCCGGGGCATCTGGCATTGGCCACTTTTGGAAGATAGGATCCTGAGCTAGATGGATCTTTGGTCTAACCCAGTAAGCGCGCACTTATGTTTGTGCACACCTCTACAGTGAAATAGCATTGAAATAATATCATTTTGTAAACCTGTATATAGAGATAAGCCTGAGCTTTAAAATTTCAGTGGATACGGAGCACTCTAATGTTTGAATATATTCAGATCGTGTGTTTTGATTGAATCCATTACAAAAATATGAATCATTTGCAAAATTCTGATTTGGTGTGTATTTGGATTCTGAGCCCCTCCCAATTTTGGGGCTTTTCTGACCCATGATTTTGGTTGAAGCCCATTTCTAATTTATTAGCTCCTATTGATGCATATAATCATTCCACAGCTATTACATCATAGTATACTATATTCTTTCTAGTATGTCATCTGAAGAGGTGGGTTGTGCCCTCGAAAGTTCATGATACTGTTTATATATTTTTGTTAGTCTCAAAGGTGCTACAAAACCACTATTGTTTTTTATGCTTTCTAATATGTATACACAGTCCAGAATTATAGTATTCACTCAGTTAAGAATTTATAGCTCTAATTTTCCACCATATTTCAACTAATTTTATATAGGCATCACTATACACAATTTGTGTCTTATTTTTAAAAGTGTTCTTCTCATTTTAGTTCTGGGTCCATTATTTAACTGCAAAAGACCTATGGCAGCAATATATTGGAGAGGATGCTCTGTCATCTTTGTTGTTTTTGTCTTTGATCTCCGTAAATTCATACTTGTACTCCTTCAGGGCTAACAAGTTCCTAAAGTTTTGATGTTAACTTTTAAAAAATTATTTTAGGAGATACCTTCAACAATGTAACAGAAAGCAGACATGTCCCTTCTGCCGCCTCTTATATTGAAAGTTAATTTGTTTTGTGTCTGTCCCAGACAATGGGTTTTTAATTATTATTTTCTGGTCTTCATTGCTTTAGAAAACCTCACGATCCTCCCTGCAGCTGTTCTGTCTACAGTAGTCTCCATAACTAAATTATTTGCAATGACTGCTAACTTAATATTGTAGAAGTTCATACAATCTAATTTATTCTTGAGACTTCATTTGGTTTTAATTACCTGTGAAAGTAACATGGTGTGTCCCTCTAAATTTGAGTTTATCGGAGATGCCTTCTGGCATTCTTTTCCTCATATATATCCTCAGGGTTTTGATTTCTTTAGTTAAGTGTCTTGCATGGTGCACAGTCTCTTTCTTTGATTGGCATTCACTGACATTGTTTACTTATCTAATAAATATATATTATACAGCATAACACTCAAGTGAAATCACAGCAATATATAGTGGTCTACTCTGCATAGGTAAGGGAAAGCAGAATATAACTTTCTCAGAGCTTTAGTATTGCCTGCCCTTAGGCCCTGATTCAGCAGCACACTTACGAACAGGCTTAAATACTGAACTTGACCCTTAGTTGAGAGGACGGTACATACATCCATTCTCTTTGGAATTTAAACTTTAATAATAATAAACTAGCGTTTTGCTGTTGTCTCTTTATAACCATAAATCATTGAAGTTGATCCTTTCGTATTAACACATCAGTGCTGTGGTCCCCAACATTTTTATAACCAAGATCACATTTTAAACATCAGGGCAAGCCAGGATCTACCCCCATCCCTTCCCCAATGTCCCATCCTTTAACTGAAGTCCCACCCACTCCATTCTCCCCACTCTCCATCACTTGTCCCCAGCCCTTTCTCACTTTCATTGGGTTGAGACTGGAGATGTGGGTTCCGGGCAGTAATGAAGGATTTGGGTGAAGGAAGGGGTGAGGTGTATGCTCTGGGAAGGAATTTGGGTGCAGGAGAGAGTGGAGAAGGGGATGCTGGTTCAGGGAGGGGGCTCGAGGCTGGCGAATGTTGGGGTCAAGTGGGGGGTTGGAGTGCTGAACAAGCCTTGGGTCATGGAGAAAACCCTTGAATGCTTGTGGGAAGCAGGGCTTTGCATTTCCCCCCTTAGTGCAGGGATTGGCAAACTTTTCAAACCAAAGAGCCAAACTATATCAAAATTCAGAACAAGTGGTCAACAAAGAGCCATATAAGAATGCCCATTTGCATGACTGAAAATATACAACTTAATATTATTGATAATTGACGTGTTGATTAATACTAGCATAAATGAAATGTACTCTCAGATTTTATTTTATGGGACTTCTGCTGCTGCATCTTTTCAAATATTTCTTTGACGTTTACATCATAACTGGTCAAATCCAGCATCATGCACGCATTCAGGCTGTCTTCTGTAAATCTTATGATGGGGCCTGGGAATGTGGGGATGTGAGGGGCTCAGGGAAGGAAGTTAAGGTGTATGATGGGCTCAGGGTTTGGAGATGGGTAGAAGTGTTATGATGCTGCATCCAGATGGAGGCTGGGCCCCAGTCGGGGGCTTGTTGGCCAAGCTTCATTTTTAAATAAAGTAAAATATTATATCCAACACAAAAGGTTTCAACATTGTCTTTATTTATGGCAATAGTGGAGATCCCTTTTTGGGTCAGGGGGCCACTGACCCATAAAAATCAGTCGAGGATTACACAAGTGAGAAGCAAAAAAAAAAAGCCCTCCAAAAATCCCCACTTCTCACTAATACTGCCCCCAACTGAGACACCTCACACCACTGGCATTCCAGCCCCATGATGGGTGGGGGGAGGATAGGTAGGACTGAAGTTCAAGGCCTCAGGCCAGATTAACTGTTCAGGGGTTCCAAGTTAGTGGATTTTGTGGGGTCCCAAAGAGTCCAGTGTGTGAGACAGACCTAAGTGTGATCGAGATGTGGAATCTGGGTGGGAGGTAGGGTGCAGGAGCAAGCTGGGCGTAGGTGTCTGGCCAAGAGGGACGGGGCAGGAGCAGGGTGCTGGTAGGTGTTTGGCCATGGGGCAGGAGTATGGAGTTAGTAGGAGTCTGGCTGGGGGCAGGAGCAGAGTGCTGGTGGTTGTCTAGCCAGGGGGGAGGAGCAGGAGTAGCTTGGGCAGTACCTGGGTGTCTCCAGGGATGAGTATCTCTCGGGCAGGATCTGCAGGCAGCACTGGAAGAAGTGCATGTGTTGCTCCTTTAAGAAATCCAGCTGCTCCTTGTACCCAAAGTCCAGATCCTCCAGCGCCATCTTAGCACCTCCCCATCCCAGGTCCTGCACTCTCATTGTATAACCACCACACTGGGCACAGCTGGATGCGCTCTTTCTGGTGATCACCAGGCCGGAGAAGGCTGCGCAGCTCCCATGTTGTGCCTCCCTGGCCCACAGGGAAAGGTAGAGAGGATAAGAAAGTGTGCACGCCCTCTGGGAAATGGAGGAGCAGCAGCGCATGCCCTTCCCGACAAACTTGATCTGGAAGCCAGCACTGGCTCCAATTTTGTGAGGGGTGGGAGGCTGTAGAACCAGCGAATGCTCCTCATTGTGCAGGGAACTTGAACTGCAAGCCATATTTGGCTCCTAAGTGAGCCATATATGTCTCGCAAGCCATAGGTTGCCAGGTGCTTTGTTAAAGTACCGTCTGCTAGTGCAGAACAAAGTGGGTAGGAGGAAAATGTGGAACTGCAACAGAGACAAATTGCCAGTACCTCCACAATTGACCAATTGATCGTGATCGACTGGTTGATGATAGTTATATTAGTATGATTTGTCTGTTTTTTACTACTAAGCTATTAGTTTCTTCAGATCTCTGCCCTAAACTTTGTTCAAGTACAAAGGCTTTAAAACTTAATCATACTGGGATGCAAATATAGTAGTTAACAATACTAAACGAACATGTTCAGAAATAGGCAAGCTTTCCCCAAAGCATTTTCCTACAATGATACTTGTTTTCTAATATGTCTTCTGCGCTTTCTAACTGAGACTCAGTTCTCCATTTGTCTAGCAGGTTACAGACAGCTCTGTCCTCCAAGAGCATGTCCATTTCACCTTTTAATTTTAAATTCATTTTGCTTGTCTATAAAAGCTGCAGCCTCCATTTCTTTTCAAGAAATCTTTCTTGATCCCTCTTCTCCAGCACTGGGCTGCTCAATGTATTTTCTTCCTCATTTTGAGATCTCTAGTTGTCTGACAGCTCTCAGTTGTTGGTTTCTCCTAGCCACATCTGCCATTATGGGTTTGAAGATAACTACCACACATTTATCCCCATGTCAGTACCCAGCCCTAATCTGGGGAAGCGAATGATCCAGCCAGCAAATTAAATGTGGTGTTGAGGCCTGATCACATGCCTCCTGAGGCATGTTGTGCATACGCTACGAAGTTACAGTTTTGCTAACACATCCCAATATGGCTTGTTGAACAGACTTGCTCCATCTTAAATTAAAAAGCACATGCCATTACCAGAAAATACATTTCATGCTGACATCCATATTTTGACTTGGGTAATATATCTGTGACCTCTAGAAAAATGGAAGTTGAAATTAATAATTATAAGAATATACTGTGTACTCTGTTTGATCGCAATTTTATTTTCTCCGAACAGCCTTTAAATATCAAAGTCAGGGCTTGGAAAATCCTCTGTTCTCTTGGTGAATAAGAAACTTGCTCTGAGGAGTGGGAGGTCCTCACTAGCAACTTGTCTGTTTTTTTTAATATAAAGTTTCTTGTCCATATAGTGCTGAACATAACCTTCCATAGAGGAACAGAATATAAACCAATGTATTGTTGTCATCCTAAGTCCACAGACAGGTCAGCTGCTTCTTATTGCTCATTTCTTACCCAAAAAACTACAGAAGTGAATTGACAAGGACTGTGGACAGTCAATGGCAGTTGTTAAACAATTATATTAGAGTTATGCTGCCTGAGAGAGTGCACCAATGAGCAAAAGCAAGTAATTACAATAATTACAGTGCATGAGGAGGAGGTCCTTCTGAAAGCTGACTTCAGGGGGGTTAGTAGAGTAGTGGAGACTATGTCCTCCAAATCCTCTTCCCCAACCTAGGTGATTCTGGAGGGGAAAGAACAGATAGCAAGCTCCCTTTTCCTTCCAGCAACCAGACGGAGTGATTGACGCTTCAGATATTTGTACAATACCTGCAGTACTAGTTAAAGGCTAATAGGAATGCTGGAGCTAGGGACAAGACCCTGGAAAGCAAAGCATCCTCCCCTTTCCTACAAGCTGATGCAGGAGATTGGCTCTTTTCACCAGAACATTGCCTAGACCTCACTGACGGAGGGTCCTGGTATGATCTTCATTTTTCATATGTACTTCTGCTTGGTAAGTGCCTGGTAAACTGCTTACGCCCTGTTGGTGTGTGCCTTTTTAAATACCTGAGAGTAACAGAAATAACCACAGCTAGTTAACCAAAACAAACAAATTAGTTTCAGAGGGGTAGTGGAGTTAGTCTGTAACAGGAAAAAACAACAAATAGTCTAGTAGAACCTTAAAAACTAAACATGTAGATGGTATCATGAGATTCTGTGGGCACAACCCACTTCTTCAGATGAACAAATTAGTGTTTCCCTGTATCTAATTTGATGACCTATTTCAAATTCTGTCAATGGCCTTCCTTGTCATGTGGCTTAACCTGTGAATTATCTGAGGGTGCCATGTATTACATAAAGTGGATACATTTCTGGTCTCAAAATTATATTCTAGGAGAGAGGACTGGATTTAGCCTTTTCCTTTAGAGGAGCATTAGAGGCATTTTACTTCATTGACAGTCAGTTAGGCATGGTCTACCTTTAATGCACAAAGCTTTTGTCCACCGATAATTAAGGCTTCCCACCCCCAATGACAAAAGCTTTGCCATGGCAAGTAGTAGTGTAAACAATGCTTTGTGGGCAGGAATATTCTCCTGCTAACAAAGCAAACTGCTGCTCCTTGTCAGGGGTGTGGAAGTTTTTTGTGAGAAATATCCCCAAACAGTGTTTACTCTGCCTGACTCTCAGAGATGTGACACAACTTAGTCACTAAAAGCTTTGCACAGGTTCGACTTCCCTACTCTGGCAACCTAGGTACCTGACCGGTCCCAAACGAGGGAGTTTGTCATATCAGGGGAAGTCAAATCCAGCCCCCTTTGCTGCCAGCCTCTGGGCTCCCCCAGGAAGTCACTAGCCTTGTGCCTGGGCTCCCCTGTAGCCGCCAGCTGGGCTTCACCGCTAGTCCTGGTTGCTGTCCCGGCTCTTCTGCTGGCTGCTGGGCTCCCTGCCACTGGGCCACCAGCTCAGCTCCCTCTTGGCTGATGGCCCTGGTCCCGCTGATGGCCCTGGTCCCGCTGATGGCCCTGGTCCCACTGATGGCTGACAGTGCTGGACTCCCAGATGCCCCCCACACACATACCTGCTGGGACTCTTTGATCCAGCAACATCTGTGCTCTGTTCAACCTGTAGTATTGATACAGTCTAACTCCAGGTCTACAATACACTTGGAAAATTGGGTTCAGGTACGCAACTCTAGCTACATAAAACAATTAACTGGAGTTGGCTTACCTTAAGCCAGGTTGTCACTGACTTTACAGAGGCTGATGGTAGAAAATGCTTCTGTTGGCTTCCCTTAGTCCTCACTACCGTGAGGAATACAAAGCCAACCAGAGCCGCTCTTAGCATTCAATTTAGCGAGTTTTAACTAGACCTGCTAAATGGAGTACCCAAAGATCGATCTCCGGTGCAACAAGTGGTGACATGGCATAAGTTTTGCTGACATAGCTGTGTCAAGAGTGTAAAAAAATTGCATCTCTAAAGGACAAATCCAGCACAAATCCCTGATGTACAAAATCCCAGTTTTTGACAAGATAAGTTATTTTATTCAGGAAACTGGTATAAACTATATCAACCAAATAATTCTTCCAGGAGCATTTGCTGGTATAGTTACAGTGGCAAAATCTTTCTAACGTAGACAAGGACATAGTATACCCAGTGATTTTTACATGTTCTCTATGTGTGGTATTAAAATGCTTTTCTGTAGACTGTGTTGGAAGAGCAATGCAAGAATACCAGAGGATTCTGAAGCTGTCATTTATTGGCATGGATTAATCACATTTGAGAGCAGCTGATCCAAGTATCTTTTTTTTTTCTTTTCCCACAAGGAAACTGTCATATTAATTGATAGAGTTTGATCTGAATCCCAACCTAGATTTTTTTGAAAGAATCTTTTCATAAATCAGCATGAATTTATTGATTGTCCTCTTGCAATCAATATATTTCATTTATCTAAACTATGGTGGATTACTTCCTTTCCAGAAAATATCGTAAGTCAATAAAGCTCTGATGAAGTGCTTAGGGCATAGTACAAACTACAATACTTCCTAGTGCATTCCAGCTTGAATTATGTTTTGTGTGTCAAATGGAAGTAGGGATGTCAGTGTTTAACTGGTAAGCCTCACCCTTAACTGGTTGGTGGGGTCTGGAGCAGCCCTCCACCCACCATGAGCAAAGGCACTTCAACCTGGCTGGAGCAGCCCCCCCATCCTGCTTACCCTATTTAATCGGTTAACCGATTAATCATAATGTTTAACTGGTTAACTAATTAAACAGGATTTTACATCCGTAGCTGGAAGCATCCTGTATTGTTCTTGAAACTATTATCTGGAAATTACAGTTTCGAGTAATATCTTGCAACTGATTGGGTCATCTAGAATATTGTCATACTTTATTAGACCAAGTAATTACTAGTAATAATAATATACAATGAAAGCTTTGTTATCCAGCATTTTGTTAACCAGACAACTTTGTTAACCCACATTGTCCCCAGCCACAATACCACTGAGTCTTCAGGGTATGTTCACTTGACTCCCACCTGTACAGCCGGACATCTTGATGCCTCCAGCTATTGTGGGGCTTCTGACAGCCAGCATTGCTGGCTGTTGTCGTCAGGCACCTCCTTCCTCTCAGCCGGCTTCAAGCTGCCAGGAGCCGGGTCTGCTGGGCTTCCAGGTAGCTGACCCACTCATCTGCCTGGTGCCATCTCTGTGGCTTGAGAGGTGAGATTCGCCAGGTGTTCTCAAGGGTTGGTTGCTGCAGTTTCCTCCAGGTAGGGGGCAGGAGCAGAGCAATAAGCTTGAGTATCTAGCACATTTAATTAACTGGCAACCCCCCATTTCCCAGGAGTGCCAGATAAAAAGCTTTCACTGTACATAGGTAAAGGTGCAAAAAGTCATGATTTTTTGCTTCAGAAGTTGTGACCATAGTGGTAAAAGTTGTGATTTTGATGCAGTCCTTTCTAGTAACACACAAACATTTCATTTATTTATTTGGTTTCAAAATGGATTTACAGTGTCTATTCTAAAACAAAAATGTGCAAATAGGCTATTAAAGCATTTGTGTAACAGGGATGTTAAATTGCAGGTAATTGACTAATCGTATAATCCAATGCATTTTGCATTGACTATTTGACTAGTCGATAGGGCATCTCCACCTTGAAGTGTAGAAACGGCCATAGGGCTGTTGCTACACTTTAAATGCAAAAGTGCCACGTGGAGCCCAGGGTCAGCTGGGGACTCAGATGATCCTGGGCTCCGTGTGGCGCTATTGCTTTGACATGCCACCACGGGAGCTGATTCCCAGCTCACGCCCAGTCCCAGATTCTCCGCCTCTGCTTTTTAAATGTTTTAAGAGCCTGTTGGCTTTTAATACATTTAAAAGGCAGAGCAGCTGCAGGATTAGCTCCCGAAACACGAGCTAACCCTGCTTCAGCTCCCCTGCTTATCACCTAATCGACTAGTTGATGGACAATCCATGGATTAATTGATTAAACAAATTTAACATCCCTAATATAGGCAGGAGTCAGGGTTCTGGTTCTAGTCCTGCCACTGATTCATGATCTTTTTGTGCTTCCATTCTTTTCTCTGTAAAATGCTTCCGTAGCATACACGGATGGTGATTGTTACTTGTAAAGCACTTTGAGATCATTAGAGGAAGACTGTGTAGCAATACTAAAAGTGTTAATTATGACTGCTCCAATCCTAGTGTGTCCCCATGGGTGATCTGTCCTGAGCCAGATGAACCAAGCCCTGTGAAAAGGGAGGTTGTTCCATATATCAAGGGAAATGTAATCTATCCTAGATGTGTAGTGACCACATTTGTATGATTAATTGGTTTAGCTAATGCAGGGATGGGCAAGATGCGGCTTGGGGGCTGGACCTGACTCACCTAACACTTTGATCTGGCCTGCGTACTGCATCTGGCTGCTTTCCATTTATATCCTTCTGCCTTGCCATCAAGTAGTTCAGACAGCAGGATCCTATTTAAATGGCTCACCACTCTTGATCACAGCACTACCCCAGCAGGGGCTGGAGCTGCGAGTCCTTTACATAGCCGTAGAAACCCAAGGAGGCTGCAAACAACATGGTAGCAGCAGGGCAAGGAGCAACAAGCCCTTTCCTGTGTTCTTTCTTCAAAACCTCTGGCCTCAGACAACTCTGGGATGAGATTAGTCCTGAGCCCCGCTACTTCCACTCCATGCCCTGTCCCTTCCAGGAGTGGAACCAGCCCGTGACCAGTACCAAAATTCATTACGTGGTCCCCTTGCAAAAATTATTGCCCACTCCTAAACTAGTATCTATGCTAAGGTTGATAAAGCAATGACAACTGCTCCTGTTGCATGTTTAGCATTTTACTCCAGAGGTTGATTTCACACTCTAAACTATTGTCCAAGGGAGACCCTGTACTACACTCATTTATGCTGGGGATTGGGGAGAAGTCAATATTTGGTCTACTGTTTCCTCATTCACACACGAGAAGACTAAAAATGCTTCCGTCATCAAGTTTGAAAGGGTATACTGATATTCTTTCCTCAAAGCTTGCCCATGGAAGAACATTTTAAATGATTTATTTTCAGATTTGGAAAACTTCAAAAATCATTCATTTTTCACTAAAGTGCCATTAACCTTTTTAATATCAGGTCTAATTTTATAGGCTGGATTTGATAATATAGCAGTATTTTGTAATACTTTCTCCTTGTGGAAAAAATAAACGGTAATTGATCGTTTCCCTTTGCAGAACAGGACCTCTCTGATCAACCTTTCTGCTGCCATAGTAAAGATTAGACTGCTTTTGGTGCATCGAGGATCTGGCTGAAAATGTGTTAGTTGAATAATTTCTGCCCATTGTCGTGGTAAATCTGGATTTTTAATCTCTGCTCATTGTCTGATTTTTAAGATTTTCCCTCTGGTCAAATCAAGGTAGAGGACTACCTGTGATATCCAAGCATGACACCATGGTTCAGGTTGAACCTTTCTTGTCCAGGATTCCCTGGTCTGGCAACAGCCTTGGTGTGGCAGGACCACAGATGTTGCTAGACCAGAGAGCTCAGCTGCAGAGGTTGAGAGTGGCTGGGAGTGGAGCCGGTTTAGTTGGAGGCAGCCTGCAGGGGAAGTGACCTAGCGGTAGAGAGCCCTGGGAGCAGCTGCCTTGCCATGCATGAGGCCAGGAAACCCCGGGAACAGCTGCCCCGCCGCCATGCATGGGGCCAGGAAACCCCAGGAGCAGCTCCGCCACTCCCACCATGCATGGGGCCAGGGAACTCCAGGAGTAGCTGGTGCCCCACGTGAGACTGGAGGCAGGATCAGAGCCCCACGAGCTAGCTGTGGGCAACAGACTTAGGCAGGTGAGCTAGAGGAGGTCAGGTCTCCAGGTTCTCCTGGGACAGCTGCCAGGAGGAGAGTCCCGGGAGAGCCCAAATGCCTGCTCTCCCCTGGTCCGGCAAATCTCCTTGTTCAGAACCAATCTGGTACCTAGGGTGGTAAACAAGGGAGGTTCAACTTGTATTAAAGATGAAGGCAGCTGGATGCTACGTTTAGCTCATGGGTAACACTTTGATCGCTACTGATCTAGCACATCCAGCTCGATGGACTTAGAGCCTATTGCTATCTTAATTTTTAAATTATTTGTGACAAAAATAGCAAGAGACCTGGTTTTATTTAGATTTCTTTGCTACAGTCTAGATACCAGACAATCTTAATTTTATATTCCTTTATTTATAAGTCTCACTTTCACTTAGTATCATGTGGCACTTTGGGACCCAAATGATTAAGCAGAACTTATTTTCCTGGAAGTCCATAAAACATCTGCTTGTATGTCCATTTTCTTCTTCTACCATTCCCAGGCACTTTTTCTTTTACTAGCATGTAAAGTTCCTCTACTTCCATTTGTGTCAATGATGTCTTTAGAATGCCAGTGATGAAGATTAGTCTTTTCAAAGAACAATGTAGTGTTGACAGCTTGGCAGTTAATTCTGGTATTGTGTGACCAAGATGTCTTAGGATCCTCATTAGTATATATTCTGGGTTAAGATCAGCTGTACCTCTTTTGGACAGAAATCTGCCTTCATGATATAATCTACATAGAAATCACTCAGAGAGCTCTAAAGAAAAAAAAAACTTTAAAGGAAAAAATACTTTGCTTTTGATGATGGTCTTGTTCGTCAACAGTTCGTCTTCCTCTTCTATCTCAGAGAGAGCTACATCTAACCTTTCACAAAGATGAAGTGATCCCTAGGATCTGTACCCATTTCATCCTTTAAATAGTGCTCCGTTCTAATCTGAATTTGAATTTTCAGCCTTCAGTTAAGTTAGTTTAGGTATTATCTTTTGTAGCATGGTGGTTAAAATTTCCATAGCCCTTAAGTGCTTAACTCGACGAAGCTACAGAAAGAAAAATAGAGTACATATGAAAACATGCTTTATGTAGCATTCAGAACATACAAAACAATCCTTTTGGGGCAGACTTTGCTTATTGCAGACTAATGGAGGTAGTCTGCATCCTGTCATCCTGAAACATTTCATATATTTTTCCAAAGGGATATATTTACAATCTCAAATGTCCAAAAATATTCTGTATTATTTTCTTGTAGTGTACCATGATGGCTTTTATGTTGTGCTCTCTAAATAAATTTAGCCTTAGATTTTTAATCATATGCTTTGCATGTAGAAGAATTTTCTGTATTTCCATCATTGCTGCCTTTGTTGATATTGTGTATTTCTTAGGCTAAACCTGCTATACGCTTGGGCTACGTCTACACTGGCAGCTTCTTGCGCAAGAACAGGTGTTCTTGCGCAAAAACTTGCCTGCTGTCTACACTGCACGCGTATTCTTGTGCAAGTAAATTTACAGTATAATGTTGTAAAACAGGGCTTTTTCCGGAAGAGTTATTCCTCTCCCCACGAGGAATAAGCCCTCTTGTGCAAGAACTCTTCCACAAGAGGGCAGTGTAGACAGGCAACATGAATTCCTTGCGCCTATGGTTAAAATGGCCACCAGAGCTTTCTTGTGCAAGAGAGCATCCTCACTGCTATAGATGTTCTTTCACAAAAGCACGTCAGTGTAGACGCGCTCTTGTGGAAGACTTTTTGTGCAAGAACTCTTTTGCGGAAGAAGCTGCCAGTGTAGATGTAGCCTTGTAGTGGGAGATTGGATGGGTGATTCATCCATCTGTTGATGGGAAGCCCTGCGTGAGGGGTATAGGATAATTGGCATTATTAGCTGAGTTTTAAGGAAAGAAACTAAGGTGAAGAGGGATAGGAGAAAGGAGTGTGAGAAGCTCCTCCATCCAAATAAATTTTAACATGGTGTCTGTGAACTGTGTTATGTTACTATTTTACATTAGGTAGTGCCATCCCAAAGTAGCCCAAAATGCTTTACCATGTTACAGTGATCATAAATCACCCACTGAAAGCAACTGAAATGCAGCCACCTCTGTGGTGGAGAGTGGCACCAGGCCAGTGCAGAACATGCTATGCAACAATAAAAGAGAAAAATTTTGTCTGACATCAGGGTAAAATTCTGGTCTTACAAAAAGCATAATGGAATTTTTAATATTGCGTACAGTAGAATGGGCTTCTGTTTTCAAGGACTTACCAGAAAGATGAACATGCAAAATGAATTATATTAATTCATGTCCCTCATAACTTAAGGATGAAGGGTTGAGTCAGTCTTATCAGGATTTGAACTTGTAGATCCAGTATCCTAGATATTCCAAACCTAATAATTAGACCACTAAGCTACCCTATAGCCCCATCAGGATTTGGGACCAAAAAAAAACCCCACTTATTTTGGAGCTATTTGTCATTTCAAGTTTTCACAATACTTTTCATCTGTGGCAAATTGTACTTGTAGCCCCTGGAGCAGTTTCCAGACTGGTGCCTCATTAACTGAATGACATGTTCACTTGAGTCCTATGCTGGTAAAGCATTTTTTGTTTCCACCTTTAAAATACAGATTTGCAGTAGCAACTCCAATTACAATTAACGGAGTCTTTCTATTCTGAAATCTTATTTCCCACATTCTAGTTTTAACTTTCTCAAAAACAATCTCTTTGTGCTGAAACTTTTTATGCTTTGTGTTAGGCCAATGATGATTTCACTTTTTAAAAATAATCAAGTATAGCAAGCAACAGTTTGTTTCATTAGTTGTTTCACAGGATTGCACAAATGGGAGTAGTCGAGTTATGAATAAAATGGGTAATATTGATCAGATAGTATTCAGTGTTCTCTTTATTGAAGTTCAAAACAGGCAACTATTTAGCCTTAAAAAATAGTCTAGACCGCTGTAAGATGATAGGATACAGTAATTACTCGTTTAACACGTGCCCACTTAACACATTTTCACAATAGCAAGGTTTTTTTGGGGGAACTTTTTTCGAATAACACGACTGTCCCCAAAATAACACGAAAATAATCAAGTGGCGGACTACTTCTCGCGGCATTATAAGTTGGTGAAAACTGGTAATAAACATGAGTGGATGAATACACGTGGTCACAGCGCTCCTCAGCTCACTCACGTGTTTATCTTTGTGTTTTAACAAACAAAATATTGACTTTGCCACCATCACCTGAAACGCAACCCCCACATTTTCCATTATTTTTAATGGGAAAATTGACCCCTGCATAGCACGTTTTCGCTTAGCACGAACATTTTCAGAAACACTTCTATAGTGTTAAATGAGGAATTACTATACTGGGTGAGACGGCCCTTTGGTCTGACCCAATATGGCCATTCTTATGTTCAAATTTGTTAGCATTTGTTATGTAAATACTGATGCATATTATGATACTAGCAGATGTGCCCAGCATTGCTTGGGTCTGTAACTGAAGTAATTGTGTGTTGGGGGGGGGGAGGGTTAATAAATGAAAAATGTACATGCTTTATTTCAATGATTGTATTTTTTTTTAATGAAGGGAAATGAAGGCTGGAATGAGGGTTCAAGATATGGAGAAGCAGGGGTGGGTGGCTTAGGACAGAGGATTGGGAAGTATGGGGGGGCTCAAGGTGCAGAGGACAAGGAAGTTGGGAGGTGCAGAACTCATGGCAGGGGGCTCAAGATGGAGGGCTGGGTGGTGGAGAGGTGGCTGATCAGGACCACCCATGGTGGAGTGAGTGGTACTGCTCTGGCAGCAGCTCCTCTCAGAGGGCCGTAGCAGTGTTCCCTGGCCACTGGCTCCTCCCGAGGGACCGGGGCTGCACTCACTACAAGGTGGCTCCTGCCGGGAAGGGGAATCCGGGCTTGCGTACTTGTCTGGTGGAGGTTGGGGCTCTATGGGCCAGCCCCGGCCTCCAGCTCTGCCCTGCTATCCTGCAGCCTGGGAGAGCGGGGGGAGGGAAGAGGGCAGACCGCGACCTGTGGCTGCCCTGAAGCCTGTCTTGAGGGAACGGCAACCCCTGGCCTGCTACTGCCTCCCCCTCCTGCAGCTGCTCTAGGAGAGCTTTGCTTGAGGCAGTTGTCCCCTGCATCCTGTAGCATGTTGGGGGGTGGCAGAGCTCTGCAGGCTGACCATTATAGCTGGTCTGGGGGGTATAGTGCTTTGGGGGTACCCCTGGTCTCCAGGGTGGGGAGCAGTTTTGGGGTTTGAGGGCTCTTTACCCTGTCTGGTAGCAGGCAAGATGGCAGAGGCCTAACCCTTTTGTCCACTGTCTTCATGCTGCAGCTGCCCCCAATGTCCACTCAGTATCACATCCCTCCTGCCTGTGCACTTCCCTTTTATGTCCCTCTACTCTCTGCCTGCTCCCTTTCCATGTTATGGAAAATAGTCCCCATTCCCAGCGCTTCCCATTTTCCGGTCACAACCAAAGCCTGAGCTTGCTTTAAGTTAGAGTAAGAGGAAGGCACAAACCAAATTTGGTGATCCTAGCTCTTACAGTGTGGGAGTTTTTGAACAAACGGACTCACAGATGTACAGACAGACACACTCTAAGATAGATGTAGTGGGTCCCATTTATGATGTAATGTGCACTGAATACATCTCTTAATATATTATTGAGTACGTGATACTAGCTTACCATTAGAAGGGGAGAGGATGTGTGTTTGTTTTTGACCACCCATCCTTTCAAATTATATTCTGTAGACAGATCCACTGCCACTTGCCTAAAAGCAAGACATTTTTAGGAGAGGTTTGGGGGTCTGAACTTACTGACCAAAATAGATTGGAAAGATGGAGGGAGGAAGATGCTGACATTTTTACCAGGGTTCTGTTCTGTTGGCCTGTGGTGTAGGGGCTTTGTCTTTGATGTCTGCCTCTGATTGGTACGTGCCTGAAAAACTAAATGCCTTGTTGTTCAAAGAATGAAGGAGCAAGTCTATTACCTTTTCTCCCCCACTCCATATCCTGGCTTCTGGGAGGAACCAGGAATCCTCTGTTGCACCCCTCCCCCAGACTGTTTTTTGATTCCTCTTCTTTTATGAAATACCTGCAGTGCTTGTCTCTCTTGCTCCTCAGAACCTTTCCCAGCAGGAGCAGCAAAAAAAATAAAATAAAATAAAATAAAAAAGTTTCTTAGCAGTTTCAGTGCTGTTCATAAAGTTCTGTACATTAGCTTTGGAACTGACCAATGGCATGTTAGTTTAGTTGCTTGGGAAACCTATAAACAAAATAGGCACTGAAAGTGTCATCTCTTAGTAAATTCATGAATTCATTCCTGCATTAATTTACAATACACATATAAAAGTTTAGATTCACAATTATAAGTACTAGAAATTGATGCTGATTATATTTTAGATGAAAGCCCCAAACTTGCCTTGTAGACTTATCAAGTTCTCATGAAAAGAGGATTTTCTCCAAGTCTTTGTTCAATTAGTAGACTTTGGTCTTATATTACACCCAGATATCTATATTGTACAGGCCGTCCTTGCTGTAAGTCCAAGATATGTTCCAAAAAGCTTTTTCCCGCATCTGACTTCCATTTGCTCAATTTTTTTTGCACGTGACTTAAGAGCAGGGAATCGGAGGACTTAACATATCAGTTCCTACAAGCGTCAACAACTTTAGTGCGGAACAGATGTATACCAGGGTGACCAGTTGTATACCAGGGCTACTTATAGTGGGGATGCCCTGTATTGTAATTTGAGAACCCCAGCACTGCTAGAAGTTTGTCTAGTGTTGAAGCTTTGAGAATGAGGAGAAAACTCCTGGAGCTCTGCTAATAATAATGTATAAAATACCGCCACTCCCCAAGTTACGACCACCTCCACTTACGACCATCCGCACTTACGACCAAAATGGTTGTAAATGCGGATCCAAGTTACGAACGGTGATCCGAGTTATGAACACTTCGAGTTACGGACTAAGTGTTGGTCCATAACTTGTTTGTAACTCAGGGAGCGGCTGTAATAATAATACAGCATTACACTTGTACCATTCTGTTTCCTCCTTGATTAAATTCTTCAAGACACTATGCCATCCCCAACTATGAATACTTGGGAGAGAGCTAGTTATTGTTACTGGCCATGACTGGGATTTTGTTTATATTAAATTATCAAATTTAAACTTTAATTCAAAGTGTCTGCATGTTTTTTAAAGTTTCTGTTTAACCGTTGCTGGTTACTTCTAATGAGTTTTTAAATAATTATGAAATATACAAATATTAAAAAGAGATTCCTTTTCTTTGGAGTAGTTTGTTATATTGCAAGTCTGCACTGGTATCTGGCCAAGCAATAAAAGTTTCAGGTAACTTAAAGTGAATCTTCAGCAGACTTTTTAACCCTGAGGCTTTCAGTTTTTGAACTATATCTTGTTCTAGAATGTAAATATAGCTGAGCAAGTTCCCTCTAATTCAGGGCTACTCAACATGCAGCCTGTGGGCCACATGTGGCACATGGCCCATATGTTTGTGGCCCACAGTGCGGTTTGGGTTTACGCAGTGCTCAACACGTGGCCCCTGGGAGGGATCCTTTGAACATGGCCTCCACTGGGAACATGCTCCACAACAGCAAGTCAATATAATGGTCTTCTGTTGATATGCATTATAGTAGTTAAAGTCCTGGACTCTCATTGCTCATTAAAAGTGCTGTTATATGGGTGGAAATCAGGTAAATATTGCATTTTACAGTAAAACTCCATTGGTCCGGCACCATCAGGAACCCGGAAGTGCTCCGGGCAGCCGGACCATTGGAGCTGCTCTGCCCCTGGCTTCTCCGATTCAGCCGCTGCTAAAACTGATCAGTGGCTGAATCGGGGAAGCTGGGGGCAGAGCAGCTGGAGTGCTGCCGGGTAGGTCCCGTAGCACTGCCCCCTTGGAACTGCGGGACCAACCCGGCAGCACCCCAGCTGTCCCCGATTCAGCCGCTGCTTCCTGGTCAGTTTCAGCAGCAGCTGACTTGGGTAAACCTGGGACAGAGCAGCAGGGGTGCTGCCGTGTTGGTCCCCGCAGCACCAAGGTGTGGCACTGCGGGGACCAACCTGGCAGCGCCCCAGCTGCTCTGTCCCAGGCCTCCGACTCAGCTGCTTTTGAAACTGACCAGCGTCTGACTCCAGGAAGCCCGGGGCAGAGCTGCTCTGCTCCAGCTTCCTGGAGTCAGCCGCTGATTAGTATCAGCAGCGGCTGACTTGGGGACGCCGGGGGCAGAGTAGCTGAGGTGCTGCCAGGTTGATCCAGTAGCGCTGCTCCTTGGCGCTGTGGGACCAACTCGGCAGCACCCCAGCTGCTCTGCCCCAGGCGTCCTGATTCAGCCGCTGCTGAAACTCACCAGAGGCTGACTCCAGGAAGCCCGGGGCAGAGCAGCTCTGCCTCAGGCATCCTGGATCAGCCGCTGGTGAGTTTCAGCAGCGGCTGACTTGGGGACACCTGGGGCAGAGAAGCTGGGGTGCTGCCGGGTTGGTCCAGTAGCGCCGAGAAGCAGCACTGCGGGACCAACCCGGCAGCACCCCAGCTTCTCTGCCCCAGGTGTCCCCAAGAGCAGCTGGGGTGCTACCTGGTTGGTCTCGCCGCGCCAAGGGTCGGCGCTACCAGACCAACCAGGCAGCACTCCAACTGCTCTGCTGCAGGCGTCCCCGATTCAGCCGCTACTGAAACTGGCCAGCAGCGACTGAATCAGGGACGCCTGGGGCAGAGCCGGACCATCGGAAGGGGGGGCTATGAGGGGTCTTGGGTGGCATCCCCTCCCCCCACCCCAGACCTCTCATAGCCCCCCCTTCCGATAGTCCAGCATATCTGATAATCCGGCACCCCCTGAGTACTAAAGGTGCCGGATTATCGGAAGTTTACTGTATTAATATCAGCAGAACTGACTTAAATGGGGCCTGCGTGTTGTGTAGTCTTGCCTTAATCTTTGTATTCATGCCCATCAATGTGAAAGAATCCATTTGCATATATATTTGCAGGGCTTGCCAAGCAGCGGCGAGCCCCACTCACCAGCCGCGCGGTTTTGTGTGGTTCTGCGCATGCGCAGATCATTCTGCGCATGCGCAGATCATTCTGCGCATACTCTAATTGCTCTTCTCTGGTTCTTCCGGGTTGTAATCTACTCGCCACAGGCAAGTAGATTACTTTATTTGTCGAGCCCTGTATATTTGCATGTACAGTAAAACTCCGATAGTCCGGCATCAAAATGGCAAGAGCCTAGTGAGTGAGCTTCTGCAAAAAACGAGTTACAAGGCAGCAGCTGAACAAAGCGAAAAAGGTAAAAAAGGGTTTAAAAAACTAAAACATTACAGTATACTGTATACAGTATGTACAATAAAAAGGGTTAAACAGTTTATGTACAGTATATACTGTATACAGTGTGTGTGCATGTGTGTATATGTGTGTGTGTATGTATATATAGATATATTTAAAAAAAAAAACATCTTATAGTACAACCTGATAGTCCAGCATATCCAATAATCTGGCACCACCTACATCCCAAAGGTTCCGGATTATCAGAAGTCTACTGTTTATGCAACCACAATTAAGTTGCGTCTCTCTGCATGTGCTGTGAGTATCACTGTGGCCCCTAAGCTTTCCACAGTTGAGTATCCCTGCCTTAGTTCATGTTTTCCCAATATGAATTTGAGAGCCTGCTAACTAGTACTTGTAGTTTACCAAGACCATAGGTATCAATGAGGGGGAGAAGAGAATCAAAGTAAAAAAAAATAAATGGAAAAAGTTAACTGTAATTTTTTTAGAAGGGAGTCTTTTCCAAATTAGTAAATCTTTCATCCTCTCTCTACATTGCCCCTCTGCACCTCATCTCCCAAAGTAAAAGCATGATAAAGTTGGAAAATCATTATTTTATAATTGAGTGGATTCCCTAAAGTTGACGTATTACAGTACATAACTTATTGTTCACCTTCTTGTTGATTTACATACAACTTTAGATAATGGAGAAATGTAGTTTTGTTCTTTCTTCTTTTGTTGATGAAGCCTTCAGGACGCTCTGACCTTCAAGCCTCTTCCCATGTTATCTGTCTATTTTGTTTGCTTGGATTCTATATCACAATTTACTGCTGCTGCTTGTGCACCAATACTTTAGACCATCCAAAATAACTATCCCTAATAGCCATGCCATTATCTTTAGCAGTCTGGCTGGCTTATAACTGTGATATGCTCCATTAACGCATTATTTTTGCTCACAATAATAGACAGTGAGAAATGTCAGCACATTTATAAGGCCTCCTTTGGAAGATGACTTAAACTATTTTGAGTATTGGTAAATACAAAAGATTAAGAGACTCTAACATTTATTACTTGATCAGAATTCTTTTGACAGTAAAGTGCTGTGTAGTACAAACAAGTATCCAAATGCACAGTGTTTTCATCTAATTTTTTGCACTTTACTTTAAAAAATAGTTATCTTTTGTGCCTATGATATAAAGAGAAACTGCAGTGATATTCATGTGACCTTCCATAAGTATTTTCTAATAAGAATATCTAAATCCCAGAAGAGCAATTATTTATGATCTATACTTATTGCAATTTCAGTATTTCTGTGGAAGGCCCTGGTTCAGACTTCACTCTTTAGAAGCTGCTATTTTGGGAGAAATTGACACACAATAAAACTGAAGGACTCTTGAGCTTCATTTTAGGGAATAGCAAAAGCAGAAGTATTATAAGTTTTACAGTGAATTTCCATGTGTCTTAAGAGAAAACTATTTCTGTGTTTTTGATCAGTACTGTCCAAAATTTTAAAACCAGTAGCTAGTACCCATTGCTTATGACACTGTATCTTGAAATGCATTTACAGTGGCACTGTTTTCCACATTAACCCGAACCACTTTTGATGCTTTCTACTTGTGGGCAGCTGCTACCTGATTGACCCCTTGGGTAGCCATGCACCTGTGGTGCCTTTGTCCTCAAATGTCTGCACTGAAATTATTAATCATCTACATTATACTTTTGGGATGTTAATTGCATGACAGATGCAGATGAGCCTAGATCGCAAAAGGTGGTTCAGGGAAGATGTATGTGCAGAATAGAGCAGAATGAATACATTTAATATACATTTTCATTTAGGGGTTGTGGTCACCATCTAACTGTATGTTGTCAACAATTCCAGATGATGTCTGCAGTTAAGGAAAAAGAACAGTTTCTGTTAAAATGGTGCTACACTTGGATAGGGATTTCAATAAGACACTGAAAAATTATTTGAAAACTGCCTTGATAGTCTCTTCTCTTTCCCACTCCTGGAAATGCAAATTGAGTTTCCAGTGGTGGTGCTGGTAGTTGTTAGTAAATATTTTTCATTTACATAATACCTCATTTTAAGGATGTCAAGGAGCTATACTGAAGTGATTAAAGGGAAATTACTTATGTTGTAATTCTGCTTCTTTGAAAATATATTTTTTCATAATCTCACTCCTTGGTCCCAACTTCTTGATGGAATTTTCCAAGCTCTAAACGGTTGTTTTTAGTTAGTGGTGTGAGGTAAAACTTGAGCATAAATTCTGGTAGTTATGCTGTACCCCAATGCTCATTCACACTTGTAACCTTCCAGTAGATCCTGAAGTGGCAGAAAGAGAACCATTCTGTTTTCCTGGGCGAGTTTTGGCAAAAAATACTTCAACAAAGCACAACAATAACCATCAAGATGTAAGATTTCAACGTTAAATATCTAGCCATAAAGGACATCCCCAAAAATCTCAGGAGGCCAATAATGCAACCGAAGACCAGTGTAGCCCATCTCTAGTCCACCAGAAGTGATGAAGTTATCTGGTTTTGGAGCTTTTATGTTGGTTCTCTGCCACCATGCCTTTGCCCTCTCTTTCCTGGGCCAATGAAACTGGCTTTATTAACAGACTGCTGTTTTCTGTATGCAGTGTTGTTGTCTACATGTTAGTCCCAAGATACTAGAGGGACAGTGTGGGTTAGATAATATTTTTTATTGGGCCAACTTTTGTTGGAGAGAGAAAAGCTTTCAGTCTTGTACAGCTTTTCTTCAATCTATGAAATATACTCTTTACAGGATTGGTTACGAGTGTTGTCTTTGGTGAAAGATCTAAGATACAAATTGACCTCAGGTAAGTTACTGATCTTTTGAGACAGGAAGCAATCTCAGTTTTACATGATCTTTGGTGAATAGCAACAAGCTATCACTTAAGTCCAGCTTTCCTCGGTGGCAAGATAGACTGGAATGTCCAAGGGAATTTTCTGTGACTCTGTGGTAAGACTGTTACAGTGCTTTAGGAGTTCAACTTATAAGTGGATTGGTGAAATCTAATTCTAGAACACATACCTGTTTCAGGTATTCTGCACTGCTTCCTGACAGTCATGAACCACTACAGTTATTATGACAATTGAACACCATAGAAATAGGCAAGACATTTTTTATTCAATTGTTTGATATTACTTTTTTTAAAAGTGCATTGACACTGCTTCTTTCATAAATAAAAAAAATTAAAACAATAATAAAAGTAAATCTGGATTGGGAAGCTTCAGTTCTTTGAAATGATGGATCCATGCATTTACCCTTTTATTCTGCTAAATTGGTTTAAATTGTGAAAAATCTCAGTTTATAACAAAATGTCAGCAAATTGAACTTTAATATGAATGGATTTGGATAATATCAGATGTTGAATGTCACTTAACTTAGTAGGATTGCAGATTTCAGTGGTGCCCAAGTAGAAGAACTGGAATGTCAGCATGATGGTCGCCTAGAAACAGTTTTAATAGGAAAACATTTTGGGGGAAGGGGAGGTAGATGGAGATAGCTTCACATGTGGCAGAAATTCCACTGTCTTTGATGGGTCACTATGAACTTATATCAGTATAATTACATTGCTCAAAGGTGTAAAAATCCCCACCCCTGAGCAAAACAGTTATACCAACCTATACCCTGTCCTCCTTCCTTCCTTTCTCCCCTCCCCCTGTAGATAATGTTATGTAGATGGAAGGGCTTAGATATTTCAAGAGAGTTAAAATTCTCTCCTTTGTGTAATTTACTAGAACAGACTCTCAGTAGTTTCTGTGGACCAATTCTTCCTTTTTCCTCCATATTTTTTGTCTGTCTTTCTCCTGGCCTGCTCTGTAAATGTCTTGTGATGGTTTCAAGCACCCATTATGATAATTTTAATGCAAGAGAAAGATTGCACTGCAGTTAGCTTGCTATTTTTATTACAACAACTGTAACATTTCTGAAACTACTTGCTCAGGCTGTAGCATGTACTGCCAGAACTATTTGTAAGGTGTCCTATCTGCAAATAACAATTATGCTTGGATGATTTTTTTTATTATTTATTAAAGAATATTCAGATACACTAACCTCTGAGTATAAGAATACAGATTAATTTGTACTGTGTTATACTGGTTGGACTGAGAATCAATGCAATTGTGATAATTAATAATGGTTCTTTAACTCACTATGAGCCAAACAAAAGGATTTCCTTAGAGCAGTTATTCTCAAGGAAAAACAGGTGTGTACAGGAGAGGGTTTATGTTAATGTGTATGAATATCCTTCTTTCTTGCTACATACACAATGTGTGTTGCTATAATTTAAGAGGACTCTGTTGTTCAGAGATCTGCAGTAGTACCACACCCATAGTATTACTAATGGATTTTTGTATGAGCATTGTTAAGACCTAGGAGCTTGAGAAAAGGATAAACATTCAGAACTGAGGCTGTACAAAACAATCAGTTTTTATCTCTGCTAGAAGATCTTACATTGAGAAGATCTAAAATATATATTAATTTATACTTCCCAAAAAGGAAGAAAGGGTGTGGTTATGGTTAACATACAGAGTTAGATGTTAGAGGCACAGGTTCTTTACTTTGCCACAGACTTGATATGGGACTTCAGGCAAGACACTTGAACACTGTTTCTGTTTCATCAGTATCTTAGGGTATGTCTACAAAGCAGCGTGTCTACACAGCAAGCCATTACTTCAAAATAATGGTGAGCTGCAGGACTTCTTACTCCATCTCCTGTAACCCTCATTTCTCAAGGAGTAAAGGAAGTCGAAGGAAGAGTGTCCTTCCTTCACTTCCTGCAGTGTATATCGTCCCAAAAGACAAATTAAGGTATTTTGACTTCAGCTATGCAATAAACATAGCTGAAGTTGCGTATCTTAACTCAACTTTGTCCTGTAGTGTAGACATACCCTTACAGAAGTATTGTTACACTAACTTTAATTTTTGTAAAGTGCAGTGAGATACATCACTTTCCATCCAAAGATGTATTAGTAAATTGCAACAAAATGTCTTCCCACTACAGATATTTACATGCTTAAGTTTGGCCCCAATTTTGCAGAAGTTTAAGTACATGTTTAATTTTAAAAATGAGAATCATCCAGTTAATTAATTGGAACTACTCAAGTGCTTACAATTAAGAATGTCCATAAGTCTTTGCAGGACTGGAATATAAAATGGCAGCTAACAGATTTACAGGCTTTTAGAACTTAGAAAAGAAAAAGATTACACTGGGCAATCCTTTAGTTGAGTCTACTAGCCATACATGTTTCTTTCTTGCCATACATAGTGTTCAGAAAGTAAGTGTGAACTTTTGTGCCAGTTCTTAAATACATCAGTGTTCTTTCTAAACAATTGTGTTTGGTATATTAAGTGAAAAACTAGAAGATGGATAATGACGCTGTTGTACATATAAAAGAGCAAAAGCAATCTGTGGCCAAACTGACAAATAGGCATGTGATTAATTGCATTAAAATCAATGGGAATCCTCACCTTGGTAGAGTTACTCATATGTTTTGAAAATAAAGCTGGATAACAAACACCAGGTTTTTTTTTAAAAGGCACATAACGTGTTTGTTAGCCATTCGCAGCAAATCTTTTGAATATATATATTTTTTCCTTTTGGGAAAGAATATATTTAAAGCACACCCTGGATGTAGAGCATTTTTCTTATCCAGTCATTCATTATCAAGCAACAAAATTAAAGTAAATTTAAACATTTTTGATTGTCTGCCCTAGAATAACTAATCAGCTTCCCCTCAAAATCTTTTAGGCCACCAGCTGCAAATAAGAATGAGCTTCCATATTTAATAAATTCTATTAACTATACACACAGCCATGTCACATTATAGGTGACCAGGCTCTAATTAAAAGCATACACCATCTGCTGGTTTGTGGCAGCAGGGTAGCACTCCATAACCACCTTAGTTCCTGAGATTGAAATGTATTATTTATGAGCTCTTACTTACCTCATGGAAGCTGAATTAGGAACTGGATGGCCCCATCTAATGGTATGGTTGTGAAGCTGATTGTTAACCTTTTTTTCCTTAAGAATATTCTCTTGCTGTATTATTGAGTGTGGAGAGATGGTTCATGATCAGATTTTATTTTGGACCTGAAACTTGCATTTCACTTTCATAGGAGATTGAAAAGTAATCCCTGAAAACAAACTATTGGAGTGGTTTTCACTGGCTTTTTCTTCCAAGGCAAAATATTTAAGTTTGAAATAAATACATATATTGGTGTGAGATATTTTAAATGGTGACAATAATCATGCGAATTACAAATACAACTGAAAAAGGATCCTGCATGATATGCTTATAAGAAGCACATGGAATCTCTTTAGGGGAAAAGGCAAGATGCCACATTTATTAAGAATACAGTATCAAAGCAATTAGCATATGCTTCACAAAGACAGCCCCCCCCACACACACACACACAATGGTGCATAGTTACCAGTCTAGCCATAGTAACTGGACAGGTAAAACTGACTGAATGAGGAGTCAGGGTCTTTTAATCATGATTTGAGGCTCCTCTAAGGCTTAGCTTGCGGGATGGAACCCAGAATCCCATGGCAAGAGCTTCCCTTCTTATATATGTAATTTCCCATTTGAGTCTATGGGTATTGCAGTGTCATGCTGCAATCATTCATCCTTAAATAGTTTTAATCTCAGGATTTTCCACATTATTCTTCGATGGTTATTGTCATGTTTCTCATCGTTGTCTCTTGTTTGTCTAAAAGCTTCAGGGAGTAGCCAAGTTAGTCTGTAACAGGAAAAACTTGAAAAACAATAAATTTTTAAGCCTAGTAGCAACTTAAAGACTAACAAAACATGTAGATGGTATCATGAGCTTTCGTGGGCAAAACCTACTTCTTCAGATGATAGGAGTATACTAAGTCCAGATCCAAGAATAAGTAAGGGAAGGAGGGGAGTAGAAAAAAGGGGAGGGGAAGAAGAAAAGAGAGTGCAAATAGTTACAAGAGGCTGTTAAGAATCATTAACAGCTTGGTTGGTTGGTTGTCATTAAAAGGTGGGAGATAGTGTGTGTCCTATATCACAGTTCAGACCATTAGCATAAGAATTAAACTTGTGAATGAAGTTAAGTTCCAATCCTTCTCTGTGTATTTGGTTTGTGGAATTGGTCTGAAACAAAACAGCCACTTGGAGATCCATTAATGAGTGTCCAGGAAGATTAAAGTGTTCTCCAACAGGTTTTTGTGTGTTGCCTTTTTGGATATCTGACTTATGTCCGTTAATTCTTCCCGTAGATATTGTCCAGTTTGGCCAATATACATTGCATTGGGGCATTGCTGGCATATATCACATTAGTGGATGTGCAGTTAAATGAGCCTTTGATTTGATGGTTGATGTCATTGGGTCCAGTGATGAAATCGCTGGTATAGATGTGTGTGCTGATTTGGCACCAGTGCTAATTTCAGGGGTGGGTTCCTGGATGATTATGATGGAGATGTATTGCATGGTAACTGGAAAGAATTTGTTTGAGGTTAGGGGGTTGTATGTAGGTGAGGATTGGCCTTTCCCCCAAGGCCTGTGAGAGTGAGCGATCGTTTTCCAGGATAGGTTGTAGATTGTTGATAATGCGTTGGAGGGGTTTAAGCTGTGGACTGTTGGTCATAACAAATGGAATTCTGTTGTTTTCTCTTCTGGGCCTGTCTTGAAGTAGTTCATGTCTGGGTACTTTTTTGGCTCTGTCAATCTGTTTTGTTTTTTTTGTTTTTTTGTTTTTTTTTGCTTCATTGGGTGGGTATTTCAGTTTTAAGAATGCTATATATAGATCCTGTAGATGTTTGTCTCTGTCTGTGGGATTGGAGCAAGTATGGTTGTACCTTAGGGCTTGGCTGTATACAATAGATTGCGAAATGTGTCTGGGATGGAAGCTAGAGGTATGAAGGTAAGTGTAGTGGTCAGTAGGTTTCTGGTATAGGGTGGTGGAAATTTGTCCATCATTTAATAGTACTGTAGTGTCAAGGAAGTGGATTTCTCATGTGGAGTTACTACTCTTGTGTCTCACTCTTGGGGGGTGTCTGCCTGTCTCCAGAGTTCATCATTTCTGCTAATTTAATTCAGCCTCAGACAGAATGGATGTTTCCTGGTTATCTACAAGGTTCCCACTTCTTCTTGACCATCTGGGCATCTGTGATGGTTTTTCACACTTACACATATCCTCCACTCACACCAAAGATCTACAGAGCATTCCAGATAAGGATCACAGAGTTACTAGAAGACACAACTTAGTTTACAATACAGACATTTTCTAATCATGAGACACAAGGAGAAGTAGAAGCGTAGAGATCTCATAAGCATATCATTACACATCAAACGTATAGTTGTATACTGACACTAAAATACTAAATTTTTGCTAGAAGCATGTACCAAATATCTTTATAAACTGACCTCCAGTAAAAATATCTACTGGTCAATTGGGAGTATCTTTTAATAAAAGTGAAATCCATCCAGTGTTTGTAAAGGGCTTTATTGAAGACTGAACAAAGATTATTTATGGGCTTTTAAATAAGGAGAGAGACTTATAGTCTGTGTTTCTAATGGCCCTTGTGGCCTAAAGCTTTGGACACTTTTTTCTGTATTGCTTTGTGAGGGTGGAGGCCATGTCTTTCTTCCCGCCTGTTAGTGGGAACAAGGGCATTGTTCCTTGATTGGAAAGCACCATGCACATTGAGAAAAAACACCTTTTGAATGGCTGAATCAGCAGCCCTCCTTTGGTGATTTTCAGGCTACAGATTGATGTATGCAATGGTGAGCATTGTGCCTGATGACCCTTGGAATGCCAGGAACAAGAATCAGTGCACTGATTCAAATCACTGTTGAGCTTGATGTGACAAGAAAATGAATGATTGAAATCTCCTTGTGCTCTATAGCACTTGTAACTAGCATTCAGCAGAAGTTGTGTTTTTGTGCTACTTCAGGCCTGTTCTTTGCAGTGCCAAGCAGTAGTGCAATTTACTAGCAGGCAGAGCAATAGCGATTGAACTTCTCTTGTGGGTACTCATATTGTTACAAGGAGACCTTTGGTATTAAAAACAAATAACCAGAGAGCATGTAATAAAACGTTGCAGGTAGTTGTACTTAATGTAGACCAAAAAAAAGCCCTGTTTGGTGAAGAAAATTTAGACAACATGGGGACTTTCTATGTTTCTTTTGATATTGTTAACGATTCTGTTTCCATTAATGAAACCACCATTAGTATGGGTTGAGGAGTAATTCTGCAGTTTATCTGTGATTCCAGTATATCAGTGGTTCCCAACCTTTTTTATGCCAGGGACCAGCAAACCCATTCACAAACTTTTAGCAGACCAGTAACATTTTATTTGCATATTCATTAGGCAGATAATAAGTATGCAGATATGCAAAAACAATGTTACCTGACCGCCTCGTCCCAACTCAGCCCCTTAGTCCCCAGTGCCTAACACCCTTTGACCCCCATACCTACACCCTATGCCCTTTGACCCTTTAACCTCTGCCCCCATAGCTCATTCCAGCACCCTCTTGCCCTATGACCTCCACCATTCCTCACCCAGCATCCCTTTGCCCCCCACATGGACAGGGGGAGCAACCACTGTCAGCACACACTTCTTCCTCCTTCGTGCCCCCTGCCTCCCCAAGCATGTCTTATGCCCCCATGGGTACAGAGGGGAGCATGGAGCCCTTGCTGGGCCACCATTACCGAGGGAGGTGGGAGGAAGGGAGGCACCTTCTCCTGGTGCTGACTCAGCCCTTGTGTGACCTCCAGCAAAAATGGCCATGCTGGCAGGGGGAGCGGCCGTTCGTGGCGCACGTGCCTCCTGCTCCGCCTCCTCCTGCCATGTCTCAGCCACTGTGGCTGCTGGAGCTGAGCCACCATGAACAGCTGGTTTGAGCTCTGGCAACCAGCGAGTCGTGTACTGGCAGCGGTCCACAGACCGGCAGTTGGGAACCGCTACACTATGGTTACGTCTAGACTGGCATGATTTTCCTCAAATGCTTTTAACGGAAAAGTTTTCCATTAAAAGCATTTGCTGAAAAGAGCTTCTAGATTGGCACGGACGCTTTTCCGCAAAAGTACTTTTTGTGGAAAAGTGTCCGTGTCAATCTAGACGCGGTTTTGCTCAAGAAAGCCTCGATAGCCATTTTCGCAATCGGGGCTTTTTTGTGCAAAACAAATCTGAGCTGTCCACACTGGCCCTTTTGCGCAAAAGCTTTTGCGCAAAAGGACTTTTGCCCGAATGGGAGCAGCATAGTATTTCCGCAAGAAGCACTGATTTCTTACATGAGATCGTCAGTGTTCTTGCGGAAATTCAAGCTGTCAGTGTAGATAGCTGGCAAGTTTTTCTGCAAAAGCAGCTGCTTTTGCGGAAAAACTTGCCAGTCTAGACACAGCCTATATGTTTATAATCTATAATAACGTTTCCAGACTGGTGGGATAGAGAAGTGCTTATACATCTCAGAGAAAATTGAAGTATATGAAGCACAAAGTTCTTCTACATTAAGTTCTAGTAAAGCTAGTGCTAGATATCAAGGTCCTGACCACAACCTTGTGGCTACTGGGGCATAATAAGATTTAACCTGAACAGTGAAGACAACTTTTGAAGCAGATAAATAGATGATTAGCATATACAACTCTTTGTAAATATCCTCAACAGCACTTTACTACATTAGCCAAATGCTTTAAAAATGGCTTAGATGTCAAAACTCATATACTTACTAATGCTTTTTCTAAAACAATCTTTAGAACATATGCCATCAGAAGAATAAGAGATGCCTTCAGGGAAAACAAACATATAAAGGATTCAGAAGAAATAGAAAGACTAATAAATAAAGCAAGAACGAACCTAGAGATTATTCATCGGCAGGTAAGCATACTTTGGCTTATCTCTTTTTTACTTAAGGATTGTAAAATGCTGAATTATATGTTCTCCTCTAAGGGTGCAAGTACCATACCATTTACAGAAGGGAGAGAGGTATATCCTTTACAGTATTACTGTTTACAAATGGTGGGGAAGAAGAGTTAGGGAGTAAACGTCTGGCATAGTATTCCATTCTTCTTGATTAGAAGGATTTAAACATGAGTCCCGTATGTACAAATGGTATCAACATCCTGTTCTCTAAACTTCCTTGCTTGTCCCTCTTCTTTCTGCTATTCAGTCCTCTGCTGCAAGGTGTTTGTTTTCCATTTGCTTTACTTTTCTCTGTTGTGTTTTCTCTTCCTGTCTTATGTCTATCCTCTCATCCTTTCTTTTCCTCCTTCCCACTCACTGTTGTTATGTTCAGGGGAGTGCCAGTAGCTTAAGTCTCCTCTACTCTCTTTTTGTCCCTATTGGAGGCACAGTCCAGTAGGGCATAGAAGCAGAAGCATAGCCAGTCAACATTTTTGAATACATTTGTGAAAATATTTTCTGGGATCAGATATCATTTATTCTTGTCCACTGTGTTCACAACATAGTGCACAGAGCTAGGAATGCTAGCAAGATGATTCTTTGGAACATACCAAATTTAACTGAGTAATATTATGCATAAAGTATATAAAGTTATATTTTTAAGTTGCCCATAGCCTCTTGCTTCAGAAATAGAGCCTAGCTTTCCAGTTCCATCTTCATGATTGTTTTACATTTGTTTACATTCTGAAGTCTTTCTCTGGGAATAATTATTTCGAAATAGTGGCACTAGAGCATCCACACTACTGCTATTTCGAAATAATGATTTTGTTACTCCTGATGAAAAGCAGGAGTACAGATTTTTAATTCCGTGGCCCATTATGTGTGGATACTCCACTTATAAATTCGACCTTGGGGGGGTTATTTTGAAATAAAGTCCTAGTGTAGACCAGAGCTACACAAAAAAGCTGGAAGACTGCTTGCTATGTCAAGTCAATCATTTACTATTTAGTAACTGCAGAAGAATACCTCCAAGGTTATTTGTTGAAAGAAGGTCTTAAAAGCATGTAAGGAGTGAGGTGCCAACAAGACATAACTATTTCAAAAAGTGTCTTCTAATTTTGGATACTGTAACACTTAGGTCACTGATCCCATTAACCTAAATGGAGTAGCAGGGCTCAGGTCCTGCATGCATGAAGTTCAGTATCCTCAAATTGAGCCAATCTTAGAGGAAAATTTGGTCCTAAATCAGGGGTGGGCAATAATTTTTGATGGGAGGCACACCAAGAATTTGGTAAGTGGTCAAGGGCTGCACTCTTCCACAATATTAATGGAGAAGATGTGGGATCTGAGATGGAGATTGGGTGTAGAAGGGTGCTCGGGGTAGGAGGTTGTGAATTCTGAGAGGGAATTTGGGTGAAGGAAAAGATTGTGACTTGAGGAAGGGGATCAGGGTGCCAGGTTCAGGAGGGGGGTATGGGTGCAGGAGAGGAGTCCAGGGTCTGGGAGGGGACTGTGACCTGGGGCAAGGATGGAGGTGGGTGGTGCAGGGGTTTGGGTTGTGACCTAGTACAGGAGGGGGTTGTGACCTGGGGCAGGAGATTGGAGTGCAGGGTCTGGAAGGGGGTGCAGGAGAAGATTTTGACTTGGAGGAGGGATGCAGGAGGGAATGCAGAGTCTGGAACAGGGTTTTGACCTGGGGCATGGGGAGCAGTAGGAGTTGCAGGGATTTGGATTGTAACCTGGGGCAGAGGATTGGGGTGCAAGGTCTGGGAGTGGATATAGGTGCAGAAGTGGGGGCAGAGGTTTCGGGGAGGAGATGCTAGAGTGCCAGATGCAGGCTCTGGATAGGGGGCAGTTACCTAGGAGCTCCTGGTCAGCAGCCCAGCTGGTCCCTCAAGCAGGCCCTGTCTTCCATGCCTCCACGCGCCACTCAAAGTGTCTGGCAGTGGGCCCCATGTGCTGCTCTGAGTGCCGTGAGCCCTGGGGGTGGGTACTTTGTTACTGTCTGTCCTGTAAACAGGCAGCTCTCATTGGTTGGTTGCTGTGAGTGGCATGTGAGGGAGGGGCAGGCAGGGAGCCTGCCTGAGGCTCCCACTGGGCCATGGGCTGGATCTGGCCTATGGGATGTATTTTGCCCGTCCCATGGGATGTATTATGCCCATTCTTATCCTAAATGATTTGTTTGAAGGTACCACAGTGTGTCTGTCACAATCTTTGGAATAAAACTGATTCGAAGCCCTATGCTTCTAAGCCCTATGTTGTCTTCCATTTTGTGTTGCACTTAACAATCATATGCTCCATGGAAAAACACATTTTTTCTGCATGATGTCATATTTCTTTTAACATCTTGAGTGTTTATTTTCAATCTTATTTTAATTGAACAATTTAATTAATGGAGTAAATGGGCATAAAATAATGGGTTTATATTTAAAATCAACCTCAAAACATACATTATATATTTTTTATTTTTAAACATAAATGCAATGAAGCAAATATTAGGTGTAGTGTACATTTTTTTTGTAAGTTTGGGGGTTTATTATGATGTAGCACATCTGGTATTGCTGACTTTTTCATTGCATATCGATAGAAATTAAATAATACCCCAGCTTGCTGACAATTTGTTGTTACTGTGAAATCAAATTTACATGCTAATTTATGGTTTAGTCATCAAAATGACCATTGAAGTATAAGGTTCATAAATAACAATTTGAATCAGTCTAGTGGGAAATGTGAAATAGTGACAGATTATTATCATTTCATGTCAGTTAACACTGGATTTTCCTGATTTTTTAAAAGACGCCTTATAAAGCTAAAAAGCATGGAGGAACATTAATTTCAACCTCTGTCTTCCCACACTTTCCTAGTTATTGGTTTGATTTGAAAATAGGATAGGTAATAGAGGGAGGCAATCCACAGATTCTTTTCCGCCCATAGTACATGGTATGGAGCTGTTTCTTGTATCTGTTGTCTGACATAAGAGAAGTACATTCTGACCAGTATATTATTATTTTCAAGAGTGGAAAAGTTGCAGCTGTTAATGTCAGCAAAATCCTTTGTGTGTTGTTATTGAGAGAGAATGAGTTCTACTGTCACCAGTAGTGAGATATGTGTCTACTGCATAATTATCAAACTATTTCTTTTTATGCTCCCATGACTTCTCTAAAGGATTAATGCTACTGTTTGAGCAAGAGGTGTATTAGAGACATTTTCCTGAAAAAAATATTGCTTTTGTTTAGATTCTGGATTTATATAAGCCACTTTGAAGATTCATTTGTATTGTGTAATTTTAATGCCCTAGCAAGTTCTCTTCATGACATCACAACAGCTTTTGTTTTTTCACTGTACCAAAATAAACATTTATATCAACCAGTGCATTTTGTTAAAATGCCTATTTTAATCCACAAGATCATTTATTATTATTTGTTTCATCCTGTAAAGCACTTATTTTTAGCCTTAGATTGAAACTGAAAGGCATTGGTCTGTTGGTTGCCCATTTAAGAAGAAATTACTCTGGATTTCCCAACAGATATGATTTCTACAGAACCAATTATTCTTCTTTTGGCATCATATCACTGAAGTACCCTTCAGTAAAAAGGTTTTGATGCCTCATTGCTTTTGCTTGTTATTTCAAGTAGTCCAAATTGATGAGAACTATGCTTTATGCAGAAGATTCTCTTGCCGGGTAACCAACGATATATCAAAAACTTCTGGAGGAGCAATATGAAAGGGTTTCCCTAGTAAGTGTGAATTTGTCTTTCAGGTATAACCATGCTCTGAGTGAAGAGGTAGACAATGATCACTCCTCTTTTTAATATAGCTTGAATTATCTTGCTTTCCTTTCTTATGCACATGAATGAGAGTGTAGGAAGAGGGTTTGTGAGCTCTATTTAGTGGGCTGTGCTTATAATATTGGGTAATAAGCACTTAAAATGTTTTTAATATCCACAACCTATTATAAATATCTTCTAATTCTTGCAGTATTCTTTGGTGTTGGTAAGCATCATCTCCATTTTATTGAGATGAAAACTGAAGCAATGTTGAGTGATGGCCAAAGTGACTTTCAGACCAACTATCAGAACTTAGGAACTCCCATCTCCCATTTATGTGGTTATGCCACACCTGTCATAATCTTATAACAGTCTTGGGTTTTTTTTCCATTGCAACCTACTTTAATTAGATGACAAGGATATTTCATGTTAGAACCTCTATTTGTGTATACCATTAGAAGAATTCTCCCAGACTAATAGTTTGCTTTTGGAGTTATGTTATATCCATTTCAGTAGAGCATATCCAGAGTATTCAACCTTCATGATAGTCAGTATCAATATGTGCCCGTTAGCGATGCAAGCAACAAGTTGGTGAATTTAGAGATTATCTGATAAATATACTAGAACATCACTACTATTATTATGAATCAGTAATAATATATCTGCAGCATAAATTATTTGACTCTTTTCCTACTGTCAGCACTTCCTAAATGATTTAGCTATATGGCAGATTTTTAGTACTATGTGTGGTATTGTATTCAACATTTCATTTTTAACATTTGAGGAGTTTTAGAAAGCATTGGACTGGCATAGACACTTTGAAATGTATTGTGTTTGAAGAGCGAAATTGGCTTGGGCTCTGCACTTGCTTTTGGATCCCACTGCCAATTTTTTGTAGCTTTACCACCAAATTTTCCTGTTTTTACACACCAGGGGCTGCTTGACTATAGGGACGACAGTGGAACCGATTCATATAGAAAAATTTTTTTACAGCGAAAAAATAATATTGTTTTTCCTCTGATCTTTTCATTTTTAGTAATCTTAGATTTTACTTGCAACTGTGGAAGGTAAACATCATCCCTACCTGGGTCCAGTCACCAAAGTCTTTAATAGATTGGGAGTTGACCATCACATATTCCTTGTCATCCTCCAAGAGAACTACTTACACTAGTGGGAAGAGTGCACAGGGCTCCACACACTGCCCTTGTCCTGAGCACTATCTCTGCACTCCCATTGGCTGGGAACCTGCTGCTGGCTGCTTCTGCTGCACAGCATGATCTGCAATGCCAGGACAGGCAGGAAGCCTGCCTTAGCACCCCACTGTACCACTGACCGGGAGCAGCTCGAAGTAAGCCTCTCCTGCCCCTTTGACCTCCTCCCAAAGCTGAAGCGCTCAGTCCACTCTGGAGGCCACACTTTAGTCAATTTATGTTGGGTTGTAGGCATCAACAATTTTCTTCAACTGGGTCATGAGAAAAAAAAAAGTTTGAAAGCCCCTGACTTAGACTACCAATCATGAGAGGCAGAATGCACTTAGCAACAGTACCTGGATCATGAAACTTTGTTGTTAGAAATTTTAATTCTAAGCTATAGATAAAACAAACATCTAGGGGTGGTTTTTCTCCCTCTTGTATGACAGTTGTAAAATTACATAATATCTTTGGGGCAATGCACCATAGGGACATAAAGATGTAAATGTCCCCAAACTCCGTGAATGAGAGAAGCAAGGGACCAGCAGCCGGCAGGCCCAGGGGACTGGGGAAGACGGGCCTGCTGCCACCAGCAGCAGCAGTTGCCCATCTCCTCTGCATTCACTGGCAGCAGTAAAGGGAAGCGGAGCTACGTGGCCTTAACTGACTCTACTCCAACTCTTGCCGCATTACTTGGGTGAGGGAACGGGATCACCCCCGCACTCACTGGTGGGAATGAGAGTGACAGTCAGGAAAGCAGAGTGAGCTAGAGTCACATCACTCTACTTCCTCCCCTCTCCTCCTCAGACCCAACCACTGCTGCCAGTCCCAGACTCCCAGCCCTAGAAGTCCCCTGGGCTGCATCACTCAGGTGAGGGGGTATTGGAGGAAGAGGCAGAGTGAGGGCAGAGCAAGGGTTAGGAAGAGGAAGAGAGAGGTGGGACCTGGAGCAGAGGGAAGTGTGGTGCAGTGAGGAGTCACGTGGGGGATAGGTCACGTGGAGGGTAGACCCCCTCCCCTCCCTGCTGTGTCCCTCCTCACTAGTCACCCCTGGAGAGGGAATAAGAATTTTTTGGCGATGTGATTTTATAATCTTTAGCAACACACTAATGAAATATTTTTAAAGCAAATTTTAAACTAAGGTCCTATAGACTAACATAGTAAATTCAGAAAAAAACAGTATATAGCTGTGTTTGGCAATTGCCTATTAAATGGCTTCATTACCACTTGAAAGGCTCTTTCATAGGTTTAGTGTTCTGCTATTCGCTCTGGAAGGCTTTCCCCTTTTTAAGTTAACTAGATTCTCTAGGGAGGAAGCAGAGCCACAAAACAGAGATAGGAAGAGCCTGGTGAGTGCACATTAAGATCCAGTCGTGCCCCAGATTTTTGGGTGCCCAACGCTGCTGCTTATTTTGTGATAATGGAAAGAAGAGTAAAAGGCTACAGTAAAACTCCAATCGTCCGGCATCTGATGGTCTGGCACTCCTGATGATCCGGCACCATCAGGAACCCGGAAGTGCTCCGGGCAGCCGGACCTTGGAGCTGCTCTGCCCCCAGCTTCCCCGATTCAGCCGCTGCTAAAACTGACCAGCGGCTGACTCCAGGAAGCCGGAGGCAGAGCTGCTCTGCCCCGGCTTCCTGGAATCAGCCCCTGATCAGTTTCAGCAGCAGCTGACTTGGGTAAACCTGGGACAGAGCAGCTGGGGTGCTGCCAGGTTGGTCCCCGCAGCGCTACTGGACTAACCCGGCAGCGCCCCAGCTGCTCTGTCCCAGGCGTCCCGATTCACGCGCTGTTGAAACTGACCAGCGGCTGACTCCAGGAAGCCCGGGGCAGAGCAGCTCTGCCTCTGGCTGCCTGGAGTCAGCCGCTGATCAGTATCAGCAGCGGCTGACTTGGGGACACCTGGGGCAGAGCAGCTGGGGTGCTGCCGGGTTGGTCTAGTAGCGCCAAGGAGCGGCGCTGAGGGACCAACCCGGCAGCACCCCTGCTGCTCTGCCCCAGGCGTCCCCAAGAGCAGCTGGGGTGCTGCCGGGTTGGTCTCTCAGCGCTAAGAGTCGGTGCTACTGGACCAACCCAGCAGCACTCCAGCTGCTCTGCTGCAGGCGTCCCCGATTCAGCCGCTGCTGAAACTGACCAGCAGCAGCTGAATCAGGAACACCTGGGGCAGAGCTGGACTATCGGAAGGGGGGGATATGAGGAGTCTGGGGTGGCATCCTCCCCACCCCACCCTAGATCCCTCATAGCCTCCCCTTCTGATAATCCAGCATATTTGATAATCCAGCAACCCCTAGGTCCTAAAGGTGCCGGATTATCGGAAGTTTACTGTATATACTAACGCTTATAGTTTGGGGAATGTTTAGGATCCATGCTGTAAAAACAGATAAAAGTTCTGCTGGTTTGAAACTTTCACCTTGTGTGGATCACCAACTCAAAGAGTAGAAGCCCCAAAACAAAGAACACGAGGCTTCATGGTTTGTAGGCAGGTGCATGTTTCAAAGAGCTTGCAAATAAGGTTTCATCCTATAAAGCTAGCATCACACTTAGTACTTGCTACTTCATAAGAGACAGAACACTATCACATAGCAAAGATCTGGCCTTAATGCAATACAATATACCATAGATTACTTGGTAACACAGGATTTAAAAAAATAATTAATATCAGAGTTTTAGATGTCTGCAACACTCCGAAAAGTTCTGTTAAAAGAATCTTTTTCTTTCTTACCGTAAGCCATTAACACCTATGTACACTTTGTTTGAAATGTAATCATGCAAATGTCCTCCTAGCGCGTGTGCGTGCGCGCGCACGCACACACACACACACACCCATGCAGCCCGCTTCCCCCCGCCCTCCCTAAGCCAGCCAGCCAGATAGAACTGCAACAAGTGAGTCAAGACACCCCAAACAAACTCCCCCCTGCCTTCACCTCACTGCACAGATGCCAGCATCCACCCACCCCGTGTTTCCCCTACCTACTCGATTCCCACCTACCCCATGCAGTCAGCCCCTTACCTTCCCCTTCCCAGCCCAGGAGGCTTGAGGAGAGTGCTGGGTTTCTGTTCCTGTCTCTGCCTCTCTCTCGCCTCCCGCAGACAGGACTCTCCAAACTCCTCTCCCCCAGCCAATTCCTCACTGCCTTCCTCCCTCCTCCTTCCCCCACCACTTATTCCCTCCTTATGGATATGTCTACACTACCACCCTAGTTCGAACTAGGGTGGTTAATGTAGGCAACCGGAGTTGCAAATGAAGCCCGGGATTTGAATTTCCCGAGCTTCATTTGCATATTGCCGGGCGCCCCCATTTTTAAATTTCCGCTAGTTCAGACTCTGTGCCCGCGGCTATACGCGGCACGAACTAGGTAGTTCGGATTAGGCTTCCTATTCTGAACTACCGTTACTCCTTGTGGAACGAGGTGTACCAGTAGTTCAGAATAGGAAGCCTAATCCGAACTACCTAGTCCGTGCCGCGTGTAGCCGCGGGCACAGAGTCTGAACTAGCGGACATTTAAAAATGGGGGCGCCCGGCAATATGCAAATGAAGCCCGGGAAATTCAAATCCCGGGCTTCATTTGCAACGCCGGTTGCCTACATTAACCACCCTAGTTTGAACTAGGGTGGTAGTGTAGACATACCCTATCTTATCTGCTTTGAGAGCTCTTCCATTTCAAGTGTGCAGCAGCTCCCTTAAGCTGAGACACCTCTTCCCCCACCAGTTAGCTGAAGTCCCTGCCTGTGAAGGAGCTCTGAACCTCTGAGCAGGGTTCAGAAAACAGCTGTGTGGCCACGCAGCTTACAGGGAACTTTGCTACTGACTGTTACCCGAGAACTGTTTGTTTGCTGCCCCACCCTGAACCAAGGCCTGGACCTGTATTTCCAAACTGTGTGTTGCCCACCCAGAGCCTGGGCCGATACCTAGCCACTGTTGGCTCATCCTGACCATAGGCCTGAGCCCCAGGACTATTGTAGTGTGTCCACAGTGAGGGCTCAGCATAATTAATTGGAGATGTGGCCCGAACAAAGCTTGAGTTCTTGACTTAGTGACTGTGGACTGACCTGAGGCGGAAGCCCAGTACAGCTGATTTCCCAAAGAGAATCTATGCAGGGGTGCAGTGACACGGAGTTGCCACCCACTGATCAGGAGGGAGAGGAACCCCTCCCAGAACCCTGGTGTGCTACAGTCCTCAAAATAGGGACATTTCTACTTTTGGGTGGTAAGATTGTCTACCTGCTATCCCCTTGTACTTCCTACTTTGGTGTATCCAGTCCCAAGATGCATATAAATGCATGCTTCCAGCCTTCCACTGCAGCTGCACTTCAACTGGATTATTCCAAATGAAACCACCTGTGGGAGTTGCACTCATAACTCCATTTACATATAAAACTTTGTAGAGAAATAGTAGGTAGAAATAACTCCTGTTCAATACAGTTCATTATGTTTGTACCAGATTTTAATCTGGCTATTCAGACTTATATTGGCATTGGTGGCTGTGATTTATTAAAGCTGGATTTCTAATGTTGAACTGTGTCCAGCTTAAAGCTGAACATTCTCATCTTTTGATGCCTGGTGAGCGAGAGGGACTAGCCCTGCTGCATAGTACAGTGTTTGAGAGGATTTTGGATTTATCAATCATAAGTCAACTCCCAAGCTTACCCAAGAAGAAAGAGGCATGATGGTGATTTGTTTTTGTTGCTACTGGATTAAAAAAGCATTTGCGTAAGGCTCATATTTATATTATAAGTTATATTCATATCTGAAATGAATCTGACCTGATCTTCATTTTCTAATCATATATTTTTGATAAAACATTGTATAAGAAAGTTCACTTCTTAGGGTGTTGAGGTGAGTTATAGATATGGGGCCACTTAAAAACCAGAACTGGATTGTTAACTTTTATTTAAACTTTTTAATTTTTTTTATTATTTTAAGTGTTTGCTGGAAAAATGGAATTTGCTCTGTTTTTCTTCTGATAAAGTGGGGTTTATTTTGTTTTGTTTCAGGGTGGGAGAGGTCTTTTTTTTTTTTTTTTTTTTTTTTAAACTGAAAGAAGGTGGGCTCAAACCTGGTAATATCGTCAGTTGATCAAAGATGCTTCTTTCCAGAATCAGATTTAAAATGCATTTATTCAGGGCCTCATATTTTCTGGGGCTGTATTGTATCACTCCTGAACTTCCACTTGTTATTGTGAACGTCCGCTTTTTTTTTTTCCTAGTGTGGCCACGGTTTGAGTGCTGGAAGCACAGCACTAGTACTCTGTCAGTGTTTCTCAACCAGTGGTCCAAGGACCCTCGGGGTACTTGAGAGAAGTTTGCGGAGTTCGTCAACACAACTGAAAGTTGGAGAAAACTGAATTTTTGTTTTGAGTTTTACAGTGCTTTATTATTTTTGTACTTTTTACACCCAAAATTTCATCGCCTGTCCGGCTACGATTAAGTTGTTTAAACAAATATGTGGCAATGGTAGAAAAAAATGTTGTGTCTGAAAACTGTAGGTACTGGGGGTACTTGTAATTTCTTTCTTTCTTTTTTTTTTTTTTTTTTTTTTAAGGGTGGTTTGCTCTGTGTAAACCACCTCCATGCTCCCAATGTTACAGCCTGTTTCATGCTGACACTTTATAGCACTGTAATTTGCTGCACTTGGAGGGCTGGGGTTGACTATAAAGTGTCAGTGTAGACTTGGCCTAACTGCCAGTGTTTTTCTTTGAAATCTCAGTACAAAGTTAATTTCTTGTATGAAATCCACATTAAGCAATGTCTGTAAAAGAGACAGAACCTTCTCATTTTTTCTGTTCACTCTTTGTGTAAAATTTTCGCCTGTGTATAATCTCTAGGTCAGACAAATGTCAGAGCTGTTCCCCATGCTGGCACTCCAAGTGTAGAAGGTGGGGGCCAGCCAAAGGCCTTAAATACCTTGCCTCTATTGGCTCTGCTTACAAAAAAACTCCCCAGAGTCACAGATGCACTGGCTCTGGAAGATAGGCTGCCACCATCAAGTGATTTTTAAAAACCCTCAAAAAAACAGGAAGGAACACTTGATTTCCTTCCCTGGGGTACCCCAAGATCTTCTACCACAAAAGAGCTTGGAAAAAGAAACAAAAAGTACAGAAAACAAACTATGTCTCTTGATAGCTGACTTCTCAGTCGATGCAGGTACACAGAGACCTCCTGTTACCTTCTAGGACACAAGAATCAAATCATCTCCTTAAAACGGGTGATTTTATTAACAAAACAAAAAGGATATACTTGATAAAGTATACTTGGTTGCTAGGTGTTACAGAGCAACTGAGGGTGCATCTACGCAGCTCCCTAAACTCCAAATAAGATAACGTAATTTGCGTTTCTTATCTTGAATCTTTCAAAATAGCTCATTTTGAAATTTGGCATGTCTACACAGCACCAAATTTCGAAATAACATGGTACAGGCAGTCCCCGGGTTACGTACAAGATAGGGACTGTAGGTTTGTTCTTAAGTTGAATCTGTATGTAAGTCGGAACTGGCATCCAGATTCAGCCGCTGAATCTGGACGCCAGTTCTGACTTACATACAGATTCAACTTAAGAACCCCAGGCGTCCCCAAGTCAGCTGCTGCTGAAACTGATCAGCAGCTGATTCCAGGAAGCCCGGGGCAGAGCAACTCTGCCTCGGGCTTCCTGTAGTCAGCCGCTGGTCAGTTTCAGCAGCGGCTAACTTGGGGACGCCTGGGGCAGAGCAGCTCGGGTGCTGCTGGGTTGGTCCAGTAGCGCGGCCGCTCCTCGGCGCTACTGGACCAACCCAGCAGCACCCCAGCTGCTCTGCCCCAGGCGTCCTGATTCAGCCACTGCTGAAACTGATCAGCAGCGGCTGAATCAGGACTCCTGGGGCAGAGTAGCTGGGGTGCTGCCGGGTTGGTCCAGTAGCGCCAAAGAGAGGTGCTGTGGGACCAACCAGCAGTGCCCCACCTGCTCTACCACAGGCCCCGGGCTTTGCTCCACATCTCCCTGGTCTGCTGAGGGGGGCACTAGCTGCGTCCCCCCCAGCAGACCAGAGAGACGCGGAGCAAAGCGGCGGAGGACCCGGGGCCGGACCCGCGGCGCTTCCAGATCAGCTGGAAGCGCCGGGGGTCCGGACCCGGGTCCTGCGCGGCTTTGTTCAGCGTCTCCCTGGTCTGCAGACCAGAGAGACGCTGATCAAAGCAGCGCAGGACCCCTGGCGCTTCCAGATCAGCTGGAAGCGCCGGGGGTCCAGCCCCGGGTCCTGGGCCGCTTTGCTCCCCGTCTCCCTGGTCTGCTGGCTCCCGCAGCAGACCAGGGAGACGGGGAGCAGCTTTTCTCGCTCCGGAGGAGGCGGGCGGCAGGACCAGGCGTCCCGCCGCTCCAGTCCTCCCGGGCGAGAAAATCCCCGTTCGTATCTGTGGATCCGACATAAGTCGGATCCGCGTAACTCGGGGACTGCCTGTATTTCAAGCCAGCCCTTATCTCTCATGCAATGAGGTTTACCAGGATGGTGAAACAGTGCACCTGTTATTTCAAAAAATATTTTGAAATAACGGATGGCTTGTGTAGACACGGGATAGCTATTTTGGGATACCTGTGGTATCCTGAAATAGCTGTGCAGTGTAGATGTACCTGGAGAAAAGAACAGATCAAAACACAAAGAAACAATCTCTTTGGGCTGTAGCTTTAATATGGTGAGTAGGGAAGTGAAGATACATGAAATTCACACTGAGAAGTTTAACCAAACAACCAACACAAAGAAAAATACCCTATGATTCTATGATCATGACTAAATATACATTTTCCCCTTATTGACTCACAATCCCTTCATGGTCCAGTCCACTTACATGCCCCAAATTCCTTGGCGGCATGGTAGTCCTGATGATTGCAAATTGCTCCCTCAAGCCTTTAACTTAGAATTCACACAAAGAAAGAAGCAGCTAGGTATCTACGCAATTCAGATTTCATCAGTCTTTCCCATTGGCTTTCTGCCAACATCGCTGCTACTACCCGAGTTTAACCCTTTAGTCAATGAGTGCTGGCCAGCACTCCTCTTATCCATCACAGACAACTTGTCTTCTGTGGTTTTTACACAGTGTCTCATCTGTCCTTTAATACAAATTTTAGGCAGGCTATATAGTTAGTTAGGTTTCAATTAAAAGAAGCTTTATTTTGGCAGTATTTTTCCATAAAGCGCGATCTAACAAATCAATCTTGATGATCACCCTTCTTTGTTGTATTTTTTTAATGTATATACCAATTCAAATGCTGTTTAATCTGTCATATGTTAGCTGTGGCTGTTCTTAAAGCAGAAAAGAAAGAGTATGTGCTATATTACTGGGGGTAGGAAAGAAATCAAATGTGTTTTCACTAATTTTCCATTGTCATGAAGGTTGAGGTCTGGGGAAGAAAGCCATCAGTTTTTAATATCTGTATGTCAGTCTCTGACCTTTGAAATTTTAACCAAGGAAGACTCTCTTCCAAGTAACTTGTAGAAGAGGAGAAAGTTTTAATTAATACTTACACGATCTCCTGGGTAATGCTACATTGCTGCTCTTTTCAGCTCTGCATCTATTGAGGAGTGCTCTTTTCTTTGGTCATTACAAGCAAATAGCTGCAGTGCCCTTCACCTTGATGGATGATATTAGGCCAGTGCCTTATTTCTAAAAGCAGTTTTAAAAAACTCCAAAGACTAAAGGAGTCAAAATTAGTTGAGTCACATTTATATTCTGTGTATACACTGTATATATCTATGTGGTGAGTTCACTTATGGAATGTGAACAGTTATTATGGGTCCGTGACGAGCTAGGTAAGTACACAAATATACTATAGTTGTGTGTGCACAGTGAATGTAAATATGCACATGTGTGCACACAATATGTATAAGCTCTTGGGAGCAGGGATTTTTTACTGCCTTTTGGACAGCACCTGGCACAGTGGTGTCCTGGTCCATGTCTCGGACTCAAACATTACTGCTGAATAACAATAATAATAATAATAATAATAATAATAATATGCTCACAGTCTATTGTTTCTGTGTGCTGACTGCATATCAAGTACCTTGATCTGCGTTACTTACCTGTTTTGTCAGGTTATATGTTTGTAATCAGAGCACCATGTGACCTGATCAGTTAGCCTCTTGTTAATACTACAGTACCTTGTTTGTGATTTGCTTATTTTTAATGTTGGCCCCATGCTCACCTTGTCTGTTTAAATTATTTTAATTTGGATCAAAAGTACCTTTTGTCTCCCAGCAACCTAATTTCCCTGTGCATTTCTCTGTAGTGAATACTTATTGATGGTCATTACTCGCTAACTGCTTGTGCCCAGTGCACCTCTGGGAGGTTAATCAATCATGTGCTTTTTTTAATTGACATCAATAATGTGTTTACATTTATCAATATTTCTTAATTGTCAAGTTATAACAGTGGAATATCAATAATAAATCACGCCAATGGTGCACTACATACATTAGAGATTTAAGAGTCTCTTTAAGCAATTTGACATAATGGAAATTGCTTTGGAGTGATTTGTATGAGCTGTGTGGGAAGAGGTCCAAAAATTGGTATGTAAATGCATGTACTGTATAATAACATTAAAGAACCAGTCCATCGAAATGGCAGTAGGATGGGTTTTGCCATATACATTATGTACTATTATGAGGAATGAAGAAGACTTAAAGGCTCCAACCAAGACTGGGAACTCATTGTGCTAAATGCTACACATAAACATGGTGGGAGACAGTTCCAGTCTTAAAGAGATTACAAACTAGATGAAACAAAGATTGGGCAAAAGAAAGTATTATTCCTACTGTAAACATAGGAAATGAGGCAACGCGAGACTTAGCACTTGATCCAGAGAAGCATGTAAGATTAACTTTAAGCACGTGAGATATCGCATTGATGCTGAAGATTAAACATACGGTATGTTTAACTGCTTTTCTGTGTTGGGGCTCAAGGGACTTGCCTGAGGTCACACAAGATGCTTCTGGCAGGGTTGAGAATGAACCAAGATCTTTAAAGTCCCAGTCTGGTATCTTAAAACCATCCATTCTCTCTTCTATCTCCACTAGCTTCATGCTGTATGTAATAAGCTGCACATATGACAATCATCTGAGTGAGAGAGACCTGGCTGTTTTACAGACTGCTCAAAGGATAACTTTCAAATTACAGACATGTCTAATAAGAATGGGAAAAAAATAAATGGGGGGAAGAGGTGAAGGTTGAAAAATTGATAAGATAATACTCAGCACAAAGTAGGAAGAAAAATAATGCCAATGAAGCAGGTACTGCCTTCCTTTCTAATCTTACATAGTTCTTCTTACACACCTGATAAGATTGAAGTTCAGGGTTCTTAATGTCTCATAAGAAAGTATTACTCATTATTTTGTTATTTATTCATCATTTATAATGTTATGGATTTAAATAGTTCTTTACACATAGCAAGAGAAAGCATTAATTCTCTTAAAGATCTGACCATCTAAATCAGGAGGGAGAAACCTCAGGCCCGGGGATCACATGCTGCCCCCAGCTTGACTCGATTTGTCCCCCAAGGCTCAGGATTCTCTCCCCTAGCATTGAGGAGCTGGTGTTGGTGCTCTGTGCTCCCCCCACAACTCCTCGCTGTGTCACTGCAGGGCTGGAGCACACAAAATCTACTAAGCTCTACCCCTTAGGCTCTAGTGAGTGAGGAGAATGTGGGGAGTGTCTTTCTCCTCAGTTATGGACCACATCAGTGAGGGGTTCTTTTGTTTCCTCACTTGGGTGTAGCCCCGACTGATTTCTCTGAGAGTCAATTGCCCTTGACCCAAAAAAGATTCCCCACCCCAGTCTAAATAAAACTAGAACAACAAATGCGTAAGCGAGGACATGGGGAGTGGTTTAGGAGTGAAAGAGGGAGACTATTACTGATGACCAAAAGGAGGTTTTGATTTTTGAAGGAGCAGAGAAGGGGAGTAGGGAATATCAAAATGATCTAAGTCACTTTACACGAGTAGCTTTGAATTTGATTTGGTAAGAGGCAGAGAGGAAATATAGGAATTAGTACAGGAATGGGGAACCTCTGGCCTGGGGGCCGGGGGCCCAGCTTGCCTAGATCTGGCCCCCAAGGCTCAGGACTCTCCCCTCCCCCCCAGCATTCGGGGGCCTGAATTGGTGCTCCAATCCTCCCCTCATTGCCCCACCGTGGGAATGGAGCACACTAACCTGGGACCCACAGACTCTCATGTGTAAGGGGGAATGTGGGCCAATGGAAGAATGTGTCTTTGTCCTCGGTCAGGGGCTATGTCAAGGAGGGTTTCTTTGTTTTTTGTTTTTGCTTCTCACTTGTGTGGCCCCCGACTAATTTTTCTGTGGGTCAGCGGCCCCTGACCCAAAAAGGTTCCTCGCCTCTATTTAGTAAGTGGTCAGATCAGACAGAGGAAGATTTTAACAATGGTATTTTGGGCCAAGGTGAAAGTCATGGAGGATAGAGAAAAGAGTTATGCTAACCAAGGTGAAGGATAATCCAACCATTTTAGCAGTTGGGACACTAGAGCTAATGATTTGGAGGCGGGGGAGAGCATTTATACCAGCATTGTAATATCTGAGCAACTTTTGCAAAGTGGACATTTTGAAAAAGCAACAGCAGGACTTAGTGAAGGGTTGGATTTGGTGGGGGAGGAATGAAAGAGGAGAGTGAAGAGTCACGAGTTCTCCAAGGACTCCATCCTGAAAGATGAGAAGGTAGATTAAACATCCAAAGCTTGTTCCCTGATCAGTGAAAATCGGTGGCAAAACTTTCACTGATTTCAGTGATACAGAAACAGATCTCCCAGGATTTTATGGCCTTTTGACTTAGTAATCATAGTAATTTTAGTTCTTTGGAATCCTGAAGTGTATTACCAAAGTTCTCTCATTTGAAAAATATTGCTTCTAAATTGATTCTTTTTATTCACTAGTTTGAACATATGTCAGAAGACAACTAAAACAACAAGATAGCTACCATTATAGTGACCCACAGGTTCTTATGGAGGCCTGGCATCTCCCACATATCATCATTGAATCATTATGAAAACCGGGACTCCAGTTCCTATATTGCATATTCTCTTTTAAATCTCTAAAGAACACATACAAAACCCTCTTTGGGGAGAACAAGAGATTTTATTCTTAAAATATTATAAAGTTAAAAGTTTTCTACTATCAAAAGAGGCTATTAAAAAGCATAAAGAACATAAGACTAAATGGAAAAAATCTTGTACAGTTCAGTTTACTATTCTGGCAGCCATTCTGCTGGCTTGTTATACTTTTATACAAATGTTCCAAGCAGTGAATAAAAAGAATCAGTCTTTTTCAAATGAGAGAACATTGGCAAGGCATAGCTTTCAAAGGAACTAAATTGCAGTGGCTACTGAGTCAAAGCCTATTAAAACCTGGATATTTAAGCAGTCTTTTTTTTATCAAGAATAAAAGAAAATCAGGAATCAAAGGATCTGATATTTACTGTATCATGGCAGATTATGTACATTCATTGTATACACTGAAGGGTGTGTGGTGGGGACATAGTGCGGAGAAAGCAGATCAAAAGTCAAAGGCCTGCATCTCTTAGTCAGAATATGAGAACCTGTATCCACAGCAGGACCCAAGTAGTGTTTGACAGTTGGTTTAAAATGTTAAACCCTTCAGAATGACTCAGTTAAAACATGAGACTCAGATTAAACATACTTTTGCTGGATGGAATGAAGAAGGTGAAATCTTATTAAAATTGAGTTTAACAGCAGTGTTCTGCATACTGCCCACCAAAGTAGTTTTTAAAATGAACTTCAATTTCAACCAATTCAGCAAACATATTTCTCAGTACAGTATTGGCAGGGCTTAATAATAGCAATGCTTTCTATTACTGATGTATCATCATGTTTTCAAATCTGAATTAGGTTAAGAAATAAATGTTTTGACCTGTTTTTTTTAAACAGATAGGATTAAGAGAAGACACAGAGGCTGCTGAGAACTGAGGCTCTGTAATAAATATCATTGCTTGGTACCTTGCAGGCTAAGAAGCGAATTTGAGCCTCTTGCCCCAAAGTGTCTTAGAAGCAGTACACTGATACTGATCCAGCACTGGAGCTTCATGGTTTTAAATGAAACTTTCAGAAATGTGTAGGTTCCACTTTCAAAAGTGACTTGGGCACTTAAGAGACTTAAGTCAAAGAATCATAGAATCATGGGGCTGGAAGAGACTTCAGGAGGTCATCAAGTCCAGCCCCCTGCCCTAATCAGGACCAACCACAACTAAATCATCCCAACCAGGCCTTTGTCAAGCCGAGACTTAAAAACCTCTAGGGATGGAGATTCCACCACCTCCCTAGGTAACCCATTCCAGTACTTCACCACCCTCTTAGTGAAATAGTTTTTCCTAATATCTAACCTAGACCTCCCCCACTGTAACTTGAGACCATTGCTCCTTGTTCTGTCATCCATCACTACTGAGAACAGCCTCTCTCCATCCTCTTGGGAAGCTTCCTTAAGGAAGTTTAAGGGTGCTATTAAATCCCCACTCACTGTTCTCTTGTGCAGACTGACTAAGCCCAAATCCCTCAGCCTCTCCTTGTAAGTCAAGTGCTTCAGCCCCCTAATCATTTTGATTGCCCTTCACTGGACCCTCTCCAATGCATCCACATCCTTTCTATAGGGGGGCCCCAGAACTGGACACAATACTCCAGATGTGGCCTCACTAGTATCGAATAAAGGGGAATAATCACTTCTCTAGATCTGCTGGCAATGCTCCTCCTAATGCAATGACATTAGTCTTCTTGGCTACAAGGGCACACTGTTGATTCATATACAGCTTCTCATCCACTGTAATTCCCAGGTCCTTTTCTGCTGAACTGCTACCTAGCCAGTCGATCCCCAGCCTGTAACAATGCTTTGGATTCTTCCATCCCAAGTGCAGCACTCTACACTTGCCCTTGTTGAACCCCATCAGATTTCTTTTGGCACAATCCTCTAATCTATCTAGGTCACTCAGGACACTATCCCTGCCCTCCAATGTATCTACCTCTCCCCCTAGCTTAATGTCATCTGCAAACTTGCTGAGGGTGTAATCCATCCCCTCATCTAGGTCATTAATGAAGATGCTGAATAAAACTGGCCCTAGAACTGATTCTTAGACCACTCCACTTGAAACCAACCATCAAGCAGACATCGAGCCATTGATCACTACCCGTTGGGACCAACAATCTAGACAGCTTTCTATCCACCTTATAGTCCATCCATATTTCCTTAACTTGCTGTCAAGAATATTGCTGGAGACTGTATCAAAAGCTTTGCTAAAGTCAAGGTATAGCACATCCACTGACTTTCCCATGTCCACAGAGCCAGTTACCTCATCATAGAATCTAATCAGATTGGTTAGGCATGACTTGCCCTTGGTGAAACCATGTTGACTATTCCTGATCATATTCCCCTCTTCCAAGTGCTTCAAAATGGATTTCTTAAGGATCCCCTCCATGGTTTTTCTGGGGACTCAGGTAAGGCTGACAGGTCTGTAGTTCCCTGGATTATCGTTCTTCTCCAAAGAAGTGATTCAAGTCCCTAAATCACTTAGGCACTTGAACATTTTACCATTTTCTTAGTAATATCCAAGATTCCTTTTCCTACATTAATAATGAAGCCTCTGTGCTTGATTCGGTGTACCACCATTTTCCACTTCATTAATGCACGCACACATTTGATATGCAGCAGCACAGTGTAATAGTAGGAGTTTTGTTTCTGACCATTAATAAAAGCACAGACCATCTTTCTATCTCTGCCATTGTTTCAGGCTGAAAAGTTGAGCATTTTCTTTTGAAAAAAATAATACCCAGTAGCCCAATACATGCGTAACCTAAGAGAGGTCCTGCATACCTCTAGTTCCGATCATGATGCTGTGGGTGGTGATATTGTTCATTTCTATTACAGTAGCGGTTAGAAGCTGCAGTCATGGACAAGAATTCGATTGTCCTTGATGTTGTACAGTCACAGAACAAAAAATGAGTTCTAGTTCAGAACCTTGGAAAAACTCAAATCCACAGACCAACTTTGGAGGAGTAATTGTACCAGTGTACCAAATGAAGGGCTTGATCTTCAGATTCAGTGCAGAGCATTTACCATTCCTACTGAAGTCAACAGGAGTTACACACATGCCGTGTGGCAGTTTACTGTGAGTTCCAGTAGACTATGGTTCATTATTTGTGGCCTGTTAATTTATTGATATATAGATATATTTAAATAACTGTGTACTTAGATAGCAGTAATGAGTTCAGAGTACTGAAGGTGTTTATGTAGGTTTGTAGGTTTTTTCAATCTTTATTTATTATTTGCTTGCTTAAGATTTCATTTGAAATTGTAAAAATTAAGTTTCTTTGTTTTACTTCCTGACTATTACTATAAAACACAGACCGTAATACTGTGTTTCTAATACACAAGTGCCATGAAGCTTAGAGACAGGAAGGAAGAGTTCTGACCTATTTTTATAAAAGAAAACAAGGATAGGGAGGGATAGAACATAGCAGCAAAGAGACCCAAAGTTTCCCACAGTATAGTAATGGATATGACCTTTAATATTGAGGCCTTTGGATCAAAGTTAAGTTGGCATTAAAATTTTCTAATAAATTCCCTGCTGAATCTCAGGGTTCCCCCCTCCCTCACAGTTAATTCAATAAGGTCACAATAAAGGGAGTGCTGTCTGTGTTATTGTAATTGCTCTCAGCAGGCTGGTAATATTATTGCACAGAAGTGCCAGCTACTGTGCTTTTATTTCTCTCTTCAGCCTCACTCCTTCCTACATACTCCCTCCCCTCATCTCTCAAGTCCACCCTAAATAGGAAATGAAGCTGCTTTAAATGCCATTTGCTTCTCATTTAAAATGCTTTTACAATGATGCTTCCCTGAATTCTTTTCAGCAAAAGAAATAAAAGCATAGTTAGACTTGTGAAATAATTGGAGACTTTTATTTCCTTTCTTTAATTCTGGTCCAACTTTTAAGCACTGAATTCACCCTTTAAGTTCTTAAGTAAAGGATGGTATTTCTAAACACAAAGGGCTGGTTCATCTCATGTCAGTCTGATTCTCAGAGGGTAGCCAATTGACAGATATTTCAAGAGTTTCTATAAGAGTGTGGAGGATGGGGTAGTCATGGGAAGCCAGCTAAAATAGTAATGTGCTTTATAAACATTCTTCTGCATACTGAGACATAGGTGGTTTTCCTATTCCTCTAAATTATTGCTTTTCATGCCCAGCCTGGTTTCTAGGCTAGGCTAGGCTAGGCTAGAATAATTAATCTGATATTTTTGGACCTGTAGAATGAAAGTTTACATTTCACAGCCATTGTTGCATAAATTGCAAGGTTTCGTCCCCTTGGAGGCTAGTCTGATTTACCCCAAGAAGAGAGTCACACTTTCAGGCTGGGTCCAACTCAAGTTTATTGGTTGCAACCACGGTACGGCTAAGGAACTCAATGTTCAAATCAGAGCCGACCCCCAACATCTCATAGGCAGGGGTTTTTATAGGGTTCACATCTTTCCTGGTTTAGGTGCCTTAACATGATAGGTTACTTCATCTTTGACATTTAGCATTCCTATAGGTCAGGTTAATTTTCCAAATGAGGTCAAATACAGTGCCTACTTGCTGAACAATGGGCAAGCCATACTTCCCTTTTTCCTTTCCTGCTTGAGCCGGTCACAAGTTTAAAGGATGTGGAATCTATCCATATCTCCACTTAACAGAAGACTGGTTTCACTTCCCCTCGTCTCCTTATTATAAGTTATTACCTGTGACAGGCCTTGACCTTTGTCATGTCTTACTCCTATACAAATAGCAAATATATCTAAGCATTAGCAATGTATGCATATTGTACGTGCCCCTCATAGGGGAATCAATGGCTCCGGGGGATTTGACTTCCCTTTTACACATCAATTCCCCCCTCAAGAGGCTTTCTCTTTCTTATACCTCATCAGTTTCTTCTTTGGCTAATCTTTGGTAATGTACAAGCATTTCACGGTTGACAGTAGTCAATACAGTGCGACATATAGAGGCAATTATACAAGGTATAAAACAGGGCATTAAGCATAATATAATCACAACAAAACAAAACTAAACAGAAATGTGTACCAACATAGCACAACAAGAGTTTTCCTCTTTTTCTTTGAAACAGTCGTGGTTCAGCATCATGCAGGGGAGAGGTTACTAGCACATCACCCTGTAATATTTCGATTCTTCCGGTGTCCAACAGGTGGGAAAGCAGGACCAGGAGAGAGAGGCTTATCAGCAGTCGGGGTAGGATCATTTTGCAATGGGAAGCATTGGCTAACAGTAAGTTCTTGGCACTTCACAGCACTGATGGACATAAGAGTCTTTATTCTCTGAGCCAAAAGCCAGCTAGCTCTTTTGGAACCAAGGTTATTTCCTAGGAATAAAGCAAACCATAAAAACAATCCCACGCGGTTGCTTGATACCGGCCTTATCAAAGTGAGGCCTTTTTGGCATGTGGTTGTCAGGGGAACCAGGGTCGCAGTTACTGCTGTAGCATACGCTTCTCAGGCTGACTTAATGATTTGAGTTTGTCAGTCCTTAGCAAGATACCATGGACTGCCTCAGTTTACTCCTATAGTTCTTTTCTCTTGACTTTGGGGTTCTTCTTAATCTACTAGGTTAAATACAACAATTTAAGGGATTTTAATTTACTCTGGAAGTGCTGGTACAGCACTATCATTATTATAAATGTTAAAATCAAAACTCTCTACATAATTTGGCAAACACTATTCAAATCTATCCCCAAGATATTTCGTTGCCTTACTGGCACTGCCCATGATTATAGGTTTGACCTCTACTGCCTGGTTGAGTGCTGCAGAGATAGGTGTTTGGCATGGTCCACGGTGTTTCCCTATCTGTGTGTACCTCAGACGGCTAGCCCCAATATATCTTTGGGCATTGGCCACCAACTTCTTGATCTTTGCCTGCAGGGCCAGTAAACCCTCCTCTTGGTGCTTACTTCCGCCATGCCACTCAGCATCTCATGTGTAGTTATCGCCACTACCAAAGTGCGATATGTCCACATTCTATTGACGGTTAGGCCGCTTGATGAGGGACCGTTATGCACACAGACGGATATACAGAGGGGCAGGATGGAGTGATCTGTCTGGGTAGTCAAACACCAGTAGGTACCGTTCATTTGGACCAGCTCGATGTTCATTTGTTTTTCTATGACAACCACATCAAGCCTAGGCAGATTCGTCATGATGTTAAATGGGCAGGTACATAAAATTTCCTTATCAAAGTGGGTGCAACAATCCCTGGGTATAGGGAGGCTCCCACACCTTCAGAATAAGCAATGCCTTCTATTCTATCTATATGCCCTTGCTTTGGTACAAGCAGGGAGGTTACCATTCTGATCTGATCTGAGTGAGGAATCCTCAGAGGGACCAAAAACAAATGGTTGTACTATGCCCTGTCCAGGTGGGCCTTTGGGTCCTCATGGATTCTCTCTTTCCCTACTCCCATGGGTAGGCACAGGGGAGATTGGGGACTCACCACCATAAGAACTAAGTGGTAGTGGCTAAAGCTTACCTTATTCTTCAATACTGGCCTTCTAATTTCTTTATTTCACTTCCAATCCAATTAGCTTCTGGTCCAAACATCAGGTTAGGTCTAGTGAAGTAGACACAGAGCTGGACAGATCCTTCAAACTATTTAGGATCAATTGATTAGCTTGGCTGGTGTGTAGGCCTTTACGGGCACTGGATATTACTGCATTTACAAGTCTGGATTCTCATACAATTTTTCCAGGCTCAAACCAATCTGCGATGGTATCTGCTAAGCCTTGTCACTGCCTACTCAGGCATTTGCCAATTTGATTAGCCAGTTTAGCACACAGCTGGTCTGTACCAGTGTGGAACATCATCAAGGTAAGGATCAGTGACAGTTGTCCTGGTTCTGGAACAGGGGCCTGTTCAGGGCATGGTGCACAACTGGGAGGCTCCATTTTGTCCTTAAAGTCCTGGTTGATGATATCCAAATGAGGGCAAGTTAGCAATGGCCATTAAAGCAAAACTAGTCTGGTGGGAAGGAGCTAGTCCTGTCTCCCATCCTTCTGTTCACGTGATGTACTCCTTGCTTCCTTCCAGTTCTTTTTGTTCACCTGTGGAGACATTGTTAACATTCTCCTAGCCTAAACAATTTTCTATTCACAACATTTGCAATACGTATTACAATTAAGACACACAAGACAAACTTGGACAGAACACAAACTCATTATGTCATGACACAGAACCATGGCATTTTGTTGTTGTTTTTCTTCAACTGGCTCCAGCGCTTTCTGATGATCTGAAAGACAAGAAAACATTTCTCCCCCCCCATCGGGGTGGCCTATTATAACTTAAAATACTGCCTAAGATCTGCTAGGGGAACAGGTTACAGCTAGTTCCTTACCATTTTCATGTGCGAGTGAGCTGCAACTTTCTGAGAACAAGAGCGCTTCATCGGTACTCGTGACCTTCCACTCCCTTGAATTACCTTAGAGTTACTAGCCCTCCCCAACAGTGGCATGGTTCTGTTTCCCTCTCGTATTGCAGACCGGGCTCTTTTTTTTTTTTTTCCTTATGATCTGTCTTGATCCTGCTAAATGACTTTTCTTAATTACACAGATTTGTCTAGCATTAATTTGGTAAGGAGAGTGGGCTTTCTAATTAGCCCCCACACTTCCTAATTCTTTTCAGTATATGATTTTCATAACATCCAGGCTGCAGCAGTTGAGTTATGCTGCTGGCTCTGGGGTGAATCACTTGCTCATGTTCTGTAAGGAGATTTATGTTGCAGAATGTGTCTCCTTGTTAAGGCAGATTTAGTTTTTAGTGATTACATCTTCACATTCAATTTCTACTGGTTGACATCTGGGTGGCTTTTAAGTTACCTTCCCCCACGCCCTCAAGCCAATTATAACGGCGTGTGAGGGAAAGGTTTTAACTGTTTGTTATGTTTTTTCCTCTGGATGGCCCCCACTCATATGTTGTGAAACATCTTTGGGTTGCCTGCGTTTCTAGCCGTAGAGGCTGTCGTTATCTATTTGCTAAGAAGGGCTTGAGAATTTCCTGAAGTTGCTTGGATTCGATCCTTGCTCAAAGCCCGCATTCCCTTTTCAATCTCATAGCTTAGGAAGGTGCATATTTGGGCCTTCTCTTGTGAAACTTTATATCCCTTCTTCCCTAGGGCATTCAACAGGGGCTCCGTTGCCCTTTTTCCCTTTTGCATATCAGGACTGGTAATCAACAAATCATCAATATACTGGAGGAGAGCTACCTCAGGGTGCTGCCCCCTCCAGTCTTCTAAGTCTTTTTGCAATGTCGTCCCAAAAATATGGGGGGATGACACAAAACCCTGGGGCAACACAGTCCACAACAGCTGGGTTTTGTGATGGGTGTCCGGGTCTTCCCATTCAAAAGCAAATAATTTCCAACTATCTTTGTGTAAAGGTATAGAAAAGAAAGCATCTTTCAAGTCTAATACCGTAAACACTGTTGTGTCTGCTGGAATTTGTGTTAAGATAGTGTGTGGGTTGGGGACCATAGGATGGTCTACAAGAACTTTCTTATTTATTGCCCGTAAGTCTTGCACGAGTCTATAAGAGACGCTATCCGGTTTTGGCATCCCTAAAATAGGGGTGTTGAAGGGAGAGGAACTTTCTACTACCTAGCCATATCTTTTGAATTGTTCGATTAATGGCTTTAAGCCTATCCAGGTGGCTCTTTTTTCTCTCTCAGGGGATATGGCTTTACACCCACAGAGCCTTCTCCTTCAATGAGAGGAATTCTTACTGGAGTCACAAACTTTGCTCGGGCAGGGGTCTCATCTGCCCATACACATGGATTGACTCCTTCTAAGAACTCAGTCCCTTTTGTCTCTAACAGCATCTCAGCTGCACAGAGGGCCATCTGGTAATTTGAGCCCTGTTTCACTGGCAGCTGCACTACATTCTGATCACTACGGAAGAAAATTTTAGCTTGCAGCTTAATTAGCATATCTCGCCCTAGCAGGGCAACTGGGCATGCAGATGAAACAACAAAGGCATGCTCTAACATAATTTTTTCTAATCTTCATGAGGAGGGGTCTACATATGGGTAGCCTGCTGCTTCTTCTCTCATTCTACACTTCAGCAGCTATTTTGGTCGATCCTGGGCATGGAATAACTAACAATCAATATATGGGAACTGATCTTAGTGTCTATCCCGAGTCACAACTTCATATATTAAGGATACTAATTTCTTATCAAAAGACCCGGTGTCTGGCCATCCTACTCCAAAAGTTGGCCATTCATGTTGACAAAATTTAATTAACTCATCTTTTGCCATTTTTACTCTATAGTCACTTTTAAAATTACTAAAATTCTGTAACATGCATCCCCAATGGGGTTGCGGAGTTTTCTATCCGGGAACTTCCCAAACCCATATCTATCTATTTATATATATTGCGCGCACACACACACACACAGTCAACAAGCTTTTATCGCGGCTCCTTGTGTCGATGGAATGACACCACACCAGCTTTTAGCGTCCGAACTCAGAGAGGGTCCAGCGCTTGGCTGCCTCACTAGAGACACCGGTGTGCCCTTGTGGAGCCGTGACACTTAAGACGGGCCTATTAGACAGCAACAAATATAGACAAACAGGGGGCTTGGAGACTCGCTGGGTCACGAGGTTCGGCTGACCCCCCTTGCAATCAAGAAATCCTGGTCATCGGGTTTCCCCTTGCAGGATTCTTGGGGCGGCTGGAGTCAGCTTAAGTCTCAGACCTGGTCAGCGACAGTCATGCTTACACACAAACCTGTGGTTTCACAATTTAGGTTTCCAACAAATCATTAAAACAAAGAACAAGAGTACTCCTACTAAAAACAAAAGCAATCCACTGGAGTTTTCCTAACTCCTCATAACTTCCCCACGCAACCCACGGGTTCATGGTGTTCCTTCTGGGGCTTACAGAGGCTTTTACCATTCGGGTGCGACCCGCCTACCCTATACGTGTTTTCCTACCGGATACACCGTGTTTATTCGAAGTTCCTACTGTCCTCGAAGGACAGTTCTCGAATTACCAACACTACCCAAAACACAGGGAATTATCGGTATACTCACTCTGTCTCTGCCCCGGCGCCTTCTCTTCGGACCTTACAGCCTAGTTGACTCATTCAATAGAGACTCCTTTAACTTTCCGGATGTCCCGACTCACGCTTTCGGTGCCGTGACGGACTCAAACAGTCCGGTGCGCACTTCACGGTCACCTACGGCGAATCTTGTCGTCCGACTCCGGAGTAGTCCAAGGGATGTCCCATCTGGGTCGCCAATTTGTTGCATAAATTGCAAGGTTTCGTCCCCTTGGAGGCTAGTCTGATTTACCCCAAGAAGAGAGTCACACTTTCAGGCTGGGTCCAACTCAAGTTTATTGGTTGCAACCACGGTACGGCTAAGGAACTCAATGTTCAAATCAGAGCCGACCCCCAACATCTCATAGGCAGGGGTTTTTATAGGGTTCACATCTTTCCTGGTTTAGGTGCCTTAACATGATAGGTTACTTCATCTTTGACATTTAGCATTCCTATAGGTCAGGTTAATTTTCCAAATGAGGTTAAATACAGTGCCTACTTGCTGAACAATGGGCAAGCCATACTTCCCTTTTTCCTTTCCTGCTTGAGCCGGTCACAAGTTTAAAGGATGTGGAATCTATCCATATCTCCACTTAACAGAAGACTGGTTTCACTTCCCCTCGTCTCCTTATTATAAGTTATTACCTGTGACAGGCCTTGACCTTTGTCATGTCTTACTCCTATACAAATAGCAAATATATCTAAGCATTAGCAATGTATGCATATTGTACGTGCCCCTCATAGGGGAATCAATGGCTCCGGGGGATTTGACTTCCCTTTTACACATCACCATGAATCTAGTAGTAGAATATTAGTCTGGGCATAGACCATTGCAGTGGGGAAAAAATGGCTTCTCAGAAACACTGTGATTATTGCTTTTCGCATATGTTATACAACTGTAAGTTGATAAATAAATCTTAACATGAATTTGATTTCACTTATTTTTGTTTGGTAGCTACTGTTAGAGAACTTTTACTTTGTTCTAATTCCCAAATGCAACATCCTCAAACATGCAGTCTTAAATAATGTTTATAATTTATGGATTTGCTTGATATGGGTGACATGAAGTATGATTGGGTTGACATGATATGGATGATAGGGTGCCTACCTTATAGCCAGCTTTTTTCATCTATTGCAGAATTTTTAAAAATACAGTGTCTGCATTATGTTATGACTATTTTTTATAACACTAGCATCTGGGATACTCAATCAAATATCAGGATCCCAGTCCTCTAAATATCAGAGAGAGATGTTTTTCAATCACAAACCTTGATCCAAAAATCCTGTAATCTGTCCTTCCCTACCCGCATCCTTTATCTGTTAGAACCTCCCTGTGTTACACCAGAATTCTGAATATGCAGCTGTCCCACTCTGGCCAGAAGAGGTAAAAGCAGGCTGTAGGGAACTTGCACAGAGCCCTGGCTAATCAAGGAAGGGTTTCAAAGAAACCAATCAGAGGACAGACCTTCCTGTGAGAAGCTGCTCAGCAGAGCAGTGGGCAATTGGGTCCTGACTGGGTTTGTTGTTACTCCTTTCACTGCTTGCAATGTGGGTTATTTTTGGTTTTTGATTGGTCTGTGCAATGAATAATTTTTGTTTTTCTTTTACACTTAAATTCAATTCTTTGAGTAGTGAGTTCTAAAATGCTTAACCTGTCATAGCTGGAGTAATTATCCCTGTGATAATTGCTGTTTCTGGAAGTGGCTGGCACATCCCTGCAGACCCTGAGAAAGGCAGAGTAGGGGGTCTCCTCCACATGCTGTCCTTGCCTGCAGACACCGCTCCTGCAGCTCCCATTGATCAGTATTGGAGAACCGTGACAAGTAGAAGCTGTGGGCTCAGTGCCTGTAGATGAGGGGCAGCACATGGTCCATGGAGCCATTGGTGTACATGCCAGCTGCTTTCAGGAGTGGTGCAGGGCCAGGGCAGGAGTAAGCCTGCCTTAGCCCCACTGTTCCACCACCCAGAAGCCATCTCAAGTTAAACAGTGCACAGCCAGAGCCTGCATCCTGAACCCCTGTTCCAGCCCTGAACTTCCTCCTACACTCAACCTCTTGCCCTAGATATGAGTCCCTCTGCACCCAAACTCCTTCCCAGAGCTTGCACCCTGAACCCCCTCCTGGACCCCGAACTCCCACCCTGGGCTAAGCCCTGAGTCCCTCCCGCACTCCAAACCCCTTGGCCCAAGACGAGAGCCTGCAGCCTAACCCCCTACCCCAGCCTGGTGAAAGTGAGTGAGGATGGGGGAGGAAGGGGAAGGGAATGAGCAAGGTGAAGCTTCAGAGAAAGGGTGGAACAGGGGCAGGGCCTCGAAGAAGGGATTTTTAAGTAGGGATGCAACATCCCTACCAATTAAGAGGGGACCCTTGCCTGTAATGGGCCGGGCCCTCTGCAGACAGGCACTGCCCCTGCCTCTGACACACCAGGTTCGCCACGGATAGGGGCTGCTATGGACGTCTGGAGCAACCCCTGTCCATGCCAGGTCCCAGGGATCTTCCAGAGCAACAACATTCCAGGGCAGCTGGAGCAAGAACCTACCAGGGTCGCAATATACTTAGGGAAATTCAGGTCCTGAGTAGAGGAGTCTTTTGCAATGATGCAATATTCTTATGTTCTGTTATCATGTCCAGGAACCTGAGATTATAATTGTGCTAAGATGCTGTTTTAAAAACTCCCTTTGTAGGAAAACAGGTATTCATAATAAAAATACTACAGAATACTGTTGCAAACTGAAGTTTCTCCTCTCCCCACCGCCCGCCCTCCCCTGCCCCTGGCAGCCTGGGCCCTTTCTTCTCTCTCCTCCTTGCACCCTCCAGTCTAGGCCTTTTCTCCTCCCATCTGCATCCCCAGCCACACCAGCCAGGTGTGTTCCTGCGCAGCTGCACATAAAGAATTCTTCACCCGCTCACCTCATTTGCAGAGCTGTGCAGCAGCACTCACCTTGAAGACGAGTGGTGCGGCAGGCAGCTGCTCTGGTGGGCAGAGCCAGCTAAGGTGGCATGGTGGGAGGGTGCTGGGTAGGGGCAGCTGAAGCCGCATGTGGGGGCTACCACTTCAGCAGCTGGCTGGGGCCACGGTGTGTGGTGGCCTGGGCCTGCTCCAGCAGCCGGGACTGGGACCTGCCACATTGTAGGGGAGCTGGGGCCTACTCCAGCGGCCGGGATTATGACCAGCCACAGGGTGGATGAGCTGAGGCCAGCTCAAGTGGTCGGGGGCCTGCTCAGAGGGCAGGGAGCCTGTCCACAGGGCTGGGGCCGCGTGGTGGGTTGCTAGGGCTGCTCCAGCGGCTGGGGCCACTTGCTGGGTGGGGAGGGGGCTGCTCCATTGGCTGGGGCTGCTCCTGTGGCCAGCTCCAGACAAGGGATGTTAAATTTCAATTAATCAGTTAATCTTACTACAGCTGCTGTTACTACATTCAAAAGGCTGCACCTCTGCCTCTCATGTTCCCCCACTCCCTGCACAACAGAGACAGTGCTGGGGGGAACCGGCTCTTGCTCCTCCTCTTGTGCTGCCTCTGATATAGAGGCGGCGGGGGGAACACGAGTAGTCGAGTCAACTACTTGATAAGCCTATGCTCCCTCGCCTGGATATTTGGGCAGCTGCCACATCTCAAAGCTGGAGCCAGGCTGTGGTGTGGCCACTCCTGGGGCTGAGGCCCGCTGCATCTCTTTTCTCCCTTTTGCCCTTCAGAGCTCTCCACATGGCTGCCGGAGGGGGCCCAGATGGCAGTGGATGGGGCTTGGCTCCAGGGATTGGTCCTGGGGTGGAAGGAGCAGTGCTGGGGGGGGTGGGGCTTTACCCGCCTATGCCTACCCCCACAGTTTGTGGATGCTGTGACGTGGTGACATCACTTTGTCATCCCATAGGAAAAAAAATCCTCTCACCTTCAGGTCATAAAATGTTGAACAAAATCGGCTCCAGAACTGACCCTTAGGGCACTCCACTTGGTACCAACTGCCAACCAGATATCATCCCGTTCATAACTACCAATTGAACCCAACAATCTAGCCAGGTTTCTATCCACCTTACAGTCAATTTATTCAATCCATACTTCATTAACTTGCTGGCAAGAAGACTGTGAGGGTATGTCTAGACTGAATCCCTCTGTCGGCAGAGGGATGCAGATTAGACAGGTCGACATTGCAAATGAGGCAGGGATTTAAATATCCCGTGCCTAATTTGCATAAAAATAGCTGCTGCATGTTGCCAACTCAGCACTTTGTCGGCAAAAAGCGGCAGTCTAGAGGGGGATCTGTCGAGAAAGAAAGCCTTTTTCGACAGATCCCTTATGCCTCCTGCAAGGAGGTTTACAGGATCTGTCAAAAAAGGCTTTCTTTCTCGACAGATTCCCCCTCTAGACTGCTGCTTTTTGCCGACAAAGTGCTGTGTTGGCAAAACGCAGCGGCTATTTTTATGCAACTTAGGCGCCTCATTTGCAATGTTGACCTACCTAATCTGCATCCCTCTGCCGACAGAGGGATGCAGTCTAGACATACCCTGGGAGACCATATCAAAAGCTTTGCTAAAGTCAAAGTAGATATTGTATCTACTTCCTTCCCCATATCCACAGAGCCAATGACCTCGTTATAGAAGGCAATCAGCTTGGTTAGGGAAGACTTGGCCTTGGTGACTATGCTGACTATTCCAGATCACTTACCTCTCTTCTAACTGCTTCGAAATGGATTCCTTGAGGATCTCCTCCATGATTTTTCTGGGGACTAAGGCTGACCCGTCTGTAGTTCCCTGGGTTGTCTTTCTTCCATTTTATAAAGATGTTTCAGAGGGGTAGCCGAGTTAGCCTGTAGGTCTACATCTACACTATGAGTTTTCTCGGCAGAAAATATGCAAATGAGGGACTTATTTCCATTTGTCACAATCTCACTTGCATATTTTCTGCCGATCCGTTTTTGAGCAAAAACCAGCAGTGTGGACGTTTTCTTTTTGCACAAAAAACCCTTTTTACGCAAGATCGGTAAATCTCCATTTTTGGGGCATAAGGATCTTGTAGAAAAAAGGTGTTTTTTTTGGCGCAAAAAGAAAACATCCACATTGCTTTTTTTTGCGCAAAATCCCCAGCACAAAAATGGATTGGCAGAAAATATGCAAATGAGATCACAGGTCATGCAAATGAGTCCCTCATTAGCATATATTTTGCTGAGAGAACTCGTAGTGTAGACCTAGCCTGACTGGAAAAAATGTAAAAAACAACAAATAGTCTAGTAGCACCTTAAAGACTAACAAAACATGTAGATGGCATCATGAGCTTTCGTGGGCAAAACTCACTTCTTCAGATGTTTTTTAAGTTTTATAAAGATGGACATTCCATTTGCCTTTTTCCAAAAGTCCAGGACCTCCCCCAGTTGCCACGAGTTGTCAAAAATAATGGCCAATGGCTCTGCAGTCTCAGCCAACTCCCTCAGCACCCTGGAATGCATTAGATCCAGCCCCATATATCTGGGCTTGTCCAGCTTTTCTAAACAGTTTTTGAGACCTGGTCTTGTTCCCATTGATTTCATTGGGTAACTTCAGTAGAGGGAACAAGATTATGCCCCAGATCTGCAGCAAATTATTCTGAAGGAATTTGTGATTATATATAGTAGCTAATAAATTTCCTCACTATTCATTATAAGTGAAAAATGTAGAAAGAATTTGCGTCCTGGTTGGACATGGCAGCAAGATGGTGATTATTTTCTTTATGCTGGAAAATATTTTATTCTGAAATACTGATGAGGATTTCTGTAGAATTACTTATCAGACTAAAGCCTTCTCTTTATTATTCCTCTGACTTGTGCTTTAGCAAAAATAACTAATAATAAAATAACTGACTTCACATCATAGATCATTTAGAGAGTGGATAAATCTGTTAAAAGCTAGACTATATAGAGGTGTAAGATGGAAACAGAAACATGTCATGTAGATATTATAATTCTAGTATTTAAGTAGCAATTGAACCAGATTTTCAGCTAATGTGAATTTAAAAAAAAAAAGAGTCCAGGATTGCTGTTGTGATGCTAGCTACGCAATTATATCTATGGATCCTTCAGGTTCTTCCTGCAAATGACATTATTTTCCAAGTGCCGATTGCTTAATTTTTGTTCTAATTCCCATGAATACTATTGAAATAAAAACAGAACGGACAGACCTGACTTGTTGAAACTAACAGATTATGGTATTAGAATATGGATGGAAAATGTAGTAGGTTTCAACATCTTTCAAATGACATCTTGGGCTTTAGAGACTTTGTGCAACATGATTATTGTATACAATTTAAGGATGCTGTGGCTATACTTGAGGAGGTAAACTTGAAGCAGATCTCCCCACACTTTGTTTTCATAGCAGTAATGAGGCCATCCATTACATTGTTCAATGTTATTTTATATATGCTTGTCAAGTTATTTGAATATTGTATTGTGTGATGTTGTTGTTGTTGTTGTTATCCAATACATAATTTTTATGTTTAAAAAAAAAGGCAATCTAGGGCATGTGACAAGACATGGTTTTCTATCTCTTCCTGCACTCCTCTCTCTTGCAGCAATTGGGTGAGGTTGTCTTTTTATTAGTAGATTGTATTTATTATTTTGTATTAGATAGCCACAAGTCTCTGAGGCCGGGACACTATCTAAATGCAGTTTTTATTCTTACTGTGGTATCTGTGAACACTGAAATAGTGTCAGAGGGATACTTCCAGGGGAATTCTGCAACAAAAAGTAAAAATTCTGCACACAATATTTTATATTTCTGCAAAATTATGTATATTTTATTTGTTAAAATAACACAATATAATCATGTCAATTTCAATTGTTTGATCATTTATTTCAAAATATCTGTCAGCAAGTATATTTGTAACAATGCAGGAAAAAAAATACCGGTAATTTTTTGATGCGTGACTGGGGATATTAATACAGATCTTTGAGTAGTTCATGTCAGTTAGAATATAGAACTCTATTTACTGTGCCCGTCAGAAGCAGTGCAAAGGCTTGGGAGGGAAGGGTCAAGAAGAATGGAGAAGCTGAAGGAGAGGGAAAGAGCCTGGGAATGAACCTAGAAGGTGGTGGGAGGAGACCCTGGCTAACCCCAAGCCTCTCTCCCACACCCATTCCCATGGGACTCTGAAGCCCTCTTTTCTCCATTCCCACACTCAAGGCCATTACCCCACCAGCTCTTGAGCCTTAGCCCCAATCTGTTCCCTCAGTAGCCATTCTAAATTTCACTCCGTGACCACCGGTCCACCCCTCCCAGCAGCCCTATCCTAACCTGCCTCTGCAGGCAGGGTACTGTGACAAACTTCTTATTCCCTGACAGAAAATTCATTCTTCCTAAGAAGTTCTACAATTCTGACTTGCCCATCATTGGGCATTGTGGCACCAGAACTGCAGGCTGTATTAATGCAGCTGGCTGTTCTGCCACCACAGCAGTGTCTGGTGGTCAAACAGAAAATCTGCAGCAGTTCTTGGGCAGAATGAATTTTATGCGGGATGGGGGTGGGCAAAGTTATGTCTGGTAAATTATGCACATCTGCAGATGCACAGAATTCTGCCAGGAGTAAACGAATCTCATTGAGGTCAGAACACATTTAGGTTTACTTTTTTTTTTTTTTTTTTTTTTTTTTTAAAGCCCAGTTTAACAATTTTGGCACCTTATTTTAATGGAATCTTCTCTTTAGATGTAGCTGGATTAAAAATTAATGTATTGTAATCCTCAAACTGCTTGGTTTTCCTATTTTGACCATGGGGACACTTATAGCCACAATAAGAAAAACATCACTTCATGAATGGAGCTCACGTAAGAAAAGGTTGCAGGAATGGTGTTGATTTAGACAATAAACCTTTTTTTCTGCCTCACTAAAAAGAAATAACACTGAACTTATTAAAAGAAAACTTATTAAAGGTGAAGTACAAATGGCATTGCTAAAATACCCATTTTAGTAATGTATGTATGATAAATGCCAACGTGTAATAATTTATTCCAAAAATATGTTTTTTTAAAATATAATTTAATTATTATAACAACCCCAAGAACCTACCAGCTTATTATTACTTTTATTTTTTTTCTTTTAGGTTACATGATATTCTTCATTGTCATTTGACTGGTTTATTGGTCTACTTCGACATCCCAGCATGTTGCATGCTGGTGAGACACAGGCCTCTCTGAACTATTTAGACCACATTATGAGTGGTTAGGTAAGTGGCATTTTTCTTTATTATATTGCACAGCTTTTAAATTCTTTCATATTCAGCACTGTATGTAATATTTTAAAATACATTTAGGGGGAAAAGCGCAATATAATATTAAAAAAGCCACTTATCAGATCTACTATATATGGAGTTGACTACATGACCCAGGAAAATTGCATGGTGGTTTGATATCATCCAGCACATTGGATTCTGAGGCACATAGCTGGGTATGATGAGAATAAGTGTTATGGGGCTTCCACAATGAATTTATTTTTTACACTAGAGCTGTTCATACAACCAGAGCAAATAAAAGAGCTAAATGAAGTGTGATTCATCCTGCCATTGATCAGTTTATGAGGTTGGTTGTTTATGAACATTGAGCTTTGGTGTTTCAGATTATGTAAGAAAATGAAAGTAATACTCCCGAGGGAATTTTGCACCACTGCGTATGCACAGAACTCATGTGCCATGCATAATTCCCCCCTCCCAAAATATGGAATATGGTTATTCCTTTCATCCACTATGGGCTATTGTGTTGCCAGAATAGAAAGCAGCTGATCTTAGGTGGGAGCAGCTTCAGCTGTGGATAGGGAAGAGAAAGTCTGCTTTCCTCACAGTAACCTACCCATAGGCCCAGATCAGGAGGCACAGGATATAGGGGAATGGACAGCATGTCTTACGTGGGGCTGCTGTAGGGTCAAAAAATTAAGTTCAGAAGGGCTAGTGGGAGGGACAGACTGAGGGGCCTGAATGGGAGTGGGGGAGCAGGAACATATGGGGAAGAAGGGGAGGGAGTGTCTGCGTGGAGATGCAGGGATACATGGGGATGGAGGGAGGAGGGCTGGCTCCTCTCCTCTCCCTCCAACATCACATCCTCTTGCCAAGCCAGCACAGAACTTGGCCAAGTTGCCCAGGAATTGTGGAAGTCATGCCTGTACACCCTCCCTAGTGCAGGGGGAGAGAAGCCTCTAGCCTATGACCCTGACCCTGAGGTCCCAGTTCAGGGCAGGTGGAGAGTCTGTGACTTCATGGATGCTCCCCACATCTGTCCACATGCCTCTCTCCAACCCAGCTTTGGCAAAGGAGTGGTCTTGCAGTCCTGGTGAGAGCTAAGCTGAAAACCCTCCATCTGCCCTCGGCAGAGGCATGGGTTGGGGCTGCTCACCCCTGTCTCCCCACAGCTGCCTGCACAGCTCTTGTCATGCAGAGCCAGGTCAGGGAGAGCTGCCTGGACAGCTGTAGGGAGCCTGGGTTTCTTCGCCACCCTGGGAAGGGGGCCTGCTTTCCGTCCATCCTGGGTAGGTGCCGTACTCTCTGGCCCCATTCTAGCTCTGGCTTGGAGGGAAAAGGGAGGGTTCCCTGTCTCCCTACTTTTGGGATGGCTCTGGGTGCCCCAGATGCAGAGATGCATGGGGACAATGCAGATGTTTCTGACTGTGTATATATATGAAAGGTTTGGGGTCACCTAGTGTCTGCATGGTGGAGGCTCCCTAACAATCCCTCTCAGCTCCAAAAAAAACCTGTTCCATTCTTCTCCTGCCCTCACCCAACAACCTTCCAAGTTCACACCTAAATTCCTTCTAGCAATTACTTCCTTCTCCCTCCGCTCCTCTGTTACCCCTGATCCTTCAAGCCTTTGCACTGCTTCTGAGAGGCCCAGGAAGTGTGTGTGTCTATATTGTAGTTTAAATGAATTATTACTCAGAGTTCTGTATTAATATGTCTAATAAGGAATCTGTTTGCCAAAAAACATTTCCTTTTGATGATTTCTAAATATACCTGACTCTTATTACTAGAATCACTGGGAATCGCACCAAAAAGCAGCATCAGCTACCTACTTGATAAAAATGATGTACAGAGCTAAAACTTGCTCTTTTTAGTAATGTAGTATTAATGGAACTTTACTCAGATGCTGGAAAATTACAGTATAGTTTTATATAAAGTTCTCTTAAAAGGCATTTAAAGGGGAGATTTAACAGATGAGTTTTAAGTATTGGAAAAATGTAATAAGATACTCTTTTCTGTAATAAGAATAAATAGGAGAAGAGGACTTTTTTCTATAGAAAACTTAAAATATTAAATGTATCTTAATAGATGGGGCTGTTGTTTAAGCTGTTTTTTAATAGACTCTGGTGTGCAGAGATTTTTATAATGCCAAAATAGATCAGTGTTAGTACAGGTGGTGAATAAATGGGCTTTAACTCTTGATTCACCTGTTTTACTGGTTTGTTACTATATATAGAACATAACATATAGAAGCAGAATACCCTTATATTGTCAGTGTTTACTATGTACATGGGTAATATTAAAATTATAATTGTGCCATGTTATTAGCTGTAGTGCTCAGAAAGCAACTTTGTAGCTTGGTACCTGGCGAGTACTAGGGGTTTAAAATTTCAATTGGCTAATTGAATAATCCGTGCAATTTGCATCAACTATTGGATTAGTTGATAAGGGCGCCTCTGTCTTCAAAGACAAAAGCGCTGCAGGGAGCATGGGGCCAGTGGGGGATTCAAGCAGACCCCACTGGCTCCATGCTCCCCGCAGCATTTCAAAGTGGCAGCGCTGCAGGGAGCCCAGGGTGAGCTGGGGACTCTGAGTGTCAGCTGTCAGGCTACATGCAGCGTTTAAAAGCGTCAGTGCTACATGGAGCCTGGGGCTAGCAGGGGAGTCCCTAGCTGACCCCGGGCTCCATGTAGTGCTGCTGCTTTGAAGCACCTCTTCCTCTCCCTCCCCTCCCCACCTTGCTGCTCTTTCTGATAGAGGCAGCAAAGGGGGGAAGCAATTAGTCAACAAGTCGTTCACATCCCTAGTGAGTAATAATAGTTGCTAAGAGTATTGATGGAGGGTGTTTCAGAAGCTCTAGCGCATTTGACTGTTACAATGACAGTAACAAAGAAGTTAAATATATTCTGGGTTTTTTTCTTTCTGCATTTGATAGTATTTTCTTTACAGTTTCATTCAGTTGGCTTCTTGTGTTACTTGTGTGGATCTTTCACACAGCAACAAGATGAACAGGAGAACCTTTTTTAAAAAAAAATAAAAAGATAAAAATTGGCAGAGCAACCTAGGGCCACAGTAGTGTGTGGTATGACTTTTAACTTTTTTAAAAACTGATTTAAAATTCACAGTGTCTCTTCATTGTAATTAAATAAACTTCTCTCCCATTAAATGTGATTACATGGAAAAAAGCTAGTGTTACTATTGCATCAACTTCTATAACTTTCTGATTTTTTTAAAGAGATAGCTGCAACTATATTAATTTACTCACATTGCACATCCAGTATATTCTATAGTATCTCTTAATAACACAGAGTAATACATTCAAGTGCCATTTAACTGGTTCTCATGGAGGATCTGTATACATGTCAAGTTTCGTATTTCAACCATGATTGGTATAGCCCCTCTTAAAAAGAAGTGTGGTTGCAAATTTTTTAAAACAGGAAAAATATTATTCTGTTGTTTGCTTTTTTGTTTTTGCTGTACTTGGAAATGAATGACTGGATCTTGCTTAGATATCCTGGGAGGGGAGGATATTCCTTTGGGAACTGATCAAGTATAAGACTTGGAAAATTTCAGCCAAAGTGTGAATATTTCTATAAAAGTTATTAATGAGGGAAGAAGGGAAAGCATTCTAATTAAATTATTCTGCAACCATGACTAATGTATAACCAAGAGTCTTCTATAATAAATGCCAAAGTACATAACATGTATTTACTATCTAAGCACTGATTTTATGTTACAGGAGATGTATCAGATCACCCTAACACATGTTGCAGCCCAGGAGTTTGGAGTTCAGATAACATCTTTTCCGCCCAACTCACTATTCATTCTTTTTGTTGAAACTACTAGGAAAGATGCCAACTGGGACCCTGCTATTTGGGGGAAGTTATGTGCACATTATAGCAGTGCCAGGATGTCATTAACAAGTCACCAAATTGATATTGTAGCACTTTAAATGCCACGCATGACTGTGACAGCCAAGGCTATACCAAGGTAGTTGCTGCTTTTCCCCAGAACAAGCCAGCTGGCACCAGCCAGTCTTCACCTTGGTGAGACAAGTCACACAAACATACACTTTTCTTAAGACATTTCAAAGTGCATGCTCAATAAGCAGAAAACCAGATTGGAGGTTTTAATTTCATGTTTTTCACTGACCTTTTGAAATGTCAGTTTCAAATTTCCTACTTAAATACTTAGCAAAGAAATAAGAGCTATATAAAAACTAAGTATTATTAATTATCAAGCATGAAAACTAATTTCACCTCTCACACTGAGAGTTGGTTCCTCCAGATAAGGTTTATAAATACATTGTCAGGGTAATGTGGGTAATTCATGATGCTAGTGTAATTATTCTGTGAATAAAAAGAGGACATCAATCCCCAGAGATATAAAGCACCTTTCAAGAATACTAAATTAACTTAAAATATTAAAGAAAAGAGTAAACAAGAGAATAGTAGTTTATATCCTTTCTAAACTGGCCTATATCCACATTATCACCGAAAGTAATAGATTTAGAGCATTCCTGAAATAATTGTAGGGATTTCCTTCCCATTGTGCATATTTATTCTTTCTTCTCTCTCCCCCCCCCCCCCCCATTTAAATAAATATGTTTAAGTTGGAATGATAAAATGTATTTGCTTATCTTACAATTACTTTCTATCCTCCTACTAACTCCCGGACAAGTTGCAATAATGAGTGCTCCGTATTGCCTGCTGATAAATTACAATTTAACAGTTCAAGGCTATAATCCCAACAAGATTATATTGGGTCACATGATTCTGATGTCAGGAACTTGCTTTATAAATTATTTCAAAGAGGAATTGGACTGATGAGTCTTTACCATGGGAAATAAATCCACTTGCAAACTGTCAAACGTGGTCTCTATTTCAAGTTGTAATTTAGTCAGTCATGCATGGGAAAAAGAGTCAGGAAGCAAACTGAGAGGCTGCAAAGGAACAGAGAGAAGTAACCAAGCTTATTGCTGGGGCTATGTGTTTCCTATACTTTATGTCCTGTTATTGATTTTTGGTTTAGTTTTGCAATCACACTGGTTTATCAGCCTTTTAATTCAACATTCTGATTTATGAACTTGTTTGGCTGCTGGGAGGGCGAGGGATAAAAAGCAGATGCTTTGTGGAGCCATGGCAAAGATCATTAATGCAGTGACCATCCTTAGGTAGTCCCTCCAGAATGAAAGATTCTACCAATTGCAGATATGTTCCCTCTCTTAAAAATGATTAATTCCATTAGAACATTACAAGATGCAGGAACATTTTGAGAGTGTCGGTCTACATTTTTTTCTTTATCATGAGTCGTATCTCATTTATTGAACTGTCTACAAAATGGCATATAGGGATACATTTTAGGAACTGGGATGAAAGGAAGGAAACTGAGGAATAACTGCGGTTTGTTAAATTATTATTATTATTATTATTATTAGTTTATCTAAGTAACCAGTTAACAATTTTGAATAGACAACTTACAGACCAAGAAGAATGGGAGTAGATCAGGTGCATCTGCAACATGTTTTTTCATTCCTGTTTTCATTTTTTATATTTTTTTTTTTCCTTTCTTGACCTGGCTTACTTTGTCAGTTTATGATTAACATTTGTGATTTTCTTGTTTAACTCATGCCCATTTGATTTTTGGTTTATTTTTGGTTGATTTTTGTTTTTAACCCTTTTCTGAATCTCTGTACATGCAAAATGTACATAAATTATACTTATCAATTTAAAATATATTATTATTTGGTGAAAAAAATCTTACAAAATAGCCATATCGCTACATCCTCAAATGTTTTAAGAAGCCCCAAAAACTACTGCCAGAAAACAGAAATAAAAGGTAGTTTTAATATCGTAAATATATTTAATATAAAATAAGTTTTGTGGGGTTTTATTCATGTCTTTCCAATTTTTTACTCTAGTTTAAAACTAAACCTCAAATTCCATACTGATAGAAGTGGCAACAGTTGTTAGACTTGATTGCCTTTATTTCACTTTGAATATTATTTCAATCTCTATTTCTAGCCAGTATTTATCATCCATACTGAACTGTATTATATTATCTTGCTCTCTAGGAGGGAAGGGATACACTACACAACAAATAACATTGATTGTTGCTGCTTTTCACCAGTCACACTTCATCTCCTGCATCTCCTCTGTGTTGCAATAGCTGTAGAAAAGGATCCATTCTTTGCTTTTGTTCAGAGGAGAGAAATAACAGTATAACTTCCTCTACAAGTCTACAGGGCTGCTAATATTCCTGAGCTTTCCTGCATAATATACACATCATTCTGTTTCGTCTCTCTTTCTCCATGGAGATTAAGCAGCTTGTCACCCTTACTTGTTCACTTACAGAGATGTACAATTGCTTTCCCCCCAGTTCACAGTTCCAGTCCGAGCTGCAGGAAGCCTGTGCCCAAAGCTGATCTGCTCTCTTCCTGCCTCAAGTGCCTTGGAGAGGGTCATCACACTGATAAGTGCCCTATTTGAAAGAACTTTGGGATTCGAACTAAGAAAGAGCAGGACATTGTCTGAAGCTCTTCTTATGGAGGCAGCTCTCTGCCCTGAACCTGTGCGGAGTCGGCACCAGCTCTGATGGTGAGCAATGCGTGGGCCTCGGTGTGGGGTTCCTCAGCACTTCACAAAGGTGCCTCGAGGGACCACACGCACCACTTCTTGTTGCAGATGGGTCCGAGCAAGTGGCACCCTTCTCACTCCCCAGTACAGCATAAGAAGGAGACAGAGAGAGGCCAGTCCCTGCCAAGCATTCACAAAAAGATCCTAATAGGGTGTGCCACATAAGTCCCGGCCCTGCTGACTCTTTCCCTGCTAAGGCATTCAAGTCTCGTGTTGATTGTTTCCCCTGGTAAGGTGGAATTGGAAGAAGAATTGAACCTTCCCTCCACACCTGGCACCTTTGAGGCTGCCAGGGATCTCATTGCCATGACGGCCAATCCCTGACATGGCAGATGCCAGCACTGACGCCTTCTTCAGCACAGGCACACCGAGTGGCAACAGCACAGCCATGGCATTGCCATCCCTGTTGCCACTGTCTCCCCGTGGCCTCCTCAGCACCATTCGCAGCACATGAAATCCAGCAGTAGGGCAAAGCCGAATATGATGTGATGTCACTTGCCATTGCCATGCTTCCTCTCCCTGGCACCTTCGGCCTTGGTACCCCCTTAGTCGGACTCTGAGTACTCATTAGATTCAGGTGAGAAGTCCTCTGGGTCCGGGTGCAGACAATACCACTCCTGTTCCTGGCACCACTCCCAGCACCGTAGCCCATGGGACACGCCAGCACCTATGCTGCCCTGGTCGCAGCAGTAGCAAGCACTGATCTAACGGTTCTTTTGGATCCCAGGATCTTACCATCAAACCCAAGTGCTGCCTTCTAGGGCCACATTGGTGGCGTCCATTCCCTGTGCCCTGCCGTCTGCTACCGGTATCAACATTGTTTCTCAAGTGAGCAAGCGTACACATCCATGCACACAGTGCCAAGGGCAGCACCAAGACCCCCCTCCCCGTCCCCCCCCACACACACACACACAGCACCAACACCATCTCTCCAGGCATAGTGTGCATCGCTGCTCTCAGAGGTGGCCAGGCTTCAACAGGCAGAAACTTGAATCTCCTCCTGTGGAGCGGGAAAGCCAAGAGGACCCTCTTTCATTGCTGTCCTGCCAAGCTCATGCCTGTATGGGACTTATCTTAGGAGTGACACCATATATAGCATCCCCCTAAGCTGGTAATGGCCACAAGGCCTCCATTTTTTTGTTTACAATCCAGCATGCTCAGTCATATAGTGTCTTCACTCCTGTTTTCCTTCATTGTCTTTGTTAGTTTTTTCTTCATTTGATCTGTACAGGTGTGTATTTTAGTGTGCATGCCGCTTTCTGCTTCATGTGCTATCCATACTTCATGTGATTGAGTTTGCAGGTGGTCGTCTTATGGACTGGGGTCAAGTGGATCTTAAGGAGTATACATTTATGTTGACGTCCCTCCATCAGATTTAGGAACCGTCACTGTCTTTTCATAGTCTAGAAAAAAATCCCAACAATTAATTGTTTCATAGTGAAAATTGAGTTAGAATATATATTTGTAAATACATTTTATATATATTCTGGATAGACTTTATATTTTCCTAACAAAATTAATCAAAGGTTTTTAAATTTATTCATCTGAAAAGGAGATAATTTTCCTTATTCATGGTGTAAAAAAAAATCCTCTGGTTTTCCTGTGAGAATATAAAGTTTTCATGTTTATATATTCAGTGGCCTTTCTGTAAAATAATAAATTCATAGGGTTTTTTTAATGCTATGGCGCCTCTTACACTTTGCATATCTCAGGGACTTGGAATGTCATAATCCAGTCCTCTATTCAGTAGTCTCCTGAAATGGAGTACCCATCAGAACACTACTAGGAAAAAGAAAAAGTTATTTGCCTTGTTCTGTAACTGATGTAACCCCATGGGCACTCCACCATCAACTTTCCTTCCCCTGTGCTTAAGAGTTTTCTCTCAGCAGCTTTGTGGTGAAAAAGTAACTAAGGGCAGTTCACCCACGCAGCCATATATAACCTTTGTGCATGAGACAAGGATGTATAGGGTACTTGCATGGCCAACAGGCACAGCTATCAAAAATCTGATAGGAAGCCCATGAGATCCTCCAGAAATGGAGCATCTATAATGAAATACATGTTGGAGAATTTCACCTATTGCATAAGGTGCATAACCTTTTCTTTTCTAATATTCAGTGAGTCTACAGCTATTGATTACACCAGTTCTATTTAATACTTTAATGGATTAATTATGTTATCACCTCAGGATGTTCTTTGAATAAGACTTTACAGTGAATACAAAAAGTCTGTCTTGGCATAGATTTAGTATCCTAAAATTGTAATGTCCAGATATATCATAACGTTAGATTTTATAGTGTCTTTCATGTTAAAGAATCTGAAAGCACATGTCAGATTGTAGGCCAGATTCTTGGAACATAAACAGATGCAAGGAAACAGAAGTAAGAAAAGTGTCAGCAAAGAGAGGAATTGTGAAGTTCAACTTTTGTGTCCTGATGCTGAGGCCTCACTAGTATTTTGTGTGAGAAAATTCTAAGCTCTGCATCCAAAGAAAGTTAGGTAAGATATAAAGATGCTTGGTATGGGTTATAGAAGGAGAGAATCATGTGCTCAATAGCCCATTCAATAACTCTATGCAAATATTTATGAAGACTTTATGGGGATTTTTACCCTAAAGAAACTTGATGTGTTTACTACTGCCAAGGCTGTTCCCCATTCTGGCAGTTAAGAGAGCAGGAGGTGGGAGCCTGAAAGAGACCTTAAAAATACCTTCCTTCTATAGGCTTCTGCTTAAAAACTCCCCAAGGTCATAGATTCCCTGACCTTGGGAGGTATGCTGCCTCCGCCCAAGTGCAAAAAAACCAAACATTTTTCCCTTGAACCCAGGAAGAATTCACTTGGTGACTTCTTCCAGAGGGCTACCCCAAGCTCTTTTACCACAAGAGAGCTTGGGGGGGGGAACAAAAACAAAGCACTGATAGCTGACCTCTCAATCTTAGGCATGCATATACAGACCTCCTATTATCTTCCAGGATACAAGAATCAAATCATAGTATTTAAAAAGGTGATTTTATTAACAAAACAAAAAGATATACTTGGGTTCTAGGTGTTATAGAACAACTAAGAAAAAACAGATTAAAGCAAAGAGAATTGCTTCCCTGAGATTCAGCTTTAAAGTTACAGTGAATATGGACTCAACACAGAGGAGTTTAACCAAACAACAAAATAAAGACAATTACCTGATCTTATCTAAGTAAACATTCCCTATCACTTAGATATCCCTACGTCAAGGTCCAATCCATTTCTAGGCACAGGTATTCCTTTTTTGGTCATGGGTAGTCATCTTTTTCACCCATCTCCTTGTTTAAAACTCCTACAAAGAAAAACAGCAAGCTGATTCCCTTTCAGTTCAAATCTCAACACTTTCTTCCCATTGATTGTCCTGGCTCCCTGCCAGCAGTTCCTAGCTACCTGGATTTAACCCTTTAGTTACTGAATGCTGGGATGTTTAGAAAAGGACAGCACTTCTCCCATCCATCACAACTACCATTTGATTTTTCCCTTGGAACACCTGTAATACACCTCATATTCATATACACAGATTTTCCTAATGGTGCATAGGCATTCACAGCACTGATTCAGATTAGACATGCTTTGAGCAGGGCTATGCACCAAGTGCTCCTCCACCATGCCATTCTCTACTGTCGATGTGCTAGGGTGAGTAAGGATGACTTGAAGCTTTGAGATGTTAATCAGCCATACACTCAGTCTTTAATCACTGAATATGCCATATTCGTCATCTGTAGCTCTTAATCTGCAAACCAGATTGTTCTTTAAAACATATGTATCACATTCTCAGTTATTCTAATTTATCAATGTGATGTGCCTAGAGACAAAAATATATACACCATTGTATTTAGTAATTTTTTATTTTGTTGTCTCTACACAGTACAGATATATGGCCGTTTATAAACAACTGCATCCCTGCCTCTTGCTGTTAGACTATTAGTTCCACTGAGAGGAGTCCCTGCTTTTGCTATGAGTGACAACTCAAGTCTTCTCCTGTGGCTTGAGTATGTACTCGCCAGTGAACAATAAATTTCCAACAAAATTATCCTACCTAATCTAGTCTTCCCATTGTATGCTGATGAAACAAAATCTGAATACATCATGACCCAGTAAATCCATAGAGTGTTGATTTTCTAAGCCAACTTTTGTACTAGCACTACATTAACACTTAATGCTATCTGGATAATGTTTTTAGTTAATGGGTGAAATAACATGGTGAGTTCTAATGTGGCAGTTGGCAACCAACTCTTAAAGTTTCTCCAAGCTTAAATAAACTGTGCTTCAAACTGAGTGAGAGGCGATTCAGGGGGCCTGGAACAGCATGTTAAGATGCCTACGGTAAAACCTGTGATTGTTTCTGGATGTAAATTAAACAAGCGTTCCTCACATTAATGGTCATCATGTTGGCATAAAAGTACTTGTATGTCAGTGAATTGTGGTTGTAAACATCAGAATGTTATTTCAAGAGGATCATTAGAGCTGAATGATCCAACCAAAAATTCCTAAACAGATGAAAGTGCTTCTGTAAGAGCTCTCTATAAGAGCATCAATCATTGCTGTATAAGCAATTTCATAGCTTGAGTATGAAAATAACCTGCTGAGGTCCCAGAAAATAGATCAGAGGTGTAATTCTAGAGGAAGATGCAGTGCACTAGTTACAGGAAGACAAATGTAATATAAGATTTTACTGATTCAGTTTCTCAGCGATTCTAACCTTCATCACTACAAATAATTATTTTAGCAGTGACTAATGCTTGAAATGAGCAGCTATTATGTCAATAAAGGTACACACTGCAGGATCATATTCTTTCAGGTCTACTCCCTACAGCTAGACAGTGTTCTGTAGTTTTTTGTATTTTTCTAACCCACATATTTACCCTTTCTGTTCCAGTCAAAGCAACTATCTAAAGTTCTACAGACAGGAATTTGTTTACATTTTAAGATCACTAAGTAACTGAAAAGTTATGAAGTCCAAATTAGTGCATAGGACTTATTCCTTATAAATATCTGATCAACCCCTTTGTTATATAGCTGCAGGAGGGACAGGATTATATGTTGTTAGTTAACGTTTTGTCATAAAGATTGGCAAAAATATGAAATTGTAATTGGAAATTCTGTTTAATGCATTTGGTGCTGAAGTCTGTTCATTGTGGGAAATGTATCAGTATGACCATAAAATAGTCCTACTAAAGCTCAGGTACACATTTGTCTGCTGATTAATTTTTACATTTGTGTTGACTCTGTTTAAATGAAATAAAATATATTTTCTTCTCTGTAGTTAAACAGGTGTGACTTTTAACCTAATAAATGTGAATTTGTAAGGTATTTATCTGTTAGACAATGTGCTTTCAGCATACTCTGTGAAAGCATAAAATGGAGGCATTTCCACTATCACTAAATCTCTCTGGTCCTCATGGCTTGTTACAAGGTGCTTTGAATCACTCGTAAGGGATTACAAGGTCCTTGATTATAATTATAGAGAGAACCAGGGAGCTTTGCAGTACTATTTTGTAACATTGGACACCCACTAATGATTTTGTGCTGAACTGTTGCTCACACATTGAATGCACCTAAGGGTGAATTTGGAGAAGTGTGTGACAAACATATTTTCTCATCTTTTAGACATTGTTAGATTTAAAAAGTTTTTTTCCAGCAAGCTGCTTTTGAGATGTTAAGAAGAGTAAGGAAATACAGACATTCATCAGGCAGTGAGTAAAATCCATCTGTACTGTATTGTAAAGTCCATATTCAGTCCTTTTTGTGCATGCAGAACTTCCTTTGATATCAGTGGGGAGAAGTGTTTCACTCTAATATCAATAGTAAAATATGACTTAAAAATTAGTGAAAGGAAATTCAGAATGGTGCTTGGTAAACTAAGAATGTGAAGGACTAGTTGACTGATAAGCAAATGCTTAGGCTAGTCAATTGGCTAGTCGACTAGTTGCTTCCCTTCCCCCCCCCGTGGGGGGGGGGAGAGGAGGAGGTACTTCAAAGCAGCAGTGCTGCATAGAGCCTAGGGCCAGACTCTGTCCCCAAGCTGCATGCAGCGTTTCAAAGTTGCAGCACCGTGTCGAGCCCGGGATCAGCTGGGGACTTCCCCGTGACCTCGAGCTCCATGCAGCACTGCCACTTTAAAACGTCAAGTGGAGCCTCACACTGGTCTCCCCACGTGTTTCAAGGCAGCAGCGCCACACAGACCCCGAGGTCAATGGGGGAGTCCGCAGCTGACCTTGGGCTCTACGTGGTGCTGCCACTTTGAAATGCCGCAAAGAGCCTAACGCCAGGCTCCCCACACCGTTTCTAAGTGGCAGCGCCACATAGAGCCCGGCATTAGCGGAGGAGCCCCTGGCTGGTCCCAAGCTCTACGTGGCGCTGCTGCTTTGAAATGCCACGAGGACCCTGACACTGAAAGCGGCAGCGCCACATCGAGCCCGGGGTCAGCGGGGGAATCCCCAGTTGATCCCAGGCTCCATGTGGCACTTTCACCTTTGAAGTGTAGCAACAGTCCTATGGCTGTTGCTACACTTCAGATGCAGAGGTGCCCTATCGACTAATGAAACAGTTGATGCAAACTGCATAGTATCAAATAGTCAATACAAAAACTATTAAGCAAACTGCATCAACTATTTGATTAGTCAGTTACTCATAATTTAACATCCGTAGCGCAGGCACACACCATAGAACACAGGTGAATACCTGATGATTGTGGTGAGGATGAAGCTCTGGAGATAGAAAGAGGACATAGTGGAAGGAAGTATGGAAGACAAGAGGATAACAAGTTAAAAGGGGTAGGATTGAGGTTGGATTAATTGGTAGACTGAGGTAGGCAATGGTGGGAAATGAGAGCAAAGATGGGGGCAGAGATGGAAATTAAACATTCCAGTGTAGTTTGAGTTCCTCTACAGTAGTCCCATAATCGCTTTAAAATAAATTGATTTGGGGCCTAAAGATCTTTTTTATTAATCATCACCACATGCTATAAGATATTTCCCCTGAATCAGGCTGTTTTCCCTTTAGCCTTTGCCTTTTAGTCATTGCTATACATCAATATAAATTGAGTTTGTTTCCAGTCGCCTGCTATACAAAACCTATTAAGCTTTTATTACTTTCTCCTTTGTGAAATAACATGCCCTGATCCTTTGGAAGCCAGGTATAAATTATGTATATCTGATAGTTCAGGGTTCAGTACAGATATTAAATCATTCTGGTGCTGTGCAAATGCTATCCAACTGATGGAGGTAAAGGTGGATGGTCAGAACTGCACCAATTTCACCCATCCTGGAATGGTTTTGTGGCTAATGAATTGGGTGTTTTTAAACATGGGCCACAAAGATGTATTTCTGCTTCAAAGATGTACAAATTAGCTTCTGCTGCTTAGACAACTGAATTGAAAGAGGTACACATTTTCATGGCTTTCATACTATTTCCATTAGTGTAACTAAGGTTCCTATGTTGACTTTGCAGGTCAGCATTGTAGTGTTGATCAATTATAGTGATAAAAATACATATGTAATGGTACCACCTCTGTTGGAAACTAAGGGAAATTGGAATACAAAATGTGCCTTTTTAAATAAAATTTTTAACTTGAAGTATCCAATTAACGCTATTCCAATTACAAGAAATGTTCTGTTGAAGAAAAGTACAATGCAATACATTTCATTTTTATTTTTAAGCAGAGCTCCTCATGAAAACTTCACTGAGTAGCACTTTACTTTGGTTCAATTCATTAACAGCTCAAGGTGATGCCAGAGAGAACCTTTGTTATTACAAATCTTGATAATTGATTTTTAAAAAATAACGGGGGGGGTGCGCTCAGAGGATTGGTGCGTGTATTTAAAGGTAAGGTTGCTATTAGTAACACATTTGATCTTCTAGGTTGGAGATGTCATTGTTCATTACTCACCTGAAGTGAAATCTTAATGCCCTGTGGTGATCTGAAGAAACCCTACAAAAATGCACAGGAAGAAAGGTTCTAATGGCATTATACAATAGTCCTTTCCACATCAATCTCCCCACATGTTAGAAAGCCATAGAATGTGTTGGGGGGGGGGGTTTGCTGTTTTTTTTTTCTTTTAATTAATATATATTTCACTGGTTGGGATCTGGGAGAACAGAAAATGCAAAGAAGCACCTGCTCCTGACTTAAAAAGAACAACATGCATCTGGAGACAAGTATTGTACATTAATCAGTACTTGCAAAACATATGGGACATGGACTGTATGGAATCATTACAATTTAGAACCATGTTTCTGAAAGAAAAAAATGCATCACATTAGAAGGATCATGCTCACTAACTCTTATTTTTCTGTGTTATTGTCTATTGTTTCCATTTGCCTTTTAGAAGGCGAACAATTGTTGATAAAATGATTTTTCCTCTCATGATTTGAACAGAGTTGAAGTTAATAATAATACTATCTGATCTAGCACCTTTCCGATTAAGAGATTCCAGAGCACTTTGCAGGAGTAAAAAGAAATTTGATCTCTATATAGGGATCAATTAATTGACCAATGCACCTTTGGGGTGCAGCAGCCCAAGACAACTCAGGAATTCAGGATAGCTGCACAGTATGCCCAAGGAGGAAGGCTCATAATCTCTAATTTTTTGAGCACGTGTGCAGCACAGGGGTCGACAATAATTTTCATAGGGGGTCCACTTAATTAATTTTGGTATATGGTCATGGGCCAGCTCCACCCCCCAGAAGGGCAGGGCCTGGAGTGGAGAGGAGGGGCTGGGGCCAGAGGCTTTGAATTAAAAACACAGCAAAGAGATCATGGTTCCCAGCTCCAATGCTACTGCATTGCCTGGCAGCCAGCTGGCATTACTGCGGCTATTTAAAGGGCTCATGGCTCCAGCCCCTCCCAGGGTAGTGCTACGACCAGGAGCCAGGAGCCATTTAAATAGGATCTTGCTGCCTTAGCCACCGTCTGGTAATTTGGTGGCAGGGGCAGCAGGATATAAATAGAAAGTGGACAGCTAGGCTATGTCTACACTGCCCCCATTTTGCACAAAAAATATGCAAATGAGGCAAAGCATGGAATATTGCCACATCTTATTTGCATAATTAATTAGGCTCCGTTTTTGTGCGAGGCTTTTGTGCAAAAATGGAGCCTCATTAATTATGCAAGTGAGGTGTGGCAATTTTCCACACTTTGCCTCATTTGCATATTTTTTGCACAAAACAGGGACAGTGTAGACATAGCCGTACTGTCTGTGGGCTGCATCTTACCCATTCCTGGTGTAGCAGATTACTCACTTATTGGATTATTTGGAGCTACCAAATAAACTACAAGGACTCAAATATAAGTGAAGATGGAGAAAAGTGACTGGCAACTTGATGAGTAGTAGGATTCCACCCCCCCCCCCCCCAAAAAAAAGTTACTAGTAGTTGAAATCATTAGAGACTAGGGAAGGTAGAAATCATGTATTTGTATAAATGTGTAACTGCTGAAATTTTTAGCGAATACACGTTTACATGCTGGGGGTGGAGGGGACAGGCAGGAGCTGGTGTTCATAGGGAACCTGCTCTGATAGAAAAGCAGCAGCGCAGTGGGGCTCCCATCAGTTCTCCCATGCTCCTGCCTCTCCAGAGTCAGAAGATACTTTAAATGTCTTGTGGCTAAAGAAGTATATGGATCTGGGAATTCTAAAATGGCATTTGAGTCTTTAAGATATTGTGGAAAATCCTGCTTTCCCACTGAACATGTCTTGGTGCTCAACTGGAGCTTTAACTTCTGTATCTAAACTGACAAACTAGATGTTCTCAGCCACGAAGTTCATGTTATAGTTGGTCATGCAAAGGAGCTCTGTGGCCCAAGAAATACTTAGCAAGCACATCTTGGTAACTGGCTTTACACTTTTGAAGGATAACCAGACAGAATTGTTTTAGATTCAGGAGAGCCAAGTACTTTGCCACTGAACAAGAGGAACCCAGCTTGTGTCATGGGCTACCAAGGCATTAACAGAATTGTGACAGGAATGTCTGAAAGTACTTGGACCCCTTGTGTATAGCACCTGGTAGGTATGAGCAGAGCTTGACAAGCAGCGGTCAGTCCCACTCGCCAGCCATGCAGTTTGGCACGCTGTGCATGTGCAGACCACGCTGTGCATGTGCAGACCACGCTGCACATGCACTGATTGCACAGCGGTGCCGTGCCGGCTTAAAATCTAATTTGTTGAGCCCTGGATATGAGGCTGTGACACCTCTGATAATTCCATGCCTAGAGCTTTGGTAAGTCTACCCAGATAATTTCCATCATTCTTTAAATCAGTGGTTCCCAAACTTTTCGGCATCACTCCCCCTTTTTATTTTTGAAAAACCCTCACGCTTCCTCCCCCCTCCCCAAAAAAAAATAGCAGCAAAACTTGTTGAGGACAAAAAAAAAAGGAACTGACTAGGGCAGCAAAATTTGATGATGGGGAGGAGGGTGAGTCACCTTGCACCGCCCTGGAATTTCTTCACGCCCCTCCCCCCCCCCAGTTTGGGAATCCATGCTTTAAATCATCTAGAAGAGAGACCACAGACTTGGTAACTGAGTCATCAAAAAGAGGTGGTGATTGTGGTGGTTCTTTTAGAATGGTATCTTGTAAACCAGGGGTTCCCAAACTTTTTCACACGAAGACCAGTAAAACCATTCACAAGCTTTTGGAGGACCGGTAACATTCATTTGCATATTCATTAAGCAAATGATTAATATTCAAATAGCAGGGCTCACCAAGCGGTGGCGAGCCCTGCTCGCCAGCCGTGCGGTTCTACAAATGTGCAGATCACTCTGCGCCAGCTCTTCTGGGTTCTAATCTACTTGCCCCGGGTGAGTAGATTACATTATTTGTCGAGCCCTACAAATAAGTTGTTTCTGGTCGTCCCAAAGCCCCCAGTGCCAGCGTTAGCAAAGCTTTTGATACAGTCATCCACAATATTCTTGCCAGCAAGTTAAGGGAATATGGATTGGATAAATGGACTGTAAGATAGATAGAAAGCTGGCTAGATCACGGTTTCCCAAACTTTTTACTTTAGTTGGAACCAGTTTTTTTTCAGTGCCGTCTTTTGCAGCCCAAAAATATAAACGCATATTAAAAAAAAAAGAATGAAAAGTGAATAAATTTTCAGTGTTTCACCCGGGAGCATCCTCCGCCCAGCCTGGGCCAGGGCTTGGGGGACCCGGCGCCACATGGGCACTCCAGGAGGCAGGAGCAGATTGGGAGTAGAGTATCTGGCTAGGAGGGAGGATTCAAAGAAGGGTGGGTTGCCAGGTGTCCGGTTTTGTACCCGACAGTCTGGTATTTCAGGGTTTTGTCTGGGAAACAAATTGAGAAATTACCTGACATATAAAATGTCTGGTATTTTCTAATTAGGTAAGTTTTATTCTAATTAGGTGTGTCAGTCCTTAGCTGTGAACTGCCTGGCTGGTAGATGTGCTCACGCTGCCTGTGTGTGTCTACCTGCCAGGCAGTTCACAACTACTCCAGAGAGGAAATGTGGGAGGAGAGGGGACAAAATGGAATCCCCTCATCTGCCAGGGTCTGCATGTGCCCGGATCAGTCCCGCTCCCGCCCCTCCCCCGTACGTTTTTGGCTGCTGTACAAGGGCATAAGTAGTTTACAATCACAGCACCATCCAGAAACTTCCAAGCTCATGCTCTTTACATGCATGTGTTGCCTACAATGAGAGCTCATTCAAATAATCATTTTCAGGAAGATTTACCCTTTTGGACATATATATTTTTGCATTACTAAAAATCTTGTACAGTTTTTAAAATGGCACTCAACATAGGTTTTATTCAATTAATAAAATTTTCCAGTACTGTACATAACACAAACATGGAATTTTCCCTAGAAGAGCATTGGTCCATGAAGTCCAACCTCTTGGCTGATGCAGGGATACACTTCTTATCTTCCTGTTCCCTCAGACTCCCAAAATGCCCCTCAATAAAATACAGTTATGTACATTGTATAACTGATTAGATGTGCTGGCAGGAGTTTTCTTTTATGACTTTAACAGCAATTAGCTTTACCCTCCTACAGTATTAGATCTGAACACTTGCTACCGTGAATATCAAAGTTCTCTCTGAAGACGTGAACTCAATTTATTAGTTTTAAATTCACCTGCCATTCAAGCTATTGATTATCTTAGTATGGGACAATGCAGAAAGGAAGTATCGATCATTTTTAACTGTCTTCCATAAATGCTTCCATCTCTTGCCCTTTAACATTTCTCCTTCTCAGGTTAACCAGTCCTATTCTTCTGCAATGCAAAATTCTTCATATGTAAATCCTGATGCACCTCTGGCTATCTGTATTATCCTTCTTTGGACCTTTTAATTCTCTGGTGTCATCTTTTTAGATAGCAACTAAAATGGGATGCATTATTTCATATGAAATTTGATAATCTGGATAAACACATTTAAACCACGTGCTCTATTTTCTTTTTCTTTCTCTCCCTCTCTCTCTCTCTTTCTGCTTTAACTGCTATTCATTTCATTTATCTGGTAACAAGCAAAAATCAAGAGGACTAGTGTATCAACTTCACTTCACACACAACTTGTCAATCAATCAAGACCTGTTCCTATGGAGAAATCTCTATTTTTCCTCCATGAATTATTCCTGAAGCCATTATTATGATTAAAACATTGCCCTTTGCTCTCACATGTGCACTATATATTATGCCCATTTTTCCTGCTCTTACCTGAATCAGACCCAGAATCCATAATCAGAATATAGTAAATTTATCTTCTATACTTTTATGGCCCCCTCTCTCTGAGCATTTGCTATCTTAATATCTTATGTTCTAATATATTTGTCCTCCCAACTCTCCAGTGCAGAATGGAAGATCAGGAGGGAAGTGAGAGGTACATAGAGATAAAGTGACTTACTGAAGCTCCTAAAGAGATTATGGGACAGAGCAGGGAAGGGAATTGTACCCTGGTCACCTAATCACTTAGACATGTTTCCTCCTGAATCACCTTTATTACTAAAGAGAAAACAATGGAGATTGATAAGGAGGGTAGCCTATGAATGAATCCTGCCAGAAGACTCCAGTTTTCTACAGCTATAAAAGACAGTTATGTGCCTGCCAACATGATAGTTCTGCAATCAGTATTTGTGACACCATTGATATGTTTAATTGGTGTGTTGGTATTAACAAACGTGTGATGGCATAAAGCACAGAGAATTTCATTATAGCTTTGGCAAACCTGTACTGATAGAAAGAGTAGCACAGATGGCTGAAAATAGCAGTAAAATATTCCATTACATGTCTGCAAAAATCATCAGACAACCGTTATAGCTGTTATTAATACATCAGACTCACTTGGGGAGTCACATTTCTGTAATATGCATTAAAACAATGATACTTTTGTTTTTAAATAGAACTGTTGCCAAATACATTTCTGCCATTATGAAATGAGTTTATCAGCAATAAAGAAGATGTAATCCAGGTTTATGCCTTTACAGTATTCCCAATGGCTTTGTTTGTCTTTTGCCAACTGCCCACAGTAAACAACTAGCCAAACTACTGTTTTCTTTGGCCATCATTGCCAAAATTCAGTTTTAACAATTTATATCACAAAATCAATATATTGATTTGGAGCATACAGTAAACCCAGATGAGTACAGAATTCTTTAGCTAGAAGACCAAACTTAGAGTTTGACCTATGTCTGAGAAGCAAGAATAACTTATGAGAAGCAACTGGTTAAATCATATAATCATAGAATACTAGGACTGGAAGTGACCTCGAGAGGTCATCGAGTCCAGTCCCCTGCCCTCATGGCAGGACCAAATACTGTCTAGACCATCCCTGCTAGACATTTATCTAACCTACTCTTAAATATCTCCACAGATGGAGATTCCACAACCTCCCTGGGCAATTTATTCCACTGTTTGACTACCCTGACAATTAGGAACTTTTTCCTAATGTCCAACCTAAGCCTCCCTTGCTGCAGTTTAAGCTCATTGCTTCTTGTTCTATCCCCAGAGGCCAAGATGAACAAGTTTTCTCCTTATGACACCCTTTTAGATATCTGAAAACTGCTATCATGTCCCCCCTCAATCTTCTCTTTTCTAAACTAAACAAACCTAATTCCTTCAGCCTTCCCTCATAGGTCATGTTCTCTAGACCTTTAATCATTCTCGTTGCTCTTCTTGGGACCCTCTCCCTCTCCAATTTCTCCACATCTTTCTTGAAATGCGGTGCCCAGAACTGAATACAATACTCCAATTGAGGCCTAACCAGTGCAGAGTAGAGCGGAAGAATGACTTCTCGTGTCTTGCTCACAAACACACCTTTTAATGCATCCCAGAATCATGTTTGCTTTCTTTGCAACAGCATCACACTGCTGACTCATATTCAACTTGTGGTCCACTATAACCCCTAGATCCCTTTCTGCCATACTCCTTCCCAGACAGTCGCTTCCCATTTTGTATGTGTGAAACTGATCGTTCCTTCCTAAGTGGAGCACTTTACATTTCTCTTTATTAAACTTCATCCTATTTACCTCAGACCATTTCTCCAATTTGTCCAAGTCATTTTGAATTATGACCCTATCCTGCAGATTAGTCGCAACCCCTCCCAGCTTGGTATCATCTGCAAACTTAATAAGCGTACTTTCTATACTAATATCTAAATGGTTGGTGAAGATATTGAACAGAGCCGGTCCCAAAACAGACCCTGTGGAACCCCACTTGTTATGCCTTTCCAGCAGGATTGTGAACCATTAATAACTACTCTCTGAGTACGGTTATCCAGCCAGTTATGCACCCATTTTATAGTAGCCCCATCTAAGTTGTATTTACCTAGTTTATTGATAAGAATATCATGCGAGACTGTATCAAACGCCTTACTAAAGTCTAGGTATACCACATCCACCTCTTCTCCCTTATCCACAAGACTTGTTATCCTATTAAAGAAAGCTATCAGATTAGTTTGACATGATTTGTTCTTTACAAATCCATGCTGGCTGTTCCCTATCACCTTGCCACTTTCCAAGTGTTTACAGATGATTTCCTTCATTACTTGCTCCATTATCTTCCCTGGCACAGAGAAGTTAAACTAACTGGTCTGTAGTTTCCTGGGTTGTTCTTATTTCTCTTTTTATAGATGGGCACTATATTTGCCCTTTTCCAGTCCTCTGGAATCTCTCCTGTCTCCCATGATTTTCCAAAGATGATAGCTAGAGGCTCAGATTCCTCCTCTATCAGCTCCTTGAGTATTCTAGGATGCATTTCATCAGGCCCTGGTGACTTGCAGGCATCTGACTTTTCTAGGTGATTTTTAGCTTGTTCTTTTTTTATTTTATCTTCTAAACCTACCCCCTTCCCACTAGCATTCACCATGTTAGGCATTCCTTCAGACTTCTTGGTGAGGATCGAAACAAAGAAGTCATTGAGCATCTCTGCCATTTTCAAGTTTCCTGTTACTGTTTCTCCCTCCTCACTGACCAGTGGGCCTACCCTCTCCTTGGCCTTCCTCTTGCTTCTAATGTATTTATACAAAGTCTTCTTGTTTCCCTTTATTCCCGTAGCTAGTTTGAGCTCATTCTGTGCCTTTGCCTTTCTAATTTTGCCCCTGCATTCCTGTATTGTTTGCCTATATTCATCCTTTGTAATTTGTCCTACTTTCCATTTTTTATACGACTCCTTTTTATTTTTAGATCATGCAAGATCTTGTGGTTAAGCCAAGGCGGTCTTTTACCTTATTTTCTATCTTTCCAACACATCGGAATAGCTTGCTTTTGGGCCCTTAATGTCCTTTTGAAAAACTGCCAACTCTCCTCAGTTGTTTTTCCCCTCAGTCTCGATTCCCATGGGACCTTACCTATCAGCTCTCTGAGCTTACCAAAATCTGCCTTCCTGAAATCCATTGTCTCTATTTTGCTGTTCTCCCTTCTACCCTTCCTTAGAATTGTGAACTCTATGATTTCATGATCACTTTCACCCAAGCTGCCTTCCACTTTCAAATTCTCAACTAGTTCCTCCCTATTTGTTAGGATCAAATCTAGAACAGCTTTCCCCCGGTAGCTTTTTACATAAGAACATAAAAACATAAGAACGGCCGTACTGGGTCAGACCAAAGGTCCATCTAGCCCAGTATCCTGTCTACCGACAGGGGCCAGCACCAGGTGCCCCAGAGAGGGTGGACCGAAGACAATGATCAAGTGATTTGTCTCCTGCCATCCCTCTCCAGCCTCTGACAAACAGAGGCCAAGGACACCATTTTATCCCCTGGCTAATAGCCTTTTATGGTCTAACCTCCATGAAATTATCTAGCTTCTCTTTAAACTCTATTATAGTCCTAGCCTTCACAGCCTCCTCTGGCAAGGAGTTCCACAGGTTGACTACAAGCTGTGTGAAGAAGAACTTTCTTTTGTTAGTTTTAAACCTGCTACCCATTAATTTCATTTGGTGTTCTCTAGTTCTTCTATTTAGGGAACTAATAAATAACTTTTCTTTATCGGCCCTCTCCACACCACTTATGATTTTATAGACCTCTATCATATCCCCCCTCATTCTCCTCTTTTCTAAACTGAAAAGTCCCAGTCGCTTTAACTTCTCCTCCTATGGGACCCGTTCCAAACCCCTAATCATTTTAGTTGCCCTTTTCTGAACCCTTTCCAAGGCCAAAATATCTTTTTTGAGGTGAGGAGACCACATCTGTACACAGTATTCAAGATGTGGGCGTACCATAGTTTTATACAGGGGCAGTAAGATATTCTGGGTCTTATTTTCTATCTCTTTCGTAATAATTCCTAGCATCCTATTTGCCTTTTTGACCGCCGCTGCACACTGTGTGGAAGTTTTCAGAGAACTGTCCACGATAACTCCAAGATCTCTTTCCTGATTTGTCGTAGCCAAATTAGCCCCCATCATACTGTACGTATAGTTGGGGTTATTTTTCCTGATGTGCGTTACTTTACACTTATCCACATTAAATTTCATTTGCCATTTTGTTGCCCAATCACTCAGTTGGTGAGATCTTCTTGGAGTCCCTCACAGTCTGCTTCTGTCTTGACTATCTTAAACAGTTTGGTATCATCTGCAAACTTTACTAACTCACTGCTTACCCCTTTCTCCAGATCATTTATGAATAAGTTGAAAAGGATTGGTCCCAGGACTGACCCTTGGGGTACACCACTAGTTACCCCTCTCCAATCTGAAAATTTACCATTTATTCCTACCCTTTGTTTCCGGTCTTTTAACCAGTTCTCAATCCAAGAAAGGACCTTCCTTCTTATCCCATGGCCATGTAATTTACACAAGAGCCTTTGGTGAGGGACCTTGTCAAAGGCTTTCTGAAAATCCAAGTATACTATATCTACTGGATCCCCCTTGTCCGCATGTCTGTTAACCCCTTCAAAGAACTCTAACAGATTAGTAAGACAGGATTTCCCTTTACAGAAACCATGTTGACTTTTGTCCAATAAATTATGTTCTTCTACATGCTTCACAATTTTATTCTTTACTATTGTTTCAACTAATTTGCCCGGTACTGAAGTTAGACTTACCGGTCTGTAATTGCCAGGATCGCCTCTAGAGCCCTTTTTAAATATTGGTGTCACGTTGGCTACCTTCCAGTCATTAGGTACGGAAGCCGATTTAAAGGATAGGTTACAAACCACAGATAATAGCTTAGCAATTTCCCATTTTAGTTCTTTTAGAACCCTTGGATGAATGTCATCCGGTCCCAGAGATTTGTTAACATTAAGTTTTTCTATTTGTTCCAAAACCTCCTCTAATGACACTTCCATCCGGGACAGTTCCTCAGATTCATCACCCACAAAGGACGGTGCAGATTCAGGAATCTCCCCAACGTCCTCAGCCGTGAAGACTGAAGCAAAGAAATCATTTAGTTTCTCCGCAATGGCTTTATCGTCCTTGATTGCTCCTTTTATAGCTCGATCATCTAGGGGACCCACAGGTTTTTTAGCAGGCTTCCTGCTTCTAATGTACTTAAACAACATTTTGTTATTTCTTTTTGAGTTTTTGGCTAGCTGTTCCTCAAAATCTTTTTTTGCTTTTCTTATTACAGTTTTACACTTGATTTGACAGTGTTTATGTTCCTTTCTATTTATCTCACTAGGATTGGACTTCCACTTCTTAAAAGATACCTTTTTGTCCCTCACTGCTTCTTTTACATGGTGGTTAAGCAACGGTGACTCTTTTTTAGGTCTCTTGCTATGTTTTTTAATTTGGGGTATACATTTAAGTTGGGCCTCTATTATGGTGTCTTTAAAAACCTTCTGAAATAGAAAGTTGTCTCCAATGCAGTCCAAGAACTTATTGGATAGTCTGTGCCCCGCTGTGTTATTTTCCCAACATATATTTGGATAGTTGAAGTCCCCCATCACCACCAAATCTTGGGCTTTGGATGATATTGTTAGTTGTTTAAAAAATGCCTAATCCGCTTCTTCCACCTGGGTAGGTGGCCTGTAGTAGACTCCTAGCATGACATCACCTTTGTTTTTAATCCCTTTTAGCCTAACCCAGATACTCTCAACACTTCCGTCTCCTATATCCATCTCCACCTCACTCCGAGTGTGTTCATTTTTAATGTATAAGGCAACACCTCTTCCATTTTTTCCCTGTCTATCCTTTCTGAGCAAGCTGTACCCTTCTATAGAAATATTCCAATCATGTGTATTATCCCACCAAGTTTCTGTGATGCCAACAATGTCATAATTGTACTTATTTATTAGTGCTTCCAGTTCTTCCTGTTTATTTCCCATACTTCTCACATTTGTATATAGGCATCTAAGATCCTGATTTGACCTTGCCTCCCAGTTTTGCCCTGACCCTCCTTTCTCTCTGCCACTGTAGCCCATGCTTCCTCCCATTTCCGACCCATCTCCCAGGTCCCCATGTTCTCCACTTACCTGTGGGCTTTGCTCACCTGTCCCTGTCTAACCTAGTTTAAAGCCCTCCTCACTAGGTTAGCCATTCTGTGTCCAAATAGGGTCTTCCCTCTCCTCGAAAGGTGGATGCCATTCCTGCTTAGCAGTCCTTCCTGGAATAGCATCCCATGGTCAAGGAAGCCAAAGCCCTCCTGGCGACACCATCTTCGCAGCTAGGCATTCACCTCCAGGATGCACCTGTCTCTGCCTGGGCTCCTACCTTCGACAGGAAGGATCGAAGAGAATACCACCTGCGTTCCAAACTCCTTCACCTGTACTCCCAGAGCTCTGTAGTCACTCTTGATCCGCTCAGTGTCACACCTCACAGTATCATTAGTGCCCACATGGATGAGTAGCATGGGGTAGTAGTCAGAGGGCCAGATAATCCTCGACAATGCCTCCGTAACATCTCGGATACGGGCCCCCGGCAGACCGCATGCCTCCTGAGATGAAATATCAGGGCGACATATGGGCACCTCCGTCCCCCTCAGAAGAGTCTCCGACTGCCACTACCCTACGTTTCCTATTCGCAGTGGTGGTGGCAGACCTCCCAGCCTTGAGGGTACAGGGCTTTTCCTCCTCCAGTGTAGGGGGTGATTGCTTATCTCTTGTATAAAGAAGAGCATAACTGTTTCCTAGTACCACGGCGGGAGGGTTCGGAGCAGGGGTGGAGCAGTGCCTGCTGCCAGAAGTAACCAGCTGCCACTGTCCATCCTGAGCCGTCTCCTCCTCCACCAGTGGTGTGTCCACGGTCCTGTGTACCGGGACAGCTACCTCAGCTGTCTCCTCATGAACACGGTCCAAGAATTCCTCATGGATGTGGGTGCTCCTCAACCTAGCCACCTCCTCCTGTAGCTCTCCCACAGGCTGCCTGAGAGATTCCACCAGCAGGTACCTTTCGCATTGGATGATCTCCCCAGCCTGGATATCAGTAAGTGGCAATTGCAAGCCACAGTCCCTGCAAAACCACACCAGGATCTGGATAGAGGCATCCATGCTCAGGTGCTCTGTCTGGCTACAGGCGCCGGTGGAGGAGACAGAAGCAGTGCTGGCACAGGTGTTGCGGGTCTTCCTGACCATCTTAGGCCTCCCTCTGTTAAACTCCCTCTCAAACTCCCCTGTCTGCAGCTCCTGTCCACTTCGCTCCCTGGTCACTCTGCCTCTGGCTTTTAAAGCCTACTTGCCCACGCCAGGCCTGCCCCCTTGTGAGTCACACATGGGAAGGCTGACCAGGTGCAATCAAGAGAGCAATCAAGGGAACAAAAGGTCAGGCACTCAGTCCCAACTGCCACAGCAGCTGAAACTGAAACTGTAGTCAACTGAAATCAGAATCAGAATTCAACAAACAAACAAACAAAATTCAAACAGTCGAGCAAACTCACTCACACCAAAAGCGAGTACTCTCACTGAGTAGTCTGTTCAGCGGCGGGATCTCTTGCGGTCCCTCTCAAATTCCCTTGTCTGCAGCTCCTGTCCGCTTTGCAACTTCATGTTATCGTATGGCATATGTGTGTTGTGTTTTACTTTCAACCTTCAGGTTAACTCAAGAATGCATGATTTACAATCCATTATTTTATAAGTTATTGACTTCTTTTGGATGCATTTCTGAAACTTTCTTAAAGCTATCCTTATAACAAAAAGGCATAAACTTCCTATATTTTGTCTGAAGGATTAAAAGCCTGACTATATCGCACTACATGGCAGAACTATGTAGCAATGATCAGCCGTCAGAATAATGCATAGTCTGTTAACCTGAATGAAGAAATTCAGTCTTATTGATTGAAATTTCTCCCCTTTCACACTTAAGAACTCTTTTTATTAATATGATTGTGGCAGTATTTGTTTCTTTTGTAGTTGCATTTGTTGGCTCTTCAAAAGCAGAGTTATAAAGAGCTGCAACTAGACATGTTCATAAATCAGAAACTTACGTATGAATTCTTTCTTGGATTACGTTTATGTTTTAGTTACTTGGATATTTTTTCAAAAATTTTGAAGTACATAGTTTGATTTGAGTAGATTTGTGCACTTAGAATTATGAGCCAAAGAAGACAGTGTGACCCCATTTTGCTTTGTGGTTTTGCACCTATAAAACTTAACCACTAATGATGTAAGTAAATTAAAAAAAATCTCTCTGAAGGAGACTATGTAGTGTGAAGTGTTCCATGATTTCATTAAATTGCTCAGTTTGTCCCTCGGGGTATGTCTACACTATAGAGTTAGTTCGAACTAACTTAGTTCGAATTAGTTAATTCGAACTAAGCTAATTCGAACGAACGCGTCTAGAACTAAAAACTAGTTCGAATTAGCGTTTTGCTAATTCGAACTAGCATGTCCACATTGAGTGGACCCTGAACAGGGCTTAAGGATGGCCGGAAGCAGTGCCGGCAGGGCATCAGAGGAGGACTTATAGCGTGGAGATGCTGTCTCAGGCTAGCCGAGGGCTGCGCTTAAAGGGACCCGACCCCCACCCCGGACAGACAGTTCTCAGGGGTGCCCTGCTTGAAAACCAGTCCTGGCTTGGAGTGCCCAGAATGCCCACACTGGGCACATCACAGCACTCGGCCATCAGCCCGGCTGCACTTGCCGCAGGCTGCCATCTGGGGAGAGGGGGCAATTGGGGGGCTGCAAGAGAGCTTCCACCCCAGAAGCCTGCAGAGCCAGCCCAGTCCTCCCCATCGGGGGCTTGTGCCCCATTCCTCCCTCACCTCCTTCCACTTACCCTTCCCTAGCCCCCCTTCCTGATATACAAAATAAAGATAACGTTTCTTCCAACATTGACTCTGTCTTTATTGAACAAAACTGGGGGAGACTGGGAAAAGGAGGTGGGTGAGGGGAAGAGAGAGGGTGGGAGAGGGGAGGGCAACTACAATGATCAGGGGTTGGGAACAGGTCCCAGATGAAGAGAGGCTACAGAGACTGGGACTGTTCAGCTTAGAAAAGAGGAGATGGAGCGGGGACAGGATAGAGGTCTCTAAAAGCAGGGGTTGGGTGGAGAGGGTGCATTCAGAAAAGTTCTTCCTGAGTTCCCATAAAGAAGGACTAGAGGACACCAAAGGAAAGGAATGGGTAGCAGGCTTGAAACTAGTAAGAGAAAGTTGTTGTTCTTCACAAAGCAAATAGTTAACCTGTGGAACTCCTTGCTGCAGGAGGCTGTGAAGGCTACAACTGGAACAGAGTTGAAAGGGAAGTGAGATCAAGTCATGGAGGTTGGGTCCATGGAGTAGTCTTAGCCAGGGGGTAGGAGTGGTGTCCCTGCTCAAAGTTTGTGGAAGGCTGGAGAGGGATGGCACGAGACAAATGGCTTGGTCACTGTCTTCGGTCCATCCCCTCCAGGGTCCCTAGTGTTGGCCGCTGTCGGCAGACAGGCTACTGGGCTAGATGGACCTTTGGTCTGACCCAGGACAGCCATTGTAAGCTCAGGGCTCAGGGTTGGGGGTCTCAGCAGACCCCCTTGATTTTCATGCACACCTGCTCCTGGGTGGCCAGGCTGGCAGCTCTCCTGCCCTAGGCAGCCACTTTCCACGATGTCTGCACTAGCCCAGGAAGGTGCCCGCCTCTTGCGGTCCCGGGCAAGCTCCCGGGAGCCGCCAGCCTGGTCCCGGGAAGAGGGGGCGGGCTGGGGGACATCGGGTGGGTGGCTCTGTGCCGTGTCAGGTGCAGGGTCTTCTGGCTGGGTGCTGGCAGGCTTGCACCTGGCACGGGCACCGTAGCCAGCCAGTGCCCCTTTAAGGGGTCCGGGGCCGGGAGGGGGGCAATAGAGTTTCCCTGTTGTTGGCCAGAGTGGCCACCAGGGAAACCTGGGGAGGGCTAGCCTCCCGCTAGTTCGAATTAAGGGGCTACACACCCCTTAATTCGAACTAGTAAGTTCGAACTAGGCTTAATCCTCGTAAAATGAGGTTTTCCTAGTTCGAACTAAGCGCTCCGCTAGTTCGATTTAAATTCGAACTAGCGGAGCGCTAGTGTAGCGCCTATGAATGTTAGTTTGAACTAACGTCCGTTAGTTCGAACTAACATTGTAGTGTAGACATACCCTCACTCAAGTTGAAGTTACCAAATTTGGGGTTATACTTTTTCTCATTGTTACACAATAGTCATAACAAGAATTTTGGTTTTCTCATCACTTCCTTTAAACCTTTTTAAATTAAAGTTCACATTATAATTGTTTATAGTATTTTTTAAAATAATATCAAATAGATATTCAGATAAATACTTCAGAGCATCATAAAAATTATTGATTAAAAACAGATTTTTCACAAGTTTGCCTTTGAGAGATGAGAGGAAGAGTTATCAAAACCAGATTGACCATAGACACTATAATATTCCTATCAGACAAAGTTTCTCCCTCCCCTGGCCTTCATGTTTCATGATCGTTATCTTCCATCCTCTTATGGATGTGACGATGTTCATAATTAAGGGGATACGTCCTTTCTATTTTTCTCTTCACTCAATCTTATCAGCCTAGCCCTCCTTTTTTCTGCATTGCTGTGGTGGACTCCTAGCTGCTGCTCAATTCCTTCCTTCTACTGTGCAATGAAAAAATGCACAAGTTGTTTCTGTGCTTTTTTATAGAAGTGAAAAACTTTGTCCAGCATGAGGGTAACCGAGTACTGTGATATTTTTTTGCCACACTACAAATGGTGCAGACCAGCAGAAAAGGATTATTTTTGATTATACAAGATTTTCTGTCTTTTAGCAGGATGTACAATGCCGTTATAGCCAGCATACAAAAAGAATTACAAAGTAGGACATAAATTTTTTTTAAATACTAGTCAAACTATGACTCCAGTAAATCATTTTTAAACATTTCAGATAGCAAGGCTCTGGGTCGTTTGGCTATAACATGCTTCTTCTAAAGTATTAAGACGACAGGAACTCTGATCTTGTTCTTTTCTTTCTTTCTCAGTTTTTATCATTCTTGGTCAAAAATGTCAAGTGTTCAAAAAGAAATGTGTGTCTATATAAATTTCCTACATACTCCTTTAAGGATAGGAATAAAAAGCACAACTCTTCTATAGAGATGGATTTCCATAGAGAATTTGGAACAGAGCCCAGCAAATAGCAATACACACAAACAATCCACATAAACAAATGTTCATTCTTTATAAGAGTCACTCTTTAAGAATGAAGACAATAAATATAATTTTTTGTCAAGTTAGTGTATGGTCTGTACATTGGAACACCAGAAATCTTAGAAACCATCCTGAAAACAGGAGGTACATTTAACATAGCATTAAAAACAATGAGTCTGGTGACACCTTAAAGATGTACTGTGTTATGATGTAAGCTTTCGTGAGTTGCAACTCACTTCATCAGATGCATGATGATCCACCTCTGAAATCTGTTACCTATTATGGTAATTCTAGTAAATTTCACTTCTTACTTAGTGTATAGTTCAAAGTACTTTTTTCCATTCGGGATTAATTAACCTGTTCTCTTAAAAATCTATTACTTTCACTTTAAGAAAACGAGAGCTGCTACAAACTATTTGCTGCCTCCATTACTGCTTGAGCTCATTTCAAACAGGTTTGCTTAGAAACAGCAGGAAAACTAATTGTTACCAAAAGCACCATATCAGTTGCGTTGAAGGTGGCAGAATTCCTGCTTGTTCCTTTCTAAAAGACTTGTGCATATTAAGGGTTTTAACGGTTGCATTAGAATGAAGGAAGCAAGGTCTGTAAGAACTAGAACCAAAAAAATCAATAAAAGAAAAATGTTTTATATTTTGCTGTGGCTGTCATGACAGATCTAATAATCTTCAGGGGGTATCCGTGTTAGTCTGCAGAGGAAAAAACAATAAATGGTCTGGTAGCACTTTATAGACTAACAAAACATGTAGATGGTATCATGGGCTGTGCCCACGAAAGCTCATGATACTATCTACATGTTTTGTTAGATCTAATAATGTTACTTTATAAAATTATTAAACATTTCTGTACATTCTGAAGTACTTCAGTTCATGATAATGTAATTGCTGTGGTGTAACCTTTGGTGTAGTCTCTAAAATTGAACTTATAAATATTTAGTTATGTGGTGGAGTATATTCTCTTTTAAAAATAGCACTGATCCAATGCATTCAGAAACTGTATAGTGATAACTACCCTATTCTAAACAATACAAAATTCAGTTTGCTGTTCACTTCAGCTCCAAAAGTCAATGTAAACCTGGAGGGTTACAAAATAATAGCAACATGTTCTTGATGAATATGAGAGAGCTGTCACTATTACATGAGAATAGAACATTCCTGTAGTAACCATTGAGTTGCCATTACAAAATAATAATACAGTACATGTAGTCTATCAAGTTAATGGTCTTAATGAGTCATTTACATTTTCCCATGTCTCTTAAACTACAGTCTTAAAGAATCTAATGTACACAAGCCCTTCCACTACTGCTACCATTAGTTGGGTCCAAATTTTGCTATTGTAGATTCACAGGGGAAGTCTTATTAACTTTAACCAGTGCTTAATTTGGCCCCAGCATCTCTAGGCTTGATGGGTCTTATCCCTAGCAGCTCTGGACAGCACTTAATTTTTGCAGAGCTGTACCCTGGGATCTCTGAGCTTGCCAGGTCAGGAGGGGAAGCAGGAAGTTCATGATGGCCACAGAGTATACTTCCTGTTTCCCTCTCTGGCTTCAGAGCTGCCATCGTACTGCCACTCCCTGGGCATGGCCAGCAGCACAGTGAATCTGCCTCATGCCTACTGAGTGCAGCTGTGGCTAAATTGGCACAAGCTGATCTTCATGGACTGTGGAGTCCTTCATGTTCAGGGATACCACCCCAGCTGTGTTTCCCCCAACACCAGCGCCCTTTTCACTTCCTAAGGAGCTTCCACAAGGAGGCTGCTAACCCCTAGAACGCCGAGGAAAGGCAGAGACCTCCCAGTGCTGGCAGCGAGGAGAGAAGTCCCTATCAGGAACTGGGGAAGTGACCATGAAGCTAGTACACTTCTAGGGTGCACTGGGGGCAGGGAGAGTTGGGTACCAGAGCAGGAGGAATGTTCTCGGAGGTTACCCCAGCATTGCAGAGCAATTGGAGCGGGATGTATAAGATGTATCCAAAAGGAGGCAACACTCTGCTCTGGCCAGGGGGCAGTAATCCTCATGGGGCCTACGATCCTGGCTATTTCAGCCCCAGAAGTGTCTGGGGTGGCAGGGCACTGCCTGGCCTGCCCCCAGCAGGGGACCTTACCAGGAGGAGGTGAAAGCTGGACCCAATCCTGGACCGCTTTGCATGTGTGGTGGGGTACTTCCTACCCTCCCCCCTAAGGAATTCCAGCTGGGCAAGTGCCCCAATCCAGGCTGAGAGCACAGCAATCCAGGTTCAGGTGGAGGGGCCTCCAGCCTCTTTGCCCAGGAGTGATGGATTGGGTGGGGTGGAAAATTACCACACACTCTCTCACAGCTTCATTGAGAGAGCAATGGGAGTGGATGGGGTTGGGGTGGCCATAATTGCTCTCCTGTGTCCACTGCTCCATCTGGAAATGAAAGCACCAGCCCACATCCTCCCCCCAGGACGTGGGTAGGTGATAGAGTGTAGGTGGGGGGTATCACTGGAGACAGGCAGGGTAGGGAGTGTGTGTGCCATGTGCAGGAAAGGGTGGGTGTGCATAGGGGATAAGCAGGGTTGAGTGTATGCGTTATTCCAAGCAAATAAGGGTGCATCAGTGCTTAATTTTTGCTGGGGCTGAGCCCTGGCACCCTTTTCATTTCAAATTAAGCACTGGTTTAGTTTTGGACCAATATGAAAAAGTTAAATATTGTGGGTCACATACTTCCCCTTCTTTTCCCATAAAATATACTCCCTTTCAAATACTATTTTGAGTTCTGCACACTTTTTTAGAGCCATGAGACAGAATGCATTTAGTATTTAAACATGCCCAAATGAAGCCATCAGAGAGGTAGCCGAGTCAGTCTGTAACTGGAAAGACCCTTTGAAAATTTCACAGGGATTTCAACAACTTCCACCTTGCCATCCACCTCAGCCTGGACCAGCTCACATGAGGGATTCACTTTCTTGACACTACAGTACAATTACATGATGGACACATTTCCACCACTTTATTCCGGAAACCTACCAACTGTTAACACTTACCTTCATGCCTCTAGCTTCCATCCCAGACACATTTCTCAATCTATTGTTTACAGCCAAGCCCTAAGATACAACCGGTTTTGCTCCAATCCCACAGAGAGATACAAACACTTACAGGATCTATATAGAGCATTCTTAAAACTGAAGTACCCACCCGGAGAAGTGAAAAAACAGATTGACAGAGCCAGAAAAGTATCGAGGCATCAGCTACTTCAAGACAGGACCAGAAAAGAAAACAATGGGACACCACTTGTCATCACCTGCAGACCACAACTGAAACCCCTCCAATGCATTATCAACAATCTACAACTTGTCCTGGAAAATGACCCCTCACTCTCACAGGCCTTGGGGGGACATGCCAATCCTCACCTACAGACAGCCCTCACCCCCGAACAAATGCTTTCCAGTAACCATGCAAAACACCTCCATCATACTCATCCGGGAACTCACCCCTGCAATCAACCTCAGTGCTAACTCTGCCCACACATCTATCCAAGCGATATCATCACAGGACCTCACCACATAAACCACCACATCAGAGGCTCATTTAACTTCACATCCACTAATGTGATCTATGCCAGCAATGCCCTTCTGCCATGTATATTGGCCAAACAGGACAGCCTCTATGAGAGAGAATTAATGGACGCGCATCAGATATCCAAAAAGGCAACACACACAAACCTGTTGGGGAACATTTTAAGTTGCACAGACATGCATTAAAGGAAAGTCACTGTATTGTTTCAGGCCAATTTCACAAACCAACTCCACAGGAAAGCCTTAGAACTTAACTTCACTTACAAGTTTGATTCCTATAACAGAGGTATGATTATAGACCTTGGCTGGATGGCCTGCTACATTCCACATCCTAATGACATAAGAAACCAAACAATGGGTACTTAAGAATAGTTAAGTATCAGAGGGGTAGCCGTGTTAGTCTGAATCTGCAAAAGCGGCGAGGAGTCCTGTGGCATGCATCTTACGAAGTGGGTCTTTGCCCACAGAAACTTATGCTCCAACACTTCAGTTAGTCTATAAGGTTCCACAGGACTCCTTGCCGCCTTTTAAGAATAGTTAGTACCTTCTCTTATTAGCTTCATGTAGCATGGACATTCCAATTGACTATTTTTTCCCCTTTTTTACTTTCTTTTCCTTATTTTTTCCTCCTCCTTACCCCCTATTTATTTAGAAACTGGACCTTGAATAACTCCATTCATCTGAAGAAGTGAGTTCTGTCCACAAAAGCTCATGATACCATCTACAGGTTTTCTTAGTCTCTAAGGTGCTGCAAGACACTTCATTGTTTTTTAAGTTTTTTGAAATGAAGCCATGTTAATTTTATTCAGATGTGACATAGGATATCAGCTCTCTAGCAGTGATATGTGAGAGAGCACCCACTCACTGCCACCTTGTCATCTTCTGTATGAAATTCTTCTTGAGATCGTCTACTGCACTGCCAAACACACACCAGGGAATTCAAAGTTTGAATGTATACACAGTAAAATTTTGTTTTCATTGACGCAGTGGGAGAAAACTGCCTCAGAATTGTGGGTCATGTTCTAATATTTATTTTCTGTTTCCACAAAATATTCTCTCCTCCAGTTTCATTGGTGCATATTGAGAGAAGGACTAGGTAGGAGGTAGTTGCAGTGATACAAAACTCAGGGTCATGAAACCTGGATTATACTACCAGCTCTCAAAGTTACCTTTTGGGCTATGTGCACTCGTTTGAATGTGCATATTTTCATACCCAAGAACGTGGATTTGAACATGGAAATTTGATAGATATCCAACTGCCCATTATGCTTGTGTAAATGCTTCCTGGAAAATTGTATGTTTTGTGAGTCAGAATAGCTCCTCTGAAATGATATGTTTCCTCGGCTCCTGTTGAACACAATTTTTATATTTGAATGCTTACAGTTGAGAATTCTAAATAGAATTGCTTGATTTTCAGAGGTGATATGCATCCATAACTCCCTTTGACTGCAGTAAGAGCTATGAGTATTCAGTATGTTTGAAATCAGGTTCCTTGTGTAGAAGCCAAATATGGATTTAGGGGCCTAATTTTAGGCTCAAGTTTGTACAATTTGAAGAGCATTTTTATGGCTATTTATTCTCCTTTGATGTGTTTAATTTTTAATAATATAGAAATTATGTGCACGTAGTGTGACAAGAAGGGACCTGATAGGCTATTGTCCTTGGCATGCTCAAGAGTAACAGCATGTAAGTTAAAAATCATTTGTCTGTCTTTGGTTCTTCTGGTCATTTTCTGTGCTGTTGATCATAGACATTACAGGTGCAATCAGTAATGATTTGTTTTAGGAAAATTAAAAACATTTCACTTTCATTTGTATGTTCCTTGTGGTCCTCTGCTGCAGTTCTCAACCTGTATCTACCTATCCTGTGTTTCCTGACTCTGCAACTGAAATAAGGATTTGATCAGCAGGAACTAAAAGTAGCTGATGAATGCTGACAGCATTCTATTATCAATGTCAAGCAGACCTGAGTACTTAAGTTACTTTTTGTTTGCATGTAGGCATTCAAGTTGTCTACAAAAAAAAGCTTATTGAAGGAGAAATTAAAATGTTCTTATATACTCCCCTATCTCACTGTATTATTGTGAGGCAAGGCTAATTAATATTCAAGGCCCTCAGACATTTTTGGTGGTTACTGATTTTTACCAAAAAGGCCCAGAGTTTACAAAAAGTCTGGTTTGTTTTTTACCTGTTTTCATCCCACTTTTGGGAGCCTCGAGTATGTGAAAAATGTTCATTGTACATTAGAAAATGCCTGTAAAATTACATGCCTTGTGAGTCAGAACAGCTCCTCTGAGGTGATATGTTCCCTCAATTCCTGTTGAACACAATTATATTAGGTAGATGTTGCTAATAATAAAGGAAAACAATATAATGGAAGATGCACGCTTTCACAAACGCACATGCATATGTATACATCAGTGAACTCACCTGACTCAGCTGTTCTCTCCAGAAGAAAAAAGAGCAGCTTGGTAAGCTTAGTGGCCAGAGTCATCTTCTGGAGCTGGCCTGTAAGCAAAAAATGCAGAGGAGGCAATGTGAGGTGACAGCTCCCTTACTTCCTCTGCCTCTTATGGGCCCAATCTGGGAGAAGAGGAGGTGGTTCAATAACCTGGCCTGCCCAGTTTACAGAGCTACCATTTCTCCTTCCAGAAGTTCATCAGAAGATCTCAAAGAACTTTAGAATATTAAGAGACCCAAGTTTTCAGTTTTTGTTGTGTTTTAAGTTTCCTGGGAATTTATCAACGTTTGTTCTAATAAAAGATGGTGTAGTAAAGCTGAGAAGTATTATTGTTTTTCTAAATTGTGGATTTTTGAATTTTCTGTGCTTGCTGCTGCTGCAACTAATAATGCTTGTTAAATGGCAAGTGTACAAGATGAAGCAATATTTAGAGATCAGTGCCAACCTAAAGCCTGTTTGTTTAACAAGGTGCTATGTTTTTTTATATCAAAGTAATGTATGATCTGTGTTTGCATTATCTGCTGCCTTGTTAATTAGGTCCATGAAGATACATGTCCCACATATTAATTTCATAGTATATTCTAGTAATTGAGATTCATAAGCTAGAGTTTCACTGGTAAATGGTTGTGAGATTTAGTACAAGCAGCATGTTGCATCCATTCAAATACAGCTATTAGGAGCTAAAGAGACAATTAGCAGCTTTAATGACTCCAATGCCAGGCCTAAAATGAACCCTAAAGGTATAAATCATATACAGGAGCAAGTTCCAGCTTTCATAATTAACCTTCACAAAGCAGTGAATTAAAAGACAGAGAAAATCTACTTAGAACAGAAGAAATGACATAAAATTAAATACTAAAATAACCTGATGCACAAGTGTTTGATGATATCCCATTGTTATCTTGCACTATAATTTTAAAGGCTGCTTCTAGGAAACCCAGCAAATGGCCCTAGTTAGACCACATCTGGGCTAGGACCTTTTAAAAATAAATAAATCTTCCACTTTTGCTAACACTTGTTCAGCTTCATTGTTGTTAGCAATACTGGGACCCTGTATCTCATTAGATACAAATGGCTACTTGTATTCTTCACCACTTGTTAGATGGCCCTGTTTAGGGGAAGTTCAGTCAGTATGCTGATGATAATAGTAACAGCAGTGCAGCCAGCAGCTGATTCAGATGCCCATTGCAGTGCATAACACAAGTGAAATTGAACCAGCTTTGGCAGTAGTGGAAGGATTTTAGAAAATTACCTTATTGTAGAAAGGTCCGAAGTCTGCCATTCGGCAAATGAGGCACTTACTATATGCTTCACTTAATGCAAGCCACCACTTTTTAAAATAGACATTACTTCATTAAACTTCTCATCAATTAAAAATCCAAGCACAAGAGCAATGATATTCAGTCTTCAGCTTGGGAACCACATGTGGATCTTTCAGGCGTAGCCTGTGGCTCTTCGAGGCTTCCTCTTTGAGCACCACAGACAGGTGATTCCCAGTGCTCAGGGAGGGAAAGAGTCCCTGCTCTTCCCCTTCTTTCCCAGAGCACTGTGAACAGCTGATTGGAGGAACAGGACTAGTTATTTCATCATGGGCCTGATTCTGAGGACTATGAGAGAAGGCAGCAGTCGTTAGCTTCAAATGAGATAAGGATAGGGGAAGAGATGAATGGAGTGTCCTGTGGGGAAAAGAAAGAGTTGGTGAAAAGGAGCAGGGTGTTGTTCTGTGGAGACAAGGAAAAAGGGACAAAATTATGAGTGGAATCTCTTAAAGTAGGTGTGGATGAAAGATGGGTTGACCTGAATGAGAGAAATAGGAGGGAGTTTGGAGAAAATTAGCAATATTTCAATATTCCCCTCAACTTACAGATATGAAGCATCCTTCTCCACACTTTACAAGATTAAAAGCAACAGGCAAAATCATCTTACTCTGTAACACACAAAAGAGTCCCTTTGAAGTGTTGTCTCAAGCAAGCAACCCAACTTCGCCGAGCTTGTTTCTCAGAAGGAGAGTCATACATCGTACTGACAGCAAGGCAATTAAATGCGTACAATAAATAAATTAGCTAAATTTAGTATTTGTTGTATTGAAAATTGATTTGAAAATATTAGAGTAGTTGGTTATATTTATAGTTATATATTTGCTATTATTGTGTGTGTTTGGTGGTGTGGTGTCCAGGGAATAAAGTAGTCATGTGGCTCTTTTGATTAATGGTGGTTGCAAATGTGGCTCCTGAGTAACATAACGTTGAGTACCACTGTGCTAGACTCTACAAGTGATACTATCATCTAAACACAAAATATTGTTTTTTACAATTGCCTGGGTTACTGTGTACAGGGGAGGCTAAGAATCAGAGGATCCATCATGTACCCAGGGGGCACTGAAGAATAATGTGAGAAGAAATGAAAGCTCCTCTCAGGAGCAATATTCTGATAAAAATGTCATGGCTTCTTATCAACTGGGAGATAGCTGTGCGGGTTTTAAAATTCATTATAATGACGACTACCTGTTGCACATACTGCTATTGTATATTCTGTATGTGCTCTTTAATCTGTAACATTTTAGTGAACTGTGTTTTTATTCTGGCTTATAATTTATTTTCTACAGGGTTTTATTAAAAAATTAAAAGATCAGAAAATAATTGTATGTAGTCCAAAGGAGGTAGGAAGTATTTTGATGTAATGCACTTAGTATTTCTTGCCTAAAAAATTGTCCTAGGACTCAGTCAATAATCCCTGTACACCCAATCCCTGACTGGATTTAGTATGAGGTTCAGAGTCACAAGGAAAACCTGCTTATGTCCATAATCAACTATTAATAGCAACTTTTTCAAAAGTTTGTGTTTTAAAAATTGGTTCCTAAATTCATATTTTGGTATCTAAATAAATACCTTTATTTTCAAATGTACTGAATCCACAGTGGTTCCCATTAAGTTCAGTGGCTCAGTACATTTGAAAATCAGTCTAGTCTTTTTGTTTAGTGCCAGCATAAGCACTTAAATCCTGTCTTTAAGCATCTACTTTTGACAATCAGGGTATTTTTTAACTGAGCACTGTAGTTATAGCTCTATTAGTATTTTAGCTGCTGATTTTAAATCCCTAACAGTTGAGAAGCTTCCAGTTTTCAAATATTATTTTTTACCACTGAACAGCAGTGGGCTGGTTCCATAAGGCAACATCTAACAAATGCTAGCCAGAATTTTGGTACTAACTGTATGGTCTTTACATAGGACTTATTCACATTCAACTCATGCTTCTTTTCCTAGGCTTTGCTCTACTAAACTGAAAGATGCATTTAGTTTTAAGCAAAGCTGGCACAGTATTTACCAGTGGTGCGTTTACGCAGGTAAAATCATGGTTCTTATCACCTCGGGAAAAATTAGTTAATCTCAATTTAAGGTATTTTCTTTTTAAAAAATCATTTTGTTAATGCACACCACATTACATTTAGTTTTAGTTACATATTCTAATTGTGATTACATAAGGCTGTGGATTCATAGATTAATTTAGGGTTATACCAATTAAAAATAAAACTGCATTGGGTGTAGTAAGGCAATGTGTAATTATAATACTGAACATTGGAATGTGTGTGTGCATTTGGCTCATTATTTTCTAAAGAAAGCTATACAATTCAGTACTTAATATTATGCAAACAAAATGGAAAACTTTTCAGTATATGAAAATGACAATAATGCATGGTTGTAGGGATGTAAAATACTGTTTAATTAGTTAATTTCCCCCTTCTTCCTCTCCTGTCATAGTCAGGGACTGCTCTGAATGCCAGGATGCCCTGGGCTGTGATGTACCTCCACAACGAGGAGTAGGTCCTGGCTGGCAGACATGGTTGTCTGGCTGGCCACCCCCTCCTCCACAATCACACCCTCCTGGAGGCTGATGCCGGGTGTATCCTGGACAGACTCCATGATGACAGGGAGAATGGAAGTTACCAGCCCCCCTCCCAGGGTGGCATCCAGCTGTTCAAAGTAGCAACATGTGTGCAGTACCGCCCAGGAGCATCCACTGTGCTCTTGGGCCTTGTGGTAGGCCTGCCAGAGCTCTTTTACCTTTATCCAGGCCTGGTGCAGGGTCTACTTGTGGCCTTTGTTGACCAGACTGGGGCAATCTGGTCATATACATCTGCATTCCTTTTCCTGGTGCGGAGATCCTGGAGGTTGGTTTCCTCCCCCCAGATCTCGATGAGGTCCAGGATCTCTGCACCAGTCCAAGCCAGAGCTCTCCTGTGTCCCTGGCCAGTGGTAGTTGAGGGAGCAGCAGGGTAACTGGCAGCTGTGGGAGGCTCTGGGGGAGTGCTGGGGTCACTCATGGCTCTTGGGTTGTTGCTGTTGTGCACAGGGCTGGCAAAGCTGGCCACGTGCAGTAAGTCCTCCTGCAGCCTGGAGTTTTAAGATCCCTAGGAGAAAGGGAACAGTGGAGATGGCAGGTGTGGGCAGAACAGTCAGAAGTACAACTGAGAGAGGCTCTGGAGTCAATTATTTTGAATTAGCAGAACTGGATTGTCCACACTAATGCTATTTCGAAATAACAGTTTTGAAATTAGTGTTATTCCCTGAGGAAAACAGGAGTACAGATTTTGAAATAACAAAACTTGACAGTGTGGACACTCCATTTATTATTTCAAAATAAGGGGGGATTATTTTGAAATAACTCCCTAGGGCAGACTGGGATGTGAACGACTAGTCAACTAACCGATGAGCAAATGCTTATCGGATAGTCAACACGCTAGTCAGCTCATTGCTTTCCCCTCCTTGCTGCCTCTATCGGAAAGAGGCAGCAAGGGGGGGAGAGTAGGTGGTGTTTCAAAGCAGCAGCGCTGCGTGCAGCCCGGGCCAGCTGGGGACTCCCATCTAGTCCTGGGCTGCATGCAGTGCTGCCGCTTTGAAACACCAGGGTGAGCATGGGGCCCGCTGGTCCCATGTTCTTCCCAGTGCTTTCACCTTTAAAGTGTAGCAACAGTCCTGGGACTGTTGCTACACTTCAAATGCGGAGGCGCCCTTATCGACTAATCGAATAGTCGATTCAAATTGCACCAACTATTCGATTAGCTAATCGAAATTATACATCCCTAGTGCAGACCAGGACTAAGAGTGGTCATGTAAGCTGACATGGGTTTGGAGGCTTGCTGCAATGAGCTGAATAAGCATACCCTATATGATGAAAATGATGATACTTTTTGGCCTTACAAATTCTAATTAATAGATTTTATCTGTTAATGTAAAGGAAACTTTATTTAAAAAAAAACACACTTTTTAACAGATGGCCACTTACTGCTAACTGTAGTGATTACACTTTCTAATGTGAATTTAACATGTCTTCTGAGAATGTGGAGGTACTCAAATTTTCCTATAAATTTAAAGGAGAAGAAGAGAGCTAGACAATTCCAATGCTACTGGATGAATAATTGCCAACCATTACAGACAATATTTTGGTGTGTTCTGAGTGAACAGACACTGTCTATCATTTCATCTAAAAAATGTATCCAGCTCAGGCTTCTCCCTTGAAATAGAGGGACTATAAAGAGTTGCCAATTTGGAGGGTTCATCACAATCTTTAATTAAGGATTAGTCTTTAATTCCTGGAGACTCCAGGAAATTCTTGGAAGATTAGAAATCGTAGGAATGTCAGATAGATCTGTGATACCATTTGCTTTACACCATGACTCTGTTGTGGTCCAGGCAGCATATTTTGAACCAGGAGATCTTCATTGTTGCCCATATCATCGTGTCATCTCAAGGAGTGCTTGATAACTCATGTGGCTGGACAAGATACTATAATGACTCGCTCAGCAAAACCCCAGTTAAACATAAAAAGTGTTATTTTACAGTAACCAAATGTAGATATGGAAATACACTCCCACTTCCTTGTTATTTCATTATTAAAGTATGTGTGCGTGGTGGTGGGGTTAGTGCTAAGTTGATGGGGCTCATATTTCATAAGTCTATAAGATTGAATGGTATGGAATAAAATCTATATTTCTGGTAATTAAGGAGTCTTGGGGGGAGTTGGGCACACCAAGTGGCATTGTAAAGTAATTTCAAACTTCCATATGCATATTGATTAAAATTATTGGCTCAAAAAATTGAAATCTCTACTATAGAGATTTTTCTGTAATTTATAGGAGAAGCAAAATACTTTGGATGTCTTCTAAAAACTGATTCTCTGCATATATGAAAGAATGGAGATGATTCTTAGTGAACATAAGATAAAGGCATTAACATTGTCAAATATTCTGAGAATTTAATGGCAGTATTTTCTTTGTTCATGGTTAAACTCCTCTATCTGTGGTGCCCTCCTTCAAAGGATCTTCCTGATATGGAATAGTAGGTCATTTCAAATTTACTGGAAATGTGTCCTTTTTATATCACAAAATGTTTTAATCACTGTTCACCGTTTTATTAGAGCATTGTCTAAATTGCACTTTTAAAAATACATTTCATCATGTTTATACTTGTGGTTGTGCTAATAGATTTACTGTTGTTGAATAAGTGTTAATAATAATTTGATGATGGTGCATTAAGTAAGCAAGCGGTATTCTTTGTTTTAGTCCCAATGTCCCCACCCCCACACTCCCCAAAATTCCTGCTTTTGTTTATATTCATGGAGAAATGTTAACCTAACTCATCAAAGCAGAGCAGCCTTTGGTGGTTATTGAACACAGCTGTTTAGATACTGGCTTGACATCTGCTTTAGAGTCCCTACTAAAGCAATTTAGGGACCTCTGTTAACTCTAACACTGCTCCCATCTTGGCATATGTCCTTTATGAACTCAGTATTCAGATGTGTTGTAAGAGAATGAAACTTCATAGGCTGGGCTGCCAAGAGGACATGCCACACAAAATAGTTCTTATGTGACTTAACCTCTGCTGACTGACTAATAACATTAGTGCATGTATGGCAAGTCAGTAGAGTTGCATGCAGTTTTTCTCAATCTGAATATGGCTCAGCATTCCTCTAGTGCGGGAACGTAATAGTTGTTAATATTTTGTGATCAGGATTCTTTTCCAACCCCGTTTTATAAATTGCATTGGCAAGAAAACATAGGAGCTGGAAAACATGCATAAAGAGCCCAAAACTTGCATGTGGGGAGAGTGATGACTGTATGACATGTTACTCCATGACCCCATTTAAGATCAGTTTGCTTAAGACTCATTCTGAAGCCCTTCAAATATTTGACAGTGAAATGGAACTTGACATTGCTATAGAGCTGAGTTGTCAAAGACAGGTTAGAGGGAAGAAACCCTCAGAGTGGTTATGCTAAATATTGCTTGAGCTACAGAAGCTGCAGATGCATTACTTGAGGAAGCTTGCCTGAAAGAGCAGTTGCATGAAGTAGAGGTAAATAATGTTGATTTATGAAAGCTATGTAATTCACATTTTACTTTGCTTTTCAAAGATGTTCCATGGTAAAACTGTTTTCTTTTTAAAATATTTCAATTCTTTACAATCTAGCACATGTTAAAGCAGAACATAATATATTTTGAGTCATGGCCTATGAATTAGAGGGGGCCTTGATCTGGTGAATAATTAATGTGGCCTTCCTGAGCCAGTCCTTGAGTAGAGAACACGGTGCGAGGCCAGTCTGTGCAAAGTGGACTATTCTCGGCTATCCGGTGGTATGTCTACATTGCGAAGCTACCGCTGTCAATCTTCCAGGATTCAAATTAAGACAGCTAATTCAAAGTGAGAGGGGTACTCTGGTCAATGCCAGTAACCCTACTTCCACGAGGAGTAAGGGAATTCGAAGGAAGAGTGTTCTCTCTTTGACTTTCTGCAGTGTAGACAGCACCAAAACTTGAATTAAGCTACTTCGACTTCAGCTACGCAATTAACGTAGTTGAAGTTGCATAGCTTAATTCACCTTACCCTGGGTGGGTAAGATACATTAATTTATTGGTCCTTGGGGAAGCATTTATTGGACACAATATGGATTTGGGAATATTTGGAATATGGAAAGATATTTTAAGTTGATCCAAGGGTTGAAGCTCGCCTGAACAATCTAAGTAAAAGAACAAAAGATTTTTAAGAGAGCACTATTAATTAGAGGTGAACAGTTTTGGTTAACCCATTTAATCAACTTGTGTTCATAAGGGTTGATTTCCCTACCCCTATAAATAGAGCCTTACCAAATTCACAGTCCATTCTGTTCAATTTCATGGCCAGGGCTCGACAAATAATACAATCTACTCACCCGTGGCGAGTAGATTGTAACCCAGAAGAGCCAGGTTCGGGCAATCTGCGCATGCGCAGATCGCTGGACAGCGCGGCTGGTGAGCAGGGCTCGCCGCGGTTCTGCAAGCCCTGTTCATGGCCATAAGATTTTTAAATTGGTCAATTTCACAATTTTGGATGTTTACATCTGAAATTCCACAGTGGGAGTCCTGACCCAAAATGGGATGGGGGGGTTGCAAAGTTGTTGTAGGGGGGCCCCCAAAATTGGGTAGGGGTTGAAGTATGAGTAATGCTGATTCTCACAATATTACTAGTTCAAGAAAGAGACGGCTTGTGTTACAACAACTCATGATCAGTCCCTTTGCTCTGTGCTTCTAATCAAGTCATTCTGTATTGCTCTAGTGTTTTCGCACAATATCGTAGGTCACTCTTAGTCTAGCTCAAGTGCAGTAACCTATATCTATGAATTAAGGATGTTAAGGACTAGTCAACTAGTTGACTATCCGATAAGCAAATGCTTATCGTATAGTCGAGTCGACTAGTTGATTCCCTCTCCCACCCTTGCTGCCTCTATCACAGCGTTTCCCAAACTATGGGCCGTGGCCCGGTACCAAATGCCAGGGGGCCAAGTGCAGACAATGAGGGAAAGGGCAGGAGGGGAGGTGTCAATGAGAGAGGGGACAGGGTGATGCTGGGAGAGGAGAGGAGAGGGGAAGGGCATTGGAGGCTGGAGGAGGAGGTGCTGGGAGAAGGCTTGAAAGAAGGGGTGGGCATGAGAAAGGTGGGGATGGAGCAAGGCATGTATGAGGGCACAGAGGGGCATGAGGGAGTGGGTATCAGGGAAAAAAAGGGCAAAGGAGGTAGGGCAGTAAGGGAAGGGGGAGGCACCAGGAGGGTGCAGGGCTAAGGGAAGGTGCAGGTGCCAGGAGGGGGGGAGAGCTGGCCACCGGAAGCAGTACTAGACAGGGGAATCGGGGCGGGCTGGGGAGATTGGGGGGGCCGGTGGAAGCAGGATGTTGGAGGAGGGCTGGATGCGGGCAGCGGGGCTGGCCAAGGGAGATTGGGAGGAGAAGCGAGGGAGAACTGGCTGCCCAGGAGCCAGGGAGTTTGAAACTACAAACTGATACATCTAGTAAGAATAAAACGTACCTAATGAGAAAATACCAGACATGTTATATGTCTGGTATTTTCTCAGTTTGTTTTTTATGTGTTTATATTTTGGGGCTGCAAAAAACAGTTCTGAAAATAAAGGGTTCCAACTCAAGTAAAAAGTTTGGGAAATCCTAGTCTAACCAGCTTTGTCTGTCTTACAGTCCATTTATCCAATCCATATTCCTTAACTTGCTGGCAAGAATATTGTGGGTGATCATATCAAAAGCTTTGCTAGAGCTGGCACTGGGGGTTTTGGGAGGACCTGACACAACTTATTTAAATATTCATCATTTGATTAATGAATATGCAAATGAACGTTACCGGTCCTCCAAAAGTTCATGAATGGATTTACTGGTCCCCATGTCAAAAAGTTTGGGAACCCCCGCTCTATGAGAGAAAGGCAGCAAAGGCGGGCGGCGGGGGGGAGAGGATACTTCAAAGCGACAGCACTTCATGGAGCCCGTACCCGAGATCAATTGTGCGGCACTGCCCCTTTGAAACGCCACTACACAGCTGATCCCGGGCTCTGTGTGGCGCTGTCCCTTTGAAATGCCACCTCAGCATTTCAAAGCGACAGCGCCGCACGGAGTTGACCCTGGGCTCCATGCAACACTGCCCCTTTGAAATGCCGCCACGGTGTCCCCAGCTGAGCCTAGGCTCCCTGTGGCACTGCCGCTTTGAAAAATGCCAAGCAGAGCCCAGGATGAGCTGGGAACTCCCACCTGATCCTGGGCTCCAGCGCGGTATTTCAAAGTGCACAGAACCCGGGGTCAGCTGGGGGAGTTCCCAGCTGACCCTGGGTTCTGTGGAAATGCCATGCGGAGTCCAGGGTCAGCTGGAGTTCCCAGCTGACCCTGGGCTCCACATGGCATTTCAAAGCAGAAGAGCAGCATGGAGCCTGAGGTCAGTGGGAGACTCTGAGTCCCGCTGACCCCGGGCTCCGTGAGGGCACTTCTGCTTTGAAATGCATAAGAGCCCCTACTGGGGACTCTTGTACATTTCATAGTTGGCATGCCTGCGGGTGCTTCTGCTTTGAAATACACAAAGAACCTCCTGGGGCTCTTGTACATTTCAAAAGGGTAAGTGCCCTCGTGGAGTCGGGAGTCAGTGGGACTTCCTGCTGGCCCCGGGCTACACACAGAGTTCCGCATTCCTCCTTTGAAATGTACAAGAGATCCAACGGGTTCTTGTACATTTCAAAGGAGGAATGCAGAAGTGCCTATCGACTAGTCAACTAGAAATTCCATCAACTACTCAACTGGTAAATTACTTGTTTGTTAACATCCTTACTATGAATGTCAACAGGTGCAAAGTGACTGAAAAATTATGGCTGAATGTGATACCAACCACAGTGGATGCTAATATTTGATGCTTAATTATTCATACTTATCTATAATTGAGATTTTAATTCTACATTATAAAAAGAATGTTTTTTTTTTCTAAAAACCATGAGCTCTCTTATTGCTAGTTATTCAGTTATTTTAATAGGTAGAACTAAAAAATATATAAAATTAACTTACATCAGTTAAATTTTTCTTAAATCTTTATTATTAAAGTGTGTTCATTAGATTAGAAGGTACCCCAGGTAGTGTTGATGAGTTAATAATCCACAATGTGACTTGAAAATACCTACTCCCTGTGAAAACAATGAGTAGTTCTGTGGCACCTTAGAGACTAAAAAAATATACATAGTATCACAAGCTTTCGTGGGTAAAACCCATTTCTTAAGCTATGCCCCGCTATTAAAAATAAAACAGAGAAAGGCTAGGAAAATAGTCTAGTTTGTTCATGGCCTTTTAAATAAAGTCTTCTTACTTTAACACATTATCATGCATTTGGCCTATGTCACGTATGTTATGGAGAAAGTAATTGACAAGTATTAGATAACTGATAATAATTGTTAGGGATTCTTTGCCTTTGTTACCATGAGTCCAACTGTAAAGGGCTCTCTGAAAACAATTAAAGCCTTTAAAAATTCCCTAAAAACTTTTATATGTCTAAAACTGGCAAGTTTAAGGTCCCAGTATCTTGGGTCTTGTCCTTTCTAGCACCTGCAGAACTGTGTTCTTCCCCATATTCTCCTGTAAAACCTCATTAGCCTTCATGCTGCCAATCATTCACTATGCAACACTTTCCCTCTGCCTAAAAATCCCTACTCCCTTCCATGCCCTCTTGTCCCCTACCACAGATTTTACATGTTGTCTAAGATACCCTGGATCATGCTTCCCAGACTTCTCTTGCTGCTGGTAACCTGCCCAGATTGATGTAGGACACAGATGCCTGGGTTTGGCCTCTCTTGCTACAAACGTTTCTTCTTCTCATCCCTGTACTTTTCATCTTCCTTTCTCTTCTGATCCAGAAAAGGAGGCCCAGGAAAGGGGGAAAAAAGGAATTAGAAGCAAAGAGTTAAGTGCTGGCCTCCATGCTTCCAGGGAGACCTTAAAGAATACTGAAAGAAGAAAGAATATTCCCTCTAGCTTTTACCTTTCTTTGCTTCCTAGGAGATGGCATCATAGTACTGGCTGTTCTGCTTACTGCAGCAAGCTGGTAAAAGAGGAAAATGTTTGATAATCAAATTTTATATTTTAGCTGCTAACCAGCTAACTCCTACCTCGCCTCCTTCTTATAATTATTACATGTTAGAAACATTTTTGTAAATTTCCTACCTTTAAACATACTTATGTGGGTGCTCCTACATCATCTAAAAATATACCCATATGCACATTATCCTTCCCTCCCATCAGCAACAAGTAGCAGGTGCAGCATCCAGAAAATCAGCAAGGCAGGGGAAAAATTTAAAAGGGCCTTTCATTACCATAATTGGCTTTTGCTTTTGGGGGTTTAAGTAATCTAAATTGGGTTTGCCTTTGCAGCAGTCTGATGATAAGGTGATGATATGTTCTTCCAGATGGAAAATGTGGGCTTGTGGTTCACTTCAGAGCCAGTCAGTGCTGTTTTATTGAATTTAGGAGAATGGGTTACTTGACAATGACTAAATGTGTCCCCTCCTTCATAAGGACTTAACATCCTGCCTTGAACATAAATAGAGGATCACTATACTTTTGTATATTTGAAAACATGAGGAGTGTGAACTTTGGAAAATTACACATCAGGCATTTTAGCTTAGCAGTGGAAAATGTACATCCAGTATAGAATGCATCACCTCCATTCCTCAAGTTATTAGACACTTGTAAGGTAAAGAGTCTCTCCTTTATAAATATTTGCAGTGGCTAGAGAAAGAGCTTGAAGATGTTACAGCGTATGTAATGTAATATGCTGTTCTGATATACAGAAACATCATCTTGAGTTCATTTTAATTGGTTACTAACATTATAGTCTCTCATTAGCAAATAAGTCTTAATTACTCAACACTTAATAAATGTGCAACCATTTAACTGTATTATATTTATTTCTTGGTTCAGTGGCAAATTCAGTTCCACTTTCTATTTTACTTTTAAAGAGGAACACAGATACGGTTTCTTATGTTCTTGACACTAAAATACATGAAGGTTCATACAATTATTTTGTTTGAAAGGGGCCATAATTTTCATTCAGAAAGGATGGCCTTCTCGTGGTCTCATTACTATCATCTGCTTTGGGTGAGTAATGACTACAGTTTTCCTACTTCTCTGGGTACTTCCCAAGTCTGTTCATCTGAGAAGCTTTAACTTTCCATGCCACCATACAGCTGTTTGAACTTGTGTAGTGAAAATGTAAAATTCAGAGATCCATTTGTTCATCTACATTATCTCCTAGTCACCTTGCTGTATGAACCCTACTTAGCTATTTGCTGTCCTCTCACAAGACTTATTTAGAGCATTTTTGAGTCACAGAGTTTATTCAGTTTTCTGCTGTGCCCTCTGACATGCAAGCAAGGAGAAATAGACCACTTCAGATAATATTAGAATTGCCTTGAAGCAAACCTGTTCCTATGATTTTTTTCCATGTTTGATCTAAGTTCTACACTTCTTAAAGCCACAAAAAGAAGAAGAATGATTAAATAAGCATAGGTCTTGTGGTTATTTAAAGGCCTTTGACTTTACTAATGCCTTTAGAGAAAACCTCAATTGCATAGCTCATTTTGAAATACAGGCAGTCCCCGAGTTACACGGATCCGACTTATGTCGGATCCGCAGATACGAACGGGGATTTTCTTGCCCCGGAGGACGGGAGCGGCGGGACGCCTGGTCCCGCCGCCCGCCTCCTCCGGGGCGAGAAAAGCTGCTCCCCGTCTCCCTGGTCTGCTGCGGGAGCCAGCAGACCAGGGAGACGGGGAGCAAAGCGGCACATGACCGGGGCCGGACCCGCGGCGCTTCCAGCTGATCTGGAAGCGGCCGCGGGTCCGGCCCTGGGTCCTGCGCCGCTTTGCTCAGCGTCTCCCTGGTCTGCAGACCAGGGAGACGCTGAGCAAAGCGGCGCAGGACCCAGGCCGGACCGCGGCGCTTCCAGCTGATCTGAAAGCGCCGCGGGTTCGGTCCGGGTCCTCCGCGGCTTTGCTCAACAGACCAGGGAGACGCTGAGCAAAGCGGCGCAGGACCCGGGCCGGACCGCGGCGCTTCCAGCTGATCTGGAAGCGCCGCGGGTCCGGTCCGGGTCCTCCGTGGCTTTGCTCAACAGACCAGGGAGACGCTGAGCAAAGCGGCGCAGGACCCGGGCCGGACCGCGGCGCTTCCAGCTGATCTGGAAGCGCCGCGGGTCCGGCCCGGGTCCTCCGCCGCTTTGCTCCGCGTCTCTCTGGTCTGCTGGGGGGGACGCAGCTAGTGCCCCCCTCAGCAGACCAGGGAGATGTGGAGCAAAGCCCAGGGCCTGTGGTAGAGTAGGTGGGGCGCTGCTGGTTGGTCCCGCAGCACCGCTCCTTGGTGCTACTGGACCAACCCGGGAGCACCCCAGCTACTCTGCCCCAGGAGTCCTGATTCAGCCGCTGCTGATCAGTTTCAGCAGTGGCTGAATCAGGACGCCTGGGGCAGAGAATCTCTTGGAATTTAGGGCTAAATTTATAATATATATGTCTCTAACTGAAGTCAGTGGGGGCCTTTGCATATATCTGTGGGCGGAATTTGTCCTGTGGTGTCTAAGTAACTGTCTTGCTGTCTTTCTTGGTATGGTATGGAATAAAGATACACCAAGTGCTTCCTCCCTTCCCACTTGGGTAGATAACATCTGCTGAAGTTTTTCCATAAAGGTTTTGACCCAAAACAAAAGTTATTTTCTGAATTTTCCTTCATGGTGAGTTTTGAAATTTTGGGTTTCATTACAGTCAGGGAAGCAAAGCAAATTTTTGACAATTTGAAATCCTTCATGAAATGGGACATCCATCCACCGTAAACCTCTAATGAATAGATCCAACATACCTTACCACTTTCTTCAAATACAACAAAAAACAACAATAAGCTCAGACCAACTAATAGTCTAATTAGTTTTAAATCCAAGATTTCTGGCAAATCTAACTGTTTTCAGTGGTAAGCTATTTGTTTTAATGATTTCTGGTACTCTGTAAGATGGTGTTTTGTGGCCTGAGTATTGCTGCCTTGGAGGGGTTGCTGATTAATTTCAGTTTCAGGTTAGCAAAATAAGTCATGCTTTCCTCCCCAGCTGATGCTATTTGTGTTGGCAGACTTACCTCCTCCCCCAGAACAGGCACATAAATCCCTCTTGTCACATTATCTGTCATAACATTAGGATGAAGCGCATGATATCTGACAAAATACATGCAGACTAAATTGCTCTAGTTCTTGTTCTTTGTAAGCCTGCAGCAAGGTGAGAAAGATTCTAAAGGAGATCTGAAGAAGATCTGCATCAGTTTGAGTTCTTCTTCAGTATGATTGTTTTATTTTTAATAAATACTTTTTCCATCATTGTTACTGAGTTGAGAGTTTTTGACCAGTGTGCTCTAGCTATTATTGTCCTGGCATAGCACTGTTGTAGGGATTCCACAACAATCTGACAAACTCCTTCCATAAATGGCATGAAGAAATAAATAAATCCATAATTTTATCTGCCAAGTAATTGGAATTATGGAGAAAATTGGCAGATTCAGTATCTTCAGTATAAAAATGTTTTCCAAAAAAAAGACTGTTTTCTCATATCCACATGAAGAGTTTCAACTCTTAAAAAGCTACTGTTCAGAACCAAAACATATCTGTGATACAAACAAGGCTCCATGTAATGTGAAATTCCACAACCAGAGAATCATGAATTTGGTTTATCTTTTGAGGTCCATCAGCATAGCTCACATTTGTCCAGATACCTGTTCAGAAAGGAAGTGTGGTCAGGTTGTTAAAAAGGACTGGAACAGTTAGCAGTTTAATGCCTCTCCTGGGATGATGCTGTCAACAGGAAATCCTGACAGGATTTTAGGTCTAGCCTCCCCTCATGGAACTATTGGAATTGAATCTATGTTCTGGTACAGTTTCTCCTTGCTCCTTTTGTGAGCAAAATCAAAGTGAGTCTGGTGCTACATAAATAACCACTCTTATTGTTAAGTTATGAAATAACAGAACTTGTTCCATGGTTAAGATGGCTACTCGCCTTTTGGTATAAGCCCAATTTTTGTCTCATAATAGGAAGGTTAGATTGATTGCTGAATTTTTCTTGCAAATGTAAAGCAAAATGAAGAAGGAATTCCTGAATTACTACATTGAAAAATTAGCTGTTCAACACATTTGCAAAAGATGAACTATCTTTGCTACTTGTCTCAAAAAAAAAAAAAAAAAAAAAAAGGAAGGAAGAAGAAGGGAATGGAAAGAAGCTATTTTTACTGCAGTCTCCCTGCTAATGACCAGGGCCAAAATTTAGTTGATTAATGTGAACTGACAGAAGTTATTGATACTTCCTTTAACAACATCTCAAGGGAATGTCATTTCTGGTAAGCTTAGTAAAACATGTCAGATAACTCCTGGAAACCTAGTAAATAATTATCTAGGTTTGGGGCCCATTTTAAAAGGTATTTGGTCATTGCTATCCTCAGTGTCACAATGCCTAACTGATTTAAGATCCCAAATATAATGTTCAAAGGGCTTTAGGCACTTAATAGCCTGAATTCCCTAAACAGTTAGTAAGGTTTAGAATCATAAGTTCCGAAGTTCCTTTTGAAAATTAGATTTGGGCTCATGAATTAATTAGCTATTGTAACACTGAGGGTAGCAATAACTAAGTACCTTTAAAAATCTAGGCCAGAGCCCTTTTCTGTCAGAAGCAGAGCTCAAAATATAACCCAATCTATAGGGAAGCTTGCTGATGGGAACAATGTAGTTTTGCTGTCCGAGGACTTTCCAAGGTGGCTGCCAATCCTCCTAAAACTCATAAAGGTCTTAGATCCCCACAAGCTTCAGAAGGGTAGCCGAGTTAGTCTATAACTGGAAAAACTTAAAAAACAACGAATAGTCCAGCAGCACCTTAAAGACTAAGAAAACATGTAGATGGTATCATGAGCTTTCACGGGTACAACCCACTTCATCTGAAGAAATGGACTGTCTGAAGAGATGGAGATGTCAGGGAAAATTCTAGGGATTCTCCCTGTCTTTTTTCTGCCTACTCTGCTACTGCTTTGTGTGTCCCACTACTAAATGGTATCCTCTGTTCTAGAAAGGTGTCTATTAATAACATTTACTTCCTGCAGACTTTAGAAAGAAGAGAGGAAAGCTCATAAGTTTCCTTTGCTCCAGCATATCATGTTACAGCTATTTTTTAAAAATCAGCGCTGTCAAGCGATTAAAAAAATTGAGTGCGCTGCCCCTTTGAAACGCTGCCGCTGCGTTTCAAAGGGGCAGCGCTGCGGAAGTCCAGGATCAGCTGGAGTCCTAGGGCAGAGCTTCAAAGGGGCACAGCGCCTCACAGTTACAGCGTTTTATAGGGCCAGTGCTGCCCGGGGTCAGCTGGGGAATCCAGCTGATCCCAGGCTCTTACTGCACTGCCCCGTTGAAATGCCCTGGCAGCATTTCAAAGGGGCAGCGCTGCAGAAATGCCTGATTAATGTGGTAAAAAAATTAACGCATTAATTGTGCTTTTCGTTAATCACAGGCATTAATTGACAGCCCTAAAGAAAAACTAATGAAATTCACTCACTAAAAGCTTTGTTAAAGGGAAATTAGCAGCATTTGCATATATGTTGCTTTTCAATAAACATTAGAATTTTTAAAATGACTAATGTTGGGAAACCAAAAAATGCATAGCTAAATTTGAAATTCTTAGTCAAAGAATCCAAACTACTTTAACATTCCGCATATAACAATGTCCTGAAAAAATCTGAAAAGCATACTATCATATCCATCCATAATCAACAGTTTTAACTTTTTCATTCCCTGCAATCTGTCTCGGGGTGGGGGGGGGGAGACGGGGGGAACACACCAACCAGACTGCTTCAGTCATACAGGAGTTGAGCTGCTTTACATCTTTCTTTGCTGTGCTGCGAGAATTTTATATATACCTGAATAGACAAAGTCCGTACTAAAAGTGGATATCTCTAAATATACAGGACTATGTAGCACTTTAAAGATTAACAAGATGGTTTATTAGATGATGAGCTTTCGTGGGCCAGACCCACTTCCTCAGATCAAATAGTGGAAGAAAATAGTCACAACTATATATACCAAAGGATACAATTAAAAAAAAAAGAACACATATGAAAAAGACAAATCAAATTTCAGAACAGAAGGGGGATGCGGGGCGGGAGGGAGGAAAGGTAAATGTTTGTGAGCTAATGGTATTAGAGGTGGGGAAAGGTAAATGTCTGTGAGCTAACGGTATTAGAGGTGATAATTGGGGAAGCTATCTTTGTAATGGGTAAGATAACTGGGGTCTTTGTTGAGACCCATGCGTAGTGTCGAATTTTAGCATGAATGACAGTTCAGAGGATTCCCTTTCAAGTGCAGATTTAAAAGGCTTCTGAAGCAGGATGCAGGTAATTAAGTCGTTGAGACAGTATCCTTTCTGGTTGAAATGGCAAGAAACTGTTTTTTCTTTGTGATCCTGTCTAATATCTGTTTTGTGAGCATTGATCCTTTGGCGAAGTGTCTGAGACGTTTGTCCAATGTACAAAGCAGACAGACACTTTCGGCACATGATAGCATAAATTATATTTCTGGATGCGCAGGAATATGTATTCTTGATCTTATAACGCACTTAGTTAGGTCCAATAACCATAGTCTCCTATAGACAACCACCTAACCTCAAGATGATTCTTACCAACAACCACAGGACATACCACACTAATACCAACCCTGGTACCTTCCCTTGCAACAAACCCCGTTGCCAGCTTTGTCCACATAGTCACTCTGCTGATACCATTATTGGGCCTTTTAAATCTGCACTTGAAAGGGAATCCTCTGATCTGGCATTCATGCTAAAATTCGACACTCTACTCGTGGGTCTCAACAAAGACCCCAGTTATCTTACCCATTACAAAGATAGCTTCCCCAATTATCACCTCTAATACCATTAGCTCACAGACATCTACCTTCCTTCCTCCCCCCCCCCCCGCATCCCCCTCCTGTTCTGAAATTTGATTTGTCCTTTTCATATGTGTTCTTTTTTTTAAATTGTATCCTTTGGTATATATGGTTGTGACTATTTTCTTCCACTATTTGATCTGAGGAAGTGGGTCTGGCCCACGAAAGCTCATCATCTAATAAACCATCTTGTTAGTCTTAAAGTGCTACATAGTCCTGTATTTTGTTTCAGCTACACCAGACTAACATGGCTACATTTCTATCACATCTCTAAATATAAACATCAGAAGTCATGAACATGCTATTAAAGCAATTGTGTGAAAAAAAACAAAGCCTATTGTGATGACACATTGTCACAGTATGAGAGAAACCCAAGAATGAAACAATCTGCCTGCAAAAGAAAGAAGCTAGTGGGCTGGCATCATTAAGAAGTGTGGAGTTAAGGTAATTGGTATCTTGCTTGAAGACAACGCTGCATTTTTGCCTAGGCAACATTTGAAGGTTTTTATTTAATTTTTTTCCCGCCACTCTTAGCGTACTTGAATAATAATAGTCTAACCTCTGATCTATGTAACCTTAACTTCAGTTTAAGTAAGTAAGGAGTGTGTAGGGAGTGTAATTAAATAAATAAAGTTGATTTCCTGCATGGTTTCTTGTGTATTGCTTGCCACCACGTAGTTTATAAAGTTTGCTGCAGATTTCCATGCCACAAAAATCATTAGAAATATAGGACTTGCAGGGACCTCAGTAAGGTACCTCGTCCAGTCCCCTTCATGTGAGATGGGACTACATAATAATTCATCCCCCCTTTATGAAGATGTACAGAATCCTGATGAAGAAATCCTCCCCTAATAGAAACAAATATAGGTCCCTGATGCTATGCAGTATTCTGTTCATTGGCTACAAGGATGTTTAACCACCTATATTTTAAGAAATGGGAGTATGAAGAATATAAAGACTTATTTTTAAAGTGCAGTTCCTCACAACATTTTCTTTTTGGTAGAAAAATCCTAATTTGTAACACAGCATATGAGCCCTGGTAATTACCATTTAAAAATATTTTTTAACTAATCCTGTGCTTTCTAGAATCTCTTTGTTGGATATGGGTCCTGGAACATTAACATTAAATAAACCACATCACTTAAAACACAGGTTTGTAATTTTACTATGAGGAGCTGATTGGATTTGGGAAGCAGAGCAGGGAAGATATGTAGCGCTTGGGTGATAATGTAGATACACCAACTATGTTTTATTTATTCATTTGTGCGTATTCAGCATTGAGCTGTAGCCAAATACATAGGTCTGTTACACAATAACTAGGAGGGTTGCCAGTTTTGGTTGGATGTATTCCTGCAGATTACTTCATAGGATATAATCCTTAATTAAGGATGAATCTTTAATTCCTTGGAGACTCCAGGACAATCCTGGAGGGTTGGCAACGCTATTAACAAGATAAACAGCTATGTTCACTCATTATTTCTAAGCAGGATTTGCTGGAATTACTTGGAAAGTGTCACAGTGCCATCTACTGATAAGCCTTTTTATGTTTTCCCTGTTGGTACCTTTTTTAGTGATGGATTTCCACTCCATACAGCTGAATGCAGCTTCTTGCATGTTCAAGAGTTTCAGAGGGGTAGCCGAGTTAGTCTGAAGAAGTGCGTTGTGCCCACAAAAGCTCACAATACTATCTACATGTTTTGTTAGTCTTTAAGGTGTTGCTAGACTATTCGTTTTTTAAGTTTTTCCAGTTACAAACTAACTCCACTACCCCTATTAATTGTTTTATTTTATTTATTTATTTTTTTAGTGTAAGGAAAGCTATGTAATGAGGTTAAATAGGTTTTAAGATTGGGTCAGTCCAGATTAAACAAGCTAGTATAAGGTGATCCAGACATTTAATGAGTACCTATTTCCTTGTTTTGTTCAAAAGCATGTTACTTAATTTCCCACACTGTGCATAGGTAGTTTTCAGAAACACCATCAAGGTCTCTCCACTAATTTTAACCCACTATAGTAAGTAGCATCAAAGATTACTAATTTTGTACATTTGACAGCATTTTGTTCATGGTCAGTTTTCCACATTATTTATGTCTGTTTTCTTTTCCTTTTCTTTTTCCTTTTCTGACTGTTTAAAAGAGTGCCATTTAAGAAATAGGAGAATATGCTTGCAAAGACACACACATTGACAGGGAAGTATAGGGCAGTTGTAACTTTTTAAAAATGTATGAGTATCATCACTACTAACGTGTCTGTGTATGTGCTGCATAGGAATTGTAGTTTATCTACACTGGGTCAAATTTTCAAAATTAAATATGTCCTATATTTGTAGCTATCTAACTTATCTGTGAAACTCTGATTTGTGTCCATCTATCAAGTGAGTATGTGTGTATAAATGATGCATATGCAAATATGTATGTTCATGCATACAGTTGGGAAATTGTTCCCTAAATTTATGTATTACACACAGGGAACAACAGAAAAAAATCTTTTATACTGTGAAGTTATTTTCTGTGGAAAAGCTTCACTGTAGCCAGAATTGCACTTTGTATATTGACTTAGTCTTCATATTATACCTTTCACAGTACTGTGAATATAGTGAAATTATATGTAGACTCAATTGTTTATATACAGTAGACAAACATGTACAGAGAAGCATTTGTATGTGTGTTTTTCTGTGGTAAAATACACAGTATCTTGCAACATCAGTGGAGATTAATGTTTTCAAACTCAGAAGATTTAGCCATATAACTTCAATGTATGTCAGTCAGTTTTATGGATAAACAATACACACATAAGCCTATATGTGGTTGCTGCTGTTGAAAACAATTACTGTTAAGAGTGCACTTTGAATGTGCTACGGTTTGTTTCTGTGATTAGACTCCAATGCTATAGTAAGCAAAGAAGAATGGAATAGTGATTAATATTTTAAGAGACCCTGTGACATGCTTTATTTTTTTCTGCTGTCAGACTGCTGATCAATGGATTCACAAACTCTAATGCTCTGAGAGTTATAATTCAAGATTTCTGAAGGGGAGTTTTGATAGTGATATTATGTAGCCTCTGGCATATGTTGTTTTTAATATGTTAGTTGTGTCACATGCATATATCTTCAGATTTGATTCTTGACATTAAACCACTTATTTCACTGGAATAATAATAGTAATACCTATCTCTTATATTGAACTTTTCATCAACCAGTCTCAAAGTGCTTCACAATCTTTAATGCATGAGTCCTCACAATATCTCTGTGGGCAAGGAATGAGGACACTTATAGAAAGTTTTGACTATTTAAATGTGGTACTTCAAATAAGATTGACAAAACATGGGCTAAAGCAACATTCTGTTGTACTGAAATACTCTGGAATGCTGTTCTGGCATCCTTTGGGGAGCTGCTGTTCTGGTATTTCTGCTAATTCTAGCTGCTTCCCAGCTTCTGTTGGAGGAGTGGGGCCCTGTAACCAGTGCTCTGTGAAGTGAGCTGATCCTGGGCCAGCCCCTTTTCCCTCCGTGGTTGCAGAGCCTCCTCTGAACCATCAGGAGCTGATGCAAAGCCTAGGCCTAGGATGCAGGGCCTGGGGGGAGCGGGAGGAGCACTTGTCAGCAGATGAGCGAGGAGGAAGCTAGAGCCCAATAGCGGGGACATCAGAGATCTCTCTGTCACACACACACACAAACACATACACGCATGTACACATGCAGATGAATATGGAATGAGTAGGGTTGCAAGGTGTCCGGTATTGGCCCGGACAGTCCGGTTATTTGCAGCTTCCGATCTCTGAGCTTTCAGCACTACTTCCTTTAGGATTCACGCATAGGGCTAAAGACACCATTAATATTATCTGTAGGAACAATTCTACATTCCATATGCTGCTGCCAAAATAATAATCCATAAACAAATATAAAAATCACTGTTTTTCTAAGAAGTAGGAACTGTGGGTATGGTAAAACAGTTGCTCAATTACATGTACATCTGCTTCTTTTCCTTGAGTTCAAACAAAGTTCTCCCATTACTTGGCTAATTCTTCTCTCCTAATCCTTAGATTTGGGGGGTCAATTTACCTTCCTCTCTGTCTCTACCTTCTTATAGTAAAATTGTTTTGTTGTATAATGTGGGAGGAGAAGTTGGTAATTTTATTATTACTTTAATACATCCAAAGGGAGTTTGTTTAAAAAGCTCCAGCTGTTATTCCAGACTCTGTGTAGCGTGAGTAAATATAAATGTCTAGGCCAGCAGTGGGAAACCTCAGGCCTGGGAACCGGATGCGGCCCCGAAGGCTCAGGGCCTCCCCCCTCCAGTATGGGGAGCCCGCAATGGCACTCCAGCCCCCTTGGTATCTCACCATGGGGCAGAACACACAAAATCTACTAGGCTGAAACCCCCCTTGGCTCTGGTGTGTGAGGGGAATATGGGAAGTGTCTTTCTCAGTTCAGGGCCTTGTCAGTGAGGGAGGTTTTGGGTGGTGGGTTTTTTTTTCTTCTTACTTGTGTGTGGCCCTTTTAACCTTCTATCTCACTGATATCTCAAAGGTCATGTATATCCCGAAGCCATGCTTTTACCACATACAGTAGACTTCCAATAATCCGGCACCTTTGGGACCTAGGTGGTGCCAGATTATTGGATATGCCAGAGTATCAGGAAGTACTGCATACTCCCAAACCAATCCTCCCCTAACCTTATGCTCGGGTCTCCGGAACCACCAGTACAGCCCCGCATCTCCCTCCAGGCACTGGGGCACTTGTGCTGAGGGGCCGGCTTTTCAATCAGCTGGCTGGGATGCCATGCGTAACCCAATCCCCTTCCCCAGAGCCAAACATCTCTCCTCCCTGCTGTAACCCAATCCGCCCTTCCCTACCCCCAAATCTTATGCTTGGGTCCTGGAGCAGCCGCACGTCTTCTGCCAGGCACTGGGGCATGTGTGCTGAGTGGCCAGCTTTTCAATCAGCTGGCTGGGAGTAACCCAATGCCCCTCCCCCCATTCTCTTCCCCAGAGCCAAACACCTCCCCTCCCTGCTGTAACCCACGGGAGAGTGGCTGACCTGAACAGTTCCAGTTTCCGTCAGGAGCGCTTGCCATTTTGTTGCCGGACTATCGGGAGTGCCAGACAATTGGGTGCCAGACTAGGAGTTTTACTGTAATTGGCAATAAGATGTTTGTACTTCCATGTTCATGATTTCCAAAAGCCTGCTCCATTTGGCAGGATATTACTGAAAGTTTCCTTCCTTTAAAGCTAATTTGTAAAGTTTCTACTTAGATTTTATTTTGGGTAATTAAGCCCAGGTTGACATTCACCATATTAAGAACAGTAATGTTTAAAAGATCCTAGGGGGCAGATATCTTGTTTTCTGTAATGTAACCTATAATAAATAACCAATATTATATTCTTGAATCTGCTTAATCAAGTTCAGACTTCTCAGTGATTTCCAAAGAATTCACCCACATCCTGCCCAGATGGGTGTGCAGAGATGAAAACTCTCAATATCCTTCCCACAATCATGAGGGAGTTTTCTCCAATTAGAATTCTATATTATTTCCAGCAGTAAAGAAGATTATTTCCCAGCTTTATTCCAAATTCTGATTGACCTCTCATTTCCATTGTTCTGGGAAATGTCAAGGCAGGTCTATATTTCAGTGTGATACTAAGTATGGAAGAATTGGGAAAACCAGTATAGTGAAGATGGCAACCTTCATAAAAAGTCTTCCCCAGTGCTGGGGAAAGGGTTCAGAAAAGGGCAACTAAAATGATTAGAGGTTTGGAACGGGTCCCATATGAAGAGAGGTTAAAGCGACGGGGACTTTTCAGTTTAGAAAAGAGGAGACTGGGGGGGGATATGATAGAGGTCTATAAAATCATGAGTGGTGTGGAGAGGGCCGATAAAGAAAAGTTATGTATTGGTTCCCATAATAGAAGAACTAGAGGACACCAAATGAAGTTAATGAGTAGCAGGTTTAAAACTAATAAAAGAAAGTTCTTCTTCACACAGCATGTAGTCAACCTGTAGAACTCCTTGCCAGAGGAGGCTGTAAAGGCTATAACAGAGTTTAAAGAAAAGCTAGATAATTTCATGGAGGTTAGGTCCATAAAAGGCTATTAGCCAGGGGATAGAAATGGTGTCCCTGGCCTCTGTTTGCAGAAGCTGGAGAAGGATGGCAAGAGACAAATCACTTGATCATTGTCTTCGGTCCACCTCGCTGGGGCAGCTGGTGCTGGCCACTGTCAGCAGACAGGCTACTGGGCTAGATGGACCTTTGGTCTGACCCAGTACGGCCATTATGTTCTTATGTTTGCTTTAAAGCAGGCACTTTTAAACAGGTGCACAGACTTTGCAGGGGAGCATCAGGACACACTCGATTTAGAGGCAGGTAAGGGGCCAGCCAGGGCAGGAGCCTGCGGAGGGGCCAGCCAGGGCAGGAGCCTGCGGAGGGGGAGGGAGGGGGCTCTGCTGATGCTGCCAATAAAGCACAACAATTGTAGTAGTGTTTTCTGAGATGTGGGCATATGTCTTTGGGAACTGGACTGAGACCAGCAAAGGCATCTCACATCTTTCAGAATATGGTCATCATATGGTGACAACTTTTAATCTCTAACCCCAGTCTGGCTTTGAACTGATATACTGAGTTCTGCGGTATAATATAGATGTGCCTGTTTTTTATTTGTTCCCTGTTCAGGATTTTGAAGAACCTTGCATATACAGATAACTCCTAAAATGCCTAGGCAACATTTTGTAATGGACATTCCTAATATGGCGGTCTTTAGTTCCAAAGGGCTAAATGGGGTTACCCGAGTCTGTGCATGTCTGAGGACATGAAAGGAAGGATATGGTGTGTTTTCCAGAACTTTATTCTTTAGTTTTGTTTGAAGAGCGCATCTCGGCTCATGTTGTTTTTCAGAAACTGTTTTTAACAATATTAAAATGAGCGAAAGATGAGCAAAAAAAAATCTGCTCTGATCCATCATGCAAATCTAGATAAGGAAGGAAATTGTTCATGTGTGAGTATGTACAGAACAGATGACCACGGTTTGTTAGTCTGTTTAAAAAGTCTGTTTTACACTGTAATTCAACTTGATTCATTCTTAACATACTTGCAAATCAGCCAGATACTGTAGTAGCCACAACAGCAGTGTTTTTATCAGAAAAATATTTCAGTGGAGACCCTTACAGACATTTTTTTAAAAATACAAATATATAAAAGTTTATATGAGCTAACATAAGCCTCATATTTGGAAACAAGAAGATGTCTAGAGTTCGTATTTTCTTAAGACAAACTATGCTAATTTTTTTCTTTTTCTTGTGATTTAATTTTGTAATATGTCAAGAGAAAATTTGAATGCGCAAATTTGTAATTAAATATTAAAGAAATGTTTAACACCATTACTTCAGAAAGAGACTGAGACTTTATAAGTACCACCACATTTTAAAATACAGTTTGACCTCTGGTTCTATCCAAGCCTCAACATTTCTGAAGAAAGGAAAAACCAGAGTTTCTAATGCTCTGATTTTGAAAAATCTTGTATATTGTAGGGGAATTCTTGACTATTCTTTTTTGAAAAAAAATTTTTTGAATGTTTTTGTTGTTCCTTGATAGTTAGAAGCCTTTGTTATGTGCCCTGGTAATAAATGTTAGCCTTGCTCTGTTATAAAATGGGCCAGATGTTCAGAGTACAACAATGTGGAGTTTTAAATGCATACCAAGCATGTGTTTAAAAATGTATTTATTTAAAGAGATTCTATTACAGGGCTATATCTCTTGCTTAGCATTTTGTGTGTGTGCCCAAGTGAAATTCTGGCAAACACACACATTTCCATAATAATTGATAGCTCACTGCGTATATTTGTCCTCAAAGTATGCCGCCATCAATATTTACACTCAATGTTTCTTGTGAAATATTTTAAGGGCTTGGATGCCAGTCATGAAAGACAGAGAATGTTTATTTCTAGCAATAAGGTATACTAAGTTTCTTGGGCTAACTGGATTTTTTTCTAATCTTTTATGCATGACAAATTTGTCAGATAAGATTCAGGGCAACTAAAATTAAATCTAAATGATATCTCCTTTTCTTTTAAAATAGATACTTAAATTTAGTAATTAAATAAAGATGTGCACCATCAGAAATAAAGCTAAGAAACTTTCGTCTTGAAAGGAAATACGTTTGTCTTGAATATGCTTATCCTGACTTTATTTAGAAGCTGATTAAGTAAAGGCAACATGAACCTATTGTGATTGTTGAATCAGCAGCTTTCGCATAAATTCCTACACCCCAGTAAATAAGTTTGCTTAGCCATACAAAAATCAAATAATTCTGTAGAGAGTAGAACCTTGGAGTTATGAAAGGAAAGGAGGTTGTTTGGAACGCTGAACAAAATGTTACAGTTGTTTTTCAAAAGTTTACAACTGAACATTAGTTTAATATGGCTTGAAACTTTAGAGAAGAAAATGCTTCTTTTCAAGACAGTATTGTACTGTATTCACTTTTTGGGGGGTCTCTGCTGCTGCGTGATTGTGTATTTCTAGCAGAGCTGTTCCTAGTGGGACCTGGGGCAACCAACCAGCCCCCCCCCCATGCTCCAGGCACAGGCCCTCGGGCAACCTGCCCACCACCCTGGGACCTGGGCCACACTAGCTCTGTCCTGACCTCACCCCTTCACCCAGGCCCCACCCCTCCTCCACTCCCTTACCCTGAGCTGTGGAAACTGGAGGAATTACCAGCAGCCTGGTGCAGGGTAGCAAGAGGGTTTTCTTCCCCTCCCTCCTCGCCCCCAGCACTGACCATGGCAGCATGAGCTGAAGCAGGCTGCAGGACCACTCCAGCTCCTGCCGCCATATTCAGTGCAGATGGGAGATGATCCCTACTGCCACCCCATGCCAGGCACTCAAATAATCACCTGGAATTTGTCCATAGCATTGTTGAGGTAGCCACAGTGGGGTCCCCCAAATGCAGGGCATAGAGTGGCTGCCCCAAATTGTCCTATGGACAAGACAGCTCTGACTTCCAGTTCCAAATGAGGTGTGTAGTTGACTGGGTCAGTGTGTAACTCTGGTGTTCATAACTCTGAGGTTCTACCGTACTCTATATTTCTATTAGCTGTTAGCTGTTAATTGGATCATGGGTTCAATCCTTCAACAGTCTGAGTGCTTTCAACTCCCACTGACTTCAGTGTGACGAGGTGTTTAAACCTTAGAAGATTGCACTTTATATTATTTGAATGCAGTTTGCACTTTCATTGCACTTTTTATGCATTTGTAAGATTTTGTTTATAACTATTTTTGTTTCACTGTTCAGTTTTGCCTGTGTGGGGTTGGGAAAAGAAAGGTACATACACACACAAAAATGTGTTTTGAGTACTGCAATTGTCATCAGTAGAAATATCTCTCACTTCCTAAAAATGAAGTGAAAAGGAAAGTTAATTTTAAGTCATATTGAATCAGAAAAGTCTGAATAAGTTTTGAATCATAAAACTCCCATTGACTTGAGTAATGTCAGGATTGGACCCAAATGAGGAAGTTGTTTTATGGTTGTCATAAACGTATGTGTATGCCAGCCAGGTTTTTTATGATAAACTGAATGTTAATTATATTTTAGTTGTCATAATTCATATACTATGCCCAGATCTATATGATGCAAGGTATTTTCAGATATAATTTGTTGGAGTAGAAATAAAGCAACATTTCTGGATGGGGAAGAAACAGTTATTAAATTTATTATGAAATCTTGTATTGTTTGGGATAATCCGATCGTTTTGTGTATTGTTAAAACTTAAGGGGAATATGATGTTGCACAGTGAGTAGTTTACATGGGGGTTCTGTGGAGACTTTCAAAGCCAGTTGTGTTTCATGAGTTAAGAAGTTTTGGATAACTTCCCAAAAGGGGGTATTTTACGGATATTATTTTAAACTAGACAGGGATGAATATAAATGTAACTCATCTGAAGAAGTAGATTGGGCCCATGAAAGCTCATAATACTATATATAGTAATAGAAATATAGCCGTGTTAGTCTGGTGTAGCTGAAGCAAAATACAGGACTCTAAGCTGCTACTTGTTGTTTTTTTTTAAGTTACAGACTAACATGGCTACCCCTCTGAGATTTATGAATGTAAGGTTATGCAGTAAAACTGAGAAAAGAGGAGGAAAAAAAACATGCTAGTGTAAATGCCTTGGATAATGGTGACTTGACCCAAATCATCATGCAAACTGTTTTGCTGTGTGAATGGACTTTATAGCTCAGATTTGCAACCCTCACCAGCAATTAGTTTGCTCCTTTTATCACATGGAGGAAAGGGAGGGAAAGGATAGAGAAGCTGATCTTTCCAGCACCCTGCATTTCTAATATCTGACTTCAAATAGAAATGCTGTCAAAATAAAGTCTTTACATTTTGAGTGCTATTTATTGTGCAAATGCCAGTTCCTTTCCGTTTCACAGTGGTTCACATTATGTGCATGCCTTTTAGTGCTATGAAAGTACTTTCTCTCTCTCCTCCAAAACATAAGCATATGTATTATTTATTTATACAAATCCCCAAGGACTAGATTTGGTTCAGTATTTCATTCCCAAATAATCTCTCATAATTAATGATGTAGAGAGATATTACTGAGGGGGGCTGAAATATTATCCTGTTATGATGCCAGCTTTGGGTGTGTGTATATTGTGACTATATTTGTATATAGTATTCAACTAATCACAGTGCAGAAACATGACGGTGTATTTTACAATAAATACAAATGTATTATTTGAATAAAAAATAACAAATAGTCAAATTCAAAAAAGCAAGACATCCCTGCTGCCTTTCATTAATCCTTTTGAGGAGAGAGAGATGGAGGGTGAAGAGGAGATGTAGAGATAAAGAAGCAAAGAGTTTTCTCTGTAGATAGATTTCCTCCTTGTATATATTCGAATCAAATTTAAATTTCTTATTCTTGCTGCTGTTGTCCAGGTTCACTCAATCCCTATTTATATTTGACCTGCTATCTGATCTTTTAAAGATTATCCTCCTCATATCATTAGTGAATGCCCCCTTTTCTCATAGCTGTAGTTTGTCTTATGTATGGAGGGGGCAGCTCTAGTCAGGCCAATGGGCTGCACATGGGGAGGGAAGGGAATTCTGTGCTTGCCCTAGGCTTGCAGGTTGGGGGCACAGTATGCTCCAAACTATACCCATGCTTTTTCTGCCTCTAACAGGCAGTTCCAGGCCCTCTGCACTGTGCTGTCCTTTATGATTTAATCTCCCAAAACTTATTTAAGTGTCTGCTCTCACCCTCTATCTGCTTTCTAATTTTTTTTATAACTCCCATCACTGTAGTATCTAAGGACTTACGACAAAAAGCCTACAAAACAGGAAGGAAGGAATTTAACTAGCAAATAATAAAAATAAAGGAGCTTAACCATCAGGATTGATACATGCCTTTTACTGAGAGAACATACAATCTTGTCTTATCTTTCTGCTACTCTTCTTTTCTTATTTGACCCTAGTTTGTTGCATCATATTAGGTTTAATTCATATGCTCTTTGGAGCTGAGGCTGGGTCTCTGTTTGTGAGGATATTAGCACATTTTAAAAAAATACTCCATTACCACTCTCTGTTTTTATGAAATAATCAGTATTTCAAGGTAAAAGTCATCAATCACTTAGTCCACCATATACAAATATTACATACAAGTGATCACATACAGTAGTTGTTACTGTGGAAGGTCTGATTCTCTCCAGACACAAGCATTAAATGGGTATTGTGTAATATAGCATCCATTTCATCATGAAGGTTATAACTACTTAAGTGTCCTAGTTAACTACAGAAATATAATACTTAGCATTTGAATGGCAATTCAGAACCTTTCTTTCAGATCATTACATATAGATATTGAAAAAATAATAGTTTGTCCTACTTCTTGCCACAAACCTTTGAACGGTTTTAGACATATTTAGAAAAGTTTGGGCTCCAAATACTTGTTCATGTTTCTGACAATGAAGATTGCATTTGTAGTACTCAGCCTCAGCTACTGAAAACTTACAAGAGTTCTATTCTAACTTCTCTGATTCTGGCTCTTCCTCACTTCCTTTTCAGTTCCTACAGAAACAGAAATGGAATCACCAGAAATAGGGAAAGAGTCTTCAAGATCGTGTTTCAAAAGTATTCTAATTCTGTTGAATTGGCAAAATTTATGAATGCAAGTGCCCAATCACACCTCTTCTGATAACATTTGGTTTCAGTTCAGGGATGTTTTTCTTTTCTAAAAAAAAACCAAGCCTGTGTTTTTTAAACATATTTAACATCAATACAAACTGAAACTTGGCAAATCACTACTAAACTTCTGGTTTGTGGTTTTTGGCCAAGTTAGGGCGTGCTAAACTTGATGTGTGTATTGTTCTTCGATAAACTTTTTGCATTAAAAATAAATATTATTTAGAACATCATTGCTTTCATTCAGTGAATGCAGTATAACTTTAAACAGACCCATAGGAATTGTGAATAGTATTCATTCTGAATATATATTGTGCGTAGCATATCTAATTTCAGTGGGGGGGGCGGTAAGAGCTAGGACCACCAAATTCAATATACAGCTTTTTCTTATCATAATTTAACGCAAGGTAAAGATATGGTTGTGCCAGGAAAATGGGGTGTGTCTAGAATGGTATTGCTTCTCATAAAAGGGTACAGAAAAGAGACAATCACCTGGCAAGTGAAAAGGAGCTGACCCCGTCCCACCTGATCTGGAACTGCTCCAGCCTTGAGCCTCCCACTTCCCAGGTGTCCTTTACAGAGGGTGGCGGGAGAGCTGAAGCTTCCCCCACCTTACCTCCTAATTTTGCTGACTGTTGCCCTTCATCAGGGAGCAAGGGAAAAGTGCATAGTTTGCTGCATTCCTCATTCTGGCTGGAAAATACAGTGGGCAGACAAGCCTGGATCTGCCCTGGCCAGGGGTCTTGCACCCTCTCCTGTCTGTGCCTGCTGGAGCTGCAGTGACCATAGAAAGACACTTCTCACCTGGTCCTAAGCTGCTGCCAGGAGAGAGGGTTTGTCCTCTCTCCCCAGGGCAGCCTGTTTGCTGCACCTCTCATCCCCAACCTCACCCCAGAGCATGTACATTTTAATTTTATTTTCCAAAAAAACTAATTGAGTTAAGGACCCAAACAACACTGGGTAAATCTACTACAGGTTGCAGCTCTAAAATCTAGGATTCGCTGGTCTGGCAGCATCCATGGTCCAGCATGACCACAGATGTTCCAGGACCAGAGAGTCCTGGCGCACTGCAGGAGGGTGGGGGCCCACGAGCTGGCGCATGGCTCAGCTGGACTGTGGGAAAGGGCACGTGGTTCAGCTGGGCTGTGGGGGAGCGCAAGGAGCCAGCGCATGGCTTAGCTGGGCTGGGGGGAGAGCCAGGAAGCAGGAAGAGGGGCATTAGGGGCGGCCTCTGAAATGACCTGCTCTGGTCCAGAAAAATCCCTCATCCAGAACCAGTCAGGTCCTGAGGGTACTGGACCAGGGAGGTCCAACCTGTAGTAAATTATAAGTAATGTTTCTGGATATTAAAAGTAAATAGATTACTCTGATGTGTGTCTGTAATTAGTTCATATGTCAACTTTCATTTATAGTGGGGACACCCTGTACAGTTGCCCCAGTATACATCCATTCTGCACTATAGTCGTTGACGCTTGTAGGAACTGATGCATTATAAGTCCTCCCATTCCCCACTCTTAAGTTGCGCACACAAAAAAAAGTTTGCACAAATGGAAGTCAGCCATGGGGGGGGGGGGGGAAATCCCCACTTTCAGTTGTTTCCGTATAAGTCCAAGTTTTTTGGAACGTATCTTGGACTTATAGCGAGGATGGCCTATACATTACTATTTTTCATGTGTATTGGGAGGTGATTTTTAATAAAACTGGATTCTATATTTAATTTGGGAGAGGGATAATCTTTTTAATGGAAATTTTTTTCATATGAGATTAGGAGCCAAATTCATCAGTGCTATCTGCAGGTGCAAATGCACTGGCTTCAGAGTTTTCCCTTGTAAATAAGTTTTAATTGCTTAATTTCTCTAATATAAATATTAGTTCTTTATCATCCATGGAGTCTTCTAGGATTAGCAGAATAGACAAAGATATTTTGTTTAAAAAAGCACCTTAAATCTGTTACATTCTTTTATACATCATAAAATTGCTTCATGAAAGGATACAAATTATATGACTTTGGATTCTAACACCAAGCTATACCTCTTTGGAGCGCATTTATTATATGTAGGGCACTCTGTCTCAGAAGTCTTGGAAGTCACATATTCTATGATTTTCCATGGCTTCTACAGTGGCCAGCATAGCTGAACCCATCCATGGCTAGCTCCAGGGACAGCTAGCTCCAGGGACAGCTAGTCTCTAGCTCCAGGGACAGCTGCTCATGTGGCCCCGGGGATAGCCACACCAGCTGCTCTTCAGGCAGCTCCCCCCCCCCCCCCCTTGCAATGATACCCTGACAGGTGACTGGAGCAGTTGCAACTCCTGGCTCCTGGTGCTGTTGTACCTGGGCACCTCCCCCCAAGCTGGGGTTCCCCCAGACAACTCCCCTCTGCAGCAGTGAACCCACACGTCCCCTTCCTCCCCAAGATTTAATCACAGGTATTTCTAGTATGAGTCATGGGCAGGTCACAACCATTTTTGTTGCCCATATCCTGGCTATGACTTTTACTAAAAATAATCATGACTAAATCATATATTTAATTATAGGGTTAAAAAGAGAAGCATTGAACACATTTGCATTTGAATGCAGAAAAAAGAGTGCTAATATGTTAAACCATCTGTTGCTCATCAATTAATTTCAACTCATCATCTGCAATTCATAGAAAAGATTGTTGTCCCTCATGAGATGGCATTTTTCAGCTAAACAATTTTAGGAAATAATTGTTAAATATAGAAAATCAGGAGAGTAAAAGGAAGTTACTTTCTTATGATATTGTTTATATTTCTGTACTGTTCTGCTCCTGTCTTCATTTACATGTTAGTTGTTGTCTTAACTAGTATTATGACCCAAAGTTATTAATAAATATATTTCTGTTCCCCGTCTACGCTCCCCACTACTTGCCTACGCTACAGAAATAACCATCTTTGTACACAATTGTTAAATATGTCTATTGTAATATGGTTTCTTTTTGCCTATGAGGACAGAAAGGAAACATTCTAGCTATACCTGGGAGCAATTTTTAACTGCAATTTGTTTATTAATCAAGTAAAATATATAGCAAATATACCTGTATGTTGTAGATTCGATTACTTGCTGTATTCTGTAAGGAAATGATTAGTTGCTTGCAGTGAGTTGATGATGAGCTTTGACTTTAAATTCCAGACATACTATTTATAGTAAATCTTAATTTCCAAATAAAAAATGAATAACAAGAAATGACTGGAGAGAAACTTAATGGTTATTTCAAGTTATTTAATATTTTTTGCTTTTTCTTGAGTTTAACCATATAATTTCTGTCTTATGAAGGAGTTTGGGGAAAAGGAGTGCCTTACCAGCAGTAGCTTCTTCTTCAAAAATATTGGCTCTACAGAGACATGCTTCAGATACTGGACACACTGTTGTGTGACCACAGAACCGTTTTGAGCAAAAATTACCAGTTGGAGGTGAAACATATGTCATTCAATCCCAGCATTCTGTAGAACAAGTGATTTAAATGCCTTGCTTATTTTAATGGCCCCTTGTTAATTCCTCATTATACATCTGTTAGAGAAGTCATTGAGACAACCTTTTCTTTTCACATTCATGTTAGTTTTACATGTAGTTGTTTACTTGTAAATAGTCCATTGGTGGATATAGTACAAACTCAAAAGTCTTTGTTTATTGTGTGTAGTTTGCAGAATCTGTTTCTGAGTCATTTTCAAAGTTGGCAGATCTGCTTGAGAAAATGCCAGATGTTTCTCTTTCACCACATCAGAGAAGAATAAAAAATGCCTTCCAGGCATTAGGGAAAAGCATTCAGGCCAAGGTTGTGATGCCTTCAAAAAGGACACAGAAGACTTTAAAGATTCTTCTCCCACCCCATCTCCCGCCTAGGACTCTGGTAGAGCATGTGTTTGGGATGCTTTTTCTCCAGAAGGTCTCTTCAGACACCAGTAATGTGGCCTCTAAACCTCTCTCTGTAGCAAACTCTGATACAAAATTCCATACTGAAAGGAGCCATTGTCTTGTAAAAGTGTCCCACAAGATACGAAGTGGTTTCCAAGAGATAAGAATTCGTATTCTTCAGATAATGGGGTGAGAACCTATGGTTTTATTGTTTTCAAGAAGTTGTGTAAAAAAAAAGAAAGGTATCAACAACTGAGATCTCACCATTGGACCCAATCTAATTTTGCTTTCTGCAGCCGAGGACTCCTCGAATCTGTACTTGTCATATTGGTCTTCTAGATGAGGGCAACCACTAGATCTTCCTGGCAAAAATATCAGGCGTCAACCTGGTTTGAAGGGGCTAGTGGAGGAATGCCAATGAAGTTTGAACTGTACACAGCTTCTTACACTCTTGGATTGGTACTAGCAAGATTTTATCAGTCTTTCATCCCACAGTTCTTGACACCCTTTTGTATTCTGAGTTAGGCTCTCAATGTCTGATAGGACAAAAACATTGCAGCAGTGGTTCTGGGTACCTGTCAGCTTCCCATAATGCACTTATCTCCTCCCTCCATCCCAATCAAAAAGCAACAGCGAACAATCTTTTCACACCGTTTTTTCCCCAGTTATCCATCCAGAGAATATAACATGGCCTAGCCAGCAGCCACCAGCACAAGGAAGAATGTGAGGAGGCCAGGCAGGAACCCACTGAGAGCTGGTGCTGGAAGCATTAGGGCCTGTTGTGAGAGTGGAATGCCGATTCTGGTCCTGAGAGACAAGCACAGACTGGTGGGACTACCAGTGGGTGCAAAACTTTCACATGTGTAAGGCTACTTTCATGGAACTTTGTGAATTGCTTTCTCCCACCCTGAAGTGCAACAATACCAGAATGAGACCCACTCTGACAGTTAAGACGTGAGTGGCAATAGCCCTATGGAAGCTTGCAATGCCAAACTGTTACTGGTCAGTTGGGAATCAATCTGAAGTAGGTAAATCTACAGTGGGAGCCGCCGTGATCCAAGTTGCCAGGACAATTAATACCCTTCTGCTAGGAAAGGCAATGACTCTGGGAAATGTACAGGACATAGTGGATGGCTTTGCTGAGATGGGATTCCCTAATTATAGTGGAATGATAGGGATAGGCATTCTATCTATCTTGGCACCTGACCACCTTGCCAAAGAGTACATAAACCACAAGGAGTACTTCTCAATGGTTTTGCAGGTGCTGGTGGATCACAAAGGCCATTTCACCAACATCAACATGATCTGTAGGAATTCCAGAAAGCTGCAAGATGGGACTTTCTTCTTAGACTAAAAATTGCCAATCATAGAATCATAGAACTGGAAGAGACCTCAGAAGGTCATCAAGTCCAGCCCCCTGCTCTAGGCAGGACCAGTTCCAACTAAATCAACCCGGCCAAGGCTTTGTCAAGCCGAGACTTAAACACCTCTAGGGATGGAGACTCCACTACTTCCCTAGGTAACCCATTCCAGTGCTTCACCACCCTCCTAGTGAAATAGTTTTTCCTAATATCCAACCTGGACCTCTCCCACCACAACTTGAGACCATTGCTCCTTGTTCTGCCATCTGTCACTACTGAGAACAGCCTCTCTCCATCCTCTTTGGAACCTCCCTTCAGGAAGTTGAAGGCTGCTATCAAATCCCCCTCACTCTTCGCTTCTGCAGACTAAACAGACCCAAGTCCCTCAGCCTCTCCTCATAAGTCATATGCTCCAGCCCCCTAATCATTTTGGTTGCCCTCCGCTGGACCCTCTCCAATGCGTCCACATCCTTTTTGTAGTGGGGGGCCCAGAACTGGACACAATACTCCAGATGCGACCTCACCAAAGCCGAATCAAGGGGAATGATGACATCTCTGGATCTGCTGGCAATGCTCCTCTTAATGCAACCTAATATGCCATTAGCCTTCTTGGCTACAAGGGCACACTGTTGACTCATATCTAGCTTCTCATCCACTGTAACCCCCAGGTCCTTTTCTGCAGAACTACTACTTAACCGGTTGGTCCCCAGCTTGTAACTATGCTTGGGATTCTTCCGTCCCAAGTGCAGGACTCTACACTTGTCCTTGTTGAACCTCATCAGATTTCTTGTGGCCCATGCCTCCAATTTGTCTAAGTCATTCTGTACCCTATCTCTGCCCTTAAGGGTATCTACCTCTCCCCCCAGCTTAGTGTCATCCGCAAACTTGCTGAGGGTGCAATCCATCCCCTCATCCAGATCATTAATAAAGATATTGAACAAAACCGGTCCTAGAACCGAACCTTGGGGCACTCCGCTAGAAACCGACCGCCATCCTGACATCGAGCCATTGATCACTACCCGCTGGGCCCAGCCTTTTAGCCATCTTTCTATCCATCTTACCGTCCATTTATCCAATCCACAATCCCTTAACTTGCTGGCAAGAATATTGTGGGAGACCGTATCAAAAGCCTTGCTAAAGTCAAAGTATATAACATCCACTGACTTCCCCATGTCCACCGAGCCAATTACTTCATCATAGAAGCTAATCAGATTGGTCAGGCACGACTTGCCCTTTGTGAATCCATGCTGACTATTCCTAATCACTTTCCTCTCATCCAAGTGCCTCAATATGGATTCCTTAAGGATCCCTTCCATGATTTTTCCAGGAACCGAGGTAAGACTGACCGGCCTATAGTTCCCTGGATCATCCTTCTTCCCTTTTTTGAAGATGGGCACTACATTTGCCTTTTTCCAGTCATCCGGGATTTCTCCCGATCTCCATGACTTTTCAAAAATAATAGCCAAAGGCTCCACAATGACATTTGCCAACTCCCTCAGTACCCTCGGATGCACTAAGTCCGGACCCATGGATTTGTGTATGTTTAGCTTTTCTAAATAGTTCCTGTAAATAGTTCCTAACCTGTTCTTTACCCACCACGGGCTGTCCATCTTCATCCCATCCTGCGTCACTTAGCGCAGAAGTCCAGGAGCCGACCTTGTCCGTGAATACAGAGGCAAAGAAAGCATTGAGTACTTCAGCTTTCCCCACATCATCTGTCACTAGGTTACCGCCTTCATCCATTAGGGGCCGCATACCCTCTCTGATCACCTTCTTCTTGTTAACATGCCTGTGCCTGGGGATGTTGAAATACCAATAGTGATCCTTTTAGACCCAGCGTATCCATTGCTCTCAGGGCTCATGAAGTCATACATAGGCAACTTAGACAGCAGTAAGGAGTAGTTCAACTACTGGCTGAGCAAGTGCAGAATGATGGTAGAATGTGCTTTTGGCCATTTGAAGGAATGCTTCCAGAGTTTATTCATTAGATTAGACCACAGTGAAAGCAACATTCCCATTGTTGTGGATGCTTGCTGTGTGCTCCATAATATATTCAAAAGTAAGAGGGAAAAGTTTCTGGCAGAGTGGAGGGTTGAGGCAGATCATCCAGACACCAGGGCAGTAAGGAGAACACTGTGATGGGGTAGACGCGCCCCGCGCTCTCGGCAGGGGGACGTCTGGGGTAGCGCGGCAAGGGCTGCAGCAGAAAAAACATGGTGCCGCTCTTGTGGAGCATGCGCCGGGCTCTGCGCTGGGCTCTGTTCTGTCCTGGAAGGAGGATGGCCTCCGCTCACAGAGGGGGCAGGTGCAGCAGGGGAGTGACCTGCACGGGTAGGACGCTGCAGCACCAGCAGGAGAGAACGGTGGCAGCTCTAGGAGCGGGCGGAGCCTGCAGGGTAGTGTGGATGCTCCCATGTCAGCGGGCACCCCCGCGGTGTACACAGGAGGAGGGGCCAACACAGGCACAGGGAGGAAGGCGTGTTGGGAGTGGGCTATAAAAGGGAGCGGCAGAGGGAGACAGGGAGGAAAGGTAACCTGTCGGACGGACAGGTAAGTGATGCCCCAGAGGGGGAAGGAATTGACCCAGGGTAGGGCTGAGTGGACACCCGAGGGTTGGTGCATTTAGGGGTAACACCCCACCAACCGAGCCAGGGAAGAGTTCCCCACCTTTAGGGTCCTGGGTCGAGACCTGGAGTGAGGGTAGGCCCAGGTCCCCCTTCCCTCACCACGTGTTGCGTTAGCGGGAGGGATTTGGCTAGTGCTGTGGGGCTGATCTTACAGTGCAAGATGTAGTGACCCGGAAGTGTGTAGCAAACTATGTCAATAAATAGGGGACTCCTCTGGAACCTGAAGGGATTTCTGGCAGTCATTGGGTGGGGAGTCGATGTTGGCGCGGGTGCGATATAGCGCGTGACATTACAGCACATTAAAGGGTGCTGTGCATCAGAGAAGCTTTGAACACCAATGTCATGAATGACCAGACAATGATTTGACGGTTGCTTTTAACATGTACTGATGTGTACATGTACTGACCTGTAGACACTTCCCCTCCAAACACAGTGGATACAAAGAATAAAGATTCTGTTCTTCTGAAATCATACATTTTTATTTAGGAAACACAGGGAACAGAGACAGAAAAAGAGTTTATGGTAAAAAGGTCTGATGGGGGAGGAAGGAGAGAATTAAAGTGACTTATTACAGTCCCTTGTGTAGCAATCAGAACTGTGGGAATGTCAGACTTCTGTTCCAGGAGACGTCACTGGGAGTTGAGTGAAAGTCTTCCTGGGCCTTTCCCTGACACCACCCCATGATTCTAAGATGCCAGGGAGAGCAGGCCATCGAAGTTGGTGAGGAATTGGTGGTTTACCAATAGGTGCAGGGGGATTCTGTACTCCAGGTGCTTTTCCTTCACCTCTATCAGGTTCCTCATCAGTTCTGTTGGTTCCTCTATGAGCCTCAACATCTTGTCCTGCATCTTATGCTCATGTTACTTGCATGCTTTTTTGTTCTCCCAATGGCATCTAGCAGCGTTCTCCTCCATGTATTCAGTTGAGCTCTATCAGTGCAGGCAGATTGCATGAGCTCATTAAACATTTCATACTGTGTAGATTTTTTTTTCACTTTCTGATCTGTAAGGAAGGAGCTAGGGGTGCAGATAAGTCATTGTTCTAGCTGCAATGGGGAAAAAAATCAAGGGTAGACAGAGAAGGTACATTGTGAATCACTGAAGGTTAACTCTTTTTCACTGAATGAATCACTCTGCTGAGAAAATTTTTCATTTTAAACTGAATGCATGGGGCAGCTGAACTCGGTTTGGTGGTTGGTAGGCATGGTAAGAAACAGGTTGGGGCTCTTGCTCTTTTGCTTCTGCTTTAAAAATGTGTGTGAGAGTGCTTGCAAAGTTCTGTCCAAGTTATATTATCAGTGACACCTATGATAGTTTTGCATAATTATTTCTTAAGCTCCAATCAGTTACAACTCTGATGAACAAAAGAATCCAGTTCACTCTCTCAGCTGTTAGCTCTGCAGAACAAAGAGAGTAAAAATGTTGTAATCACTAAAGTCAATGGACATTTTGAACATATACATGACTATATTGAGACTATATAAATATTTAAACACCAAGTAATTCTATTTCTATCAACACTTTGGTCTTCTGTTTCTTCACATATTTATTCTATAATTTTTCATGGAGGACTAGAGTCTAAATTATAGAAAGGATAAGAAAAAAACTGAAGGGAGGTTTGTGGAGCAAATGGTAAGATTTTCTAGCAGCCATCGCTTGTGGTAAACGAACTGTGATGAAAATACTGTGACATTGACCTCTGTACCTTGGCTTCCAGCCATTTACCAAAAGAGTGAATGTCTCACTGTGTATAAACTACAAACATGCTTGCTGAAGAAAGAGCACAGTAAATAGCCATTTAACTCTTTCATGCTTCGAGAGAATGAGTGTGTGGTAATGACATAACACTAGTAAAACATTTTCATTAGATTCGTTGCCAACAGAATATCTTTGTAGAAGAATGTATTGGGAATTTGGGAATTAATACCAAAGTATTTAAACACTCTTGCAGTCCTACTGCTGTGGGGATGTGTGAGAATTGGAATTTCTAAACAACTATAAAAGGAATTAGTGTGTGTCGTGTCTAAAGAATGTCTTCTTGAGTGACCAGCCCTCAGAATAGCACCACCAATATAAACCCCCTAGTGTAAGCAAAAGAAGCCACAACATGCCACAGTGGTGCTCCTCTGGAGGGCCAGTGAAAATCACAGCTTCCCTTCTCTACATTAGAGATTTTCACCAGTGCAGCTACATCCGCACCTGGCCACAGAGGGCTTAATCCGAATATATTCCACATGGCCAAGACCTTAGATGTTTGTCTGACAGTCAGACATTCAACCTCTTCATTTGAGAAAAGGAAGAGCTACAGTTCAGGTTTCAGTCTTGAGACATTGTCGTCCTTTAATAAAATGGGGGACAAGGAGGGCCTGGTGTCCTAATTTAAGAGACAAGTAGAAGCAGAATTAACTTATTTGAGGGGAAAGTAATAAACTGCCTTGTATATAATAGCCTTTAAATCCATGACAGCATACACAGATTATTTAAATAATGCAATGCAAGGTTTCAGATATCAGCATAGAGACACAGGAAATCTTATCTCAAGAGCAGAACAGAAAATGAGTGATCAGTTGACAGTTTAAAAAAGAAATTGTAGTGTCTGAATCTGTGACTAAGCTATAATGAATGACACATTCTTCTCTAGTTTACTTAACTAACCTCAGAAACATCTACTGTAGATTTGGCTGGGATTTAACAGCCCATTCTCCCTTTCACTTCTCCCAACCCCAAGTGATACAAACACAAATGCTAATATTTAACACTCCCCAGGCTTCTACTTCAAAACTAAACATCTCTTACAAAGCTGAATTGAACCATCTAGTAGAAGTCACTGACATAACAGGAAGTGCTGCCTCTTAAAAACCTGATGCAGCAAAGTAGAGGGGAGACAGAAATTAGGGTGTTTTATATTGTCAACTGAGGAGACCTCCAAAGTAGATCCCTGAAAATTTGCAGATATCCATTGATGAGGATAGCTATGACTCATTTTTGCAGATGCAGATACAAATTTTGTATTTAGAACTTTGCACATCTGAAGCTATCTGCTTTATATCCATGGGCCTCTGCGGATGTCAGTGCAGATATCCACAACTCATTTTTCTGGATACATATGCATCTGCGGATAAAAATTTTGTATCTGCGCATGGCTCTACTCCAAAGCTGAAGTTGCAGCATGGATGAGTTTAGAATTCATCCTCCCTTGCTTTCCTTCATGGCCAGATAAAACTCCCATTTCCCAAAATTAATGTAAGAAAGAAAACAAATTCTTGATACTGTCCTAGAAGTGTAAAATTTCCCTGTTGTGCAGGGTAACAAGGTGGGGTAAAGGGGGGAATCTTTTATTGGACCAACTTTGTTGGACTGCCTGTTGTGCAGAATGGCTGCCAATGAACAATATTGATTTCCTGTAGAAAGTTCACTCCTTTCTTCCAAGACAGATATGTTTGTTGTGAAATATTTTTTAAAGCTTGTTAGGTATTTAATTTCACGGTGATAAGCATATTATAAATTATTGTTAAATGTCATGGCAGGGTTTATAATATAGCAGTAATAACTACTGTGTATCCTACCAGATAACCCACATGTTGTGTGGTCTGCCTGCTACAAATTCCATTTGTTGACATATATTTTTTGTGTGTGGAACAAAATGGCTTTTCCTAAATTGTGTACACAGCTTGCCTCTTCATATATTCTGTATACCACATCTACTCCCTATTAATCAGTGTTATTTGTGAGCTTTTGTTGACTTAATTCTGTATGCTGAGGGAGTGGAATGTTTGCTGGCAAGAAAAGCTGTTATTCCTTTAAGAGCGACACATCAATCTTCCCATCAGTGAATAGTCAGTCCAAAACCCAGTGCTTTACGAGTTTCAGACCAGGCTATTTATCAAGAGGCAACTGTTCATTTCTTAGATGGGCCCTATTTATTGAAGAAGAGATGTAAAGTCCCGTTTAATTAGTTAACCGATTAAACGTAATGTTTAACTGGTTAACTGATTAAAGGGAAGGTGGCTGGGGGGGGAGCAGCAGCTCACCTGCCATACATAGGGGCTACTCCAGCTGGCCAGTCCAGCCCCTAACCCATGGCGGGTGGGGAGCAGCTCCAGCCCCAACCAGTTAACCAGAACCAGTAAGCCTTACTACCAGTTAGCCATCGAGATCCTTAAGGCAAAGTTGCATTTGTGTCACTATAGAGCAGGGGTGGGCAAAAGGTACTCCACGGGCCAGATGCGGCCCCCCGCCAAGCAGCTTGATTCATCTGGCAGATGCCATTCAGGGCCTGGGGACGGAGGAGTGCACAAAGTCTTCTTCCGCCCTGCAAGGGGCATGTGGTGCTTAGTCAGTCACTAGCTGCTGCTCAACTGGCAGGGTTGACTCTAAGCATGGCACCCCTTGCAGGGCGGGGGCAGAGAGTGAGAGGCTTCCAGTGCTTCCCCAGACCCTGACTGACCTGGGGGCAGGGAGAGCATGCAAAGTCTCCAGCTGCCTGGAGTGCGGGCGCCTAGAAGGAACCACCACCTGTTCAGAACAGCTGACAGTTCTGTCTGAGGGGGGTGGTAAGGACAAAGACTTCACATGCTCTCCCCACCCCCAGGCCAGTCAGGGTCTGTGGGTGGGGAAGTACAGAAGTATCCTGGCCCTGTCCGTTTTGGGGCTGCCCAGGGGCCACTTCAATTTCTGAAGTGGCCCCCATCTAAAATTATTGCCCACCCTTGCTGTAGGGAGTGGATTGCAAGAAAACCTTAATAGCTGCAAGCTTTCTTTTAAGTAAGCCAATACAAGTTTAAAATATTGAACTTTGATATTGTTCTCTAAATTTCTGCTGCATTGAGGCACTCTGAAGAAATGCAGTCAGTTATACAGTGTAATATATCAGAGGCTACATATTATCTAATAGATAGGTGTACATACTTTATATATATTATGCCAAGTTTTTTTCTTCTACTTCAGTAACCACAAGCTGAGCTTTCTTTTTTCTCCCTAAGTTAATAGTTCAATGGGAGCTAATGGGCACTCTGCTTATGAAAATCAGGTCACTTATTTTGTTGGCTGAATATGGATTTAGAAGCTAAACATTAAACTCCTTTTTAAAAAAAGAGACTTGGCCTCTGCTGCTTTCTTTAGCCTAAGCTTCTCTTGCCCTACCCCTCAGCTGTTACACAGAGAACTGCATGTCAGTTAGATGCTGCCCTCTATTCCACAGGTGGCTGTGATTCACTCCAAGTGTACATAGCATTTATAAAGCAAGCTCAAACGTAATTTACACATAATACAAGAGGGAGAAAAATTATTTGTATTACCATAGCACCTAAAATCCTGGACGCCCCATCATCTCGGGCATTGGCACTCTCACTGAAGGACTGTCTGGCTATGTGGACTCTCTGCTCAGACCCTACGCCACCAGCACTCCCAGTTACCTCCGTGACACTACGGATTTCCTGAGAAAACTACAGTGCATAGGTGATCTTCCAGAAAACACCATCCTAGCCACCATGGATGTAGAGGCTCTCTACACAAACATCCCACATGCAGATGGGGTACAAGCTGTCAGGAACAGCATTCCTGATGATGCCACAGCACAACTGGTGGCTGAACTCTGCAAATTTATCCTCACACACAACTATTTCAGATTTGGTGACAACATATACCTCCAGACCAGTGGCACTGCTATGGGCACCCACATGGCCCCACAATACGCCAACATTTTTATGGCTGACCTGGAACAACGCTTCCTCAGCTCTCGTCCACTTACACCCCTTCTCTACCTACGCTACATCGATGACATCTTTATCATCTGGACCCACGGGAAGGAGACTCTGGAAGAATTTCACCGTGATTTCAACAGCTTCCACCCCACCATCAACCTCAGCATGGACCAATCTACACGGGAGGTCCATTTCCTGGACACCACGATACAAATAAGTGACAGTCATATCAATGCCACCCTATACCGAAAACCTACCGACCGCTATACTTACCTGCATGCCTCCAGTTTCCATCCCGGACACACCACACGATCCATTGTTTACAGCCAAGCACTGAGGTACAACCGCATATGCTCCAACCCCTCAGACAGAGACCTACACCTACAAGATCTTCAACAAGCATTCTGTAAACTGCGATACCCACACGAGGAAATGAGGAGACAGATTGACAGAGCCAGACGTGTACCCAGAAGCCTCCTGCTACGGGACAAGCTCAAGAAAGAAACCAACAGAACACCACTGGCCATCACCTACAGTCCCCAGCTAAAACCTCTTCAACGCATCATTAGTGATCTACAACCCATCCTGGACAATGATCCCTCGCTTTCACAGGCCTTGGGAGGTAGGCCGGTCCTTGCCCACAGACAACCCGCCAACCTGAAGCATATTCTCACCAGCAACTACACACCGCACCATAAGAACTCGAACTCAGGAACCAATCCTTGCAACAAACCTCGGTGCCAACTCTGCCCACATATATACACCAGCAACACCATCACAGGACCTAACCAGATCAGCCATACTGTCACTGGTACATTCTCCTGCACATCTACCAACGTAATATATGCCATCATGTGCCAACAATGCCCCACTGCTATATACATCGGCCAAACAGGACAGTCCCTACGTAAAAGAATCAATGGACACAAATCTGATATTAGGAATGGCAACATACAAAAACCTGTAGGGGAACACTTCAATCTTCCTGGACACACAATTGCAGATCTAAAGGTAGCCATCCTGCAGCAAAAAAACTTCAGGACCAGACTTCAAAGAGAAACTGCTGAGCTACAGTTCATCTTTAAGTTTGACACAATCAACTCTGGATTAAACAAAGACTGTGAATGGCTTGCTAACTACAAAAGCAGCTTCTGCTCTCTTGGAATTCACACCTCCAGATCAGCTGCTAGAAGTGGGCCTCATCCTCCTTGATTGGATCCACCTCGTCATCTCCAGCCTGATCCTGGCCTGCATATTTATTCCTGCCTCTGGAAATTTCCATTACCTGCATCTGACGAAGTGGGTCTTTGCCCACAAAAGCTTATGCTCCTACACTTCAGTTAGTCTATAAGGTGCCACAGGACTCCTCGTCGCCATAGCACCTAGAAGCTCTATTCGTGGACCATGATCCCATTGTGCTAAATGCTTCACAGACACAGAATAAAGAGACAGACCCTGCCCCCAAAGAGTTTACTGTCTAAGAATGAGATGAGACAAGACAACATATGGATGCAGACATTAGGGGAGTACAAGGAGACAATAGGATGGTACTGAGAGAGGTCTCAGTACCCCAGCAGCCTAACTGTTGTCAAGATTTGTTTTAAGGTAACATGGCAAAGCAGGGTTTTGAAGGAGAATGGTAGCTCTTCAGGTCTGCATGGGGGGACTCCATACAAACATGAGGGGCAGCATGGGAGAAAGCAAAGCTGTTTGTTCTTCTTTGAGTCAGTTCCAACCATGTGCGTTTTCCCTTAGCAGCTCCCGTGGGGTCAGCTATGGAGCCCCCTTGGAAATAGATCCCTGTTGACTTGATGTTCTCTTAGTCCCTTTTTACTGTCAGTGATGGTCATTGGAACTATGATCACTTGCTTAGCAAGCACTTACCTTAGCATTCTTTCTAGATTGTATTTGTAGGTTAGGTGTTAGTTAGCAATTACAGTAAAACTCCGATGGTCCGGCATCTGTTGGTCCGGCACTCCTGATGGTCCTGCACCATCAGGAACCCGGAAGTGCTCCGGGCAGCCGGACCATTTGAGCTGCTCTGCCCCCAGCTTCCCCGATTCAGCCGCTGCTAAAACTGACCAGCGGCTGAATCGGGGAAGCCGGAGGCAGAGCAGCTGGAGCGCTGCCGGGTAGGTCCCATAGTGCTGCCCCTCGGGGCTGCGGGACCAACCCGGCGGCACCCCAGCTGTCCCCGATTCAGCCGCTGCTGAAACTGACCAGCGGCTGACTCCAGGAAGCCTGGGGCAGAGCAGCTCTGCCTCGGGCTTCCTGGAGTCAGCCGCTGATCAGTATCAGCAGCGGCTGACTTGGGGACACCTGGGACAGACCAGCTGGGGGGCTGCCGGGTTAGTCCAGTAGCGCCGAGGGTCGGCGCTACTGGACCAACCCGGCAGCACTCCAGCTGCTCTGCTGCAGGCGTCCCCGATTCAGCCGCTGCTGAAACTGACCAGCAGCGGCTGAATCAGGGATGCCTGGGGAAGAGCAGGGCTATGAGGGGTCTGAGGTGGCACCCCCCCAGACCGCTTATAGCCCCCCCTTCTGATAGTCCGGCAAATCTGATAATCCGGCACCCCCTGGGTCCTAAAGGTGCCGGATTATCGGAAGTTTACTGTAGTTAGTTTGTGTATACAGTGTGTATAGCTGATAAGTTTTAGGGAAATTTTTTTCCCCAATCTCTTACCTTTCTGTTGGGTTCTGGGGCCACAGGTTTAAACCCTGCAGAACTTGCATTAAGCTTATGCCAACAGGCAACCCTCACAACATGTCTGAAGAGTGCAGAGGAAGCGCAACAAACATAGAAGTGCAAAAAGCATAAAAAGTCCAAGGAGTGAGACTTCCATCTTAAGCAACTTCTGATGTTATCTGCTCTTTGCCCCAGCCTGCTTCAGGCCGTCAGGATCCAGCATCAAGCACGTCCATGAAGAGTTCCCCAACCTCAGTACATGACACAGAGCCCAGCAAGGACTCTGGCCTAAGACCCCCTTGGCAATGATACCACACAAGCGGCACAGAAAGACACACATGGGTCATTCCCCAGCACTCAGCGCCCAGAGAGCAGGAGTCAGCGACGCTGATTTTGGTTCTCTTGAGAAGATCGTCAAGTGCAGCGCCTAGTAATTCCTCAGACAGGCAGTGCCACATGGAGGAGTTGGTGCTATCCTCCACCACGGACATATTTGAAGCTGCCAGGGGTTTAATTGCTTATGAGGACCCAGAGTCTACATCTACACTGCAGCACTATTTCAGGTACTGGAGGTATCCTGAAATAACTATTCCACGTCTTTTGAGCACACCCATTATTTCGAAATATAACAGGCTCTCTAATCTGATGTCCCCGTGCGGACATGAGATTAGACTAAATCTCTTTCCACGAGGATTAAGGATGTTTCGGGATAGATTAAGGATGTTTCGGAATAGCGATGTATTTGTGTAGACTGTGCCAAATTTTGAAATAAGCTATTTCAAAATAACACTGAAATAAAATATGCAATTTGCATAGCTCAAATTGCATCTCTTATTTTGATCTATGGTGCAGTGTTGATGCACCCAAAGAGGACACCCAGTGATGGATAAGACCTGAGTGACAGATCTTAGCAGTGTCTATTGTATTAGAGGAAAGAGGAAGCAGAAAGGAACTAGAGGGATGACTAAGAGCTGTTTTAGCCATGTGGAGCTTGAGCTGACCGCTAAGCATCCATAAGGAAGTATCAGAAGAATAAGCCGACATTTTATTTTAGACAGGAAAAGAGAGAGATCCACGAGTTGTCAATGTAGAAATAATAGTTGAATTTATATTTGTGGATAAGATTACCAAGAGATAAGATGGCAGACGGAGAAGAGAAGGGAACGTAGGACAGAGCCCTGCAGTAGCACAAAAAGTTGAGACGGGAACAGTCCTCCCTGGGAGTTAATGAATGAGTGATTACAGAGGTATTAGAACTAGGAGAGAAGAAAATCACAGAAGCCAAGGGAGGACAAGATTTTAAGATTTTGACCATGAATGACTATATCAGAGGTGGAGAACAAGTTGAGGAGGATGGAGAACTGGTTCTGAGATTTGGTTAGGAAGGGGTCATTGGAGATTTTGGTGGAGTGCAAGAGGTGGAAGATGGATTGGAGAGGGTGTAGGAAGGAACTGGAGAACTACTTCAAACAATTATTGTAAATAGCACATTCAGTTAGCTTAGAGATGAAAGAGATGGGATTGTAGTTAGAGAAGCAAATGGGATCAAGGGTTTTTTTTCAGATTAATGGAGTTTAAATAGTGCTTGAATTGTGAGGGGAAAGCTGGAGGAGAGTGGGAGGTTATGAAGAAGAAGAAGGGAGAGAATGAGTGCGCGTGTGAAGGAGACCAGATGAGATTGGATGGAGTCAGTATGAATACCAGAGGTATGGCAAGCGTGGTGGGAAGAGGAGGTCAGATGCTATGTAGCAAAAGAGGGATATGAGGAGAACTATGGGTGAGTGGCAGATGAACACGGTTGTCTCCCCAAAAAAGTCAATTTTATTTTTAATCTTAGCTATACTGTACAGAAATATTTGGTATGAACAGCAAGTTATGAACAAAAAGCTATTTCTACTCATATATTACTCATTTACAAACTGTGTAGGGGATCGTATCCCCCTCAACTCCTTTTAAGGCAAATTAATTTGTGAATACCAAAAAAGCAAACAAGCTGCTTCTATGCATTAGTCTCCATGAAAAATTCCCTTTTGTAATGTTTCCTTCTATTTGTCTAAGTATATTTCACTTTTTCCTTTCTCTGTAGTAATTAACTGTGTATATCTATAACATAACAAATGTTATGCATATCTTTTTCCTTCCTTCCTTCCTTCTTCTGTGTTGAGAATTTAAGTATGTGGCTATTTTAAGGTCATTTTTGGTGGCTGCGTTGATGCTGACAAATAGTATTTGTAGAAAGAATGCAGACTGTCCACTTTCACTTTTGTTCTCAGCTGTGCATTTTTACTTACCTCAGCACCTTGTTGGCCCTATAAGCCTGTATTTCCTGATGGGGTTTTTTTTTGTTTGTTTTAAATTACAGGTCACCATTGGTCAACTCTATTCTACCCAGAAGCTCGTTATTGAGAGTCCAGAAAAAAGGGATAATCTGATCATCTAGCACCGTTAGACCATCCGCAGCATTCTGTAGTGCTGCACATCAATAGCACAGTGTGTATGCACCCTGTCTGTGTTGGAAAAAACCAATGTCCAGTAAAAGATAAAGCTTTTGAAATGCTCAGCTTTTGGCAACCAAAGCAGTATAGAATTTCTCTTCTCATGGTTCATGCTTTGTGTGTAATGTATTCCTAATGCTATTGGCTAGTATTTAATGTGTAATGAGACCATTTCTTGGTCTTATTTGACAATAAAATTCCATGAACCGAATACTTGTAGTCAGCTATGTTCTACTCCCAGTGATCTTCCTGCTAACTTACCTGGCTTGTAAAGGACAGCAGTTAATGTTTCAACCAATGATACAATTGTTTAAAATGGCTTTTTATATGGAACCCCAGTTCATATAGAAATATACAGCCTACAGTGACTAAACAGTTGAATTTGGATCTGTTGTGGGTAAGTTCATGTTAAATATTTTATTTATTTATTAATGCCATGTGAAATTTGACAGAGGCCTTTAAGTAAAACAAAGTTACTATGTTATATCCAGGATCTCAACACGTACAAATATAAAAGGTTAGACTGTGTGGCTGCATTTAAACAGCATTTTCTTTAAATTTCATAAATGACAAACAAACCTTACTAATTTTTATTTTATTAATATGAAAGCTCAAACTTTCCTGGAAGCCTACCAGTCTCATCTCACTTGTGAGTTAATAACTTGTAATAGAATTTTAGCCTCATCATTACTGAGACTTCAGAACTTTGAAAATAAAATTACATCATTGTTCCTTATTTTAATATACTAAACTGTAACTTGCAATGTAAAGGAACAAAGCCTATTTTGCAATAAAAAATGTTGGTATATTACCCTTATTACACATACTTGCAAAGTTAGATAATTGTGTGTGAATGGTGAGGTTGGTACATTTAATTCAGAATTTACACAAATTATTTCCCATTTCTGTTGAGGAGTGTATACGTTTCTACACACTGGCTCAGTGTCTCATGTCTGTTCTGCAGAGAGTAGGTATGTAAGAGACTAGTCAATTAATCAGCTACTTGCATTCCCCCCCACCTCCCACCCCGGCTGCCTCAAGGGGAGAGAGCAGGAGCCAGTGCAGGGGGGAGGCAGCTTAAAAGCCAGTTCCCCCAGCACAGCCTCTGCTACCCCCGACTGCAGTGTTTCTTAAACTGTGTTCCGTGGCACACCTGTGTGCCGCAAGGCAGTTGGCGGTGTGCCGTAGAGAACAGAATTCAAAATGGCCACCCTTAAAGGGAAAGGCGACTTTTTTCTTTTTTCCTCAATAACTTTCCCCTGACCCTTTTTCCCCCCAACCTTTTTTTTTTTCTAGTCAACAAAAAATCCTTGGTGTTCCTCATAAAAAAATTATCGTTTCGTGTTCCTCGGTCTTAAAAAGTTTAAGAAACACTGCCCTACTGCCTCCATCAATGACAGCAGACGGAGAGGGGCAGAGAGGCTGCTCCAGCAGCAGTCCCTGTCCGCAGGAGGTCCCAACTTCCCATTGGGATCCTTGGCGGACAAAGGCTGCTGCTGCGAAGCAGCCGATCTGTGGCCGTGTGCAGACCCTCCCCATGGATAGGGGCTTCTACTCCTGGGTAGGCAGCCCCGCCCAGTCCCAGCTTATGCTAGGACCAAACTCCACTGCAGCTCTGCAATTTAAAAGGCAGTAGGAGCCGAGAAGGCTGTCCGCTGGCATCTACTGCATTTTAAATTGCAGAGCCACAGCAGGGTTTGGTCCCCGACCCAGTGTGAGCAGGGACTGAGCCAGGCTACTTGCCCACCTGGCTCCTACTACATTAAGAACCTGGGCGGGCAGGCAGCCTGGCTCAGTCCTTGCTTGGGATTTGCTCCCAGCGTAAGCCAGGACTGAGGGTACGTCTAGACTACAAGCCTATTTTGAAAGAGGCTTTTTCGAAAGAGCTCTTTTGGAAAAGCCTCTTTCGAAAGACATCATCTAGACAGCCATAACACTTTCGAAAAAGCGATCCACTTTTTCGAAAGAGAGCACCCAGGCAATCTGGACACTCTCTTTCGAAAAAGCCCTGTTTGTGTTCAAGAATGCCTTTTTTCAAAGGAGCTTTCGAAAAAGCATTCTTCCTCGCAAAATTAGATTTACTGCTGTTGAAAAAACTGCCACATTCTTTTGATTTAATTTTGAAAGAACGTGATGGTAGTCTAGACGCAGGTGAAGTTTTTTCAGAAAAAAGCCTCCTCCCCCCTCCCCCCCCCAAAAAACAACTCTGTAGTCTAGACATAGCCTGAGTGGGGCGTCCTTTCCCTATCGAGTAGTCAATAAAAATTCTGTTGACTACTCGATTACTAAAATAACCTCAATTTAACATCCCTAGCAGAGTCTATCCCGAGATAGAAAGCAATTCAGTCTGTATGCCCATTCAGAACTGGATACAGTGAAACACCCAAAGAGGTTGCTTACTGCATTCTATTCACCTTCACTTACAGTAATGCCACAAAAAAGCAATTTTTAAACATATCCATTTGTTAACCTTTAAAATAAGTAAATAAATATAGCCAATAGCAAACAGACATTTCTAAAGCTTTCTGTAATTATCTGTGGACCTCATTCAATGCACATATTGAGTAGTGCATATTGAAATAGGTGAGTTTCTTAGGGAGATTCTCCTAAGTCAACAACTCAGTAGCTTTACTTTAAGATTCCCTTTTCTTGCAATGGTACTGAGTTCTACAGGAGAGAAAATTCCTGAACGGCTGTACTTTTTTAAAATCTGAAAAGTAAATTGCATGTGTTAAAACAGCATGCTAAACAAGAACGTAATCTTTAAAATCAGTTTTATTTGATTCAGTGCTCCGTGTTCGCTATTATATTTTCCACTAGAATGTACAGAAAAATTACTCATTATAAAGCTTCAGCACAATATATAGACAGCTTTTCATGAAGTAGACAGAACTTTGAACCAGGATAGGACCTGTAACATTAATAAAATATCCCTTAAAGTGAAGCTGCATTTATGAAAGCAAAGGGGCAAACTTTCTATTTGTTTTAAATTAAAGAGAGTATCAAACTGGACAGACATATGCAATAAATGTATGTCAATGATGTTTAATTTAGAAGTACTAGTTCGCAAAACCAACTCATTTATAATTCTTAGTAGAATTACCTGCATTTAGCATAGCATTTTGTTAATGCAAAGAGAATAGAAAATAAAGTGCCACTATTGTATTTAAGACTATAAACCAGCCTCAACACTGCTTTTTCACATGGAAAGCAGATAATATAGTATTTCTCCATACGTATGTAAATACAGCAAATATAGATCACTTTGCTACAGAATTAAGGTATTTTATTAAAACAGATTTTTAAATTAGGCTGAATCCCATGGATTAGAGTTTAAAAACATATCACTCTTAACACTTTTAAATCCTAAAATACACTTAACCAGGCTAATCAGAACACTAGCGTTGCTGGTTAAAGGACAAATGGAAAAATGTAGGTGCCACTAAAGTATTTAATAGCATTAAGATGTTAATTGTATGTTTTCTTCAAAAAAAAATTCACAAAAGAAAATGATAGGTCTAGCAATTTGCATTGCTTAAATAAAAGTTATACAAGTGCCTGCTGCTAGATACAATACAGATACATGTATAATGTTACTGCAGCCCTTCTAAAGCTATATCTACACTGCAATTAAAACCTGCAGGTGGCCCTGCTAGCTGGTGTAGTCTCACAGCACTTGTGCTAAGGAGCTGTTTAATTGATTTGTAAACATTCTGGCTCACACTGGAGCCAGGGCTATAGGACCCTGCAAGGTGGGAGGCCCCAGCGTTTGGGCTGAAGCCCAAACTTCTACACCACACTTAACCGCTCTTTACCCCAAGCCACATAAACCAGAGTGACAGAGGCCAGCTGCAGGTATCTTAACTGCAGTATAGTTACTACATCTTTCAATTATCAGTCTAATTTTCCTTAGCCTGCAAAGGATCACTGTAGTATTAAGAGTGCAGATTGTACATATGATAGGCCAACTGAAAACAACATTAACAGAGCAGAAGCCTATGTGCATTGCTTAGTTTCTGAGCTTAGCTAAGGAGACTGTTAAGTCCTTAACACGAACCAACTTCAGTTATATAAAAGCTATAAAATTACTTTATTTAATAAGGTGCAAAGTTAGAAAAGGATATAATCTAGTACAATGATTACTTGTAAATTGCAACACAATTAGTGCGTTTAAGGATGCTCCTTGGAGCTGGGGTATACAAAAATGTCTGTTTACCCCCATTGATGCACTGCATTTGCATCTTCTGATAACATTAATGATACTAGCATGTGCAAATCTATTATACATGACTGAAGCAAGAGATCCATTAATGTTCTCTGTTAATGCATAATGATCATTAGTATTGCATTTGTTGAGAACATATCCCCTGTGTATAAAACTATTGTTATATGCTATATGAAAATATATAATCTTATCTCTTAACAGTGGAATGAAAATGTACTATTGTACTTCACTTGGCTCTTTAGAATGATGGCATATGGAAGGAAAGCCTAATATACATTACATTGCTCATTTAAAAACACTTTTTGGATACACTATTTTCACTAGATATCCATGAAACATACTGGATTTTTGTCACAGCAACGTCAACAATATAAACATGTGAACTTTGTCAGTAAAAGGACTCCCAGTGATTTAATTTAATGTCCCCTATTGTAAAAAGGGATATTTGTTTTTTATTTATAGCAGAGGAAATTTTTAACTAATTTCATACTACTACTACTTAAAATTACTTAGTAAGATACTAATTTTTGTAGTATCATACTGAAAGATCATTTGCTTTACACATGTACCTTTAGCTGTCCCTGACGTCAGCAACCTTTGACTTTACTGATTTGGAAATGGTGTGGCTCAGTATTCATGTTCCAAAATTTGAATGTTTGCACATAACAAAGGTCAAAATAAGAGCTTTAAATAGAAAAATGCAAACAATATTCTGAAAGAGTAGAAAACAGCCTTTTACCTGCCGTAACATGAACAACTGCCTAAAGAACAGGCAGTTCTACAACGATGTTGACATCTGATTAGAAAATCACACTACATTTTGGGTTCGATTTTAAAAGGTCTGGAAATACCAGCAGTATGGCCTTGGTGAATTGAAGCAGACAGACATTACATACAAATATTTATCTGCTCATCACATATACTGTTCTTGTTTAAACATGCCATCAACATAGGGATGTTAAACTTATTCGCCTCACATGTTCAGCAAAACTGTAGCAACTATTTGTAGCCTAGTGTGTGTCATGAACAGCATTACTTCCTAACCTATAAGACACACTGGAGAGCATGTTTTTGTGGAAGGCTAGAAGCATCAGCTCCATACACGCACATCTTCATAACACTTTGCAGAAGCACCTCCACTAATCTTCTGGCAAAGACATCTAGATCTCCACAGGTATGTAAGACAGAACTAAGAGGGGGGTGGCCAGCTAATAGCTAATCTCTTAAATTCCCCTGCTCACGCTATAGATATTTAGGGTGAAATCCTGACCTCATTTAAGTCAGTGGCAGAACACCCATTGACTGAAACGGTGCAGCGGTTCACTCTTAAGCTGAGTCTATACATCCACATGTAAAGCACTGCTGCAGCAGCACTTTAAAGCTAAGGTGTGTCCAAAGCACCAGCGTTGGGAGAGAGCTTCCACCTAAGGGAAGAGTGTAGCTCCCAGCATTAGGAACACTACTTTATAGTGCTGTAACTTGCTGTACCTGGTGTGACGTAGTGGGGGTACCTGGCTGGTTTCTATGCTGCTGGCTCTGGGGTAACCCCCACTGGCTGCCGTGGGTACGGCGGCCCAGAAGGACAGGCCATGAGTCATTATGCAAAGAAGGTCTCAACCTGTCTGACCAGTCACCCCCATGGAGAGGAACAAAGGAAGATGGAATGCTGCCCTGGCTGGGGGCAGGGCTGGAAGAGGAGAGTTGGTTCCTGGCTGGAAAGCAGGGAAGAAGGAGCTGGGGAGGGGGCTGGGATCCCCCCATCTCAAAGGGGGCACTGAGGACTCTCAGCCCCAGTTCCTGTAACTAGATTACAGCTGTGCTGTGCTGTATCATGGAGAAGCAATAAACTACCTGTATTCTACTGGCTGGTAAAGTCTGTTTGTGCCATTTCGGGGTGCAGGAGACGGGGGACCCCGAACGCGCCGTCACACTGGTGTCAGGGGTGGGATGCACTGCACCCCATGGATGGAGCTTCCAGCAGCGAGTGACCAGGCGCCGTAGAAGCAAGAGCCCTGGAGCCAAGCATGCTGGAGACAGAGCGAAGCGGTTCCTGGGAATCGTGGGGCGCTGCAGCACTAGACTGGTGAGTCTGCACCGAGGGGACCAGCGGGCAGATGGCCTACGCCCAACTCTTGAAGGCAGAGCTGGTGGGGCTGTGCAGAGAGGGGCTTGCCTGTGCGGAAAGCAGCCAAGGCCCAGCTGATTGCCCAGCTGGAAGAGAATGACCAGCCACAGGGCCAGGATCTTGTCCCCAGGGGAAGCAGCCAGACCCCCTCTGAGAGTGTGTCAGGCTCAGAGAGGGGGAGGAGTGCTGGAACCCACCGGAGAGATGAGACAGCGTCTCCCGGGAGGCCTGCAAGCCGTAGCCCATCTAGGGCAGGGGCCAGCCCAGCGGTGCTGCGGCGGCTGGAGATCCAGCTGCAGATAAAGGAATTGGAAGCAGAGGACCGAGAGAGGGACCGCCAGGACCAAGAGAAGGCGCGCCAAGATCGAGAAAGGGACTGCCAGGACCGAGAGAGGCAGCGACAGCATGAATTGGCCATGGCAGAGTGGAGAACTGGTGGGGCACCGGCTGCGCCAAGTGCGGATGGGCCCCAGGGTCCCGGGACTGCCAGACGCTTGGAGAGGCTCGTGGTGGCCCAATTGAAGGACATGGGCGACATAGACAAGTTCCTCAGCTCCTTTGAGAGGGCCTGTGGACTGCAATGGGTTCCCCCAGCTGACTGGCTGCAGGAGCTCATCCCCGCACTGAACCAGGAGGTGGCCGGAGTGCTCAGTCAGCTGGAGGACCTACAGCCAGGGGATTACAACCGAGTCAAGGAGGCCCTGCTGCACAAGTTCGGGCTGACCCCCGAGATGTACAGGAAGAAGTTCCGGGGGGTATAGAAAGGGCCACGGGAGACCTATGTGAATCTGGCCTCCCGCCTGTCGCAATACGGCCGCAAGTGGGTATCTGGAGTCGGAGCCCAGACCGCAGAGGAGCTGCTCAAGCTGGTCCTGATGGAGCAGTTCTATGAAGCATGCCCACCCAAACTGAGGCTGTGGCTCAAGGACCGGAGAACCCCCAGGAGGCTGGGAGACTGGCAGATGAGTTCACGGAGAGCCGGTCCGGGTGTGAACGGGAGTCCCGGAGAGAAAGGGAATCGCACAGAGACCGGATGTCGGCTGAGCGACGGAGGGAATCAACTATGAGGCGAGCCCAGGGAACAGGTCGTCTGTGCCCCAGAGAACCAGCCAGGGCCGGGACAGAGACAGCCCAAAGCCTAACTTGCCATCGCTGTGGGCAAAAAGGCCACAAGAGGGCTCAGTGCACCAGGTTCCAGGACCGGGGACTTTCCAGGGTTAACTGGCTGGGGCAGGAGGAAGGGCAGGCTGCCCCAGAGGCAGGGACGGCAGGCAAACCTCAGCTAAGAGAGCTAAGAGAGAGGGGAAGGATGCTCAGTGCACCTCCCCTGGGAGGTCTGATTCTCAGGAGGCGGATTTCTCCGTGTACCGGGTGGGGGCAGGATGGCCCCTGCGGAGTGAGTGCCTCATACCCCTGGAAGTGGATGGTAGGAAGGTGACGGGCTTCTGGGACATGGGGGCGGAGGTGATGCTGGCCCGATCCGATATAGTGGCCCCAGAGCGGATACTACCCCACACCCTGCTGACCCTGAAGGGCATAGACGGGTCCCCGTTTAAGGTGCCTGTAGCCAGGGTGCATCTGAAATGGGGGGCCAAGGAAGGTGTCAAGGAAGTGGAAGTGCACCCGCATTTGCCCACCGACGTGCTGATGGGGAATGACCTAGAGGAGTGGCCCCGTGAATCCCAGCAGGCTCTAACCACTGCCTGGAGCCAGAACCAGCGGGAGGCTGGCAACCTGGGTCCAGGGAAGGACTCCCGGCAGAGTCCTCAGGGTCCCATCCCAGCGGACACGGGGTCCAGCCAGGCTGGGACTCCGGACCTAGGCAAAGGTGGGAGACAGATCCCGATCCCTGCCTCAGCAGCTGAATTCCAGGCTGAAGTGCAAGCAGACTCCTCCTTGCAGAGGCTGAGGGACCAGGCTGGCCTCCGTGCAGCTCAGCCCCTGGGGAGAGGTGGCCAGGAGAGATTCCTGTGGGAGCGGGGATTCCTGTTCCGGGAATGGCTTCCCCCTGGGAAGGTGAGGGCATGGGGGGTCCAGCGGCAGCTGGTGGTCCCCCAAAAGCATCGCCTCAAGCTGCTGTATTTGGCCCACGACGTCCCTGTTGCAGGCCACCGGGGGATCCGGAGCACCCGGCTGAGGCTGCTCCAACACTTCTACTGGCCAGGGATGTTTGCGGCGGTGCAGCAGTACTGCCGGTCCTGCGACTCCTGCCAGAGGGGCGGGAAGGCCCAAGACAGGAGGAAAGTGGCTTGGGGGTCCCTACCCCATATAGAGGACCCCCTGGGCTCGCTGAGAGAATTATGGGAGGGGAAGACCCCCCTGGATGGAGCGTCGGGTGTGGAAGCCGCCCTGGCTGTCCAGAGAAGGCTCGCTGGACTCATGGCCCCGGCCCGAGAGACCCTAGTCAGAGATCAAGGCCGGCGGAAGGGTGGGTGTGACCCCTGAGGACAGGCCTGTGCCAGTCGCCCTGGAGCGGTGTGGCTAGTGGACAGAGGGAAGCCAATTCATGTGGGGCCTCGCCGCGGCCGGCCCGAGTCAAGGGGAGCACCCATGGCCCCAGGGCGGGTTCCCACGCAGAGGACCCGAACTTCCCTAGGTCACGAGCAGAGTGACCCTGCTCAGTTCGCTCTTGGAGGGGGGAGAACTGTGACATAGTGGGGGTACCTGGCTGGTTTCTATGCTGCTGGCTCTGGGGTAACCCCCACTGGCTGCCGTGGGTACCGCGGCCCAGAAGGACAGGCCATGAGTCATTATGCAAAGAAGGTCTCAACCTGTCTGACCAGTCACCCCCCATGGAGAAGAACAAAGGAAGGTGGAATGCTGCCCTGGCTGGGGGCAGGGCTAGAAGAGGAGAGTTGGTTCCTGGCTGGAAAGCAGGGAAGAAGGAGCTGGGGAGGGGGCTGGGATCCCCCCATCTCAAAGGGGGCACTGAGGCCTCTTAGCCCCAGTTCCTGTAACTAGATTACAGCTGTGCTGTATCATGGAGAAGCAATAAACCACCTGTATTCTACTGGCTGGTGAAGTCTGTTTGTGCCATTTCGGGGTGCAGGAGATGGGGGACCCCCAACGCGCCGTCATACCTGGCGGGGGAGGCAGGCTATTTTTTCACATCCCTGAGAGAAAGCTGCAGTGCAGTAAAGTAGCAGTGTAGAGATGGCCTCAGAGTGAATGTTAATGCTATTGGAAATAGCATTACCACTTGTGAGCTCTACTTACAGGATGTTACTGTGCAGTCACAGAGAAGAGGGGGGGAAGGAACCATGTCCCCGAAAGCAGAAGGCTAACAGAGCAGCTGAATCTCCTCCGATCTTGGGAGAGCCATTAATTTAGACAGTAACCCCACTGGCCATTCCAGTGGAAGAAAAGAATTATTTCACCCAATTAGAATATGTTGCTTTCTCCTCTACACAGGAAAAAAAAGAAGTAGGGAAAAATATGGGCCATAATTGTTCAGTCTGAAGGCAAAAAAGGAAATAATCCATTTTCTTAAAATGAATATATTCCACTACTCCAAAGAAAATATTTGGAACCATCAAACTTGTACAGAACTTACATACCACAATGCTAGGTGCTTTATAAATACCTAGTTGATTCCACCGATGATTACATTAGTATTTTAGAGGAAATGCACCTTCGTATTCTACTTACCTATACTATCTTAAACCCACTAAGCACTGAAGTTTTAAGGGAGAAGCTGAAGCTTAAATTATGCATTCAAATGACTACTGTTCTATATCCAGAATCAGAGAACTATGAAGACCTGTGAGGAATTTACAAGACTTCTTTTGAATAAAAGTACATACAACATGCCTCTGGAAATTCTGCTTACTGAGAACAAACAATTTTTTCCTTACAGACAAGTATTAACAGCTTTTCATTATCCTGAAGAGCAAGCAAATACATTTTGTGCTTCAAAAGGTGAATTTTCATGATAATTCTGCATTACCATAAGACCTGCATTAATAGCAATTTTCAAATAGACCAAACAAGTAATCAAATATTAACTAAGAATTATGGCCCAGATCATCTTCACTACCATCATTCAATACACTGGTTCAGCTCCAACTCCCACTGAAGTAAACAGGAGCAGAAGTAAAGCCTTTGACAACTGATACTTTAGGTAGGTGTAATTTACATGCAACTTAGTAGGCTTTGACAGCACCAAACTTATGTTTAAACATAACTTCACAATACTGGTCTGAAATACCTACCTTTGTATCAGCCTATACTCTCTTGATCACATATAATTATTAAAGATAAGCTTCCTATTTAAATATACAAATAAAAAACAAATGTTTATGCTGCAAAAATCAACCGTGCTTAAACCAAATTAAACATGCATTAGTTTGGTTTCCTTCATACCCACACAATGTAATCTAACCTTTTTTAAATAAAAGGTTCAGATGCGCTATTTATTGTTTTACAAATGTCTATGCAAGCCTTTGGTTATATTTCTTCCTTTAATCCTAGGAAACCTTATCTAATCCTAGGACTACAGAAATCTGCAAATACTGAACATCCACAGGAGTTCGAGACATTCTTACTGCCTCTAAATTTTCATGTTTTCAATTATTTTTTTAGATAATCTTCACATACTTCAACAGGTAACATGATCCAGTGTGTCATTATGGATGTTTAAGCAGTTAAACAGGTCCCCAGTTACCATTTTGCTTAGTTCCACCATCAGTTTATGGTGTTAAAAATACTTGATTTTTAGTAAGCATATCTATCAAAACTGAACCTATTATTTATACCAACAGCACTAAAGTCCAGTGAATTATGCATAGGTTCTGGCACTTGGAGTCTATCTCTAACACTGACCTCTTGGGTAATCTTTGGCAAGTCACTATCTTTTTGTAGGCTTCAGTTACCTCATCTGTGAGAATGGGGAGAATCATGCTGATGCAATCTTTGAAAAGTGCTTTGAAATCTACAGCTGAAAGAAATGCAACATGCTGTCTTGACTGAAAATTGAGCTTGTGTGACTCAGTAGAGTCCCCATCCTAGATTTACTTTTAAAAAACACTTCAAGATTTAATATTGAAAAAAGTGTCTTGTCTATTGTCAAAGCAGGAGAAGGGTTTTTTTTAACGTAGCAAGACTGTAGGTAGATACAGATATACTAGCTGTAATTTATAAAGTAGTTTTAAATATTTATCATTTTAGCTAGGGAAAACATATTGAGCTTTTAAAACTACTTGGCTGGGGTGGAGGAGGACATTTTTACTTTAAACGTGAGCACCACAGAAAAGAGTTGGCTTTCTTGACTTGGTCCTTTATGATGATTAGAGGAAGATTAAAAAAAATTCTCCACTCCCCACCCCTTTTTGTTTTTTAAACAGTGACACTGTCTATTGTTTTCCTGAAAGGCTATCTGGATAACTGGACTCTCACAATATCACATATTACTGTGAATGTTAAACGTCATTAATTCAGAGGATAAGTGGGTTTTATTCATATTTTTTTAATGCTTGTTAATGTCCATAACTCATTTAGCACCCTAAAGGCTGAGAGAGTTCCCAGTCTGTACTTGGGACCCCAGCAAAACCAGGGCAAAATAGATTGAGAATCCCTGTTTTTTCCCTTTTCTAAAAGGTAGTGTTCTGGAAAGTTCTACCATTTTTTAGACCAACTCTGCAAAACTTTGCCAGAGTTTGTTGCATATCGGAGAACATTCTGTCTAGCCTGCTGTAAATAATCTTGCTCTGACAGCAGGATTCTTGGATATACCAACTCCCATCTATCTGTGCTTTCTCTCTCTCTCTCTCTCTCTCTCTGTACCAGCAAGGGCTAGATTTGACCTTTAATTGTCAGTTTAAAAAATATTATTCTTTTTGTGCTGTTATTCAGTAAAGAATAGGGCTCAGTACTTTTAGTATCATAATTCAGCAGTAACTGCATAAATTTCAAGTAGTAATCTAATGTTTAAGAAGCTAAATCAGCTCATATTTTCCCATGTACTATCCTGTTTATAGTACATAATTTTTTAAAGTTAATGTTTTGGGGACAGTAAACAATTTAACTATTTTCCTTTTTAAAATATGTGGACCTAATGCATATTTTGAGAGTTTATATTTATGAAATAATTACTGGGATTTCTCTTTCAGTTTATATGTACACAACTTACTATGTATAACCTCAAATTTACTGAGCTAAACAACTTTACCCACAGAATGGTTATTTGCATGGAGTCTTGCTTAAGGTGTTTAAATTCTAATGTTTTTTTGTTATTTTAAGTGAGTTGGAAGCCTTAGAAAATTTGCAGCAAGCTCTCTAAGTTTCTAAAAAGAAAATAACCCTCTATTTTGAAGTAATATGCAAAAAATCAGAAACCAACATGAGGAAGTATTTTCTGTACTATGGCAGTATGCCTTTTCTTTTTGTTATACTTTATTCAAAACTACCCCCCATTCTGAAGTACTAAAATTATATAGATTGAGTTAAGTAATGAAACATTCCCAATAATTCCTTTGAAAATCAGAGTTCTCGTGATGCTACAAAGGTCTCATGAATACTGAAAATCTAGTGTTTGTGGGTATTTACCAAGTTGCAGTGCCCTATCACAGGTGAACCATTCCTTAGTCCTGGGGCTCAGACAGGATTAGGCCATGTTTTTAATCATCACCCTGAATGCTATTTACAGACTTGCCAAGTCCAAGGTTATAGTATGATTTACTAACAGAGTCTGACCCTGTCTACACTGCAAAATCAAACTTATGTTTTAATCTTATGGGGTATTATCATGTTGCAATTGAGTATGCTATTAAGTAAACTTTGCATAATGTGGATATGCCCTGGAGCATCAAGTTTTATAAATTACAGCTTTGTACATTAAAATATGCATAAGTCTTGTAAATGTAAAATATTTATACTTGTCAGTGCTATTAATCTTATTACACCACTATCTTAGGGCATATCTACAATAGGAAATTATTTTGAAATAACTCCCAAAATTACTATTTTAAAATAGCATGTCCACACTATAGGGAAGCCTCAAAATTAGTCCGAGGCAGGCTGCCTTCATATGGACACGCTACCTTGACTAGAGCCCCAGGAAGCACTGAGGAGTAATTACTTTGAATGATTCTAGGGAGTCGTTATTTTGAAATAGCAGCAGGGGAGCGTCTACACAACCACTATTTTGAAGTAACCAGCCCCTTATTTCAAACTAACAGGCTTGGTAGTGTGGATGCTCTGCTTGTTATTTCAAGTGTAGAACAGGGCTTAGATATTAGTGAATGGTGTCTTTTACAAATATGTACTGACAAATGACACTCAGAACACATGCTTTTACAGAAATGTGGTAATGAGTATAGCTTGAAGAGAGTTGAACAAAATCATGTATTTTTACTCACTGAGGACTGTGGAAAACTAAGACCTGACTTTACTTTGTAAAACCATTCCTCGGGTAGTCATGCCTAACAAAAATATTTACACATGCCAAATAATACAAAGATCCATGTAACAACTAGGTATCATACTATTAAAAGTTTCAGACCTGTGTAATGTAGGTGGGTCAACCTAAATCCCGCTGTAGACACAGCAAGGTTGTCATTAGAATTGTTCTGTCAACCCTAGTACCTCTCAAAGGTGATGGATTTACTACAGCACAGAAACTCCTTTGCTATACTGTAGTACTGTTGAGGTGTAATTGTAACTGTGCTGATGTAGAACCTGGAGCGTGGACATACCATTAAAAAAACCACCACTGTTTTAATTTCTAGATCTTTTATTGAGGCTATGTCTACACTGCAACTCTATTTTGGGATACTGCAGTATCCCGAAATAGCTATCCTGTGTCTTAACAGCAAGCCCATTATTTCGTGCTCACTATTCCGATGTCCCTCTAAACCTCATTGCACAAGGCGTAAGGCACATTTCGGAATAGTGGGTTATTTCAAAATTTGGCACTGTGTAAACAGCGTCAAATTACAAAATAAGTTATTTTGAAATAAGATCAAAATAGGATATGCAATTTGCATAGCTCAAATTGCGTATCTTATTTCGATTTACAGTGCAGTGTAGACGCACAAGGAAAAAACAACACCTGTGTATGTTAGACAAGACTCTAGTTAAATATTAGCCAGAGTGATGCATGAACTTTATAAAACAAGGCTGTGGTAGGTGGAACTGTATTAGCCATAGAACAATCTGAAAGTCCACTAACTTACAAGAAAAGAAGGATATTTTCTGGCATGTATGGCCTCAAACTATAGCAAAGATGGGGCACTCAAAACAAAATGCTCACACTAATTAAAATATTAGAATGGAAAACTGCTGTCATGTGATGTTTTTTTGGAAGGGAGGGAAAGGAGTAGGTCCCCTCATTTGAATGTGAGACAAGTACTGACTGAATTTAAATCTTTCACATTCCTCCATGGTCTGACAAAGATTTATGTTCTTGACGTTGAGTACTTCAGTAGCCTCACTAACCATTCACGAGTAAAATTAAGTGTAAGAACAATAGTCCCTCTGACCCAGTATTTTCCTGTCTTTTGACCGTGGTCAGTGCCAGTTGCTTCAGAGGGAATGAACAGAACAAGCAGAGTGATCCATCCTCTGTCATCCACTGCCAGCTTCTGGCAGTCAGAGGTTAAGGACAGCCAAAGTATGGCATGGCATGCCTAACCCTCTTTTTTAGTAACAGCTACTAAAGGACCTGTTCTCCATGAACTTATCCAAATATATTTTGCACCCATGTGTTTGCAGAATCAAGACCTAAGAATTAGGTGGTTGGGGACTGACCCTCACCCACTTCTTAAAGAACTGAATTTCTGCAAGCCATAATGACTGTTTTTGCCCATCTCTGTCCCTGTTTCTAGAAGATGCCATAAATGGGAATGTACTTGGCATTATCTGTCAGTCCAAAGAAAAATAACTAATGCATATGCAAAACACAGTCAACACTGGAATTGAAGTTTTCTGCTTAAATTCAGTGTATTAAATAAGACATTTCATATAAGGCACTATCTTCAAGTTAGAGAAAAATATTTTTTTTAAAATAAGATCTTATTTCCAGTTCTCTTTAAGCAACTTTAAAGAGAAAACTGTCAGAGGAAACTGCTTTCTTGCAGTTCCTGAGAGTTAAGTTTCTTTACAGAAATGGTTAGCTAACTATCAGAATCAACAGGTGAGACCTAGCGTTTTCTGTAACTTTCAAGCTGATGGGAGGAAGTCCCCTGAATCAGTCAACTCTGTAATTTGGAGGGGGGCAGGGGGAAGCAACATTCCAATGGGAGACTGGGGAACCAGTGACTATGCAGCAGGGTCTCCCCAGGAAAAGCAGTACAGAGTTGTTCCAGGGTGCCAGTACAAGGGATGGGAGAACACTGCAGTGGTATCCAACAGCTAAAGCTTGGCTTGGCACAGGGTGCCTTCTGGGTTCAAGGGCAGCGCATTCATAGCTAGCTGCTTGTTACCACACCCTACCCTACCCGCTCAGCACAATGGGTGACTGGCCCAAGGCTTCCTGCAGGGCGTAGGGAGACTAGCAACGTGTTGGCCCCAAGCTATGCTCACAGTAAGGCGCTGCTGTTGCCTCAGGCTTTGGGAAATGCTGGTTTACTCCCGCCTCCTCCCACGCTAAATTGAAGAAGGCAAGGGCTGCCTCGGGCTGGGCAGTGCTGCCGTAGTTCATGGCTGTCCAGACGGCGCTCAGTAGAGGGGACCTGGGGCGTCGCAGGGGCCGGTGTCTGTGCGGGGCGCTGCGGGAAGTCCCCCGCGGGCGGGGCGGCAGCAACGCAGGGTGTAGTTGCTGCCACCGTTGTTGTCCCAGTACTCGCCCTGCTGGCTGCGGTAGCAGATGGCAAAGTGCACGGCGGAGCCCTCCTGCATGCTGGGCGGGGTGCACAGGCTGAAGTGGAAGTGCTCGGTAGGGGGGTCGCTGTACTCGGGGCCCGGCAGGGGCACGGCCACGGCGTCCAGGAAGGAGCGCCACTCGTTGAAGGTGTAGCGCACCGTCACCTCCTTGGGGCCGGGGCAGCTCAGCACCCGCACGATGCCCCGCACATCCAGGGCCGCCGCGGGGCTGCCCAGCCGCTCCAGGCACACCCGCTCCCGCCGCAGCCGCTCGGCCGCCGCCGGCTCCCCGGCGGGCTGGAAGTCGGGCACCAGCTGCAGGGGCGGAGGAGGAGGGCGGGTCCCGCAGCCCAGGCCGAGCGCAGCGCTGAAGTCCAGGTGCCGCGGGCCCAGGCGGGAGAGCACCGCGGGCGGCACCTGCGGCTCCTCCGCCGCGCTGAAGTGCTTCACGCTGGCCAGGCGCAGCCCCAGCGAGTCCGCGAACTGCACCCGCTTCTTGCACTTGGTGCAGCAGCCGCCGGCGCCACCCTCCTGCGACGGCGGAAAGAGCCGGGCGGCCGCCAGACTGGGGCTAGCGGGCAGCGACAGGGACCGCCCGCCGCGGCGGCGCAGCTCCAGCAGCAGCTCCTCATCCTCCGGCGGGGGAGAGGCTCCGGCCCGCCCCGGCGGGGGCTCTCCCCAAGGCTCCTGCAGAGGCAACGCAGCCGCCGCCTCCCTCTCGTGCTCCGCCGAGCTGCCTCGCCAGGGGTCCCGCGGTAGCACCCGGGCCGTCCCCTCTTGCTGGCGGCCCCCGAAAAGCCCTAGCCCCTGCTCCAAGCCCACTAGCCCGGAGTCCCGGCCTTCCATGGCATATCCCCGCTCGACCCTCCCCCCTCTCCCGGGGCCTGCCCCCGGCTAAGGCGGTGGGGTCGCTTTCTCCCCTTTGCCTTGCGGCGGAGTCATGGGGCCTGTTCCCGGGGGGCTCAGGAGGAGTCAAGCCGCGAGCCTCCAGCCACGTCCCCAGCCCAGGCAGAGTCAGGGGGCGAAGGGGCAGAGCGCCGACCCAGCGCCGCGGACAGGCTCGGAGAAGTTTCCATGCGTTGAATGTTTGGCCGAACACGCCCACCTCGGCGGGAGGCGCTGCCCGCCCGCGGCTTCCTACACGCCCTTTCCTGAGCCGGGGGAGGGCCCTGCTGTCTCCGCAGCAGCAGCCGCTACGGGAGGACTCCAAAAGTGGTATCAGCAAGAGAGCGGAGCGTCCCAGTGGGAAGCGGCTGTTGCGCCGCCGACTTTTCCCTGCAGGGCCCTGAGATGTCTTGTGACTTGCTTATTGCTCCTAGGCATGAGCCGCCTGCAGAGTTTTCTAGAGTCAACCAACAATGACCCTCAGCCCAGGCAGCTGCACTGTGATTGTCATTATTCTAGTGCCCTAGGCCAGAGGTATGTTTATCCCGGGTGGTATGCAGAGTTCTCTAGATATTTAGCTAATTTTACAACAGAGCAAGTCGGTCCAAGAAGTGGGCTGTGCCCAGGAAAGCTCAATGATACCATCTACACGTGTTTGCTAGTCTTTAAAGTTCTACCAGACTATTTGCTGTTTTTTAAGTTTATCCTGTACAAACTAACTTTGCTACCCCCTGAAGCTTTTATACAATGACTTAGCTATATTGCTCTATATACTATACACAGAAATGTAAATACAAGTTATATTCCAATTGGCTTATAATTATATGGGGAAAATGAAAATTATTTTTCAGTAACAGATTACTGTGAATACTTTTGTATTTTTTTATGTCTGATTTTATGAGCAAGTAGCTTTTAAGTGGGGTGAAAGTTTGGGGTACTCAAGATAAATCAGATTCCTGAAAGAGATACAGAAGTCTGGAAAAGTTAAGAGCCCTTGGTCATTGCCTGTATATAGCCAGGCCACAATGGGCCAAGCTGCCCCCACAGTCTCACATTCCAGCTACCAGATTTGATACTACTTCAGGGAATCTATTATGGGAAAACAAAAGTAATTTACACCAGAGTCCTGCAACAAGCTCCCTACACGGGTGATTGATTTCAATTCTGTAAATGCAGCAGCTTCTCTTGTAAGGACATTTAAAAAGGTGTCCTAGCAAAAAAAAGATTTTACTTTTGTGATACACAAAGGCCTGGGAGAGAGGGGTTGCTGTTACTGCTTTTTAAAACTTTTACTTTTCAGTGTTTTAGTTTAGAAATAGCAGTACTGATACACCTAGTTTTCCTAGATGTCAGTTCACCAGGGGTGCTAATTTGGATTTTTCTGCTGGCTTTAATTGAAAAGGAGTATTGAATCTTTAACAGTCACATTTTTCTCATTTCAGTTTAACAGGCTTCCCTTCTGTGGAAAACTAATTAGTCAGTTCTCCACTAATACATGGGCCAAGATTTTTCAAAAGTGGCTTCTGATTTCATGTGCCCATCTGGAGATTTGTTGGGACTGATTTTCAAAAGTGCTGTGCCCTGAAAGGTTCAATTGCAACCTGTATGAGTAGCAGGCGCTTCCAGTGCTGCCATATTTTACAATGTCTCATGATATTTTCTTTTACAGGCATGTGCTTATTTGAGAATCCCTGCTTCAGTCTTTTTAAAGAAAGTTTCTACATCCTCATAATTAAAGAAAAAAACTTGAAAACAAGAACCCTACATTCTCAAAAATCCCAAATAATAATACATTGGGATTCTTTTTCTTTTAAAGTCACATTATTTTAAGCCACTCTACTTTTTTGTTTGATTGTTGCAAGACTCGTGATTAAAGCTGTGATTTAGTCACAGGAATTTTAGTAAAAATGGACAGGTCATGGGCAGTAAACAAAATGTCACAGTCCCATGACCTGTCCATGACTTTTACTCTGAGGGAGTGGGAATTCTGGCAAACTTACTTTAAGAAATCATTTTACAATTGGAGGAATGGTCTTAAAATACCATCTTCACTTTTTCATTTATCTCATTGCATGAATGTCTGTATCTTTTATTTCCAATAGAAGGATTATTTTGGACAAACAATGGAGAACAGAAATCAACTACTGCCAACTGGTTAATTGTTTGGAGTGGCTTTAGTGAAGTCACTCGTGCTGTAGCATAGCCATTTCAGGGATAACATGTATCCTACCTTTTTTCCAGACAACAGAATGAAGGTAATTTATGTACTGATGATAGGAAACTATAAATCCCTTTATTTCAGAATTGTCACTAAAGAGTCTATTTTCACTATCTCATGATGTTTGATTTCTAAGGTCACCAACGGGGAGGGAGGGAGCAGAGGGGACAGTTGCCCCAGGGCCTAGTGATTTAAAAGGGCCAGAGGTTCCAGGCTACCACTGCCACTACCATGGCAGCAGTAGCAGCTGAAGATCAAAGCCCTTTAAATCATGACCAGAGCGCCATGCAGCACAGTCTGGGCAGCACTGAGGGCTGGCTGGAGAAGCCCTGCCCCTTCCAACCGAGGCCCTGCCTCTTCCAGGAGCCTTGGAACAGAACCTCTCCCATATTGCCAAGGGCCCAGCAAAGTCTGTCACCAGCCTTGTTGATTTCCGAATCAGTTACTTTATTCCATGAAAGGAAAATTCTGTTGCAGATGCTCTGTCTGGAGGCTCAGTCCTTTGGGAGGCAGCAATACTGTTGGATGTGTGGTTTAACAAACAGATGTATCTGTTTGGATTAATAAGTAGCTCTGATCTAAGAGGTGGCTAACACATGGGCCACATGCAGCCCATTTGTTTGGGTTTACGTGGGACTGGACATGCGGCCCACAGGTGGGATTCTTTGAACATGGCCTCCGCCGGGAACATGCTCCACAACAGCAAGGTGTCTCCCAGGTGGGGTGAGCATTGAAAGACGCAAGCGGAGGGGCTGGCTGGAACAGACAAGTACAGGGTGTCGGCATTTCTAGCCCACGGAGGAGGTGCTGGGAGCACAGGGGCATTGTAGGAAGTGCTTGCTGCTTAGTCTTGTGGTCAGAACCTGAGAGGTGCTGACAGGCTCACACAGCCATTATTTGAGTCCGGCACAGCAGCCAGGCAGCCTTGCCTCTGTCCTACATGTAGTGACGGACTCCCGTGTGGGGACGTCAGTCCTTGGGAATCCCAGGCACCTGTGATCTTTTGCCTCTTGTATCCAGCTTGACTTTCCCAGCTCCCCGCCCACCGCAGGTTGGAGCCCCATGACTTGGAAACTCTCTTCTTTTTACAGTAAAATCACTCCAAGAAATGCAAAACCTGAAGCTTCAAGCTAAACACCAATATACAATTTTCTTTTTAATAGCATTAAAAATGGCAACAAAGAAGAGACCCTTGTTGGATGAACACAGGATCAACCCTGTTTGGGAGATGGAATTCATTTTTGCAGGGATAAATGGAAATGGAGATAAGTGTGAAAGACGCTATTTGCATGTATATGCAACCACACTTAAGTTGTGGCCCTCAGCATGTGCTATGAGTATTTTTCTGGCCCCTGGGGTTTCTGTAGTTGAGTAGGGCTGTCTTAGATACAAAAGGAAGACAATTGTTTGTCTACAATCATCCAGCTTCAAATCTCTGGAGAAAATGATGAGCTATATTTAGACTGGAAAATAATATTTGTTTACAGTTTCCACTAATTCAGATTATGGTCCAGTTTAATCAGAGAGTCAATTCAAGCAGCCTGTTGATAACATAGAGCATTTTCAATCATGGCTCTAATATCCACATTTCAAACTGATAGATGTCCTGGCAGTCCTCAGAAAGGTATTCGGTTAATAAACATACAGGGTGTGTCTAGACTGGCAAGATTTTGCACAAAAGCAGCTGCTTTTGCGCAAAAACTTGCCAGCTGTCCACACTGGCCGCTTGAATTTGCGCAAGAACACTGACGTTCTAATATAAGAATTCAGTGTTTCTTGCGCAAATACTTTGACGCTCCCACTCAGGGATAAGCCCTCTTGCGCAAGAATACTTGCGCAAGAGAGCCAGTGTAGACAGGCACCTTAATTTTTTGCGCAAGAAAGCCCGATAGCTAAAATGGCCATCGGAGCTTTCTTGCGCGAAAGCACGTCTATACTGGGCACGGATGCTTTTGTGGAAAAGCACTTTTTGCGCAAAAACATCCATGCCAATCTAGACGCTCTTTTGCAGAAATACTTTTAACGGAAAAACTTTTCCGTTAAAAGTATTTCCGCAAAATCATGCCAGTCTAGATGCAGCCACACGTTACAAAGGCTCAAATCTCTTCAGTGACCTCGCCAGTTCTCCCCTCACATCTTGCCTAAGGAGATCACTAATGACAGAGGCTTATTATAAAACATTAATGAGTTATAACTCCTGTGTAATATTAACATGTATTTATTTAACATACAAGATAAGTCTTGGGAGAGAGAAAGTGTGGATGCAGGTTTCAAGAGGGACTTCCACAATTTGTGCCCAAAATGAATATTCAAATCTGATTTCAAATTCTTCACACATCTTACTTCAGATTTGTCCTACATTAGTTCTGGACTGTTTTTATCCATATTTAACTAAGTCTTGAGACTTCAACTTTGAAAATGTATGCTTTTGCATTAAGCTGGTTTTCCAGAGACTAAATTGTGTTCTGAATATTCTTAGATTTCAGGACAACTCATTTTAACAGTCTTGTCATTCCTAGGTAGTTGGCATATTGGGATATTCATATCCTCTTGAATCATTTCAAAATAAGTAATGCTTCATGCCCTGTGGAAACATTATTTGCAAAGATAGCATCTTAGTTAAGATTCTAAGATTTTCGTTTTATCAGTTTGGGGGGGATTTCCAAATATTGTGTGTGAGGATTCCATCAGGTTCTGAGTTTCTACTATATTCCAGTGTAAAACCTGAATCATAGATCTTTCCAGGGCATGTTGTTTGATTAGAGATTATTTAAATATCTGTGTATTCCTTTCTGTTTTGAAGCTTATACAGAAAGTTTATTACAACATTTTCTTATATTTCAACTGGTTATCTAGTAAGCAAAATTGAATAGCTCTAATCCATAAGGCACAGATTAGATTTGTTCTCGAAGAAGTGAGTATTGAAGTTAAAAAGTGTTCAATATGCCTTAAGAGGAATAGCAATAACTGTTACCGTTTCCAAAGGGATTGAGAGGGATTTAATCTGAATTTCTGACCAATACTCAGGAGACAAATCCTCTCATAAATTTTACTGGAGTCCTTCAGAAAATGGCAGAAATCTCTCTTTCTTTAGGGCTGCCATGTATTATGAAGTATTCCACCCCATCTTTAACTAGAAATCAAATTGACAATGATTTATGAGAAAGGGAGAGATTTTGAATTTATGAATGTCCTGTTTCTCTCATTCATGCAAATGACTGTTTCCCATAATGATACAGTGATTTTAACTCTTCAGTTATTTGTGCCATGCATCTGGCAACAGGACAAGAAATCTCTTCATTTTGTCAGGAAAATAATATACTCAACTACTGAAAAAATGTTTTTAGCATAGGATGACTTTTTAAATGCTTATTTCTGACTGGATGTCACAGGGCCACATCCATTTCCAAGGCTCCCACTATTTACAAAGAACAGTCATGGTAATGGAACACTTTGAAGTAGAAACTACTTGCTGAATCAGACCCCTGGAGGCAGAGCTTCAAAAGGGGATGTGTGTGGACTCCAAGCAGCTTGAATATTTAATTACTTAATTGTAAAGATATCATCTTCACCATCCACTCCACCCCTCAGTGAAGTTGGCAGGAGAATTTTGGACAGATTAATGGGTTTATGTAGTCCATGTCCTGAGGAGTGCATCAGGATAAGTATAGGAAGAGATCTGGTATCAGTAGCCCTTACATTTCTAATGTGCAAAAAATTAATTTTATAAAGTAATTATGATCAAGCTAGGACAATACAGAATCCTAGCTCCAGCCATCCATTCTCTACTCTAGTGCAGGGCTATAACATAGCAGTCCCTTAGTCTGGACCATCTTGTACTGATAGGCTGCGTCTAGATTGGCATGATTTTCCGGAAATGCTTTTAACAGAAAAGTTTTCCGTTAAAAGCATTTTCGGAACAGAGCATCTAGATTAGCATGGACACTTTTCCGCAAAAGCACTTTTTACGGAAAAGAGTCCGTGCGAATCTAAACGTGCTTTTCCGCAAAAAAGCCCCGTTCGCCATTTTCGCGATCGGGGCTTTTTTGCGGAAAACAAATCTGAGCTGTCTACACTGGCCCTCAAAGGGACTTTTGCCTGAACGGGAGCAGAATAGTATTTCCGCAAGAAGCACTGATTTCTTACAGTAGGAAGTCAGTGCTTTTGCGGAAATTCAAGCGGCCAGTGTAGACAGCTGGCAAGTTTTTCCGGAAAAGCGGCTGATTTTCTGGAAAAACTGGCCAGTCTAGACACAGCCATAGAGAGTTTAAAGGGAAGATGAAGAGTTTGCAGTACTGTTAGGGGATTATCATCAGGATTTAGCTGGTGTGAGTATGAATTGTATTGTGAGGAAGGGCTCAGCATGGGGAAGACAGGCACAAGCTGGTATGCATGGGGAGCCAACTTAAAAGCCGGTTCCACGAGCACACCGGCTCCTGGGGAACTGACACCACCCCTCCCTGCGTGTAACTGCTGAAAATTTCAACGGTTACACGTTTATGTAATTAATCATATTTTAACATCCCTAATGTATATACCAAACTTTTATCAGTCATAAAGAGATAAGAGGCCCCTGGCAGCTGAAGGGGCTGGGGGAGAGAGAAGGTCCCTGCTGGCCAGGGTAGTTTGAGGAGGGACAGACAGGTCCTGCTGACTGGGGGTTGGAGAAAAGGCCCCTACTGGCCAGTGGGGTGGGGGGGGGGAGAAAAAGCCCCACTACTCAAGAGGGCAAGAGAAGACCCCACTGAATGGGACCCCCCCCCAGCCCTGAGTCCCTCCTCACTCCCCAAACCTCACTTTCGCACTCTCCACATCTCCAGCCCCCTGCCCTGAGTCCCTTCTCAACCCCCACCCTGACTCCTACACCCCCATGACTCGAGCCCTTTCCTCCCCAACTCCTTTCCCACTGTCCACATCCCCTGCCCTGAGCCCCTCTTCAACCCCAAGGCTCTGCCCTAACTTCTGCACACACTCATAAACCACCAGCCCCCTACCCCCAAAGGACCCTGGTAATCCTTCTAGTTAAAATAATAAACTGCAGAGCTTCAACACTGACAATATGAGTATTATTTTGAGAGAGCCTGAAGTCAAGAATCTGATAATACATTATTGATTACTGTGCCTCGCTCCCTCTCCCTCACTCATCATGTATTTTTGTACTCTATCAAAAACTAATAAAATAAAAGGCAGAGTCAGCTTTTAAATTCTTCAGCAAATGACTGCCTATCATGAAGCTGTTTTAATTTATTTAAGCATATAAGCCTATCTAACAAAAGTATTTTCAGCCTCCCTAACAATGTTCCACTGGATCTGGATCACTGTCTATATCTGGAATAACAAGGCTTGATTCTGCCATCCTTACCCACAATGAGTAATTATGACTTAAGTATTCCCTTTGCAATCAGTAGGGCTACTTTTGGAGCATGGGACAATTCAATGTGAGGAAGGATAGTAAGATTAGGGTGATATGGACACACTGTGGAATCTGTAGTGATATTGGTAAGCACTTTGTGAGTGCCTAAAGTCCCGTAACTGAGTGTAGAACTGAGATCCAGCAGCCTCCATTAACTTTAGTCGGAACAGCAAGGGCTCAGCTCCTCTAAAAATCAAACCAGTTTTATTTAGGTGCCTACTTTTATGTGCCCATGTTTGAAAAAAATCACCATACCTGCTGTGTGTGTCAGTTTACCACCCCTGTATAATGATGGTGGATTGTGACAATTTTAAACAACTGTGAAATTCTATAAATATTGTAAACCCCACTAGAATGCACACAGTTTGTGCTCCCTCGGTGACTCTTCAAATTCCATTTAATCTGAGACTGCAGCCAACTTGCCCCACGGTTGTGCTGAGTGCACATTTTCTTCACTGTATTATTATGGTAGCTTCTACAGACTCTGTAGCAAATCTTTTAAAATTAAGTTTGCTTTAAATTTTCATTTCCTCCACATTCCTATCAGAGTCAAGCAGAATTATGTCTTCTCATCCCCTCTTGCTCTTTGTGCCCTGTATCTTTAAGACCTCATGACTTTCTTTTCATTCCCTAGAAGACCAAATGGACTTGCTTAATTTTAAATGCTACTTCTTAATTAGATGTAGAAGTCACTGTTCTATGACACACAAGTACTCTTCCTCACAGATAAACATAATACCAACCCAAGCTTCCTTACTCCCAGCAAAAGAGTAGCTGTGGTCTAACAGAGCATTTCCACTTAGCTATAATGCCCGCCTTCCTTTCAAATTCACAGATGCTTAATGCCTTTAGATAAGGGTTTCCCAACCTATGGGTTGCTATTACATTTCAAAAGGGTCACCAAGTGTCTCCTCAGGTGGCTTTGTCCCTACCCCCACCCATTTTTGAATTGCCTTGGGTCACCAAGTCTTCCTGAATTGTCAAAATAGGTTTCCACCTGGAAAAGGTTGGGAACTGCTGCAGATTGTATCAAACTCTCCCAGTGTTCTCTGCCACATTTTCAGTGTGTTCTCTGATTATTCTTATCAGTTGATCCAAAGTGTCTGCCATTTCCCTATTTAATGGTCTTGTTTAATTTTAAACAATAGACAAACAATTGGCACTGATTTGCAATGGGTTGTTCAACTTTACAGCGGGGTGGGGAACCTTTTTTGGGTGGGTGGGGGGCTGCTGATCCACAGAAAAATTAGTCGGGGGGGGGCCTCACACAAGAGAGAAGCAAAGTGAGAAATCCCTGACTGAGAAGGAAATAGACACTCTTCACATTCCCCTTGTGCACCAGAGACTTGGGGGGGGGGGCTAGGTTAGTAGATTTTGTATGCTCCAGCCCTATGGGTGGGAGGCAAGGGGGCTGGAGCACCACTGCAGGCTCCCCAATGTGTGTGTGTGGGGAAACTGAGCCTTGGGGGGGCCAGATCCAGCTCCCGGGCCTGAGGTTCCCCACCCCTGCTTTGCAATGTACCTGTACATTAGGTAAATACAGTAATTTAGTGAACTTTCATCATTCCATACAGATGGTTGTGCATCTTCACACTAAAGCCCCAAAAGCTTATCTGAACTGCTGAATTTCCCTGGTGATCTTGCTTTACAGCTTGCTTGAATAGAATGGATGGTGCAGTTAGTTTCATGAAGGAGCTAGACAAGAAACGATCAGATAAAATCCTCCAGGCACATACAAAGAATTGCCTATTCCTCAACATGTTTGGCCTGAAGTAGCAAGGTTGGCAAGAGGCTCATCTGAACACAGACTGTTAGCAGACAGAACGTGGGGACTCAGAACAGACTAATACTAAATTTGCACTAAGTGCCAATTGACAACTGATTTGCCAAAAGATGATGTTTCAGGGGAGCTGATGTGGGAGCCGGGGGAGCCTCCAGTAAGGAGATGATTTGTACTCTCTGGGCTTGTATGCTATTGTTCTGAGTCAACACTCTGCCATGGAAAAATCCCAGAGGAAATTTTGTGATTGATTCAGTTATTTGGACTAAATCCAATTAGAGGAAACGTTTGTTCTCAGTACCCAAATTTACAAGTAGTTCGTTCTCCAGATAAAGTGATTTTTAGTTCTTTAATCATCACTATAAATGGTATAAAGGGATACGAAACACAAACACCATACATTCAAACTGTGAACAAACAGAAGCAAAATAAGAATGAAATACAACTACAGTATGCACACTCGTTACATTTCTGTACTTAAAGGGGCCAGGGAGGTAGAAAAATTCCATAACAGTGCCCTCACATTGTTCCTCAGTAGGCATCCCCTAACAGAAAGGAATTTGGAAGGCTTTCCTAGCTAATAAATCTTGGGGATTAGAGGGGAAGGGCAATCCAGCCATGTGGATATAGGACCCAGCCTACCATTTATGGGACTTCTGCCTCTGCACTTCCCACATTTCCGCATGGAAATTCAGTGGATCAACATAGGATAAAGCCATTGAATTTAGCCAGTCCCGAGTTCCTTACATATTTCTCCCATATTTCCAGTGGAAACCCCTTCCTCACACATATGGACATGGTGATGGCACAGTGGAGGCAGCACTCCCTTCACTTAAAAGCTGAGAGCAGGAGATCTGTGCATAGAGAGTCCCTTTCAAGAACGTGTGTGCATATGAGATGCTTTGAGCCTTAAAAATCAGTAGTTTTGTGTACAAACCAGAGTTAACATTTTTTTTTAAAAAGGAGCCTACAATTAGGCTCTGAAGTTTACTTTTAAGTACCTAAGGGTTGGAATTTTAAAAAGCATCTAAATGGCTTAGAAACCCAACTCCTAACATTAGTGGGGTTTGTGCTAAGTTACATAGGAGCTTTTGAAAAATTTCACCTTTCTGTGCCTGTATACAGCAGTGGGGCTGAAGGGGTGACCGCCCTGTCTGCCTCCAGTGAACTTCACATGTATCTACACTGCTTTTTCACAAAGGGCTGGGGAGCAAGCCTTTCCCACACTCCCCGAGCAGTAGTTACTCCTGTCCCCTGGGGCTGGGTCCAATTCCCTGTTCTGGGACAGGTTTGGTCCTAGTCTCACTGAAAGTAAATCAGACCGAAATGCTTAAGACATGTTTGAAAAAGGTATTTAGGATCCTAAATGCAACAGGTGCTTTTGAAAACATTGCCCTAGAACCTAAAAGAGACTAGTAACAGGTTGCTTTGCTCAACTTAGACAAGGGCCTGTTTCCCTAAATTATTAGAAATGTAATACCTGGGCACCACATAGCCATGGATAACAGGCTAGATAGTTCAGGAAAACTGTGCATACCAACACTGAAGGAACTACAGTCAAAAAAACAAGTGGAAAGGTTTCTTATTGGCTAAGAAACCACTCTCTTCTGTCTCTATGGCTTTCTTACTCTGCTGGCAGCATTTTCAGTATTTCTCTAACAGAGATAGGCAGCAACATGATATTGGCATTTGGCTGACAAAGAATATTTTTAAAAACCCTGCTAAAATCTTTAGGCCAAATCCTGCAGTCTGTACTCATTCAAAATACCTCTCTCACACACCAATAGGAGTTTTGCATGAGAAAGAACTGCAGTACTGGGAGTTTTATGAACAGCTGAATGTTTCTGGAATGTAACACAATAGTTTATTAAAGGAAGATGCCAGTGTTTTTCTCTCAAAATACTCATTAAAAATAGACCTCAACATAGCAAGCATTATTAAAACAATAACTGCAGGAATTGCAACATTTTAATAGCATCAGATGACTTACAAAAGGAAGCTAGTATCTTCCAAGCAGACTAAAGGGGTGATAAACTGTGATGGAAAAGAATTCTTCCAACAGGAAAAGTACTGAGTTTTGAATGCTGTTTACATTTGAACATGGATTTAAAAAAATACATGCAGAGAAGGAAATGTAGCATTTTATTTTTAGTCTAGGGCACCATAGTGCCATTAAGGACTGTGGTGTATTGTCCCGGTGGAACACGAGGAGGCATTTTACAGAATGTCTTTCAGAGGCCCCTGGTGTACAAGGGAAGCACAGCTGCTACATCACCCCATTATGGCATAAGAGTACACTGCTCCCTGTGTGCTGATCCCACTCCCCAACGCAATGTGGGCGGAATAGAGCCACGCTCCTCCTTCCTCCCTGTCTGCTTTGGGACATTTTGCTTCAGGGAGGGTAGCCAATTAGTCTGTAACAGGAAATTTTTTTAAAACAATGAATAGTCTAGTAGCACCTTAAAAACTAACAAAACGTGTAGATGGTATCACGAGCTTTCATGGGCACAACCCACTTCTGGTTGTGTCCACAAAAGATCATGATTCCATCTACACGTATTGTTAGTCTTTAAGGTGCTACTAGACTATTTGTTGTTTGATAAGATAATGCTAATGCTTATTGGTTAACCAGAAACCAGTTAAACTCTTACATAGCTAACTTACACAGAAATGCAAAATGGTACTTTCTTAGAAAAACTAATAATGATGCCCAAGGTCAGTGTTCCCTGTAAGCTGCGCACTTGTATAGCCTCTTGGAAGAGATTCAAATGCCATCAAGGTGATTAAGAGTGCCCACAGCTAGATTTTTTATGTCTACTAGTGTTTGTACATGCCTCAGTGCTCCTACAAATGTATTCTGCTCATAGATGGGAAAAATCTGCATATGGATGGAAAAGATTAGAGGAACATTACCCAAGGTTAGAAGATTCAAGGCAACTTCCTTCCTTTTCTTTTTTCAGTCAACAATATTTGAGAGAGAGAAAAACATTGACTGGAAGCAAGAATGTTTGATGGAGGTTTAGAAACACACATCAGATTCAAAGTAAACATAGCAAATAATTTTGAAGGTTTAACTGTATTTAATTATTTATATTTTAATCCTATATAACTGCTGATCTCAGAAGACACTCCAAACTGAACAGAAATTAAAAAGAGCATGTCACCTTTTAACCCCATATTCTGCTCTATACTGCAGCCTCACACGTTCAAATTTCCCAAGCTTTGAAAAACCAAATAAAGATCTGTTTTCAAAGCTGAACAAATATGTGAAAGAAGCAGCAGGCTTCTGCAACAACAAAAAAGTTTCCATATAATATGAAGATCAGGCTTTAATTTCCAAATCCAGTCATGATTATTGAAAACAGAATTAACTTTTCACCAGTGCCAGGCAACAGTTCATAAATCCCATCTTACTCCAAGCTATTACCATGGATGTTGCCTCAAGGCATTTCCTCTTGACTACATACTATAATTTTCTAACATAGCAAACTGAATTGGTGTGTAACTGCATTACGCACACTGTAGACTGAAATCCCTACTGAGACTGTTGTAGATTTCTAGGTGTTAAATAGTTGAAATTATTTAACTTTTAAAATAATAGTGTGTCCATTTTTACAATACAAAAAACCTCACACTTAATTAACTACAGTAATAGCCATTAAAAAGTCAATATTTCTCACCAATTACCATGCACCAATATAGCCTATATTAAGCATAGGTAAATACTATGGTATCCCAGGGTATGTCTACACTACCCCGCTAGTTCGAACTAGCGGGGTAATGTATGCATACCGCACTTGCTAATGAAGCCCAGGATTTGAATTTCCCGGGCTTCATTAGCATAAGCGGGGAGCCGCCATTTTTAAATCCCCGCTGCTTCGAACCCCGTGCAGCGCGGCTACACGGGGCTCGAACTAGGTAGTTCGGACTAGGTTCCTATTCCGAACTACCGTTACTCCTCGTGAAACGAGGTGTATCGGTAGTTCAGAATAGGCACCCTAGTCCGAACTACCTAGTTCGAGCCCCGTGTAGCCGCGCTGCACGGGGTTCGAAGCAGCGGGGATTTAAAAATGGCGGCTCCCCGCTTGTGCTAATGAAGCCCGGGAAATTCAAATCCCGGGCTTCATTAGCAAGTGCGGTATGCATACATTACCCTCCTAGTTCGAACTAGGAGGGTAGTGTAGACATACCCTCAGAGACCACTGTGTGGTAACTGTTGCAAATAATAACTTTAATGCAGTCCACTGTGTTGGGGAGCTGGAAGGAAAGGGAAAAAATCACAAGACTATAAATTGTGCTGCACATGGGTAGATTTCTCTTCTAGTGCAATGAGCTTATTTGACCTAGAGGCATGAATTTTCACCTTTTCAACAAAGCCCCCCCATCCATTGATCTTCATGGATAATGTAAAGTCCATCTGTTCAAACTGGCTTTCACCTGTAGGCTTGATGATGAGCTATATCTGTGCATATTACAGGCAGTCCCCGGGTTACGTACAAGATTGGGACTATAGGTTTGTTCTTAAGTTGAATTTGTACGTAACTCGGAACTGGCTCCAGATTCAGCCGCTGCTGCTGAAACTGACCAGGGGCTGACTACAGGAAGCCTGAGGCAGAGTTGCTCTGCCCCCAGCTTCCTGGAATCAGCCACTGATCAGTTTCAACAGCGGCTGAATCTGGAGCCTGGGACAGAACAGCTGGGGCGCTGCCGGGTAGGTCCCCCTAGGACCAACCCGGCAGCACCCCAGCTGCTCTACCCCAGGCGTCCACAACAAAAGCCTGGTCTGCTGGGGGGGGGCACACTAGCTGCACCACCCCCTCCCCAGCAGACCAGGGAGACCCGGAGCAAAGTCGCAGAGGCAGCGGGGTCCCGTGCCTGCAAGGCTTTGCTCCGGGTGTCCCTGGTCCGCTGGGGGGAGGGGTCCCCAGCAGACCAGGGACACCCGGAGCAAAGCCGCAGAGGTGGCGGGGTCCCGAGCCTCCAAGGCTTTGCTCCGGGTGTCCCCGGTCTGCTCGGGGTGTCCCTGGTCTGCTGGGAACCCCTCCCAGCAGACCAGGGACACCCGGAGCAAAGCCACGGAGGCGCCTCTACGGCTTTGCTCGGGGTGTCCCTGGTCTGCTGGGAGGGGTCCCCAGCAGACCAGGGACACCTGGAGCAGCTTTTCTCTCCCCGGAGGATGCGGTGGCAGGGCCACTGTGCGTCTAGGTGGTCCCGGCGCCCGCGAGTTCCGGGGCGAGAAAAGCCCCGTTCGTAAGTGCGGATCCGACATAAGTCAGATCCGCGTTACTCGGGGACTGCCTGTACTGGATTTTGCAGCTGAGTAGCCCTATACAATTGATATTAAAATTATTTTAAAAACAAAAAAAAATATTAATTAGACAGCAACAATGTAATTGGTAGTTTTTAAATTAGAAGTCCACTGTGATTACACATGCAAGTGGTCAGTTAGATGCCTGAATAGCCATTTTTGTGTGTAATTACAAAATGTGAACAAGCAATTGCAGTAACTACACAATCAATGTAGGTGGAAATCTCAGACTTTCTTTAAAAATATTGCACTTACCATCTCTGTCTGCAGGTTGGCCATCTTGAATAATATTATTATCCTCCTTTGCTTCTCCTCTCTTTCTGCTCCACCTAGCCAAAATGTCATTGTTAATGTCATCTTTCTCACCTCCCTTCGTGTATCATTTCAGAGCTGTAACCACAGTTTTATGTTTGTATGGCACAAAATGGCTGGGCAACCTAAACATTAGTCATTTGCAACACACTTTGGTGTTTCACTTATATATCTCATGTTTTAGGAGAATAGAATTAGAGGGGATAGTGGCATGGCCTAAGCTGTCAGCATAACAGTTAGGCATGCAGAGGACTTGATTTTTCTTTACTCTGTACTGTGGGTAGTAATTTACTGCACTCAGACAGGAATGTAAAATTGATTATGGTACAGCATAATACACCCACTTTGAATTCATATTGCCCAGATGTGAATGACTACAGGAGATGCAATGGAGAATCAGACCTAAAAATACAAATATTGATCATAGAAGGACTTAGATACATTGTGCTAGCAGTATTCCAGCCCCTTTTACTTCTCTGTTCTGCATTTGGTGAGACAATTAGCATTTTGTCATTTTAAAATTGACAAGACAAGTCTATTAAACATCAACTCCACATCTGAAAATGTTTAATGGTCCAGCTACTGAATTGGCTATTTACTGGTTGCTATATAGGTTACCCACTGTAATAATTTTATTGAGTGTTGAGATAGTTTATGCATTTCTTAAAGCATCAATTCCTGGAGTCTGTGACTAAGTGAAAATATTAACTCACTGTTGCCAATGCTTGCACTTATCAAAACGTTTTCAATATTTTGTATTTTTCTTCTTAAAGCTCCAGATGTCGAAGTGAAAAATCTTAGCTTTCATCATGAAAAAAGAAGGAAGTTTCTAAGGCAGATGGTTACAAATAAATCTTTGAAAAATGTGCCTGGGGTCCCCCTCCAAACCTCGCCAACCAGATGGCAGATAAAAAGAACAACATTTGTGACGTAACGATCTCATCATCCTAAAGCAGCTCTCATGATTCTTTCAGGCTGAGGCGGTTCTTACGTGCTAGCGGCTGCAAAACAAAAACAGATGCAAAAATGTGCCGGAGGTGGGGGGGGCAGATAGGACAGGCCTGGGCAGGCTCTTCAGCAAGCAGCTGCTGGCAGAGATGATCTAAAACGGGTGTTCATCTACGTTACCGCCTCAATGAGCAGCCCTGTGCGGCTGACAGCTCCTGCAACCCCCCGCTCATCCCATTTTGCACGTGGGGAGGCGGGGCAGCAGCTTCGCCTGCAGTTACTGCGCATGCTCAGGACTCTCGCTCTGTAATTACACGTGGTCGCACCCGCTGAGGCTGCAGCGGAAACAGCTGCTCTGCGCCGGGGAGGCCGCCGGAAGTAGCCTCGCTGGCCCTCCCTCCCTCCCGGCCCGTGACGTGAGGGCGGGGCGAGGTGGGCTCTGGGTGCTTCTTCATTGGAGGGCGCGGCGCGCGCGCGGATTCGGGATGTCGGTTCCGCTGCGGCGGCTCCGCGAGACGCCGCGGCACCTGCTGGTGTGCGAGAAAAGCCACGTGCGGCACGAGCGCTCCCGGCACGCGGCGCACGTGCGGAGCCACCCCTACAACTGCCGTGTGAGTGCGGGGCGGTTGGTGGCCGTTGGGGAAGGAGGGCTACGTCAGCCAGCGAGCCAGTTGAGGCGCACGGATTCGGTGCCGCCCCGCACTGCTGTGTCCAGGGGGCGGGGGCAGCTCCCGAGCGGGCTCCTCTGGCTCCGGGGCAGTCGCAGGCTCGACGTGTCTCCCTCCCAGCCCTGCTTCCCGGGGTGCCAGCCGCACCCGCTGGGGCTGACTTAGTCCGTGGCTGGGGTGTAGCGGAGCAGACTCAGAAAACCCCTTGCTGCATCAGGCCCCTGCTGCCACATCGGCGCTACAGGGGCTGTAGGCCTGGCAAGCTAAATTCTAGGTGTCGGCCAAAACTGGGGAGGGAGGGTGTCTTTCCAGTTATCCTGCTCGGGTTTTAAGGCTGCTGAGGTGCCCTTTCCTAGTATAGACAAGCCCTGGGGTGGGCTTCTACTTAAAGGTTGGGGCAGTACAACTAGAGAGCTCAGGAGACTGAAAAATCCAGATTCCCGAGCCTATAGCTGTGAGGAAGGTGCTAGTTTCTGACTGGTGGGGAGGTGGAGTTCCTAGCTATGACAACACTTGCAAGCTTTGGTGAAAAAGTGCTGTCAACAGGCAAAAGTCGCCAAAACTGAGAACTTGCCAAACCAATTTCTCTGGTATCCACTGTCAACGACTCATGGCTGCAGCTCCCTTGTCAACAGAAAGAGTAAAGGCATTGTGGCTATGCATCTTACGGTGTCTTGCATCACCTTCACTCACTAAGCCCTGTAGGAAAGCACAACGGAGCATTAGGAATGTCTTCTTCCCAGATGTCCCTGGGTTTCCAGCTTATTTTTGTGCCAACTCAAGTAACTGTGGTGAGAAACCACGTGCCCCTAACTTCTGGCCCTTATCGTGAGCACTGCGTAGACAACATCACACATCGCTGCATACCTAATTATAGACCTAGTAGCAGATAACAATGACTCATCAGATTCATATTTAGGTTTATCAGTATCCAATTCAGTTTCATCCAGGTCAGTGGACGATGAATTGATATTTCACTTGGCTCTGGCAGACCTGATATACTCATGGGATGGTAACTTTTAGGGTAGGGGAAACCAGCTCCGAGAGGTGGGATTGGAATTTCAGGCAGCTGTGGCATGAAGAGCAGTGGCTACAGAACTTTTAAGCTTCCTAGAGCTGTGTCCTGAGCTGGTCCCTGAACTGGGGGCAAGAACACCTGGATGAGAGCTGCTCTTTCAATAGAGAAGTGTGTGGCCATTGCTTTGTGGGAGATTGCTACTATTTGGTTGCACATCAGTTTGGAGTGAGCAAGTGGCAGGAGCAAGTTTTGTCTTGTCATCTTTCTCCTTGCTTTTATAGCTTATGCTCCCCCCAGTTTCTAACCTATCACTTAGGTCTCCAAGTTTCTGGCATATGGGCTTTTGTCACCTGCCCCCATCAAACCTAGTTTAAAGACCTTCTAATTGAGTTAGCAAGTCTGTATCCAAATACTCTCTTCCTTGATAGGTGGACCCTATTTCTGCTTAGCAGTCTTTTGTTCCTGAAACAGCATCCCATGGTCAAGGAAGCCAAAAGCCCCCTGGTGACACAGTCTTTGCAGTCAGGTGTTCACTTCCATGATGCACCTATGTCTGCCTGGGCCCCTACTGTAGACTGGGAGAATCAAAAAGAGCACCACCCGCACTCCAAACTCCTTCACCTGTACTCCCATGTCACTTCTGATCTGTTCAGGGTCATACCTCAAAGTATCACTTATACATGGATGAATAGTATGGGGTAGTAGTTAGGGATGTTAAAAAGTCATTCAGTAAGGAAACCATGTACCGCTAAAAATCTTAGTGGTTACATCCAAATAACCTTAAATAAGCTTCATACTGCAGAGCCCATAGTGAAGCCTCCTTGGGAAAGGGGCAGAGTTTGACCAATAATATTAACCAATAAACATCATCTTATTGGATAACTGATTAATCAGTTACACTCTTAACATCCCTAGTAATAGTCAGAGGGCTGGATGATTCCTGATAATCCCTCCATAATATCTCAGATATGGCCCCCTTACAGGCAGCATACCTCCCTGGATGCCATGTCAGGGTGATAGATGGGTGCCTCTGTTCTCCTCAGAAAAGGGTCTCCAACCACCACTACCCTGCTTTTCCTCTTGGGAGTGGTAGCTGCAGATCTTCCAGCCTTGGAGATACATGGCTTCTCTTTAGGGGATGATTCCTCCTCTCTCGTTGCCAGGGCAGTGTAACAATTCTCTACAACATGGTGGGTGGATTTGGAACACTCCTCCTCCAGTGGTGTGCCAACAGTCCTCTGTAGCTGAATTCCCACCTGTAATCAGGATTTCTAGTGAGGTAGTTAGTGCCAATACTGCAACAGCTATCTCAAGAAAATAATTGAGGGAGTTGGCTATTCACCTAAGCATGTTTTCAGTGTTGATGAAATGGGCCTTTACTGCAAGAGGATCCATGAACAGACTTAGGTTTCTCCACAAGAAAAGACAGTGCCTGGATTTAAAGCAGCCAAAGACCACCTAACCTTGCTTCTAAGGTGGTGATGTTGCAGGAGATATAAAGATGAAACTGCAGACAGCATACTATGAAACTGAAACACTATGAGCGCTCAAGGAATTTTTAAAGGAACACCATCTAGTCATTTGGAGATCCAATAAGGAGTCAGGGATAACTGGAGCTATTTTTTCAGAATGGTTGACTCTGTGCTATCCTTGTATGGAAGGAATACCATGCCAAAGAAAATCTTAGTTTCAAGATTTTATTACATATTGATAATGTACCAGCTCACCCAATCAACCTGGCTAGCCTGTGCAAAAACTTCAGAGTTGTCTTTCTGCCACCTACCACCACATTATTCATCTAACCCAGGGGTCTCCAAACTTTTCAGCCCGAGGGCCGCATTAGCTATCAAACAGCAGTTCGGGGGCCGACTACACACTTGAGGTCCAAATAAAAAACAATCAAAACATGGATGTTGTTTTTAATTATGTATTTAATATTATTTTATTCAGTTATTATTTAATAACACATTCATACACTACACATGAACACCTGTATTAGTGTGAATGGTGAAATTGTTTCCTGGATGCCAAAATAGCAGACATTTCTGGCTTTAGATTTGTTGTCCCTAACATCAACAGTGACCTGAGATTATCATCGGACAAGTTTGTTCTCAAATTGTTCTTCACGTATTTCATTCTTGAAAATGTTTGTTCACACAGGTATGTTGTTCCAAAGATTGAAAGGTACCTTGATGCAAAAGTTTTGACATTAGGAAAGTCTTCCTTGGGCAAAAACTGGTAAAAACCCACCAGTCCTATTTTGAACTTGTCCCTAAGGAGGTCATTTGCTTGCAACTCAATGACTTCCAGCTGCAGTTCATCTGGGCAACTGGCCACATCTGCTTCAAATGGGTTTTGAAACAATCTCACTTCTTCTGCCTTTGAATCCAAAAAGGTCTCCACGGGCCGGATGAGAGGGCCTCGCGGGCCGCATCCGGCCCCCGGGCCGTAGTTTGGAGACCCCTGATCTAACCCATGGACTAAGAAGCTATCGCATTTAAGGCACATTATTTATGCCATACTTTCGACCAGCTCATCAGAAACCATGGCTACAAATCTTGAGTTGAAGTTAGTTGGACATGCATGAATGGTGTATGGGGGAAGTTGTGGTCTAAATGCGTAACTTAAAAGGATGTAAAGATGTTGTCTTCACTGTGACGAAAGATATCCTTTACTTAGCCAATAATGTGGGTTTTAATGAGGTAGAAGATGGTGACCTTACACAACTTATGCAATCCAGAGAAAAACTAAGCAATGAAGAGCTGGTGCAACTAGAAGTCAGAAGAGGAAGAAGATGGTCAAGAAATAGAAGAACCACCAATCCATCACATTTTTGTTTGCCAAATACCTTTCTGAAGCTGTCCAAGTGATTGATTGAAGTTGACTTGCATATCCTTAGTGAAGGCGACCCGAACAGGGAAACACCCACTCCAAAGCGATTAGGGGAGTTGGTGATATAATTAATTACTATAGAGAAATTTTTTCAGGTTGGGCAAGTTCAGCAAGAGGAGAAACTGGACAATCCACCGTCCACTTCCCCAGTCTTCCGTCCACTTAGCTGGGGAGTCAGTTTAGAGAGTAGGATCTTGCCTGCTCCCCAGCTAGAGTGTCAGGCAAGTGCAATGAAAAAGGGCCCTGCTCTCTGTATGGCATCTCCAGGAGGAGAAAGGAAAGCCCCTGCTTTGCAGCTGGAGCACCGAGTGGGTGGGCAGAGAGGGGATAGAGCTGGAGCAGAGCCTAGGCTCCAGATGAGGGGTGGGCCTGGTTATAAGGTGGGCAGCAGCACTACTTTCTCCTTTGATTTTCTGTGTTATGTAATATTGATTGCCTGCGAAACTCATTCTTATTAGAAACACTTTAGGCTCTACTGTGAATATGGGAGAGTGGCCATACTACATTGAATGCACCCTGTCTCCTCTGAGTTTTTATGCATCAAGTTATTTGGGAGGTGCGGGCTAAATGAAATCTGTGTCTTGCAACATGGAATGTATTTGTTTTAAAAATTGACCATATCCTGATTTCTATTTGTGCTTGGGCATAACTATTACAGGTTTAATCCATTATGTGGTAAATAGGGATGTTAGTGTTTAACCAATTCATCATTTAACTGATCAGCTGATGCTTATTGGTTAATGATATTGGTTAAATTCATCTGGCTCCCAGGTAGCTGGCTTTGCTGCGGTAGGTAGGGCAGCGAAGCCTCCTCCCTGAGGCTACGTCTAGACTGCAAGACTCTTTCGGAAGAGGCTTTTTTCAAAAGATCTTTCAAAAAAGAGCATCTAGACTACAACCAGTACTTTTGAAAAAGCAAGTCGCTTTTTTGAAAGAGAGCACCCAGGAAGTCTGGATGCTCTCTTTTGAAAAAGCACAGTTTGCATTACATAGCGCCTTTTTTCAAAAGAGCACTTTCCAAAAAAGGCATTCTTCCTCGTAAAACAAGGTTTTCCGCAGTCGAACAAACTGCCGCATTCTTTCGATTTACTTTCGAAAGAATGCGGCAGCAGTCTAGATGCAAAGGAAGTTTTTGTTTTGTTTTTTTGTTTTGTTTTTTTAAAAAGGCCTCTTTTTTTTTTTTCCGAAAAAACCCTGTCGTCTAGACACACCTTTAGTGCTAGGCAAGAAAGAGCTTCCAGCTCCATTTCTTGGGAGGTGGCTCACTGTAACAGTGAAGCCCCCTCCCTGGGTGCCAGGCCAGCAGGGGCTGGTGGTCCCGCTCCCAGGGAGGGTTCACTGCGGGCACTGTAGTATAAAGCTAAAGCTGTTACACGGTTAGTGTATAAAATGGTTTTTAACATCCCTAGTGGTAAATGCCCCAAATAGCAAAGGTAAAAAGCAATCCTAAAAGATTTTTAACTAACTGCTATTTTGTCTTTAAACCACACACTTTGCAAAACTGTGCTGTGTAATAATATCTCTGTCTGTAGTGCTTTAAATGGCAATGTACTATGTATGAACTATGCAAAATAGAGAACCAAGTGCTACACAATAAGCTTTGGTAATAGTAAAATTCTAGGGTATTTTGGGTGGGGCAGTGGCTAGCTTAAAATTAGTTATGTACTGAATTTTCTTCTTGCTATTTGAGGCACTCACTCATCTACAGACACTTTCTTAACTCCTTTAATATGTGCTTATCTCTTTGAGGAGCTGAATTTTTGTTTGCTTATTTATTTTCTTCAGCTCTGTTTTGTAATTTTGATTATCTATGTTTAGATGTAAGATTTAATTTGCATTACAAATGTGATCTGAATAGGTGTCCTTATTGATCCCTGAATGTGGAATACTTCCAGAAGCACTGAAAAGTGTTATCACAGATATTGGAGAGTATTACCTGGTGAAGAATTTATTCCTTCATGAATTGATCACACATGAATTTATCAATACGTATGTGAAGAAAGGTAAGAGGGAGCTAAAAATGCATATGATGAATATGAATGAAACCAAATATTCTTGTCAGTGCTACCTGGAAGAGTAAAAAGTGGTTTTGATAACATTAAGGTTTTTTTTCCTGTGAGTTTTTGGACTGTGACATTTTTGGCATTTGGAAGAGAAGAGAAGAACAAATAGTCTGACACTTCAAAAACTCACCCACCGCAATCTGGGACAATGCCAGTTATGTATCTTGTTAACGGTGTTCTGTATCTCATTATCTGCATAAACCAATACTTGCAACTTCCCAGAGCACAAACTTGACCCCGGATGTACAGTGCTTTCCTTTTTAACTTGTAAATTTTCTTTGTAACATTAGCTTTATTAAAAGAGAAGTCTTCATCATTTCTCCTCATCACTCTCTCAAATGGGTTATTATACCTGTTACAGTGCAGAGGAGAAAGATTGGTGGTGGACAGAAAATAGGGAGATAAAGCAAGGTCATTGGATTTTTTTAAATTGAACTTCCTTGATTTTCTAAAGGGTGGGGGAGTACTAAATGAAGAAAAATCCTGTAGTGCACTTAGATGAGTTTATTCCCTACCTCAGAGGCCTTGCACAAATGCCTGAAAATGAACACTGCTCCTGACAAGGTGTCGCGCACGCACACGCGCACACACACACACCCTTTCTCCACATAAGTCTTACTAAGAATGATCTCATAAACCACTAGCTAAAGAGTAGCTTTAAACATTTGAAACCAAGAATCCAAGATTTCAGAATGATATTCTTTTGATTCTAACTCTAGATGGCATGAGGTAACAGTTATGTAGGGTATGTCTAATGCAAACAAACAAACAAACAAAAAAACCAAGTGTTTGTAACTTGGATTAGCTAACTGCAGTAGCTGTTTTTTTGTTAAAATAGCAGTGAAGACATAGCAAGCTTGGCTTTACTCAGGTTAGCTTCCTTATTGCTAACCCAAGTTAAAAGCCAAGTTGTTGTATCTTCACTGGTATTTTAACACAAGTTAGCTACTACAAGTTAGCTAATCCACTTTAAGAACACATACTTTTTGTAGTGTGGACATACACTAAGGTACAGCAAAAATTGACATGTATTTGTATATGGGTAAAAAGGGGAAAGTAAGATGTTAAAATCTAAATTCTTATTAAGGTTTGAGCTCTCTTGACCTATCAGAAATAGAAATAGGTGAACACGTGTATGGTCTGTGGCATTCTTTACAGGTATACATTGAAAGAAGGTTGGCCCTGATGCTCTTGCAGTTGAGTGATTTCAGTCTGCCTGCCTACATTCTCCTTGTACTTTCAATGGGATTTTATTTATGGTTGGTTTTATGTCCTGAACTAGTGACGTGGTAGTGGTGGTTTTTATTGGCAGCTATCTTCCAGCATAAAGGTGACTGCACTTCAGATATTTAGTGAAGTGATTCTTCTCCATATACTTTGTAATTGTCTTGTGACATTCTGGGTTTCTGATTAAATGTCATCTTAGAGATTTTAATTATTAATAAAATGTGCAAGTTCCAAAGAGGACATGCAAATCTGCACATGGCTTCTCCCCCTCATCGTTCTTCCATACTGAACATTAAAAATGGAACAATGTGTCTCTTGTCTTTGATATTTAATGCTCTGAAGAAAAGGTGTGTTGATGGCAGAGTAGCCACTTTCCAGGGACATCTTCTGCTTTGTTGAATTCTATCGTTCAGGACTTAAACTTGGAGCAAAGCGTTTTTCCAAACCGATTTAAAAGGAAAGTGGAGGGAGAACTATTAAAGATTAATTACTTGCAAAATTTAGGAACCTCTTTTTGCTGCCTATATTCTTCCTGTTCAAGCAGTGGGACCGCCCCATGTGCTAAGATTACAGGACTGAGCTCTTAATTTTAGAAGTTGAAGGTAGTTGTACAAAACTGAAAAAAATGTCCATGGTAACATCATCGTCTTTATTTTTTAGTGTGATCCAATAGCTGAAAAAATGGTTAGTCCAAAGTGGTTTTTTTCCTCTTATTTGGTGAAAAGAATAATTTTCAAGTTGAAATAAAGTGTTTAAAGGGCCTGGGATGGATTTAATCTGGGTTCTAAATCCCTAAAATGTCACTAGCAAATTTGTAGAGGCAACACAAAAATACCATAGTGAGACAAGGCTAGTTACTTTCAGAGCAGAAATCAAACAGGATCTAAACCGCAATTGGCTAGCTTATTTTTTTGACATGAGCATAACTTAAATATTGCCAGTATATCTTTTGAGAACTGTGTAACCTTATATTTTACTGATCTTTTGTGTTAAAGGTTCATGCTATGCACTTACATACAATACAAAAATTGATCAAGATAATGCTGCTGCACTACTGCCAACTGGTATGAATTCATATTGTTCATTGTATGTTGACATTGACTAATGCCTTTGTTTTGTTTTTACTTGGATTTTTGAAAGAGAAGGCTGGAAAAATCATGAGTACATTTCTTTACTTACATTTACCAATAATTATTAAAATGAAATATTTTTTAAAAATTTAAGTTACTCTTTGTCCATGCTCTTGATTTATTCAATTTTTTTATATCATGGACAATGAAAATTAAGTCCTGTTCACTTTTACATATTTCAAATGATCAGTGCTGTTTAATCTTGGATTTCTAATGCTGTAGAGAAATGTTTGTGTAAAAAATATTTTCATTTTCTGCTGGTCTCAAACTTTATTAAAATCTTCTTACAAATTCTAAAATCTAAACCATTTTAAGATGACACTTCTTCCTATAAAATATAGGTCAAGGGATTTTAGTATATTTGTCAAAATACTTTGAGGAAATATTTAGTAATTAAAAGCACTGAATAATACTTCTAAGTATAATTAAAGACTCTTCCTTGTGCACATTTCACATGTAATGGAGAGCTTTGCTTTGTTTCACTGTTTTCCAAACGTCTTGAGATTTCAACATATTTTACAATACCTGTTATGTCAATTACAGTAAAAATGTATAATATTTCATATTTTATTTTTGGTGTCTTACTAATTGTAAAAAAAAAAAAAAAAAAAGGCAAGTGACTGGCAGAGCACGAGTAAACTGAAATGCTTCACATAAGCTCTTTTTGGAAGGGTTATCATCTTTTGTATGTATATACTGCCACTATCTCATTGGAGATATGATCCTGGCTGTGTTCCCTGAGTGCTCCCAACATATTTTGTAACATTTATAATATTCCCAGCTATCCTGAAGTCCATGATTTAGTCACTGTGTGATTCCACAGTTAAGTCCTTTTTGAATGTAACAAACACTAGGGAGAAACTAGGCATGCATCTGACGAAGTGGGTCTTTGCCCACGAAAGCTTATGCTCCTACACTTCAGTTAGTCTATAAGGTGCCACAGGACTCTTCGTCGCTTAGGGAGAAACTGTACCTGAAGCTTCAGCTACCCCAGACTAACACGGCTACATTTCTATCACTGTACCTGAGGGAGCCTGAATTACATTACTAACACCTAGTGATCCGGGTTTAACTTTATACAGCATCAAATTGTCAAAGACTTACAAGGGAGCTATAGAAGAGATAACTGGTATTAACAAAAATCCTTCTTGTTCATAGGAAAACTAATTATATCAGTGGACAAGGACACATATGAGGAGCTTGGACTACAAGGTCGTCCATCTCAGTATTTTGGTAAAAAAGTCATGAAATATAGTAAGTATTGTTTACACCATCAACACTTATTCTAATATCAATATCCATCTTTATAGAGTGTTTTAATAGGACACCCAACTATCCAAGCTAAAGTTTGATTCCTCTAAATTTGGTTAATCTCTGGGACCTTTTCTCCATGTGTAAATATACCATACATATATTGAGAGAGATGTGTAAATTATACAAGTAACAAAAGCACAAATAGAGCATATACATTTACTAGGGGCCTACTCTCCCCAACCCCTCCCTTCCTGGGGGTAGGCAGCCCCAGCACTCTCCCTGGCCAACCTGGCCACTCCCCCGCTGCATGGTGGCTGGGCTGAAGCTGGCTCTCCCCCCACCCCCACCCCCAGCCACTGGGCAGGGCCGAGGCCAGCCCAGCCCCAGCTCTTCTCCCACCCCTGGCCGCCGGGCTGAGGCCATGCCAGTCTTGGCTCTCCCCTTTCCCCCCCCCCCCAACTGCTGGAGGGCTGGGTCACGGCTGGGTTAGGCCCTGCGTACTCTCCCCAGCCACTGGTGGGAGAGGGGAGCTGAGGCCATGGTGCAGAAGCCCCTGGCTCCTGAGTTCTGGCAAAAGAGTGGGAGGAAGGAAGGGAGGGAGGAGGCATGTGGGATTCAGAGTGATGTTGTGATGTCACTCTCGTCCTGCAGGAAAAACGTTTTTATAGAGAGAAAGAATAGTGTGATATTGTAAGAACTTAATTAATGTCTGCAATTCTTGATTTATTTTTAATTATACATCCCCTGTATTGCAATTATGTAGGATGTGAGCACTTCTGTATTTTATATACTGCATGCAATCTCTGTATTTTCACAGCAGAATAACCAAAAAACCTTAATCTTTTTTTTAAATGAAAGCTTTACACCTTGCAGAATGTTGAAGAAACTGCAAATTAAAAACCTAAACCCGAGAAACCTCTGATGGATGGAGGGAGAGAGAGAGAGAGAGAGAGAGATTGGGGATGTTGTTCTCTGTGTTTATAACACTTAAAATCTTTCTCACGCAAATTGTCTTTTCAGTAGCCTTCATGCTTTGCACAATGTATATCCTGTGGATTTGTTTAAAAAAAAAAAAAAAAAAACCATAACCCTTTTAGTTCCTGTCCTCCCCCCACAAACTGAGAAGAGCTATACATACTAAAAGCTAATTACAGCAAATATTAACTTGCAGAATGCTGTTGGCTTTATGTTAGCTGCATAAAAACAACTAGTAGCAAAATAGGAAATAATTTTATAGTTCTAAATCATAAAATTTAAAAATGGTTTAATAAAATTTCCTCCAATTTTTTTAAAGTAATCTTTGGACTGGAACTAATGGATGTGGGAAAACAGTCTTATAATGGAAACAGTTCTGAAGCCATGAGTATGGCTTTTGCTGGTACTGTAAGCTATAGTGTTTTGGTTTTTTTTTTTTTTTCTTAAATGCTAATGATCTGTTGCCAGCATTGTTGTTTAAAGCTACTATTTTGGCATGACATCCCCCCTTTTCTAATTTCTTTCACAAAAGTGAGCTGCTCATTGCTGGTTTTTAGAAAGCAGTTAACTTAAAAAACCTATCAGACAGACAAAGACCCACAACTTTCCCTTGATTTCTGCACAGTGAAGCTGAGACACAAGTAGAGAAGTTAACAAAAGGTAGCAATGTTGCCTTTTACATCAAAATGAAGAGAAAAATCATGATTTTAAAAATAGAAAACAACAGCTATATTACTTAAAGATTTTGAGAGTGCTACAAAGAATGGAGGGTTAACTTTAAAAGTAGTTGATGTTTTCTGATAGCTCTTACAGAATCTGAATATTAAAACTGAGCTCTGGCTGAGTAAAATTTGCCCTTTTATCTTTTACAGTTATTACCATTGACTTGACTGATTCAGCCTTTGATCCTGATAGCAAGAAATATAAAAGAGTGCTTTGGGCCCTGAAAGAGAAGAAGCCTTTACAGTTTGATTTCCTGCTGTCCTGGTATAATACAGGTAATAAGAATAAACTATAATATTATTAGAATATTAACTATGGATGATATAAAATTAGGTGGGTGAGGTAATATCTTTTATTGAACCAACTTCTGCTGGAGAGAGACAAACTTTCAAGCTTATAAAGAGCTTTTCTTCAGGTCTGGGCTGTGGGAAGAGCTCTTTGTAAGTTCAAAAGCTTGTCTGTCTCAAACAGAAGTAGGTCTAATAAAAGATATTACCTTGCTAACTAACTCTGTCTCGTTAATATCCTGGGACAGCTACAACAATACTGCATAATTCTATAATTAGGTATCCTTCTTACTTGGGCTGTAAATTTGTAAGATAGCATGATTTTGTTGCTTACACAACAAACTCATGTTGATGTCACCTCAAAGGTGCAGTGACATGAATTAAAAATGGTCAAAAAAAACCCTGCAATTACTGTTTGGTTTTGAAATTAGCATACATCCATTATATGTTTTAGTATTCGACTTTTGTAAGGCTAGTCAAAAAAATGCCACTGTTTGTGACACAGTTTTGATTTTTCATTTAAAAAAAAAAAACAACCCAAATATTTTCATTTGGAAGTATTGCTGTGGTGCCACATGGGAATTTAATTTGTCTCTTAGAGCCCTGTTCTATCCACATCTGTATCTGCAAAAATGAGCCACGGATATCCACATTCACATCCGCAGATGCCCATGAATATAAAGCAGATATACATATATTTGGAGGACATTTGTATGCTCAAATTTGTATCCGTATCTGCAAAAATGAGCTATGAATATCCACAGATTTCCAGGGCTCTATTTGTCTCATGTCCTATTTTCCTCTATAGGCTAGTGTCCTGGCCTGGCTTTTTCTGCCATGATCCACCATCTTCTCTTGCCAAAATGGAAAAGTGTGGTGCTTTATAAGAAAAGAGTCATCCAAGATCAACCACGAACCTCTAGAGGAGACTGGAACAGGAGGCACTGCAGCAATATTTCCAAGTCAAAATGGTTTGATTTTTCCACAGAAATATTTTGCTTGAAAATATTTCTGCTGAAAAATTGAAATTTTCCATGGGGAAAAGCTACCATTTTTGAAGCAGCTCTATGCTTTCTTTTGACATGTAGAATACAATCTCTCTTATTGGTGTCCTACATAGAGCATCTCTTCAGGAGAAGCCTGCCACTATTTTCTTAGAAGAAGCCTTAGTATTATTTTTCTCTTTTCATCCAGGGATCTCCAAGGTGTAAGCAGGAACACTATAAAATTGCTTTTTACCAATTGGGTATCTTGCTTTGGAGTCATATTAATATATCCTGAAGAGATGGAGTGGGAGAAGAGAGAACAGACTCAAAACATGCTGTTAGTGATAAACTATATACAGATGATGATGTTCTATTTGTAATAAATCATTATCTAAACCTCCAAATCTACTTAGCATTTCAGTAGGATGATCAGATGCTACATTTGCATTCTCATATAGAAAGAACAAGTGGAAAAGCATAACTTTTCCTTTCATGTGGCTTTTTCTGTGGAAACAGTAAACAAACACTTCTCTTTGAAGATGTTCTGTAATTCGAAGGTTTAATTTTTATTTTGTCTGCCCTAACTGATACTAATGACAAACTGAATTATATAAATAGCTGTCAATAAGGTTTCTCTGTAGAGCTTCCTAGTTCTGAAAATGAACTTAATTTCCAAGAAAAAAACATAAAAAAAATCTAGGGCTCTGGCATAGGTAAATAAACAGCATATAAGGTGTTTTAATTTAAGTACATCATATAGAGAATTTTACTCATCTTTCCTTTGTAAATTCATTTAAAGCTTTCAGTTTAGTTTGATTCTCAGTGTTCCTTTTGTATTGCAGTTTTATAGTTACTTTTGGTGGTCTGTGTTCTTAGGTGAAGAAAGATCAACATTTATGTCATACTTTTCCAAAAAACAAATACAAGCCCATCAGCCAAAAACAACATTCAGCACGTTAAGAAATTTGCAGTGTCCAGTGCTACATAGTAATGAATTGCAAGGAAAGCTAGAAGAATCATGCAGTGCACAGGAACTCTTTGACTGGCTAGGTGCTGTTTTCAATAATGTTGGTTTGTAAGTATCTGAACTTGCCTTTATATTTTTTATATTTATATTTTGCCTAAATATTTTTTAAAAGCATAAGCCATAATTTTTTACCTTTGATACCTAACAATAGGCACTTCAGTCTTTATTTAGACACCTTACATAAGTGACTTGATTTTTCACAGACCTTCAGCATTCTGAAAAGCAGGCCATTTATTTAAAGGCTTAAATATATATGTCTGGTTTTATGGTTGATGCACAACTCTGAAAAGGGTGGTAATGTAGAAAACTTGCACTATACCTTTCTGTTTTCAGAGACAACAAGTCATTTAGCTTCTTATCAACCTATTGCTGTCCTCAGCCCAGCACAGTAGTGGAGCAAGCCTATGTATGCACAATCACTGGCTTTATACTCCCAGAGAAGATAATTCAATTATTGGAACAGCTATGGTAAGGGCCATAGCCAGAGGTACATTATTATAATATATTTACAATTTTAATGCTTTTCCTCCTCAAAGTGTTTCACACTAATCTTCAGCACCCCAGGGAGGTAAGTAAAAGATATTATCCCAAACATATATAAACTAAAGTTAAAGGGTTAAAGCCAAAATTATCAAAAGTGACAACTGATTTTTAATATCTCAGCTTTGAGAGACCCAACTTTGAGATATTCTAGTCTTGGGGCTTTTTTTGCTTAAGTGTTAAACACCCACAAATCTAATTGAAGTTGATGGGAGCTGTGGGTACAAGCATTTATGAAATTCAGGCCGACTGTATGTCATATTGAACAAATCACAGCCAAATTTTCAACTTCTACAGCAAGCCTCACTAAACTTTGATTAAAACACAGATTTTCTGGCTCCCTGTCTTAAGAGCATTGGAGAATTCCTGGTCTTGATTAATACTAGTTTATGATTTGTAGAGTGGTTCCCTTTCAGTGGTAAAAGTACTAAGCAACAGAAAGAGTCTTTTTACAGATCTTCTTTCCATGTATCTTCCACTGACATTGGATTGTTCTATTCTCCTAGTCACAAATAATGCCAGTTCCTTGCAAGATGATCGCCACCAGAAGCAGCTCAGAAAAGCTGGTTTCTATTAAAAAAAAAAAAAACACAACAAATTTCTGATTTAAAGTGAAGTTTACAGTTACATGTCAAAGTACATAATACAATATACATTTTCAGAAGACAATTTTTCATTGTAAAAAGCCATTTAGTCCCATTTCTTTTGTTTTTTGTTCAATTTTACAAAAAGTGGTTACATTTAAATATTTAAACTGAGCTGCCTCGTAAATATTTTTAATTTATGCCAATATTAAGGTCTATAGGAATTCTCCAACTTCAGTGCCTCAGCTAGAAAGCTCCAACCTTTTGTGCTCTCTGTATGTACTTTGTAAAATGATGTGACAGCAGTTGGAATTTCTCACATAAAACATAGTTTGTTTTCCAGTAAGATGCCCATGACAGTACTGGGTATCCCGTAGTTTAGTAAGCGTGATTTTTAACTCCTTCAGTTATACATTTTGATTAAATAGTTAGGTCTCTAATTCCATTCTGGTCTACTTCAACGTAACTTATTGTTCCATTTTAATTAGGGGGCTAATGTATGTTTCTCTTTCAGTTGCTATTTTGAGGAACCAAAATTGGCTCAGTGGGTGACCTTAACTGTGCATGGCTTTGCAGACAGCCCTGTTTCATGGAGAGAAAGTGAACATGGTTTCCAAAAGGGAGGAGAGAACTTGTACAATTTTGTTGTTTTTAGGAACCTGGACTATTGGCTTCAAATGGCTGTTGGAGCAAATGATGATTGCCCACCTTAAAAGTTCCTCCCATAGGAAGATTTCTTAAAAAGAATGTCTGAGATATGCTTACAAAAATCAGATAATTAATTAGCCATTGAAAGAATCTGTGTATGTAGGAAGCTTTTCATTTTATCATCTTATTGTTTCCACATGATTGAAGAAGCCTTGTTTACTGGAATGTGTATTTTTGTTATATATGTTTTTAATAAAAAGTGAAACATCTGTTCCTTAAATCTTTTTAGATATTCCACAAATGTGTCATCTTGTCAAAATAATAAATGGTTTTCTAAATCATGGTCTTCTGTATTTAAAAAACAGCAAACAGCACATCTTCCACTATTCAGATTACCTGAAAAAGAAATTCTACCTTCCAGCATAGAAGGAAATTTAAAGCAACAAAAAAGGGGTATACAGTCTGGGAAACATGGTTCTTTTGCAGGGGAGGGTTTTAACCCCCATAAATATTGGAGATGGTTGGTTTATTTGGCAGAAGCTTTATTAGATGTTTTATTTTGCTACGCAAACTGCTCCTGTTGTTGGATAAATCTACTATCATCCTGCTTTGTAATTCTTTGTTAGGAGTAGACCATGCCATGTTTCAATTTTCACCTGTTTTTGCTGCCACAAAAGCTTGACTTTTACTTTGATAGGAAAAAACTTGTTTTTTTCCGTGACCTCTCCTGTAAATCAAATGGCTAAAGGGATTTGGCTTAGACCTTGCTGGAAAATTCATCTGTAGCAAGAGATCAAGCATAAGAAAGTTTAAGGGTAAGAGTTAGATTTCCTTGGAAAATTACAAACATTTGAAAACCAATATTTAGTAGGGATGTCAATGTGTAAGTTGACTATACGATTAACTGATAAACCTAGGATTATCAATTGACTAGATGCATTCCCAGCCTACCCACCACTTGCTGCCTCTGCATCTATTAGAGGCAGCAGCAAGTAGAGGGCAGGCCTGAGCTCCCTGCTGTCAGTGTCCTGGGCCCACCAGGGACAGAAGCTGGTCCATAGGAGGCGGAGCAGCCTCTGTCTGCAGTGAGCTCCGATTCCCCGTGGACAGGGAGAGCTGCCGGAGCAGCCTCTGTCTGTGGTGGGCCTGGGCTTACCGTGGACAGAGGCTGCTTCACTTCCCATGGACCAGCTTCTGTCCCTGGCGGGCCCTGTCCACAGGAGGGTCTCAGTTCCCTGTGGACAGAGCAGGTAGAGCAGCTCTGTGGACTGGGGCTGCTGCCACTCTATCAGAGGCAGCAGTGTGGGGCGACAGGCAGCCAGTCTGCATGGGGAGCTAGTTTTTAAACTAACTTCCTTCATGGACTGGCTCCCACCTGGAACCCTGTGCTGCTGCCTCTGATACAGAGGCAAAGCCGCGGAGCCTGAGGGCAGCTACTGGACCAACCCGGCAGCACCCCAGCTGCTCTGCCCCAGGCGTCCCCAAGTCAGCCGCTGCTGAAACTGACCAGTGGCTGACTACAGGAAGCCCCTGCCCCGGGCTTCCTGGAATCAGCCGCTGATCAGTTTCAGCAGCAGCTGACTTGGGGATGCCTGTGGTTCTTAAGTTGAATCTGTATGCAAGTCAGAACTGGCGTCCAGATTCAACCTTAGTTTCAACAGCGGCTGAATCTGGACGCCAGTTCCGACTTACATACAGATTCAACTTAGGGACTGTAGGTTTGTTCTTATCTTGTACGTAACCCGGGGACTGCCTGTATATGCAGACAAGGTGGTTAAATGTATACATGTTTATTCCTAAGGGCTCAAACTAGTTTTCCATTGGCATAACATTAGAATTGAGTCTTCAGAAGGCTCTGATTGCAGAGAATGGAGGAAGCTTCTGATCTGGCAGAAGGGGTGGAAAGAGAGCTGTCAATCAGGGGGACCATACTTGCATTAGGAACAATGCAGAACAAGGATGATCAGTGGAAGCAATATTATGCAGAGCTTTCAGTGGAAAGACAAGTAGCTTAGAAGCTCAAACCTGCTAACTCTACTGATCTTCCACATAGACTCTGAATCCTTTTATGGTCTTCAGAGAAATCCTCCTCAGACTGGCAGCTAGTTCCTTTTTAACAGTGTAACAAAGGAGTAGGGGAGCATTGACAAAACTCAACGAGAGAGAGAGAGCGCGCGCCTCTCTCTCCCTCCCTCCCTTCTTGCCTTTCACTAGTGAAGATACTACTCACCCCAAACTTCTACTCCAGGGCAATGCATGTGGTCCATTGGCTCCTGTCTGGGGAGCCCTGTGCTCTTCCTCATTCCTCCACTTTCCCTACTCCACCCTTAATGCTAAGCCCTCCACTGGAGTGCTGCAATTGCCTTCCCCCCTCAACAGCTGACCATCAAACATCCAGCTTCCCTCTTACAATGTGGCTGTGTCTAGACTGGCAAGTTTTTCCGCAAAATCATCTGATTTTGCGGAAAAACTTGCCAGCTGTCTACACTGGCCGCTTGAATTTCCTCAAGAACACTGATGATCTCATGTAAGATCGTCAGTGTTCTTGTGGAAATACTGTGCTGCTCCCGTTCAGGCAAAAGCCCTCTTGCGCAAATCATTTGCGCAAGAGGGCCAGTGTAAACAGCACAGTACTGTTTTCCGCAAAAAAGCCCCAATCGCAAAAATGGTGATCAGGGCTTTTTTGTGGAAAACTGCGTCTAGATTGGCCACGGATGCTTTTCCGCAAAAAGTGCTTTGCGGAAAAGCGTCCTGCCAATCTAGATGTGATTTTTCCGAAAATGCTTTTAACGGAAAACTCTTCTGTTAAGCATTTCCGGAAAATCATGCCCGTGTAGACCTAGCCTGTGACTTTTCTGTAAGGACTGATTCTGCCACCCACCTTTCTGACATCTGCAGTGGGGGTGAGTTGATAGCCTCTCCCTCTCCTTTCACTCTATAGACAGTACCCCTGAGGGCAACTACATGCTTCCTCACCTCGCTAAAGCACTCAGCTCTTTGGGGGAAGAGACTTGCCCATCCAAAAGTGCACTATGAATAAGCCCAGCTTTGTTTTTATGGGCCAGGCCGTGCTGAGGGAGATTGCCCCCAATAGGCAGGATTTCCTGGTAACATGGGACTTTTCCCATCACGTGTCCAAGAAGCCCACGCACTGGGTGGTGGTGTGACGTCCCCCTCATTAGCAGTAACCACTCGCTCCTGAGCTAGGCCAGGCCCAGCCTGCGGTGGTTTCTTGCCCTGGAAACCCCAATGTTCCCGTTGCAATGGGAGAGCTGTTTGGTGCCCTCAGAAAACTTCTCAAGTAAGGGGGGAAGCAACTGTGGGGGGGCACTGACATGGTGGGGAATGCGGGGTGTGTGGGGGAGAGACATGTTGTGACTTTGCCCCTTGGAGTGGAAGGGCAGATACTGCTGATATCCCCCCCCCCCATCCTACAGCGGGAGGTGGCCGGAGAACCCAGAACGTGGGCAGGAGCTGGCTGCCCAGCCGGGAGCAGCTGCTCAGCAGATGCTGCTGTCTGGGCTCGAAGGGGGAGCGCTGAGGAGCAGTCGGGTGTCCGGGGAGCGCTTTTCTGACCGCGGGAAGTTGTCACACCAGCGAGTGGTCAGATTCAAGCCTGGGAAGAAGTGGTTGTATGAGGCAACCGGGGGCTCTTTCCCAGGTAGAGGGGCAGCAGGCGCTTGGAGTCAATGCAGAGATAGGGACTCTGCACTCAGGGTGACCCGGTCCCTCCCCTGTGAGCTCTTCCTTAGCATAGGGAAGCACATGCACGTTCCCCTCCCCCTTGCAGCTGGGCGTAGGAGATGGGAGGCCGGGCTGGCTGTCTGCCTTGTAACAGCCTCCCCAGCTGAGCTGCGTTGCGTGCAGAATGCCCGGGTGTGGCATGGGCGGGAAGGCGCGGCTGTGCGTGTTCGGCACAATGTGAGCGGGTGGTGGGGAATGAACGCGACCAGGACGCGTGGGGGCTCGCGGACTGAATGAAAGGGAGGGGGGGAGAGAAGAATAGGGCAATCAGCACACACTTTCATAAAACAATAATTCAAATGTGCCACTTCTCTCTGCCACTGTGCGAGCCACGGGGGAGACTTGTAGCAAAACTGGAGGTAATCTTCAGTGACAGTGTTTTGCACGTGGAGTGAAGTGATGTGGGTAGGAGGGAAATCAAAAAGGGATGGCTGCAGTGATCAAAGTGGTGGATTAGATGAGCAAGTGTCTTTTAGGGGGAAAAATAGAGCAAGACAGATCTCGGCGCTAAGGTGGAGCTAGAAGTAGAAGGATTTGGCATGGTGTAGGAGCACGGGAAAGAGTCAAAGATAAACTTCAGGTTGTAGGAAATGGTGAAGGTGGGGATGTGATATTGACTGTGACCGGAAATGGAGGTAATAGAAATGGCCTGGGAGAGAGGAAAACAAGTTTGGGTTTTGTTATGTTAAATTGATGAGACATTCAGAAGATGTCAGAAAAATTAAGACTCAGGGTTGCATGGCTAGAGGAAAGTCTGGAGCAGGCAGATTACCAAGTCATTGACATGGAGATTGTAACTGAAATTTCCCAAAGATAGAATATAAAATCATTTTCTGAGATAAGACCTGTCCGTAAGATTTTGCCCTCAAGGAGGCTGGTGTGGTGGTATTTTTTTCCCAGCTGTTAAGCCTCTGGCAGCATATTTCAGAGCCAATCAAAATTTAGAAGTGTCCATCAAAAATACTATTTTGTGGTAACTCTTGTGTGTATTGTGTTATATTTGGAGGCCTAACCAAGACTGGGGGTTCATTGTGTATGGTACTGTACAAACAAATAGTAAGAGATAGACTTACATTGTAAACAGGAAAGACAGGCAGAGGGTGAAAAACAGGCAGGAAGAGGTAAAATGATTTAAGGTTACACAGCTAGTCAGTGGCAGAGCTGAAATTAGACTCTTGTTTCACCTCAATCTAGTGCCCTAGCTATAAGACTGTCTTGCTTTTGATGTTAACCATATTATTAACATAGGTACCCCCATTCTATCATTTCTATTTCTTTGTTATGTTAAAGAAGTAATGGGACAAAACTGAAGTGTTTTCCTTGATCTATTTCATACACATTCTAGACTAGACCTTCACTGTTCTTCAAATAGTGGAGTATTTAAATACTTGGTCTTTGATAGTATTAACAAGAGTTTACTGAAAACTCCAGCATAAACTATAGCAAACTATCAAAGATAATCTCTATTAGAATAAACACTAGAATATTGCCTCTGTTTACTCACCCTGTTTTGAAAGAAGCTACCAAATGTTTCTAAAAGGATTTTAGTTTAAATGTACAAGTTTCATGTATGGGAGCTAAAAAAAGTGCTAAAGCAAATTATGAAGTCCTTCTGTCTACCAGAGAGAAGGGTGACTTTACTGAGACAACTTTCTGTTCTCACCCTGCTCAAACACAGATAATGTGTCTTTGTTCCACTAGAGACACATAATAATTATTTAGATGAAGAATAGTCTAGCTTCATAAATCTAGTCTAATGGCATTTTTTAAACAAAGAAAATAGAAATCATATCTCCATTGTTATAGCCATGTAGCCCAGATGTTAGTCAATGGAGACCAACAAACTAATGTTGTCCCCATAGGTACTCGTCAGTGTTCCCTCTATTTTTTTTTTTCCATCCGTGTGTGAAATAAATTATGTGCACCAAGGCATGTGCAGATGTGCATCACCACTAGAAACACATGTTGGCTGTGGCATGCTCTGTTAGCCAGCAGCATGTGTTTTATGTGCTTTCTGCTGCGCTGGTCCTGAATTTCTCTTGGGTGGTGGCCCAAGTGTTCAGTTTACAGGGAACACTGGTAGTGGTATAGTTACATCCAGATCTTACAAGTAATGTAGGTGAAATTTGTTTGTAAGTGGAAAACTGAACGTGCTCTTAGGTTAACTAATTCATTGTAAGAGCAGAAGTTTCTAATCTTTTCAGTCCTATCTTTTTTGTTGCTACTGCTGTTCTACCAAATAAGCCATGCAATTTATAATAGGCTCCTACTGAAGGATCTAAGCAAAGAGTAAGGCTAATGTTTCTTCAGCAAATATCTTCAGGAATATACACCTGACATTGAGGCAATCACATAGCTGAACCAGGCCCTGAAACAAGACACGTAATAAACTGTAGATAGGCCAACATAGCTTATCCCAGCACTTCTATGATGATACAATCTTTTCTGTCATTGATGCCAAGTCTGACCTCATAGGTGGGTATCTACTGTACCCAGAGTGCTGTGATTAAGAGGCAGGCCTAGGGTACAAGGCCATGAAGCCTGAAAGTAACGGCAGAGAGGAGAAGTCTGGGGTGGCAGTGGGGCCTATGAAGTCAAATACATGTTTGCCCAGGGTGCTATTTTCCCTAAGCCCAGCCCTGACTGAAGCATGGGATTGACGGCACTCATTTCTACAAATTGATGGCTCATTCCAGGGTGAAGTAGAAAACACTGATTACACTGGTCTACAATTTTTTAGAAGTCGTCTGCTTCAGAGATAAAATGTGCTATTTATTATGTATTTTGATGTGCTGAATTCAAATATGATAATTAAAACAACTGATTGGCTACTGTTTCCAAGATATTTAAGTTTTTACATTATACGTCTATGTATATTGTGTAGATAGTAGAGTTTTAATCATAAATTGTAAACCTAGGTCTTTTCATGTGTTTATGGTTGCTTTACATGATATTTCACCTGTCCTGTTTATGTAACACTTTAAAAATCAGCAAAAGAGTTATATAAATAAAATGTACTATGAATCAAAAGGCAAAAAACTATTATGTACATAGTTTAGTCCTATTCAGTGTCTACTTGGCGCTTCTTGGCTTTTCTCTTGTATACATTAAATGGAGCATCTCTTGTCACTGTCCAGCAATAGTCTGCAAGCATTGATGGGCTCCATTTGCCCTGATAGTGTTTCTCCATTGTTGCAATGTCCTGGTGAAATCGCTTGCTGTGCTCGTCACTGCTCCGCAGTTCGGTGGAAAAAAATCTAGATGAGAGTGCAAAAAAGGTATCTTTAGTGACATGTTGCAATCAAGGCTTTTGTATGCCTTGAGGAGGTTTTCCACCAACAACCTGTAGTTGTCTGCCTTGTTGTTTTCGAGAAAATTTATTACCACTAACTGGAAGGCTTTCCATGCCGTCTTTTTCTTGCCACGCAGTGCATGGTCAAATGCATCATCTAGAAGAAGTTCATGAATCTGAGGACCAACAATGACACCTTCCTTTATCTTAGCTTCACTTAACCTTGGAAATTTTCCACGGAGGTACTTGAAAGTTGCTTGTGTTTTGTCCATGGCCTTGACGAAGTTCTTCATCAGACCCAGCTTGATGTGTAAGGGTGGTAACAAAATCTTCCTTGATTCAACAAGTGGTAGATGCTGAACACTTTTCCTCCCAGGCTCCAATGACTGTCGGAGTGGCCAATCTATCTTGATGTGTTGGGAATCTCTTGCACGACTATCCCATTCGCAGAGAAAACAGCAGTACTTTGTGTATCCAGTCTGCAGACCAAGCAAGAGAGCAACAAAAATCGCCACAAAGTTGCCACTGATGTTGGTCATAGTTTATGCACCTCAAAAGTTGTTTAATGTTGTCATAGGTTTCCTTCATATGGACTGCATGACCAACTGGAATTGATGGCAAAACATTGCCATTATGCGGCAAAATAGCTTTAAGACTTGTCTTCGATGAATCAATGAACAGTCTCTACTCATCTGGATTGTGAACGATGTTAAGGGCTGCCATCCCACCATCGATGTTGTTGCAGGCTACAAGATCACCTTCTATGAAGAAGAATGGGACAAGATCCTTTTGACGGTCACGGAACATGGAAACCCTAACATCACCTGCCAGGAGATTCCACTGCTGTAGTCTGGAGCCCAACAGCTCTGCCTTAGTCTTGGGTAGTTCCAAATCCCTGATAAGGTCATTCAGTTCACCTTGTGTTATGAGGTGTGGTTCAGAGGAGGAGGATGGGAGAAAATGTGGCATTGATGGTTTAGGACCAGAAGTTTCATCCTCTTCCTCGTCTGACTCAAGTGAGAATGATTCTGGTGCATCAGGAACCGGCAGTCCTTCTCCGTGGGCTACTGGGAGTGTAGCTGATGGAATGTTTGGATAATGCACAGTCCACTTTTTCTTCTTTGACACACCTTTTCCAACTGGAGGCACCATGCAGAAGTAACAATTGCTGGTATGATCTGTTGGCTCTCTGCAAATCATTGGCACTACAGAAGGCATAGATTTCCTTTTCCTGTTCAACCACTGGCGCAGATATGTTGCACAAGTGTTGCAGCATATGTGTGGGGCCCACCTCTTGTCCTGATCTCCAATTTTGCAGCCAAAGTAAAGGTGATAGGCTTTCTTAACCATAGTGGTTAAAGTGCTTTTGTGATGCAAAAGTCACTTCACCACAAACATAGCAGAAGTTATCTGCACTGTTCACACAAGTACGAGGCATCTCTGCTTACTTTGGCTAAACAGAAATGTGTCCCTTTGCAAAATCAGACTGACAAATAAGAGAGCACGACACTGTATGATTTCTAGAGCTGATATAGGGCAATTTGTTCAGCAGAGTGATGTAAGCTTCGTTATGATTGCATCATCCATGACTTTTAGGAATAACATGATGCAATTCATATCATGTATGACGCAATACCAGCTTCAGATTGCATCATTCGTTTTTTTGCCTAAAAAGCAAGTACTGTCCAAACCCAGTCATAGATTTATTCATAGATCCAGTCAAAGATGTATTTTAGTCATTTCTGACTAAATTGAGATCCCTTCCCTTTATAACTCACTTATCCTCCTCCATTCCCAAGTCAAGGGTCATATATACTGACCCAATAGCATATCTTGAAACTAGAGCCAATCAACAATTTTAAGCATCATTTTTGTTCAGTGACCCAGAGTTAGTAAAGTTTGACTACATTTATTTTAGAAGCATTTTGGCTCTAGAGCAGTGTTATCGGCCAGTTGCTGAAACTCCACAGCTGCTATTGGATTTCAGTGGAAGTTGTGGGGGCTCAGCAGGTAGGAACATCAGGCAATTTGGGAGGAAATCTGAACTACATAAGATGGCAGGTCAGAACAGCCATCCAAGCACACGCTTGGATCTGATAAGGCCATCATTGCTGTTGCTTATGCCCATATCAGCTCCATATAATTGGAGACGGTACCCTCTGAATAGGCTCAACAGTTGGCACTTTCACCTTACCCAGACGGTTCCATTAATGGTCAGATACACTGATGACTTTCATAGTTTTTCATCCCCTTAAATCAGTTAGCAAACTGTACTTATACACATGGAATTACTCTTCATAAACAGAACAAAAATAGCTATAGCGTGGCAATCTTGACTTACCCTCCTAAAGCAGGAGAGTCCAGAGGAATGAGAAATAAGTTTTCAAGATCTACGGAATTATGCAATTGCTTGAGGGAAATTAATGGTGTTTTTCATACATTAAAGGTATTCTCTTTCTAAAGTGAGACCACACAACTTCTGTGTGTGTCTACATAATTTCACTACCCAGAAAGTTTTGTCATGGTTAATGAGCTCTGTGGTGCCAATTGATATCAAGTGGAAAGAGATGCCTAAATTCACTTTTGCTGATTTGTCAAAAGACATTTATAAACCATAATTATTTGATTACATCAGTCAAGGTCAGCCTGACATGGTTATTATCAAGTTGCCAGGGCTTTATTCCTCCTGTCTCATTTATATGTCAGAGCTTGAAAGAGAAGGTTCTACCCAGGGATGTTTAACTACTGGGTGTTTGTAGAAACATGTAACTTTGAAACGTATATCTGCTTGCTCACACCTGCCGCCTCCTCCTCCCTTCCCCTCTCCCCCCCCCCCTCCCTGTTGCCTCTTTGAGGCAGCTGTGTGGGGAGGGAGAGTAGGGTTGTCAGGTTTCTGGTTTTGAACCAGATAGTCTGGTATTTGAGGTTTCTGTCCGGGAAATAAATTGAGAAAATACCAGCTATATAAATGTCTGGTATTTTCTAATTAAGTAAATTTTATTATTATGAGTATCAGTACGTATTTGTGTACTGCCTGGCTGGTAGACATGCTCGCGCTGCATGAGCGTGTCTACCAGCCAGGCAGTATGCAACTACGGAGTAGAGAGGGCGGGGGCAGGACCAGGGCGGAATGGAATCCCTGGGGCCGGACTCACTCATGCTTCGCCGGGACCGAGAGCAGGACCCGGGCCAGCCCTGCTTCCCGCCAGCCAGTTATCTCCCCCTGACCCACTCCTAGCCAGCCCCGCTCCCCGCCAGCCAGTTCTCCCCTGGCCAGCCCCCACTCCCCCCAAACCCTTCCCTGCCAGCCCTGCTTCCTGCTGACTGGTTCCCCCCCCCCCCATCTCCCCTGGCCAGCCCCACTCCCCTCGATCCCTCTCCTGGCCAGCCCTGCTTCTCGCTGGCTGGTTCTCTCTCTCTCTCTCCCCCAGCCAGCCCTGCTCCCCCCGACCCCTTCCTGGCCAGCCCTGCTTCCTGCCGGCTGATTCTCTCCCCCCAACCCCCTTAATGAGATCTGTGGCTTTAACTCACCTGAACAAATACCTAATAACCTCTTTTTGTTATAATTTCCATGTCCAGCCAACATGGTGTGAAAGGCACAAGTAGAGAGAATTATGAGCACTAGACCTAGGACTATCTGGAACTACACGGGATGAAGTTGCTAATCAGCCTGTTAATCAGCTTTCCTCTCAAATCCGAGCCCAAGAAACATAGCTCTTGCTAAATTAATCAGAAAGGTGAATGTAACCAGCCTAACATACATAGGGCTAATCTTACATTAGGACTGTATGACACATAACTGACGAGAGAAGAGCAATGGTTCTGTGGGTGAAGGTCAGGGACTTAGAAGATCGTCTCTTCATTGCCAGCTTTGCTACAGACTTTCTGGTGACCTTCAACAAGGGATGCAAGGTCAGTTTTTTTTTTTTTTCAGAAGAACTTTGCTCCCATATAGGCACCAAATAAAGCAGACAGATTTCCCAAAAGTCTCAGTATGTTGGTTGGTGAGCACTTGAATATTTGGCCTTTATCTTTTCATGCCTCAGTCTCCCATCTGTAAAGTAAGAATAATGTTGTTGTTTTTCCAGCCTGTCTTGTTTATTTAGACCAGTGGTACTCAAATGTAGTCTGCTGTCTGTGACCCAAGGCTCAGCCCTACTCTGGGTATGTCTACACTACAAACATCCGTTAGTTCGAATTAACTTTCATAGGCGCTACACTAGCGCTCCGCTAGTTCGAACTTAATTCGAACTAGCGGAGCGCTTAGTTCGAACTAGGTAAACCTCATTTTACGAGGACTAAGCCTAGTTCGAATTTACTAGTTCGAATTAAGGGCTGCGTAGCCCCTTAATTCGAACTAGTGGGAGGCTAGCCCTCCCCAGCTTTCCCTGGTGGCCACTCTGGGCACCACCAGGGAAACTCATATGCCCCCCCCTCCCTGCCCCGGACCCCTTAAAGGGGCACGGGCTGGCTACGATGCCCGTGCCAGGTGCAAGCCTGCCAGCACCCAGCTAGCAGACCCTGCACCTGGCACAGCTTGAGCCAGCCACCCGATGCCCCCCAGCCCTCCCCCTCTTCCCGGGACCAGGCTGGTGGCTCCCGGGAGCTTGCCCGGGACCGCAAGAGGCGGGCACCCGCCTGGTCTAGTGCGAACATTGTGGACCTCATCCACGACCTCCGCACTAGGCACAGGAAAGCGGCTGTCTAGGGCAGGAGAGCTGCCAGCCTGGCCACCCAGGAGCAGGTGTGCATGAAAATCAAGGTGGTCCACTGAGACCCCCGACCCTGAGCCCTGAGCTTACAATGGCCGTACTGGGTCAGACCAAAGGTCCATCTAGCCCAGTAGCCTGTCTGCCGACAGCGGCCAACCCTAGGGACCCTGGAGGGGATGCACCGAAGACAGTGACCAAGCCATTTGTCTCGTGCCATCCCTCTCCAGGCTTCCACAAACTTTGGGCAAGGATACCACTCCTACCCCCTGGCTAGTACCACTCCATGGACCCAACCTCCATGACTTTATCTCACTTCTCTTTAAACTCTGTTCTAGTTCTAGCCTTCACAGCCTCCTGCAGCAAGGAGTTCCACAGGTTGACTCTTTTTGCTTTGTGAAGAACAACTTTCTGTTACTACTTTGAAGCCTGCTACCCATTCCTTTCCTTTGGTGTCCTCTAGTCCTTCTATTATGGGAACTAATGAAGAACTTTTCTTGATGCACCCTCTCCACCCCACTCATGCTTTTATAGACCTCTGTCCTATCCCCTCTCAGTCTCCTCTTTTCTAAGCTGAGAAGTCTCAGTCTCTTTAGCCTGTCTTCATATGGGACCTGTTCCAAACCTCTGATCATTTTAGTTGCCCTCCCCTCTCCCACCCTCTCTCTTCCCCTCTCCCAGCTCCTTTTCCCAGTCTCCCCGAGTTTTGTTCACTAAAGAGAGATTCTATTTTTGACCACACGTTTTCTTTATTTTGTACATCAGGAAGGGGGGCTAGGGAAGGGTAAGTGGAAGGAGGTGAGGGAGGAATGGGGTACGAGCCCCCGATGAGGAGGACTGGGCTGGCTCTGCGGGCTTCTGGGGGTGGAAGTTCTCCTGCAGCCCCCCAATTGCCTCCTCTCCCCAGATCGCAGCCTGCGGCAAGTGCAGCCGGTCTGATGGCCGAGTGCTGTGATGCGCCCAGTGTGGGCACTCAGGGTACTCCAAGCCAGGACTGCTTTGCAAGCGGGGCACCCCTGAGAACTGTCTGTCCGGGGTGGGGGTCGGGTCCCTTTAAGCACAGCCCTCGGCTAGCCTGAGGCAGCAGCTCCAAGCTCTAAGTCCTCATCTGATGCTCTGCCTGCACTGCTTCTGGCCATCCTTAACCCCAGTTCAGGGTCCATTCAGTGTGGACATGCTAGTTTGAATTAGCAAAATGCTAATTCGAACTAGTTTTTTAGTCTGGATCCATTAGTTCGAATTAACTAATTAACTAAGTTAGTTCGAATTAGCGCTGTAGTGTAGACATACCCTCTGCTGCAGTAGGGAGCCCATTCTGGTGCTCGAGCCCTGTGCCGAGCCCCTGCATGAGGTTAAAGCACCAGTGCTGGTTTCCCGGGGGAGACGAGCCATGTGGGCTGGATCTGGTTCGCAGGGGGAGCAAGCGGCTTCATGTGATGCTGTTCCCCCTCCTGCTAACTGGGGGAGAGTAGCACAAGGAAGGGCTGCCTGGAGGCTTTTTCTGCTGTTTCCATTGGCTAGAATCGCAGCCAATGGGAGCATCAGGAGTCAATGCCTGGAATGCAGTGCCTGGGAGTGCAAAGCCAGATAAGTGCTCCCCATCCTCTTCATGCCCAGTTCCTCCATCCCATACCCCCAACCTGCTCCTTCACCATCCCTTGCTCCTGCGCTTTTCCTCCTGCTCAGATCCCCACCCTCAGCTGGCTCCTGTACCCAGGGGTGCTGACAGCCACCATGGGCCCCGGGGCAATGTGGGGGGGAGGGGTCAGCTCCACACCTATGGAAGAAGAGGGGCCAAGGGCAGTTAGTCCTTAGCACCACCAGGACCGTGGTGCTGGACCTCTTTCCCTCCCCCCCCCCCAGCCATGTGGAGTGGCACTCTGGTGTGCCCATGGCAGTTCAAAGGAGCTTCGGGCCCCTTTGAATGGCTGGGCCACCGGGCAATTGCTCCCTTTCTCCCACCCCTGTCAGCAGGCCTGCCTGCACCCTACTTCCTGCCCAGATCCCGTAAATCCCCCTCCTTTGCCCACTTTATATACTCTAAAATGAATATACTGCACATTTATTTTTTTAAATAATTATCAAAAGGCATTAAGGCATGGGATAGTGTTCCTGTAAGCTGGCTTAGGTGGCCACCCAGAGGGGATTCAAATGCTGCCCAGGTGATTAGCAGAGCACTTACAGCTGGCAGCATGTGTGTCTACTGGTGGTGCACAGCCACACATGCCTTGGTGCACGTTTATTCTACACATGAATGGAAAAAAATAGAGGGAACATTGAAGTGGCAATGAATGGGGGAGAACTAAATTCTAAAGCTAATTTATGCACACTTTTTCAGACTTGGATGCCTAGGACTGGGCACTGAAATACGTAGTTTAACTTGTAGAAGTGCTGAGTCTCACAACTCCCTTTTGACTTCCCTGGGCACGATGGATGCTCAGAATCTGTCTAAATCGGGCTACTTTATTTCGGTGTCTAGGTATTTAGGTGCCTCACCTCTTGGAGAAAAGTTTGGGGGGTTTTTTGTTTTTGTTTTTGTTTTTTAATTTACCTGTAGCTGCTCAGAATACTGTATTACTAACAGAGCACTGTAAATGGCAAATGATGTACCCTGGCCAAAAGATTCATCTCTCTCCTTTTTTCCATCTTCCCCAATGAAAGTGTCTAAATCACATTGTAGGCTTCAGTGTTCCATTTTATCAACCCTTTTGATCAATTGTCAATAATGATAAAAGTGTTCAGATTATGAAAACCAGTTTCAAGGTATTGCAAAGACCAACGGGAGACTTTTCCTAGAGAATTAAATCCGACGAGAGAACTGGAGTGTTATATTAATTAGCCTGGAGCAGAGCTTCTGAAAGCAAAATGGAGCTGTCTCAGCACATTGGCTCCAAAGGAAGAAAGAGCTGGCTGAAGCCCATTCATCTGCATGTAGTTTTAGGATGAATTAAAGTTTTGAAACTAGGGGGTTTTGTTGAAAAATGACATTTTGGAAGAAGCATGTTGGCTGCTATGAATATGAATGGTGGCAGAGCCAATATAAGCTCATGTTTCCTTTATTCTTGTACCACTGTGAGCTCCAGACTTTCCAGCATGATGTGCTCATGCAAGATGACTGTGCACTGTAATCTGCCAATTTTTAGTGTGAGGCAAATGTGAAAATAAGCCATTGAGCTCTCTTATGTAAATGTACTGCATGAATCCAAAAGGCCAAGTTACTCAGACATTATGGAGTATGTGCACCATGAACTAGTAGAAAGAACTGAGGTGAGATTGGACAGAAAATATAAGCCATTACTTCCGTGTTGGGCAGGAGAGGAAATAAAGTATGAGGCTATCAAAAGGAATAAAACAGAGCAGAGGAGGTAATTATAGTAGTATACAATGAGCCAGTGAAACTAGACCTGGGGCATCAAGATAAGTTGATAGTCTGAAAGATAAGAGGGACAGACCAAAAATAAAAAAAGCAGAGTTTCAGACAACTGTACAGAGCAGATATAACTCGATAACAGTCTAAGTTACTGGCAAAAGGTAGGTGCAGGAGAGCTGGCAGCCTTCTGTGGGCCCCTGGGCAATATGGAAGGGGCCTGGTCTGCACTCCTGGAATTTGTCATGCTGGTCTCTTCTCTTCTCTCCCTCCCCCCCACCCCCTTCAATTCCCCCAACCCTGACAGCCATGCAGAGCATACCGTGTGGCACTCAGTGGTGATTGAAAGGGCCCAGATCTCTGGCCACTGCTCTCTCTGCTCCCTGTCAGTGAGTACCCTGGATAGGTGAGAAATGGACCATCTATCAGAGAAGAGGTTAGTTACATATGGGGCTATGACCCAAGGCCTATACAGATCTGAAGATATGTGGATTTTTGGCACCCACCTTATCTGAGCAGCTAACAAGTTCATAAAGGGGCACAACTGAAGGCAGAGAATGCCAAGACTTTGTGGCAATTTAATTACCTTTAAATGTAATTTGTCCTATAGCATGGCAGAGGAAAAAACCCTATCAAAGTAGTAAGTTTTAAGAATTAAACAGGCACTTTAAAATGGAAGAAACCCTGTTGGGTAAGCAGTACCAGTTGCTAGATAGGTCGACTGACCAGGCCTCCTTCAGTCCCCAAATGTTGCTGTATCAGAGATTGTGGAGTTCACCAGAAGCTGAGTGATTTTATATATTGTTGTGAAGAACGGCTCTGAGGAGGGATTCCTGTAGGGCTCTACCACAACTAGTGACAGACGTAGTTTGGCCAGGAAATAAGTATCCCAGCTAATAGACAAAGCAAATATTCAGGCTTAATTTTTAAGGTGTGGCAACGAGTACAAATAAAAATAATGCTCAGCTTTTGCATATAGCTCTGCTTCCTGTTTTAAACTGTTGAAAATTTGTTTTTTGAGGTTAGAATAAAGTGCATCAAACAAATGCAATGGGAGTTGAGCACCCAACTTCTAGTCATGTGACTAAAAAGCTCTCCCTTCCCTATAATCTTGGGTCAAGATTTTTCAGAACAAGGAGCTTAGCCTTCAGGCATTTTAAGTCCTTTGCTAGGCACCCAAATCAGAGCTCTAATCTTCAAGAGGTGCTGAGTGCCCACAAATCCCACCAAGATGGAAACATTAGCTTAGTGTGATGTGAAGATAAAATTGTGTCTAAACTGAGAAGTTTTACATAATACAACTTTTACAAATGTTCCCAAAGGGAAAATGGGACCTTGCATAGGGTTTGGCTGAGCCCTCGTACCACACTTGGGGCTGGCCAAGCCACTTGCTCAACTCCCTCCCCACCATGGCTGGCCTGAGCTGCTTGCCTGAGCCATCATCCCCATGTGGAGCAGGCATTGCTGTTCACCTGAGCTCTGCTTGTCCCCCATCTGAGTCCTACTTCCTGTCTCCCTAGGTCTGGATTCAGCCCTGGCCTCTGCCCCCCTGCCTGTTCCTCAACTCTCTGTTGTTTTGGCCAGAGTGGGCATTTGTCCCCTTTGTGCTTGCCAACTTATCAACTATTAGTTGGCAGGAGCAAACAGGACAAATGCCTGCTTGTGCCAAAAAAAGTCAGGATGGCTAGGATAGGGCTTTAAAAAGGGACTGTCCTGGTCAAAGTGGGATGCGTGAGCACCCCAAAAATAGGGAATAATTGGAAGGCTTGGTAGCAACACCACAAATTAATGAAAATCCCACCTCTTAAGTAATATTTTAACAGCAACTAAAGAAGCTGGAAAACAGTTAGGCTGTGTCTACACTGGGCCACTTATTCTGGAAAATCAGCCGCTTTTCCGGAATAAGCTGCGAGCTGTCTACACTGGCCCTTGAATTTCCGGAAAAGCAACGACGCTCTACTGTACAAAATCAGCCACTATTCCGGAAAAACTATTCTGCTCCCGCAGGCATAAGTCCTTATTCCGGAACACTGTTCTGTAAAAAGGGCCAGTGTAGACAGCCCAGTAGTCTTTTCCGGAGAAAAGCCCTGATCGCGAAAATGGCGATCGGGGCTCTTTTCTGAAAAGCGCGCCTACATTGGCCACAGACGCTTTTCCAGAAAAAGGGCTTTTCCGGAAAAGCAGCCTGCCAATGTAGACGCTCCTTTTCCGGAAAAACTGAAAACGGAATAGTATTCCGTTTTAAGCAGTTCCGGAAATTCATGCCAGTGTAGACACAGCCCCATATAAGCTGTCTGTGCAAAATATACATGCAAGGATCACAGAAATTGAATGATACCACTACATATCTTGCAGACTGTTCTTTATTTACACACTGTGTGTATATTTAGCAGATACATACCAAGTGCGCATGTTTGTTGGTTGTGGGTTTTTTTTTTTTTTTTTTAATAATGTGGACCGTTTGCTGTCAGTGGGAGGTGGGTGTCTATCTTCTTTATGGCATGGCACAGCTACACAGAAGGGCAAAAGTCGAACTAAGATATGCAACTTCAGCTACATCAATTGCATAGCTGAAGTCAACATTGCTTAATTCAGCTTTTGCTGACCACACAGCAGGAAATTGAAGGACGAACACACTTCCTTTGACATCCCTTACTCCTCGTAAAATGAGGGTTACAGAAGTCAGAATAAGATGTCTGCCATCTCAAAATGATTTCAAAGTAACTATTTGCAATGTAGACATGCACTATGTTATTTTGAAATAACGCTGTAGTGTAGATGTGCCCTTTAGGCACTTTTACAAATTCCATCCTAAATTTATGATCTTAGAGCAGTTTAGGTTTAATTACATTTTTATTAAAATGAACTAGCTAATAAAGTTTGTAAAAAGCATATTTAACACTTGCAAAATGACTCACTTATTTTTGAATTGCTTCAGATGGCTGTTTTCCTTCCAAACTGCAAACTATAATATGCTTGTCAGTTGAACTGACTCAGTGGTGTTTACCATCCTGGGCTTCTAGCCAGGGTAATCTTAAAAACAGCAATTACCATTGTTAAGAATAGTTACAGTTCATCCCATTTCCTCTGCCTTCTTTCTTTTTTCACTCAAGGAAGTCCTCCATTTTCTTGTCACAATCCTGAGGAGCCACTTAATTTCCCCTTAGTGGGTTTCCACACTGCACTTCACAAACCCTTGAGGGTGGGTGTAGTCATGGTGACTTCTTTTCCACCCAAATCTTCTTGGCATCTATTTTCTCACTTCTGCTTACACTGAGACCTCGCTAAGCAATGTGAGGCATTTTTTTCCCCCGGGACTGAAATCATTGTTAGCCTGAGGAGGTTAAGATTGGGAATCAGGGTTTGAATCTACTGATTTCCTGTAGAACTGGATTTTATCATTGGAATGCTTACCAAATCAAAACTCTCAATATGTTTGTGTAGCACAAGGGTTCTCAAACTTCTCTTTTTATATGAATCCTAGTTAAATGCAGAGATTTTTTTTTTCCTGTGGAACACCTTCCAGTTTGTGATCACATGGCTCACTTGCCCTCCCATTTGGGATCACAGCACTTGCTGCAGGAATGCTCACTATGGAAAATCATGCCAGAACAATGTGTCATGTAACTATAAATGACCTTTTAATGTTGATTAAAGGGAAGAGGTAAAAAAGACCTAGCGTCATGTAGGGTTACCATCTGCTTGGCTTCCCTGGATTGTTTTTAATAGATTTGGTAGCTGCCAGAAAAATAATTGTAATCTGTCAGGTATTTTACATGGAGCTTAAGATTTGTATTATTATCACAGTACGCTGGGATATCTAACATTAATAGTTTGTGTGTCCAGTTAAAGATGCTGCAGTGTTCTCACTTCTGCAGTTTCAGTAAGAAAAATGTTATCAATCTTATCTGTTTTCTTTCTAGACCTATAAGCCCTGGTCTATATTAGGGAGTTAGTTCGAAATAACAAGCAGAGCATCCACACTACCAAGCCCATTCTTTTGAAATAATAACTCCTGCTTTCCACGAGGAATAACGCTTATTTCAAAATAACTATTTTGAAATAGCGGTAGTATGGATGCTTCACTGCTGCTATTTTGAAATAACTATTCCCCAGAGTCATTCAAAGTGTGTGTGTGTGTGTGTGTGTGTGTTTGTTTGTTTGTTTAAAATATTTTTACCCCGCCTCTCTATTTAAAATATTCAAGTTGGCTTACAAAAAGTTATTACTCCCCAGCATTTCCTGGGGCTATAAGTCAAGATAGCATGTCCACATGAAGGGAGCCTGCTTCAGACTAACTTTCCTTTAGTGTGGACACACTGTTTCAAAATAGTTACTTTGAGAGTTGTTATTTTCAAATAATTTCCTAGCGTAGACCTGCCCTAGTGACTATTGAGGAGGGTTGCAGAGTTAGGCCTGCAACAGGCTTGCGTTGTGAAGGAAAGGGTTACCAGTTTTTTCATCATGGGTGGTAACCCTTACACCATGGTCACCAACCAGTCAATCATGATCGACCAGGGCACTGCCAGTCAATCGCAAGACAGTGTTCCCAGCCCCCCTGTGCTCTCCTCCACCCCCAATGAGGAGCCCACACTGGTGCTGCAGACTCCCACAAAAATAGAGCTAACTCCGGCTTCATGCAGATCTGGCACAGAGCCTCAGGAACCCCACATGAAGGAAGGCAGTACAGGGAAGGAAGGGAAGACAAGAAAGCTTGTGTGCTCCTCTTCTGCTCACAACTTTCTTGTCTTCCTTTCCTTCCCCATGCTCTGGGAAAGGGGTGGTGTGTGTGGGGGGGGCAGTAGTTAAGATGGCAGTGCGGGATCTGGAGCAGCTGTTTTTTTTGTTTTTTTTTAAAGGAGCCACATGTGCACTTCCAGCACTACCTGCAGATCCTGTCCCAGAGATCCTCGTCCCTGGACACCCCCCCCCAACCAAGCTCCTTCCCCCTGGCCAGACCATCATGAGGACTCTAGCGCTGGCCCTGGCCCCTGGCTAGACACCATCCAGCATCCTGCCCCCTTAGCCAGACCCCCACCAGGAGCCTGCTCCTGCCCCCTAGCCAGACACCATCCAGCACCCTGCCCAGACACCTACCTCCCCCCAACCTTGCTGCTGAACCCTACTTTCCGCCCAGATTCTGCAGCCCTATCCCACTCACGGGCAGCCCTGTCCCGCACACTGGCTCCCTCGTTTTTGGCCCCACATCAGAGAGTAGAGGGACCCACAAAATCCACTAACCCTGGAACCCAGAAGAGTTAATCTGGCCTAGGGTCTTGAACTTCAGTCCTACCTAACCTCTTCTCCCTGCCCCACCTCCGCCCGCCATGAGGCTGGAGTGCCAGGGCAGTGAGGGCTACATCAGCGAGGCTTGGGAGGTTTTTTTTGAGGGTGGTGATTTTTGCTTCTCACTTGTGTGGTCTCCGACTGATTTTTCTGTGGGCCAGTGGCCCCCAACCCAAAACAGGTTCCCAGCCCCTCCCGTAAATAAAGATGATGCTGAAATGTTTTGTGTTGGACAAAATTTTTTATTTAAAAAGGAAGCCTGGCCAACAAGTCCCCAATTGGGACCAAGCCTACATCTGGCCACAGCATCATAACACTCCTGCACCCCCCATACACCCCAAACCATGAGCCCATCATACACCTGAACCCCCTGCCCTGAGCCACCCCACATCTCCAAACTCCTGCACGCCCAGAACCCCAGTCTTGTGCCACAACACTCCTACACAACCCACACTCCACAAATCTGTGCCCTGAGCCCATCATACACCCAACCCTCCTGCCCTGAGCCCCTCATACACTCCCACACCAAACTCCTGCACCCCCACATCCACAAGCCTGCAGCTTGCTCCTGCACCCCCACTCCAGCCTGGAGCCCCCTCCCTGAGCTGGCATCTCTCTCGCCATCTCTTCCTGCACCCAGATTCCCTCCCAGAGCTTGCACCTCTCACCCCTTCCCATACCCAAATCCCTCATTCCCACCCCAGAGCCCACACCTCCTGTCTCAACCCAGTGAGAGTGAGTAAGGGCTGGGGACAGCAAGTGATGGAGAGGAGACTGGAGAGGGCAGGGCCTCATGGAATGGGTGGTGTCTTGGCTTGCCCTACCATTTTAAAAAGTGATCTTGAGTGTAAAAAGGTTGGAGACCACTGGCCTAGCACCATGTGACTAGCCAGTTGTGTGTGGACCATGAACAGGTGCTGTGTAGACCACAATTTGAGGATATGTCACCTAAGCAAGGGTCTGTTTGCTGTTGTACCTCTTAAGAGGATCTCTTTAAATGTCCTTTCGGTAACACAGGGAAAAGTCCACACTTTTCATTTGTCTGCCAGAAAATCAACATCCAACTCTTCTAATAAGCTGGCTACCAGAGAGTATATTGAGTGAATTCTCAAGTGGTTGGCTAAATCAAGACCTCGCAGCTGGATTTGTTAGAAAGTGCATTGATCTACTAAATGAATTTGGTGTGTTGTAATATTGGGTAAATTATGTGCTAGTATTTTATCATCAATTCTGCAAATCATTGAATATGGTAGTAGTCCAGGATATAGTCCTATAGAACAAAGCTGCCATTTTATGCTGTAGCACAAATGAATAAAACATTTCCTTCATCTCTGCTGTCACTCATTCTTAGCAACTGTAGGGAGTGTGTGAGGAGCAGAATGTCTTCACCCACAAAACGGTTTCAATTTGTGAATTCCTGTCCTGTTTCAAGAGAGAAGAGAACAGCATGGTTCTTTTGTTACTGCCTATTACTCTATGGCTTGGTCTACTCTGCAGAATTATACCACCGTAAGGTAGTGTATGACTTCCTAATTATGTCATTTGTCTACACTACAGCCTTGCTCCTGCCCTGACATAACTCCACGAGCAATGGAGCTATGAAACTGACAAGAAAGTTAACTACTAGCCCATCTCTATTCCAAGCTGGATTGCTATCCAGGCTGCTCACTCACTCTTGGGGGTCCTGCTTGCCCCTGCCCTCCAGGGTTCCAACTTTGCTCTTTCCAGCTAGCCTGGCAGCTGATGTGACTCTGCTGAAAGCAAGAAACCCTGGGCATCTGTCCCTTGCTCCTGGCTAAGAGTTGCACAGAGCTGACAGCCCTGGCATCCAGCCCCCTCTCCCTCCTCTTCCAACTGCCCCTCTTCAGTTGGTGGAAGTGCTCTCCATAAGAGGGCATCCTATTGACAAAGGGAAGGTGGTGTGGACATCAGCCACTACAGTATTTACTGTGATGGCTCAATCCACCTGATATAAGGTAACTTAAGACTGTAATGTAGACATGCCCTTAGGCCTAGAGCAGCCCTCCCTCTGTGGCTGGCTATGGGTGGCGGACTGCTCCCATGGAATGGATGACCATTATCTGATATGTAACGTTCACATCCCTATGTTGTACCCACTTTTCCCTGTAAGATGAGCGCTTGTGTGACCATCCAGGAGAGATTCAGATGCCTCCCCGCTGATTTGCAGAGTGCCCACAGCCAGCAGCGTGTGTTTCTACTGGAGATGCACACTGAAGAGGGGGACAGGAAAGCATGCAGGGAACATGAGCGTAACATGCAGGACAAGATGTTGAGGCTTATGTAGGAGCAGGTGACTGGTAGAGGTGCAGAAAAAGCATCTGGAGCAGAGCCCCCTGCACCTCACAATAACCCCCCAAGTTCCATATCTTCCTCTCCCAGCGGTTCTAGAAGGTAGAGGTTGGGCGGAAGGCCTGGGAAGCATTTCACTCCACTCCCAGGGATGGTTCCAGGAGCAGAAGGCTGTTACTCCCACAGCGTTGACTGCTGCACAGGGTACTTGTGATAAGGAGCATGTTCTTGTGCCCCTCTCTCCCGCAGTGTTATGAGACCCTTGTCATGCCCACAACGCCTTTTCTGTTCAGTGTTACCTGCTCTCACTATGCTGCCTAAATGTTCTGAAATCATGCATTTTTAATCTGATCTTTATTCGCTGTGCCAACCGGGAGTAGCAAGTGAATGGATTATAGAATCGTACGTGTACAACACAGGGCAGCTTATTAATGAGCGACACACACAACGGACACATCACTGTCTGGTCATTCATGAAACTGGCTTTTAAAACCTCTCTGATGTGGAGTGTGCCTGACGTGCTCTTATTGTGCTGGCTGCTCATAACTGGCTGTCAGGTGATCTCCCAGAAACCGCCCCCTTTTACGGATATTATGCAGTACCCAGCAAGCAGCAATAACAATGGGACTATTGCTTTTGCTCAGATCTAACCTAGTTCATGAACTGCACTACTGTCCCTTTAAATGGCCAACAACACATTCCACGGCTATTCTGCACTTGCTCAGCCTGTAGTTGAACTGCCCCATACTGCTGTCCAAGCTGCCTGTGCACAGCTTTGTGAGCCACAGGAACAAGAGGTAGGCTGGGTCTCCAAAGATAACGATTGGCATTTCAGTGTCTCCAATGGTAACTTTCCAGTCTGGGAAAAAAGTTCCATCTTGCAGCTTTCTGAAGAGACAGGTGTTCCTAAAGAGGCACACGTTATGCTCTTTTCCCAGCTATCCCATGCTGAGGTCAGTGAAATGGCCCTTGTGATCCTCCAGCACCTGCAACACCATTGGGAAGTACCCCTTGCAATTTATGCATTCTTTGGCCAGGTGGTCTGGTTCCTAGATAGCAATATATTCCATCTATTGCCCCCATCACAGTTAGGGAACCCCACCATGGCAAAGCCCTCCACTATGTCCTGCGCATTTCCCCCAGTCACCACCCTTTGTAGCAGAAATGTATTGACTGCCTTGGCTACTTGGAACACAGCAGCCCCCAATGTAGATTTACCCCCTCCAAAATGATTCTGGTTGCTGTCTGGTGTTGCAAGCTTCCACAAGGCAATTAATACTCACTTCTGTACCTTCAGAGTGGGTCTCATTCTGGTATTGCTGCACTTCAGGGTGGGGCAGAGCAATTTGCAAAGTTCCATTAAAGTGGCCTTATGCATGTAAAAGTTTTGCAGCCACTGATCATCGTCAAATAGCCGTGTAACTATTAGGCCCCTCTGATCTGTGCTTGTTTCCTGGGACCATACTTGGTGTTTGATTGTGTCAGCATGCCCAACCTCCACCAGCATATGCCAATTGCTCCATTCAGTGAGTTCCTGCATGTCTGTGTTTGTGGTCTCCTCACACTTTTCCTTACACTGGCGGCTCTTGACTAGGCTCTGGACAAACTGCAGGATAATGTGTGACATGTTTATATTGCTTGCCACAGCAGTTCGCAGCTGAGCAGAGCAGATAACCAGAGGAAAAAAATGATATGAAATCATTGTTTGCCAAGGGAGGGAGAAGGACGTAAGTGCATCATGGGAGGGTGACACCATGTACCCCCAGCCACCTGTGACAATGTTTTTGTCCCATTGGCATTGGGAGTCTAACACAGAATTCAGATGGGTGGAGGAAATTGTGATAGCTACTCAGTGGTGTAAGAGTTGATGGTAGTGGGATGCACTCCGTCAACCAACCGTGCTTAAGTGGGGACATGCACTTTCGACTTTATAAAATTGAATGTTAGAAGTCTGTGTCAATAAATTCAATCTAATTTTGTAATGTAGACATACGATCAGTGGTTTCACTGATAGGTTTCTGAGAAACCTATTATGGTGTAACTTACAGTATTTCTACTAGCACTGTCAGTCTGCTCATGTAGCTGTTGCTCTTTATCTTGGTAAATCCACAACAGCTTCAGAATGTAGCAGAGCAGTAAATCAAGTCTTAGGGAGTGTTTAAATATCCAAGTTTAAAGGCAGATAGTGGCTAGTATGCAAACAAAGCATGTTCTGTTTTCATCCAATCACTCTTTCTCCACTTGCTCTCTGGATGGAATGTTTGTTGTGTGGCTTATAAGTTAACAAAATAACCGCAACAATATTTAGCATGAGCATAGTGATTTATTTTTCAAGAGCTTTTTAAAGGTGTTACCATTACTTTACAGAAAATTTGAAGCACAGAGGTAAGTGACTTGCTGAAGATAAGTAGTGAGTCACTACAGAACAGGGATAGAAAGAATACTCTGAACTGGCATTCATGCTAAAATTCGACACTCTCCGTGGGGGGCTGAACAAAGACTCCAGCTATCTTACCCATTACAAAGATAGCTTCCCCAATTATCACCTCTAATACTATTAACTCACAGACATCTACCCTTCCCCACCTCTAATATCATTAACTCACAGGCATTCACCTTCCTTCACCCCCCCCCATCCCCCTTCTGTTCTGAAATGTGATTTGTCCTTTTCATATGTGTTCATTTTTTTTAATTGTATCCTTTGGTATTGTCAAAGTCAGACAAGACTCACAGATTTGGCAGACCGCTCGGTTTATTTCAGCAAAGCTTTGCTAAAATGCATCCAGAAAAATGTGAGCCCCGTACAAGGTTCAAACCCCTTGATTTATACAGTCAAAAGGCCAAGTTAACAAGATCAAAGGGTGTGGCAAAACTTCACATTATTAGTGTGGTTAAGTATCTTCATTTCAATATCAAGCACACAGCAATCTCCTGGCTATATCTCCCTGATTATCTGGAATTGCTTTCTGTCTAACACCTAATGTTCCTTTTCCTGTTAAACTCAGGCCCAAATTGGCTAGCACCTTGATCTGAATACCTACAATCAACATTAACATACTTTTCTTCTTCCTCTTAAAAAGACAAACAGAATTCCTTCAACTTATTCAATTATTACAGCACAATTCATCTTTTTCTTACAGTATAATTCTTTCTACTTTCACAATCCCTCCTTTTGGTCAAGCCTCGCCTATGACCAACAATTACTGGGTTCCTTGCATTAACCGTTCTTTGTCTCTCTGTTCATCAGTGATATTTAAAATCATCAGATTAGCACTCTGGTGAGGGGTAGCTAGCTGTGTGATATGTTTTGCACAGTTTTGGATACAACAGGAGATTAACTGAAAACATACAAAAATCATTAAGATCCCAAATAGGATAGTCAGGGCTCCCTGAAACAACCAGTTTCCTATGCCAGAGAAATTGAACAAGTTACTCAGCCATTTCCACAGGGAACTTGGCTCTTCGTGAGGAAGATATGCAATTTTTTCTAAGTAGCTAGCGCGATCTATTACATCATTGGTGTTGTCTGGTATATATACACAACATTCTTTGCCAATGAGAGCACAGGTCCCTCCTTTTGCTGCCAGCACTATATCCAATGCCTGACGGTTTTGGAGGACCACTTGTCTGATCGCTCCCGTTTCTTTGGCCAGGGCCCTTAAACTTTCTCCAGTTTCATTTGCCATGATTTCAACTACTGCTTGTAACCTCAGAAGCCTTTTTGCATGATGTATTACTCCCCCAAGTGGGATAAAGGAACCACCAATAGCCTCTTCCCAAGTTAAAGGGCTTATGTGATTCACATACCATTGGGCATCCGACAAGTCCCTTCTTTTTCGCCTAAAATTACGGAGGCGTTCTCGTGGGAAGGACTCTAACACTCGGAATTGTGGGAAGAGTTGGGCGGGATAACAGATACCTGACCAGTTAACTGGTAATGTGGTATAGGCCTTTGTCCCACAGACCCAATGATGCCCTATCAAAGCCGGGAAGGGTCGGTTGCACCCCTTTGCCATATAGGTGTCTACAAAGGAGGAGTAATATCCCCTGAAGGGCACACGGTGATTCTCCTTACGGGGCGTGGTGTTATTTGCACGGCATTGAAAGATTGTACTGTTCTCACTAGGGTGGCTGTAGCGGGAGCAGGAGAGTGATTTCCCTGTTTGATCCCAGGTTGAGAAAAAATTCATATCCCCATACCCGGTCCTCCATTTTTCAATCTTGTTTGAATAATCCCACACACCATTGGTTACAATATGCTGAAGACAACTGCTCCTCCCCAGATTCAGCCCCGTCCCATTACACACCCAACACCAGTGACCTTTTCCCTCCACCACGCTTATCCATTTAGATACATTTATTCCTACTGCTTCCCAAGTGTCATTACTGTTCCATGTCTTGTTAAATGGATGAGGTCCTCCGGTGAGGCCTGGGGAATTAAGTGGGATTGCCAAGACAGGAACACCAGCTTGTGAGTGGGCTGGGATGTGGCTGCAGACCCAGCAATTAGAGATATTAAGGGTCTGAGCGATCCATACTTGCTGATGGATAAAAGAATTGTCATTGTCATTGTGGATTCCCCAGACCTTAAGACACCAGTAGCCGAGGAACAGGCCCCACCAGAGGCACATGCTGGAGGCAAGACCCTTTTTGGTTCTGACAACCTCAGCTGAGGGAACCGCAGTCACGGTTTTATGTCCACCAGGCAGCAGGCGCTAGGCTCACTGCTGCTTCTTCTTGGGCCTTGCTTTTGGTTGTCGTCTGCTTCAGGCAACCCTTACGTGAACGTAGGTTGTAAGGTATTGCAGGCTGTTCCTCTACGTCTTCTTCTGGAGTCAAAATTGACTCTGCGTGGTCCTGAGGCAATGACTGGTCTGCTGGGGATGGTGCCTTCTTACACTGAGAAGCATGTATCCATGCTGCTATGCCGGATAGCTTAACAGCCGTCTGGGTAGTGAGCAGCACCTGATGCGGGCCCTTCCACCGGGGTTCCAGGGCGTGTTTTCGTTGGTGGTGTCGTATGTAGACCCAATCACCTGTCTCGAGGGTGTGGCAGGCGTCAGAGGTGGGTTCGGTTGGCCAGGCGGCTCGAACCTGTGAATGGAAGTGACTTACAGCTTGCATTAGTCCCTTGCAGTACTGAAGGAGTATACTGTGAGTCAAGTTCAAGTCTGAGACTGGAGTAATGGTAGCCATTGTTCGCATAGGGCGCCCCATAACAATTTCAAAAGGACTTAATTTATGTCTTTGGGATGGGGTGGATCGAATTTCCATAAGGGCCAATGGTAAGGCCGCTGGCCAGCTTAACCCTGTAGAGTCACAAATTTTTGCAAGCTTATTTTTTAGCATGCCATTTCGTCTTTCAACAGCACCTGCGCTCTGTGGGTGGTAGGGACAGTGCAGCAAGTGCGTGACATGTAATACACGATCCAGGTGCTGAACAAGTTGTCCAGTAAAATGTGTACAAAGTGGCAGGAATTCCTTTGTCACTGGACAAAGTGGCAGGAATTCCTTTGACAGGCATAATATGATTTAACAAACATTTGGCAACAGACAGTGAATCAGCTTTGCGACAAGGAAAGGCTTCAATCCAACCCGAAAATAAGCATACCATAACCAGAATGAATTCATAGTGTTGACACTTAGGCATTTGTACAAAATCAAGCTGCCAATGCAAGAACGGTGCTTGGGGCAGGCCCCAGAACCCGTGAGCTACCTTTACAGGTTTGCCAACATTGTAGCTTTGGCAAGTGGTACAGGCGGCACAGTGGCGAGCTGCAAAAGAGCTGAAATGGGGGGCCCACCATCCTGCCTTAGTTACAGCAGAGATCATACCCTCCTTTCCGACATGCGAAACGCCGTGTAGCAGGGCGGCAAGAGCTGGGTAGAGCGAAAAGGGGGCCACAAAGGCACCACTAGGCGAGCGCCAAAGGGAATCAGGGTGTAGAGAGCAACCCTGGGCGACTCAGGAGTCTTTTTCTGTTTCTGGGGCAGAGTCTTGGAGCAGGGTGAGTTCGGAAAGGGATGGTACAGAAACAGAAAGGGAACCGAGAAACGCATCTGGGGAAGGTTCTATGGCAGCAGCATGTTTAGCAGCTGCATCAGCAAATGCATTACCCTTAGCAACATCAGTATCTGCTGTGGAGTGGCCAGGGCACTTAACAATAGCTAAGGCAGATGGGAGTAAAACTGCATACAGGAGAGCAGAAATGTAGGGGCCATTCTTGATAGGGGTACCAGCAGAGGTAGGGAAACCCCGAGCTTGCCAGAGGGTGCCAAAGTCATGTACAACCCCAAAAGCGTATCGAGAATCAGTATAAATGGTGGCGGAGCGTCCCTCAGCCAGAAAGCAAGCGCGGGTTAGGGCAACTAGTTCAGCAACTTGTGCTGAGGTCACAGAAGGTAAAGGCGCAGCTTCTAGGGTTTCAGAGAGTGATACCACAGCGTATCCTGCAAGGAGACGACCTTGGCTATCTCTAAAGCAGGAACCGTCAGTGAATAACACAAGGTCGGAGTTAGAGACAGGGACATCAGAAAGGTCGGGGCACGGGACGGTGACAGCAGAGACAGTTGCAAGGCAGTCGTGGGGTTCACCGTCATTAGACAGAGGAAGGAGAGTGGCAGGGTTCAGCTGAGAACAGCGCTTTATGGTGATATGTGAAGCCGAAAGCAGTAAAAGTTCGTACCTAGTGAGGCGGGCAGAGGAAAGGTGAGCTGTATTACGTTGTAGCAGGAGAGTTTCTACAGAGTGAGGGACCATGAGAGAAACAGGAGAGCGGAGGACAAGGGACTCAGACATTTCAATTAGGTGTGCCGCGGCAGCCACAGCACGCAGACAGGGGGGTAGACCTTGGGCAACAGGATCCAAGGTGGCAGAGAAATAAGCTACTGGACGATTTTTGCCACCATGCTCCTGAGTAAGAACCCCAAGTGCACAACCAGATTGCTCGTGGCAGAAAAGGGTAAAGGGCTTACAATAGTCAGGTAACCCTAAGGCGGGGGCAGAAGCCAAACTCTGTTTGAGAGAAATAAAAGCAGATTCGGCCTCTGGGGGCCATGGCATAGGGTCAGGTACAGAGAACCGAGTGAGTTCTTGGAGCGGTTTAGCGAGAGAAGAATATTGGGCAACCCATTGTCTACAAAAACCCGCCATGCCCAAAAATTTTCTGACTTGGCGTGGGGAGCGAGGTCAGGGAAAGCTAAGGATGGCTTGGATGCGGGTGGGAGAAAGCGTACGGGAACCCTGGGAGAAAAGAAAGCCAAGGTATGTGGCAGAGACTTGGCAGAGCTGTAGCTTAGAGCGAGAAGCCTTGTGGCCTTTGTTTGCTAGGGAAGTGAGAAGCAGTAAAGAGTCAGTTTCTGAGGCAGATAATGAAGGGGAACAGAGGAGTAGGTCATCTACATATTGGACCAGTGTGGACCCTGCTGGGAAAACCAGGTCGGCGAGGTCTCTGGCTAATGCTTGGGAAAAGTAAGACGGGCTTTCTGTATACCCCTGGGGAAGTGTGGTCCATGTGTACTGCTGCCCCTTGTAAGAAAAGGCAAAAAGATACTGGGACTTAGGGTGAACCGGGACAGAAAAGAAAGCAGAGCACAAATCCACAACAGTAAAATGAGTTGCATCTGGCGGGATAGAAGCCAGAATCGTAGCTGGGTTAGGGACTACAGGAAAGGTGGGTATGACAATGCGGTTAATGGCTTGAAGATCCTGAACAAACCGCCATGATTTACCATCAGCTTTTCAAACTGGGAGGATAGGGGTGTTACAGGGGCTGGAACAGGGGACAATAATGCCTTGTTCCTGCAGTGCGGTCATGACTGGAGCAATGCCAGCCTCTGCTTCAGGATTTAGAGGGTACTGGGACAGGCGAGGCAGGGGTTTGGAGTCATCAATGGTAATGCGAACAGGTTCAGTATTTAAATGGCCCACCTCAGATGGGTGTGATGGCCATAGAGAGGAAGGAACCTGCGAAATTAGATGTTCAAGGGACGGAACCAATGGATAACAGGGGATCGGAGTGGAAAGGGAAGTTTCAGACAGCAGGGAGGCTGCAGAATCACACAGGGAGGACTGGGGAATTTGAAGGTAGACACCATCCGGGGAGCAGTAGATGGTACAGCCAAGTTTACATAACAGATCCCGACCCAAAAGGTTTACTGGAGTGGAGTCAGAGAGAAGGAATGCATGATCTGCGGAGAGGGGACCAACTTGAACCGGTAGGGGTTTTGAAAGGGGATAAGGGGTTGAGATTCCCGTAATGCCCACAGCGGACACGGTTTTTCCAGAGCGGGGAACTGCAGGCAGGTCGGTAGTACGGACTGCAGAGAGTGAGGAAAGGGAGAGAGAGATCATTGACAGTCAGGACACATTCACCAGTGGGGGAGAGAGGTAGTAAGGGAGCTAAAATTTCCTGAGGTTCCCCGGCATCCCGTCATTGTTGCGGCGCAAAGTAAGGCTGGGGACCAGCCGGCAGGGAGCCTAGCTGATTGTCTGCAAGGTTATTAGGTCGGCGCGGACACTCGTTCTTCCAGTGTCCGGGCTGCCTACAGTAATTACAGACACTTCCAAAACCTGAAAATCCAGTTCCACGGCCTCCCCCGCGACCACGCCCCCGTCCTTGGTGCCCCCCCCCCCCGTCCCCGGTACTGTCTGCCCTGCCCTGAATAATGCTGTATTTGTAGAGCCATTAACTTTTGTGAGGACTGTTCCTCTTTCCCTTTTAGAGTGCGGTGACAATGCTCTGCTACTGCTTGCAATTTGTCCATGGTTTCGGTCTCCCATCCAACACTTATTTTCTTTAACATACTACTAGTAGCTGGTAGGAGACCATCAACAAACGCATGCGCCAGGGCCCCCTGTCCATTTTCATCGGGCTGTTGTATTCCTGAATGTTGTAAGAAAATGTCTGTTAGCCGGGTCCGATAATCTCCCGGACTCTCCCCTTGCCTTTGTTTGCAACAGCGTATGGCTGCCCAGTTTGGCTTAGGGGACCACACTCGGGGAATGGCTTCGTGTAGGCGTCTCCAAATATTCCTACACTGGTCTCTATACGCGGTGTCTGGGCCAGTATTTTTCATGGTCGAATGGCGTGCTTCAGCTGGCCAATTTGCTGCAGTCAGCCACTTTTCATACTGGCTGGTAGAGACTAACAGTTTACACAGTTGGAGGAGGTCTGTCTCAGAGGGTTCATAGGTTTCACAGACCAGCAAAAATTCCTCAGCAAATTTAATAGGATTTTCCTGTGGCTTAGGAAAACCTTTAATTACTGACAGAAGTTCTGTACGAGTCCAGGGATTATGACTCCAAGTGGAGCCACCCCCTTCCGTCTTAAGGACCCGCAAGGGTGCCAGAACAAGTTTGTCCGAGTCCCTTTCCCACCTTCCATCAGGGGTTTTTGTCCAGGAAGCAGAGGGAAGAGGGCGAGAGGGTGATGGTGAGATCATTAAATTGGGAGTATCGAAAGAGGAATCAGGGGAATCTTTGCGATTCAAACGTGGAGGGGTTCTTTTTGGGGTTGGAAGACCTTGAACACTCTGCAGGGCTGCGAGGCCAATAAGGGTATTTTCTTCATCCTCATCATCGGAAATTACCGAAGGCCTTTCTTCCTCTGTTCCCTCACTGGGGCGGGAGTATGGAGGGGGTCGGATTCGATCCGGATCCTCACGCAGAACTGGGTAAAGGGGAGCACTCGGGCTGGTGGTGGGAGAGGCTGCATCCAATAGGGCCTTTAATTTATCATTAGAATTTTTAAGGGAGGCGAGCTTCGATTCGGTCCATCTACGATTTGCCTCTTCCCACCACTGCATGAAGCAATCTACCTCTCATTTAGCCAATTTAGTTTTGGGGAGGCCAAGTTTGTCTCTTAAGACGTCCACTCGGTCTTTGTCCCAGGATCCTAACAGTGGCCACTGTGATTTGGGCTCCCCTAGGGTTAACCTAGACCATTTTCCCAGGAATTTACAGGAGTCTGGACCCTTCCTAAAATACATAAAATGAGCCGGGGTCCCTTTAGGGAACTGCCCTTGCTTAGACATCTGGTTACCCATACAGGAGGACTTCACACACCAATCACACCAGGAGGAAATTTGGGTTCGTCAGAGCGGTGCCCGGTGCAACACACAAAAGAAGCCTACAGGCTACTGCCTCAGTCGCCCTTGCGTTCACTCCAAGGATTTTATCCAAGGTGCGGTGCGGTTGCGATGTGCAGATTCCAGTCACACAGACCGTGGGGACAGGAGCCCCTTGGTCGGCCAGTCCCCGGGCAGGGATGGCTCCCAGACTCACTCACTCCACAGGGAAGACGGATAGACACAGAGACAGGACAGTCCTCAGTCCGGACAAAATAATTACCTGACCAGAGTCCTGATGTTAGATCCCGGGATCCCTACCAGAACAGAGCGGGAACCAACAGGTTCGATGGCATAGACTTCGCTTTGGCTGTGCACCTTTCCGTTCTGGCGGAGGACTGCTCGGGCCAAATGCCCAGGTGCTGGCTGCCACGGTAGTCCTGTAAGACGGTCAGGGATCACACAGCTTCAGCGAAGACGGTTGCCATCTCGGTGGAACCTCCAAATTGTCAAAGTCAGACAAGACTCACAGATTTGGCAGACCGCTCGGTTTATTTCAGCAAAGCTTTGCTAAAATGCATCCAGAAAAATGTGAGCCCTGTACATGGTTCAAACCCCTTGATTTATACAGTCAAAAGGCCAAGTTAACAAGATCAAAGGGTGTGGCAAAACTTCACATTATTAATGTGGTTAAGTATCTTCATTTCAATATCAAGCACACAGCAATCTCCTGGCTAAATCTCCCTGATTATCTGGAATTGCTTTCTGTCTAACACCTAATGTTCCTTTTCCTGTTAAACTCAGGCCCAAATTGGCTAGCACCTTGATCTGAATACCTACAATCAACATTAACATACTTTTCTTCTTCCTCTTAAAAAGACAAACAGAATTCCTTCAACTTATTCAATTATTACAGCACAATTCATCTTTTTCTTACAGTATAATTCTTTCTACTTTCACAGTATATATGGCTGTGACTATTTTCTTCCACTATTTGATCTGAGGAAGTAGGTCTGGCCCACGAAAGCTCATCATCTAATAAACCATCTTGTTAGTCTTTAAAGTGCTACATAGTCCTGTATTTTGTTTCAACTACAGAACAGGGTGACTGATGTGAATCAAGCTGATTTTAAATAATCAATTTTAATCAACTTTTCCATTTGTACTTTATTTTCAAAAGAAAAGTGCATTCTCATTGGTTGAGATACCTGTAAATAAACTATTAATAGTTATGTAGAGCCTTTTCATCGGTAATCTTTTTTGCTACCTAGGAGGGTATGCTATACATAAACATGTAAGCAATTATATAACTTATTTTCAGATTCTTATTGAACATTTTAGTATGTTATAAAATGGTGAATATTGCTTATTTACTAAACAATTAACATTTTAATTTGTGTAGAGCGGCATTAAGATAACAAATTTATTTAAAGTTACACAATAGTGTATGAAAATTGTTTAATCAAACTAATCAAATGTTTTGGACACAATGTTCTCATCAACATTTTTCACAGCTAAATTATTTATTAAGGGAACAGAAAGATTGATTATCAGTAAATAAAACTGATTATTTTGCGTCCGCCTGAGGAAAGTATGCATAAGTGATGGGAGGTTATATTCCTGTTTGCCTAAATCTCTGGAAAATGAACAAAGTCTCATAAGTTATGCAGGCCATCCTGCAAACTTTTATAACTAGTAGATCTCATTCCCTTTGTCTTTGACAAGATATCCTTTTTTCTCCTAATCAATTTTTCAACATTGAGTAAATTAGTTCAAATGAAGAAAATATTCTATCTATGCCTGTATAACAGGGTTGGGGAAAGTTCCATTAAAGTAGCCTTATGCATGCAGGAGTATTTTGCAGCCACTGATCATCGTCCCTTAGCCACATAACTATGTGGTCCCTCTGATCTGTGCTTGTTTCCTGGGACCAGACTTGGTGTTCGATTGTGTCAACATGCCCAACCTCCACCAGCATATGCCAGTTGCTCCATTCTGTGGGTTCCTGGCTTACCTGGATTTGGCCCCCCGGGACTCACAACTTCTCCTCCCCCCCCCAACATTGGGGAGCCCATGCCGATGCTCCACTCCACCTGCCGTCCCATCATGGGGCTGGAGCACACAAAATCTACTAGTCTGAGCCCCGTAGGCTCTGGTGTGTGAAGGGAATATGGGGAATGTCTTTCTCCTCAGTTGGGGGCCACATCAGTGAGGGTTTGGTCTTTCTTTTTTTGTTGTTGTTGTGTGCAGCCCCTGACTGATTTTTTTTTCTGAGTGTCAGTGGCCCCTGACCCAAAATAGTCGTCTCCCCCCCTCCCCTCCCCCGTAGAAGATGCTACTACTGTCAAAACTGGTTTAGCATGTCACAGGCTCTGTTTTTAAGTGCTTAGCGAGAGACTTACACTGCTGACCTGTAAGAACTTTCTTTAACATAACCATCAGCAAACATACTGCTTGAATGGTTGACCTCTAGTCCTAAAATTTATTATGGTTGGCATGACAAAAGGGTGACTAATAGTCTAGATGGCCACATCATAGCTGCCGCATCTTGTTCAGCAGTTAGCAGTCTGCCCTGATACTTCACCTCATTTTCTTGCCAATATTCTTAACCTGAAGGGCTTGATCTATTCACTTCTTCACTGCCTGCAATTTAATTCTGTTGTTGGGTATTTCTTACCAAACTTCAACGGCATGAGCAATGCAGGAGCAATTATTCTATGGTTTGGCCAAGGCTACAAAAAGGGGTTTCAGTGTATTAACATTTTTTCCATATTCCCCTTTAGCCTGCTGTCGACTGCTTTGGCTGTGAAAGTTCCATCTATTTTATGGAGATTTTCTTCACAAGCTGTCATCAGGATAGGTCAGCTTTTACTAAATGGGTCAAAACAGTCAACCACTGCATTCTATCATACATCTCTGGGGTTAATTAGTTTGGATTCTCCTCTTTCCTTCACCAAAGCTGAAGTGAAGTGGCTGTTATGGAAGGATTTTTTTTTTAAACCTTCAGCAGCATTTTCCCCTCTTTCTGAAACTGTAGTTACATCTTGGCTAAAAGGTTCTTGAAATTAACATTGCACCATACTCCATAAGCTTCAGGTTCCCTTAATTATCTTTTTTCTAGATTTCTTCTCACATGTTAAATTTGCAGCATTACGTGTGGAAAAAGCTAGTCCCTTGACATTTGAATTCTTATTCATAGTTTACTGCTACTATTTTTAGGATTACTTCTATACAGCAGAACATTTAAGAGCCCCTCATTGTCAATTGGCAGAGGGTCCACTCAATAGCTAACCACATAATTTTGGAGCTCCCACCCCCCTTTCCAGGGCCCAATGGCCCTTGACAAGTTAATGGGGCCTTATCCTACTAAAAGAGCCTTTATCATACAGTAAACTTTCTTATCGATATATATGTATGTGTATTAGCAATTATCAATCAACACAATACATACTACACCCAGCATCTAATGCATCCCATCCCCAATAAAACGGATGGGTGTCTCCTAATGGCCAACCAGAGTCTGTTCTCATCCTGGGCTCCAGCTTTTGTACAGTCGAGTTGCGTAAGGATTAAAAATCCTAGTTGTTTTGTCTTGAGCTCTATCCTTGGAGTTAAATTCTGAACTTGTTTTCTGATGCTCATTTAATATAGTTAAAAATGAGTTGTCCTTATCAATACTATATCCAATTAACTTACTCAAAACATGTCTATACAAAAACACTAACAAATAATTTTCACGATAGTGAGATTCATGTACTCTGTAACCTTTTTGTATTTTTCATTTAGTAAAAACATCTTGTGGTCTACTTATCTCTGTGCTTTGTTAGTGGAATAAGCAAAGCCTTATCATTTTTATTATCTGGAAGAGGGTGCAGAAACTCAGGATTAGCTTGTCCATTCTCTCCTCCTCCTCATGATTTTGTGACTATAGATCTATTCCTGTTAGTAATGCTGCAGCTGAGACTTTTCTGTCTGCCTACGTCAAAGCTGACTTCTCCTGACTTCTCTAGGTTTTGTTTCCAACTTATGGTGGCTGAACATAGCAGATGGTTGTGGGTTATTCTAAGTCCATAGGTTGAGACTTACGTCAATTATGGACCTCTTATTCAAGTATCAGGCCTGACATACTTACTGTCCCCTGACATTGTGTGGTCATAGGTATCCAGAAGTAACCTGCAAGGTATCAGATCATTGCTTGATTAAAGTACAGTTTATATATGAGGTAATCGGGTGTAAAAGAGGTTAGTGAGCACATCAGAGTCTGCACCCCAAGAAATGTTCCTGGTTTGTGAGGCAAAGATTATTGACTTTGGGAGAATAGATAGGGAGTGAAAAGACATGCTGGCTATCCACTCCTTATAGAACAAAGGGAACCATAATCCAATTCCGGGAAAGTTGGATCCATAGGCCTGCAGATATTGGTAATTTGATGCAAATGAGAATTTTCAAATGAGAGTTTTTGGCTGAACAGTTAAGTTGCTAAAATTTTCACTCACGAGAAAGTGTTTTGTTTGTAACCATTTTTTTTTCCACTCTGTTGCTTAGATCTGTTCTTTAATAAACTTATTCTTAGTTTTGCTTATAACCCATATATTATAACCCATATATTGAAGTATGAGAATGAATCCTCAGCTAACCTAATGGGCCCATGTGTACACTGACTCTTTGGAGACAGCACACTTAATTTCTGTGAGTGTCTAGCGAGAGTGAGTGGACATTATAGAGTTATTGATGGGGGATTCAGGATCTGGAGTTTACTGGTGGTTGTTAGTAACTTCCTTGAGGAAGTGTCACTGACCATTTCCAGATTTAGGAAGAGTTGCTGTAAGACAACTCCATCTTTTGTTGTCACATAAGGACTTATTATTGGATCAAGACTGATGGATGATTTTCCTATCAATACTTTTTGCACACTTGTTCAATTTCCTCGTACAGTGTATCCATCAATGTCTGCTCTGCTAGTGGAGTGTAGCCTGGTTGTAATGACTAACTTATGTGAATTAAATATTTGTTCTGAACAAGACAAGAGAGAATTTATGTAAATTAACCAAATGATCTTTTGTCCATGGAGTCTTGCTAGAATTTGTTGGTCCTAATTATGAATTTCCATGGTTTTACTGGATGATTAAGCAAGTCTTCTTTTTGTTGAAGGGTGAGGAAATGTTACAGGTAACTTATTGTCTGATTGTTTAATTGCAGCAATTCTGGTGGTACCTGCAGATGACTGACATTCATAACCTCATGTGTTAAGCTAGACCTTGACACGTAATTGGTAAGTCGCTTTTACTCACAAAGTATTTATTAGTCAGTGCACTGATTAAAAAAAAAAACACCACAGGATTATAAATGAAGGCTGAGGTGGTCACAGATTCTGATTTATTTTACTTGACTGCCATATTGCTATATTTATAAGCAATCCGCCCAAGCCACAAATTTGTGAGATGGAAGGCAGCCCATAAGAATGGTGCAAAAATACATTTTGTTCACATATGTCCACATTATCCTCGTCAGAATCATTGCCCTCTGTGGAGTGTGTTTTCATCATGTTTCACTCTGCCAACCAGTGCTGGCATTTTTCTGTTGCCAAATATAAAAAACCCAAGATTATAGGAGTTTCTTAATATTCCCAAATGCAAAATACCCCATTATGGATGTTTAAATGTTTATAAATCTATATCAAACAATGGTGAAATTCAGCAAAGCTAGCATAGGGCTGCAAAAAGTCTCACATCCTGAAACCATTCCTGCCAACCCCGATAGAAGGGAGCTGAGCTTTATCCTCCTGCGGGACAGTTTCCAGTCCTTTTTCTCTGTCACATCGCTTGGCATGATTCTCTAACAATTTAATTGGCACTCCAATGGCTAATAAAAAGCTAGTAAGTGAGGGATAAGACTGTGACACTAGCAGAGGCCCACTTATTTTAGAGATAATGGAAACTACAGTTCTCCTGCTCAGTAGTGCTCTTGCAATGTTCCTGTCCCAGCTCTGCTTGGTGTGAGACGCAACCCGCTATTCTTGTTTGATCACACTGTGTGCTGTTTTACAAAATGCAAGAAATATGTCTGATTTGAATTAGGGTCTGGGAAGCTTTCCATTTTCATTGTAGATAAAATTCCATTTTAAAAAAACAACAACCCGGGCTCTCCTTTTGATCTACCACAACACTCCAAGAGACTGTGACCCACAGATTTGGAATCATTGCTCTAAAAGATGCTTATGTTCTACCTACAGGGGAAACCCCTGCTAGCAAGGCCTGATGATTGGCTCATCTGATATTCTCTCACTAAACATCAAAAGATGGGGCTGATGATGATGATGGCAGGCAGACACTGCTGAACTATGGATTTAGTCTTCCTCAAGGGCCTGATGCTTTCAATCCGTTAACCAGAAGGTACAGTAGATGAATAAATTCAGGTTTGTTTATTCAAACAGCTACCTGAGGCATTGATGAGGTGTATTTTTACTTTCATTCTGAGATCAAGTCTGTTTGTCAGTGTGTGACACTGATCAATTTGTATTATCTGAAAATTACATTGTGCAACCAGAAAAAATGTGGTGTGTGTACACATCAGGACATTACAGTTCTGATTATCATGCCTTTATACAGAGAAATCTTCTATGCTTTATCCTCTCCCATTTTAAATGAAATATAGGCTTACTCTTAGGGTATGTCTACACTGCCACCCTACTTCGAACTAGGGTGGCTAATATAGGCATTCGAACTTGCAAATGAAGCCCGGGATTTAAATATCCCAGGCTTTATTTGCATGTTCCCAGGCGTCACCATTTTTAAATGCCCCGTAGTTCAAATTCCCTGCCCGCGGCTACACGTGGCATGGACTAGGTAGTTCGAATTAAAGCTCCTAATTCGAACTACCGTTACTTCTGAGGAGTAACGGTAGTTCGAATTAGGAGCTTTAATTCGAACTACCTAGTCCGTGCCGCGTGTAGCCACCGGCAGGGAGTTCGAACTACAGGGCATTTAAAAATGGCGGCGCCCGGGAACATGCAAATAAAGCCTGGGATATTTAAATCCCGGGCTTCATTTGCAAGTTCGAATGCCTACATTAGCCACCCTCGTTCGAACTAGGGTGGCAGTGTAGACATACCCTCATTGTGTAACTTACTCATCCGTATTTCTCACTGAAGCCAACATAAATAAAAAATAACAAGGGTGTCTATGCCCAGCCTATTCCTGGATGGCTTGTCTGTGCAATCACATGTATTTGTTTTGGAACGTTGCCTTAGCTCAAACAGTTAGAAGAATTTCTCTGAGGGGATCTTACCAGAATAGGATCTTCATGATAAATATTGGTACATACCTTTTAGATTAGATATCTTTCCATCTTCAAGTGGATTTTAGTTGCTTTGAGTAATCAAGCCAGTTTTAATACTTTCTCTGTAGTGGTCGCTATCTCCATAATTATAGGGTACTCCCCTGCAATCTCTTATCCCTTGTAATAAGGACAATTATCTAGCTGAAATGACATGCACAGTGTGTGCCTTGTCCTCTCCCTCCCCAACTCAAGCTATTTCTTTCTTACAACTGACTGCATCAGAAGTCAGTGTGTTTAATGCATAGGTGTAATAGAGGCGGATATGAGGATAATGCTTAAAAACCAAAGTGCTTACAATCACTCACCTCACAGTAGAGAAGACAAGAATTGAGTCAGTGTGGAAACTAACCTGCCTCATAATTAGAGATGAAAGAGGCCAGCATGGCATACCTGTAAGAAGTGGCTGCCAGTAGTGGGTCTGTAAACAGCCAATATTTAAAGTGTTGCCACAGTAGCACTTAAACATTGCTGCCCCTTTTGCTGACCCCTCCCCCTCAATCAGTGGCCCTCAGGGGAGAGATGGCAAAAGGGGCAGCAACATTAAAACATCATGGTAGCGCTTTAAGGACCCTCCAGCTGGGAGTGGGCAAGGCCACCACTTCCAGGGGCTGGGGGAGAAAGTGGCAGCTACTCTATTGTCTGGGGACTTAAATGGGCCCCGGACTCCCAGCTGTCTACGGTCTCATCCCTTCTGGAGCCAGCCGTTATACCAATAAGACATTTTACGTGCTGTCACCCCTACTCGTAACCTTTGCTTGGTCAGGTTTTGAGGCACATTGGTGATGCGTTGGAGAGTGTACAAAGCAAGTACAGCTAGTGCTACAGTTTTGCACAGAAAACATAACCTTGCCCTTCTAGTACCAGTAGCGCCTTTCAGAAGCGTTAGAGGGATTTGGGTATGTGTTTGTTTCCAGGAATAGATTGCATGAACCATCCAACTATGGATACAGAACAACCCTAGCTCCAGACCTTTTCTTTGACATCACAACTGTAAGGACCTTTTAGCATCCTCTGAGCTACTGAAAGCCCTGCTGGCAGACAAACCACATATGTTGTACAATCAGTCTTACAAGTTTCTAGAACCGTGAGCTCAGGAGCTGAAATTCCCTGAAGCAAAAGAAATTAGAGCCACATTCATGGCCAGTGGAGGGTTTCTGCAAGCCATGGGGCTCAAGGAAAACCAGTGCTGGAGATCTTACTTTCTAAAACAAAAATGTAGAGAAGAGTGGACTCTTGGAGATACTGGCTCCATTTCATGTGTATTCCAAGCTTAAGAAAATGATCAGATTGCTTGGGATTGTTCCAGATAATGCATTCAGTCATTCCCCTAATGTGCACTAAGGCCATGCCTGTGCTAGACAGAGGAGAATGAGGACTTGCCATCTCTACCCACTCACTTTTGTGCTGGTTATAGATGGTGGTTTTTAGATCGTGCTGCTCTAATGTTGCCCTGCTCCAGCATTATGTGCTCAGTGGTGCATTGAGCAAAGTCCAATGTTTATTTGAGCCAGCTTTGATTGCTGTAATACAATCAAAGCCCTATGGATATTTATGTTGTCCCCATAGCAGCAGCGAGGTATGTTGTTGAGTCTGTGCTGGCAGACAGAGATTCATGAAGTATTTTTGGTATCTACTCTCTCTTTCTATCCCCTCCACCTCCCTGAAAAAAGAGAACCTTTGTCTTCAGGCTGGAAAATATCCTTAACACACTCACTATGTTCTACTCGGAGAAGGTTTGCAGTATCTATTAATAAAGACCATTTGGAACCAGCTAAGAACCTTTAGCAGATCCCTACTATCCTTGGCCCAAAGAGCAAGCCACGTGTAAAACAGATCAAATGCTACAGAAGGGCATCTTTACATACATTCCTTAGATCTGAAGCAAAATACAGGACGATGTAGCACTTTAAAGACTAACAAGATGGTTTATTAGATGATGAGCTTTCGTGGGCCAGACCCACTTCCTCAGATCAAGTAGTGGAAGAAAATAGTCACAACCATATATACCAAAGGATACAATTTAAAAAAATGAACACATATGAAAAGGACAAATCAAATTTCAGAACAGAAGGGGGGGGTGGGAGGGGAAGGTGAATGTCTGTGGGCTAATGATATTAGAGGTGATAATTGGGGAAGCTATCTTTGTAATGGGTAAGATAACTAGATCCTTTGTTTGAACTGTCATTCATGCTAAAATTCCACACTCTACATGGAGTTTAGAGTATTCCCTTTCAAGTGCAGATTTGAAAGGTCTTTGTAGTAGGATGCAGGTAGTTAAGTCCTTGAGACAGTGTCCTTTCTGGTTGAAATGGCAAGAAACTGTTTTTTCTTTGTGATCCTGTCTATCTGTTTTGTGGGCATTGATCCTTTGGTGAAGTGTCTGAGACATTTGTCCAATGTACATAGCAGACAATGTCATTCATGCTAAAATTTGACACTCTACATCTGAGTTTAAACAAAGGATCTAGTTATCTTACCCATTACAAAGATAGCTTCCCCAATTATCACCTCTAATATCATTAGCCCACAGACATTCACCTTTCCCCCCCCCCCACCTCCCCTTCTGTTCTGAAATGTGATTTGTCCTTTTCATATATGTTCATTTTTTTAAATTGTATCCTTTGGTATATATGGTTGTGACTATTTTCTTCCACTACTTGATCTGAGGAAGTGGGTCTGGCCCATGAAAGCTCATCATCTAATAAACCATCTTGTTAGTCTTTAAAGTGCTACATAGTCCTGTATTTTGCTTCAGCTACCCCAGACTAACACGGCTACATTTCTATTACTATTCCTTAGATCTGTTACTCTCTACAATCGAGGATAAAGCTGGACAGCCTGGCCCCTCAGAGGCTACTCTCCAAAATAAAAATCCTAAAATGCTGGCTCTTGGTGGGATGAGGGGGGAGGAGGCGGCAGAGGCTACTCCCTGCTTCACTCCAACTACACACGTTGAATTTCAAAACATCACAGCAAGGAGGGCTTCTGGCATTCGATAGCTCCAATGAAGTATCCTTTGAGAACAAAAAATTACTTACCTTTGCATTAACTGTGGTTGTCAATGGAGCTACCATGACCTGCCTTCCATCCCCATTATTTCAGAATATTTGTTGAATTTTTGTATTTCAGAGAGAAGCAAGGGAAAGTAGAGCCACTCTCCTTCCTGATGCCTGCCAGAGATGGTCTAGAGATAATATTTAATCCTGCCATGAGTGCAGGAGACCTGGCTGGTGCTGATCAGAGATTCCAATCTCAATGTGCTTGAGGTATATGCACATCTGGGATGAGTGCTACATGGCTAAAACATCTCAAGAACAGCAGTTCCTGCAAGCTAAGGAACCGTTCTTTCTGCAACTCACTGGGAGAGAAGCAAAACTTGAGCGTGGCCCTTAAATACTAAATCTGATGCTTCAGACGCAGGTAATTTGTTGTTTGAGATTTATCTATTACTGTAAATACTATTACAAAAATAGGTAAAACATATGCTAGAGAAAGACAGTTTCCAAAAGAAGAATGGGGGGGGGGGGAGGAGATTTAAAACATCTTGGCCACTTTTTACACGCTATATCTGGTTTATATGAACTGGAAGGGTGTGTCTGTCCTCACAGCTGCCAGTTCACCGTTTCTTTTCTTTGCAGTATTTTTAAAAGAAGAGAACAAACTCTGCTTTGATCAGCTTTATTAGATAGTATGGGCTCCTAAATGACTTGCTGTGGAGACTTGCAAGGTGGGAAGCCATGGTAGAGATTTTTCAGAATAGTTAAAGGTAAAACTCTAGGTCAATTTGATTTCAAATAACTGTGGGGGAGTATTGGCTGGAAGACTAACCTTGCACATGTCTCCTTGCAAACAAAGAATGAATCAAACACTTTTTTTTTTTTTTTTTTTTTTTGCCAGAGGGCTAGAAAACTCATTCACTATCGAAAATTCTCTCAAAGAAACACAGGGGTGTCTGGTGAACTCTTGGATTAGAGAGAGGTTCTGTGGGAAAACAGAGACCCCCCCAGACTTACCAATAGCCTTAGTGCTCAGATCTAAATTGATCCAAACTTTGAACACTGGTCCAGTTTTGTAAGAATGGTGACTTTTCTTCCCCAAAAAAAGTATATGCCTGGAAGTATCTGTATCTAACCCCCTCTGAGTGTTGTTAAGTAAGTGGAGAAAGAAGAGTGCTGCTTTCCTGGATGTGATTTTGAATTTACATTCAAGACACTCATTTCAAAGCAGGAAGAAGAAAAGTTTAAGGTGTGCAAATACTTACAAGCGTTTGATTTATAGGCAAATGCACAAGAGAGGAAAATTACAGTAACTTTCCCAAATTGTTAATTTGCAATCTTTCAAAAGCTAACCTTCTTAAAATTGTGTATCAAGTTCAGATGTGTGTAATGATTTCTTAG